>NC_087451.1:48011051-50511051 GCF_036321535.1 Camelus dromedarius
GTAGTGCACAGGGTTCCAATTTCTGCACATCCTTGCCAACACTTGTTATTTCCTATTTTTTGGATAGTAGCCATCCTAAGGGGTATGAGATGGGACATGATTTGGTTTTAACCTAGCTTGCATTTTCTGTCCTGAGGCCTGGCAAAATGGGTATGTAATTCAGTTGGAGAATTTGGGTGGTTTGGGCCAGAAGAGAGAGACATACTTCCTCTACCCCAGTGCAAGCCCAGATAGGAAGTGTTATACTTGCATTATGGAGATCTGTGACCCAGTTGGGCAGGACAAGCTACTGGTCCCCGAGGAGTTAAAGATGCCTGCATCTCTGTCTTCAGGTAAAGAATATTGAGGAGCACCGGCAGCGTAGTCTGGACTCTGTGCAGGAGCTGATGGAGAGCGGGCAGGCAGTGGGAGGCATGGTTACCACCACCACAGGTCAGCTCACCTCTTCCCCATCATGTGTATTCTGAAGGGGCCTCTCTTCCTTACCTGCTCTTAAGATCAGTATATGTGGAGTAGGACTACTTTGTGTTAAGCTAGGTTGAAAGCAAGTGTCTGGAGTTCCCTAGACATCATGCATAGTTGGGAGGCTGTCATAATACCTCTTTTGAGAATATCTTTCTCTTATCTCTTTCCTACCTCTTCCCAGATTGGAACCAGCCAGCTGAGGCACAACAAGCCCAGCAAATCCAGCGGATCATTTCACGCTGCAACTGCCGAATGTACTATATTAGTTACAGCCATGACATTGATCCTGAACTGGCAACTCAGATTAAGCCACCTGAGGTTCATGAGAACCAGGAAAAGGAAGATCTCCTAAAGAAGCAGGAAGGTATTTAGGGCTTGAAAGGCTTTTAGGAGGGTACTAGGGAACTTCTAAAGTAGTTATTTTCTTAGTGGTTTTGAGGCAGTAGTGTTATTAAGAGTCGCAGTGTGCACAGGGCATTAACATTTCACTTTGCTTTACATTTTGTTTAAGTTCTGCTATGAGAGGATAGAACTGGAATGAATGGGTATTGTTTGATTCTAAATAAGCAGACGTTTTTCCCCATGAGCATTTCTCACTAAGCCCTTTCTATGGGGTTAATTAACAGAATTAACCAAATTAATACAGATTAGGAGATGGGGTGGATGTTTAGGGAGAAACTGAGTCTCTTATTTAACTGTTAACAATTACCTAGGGGCTGTGGATACCTTTACCCTCATCCATCATGAACTGGAAATCTCTACCAACCCAGCTCAGTATGCCATGATCCTGGACATTGTCAACAACCTGCTGCTCCATGTAGAACCTAAGCGGAAGGTGAGTATGGGCTCTTATAGAATGCCTGTTAGCCTCACAAGAAGCCCCAGACCTTGTGCTTTATTTAGGATCCAGTAAGAAAAGCCATGCTTCAAACTGAAAAAGGGTGTCATTGGTACATCCTCTTTTAGTCAGCAGCAGCAGTTGAAATTTGACTTATCTAGGAAAGGTCTGAGTGTCTCTGAGACTGCAGTTATTTACTTGTTTTTATGGGTCATTTCTTTACTCAGTCACCTAAATACCTCTAAAAATAATAAACTACTCCTCACTTCCACCTCCATCCCTACCCTTTGGGACTTGCTTATTGTGAAATCCACATTGCCAGATCTTCTGCATTAGCCTGTCCCTTACTCTTGCTACTGATTGTGACAGATAAAGGTGAGTTTTCCAGAGGAAATCACCATTTCTTGTCCATGTCTCTATTTTACTTTACTACAAGACTTGTATATTTAAAAATCTGTTCATTTCCTTTTCCATTCCTTTAGGAACATAGTGAGAAGAAGCAGCGGGTCAGGTTCCAGCTTGAGATCTCTAGCAATCCTGAGGAGCAGCGCAGCAGCATATTGCATCTACAGGAGGCTGTGCGGCAGCATGTGGCCCAGATACGGCAGCTGGAGAAGCAGATGTATTCTATCATGAAGGTAGTCACCTCGCCCATCTGAGGACAGGGAGATCTCCTAGGATGAGGGAGATCTCTCAGTTTCTCCTGTTCTCGCTCCCTAGTCTTTGCAGGATGACAGCAAGAATGAGAACCTGCTTGACCTGAACCAAAAGCTTCAGTTGCAGCTAAACCAGGAGAAGGCCAACCTACAGCTGGAAAGTGAAGAGCTTAATATCCTTATCAGGTGCCACAGCATTCTTTCTGTGCCCTTTTCCTGTGCCCCAGCTGAAGTCAGTTCCTTTTGCCCATGTTCTGATAGTCTTTAGGTCTAGTGTATATTATCAAAGGCTGATGCTGTAGACTCAGGCACCTCTTCTTGAGTGAGCCTTGTTGGACTTGGCCAACAGGCTGAGTACAGGAGAGCCCTTTCTTAGGATTCTTATTTGAGTTATCTCCTGGGAAAGGAGAAAAACAGGTAGTTTGGAAACATTTTTGTGCCCTTGATACTGTGCAACTGAATTAAAAATAAAGTGTCTTGAAGTTGATCAGTAAGGAACACAACTGCAGATATAATCATAGGGGTTATAAGTAGGAACAGACCACTTTATCAGAAAGCTGTGGAACTGAAAGATGGGATATGTGTTCTCATGGCCCAGGGTGTGAGGAGCAACAAATCTAATGGAAAAAAATTAGATATTAGCTGTTCTAGAATAGATGCATCTCGGACTTACCTCCTGCATTGTTCCAGGGCATTCCACCCCACCCCCAACCCTAATACTGTTGCCCTTAGTTGTCTTTGACCCTCCTGTCCATTTGTAGGTGTTTTAAGGATTTCCAATTGCAGCAGGCTAACAAGATGGAGCTGCGAAAGCAGCAAGAAGATGTGAGTGTGGTCCGCCGCACTGAGTTCTACTTTGCTCAGGCACGATGGCGCTTGACAGAGGAAGATGGACAGCTAGGAATTGCTGAACTGGAGCTGCAGCGGTTCCTCTACAGCAAGGTATCAAGTGTATACAATCACACAAAGGCAGCTGTGTTGAGAAACATTGACCTTTCTCAGGAGTCTCACTCACAGAAAGATAAACAGAAAGGGACTGATTATATGATTATTAATGATAGAAACAATGAACAGAGAGAATGCCACTTGGACACATTTGTTTGTAATATTAAATAATATAGATATAGATAAGCTTGGTCAAATGTTTCCCTCATTGAACAAGATTATCCCTAGAAATGTGACCCAGAGGGAAGTAATCTTCCAAGTCCAGCTGAGAATAGAATCATTAATTCTACACTGGCATTCAGCTTTCCTGTAGTTACCCATGGCACGGAGGAGAGGACATTATTCATCATTCTTCTAGTCCCCCAGGGATGTTTGGAAATGAATTGAGACCATTTTTGAATGTCACAGTGATTGGAAAGTACTGCTGGCATCTAGTGCCCATGAGAAATACTGGGTTAGAGGGTGCATTGATCATGAGATTGAAAGAGATAGCAAAGGCATATGTAGAAACTAAAAACAAACAGTATACATAGCAATTCTCTAGCAAGCTCCTGAGAAAAGCTTATAGTGGGCTGGGGGTGGGGGTAATCTGTCTTTATAGGTGAATAAGTCTGATGACACAGCAGAACATCTTCTGGAGTTGGGCTGGTTCACTATGAACAACCTCCTCCCCAATGCTGTCTACAAGGCAAGTCTTATTTCCCTATTCCTTGCCCATTCACATGCTTCCTAACAGAGGCCATTTGCAGTGACCCTTCCACATAAACCCACTATGGAAAACAATGTGGTTATCTGAGCTGGTGAAAGCTTGCTCAGCTTAGCAAGACCATTGCTTCTTCTCTCAGTCTGCAGAGGATTTGTGGGTTGATTTATCACTGTTTATCCTACAGGTAGTCCTGCGACCCCAGAGCTCCTGCCAGTCTGGGCGACAGCTAGCTCTTCGCCTCTTTAGCAAAGTCCGGCCCCCTGTTGGGGGTATTTCTGTTAAGGAGCACTTTGAGGTTAGTAAAGAGTCCTTTGGGGACTCAGGAACAAAAGGCAGTTAAAAGCTACCTGTGCGTTCTTAGGGGTAGGTAAACTGAGGGATGATGTCTGAGCTTAATTGCTTCTTCAGCTTTTTTCCTCTTTAGGTAAATGTGGTGCCTCTCACCATCCAGCTGACACACCAGTTCTTCCATAGAATAATGGGCTTTTTCTTTCCTGGTCGAAGTGTGGAAGATGATGAGGTTGGTGATGAAGAAGATAAGTCCAAACTGGTGACTACTGGTGAGAACTTTAATGGTGGAGCTCCAGAAGACTGGGGTAGCAGCCCCAGAGAGGCTGAAACTTCAGAAAGAAGACAACAGCTGGTGTGCTTGATTTTTCATAGGAATACCAGTGGTGAAGCCTCGGCAGCTGATTGCAACAGATGATGCAGCACCACTGGGCCCTGGGAAGGGTGTGGCACAGGGCTTGAATCGGAGTTCTGGGGTCAGAAGATCATTTCGCAAAGCACCTGAGGTACCAGACATGCCCCTGATGATAGAAAAATGGGAGAATCCTGGGGTACTCTCGCCTGTCTGGGGATTTCTTCTGTTTCCTTTGAATCTACTCCAGGGGTGAAAGGAGACAGAGATGTTTGAGGTCCTGAGTTTTTGTGATGGTTTAAGGGGCTCACACTTCTTTCCTGCCTTTCCTAGCACCCTGTGGATGATATTGACAAGATGAAAGAGCGAGCTGCCATGAACAACTCCTTCATCTACATAAAGATCCCACAGGTTCCACTCTGCGTTAGCTACAAGGTCTGCCCTTCTCCAGTGCTTTCTAGAACAGTGTGGGAAGGGTTCCAGATAAGATCAGAGATTAAAAACCAGGAGATAGTCAACTTGTGAAGCTGGTCTGTGGGTGATAAATCTGTTGTTCCCTCTGCTGCCCTCAGGAATCAGTACCATTATCAGACTGAGAGCAGGGGAAATCAGTATCTATAGGTTGCTGCTGCAGGCAGATACTAGGTTTGGACTCTAGTACTAAGCTGGCTTAGACTAAAAATGGCAGCAGATATATTTTTTTCCCTCTTCTTCCCTCTTCCCCTTTTTCTTGCAGGGTGAGAAGAATAGTGTGGACTGGGGTGACCTTAACCTAGTGCTGCCCTGTCTGGAGTACCACAACAACACATGGACGTGGCTAGACTTTGCCATGGCTGTCAAGAGGGATAGCCGCAAAGCCCTGGTTGCCCAGGTATCCCGGCAGAGTTCATGGCTGTTTGGTTAGCAGGGGCTGGCAAGCAGATCCTCTGCTCATGGGCATTTCATTGTAAGATGTATTAACAAGCAGCCTTGGGAAGGGGCAGGTGAATGAAGTGACTTTTGTCCCTGCCGTCTCCATGATTTTGCTCAGATAATTAAATTGAACGTTTAGTGTTTTATGTATGTTAACTACTGTTGATTTTTAGAAAACAGGGATGACAACTTGATGTTTAGAATGGGTTCTAATAGACTGTAAGCTTCTTGAAAGCAGAGATCATTTTATAATTTTAATTGCCCCATTGTGCCTTCATGTAAGTTTAATAAATCTTTATTGACTTGGTCCACTTGATTTATTCTGCCTGTCCCATTAATATTTACCTTCCCTTTTACTCCTCTCTAACCTATCAGGTAATCAAAGAGAAGCTAAGGCTGAAGCCTGCAACAGGGTCTGAGGTCCGGGGAAAGCTAGAAGCTAAATCGGACCTCAACATGCAACAGCAGGAAGAGGAGGAGAAAGCCCGGCTCCTCATCGGTTTAAGTGTGGGCAACAAGAATCCTGGCAAGAAGTCCATCTTTGGCAGGCGCAAGTGATCCAGCAATCCAAGAGAGGCTGCAGTACAGGATTTGACTCTGGCTCAGGCCCCAGGGACTTGGGGGATGGGAGGTGCTTCCCTTCATCCTTCAGGATATGTGGGGGTTAGGAGCCTACAGGGTACTGTGGAGAGACGCCTTGCTCTTTAGCAGCTGGCCTGTTCCCTGCAGAACATGGTGGATAATGCTGAGTTCTACCTCACACTGATCAGCAGGCCCAGGGCCAGAGGTATCAAGAGAGCAAGATCAAGGGAATGCCCCAGGGCTAGAATCTGGTTACCTTGGGGTCAATTGAAAGGGTGGGGGGACAGTTCTGATCAAGTGTGATAAATTTTTATAAATAGACATATATATATATATATGTGTATATATATATATATATAAATATACATATATATTTCTACGTATAACTGCTTTCCCTCTGTGCCAGAAAGTGGAGGGGGTTTATCGTCTATCCCTCATTCCACTGCCTTGTATGAAAGAGGTATTAGTGTTCTGAGGGAAATCAGCCCCTCCCTAATCTGTGCCAAACTCACTTGAGAGAATGGCAGTAGGAGACAGGGCTGGCCATGGGTCCCTCCCCCTGGGATATCCCCTGAAGAATGGTAAGAAATGATTTAAAGAGAAAAAAATATATTTTAAATTTGATGCTGGTTTTTTTTTTTTTTTTTTTTTTGGATTGTATTGAGTGCATGGTTTCAACCTGTATCCTTCCCTCCCCATCAACCCAAGATACACCTTCTAGCTGCAACTCTAATGAGGGTGGCCTCTTCCCTCCTGCCCAAAGCTCTATCACAGATACCTCCCAGTTCTGATGTAACACTGGTCCCATGCTGATAACAGCTCATGAGACCAGTGCACATTTTAGTCCTGGCTCTAAGCCTATTCTTAACTAGGGGGCATAGAATTTGGAGATAAGGATGAAGTTTGGCTGCCTTATTTGCATCTCTAGTCATGAACTGCAAAGAAAATGCAGGGCTCATGTGTAATGCAGCATGGGGTGGGGGAGGGAGGAACTGCTTATGTAACTGGGACAGCAGATTTAGCAGGAGAGGAGGCAGAGGCTGGGGATGGGAGCAGTGAGCTGTCGGCAGGGGCAACATGTCCAGATGGCTGCTCCTCGTAAGGTAGGCTATGGGGTCTGGCAGCCTGTTTAGGGGAGGTGAATGAGGCATGGGCTTGAGGCCAGGGAACTGACTGGTGATGTTAGGTGTCCATTGTATGGGTGGGGCGGGGAGGTTTTACCATGAAAGTATCCCAGCCTTATAATGAGAGGTACAGGCTGAATCTCTGATGGGGAAAATGTCTAAATACTGCTTTCCTAGAGGATTTTAATTAGGTCCAAGAAACCTAGGTAGGCCTTGGCCCAAAGCAAGGGTAGTGACACTTTTGCCTGGGGCTTAAAAATACATCTCTAGGGTTGGGATTTGAAGGAGTGCCTGCTAAGATAGGCAGAACTTGTAATGCCTCAGGGGCAGAAGCTTTAGTGGCTCCCTTGGTTCTCAGCAGGGTGGCAACAACCGGGGCCCCTGGGTCCGAGGCTGGAGGAGCCTCTGGTCAGGCATGGGGACAACCAGATCAGGTCTGGATGAGCTGTGGGGACTTCGGGGACATCAGTGCCTGCACCAGGAATCTCTGGAGCCAGCCCCACTGCTAGTAGAGAAGCCTCTGCCTGAATGGCCAGTGCCTCAGTTCATCAACCTCTTTCTGCCGGAGTTTCCCATTAGGCCCCTTAGGGGGCATCAGCAACTGAAGGTAGGTCAATGGAATCCCTGGAAAGAGTCTCAGTCTTGGGGAGAAATCTAGAAACAACCAGAGTCTCAGTTGCCCTGTTCTCCATTTCTCTGTACAGATTTTAGGCCTTGTGGCTAAAGGCTCCTTTGGAACTGTCCTCAAGGTGCTAGACTGTGGCCAGAAAGCAGTATTTGCAGTGAAGGTAGGGACCTAGGTACAATTTCACATTATTTTCTGGTCCCTGCCTCCAATCTTGATTCCAGAAAGGTTGGGAGGAATTCAATAGTACTATTTCCTTCTAGGGGTCATCACGCCTCTCATTTTATAGGTGGTGCCCAAGGTAAAGGTCCTACAGAGGGACATCCTGAGGCAGTGTAAAGAGGAGGTTAGCATCCAGGTATGCACAGAACCCTGGAAGAGATCCTATGAAGGACTAAACCATAGGTGGAGAAAGCACCTTTCTTGTCCAACTGTCTTGTTCTTCCTGGTTCTGATCCCTCCCTGTGCTTCAACCAGAGCAGATCCCAGGAAAAGAAGCTATCAGCAGAGTAATTCTGGGTCCTGCCAGGGAAATCTCTCCAGCATGTCCCAGTGTGTTCTATAGTACTGATTACCAGGCAGGCATGCCCAACTATTTAGTTCACCTGAAGTGAGAGATGGAAGCATCAGTTTCCTTTCTGCACAACTAGGTAAATCCTGACTTGTTGGTTGCCTTGATCCTCAGTGACCCTGTTCCTAACTTCCTGTCTTCTTCATTCATAGCGAAAGATCAACCATCCTTTCATACACAGTTTGGGGGACAGCTGGCAGGGAAAACGGCACCTCTTCATTAGTGAGTGACTGGCTTCTCTCCTCATTCCCAGGGGTCCTTCTACTGTACTCCGCACCTGAGATTACCCATCCCTTTGGTCTGTTCTGCCTTTGCTCTGTTCCCCTTCTCGTAGTACTTTCTCCCAGAGGGAAGAGAGAATAGTAGGTGGCATCAGTTTGGGCAGGAGGCATACAATGCCTTGAGCCCAGGCCTAGTAGCCTCCAAATACTGCCTAGACTTCTGGTGCTTTGCAGTGTGCAGCTACTGCAGCACAGACCTGCACTCCCTGTGGTCCACTGTTGGCTGCTTTGCTGAGGCTTCCATCCGCCTCTTTGCTGCTGAGCTGGTCCTGGTGCTGTGTAAGTGAAACAGAAGTGGTAATGGAAGTAAGGGAAGAATTAAGGGGGGAGGGAAGCAGAGAGAGGAGAACTGATACTAACTTTAGACATCAAAGAACAGGGATAAGAATGGGGTGGGAGCTACCAGGGAAACTGAAAAGGACAGGGGAGCTTCAGCACACACCATGCTTGCTGTCATCCACAGGTTATCTCCATGACTTGGGCATCATCCATCGAGATGTGAAGGTAGTTAAATACTTTTTCTTTTTGTCTGAGGAGGGATTTCAGTAAGAAGTTGCAACAGGTCCAAGAAATCTGCTGAGAACAGTTGACCTTGGGGCCTTCATGGGTGTTGAGGAATTTGGACAAGGGCCCTCCAAGTATAGTTGAATGCTGAGTAAAGTGTCTTCAGCTGGGAGGTGTACAGGATGAAAGAGGGTTGAAAGGAAGAGGATGAATAATAACTTCTCACCTGTGATTTTTCAGATGGAGAATATCCTTCTGGATGAGCGAGGTAAGTCCTTTTCTTTTCCTAGTCCCAGAATGAGAGGTACCTCAGACTGGGATTAAGTCATGGCTGAAGAGACATGGAATAGAGTGGTGCTGACGCCTTATTTTTCACAGGCCATCTGAAATTGACAGACTTCGGTCTGTCCCGCCACCTGCCCCAGGGAGCCCGAGCGTATACTATCTGTGGCACTCTTCAGTACATGGGTGAGAGAGAGGCTGAAGCTGATGGGTAAGCATTGGGGAGGAGGATAGTCAACAGATGTCAATGACAAGTATTTTTCAAATCTGTAGCCCCAGAGGTCCTGAGTGGAGGGCCTTATAACCATGCTGCTGATTGGTGGTCCCTGGGTATCTTGCTTTTCTCTCTGGCAACTGGAAAGGTGAGAGAATGGTAGTGATGTTTGGCAGAGAAGAGAGGAGTTGCCCTGTGGTGGGAAGAAGGAAGACCTTAGGAAATCTTGCCTTATTCTTACAAAGCAATGACACCCTCCCATCCTTAACTCAGTTCCCAGTGCCCGCAGAGAGAGATCATGTGGCCATGTTGGCAAGTGTGACCCACTATGACTCTGAGATCCCAGCTTCTCTTAACCAGGGGCTTTCACTCCTGCTCCATGAGGTAAGGGTGAGCTCTACTTTCCTTCTTGACTACAAACTGTTCACTTTTTTCCCTATCATTGAAGTGATATTTCCTCATTTCTCTGATTAATTATTGGTGGTGGGAGGCGGTGGCAGGGGGAGCTTCAACTTGATCAAGTACTAACCTCACTACTTGCCCTCTAAGCAGCACTTCAAATTTTATTCGTCCTCCAAAGCTCCTCCCCATCAACAGGCCAATTCTGAGAGAGTGGGCCACAGCTCCTTTATATCCTACCTTTGCCCCCAAATTAGCCTGTTTCTCCCACTTTTACACATTCTCTACTCTTTGGGGTTCTTCTCCCTGCCCTCCACAGATCCATGAACTTGTAATTTCTTTCTCCTTTTCCAGCTTCTCTGTTCAGTCCTTTTCCTATCCCAGTCCCTCATCCTTCATGCTTTATTTTCCTTCAGCTCTTATGCCAGAATCCCCTCCACCGTCTACGTTATTTGCATCACTTCCAGGTCCACCCTTTCTTTCGGGGTGTGGCCTTTGACCCAGAGCTCCTACAGAAGCATCCAGTGAACTTTGTCATGGAAACACAAGCTACCCAGCCCAGTCCATCATCGGAGTCTATGTTCTTCAAGGACTTTGACTGTAACCTGGAGTCCTACCTGGTCCACCTCAGCCTTGCTTGAGCTCCTCTACTGTAGATGGGGGCCATCTAGGAACCTGAGGACCTCTTCCAGTGTCAACTCAGTATGACCACCTAGATAATCCAGTTTGTTTTTACTTTGTAGCCTCTTATCATTCTGTTAATGTAGGTGCTGGACCAGAGTTCAGATCTTGGGCATTCTGCTATTGGCAGCTATGGTGTCCTAGTCCTTACCCCATCATACAGCCCATCTCTCAATTTAACATCTCAGATCACAATGTTGACCTTTTCCATTGTTTCATTTCTCCAGTGCTTATACCCTGAAGCTTTTAGCCAGAAGCTTATTCCACTTTTCCCTCTCCTTGTTTCTCTGCCATGTTTCCTTTTGTGAGCAAAAATAACACTTCATGGGTTCCCAAGGTGCTATTTATGTGTTGAATAGTCCTGTCAGAAGCAGTATGAATGTTTTTCAGAGGTCTCAAAAGCTAGCATTTCGATCCCTAAATATGCAGGTAAAACATATGATCTAGGGGCTCAAAGGCAGTCTAATTTTTAAAAATTTAAAAAGTAAGTCTGATAGCCTACTGTGAGGAAGAGAATAAGAAATGAAACATGGGTGGGTTAAATGTCCCCTCTAGGGGTAATTAACATAGCTATCCACTTTTTCCCCAAAACAAAACCTCTTTGAAAGACATAAGGATTCTTTTTTAAAAGATTTATTTATTTTATTAATTTTGGGTGGGGGGAGGAGGTAGTTAGGTTATTTTGTTTTGTTTTGTTTATTTATTTATTTATTTATTTATTTATTTATTTATTTATTTATTTATTTATTTATTTATTTATTTTTCAATCCCCAGGAGGGATTGAACCTAGGACCTTGTGCATGCTAAGCATGTGCTCTACCACTTGAACTATACCCTCCCCTCTGAGATAAGGATTCTTAAACTGATCATTTTCCTAGATGGCCCAGGATTCAGTTTGTGATGGGCAAGCCAAGGGGGTTATGACATCAACCTTGAGATTTAAGGTTAAAGATGTAACTCAGGAATCTTTTCCTTTAGTAAGGGAAATTATCTTGACCTTAAATTTGTATATATTTCTGGCCTTTATGACTTCTTTTCATTTTTCTTAAACTAACTTCTGAAAAGCTTCATTTTCATTATTTTTTAGTTATATCTGATCTCTCTTTCCAGACCAAAGAGTCTGGGAAGTACTCTGTGTAGTATTTATAGTCATTTTGTCGCTGGATTAAGCCAGATTTTTCCCTGTACATAGCTGGCATTTTATTGGCCTCTGCAGAACTGCTTTTTCTGGATTGCACTTTGGCAATCCATATGAAAATCCCTATGAAATTTAATTGTTGTAGATACCGTAAAGGGTTGTTTATCATTATAATTCATAACTCATAATGTTCTATTTAGGATAGTTGGGAGAATTTCCTTTGAACTCAGTTATGCTTTTCCTGAATTGCTGTTTGATTTTTATCTTCAAGACACTATATATTCAACTGACTCTATTTTTCTTTCCATACTGATGCTAGACCACTTAGAGCCCAGTTTGTGGCCCACCTTCAGAAAGTGTTGAGGACCTCATGTTATGTGTTTTGTATGCCAGCCACGTTCTTGGTTCCATCTTCCTTTTCTACGTTTACTTTCCTCATTCTCATTTTTCTGTTTTAATCTTTTTTTAAAAAATTTTATTAGATTATCTGCATCTTTGTAAGCCTTTTAGAATGAGGTTAGGGTATAAATAAATAAAAGAATGTATCCTTAATCCTTTTGATTATCTCATTTGTTTCTCTTTAGATACTTTTTTAGCTTTATTATATATTTTAAAAGTTTTAATAACCAGAACTGCACGTTGGATAAAGACTCTGAATACTAAGAATAGGAATTAATGGCTTCTAAAATAGTAGTTAAGAGTATTAGATTGGAATTTAGGAGACCTGGTGCCTTGCTTGATCCACCAATAAATATCTCAGTGTCTTTATACAAGTCATTTTAACTCTGGATTTTAGTTTCAACTAATGTATAAATGAGGGGATTATAACCACTGGTTCTTACTTGTGGGGGATGAGTTTCAGATTTCTGTGATGTTGTTTCAAAGGGCAGATGCAGATGATTTTATGACACTGTGTGTTTGGCCCAATGTTAATGTTTAGGTGACCCAACATTATATAGCCTCTCTGATCACAGCAGCATATTGGGTTAAGTTCTTTAGGACATGGTTAACATAATGTCACTAGGGTCCCTTTCCTAGGTCATGTTAGATAGCTTAGAGACTGTGATCATGTAAGTGTAGTTTGAATCATTTCTTATCATATGAGGACATTTTTTAACATACTCTCTTCAATCAGTGGTGCATTACAGCAGTGATTCTCAGAGTAGAATGGAGGTAGTGATAGAAAATCAAAGTTTCAGAAAATATAACTTGAAACAGCACTGCTTCCACTCCTCGCCCTACCCCTAGTTTTGATATGCTTATCCCTGGAAGGCAGTCTTTCCTGCCACCCTCCATCCTCATTCAGAATCACTGACCTTTAAATATGATACTTTCTACTTATTCACATGAAATTCAGTTTGAAAAAAATTTTTATATACAACCTGAAATGATCTTTTAATAGTCCTATATTTTGATTTTTCATTACCTAGAAGAAATCAGATATACCTTTAAGTATGGATATTTTATTCTACTCCCTTCTGTCTTTTCTAAGAATTTAAGGTTAGTCTTAACACCAGTTCTCATATTCTTCTTTTGAGAAAAGTGTCCTTATAGTTCTACTCAGTGTTTTTTATGCCTAACCTAAGTTATTTTATCATATATTGATCTGTTCATTTGTTCACTTGTTCATTGATTTAATAAACTGGTAACCTCAATTTCTTGATTTACTTCTTTAAATAGTCTTCAATGTAAAAATCTTGTCTAAGCTTAAAAAATTTTTTAATTAAATAAAAGCATATTCACTGTGTTATTGGCCCCTGTAATGGGCTGAATTGTGCTGCCTCCCTATTCATATATTGAAATCCTAATCCCCAGTACTTCAGAATGTGACTGTATTTGGAGATAGGGTCTTTACAGGCATAATTAAGTTAAAATAAGGTCTTATGGGTGGGCCCTAATCCTATATGACTGGTGTCCTTATAAAGAAGAGGAAATTAGGAAACAGACAAACACACAGGGAAAACCATGTGAACATATAGGGAGAAGACAGCCAACTACAAGCCAGTGAAAGAGGTCTCAGAAGAAACCAACCCTGCGGACACCTCGATATCAGACTTCTAGCCTCCAGAATTGTGAGAAAATATATTTCTGTTGTTTAAGCCACCCAGTCTGTGGTACTTTGTTGTAACAGCCCAAGCAAACTATGGAGAATTGTGATAAGATTAATCAGGAATGACTATTTTACTTACAAAAAAGCATGCTACCTTCTTCCGTATAGGTTGGTTTTGTTTATATTATGAGACATCATTATTTCAGATTTCATTGGCCTCTCCATGAGTTTTACTGGTTTATGGAGCCCCACTGATTAGCAGCTGTCATACTGCCTCCTTTGTTCAGTACCTCATCATACACAGTAGCAGGGCTAATAATTCCAGTTTTATCCTTGAGTTCACTCAGAATTGCCTAGTGGATACTTAGAGGTGCTGTCTGGGCTATGTAATTGTATTTTTGCAAATTAAATACTCTCTAATCCTAAAATTTAAAAACTACATTGTTTCTAAAAGTTGGACTCTAACTTCACATCATATACAAAACTTAATTTTAGCTACATCTAGCAATTAAATGTGATCATCAAAACAATAAAAATCTTAGAACATCTGGGAGACTAGGCCTACAAACAGATGGAGGAGATAACTTAAACCAGGACAGAAAATGAAAACACTATAAAAGAAAAAAACATATTTACATAAAAAACTTGATGAATGAATCAACAGGATAAGAAATCCAGATGTTCTGAAAGGAAAGAAATATCTTGACCATGTAAAAGTTTTATCTTTGTGTGGCCAAAGATATCATTAATAAAGTCAAAGGACAAAAAATAGATCTAAAGAAAAATATTTGCAATGTGATGACAATGTCTGTAACACAGAACTCTTACAAATTAGAAAAGAAAAATAAACTTTTTTAAAGAAGGGCAAGGAAGATGAAGTAATGAATCAATTAATTAGATCTGTAATAGTGTTAAGCTCAGAAGGCTCTGTATAAGATACTGAGTGGGGGAAAAAATGCAGAAAGTGTAAGAAATGATGCCATTTCTGTAGAGGACTCAATGCTTTCTTCGTGTGTGTGTGTGTGTGTGTGTGTGTGTGTGAAAGAGAGAGACAGAAAGAGGGAAACAATGTGAAAAAGAAAACCTGGAAGGGAGAGAGGAATAATGCAAGTGTAAAGAAAAGGGGAAAAAAAGGCACTAGGCCTCAACCCCATAGACCCCAGTTTGCACATCAATTAATTTGGGGGAAAAAATAAAAACAAAACGTGTGTATATGTGTGTGCACACATATATGTTTTTATAAATGTATACACACTATTGTTTATCTCAAGTGGGTATAATGGATGGAGGAGGCTTTGCCTTTAATATGTCTTTGCATTGTTTCATTTGCTACAAGCATCTATTTTTTATCATTTGAAAAACACCAAATTAAAAAAAATCATACAAAACAACACCAACAAATTAATTCTGCTTATGTTGCCTATTTACAACAGTATTTTCCCTTCCTCTACCTCTCCACATACCTCCTAATTTGCTGCTGGAAGCAACATATCCCTTTGGCTACTCACCTGACATCTGACATACCAACTGCAACAAGGACTAACCATTCATTCCAAGTCACACTTTCTATAATAAGCTTTCACTACTGGCACTTAAAGAGTTTTCTGTCTTGGTTTTTCTGCCCCTTCACCCTTACTTTATTTGCTGGCTCTTTTGGGTTGACTAGAAGTACATATACCTTGGGATTCCCTCTGCTGAGTCTTGGGGAATCCCAGGCTCAAGTTTGTGTTCTTATGTTGTTTTTCTCCCAGTTTTCCATTCAAACTACTGTTATCTTTACCGCCTTTAGGCTGGGGCCATTATGTTTTTAGAGTGGTGGTGTCCAATAGAAATAATATAAGTCTCATAAATAATTTAAAATTTGCTAGTAGTCACATTAAAAATTAGGTAGAAAGATGAAATTAATTTTAATGTAATTTAACCTGATCTATCTAAAATGTTTCAACATGTAATCAATATTTAAAAATAAGATACTTTACATCCTTTTTTTTTCATACAAAGTCATCGAAATTCAGTTTGTATTTTACACCTATAACACATCTCAATTTGGACTAGCCACATTTGAAGTGCTCAATAGCCACATGTGGCTAGTGGCTACGGTACTGGACAACACAGTTCTAGAGGAGCCCCTCCCCTGAGAGCCTTGTAGTTAATAATACAGTTTTTCCTGTTTGGCTTATTGCCTTTTCCAAATTCATTAAGACCTCAGAGTGTAAATAAGGTGCTGGGAGTGTTAAAAGGAACATAATTTATCATAAACTATAACTCTGAATACTTACCTTTAGGCTGTTTCCCAAAATCAGCCCCATCTACAGTAGCTAATTTCCCGCACTCAGGGGATTCAAGCGACAGTAGAATCGTTAGTATGTTGTTAGTGTGGGTTGCTCTCTTGACTCGACCATTTGCTACCTGTGGGGCATTGGGCAAAAGACATTATTTGTGACTCAGTTCCTTCGTCTGTAAAATGGGGATATTTACGGTACCTACTTCATAGGCCCTTGTGGGGATTAAAGGAAGTTAACGTATAAAAGGCTTTTGAGGATAGCTAAAGTGGTAGAGCTCATGCTTAGTCTGGGTTCAATCCCCAGTAACTCCGTTAAAAATAAGTATATAAAACCTAGTTACCCACCCCAATAAACCGAAACAAACAAAAAGGATTAAACCCTTTTGGCAGAGTGCCAGGTGCCTAATAAGTGCTCAATGCTTGTGAGCTATTACTGTTAAACTTGTAGCCGGTTCTGAGGGAAGTCCCAAGAAAACACCGGAAATCCTGAAAAGGCTAAATTACAGCGCAGTTTGAGAACCACACCTCAGGCCAACGCAGACTCAGGACCTACGCGCGGACCAACCGGCCTACGTGAAAAACGTCCCACTCACCTTCCCTTCTAGACCTCAGGCCGGCTCCTTGGTCAGGGCTGAGTTAACTGGTTTTCCTCAGGGAAACCTGAGGAGAGACTTCCTAAGGCCAGCCGGCGGAGGCAGCTTTCCCGATAGAGTGTTAGGGTGGCCTACTGGAAGCACTAGGGATGGACTCCTCGACTGTCCAGCTACCTGGAGCCCTCGCCGAGGTGAGGCAGGAATACCCGCCGCCTTGGGCCTGGGGTGCGTCCCTCCTGCCGCCCGCGTAGGTGGTGGGGGAATCAGCCGCCAGCTAGCGCACCTTGGCCAGGGCGGGGCCAACGCAGGCCCCGCCCCGCGCCCGCTGGACGCACTGAGGCCTCACAGCCAATCGGGAAGCGCGGAGCAGGTTCAAATAAAGACGGCGGGTGAGCATGGCGTCACCTCTAGGGTCCGGGAGGTGATCGCCTAGCGTTATGCGTTGAAGATGTGGCGGGTGAAAAAACTAAATCTTAGCCTGTCGCCTTCGCCCCAACCGGTGAGTGGGAGGGCCTCATGGAGAGAGAGAGCGAGCGAGTTGTGCTGGGGTTTCGGGGCCGAGGCGCTGGCAGTGCCGAGCGTGGTGGAAAGTTGGGTCCAGCCTGGGGCGGGGGGTGGGGGGCGTGTGGAGTCTTTCTGGTCCTGATGTTCGGAGGACTGGGGTTGGAGCCTACTCTGCTTATTGCTAGTGAGCTTCTTAGGGAGGGAGGAGAGCTTCTTAGGGCAGGCTGGCAGAGCTCAGGCTTTATCACATTTTCTCTTTCTTAGGGAAAACCAGCTATGAGAACACCTCTCCGAGAACTTATCCTGCAGCCTGGTGCCCTCACCAGCTCTGGAAAAGGGCCCCCTATTGGGGGATCCTCGCCAACCCCACCACTGTGCAAACTGGGGTTGCAGGTGAGATTCGCCTGCCCAGCTAGCTTCTCGACTGGGCTCTTTGCCGAGGCCAAGAGCTCAGAGGAACAGAGGGCCAGGGCTTGAACGTAATTAATAACGGTAATGAAGTTTTCTACCTCGGTGACATCCATTTACAGCTATTCAGGCCAACAGAGAGATGCCCTGGGGTGGTTAGAAGAAATCCACTGAGAACCGGCACCTCTATTTAGCTGTGAGTTTTTATCACCTCCTCCCTACTTCAGTCTATCAAAGTGATAGAAGTACTATCACTTTGACTAGTGGTCTCCCTCTAATAGGGATTCACTTATGGAGAAGTCAGCTGCAAGAATGAGAGGTAGTCAAAACTCCTCAGGGGTCAAGTTGCACCACTGGAAGGCAGGTCACTTGGGCCACCATAGTTTAGTTCCCCTTTTAGAATTGCCCTCACTGAGTTGTACTTTTGTGAAAGGTCTTGAGAGAAATGAGGATTGACTATACATTTCTCTGCATGCTGCTTTTCTCATTAGTAATGTGGTTTAAATTCTTCCATGTCAACTGGCGTAGAAATAATTCATAAGATACTATAGTATGCATGAATCATAATTTATTCATAAATGGTCATTTATTTTTCCACTTTTTTTGCTTCTACAAACAATGCTAACATAAATATCTTTGTACTGATACTTTTATTTCAATGAGATACATTTTTAGGAGTTGGATTATTGGTTTGAAGAAAAGATATTTTTAATTTTAATAAATTTTGCCAGATCACTATCTAAAATAGCTATTAGAATTCATATTTTCTCCAGCATTATATGAGGATATCCATTTCCCCACATCACCTCATGTAAGTCTAATTTTTTCTTTTTTTCTTTCTTTCTTTCTTTTTTTTTTTTTTTGGTAAATAATTGGTCTTTTTAGCTAAAGCTTCTAAAATAGTTTTGTTTTCCTGATAGTTCAGAAATTTTATTGTTTCTTGTCAATCCTGCTTGGAACTTGGTGAGACATTTCATTATGCAAACTCAGCTCTTTCTTTACCTTAGAGAAATTTTCTTTTAATACTTGTTAATCAGTGCCTCACCTGTACCTGTTCTCTTTTCTCCTGGAACTTCTTTTATTCACATGTTAGGTTTGCTGGATTTAGCTTCCAATTCTTTTAGCTTTTCTCTCAGATTTACATTTCTTTTTATTTTTGTTTTTAAGATATTTCTCCCACTTGATTGTCCAGGCCAGTAATTCCAGTCTCAACTCTGATCATCCTCTTTCAATTCATATTACTGAAATTTTTTGTTTAAAAATTATATTTATTATTTCCAGAACATCTTTGTGTATATGAGTTGTACTCAGATCTTCTTACATATTCATATAGTTTTTGGTTCAAATAGTCATGTGTTTCTTCCATCAGCTGTGTTTTGGTAGGGTCTACCTTTCCTAACTATCTTAGGTTTGTCCTTTCTCTGGCTACTAGGTCCACTTAAGTACATTCCTATTTTCCTTCATGTTCATTGAGTCTCAGGACTAGCAACCCTACATGTGGTAGAGAGTGCAGTGGTCTTTGTCCCTGTGAACCAGCAGCAGGGAGCTTGTCAGTCCCTTATCTGGGCACACCAGGAAGAGGTCTTTCTGCTCTTCATTATCCTCTGCTAAAAAGGCTAGAACTCTTCAAATCCCAAGAGTTGAATGGCTTCAAGCCATGTGTTCAGGACACCCTCAGCTTTCGGGGCTAAGGAGACTAACTAGGTCACTGGCACAGGTTGATGCTGCCCTTTCTCCCTAGGGTCCATGGATCTCTGTGGGCCAAGTGCTCTCTAACTCTAGTCCCCAGTTTCTCATCTGCTCCAAAAGGAAGAAAATCTTATACCAACTCTAGATTTTGACAGAACTTGACCCAGGGACCCTTCCTACCTAGTCCCATAGAAGTGAATTTGAGTTAGGATTGGAGAAGAGTGGGGTCACTTTCAAGCTACCATCTCCCCATGGTATGGATAGATTATCTTAGCCTTGTTTATACTGTGACCTGTTCACTTGGAAGGACCCCAAAGGGCTTCCCAGCTTTTGTACTAGGTCTCTGTAGTAAGTAGCAAGTCTTAGCCAACTTTTTACCTAAGCAAAGGTAATGAGAACTCTTTCCTTTTTTGAGTTCAGACAGTATCCTGCACCCATAATTGTACTTTGAGAACCAGAATTGACTGTCTTAGTCCACTACTTTTGTTTCTGTTTGCAGGAAGACAGCAACAACTTATCTCCACTGGATTTTGTCAATGCTAAGAAGATAGACTCCTCTTCAGAACAGTTCAGCCATTCCTCAAAGTGGCTTGAAGCTTGTCAACATGAATCAGATGAGCAGCCCCTAAATCTGATGCCCCAAACCAACTCTACTCCCAAAACATCTGAGGAAGCTGTAGACCCACTGGATGACAATGTGGATAAAACCATGGTCCTTGTGCCGTCTCCAGGGGGGCAGCAGCAAGACATTATACTTGAGGCCCATTTAGATGCCGTGGCAGAGACAAACAGCTTCTCTCTAGATGGGCCCTTGAGGCCAGGAGACCTGCTGAGAAAGGAGGTGGCACCCTGCAAGGAAGACAACTTTTCAGAAATTGTTCCTGCTATGAGTGAGAAACCTATATTTCAGGATCCTCCATCTCATCTCTTAGAGTACCCACCAAATCCCTGTTCTGAGCAACAGCTACACTGCTCCAAGGAAAGCCTGAAGGACAGTAGAACTGAGGCTGTACCTGAGGACGTAGTCCCTTCTGAAAGTAATGCTTTCTTGCCTTCTGTGCTCTGGCTTTCCCCTTCAACTGCCTTAGCAACAGATTTTCCTGTCAGTCTTGTGGACCCAGAGGAGGAATTTGTAGAGCACAGAGCTGTAGAGGAGAGAGAAATGAGCTTTCCCACACTCCCCGAGGAGGCTGAATTGGGAGATCAAGCACCTATCTCAAATATGGAAGATATTCCATCCACATGCCTGACCCCAAATCCAGGAGAAATGGAATCTCAGGCAGCTCCAGGGCCTGCCATGGAAGATGCTGGTAGGATTCCCATCTCTGATACAGGGCCTTGGATGTCCCCCCTGGCCTGGCTGGAAAAGGGTGTAAATACCTCTGTCATGCTGGAAAATCTCCGCCAGAGCTTATCGCTTCCCTCTGCGTTTCGGGATGCTGCGATTGGTACTACCCCTTTCTCTGCTTGCTCAGTGGGGACTTGGTTTACTCCCCCAACACAACAGGAAAAGAGTACAAACACATCCCAGACAGGCTTGGTGGGCACCAAGGACAGTACTTCTGAGACAGAGCACCTCCTGTGGGGGTAAGTGTCCCTGTATCTTTGTGCTCCAGGGCTTCATTCACCTTGACCTGCCTCTCCCATCCCTTTCCTTTCTTCTTCTCATGTTCTTCTCTTCCTGCTGCAGCCGTCCTCCGGATCTGACTGCCCTGTCTCGACATGACCTGGAAGATAACCTGCTGAACTCTCTTATCATTCTGGAGATTCTCTCCTGCCAGCTGCGGGACTGGAAGAGCCAGCTGACTAGCCCTTGCCCAGAAGTTCAGGACAGCAGCGCACAGACTGACACCCCTCCCAGTGGGGTAAGAAGTTTCCTCCCAAAGTGTGGAGGATCCCAGTGAACCCTCTTAGAATATATATTAAAGTTAAGGGTCTGGAAAATCCCTTAGAGCTGTGGGTACTCACTGTACCCCTGGGGTACATCAAAACTTTCCAAGGAATGCAAGCAAGGAAAGTTTTAGAGGAATCAGTTTCTAGATCTTTGTCTTCCAAATGCACTCTTTACTAATTTTCTTCTTTCCTACTTCCCTTTTCTCAGTTGCCCTTGCCCACTTTACTGAGTTTACTAAAAAAGGAGCATATTTCTACCTGTCCTGAATCTTACGTTGTGAAGGGATAGCATTCAAAGGACAAGAGAAAATATTTGTACACATGCTGAGAAAGCAATTGACTGCAATGATTTTGTAACATGGCATTTTTGCATGCTTTCAACAAAATTGAAGGAGTTGACTTTAATTATGTCAGTGGATCATTAAAATTTTTTGATGGAGTTCACTACAAGATTTTTGGCATATATCTCCAAAGGAGCACCTAGAATTGGGTGGCATGCCTTCTTTCATTCCTACTTATTACCATTATTTATGTGAAGAAGTTTTCTCACAAAATTTTACATCTATAAAAATGGACAATAGGCATAGAATTGTTGCTGAACCATGTCTTACTGTAGGAATTATAGTAATCCACAGACACATGAACTAGTAAGTGGAGGGAAGCTCCATCCATTTCATTAATAGGTGATTCCCAATAAAATTTTACTGAGTATTTTTATGATTTTATTAAAAATTATATTATTACAGTGATTAGTATACAACTGATGGAAATATTTCTTCATTCAAAAGAAAATTTTTTACTTAATGTCTTATGGTCAGGGAAACTTAAAAAGAATTTTAATTTAAATTTAGATGAACTTTTAAAAATTTCTATTCTTTTTTTTCTGATTTTTTTATTGAAGTATAGTTGATGTACAATGTTATATAAGCTACAGATGTACAGAACAGTGATTTATAATTTTTAAAGGTTATAGTCCATTTATAGTTATTATAAAATATTGGCTGTATTCTCCGTGTTGTACAATATATCCTTGTTGTAGAGATATTAATTAATAATAGACTTTAAAATGTAAAAATATATTACATTAGGCTAAAATTCTGAGAGGATTAAAATTAGAGGTTCAAAGGGAAAAGGGGACGGTATAAAATTTCTGACTGTTAAAGAAGAGCTTGTTCATGTAATTTTTAAAGGTATCAAATAGTCTTCAGTCATTATGGTATATGTCATATTTATACCATTGGGTATATTTATACCATTGTGTATATTTATGAGTGATTTAACAGTTCTATTTCAAACTATCAATATTTATAATATGGTGGAAATTATGGCCTTTGTAACAATTTAAACTTAAGGATACTCACTCTTTCAAAATTACTGTAGGAGATATGAGAGGGAACCAGTTTAAAGACTTTTTCTAGAGGACTCTAGCTTTGATGACACAGGCCAAGGAAGTAAGGGAACGTGTCAGGAAGGAATTGAGAGCCTGAGTGTTCTGGCTGTTGAGGTAATAGGTGGCTGCTACTAAGAAGAGATGGTCTCCCAAAACCCAAGACCTCCTTTGGATTGAAAATATCCTCAAAATAATGACTTTACCTTTTGCCAAAATCCTGGAAGCCATAGGCTCATCATTCTACTGGCTGCTCAGTTTCTTTCCTGTGTTACCTTATTTTTGTATCCTTTCCTCTTGTCCTTGACTTTTTCGCCATCCCTGTGTTGGCCTTATATCCTCTTTCCTTGAAGCTTGCCAAATCCTTTTGGAGACCACTGAAGCAGAACCAAAGAGAGGAAATGACAGAACCTTCAGCCATTCCCCATCACAGAGCCAGGTCCTTGCTGCTTGGCTGCCTCATTCACACTAATCTCATCACCTGCCTGACTGCCCAGCTCTGAGCAGTATGTGTGCCCTGTCCAGGGCTCAGGGGGCACTCTTTGCACAACACAGCAGGAACTGATGACTGCTTTGCTGAGGAAAGGAGCAGTGAACTCCAAGAGATCTGCCCCCTTAAATCCAGACTGCCGCAACATCATGACTCAGCACTGCTGCTCCAGCGCTAGGCTTTTTCATAGATGATGGCTGCCTTGCAGCAGTAAGAAAAGCTTCCCACTTTTCTCTCAGAAATTCAGAGTCTTTCTGTGGTTCTGCTGCCTTTTAGATTATACTTATCTATGCTACATATCACACTAAGCTTTCATCTGACCCAAGATAATGAACAGACTGTTAGAGAGTAAAGTAATAAAAATGAGTAAGAAATGTTAGAGAACGTTACCATTATTGGTAACCAGAGAAATGCAAATTGCAACAATAAGATGCTATTTTCTTCTGACAAAATAGGAAAGAATGAAATAGATAATGGTGATAAGCATTGTCCTATTGTCAGTAGGGTATAAATTGGTTCAATCTTTTTTGAAGGCATTATAGGACCCTTAAAGCAGTCCAGACTTTTTGACCCAGTAACTCCACTTCTAGGGATGTATCCTAAGGGAAAAAAAATTCTGTATAAAGATAACTTTTTTTAAATAATGAAAAAAAAAAAATGGTGCACCCATAAGATGGGATATTCTACAGTCATTTAAAAGTAGATTTATGAAGAGTTTTTAAAAAGATGGAAAAACAAGTTTAATGTAAGTTCATGATTTTTAAAGAAAGGAAATCCGAATTCACATAATCGCTGAGAGGCTTTGGTGTAAGGTAAAATATAAGCAGAAGTTAAAAATGGGTGGTTCTCCACTTTGATAGTTCCCCCTAAAGCACATGGCTGCTCCAATAAGGAGAGTGAATATAAACTCAGGGCTAAATAACATTAGTATAATAAAATTGAGTAATAAAAGCAGGACCTCAAATTTATTTATATATTATAATCTCAATTATGGTTTTTCTTAAGCATTACTCTTTCATCAAATCTAAGACATTATCACTATTAAGATGCATACTCATTTAAAATATAAAAAGATAATCATCTTAGAATTTACTGAATATGGTCATTTCTTTCTAAATCAGTAGTCTACAACTTTTTTTTCCCCCGACTCTTGAGTAAAGTAACATACTCATCAATTAATAGCAAATCCCAATAGCAAGGAAATCTGGTGTGGAAGTGTATTAAAATATTTTAGGGTGGGTGCTATAATGTTGGTTAAAAACTACTGCTTCTAGGTGGTGAAATTATTAATGATTTCTTTTTCTATTTTATTCACTTTTCTATTTGTAAAACTTTAAAATAAGTATGCATTATCCTTATAATCAGAAAAAAAATGTTGCTTTAAAAAGGAATTTTTTTTACCTATCTCTGGATTTTTTTTCTGACTTGGCTTCTGTGTCTCAGTGAGTGGGAGGGGGAGTGAGCTGCTGGTAGTGCATGTAGCCTATGCAAAAGGAACAATTCTCTTTCTCCGGCTAGGTGAGTAAGAAACCCCAGCATCTTCAGGAGCGCCAGGAGATTGGACAGGCTCTGCAACAGGCCAGGAGTGTCATGGTAAGTGTTGATTGACCTTATACCATTGCTAGGTCTCCTGGAAAGATCAAGAATGGAGACTCGAGGGTGGTTAGCAGATGGTGGTACTCAGCTGTGGCAGTTGGGAGAAGCAGAAGTGAGATTTCCTTTTGTTAAGAATATCTCTTCCTTATTGGAAGCTTGAAGTTGGGGTGCATGGCTTTCCTCCCCAGGGTCCCTACTTACTTCCGGCTTAATGACTTTATCTGATCTAGCCCAACCATCTTTCCCTCTACAGCAGTCATGTGTGCTGGTCTCTAAAGAGCTGATATCCTTGCTTCACCTATCTCTGTTACACTTAGATGAAGATAGAACTACTCTGAGTCAGGAGGTAAGCAGCATGATGAAGAAAGAGGCCTCTGTTGGGACTGAAGTTCAGCCAAATAAAAGAACCAGACACAGCATCTGATTCTTATCTTGTAGTCTCTGCATGCAGAAACCTTGGTCTCCTGCTGTTTTGATGTGTTGAAGAAGTTGAGGGCAAGGCTCCAGAGTCTCCAAGCAGAAAGGGAGGAGGCAAAGTGCAGGGAGGAAATGGCTCTCAGAGGCAAGGATGCGGTAAGATGTCAGTCTTTCATTCCTAGATGTGAGAGGTTTCTTCCCAAGGGTTCCTATGGGAATACAAATTGACTTGAGACATAGATGGGTGGCTGAAGAACTGCCTGCCCTGGGGAATAATGACCTAAACTCCCGATGTGATGGATAGTTGTGTCTTTTTGTGTTGTTTCCTTCCTCTGCCAAGGATGTCCTCACAACCTCTTCTCTAAACAGGCAGAGACAGTGTTAGAGGCTTTCTGTGCACACGCCAGCCAGCGCATCAGCCATTTGGAACAGGACCTGGCATCCATGGGGGAATTCAGAGGCCTTTTGAAGGAGACCCAGACCCAACTGGTAACTGAGAGCATTTTCCCTCCTGAGATACATGCTGATACATGGGGAGGATGGTCACATACCCCCTCTTCCCTGTATCCAGCGGGAAGGGCCCCTCCATCAGCAATCCTTCTTGTGTAGGTGGGGCTTCATACTGAGCAAGAAGAATTGGCTCAGCAGACAGTGAGTCTTACTTCAGCCTTGCAACAGGACTGGGTGTCCATGCAACTGGATGTGAGTATTTGGGGCCATTATACTACTCCTGAAATCATAGCCAGTCCCGTTAGGAGCCTGTCTCAAGTGTGCTTTACTGACCTATTTGCTTTCCCTATTAGTATGTAACATGGACAGCTTTGCTGAGCCGGGTTCAACAACTCACAGAGAAATTCACAGCCAAGAGCCGGCAGATCCTGCAGGAACGTGATGCTGCAATTGAGGGAAAGCAGCAGGTACAAACCAGAAGTGGATACTGCTTAGGCCTGGTTTCCTCCTTGTCTTCAGAAGGCCTTTCTGATGCGTGGTATCATTAGCCTCTTCCCCTGGACCTGTCTTCTTTCCACCTGTGTTTTTTGAGACCATCTAGTCCCTTTGCTGTAACACAGCCTTGGACCCAGTTGTTTCCTTTGCCCTTCAGCACCTTTTCAGCTACTTTCCTCCTGTTTCTACCTTTTCCTGAGGATCAGCCTTATTTGCTGCAGTGTTGTTACCCCAGAACAAGGTGGTTTACTGTCCTGTTCAGAAAGAGAATCTGGACTAAGTCTTGGGACTCTTGATTCAAGAAGAAATGTGGGAGGAAAATGTCTTTTTTCTCTAGGTTTCCAGAGAGCTAGAACAAGTCTCTTCACGTTTAAAAGACTGCAAAGGCCAAATAGAACAACTAGAGTTGGAAAACAGTCGCCTGGCAACAGGTGTGTGTGTGTGTGTGCATGTGTGCATGTATGCAAGCATGTATACCTTGATAAGACTGAGGTTTGGCAGTAGAGCAAGAAGGTGCTCTAGAGCACTTGTTTTGGAGCAGAAGTGTGGGGAGGTTT
The DNA here is from genome assembly GCF_036321535.1 of Camelus dromedarius. Lineage (NCBI taxonomy): Eukaryota > Metazoa > Chordata > Mammalia > Artiodactyla > Camelidae > Camelus > Camelus dromedarius. The sequence goes on from NC_087451.1 coordinate 48,037,428, forward strand.
GGGCCTGGTGACCACGTGGTGTCATTAGGATGCTTTTGGTCTAGATCTCCAGGCTCAGCTGCAGATTCTGGCCAGCATGGAGAATCAGCTAAAAGACCTACAGAGTCAGCATGCCCTTTGTACCCAGGACCTGGCCATGAAGGATGAGTTGCTCTGCCAGCTTACCCAGAGCAGTGAGGAGCGGGCTGCTCAGTGAGTTCCTCTCAGGTTATTGTGGCAGTAGGCGCCCAGGATGTAGGACCAGTGGGATCTAACACGACGTTTCTGGCAGATGGCAAAAGGAAGAGATGGCCCTAAAACACATGCAGGCAGAGCTGCAGCAACAACAGGCTGTCCTGGCCAAGGAAGCGCAGGACCTGAAGGAGACCCTGGAGGTAAGGAAGATGGCTTGGAGCAAGGGATCTGGCAGGAGTGTGACTCTTTTCTGATGGTATTGAAGTGAAGTTTGAGACTGTGGACTGGAAAACATTCTGTTCCCAAGACTCTAAAATCTTCCCACTTAGACGCATCCCACCCCCCACTCCCCATCCTCCTTCCTTCTCCTGTCTCCCCAGTTTGCAGAACAAGAGAATCAGGTTGCTCACCTGGAGCTGGGCCAAGTTGAGTGTCAGTTGAAAAGCACTTTGGAAGTGCTTCGGGAGCGCAGCCTGCAGTGTGAGGACCTCAAGGACACTGTGGAGAACCTAAAGTAAGATCTCTACCTTTCTGTGCTTCCCCCTTAGTGCTTATTTTTCTGAGGGCCACTTCTAGAAGCTAAAGTCTTCAAGAAGGGAATTGTGAAAGGGTCCGAGAGCCTCTTGTTTCCTTCTTTGAATGTAACTCTGAGTTGGGATTTGGAGAGATGTACAGAGAAGGTCATCTGGTCTTTGGCTGTCTTTTCTGTTCCTTCCTTATCTCAGGGCTAAACTGGCCAGCACCATAGTAGAGAAGCAGCAGCAGGACCTGAAGAAGACACACCAGTATTCCCAAGAGCTGGGGGTGCTGACTAAGCAACTGCATAGTCTGATTCTCTTCCTACAGACAAAACTAAAGGAGGAGGTAGGATCTGGGGCTTCCATCTCTTCCCTTCCAGTTGTATCTTTGAATAAAGACGGTTTTATCTCTTCCTTCCCAGTCTATATACCTTTTATTTCCATTTCTCGTCTTACTGCATTAGCTAGAACTTTCCCTACAATGTTGAAAAGGATAGAATCCAATTGAGAGAGACAGACTGAAGGGTCATCCATGTAGAAGTGGATGTTTTTATGAAGCTCCCGAGGTGGGACCACTTGAGGTATGGATTAGTGTAAAAGGGGCTAAGGATGAACCAAAAGGAATTAAAGAAAGACCTGTGGCTAGAGAGAAGAAATAACCAGAAAGATATGAGTCCTACCTCTGGAGAGAGAGCCATGTCCCAGATGCTAAGAAAATGAAGTTTCTAAAACAACATGGTCATCGGTCATCAAATAGGTCAGGTAAAATAAGAGCTGAAAAGTGTCCATTGCATTTGAAAGTAAGGGTGCCATTAGTTTACCAAATAATGAAAACTTTGGTGGAATGATGGAGCAGAAACCTGAGTGTAGTGGGCCAGGGAATCAATAGGTGGTGAGAATTTTAGGCAAGAAATGTAGGGTTTTTTTCTTTGTTTGTTTGTTTGGTTTTTTTTTTTTTTTAAATTGAAGAGAAAGAGAAGCTAAAAGGGTATTTAAGGTAAGAAGAAGGTTTTTTTTTTTTTTTAATTGTTTTAGTGGAAGAGAATTAAGTTCAGGGAAAGGAGCTAATGGAGATGTTGAGGATAGAGAAGAGGTAATAGAGCAGCATTCTAGACGAGATGGCTGGTGAGTACCTGGAAGTTCAGGGAAATCACTAACCCTGAAAAGAAGCTGACCTTTTTTTCTTCTTTGCCCTTAGGTTGAACCAGAGACCCTCCCGATAAGCATAGCCTGTACTCCTTCCCAGGAACACCCTCTGCTCACCGACAGTGCCTTCCTGGGCAGCATCTTGACAGCAGTGGCAGATGAAGGTTAAAGGCCCTGGAATTGAGGGGTGGGAAAGTTGTGACCCTGCTCCTGATATCTGCAGTTGTTGAAGATGCCCACCAACAGACCTATGTCTCCCTGGTTTCTGTTATGATGGATCCTTTACTGGGTTATCAGAGGAGCCCTCAATCATGGTTGGTTTTTGTTTTAGAGCCAGAATCAGCTCCTGCACCCTTGCTTGGAAGTGACAAGAGTGCTTTCACCAGAGTAGCATCAACGGTTTCCCTTCAGCCTACAGGTTAGGATGGGCTCCAGGGATCCTGCCTCATTTCTAGATCTGGTAGTGATGATAAAGACTAAAGCAGTGAGAGGCGCTTTGCTCTAAAAACCTCAATTCTACCTGGGCTCATTTCATTCCTGCCTTTTGGGATCTGTAATATTCCGGACGGTCAAATCTGGTGGGTGGGGAACATGGATAAGAGTTGTGGAAGTGATGGCTACATACTCCTTCCTTTTAGAGCTAAAGGGCTCTACCTCTATCTAGTACTTTCTCTTTTAGAAACCCCAGGCATTGAGAAGAGCCTGGAAGAAATGAGTACTAAGACTCTGGAGCTCCGGAGCCTGTGTTCCCTGCTGCAAGAGTCCAGAGAAGAAGCTGTCAGGACTCTGCAGCGGAAGATGTGAGTGGAGGGCAGTCTTGTGAGGGGGGCGGGTCAGGTGAGCAGCCCCTTATGTCAAGGGCCCAGCCAGCCCTCAGGGGCAGAGGAATAATGCTAAATTCTTCCCTCCCCTAGTTGTGATCTGCAGGCTCGGCTGCAGGCCCAGGAAGAACAGCATCAGGAAGCCCAGAAGGCAAAGGAGGCGGACATAGAGAAGCTGAACCAGGCCTTGTGCTTGCGCTACAAGGTGAAGGAGGGGCCTGGAAGTGAGGCGATGAAGAACTGGGGCAGCTATGCAGGCCCACTGGGAGCCGTTGTCTCTCCAGGAATCTGGGTGGTGGGGATTTTCCAACCATTGCCCTAGTTTTGTTCTTTCTGGGGTCAGACATTTCACATGTTAGGGAATCAGCTACAGGCTGATCCATCTCCCAGGCTGACCTAGAAGTCAGGAACTCCCGCAGAACTCCCAACACTGAAATGTGCCAGGCCTGACATAGCCCTAGCGGAAGAACTGGGTGTCATCAAGTGGTATCCCTTGGGCAGAGCATGGGTCAGACACTAAATCCTGTCTTCTGGCAAGGGCTGCAAAGAAACCAGCTTTCCTGCTGCCTTCTTACCTCCCTTTCCCTCACAGAATGAAAAGGAGCTCCAGGAAGTGATACAGCAGCAGAACGAGAAGATCCTAGAGCAGATAGACAAGAGTGGCGAGCTCATAGTATGTGCATCATGATGCCCGGCATTTGCCTTCTATGTCACTAGTAGCCAGAATCCCAGATGTGGGAATTGGGACCTCTGGTCTACCCTTATTCAGCACATGGGATAAGGATAGAGAGGACCTCTGAGGGCTGCTGGATACCTCTCCATTCTCATCCCCAGAGCCTTAGAGAAGAGGTGACCCAGCTCACCCGCTCACTTCGGCGTGCTGAGACAGAGACTAAGGTGCTTCAAGAGACACTGGCAGGCCAGCTGAACCCTGACTGTCAGCCCATGGCGACTAACTGGATCCAGGAGAAAGTGTGGCTCTCCCAGGAGGTGACTCAGAGTTAACAGAAGAGCTGGGCAGCTAGAGGGAACCCCACGCTATGCCCCTACTGATCTGGACATATCTATAGGTGGACAAGCTGAGGGTAATGTTCCTGGAGATGAAAAATGAGAAGGCAAAACTGATGGTCAAGTTCCAGAGCCATGTAAGAATTTCCATGCCATTCCAGGGCCATTTCCCGTCACCACTAGCAAGTGCCCTGCCATATTTTCCTTCCCCCACAAGCTATGTTCTTTTAAGCATAGCTCTTACGCACCCTATTTGCTTCTTAGAGAAACATCCTGGAAGAGAATCTGCGGCGCTCTGACAAAGAGTTAAAGAAACTAGATGACATTGTTCAGCATATTTATGAGGTAAAGGGGAGGGAAGGAGTTGATGCAACTAAGGCACTTGGTATAGGCCTGGCCCCAGAGGTACTGATGAGCATAGCTCTGGTTCCCAGCCTGTGCTGACAGCTGGCCCTGACTCACTGTTGCAGGCTTCTCTGTGGCTTCCATTTTCTCCCCTCTAACTCAGTGGGTGCTTCTAAGGGCTGGGAGCCTTGGGCCTTCGGCCTGTGACCCTGAGCTGCCTTTTCTGTATCTCTCCCCAGACTCTGCTGTCCATCCCAGAGGTCGTGAGGGGTTGCAAGGAGCTACAGGGATTGCTGGAATTTCTGAGCTAAGAAACTGAAGGCTGGAATCTGTGTCACCGATTTTACCTGCAGTACTCCTTTACCCCAACACCAGACCAATTGGCATAGAGCCAGCTATGTTTAATGCTATTTAAATAAAGTATATTTCATGTATTTCTTCAAGCTCACTGAATCTTATTTCATGGATGGGTGGTAGGTGAATGAAGTCTGGAGAGAGGCAGCTTGGCCCTTCTGCCTGGTTACTCCACACACACCCCTCCCACTGCATCCAGAGCCAAAGCCAGCTGCCTCACCGCCACCTTTTCTTGCTTCCCCAAATACTCGGCACTGGACTGCTTGTTCCCTGGCTCACAGCCTAGTGGGGAACAGACAAGGCTTCATTCTCTTACCTTCTCCATCCCCCTTCGGGGTAGGCCCTGGTGAATAAGTGGGTGAGGACAGAGAAACAGTTCCTTACTCAGTACCCTGTCTTGGACTCCCCACACTGTTGGTGCCTCTGTCCCAACTATCCCATCCTTGGTGATTGTTTAGGTGCCTCTCCTTCACCAGACCAGGCTTCATCCCCAACATCCAGCACAGTGCCCTGCACAAAGTAAAGGCAACTGTGGCAGAAATGAGGGCAAGGCCATTTCCTGCCCAGGGGACCCTGGTGGCAGGGATCCACGAGGTGGGAGGGGGACAGTTCACAACAACCTCCGAGATTCTGGCAACCTAGTCACTCCACCTCGTCGCCCCGCCCCTATAGGCGTGGCCTTACCGCAGACTCCAGTCCTGCGGAGGGGGCGTGGCCAGGGCCGGGACGTGCCGGCCCCGCCCACCGGGGAGTCACGTAGCTCTGCGGCATCCGCAGCCTCATTTAGAGGAGCCAGGGTTGGGTCCGCAGCAGCTTTCGTTCCTGAGCTCGAGCTGTTCCTGTGGCTGCCGCAGCTAACTCGCTGCGCACAGGTGAGGCCCAGGGAGAAGCGGGAGCTGCTCAGCCTTGCTGCTTCCTCTCCCTGACTCTTCTGTCATCCTTGCCTTGCTCCCGGGGGCCCCTTGATGTGCCTTCTCAGCTCTCTCAGCTCTCTCAGCTCTCTCCTTACCTTTTCTCTCCTTTCTGTCCACTGGAAACCCCATGGCTCAGCCTCTCCCACGGCACTTCTTCCTCTTAGCTCTCACGCCTGGACCTCAGCTTTTCCAGTCCCAACTCTTCCTCTGCTTACCGGGTTTTTCCTTGGGGTCAGCCTCTCCCACCTAGACCATTTTAAAAATTAATTAATTGATTAATTTTAAAATGGAGGTCCTGGGGATTAAACCCAGGACCTCGTGCATGCGTATGCTCTACCACTGAGCTATACCCACCCCCACTATCCAGACCATTTTAATCTCAGCCTCCTCCCTCTCCTAGGCTGAGTTCCTTCTCCAATTCTCCTGCCTTCTTGATCCTCCTAGTCTAGGTACCCTTTACCTATTTAGCCTGTCTCCCTGTCACCACCCCACTAGGCTTCTCCCTCCTCCTGCATCTCTCCCTCCTTTCCTCAGGCTCTCTCCTCATTCCTTTCAACTGTGATTCTCTGCTCTCATCTGCTGATTGCCTAGGCAGTCAGGTTTGGGCTATAGAAGAAGAGGTTATGGGAGCCTGTGGCCATGTTTTGTGACATTCCTACTCCCTACCTGCCCCTCCTCCCACCCTTTTCCTCCAGAAGCGGAAGGAAGAGGGAATAATGGGTGTTTTTGCCTCATTCTGAAGCCTTCGAAGTAAGTGCACTTTTCCTCAGAGCCCTGCTGAGAATGAGAAGAGGGAAGCTGGAAAGACCAGGGCTTGTGTCTACCTGAAGAAAGGGCCAAATTCAGTCAAAGAAGGATTGGCATCTTTGTCTGGGCAATAGTTTCTTAAGAAGATCTGTAGCTTCGGGGCTGCTCACCTCCCCATCCCCACCCTGGGGCTGGGAAGGGTGCCCACCAGGGACAAAAGGAGGTGTGGGAACTGGGGCCCTAAGCCTGTTAGCTGTCAGAGGGATTGTGGTGCCACTTCAAGGCCCAGGACTCCTGCCAAGGACTGATGCTCTGTTCCCAGCTCCTGCTTGTTGGGGAGAAGGAAAAGGTTGGCCCATATGGACAAGAGAGGAAGCAGAGGAGGTGGTGGGTGGGGTCCAGCTTTTATGTCTTGTCTCCATTCCACAGGGCTGTCACCATGCCCAACTCGTACCCAGCCCTTTCTGCTGAGCAGAAAAAGGAGTTGTCTGACATTGCCCTCCGGATTGTAGCCCCAGGCAAAGGCATTCTTGCTGCAGATGAATCTGTAGGTAGGTGGGGGCCTGTGGTTAGGTGGGGGTAGAGGTGGCCAGGGAGCCCTGGGGATGACCTTGACACCCTACTTTGTTTGCCCCCAGGCAGCATGGCCAAGCGGCTGAGCCAAATTGGGGTGGAGAACACGGAGGAGAACCGCCGGTTGTACCGCCAGGTCTTATTCAGTGCTGATGACCGTGTGAAGAAGTGCATTGGAGGTGTCATCTTTTTCCATGAGACATTCTACCAGAAAGATGATAATGGGGTCCCCTTCGTCCGTACCATCCAGGATAAGGGCATTGTCGTGGGCATCAAGGTGCAGCCACTGGCTTTGGATGGGGCTGAGCATGCAAATAGGTGTGTGCCTGTGAGAGATGGCAAGGAGAATCCGGCCTGGGTTCAGCCCTCTGCCTGTTTCCCCTACAGGTTGACAAGGGTGTAGTGCCTCTAGCTGGGACTGATGGAGAAACCACCACTCAAGGTACAGGATAGGTGGGCTTCAGGACCACAGTCTTGTTGGGTGGTTAATGCTGGCAAAGAAGGGCAGAGTAATGAGGCTGGCACTATGCCTGCAGGGTTGGATGGGCTCTCGGAACGCTGTGCCCAGTACAAGAAGGATGGCGCTGACTTTGCCAAGTGGCGCTGCGTGCTGAAAATCAGTGAGCGCACACCCTCAGCACTTGCCATTCTGGAGAATGCCAATGTGCTGGCCCGCTATGCCAGTATCTGCCAGCAGGTATGTGTTTGTGTGTGAGAGGAGGTCAGATGGGTGCTCTGTGCCTGGTGGGGAGAGGGTTACATGGCTTTCTTCCTTCCTACCTACCGCCCCTCCCAAGCTGCTCTGCTCTTACCTGCAGAATGGGATTGTGCCTATTGTGGAACCAGAAATCCTGCCTGATGGAGACCATGACCTCAAACGCTGCCAGTATGTTACAGAGAAGGTGAGTCTACATGTGGGCACAGACATATACGGCAGGGACAGCCTGACACGGAGGCTGTTCCCCACAGTCTCTGGCTCAGATGCAGGCACTTTCCTCAAGCACTCTTACTTGATCCCAGAACAGACCTGTGAGTCTGAACCTTACCCACCCTCACAGTCATGCCCACTCATCCCTAGACAAGGAGAGTAGTGCTGGAAGTGGCAGGGCCCAGAATCTTAGTAAACCTCCTCTGATCCCCAGGTCCTGGCTGCAGTGTACAAGGCCCTGAGTGACCATCACGTGTACCTGGAGGGGACCCTGCTCAAGCCCAACATGGTGACTCCCGGCCATGCCTGTCCCATTAAGTATAGCCCAGAGGAGATCGCCATGGCAACTGTCACTGCCCTGCGTCGCACTGTGCCCCCAGCTGTCCCAGGTACCACCCTGCTTCCAAACCTGTTCCTATCCCTGAGACCCATACTCAGGTTCTTTTTGCGGGCTTTAGGGGTTCCTTACCCTGGAAAAATAAGGAGTGACAAATGAGTTTGTTTTCTTTACCCTAGGGGTGACCTTCCTGTCTGGGGGTCAGAGTGAAGAGGAGGCATCTCTCAACCTCAATGCTATCAACCGCTGCCCCCTTCCCCGGCCCTGGGCCCTCACCTTCTCCTATGGGCGTGCTCTGCAGGCGTCTGCCCTCAATGCCTGGCGAGGGCAATGGGACAATGCTGGGGCCGCCACTGAGGAATTCATCAAGAGGGCCGAGGTTGGGAACTAGGGTTGGTGGTTGGGGAGGTAGGGTGTAGCCAGGCAGCGGGCAGCATCCAGAGGCTATAGCCTGGGCAGGGTTTGGCCCCTGTGGGCTGGGCCAGCCTACTTACCCCTCTCCTTTTCCAGGTGAATGGGCTTGCGGCCCAGGGCAAATATGAAGGCGGCGGAGAAGATGGTGGAGCGGCAGCACAGTCCCTCTTTGTTGCCAACCATGCCTACTGAGTACCCACTCCATACCACAGCCCTCGGCTTGACCACCTGCACCCAGTTTTGCCTGTAGTTATGGCCAGGGCCAAATAGCCATGCAGAGCAGAGATACCGCCATCCAGCACTGAGTCATCTTCCTTTTTTTCTCCTCCCCTCCCGTTTCCAATTGCTGCACCTGGGACCATTGGATGGGAGGATAGGGAGCCCCTCAAAGGGCAGGAGAACTTGCTAGAAGTCAGAGCAGGATGCCTGGGTCTCCCCCTGCCTCTTCCAGCTCCCACAATTTCCTCATGGTGGGGTTGCTTCTCCTTGGGCTTTCCTTGCCCGCCCTCTCTCCTGGGACCAGAGGGTAGGACACCAGAGCTGACTCATGCTTTGGGTACATACCATATAGCAAATAAATGGTAGCAAAACATGCTACTTTGTCTGTCTGTTTTACACATCCAATTCCCACCTCCATGTTTCTGATCTCTGCTGACTCTATCTCTGAGCCCTCTCTGACTGTGGAGGTGGAGAGGGTGAGTTTTGAGTTGTACTGGGCTTTAAGTTTATGGGGGATGGGCATACCCAGTCACCATTCCCAGCTCAGGCTCTTGCCTGTTCATGTCCAAGCTGGAGCGTGGCAGTGTGGAGGGCTGCTAGTCTTTCAGGAATTGCCACTTCAGAGGCACTTGGCTGCAGCTGCAGAAGGATGGAATGAGGCAAGACTTGAGCAACTCCTGAAGGCAGCTTTTGCACAAGGCCCAAAACTGGGATAAGAAAGGTTGGGAGTCTCTTACTTAGCTGTGTTGAGCCCTGCTGGGACTTGATGCATTTCGATAGGGGAAGCCACTGCAGGATGAGCACCTGGGCTTCTGCACAACAGGGAAAATCTGCAAGGCTCAGGACTGCCAGACTCAGCAGGGTACCTAGGAGGTTGCCAAGCGCTTTTGCCCACTCTCATTTGGGATAGATGAGGGCACAGAGGGAGCCAATTTAAGGGTCTGGGCAAAAGCAGACCTGGTGAGGTCTCATGCTGAACTTTGACCACTTGGCTGGTCAAGAAGCTGGGTCTATCTGAGCAGATGAAACAACGAGAGAACCTGCTGGTTGTGTTCTGTGTGAACTGGGGAGGCCATGCTCTATGTAAAGTACACAACAAATGCTCCATCCAGCTATTTAAAATTGCAATAGGGGAATGTGAGCCCAGTGTGGCCTGATCTTATATTAACAAAAATAGCTAATGCTTACATAGCACTTTCCTACCAGGTCCTATTCTAATCACTTTACATTTATTAACTCATTTACTATAACAATTTTATATAAACTGGATACTATTACTATCCCTATTTTAATATGAGGAAACAGGCCCAGAGAGGTTAACTTCTCAAGATCACTCAGGTTAAGTGGTGAAGCTAGGATTTGAACCCAAGTGATCAGGATCCAGAGTCTGTGATCATGAATTTTCAAGAATTTTAAGTCAAGTATCCAGACTTTTACAAGTTGGAAGTGAATTCAAAAGCATTTGAAAAATATTGAACGAGCCAAATATTCTAAAAAGATATTACTAGCTTGCATCTCCGGAAGAGGAGCTCTGTGATAGTGATGATAAACAATGATCGTGATAGGTGACTTTTGATTACTTTCCGTGTGCCAGGCCCCATTCTTTACATGAATGGCCTCAATTTAGTAAATATCTCCATTTTTCATGTGAGAAAACTGAGGCTTAGAGCTTCCTGTGGTCGTCCAGCTAGTATTTAACAGCTGCAGAGTTTGTGCTCTTAACCTTTGGGGCTAGGAGTATGTTCCATAAGGAAGGAGGGCACTAATCAAGTGAATGTTTTTTGACAACGCCGCAACCCGCTACTGAACCATCCCTTGGCGCCCGGGTAACCTCCTTTCAAACTTCGGACCCCGCTCACCTATCGCCTGTTTTTATCCGCCTGCGAGCCTGAAGTGCCGCTCGTGATTGGCCGCGATCGCTGCCGTAGGCACGCCCCCTCCTTACGGGTTTCCGATTGGGGGAAGCCTATGTAGCCCCGCCCCTCGGCGGCCAGGGCAATCGGAAGCAAGCATGGCGGCCGCCGGGGCTGCAGCAACAGATCTAGGTGCGGTAACATTCGAGTGGGGACTGCGGCTCGTGGATCGCGAGGGCCGAATGCAGGGGTGGCGATTGTGGTGTGCCAGAGGTCCCACGGACTGGGGGTCGGGGTTCGCCTCAGACAGGATCCCTTCAGACTGGGGCCTGGGCCTCTCGCACGGGAATCCCTACGAATGCGGGCCGAGAGGCTCTGAGTACAGGTTGCCCGGGCTCCGCGTCGCGGGTAGGGCTAGCACCCGAGCCCACCTCTGGCGCCTCAGTGGCTCCCCCCGTTCCCCTAGAGGTGGTCCGAGGCAAGCGCGCCGCACTCTTCTTCGCTGCGGTGGCCATCGTGCTGGGGCTACCGCTCTGGTGGAAGACCACGGAGACCTACCGGGCCCCGTTGCCTTACTCCCAGATTAGAGGGCTGAATTCCTTGCAGGTAAGATCTCGGTGGTGGATGGCCAGGGGACAGCCCACTGGCAATGTGGAGACTCAGCTGATGGCCCTGACGCTTCTTCCCCTAGCTCCGGCTCATGGTGCCAGTTACCGTCGTGTTTACCCAGGAGTCAGTGCCCTTGGACGACCAGGAAAAGCTGCCCTTCACCGTTGTGCATGAGAGAGAGATCCCTCTGAAGTGTGAGTTCCTGGGGGTAGGGTGGTCCAGGGCTACCTTTCTGGTCTGAGCTCAGTCCAGAGATAGGTTGGATAGGAGGACCATGAGTATCCCGTAAAGGTAATTAAAAACTTATTTAAAAGGCTTCTCTGAATGAACAGTGTGTTAGGTTAGAAGAAAAGCAGCTTTATATTCAGTATTTATCATTAAGGTGGCAGTTTTATTCATGAAATAGTGATGCTACCTGATCAGAAGCAGTTGATGCTCATTAGGGGATAGGGGAGGAAGTGGGATGTAGTGGAATGAAAACAAGGTTTGGAATCAATTACGACTTGTATGCAGGCCTTATTTAGTTTACCATTAAGCACTTCTGAGTGTTAGGTACTCTTCTTACATATCAGGAATTTGGGGATGAATAAGAAATTGATAATGTGAGAAAATTTTAAAAAATTAAAAATTCATACATAAAAAATAGAGAAAGAAATTGATAATGGTTTCAAGAAATTCATAGGTAGGGGATAGAGACACTTAAAGAAATCACAGTAGAAATATACAAATATATAAGAAACAGAGATTGTACTTAAGAAAGAAGCTACAACTGTCTTGGAGGAAAGAAAGGTAGAGAAGGTTACAAAGGTTGTAATTTTTAAGTTGAATTTTTAAAGGCTGTGTAGGAATTCAGGTTAAATTAGGAGAGGAGTGAGAGATTAGCATTAGCCAGTAATAATGATGGTTAATATTAGTTGTTCATTATATGCTAGAAAATAGGTGAAGCACTTTAAATGTGTTGCCTCATTAAATCCTAACTTTATGATCTCCATTTTTTAAAATCTCTTTTGTCTCTTTTATCAGCCTCCCCTACCCCATCCCAATATGCTTTTTTTCATTGATTTGTTGGAGAAACCAGGTCATTTGTTTGACAGAACATCTAACATTCTGGATTTGGCAGATTGCTTCCTCCTAGCTGCATTTAATATATTCCTCTATTACTCATATTTCTTATAAACTGGTAGTTCGATCTAGAGGTTTGATCAAAATCAAGTTTGATTTTTTAGGCAAGACTACTTTATAGTTGGTGTAGTGTACTTCCTATCACGTTGTATTGTGTAATGGCTGGTTGTTTCACTTTGGGTTATACAAAGCTGATTTAGTGAGTTCAGTTATTGTCAGCTTGATTTCTTTATTTTAGTTCCCTGTCAACCTTTCATCTGATGGCTTTAGCATCCGTTAATACTGAAATCCATCTCATTAGGTTGCAAAATGACAATTTTAAAATTCTATCATTTCTTCCGCATATATGACCTGGAATTCTTCTATAAAGAAGAACTTCAATAAATTTTAGGTTCAGCTTGTCATATTCCAGGGGGCAAAAAAAAAATCTTTGGGGCTGCCTTACATGTTTAGATTAACTTGGAGAGAATTGACATCCTTAGAATATTTAGTCTTTCCATCTAGGTGCCATGTATGTGTTTTCCATTTTATTCAGATCTTCTTTTATGTCAATGAGTAAAGCCCTGGGGTTTTTTTTTTCTGATACTTCTGTACATTTATTCCTGGGTATTTTTATGTTCTTTATAATGGCTGCGATTGGGATTTTTTTTTTTAAAGGTTTCAAGTTCAATAGTCACACTCTCTCAAAATACAAAAAGCAGGTACAATTCAACTAAACACAGAAGCTTGATTGGGATTTTTAAAAAATAGTTGCCTTCTTAATTGGGTATTGCGGGTATTTATCAGAAATCTATTGATTCTTGCATATTCTTGTAACCATTTTTTAGTAGGTTCTCTTTGATTCTCTTGGAAAATAATTTATCTTTTTTCACTTATTGCATTGATCAGGAACTTCAGAAAGAGCAGTGCTGAATAATAGAGAAGATAGCAGGCATTCTTGATTTATTAGTAATTTTAATGGAACTGTATTTACTGTTTTGTTATTAAGTGTACATCTTATTTTTATCAAGAATGTTCACTGAAAAAAAAGGATGTTCACTGAGTTTATTTTGAGGCACCTATTGAAGTGATCATGTGGTTTTTCTCCCTTTACTTGTTAATGTAATGAATATTATAATGGATTTCCCTGTAGGAGGGTACTTCAGGTTGAAGGTAGTGTGTCTACAGGCAGAGGCAAGAGCTGGGCAAGTGGAAGAGGTAGAATGTTTGTGTTTATATCATCCATCCAGCAATCATTAGAATTGGCTGTTGCTTCTTGGTCTTTCTCTGCAAACAGTCTTGCTGCTGTCCTCAGACACTGGACAGTGTTAGGGCTGGAAAGGTGGGCAGAGGTCTGACATTTACTCTCCTCTTCATGCTTCTTCCTTTTCTCTCAGACAAGTTGAAAATCAAATGCCGTTTCCAGAAGGCCTATCGGAGGGCTTTGGACCATGAGGAAGAAGCCCTGTCATTGGGCAGCATACAAGGTACTGGAAGGGGTGATCATTTTAATAGGAAGCCCTCTTTTTCCTTCTCTAAGTGTATAGTTTCCGTACCTTGTCTTTACTCCAAACTCTCTCTGGGAAGGCTGGGAATGAGACACCTTGTGTTTCAGCCTGGGCCACTGAGGGCCAAGCCTGGCCACGGTGTCAGCTGGGTGTGAGTGGGAGGTAGAGTGATGGATTCGGCACTGTGGGGGCCAGAGGGAGAGGGAATGGTGTTTTTGCTCCTGGTACACCATCTGCTCTTGTCTCCAGAGGCAGAAACCATGTTGGCTGAGCCACCGGAACAAGCAGAGGGCTCCCTGACTGTGTATGTGATCTCTGAACACTCCTCAGTTCTCCCCCAGGTAGGGAGAGCAGAGAGGCTGCGACCCTGCCTTATCCCTTCAGCTCATTCTCTCCTAAGTCTTCTCCTCCTTGCGCTATTGTGCGTTTCTTCCATTTGCCGCAGAAAATGCTCAAGAATTTTTAAAAAAATATAATTATTAATTTATTTATTGGCTTGTTTATTTATTTATTATTAATGGAGGTACCAGGGGTTGAACCCAGGACCTCATGCACGCAAGGCATCATGCACTCTACCACTGAGCTCTACCCTCCCCCCTCAAGTATTTTTTAAACAGAATGCAAAGAGAGGTTTTTTCATTGACTCTGGGTCTTTCTAAATCCAAGGCTTGTGTGTGGTTCAACCTCCAGTGACCATTTAAAGTGGAAAAAAAAAAAAAATCAGGTTTGAAAGAAGCTGGTTTGAATGGATTGTGATAATATAAGCAATACACTGACCTCTTCACTTTATGAGCAAAAGGCTCAGTGGGAGCTATACCAGGTACCATTTTATTTTTAAGTTTGTAATGAAATATTTAATTATTACAAAAAGATGAAAGAAAAATTTAATGAACATCTAAGTACTCACCCGGAGCTTGCAAACTACAATATAGTGCATCTCCGTGGTTATACCCCATTCCCTTTCGGCCCAAGGTAACCATATTTTGTATCCTTTTCTTTTCTTTCACATTTCATCACATAGGTTGTATCTTTATAAACAATATATTTAATTTTACAAGTTTTTGAACTTTATATAAATGGTATAATTTAGCACACGTTCTTCCCTGGTTTTCATTTTGCTCAACATTTATGTTTGAATCATCCATGATAATACATGTAGTTGAATTTAATGTGTTCATTTAAAATTCTGTCTAATGTTTCATTGTACAAACATATCACAGTTTATCCACCCTGCTGCTGATGGGTATTTGGATTGTCTCCAGTTTTATACTATTAGAAATAATGCTGCTGTGAAAATTCTTCTACTTGCCTCTTTGCCATTTACTTGTATCAAACTTTCCAGTTGTGTGTTTATTCCACTTTTCTCACTCAGCATGCCATCTCTTAGTTTCCAGCCCGTAACAATTTAAATATTTCCTGGATCTATGTTAACTGGAAAGGAGAAGGGAACTGAAATGAATGAAAACACTCACATACACCTATTACTCAGAAATGCTGGGATAATAGTTCACTCTGAATCTAGAGAGAGGTACAGGCCTGTTGGTCGGTGGCAAAAGGCCAGATTCTCAAAGACAGGGGCCAGACTGCTCTTCTGCTTTCCTCTCTGAGCCATGGACATTCTGTCCCTTGCTTGTCTCTCACAGGATATGATGAGCTACATTGGGCCCAAGAGGATGGCAGTTGTGCGGGGGATAATACACCGCGAGGCCTTTAACATCATTGGCCGCCGCATACTCCAGGTAGCCCAGGCCATGTCTTTGACTGAGGATGTGCTTGCTGCGGCCCTGGCTGACCACCTTCCAGAGGACAAGTGGAGCTCTGATAAGAGGCGGCCTCTCAAGTCCAGCTTGGGTAAGATGACCAGGCTTTGCTGTGGGCAGGGAGAAGGAAATGAATTATTGGAGACATCGGGGCAGGAAGGGAATCTGCATGCAACCTCTTTACTCCTTTCTTCTGTGGTTTCATCTTTTTCTTAAAGCACTCAGTGTTCCTCATCCCAGTTTTATCCTCCCGTGGTTCCATGCTGGCAACCAGCCCCATCCTGGGGGCGGGAAACAAGTTCAGATCAGCCAGGGATACAGGCTGCCTTTGAGCCACAGAAGCCTCTGACTTCCCTGACTCCTGTTTCTATAGGCTATGAAATCACCTTCAGTTTACTGAACCCCGACCCCAAGTCCCATGACGTCCACTGGGACATCGAGGGGGCTGTCCGGCACTATGTGCAGCCCTTCCTGAATGCCCTCAGTGCTGCGGGCAACTTCTCTGTAGATTCTCAGGTGAGTCTGGGAGTGAGCTGAGGAGCCCTTTTCCTGGCTGTACCATCCTTTTCAAAGTCGCTCTGTATTTAGTGTTTACAAATGTAGTCTGTTTTTCCCTCTCTCAGAGATTCTGATTTCCCGTGTACGCCTGTGGTTCTGGGGTCTACTTTCCCTCTATGGTGTCCAGCTTGGGGAGTTTGTCAATGCTTGTTAAAAAACTAACTTCCTCATGGCTCCCTCTAGACTGTATTCACCAGTTGTGTTATCCATGGGGAACTTCCTAAAAAAAAAACTTTCTGAAATATGTTAACGTAGTAATAGTAAAGATGAAAAATGTAACTTTCTGAATCAGACAGTGTCCTCAGAGAATATGTGGAAAAAATTTTTATCAGGTCGTGGTAGTGGGAGGAATTACTTCTGAACAACTGATGTGATTTGATCTTGTGGACACTGAATTATGCTATTTGTTTAGGCTGTTAGAAAGCCTAGTAAAATATGTGATTTTCAAAGCCTAGATTTAGCGTATTAACTTTCCCCTTAGATTTGTTATTTTTTCCCTACTCCTCTTTTCTCTCAGCCCTGTTTTTGCCTCTTAGAGTTTACCTTGTCCTAATTGTTATCTTTTTAAGACACCTCAAATCTTTTCTTAGGACAAAGTGGAATATAAATTAGTAAACAAAATAATGTCCTCCCTCTTGGCTCTACAGATCCTTTACTACGCAGTGTTGGGGGTAAACCCCCGCTTTGACCCAGCGTCCTCCAGCTACTACTTGGCCGCACACAGCCTCCCCCATGTCATCAACCCAGTGGAGTCCCGGCTCGGTGAGCTGAGGATAGGGGTCTTTCTGCCAGGTTGGGGAGGGACCTTGAAGGCTCAGCCTAGGGTGGGAGGCGGGTTGTATATATTGATGGCTCCCAAATTGGGTTGGTCTGAGGAAGTGCTGGGCATTTAGGCTCTTTTTTCATTCAGACTCTCATCTCCATCTCCACACTGTCATATCCAAAAGCATTTATGAAATATTCCTGGCACTTTCTATAAATGAATGGATAATCTGTCTCACTCCCTGCAAGCCATCCAGGAATGATACGGGCCACACATGTAGAAAAGACAACAACAGAAGTACATGAAGGCAGAATTTGAATTGGCACTTCTCCTGATTGAGATTGAGGAACCTTGAAGCTAGGATTCCAGTTTTTCATTTTGGAGCTGGTACCTAGGAAGAGTAGGTGTGACCAAGAACTGTAATAGAAACCGAAGTGAGTAGATCACTAGTTGTAGAATTTCAGGCAACAGGGTTAGGCCAGTGTGGACCAAGGGGTATGGTAGGAGTGGCGCATGAGGCCTTGGTGAATTCTTCCTTCCGTCCTTCCTCCCTCCCCTTGCCTTCCCTCCTTCCTCCAGCAAACAAAGGCCTAAGGATTGCTTTATGGCACTGCTGACTACAGAGATAGAAGGGGATTTCAGGCTAGGGAATTATGAGCTTAGATGCAGAAGAGTTAAGATCATGAAAACATTCAGGAAACTCAGAGAAATTTAGTGTGGCTGAATAGTGAGAGAGTGACCAAGATGACGCTGCCAAGGCAGGCAGGCACCAGATCATAGAGGACCATGTTAGAGTTTAAACTAACCTGGTATGGATAGTTGACCATTAAAAGATGTTAAGCAGGAACTGACAAGAGGTCAGATTTGTACTTGTGCATAAAACATATGTTATAGTAATATGGGGGCACTGTGGCAGTGGCCAAGAGAGCTGTCTTGGGGGGGGTACCTGTTAGAGGAGGGGCGATTTTAGGAGCAGTTTGGGGCTGAGGACTGCACTTCATGTGTGTGGCACATCTTGGGAGAATGTTCAGAGGTTCATTACCACAGAAACCCAGGCCTGGAGGATATTCTAGTGATTATCAGTTGGAGAAGATGAGGCCCTGAGTGAGTGACCAGCAAGTTAAAAGGCTGACCTGGAACAAAGATCTAGGTCCAACGTGTTTGGTATTCTGATTGCCCTTCTCTTTGTACCACAGGATCCAGCGCTGCCTCCCTTTACCCTGTGCTCAACTTTCTACTCTATGTACCTGAGCTGGCCCACTCCCCCCTGTACATTCAGGACAAGGATGGGGCTCCAGTGGCCACCAACGCCTTCCACAGTCCCCGCTGGGGTGGCATTATGGTAATGGTCACACCATGCAGATCTGGGAGCCCAAGCTTCAAGGACAGACAGATGTTCCCTGAGACTATCCCTTTTGTTGTTTCTCTGGCATCCTTTGTGGCCCGGCCTGTGGTGGGACCGGCATCAAGGTGTGAGGGTGCTGTGATCCCCTCCTCTGCCAGCCCCACTGCTTCTTATTTCTGTCAGTGTTTCTGTAATAGGACCCTTTTGGACTTGCAGTTTGCACTGACTTAGGACTATTCTGTGTATATCTTAGCTCTCGGCCCTGTTTGTGGAAGTCTTACAAGGTTGGGAACTTTGTCTCCCCTGTTAGACTGAGAGTGTCTCATGGGTAGGAACTCTAAAATGGAATAAAAAAAAAATTTCTTTAACAGGACTTTTGGGGGGATAATGGACACAATTTATATAAAGCTCCAAATAGCAGGTATTCCAAAAATATTGTAATTTCTAAAGACCACAGAATACGTCTTCCTTTTCTCTCTCGGCCTCCAGAGTGTCGAGGGCAGAGCTGTGTATGGTCCTGGCATGATTTTGAGGCAACCTCATTTCCCCCTGCAGGTTTACAATGTGGACCCCAAAGCCTACAATGCCTCGGAGCTGCCAGTGAGAGTCGATGTGGACATGGTGCGAGTGATGGAGGTGTTCCTGGCTCAGTTGCGGTGAGATCCTGGGGGATTCACTTGGGGGCATGGCTGCTGAGTCTGACCCCAGTCTCCTGGGCTGACTGGCATGAACTCTTACTTGCCAGAGATACCTTGGCTGTGCCTAGAGCCCCCAAGAAAAGTTTCCAAGGATCACTTCATCTGTCTCTAAGAAGGACTAGTTGCTAACAAAAACTGTTTTAAGAAAAATCGACCTATGAATGTCAGGTCCATGAGTGTGATTAGGGGTGCTTAAGAAAATAGCTGTTAATTCTTATGCTAACAGATCCCTGATGGAGACTTCCTGACAGCCAATGTTGAGGATTCTAAGGCTCTGTCTGGGCTCATCAGAAAAGAGGATTCTGGTTGATTAGCAATGTCTGCCATGAGTGCACGATTAGAGAGGCACAGCGCACCTGCCTTGTCAGAGGTGGTCTTAGATCATCCCTTAGCTAAGGTTCAAGGGCCCCATTTGTTCAAAGAGAAGGTAGACAGGGTGAGGGGAATTAAACTAAGTTGGTGTTATCATAAATATTTTAGCCATGGAACCTTTTTTTCACATAAGATCTTGGAAGTCCAATGTAGAAACAGGTAAAAGTGAAAACACTGGTTAGAGCAGGGCTTGGGGCTTCAGAGTGCTTAGTGTTGCCGTTCACCCCCCAAGACCCTGAGGCACTTCCTACAAACCCTGTGGTTCTGGGTAAGACTGAAAATCCTAGTAGTTACTCTAGGAATCTTAACCATCTTCTCCCACCTTCTAGTCTCAGCCCCTTTGACCTTCTTCACTGTTCCTGCAGGCTGCTCTTTGGGATTGCTCAGCCCCAGGTGCCTCCAAAATGCCTGTTTTCAGGGCCTAAGAATGAAGGGCTGATGACCTGGGAGCTAGATCGGCTGCTCTGGGCTCGGTCAGTGGAGAACCTGGCCACAGCCACCACCACTCTCACTTCCCTGGCCCAGCTTCTGGGCAAGATCAGCAACATTGTCATCAAGGACGATGTGGCATCTGAGGTAAGCAGGCAGGGGATGGATTCTGTGGCCCAGGATTGGAGTGGCCAGCAAGGGCCAGGGTGTGGTGAACCCAGAGAACCATTTGAGGTGCAAGCAATGTGTGGGCATGCCATCCTTGAGTACCCCAGGCTTCCTCCCCAGTAGGAGTCCAGATGGGGGTGTGAGGTATTAGGCAGGCACTAAGAAAATACACCCTAGCCCTTTTACTACTAGTCTCCATATATCCTGGGTGAACTCCAGGCAACCTGTCTGGTAGACGAAAGACACAGTGAGGCCCTCTCCCACCCTCCCCACCAGCTGATGCCTAGGACTTATTGGTAACCCCCTGCTCCCTTCCTAGGTGTACAGGGCTGTAGCTGCAGTCCAGAAGGCAGCGGAGGAGTTGGCTTCTGGGCACCTGGCATCCGCCTTTGTTGCCAGCCAGGAAGCTGTGACATCTTCAGAGCGTGCCTTTTTTGATCCTTCGCTCCTCCACCTCCTCTATTTCCCTGATGACCAGAAGTTTGCCATCTACATCCCACTCTTCCTGCCTATGGCTGTGCCCATCCTTTTGTCCCTGTTCAAGATCTTCCGGGAGACTCGCAAGTCCTGGAAAAAGCCAGAGAAGATAGACTGAGCAGGGCAGCATCTCAGTAGGAAGCCTTCCTTTCTGGTCAGGATGAGAGTTGTTAGATTGAGAGGCAGGTAAATGAGGCCCTTCACGGGTGACTTGTCTCCAGCCTCCTCTGTCGCCACTCTAGCAGTCAAAGTATAACACTCCAAGAGGGTTTCATCCTTCCTTTCCTTTCTTCTGGCTCAGGTCCCCCCCCACTTCATCCCCCCTACCCCATCCTCAAAAGACACATCATCTGGGTCTTCTTAACTTGGTTTAAACTTGAAGGCCCTTTTCTGTCTCCCTCTGGAGTAGGGGCATCTTATGCCTCTGCCCTATTCCTCACAGTCCTCTTGCACTGAGCCCTGGGTTGGATTCTAGGCCCTTCCCCTCCATGCTTCTCTCTGACCCCTCAGGGAAAGCCCTAGCACTGGTCTCATGGAAGGGGCCAGGTACCTGTCACTTCTGGGCCCTTCTCCCTTACTCCCCTCCCTCCTGGCTGGCTACACCTGTTGGGTGAAGCCTGATGCTATATGTGGCAGAGGTTCTCTACCCTTTCATAGAGGCAGTGTGGTGCAGCAGGGAGAGTTCCGGGTTTGAGATCAAACATGCCTGAATTCAAACCTTGCTTCTGCCCTTATCATCTAGGGAGCTTTGAATAAGCTACTTAGTCC
Organism: Camelus dromedarius; assembly: GCF_036321535.1. Classification (NCBI taxonomy): domain Eukaryota; kingdom Metazoa; phylum Chordata; class Mammalia; order Artiodactyla; family Camelidae; genus Camelus; species Camelus dromedarius. The sequence goes on from NC_087451.1 coordinate 48,058,335, forward strand.
TCTCTGAGCCTCAGTTTTTCATTGTTAAAATAGCTCTAATGATACCTCCCTTACAAGGTGGTTGTGAGGATTAAATGTGATGAGCATGTGAAAGTGTCTGGCATATTCTAGGCTCTCAATAAACATCGAATGAATGTGAATTGGAATGATACAAAGTATGAGCATACCTTTCATTCTTTATTCGTGTATAAGTAATGATTTCCTGGTAACTGTTCTCTTGGGCTCGCTAGTCCACTTTGTTTCCATCTAGTCATGTGCCCTTCCTGCCTCCCTGTCCTGGAGGGCCCTGTGGTGACTAGACACTTGTAGACTTTTGTCCCTCAGTATATCCTGGGTTGTAGCATCTACTTCTGCTTTTTAGCAGGGGGTCTGGGAGATAATAGCTTGTACCAGTGTAAGCCCTCAGATTCATAAATTCAAAAGAAGAATGTACAGTTGACCCTTAAACAGTGTCAGGGTTGGGGCACCCACTCTCCATGTATTCAAAAATCAGGGTATAATTTATATTTGGCCTTGTGTATCTGCAATTTCGCATCCGCAGAGTCAGCCAACCTCCCATCGTGTAGTACTGTAGTCTTTTCTATTGAAAAAAATCCACATATAAGTGGACCCACGCACTTCAAATCCATGTTGTTTAAGGCTCAACTCTTGAGCACAGGCTGCAATGGGAATAGGTGTTGGGTATTGTAGAGAACAAAGACAAAATCTCTGCTTTCACAGAACTGATTTTTAGGAGGGTGAGTCAGTGAACAAATGAAACTAATTTAAGATAATGTATTAGAAAGAAAAAAACAGGCTGATTAGACAGTGACTCGGGGATAATACTTTAGATTGGGTGTTTGAGAGGGCGTCTGAGCAGATGTCATTGGGACTGAGACCAGAAGGACCAGAGGAGGCCATCTGGGGAAGAGCATCCCAGGCAAAGACCCTGAGAACTCGCTTGCGAGGCAGAGGGACGAGTGGAGTGGCCTGAGCACAGAGAGTAAGAAGAGAAGGTAGCCAGGACTCCGTAAGTGCCTATCGAAAGAATGAATGAAGCCTAAAGAATGAATGAAGCCAGGGGCGAGCCCCCATCCTGTCCTGGGTGAGAAGCCCAGGTGGGCGGGGCCAGTGCCCGGCCCACCCCGGGGGCGGAGCGGTACCTGGGGCCCCGGCCGGGGGCGGGGCTGCGGACGCTCCCCCTTCTCTCGGATCCAGCAGGCGCAGGCAGCCGTGGTGGCAGCAGGCGAGCCGCGGCCCCGCGAGGCCATGAAGGTGAAGGGTGGCGGCAGGGCCGGGACGGGGGTGGAGCCCGCTCCAGGGGCCTCGGGCCCTAGCGTGGACCCCAAACCGGAGCCGCAGGCGGAATCCGAATCCGGGTCCGAGTCGGAGCTGGAGGCAGGCCCCGGGCCCAGGCTGGGGCCGCTGCAGAGGAAACCGCCGATTGGGCCGGAGGACGTGCTGGGGCTGCAGCGGATCACGGGTGGTGAGCACCGGAGAGGGAGCGCCGCCCGCGGGCGGGAGCGAGAGAGCGCGGGAGGGGGCCCTCGAGGCGCGCGGAGCCCGGGCCCCCGCCCCCTTTCTCGCCCTCACTGCCCCCCGCCTCCCCTCCCCCACCCGGATCCCCCTCGCCTGTGTCCCCTACCCTTCTGCCTCCAATCCTGAGATCTCCATGTCCCCCCTTTCCTTGATCTCTCTCTGCGCCCCTTCTCCCTTTAGAGATTTATTACCACCTCACTCCTTCCTTTTCGAGAAGTCCATCTCCCTTTCCCATGGTGGAGGTGGGGCAGCAGCTGCAACTTACCCCTTCCTGGTAGTCTTCAGAGCCCTTTGAAGATTTTCTCTGCAATTTTGAGGAGGGGGGCTGAGTGCAGTCTGTCCTGTCTCCTCCACCCTTGAGCCTTGGTGGAGGCTGAGTTACTTAGGTGGCATTAAGACCCTCAGTTCTCCCAGCCATTAATGCCCTCACCCTGGACACCCCAGGAAGTCTGGAGCCATACCCTGTACCCAGGGAAGGACCTGAGCAGGAATTTTCAGTTGGTTCCCTCTGAGGCCTCTCAAGGGATGCCCCTCTAGCCTAGACTAAGGTTAATGCCCCCCCCCCCCCTTAGCCTGGACTAGGGCCTGTTCTCTTCTGGGAGGCCAAGTCTCCACTGTGGTTGAGTTTCTGAGTTGGACTGCCTAAGTTGAAGTTTCAGGTTTGCCGTGTAATTGGCTGTGTGACCTTGGGCTAATAACGTCACCTCTCTGAGCATATTCATCTGCAAAATGGGGATAATGACACCTTCCCTACAGAGCTATTGTGAAAATAAATCCTCTGATTTTGCACTGTGCCTGGCATAATGTGCGTGCTCTGTAAATAGGGCTCTTTTATCAGTAGTACTGAGGGCCCCACAGGACTGCTCATGGCTGCTGCCTAGAAGCAGACAACTGGGCATTCAGGGCAGGGGAGGGGGCCACTATAGGCAGGGAACAACGGTTAGAAAGTCTCGTGGCAGAGGCAGTGGCTGAGCCTCAAAGAACAGAAGGCATTTGGAGAGGCAATGGCCTTCTACCTTGGTCTCATTCATCAGTAATCCTGCCCTGGCTCCCTCTGCGAGAGCAACTTTCTTGGAGCCCTTCTGTAGGGGTGAGGGGGCAGATGCTGGAGTGGACCTGAGCTCTGGAGCTGCAGAAGCAGCAGAGCTCAGGGCTTCCAGACAGAGCTGTGGAGGAGACCATGAAGACAGGTCTAGGCCTGTGCATCTGGGTCCCCGGGGGACCAGTATCTCCCTCCTCTCTGAGCCAGGCAGCAGCCATTCTTGGCTGGGCCCCCAGAGCACTGAGCTGCCTTGCTCAAACAGGCAGTGGTAGGGGGAGGGGACCTGGACCAATCTGATGTTGGTGTTAATTGGGATGTAATTCGCAATAGCAGCATTTAGGATTCAGGTTAGTTCTGGGGCAGAACTTCCTTATAAGGTATCCAGCCTTTCCGGGTCCTAGGTTAATTTAGAGGTTATTTCACAACTATGGGGGCTTCGAGCCCATGTACAACTGTGTCTCTAAATTTGGAGGAAATTTATGGCCCTTCAAGATGCAGCATCTGAGGGGGATGAGTAGAGAACGGGGCTTCACAGGAGCTCTTTCCTTTGTAGAAGCTGAGAACAGGGTTACAGGACTCTCCTCACCCTAGGAACCTCTGCCTGGTCTCTTCTGACCCTAATCACATAGGTCTGGGTTAGCTCTTCCTGGATTACCCAGCCCTGAATCCAGCTTAGGAAGCTATTTGTGGCTGAGGGGAAGGGAGCAGTTGTGTTCTAAGCCCTTGGCCACCCTGCCGCTTATCTGGCCTGACCCTGGGTCCGAGACCTCATCCTTCTCTGGCAGAGGGAGGGCTTAGCTGTGGTATCCTGAGCCATGGGTATCTGCTGTTCCTTACTTCCTCTAAAGACAGAGGGGTTGATAGGTTGGGTTTGCAGTAGATGAGACTAAGGTCAGTCTGCAAGTTGTTCTCAAATGAGAGGAGAGTCTCCAAAAGTTAGAATGGAGGAAGAAGGAGGGCTTTATGAGGATCCAGGAGCTGGGCAACTAGGATCCAGTTCCCAGTTCTGCCACATCCTCTCCTTATGCCCTTCACCTTCGTTCTACACCTTTGGATTAGTGCCTACTTTCTGTTAAAATTGTGTACAGGGTGAGGTAGGGGCTGCCCACTTCTATTCCTCTCCTCTCCTCTCCCTACTATGGGCTGTGATGGGCAGGCCAGGGCTCAGGCCCCTTCCCAAGCCCTGTGAAGTTCCTGTTGGGCCCCAAGGTGCCAGAGTGGCTACCAGGAGGGCTTCCTGGAGGGGGCTGCCCCAGGCTTGGGGAAGAGAGAATGACTTTACATTCACTTCCTCTTCCTACCCCAGAGGAATAGGAGGTGGCACAGGGGCCTGGAGGGTGATTTCCGGGTCTCTATGGGGAGGATGTGATGCTGTGCAGGCTGATAGCCTCAGAGCCCACGCTGTACCTCGCTGCTCCTTCCTATTTGCTGCTGGGGCCTCCCTGAGTGCTTTCAGTTGCTGCTGCAAGGGCAGTGAGGGTTAGATCAGGCCCTGCTATTCCTGAGCTTCCTCATGCAGGGATCACCATTGTTCTTGGTTCCTCTTCTAGGCTCGAGGACTCTCCTTACCCCATGCACACTCCCTCCTGCACCTGCCGCACTCTCTTCCTGGCCTTGCCTATGCTCTTCTCTCTGGGGCCAAGGTTGGATAGGTGACCTATGAGGGGGTTCCTTCTGTTTGCTAAGACCTTCTTCCATTTGAAGATCAACAGGGGATGGGAGTAAGGGTGACTCCCTTCCCCCCAATATTCCAGGCTCTGGGCTTGAGTCAGCTAGTCAGCAGAGCTTTGGCTAAGCTGCTTAAGGGAGCTGGGTTTGTATAAGCCTCTTATGGGGAGAGGCGGGGCCTGGGCGGGGGTGTATGTGTGTGTGTGTGAGGAGGAACAGGGAAGGGGTGGTTTCTGTGCCCTAACACTACCCAGATCAGAGAAAGTCCTTGCCTGACACACCAAGATGAGGCACCAGAGGCCGCTATGGAGTGGGGGTGGGGGTGGGGGTGTCGTCTCCAGAGGTAGAGCTGTGTCACCCCCTTAGAGCAAGGCTCCCCAAAGCAGAACTGTATCTTCCCTCATGTTGGGGTTGCTCCCCATCAGATTAGTGACCCATTTGACTCAAAGTCACCAAGCTAACCCTGGCAAAGCAGAGGCTGGAATAAAGACCCTCAACTGGGTGGTAGAGCAAGTGTGAGGGAGGTGGCCTTGACCTCCTCGCTGCCCCTCCCTGACCCCAGAGGCTAGTAGGATGGAGCCATGTGGCCCCCCTTAGATCCCAATGTCAGAGCTATGTCTCCCCCACACTCTGGAGGCTCCACCAGGTCAGGGGTTCAGGTCTCTCTTTCTGAAGGCAGTGACCTTAGGGATCAGAGAAAGTGGTAGGTAGGTCAGGATCCCACGAAAGCTGAGCTGGCAGCAGGGGCTTCCGGGTAGGCCCCTTCTTTGCTCAGCTGCCCATCTCCTCTAGACTACCTGTGCTCCCCTGAGGAAAATATCTACAAGATTGACTTCGTCAGGTTCAAGATTCGGGACATGGATTCAGGCACTGTCCTTTTTGAAATCAAGAAGCCTCCAGCCTCAGGTGAGTGGGTTGGGTGGGCCATCGACAGAGGAAGGATGGTGAGGGCTGTGAAGTGGGCTGCGCAGGGACTCCTCAGGCCACAGAAGAGTCGGAGCAGAGCTGGGACTTGGGCCTTTCCAGGAGTCAGCAGGCTGGGGGACCTCTGCCTGGGCCTGAGCCTGTTCTTCCCCTGTGTTTCTGGGGTTAGACCTCTTGGGAGGGTAGTCCGGCCTCTTCAGTCCCTGCCAGCCTGCCCTCTGCATGCCTGCCTGGGAACTACAGTCCTGGAGACCCCAGGTCTTTTTGTCTCCTGTGGCTCTGGGAACCTTAGTTGAAATTGGTGACTGGCTGACCGAGAACTCCCAGTTGGAAGCATTCAGCCAATGGTCTGAACCCTCAGTGTGCATCAGGATCTCCTGGGGAGTTTTGAAAGTTCAGACAGAGGCCGGCCCTATGGTCAAAACTTGGGTGGCCATCGGCCCCAGCCTGAAGCCCACTGAGCCCCAGCTGGGGTGCATTACAGAGCGGTTGCCCGTCAACCTGCGGGACCTGGACCCCAATGCTGGGCGCTTTGTCCGCTACCAGTTCACGCCTGCCTTCCTCCGCCTGAGGCAGGTGGGAGCCACGTGAGTCACTGGGCCAGGGTGAGGGCTGGGGGTTGGGAAGAGGTGGGAGCGAGCCCTTCCTGAGTTCTTACTGAGCCCCTCTGAGGGATGGTCTCTCCAGAGCGTGGCTGGCCACCCTATGGCCCAGCTCAGCCCCACCCCCTTCTCTCACTCAGAGTGGAGTTCACAGTGGGAGACAAGCCTGTCAACAACTTCCGCATGATTGAGAGGCACTACTTCCGCAACCAGCTGCTCAAAAGCTTTGACTTCCACTTCGGCTTCTGCATCCCCAGCAGCAAGAACACCTGCGAGCACATCTATGACTTTCCCCCTCTCTCTGAGGAGCTGAGTGCGTGGGCAGGGCCCAGGGGAGGGGCTCAAAGGGGACCAGAGAGACCAGGTTGGAGGGAGTGTGGGTCTGAGCCCCTGTCCTCCCACCCTGGGTCCCCTGTGTCTTGTCACCATTCCCATGTCACTTATAGGGAAACCGAGACTCAAAGAGGCCGGTGTGCGGGGGTACCTTTTGTTCAGCTTGTCCCCATCCCCTAGTCCTGAAGCCCCTGCAGTAGTCTGGCTCAGGCTCCTGACCTTTGCCCCAACTGACTGGGCCTCTCTTGCAGTCAACGAGATGATCCGTCACCCCTATGAAACACAGTCTGACAGCTTCTACTTCGTGGATGACCGGCTGGTGATGCACAACAAAGCAGACTATTCCTACAGTGGGACGCCCTGACCCCCAAACTGCCCCCCACCCCAGGAGGGTCCTGGGCCCTCAACCATGACCACCCCACCACTCACCTCTCAACCCTAAGTCTTCTGCCTGAGGAATGTTCCAGAAGCCCTGGACCCTGAGTCACTGTTGGGTGGGAGGGTGCCTGATGTCTCCAGCCCAAGTCCATGCAGCCCATGGGGCCTGGCACATGGGGTGGGATGGTAGGAGGGCCGTTTGCCTCCGTGTCCAGGAAGGCCTCCTATGAGAGGAGTAGCTAGGACTTCCCAACAAACTAGCTGGGCCTCTTGGGCCCAAGTGTCAGAATAGTGTTCCCCTATCCAGGTTTGACTAGGTTGGGGCAGGGACCCATTCCCTGTCCCCGGCCCACCACCAACAGACCATTTAGAGTTGTAAATTCACAGATGAAGATCCATGTGGGATCTGGCAGTCAAGCTTCCCAAGGGAGTCTGGGCCCTGACTCTAGCCCTGGCTGTCACCATCAGGGGCTGAGATACTGCCTGAGGGGTGGGAGGGACCCACCCTGATTGCAGCCTGTGGTAGGGGCTGGACGAGCTGTACATAGTTTTCAATAAACTCTCCTTTTCTGTTCTCTGGTTGTGAGCTGGCATGTGAGTGGTGGTGAGTGGGGGTGGGGGTGGGGGGAGGGCAATAATGTGGTCCCGAGTCCTGTCTCCTAATCTTCTGCACCTGACACCACACTTGGCCTCTAGAGTCAGCATTTAGTACATATTGCAGCTGGAAAGGGTTTTCTTTTAATAAAGGAGACCCAGACCCTGAGAGAGGAAGCTTTGGTCCAAAGTTAGCCAACCCTGAAGAACAGAGGCTGAGACAAGGGCCCTGACTCTGAGGTGGAAGGGAAGGTGGCCTTGCCCTCTACCCCACCTTTCCTATCCCTCAGAGGCCACTAGGACCATTAGATTGTCCTTTTAGCCCTCCCTCAACAGAAAGAAGGTGGACAGGGCTATGGCTAAGGACTGGAGCTATCTTGCCCTTGGTTGCCTTGGGGAGGCCCCAGGCCTGGCTGCCTTGTCTGTAACAGTGCCTCCAGCCCTGCCACAGAGAGGTCTTCTTTCCCTTAATGAAGGAAATTCAGGAACAGAGGTTAAGTAGAGAACTTGCCTAGGTTCACACACCACTGTTCTAGGCACTAACTTGGATGTGCCTGATGCCAGTCCTCTCTGGGCTGAGGAGTTAATCTAACCCTAAGAGGCCTAGAAGTTCTGGAATTCAGCTGGGCTCTGGGGAGCCCTTGCTGTGGGCCAGGATGTGGGCTGAACTTGGGGATTCTAAAATGAGTGAGACCCAGGGAACAAATATCTGTCCCTAGAGTAAGATGAACGGGGCATACAGGGGAGCAAGAGTCGTTTTGCTTGGGGGGTTCTGGGGAGGATTCCTGGAGGTGGCAGCATGGGAATAGATGCTTGAAAACTCAGGATGATTCTGACAGGAAGAGATGGAGGAGAGAGTGTTTAAGCACAGGGAACAGCATAAAGCAAGGGTCTGGAGGCAAGATTTATCCATTGTTTTCAAGAAAGTGACAATCTTCCATGTAAAAGACCTGTGGATTCTTGTGGTTCAGGTGCTGGGGCTTCTCCTGAGGAAGACAGTGGGCCACGGAGGAGGATTAAGCAGGAATGACTTGATCAGATTATCTCCGGCAGATGAGTGAAGTGTGGATTGGAAAGAGTGAGACTAATAATAACAGCCAATATATATTGAGTGCTAGGCCCAAGGCTGGGCGCTTTATATGTGTTAACTTAGATTGCTCACCATCATTTCTGAGGAAGGTACTATTATTATGCCCATTTTGCAGAAAATGCAGGCCCAGAGAGGTTAACTTGCCCGGTCAACGTTGCACAGCTATTAAAGTGGCAGTGTCAGGATTCGAATCCAGGCAGTCTGGCTCCAGAGGTCATGTACTACCAACCTAGAGGCAGAGGGGTGCTGAGGAGGGTATTTCAGGAATTCAAATGAAAGGTGAAGGAACTCGGGAGAAATAAATGAAGTTGAGATTTTTAAGAGGTGAAATCTCCAGGACTGGTGGCTGATTGGATGAGGGAGTTGGAGACAAGGAGGAGACTGAATCCCTGGTTTGTGGCCTGGATGTTGGGGTGGATGGGGTGTTGCCACTCGCCTTGGGAGCCCAGGTTGGTACACGATGGAGTCTAGCAGGAGGTGATGGGTTCAGGTTCGGACATGCTGTGGTGTGATGCAGATGTCCTGGATGAGGTGACTGACCAGGAGGAGAAAGAAAATTCAGGCCATGAGACCAGGAGATGGGTGAGGGCTGGAGATGGTGATCATTGGAGGTAATTGTTCATAAGGTGATTGCTGAAGTTGTGATGGTGGCTGGGATTATGGGGTGGCCAATAGGCACTACTGGTGTTTAGTGAGCAGAGGGCATGAATGGCAATGCTCTCCAATTAATGAGACACTCAATGCTAGTAGTCCACTCCCCACAATTGAGGGTCAAAGAATGAGAGCATGCCATGCTAGGGAAGGCCAGGGAGACAGAATGAGGCAGAGGGAGAGAAACCAGTGATGGAGACAGAAAGAGTAGCCAGAGGAGCAGAGGGGCCAGGAGCCCGTTTTGGAGCAGGCTATGTTAAAGCTAAGGAAGAAAGAATTTCACCAGGAAGTAAGTGTCGGGAACTGTCAGCTGTCACAAAGTTGGGGAAGGGGCATGGAATGGGAGGGAATTTGGTTTGCAGATGAGGCTGTAGAGGTATACAAGTGTTTGGAGTTGGAGGCTTTGTTTATGGGGTCACACAAATCTACAGGGAAGCTATAGCAAGCAAGCTGGACTTTTAGGCAAACACAGGTGTCAGAAAGAGTACCCTCCCCTACTACCCTCATGACAGTTCTCAGTGCACCTGCTAAGTGGATTCAGGTTGAGGTTATGGATGGGCCTGTTGAACTTCCACCTTCAGACAGGGAGGGAGGTAGGTCTCTTTTCTGAGGTCCTCATTCCTGGAAGCATTTACCAAAAGAGGCACTCATCTGGAGAGGCCTGTGTCCCTTGGAGGAAACTTGGCTGGGAGAAGACTTGGCCCCTTGCCTCTTTTGAAGTCTTACTCATCCTACTGCTAATGGTGCAACTTGGTGCATTTGGTTCCTGGTACTTTTCTTAGGAAACTAGAGGATCCCTGAACAGTAGAGGGAGGAAGAAGACGGTAGGGTAGAGCTAGTCCTGGCTCTGACGACAATGAGTTGTTGACCTCAAAGGTTGATATGGACCTTGTGGGATCTGGGCTTCAGATTCTGTCTCTTTGAAGTCATCCAGGTATGTTTGCTTTGACTCCTTAGGGGTGTCATGAGGACCTTACCACTGGGCTTAGCAGGAAAGCCCAAATACTACAGGGAGACCACCGCTCATGCTCACCTGGGCTGGCCTGCGTGGTGCGTATGGGGACTCCCAAACCCCATCATAAAATACTGAGATGCTTCCCTTCCAGCTGGTAAAGAGCTGCTGTCCCAAGCCCCCAGTACCTTCCTCCCTAGCCTGGCCCCTCCCCTGAGAGCCACCCTCCACTTCCCCACCCACTAGTAACTAAAGCAAACGTGCTTTACTTTTTTGTGTGTCATGGACCCTTTGTTATCTATCATCTACTGAAGCCTATGGACAATGAGTTTTTTTATGTACATAAAATATATTGTAATCCCTGTATATTTTATGTATTAAAAACTATATATAGATAGCTATACCTATTCTTCAATGCCAGTAACCTAATGTAAAAATGTCTGTGATTTCTAATCTGTGATTTCTCTAAGAACAAAGTCACAGATTCTGTGAAAGTCTTGTGATTTGTTCCTGACATTCTTCTTACTCAAGGGAAATGCTAAATTTGAGGTAGAAATGAGTGAAAATGGAGGTGTAATTTCTTTATCCAAGTTCATGGACTCGTGACTTCTAACCAGTTTTAGAACCCTCAGCCTTAGGGCTCCTGAACAAAAGGGTTAATTCCCCATAAATAGGGAACTTCCAGACCCTGCATCCTTTCAAACTACATTGCTCACCCTGAATAGTGGTTGAACACGTTGTGAGGAGTGGCCAGCAGGGGGCAGCATAAAAGCAGGAGTGTGGGGTCAGTTCTGAGAGAAGCAGCTGGCAGTTTGATCTGGTTACAAACAAACATGAGACTCAAAAGTCATATGTGCTTGCCACCTGTCTTAATTTGCGCAGGGGCCGGCTCACTCACTGCCTAGGGCGGAGGAGTAGAGCAGGTTGTCTGAGTCCCCAGGGTCTGAGGGTCTGAGGCCAGGAAGTGGGTCCCAGTAAAGTCCTATGAAATATTTCCCCTGCCCTTGAGGGCTTGGGTATCAAGACACAGGCCCGGGGTTGGTCAGAACTGGCCTGTGGTCACATCACCTAGGGGCTTGACAGAAAGCCTTTACTACTTCCTATACAGCCAGGGCTGGGCTGGGGCAAGTGGGTCTCTTCCTCTCGGGTGCACTGGCTGGCTGTGGCTTCCACCTCTTCCTACCTGACCCTATCCCTTTAGCCCTGGACCTGGCCTTAGAGCCTCTGGGAGGGAGGGTGCTGGTATAGGGTGGGGTTCCATCGTGAGACCCTCTGCAGAGCTGTCCTCTGGGGCAGGTAGGTAGTGTTCCTGGCACCCAGGCCTGGCCCCTGGAAGAACTTTCTAAGCAGAAGCCCTACCTGTGGCTGCTCTGAGACTCGAGGTCCGTGTGTGTTCTTTCAGCTCCCATACCTGTCCCATCCCTGTTCTGCCTCTCAGGCTGCTGTTTGGTGACAGCAGCCTGCCTGGTGGTGGTACCTGAAGTGGGGCCAAGTGGGCTCCTAACCCTCCAGGGACCGTCCTCCAGGGCTGGCAGTGCACACTGCACATTCAGGTCACCTGTGGAACCCAGAGCCCAGCCAGGGAAACATGGGGGCAGGAAGGCACAGCTTGGATAGGGAAGTGACCCCTTCTGGCAGCTGCTTCCTCCAATCCCTTTGGAAGTTCTCCTGGGAAGAGATATCGCCCGCCTGCCCCCTCATCCTTACCCGTGCTGGTCAGGACGTCCTCCTAGATGCCTCACTCTTTGGATTTGAAAACTTCACAGTCCTAGGTGAGGGTCAGGGTAAAATCACAGGCCCAGGGAATCTATAGTCAGTGTGTCCTAAACTTTCTGCCCCAGGGAGGGGGGGTCCAGAAAGGAAGGCTTGGTAGTGAGACCACAAGGCACTTGCTTTATTGTTCCAGGACAGGGGACAATGGCAGGCCATCGAGGGTTCTGCTTTGCCTCATCTGAGCCTAGGGCCAACCTCTGGGGGTTCTTGTCATCCTCAGGCCCAGGGCAGGCTGAGGCTCCCACTGGGTAGAGGTTGGGCTCCCAGGTAGGGTGTGGCAGGCATCTGGGCCTGCCAAGCAGTCAAAAAGAGGGGTCATGGGTGCTCCCCCACCAGCCTGTACCAGGCTTCCCTGAATGCCCAGGCTGTCTGAGACAGTTGTAAGTAATTCATAAACTGGGACCTAAACTACATGAATTTCTAGGAGTGAGATTGTAGTGAGCTGGAGGGGCCCTTCCTGCACCCAGGGCTGGGAGAAAAGGACACTTTCAAGTTTCCGAGGCAAGGGGTTTTCCAAACACTTTGGAATTGGGCTCAGTTTGGCCCTGGGGTGAATTTGCCCCTCCTGTGTGTCACCCTGGGGGAAGCCAGACAGAGCTTATGTTGAGGACGGATAGGGCCTGGCAGAGGGGGTGCTGCTGACTATTCACCCCCGGGGGGCCCACAGACACCTTGGGGAGGGGCTCCATATCTCTTCCTTCTTGATAGGCTGCTGGGATGAAGATGGGAGAATAAATACAGGGGGCTGCTGGGAAAGGTCATGCCCTGAGGGGACCAGGCCTGCAGAGGATGTGGATGTGAGAATGGGGTTCCACGGTGGTCTTGGACCTGGCATGGGGCCCCTGAGCTTCTGGTAACCAAAGGCTTCAGCTCTCAGCTGCCCCCAAAATGAAGTCAGGCTCTGGGATGTAGTTCTGATTCCTCTGGATATAATGTATGTGAGTGGGTTATGTCTGAATAACCGTGTCTGTGTGTGTGTGCACTCATGTGTGCACACGTGCATGAAGGCTTAAGTGTGAGTGTGAGCTAGGGAGAGTGCGTTTTCTTCTTGCCCAGACATTTGTGCTTCAGGGGCCCTGAGCGAGGCGCTGACGTACCAGGCGGCAGAAATGTGTGAGTGGCAGAGTCCTGGGTGGTGTCTTCTTCACCCCAGCTGCCAGCTAACATACAAGTTGGCTTAGTGGCTTAGGGGACAGGGAATGTTTTCCTTCCTTGACCTTTAAGGTGAACCCGATGTGGGCGGCCAGCTGGGACCTCCAGGCCAGGCAAAGGCTGGAGCTGCTGCTACTGGGCATGGCTCATGCTAAAGCCATGGGCTTGGAGCTGGGGCTGAGGTACACAGAGGGGCCAGCAGGGTCCGTGGGGGGCGTGGGCTCCAGCTCCATGAAGGCCGAATAGAGGGTGGTGAGATGCAGGTCACCCAGTGCCCCAGAGCCCCCGTTGCCTGGTGGTGCCAAGTCGCCTGCCTCACAGCCTGTCTCTGCCAGACAAGGCCCAGGGGGGAAGCAGTGGGGTGGAGGTGGGGGTGGTGGCATCGAAGATGGCGTTGGGGATGAGGTCACCAGTACCAAGGGGTCAAGGGCCAAGCTGTCATCCTTCAGTTGTTCCCACAGGTTTCCTATTGCGGGAAGAGAACAGGCATCACTGGGAGGCACCAAGGAGCCCTGTCTGCCCCCCACCCCGTGGCCTTCACATGTTGGAAAGAGCAGGACTAGGGTAACATTGAATGGGGCACAGACCCTTGGAACTAGCTGTATGATCCTAGGCAGTTGCTGAACCACTCTGATTCCTCCTCCCATGTAGGACAGTTTGAAAACCACAGCCCAAATGATCTCAGTGGCTCTTTTTTTTCCAGGGGTGGTTGTGGGGAGGGTCAAGGATTTGAGAGCTGCCTATTGGAAGGGTTTATGCAGATGCTGTACATTCCAGGGTTACCCTGGGGAGGGAGCCCCAGGAGCTCTTCATTCTGGCTATTGCCCAGGCTCCCAGTGAAGATGGATCTGCAGCCCAGACCAAAGAGCTTCCAGCAATGCACTGTTGGATCCAATGAGGTGATTGGGCTCGGCTCCCTGGGTGTCCTCCACTGCAGGACCAAGGGTCGGGGGCAAAGCCAGGAAGCACTGACTCTAGGGAGCAGACTGCGCTGCCACCTGTTTCTCCTCTCTGTGTCATGTGAGCTGCATTGTGGCAGGTCAGGGTCTGCAGCTCCTACCCTGGGAATCAGGGCTGTAGGGCTTGGAGGAAGAGGGCTGGTCTAAAGCCTGGACTGAACTTGGCTGCCTGGGTTCCAATTCTAACTCTCTTTCTTTCTAGCTAAGTGACCCTGATAAATTAATTAACCTTGGTGTACATCTGTGAAATGGGTTTAATAATCCCTCCTATCCTATAGGCCCATGTGAGAGAGCACATAGAAAGCACCTTACATGATGCCTGGCAGTTAGTAGGGGCTCTGGTAAATGTGTACAGTAGCCCATGTGTCTATAGCCTCTTCTGAGGCTGTTAAGCCCTCTCCCCACTTCTGGAGGGAGATGAGGCTCTAGTTCCCTGTTTCTAACAATAGCTTCCCCAGATCTGGCTCTCTCCCCATCAGACTGGGAGATCTCACTGGGCTGCCCCCACCTGCTTGAGGATGTCCCCTGCCTCTGAGACCTGGATCAGCACCTTCCTTCAAATCCCCTGTGGCCAGTACCAGGGCACTAGAGTTTAGATGGGAATGGGTGGGGCTGGCCACAGGCAGAGATGGAGCAGGCAGGATGGAAGGGAAGAGAACCTCTCCCTGGGACCTGCCTAGATCTGAGGCAGCAAGCATATTCCTCCAGGGGGAAGATCTCTCTCCTTCTGCATTAGAAGATGAGCTCAGAGAAAATGCAGTAGTGTCTGGGAATGTTCAGACTGTCAGTTGTTCACAACCTAGTATGGAAAGGAATATCAGGCCCTTTCCAGCCGACTCAGAGCTGAGAGTGGTTTGGTGATAGGGTCAGTTAGAACATGTTTAAGGGCACCAGGAGGAGGGGGTTAACATTGAATGGGGAACAGACCCTTGCCACTAGCTGTGTGACTCCAGGCAGTTGCTGAACCTCTCTGATTCCTCTTCGCCCCTTAACACCCACCGCCAGCTTGGGCCTTCCCTGCTTCAGTTGACTCAGCAGTTAGCAGGCTACAGCCTGGAGACTTTAGAGGATGGGCCACCCTGCCAAATGCCCCTCTCCAGTCCTATGCCACCTCCCTTTTCCCATCCACAGCTCACCCTGGAAGTCAAAGTCGGTGAGAGAGGGGTTGATGGCATCCAGGTCGGTGCCAAGATCTCCATCTGGCAGCAGGGTGTCATGCATGGTCCTGGCTGGGGAAGGCTCAGCCAGTACCTTGGCACTGTGGCTGGGTGGGGTGTGGGCAGGCAGAGGCGAGTCCTGGGGGTTGTCCGGCTGAGCCCGCAGCTCAAGGTGCCCATCTGGCTGTGGGAATAATGGCTGCGGAGGCCCAGGAGGGGCCAGGCCTGGTGAGAGGTGTGAATACGTCTGCCCATAGCAGGCGGGTGCGTGCCCCCCAAGTAGGTCCTGCAGGGAATTCTTGCCAGGAATAGGGCCCGGAGCTGGATGGATTGAGTGCAGCGGCTGGGAGAGCCCAGCTGGAGGTGCCAGGGGCCGTATGGGGCCTGAGCCTGCCAGTCCAGGGGGTGGGCAGCCCAGCAGTGGGGATCCCAGCTTCTCCCTCTTGTCTCCAATGAGGCTGTCCAGCTCTTCTGAAAAGACCCAAGAGAACAGGAAACATTGAGACCTCCCTCTCCCCACACACCATCCCAGCCTTGGAACCACACTCAGGCCCTCTCCTCATTCATCAATTCTCCTTGCTCAGATTTTCTGGCCTCCCCTACCGTTTGATATGTTTGGCTCCTGGGTCCCCTGGGGCCTTCTCTAAACAGCCCATCAGCTTCACCTGGCTTGGCCATGCTCTTGCGCACGGCAATGGGATCTTTCCTCTTCCACTTCTGCAGCTCTTCCTGCATCTTGTCAATCTTGGATGGATTGAGGGCCCACAGGCAGCCCTTGCGAGAGGAACTTCCTGATTTGTTCTCCACCTTCTCAAAGCACTTGTTGAGAGACAGGTTGTGGCGGACAGAATTCTTCCAGCCATCGGGTGCCGTCTGCCAGAGCAGAGCAAGACAAGAATTCAGGCCGTGGTCAGTGCTCCAGACAACTCCTTTGCCCTCTGGGCACCTGCTCTGGGGCTTGTCGTCCTCCTCAGCACTCAGCCCCGGTTTGGGACCCTTCAGGGGCGGGGCAGGGGTGGGCAGGAACCTTGACCGCAGTTATTGGTTATCACCTAAAATCTGCCTTCATCCTACTCCCATCTCCCACGGACCTGTCAGAGAACTGTCAAGGTGATTCATAAAGGAAGGACTGGTGGTGCTACAGAGAGCCCTGCCCCTGGCCCATCTGGGTTTGGACCACTCCCCACTGGGTCTTTCTGTCTGTGCTTGGACCCCTCCGTGGAAAGGGACTCATTATGCTGAGCTCTCTGGTGCTGTGTCTCTCTGCTGTGAGCTTGTCTCTGGGTTATGGGCCCGTGAATTCTTCTGAGTGTGAGGACATGTGTATCCCTGAGGCTGAGTGTGTGTGAGAAAGTCTCTCTGGGTATGTGTGTGGGTATCCGTGATTGTATGCATGTGTGGGTGTGAGTCTTCACATGAGTGTGCCTGGAGGGGCGTGCCCTGGTGGGGAGGCCAGCCCTCAGGCGGGGGGTGCTCGTGCCAACAGAATAAACACCCATTAGTAGGCCCGGTCATGCCACCAGTGCAGTAATTGTGCCCAGGGAGGGTTGTAAAAACCATTAGGCTGACTCAGTTGGGTGAGAGGCGTTGGCAGGGGGGTGCCAGTGGGCACCCCCATCCCCACTCCCATACCTCCAGCTCTGTTCCAGGTTCTGGGGCAGTCATGGGCCCAACAGAGCACCCACTCTGGCTGGTAGGGTCCCTTCACCCTCACTCCCGGGCCCCTCTCCCTTTCAGCTCACAGTTTCTGCTAAATGAGGGGCAGCCACTCCCTTCTCCACAGCTCACTTGCCCCAGGGAGCAGCCAGGCTGAATCATGCCCAGCAGAACTGGGTCCTGATGCCAGCATCACTGCAAGTTGCTGGCAGGAACTGCTGGAGACTTTCTCAGGGGCCGCTGACTTGGGGCAGAGGGCTGGTTGAGATGACCCCCAAGGCTCTCAGGGTCATAAGGGGGGATTCCGGAGCCACCAGACCAGCGAGCTGGGGATTCACCTTCAACTCCAATGACAGTCCCTACTAGAAGTCAAGGCTGTGTTGCCTGGTGGTCAGAGTTAATGGCCACTGGGCCCTTTTATGGCCCTATAAATCTGTGACTTTGGGATGCCAGGGCAGCACCCACCCCTGCCACTTCCTATTTGGAAGAGGGATGGTCAGCACTAGCAATTATGTCCAGTGGCTGGAACTTCCCCAGTCCCACATTCCTGACTCATGGGGCTATAGGATGCGCATCTCAGCTGCTTTGGGCATGGGTGCTGCCCACCCCAGCATCCACTCTGTCCTTGCCCAGAAAAATGACCTTCCACTGGAGAGTGAGAGAGAGGGCAGGGGACCTTGAACTAATTCTTCAGGTGGGTGAGAGGGGAATTATCAGAGTTGAAAGTGAATCTATGTGCCAACTGGTCCAACCTGACCATTTTACAGATTGGGAAACTGAGATCCAGAGAAGAAAGGGTCTAGCCCTGGATCTCACAAGGAGGCAGCGACAGAGCCCAGATTCCAGCTCTGTTCCCTAATTAAGGGCCCTGCCCAGGTCACCCCATTGGACTGCCTTCATCTGGGGCCGGTCCCATCCTTACAGATGCTTTCTCTCTGAAGTCAAGTGTAAATTCAGGAGTGAGGGAGTGATGCAACTGGCTAAGAACAACAACTAGAGCCAAAAAAAAAAAAAAAAGCAGTTAGACCTCTTCACTCCTCAGCCCCATAAAACAGGGATTACATGGCTCCCAGGAAAAATAATTAAGCCAGGAAGATGAGATGCAGGGAGGGGCTGGAGGCCAGGTTGGGAGTTGGCAGGGAGGAAAGGCTGAGAGGAGCAGGGCTGGCCCTCACTTCTCTATCTCTGGCCTGGCTCCTTGAAGCCCTAGGGGACCCTCCAAAAGCTTTAGGAGCCAGGAAGACTTTGGTACCCTGACCTGCTGGGGTATAGAGGGAGAGCCCTGGATATCAGGTTTCATGCTTCTGAATCCCATTAGCAACTCTGCTCCTACCTCTTCTTCCTTACAGAACCTCTGGTGGATGACTATACCTTTCCATTCTTGGCCAGACCACTCTGGCCATCCTGCCCATTCCTCATGGTAGCTAGGCAAGTACAAACTTGTTTGAATATCAGCCTCAAATCATCCCCAGGTAGGACAACTGGGGAGACGGTGGGGCCAGGAATCACCCACTGGCAGGTGGAGCTGAATTCTGGATTACCTGGGCCTCAGCTCCGGCCCTCTGCCTGAGATTGTCTCCACCAGGGTGCGGGCCTTGGAGAAGGCACTCATCACACACAAGGGCTGACCTCCCCTGCACCTACCCCAGGGGCATTCAGACAAGGGAAGTGGTTCGTGTGTGAAGCCAGAGAACTTGAGCCAGCAAGTGGTCCCACCTGCTGTTTGGCCTTGAGAAAGTGGATCACCCTCTCTGATGGATTTGCCCATCTGGAGAGAAGAGCATCTGCCCTGCATCTGGGGACAAAGTCTGGGAGAGCCCCAGAAGCCCCTTCTGTGGATGACAGAAACTAGATCGTATCCATGGGAAGGTCAGATGAACCAGCCAGTTCCCTGGGACACTCCAAAACCATAAAGCCCACACCCCGCTTTCTGGCAGAACTGCAGCTGAGCCTGCCACCCACAGAAGCAGATCCTAATCTCTCCCGAGAAGGCAACGGGTTCTGCAGTCCCAACATCCCGTGTCACCTTGGCTGGCCAGCTCCTACCCAAATTCCTCCAGCTGTGGAACATGCTGGGGGTAGGGGTGGGAACAGTCTCTCGTCTCTTCCCAAGCTCTCCCTCCCTACTTGGAGTAGGAGGATGCTCCTTGAAGCCTATCAGGATTGACCTGTCCACCTTCCACCAGCACGAGGTCTGACTCCAGCCTGCTGTGTGGCCTCGGGTGAATGGCTTGAACTCTGTTCTCCACACAGAACTGTCCTTCTGAAGTGGAGAAAAGGGAAAGCGTGTAGGGGGTACACCCTCTTCTGGCTTTTGTTCTAACTCATCTCCCACCTCCCAACAGAATTCTCTGGCTCCAGAAAGGCCTGGCTTGCCCAGAACTTGGGGCATGGTGAAGTAGGGTGGATTTGGGGCTCACCTTGAAGTAAGGAAAGTGCTCCGTCATAAAATTGTAGATCTCGCTGACGGGAAGGCTGCCAGTTTTACTGTTCTTAAGGGCCATGAAGATGAGGATGCTGAAGGCAGAGAAAGCTCTGAGAGTTTGAACCTCTGATGGAGTCTGGAGTCTCACCCCATCCCCCTGCCCTAGCTGGAGTAGACAAGGAGGAATAACCTACCGTAGTATTCATGGGAGAGAGGCCCTACACGGTCGGAAGGAGAAGGAATGAAAAAGTGTCCACTGGGGTCTTGTGGCATCTAAGGGACCTGGGTTGCAATCCCGGCTTTAGCCACTCAACAGCTGTGTGACTTTGGGTGAGTGCCTTCACCTCTCTGAGCCTCAGTTTCCTCAGCTTTGAAGTGAAGAAAGCTACCTCAGAGTTGTGAGGATTAAGGAGGATGCCTAGCATATAGAAGGCACTCATTAAATGGAAGCAGTCATTACTGGTCAGCCCTCAGTCAACTGCATGAATGCTGGATAGTAAGGGAAGGAACTAAAACTACAATGCTCCAGACATATTCTCTCACTTAATCCATCCAAAGGCCTGAATATTGCTGTTCTTTTTTTTGCTTTTTTTTAAACAAATGAATAAACAGAGGCTCAGAGAGATTAAGTAACTTGTCTGAGGTTTCACAGCTCATAAATTCAGAGCCTGGACTTGAACCCAATTCTGCTGGACTCTAAGGATTGCACGTGCTCCTTTCTGTGTTGGTCTGCCTTCCACAAACCCCTTCTCTGTGCTCCTGGCTGATGTTTAAGTTTCTTTTCCTTCCCCTAAGCTCACACTGGCTGGTGACCTGACCCCACGTGGGACCTGGCCCATAGGAGGTCAAGTGTCAGTACTGGTTGGGTGAACAAAAGTTCAGATGGAAGGTCTTCCAGATGGGCTGGTGCTGCTGGCCTGGCACTTATAACCCCAGTCCCAGAGAAATTGCACCACATCTGGCAGATGCTGGATAACTGAGTCATATCTGCAGATCTCATCCCTCACTAATTTCCAGTAGAGCTTTGGGCAGGGGGGCTTCTCTCCGTACCTAGGGACAGGGGGTAAAAGGGGGGCATTCCCCCCCTGAATGCTCAGTACCTGGGTCCCAGGAAGCGAGAACTTAGTGGGCTCACTCCAGGGTTTCAGCAACTGCTGTGAGTCACACATGGCTCCTCAGGGTTGGATGAGAGGTCAGAGGTGAGCTGCTATATCCCCCTGCCCTCATGCTGGAATCTTCTCTCAAGCATCCTTTGGAAGCCTACTGGGTATGCCTTCCACCCTCTGCTGTTACTCTTATACCTCGAGGACTCCATGCCTCACTTTCCCTAAGGTTCCTCTGACCCCTCTTTTTTCTACCCCAGGAGAGCTGAGAAACATACCTGTAGGAGTAAATGGGTTTCGGGAAGAGAGGCTGGTGCCCGTCGGTGCTGGCCTGGGGTGCGATCCGCTGGTATGGATAGTGTGAGGAGCCCAGGTAGGGTACAGGGTAGCTGCTACCACCTGGTGAGTACTGTAGAGGTCAAAGGGGCAGAATGGTTGCCATGGTAACCAGTTTTCCCAAGGATGGGGTCCCTCCCCCCATTCATGTGCATCCAGAGAAGGAACTGGGGCTTGATTCTTCTCTCATGGGCTCTACCACCCACAGTCACGGACTCCAAAGTCAGAGCTATCTGAGGGGGCTGGCCAAGGATGTGGCTATCTGAGGGCCTGTGAGGAGATCCACATTCCAGAACTGAGGATCTCAGAAGCCTCAAAGCTCCCTTCCTCCAGAATCTTCCTCTCTGGCCTCTAGGTACGCTGGTTGCCATGGTAATAGGATAGGCGCTGGGCTAGAGAGTGTGAGGGGTAGCCTGTACCTTCTGGGCAGGTGCTCCAGGCCTCCCTTGCATCTCCTGGAGTGGCTGGGCCAGAAGTGGGGTGTCCAGCCTGGGCGTTTGCTGGGCACTGCCACCTTTTACGAGTTTCAGTGGTTCTTTGAAAGGGCCGGTCATGGTGGTGGGCAGGTGAGGGTAGGAGGTGGTTTTATGGCAAAGGGAGTGGCTGCGGTGCCAGGGATGATGTTTTATGAGGGTGAGGGGGGAGTAGGAGACTCTGACTCCCCCATCTGCTCTGGGCTGAAGTGCTCTTTCCAGGTCACTCGAGAGACACTTGGTGCCTGAGTCACCCTCTCTGCAGGCTCCATAAAGTCCTGGGTGCGGCCATCTTCTTCGAGCAAGAGGGTGCAGAGAACAGAGGGCATCAAGGCAGGGCTGGGCATGGTGGGGCCGTTTAAGGTCTGGTAGCCCCTTAGCCCTGCCATGGCTCAGTCCCTGACGGGGCAGGCTATGTCAGGGCCGCCCCCCATCCTGGGTTAGACTGTGAGTTTCAGGATGGCTGGGCCACTCCAGCCAGGCTCCTCACAGATTGAGGATGATTCCTCAAGTGTTCCCTCTGCTTCCTTCCTTCTCTGTCTTTCCCTACACAAAGCAAGCAGTCTGACCACCCCCTCCCCCCACCCACGTGCCTGCCTCCCTGGCTTGGCCAATGCCAAAGAGCTGGGAGTAGAACCTGCTCCACAGGCAGGGCCTGTCTCAGTGCCAGGCTGCAGGTGGATGGAGCTGGGCGCTGGGCAACCACTTGCTCTGTCTTGCCCGGTGACTCCTGGGAGCTGCCTGGCTGCTCTGGGGCTCTTTTCTTTCTCTTTTTAAAAAACCTCCATCCTATGCCAGTGTCAGGCAATTACTTTGCATCCTCTGGATCTGGGAGGAGCTGAGGCTGGGCAGTGGGGTAGGGAAGGGGGAAGGGCCAATAATGACTGACTTGGAGCCTCCAGGTGGAAAGGCCCCCTAACCTCATGCCTAGTCCCACCCTGTCTAGGCTAAAGGGAAGTTTGAGGCCAAGGTCACATAACAAGGTGGTAGCTGACCCAGACAGGAGCCCATTATTCCCTGCCCTGCTCAGCCTTGTGTGTCACCCGACTTGCTCCTTTTCTTTTTGCTCGGTCTTTGTCTAGCTCTCTTCTTCTCTCCCTTTTTGGTTCACGTCCAGCCCCAATCTCAGCCCTACTCTCTTTCCTGAGTCCTCTCAGGCACTGTCAGGACCTCAGACAAGCCTCACCCATCCTGAGAGAAGGACAGTTTCTTCCCTTCCTGTGAATCCCTGTTCCCTGCCCCGGGTGGCCCAGCCTGAGGTTCAGGACCCTGCTGCTCCTACCTGCCCATTCAGGCATGCACACACACACTCACATACACACCCACACAGCACACATGCACATAATATCCTGAGACCCTGGGAACACATACCCACCTGCCCCGGACCCACCTGATGGAAGGGGGGCTGGGAGGGACAGTACATGTGCTGCAACGGGGGCTGGTAACAGTACATTCCTGGACCACTCTCCAGAGCTGGGGGCTTGACCTTGACTTCCGATCCCTGCTGGAAGGGTAAAACAGATGACCGGGCTGGATCTTATTTTTCTTTCTCTCTTCTGTGTCCTGAACCTTAAACAAAAGCAACTTCTATTCTGTGCCCTTCCACCCACCCTGCCCCCAACCCTATTCCTGGAGAACAAATAGAGAACAGCAAAGGGCAGAGATTTTCCTGAGGGAATTCAGCAAGTTAGTGGTGGAACTGGGGCTGGAACCAACAGCTCTTCCCCTGCTCCCACAGCCTCACTGCAGGTGAAAGGCTGAGGCTAGGATGTCCAGAGAAGTGGGGGAGACTTGTCAATGGTCAGCCTGATGCTGGGGTAGGACCAGAGGTCTCCCTGGAATGGCACCAGGGTGCACTACCTGACCTCACTCACCAGGCCTGGCTCGGGGCTGCTTGCTGATTCAGAATTGCCAGCCTCTCAGGTCTGCAAAGGACACCCAGAAAAGGCTACTGCTCTAGAATTCCCATTGCAGAGCCGTGGTGAAGGCAGAAGAAATCCAACAAGCTCTCTGGAGGGGACTGGTGAGTCGTGTCTACTCTGGCCATCTCCAAGTCAGAGCCTCTGATCTGGGAAGCCTACCCAGTTGCTGGTCTGCTGGAGCCCCATGGCCCCCTCACTCTGGCACAGGGAGCCTGCAACTGCTGCTAGTGGTGCTGGCCAGATCCTGGCTTCCCATGGATTGTAAGCCCCACATGGAGCTCCCAGGGACTAGCACAGAGCTCTACCCTGAGTAGGACCAGAAAGAGTGTGCAGCTAGGTACGGAAGGTGAATAAGGCCAGGAGCAGGTGGACCATTCTTCCTGGGGTTACCAGGGGCCTTGGGAACCAGCATCTGGGCCTAGAGGGTCAAATCAGTTTGAGCTCTTTCTGGGTGTGCCCTGGGGTGGCTGATGCAGAGATAACCATAATCATAGAAGCTCAGGCCTGGAAGGGCCACAAACACTATGTCCAACCCTATCATTTGGCAGATGATGGGGCTGAGCCTGTAGAGGGGAAGTGATATGCCCAAGGTCACTCAGCGAGTCAATGAGTCGACCAGCTAGCTATGGGTCTCTGGGCCCGAGCTCTTCTCCACTGCGCGGGGAGTAAAAGAGCGAGCTCAAATCTCAGCTGAGAATCCTTGGGCAAATCACTTGGTCTCTATGGAACCAGTTTCCTCATCTGCAAAATGGGTATAATGGGAACTCTTTAGAGGGTTGTCATGAAGATTAAACAGGGCATTTGAAAGAAAACATCTGGCACAGTGACCAGGAGCTGGCACTGAGTGGACATTTAGGAGGCAGTAGCTGATATAATGGTACCCTCACTGTGGGCCACTGTCGTGTTCAATGGGCCTGGGGAGAAGCCATCAAAGGGTCCCAGAACCAGAACCAGAACCAGATCCCATCTTGGCCACAGCTAGTAAATGCCTAGCTGCTTTTCTGTCTTTCGACTTGGAAACAGACTTTTTTTGGGGGGTGGTGTGGGGATGGAATGAAAGCTGTTTGAAAGCAAGAGGTAAGGAGAGCTGGTAGGCATCTGGAGTAGGCACAGCCCAGGCTGGGGAATGGGGAGCAAAGCTCTCTTTAGCTTTCCTCTTCCCATGACAACAAGCCTATGAGGTAGGTCCTGTTAACCATGTTCTTCTGATGAGGCTCAGAGAGGTTAAGTGACTTGCCCAAGGTCACACAGCTTGTGGGGATGGCCATGGAGGGACATGTTGAGCTTCCAAGGTATTTCTATGAATACACCCAGGCCCCACTCTGGGCAAAGAATGGGACCCAGAAGTGTCCTTTGAGAAGACCTAAGTCTTCTCTCAACTCTGTATGTTGATGCTGGAGAGAATACTGAGCTCTGTGGCTCCTCCCTAAACCCTTTCTCTTAGCCTCTGGAATGTGCTTTTCTTCTCACATTTACATATGAGCATGTTTGTCTGGCTGGGGATTCTTGACACTTAAACAAACAGAGAAAAGTTGCATACAGGAATCCTGACTCAGGAGCCTCTGGGAAACTTCCAGCTTCCTTCGTCTGACCGGCCTCTCCCACCTTGCCCCTTCTGTGCTGGACCAGGTCAGCATCCCCTCCCCAGCTGACCTGGAGGCCCAGAAGGAAACTGAGAGACCCCAACTCTCTGAGCTTGCTGCTTCCCTGGTGCACACTAACCCTGAGTGGAAAGGTCTGGAAAGGGATGGCAGGGAGTTTGATCTCAGAAGAACTGTTCTGGGCCGCCGGAAATTGGGCCAGGGGTAGGTGGGATGCCCGCTGGGCCACTGGTACTCACCAGGACTTGGGGGCTGTGCTCCTGGCTGGGGTAGGGGAGCCCGTTGCACCAGGCCTCTGCTGGGAAGCCAGGCAGGAAGGCTTCAGCTTCCCCCACATCTGCAGGGATCTCCTCGAAGGCCTCCAGGGCCCTGGGGGTCTTAAAGGAGTGTCCATCGAGGGCCAGGGCTGTCTGGGCCTCAGGGAAGATGTCCTCATGGAAATGCCGCTTATATGGGTGGAAAGGCGTGTGGCTGCCCTTGAGGAAGTGCCCGGGGCTGCTTGCTGGGCCCTCCTCGAAGCCAAAGCCGGGGTACTTGTCTGAGGGTGAGAGCCGGAAGGGGCCCGGGCCAGGGCCGGCTGGGCAGTGAACTTGCTCGGGACCTGGTGATGCGATGCTGGGGCTGTGTGGGGGCAGTGAGGGTGTCCTCTCTGGAGGGCCATCAGGCACAAATGATGAGCAGCTGAAGCTGGCATGCTTCTGGGGTGGACAGAGAATAGAGAGCCTATGAGCAGAGGCTGGACCAGGACCCTACTCTGTGCTAGGGTAAAGGGTCAGTGGCTGAGTTCTGGGGAGCCCCCAGTTGATGGGGGAGACATAGTCTGCCCTTGGCAGCCCCATCTGATGAGGTCACACTGCTCCTAAACCTGGGTCGCCTCCAGTCAGATGGAGGCACAGCCCTGCCCTGGGAAAGTCCCAGGCTGAAGGGTTAAGCAGAGGCCGAGGTCTGAACACTTCTGGATCTGGGAGTCACTGGGTACTAGTTTGTTGGTGGAAAGACAAAACAGATGCAGGGAGGTCCCTGAGGGTGGGTGATGGTCTACCTGCTGCTCGTGTAGCCCTCAGCCCAGGCCTAGGTGCAAGGTACTTACATTCTGTGAGGCAGGGGAGCCTGGGAGGCCCGGCACCTGCATGAGGTCCCCTTGGGGCTCGCCTTCCAGTCTGGTGGGGCCCGGCAGCGTGACGTCAGACTGCGGCGGGTGTAGCGACACCATCACCCACTCCTGGCCTTGAAGAAAGCCAGCTGTGATGAGAGTGAGGACCAGCGTCCAGGGTTGACCAAGACCAAGTCCACCACCTCCACTCCCACCCCATCCCTGGGCTGGGACCCTGACTCCAGCCAGATGTCTAATGAGAGAGAGAAATAGACAGATAAACAGACAAACTGAGAGACACATCAGAAACAGAAGGAAGCAGATAAACAATGTGAGAGACAGAGTAGGAAACAGAGAGAGAGGAGTCTGGTGGACTTGGACGCCTGGCAGCCCCATGAGCCTGGTGCAGCACTGGGGATGCTGTCACCGGCCCACTGTGGGATGTCTGGCATGTGTGGTTTACTTCTGCTTTTGGTCCTGCACACTCCCCCTGGTACCTGTGACCGTGTGTGGGCCACTGCCCTTCCTGAGTTTTAGACTCCCCATTCGAGAAACTCAGGGCTCATACTGGGTGACATGTGAGGGCTCTTTCTGCCCAGACCTCCTAGAATTATAAGGAAACTCTGTGCCCAGCACACTGAGGACTCAGCTCAAAGCCAGCCTTTGCCTTTCCTTGCTAGCTGTGTCAGCGAAACTCTCTGAGCTTCAGCATCAATTACCTGCATAAAACAGGGAGACTGGGAGACCGGGAGGGCCGCCCTCATGACCGCTAGGGATTTAGCACACTGCCAAGGATGTAGCGAGTGCTCGATAAATGTTAGCTCTTGTTAGTAGTATCATTATTAGTGTGGCTCTTACTATTACTATCCTCAGCTCTCTGATTTCCTTCTCCACCTCCTGCAAAGGGCACCAGGGCCTGGGCTGAGGCCGAGACCTGAGGGCTTACTCCTCTTTGTCCAAGTAGTCTTCGATAGAGGCCACTATTTGCTGAGGGCCTGCCCTGGGCTAGCTACTGTATAAATGATTTGGAGAATTTTCTTATCGGTTTGTCAGAAGAATCCTATGAGAAAGGTACATTATTAACCCCACTTTCCAGATGAAGAAACTGAGACGCAGAGGGGTTAAGTGACTTGCCCAAGTCACATAATGAATCCTGATCGAGTCAAGATTCGAACCCAGATCCTTCTTCGACTCTGGAGTCTACCCTCCTCAAACAGTTTCTTCATTTGGTGAGGGTCATGGTGGAGGTGCATGAGCTGCGGGGCCAAGCAACATGAAAAGCACGAGGTTGACACTTACCCAAGACCCCCTCAGGCAGAGCAGGATAACTGCATTCTCCAAGCCCTGCTCCCCTGGGAGCTTTGGGAGGGAGGGATGGCTTCAGCGGCCCCATGGTGTCCAGCCTGGGGTTGGTACATCTTTGCTAAATAAACTGTCACCTTCATCTGAGAGGGTGATGGGGACAAGGAAGGGAGGGCATTTGCCCAAAGTCCCTCAGAGGCTCAGTGGCTGAGGGAGCTGGGGGCTGGGGTCCAAGGGGGGCCTGGTGGGAGGCTCTCCCGCCCCTTCAAGAGTCTTTACCGCCCCTTCTCCATGTCTCGGTGCCGCTCACTCGGCAATGCTAAATGTGGCGTGACCGGGGAAGCGCCTAGCTGGCCGTAACTGGACACCGCGGTGGAGCAAGCCTAGGGCCCATGGTGCAGGGCAGCCCATCTCCGGCTCCGCATGACTGCCTGGCCTGGCCCCTGCTCCCTGGACAGCTCGGGCCTGCCTGCCACGCCTGGCCCTGATCCAGAGCTGCTTTCCTGAGGCCCCTCCAGAGGTAAGGCCGGGGTGTTCTTCCCCCAGGTCTCAGGCCTTGTAACTTGTGGGGTGGTGGTCACTCTCTTCTCTGAAGGCAGCATAGTCTGCAGTTAAGAGCAAGGGTTCTGGATTTGGGTCAACCTGAGTTTGAGCCCCAGTTGTGTCATTTCCTGGCTATGTGAGTCTGACCAAATTGTATAAATCTCTGTATCTGCCTTGGCTCCTCTGACAGTAGGGTTCGTGGACCCACCTCACAGGGTCATCATGAAGATTAAGTGACATGATGTGCATAAGGTGCCTGGCACATAGAAAATGCTCAGGGACACATGTTGTCCACCTGGTCTCATTGGCGAAATGTGGCTCCTGACCCCGGACTGTAGTTTTCCTGATGATCTTGCTGCTTCAGGCTTGGGGAAAGTGGCTAATGATGCCGTGCACAGGTGGGAGTTGCTTTGCAGCCTTTCTTGTCTGCCTGACCGTCTCTCGGCCTGGCCCCAGGGAGTTCAGACCCCAGCCCTGCTCCTCTGAGACATGAACCCAAGGAGGCTGAGACTTACTTCGCTTGGCTGCGCCTCCTGCTGAGGGTATGGCCTTCCCAGAAGGACCCCTGAAGCATGTCTCACGCCTACCCTTACAGCGGCTCCTATGTCCCAGGATATTATCTGTGGCCCTGGTTGAGTTCCTGCATGAACAAGGCCTTAACTAAAGTCTTCAGTTCCCAGCCCTGACTTTCTTATCCCGGCTCGGCCAAACCAACACCCCACCTCCTCCAAGAAGAGGAATAGAACCAGGGAGGCTCTGCAGAGTTCAGAGGCCAATCGCTTGATTTGCACTGACGATGCAGAAGTCCCTGAATGGACCTCAGTGCAGGGTTTCCTCTGGGTACGTTTTGTAAATGATGACCCCTGATTCTGTGACAAACACCCTTGGTTGCCTCAGCTGAAGCGATATTCTACAAATGAGGAAACGAGGCCCAGAGAGGAGGTTAATAACTTGCCTGAGACCGCACAGCCCAGGAGAAATGGGGTCTTTCACGGACTACATTGCAAAGAGTCTTTTCACCTCAAAGGCTGGGCAGAGGGGCTCTGATTGGTGTGCGGGGGGACCTTCTGTCCAGCACAGGGAAGGGCTCACTATAGTGAGACGAATGAGGCTGCCTTTGTCCTGGACCCCTCTCTGGAGTAGGTGGCATTGCTCCTGAAGTTGGATGATCTAGTCCAGAAGCTCTAGAGTCATGATTGGGTTTGAACCCCAGTAATTGTGAGACTTTGGTTGGGCAACTTGCTTAACTTCCTTCCTTGGGCCTCAGTTTCCTCATCTGTAAAATAGGGCTAATAATACGTACCTCTCTGGAGGATTAGATGAAATGTTGCTTGTAAATAGCTTAATGCATAGTATGTGCTCAATAAATGATAGCTATTATTAATAATTAACAGTGGGACAGGGTTATTTTAATGCATGAAGTCTGGGGGTGGGGACAGGGAGAGCAAAGGACACTCTTTTCTCCTGCCTCCTGCCTCCCACCTCCATCTCCCCGACATCATCCTCCCCCATTGGCAGAGGCTAAACTTCCCTCCTCCGGATCCTCTGGCCTCAGAGATCATGTTAGCCACCCCCCCCACCCCCCGAGGGAGGATGGCTGCAGAAACTCCCAGGGATTAGAGTAGGGAGGAGGGGGAGACTCTTGCTTTAGATCCCTCAGGAGGCCTCTCTGATGGCTGCAGCTCCCCAGGGATGGCATCTGCATTCAGAAGGAATCCTTCATTGAAGCCTTTATGCCACCTTCTTCAGTGACAGGGGGTGCAGTGGGATATGTGTGTGTACAAATATTGCCAGTAAACCAGTGCAGGTCGTCTGGTGCAGGCGATCCTTTCTCAGATCCCAGGAGCTACCCCAGATGGCACTGATGACCCTGCCACTCAGTATGGGCTCCCACAACCCACAACGTGTCCCACTTTGGGGGTAGAGCTAGGCCAGTTCTCTCAAAGGTAGACTGTGCCCTGGGGTCCCTTTGTCTATACGGACTTTTCTAATCACAACTCCACATCTCCAAAGCACTCAGCACTTTGCAAAGCACTTTTGTATCTATCATCTTTTATCCTCCTTTTGCCCCAGAGAATAGCAGGCAGTGGTTTGCAGGAGCCAGATATTCTGGGCTTGTTAAGGCCAATTGTGCGCATCGCTTTTCAACTCCACTTTCAGTGAAATTGGCCCAAATCGGCCATGGTGGGAGTATTTACCCAAGGAAATTAACAAATCTACAAAACAGGTCTTTTTTTTTTTTTTTTTAAGAGCTTGTTGGTGAACACTTATCAGCACATTATTGGTAGGAGAAAAAGGTCATTAATCCCATTTTTCAGGGGAGAAGATTGAGGCCCAGAGAGAAGTGACATGCCCAGATCACAGAGTTAAAATTGAAAACCACATCTCTTGAATCTCAGGCTCTGAGAGCCCCAACTACGCCCCCAAAACATACTCTAGGGGTGCAACCCTAGCAAAATACTAGCTGAAGATCTGTTTACTATCTGGGTATTTTTTCTACCATCTGCTCTCTGAACTTGTCCTCCTTCCATGTTCCCTGAGGAGTGGGAGGGCAGGGATGGGGATGGAAGAAGTAGACTTGATCTTCCCCTGACTCAGAGAGAAGAAAGAAGTGGTCCTCTAATCTAAGTAGGGAACATGGGTAAGAAATTCCCTAGAAATTATGACAATAGGATTAATATGCATCGTTATTGAATCTCTGCTCTGTGTCCTTCTCACAAAGAGCCAGGCCCTGTGCCCCCTCCTCCCAGCACATCTCCCCATCCCTCAGAGACTCTCTTCCTAGTATGCCAGGATTAAGGCAGAGGGGGCATTTGGGGGTAGGGGCTGGGGGACACCCTGTGTGCTGGTAGTATGAGTGTGGACAAGTCAGTCCCCCTTTCTGCACTCAGTTTCATTTTAAGTACAATGAGGCACTGGGACCATTTGCATCTAAAGATGCTGAAGCTGGTCCAGTGGATGTGTATATGGTCCACAGGGCTGTGAGCTGGGCCCTCCCCTCTGCTATCCCTTCAGGAGGAACCTCCTGGAGGAAATCCTCAAGGGGACCAGGAACAGCTGGGTGAGTTTTTATACCTGAGAAGAGAGGTGCTGTATTATCAACCCCATTTTATAGACGAGGAAACTGAGGCTCAGAGAGGTTAATCCGAATTGCCCAAGTTCACTCAGCTAGTAAACTATGCTTTCCCAGGATTCAGACACAGGCTTCAAAGCCAGTTTGCTTGACCACTATGCTACACAGCCCCACCTCACAAACACCTCAGCTTCCCTGCTCATGCCTGGAAGCCAGGGTGGCGAGATGGGGGCAAGGATGGAGGTTTCCTTAGGAGGCTCTGTCCCTGCACCCCATGTGGGCAGCTGAGTCACAGAGGACACTAGGGTCCTCAATGGGCTCTCTCTACAATCCCTCCCACTGGGGCTGCTCCTACCCGCCCTTTACGAGAGAGGTGGAGATGTTGTAGTTCCGCCTTAATGGTTTCTGTTGCTGGCTGCGGCAGCATGTTTTACAAGGGGTGGGGACCGTGCCCAGTGCTCCCTGTGGCCCCACCCGGGGCTCCACCTGCCTGGCTGCGGGAGGGGTCCCCTGGAGCAGTTCAGTGGTTACCTAGTGAGGGTGGCAGGGAAGGGCCTGGGGGCCACTCCTGAGGTTGGGCACCTTGGATACTGGGAGTCTGGGGGTACCAAGAATGAGGGGGTAGTTAGCTCCTCTTCTTCCATCAAGGTTGGGGGTTCTGAGGCCAAAGTTCTGGCCCCCTTGGCTCTTGACCCTGCCTTAGTATCAGGAAGGGGGTCAGCTGTTCCTGCTTTGAGATCTGATTAAACTGCTCTGGGAAGCAACTAGAGATGGAAAGGGCAGGAGGTGGAGTGGGGAAGAAGAACAAAGGATGAAGAACAATCATGTCCCCCGTGTGATGCTTTCCTCAAATATGAGCCACTGACACCTGTCGCTGAGTCATTCCCATCCCCCAAACCAGGGCTCTCCTGAAGCCACTTTAGTGATTCCCCTGCCTCTGGAAGTAGGCTAGTCCTTGAGCATCACTTGGTATGCCCATCCTGAAAAAGCACTTGAACCACCTTCCATTCCAAGGGCTGACCTGGAAGTTCTTCCAGACGTCTAACCTTAATCTCTCTTGTAATCTTAGTCCTCTTGCCCTGTCCTTCCTGCCATTCACCAAGGGACCCTCCAGAGGCTAGTAAATGACAATGGACTCATCCCTCCTCGAGGGTGGGTCCCAGCCTTGTTGCAGATGTCTAACTCCAACAGCTTCCTGTTCTCCCACTCTTCTTTGCCCAGCACCCCTTCCTTTCCACCATCCCTGGCCACCCATCTCTCTAGCCCACCCCCAGCCCCTGCCACCCAGCCCTGGCCCCAGAGGAGCTGAATCCAAACACTCACGGTGGGCTCTGGGCCTTGGCCACCATCACAGCTTCGAGGAGTCATTCAGCCCAGCAACACCCCAGGAGCCTCCATCGAGGTATAAATACTCCCACATGCCTGGACCAGCCCCCTGCCTGAGGGCTGGGGTGGGGCTGCCTCCCCAGGCCAGACAGGCAGGTCACATGCCTCATAAATGCCACAGGACCACAGGCCCTTCCCAGCAGCCCTGGGGAGACTAATTGGGGCCTGATCTCTTTGGAGAGATGAACGATGGATGGATACATGGATGAATGGGAGGATAGGTGGATGGATGAAATGGACAGACCAATCGTTGGATAGACTGTTGGATGGACAAATGACTGGATGGCTAGATGGCTAGATGGACAGATGGACAGATAGATGGATGAATGGACAGTGGGACAGGTGGATGGGTGTTCTTGAACTGCCTGTGGATGCTCATTTGGTAGATGGGAAGGAAGTGATGCTTGGTTTCAAGGAAAGAAGAAATGCTATCCTTAAAGCTATCCATTCATCCCTTTCTGAGACACACTTACCAGGTCCCCTTTTCTCCTCTGCTATGGCCACCTAGTCTGGGATATTGGCTCTACTGGGTTCTCCCTATTTCTTAGATGCCTCTTTCCAAGAGACCTCCCACCTAAACACCCCCAGCCCCCAGGAATCTTTTGCTCTTTCTCTTGGGGGTCATTCATGGTCTGCCTTTTCCTCCCTCTTGCCCACTCTGGAGTCCATGCTCTGAGGCTATGAGCCCATCTCCAGATCTCACACCCAGAAGCAAGTTCAGCTTGTCCTCCAAGGTTAGCAGGGGAAGGGGAGGCAAAATTCTCAATTCCCAAGAGCATGAGATTCTTACATGGGCAATTTAAGAGGGAGAAGTTGCCCCCCTCCCCTTCCCCAGGGATTTTTAAAGGCATGACTGGGTCTGTTGGTGAGGACAGGCTTGGCAAGGGACTTGTATGTGGACTTAGAACCCCTCGGGGCCTGACTGGAGAGCTGGGCTCCTGGGGGTTGGGGACTTCTTGCCTGCTTAATCCTCCCAGAGGCAGTGTGCAGAAAGCAGTAATCTGATTTCCAAAGAAAGTTCCTTTTTAATTCTCAGTCTGCCCAGCTGTGAAAGGGATAAAAAATTGGATGATGAGGTGGGGAGTGACTGAAGGAACAGGTGGATTTTTCATAGATGATAAAATATGGCCTTTGTCCTTCCTTACAACAAGCTTTTCCCAGCCACACTGGCTAGAGCGAGGGTAGAGGAATGGGCTGGGGAATGGGGATGCCAGCCTCTGAGTACTCATTAGCTCTGTATTCCTGTGATGCAGAAGTCCCGCCCCCATGACCAGGTCATTTAAGGCTGAGCCTAGTGATTGGTTCCACCTCCACCCTCCCATGGACTGCTTTGGCAACTGGCTGCAGAGCTGATTGGCTGTGGTGGTGATTGGCAGCTGAGGATTTGAGCTGGGAGACCAACAGGGATGACAGAGGCCTTGTTTCACCTCATCCCTTAGCCTGGCATTTACTATCTCAGGAGCCCCCCAGCTGCCTTACCAAGCCTCTTGTTCCCTCACAGGGAGTCCTTCTGACCCAGGACCCTGGAACCTCCTCTCCCAGCCCTGCCGTCAGTGTGGGCTAGTCACAGGAACTGACCACATTTCCTCCTTTATTAAATAGGATCCTCACTTTTGCCCTAAACACCTCACCTGGCTGTCCTGGGGGCTGAGTAAGAACCAGGAGGTTAAAATGCTCTGAGGAAGATAAACTGACACCATCTTGACTGGTGCCCTGCCTCCTCCACTGGGGTCCTGGGCCTATGGGATTTCAGGAGAGGGAGGGGGGCTGAGATCTTGGTCCCTTCAAGCATTTGCCCTTCCCAGGTTGCTCCCCATGGGCGTGGTCAAGAATGCTCACCTCCAGGCCCCTCTCTGCCTGCTCACTTTAGTCGGGGCATGAGATGGCTCTGGGTCCTGCCATCCCTTGGCCAGGGGCCTCTCGTGCTCTGTACATATCATTATCAGAAGGACTGCTCATTATTACCTATCTATTATTAGGGATATTAAGTCTGCCGCCAGTACTAATAATCAGATCTAGTACAAGTCAGATACATACTGGTGGAGCCTCTCCCCCATGCCATCCAGATCACATGTGCAAACACACACAAGGAAGGCAGGAAGTTGCCTGCCTGGACTTACGGAACTTTGGAGTGAGAAGAGTACTGGGAAGCCCTCCCATCCAACCTCCTTTTTATTGGACAGATGGGAAAACTGAGGCCCCACCCATGGCAGGGAATCTTCTCTGCTTTGTGGGTGTGTGCACACTGGGTTCGGTGAAGCCAGCTCTGAGTGCCTAATCATTCCCTTGCCCATCTGAGGAGAAGGTTGTAGAGAAGTGGCAGGTCCTGGGGTGTTTCCTTGAGATCATCCATCTCCTGGGCTCTAGCCTCCACCTTTCTCCTTTGACTACCCCCATATCCTCGTGGGCTTGGCATTGTCATCCCAAATAACTTCCTCTCCAAAACCCTTCCCACCTTAGGTAGATTGGACACGATCATGAGAAGGCCCAGAGCGTTTGAGCCTCCTCTCCAAAGCCACATGCTCTTTGGGTCCCAACGTGGGCTCCATGAACTCCTCCCAGAGGGAGCTGGGGGTACCTCTGACGGTGAACACGGCTGCAGTCTCTCTGCTAAGTGAACAGTCTGGTAATTGGGTTTTCTGATCATGGTGATGTGTGTGTGTGTGTGTGTGTGTGTGTGTGTGTGTGTGTGTGTGTCCTGATGCACATCCTACGCCTTTCTGATGGGCTGGTGTAGTCCTGGACATGGCTGTGGAATTTACAAGTGTAGGTGGGATCTCCAGCTGTCTCTGGGCAATCCGATTCCAGGGACATGCTCCATTCTGTGCGTGTGTGTGTTGGTGCCCAGGTTGGCTGTTGTTTGTCAGAAGCAGTAGTTTCAAGGTGGGGGAACAGGGCTTGAAGTAGACGAATCATGCATCCTCTGTGAGCATGGGGTGGAGGGTTAGGGTCAGACCTCCCAGGGGCTCTCTGTTGCATCCTGGGGGGGGTCTTGAGGAGTGCCCCTCTCTCTGAGCTTCCAGAGTAGCCATGAGAGCATAGGTTTCCTTTTCTCTGTGACTCACAGCTGGCTCTCGAGTCAAGTTTCCCGAGAGATCACGATTCAGCTAATTCTCTCCCCGGCCCCATTAATCTGAGCTGACTAAGCAAGAGCCACAGGCAGGGTAGAGACCCAGGGATGCTCACGATTGTAGTCATTCCTAAACAACCCAGCAGGCTTTCTTGCTTTAGCTTCTGTCCATCTCCCTGCCTTGGGCCTGGCCATGCAAAATAGATTGGTTATGCTCCCAGCCACCCCTGCCCCATACACATAAAGGTTGTCACTGCCTCCCTTTGGGGCCCTCTGAGCATGTCTTCATTTTCCCCTTCACCTGCCACACACCTGCAGTGTAGAGAGGTCCATTTGGACATCAGACCTCATCTTGTCCTGTTGTACCTGAACTCGTTTTTACTGTTTGGTCAGCATCCAGCCTTTAAGGTCCAGTGAGGACCAGGAAGCTGTGGGCTTCTCCAGGGATTATCCTATCCAATCAATCTTTTCCTAATGTCTATGGCTCTGGGCTTTCCCTGAACACTGGGAGAATGAGGAGGACATTCCAGGACCTGGCAGGGGCACTGATGAGGGGCATGGAAATCCAAAGGGGAACTCTGATCTGTGGAGAGACCCATCCTGGGGAGGTGGGAATGGTGTGGGATGGGCAGATGGGGCTAGGGATGAGGATGAAGGTGGTGCTGAGGAGGTGAGGTAGAGAGGGAAGAGAGGAATGGGGTTGTGGAGGTAGAGATGAAATTGGGGATCAGGATGAGGAATTGGATAGGAAGAGGACTTGGCTGGGGTTGGAGATGGGAATGAGGGTAGGGTTGGGATGAAAGGAGACAGGGATGGAGTGAAGGAGTTAGGGATGAGGTGGGGGTTGAGGTTGGAGTTGGGCACAGAGATGGAGGAAGGGGCAAAGGATGGGAATGAATAAAATGGAAAGACTAAAATTTTTCAGGGACCTTTGATTGACACTTCTGAGATGCACTCTCCCAGAGGTCATCATGTCATTCCCCTGCTCCTGGGCTTGTTGCCAGCCCAGCCGCACCCATCACAGATCAATGGTTACCACTCCACTCAGGAAACCACCTCCTGTGGTCACATTGTCCAGCTAAACTCAATTTAAAATGCTGAAACATCTCTCTAATGTCCGCCTCTCCTGCTGTAGAAGCTAATCTCAGCTTGCTAAACTTCCCCCTGCAGGCTTCAGCAGGGATGATGGTGAGCTGTGATTGGGAAAGAAAGAGGGAAGGGCATATCTGCAGGACCTCTGTCCCTGGCATCCCGCTGGGGAATAAGGGGAGACAGGTAGAAACACATCCTAACAGCCCCCTTCTCATCAGAGTAATAGTGGGACAGCAGGCACAGGGCCTTCTTTCTGTCCCTTCCTACGTACAAGCTCTTAAGAAATTTCAATGTGACTTAGTAACAGTGTCTGGCAATGTGCTTGAGCCCTGTGCAGGCTGTGGGGTTTCTGCTGGTCTATGAAGACTCAAGCTGGAAAGAGGGAGGTTAGACAACAGGAAGGACTTCCCAGCAGGAAGGATGGAAAGTCCATGGGAAGTGGTGCTGGGCTGCTTTAATAGAGGGCAGATGGGACTCTCCATGGGGGCCAAAGGAAGGTTTTCCCTGAGACCAAGGTGGGGACATAAATCAGCTTCCCAGAAGGCAAGTGTCAGCAAGTGGGCTTTCCCCCTTGTCTGTAACTGTCCTGGGGCTTTTCCCTTCTCACAGTGAATGAAGGCACAGCTGTTGGTAGGGGGCCATATGGGGAGAGTTTGTGAGTGAGACAAAGACGGGGAGCAGGGAGGGTTCCCAAACCCCCCTAATCTTTCTCTGACCTTCCCAGGAGCAGAATTGAGAGGATTCTGGAATTCCCTGAGCCCCTGGGAAATAAAGTCCTCTGAGAACTCCCTGGCATTCCCGGGAGAACAGGTTCCTGGCCCTGGGAGGTGAGTGAGGCACCGGGCCTGGGGGGGCAGCGTGCCCCGGCAGGCCCTGGAGCCGGGAGCTGAGCTCGGCAGAGGCAGCACGGGCGGGGCTGGGCGGGAGCTGGGAGGACATGTGCCTCTCCTCTCGGCACCTTCGCTCCTGAGGACCTGAGCCTCCCCAGGACCTAGCCCCTCTCTGGCCCCGCCGGGCTTACCACAAGACAGGGGGCCAGGAATTGAGATGCTGGCCCCATCGGTTGGGGAATGCCTGCGTCCCGGGGGTCAGGGAATGACCAAGGGTCTAAAAAGGCCTGAGCCAGGCTCAACAGGGACAGGACTGGAGTGCAATGCACCCTCCCCTTCTCACCCTCCAGTCAGCCCAGAGGAACTGGGTTTTATCAGTGGGGAAAAGAGAAGCCTATGGGAGCAAGCAGGGGTGGATCCTGCAGCTGTAGAGACTTCAGTCCAGGAAGGACTTCAAGACTGTGAGGGAATGACCCAGTTTCCTCCTTCGGGAATAGGAAAGTGAGGAGGGGGCAGACCTCTTTGGTGTGGGAAATGACCAGCCTAGCGGCAGGGGAGATGGATGAGATGGCTTCTCAAGAGCATGGGCCCTCTCCACCTGGGTTCTTTCCCGCTGACCAGCCATGCCTGGTCACAATGCACACACACACGTATCTCCCCATGCCTGTAGGTGCAGAGAGAAGAGGCAAACACGCCCACTTATTCGAGTCTATTCTTAATCTAACTTGCTTCTTTGGACGTTTAGGGAGGCCTGGGGACTCCACGGGGAATGCCAGAACCTTACCTGATCAGATTGGGGTCGGCGGGAAGCCATGAGAGCCAGAGGGGTCTTCCTGCTGTTCTAGCCAGTTCCCTAAGGGCCTTTGATCCCCAGACCCCCAAGTCCAGGCATTGAGGGTCTAAGAGCTCCCTGCATATCCTGGGTCTGCTCTCCAGGCCTGTTGGTTTCAGGAGAATTGAGGGAGAGAGCCGTTTCTAGACCTCTGGGGTATTCTGCCTTGAGCTCAGCATCAGGTACCGGCCACAGCACCTGTTTGCCACCTGTCTGCTTCTCCACCAGGTGCACCATCTCCTTCCTGCAACCCAGACCTCCCCCGCCAGGCCCAGGCATCTAGGCCCGAACCAAGGCTACTCAGAGATACTGAATGATTCCTTGATCAACACATACCCTTGCACCACTCAGCCCCCAGAGCTGAGCTCTTCTCTCTCCACTTGGAAAAGCCACTAAATTAGGAATCTGCCTCCCTGTCTTTCAGCTCTAGTTTTCCAATTCTAGCCCTTCTGAGTCTTTATTTTCTCCCAGCACAGGGTGCCCAAGCACACTCTCTCCAATACACACACAAAATCCACCAAACACCAGAATGAAAAATCACAGTACAGCAAGAAGGATTGAAGTTAGGCAACCTGGAACAGGAAGAAGAGGGAGGAGCATGGAGGAGGGGGTCCTCCTTGGCCTCCAGGCACTCACCCCACTTCCTGATTCTCCCTTGAGCGTCAGTGAGAGGAAAGGGAGCACCCAGATGCTCCCAGTCACTCCTAGGGCCCATTAAAAAGGCAGGCCCCCTCCCCATATCCTGGCCCAGGCCCGCTGGCCTCCACGGCTGACTTGGGCCGGGTCTCCTCTTACCTGCTCAGTGAAGCAGGTCGGCGTGGGGGCCGGGGTCTGGGGGGCCAGGAGCTCCGTCTTTCTGTCAGTCAGTCAGCTCGGCTGTCCTGGGTCTGTGCTGACATCAGATGAGGGGAGGCAGCTGCTGGGTGAGCCAATAATTATGATATCAGCTTCCCCTTGCCCCGAGGGGCTGCTGCCAAAATGGGGAGACGAGCAAGGTGACTAAGAAGCTCGTTTGCTCCTTGGCTCTTGTTTGACAGGTACCGGCTCCTGTGCCCGCCCCAGCCGCGCCCTGGCCACCCCCTCCGGCCCCTCCCTCCTCCTGGACCAGCCCGGGCCCCCTGTCTCTGCCAGCGGGTGCAGCCTGTGGCCTGTGGATGAGGGGGCTGTCCTGTGGCCCCCACCTGCACCCCAGAACAGGGATAGCCGCCACGGGTGGGGTACAGGCCAGTTGGGACATGCACACGTGTGTCAGGAGAGCTGGGCCACCGCATGTATGTTCATGGAGCTGGTGAGGGGGTTCTGGGCAGCAGTTCTGGGTGGCTGCCCAGGATTCTCAGGCCTGCCGTGGATGGGCAATAGTTGTGACTCCTCAAGGGCCAGGCACAAGCATAGATTTGGTGGGGACTATCTATCTGTTCACGAGGTCCAGCCATCTGTCTGTCTCTCTCCAGTGCCTCTGACACCTTCAGGTGTGGGTGTGTGCACCCATGTGTCATGTATCCGTGACTTCCTCTGTATGTCCGTGGGTATGTGAGTGTCTCTGTGTGCTTGTATGGTTGTCCCCTGGGTTGGTGCGCATCTGTATCTATGTCTTTCCCCATGTCTGTGTGCGGATCTGTGTGCCTGTATCCAGGCCTGTGTCCATGTCCTCTTGTGTGTCATCTGTGTGTTTACACCCTCGTGTCTGTGTACACATCTCTAGTCTAGGTCAGCAGTCCTTCCCTGTATGTGTATCTGTTTGTCTGTGCAGGTGGAGCTGGAGGCCCTCTGGTTCTGTGTCGTGATTCCATTGCCACTCTTTATGGTCTGGATGATGGAAACAGAAATTTATGTGGTTGTGGCTTGGTCCTGGCCACATTTGGTCCTGGTTTGGTCTGGCCTCTCAGAGTCCACATTGGGGATGGAGTACCTGGTGAACCCTGGAAATTGGCCCCCACTGTTCTCACCTGGACTCAGACCTGGGGCCTGTCCCTGGCTCCCTGCCCAGACCCTGTCCCCACCTCCTACTCACTGTTCCCTTTTCATCTGTTTTGCTTCACCCCTATCTTCTGTCCATGACCATTTTTTCCCTCCTTCCCCTCCCACCTTGTCCTGGTCTCTGAGGCCACGTGTATCTCTTCCTGGAACTAGAGGCTCCAAGGACCTAGTGGTACAGCTGCTGCCCAGCACAGCCTGGGATTTGGTTTCCGGCCTGAGGGTGTGGACAGGCCATCTCCTCTCTACTTACTCTACTTCATTCCAAGAGGGAGGTAATGTCAACCTTGGCTGGGGGATCATAATGTCATCTGGTACCAGTGTGGTGTAGACTAAAACATTTGGAGACTTCTTGGTCTAGGCAGGGAATGTCCATTTCAAAAGATCGTGCTGAGGCAGATAACAACGGAGTCCTCTGTGCTTGAGGTTATCTGTGTCATCTTCCATACTTACCACTCTGAGCCTCAGTTTCCTCCTCTGTTAACAAAGGAATAGTATTATTCATCCACAGAGTAGTTGCGGATTAAATAAGATTATAATGTATCAAGTTCCCAACGCAATCCCTGGCATGTAGTAGATGCTCAATAGACTTGTGCCCCCTTTCTATTTATCAAGCCCAGTGGTGCTGGGTGGGGAATGAGGATGAGCTGTCTAGCTCACTTGGGTAGAGGAATTGTGTTCTGGGGCTAGAACAGGGGCCCTGCCTCAATCCACCTTTCTCTGGGACTCACATTAGCAATCAAAGCCTTGCTCCCTTAACCTGACAATCAGTGGAGTTTCACAGTGAAAGGGCAGCTGTCAGGACCTTCTAGTGTGTTTGCTAATTGCTTCTATCTGATGTATACAGGGCTAATTATTATTCTAGACTCAGAGATATTTCTTTACTGATACTCTGGGCAAAGAGAACCATGAAAGTTGTAAATTGGAGGCTGCTATCATTGCTATCAAATTAACCCTATTTTGAAGGCCCTAATCATTGCAATAAGATAAGAAGAAAAAAAGGGACATAAATATGAGAAGCAAAGTGCAAAATCTTTAAGAATTACAAATGATGTGATTGTTTACTTAGGAAATCAACTAAAAACTGTTAGAACTAATGAGAGAATTTAGTAAGGTAGTGGAATATATGTTAAGTATAGAAAAATCAAAATCATTTCCATACTACTAAAACAACCAGTTGGAAAATATAAGGAGACAAAAGATCCAATTCACAATAGCAATATTATAAAACATTCAGGAATAAATAATAAAAAAATACAAAAAATGTACATGAAGAAAACAATAGGACTTTATTGACAGACATAAGATAAACCCTGAATAACTGTAAAGGCATATCATGGTCCTGAACTGGAAAACTCAATATAATATTGTAAAGATGTCTATTCCACCCTAAATAACCTATGAACTGAATGTAATTCAAATCAGATGTCTAATTCCCCATCCCCTTAACTTGACAAGTTGATTTTAAAGTTTGGGGAAGAGTGAATACATGATAATAGCTAAGAAGTTTTTGAAAAAGAAGGCTAATAGGGGGAACTTGCTTTGCCAGATTTCAAAGTGGTCAGTAAGGCTTCTGCAATTAAAACCGTGTGATTTGGGCAAAATTAACAAATAAATTAAGGGAAGATAATAGAGTCTAGAATAAACTTGGGTGTTTGTGAGAATTAGGTATATCATAATAACATGTTTTAAAGCAGTAGTAAAGTGTAAAAATTCATTAATGGACTTGGGATAATACATTTTACATTTGAAAGAAAGTTAAGTCCTACTTCATGCTGTACATTAAAAAATCCAGATGGTTTAAAGATCTAATGTAAAATGAAAACCATACAAATAAACAGAAAAATATAGGAAACATTTTTATAATTATGGAATGGAGAAGGTTTTATTTTTAAAAAAAATGACATCGAATCCAGAAGCCATAAAAGGAATATGTTACTTAAATAAAAATTAAATATTTCATTAGAACAAAATATACCATAAACAAAGTTGAAAGATACAAAACAGCCTGGAAGAAAGTGTTGCAACATATATAACAGACAAAGGGTTAAAAATGGTAATATATAAAGATCTCCTCTAAATAAATAAGAAGAAAGACAATCTCACAGAAAAATGGACAAAGGACATGAATCAGCAATTCACAGATAAAATAAAAATGGCCGATAAACAAATGAAAAGATTTTCAACTTCATTAAAAATCAAGGAGAGGAAAAAAATGTGACAATGGATATATATATATGTTCATGTATAACTGAAAAATTGTGCTCTACACTGGAATTTCACACATTGTAAAATGATTATAAATCAATAAAAAATATTAAAAAAAATAGTAAAAGTAAATGTGAAAAAAAAAATCAAGGAGAGGAAAATGAATTTAAGGGGCCAAGGATCCCAGGGAGGCTCTGATGGGATGGCAGGAGAGACTGTGGCTTTCATCTTTCTACAGTGAGACTCTGAAGGGCGAGATGAACTTCCTTCCCTTCTGAGACAGGATCCACCTCTGCCCCAGGAATGGGTGTGGGCTCTGGCTCCCTCTTTTCTTTGGGAAGCACTACTTCCTCATTGCATGCAGTCTGGGAGTTAAAGCAGGAGCCTTGGGAATTTCAGAGAACTTGGACTGAGAGGGGATTTGTGAGGTCATTCTCCTCATTAGCTGCCTCTAAACAGATCCATCCTCTCCTTTCATCACACCAGCCCCTCGGAGTTCTCTCCTAGACCAAGAAAGTCTGTCCTGGTGTCTACCCTCAATTCTGGCTGCTACAGTGTTGGCTCTGCTCCCCTTGAAAGTTGCTTCCATCAGGAGGTTTGGTCCCACGCACGCCAGCACCCTAATTTCGGGACCAGCAGATGTAACTGAGCTGGGCTCTGGCCTGGATGGGCTGTGGTTGGGGGTTTAAACAGACTGGGGCCAGGGGAAGAAACTCTGTCTCTCTGGAGACTGTTGCTGAGCTCTGCCCAGGGCTGGGCTGCTTTGAGCCAGTGGCAGCCCTGACTGGGGATGGAAATCCCTCTGGCCAATGTCTGCCATGCTGCACTCTGGTGACCCCAGGGAGAAGGAAGGGTATGTTCCCACTCTTGGGAGTCCCAGTGTGATGGAAGTGGGGCCCCCTCCCTACACCCTGAATCAGGACTGGCCATCTTCTGTCCACTTGTGCTCATGTGAGCTGAACTTGTCTTCCCAAAGTGAGTTCCCAAGACTGAGCCCGCCACTTCCCAGACCTTCCAAGTCTCACTCCACTGGCGTGGAAGACCCTTAAGAACATCTGCAGAGAAACAGGGACCAAGCATAGCTATCATGAGGCCCTGAGGTCCGAGGATCCCCATGTCAAAGAAAGGCTGGAGAAGTCTGGAGTTAGGATGGTCTTCCTGGGGAAGAGCAGGCAGCTCCTTGGCTGTGGATGATCACAGGAGCATTGGCCAGAGCCCTGGAGGG
This sequence comes from Camelus dromedarius, assembly GCF_036321535.1. Classification (NCBI taxonomy): domain Eukaryota; kingdom Metazoa; phylum Chordata; class Mammalia; order Artiodactyla; family Camelidae; genus Camelus; species Camelus dromedarius. The sequence continues at coordinate 48,101,272 of NC_087451.1, forward strand.
TGTGTGACTACAGACGGCCACTGGGTTGGGAGGTCTGAGCTGGTTCTGGCTGGCTGACCCTCTGGGAAATCCAGGGAGTTTCCAAGCTGAGAGCTTGGTTGGGGGGCGGGGGGACCAGTGGTGAGGGATGTAGCTAGAGTCCTGCGGATGGGGAGGGCAGGCTTCTCCTGTCTCATCTTAATCCCTTCTACTGCAGGAGGCACTGTTGTGGAGGTGGGAGGAGCCATGCCTTGTGTGTGTGTGTGTGTGTGTGTGTGTGTGTGTGGTCACTGCCATCAGTGTGTGTGGAAGTACACAGGTACCTGTGTACGATTGGGCAAGTGTTTACATTTCTGTTCTCACGTTCACATGTGCCATCATGGGTGTGCATTAAGTCTGGCGCTGTAACGTAATGCTGGGCATGTCCACACCAGAATCTGTGTCTCAGTGTGTGTGAGCTTCTGTGTACTTCTGGGATCACTTAGGTCTGACACTGTGTGTATGGGCATCTGTGATTATGTCTGAGTGAGTTGTGTGTACAAGTGTCTGTGACTCTGTACGTGTGTGTGTCTGTGAGTGACTCTGGGTGTCCAAAGTGCTGTCAGTGCCTATGAGTGTGTAGCTATGCACGCAGGTGTCTGTGGGTCGTGTGTGTGTGACCCAGGAACTTGTGGCTTAGTGTATACATGTCTGTGGGTCTCTCCACCCTTAAGAGCAGCTCTTGTGAATCCCTGTCCCGATCTTTCCAATCAGGTTACTCCATCTGCCCCTATGTCCCTCCTCTCCCTACTCTTCTCCCTGAGGTTGAGGCTCACCCTGAGACTCCCTGCCCCTAGTAAAACCTCATGGCCCTGCTGATCATGACTAACAGGGCCCAGACTGGGTGGAGGCTGCAGGGAGCACCCTCTCCAGGCTGGCACCCACCAGAACCTCACCCATCCCAGTGCTACCCCTCACCCTGCACCCCTGGCTGCACCGCCACCCTCCTGCATAGCTCACCCCTCCCATTTCAGGAAGCAGCCTCACCTCTGAGGCTTTGGGGAGATAGGGAGTCATGGCCTGAGCTCCCAAGGGGCCTACTTGGGGGTTGAGGACCCTAAGCCTTGGAGATTCCCTTGACCTAAGGCTCAAGTCAAGGTGAACTTGGGGACCAAGGAGATGGGGACCAACCTCCCTGCTGCCACCTTCTCTGTCTGCCTAACAAGGGCCCCTTTCCGCCTGCCAGGTTTTGCCTTTAAAGTCTTGGCTTGATAGCTCTTCCCTGGGCCCTCTGGCTGCTATAGTGGCCTTTGGGGCTGGGGCTGGCTGGCAGGAAGGTGGAGGGAGGGAAACAGGGACATCCTCAGAAAACTAGGCATTGGCTTACAAACCTGAGCCTATCGGATGAGCCTAAAGGTGACATTGGCTCAAGGTCACACAGCACACCTCACACAGCAGTCTGGAAAGGGGCTTTGAGGGCAGAGTGTCTAACTTCCCTCCAGGAGCAAAAAGCCCCCTTTTGCTTCTTTTTGTGTAAGAGAGTGTGTGTGTGTGTGGTGGTATAAGTAGCTTTGTATTTATTTATTTTAATGGAGGTACTGGGGATTGAATCCAGGACCTCGTGCATGCTAAGCACTGCTTTCTACCACTGAGCTATACCCCTTCCCACCATGCTTCTGATATATTCATTCATTCATACAACAGTCACTGTGCCTGGCCCTGTGCTAGGAACTGGGGACACAGCTGCATCGGGCAGACTGTCCTCAAGTTGTTTCGCCTCACTGATTTTCTCTAGCAATGGGAAGCTCTTGAGTCCCAGCACTGCACAAATTCAGCTGATAGGAGACACCCGAAGTCCCTATCTACTTTCCTGGAAGCCACGGGGGAAGGGGTGTGGGTGCCCAGGCAGGGAGAGGATAGACCCTCATCCCCACAGTGCCCCATCCACCCGCAGTCTGGAGTGTGTGTGTCCAGGAGGGGCTGGGCTGCCAGGCCGCCTGCACAAACCTGACCTGGGTTGACAGGCCCTTCCATCAAAGGCTGGCCCAGTCCATGGTACTTTATTGCTCGGCTAATGATGGTGATTAGGCCAACAGGTGCCGCCTGCCTTCCGTCTGCCCTCCCACCAGCTGAGGAGGATGGTTTCTAAGCACCTGGAGGAAGCCTGCCCTGAGTTCTACCAGGGCTGACCCCTCAACCCTCAGGCCAGTATTCGTCCATCTCCTCCCCAAGGAGGCAGGGCCAGCCCAGTCTTCATCTCCTGGGGCTGCTGTGTGATCTCAGTCCACATCTAGCCCTCTCTGAGCAGGACTGAGAGGGGAGTGGAGAGGTATGAAGGGAAGCTGAGCACAGTGGACCAGGCATGAGTCCTCTAGGAAGCACACCCACCTCTTACCCAGGCAGGGCTGGACTCTGGGTACCTAACCAGGGTCCAGGAGAAAGGAGTAGCAGAGCGTCCTCCTTGCAGGTGGGGTTGGGGCTGCTCCTTTGGAACCCACTGCATTGTGGGTAAGCCACTGGAGGAGTCCTACCATTCTGGGGCCAGCCTTATCCCAATGCAGGGTTGGGGGGCAGTTTTGCCTGGGGCCTTGGAGGGGTCCTAGTGTGGGTCTGGGTGGGAGCTGTGATTTATGACTGTGCTTCATGAGTGAGGAATGCCAGCCTGGGGGGCTGGGGTGGGGGTGGAGCTACTCACCTGATGCTCCTCACTCTGCTGGATGTCTGGCATGTCCTGTCAGGAACCCCTATCCCCTGGGGACAACCACGTTCTCCCCTATGCAGCCACCCCCTCCCATCTGCGCCTCCCCACAACCTTCAAACCCCCGACTCTTGGCATACTGAGTGAAGGCCCAGCCCAGGGGGAATCCAGCATTAAATCCTTTTTGGTTTTCTCTCTTCACAACTCAGCTCCCCTTTTTATTGGGCATGAGAGTGATGGTAAGTATCTTTTTTTTTCCTCTGCTGCAGCAGGAATGAATTGGATGAGACTCTTGGAAACTTCCACTAGATGAGCTTCCAGCCTGGAAAGGATGTTGAGCTCCCAGAATGGATGATGGATGTGGTATTATTCTTCCCTGCCCCCACCCTCCCTTGTCAGCTAAATGAAAACTGGAGTTCATGAAGGCGAGAGGCAGAGGAGGAGGGGAGGGGAGGTTGGGAGGCAGAATGATCCAGAATGTTGTCTGCTCCTGGACTCTGAAGGCCAGAGTTTTGAACCTGCTCCTGTGCGTCTCACCTGCATCCTTCTTGCTGCAGGTTGCCATTTTGGGTGAGGGTCCATCTTTCTGGGCAACTAGAATGGGTCAGTCTGCCTCCCCTAGTCTGGTGGGACTGGTTTTTCCAGCTGGTGGAAGGGTCGGTGAGGAATTGGCAGGGGCAGAGGGTTTTATGTAAATGCCCAGGGAGTGCTCTGGGAATGGGAGGCTGGTTTTCTCAAAGACACGCAGGGACTGGCAGCTCCCAATTAGCCAGGCCGGGTGATGTCAGTGCTACTTTCCTGGGTGGCTGCGCCCACTCCGATTGGCCTTGGCAGAGATTCCTGGCCATTACCTTCTCCCTTGGGTGGGAGGGATGCCAAGGGGGCCGCCATATGGGACAGATGCCAGGTCCCTTCCTAGCGTGTTCCCCTACCTGGGGCTTGAGCCATGCTGTGGACCAGTCCTGGAAAGTGCCGTGAAAAACCGCCACAGATTCTACAGAAAGACTTTAATGTGGCTAATATTACAACCCTCCCCACAAACCTGAGAGGCTGGGGAGACCTCAGTATGCTGGGCCTGGCCCAGAGGCCGCTGCCATGGCAACCACTGTTAGGCTCTGCAGCCCAGACTGCCCCAACCCTGAATTTCAATAAATAGAAGGCAAAGGGGTCTGGTCACCCACCAAACTGGTAAGACAGAGACCTGGAGTGCCAGACCGAACATGCTGTCTGTGAACTCACACATGTACATGTCTGGCACACCTTGGATCATGTGCTCACACACAAACCCCCCTTGCAGACATCCTCACATGACATACCATCTTTACACACACACGTACACACATGTACACACATCTTCCTCAGACACACAGGATTGAGCGCATAGACACCTTCCTCTCACACTCACATGAGGTTAGGTATACACGTGCCTTTCTCTCAATGTTTGGCTTGGACCCTGGGTGCCCCTTCCAGCTCAGAGGAGTAGAAACGGGGTAGGTCTTCCTGGTTTGGTCCAGATTCTATGATGGTCTAGGGGCGAGGTGTTGTGGTGTTTGCCTGGCTGACCCAGCAGGAAGCCGTGGCATTGGAGTAAGCCCAGGAGGGGAAGGTGTGCAGATCAAACATGGGGATGCTCCAAGTGTTGATGGCCAGCGTGATGACCAAGACCCCAATGATGTTGAGCATGAATCCCGCACGGGCCTGGGGTGAGGAGAGCCAGTATGAGTGAGTGAGCGTTGGTGGTATAGTGGTGAGCATAGCTGCCTTCCAGCTTGAGTGAGTGAGCACTGACTTAGGCCAGTGCCCATCCCTCAGGTGTTCATAGGCACTTAGAGGCTCTCTCTCTAGCAAAACTCTCCCTGGGAAGTGCCCCCTTGGGTCTAACCTGCTGCACTAGGCTATGCCCCTGCCACTGGCTTGACTCCCAGTGCTAACAGGGACAAGGGGAGCTTCCAGAGCCCTGGGTTTTGTTTTCCCTGAGTCCATCTCCCTGGGTGTGGGGGCCTGGCCTCTTGGTGCCTTCCCTAAACTCCTCACCCCTCCTCTCCTCACATGGCCTAAGGCTGGCAGGGCCTGAAGATACTCCTACTGGGGATCACGTTCCAACCTCCCCCATTGTCATCCACCCCAGACAGGGTCCACTCTCAACCCTGAGAATCTCAGTAGCTTTAAGCTACATTGTGGTCGCCAAGATGGAAAGACAGAGCAGAGAGTGCTGAGGCACGGGAGACCCCTGACACTCACCATATCAGTCACTCTGAGGCCTCCAAATGAGAAGGCGATGGCATTGGGCGGGGTGGCCACAGGCAGCATGAAGGCCAGGGAGGCAGAAAGTGTGCAGGGCAGCATGACGTAGAGAGGGTGAATGCAGATGGCCTGAGCCTGGAGGGGAGACGGTGGGGCAGAGCTGATCCCAGTCCCCATCCCAGAGGGGAAGGTGTGGCCCCCATCCTCCTGCTTTCCTCTCTGAGGGATGGCCCTCACCCCAATATACATTCTGGCCAGAAACCCACCACTTCTGCCAGAAGGCACTGGGTGACCTGGGAAGGCCCTTTGACCTCTCTGGAGGGGATGAGTGTGTGGCCCTGCCCTGTGGGGCATGGTAAGGGGAGGGGCCCATAAAACGGATCTCAAAGGAGCTCGGGGGTGTCATCATCAAAGGCTGCGGGAACGTGCCTGGGGAGGAAGGGGCTGGGGACGCTCTGGGAAGCAATTGCATCCTGTCACCTCAGGAATGACCAGAACAGGGGCTGGGCCAGTGATGTGGGTGAGGCCACCAGCGAGCCCCATCAGGATACTCCAGGGGTGACATCACTAGGGATGGAGTGAGTCAGGGGCCAGAGGGCCTTGGGGCCCAAAGTTACTGAAGAGCCTAGAGAAGGATGGAAGCTCAAGGGTCCTTTCCCAGAAATTAAAGGAGGTGCAGATAGGTCACTCTGACCTTCAGGTGGGGCCCTTGGGTGGGGGTGGGCAGAAGGGCTGCCTGGAGGAGGTGTGTCTGCAGGGCCAGCTCACCATGGAGGCCAGGATGGGCAGGAAGAGCGTGGTGGTAGCCACATTGCTGGTGCACTCTGTGAAGGTGGCAATCAGGAGGCAGAGGATGAAGGCAATGGCGGGAGATGGCACACTCTCTAATGGGGTCAGCTTGTCCCCCAACCACGTTGACAGACCTGATGCCTGTGGGCAGAGGAGTGTGGTGTGAGAAGCTGGGTTGCCTAGGGCCCCAGAGTCCCCTGCTGAGGCTCTGGGAGGGTCCTGCTCCAGCCCACTCCTCTCTAGAGTCTTCAGAGTCAAGGGCAGATTAGGAGGGAAGATGAGACCCAGCTGAAACCAAGGGGCCCCCTTGCCCTTGAAGGACTGTTGGGTATGGAGAGAAGGATCAGATGAGAAGTGAGGAGAGGGAGCCAAAGAGCTTTCTTTGGAAACCTAGGGCTTGGAGGGAGTAAAAATTTTTGACTCCACTTACTCCTGCTCTCCTGACCTCTCTCCAGGAGGTCCCTGGCCAACCTTAGCCCTTCCCCTGCCCGCTCCAGCCCAGCAGGTTGGGGCCCTTTCTCCTGGCAAGGAGGGTGAGGGGGAAGAGCCCTAGTGGAGACTGGGAAGAGGCTGACAGGGGAATGGGGACAGTCCACAGGGTCAGAAGAGCTCCAAGGTCTTGCTCTACCCACGCCTGTCATGCCAGACTGTGAGCCCCTGGGAGCGGGGGCTACCCACCCAGCCCCCAGCACAGTGCTTGGCACACTCAGTGAATGCTTGATGGATGAACTAACCAACCCCGGACCCAGGAAAGCTGCCTCCTGTCCGTGCAGTGAATGAGCTTAGCTGGGGTTGAAGGTTCAGGGATTTCCCTCCTGGAAGGAGGCTCTGGGGAAGTGATCTGGTCCCCAGAGCCAGGCTGAGTGTGATCACAGCGCCCCCTGGTGGCCTGAGCAGGCAGCCGGCTTCAACCCAATGGCAGCCTGCAACTCTCTAGCGCTAAAGCGGTAGGCCTTCTTTGTCTGGCAGAGGGTGAGGGGGTGGAGTGAGTGGTCACTGAGAACAGACCCTGCCCACCAGAGAAGCCTGTCTTCTCTTTGGGTTTGAGAACTCGACTAGGGAGAGGTCCCTGTGGCTTGTGTTTCCTCTCCCTCCTTCAGGGCTCTAACCTGTCTCTCCAGCTGCTGCAAAGTCTCTGCCCACCAGGGGGCTCCTGAGTGAGGATCAGGTCTCCCCTGTGTGGGAGAAGAGGCGCCCCTCTTTCCCCACTTCAAACGGGCTGGGGAGTGGGGTGGGGGTCTCTCACCTCACTGCCCTTGGCCAGGGCAAAGCCACCGCCCAGAAGGATCATGATATTCCAAGGCATCTTCTCCTTCACTACATTCCAGCTGAGGAGGGCAGGAGGGGCCTTCAGCTTCCCTGGTTTTCCTGCTCCCCAAGCAGAAGAGGACAGGTCACTTCCACGTGGGGCCTCTCTGTATGGGTCCCTATCAGAGCTTAATGCATGTGAGAGAGGGCCCCTCAGTTCTGCAACATCCTGACTTTGTACCTGAGTCCCTTTGCCCTTGGCAAGTCACCCTGACTTCTCTGGACTTTGTCTACCTCTGCCATGTGCAGTCGCTGGTCCGTTGTGACCAGAAGGCAGGGTCTGCCCAGACTCCCTGCCCTGCTCCAGTCCAGGATCCTCTTACCTGGATCCTGAGTAAGCCCTGGGATCTTGGAGGGCACGATGAACATAATTACGGCGATGAAGATAGCCACTGTCCCATCGGAGGGCATGCTGTGGGTGGGGCAGGGAGGGCAGGCTTAGTGGCTCAGGGCTGCTCAGGGTCACAAGGTGGAGGGGTGGTGGAGAGGAGCCCCTCCCACAGATGTGCCAACCCCTCCTGGCAAGTACCCCCCCCACCGCCCAGTGTTACCTCCTGTTCTGCACTGGGGACCCGCTCCCTTCCCTCCTCCCGTAGCCAGGTGAGCCCCAGAAGTATTCCACCCCCATGGAATGCTCACCTTTTTCCATCCTTGTCAGAAAAAGCCAGGTTGCCCCAGCCAGTGAAAAAGCCTGGTTCCCGGGTGAACCAAAGCACCACCAATAAGATAAAGAGGATGGTGACAGCCTTTTCTGCAAAGGTCATGGGGCCCAGCAGTTTGTGCTCTCTCCGGACGACATCGAAGGCCGCTCGCTCTTGCTCCCTCATCTCGTCCCCCAAGCCAAAGTTCTTCCGGAAGCTGCAGGTGGAGGGGTGGGGACAGCTCATAAGGGCCACACACCAGGCAGGAGAGCAAGGATCTCTGAGTGCCCGTGTTGCAAAGCCTGAGGCCTGCAGAGGCCACCTCAGGGTTACTACACTAAGGCTCTTGATCCACCCAAGTTTGTGGAAGAAGGGCAAAAGATTCTTGGGGGTGTCATGGCTCTTATTTAGGAGAGGGAAGGCTGGGGCTGGAGGTGCTGGGTTTCCCTGTGCTCGGCCCTGCTCCATCTGCCCTGATGACCTTCTGTCCCTCCAGGGGTTCTCTTGTGCTGAGCCCTCCCTTGCCCAGAGAGAGGAGGACCTAGGGCCTGGACCCCATGCCTCTTTTTGGCCCTGACTTATCATTCCTCTCCTCCAATAGCCTTTCAGGAAACCCCCCTTCCCTATCCTACTGCTTCTGGGCATCCTGAGCCAGCCTGAGCCCCACCTCAGAAATACAGGAGTCTGCAGCCCACATCCATGTGCCACTGGCTTAACTTGTGTTTTGTGTTGACTTTTAACTTTTAACTTGGGCAGATCTCAATTCCCCTGCTGGACTGTGAGTTCCTTAAGGGCAAAAACCATGCTTCACATGTCTTTGAATCCTTTATGGTGTCTGGCACTGCGCTGGACTCTTTAGCTACCACCTCACCTTCTACGAGCCCTCACCCTCAATCTAGCCTCCATCGCACCTGCCCAAGCGATTTTTCCAAAGTGCAGTCACAATGCTTAAACATTTTCCATGGCTTCCCATTGCCTGGGCAGGAAGGCAAATAACGACTCATACCACAATAGCACTCTTCCCACCACTTTGGTCCTTTACTCATAGCAGATATCACTAATCAAGCCCAGACTTGATTCCAATCGAGCCCCAGCAAGGTCTCACGTGATTTTCAACTTGGAGCTCTAGTGACCTCTAGTAATCAAGGGCTGGAAGTAGGAATAAAACCTATTTACTACTCTTGCCTCAAGAATAAGATCCATACTCCTTATGTGGCACACAAGATCCCCCATAATCTTCCCCTCCCTACTTCTCCAGCTTCATATCCTGATGCTCCTTTTTGCTGTTGTGTTTTAGCCACACAGAACTAGAGTCCCCCCAAACCCTTTGTGTTTTTTCTTGCCTCTGTGCCTTTGTACAAGCTCTTCCTGCTCCTGGAATGCCTTTACCTGTTCTCTACCTGGTTGACTTTTAACACTACTGTTCAGGCATCATCTCCTCTGGGGCCTTTTGGACTCTCTACTCTCTTGGGCTGTGCTCCCACAGCACCTGGGCTTCCCCCTGTCACAGCCCCTATCTTATCATCACCCATTAGGTGGTGAGCTCCAAGGACAGGGACTGTGCCTAATGCTTCTAGTATTCTCAGTGCCTAGCACAGGGCCAGACATATAGTAGGAGCATAACAAATACTGTTGTAACTGACCATGTTCACAGTGTTTGTTCCTTAAGCACTTACCAAAGGACTGTGGATCATGATGGAATGGGACCTGGCCTGGGCTTCAGGAGACCTGGTTATTAATCGCAACACTGACACATCTGGTTGTGTACCATGTCTTGAGCCTCAGTTTGCTCATCTGCTAAATGGGGTAATACTCTCCACCCAGTAATTCCCTCAAATGGGGGGGCCAAGTGTCCAAAAGTGCCTTAGGAGGGAAAGGCCTTCTCACTAGGATGGCAGTTATGTCCTTTTCCACAGAGCTATCTGGGTACCCAACTGGAAGCTCCCAGAGGGTAAGCGCAGGCACCTGGGAGTCTCTTGCCCACTCCACCACTTACTTGAACCCCAGGAAGAGAACCTGCAGCCATAGCCAGGAAAGAAACAGCAAGATGACCATGGCGGGGAAGGCAAAGCCGAACCAGGAGGCAAAGTTCACCACGTTGGCATTTTGGGGGAAGATCCTGTAGGGAGATACGGCTGCTGTGTGACATTGCCCAGTGACCAGCCAGCTCCCCAGTCAGAGTGCAGACTCCCCCACCCCTCAGTCACTCACGAGTTGACCTGGCCTTGCAGGACCAGGTTGGGCGTGGTGCCGGTCAAGGTGGCGATGCCCCCGATGCTGGCTGAGTAGCACACACACAGGCTCATGCCTTGGTTAAAGTGGAGTTGCTCCTTGTTCTGCTGCATGCTGGGCTTCGAAGGAGCAGGCGGGACAGGGTGGTCCTGCTTGTTGTCTGAGAACAAGGGAGCACTCAGGTTGGGGGTGGGCTCCAGGGAGCTTGGCTGGGGCTCTATGGCCTTGGGGGTGCTGTGTCAGTGAGCAGTCTAGACCTGGGCTTGGGGGAGGGCAGGGGCTGCCTCCAGGTCTGCAAGGGCCAGCACTCCCTGGAGTCTCAGGCTGGGGTGACCCTCAGACACCATCTGGCCCAAACCTCTTGAGAGAGGGAAACTGAGGCACCAGAAAGGGAAGATGATCCAAACCACACCAGAAGAATGGAGCCTGGACCCCTGACAGCCCACCCAGGCTCTCGTTCTCTGCTGGCCAGGGTGAGCCAGCATCTTGGTTTGCCCAGGGCTGAGGGGATCCTCAGCCTGTGGGACTTTTCATTTCAAAACCAGGGAAATCCCAGGCAAACCAGGACAAGTTGGTCCCTGTACTTCTTGCCCTGCTCTTCTCTCTCTAAAAGCACCAAGGTGGCCACCTAACCATGGAGACCATCTCAGACTCTCCCCAAGAACCGAGGGTTTGGGGCAGCGCCTGGCCTCACCTTTCTCATCAAGCTTGGTCTCTTCCTTCTGGGTACTTGGTTCCTGGAGTTCAAAGGCGGGGTTGTTCCTGCCCTCCTCGACATCCTTGCCCATGGGCATCTTGTGCAGCTGCTCCAGAACGGCTTGGGCGATGGGCAACATCATGGCTGTGGTGGCCGTGTTGCTGATCCACATGGACAGGAAGGCAGTCACCAGCATGAAGCCCAGGATCAGCCTAGGGACAGACAGACAGACTGACTTGTGCTCCAGCTTCCCTACAGGGACTAGGTGCCCGGAATGCCACCACCCCAGGTTCTGATCTTGGTTTGTGGGACTCACAGGGCAGGCCGCACCCCGATGATGAGAAGCACGCGGAGGGCGATGCGTTTGTGCAGATTCCAGTGCTCCACAGCGATGGCCACCAGCATCCCCCCGACGAATAGGATGTTGGTGTCCTTAAGGTACTCAACACTGACCTGGCAAGCAGGGACAGCTGATAAGCAGGAAGGGGTCCCCCAGCCCCATGCCTCTGGGCTTACAGGGTGCAGGCACTCCTATTCCCTCAAACAGAGATTGGTCCCCTGGGCTCTTGGACCCAGATGGAAATGGTCTTTGGATCATCTGCCATTTAACATTAAGCAACTTCCTCTCTTCCTGCCAAACTCATTCTTTCTCCCCTCAGGAATGACTGAAATCATCTAGCCTGATTCCACTCATGTTTTAAGCCCTTGACTGTGAGAGAGATCATTTAAATGCTGTTCCTAGAAACTAAAGCAGCAGTTCTCAAAGTGTAGTCCCTGGGCCTGCATCACCACCAAACTGGAACTTGCTAGAAATGAAATGGTTAGACCCTGCCCCAGATCTAAGGAACCAGAAACTTTGGGGGGAGGCCCAGCACTGTGTTTTAACCAACCCTGCAGGTGGTCCTGATGCTCAAGGGTCTGTCCCTGAGCGAGAAGGCTACAAGCTCTTTAGCTGGCTATGAAGGCCCCCTTTCCTGGATAAAAGCCTTTCTACCTCCCTAGCCTAGACCTAATCACTCCCACTTCGAAATAATTCTTGACAACAGCTGTGCATTGGCATATCTAGAATCCCCTTCCCCGCGTCTTCTAGTTGTTTCCTCCCTCGGTGCTCCCTGACCTGTCAAGCGAAGTTGAGGCACCGCCACCCCCCAGCCCCCTGTGCCCTGCCTATGATGAGGCCTCCTCCATCACCAGTGTCCTAGGGCAGACCCTTGCCATTTCTGGGAGCACTTCCTCCTGCAGCTGGGGAGGCTTACCTCGGAGGCATCCATGATGCCCATCATGGGGAACAGGATGACGGGGAAGAAGGCGGTGACAGCCAGGGGCAGAGCCTCTGTGCACCAGAGGAGTGCCATGAGGATGATGGCGTAGCCACAGTAGGCTTCCTGTGGGGAAGAGGGGAACAGCAAAGCCGTTGGAGGGGGCAGGCCTGTGTCCCAGAGTCATGTCACCTCCTGCCCTCAGGGCAAACAGGCCATTTGTAACTGTGGGAAGAGCCTGTGAAACCCACAGTCATTGATTCCAAGGTCCCGTTTAAAAACGAAAACAGAATGTCACAGAAACAACAGGCCAGCCAAGAAGCGAGCACCACTCGGAGGGTTGGAGTACTCAGATGTATTACGCCGGCGGGCTCAGAGGGGCTTCTGCTCCGAAGCTCTGAGCACCTCCAAGACGTGCACATGAGGTTTTATAGGGTTAATTACAAGTATGGGACTATTAGCCAATAAGGCTCAAACAACAAAAAGCAAGGAATCAGTACACTGGAGCTTATCAGTTCGGAACAGATCACGTTACTGACACTTGTTGAGCTTGGATTTACGAGTTAGCTTGTTAGCCCAGTAAACTGACACTAAACTTCAGATTTACGAGTTAGCCCAGCAGAACTTAGGTCAGTAAACCGACACTTATCACACTTAGATTTGTGACTTAGCTTGTTAGCCCAGCTGGGCTTTTCCTTCACAAGAAAACAAAGCAAAGCCTGACCACCTTGTCTTTGACACTGGGGAGCCTAGACATTATACTCCAGCCCCTTTAGGGAGTGAAGGGGGCTCAGGTGAGGATCCCTAGATGAGGTGGGGGCTCATCTAGATGAAACCAGGGTCTGGGACATGTGGACCCCTGCCTGGCACCCTGGCCTTCCCTGGCTTTATCAGAACCAGTAAGAATATATTTGTTTGTATAATGATTTAAGTAGTATTTGTTCCTTTGGCTAGAAGGTCAGTTCCATGAGAAGTCAGTTTTGTAGCATCTGGATCCTTGGAGCTCAGGACCCAGCAGGCTTCAGAATATTTCTGAATGAATGAATCACTGAAAAGTTTTGGGAATAGGGGCAGTGGGCTCTCATTCCTAGTAATCCAGGCATGACCACTGCATTGCACAACTCCAGGAGGTGCATTCACTTTATAGAATGTGTGGAAGTTTCCCCATCCCTGTGTTGTGTGGGGAATTGTGGGGTAAACCCTGGGTCATAGTCTTGGGGTACTAGAGGCCCTCCTTTCCCTCGTGAGGCCCCCGAAACTAGAGAGACCTGACCTTAGCCCTTGGAGGAGACCTGACCTCGGCCTTGGGAGGAGACCTGGAGCAGGAATGATGTCTGACAGCTGCAGTCATCAGGGGCCCATCCTCCTTACCAGAGCCTCTCGCAAGGCTAGGGAGGGAGGGCGGGGGAATCATTAGCCAGAAGGAAGCCTCCAGGGAGAGGGTGCTGCATCCAAGCTCCTCAGGGGCACCTGCCCACTCTTTGTTTGCCGAAGGAAGGGGCTGCATGCTGGGACAATGGGCCTGGGGGGCCCCTCCTACGTGCTGTCTCAATTGCCCTGCCCTTCTTGGGTTTCTCTACCTGGTACAGGCTGGGCTCACCCCTTGTATCTCATGCCCTTAGTACCCTGAAGCTTCAAGGAGGGTCTCGGGACGAGGAAGGTGCTGTTTATTGAGCCACTCTCAGGGGCTGGGTGTTTCCGTGTATGTAGTTACAGCCATGGGTGGGTCTAGATGAGCTCTAGAGGGTAAGTGGCTTGCTCAAGGTCTCAGAACTAGGGAGTGGCAAAGCCAGGTTGGAACCCAGGCAAGGTGTCTGGGATTGCATAATTCAGAGAGCATTCCCTGGTAGTCCCCTGGAGTGATGCAGCGCACAGCCTGCGCAGCCTGTGCAGCCTTCTGTCTGATGCCAGGCTCACTGTCTTTCCAGGAAACCTGTACCACCTCTCCTTACCCTGGACAGAAACTCATTTGCCCCAGGGGTGGGGCCACCTTGACCCTTGACCAAAGATCCACCCCTCTTCCTCCCCCAGAGGGAGGTGAATTCTGCTGAAGCAGCTGGTTCCTCAAACACTTTTCTTACCTGCGATGATTGCACAGCCTGCTACCCATCCTCCCCTGGGGCTAAGGGCAGGCCAGACCCTGTGGACCCTGGAGTGCCCCCCACGCCCCTACCCCCCAGAATTCTCTGCCCAGAGACAAGGGAGGGGGCTGGGCCAGATGACTCTGCTGATTCAAGAAGAAAGCTCTGCTAGTAAGGACAGCAGAAGGATCCTGAGGGCTACTCTGTGCCAGGCCTGAGGCTCTATGCACTTCGAGTGGTTTTAATCACATTTATTACCTCTGTGAAGGAATGACTATTGTTCCCATTTCACAGATGAAGAAGAAAGCCGCAAATAAGTAGATGTCTCAAATAAATAAGTGGAAGAACCCAGGCCACCCGGTTCTAGAGCCCCAGGTTTTTGCCTTCCACCCTGAGCTCCATCCCTTGCAGCTGGGGGTGTCCTCCAGCCTCAGGCTCGCTGTGACCAGTGGGGTGTTCTGGAGGTGAGCTGGGGCTCTGAATCCAAACAGAACTATTTTAGCTGGGGCCTGCCACTCCCTGTTGCCTGGCTCGGGGCAAGTTCCTTCACTTCTGGGACCCCACTTCTACCCTCCAAAGGGAGCTGTGAGCTCCAGCCTATTGAATCTATGGCTCCCCTACCCCTTTATAACTTCCCTCCATCCCTCTCCCTGTCTGTCTCTGGATCAAAACCCCGAACTGGTTTCAAGGTTCCATTCAGGAAACTTTCCTGGCCCTGGGGGCTCTGGCCTCACGTCCCCCTCCCACCTTCTTGGGCTGTTGTGTCCAGCTGTAGCATAACTCGCTGACCTGCTCTTCCTGGTTCATGGGGCTCTTAACTGCGGCGTGGAATGCCAAGGATCGGTGAAGTTGGATGGGAAAACTATTTCATCTTTTAACTAACATCTAACTAAGATTATGAACAGAGGCAACAGAACCATAGAGCTGTCGATGGTACTCTTGGTGATTTTGTCACAGGTGTTTGATTGTGGCTGTCAGCTCCTAGATACCCGCACAGATCAGCGGTTGCAATTATCTCAAAATGTATCTTGAAATATTGTTTACCTCCATCCCTATTTTGAAATGATTGGAGTTGTTATATCAAATGCTAGGTCTTATTTAATACTTGAATAAGGAAGCACCTCTACTTCTGAACTGCAGTTATTTTTTTTCATAGTTTTATAGCGGTATTTCAAAATGGTTGGTTTCTCTCATCATCCTACACATTTTATTTTGTGCATTTCAAAGCAATATTTTGAGAAGGGCCCACAGTCTTCACCAGACAGCTGATAGCATTTATGGCTTCACACACACACACACACCCTTTCTCCTTGGCCCCACAATATGTCTGATTCCAAGGTCTGTATCCCCAGCTCTAGAAGTGGGAAGTTGGGACTCATATCTGTCCTTCAAGGCCACCCTCTACCTTCTGCCTTGCTGCCCAGCCATATATATCTTGGGCTAGCGGCCTATGGCATGGGACCCCTCTGACTTACTCCCCAGGGCTGCTGTACTGCACGACTCCATGCACCCTTCTCAGAGGGAGCTGTGTAGGGCACAGCCTGTACCATGTCTGATGTAGCCCCTCCTGGAGCTCAGATACTAGCTGGGAAGAGTTTTCTCCTGGAGGCGAATGCTCATCTTTCTGCCCCATCACTACGTCCTCCTGCCCCAGGCCAGCAGGCTAGTTGTTCCCCAGCTCTGTTCCTTGGCTGTAGAATGTGCTCCCCTCTCAGTCTGGGCTCCTGAGGACAGGGGTCAAGTCTCTTTCACCTCCCTGTCTCTAGCCCCTCGCTCTTTTGCTAGTGCTGGTCTGGGTCTGTAAATCCTCCTTTCCCATTTATCCCCGCTACCACCCACCCCCACACCAGGAAGTCACTCTGTTGAGATCCCCATTCCTCTCCAACTTCATGCAGCCCTGCTATTGGGAGCCCCGGGGTCGGGGGTGGGGGGTGGGGGGAGGCACTGGGCCTCCTGCCTTTTCATGAGGCTGTCACTGGACAAATACCCTCGCTGCTCCAGGTCACCTGCTGGTTCAATACCTCAAATGTTCTTTTTTACTTCTCTCCAGCTCTGGGCCATTAGCCTGGTCCAAGCACCAGCATCTGTCACCAAGATTCCTTCAAGAGCTTCCTTATTCACCTCCTAGCTTCCTCTCTTACCCCAGAAATGTCTTTCTCGCTGTAGCCAGAATGATCTTGAGCTACAAACCTGTTTAATCCACTCTCTGCCTCCCAGCGCGTGCGCTCGCACACACACCCCCCCCTTCAAAGCAGCTCAAATCCCTGCAGGCTTTCCCACTGCTCTTAGGAAAATTTAGGGGCTGGTCTGTGCCTCTCTTCCTTGCTCTCTCTGCTCTAGCCATGATGGCACCTCTTCCAGTTTTTCGAAGGCTCCATCTTCCCTGTAGCCACAGGGCCTTTGCACATAATCTCCTTTCTTCCCTCCCCACTTTGCTCGCCTGATGTTTACTCATTATTGAGATCTGGACTCAGGGAAGCCTCCGTGGGTTCCAGGCTGGGGTATATTCCCCATGTTTCTCACTGTAAGCCCCCATGCCTCTTCTGCATGAGCCCTCCTCACGATCTGTAGTTAAACATTAGCTTTCACAAATTTCTTGATAAATATCAATCTTTGTCATCAGAGCGTACTCCCCAGGGAGTAGGGGCTGAGGCTGTTTCTGCTCACCCCAGCAGGGTGCTTGGCACCTCTACAGAGTTGACACTGAATGAATGAGTGAATGAATGTTAGGCAGTGGGGTACAGACATGAATCAAGCGCAGTCTTGGCTCTCAGGGAGTCTGAATGCCCCATGTGGGCAGGCCCGTAGTAATGGTGGGCTGCCTGGCAAAGCCACCAATGAACAGAAGAGGTAAACCGTCAGATGGCTTCCAAACCCCAAGGCTGGAAACACAGGTCAGAGGTCAGAAAACCTGAGTGCTCAGGCCCAGCTTTATTGCTGCGTGTCCTCGGGCAGTTATTTAACATCTCCCTGCTTTGGTTTTTGTTCTTGTTTTTCAGTCTTTGGTTTTTTGACAAGCAATATTGAGCTTTTCTAGCTGTACGCACATTTGTCTCCTTTATGCAGTGTCCTTATCTACAAATGAGAATAAAAGGAACACCCACCTCACCGGGTTATTATGAGGAAGAAGGATGTGATTATGTAGGTCTAAGCTGTAAAGGACGGTAGATGGAAGTGAGCAGATGGCAGGGTTGGCCTTGGCAGAGGAATGTATTCCTGGGCTGCTGGAGAAACAGGCTGGATGCAGGCAGTACAAATGAAGATGGAAATGCCTGGGAATCCAGGGCAGACTCTGGACCCCGAGTGTGGGCAGGATGTGGACCTACGGGCATCATGGCCTTTACCTGTTTCCGGCACAGAGTAGCTTGTAACTGTTGGGCAGCAGCAAAAATGCTCACAATCTTGAAGGTACCACATCTTATTCCTCCTGGTGATTGAAGGTTAACTTCAGGGTGAGTTACTCTCGCTACCCCTCTGCCCCTGGCAAGTAGGGATGCTGAGGGTAGGGAGCACTGCTGGGTCTGGGAAGTGAGATGAGGCACTGGGTGGCAGCCTGCCAAGCACCGCTGCAAAGAAAGACCAGAGAGTAGGATCCCAGAGAAGGAGCCCTTTCCCTGAGCCTTCCTCTGTGTGGGCTGAGGAAGGCTTCTAGAGAGGGCACACTGAGTGGGTGCTGAGGGATGAATAGGAGTTCAGTGGGTGGGCAAAAAGTGTTGACATGAGGAGTAAGCACAGAAGGAATAGAATGAGGCATAAAAGATCAAAACACATTCTTGGAGGGAAGGTGTGTCATGCTTGAAAAGAGCCGTGTCTGCCCTAGAGGAATCTAGGACTTTATCTTGAAGACAAAGGTGAAAAGGGGAGGCCCTTGAAGGATTGTAAGCAGAGAGAGTGACATGGTCAGGTTGGTGTTTCTATTAAAAGATTGCGCTGATGCTGCCACATATGATTTTTAAAAATACGTGGACAAGTGTTTGTATATACATAGGAAAATCTCTGATTTGGGGATTCTTGCCCTTTTTTTGGTACCAGGATCCTTCTGGCAGCCTGATGAAGCCTTCCAAGTCCTTCTTAGAATAATATTTTTAAATGCATTAAATAAAATGCATAGGATTACAAAGAAAACCAATTATATCAAAGTACAGTTATTAAAATATGAAAAAAGGGGTAAGATATAGATATATGTGACTCTTTCTTAACTAATAAGATTTCCACCAGCTAATGGCTACTGTAATTTCAAAGTCATGATTAACACAGACAATATTTCAAGGTACTGGCAACAGCACTCATATGATTTGAAAGTATCTGTGATTCCTACTGGTGGCAAAGTAAAAACTATTGTTCACATTACTGTGGTGTTTTGTCTGCATTCATAAGCAGGAAACAATGCTAAATTTTCTTTAGAGGTAATTGACAATAAAATGTAATTTTTTCCCTCCAAGTTCACAGACTTCCTGAATTGTCCTCCTCACAGATCCCCCCCCCCAAGGATGAGGAGTCCCCTTCTCTGGAGGACAAACACCATGCTGGCCACTGAGAACACTCTGAGGAGGGACACTGGGGCACTGCATGGGAAGGGTACCTCTCCGTTTCACATTTTGTGCTGTTGGATTTTGCACAACATGCATGTATCACCTAATTAAATAAATAAATCACTACAGATGAAAATAGGGTGCTTACACCTGCCACCATGTGATGGCTTGATCGGCAGCCACGGAGGCTGGGAGGTCCCAGAAGGCCAATGGGGAGGTGACAGGGGCAGAGATGTTAGGAGATGGAAGACAGAGAGTTGGGTGATGGCTGCTGGGTTGGGTGGGAGGAGGAAGACTCCCACATGCCTGTTCTGGACGTCTTGGTACATAGTGACCACAAGGAGACAGACAGGCGGCAGGACTTGGGGAAGGAGGTACAGAGTGGGCTGGGGGCAGGGGTGGGTGTGATGTTCTTTCTAGGAATAATAGGTCCATCCAAATGCCTAATAGCTTTGAGAGGCTAAATATACAAAGGAGACAATGGCCAGTCCGTATGCAAATATAGATCCTAAGATCTCTGCAGCAACCAGCCTGGCAGCCAAACCACAAACTCCCCAGCCACTGGCCCCAGACAATCAATTTGCTCAATGACTGCCAGCTTCCTTAATTTTTGGCCCCCACTCTCTACCACCACCTCCAACTCAGGACCGACCTGTGAAAGCCACATATGCTCTCCTAACCAATCACAGAGGATGCCTCGCTTCTAGTGCGCCCCTCCAGCTTCCCCTGCCAACAGCCTCCAGTCAGGGCACACCTGAGGAAGCCTTCCTTCTTTCCACTCTGAAGCATCCCTACCTGCCTGCCTTTGAGCATATGCCAAAAGCAAGGGATGGAGGCTGAATCCTGCCTATCCTCTGCCTGGTCTCACTTGGGTGATCTTTGTTTATTTCTGCACCTTGATGTTAACATGTTTGTTGCATCATCTTCTACTTTAAGAGGCCAAAGGGAAACAATGGGTCTAAGTGTCAGAGAAAACAAAAGTCGGGTGGTGGGGGTTGGGGGAGTCCTGACATCACAGATTGGGCCGGGACCAGACCTGCCTGTGTCCGCTTAAGAGCAAACCAGCAGGCTGGAATTGAAGATGAGGGAAACATTCCCACACTCCTCCATGCCTCTGATCCCCGCAACAGCCCTGGGCCTTGCTGCACAATTACATCCAGGAAACTGTACTGCTAGAGTCTCCCTTGCTTTCCCATTCCTTACCTTCACCTAGCAGGTGCCAGAAGCATGAACATGATTTGGTAATCTGGGGGCAAAGTTCAAGTTGCGGAACATTCTCTCTTTACTCCAGAGATCCCCCTGGCTTTGGAGGCTGGCTCCTCCTTTACTCCTACTCCCAGGAACAGAAGTCAACGATGGAAAAGAAGTCAGGCATCTACACAGTGTTCAAGGCCTGCTGAGTTTGTCCACGGGCCAGGAATTCAGGCTTGCGGCAGAGGGTGCAGGGAACCATTGTTTACTGAGCCCTGGGAGCCAGGGACTCTGCAAAGTGTCATCTCATTTCATCTTGACAGTAGTCTCTTAGAGGTGAGAGGCTTGGAGAGGCTTGAAAAGGTCACATGGCTGGATGTGCCACAAAATGGATTTGGACCCACATCTCTCTGGCTCCAAAATCCCTGTTATCTTCCCTGGACTCTGCCTTCTCAACCAAGAGCCAAGAAGTTTCAAAAGCTAGAGGTGGGCCCCAGAACTGAGGTCCAAATTCCTCACACAGTCTTCGTGCCCACAATCCTGGTCTGTCTTTGAGTTTCAGGAAGAGCTTGCAGTAGGAGTATTTTAGTTATGCAGATTTTAAAGTGCACGTGGCCACACAACACGTGCTGATTTTAACATCCTAGGAATGCAGGTGATTCCGATTAAGAAATTCTGCCTTTTGTTCCTACTGTAAATACAATCTAGTTTCCAGCTAAGCTCTGTCCTGGCAAACACGGTGCCATGGGGAGACAGTTTTCATGGATAGTCCTGTTGGGTCCTGGGATGTATTTGCATTTTCAACTCCAACTTACTAGCCCTTTGACCCCTGAGCAAGTATTTATCCCTCGTGGCCCTCAGCATAAAATCCTCACTCCTTTCCCTGACCTTGTAAGGTTGACATTGGCTGACTTCTCCCTCACCCTCGGCCATTTCCTGCTCATTCAGGTCCCCAGGCCATGCTGCCTTATTTATCCCTCCACCTTGCCAAGCTCACCCCAGGGCTTGGGCCTTTGTACTGTGTGTTCCACCTAGACAGCTCTTCGCCCAGAGCTGTGCTTGGCTGACTCTTACTTGCCAGTCAGGTCCTAGGGTAAACGTAACCACCCCAGGAGGCCTCCTGCGCTCACCCCATCCAGAGCAGCCCCTCCCCAAGCCACAGTCCCAGCGTGCAGTGTGGCTTTCACTGCATGGACAGTATGTGCTTTTGTGTGTCTCTCCACCCGACTCCCTTCCCCTAGAATTACAAGTTCCCCTGAATCCTACCTCCAGTCCCCTGCACCTAAGCTGTACCTGTCACATGATTCGTCTTCCCTAAGAAACAAATGAAGGGATGGATGGTTTATGGCACACCAATGGCTTCTTCACTATCTGGTTGCAGGGTTGGGGGAGCAGTGAGAAGGCTTCAGGCCCCATTGTCCCGCATCCACTGGGACCACCAGAGGGTGGCAGGCATTTCTAGGATCCTGCTGCTAATTCCTCAAACACATCTTACTGTTTCCAGCCCCCACACCTTTGCTCCCACCCTTCTGTTCACCTGGCCTGCCCTCTCCTGATGCCTCTGACAGTTGAAATCTCATTCAGCCTTCAAGGCCCAACTCAGAATCTCCCTCACCTCAGTTGGAAGGATCTCCTCCCTCCTCTGAGCTCCTGCGGGCTTCTAGCTCTACACAGGGTCCTCTAGACTGAAAGCAACTTGAGGACAGAACATCTGTATTCCTGTTTGGTAACCCCCACCCCCCACCCTACCCCCACACAGAGCAAGGGCTCAGCAGACATTCCAGACTGAATGACCATGGAAGGAGCGGCTGACTGGCTGGATGGACGAGCCGGTTGATGGCTCGAGAGGTGACTCACAACAGCCAAGGCCAGGTTCCAGTCCAGACTTTGCCTTTTTCTAGCTGGGACTGGAGGCCAATTCCTTTACCACCCTGGGCCTCTATTTACATGTCTGTAAAATGGAGACAACAGGAGTAAACTCACAGTAACTTAGAGGTTATTGCGGGAAATAAAAGGGTTAGTGCTTTGAAGTGCTTGGTACATCGACTAGCACATAAAAAGTGCTCAATAAATGTCAACGATATTACACGGACGCAAGTCTGAACCTAGTCTGGGACTTCTCACTTCAGGGGCCAGGGGCTTGGAGGTAAGCCCGAGGAGTCACCACAGAGAGCAGGGAATCAGCAGGAATTCACATCAGGGCCCTCTTTGCCCACATGCATTCATTCACTCATTCATTTGATAAGTTTTCATGGAGCACCTGCTGTGTGTCTGGTACTGGGGCTTCTGCCTGGAAAAAGACAAAGTCCCTGCCTTCATGGAGCCTACATTCTAATGTAGGGGGTGTGTGTGTCAGAGAATAAATAGAAAATAAACAAATACATCATTTCAGAGAGTGAAAGCCCTTTAAAGGAGAGGGTTTTGTAATAGAGAGTGACTGGGGCTGCTCAGAGAAGGCTTTTCTGAGGAGGTGGATTTAAGCTGAAACCTGAGGAATGAGAAGGAGGCATGTGGGAGAACACTCTGGGCAGGAAGATGAGCAATTTGAGGAGGAGAGAGAAAGCAGGTGAGGCCGGAGAAGCGTGAACAAGAGGTAGGAGACGAAGCATGGAGACAGAGGGGTCTGCAGGGGTGGAGCCCCCAGGACTCGTGGCTACCCTAAGAGGCTTGGATTTTATTTTAAGTTTGATGGGAAACCTGTGTGGGGTTTTAAGCCAGGTAATGACATGAGCTTATGTTTGGAAAAGACCATCCTGGCATTTGGGTGAAGAATAGTCTGGGGAGAGGTAGGGATGGGAGAGAAATGATGGGGGCCTGGACCAGAGTGGAGGCAGTGGAAAGGGACTCCATTGGGAGTATTTATGGGAAATCGAGTCGACAGGACCTGCAGGTGCATGTGGAAGTGAAGGAAGGAGAGGCAGCAGGAATGGCTCTGAGGTAGACTTTGAGCCATCTCTTGATAAGTAAGACTGCAAGCAGAGTCAACCGGGAGATGAGCAGGCAGGTTGTGTTCTGGCTGCGTCAGCGCATATGCGGCCAAAAAGAAAATGTTCTGGGGAAGTGTCCAGTGTTAGTTAGATAATACAAGTTTAGAGATTAGAAATGGGCTTACTGACTGGGGAGTCACCAGCATAGAGATGCTTTTTAAAGCGGGACACAACAGAAGGTCACCTGGGGGAGAGTGAGGAGAGGAAGAAGGAACCAGGAAAAGTGATCAAAGGGAGAGGAAAACCAGATGTCACCAAAGCCAGAAGAAAGCAGAACAGAGGAGGTGACTGGCTGGGACTAATAC
The DNA here is from genome assembly GCF_036321535.1 of Camelus dromedarius. Taxonomy (NCBI): domain Eukaryota; kingdom Metazoa; phylum Chordata; class Mammalia; order Artiodactyla; family Camelidae; genus Camelus; species Camelus dromedarius. The sequence goes on from NC_087451.1 coordinate 48,124,194, forward strand.
TGCAGAGTAGTTGAGGAAGGTGAGCACGGACCAGGGGTTTGGTGACATGGACACGGATGGGGACATGATGAAAGCCCTTTTGGGACGCAGAGGCTTGGAGAGTGGAGCTGTCTAAGGAGAGACAGGCAGTGTAGACAGTCTTTGAGTACTTCCGTTGTGAGACAGAGCAGAGAAAGGAGGCATACGGAGGGAATTGCGGGACTGCAGGAGGGTTTGTTTTTTTAACATGGGAGATATTAGAGCTTGTGTGTACACTGATGGGAGAGATCAGGCAAAGAGGGGAAAGTCAATGATGTAGGAGAGGAGACAGTAATTGCAAGAGCAAAGTCCTTGAGAGGGACTGGTAGCCAGGGCTCTCGTGGAGGGCTGGCCTCCACAGATAGGCCCCGGACAGTTCCTCTGAGCCAGGACAGGGAGGCAGCGTCTGTAGGCAGGAGGCAGGGGGCAGGGTTGGGTGCGGCACAGGGAAGACAGTGACTGCTGACACCTCACACTCCCACCAGGAGGCCTGGCTTCTCGTACTGACTCAGGAGTTCCTGGGTGACTTTGGGCAAGTTACTAAATCTTCCTGGGCTGTCCTTTCCTGGGGAGTAAAATGGGAATCACAGTTCCTGTCTATCCTCCCTCCCGGGGTTAGCACACTTGGCTCAGCTTGTCTAGAAACTCATCTGATGGGTCCCTAGCACAGAGATGCCATGGGCTTTGGCCTGAGATGAGGGTCATCTCAAAGGTCAGCCAGGCCTTGGCACTTACCAGGTGTCAGGGACCCTGGGGGCTGTTCCACTACCTCCCCAGTTCCTTACCCCTTTGGGACACCATGAACAAAAAGGCTGCCTCGAGTTCCCGATTTGTGACAAAAGGAAGAAAATGGCTCAGCGGGCATTTTGGTGGGGAGGGAGGGTGTGGGGTGGGGCCAGGGCCAGGCAGGATTCTGTCTCAGCGGCCAAGGCTTTGTAGCCAGACCACGCCCCCAGCTCTGCCACTTCCTATCTCAGCCAGAGGGAGATTTACTGCGAAGATTGGACCTCAAGGCCACTTCCCGGACCTACCCTTCCCAAAGTTCCGTGTTCATTTTAGATTTATAATTGTGTGCTCTTTTACTTTACCAGGAGGGTCTCCAAAGTGCCTAATATCTGAGCTCCAGAAAACAGGATCGGCCCCAGGATTTGGGGTAAGTGACTTAACCTCACTCTCTCTGAAAAATGAGAGTCAGATCTGCCTCATAAGATGGGGGAGAGGGTTACAGGGTGCACAGTACAGGGCCTGCAGTGGGGGCTCCAGTGAATAGGAGCTGAAGTTATGACTCCCGCTGCTTGGATGGGGGCTGGCAGGAAGCAATGGCTCTTATTCCTCCCTGCAGGGTGTGCATCTGTGGTGCCCACTGGCAAGGGAGCCTCATTCAATTCCCATCCTTCCTCCTTAGGAGACTTAGCTCTTAGGATCCCAGGTGAGTGCCTTTTCTTCCTGTTTGCACTCTTAAATGTACAAATTACCTGAGGCCAGCTTCCTCCCAATCCTCTTCCTCCCCATCTAGCAGCTCGCCCAGCTCATGCCCTCCTGAGCCCAGTTCAGGGCTGGGTGGACACACAATAGTCAGATCAACTCCATCTGCCAACACCTGTACCTCCTTTATGGAACTGGCTTCCTGCCTCCCAAGGCAGCGAATTCCAAATGCACCTGAGCAATTTGCATTGGGCTCCTACTACTGGGGGCCAAACAAAAGCCCTCCTTGGAACTCTTAACCCTCAATCTTCAAGAGGTGATAGCCTCACTTTCCAGGCTAGGAGAGATGAGTGGGTCATGCTGGTCCTAAGGATGCCCAACCCTGTGGCAGACGGTCCTGCCCCTGCTCCCTTGGCACTTCTCCGTGCCCAGAACCCCAAGTCCTTACCTTGGTCGGGATGAGGATGGGCAGAGGTAGCAGGAGAATGGGCAGGAGGAGCACAATCAGGTAGGAGCGATAGGCCCATAGGCCCTGCCAGCAGGTGGCCATGGTGTGGACCCACGGGGGCTGCCAGGTCACCGACCGGATCCAGGGAACTGAAGGACCAGTGTTGTAGCAGGTAGGCGGCTAGGCAGGCTTATATAAAGCCACTGGAGTGTTAACCATTGACCCACCCTGGTAATCAGAGTGTTTCTGGAGTCCGGGAGGTAAGAGTAAGGAGGAGGGCCCTGCAGGAAGTATAAAGATCAGGAAGACTTCGCAAAGAAAGGGAGGAGGGTGAGCTCAAAGAATAGAAGCTAAAGGTTCCTTTGAGAAATTAAGCCCAGAGTTAACTCCTTCTGTGCGTGGAGGCTGTTAAGGGCTGCGGCTGGAGGAACATGAGCGGGAAGGATGCCTGGGAAGCCCTACAACTGGCATCCACAGGGCAAAACCCAGAGCGCCCTCCCCGGCCCAGCCCCACCACCATCTAAGAGGCTGGGTTCTCCAGGCACTTTATACAGGGCCCTGGGTGGGGCAGCCTTGCCTCCAGAGACACCCTGCCCTCTGGGGGTTTCCAGTATAGGATTGAGGAAGGCCCGGAGCAAGCCCTTCTCCTTCCAGGTATCCAGGAAACCGACAGAGCCACTGGACCTGACCATCTCTTATTCAATGTGTGCTGCTCATGCACTGACTTAATTTTGAAATAGCCACTTCCTTGTTCTGCTGTAATGTCTCCTTATAATGAGGCTCAAATTAGACAACTTACATTATGTTGAGCATTGTGTGGTGGATGTACAATAAAGGTTCACTTAAGTAGGTTCTTCGTGGCCCCACACCCTCACCCCAAACTGCCATGGAGGACCGACAAAGTCTATCTCATATTTTGGAAACACATTTAATCTCTTCATTTATCCATCATCCATCCATCTACTCATCCATCCATCCACCAAACAAGTATTTAGCACTGATTATATCTTCAGCCCTGTACTCAGTGCTAAGGATGCAGAGAGATTAAAATGCTGCTTGTAATAGCATTTGTTCAGCATTTAGTACAAGCTGGTAAGCGTACCATTTCATTTACTCTGTACAGCCACACTATGAGTTAGGTGTCACTATTTTACAGGTAGAGAAGCTGAGGCCCCAGGACACAGAGCCAGCCAGAATTCACACATGCTTTAGGAGTGCCCCGGGGAGGTCCAAACCAGTATGGCAGCTCTGTGTGAAAGGAAAACAGTAGGAGTACTGTGCAAAGGCTCCTGGAGAGGGTGACATCTCAAAGAAGACTTGAAGTTTGAGTCTAATTTGGCCCTAAGGTGACAGGAATGATCACAAGCAGAGGCAAGAGTGAGCTAAGGTCTGGAGGATGGAGTGTATGGATATATCCACCCAGAGCCTCTATCTCTTGCTCCTCTCCCTGCTCCCCATCCCAAACTGCACACAGGAGACACCTCGTTCATATTTCTATTGATTATTTGAATGTGATGATCTGTGTGCCAGATTAAGAAGGCATGGTGTCTCAGGGAGATTATTTCAGGAAGTAAACACAGATCCAGCCAAGATGGGAAAGAAAGAAGGTTCTGAGCGATTGGAATGTGGGTGTGTGGACAGGACTGAGAGCTGGTGGCCACATTTCCAGGATGTACAACAGCATGGCCTGGGTTGCTATACCAATGAAAGACTCCTGGAGTCTGTGTGAGAGAGACGCCCCCCACCCCCGATGCCCTCTGCAGGGTGGGCAGAGAGCAGTGGATGGATCCAGGTTGCGGGCTTCCCGGGGCCAGGCTGGGTGGGGAGCTTCCATGAGACAAGACAGACTATCCACCCCCATTCCCCTATTCAGGCTGTGTATGGCTTCTCCACTCCCAGACAGCCAACCTGCTCAGGGCAAGGTGGGGAAGAGTCAGGAAGCTCAGGGTTATAGAAAAAGGGCTTCAGAGACTCAAGACCATATCCTGATTCTATCTCGCCCTGGAGGAGGACTCTCCCATGGCCTGCAGCTCTGGAGGGGCCACAAGGTGGGCAGGGCTGAGCTTCCCCCAGAGGAACAACATCCACTCTGTGTAATCCGCATCCCAGTTTCCCCAGCTCTCTGTACTGACCCTGCAATAGAGGCTCAGAGCAGTGAAGTTACTTGCCCAGGGTCACACAGCTTGTGAGTAAAGGAGAGAGAATTCAATTCATATCCAAGACCGTCTGTGCTCTTTGCCCTGCCCTCCATGCTCTGGGCCCCTTTGGTACTGGGACAAAATACCATTTCCAAATTAGATGGCTACTTTTTCACGGAGACCCCCAGCTTCATACCCACAGACCTTTTCAAAGCTATAGACTCTGGGGACCCTTGCTGACTCTCTTTTGAGGACAAGAGGAGGGGGGCTATCAAATCCCCAGCAGCCAGGCCCCCTGGGTGATGAGCTCATCTCAAAGGCAGGAAGTCTCCAGCCATCACGTGTACGACAAGAGCTTTCCCTTTGCCCAGCAGTCACAGGCAGGGCCCTCCTCTACCAGGCTTAGTTCAGTTCTCATTTGCCCTACCTCCTTCTCCTTCAATTAATGCTGCAAATCACTGTTCTTGTTTTCATGGCTCCTAATGGACTATGAACAACTCTTGGCAGGTTCTGTGGCTGTCCTCCTTCGGTCCTTATCAGGGCCATTTGGGTGAAAGGTGTCAGCACTGTCTCAGGGAGGAGTCCACTGTGACCATTGACCCTCCTTGAGAAGGTCATCTGAGAACAGCTGAGGAAGCCCTGGGGGAGAGGAGATGGTCCCTGGCTCGCAAGGACCGGTTTATCCTCAGAAGCAGGTGGCTAATAAACTGGAGAGAACCAGGGCTGAGATTTTAGGAAGTTCAGACCTGTTCACATGGGCCAGGCAATCAGGCAGAGGCCCCTGAAGCAACCCGGGATTGAGCATGTTGGGCCTAGGGCCCTCAGGCGCACCACCTAAGTGGTCCTGGAAAGACAGGGATGGCTGGACACAGCAGGGAGCACCAGGAATGATTTGTAAGACCTGGACTGCCCAGCTCCAAGGAGAGAAGACAGGGTGTGGGGGTGGTCATCAAATCCTTGACTGAAGAAGAGGGCAGGGGTGTTCTTAAGGACAGAGAGGACCATAGGGAGTAAGGCTAGGGAGGCGTACTTGGGCTGTTTTCAAGGAATCCCCCTCCCCAAGAGAAAAAACAGAGCTGGGTGGAAGATGAAGCACTCTTAAGCACTGGAAGTGTCCCTCCCCACTGGCTGGCTTGCCCTGAGATGGTAGGGTGAAGTGGACAGGGTACCACACTGAATAGGAGGCCGAGCATCTTGCTCACCCAGAATCTGACTCCAAGGACCCTGACCACTCCCCTGTTTTCAACCATCTCTCAAATAGGGTCCATGTATTTTGCCTTATACATGTTCACATCACCACTTGGCACCTTGCAAGGTGCTTAAATGGACCCTACAAGGTCCAATCCTCGCTTTCCTCCTTTGCCTCAGCTCTCGCCATTCCCACCTTGACTCAACTGTTTTCAGATCCTCAGCTGCATTTTCTAAGATCTCCAGGGAGTTGTCCAGGCTCTTGCTTCTCGCAGGCATATTCTCCCCGCATCTCTCTCCCCACTTTACTGATTATGTCTTGGTAATCTTTCAAGTCTCAGCCTAAGACTAAACTTCCTCCATGACCTCTCATCACGGACTGGAATGGGTCCACTGCTAAGTGCTAGAAGACCCTATCACAGCACATGTCACACTGTGTTTCATTCTCCTGATAACTTGTCTACCTCCCCACCAGAAAAAGTCCATGAAGGCAGGATCTGTCTGTATTACTGTCCATGTGCCTCTCTTGAGCTGATACTCAACAAATATATTTTGAAACAATAGATGGGTAGATAGATGACTAGTTTGGGGGATGGATGGATTGATGGATGGGTAGATGGGTGGGTGGATGGGTTTGCCCATATGATAATTTACAAGTTTCATACCAGAGAGCGAAGCCCTCCCTCCAGCATGTTCTGAAGCTGGTCCCTGGATCTTCAGATAGGACAGATGGAGGTCATGGGTCAGGCAACAAGGCAAAGAAGTGAATGGGTTTTCACCACCATCAAGATTGTGAAGAGGAAACCAACAGCAAAACAAAAAGGCAATGTATTGAATAGGAGAAGATATTTGCCAATGATATGTCTGATAAGGGGTTAGTATCTAAAATATATAAAGAATTCTTACAACTAAAAAAAAAAAACCAATTAAAAAATGTACAGAGGACCTGAATAGGCATTTTTCCAAAAAAGACATACAGATGGTCAACAGGCACATGAAAAGATGCTCAGCATCACTAATCATCAGGAAAATGCAAGTCAAAACCATGGTATCACCTCATACCAGTCAGAATGGCTGCTGTCAAAAAGACAACAAATAACAAGTGTTATTTATAAAGAAGATACAGTACATATATGGAATGGAATATTACCCAGCCATAAAAAACAAAATTTTGCCACTTGTAACAACATGGATGGACCTGGACCTGGAGGGTATTATGCTTAATGAAATAACTTAGACAGAGACAGACAAATGCTATATATTTTCACTTATATGTGGAATCTAAAAAAATAAAATAAATGCATGAATATAGCAAAAATAGAAATAGACTAACAGACAACAGACTAGTGGTTACAAGTGGGGAGAGGAATGGGGAAAGGGGCACGATAGGGGGAGGCGGGGATTAAGAGGTACAAACTAGGGTGTAGGGTATAGCTCAGTGGTAGAGTGCGTGCTTAGCATGCATGAAGTCCTGGGTTCAATCCCCAGTACCTCCATTAAATGTTAAAAAAATTTTTTAAAAAAAAAAGAGGTACAAACTACTAGGTAGGAAATAAGTAAAAGGATGTAATGTACAGCACAAGGAATACAGCCAGTATTTTATAATAACTTTATATAACCTATAAAAATATTGAATCTATATGTTGCACACCTGAAACCAATATAATATTGTAAGTCAACTATACTTCAGTAAAACAAACAAAAAAGAAGATTATAAAGAGGAGATAGGGAGTCACCTGTCCAGAATTGTCCCTGCACATGTGCTCTGGCTCCTGGAGGCTGGGCAGGGATTCAGGGAATGCTCTGATGCTAAAAGAGACCTGAGACACATTTCAATAGTCATCAAGAACCTCCTCCCTGCATTACAAAGTAGCAAGCCTGTGCCTCTTCTTCCAAATCTCCATGCCCTACTCTTTTTAAAAATTGGGATTAAAAAAATAACACATAACATAAAATTTACCATCTTAACCATTTTTAACTATACACTTCAGTATCAAGTCTAATCACATTGTTTTGCAAGCAATCTCCAGAATCTTTTTAGTCTTGCAAAACTGAAACTCTACATCCATGAAACGCTAACTCCCTATTCTCCCCTCCCCCAGCCCCTGGCAACCACCACCTACTTTCTGTTTCTATGACTTTGACTACTAGATACCTCATAAAAGCAGAAGCATACAGTATCTGTCTTTTTGTGACTGGCTTATTTCACTTAGAATAATGTCCTCAAGCCTCATCCATGTTATAGCATATGTCAGAAGTCTGTTCCTTTTTAAAGCTGATTAGCATTCTATTTTGCATCTGTATCCATTCATTATAGGTGGACATTTGGGTTGCTTTTACCTCGTGCTATTGTGAATAATGCTGCTGTGAACATGGGTGTGCAAATATCTCTCTGAGACCCTGATTTTAATTCTTTTGGATATACACCTGATTGGAGAAACTTCCACATATTGAATTATTGGGAAGACATTCTGGCTTACACAGGATTTAACTTAAGCTTTATGCCTGTTTTGTAACCTTTAAACATACATTGGACACCTGTTTTAACCATTTAAAAAAGCGGGCATTGTCCAGAAGTAAAGAATGTCTGTTTCAAAGACAGAGATAAGCGCCTCCCTTCCTGGGACACCAATGCTAATATTTCTTTTATGATAAGACTCCCTTCCCAGGCATCCAGGCCATACTGACTTGCGGTGATGTGCTGATCTGTCTGTTTTGAAACCTTGAAGGAACGTACCACCGTCACAGTTGATGTCCTTAGTTCTGACACGATATAAAACTGTGCTGAAAACAATGCTTCTTTGGAACAATTCCTCAGAGCTATTTGAGAGGCTGTCTCCTAAATTAATTAATTTTTTAGTACTCAGTTGGCTTGAATGAAACGCTCTTCTATTCTTATTTTAGATTGGCTATTGATTATTTCCAGCGACATACCCAGAAGTGGTATTGCTGCATCATACGATAATTCTATTTTCAGTTTTGAGGAAACTGCATACTGTTTTCCACAGGGGCTGCACCATTTTACGCACCCACCAACAGTGCACAAGGGTTCCAGTTTCCCCACATCCTCACCAATGGTTGTTATTTTCTTTTCTCTCTCTCTCTTTTTTTTTTATGAGTGTGAAGTGACATCTCATTGCAGTTTTGATCTGCATTTCCCTAATGATTAGTGGTGTTAAGCAACATTTCATATGCTTGTTGGTCATTTGCATATCGATTAAAGTCCTTTGCCCATTTTAATTCATTACTTAATTTAATTTTTAAACTTTCTTTTTTTTAATTTAATTTTATTTATTATTATTATTATTATTATTTTTAAATGGAGGTACTGGAGATTGAACCCAGGACCTCATGCATACTAAGCACGGGCTCTACCCCTGAGCTATTTCCCTCCCCACCTTTGCCCATTGTTAAATCAAATTATATATTTGTTTGTTGTTGTTGTTGAGTTGCAGGGGTCCCTTACATATTCTGGATATTAACTCTTTATCAGATATGTGATGTACAAATATTTTTCTCCCATTCCACAGGTTGCCTTTTCACTCTGTTGATTGTGTCCTTAGATACATATGCCCAGCTCCTGGGGCTGGGGGCTCTCTGCTTTCTCATTTAAATTTTCTTTTATGTTTATTTTAATCTGATTTCACCTATCTCAATATTGTGGGGAGGCCACAAAGATGAGAAGAGATGGTAAGATTAGTTCTGGCTCCCAGTCTTTGAGTCCTTGAACCTGATTCTATCCATTCGTGACTCATCCCCATTGTTATCTCTTGGCGTCCAGCACCATGTGGTTGCAGCCCTTCTCCAGGGTCCCTTGAATCTCAGGATCAATAAATCAGTAGCGGTTCAGATGCAGTTTATTTGCCCAAGAGATCATTATTTGTTGACAGATCTAAGCAGGACTCTGTTTGACCACACCTCTTTCAACTGTGACAGTGATAAAGTTTCCCTCTGGTCATATGCCCTGACCTTGAAAGCTGGGAGGCAGGGAGTGGACCCTACCTGGCAAGGAAGCAAGGAGGCCCTTGTCTGTGGAGAGTGGAGCCTTTTATAAAAGGCCTTTCACTGAGGACAGCAGGATTTAATCAGATTGTCCTTGGTGGGGGAGTGGTGATAAGGCTAACAGAACAGAGTTTGTTTGGATCATGGAACTCTCTGCCTAGGAGAGCAACTGGAAGTCTGCCTGGAAGAGGAGGGAAGGATCCTCAGGCCTTCTGGGGGGGAAACGGGTCCTTCTTCTCCCATTGAAGCATCCTCTGCTCCTCAAAGAGGAGGAGGAGGGGAAGGGACTGGGACGCAGCTTCCAATCTGAGCTCAGTCCCTCAGTGGCCACGTGACCAGCTCTTGGGCTTTCTGAGTCTCTGTTGCCTCATCTATAACATAAGCACGAGAAGAACCTACCTGGAAGGCTTGCTGTGGAGTTACGGGAGCAGGTACAGGGTGCACAGGAGGTCTCGAGGCAAAGGATGGTTTCTTCCTTTTCCCTTTCCTCTTTTAAGCCTCGGCGTCCTATGCAGACCTCCACTTGGCAGGTGGGCACCCTTCCCTGGCTAAACATCTGCAGGCACCACATGCTCCCCCACCCCCGGGCTGAATAGAACCTTGACGTCTGGAGTTCGCTGCCCACTTCCACTTCCACTCCCTGAAAACTCTCCCCGGCCCCCAAGAGCAGATCACACCTGCCACCTGGGCTTGATGTCGTGGCCCATCTCCACCACACTGACCCGAGAACCCTTTTCAGGACATGCTGGCTGCTCTGGTTTCCAAGCACAAACTATGCTTTTGGTGGTCACAATTGTCCCCGCCGTGTCCTTGCTAGAACTTGAGATCCTAGGGAGCAGAGTGGGGATCTGATTTGCCTGAGTTTGGTTGTTAATTCAATGCATAGTCCAGTGCTCTTCTGGGAACAGAGGCCTGAAAGACGGTGATGGCTGACAGACAGATGATACATGAATGACAGATGTACCACTTGGATTCCCCTGTGGAGCATCCGGAACTCTCCCACCCCTCCCCACATATGCTGACCTACACACATTTACACACTGACCCACCTCCCTCAAGATGTCAAAACAGAGCCCTTACCATTTAATTCACAAGGCATACCAGTCTCTAGGGTGGAGGGGGTCCTTGCTCTGTGTCTGTCCCCAAACTTGACACCCTTCCCTCTCTAGATATGTGCCCCTAAGGGATCGGAGGAAGACACCCTGACCATTCAGATCACCGAGTTCTGGAATAACAGTGCTGGAAAGGAGGCTGGAGATTATCCAGGGCCAATTTTCTCATTTCATGCTGAGGAAACTGAGGCCCAAAGAAATGCAGAGACTTCCCAAAGCTCACACACATCTGGCACACCTGGCACTAGAACGCAAGTCTCTTCCTGCATTAATTTTACTCCAAGTATTCAGTCAACACGAATGAGTCCCCACTGTGGGCCAAGCCCTAGTAGGCATTTTCACAGTCATCCTGACATTTAATTCTCACCACACCGCTGGAGGTTGCTACGATCATCATCAGTGAACAGAGCGCCAAACTCAAGTCTCAGAAAAGAGAAATGACTGGCCAAAGACCTCATGGCTAGTAAGTGGCCAAATTAGGACTTGAACTCAGATCCTCAAGTGTCAGCTCAGCACCTTCCCACCAAGCCTGCTGTCCCTCCTTGGCAATTCTGAAAGGTTGATGGGGGGCCGGCACCCATGCCCAGCTGATAGGAGAGGGTACGGGTGAAGGCCCATTGGAGACATTTTGTGGCTTGAAGGGTGGCAAGTGGCCAGAAAGTGGCCTTCTGGAGAACACGGCCCTGCTTGACACAACATGCAAATCAGGCCTGACAGCCTCAGGAATGCTGCGGGACAGCTCAGTACATGGCTCAGTAGAGCTGAGAGCAGGCAGAGTGCCCAACAAGCAAGGCTTCTGGACAGCAGCTGGGTCCCCCCACAGCCCTGGCCTGGCTCATGTATCCTGCTGGAAGCCTCTTACGATGCACACGTCATCCACACTCAGCCCTAGGGTTAGTACATTTACCTCCTTTGTGTCTCAATTTATTGGTCTCAAATGGGAGGATGATAGTAATGGTCTATAGGAAGGGTTTTTTGTTTTTTGTTTTTGTTTTCCCTAAAATACCACTTTGTGGAGGTCAAGGTTCCATTCAAATACCTTTAGTCTCTACATATACCTCCTAATAACAACCATGTGTCTTGTTATTAAGCAACTGCAGTATTCTGGAACTTGGTTATATCTTTACAATGTCCCATTTTACAGATAGGAAAACTGAAGCACAGAGAAGTTAAGTCAGTTGCTCTAGGTCACACAGCTGGTAAATGGCAGAGCTGGGATTTACTCTCAGGATCATCCAATTCCAAATTCAGGGCTCTTTCAAAGATATCACAACACTTGTTATTTGCTCTTCAAAGTCCTACCTTGATAGCCTGCCTCAACTCCAATCACAGCTTCATCCACACAGGCCAACTCACTGGTGCCTTTTATGTTTTCCCCACCTCTCCAATGGCCTAAATGTATATACTTGTGTTTGGGTGTGTATATGTTTGTATGTGTGTTTAGATACATTTATGTGCTTGTGGGATTTAAACACACACACACAAATATATCTATAGTGAGTATAGCACATATGTATTTGTAATGAGCTTAAGTTGGTTATTAGTATTATTAAAATCACCCATATGGTTTCTGATTTATTATCTATTTGTTCTAATCAATTACTGAGAGAGGGGTGTAAAAAATTCCAACTGTGGTTGTGAATTTGTTTATTTCTATTTTTACTTCTTCATATTTTTTTCTTAATATATTTTCTCCTTATATTTTGAATCCATTATTAGGTGCAAGCATATTTAACATTATTATGTCTCCCTGATAGATTGACCATTTTGTCATTATGAAAAGTCCCTTTATGTGTCTGGCAAAACTCCTTATCTTGAAATCTACTTTATCTAATATAATAGAGTCACATCAACTTTCTTATGCTTACTGTTAGCTTGTCATATCCTTTAACACCCTTTCACTTTCAACCTGTCTGTGTCTTTTTAGTATAAAGTATATCTTTTTTTCTTTAAAGTATTAAGTATATCCTTGTTTCTTTAAAGTATATCCCTTGTATACAGCAAATAGTTGGGTCTATTTTATTTTGCCCAGTCTGGCCATCTCTTGCTTTTTAACTGAAGTGCTTAATCTATTTACATTTAATGTAATTATTGATATGGTCAATTTCAGTCTGCCATCCTGCTATTTGTTTTCTATTTGTTTCTCAAGTCCTCCTTCCTTGTCTTCTTTTGGGTTAGTTGAATATATCCTTAGTACTCTATCCATCAGTCAATCTCTTACTCTTTTGGTGAAATTCAAAATAAATTGTAGATATCAAAATACTTCATCCAGTATTGTGATGGTAAATGTTTAAGAACTGGATCTCTAGGGGGGGAGGAAAAGGTCCTAATTTGTAGTATTTACCAGTTTCCATTGGGTAAATACTCCCATCATATCTGATTTCAAGCCAACAATTGAACACACCATTGAACACACAATTGGGAAGAGATGACCAATCGTGCATGATTATAAACTACTATGTACAAAATAAGTAAGCTACAAGAATGTATTATTGTACAGCACAGGGAATACACCCAATATTTTATAATAACTACAAATGGAGTATAACCTTTAAAAACTGTGAATCACTGTGTTGTACATCTGAAACATACACATCAACTATACCTCAATAAAAATAGTTAAAATAATGCACCATTATATCATAGTTCTGTGATACAGACATAATAGATGTAAATAATCTCAAGTACATAGATTGTAGCAAAAATTATAATGTTAGTAAGCAGTGATGAGTTTCAAATTTTTGTTACCTTTGTTTTTAGCCATTTCTTTTGGCATGTATATCATCTCTGTTTCTAAATGGAATACATACACTCATTTTATTCATCAATTTCAGACATTATTTATCAGCTTCCTATTATGTTTATCTATAATATAACTGTACTGGGAAATCTTAGGTCTCTCAAGTCAAATATGATTGTAATTTAAAATTAAATCAATATTCAGTGTGTACATTAGAAATGCTTATGCAAATATTTATAGTTGGTTATTGTAGTGTATGATGATGATGATGCCTTTCTTTATCATTATTTTTATAGAAGTTAATAATTGCCTTGTTAACTAAGTTTTCCTTGTATACATTATTAACTCTTCTCACACCATCTTAAGGCCTAGAGTACAGTGTTCCCAAAGGTTATTCCCATCAGGTGCCCTGTCACTTCTACATCATTCCTTGAGACCTTCATTTTCCTCTGTCTTGGAGACCTCCATTCTCCTTTCATCTAGGTTAGTTGCTCTCCAGGCCTGCTGCACAGCTGTCATCCTCGGACTCCCTTTTTGTCCCCTTAGTATTCCCTTTGTCCTCCTCTGAGTCGGGTCTCATGCCATCCTCCTAAATTTACTTGCTTTCTTTTGGTGGAGCACGTTTATCAGCAGAGGGCTAGTTATGACAACACTCGGTATGATTGCCTCATGAGTCATACTGCCCCAATGTGGATGGACTTCCCTTTATATCTGAAGCACAATTGTCATCATGACATCTACCTTCATCATCATTCTGAAGATTCCCTTTGTTTCTCTTCTGGGTTGGCTCTCCTATTCCTTCTATCCATTTCTTGCCTCTTAATTTACACCCTCATTTAGGTAGAGCACAACTTCTAATAGCTTGTTTAGAAAGGAAATATGAAATGAACTTTTTGAGAACTTGCATATCTGAAAATGCCTGATTCTATCTTCACACTGGAATGACAGTTTGGCTGGTAATAGAATTCTAGGTCGCAAATAATTGTTCTTCAGAAGTTTGAAGTCATTCCTCCATTGTTTTCTTTTTTTTTTTCTCCACTGTTTTCTTGCTTCAAGTGAAATCTAAAGTTCTTTTGACTCCTGATCTTTTTATGAAAGCTGTTTTTTCTCTTGGAAACTAGTAGGTTATCTCTGTCTCTAAGAATTTAAAATGTGACAATAATGTGCCTGGAGTGAGTCTATTTTTAACAACTGGCTGGACATTTAGTGGGCTCTGTCAACCTACAGGCACACATCCTCCAATTCTGAGACATTTTCTTGAACAATATCAATGATGTTTTCTTCTCCTCTATTTTTTTTCCTCTTTTTGGATTATTTGGTTTTTCAGGTGGCAAGGCAGTCTCTCTAAATTTATTATCTTATTTTCTGTTTCTTTTTCTTTTTGCTTTAGTATCATTTCTGTTGTCATGTTTTCTGTCCTCTTAATGCTCTTTTTTTTTTCTGAGAGCATCCTATTCTTGTTTTAAGGACACAATATCTTATCTCTCTGATGATATGATGATAGGGATTTTTTGAAATTTTCTTTTTCCTGCATAGTTTCTATTTCTCCTGAGCTTTTTTTTCTGTTTGTTTGCTTTAGTCTCTATCATCGGTGTTAGAGGCTTTTCTCAGATGCTAGTAATTCATGCATTTGGTTATGATTAATAGTGGGGAAATAAAAGCAATTTGGATGCTCTGAGTCAACTATGAGTTTCACCATCATGACCTGGATTGGTCATTTGTTTGGAAACCCCAAGTGTCTCTATCTTTAGATCTTTCTTCTTTAGCCATTCACATTACTTACAAAAGACTCTTCAAATCTTCTGACTAGAGGATATAGGTTTCACTTCTAGCATTATGGGAGCCCAGTAGGAGGAAAGGGATGGGAGTATGAATAATTAGCACATATAATACATAATTCTACCTTTCAGTGTAGCCTTCAACCATGCCAGCCGACCTTCCCCCATGTGAAGAAATTTTGTTCCTTCTTTTAAGAATTACCCCCCACTCATCTGCTGGGGTGTATGAGGGACAGTCATTCCATGGTATAGAGTAGCAGAGGGGATTTAGCATCTAACTATTTTTCAGCTTTCACCCAATCCTCTTTATTTAAAATTTTACTCCCACCCCATATTCAATTCCATATATATATATGGAATATATATATATATATATATATATAAATAAAATTCTTCCATGTGGAGTAAGTACAGTCTATTAGCATCTGTGGGATCATCTGTAGTTAATCAAGTTTCTTAATTGCCATCCACAGCATCCACTCTAGCTGATTTAATCATAAAGTGGTGTATTAATGGATATCAAGTGGCTAAAGAATCTCTGGGAGGACCAGAGAACTGAGAATAGAAGATAAATTACAAGCTCAAAGCAGCCAGGAATAACACAAGCAGGAAAATGCCTAACCATGCCACAGGATTTTCCAGTAGAAACACTACTATTGTCACAATTCACTGCCTAATCCCTATAACACTAAAATTTGAACCCTGGGAAGTTATCCCTGTCAGACCCCTCGAAGAACAGGATAACAGCACTATTGTGTTTACAGAATTTCCAGACTCCCAGCCTGTGGTCTATAGCTCATGTTGCTCTGCTGTAAGTACCTATGCTTGAAAGGTACTAGGTCATTGCAGCTGCATGATTTTTGACAGCAAAAGTAATTCAACAGAGGAAGGATATCCTTTCAACAAATGCTCCTGGAGTAATTGGATATCCACAAGCTAAAAAAACAAAACAAACAAACAAAAAAATGTAAACCTCACATCTTATACAAAAATTAATTCAAAATGGATCATAGACTAAAAAAGAAAATGAAAACTATGCAATTTATAGGAAAAAAGTAGGACAAAATCTTCAGGATATAGGGCTAGGCAGAGTTCTTTGAATTGGCACCAAAAACACAGTCCATAAAAGCAAAAATTGCTAAGTTGGACTTTGCCAAAATGAAAAACCTTTGGTCTGTGAAAGACCCTGTTAAGAGAATGAAAGATAAGCAAAAGACTAAGAAAAAAAAAAAATCACTTGCAAACCAAATAGCCAACAAAGGACTAATATAAAAGAATGTTCAAAACTCTACATTAAAAAAATCTAATTAGAAGGTAGGCAAAAGATAAAAAGAGAAATCTAATTGAAGAGAATGTACAAATAGAAAATTTCTCACAACTGTGTGTGAATCTACAATGATCTTAAATGAAAAACTTTAATTAAAAAATTAAATCCTTCCCTACAGATCGCAAGTGTTTGCATGATGGAGGGAAGTAAAAATCATTTATTTAGGGACATTATTGTAAATATTCTTCTACAGACACACATGATTCCATTGATAAAACAGTCTGGTCAATGAATAATTAATGACTGTTTCAATGAAAATTCCCAGCCTTACAGTCTCAGAGGAATGGTAGGATTTCCAGCCCAAGACAAGTTCAGCAGATGCAGCCACGTTTCCAGGAGCCTCCCACAGCCCCTAACCTGCACTTGTTAATGTCCCTGCCTCCTACTAACTGTGGGGTCTCTAGTCTGCCCCATCTGTAAAATGGGAATGTCCACAGGTCTCAAAGTGATAATATTGTTAAGTGTTTAATGCATAACTTCTCCTTCTATTGGTTTTCAAACTGGCCCCTGTAGATGGAGGGCAAGGAGAGACTGAACAAAGAGGCAGCCGCTCCAGATTGGTCAGGGGCAGGTTTAAAATCACAGGAACTTCCATCCCAGGCTTGTTTTCGGCGGCTGCAAGATGAGCAGATCTCCACATTGACCAGCCAGAATCTTTAAAACTTATCTAGAGGCCTTATCTGGGTTCAGTCACCATCCAGATGGTCTCAAAAATAGCGGCCTGTTTTAAGGCTATGTCCTTGGGGAAGATTGGGAGGGGGAGAGGAGGAGGGAAATTTCTACAGGGGAAGACAAGCTGAACTCACATTCCAGGCACAAGGGAGGGGTGAGGAGCTTCTGATTGCCCTGGTCGAGCTCCGTAGGTCAACTGGTGGTCAGGTCCTCTCAATAATCCTCTCCTTTTCCTCCTCCTTCCCCCTTCCTCTTCCTTATTCTCTTTGAGAATAGGAATGCCAATTACAGGGGGGTTGAAAATGGCAAGTGGTGGACTGAAGGCTGCTGGGATCTGGAGAGAAAATGCTGGCAGTCAAGTCTGGAAGAGATGAGCTGTCTTGTGATCAAGGAAGCCCAGGAAATGCGATGTGTGGCTAAGAAGAAAGTTCCTGGTAGGAGGGCATGTGAGGTGTTGCCAGGCTAACATTTCAACAGTGTGTACTTTTCTCGCCAGTGTAAAGCCCCATGGAACCAAGAGGGCTTGTCATATAGCACATGGCCACCAGGAAGCAAGCAAGGGTCAGGTCTAGAGAGTAAGCCAATTAAGAGCAAGACCCAAGGAGAAAAGGAAGAAGGAGGCAGTTAAGGCTCCCAATCACCAGAAAGCAGGGAACCTCCCAGGCCATTGGAACTAGTCTTGCTGCTGAAGCCCGACCCTGATGTTACCTGCGGGGTGGTGGCCACTGAGCCCCTGCACATTTCAGAAGTCCTAGCCTGTCATGTGGTGGGGTCTGCTCTGAACAGACATGTGCCCTGGAGCCACACTGGCTGCCTGGTTGCTTTCAGGACCACCTGCACAGCGCTGTACTGTTCAGAAGAGAGCCTTGAGTGGACCCTGCTGGAGCTGGACCCAAGATTAACCTTTGCAAACTGCTCTTAATCTTCTCCATCTGGCTTCTTGTATCTCTAGAATCTGTCCAAGTTACAACTTCATGGAGATAAATGCTTTCTCCTGATTAACAATCAACTCACCTTCTGATAAGAGCATATTGCCCTGTATACCCCACTGTGTGCAGCCTTGGGAGAATCAAGATGCCTTCCCCACACCAAGGGGTGGGCATGTGACCCAGCCAGGCCAGCCAGCCTCTCTGTTTCTTGGGAACCAGAATCTTGAAAGTGATAGAATAGGACTGCAGCTGCTTTATCCTGGCAGCAGTGTCCTATAAAGTGTGTCTGATGGTTCCCGCTGCCTGGATTCCCAGAACTGCCCTGTTTCTTGTCCTAATTGTGACCTGGCTGTTCAGCATTCTTTGCATTCTGACAGTTACCCTTCCAGAGCTTTTAAACAAATCCTTTTCAAAAAGACAGCCAGGATTTGTTTCTTTCTCTTGCGACTAGAGAATGCTAAGTGACACAGAATGCTTGAATCTAACAAGGTGACATCACATGTAAGGGATACTTGTATGGGCCTGAAAAATGGGTCCAAAATCACCTGCATGAGGGCCCAGATGGTGGACCCAGGAGCAGAGTGTGAGGCAAAAGCTTGGGGATTCCCAGGAACAACACAGCAGGAGCCAGCAAGGCAGAAAGAGTGCCCTTTCCCTGCCAGTTATGGCTTAATTAATGGGGCCAGGTAGTGGGGACAAGCCAGGTGATGCTCACATGGCATCCTGCAGAGTGATCTGTTCCTACAAGAAAGATCACTATGGGGAGGAATCTGGAAACCCTATCAAAGGAGGGGTAATTGAAGAAGCAGGGTTGTTCAGCCTGGAGCAGAGAAGTCATGCTATCTTAAAATATCACTTATTCAATCATCCAACAATTATTCCTGGCATGTCAGACACTGCTATATACAGAAATACACATGACTTAGAGTTTATACCCTGTCGGGGCAAGTATAGGTCTCTGTGGCAGTGCCTGCTTCAGATGGAGAGTGGGCTTCCTGGAGGAGGGGGTATACAAGGTGAGTTTAGAAGGATGTGTAGGAAGGAGTTACTCCAGGAAATAGGCAGGGGTGGCTGGTGGGCATGGGAGAGGGGCTTTCTAGGCAAGGGCAGTAGCAGGTGCCAGGGCTTTATGGGAAGTGAGCATAGTGTCTTGTGTGGAATGGGCGCTGAGTGTGAGGGGGCTGGCACTGGATCAGAAAGAGCCTCAGATGTCATGCCAAGGGAACCATGGAAGCTTTTTAAGTAGGGAAACAGCATAATAAGATTTGCATTTTCAGAAGATCGCTGTGGACAAAGATTTGGAAGGAGATGAAAACCAGGATATATGAAACAAGTTAGGAGTTACTTGGAATAGTCTGAGGAGGGAAGGGCCCTGGGCTGGCGGAGCGGCAGTAGGGACAGGGAAGGGTTCTTGCGGTGCTAAAATCAGGGGGAGGAGAGGAAAAGTGGGGCGCGGAAGGCCTTGTCCACCAGGTAAGTCATTTAGTGGTGAGGGTGGTATCTTGACTTCAAAAAGAGCCCTCCTGGCCATGGCAGCAGAACCTTGGGCAGCCAAATGCCACTTTGTCAAGACTGTGTGTGGTTTTCAGAGACTAAGACATAGTAACCAAACCCATTAGGGACTGTCTCATAGTTCTAAATACCAATGTGTTCGTTTCTAGTAGGGAATCAAACTTTGAAAAATTTAAAGAGACCTTCCCAGAGGCACCAGAGTCCATGTGCCAGTCAATAGGCACTTCTATTCTATTCATTAAGGGTTCTGGAGGCTGGAAGTGTCATCAGAGGTCACCAAGGGAGGAAGAGAATGAAAGGTGTGTGTATGTGTAAAGACTGTAAGGCTATTTATGAAGACTGTGAGCAAATTGCTGGCGAGGACTGCTGTCCACTGATGTCTTCATGCTGCCTGCGAAGTGAATGCTCATGTCTGCCCAATTCAATGCTTCTCACCCTGGAGTGAGTAAATTACCAAATTTCATCTTTCCCTTTGATCTCCATCTTCTGGATGTCTCCCCTATTCTATTTCAGGTGACTCTTTTCATATGACGCATTTTCCCACTACGCGCAGTGCCTTATTTCTTACATACTGCTGAAGTTAAAGATACAAAAGCTGAGAAATTGATTTGCATGTCGTATGGTGGAGTTCATCCCTAGAGCTCAGAAATGCTGTAGAATTTCTATTTATTCAATAAATGTTTATGAGTATTTTATACAACTCAGTTTTATTCAATTTATACAGTATTTTATTCATAATTTTGGGAGGAATCATTGAAACATTGTTTTTGCAACAAGTCAATGGCATGGGGGAAGAAAGCAGATGTGAGGGACGATGGGGGAATGGAGAGGCTGTTCTAGAACAAAAGAGATATAAGAGATAGAACAAACCCTTAAAATGCATTGTGTGGGCTTGTTTGAAGTCTAATTTAAACACATCAGTCATTAAAAGGTATTTTTGGAAACCTGTTATTGAATACCCAGTACTAGATCATGTCACAGAATTATTGTTATATTTTAAGGTATGATAATAACATTGTGCTTATGTGAGAAGATGTCTATATATTTTAGAGATGTAAAATATGGGATGAAGTGAGACACTATAATGTCTAGAATTTATATTTTAAAATACTTTGGCAAAGGACAAAAATGGATAAGTCTGTAGCAAGACTGTGATAATTGTTGAATCTAAGTGATAAGTATATTGCGTTCCTCTATTTTGTGTGCATTTGAACCTTTTCATAGTCATAAAAAGTTAAAGATGAATTAAACAGTTGCAGCAATAAAGATAAAGTTTCTAGGCTAATTTCTTATCACCCAGTTCTCATTCCCTCATCTTAACCTAGGAGATGGGAAATTCATTTTAAGGTTGGTAACAAGAGCTTGATGAGGCTGATTTTTCAACAGGGATTTCTGTAGATGATTGCGTAGGAGATTGTGGTGTGGATGGGTTTTCGTGACTTTTTTGGAAAATTTTCTGGAGGAAATTGAAAACTCGCTTCTTTGCTTGAGAAAGGACTCTGAAGAGCTGGCTGCCCACCAACAGTTCTGCAGACTCAGGAGGCAGCAGAGGGCAGGAGTGAGCAGTCTAGCTTTGGAAGCAGACAGATAGGGTTCCAGTAATGCCTTGGATCCTTAATTATACAAGACTTTTGATAAATTTCTCAATCCCTAACAGCCTCAGTCTCCCTTTCTATCAACAAGTACCCTAATAACCACCTTGTAAGGTTTTATTAGGATTACTTCCCGTGTTTGGCATATGGTAAATACTCATTAACCATTAGCTACTATTATTATTCTTGCTGCATTTTGGTGACCGGCATTTCTTTGTCCTTATTAATTTTTTTTGTGATATGATTTTTTTCAATTTCCTAAAAAACATGCATATAGGAAAGAGTGGGGAAGATCCCACACTCCAGAAGCTGGACCACTGCTCACATCAATTTTTACAGGTTTTCTTTCATTCATGGGGAATACCCAGGATCTCTCTGCACCACTGTCACCTTTCCAGAAATTGTTTTAGGATCCACAGTGGAGGGACATCCTTTCAATGAACAGACTTAGAGTATATATGGAAAGTGATTCAAGTCCACACTTTGAAAACAGAGCAAATGGAAATAAAGGGAAGAAAATATACACTTAACAAGAGATTCAAATGTATGTTTTGAAAACAAGAGAAATCATAATCCACAGATAAAATATTTATCTGAAAGGAGATTAGATACACATTCAAAAAAAAAGGAGGGGGGTCATCATATTCGCTCTGAGGATGTACAAACTCCATGTTTATACCTGTCTGTTCATTATGCTCTAAAGACACTATGAGAGACCCTAGAGGGAGAGGGACACGGTGAGAGGTGAGGAAAGGAGGCTCAGCTAGTGGCAGCAGCTTGTTGTCTTTTTGATAGTAGCCATTCCGACAGGCGTGAGCTGATAGCTCATTGTGGTGCTGATTTGCATTCCCCTGTTGATTAATGATGCTGAGTATCTTTTTATGTGCCCGTTGGCTGTTTGTATGTCTACTTTGGGGACATGTCTATTCAGAGCTTCTGCCTATTTTTTAATCAGGTTGTTTGTTTTTTAATGTTGAATTGTATGAGTCACAAGTGTTCTTTAAATTTGCCCTTTTCCTTCAGTGCTGAACACCTGCCACCCACTCTCAGGGCAATGAGCACTCACCTATGGCCCAAACCCATTGCTTTCAGGTGCCTGCTGATGCTCCATCTTTATCTGAAGTACACCACACTGGGGTTAGCTCAGTGTTTTCCCTTTACCCGCTCAGTCTTACAAAACAAGGGCACATACAAATCACATGTCAAAATAACTGCATCAGAAAGCTAAAAATGAGGGAGGCTAGTGGGACAGCCTGAAGTGTTGGTTCAGTAGAGCTACAAACGTGTCCCAGCTTAGCCTCTGACAGGGGGCCTAGCAGTGCTGGAGTGTAAGTATGAAGGGTCAGCGCTTGGACCGTGGGGTGCAGCTGGCTGCCTTGACAAGTTACGCTGTGAAGAATGGGAGAACGCGTCTGCTGCTGTCATCACCTTACTGGGTAGGGATGGCTGCTTTCGCCCTCTCCATGACTGGGTTTCAGCTTCAGATTTGCTTCCAGGGATTACATTGGTCTCTGAGTTCAGGCCTGTCTGTTCCTATGCTTCAGTCCCACCTTTGAGAGAGGAGCCAAAAATCACCCCCAGAATGTGTTACATCTTGCTAATTACATTCTCTAAGGATGAGCTTATCATGAGGCACCTTTGCTTCATTCCTTGGTATTAAACGTCCAGCTGATCCCTTCTTAACCCATTGTGATCTGATTACTACCCTTCCCTTCCCTTGTCTCACCTGCTGGAACTTCTGGGGTGACCAGCACTGACCCCTGATTGCCTTGACCTCTCTTTAGTATCCAGCATGTTACCCATCTCGCCAGAAATTCTCTTCTCTTGGCTTCAACACTCTATTCTGCTTCTCCTCTTCCTTCTTCTCTGCCCACTCCTTCCTCTGTCCATCTGAACCGGTTGTGTTCCTCACTGACTCCTGCCCAGGCTCCTTGTCACTTGCCCCATCCTCTCAGGATGGTCTGTCCACCCCCAAGGCTCTATCACACATAGGCAGATGACGTCCAGCCCTGTCCTTCCTCTGGAGCTCTGGGTACACTGCTCTAGGCACACCACTCCCACACCAGGATGTCACAGGGACACCTCGAACTCAGTAAGATCCAAATTGAACTCCTCAGAGGTATCACCTGGCTCCTGCCAACTTCTCCGGCCTCACACTCTTTTCCCCCTTGCTATGAGGTGTAGCAACACCAGACTGTGGTGGACTAGATGCTAAGGTGGCCTTACAGCTAATTAAGTCAACAAAGTATGGGAGGAAACAGAATGTTTTTCAGACCCCTGGAATAGCAGCTTGGCATGGTGTCCCAGTGATTCCATCTGCTTTGTGTTCAGAAAGCATCAATATGGGACTTACAGAAACTTTGGGATCCTGGGGGGAGGGTATAGCTCAGTGGTAGAACGCATGCTTAGCATGCATGAGGTCCTGGGTTCAATCCACAGTACCGCCATTAAAAAAAAAAGTCTAAAAGAAGGAGGGAGGGAGGGAGGGAGGAAGGAAGAAACTTTGGGATCCTATTCTGGTACAACGGCCAAGCCCAGTTAAGGGGCTGCAAACTTGCCGGCCTACAAGCCCAGCCTAATAGGCTTGTGTGAATGTTGCCACAATTATGAATTTTTAAGAGAATCCAAAAATCTGGACTTTCATGTGAATCTTCCAGTTGTTAAATGTTGGCAACTAATTCAAAATTTACAATATACTATTTGAATCAAATAATTTTTTTGACAACACCATGTGAATCAAACAAAGCACAGCTGTGGGCCACATCCAGCCCACAGGCTTTGTGTCTGTGAACTAGAGGGAGCAGAATACTGGAGACTTTGGAGTCAGACACCAAGTCAAATATCGGCTCTGCTACTCTGTGTGTCTTTGGGCAAATCACACAACCTCCCAACGTCCTCATTTATGAAACAAGAACAACACTATTTCCCTCTGAGTTGTAATGAGGACAAGAGATCATGTCCAGTTAATGGCCAGCATAGCAGTTCCCTAAACGGAAGCCAATGATTGCTTAATCAGCGCTATTGACACATCTAAAAAAAAACACGTGTTTCCATGGTCAGCCTAGGAAAAGAGGGTATATGAACACCATGGAGGACAGGGAGAGGGAGCCTGGCTGACAGTCCACAGGCACTTCGGTCCCTAGAGAGCAGTTCTCGGAGGTGGCTTCCCTTGTTCACAGAGGAAACACCCTCCCGCCAACCCCTGCCCCCGCAACCATCCTCCTTCCTTTGGCTCTGAATCCTGGCTCAGCAGCACCATTCTGATCAGTCCTTCCATCGCCCATTTCCCTGGTCCTGGGAATGGGCAGCCCTAGGAGAGCGATGTGGCCAGACATCGTGAACAGCCTTCTGGTTGGTACCCTAGTCTTTCTTGAGTTGGTTTTCTGATGCACTTAGAAAAGCTATGTGCTCCAGGACACCGTAGCTGGTGTTCTGAGCCTGGAACTGATGGGGGGTGTCCTTCCTTTGAACCCCTAGACATTACCCTCATGGTCACCCCCAAACTGTGTCAGCCATGAGGAACTCCTGCAGGGCGTCCCAGAGGTCAAGAGGCCTGAGTCACTTACGTTATCTGAGAATACAGGGAAAATAAAAATGAACCCTTGCCAAGACAGGTTTTTATAGTATATTTAAAACATTTACTTTGAAAAATTAACACATTTTAACACACACAACATAATGCTGTTTAACCATGCTATTCACAGGGTAATTCCATGGACCTGCCTTTCCCACAGCACAGAAAGCCCTTCTCTATTTCCTCCGCTTGCCTGGTGACTCTTTATCACCATCCCATGCTTCAAAATTCAGCTCCTCTGCTGTGAATCCTTTTTTGACTTCCTTGTGAGGACACTCTTTGAACTGGTTGGTACAACCACATCCTTTTATTATTGTAATTTGGAATCTGTGGTTTTGCCTCCCACTGGCCTGGGAGCTCCCTGAGGGAAGGGGTTGTGTAAACACTTGTCAGTAACCCCAGCACCTGACAGTGAGCCTGGCAAGTAGTAGATGCTAAGTGAATGGGTGGTGGGATGGAAAGATGACAAGGCTCATCAAGAACGATGTGTTTATAATGAGACCAAGGGCAGGAGCCCCAAGACAGGAAGTGGTTGGGGGAAGCTTCCCACGTGGGGTAAGTGGCTGGGGGGCTGTGCCTCTAGCCCTGCACTTGTCTGGTTTCTGAACAGCATTTTCGTCCAAGGCTCAGTTGATCCCCTCACCTGGGACAGCCTCACTCTTTCTGGTTAAACTCCCTCCCCATCTTCAAGCTTAGTTCAACGGCAGCCACCAATATGGCACCTGGGCACAGTCACACTCAGAACTGGCACGTGAGAAGCAACCACTCGAAGAGGGAAACGTCTTTACCCTCATCCTCTTTCCTCCCTTCCCTGTGATATCTAAAAACAGGAACAGCTCTCCAGACGCTGTGCTTGGCCACTTGTAGGAAGGAAGCACCGGCTTACTGAGCACTTAGTCCAGGGTTGGACAGCACCGTCATTAGTGCTGATACTTCTCATTCCTGAGGCCATGGCGGGTGTAACTAATGGATCACGGGACTTCTCACCGAGCCAGAGAAACAGCCCATCTCCACGTAGCAATCCCGGCAGCTGCAGTCAATTGACTGGAGTTGGTGCATGCCACCAAACCTATTTAACATTTCATCTTACTGCCTGCCAGGCCCATTGCTAGGAGCTGCAGAAATGAATTAAACAATATCTGTGCCTTCAAGTTTGGAAGCAGGATGTAGGTAGAGCTTGAGAGCTGACAAACTTGTGAACACATATTTATAACCAGGTGAAGTATAAAACCAGGATTAAACATATGAATACAGTATTATGGAAGCACATACAAGGCAATGACTAATTCTGCCTAGAAGTGTGGTGCAGAGGTAGGTCTTGAATGATGAATAGGAGTAGAACGGACCAAGCAAGGTGGGAAGGGTATTCATAGCAAAAGGCTTAACATATGCTAAGGCTTGGGATCCAGAAAACACTGGAATGGGTATAAGGAGAAGAAAATCTATTCCCAGAGTGGGAAAGATTTTTTCCTGCATCTCTCTAAGCCATAGATATGCCATCTGTTAAAAAAAAAAAAGTACCTACCTCATAAGGTTGTGGTGAGGATTGAATAAGATAATGTGTAATGCCCTCACACAGTGCCTGGTTCAGTGAAAGTCAGCTCCTCCTGATGTCTCCAGAAAACCATGGGGCATGAACTTGATCTCTGGTAACTGAGCTGGAGTAGGTTTAAAGTAAAAGAACATCACCAGATTTTTAAAAAATATTGTAGTTTCCACGACTAAAATACATGCTTATGTTAGAAGAGTTGAAAATATTTTAAAAAGAGAAAAAAGAAAAGAAAATCTTACCTCCCCCAGCCCCATCCCAACCCAGAGAGAATCTCTGTTAATATTTTGGTGCAGTGTCTTCCAGACTTTTTCAGTGCAGTTCTTTTCTACACCTATGACACCATAGAAACAAAAAGTCCTCTGGTTTTTAATCACATAAAAATGATGACACAAGCAGTTTTCTGTATTACTGCGATTTCTTTGAATATATCATTTTAATGGCTAATATCCATTGAGTGGATCTATTGTAATTTATGCAAGCATTTCCCTGCTGTTGGACAAGCAGGTTGTCTACAATTTTTTTCCCCAATTGTCAATGATCTTATAGAGAACATCTCTCGACACAGAGAGGGCACATGTCCTTAGGGCCCTCGTAATAACTTGGGTTTCACTGAATGAAATGGAAGGCACAGTAAACTGGATGGCTTTGAGCAGAACAGTGACCTGAGTGTAGCCAGGATATATATGAATTTATTTGTATGTCCGGGACATGCTGGGGGGTGGGGGGTGGAGAGCTCTAGAAACACAGCAGTGTAAAGAAAAAGAAAAAGTTTCCTGCCACTTCAGTTCTACAAGGATTAAGCCATTACCCACCTAATTTGCCCACCCATTGGGAAAAAAACACTCAGTCGAACATAAAAAGATTACTGCTAACCACAAAGAACAGGCATCAGAATTTAATGATTTGAGTACTTTTCTATGTATGGGAAGATACAAGAATCTGCGGTCACTGAAACTTTTCCTTAGATGTGTATCTTATCTATCTAGGGGCAGTGTCCAAAGCACAGAATTTCCCTCAGGCGCACAGTTGGTAGGTGGGTGGTGGGCGACTGCAAGGGCTAATGGCTTGACCCTCTGATTCGTGTAGAACTGGAATGGCAGGCAACATTATTTTTCACACTGCTTGTTCCCAGAGACTCCCCTAGGCATGGTCCCTGACATGCAAGTGGCACTCGATAAATGCACTGATAAAGGAGAAAGGCAAGTAATACTATTCCCTTTTACAGGCAATAAAACCAGAAAGGAGATCTGATTGACTTCTGCCCCGATTTCTACAGTAGGAGCACCCAGAAGCATAGGGTCACAACCAAGGGCCTCCCAGGCCCTCCACCATCTCCTCCTCCTCCTCTGCTCCTCCAAGGGCACTGCAGAGCCAGGCCCCAGCCCCAGAAACAAGTCTAGCCTCCTAGAAAAAGATCCTAGGGCAGGAGTGGAGCTAGTGACAGCCTATTAATAACAATAATAGCACTTAAAATATGCCAGATACTATTCTCCCACAGTAACTCTTTGAGGCAGGTTCTATTAGCACCACCATTTTAAAGATGAAGAAACTGAGGTACAAAGAGGTAAGTGGCATGTCCAAGACAGTAGCAGAGCCTTGGCAATCGAACTGAGGCAGTAGAGCTGGAGGCTGCACCCGTATCCACTGAGTCGCCTCTTAACGGAGCAAAACATTAACACAGACAACAGAAGTCATAGCCTTGAGTTCTCGAGCTCCTTGTTTCTTCTTGGATAAATTGGAAACATTAATAGTTGCTAGCCTATAGAGTTGTAGGGAGATTAACGTATCTAGAGAATACAGTGCCGAGCACATAATAAGCGATCGATGAATGTTAATTATTGATATTACGGTTATGGGCGTTTCTGGGCCTGGGAAAGAGTGCAGGGCGATAGCCTTGCACGGTTTGCAGGTGAGATCACTTTGTGAGCCAGCGGCACGGGGCCCCTCACAGTCTCTCCCCAGCCCGGAGACTGCGAGCCCAAGAGTGAGGGGCCCCCAGAGGCTCTGGCCCCGCCCCACCAGACTTTAAAAAAAAAAACAAAAAACAGGGAGACGCTGGGCGCAGGCGCAGAA
Organism: Camelus dromedarius; assembly: GCF_036321535.1. NCBI lineage: Eukaryota > Metazoa > Chordata > Mammalia > Artiodactyla > Camelidae > Camelus > Camelus dromedarius. The sequence continues at coordinate 48,152,274 of NC_087451.1, forward strand.
AGCCAAGCCGTCGCCTTGCGCCCGCCCAGAAGTGCACAAGCATGGAGGGACGCGCGGACTCCCGCGGCGAGCCCCGCGCTTGGCTCTCTGGGTCCGTGCTGGGCCGCTGCTGCGTGGAGCCGCTCGTCTTCTTTGCCAACTTCGCCTTAGTCCTGCAGGACCCGGTCACCACGCAGTACCTGTGGCACCGCTTCAGTGCCGACCTTGGCTACAACGGCACCCGCGAGAGGGGCAGCTGCAGCAACCACACAGTGGATCCCACCGCGCAGGTAGCGGCGGCCTGGAGAAGGGGGCGACGTGGCGGCGGCGGGCCCTGGGCTACAGCGTGGGGGTAGCTGAGGTGGTGGGGCCTGCATGAAGGTTGGGGGCAGACCAGAGGGTTCTGGATATTGGGTGGTGGGCGGGTCCGGAGCAAAGCTGGAGCCTGAGGAAGCAGGGTTAACCAAAGGGAGTATTGACTGAAGAAAAAAAAACAAAAACGTACAGCCTAAAAGTTGAGAACTGCGTTTTATTTGGCTGACTTTCTGAGGACTCAAGCAGGAGAGGCAGCCTTTCAGAATAGCTCTGAGGGACTGTGTTCCCAAGAGATAAGGGAGAACCTAGGATATATAAGAGTTTTGCAACAAAAACCAGGTAGTGGGAACGTGGAATGATTACTGTTAATTAAAGAAAACCACACATCTCAAGTTAATGAACAGCCCTTTTCTCTGTATGGGGTGATGCAAGAGGCTGGGCTCATTGAAAACTTTCCTTTGATATACACCTTAGCTATCTTGGGCCAGTATCCTGTTCTTTCCCATCCTGAGCCCTCTCCCAGGGTGCATTGTTGGGGGTGGCTGCAGTGTCTGAGGGCTTGGCAGTGAGCAGTCCTTTTGTCTCCATCCCGAGTTCCCTCGGGGCTCACCTCAGGGGCGGTGGTAATGGCTGAAGGCTTGATGGCCACAGCATCCTTTGCCGGTATGCCTGGTAACATTTTTCATTCACAGTGGTAAAAGTAAGGAACGGGATCTTGTCCATTTCCCATACCCACCTCCAGTGTCAGTTTTAAGAGTTGTACTAAAATTGTCTCTGCAATTTAGGCTCCCAAGAAAGTCCTCATACCTGCATCTCCCAGGATGGTGATGGTATGGGGAGTGAGCAGCCTAGAGTGAGGAACAGCACCCCAGTAATAAGACTTTTGTCCCCACAGGAAGTGGAGACTCTTACCTCCCACTGGACCCTCTACATGAACGTGGGCGGCTTCCTGGTGGGACTGTTCTCATCCACTCTGTTGGGCGCCTGGAGTGACTGTGTGGGCCGCCGTCCGCTGCTAGTGCTGGCCTCGTTTGGCCTGCTACTCAATAACCTGGTGTCCATCTTTGTGGTACACCTGCAGCTCCATGTTGGCTACTTTGTTCTGGGCCGCATCCTTTGTGCCCTCCTTGGAGATTTCAGTGGCCTCCTGGCTGCTGGCTTTGCCTCCGTGGCAGATGTCAGCTGCAGCCGCACCCGTACCATCCGAATGGCCCTGCTGGAAGCATGCATTGGGGTGGCAGGGATGCTGGCGAGCCTTGTTGGAGGTCACTGGCTCCAGGAGCAGGGATATGCCAACCCCTTCTGGCTGGCCTTGGCCTTGCTGATAACCATGACCCTCTATGCAGCATTCTGCTTTGGTGAGACCGTGAAGGAGCCAACACCTGCTCGGCTCTTCACACTCCGTCACCACCGATCCATTGTCCAGCTCTACGTGGCCCAGGCCCCAGAGAAGTCCAGGAAGCATTTAGCCCTGTACTCACTGGCCGTCTTCGTGGTGATCACTGTGCACATTGGGGCCCAGGACATCCTGACCCTCTACGAGATGAGCACACCCCTTTGCTGGGACTCTAGGCTGATCGGCTACGGTTCTGCAGCTCAGCAACTCCCATACCTCAGCAGCCTGCTGGGCCTGTGGCTTCTGCAGTACTGCCTGGATGACACCTGGGTGGCTGAGATCGGTCTGGCCTTCAACATTCTGGGGATGGTTGTCTTTGCATTCGCTACCATCACACCCCTCATGTTCACAGGTAAAGTGTATGGGCTCAGGGACAGTTTGTCTCAGAATTGCTGGGTGAAAAATGGGGGCTAGCCACCTGCTGCCCCCAAACGTAGTTCATGCCTATGTCTTAACATCATTGTGCCCCTAGGCTGCACTGGAGGACAGACAACTAAGAAACCTCACAAAAATACTATCTTTGTCATATAGAAAATACAGACCTTCAGTAGCCAAGGTCATTCACTCACATTATCAACCATAAATGTTGGTGGTAAGATAGAGCAAAGACAAGAATATGGCTCATACACTAATTGCTTTACTCCTTGGCCTCCCACAGCCTGCATTCATGGTGTTCTTAAGCAAAGTCCATGCCATTATTGCCTTCACACTCGCTTCTCCGATAAGAATCACAGGACCTGTCTCAAATATCCTTCGTCAGCTTCTCTGGGTTTTTAAAAAAGCCAGTCTTCTCAGATCACAGATAACACACTCCTGCTTGGGTTAGTTCTTCTTCTCCCCTCCTCTCTTCCTTTTTTTTTTTTGGTGGAAGAGGGCAGCTGGGAATGAGGAAGTTAACTTTTCTGAAGGAACAGATTTATTTTAATAGAGCCCTAAAATATTTTGTTTACAGTCAGCCAGTCAGTAATCAAGAGATTTCTGCTCGCCTAGACGGTGTGACTGGCGGGGACCCAGGTACTTTTCTCTCCTGCCCACGGCATCTCCCATGGACTAGGTGCTGGGCTCAATGCCCTTGGGTGTGCAGGGATGATGAATATGCTGTCATTGCTCTGGTGAGCCTCAGCAGAGTGGGATTTGGGGGCTGTCACCTGAAGGGCCCCTGGGAGGCCTCATTGTCTAACCCACTTTGGAGGCTCCACTGTCCTCCAACAGTTTGCAGTTTTCCTGAGGAGGCAACAGTTGCGCAAGGGAGAGAAATGGTTATGAAGGAAACAGTGTAGCCTGTGAGTAACTAAATGTCAAGGGAAAGGGAACTTGCATTTACTGTGTGCTTACTGTCCCCTGTCATTGTCTCTTTACCCTGCTGAGGAAGTTCTTCCTGTGTCTAACCCGAGTCCCTCATGGGATAGGTACCAGAGCTCTGCTGCCTCTCACTTGGGCATCCATCTTCACAACCCCATTTTCTTGATGATTGTTTCTTTCTCCACAGGGTATGGGCTCCTCTTCATGTCATTGGTTATCACACCTGTCATCCGGGCCAAGCTCTCCAAGCTGGTGAGCAAGTCAGAGCAGGGTGAGTGTCAGGGTTAGCCCTTGTCTAGTTCCTCATACCCAGTATTGCCTGAACCTGGCAGAGGGCAGCCGTGGGCTGGGAGGCATCTGTCCTTCCTCCCTCCCACCCTGGAGAAGTAAGTAGCCAAGACAACTACGTTGCTGTCACAGTGCCTAGGGCTGGCAGAGGACCACAGTGCCTTGGAATTTGCAGTCATGTGCACGATTATGTCCTTTTGGATCAGCCAAGCAGAGGATTTACTCGTTCCAGACCCCAGCTTTTCCATCTGTAAAATGAATGTCACAATGCCAGAGTTCCCTACTTCCCTGGGGTCAGAGCATACAAGCTCAGAGGAGGCGAACAACTTTGTGATGTAGATTTCACCGTCTCTGCGTGGCAGATGAAGCAGAGGATTAAACTGACTCACCCAAGGTCATCAGTCAGTGGTGGAGCTAGGATGCACACCTGGATCTGTTTTCAAGAGCAGCAGGTCTTGGGATCTGGGTTTTAGTCCTGGCCCTGTCACCCTCCTGGCTGTGTGATCTTGGACAGGTCCCTTTCCCTCTCTGGACCTGTTCCTCATACGTAACACGTGTGGATTGCTCTTGATGACATCTACAGGCCCTTCCAGCTCTGGCAGTCTGGCAGTTTAATCTCAACTTCCGTTGGGTTGTTGCTCACTTTGCAAAATTCGGGTTCTGCTGGCATATCTATAAAGAATAGCTTCTCAGGCTTCTAGGTCTTTAGATCTCAGTCTGAAACGTCTGGCTCATCCACTTTTCCCCGCCTGCCCTGGAAGGAGGATCTGGTGATGGCAGAAACTCTGGTGCCATATATAGCCCACCATGGGTTCTGTTGTCCCCAGAACCCATGTGACTTCGTTTATTCACTCATTAAGTTTTTTTCTATCACCTTCACTGTGCCCAGAGATGCATGCCAAGGGGAACAGGAGAAAAGAACAGCCCTTACTAACTGGCTGACTCCAGGGGGCTAGGCCCCATGATGGGCGCTTTACGTGCAAATTTAATGTTACCAACAGATTCAAAACCATTTTTATCAGGCTTTTGCTAGAAGACATCACATGTACTTTTATATATGTATAATAACAGTCATTTGTTTGGTAGCCACTGTGTGCCAGGTGCTTCCTATGCATGCCTTCATTGGAGTCTTATCATGATGCAGGATTTATAGGTGAGGAAGGTGAGATTCAGAGAGGTTAAATGACTTGCCCGAGGTCACACAGCTGCGTGGCGGTGGTGCCGAGGTTTGCACTTAGGTCTTTCCGATTCCAGAGTGGTATTTATTTCTTCACAGGTGCTCTCTTTTCTGCTCTGGCCTGTGTGAATGGCTTGGCCATGCTGATGGCCTCCAGCATCTTCAACTCGCTCTACCCAGCCACCCTGAACTTCATGAAGGGGTTCCCCTTCCTCCTGGGAGCTGGCCTCCTCTTCATCCCGGCCATTCTGATTGGGTAATGCAGGGCTCTGACCTGTGTTCAGAGTGGAGCTCTTTATCCTAAAGGTGTCCTCCTCTGCCTCCTCCCAAGCAGAAACAGCATCCTCATTCCTGGAGCTCTTCCCCTGTGGGTGTGTCAGTCTCAGCCTGACTCTCCCTTAGCAGATGGTCACCTAATCCTCTGGGAGCCATTCCCCAGGGACAAGGCAGAGGGCTGGTAGGGGAAGGGTCAGGCTCACAGTGCCTCCTGGAAAAGCTACATTCTTGCACCCAGTTCCCCCATTTTACAGATGGAACTGTGGCTGGCAGAAATGTGCTAAATGGAAGCCTAGAGGGCTTCCTTGGCCAGGCGTGGCTGGGCCACAGGCTCACCTGACCCAGTTCTTCCCCTGATGATAGCCTCAAGAATCATTTGCCAGAACCCTCTGTCTCTGGACATGGTCTCCCACCTCTCAGCCTGGGGAGGGGGATACCTGGACCCGCCCACCCAATAAAACCTGCGTCACTTCTCCAGGATTTGAAGGTCCCCACCTGTTAAATCTGAACCTTCTCTCTGGTCTCTCACAGGATACTGGAAAAGACTAATCATTGCCCTGAATTCCAGCAGTTTCCCCAGAGCCCCTGATCTGCCTGGACCAGAGGACAAAGGGCAAGAGGAGCAAAGTGAGCACTAACCAACTGGAAGTATTGCCTCTGGATCCCAGCCCTCAGCAGCACCGGCAGCTCCCTGCAAAGGGCAGTGTGGTCAAGCTCGACCAAGGCCCCCACCTCATCCACAGCTATGCCAGCCTATGACTCTAGGATCTGGAATTGTAACCCAGACAGACCCACTCCAGGGCAGGCAGTGGGGGAGCCATTCGGAACAGGGATCTGTTTACCCTGTAGGCCATCAGGCACATAGAACCCTCCAGGGGAGAGGAAAGGTCCTGATGGAGGTGACACTTCAGGGACCAGTTGAAGCATGAGGGCTGGCCCCTCTGCTTCCAACCGAAACTGCACAGCTCACAGTGCTCAGTTTACCACGAGCAGCCACCAGTCACTCCTTAGTGATGAATATGGTGCTTGGTCAGTGCTGGCTTTGTAGGGAGGGAGGGTTGTGGGAGTGGCTTGGTGCCCCCTGGAGGGAGAGTGCACTGTCTGAGGGTGGGAATCAATCTCTTGGGCTTAGCAGTGCCAAACATAATAATTATAATCACCCTGAAATGAACCTTCTGGCCCCCAAGGCATTGGGCTGTGGGGCCCTCTGTTTTCCTGTTCACAGTTTGCCCACCAGAGGTCAGACAGCAGTAGCTGCTGGAATGGACAGGAGCCCCTGAGCAGCCATGGGATTGGTACTGGACATGGCCAGCCCAGACCTCCTCCTGACTGACCATTCTCTTCTGAGCTGCTGGGATGTGGAGGGCTGCCAGGCTTGCATCAGGCCAGCAGAGAGACTCCGGGCAGAGACCTGACCGCTTGTTCCTCAGTGTCAGAGATCCACTCCCTGAAGGCACCTGTACTGGTCTTCCTGGCTACACCAGCCCAAGCAGAATCAGTTTTTGTTACCATTCAGCCCTCCAGCACCTCCCTCATTGCTGGGCATTTCAGCAGGGCCATGTGCTGACACTCTCCCTTGTTTATCTGTAGGTCAACAGGAACCTGGAGATGGGCCTGACCCTCCAGAAAATGAGGGGCCCATTTCTAGGGCATTAGGAAAGCCTGGACCTAAAGTTGAAAGGCAGAATAGGATTCAGTATTAAGGCACTGGCTTTGATGAAGGCCATAAGCCCCCAAGCAAATCAGATGGTACTTGACTCTTCAAAACAGAATTGGCCACAGGGCATGACCCCCTGCCAGTATTTCTACCCTCATTCTCTCTCACCTGCCCTACCAGCCGGTTTCCTGGCTAGAAATCACGTAGGTAAAATGGGGGAGGCCCAGAGTAAACCAGGGTCAATTGTGGCCTTCTGTAGCCTGGGCCTGTGTCCAGATTCCTATCTCACTGTCCCCTGTCATTGGGAGATCAAAGCAAGAAGAGGGCCTGGGCTGTACTCTGGGCAGGGCCTCTAGCTCATTCATATTTGGCATTAAGCAAGGTGGTAGTTCAGTGACATCCCCTAATTAATCATGGTTGGACAAGTTAGGAAACACTAGATTGAATAATGTTCTAAGATCCTTTTTCCCTCATACATTCTAGAATGAGAGGCCTCTATTCATGGGCCTTGGGGGAGGATGAATGAGTTGGAGCTGGACTTTTGACTTTTGAATGCTCCTGAGCAGTTCTTGGTCCAGAGAGGGGCGGGGTGAGGCTGACTCAGCCCTGACCTGGGGGCAGCAGCTAGGGCCCAGCCAGGCAGAAAACCCTGCCCCTGAAGACCCGTGTCAGAGCAGGCTGCAGGGGAAAAGGCTATTTCTCAAAATCTCAGGACTAACCCTGTGGGGCCAAGTCTAGATGAAAGGTGAGGGCCAAGGTGCCCGCCTGGGCCTCAATCTGGGCAGTGTTTGTCATGGTGGGGGATGCCGGCCCCTGAACATGCTGGCCTGGCTGGGGGAGGGTCATCACTTCAGCAGCTCTGGTGGGGCCTGGAGTCTGGGCAGTCGTTCCTCAGAGAGGCAGGAGACAGGCAGCAATGGGGGCTGTACCGAACAGAAAAACAGTGCTGGGAAACTTCCCTGAGTACTGCTCAAGAGAGCTCAGAAGGGAGTGGGGCTGGGGACAAAAAAGACAGGAAGCTTCTCCTGGAGGAGACTCATCAAACTGTATTATTATTGGTTCTGCTTCATGAGGGCAACATTCAGTCTGCCTCAGTCACCATGCTATTCAGGGCCTGGCACTGGTGGGCATTCATGTGGCAAGGAAGGAGAGTCAAATGCAAAGGACCAGCTGAAGACAGTATTTTTGGCAGGGAGGGGACTGGAAGGAAGGAGTCCGAAGCCTGACGATGTGGCTCGAGAACTCAGAGTGGCCTGTGGCCTGGCCAGTACCTTCAGGAGGTGGCTTGGGAGCTGAGCCAGCCTTTAGGTGTGAACCCACTGCCTTCAGGAGGGGAGAGGCAGGGCAGGTCCCAGCTGATCCCACTAGCTGGAACCTGGATTTATTGGAGGGAGGATACAACCCTGGTGGAGGAAGCACCCAAGGGACTCCTGCTCGGTTATTTCTGTATAGCCTCTGGGTCAGCCTTCTGTTACAAAAACCTGTCCCCCACAGCTAGATTCTTTGGGGCAAGGGAGAAACCAGCCATCTGTGGCTCAACAGTCCTGCCCAGGATGATTCTTAGGAGAGCAGTCCCAACAGCAGTGGGCTGAGCAGCAGGAGGCCAGGTCTGCATCCTGGGGCTGACACTCATGACTTGGGAAACTGGGCACATCATTCATTTCCTTCTCTAAAATGGAGATGATACCAGGTAAGGTTGCTCTGATGATTAGAGACCATGGAGTGTCAGGGAAATGGCAAAGATTTGTGAGACATTTGTGTTTTACAGCCTTGCTACCCACCTGAGAGTTGGTGAGAACTGCAGAAACTCAGGCCCCACCCCAGTCTCCTGAATGGAATTTTAACAAAATTCCCAGATGATTTGAATGCACCCCCTTGCCCTGCTGCAGGGTCTTGCCTCTTCCCAGGGAGCTACAGTTCTGCCCAGGCTACTGCTGATGCCACAGGGCGCTGCCTTGCCCCACCTCCCCCTGAGCAAGTGGGTGGGCAGCCTTGGGTGGGTGAGGGGCTGGGGAAGGGAGCTGGACCAGGCAGAGGCCCAGGGCACAGCACCAAAGCATAAGTAAGGGGGCTAGCTGCCCTTTGAGACATGGCCTCCCCTGCTCAGACCCAAACAGGGGACTCCCATGTACCAGTGAGTGTAGGCCGCAGCTGCAGACCAGTGAGACCAGTACAGGCTGGCTCAGCCTGACCCTGACCCAGGTGTGGTGAAGGAGGCCACACGTCAGGAAGGCTGGGAGAGGGGCCAGGCCAGCTAAGGACACTGAGTGGTTATAGGGCAAGGCCACGGGGTGCAAAGAAGTGGTGAGCCCAGGGGCCAGAAGCTGTCTGGGTGGAGAGCCATGGCTGGACTCATCCCCAGCTGGCTCCCAGGCCCAGGCCCTTGCGGGGCGGAGAGCGTTGGGCACTGTGTTAATGCCTGTTTGAGGCTGCCTGCCTTCACTCTACTCAAGCTGGCTGCTGTCAGGGCAGGAGAAGGGTAGTGTGCAGCAAACCCTCAGTCTCCAGGGTCTCCAGAACTGAGCAGTGACCCTCCCACAACAGAAACAGGACCTGGTGGCAGGGCCTAGGGAGGTCTTAGCACCCCCAATGCCTGGCTTCCCTTCCCTTTCCAGAGGAAGCTGGGTTTGAGGTGGACCATGAGGGTGAGGAGATAGAGAGCCATTTCCTGAGAAGAGCCCAGGCTGTCTCAGCCCAGGGAGGACAGTCTGAGTTGTTCCATTGGGGGGTGAGGAGGATGATGGAAATGGGGGTCATGGCAGGGCTTGGGAACTAGGGACTGGTTAAGTTGGGCCCAGGGGTACAGCACCCTCCAGACTGGTGTCGGAGCCTGCAGACGAGTCCCGGGAGGAGCGGCCCTGCAGGAAGCGGATGATCTTCTCAATGGTGGCCTCCTGGTACTCATGGGACCACCTGTGGGCACAGAGGCCGGTGGGTCAGCGGGCTGGGCAGAGGGAGCTGCCACTGGGGGCATGCGTAACCCACCCCGCCCCTCCTCACTTGATGCCGTTGAAGCTGAGCACAGCCTGCATGTCCTCAGGCAGGGCCTGGGGCTCTGGCCACTCGAAGCCATCAATGACAGGCACGATGTTCTTGCCACAGCTCAAAGCAGTCACAATCTCCTGGAGAGAGAAGAGGAGGGAAGAGGAAGAGACCCTGGGTCCCATCCAGGGACCTGGGGCCAGGCAGGCACTGGGAGGGCCAGTAGCCCAAGGCTGAGCCCAAGAGCCCAAGGTGGGATACTGGCCTTGAAGTCCACCTTGATGTCTCCCTCACCTGCTGTGGTAATATATATATATATATATATATTTGGTCTTTGTTCCAGGTTCTTGGCACCAAGCTCCTAAAACCCTCAGAATCTCAGATGACCTGGGAGGTAGGAGGCTCTGCCTAGGTAGCTTCAGGATGGGGGCTGGTGGCCAGAAAGACTAAGCTATGCTTAGAGGGTTGGAACTTTCAGCACTCCTGGCCCCCCTGCCCCAGACACTTCCAGGGAGGGGAGAGGGGCTGGAGATTGAGTCCAGTCACCAGTGGCCGATGTTAATCATCACGTAGACTTAATCAGCCTACATGATCAAACTTCCATAAAACCCCTAAGGATTGGGTGGGTTGGTGAATACATTTAGATGCTGGGAGGGTGGCCCAGAGAGGCATGGAAGCTCTGTGCCCCCCTGCCCATGCTCCCACTCCCCATACCTTACCCTATGCATCTCTTCCACTTGGATGTTTCTGAGTTGTATCCTTTATAATAAGCCCAAGAATAGTTAAGTGCTTTCCTGAATTCTGCACGTCATTCTAGCAAATTATTGAACCTGAGGGGGGAGGTCATGGGGACTCATGAATTTGTAGCCAAGGCAGTCAGAAGTGCAAGTGGCCTGGGACTTGTGGCTGGGTCTGTGGTGAGGGCTGACTTCTGGGACTGAGCCCTTAAACTATGGAGTCTGACATCCGCTCCAGGTAGTAGTTAGTGTCAGAACTGAACTGAATTGTGGGCCAGCCAGTTGGTGCTGGTGAAATGGAGAATTGATTGTTGGTGTGTGAAAAACTCCACACAAATTGGTGTCAGAAGAAAAACATCACACCTCCTGCATCCAGATTGATCCATGAGGAGCCCTGCCAGTTGTCATCCTTACTTATTTCTCAAATCCACCCATTTTTCTCTCCTCCACCCGCTACCACTGCCCTGCTCCAACCCTGTATTACCATTACTCCCCACCCAGTCTCTTCTCATCCATTCTTGCCCCGTGGAATTCACTCTTCACATTGCCCTTTCACCTAGCCACTCTTTGCAAAATGCAAATCTGATCATGTCATACCCTACTTAAAACTCTTCATGACTTTATATGGCTCTTAGAATAATGTTCAAAGCTTTATGTGGTTGGCCACAGCTCACTTCTCAAACTCTACCCCATCCTGTTCTCCCAGCCCTAGATTTGCCATCCCCCCCCCCGCGCACAGGGCATTTGCACATGCTGTCTCCTATGTCTAGAATACTTTTCCCTGCCCTTTCACATAGCTAATGCCAACTCATTTTTCTGATCTGAACTCAATCAGCCTTCCCAGGGAAGTCTTCCTTCACTTCTCTGACCAGTTCAGATCCCCTATTTTAGGCTTTCATAGACTTCGCAGCACCTACAGTTGCAAATTTAAATTAACTAATGAGTAATTTACTTATTATCTGTCTTCCGTACATAAGACATAAGGACCGGGACCATGTCTGGTTTTCACTCACCTTGTGTCTCAGGATCTTGTACAAAGCCCTGCCCATAGCCAGCCTTTGCTAAATACTTGATGGCTAACTGGCTAAATGAAAGAATGAGACAACATTGCATAGCAGTTAAGGTTGTACTCTGGAATCATCAGATCTGGGTTCATATTGAGTCTCTGACACAGGCTCTGTCATGTGAGGCAAAAACAACATCTCTAATTTCTAAAAATAGGGTTAATGATAGTCCCTAACTGGTAGGATTGTTGGGAGGCATAACTGTGATAACCCATTGCAAGTGATTAGAATAGCACCTAGCAAGTAGTGTATGTTTAATAAGTAACAAGTAATTATTTCCTCCTTTGTGAAGTGGGGATAATAAAGCTTACCTCATCAGGTTGTTGTGAGGCTATGACTATTAATGGGTGCTCTGGTAAGTGCTTATTGAATATTTTTTTTTTCCTTTCAAGGGGGAGCCACAGGGATTAGGCTTTTTGAGTGCAGTTCACTTGTGGTTTTCCATATTGATTACCCACTAAATGTGGCTTCAGGGAAAGCAGTTTTAAAACCAGAGGCAATTAAGCACTAAAAACAACCAAGGAGGGATAATGGAGCCTTTGGGACTGGTCCAAGGCAAAGGCTCTCACCACTCCTCCTGCTCCTCCCTCCTTGCAGTCTGCTGGGCCAGTGATGGATGCCACACACCCTTGCGGAGCAGAGCCTTCCTGGGGAAGGAACCTGCATAACTTCAATCCTGATTGATTTCTGGGGAACCTCTCCATTTTATGACTGAGAAGAAGGAAGCCCAGCGAAGGGAAGGGACTTGCTCCCAAGTCACATATATGCCCAGCCCAGGAGGGGCCAGGCCTCTGACTCAAGCATTCAGATTCCAAGTTTCAGGCTGTTTCAACCAAGCCCTCTGCCTCTCTTCTGAGCACTTGAATGAATTCTGACCTTGCAGCAATTTATTTGGGAACCTTTAGACATTTGTTTTATCCAGAATTACACAGTAAAGTTAGAAGATGTGTATGGTTCTCCTAGTCATCTCAGCTTCATCAGTATCACTCATCTGTTTAATCATTGATTTAATTATTCTATAAACTCTTCAAGAACCTACTTTGTACTATGCATGGTTTTAGGCGTCAGGGATCCAGCATGAATAAGGCAAGGTCTGAGATCTTATGGAGCTCACAAACATTCCTCTCTTTTTCTCAGAAGGTCACCAGCTCTAGGCCATCAGTCATGATCCTCCAGGGTGTCTCTCTGACCCAGCACCTCCTCCCCAAACCAAACCCAAAACTCAGCCTCTCCTACATGGCCTCTGGGGCCTGACCCTCTTCCCCACTGTCCATATGGGCTGCATCCTTTGTCAGAGCCTTCTCCTTAAAACCCACTGGCCTGGCATCACTGCCCTCATGGGATCCCTTTCCCCAGTGCTTTAAGCACAGGTCTTCTCTCTGCCTTTAGGAACCCCATAACCTGGCTCCTTAGTTCTTATCTAGCCAGTGGTGTGCTGGTACATGTTTAACAAGTAACTCTCCAGAGGGGAAAAAAAAAACAACCAACCGAACAAATAAAACCCTAATTTGTAGTTTTTACCAATTTCCTTAGTGTAACTACTCCCAGCCTGGCTGACTTCAGGCTACTGACATGATGTCACTGAACTTGGAGTTGGAAAGAGAGATGATTACTCTGGTGTCAGCTGAATCCAGTCCTATCCCACCACCTTCCCCCCCACCCCTCAGATCTGAGCCATAGGACAAAGTTGGATCCTAAGAAAGAGCACGGGCTTTGGAGTCAGATAGACAAGAGTTCAAAGCCCAGCTCTGATTTCTATACCAGCAGTGTGGCCATGGGAAAAAGTATTCTACTTCTCTGAGTGTCAGTTTCTTCATCTGTAAAATGGAGAGGCCAATACCAGTAATAATGTAGGTTTTTGTATCTTTCTCATCCCTACTTTTGTTCTTTGCTCATGCTGTTCCCCTGCCTGGGATACCTTCTCTTCCACTGATCTAAATTCTTGAGACTCTTCTCAAGTCCTGCTTCCTCCATGAAGCCTCCCCTGATTATTCCAGCCCTCAATGATTTCTCCTTTCTCCATATTCTTACGGCAAGTAAGAGGTTGGCCTACCTGGCTTTACACTGACATTAATTTCCATATGATCTGGTCACTCTGGGCATATTCTTGTCTTTAGGAAAAGGGCCCTATACATATGACTACTGCTTCCTTTAGCCCTGGCCTCAGCTCCTGCTCACTGATTAATGATTAATGACTAATAACCAGCAGATGTGACATGGATCCATCCATCTATCCATCCATCCTACAAGTATTCAATTAGTTTCTACTATGTGTTAGGCACTGAGGATACAATGGGGAATTAAACAATGGTAGTACTCATAATAATTGTACTACTACTACTAATTACAGCCATTATAGAGCAGTTATATGCCAGGCATTCTGCTAAGCACTTCACAAATTTTAGCTCTTTTAATCCTTATAACAATATCCTAGGGAATTAGGTACTATAATTATTCTACTTTCCAGTGATAAACATGAAACTCATTAGGGTTAAATAACTTGCCCAAAGCCAGAGCCAGGATTCAAACTCTCAGCTTTGTGCTCTTAACAATGCCATTGTGCCTGTCACTATGCTCTCCTGCCCCCTTCCCTCACAGAAATTATTTTTCAAAGCATTTTCATCCCTTTCTGGACCCTCACAACAATCCTACAAAATAAAAGCCAGGCAAGTTATCCCCATTTTGTAGATGAGAAAACTGAGGCTCAGAGAGCCTAAGTAAATGGCTAAAGTCCTGTTACAGTCAGAGCTGTGGCTCCTAACTTCCAGTGGGGCCATGAAGGTTGCTGGTGTTCAGATGAGAAAGAATGGGACGAGGACTTTGTCCCCTGTGCCACAGGCCAATGCTGAGACCACAGAGGCCAGCACTTACCTTGTGCACCCAGTCCTTGCAGTCATGGTCCTGCATGCACTTGTCCAGGGCCCCAGCTGACAAAACCAGCACAAAGTTGCGGGCATCTGTGACACTCTGGATGAGCTTGTCTTCAAACTTGCCCGCTTCCAGCTTCTCCACATCGATGAAGACACTGAAGCCGTGCAGCTGCAAGTGCACCTTCAGGAGGCTGCAAAAACGTCTTATGTCACTGCCATGGCCTCGCCCCAAGGTCCCAGGCTGCCTGCCTGCCTGCCTCTCCTCACCTGGCCAGCTGGGAGCCCGAATTCCGGCGGTAGCTGATGAAGACATCTGGAGTGTCCCCGCTGGGCTTGCAGCCCGTGCAGGGAAGTGGGGAGTGTAGCATTTCTGAAGCAGATAAAAAACAGCCTGGTGAGGGTGGCTCCCCCATCATTCACCACGAGGTACATCATCCCCTACACACTCAGCCCCCTAAGCCCGGCTCAGGCCGGGCGGCTTGCTCCAAAAATGTGGAGATGGTGAGATGAGGCCTACTGGAAGGCAGGATGCTAACCAGGGGTGAGGCCCTCTCAGAAAGCAGACATCATGTTTTAGGGACATTGATATGCATCTCCGGCTCTGCCCTCTGTCTAGAGCTCCAGACCTGCACAGCCAGCAGCCTGCAGGCACTCCAAATCCAACACATCCCAAATCCTCCTCTGACCCTCTTCTTCCTAGTCTCCCACCAAAGCCAGAAACCTGGCTATCAGCCTCAACTCCTGCCTCTCATTCATTCCTTCAACAAATATTTACCAAGCGCTTTGTGTGTATGAGGCACTATTCTTAGTGCTTGGGATACAGCAATGAACAAAACAAACCCTGCCCTCATGGAGCTGACATTCAGTGCTCAGAGCCAGGCATCATGCTCTGTGGCTTCTGCCTTCTAACATCCTGGACTCCAGCCCCAGGGCCCTCCCTGTGTCCAGGCCCCCAAATCCAGCCTCTTCAGTTGTCTCCCTAAATCCACACTTGCCCAGTCTAATCTGTTTGCCATAGCCACCAGGGAGATCTTCCTAAAATCCAAATCTGAGCGTGTCATTGCCCCCACTTAAAAACCTCTGCATGGCTCCCTACTCCCTACAAAAGGGAGTTGTAAGCTATTTTTTGCTGTAGACCCTCTCATTCTAAAAAAATAAATCTTAGGGGTTTACTGGGAACTGCACTGGAAAAATGATAGAAGCTGGTCTGCTTTGGCTGAAGCAAAAAGAATGGGGCCAAAGCCCAGTCCCCTGCCCCTTATGGGAGCTTAATACATACTTACTGAATGAGATGAATGAAAAGAACCCATCATCTTATAATATTCAGACTTAACACAGAAAACTTCTGTCTGTTTACAAAGAAAGGCAGAAGCTCAAGTCAGAGTTCTGTCATTTAATAACTCATAACCTTGGGAAATGTATTTAAATTATTTAAATTTGAGATTCATCATCTTTAAAATGAACACCCATGATGGAAATGTTCTTTATCTTTGATTATGATGGTGGTTACACAGGGGTATACATTCAAAACTGTCCAAACTGGACACTTTTAAGTTAAATTATATCTCTTTTATTCTTTAAAAAGTTAAAAAAAATTAACGCCCATTGCATAGGATGTATGTAGAGATTAATGAGATAATATCTGTTAAAAAACTTACACAGGACCTGGCCTAGAGTAATTAATGATAAATATTAGCTACATAGTAAATTAAAATAAATTAATAAAGAGGGCTGCTAGAACCTGAGAATCCACTCTGCTCTCACAACCTCCCTAAAGCACCCACACTTTGTAGGCTGTTGATTAACAGGATAAGCCCCTAGTCTTCCCACCCACATTCACTCTGTGCACCCCCCATGCTGTCTTACCTCCTTACTTGTATATATTGCTCCTTCTGCCTGGGTTGCCCTTTCCTTCTGCCACCACTCTTTCCCCCACCCCCAAATACATCCTTCCAGACCTGGTCAGGTATCCTCTCCTCTCCAAAGCCTAGGTCTGGGCAGACAAGATAGGTGGTGCTTCCTCTAGGCTCCCTCTGGAGTCCTGGGCATGCTACCTGCTGGGGTCACCTGCCTGTGTATTCTCCCACCCTCCTACCCACCTCAGACTGGGAACTCCTTGAGGGCAAAGTGCAAAATATTCGTCTTCCCATTCTTAGAGCCCAGTCTGGCACAGCCAACGTGCTCAATCAATCCGAAGTGGGGCTCAGAGGCTCCCCTCACCCCTCCAGGGCTGGGGCTAGGGCTGGGGCTGGGGCTGGGGCCGGGGCATGGGTGGGAGCAACTGACCTCTGGCAGCCGTGAGGATGCGGGCGCGGTGCACGCCCAGGCGGATGCCACAGTCCTCCAGGAGCTGCTGCTCAGACACGCGGTGCAGCAGGGAGCGGTCTAGGCCACAGCTGACCAGGCCATATGTGTACTGGCGGAAGCGCGGGTCCAGGCTGCCCAGCCAGTCAGCCAGGTTGCTGCGGTCGCACGTAGCGTAGTTGGCGAAGGTCTTAAGCTCCGTGAGCTCCCTGAAGAATCTGCACCGGAGGGAGGAGAGGAAGCTGAGGTCTTGATTGGAGACTGGCTAGAGGCAGAGGGGGCGTTTAGTTAGACCTGCCAAGGGGGATGTGCTGGCTAGAGGCTCTATACCTCTTTCGGGTGATGCCCGACTTCATGCCCAAGTCGGTCTGGAGTTCCTCCTCCGTAAGCCGCAGAAGCAGGTCTCCATCTACCTGCTGCTCCTGGAGGAGGGGTCAGGTGTAAGGAAAGGCTCCCCTCCTCATCATTTGGACCCCACCCAGCACAATGTCAAGGGCAGGGACCTGGAGATGGCGGTGGGGAGGAGAATGGGACCCAGATGAGAACCAACTGACTCAGAAAGTGGCCGAGTACAAGCTCCCCACGCCCAAAAGGCCACCCTAGTGCCGCAGGCGTGAGGTCCCGGATGGGGATTGGTCGCCTGTGTACAGGGCGCCCCTAGCGGCCGCGCGGCACTCAGGCAAGCACCCGCTTCCAGACCGCTGTCCAGCGATTCTGCGCGGCTCTACCCGGAAGCTCTCGCAGTACTGGGAGAAGCCGATCTGCTGCAGCCACGTCTGGACCTCGGCCTCCTTCCAGCTGGCCACGCAGGGCAGGATGGGCCGCGGCACCTCCTCGCCCAAAAGGCGCAGCGCGCGCTTGGCCAGCGCCGACGTCGTGCCATTAGTGGAGTAGGAGACGAGGCGTTTCAGGCTTTGGATGGCACCTATGTCGCTGAATACCTGGCGAAGTATGGGGAGAGGGTGTCTTGGATCCACCAGTTGCCCTGTCGTGCCTGGTCCCTCCCCGCGCCTCTTTTCACCGCTGAGAGCCCCACCACCTACCCTAGGTCTCCCTTCATCAACTAAATCACCAAGTCCTGTGGATTCCTCCTCCTGACGTTCCCTCAACTCTTGACCAGGTAAGTCCCTCCCATGTCTCCTCCCCTCTACAGCTTCCATCTGCTGTGGGATAAAGTCTAGTTCTCAGTATGGCTGCCAGGCCTGGCACAGTGCAGTCCCTCCCACCACTCTCAGCTCTCCACCTCTTTCACCAAGCCACACTCCTCTGACACCCACCCACAGAGGCTCTCCCACCTCTGGGCTTCAGCCTGTGGTGTTTCCAGACACTTAGTTCTTCCAGCCTGCTTGTGGGAATCCTACTCATCTTTTGAATCCAAATTGATTGGAACCTCCTGCACGCAGCCTGCTTTGATTTATCCACAGTTTGGCCCATACCTCCAATTAGACCTTGTACCGCACTCTCAATGCCACTGTCATTAATTGACAATGCAACTTCCACTAGACTGAAAGCTGAAGTCATGTCTTAGTCACCCCTGGAGTTCCATAACAGGCACACTGCAGGGCACAGAGTCAGGGCTCCATTTGTCTTTTCTTAACTGCACTCACTTGGCCTTGCTGGGAAAGGAGTGCCAGAGCTGGTGGTCATGGCTGCTGCCCAGACCCACTCCTTAGGGTCCTCACTCCCTACTTCCCTTTAAGTCCTTCTCCCAAAACAGAATGACCTGCTTTGCAAAGTCAGTCCTCTCATGGCCCAATTCTGGGGTGCAGAAAGGAAAATCAGAAGCTCCTAAAGCATTGGACCTCAGAAGAGGCCTCAGAGATCTCCCTAGCACATCAGTCTCTTCTTGATCTATGGGGATACACATGATGGGTGACAGTCACCTGTGAGACACACTCCTCTGAGCAGCCCCAGATGACCACTGTCATACAGACAGGGTGGTCCATGCAGCATGCCCCATTCCCTGTGCACCAGTGGTCACTAACCTCCCAAACCCCTAGAGGGATGCAAAGGAGGGAGAGTGACATTATAGGATAATTAATTCTGTTATATTTTAAAAACAAAACCTGCAAACTTTTGACAATTTAACTATTACTATTCCCACATCCAGGATAAGAATCGTTGCTACAGTCCACTCCTTCAATTATGGTCCACTTCTTCAATTTTCCAGAGGACAAAAATGAGGCATATAAAGGCCCAGAGAGGGGAAGCCAGGTACCTAAGGTCACATAGCAAGTTAAAACAGAGGGAAAAGGCTGCAGATCAGGCCCTGAGACTGAGGACCTCTTGGGACTTGGGTGGGAGTTATCTGACTGACAAACAGATGTCGTGCCGCTGTTTACTCCATCTCCTTCCTGGAATCCAGACCCAAATGACAAAAAGGTCCACTGGAGGGCCCCAACTGGTCATCTCTCAGGCACTTCAAATTCCATCTGTCCCCATGAACTCACTCTGTGCCCCACCCATTTCACACAGTTCACCTTAGTTCAGTACCAGGTGCCACCACCCACTGGGTTCCTATGTTCAAAGCCAGGTGCCACCCTCGGCTCCTCCCTCCCCTTCATCCAGTCACACACCAAGTCCTAATTCTGCCTCTTCAGCACCTCTGGAATGTGTCTGCTTCTCTGTGCTTCTGCTGTCATGCCCAGGTCCCAACCTTCACTTTCCCAACTGCCCCCTGCCATGGCCTTCTATCTGGTCCCTTTGCCTCCAGATACACCCTTGCCAACCTCATCTCCATGCAGCAGCCAGGGTGACTTTGTAAAACACAGGTGTTCCCCGAGTAAAACCTTGATTTCGCCTTTAAGGCCAAAATGACTGGTCCCTCACCTTCCTCCTCACTTCACCTAATTCTTATGCAAACTTCAAGTCTCAGGTGAATGGCATTTTCTCTGGGAAGCCTTCCCAGATGCTCTCTAACCCCCACCCCACCCTACTCCACACAAGCCCCACACCTGCACCCACCTTGGTCTTGCCCTGCAGACTCTTGATGGCAGCCTCGGCACAGAGATAGAAAGCGCCGATGCACTGAGCCTCCAAGCGCGACGAGTCGAGCAGTGGCACGAGGCGCTGCAGGTCGTCTGGCCCGCGGCCCTGGCTGGTGTCGCTGGCATCCACCAGGCAGCGGGCGAAGCGGCCGGGGTCCAGCGAGGCCACGAGCGGCTCTACGAGGGCCAGCGTGCCGGAGCGCTCCACCTCGCGCTCCACCTCCTTGTTGGTGGCTAGCACCGCCACGGCGAGGCAGGCGTGCAGTCGCAGCAGCTCGTCCTCCTTGGAGAAGGCGAGTGGGAAGAGCCACTCGGCGGCGCGCTTCTCCACCATGCGCCGCTGCACCGCCTGGCCCCCGTGCAGCGCACAGTTGGCTAGCGCCAGCGCACAGTGGCGGAGCAGCGCCGGGTCTGTGCGGCGGCACCAATAGAGCACCGCGTCCAGGCCGCCGGCTGCCACCAGCCGCTGGCACGTCTCCTCCGAGTGCTTGAACATGTGCTCCAAGATGCCTGCCACGCTCCGAGCCAGCTCCACTGGCTCGCGCTCCTTTGCCAGGTTCAGGATCACGCCTAGCCCGATGCGCGCCACGCGGTCCCTGCCAAGATGCTTATCTTAGCCTCCTAGGAGCAATGGCCTCATCACTCATCCTCTCTGGGCCTTGCTAGTGTCATATAATGTCATGAGTCTGGTCCTCCCTGCCTCCCCCGCCTCCCTCACCTCCTGCCCTGGGAGAACCAGACTTCTCTGCTTATAAGGGTACTCCATCCTGGCCACACCCATTTCCACTCTGACACCCATCCCTGGAGGAGCAGTATATGTAGTGGCTAAGAATTCTACCTCTAGAGCAGATTCCCTGGGTCCTGGTTTCTTCTCTACCATTTTCTAGCTGTGAGATCTTAGGTACCTTTATCTTTCTTGGTTTCCTCATCTCGTAAATAGGATAAAAAGAATACCTACCCCATAGGGTTATTATGAAGTTTATAATCCATGTAAAGTGCTTGGCACAGTGCCTGGCACATAAAAAAGACTCAATAAATGTCAGCTTTTCATCTCTGAAGTGCCACTTGAAGTACACCACTCTTGGCCTTGCCTTCAAACTTCTCTTCACTCCATGCAGTGTTATTGGAGTGTATTTGTCCATTCATTTAAGAGGTCATTTATTGAGGGCCTACTGTGTGCCAGGCACTGTGGTAGAGGCTGAAGTTAAACAGTGACTAAGAGTGGCCGGAGCTCATACACAGCTAACATAGAGCAAGTAAATGATGAATGGACAGGATAATAGTTATATGACCATAATGATAGTAAAACCAGGTGATGTAATGGAGAGAGCCTGGATGGAGGGATATGTCTGAGGAGGTGACGTCTGAGAGTTAAACATCCAGAGACCCCTGCCTGCAAGTATCTGGAAAAAGAGCACAACAGGCAGAGAGAAAAAGGACAAACGCCCCGTGGGCTGATGAGCTTGGCATGTTTGGGGAAGAGAAAGAAAGCCAAAGATATCTGCAGTGTCTAAAATCAACAAGGGATTCATATATTGAATATTTATAAAAAAATTCAAGTCAACAAGAAAAAGGCAGTAAATTTAATGGAAGAGGGGCAGTGGACACAATAAATGCAGTTCATAAAAGATGAAAACCACAGTGCTAACAAGCAAATAAGAGATGCTCTAATTCATTAGTAATCAGAGAAATAAAAATTAAAACAGCTATCACTTTACACTTAGTAGATGGGCAAAAAGCAGAAACTGGGTAATACAGGAAGTTGGTGGTGTGTGGGGCCATGAACACCCTGAAGCCCTGTGGGTGGAGGTGTAGGCTGGGGCGTGTGGGTGAAATTAAGGAGACAGAAACTCTATGAACCACAAATGAGGGCTCTTGGGTTTATATCCCAAAGAGATTGTCACACAGCTCCACAAGAGGACATGGACAAGTCCATTCATTGCAGTGTTATTTGTGGTGGGGGAAGCTGGGGCAGTCCAGTGTCAAGCCTGGGAGAGTGGAGAGGTAACACAGGCAGGTGCCCACTCTGGAGCACTTACAAGTGACTGAGCAGATGATAACATAGCAACAAGGAGGATCTTAAAAACAACACTATTTTAAAGCAAGAAATAGAATGTGTTATATAACACAGCACCATTTGTGTACAATAAGAATCTGCACATAAAACAGGAGTAGAGATTTTACCAGAACACAGTAAACATTAAACAGATACACATTAAACATATTGGATGGTTGCCCATGGGATTAAGTTAGAAAGATAGTGGGACATCAGTCAAGAGGAGAAAGAGAGACTGCATTCTAGGCATAGATGTATGCAAAGACTTGGAGGTGTCTGGTGTACTTGGGGACTGTCCCCATCTCAGCCATGCTGAAGTGAAGCTACTCCAAGTGGCTGAGGTGGAAGGTTCAAAGGAAGAATGAGCACAGTGTTCTGGGGGCCTTTTGAGCCATCTCAAAGCATTTGTACTTTATTTTGATGGCAAATGGGGAGCCATTTTCAGGAAGGAGAGTGACTTAGTAACATGTGGGTTTTAGGAAACTTGTGCTGGCTGCTGTGGGGAGGACAGATCCACGGGAGAGAGGCTGGAGACCAGCAGAGCAGGCAGGAGAGTTGCCACATTCCTGGCAGAGGTGAAAGTGTCCTGTCTTCCTGACCTCCACAAATGATGTCCTCCACAGATGATGTTACCCACAAAGACTTACAGGCCCAGCCAGTCATGGAGTCCTCGCCCAGTGAGCATCACAGTGCTTGTGACTCTGTGTCCACTGCAGGGCCTATCTGAGCCCAGAACATGGCCTGAGGCCAGTACAGCTTTGCTGAGCTGATCACTGAGCTTCTCTCCAGCCCAAAGGAACAGATGGATCCTAACCATCCACTTGGGCAGCTGGCACTGCAGTTGTTCCTTTACCCAGGGAGAAAGCCAAAGCTCAAGAGAGGTTACATGACATGCCCAGGGTTACACAGCTGGTGAGAGACAGAGCTGGGATTTGAATTCATATCAGTCCATTCCCAGGGCTCAAGATCATTTGTTGGCACTGTTTGCTTCCAGAACTATCTGACTACATAAGCTCTGAAACTATCGGAACTAGGATGTGCTTAAGACATCATCTAATCCAACACCACCTTCGTTTCCTGAGGCCCATTGAGGGGAAGGGCACGTTCAGGAACATCAGTTTAGAGAGAGGACTTTATTCTGCATTTTTGAGCCCCAGCCCTCACCTTCCCCTATGCACCTGGCACCTTTAAGAGTTAACTCTGCTTATTGTGAGACTTATTCACTTAATTCCCAATTCTTCTGCAGCCTGAGAAGCTGTGGGTCTGGGTTCAAATCCCAGCTCCAAAGGAGGGGTAAATTGTGCACATACACACACATACAAGCCTGTATATATTATATATATATGTATCTGTATATGCATAGACTTTCTGGAAAGATATACAAGAAACTTGTTTCACTGGTTTGCCTCTAGGGATGGGAAGAAAAACTTTAAAGGTGTATGCTTTTTGTACCTTGGCACTTGAATTTATGTGCAATAGTTTTTTTGGCTTTTGTTGTGTTTTGTTTGTTTTTTTAACGTATCTCCTCCACTTACTCACTATGTATTCTTTGGAAAGCCGTTTAACCTCATTATGGTCCCCTGATGGGGGGCCAACTGAATTTAGAGGGCTAGCAGTCCGACGAGGCCCTCACTGGGTGTCGTGGGTCCAGGCTCAGAGGGCCCTACCCTGTTGGGCTTCTCCTGGATTTCAGGGGTGAGTGAAGCTGTGATATAGGCTCCTGGGTAGTGGTTGTGGCAGCACCCTGGGAAGAAGAGAGCTGCAGGAAAGGGAATGGCAAAAGGAGTGATGGAAGAACCTTCTTTAAGAGGAGGTTGGTTGGTGGAGGAAGGAAAGATGTCATAAACACAAATTCTCTCTGTCACCCCCCCAAACCCCATTTTCTTGCCCTTTCAGCCTCCTTCCGGTGCAGTCTAGAGGTGTGGGGAGATCTCCGAGAGGATTTTGATGGCGACCAGGCTCTCTAGGCTCTGTCCTTGGTCCTGAAGTGATGCCAGCACCAGCACGTTGCTCTTGGGGCCAGCGACACTGGTTAACATGACTCCTCAGTAATTCTAAGCCAGGTGAAAACTGTTATTTTTCAACCTTGAAAAATGTCAGGGCTATTTCTATCTTGCAGCTTTCCTCGTCTTAGGGTGTTGGCTGCACCCATTCTCTAGGAGTTCTAGTTATAGCTGCCCCATCCCACATATCATGTCTACAGGGCAGACTCATCAACCCAGGCCCACCACGTCCAGTGAGTGCCCACTCCATCTGCTAGCCCTCCACATTTACAGCCCATTCCCATCAGGACATCTGATGTTAGATGGGAGATTAAAGACTTGCTGAACAAGCAGAACCCTAACTTGGTCTCCTAACTTAAATTGCTTCATTGATGCATTTTTGACAGTTGTATCATTTCCACTGTCCACAAGTTTATTTTTACTTTTTGAAAATGGCAAGGAAAACACCCCCAATTCATGCTCATCACACTTGTGAGAGCTATATAAACTGAAAGTGACCCTTTCAAAACCCTTCTAAATCTGAGGGGCCCAAGAATTCAACATGAGACTGGAATGTGACAGCCTGGTCTGCTCTGGCCTCAGAGGGGATAGAAAGTGGGCCAGGGTCCTCTCATTCCAGGGGAGATCCCAAGAGGCAGGAAAGAGTGGCAGCCAGGCTTCAATTGGACCCCACCTACTGTATCTTGGCACTGTGTGAGGAAGATTGGGGAACACATACTCTGACACCTGCCTAGTTCCACACCTGAGTTTCCTCTTCCCCACCCACCATCCCAGCAGAAAACCTTCCATTCCCCATTAGCAACCACAGAATGAGATCATATCTGGTCTGTTACATGAACCAAAACAAAAAAGGAAGAAGCAGGAAGTGGATTGGGGGTGGTATGAAGGCAGCAAGTAACCCTTAGTTCAGCACTCATTTCAGCCTGGGGAGAGAGGGGAGGGGTCCTCCTCCTGTTCTGAGCAGTGTTTCTCTTCCTCTTTTGGTGAGAGGGAGATGGTATGGCAGAGAGAAGCCAGCACAGAAGGACACCCAGGCCTGCGGGGAGGAGGGCTGTGGGTTTAGAGGGAATTGACATTAGGGTCCCACCTTCATTCTCAGAACCAGAGACAGTGTCCTGTCCTACTACTCCATTCCTCCCCTCCCAGTCAAATTCCTCGCCCCATTGGCCCTGGGAATGAATTTTGGCTGCACCATTATTTCACTGTGTGACGCTGGGCAAGTCACTAAACTTTCCCAAGCCTCAGTTTCCTCTGGTAAAATGGACACACTGGTCCCCAACAGGGATGTGGTGCAGGGATTTCTGAGGTGAAGCAGGAAAGGCCCGATGCGAGGTACACGGAGACCAAGGCACTAGGCGGTCCTTGCTGCCCCCACCCCCCACCCCAGCGCTCTACCCCTAGCCCGGCCCCCTCACCTGTTGTCAGCTACCAGGATCTGCTCCAGCAGGCGGGCGGCCTGCACGCGCGTCTCCAGCTCCGGCGCCTGGAGCAGTCGCAGCAGCAGGTCTAGGCCTCCATCCAGGCGGATGGCGTCGCACAGACCCTGGGCTACCTCGCGGCCCATGGCCGGCAGCAGCCAGGCCTCCTCCACCAGCTGGAAGACCTCGGCCAGGCCGGCGCCCACCGCCCGCACGCTGCCCGCCTGCTTCAGCGCCGACAGCGCCTGCTGCAGTTCGGGCAGCGTGCGCTCCAGGGCGCCCTGCACCTCAGTGCCCGCCCCGGGCGACATCTCGCGGGGACCACGACCGCCCGCGGCCCACCATGGGCCAACGCCGCCACCGCCGTCCGGCCCCGGCACCCCTAGCCGCTCAGCGCCGGGCCGTGGGTCCGACATGGCGAAATAGCGGCACAGCTTGTAGGCGGAGAGAAGCAGCGTCAGGACCATGGGCGCGGGGCTGCTGGGGACATGCCCGGCCTGAAGGGGCGGGGCCGGGAAAAGCGATCCAGAACTTGGGAAGAAGGGGACCCAAGAGGGGACCAGGGGGAAGATGCTGGAGGGAGGGTGGAGAGAAGGGTACCAGGCAAGAGCACTGACCAGAAATTTGGGGGAGGGGTGAGGGCAGGATCTGGGACGAAGCGGTTGTGGAAGGGGATGCAGGCCCAGATGCAGGGGCTAGGCGATAGGAGGAAGCGGGGAGGAGAGGAATGGACCCAGGCGCGGGAGGGCCTAGGAGGCAGCAACCAGAACAAAGCGGCTCCAGCTCGGGCTAGGTTCGCAGAAATGCTCTGCAGCAGCCCCGCCCCTGAGAAGCCACCGGCCGGAGCAGACGCCCCGCCTCTTGGTCTTAGGGCTCCTCCCCTGCCGCCTGCGTAGCCCCACACTCAGCCTTTCCCAGGCACGCCCACACCCCGCCAGGCCTCTCTCTCCAGTCGCAGACCCCTATCCCTTCCGCTGGATGCAGGGGGAAGGAGCGGAGGGCGAAAGGACTGCCTCCATTTTACCCTGGTGACACTGGAATGTGAGGGCAACACGGTTGGGTGCCCCTGCCTTACTAGTGGTTAATGCAGTAGTAATAACAATTTTTAAGGCCCTTTATGCCTGTTTCTCAGGCCTTAAAACATTCCTAAGAGGTAGGAATTAGTGCTCCCATTTCACAGCCGAACGGACTGAAGCCTATAGAGAAAAGATTGCCCGAAATCACACTGTCTTCTGATTATAGAACAGAAAAAGGCAGCGGAGTCTCTGAGGATCACTTCCTCCAGGTGATGGGAGGACTTCCAGAGGTCTCTGGACTCCTGAAAGTGAGCACAAAATCAAGCATTCTGTGCCAGTGAGCGTTTTCTGGGTAGAGGGAGCCTACTTCTCACTAGAGTCCGAAAGTGGGGAACTGGCCTACGGGGAGGATGAGGGTGGCGATAGGGAGTGGCCTGCTGAGGGGCAGTAAATTAGCGGAAGACTCAGGAATTACATCCAGTCTAAGGGGTGAATGTTCACCCAACTTACCATGCTATGAATACCTGCTTGGGGAAATCAATGCACCCAAAAGATAAAACAAATTTCCCCAGTGTGCTTACCAGCATAGTTCCTACCCCACTTTCACTGCCCTAAATACACAATGGGGAGGGGGAGCCACCCAGCCAGGGATGTGTCTGATCAAACAGATCATGGGTCAATAACCATTTATGGAGAATGAAGTTGGGGGTGCTCCAAGCACTGGGCATTTTGTCTGCTTTAGCTCCCACCCTGTGCGACAAGCATAATTAGTTCAGAACTAAGGCAGGTAAAGAAGTTTGCCCAAGGTCACATAGCCTGTGAGCAGCAGAGTGGGCTTCCATTCTGCCCTCCAGACCCACTGTGTTAGCCCTCTTCTGAGATGACCCTGAGCTTGGCAAGGATCCTATACACAGCTCTCCTGGGCCTGGAGTTCCAGGAACCTGACCCTTTGCTGCCTCTGGGGTTGGGGCACTAGGGGCTGGGCTGGAGGTTGAGCAAACAGAGCAGTAGAAAAGGCAGCTCCTCTTCTCCAGTTTTCTCCCTCCCTGTTTCACCTCTCCCTCCCTTCCTCAGGCATCAGAGCAGAGACTGCAGTTTCTCTACTTTACCAGGCTCAAGGCTGGAGGCCCTGCCATGGCACCTCCAAGGCCCCTTCTGATGCTGGCCCTGCTGGCATGGGTTGTTCTGGCTGACCAAGGTGTGGGAGGGTGTCAGTGGCCATTTGGGTCAATGTAGGGTGGGCAAGGGTGGCCTGGGCTTGGCCATGCTAACTGATACCCCTTCCCCACAGAGTCGTGCAAGGACCGCTGCACTGAGGGCTTCAACGCCGACAGGAAGTGTCAGTGTGACGAGCTCTGCTCTTACTACCAGAGCTGCTGTGCCGACTACGTGGCCGAGTGCAAGCCCCAAGGTGCGTTCAGAGTGGCTGGGTGGGCTTGGGGTCCCCTCTGCAGTTGGAGACTCACCACCGCCCATCCTGCCTGCAGTGACTCGAGGGGATGTATTCACTCAGCCAGAAGATGACTACAGGTTGTACGACTACCACGAGGAGACCAGACCCAGTATGAGTGCCCAACCACAGACAGAGAGGCCCAGACTGCAGGGCCACACTAAAGAGACTCCTGAACTGGCACCTACTCAGAACCCTCAGGAAGAAGTCGTTCCAATATCTGGGCAGGGGAACTCAGAACCTGAGGTGGAGCTCCTCAGGCCTGAGATCCCAGCAGAGGAGGAGAAGTGCAGCGGGAAGCCCTTTGATGCCTTCACTGACCTCAAGAATGGTTCCCTCTTTGCCTTCCGAGGTGACTCAAGGAGGGGTCTCAGGGGAAGGGGTCTGCCCCAGGAGCATCCTCTCACATAGCCTCCCTCCCTCTAGGGCTGTACTGCTATGAGCTGGATGAAAAGGCAGTGAGGCCTGGGTACCCCAAGCTCATCCAAGACGTCTGGGGCATTGAGGGTCCCATTGATGCCGCCTTTACCCGCATCAACTGTCAGGGGAAGACCTACCTCTTCAAGGTGCCAGGTCCAGGGCCTGTGGGTTAGGGTCAAGGGTATCAAGGTAGGGGTTGAGGGCTGCTGTGTCCAGGACCAGGGTGGGCAAGAGGGCTAGATCCCAGCCTGTGGTCCCTGGCTGGGTCTCTATAAGGACATGAAAGCCCCAGGTTCCAGGTCTTGGGGCTACAAACCTGGAACTAGGGCTGCTGCCTTAGGTAGGGGACTCTGCCTCTGTGCCCAGCCAGCTGCCTCCTCACTCTCTTCTTCCTGACCCCTTAGGGTAGTCAGTACTGGCGCTTTGAGGATGGTGTCCTGGACCCTGATTACCCCCGAAACATCTCTGAAGGCTTCAGGGGCATTCCGGATAATCTGGATGCAGCCTTTGCACTTCCTGCTCATAGCTACAGTGGCCGGGAGCGGGTCTACTTCTTCAAAGGTACTCAGGGGGTGGGTGGGAGGATGAACAGGCAGTGGAGCAGTCTTGGTTTTCTTCCACACTCCACTGGGGACTGGCCTCACATTAT
Organism: Camelus dromedarius; assembly: GCF_036321535.1. NCBI lineage: Eukaryota > Metazoa > Chordata > Mammalia > Artiodactyla > Camelidae > Camelus > Camelus dromedarius. The sequence goes on from NC_087451.1 coordinate 48,180,620, forward strand.
TGCCAACCCCCTGCCGGGATCTTGTAACTTCTACAGCCTCTGGGCTTTCCAGTCTTGCTCATGGCCACCCCTCCCCAGGCAAACAGTACTGGGAGTACCAGTTCCAGCAGCAGCCCAGTCAAGAGGAGTGTGAAGGCAGCTCCCAGTCGGCCGTGTTTGAACACTTTGCCCTGATGCAGCGGGACAGCTGGGAGGACATCTTCAAAATTCTCTTCTGGGGCAGTTCCTCTGGTATGGAGGAAGAGCAAGTCTTTCTTCCCCCTCAACAGGGCTGGGATCCGCGGGTAGAGGTAGGGATGGGCTGGCCAGAGGGGCTGTGACTGTGGAGCTATTGATCAAAAGTTGTTTGCTCAGGTCAGACTTTGCTTCTGTTGACCTTTGTCGGGGAGGTTTGCCTTCTGCTGGACCCCACACCTTGGACTTTGCCTAGCACAGCCAAGAGCACAGCCAGCAGAAGGAGGGGCTGTGGCAACCGGGGAGGGATATGGTGGAGGGAGCCCAGGTGAAAGGGCATTGAACAGGGATTTCGAAGGCCAGGATGCTAGGCTCTGCCTCTGGCTAGCCGTGTGTCCTTGGGCCCATCCTTGGCTACCAAGGCTCCCCATTGACCCCTTCCCTGACACAGGTGGTGTTGGACAGCCCCGGTTCATCAGCAGGGACTGGCTTGGTTTGCCTGGACAAGTGGATGCGGCCATGGCTGGCCATATCTACATCTCAAGCTCAACTCCCCGCTCCTCTCAGATCAAAATGACCAAGTCTAAGCGTCGCAACCGCAAGCGCTACCGCTCACACCGTGGCCGTGGCCATAGCCGTAGACGCAGCCAGAACCCCCACCGGAAATCTCGTTCAGTCTGGCTGCCCTTGTTCTCCAGTGAGGAGAGTGGTCCTGGAGCCTACAACTATGACTATGAGATGGACTGGCTAGTGCCTGCCACCTGTGAGCCCATCCAGAGTGTCTACTTCTTCTCAGGAGGTGGGAACCCTGCCAGCCCTATATCTGGTCTGCTGTCCCTGCTCCCCATGGGCTGAACACAGCTCTTGGGTGATGATTCCAGAAAGCCAGATGGGAGTCCTTAAGTGCATTGTGGATGTTAACTTATCCTTCTAGGAGAGATCCAGGTCTTCTTTGGGCAGGAGTGGGCAGGCCAATGCTGGGTCTCACACACCCTCTCCCAACTTCTCTTCCAGACAAGTACTACCGAGTGAACCTTCGCACGCGGCGAGTGGACGCTGTGATCCCTCCCTACCCACGCTCCATCGCTCAGTATTGGCTGGGCTGCCCAGTCCCTATCCACGAGTAGGAGTCTGAGTCCACACAGCTGGGCCTCTGCTGCCCCCTCCGCCAACTTCCTCTTCCCAGCCCAATAAAGATTCCTTGGTCTTGAGTTTAAGACTACTGTCCTGGCTGGGCTGGACAGGCAGGAGGGAGGGATCTGCCTGGGTAGAGGAGGGGAAGCTGGGCTGTCAGGGTGGCTTGGGGGAGGGGACAGAGCAGAGCCTCCTTGTGTCCAGCTCATGTTGGGGATAGGCCCACTCTGTGAGCGAGAAAAGGTGTGGGTTGGGAGGGCCTCATGAGTGCAAGACTTCCCCCTGCACTGAGCAGCCCCCCACAACCTACCAGCCCCTAAGCAGGAGCTCGAACCCCTCTGAGGATGACAGGAGTTACCAAGCTACACTTCTGAGCCCTGGGTTTGTTTTACCTGTCACTAACTAGGGTCTTGGAGGAGAGAGAAGGGGCAGGAAGTGATGAGTTCTGGTTCAGCTTTTCTGCCTATACTGGACATGAAATGCTGTTAGCTTAGACATTTGAGTTCCAGGGGAACTGGTCATTGTGCTCCTCCAAACCCACCTCAACGATGAAGGACCTTTGAGGTCTCTGTCTTGGATCTGTGATGCGGAGCACTGAGTCAGGAGAGATAGGGAAGAGCAGGAACTAAAAGGAAATACAAATGCACCCATTTCTCTTAGAAAAGTGGCCCAGAAGACCTCCAAGGATGAGTACACTGTAAAAGCAAATATCTTTCTTAAAACCCCTCAATGTAACTGTGGAACCTTCTCTGGGTCCAGATTCCTGGGCTCTAGAAAGCCCATTTGGGCTCTCAAGGGGCCAGAAAGAACGGGCTAGATGCAGACAAAGCTCTAAAGTGGACCTGAGGGTGATCTGGTGGTGACATCTGCTCCCAGCCCTGCTGAGGGGAGGGTGGCTCCAGCTCACTGCTGCCCCCCTGTCTTCCTCCTCATTCTGTTCAGATCTCCTAGCCCTGTCCTTAACTGTGGTATAGGACTCCACCCACTCTCTCTGGATGGCAGCCAGTACCAGGGCACTGAGGGCTGTGGGATAGGCAGCTGAAACACTGGCAGCATTGGAGAAAGGGAACGCCTTGGCTTCCTGGAAGAACCCTGGGAGGATTTTCACAAAGTACAGGATTTCAGACACAGACTACCAGAGTTTGAGGTTTGAAGAGGGGGCTGGGCTTCTTTTATGAAGCCCAGAGGAATAGGGTTGCCCAACCCACATCCCCACAAGCCCCAACACTGCCCCTGGCCTCCCCTATTTTCTCTGGGAGTTCTCCGCCCTCATCCTCGGAGCTGGACACTAAACCTACCCCCTCCTGGAGGCGGAGCCAGCCCTCGGAGCAGGATAAAACCCCAAACCGAGGGGACTGGTGTGGGCACAGCCTTGGCATGGCCATCTGGCTCCTCACTCTGCCAGCTCCATGGCCAGCTCAGTGGATGCATCTTCTGCAGGTGATCTGGTGGGGAAAGGGTGGGCAGGGGGAGGATGTGGGGAGGGTGTGATGGGGAAGTTTGAGAGGGGTGGGGAGTAGGAGCTTCCATGTTTGTTGGGGGTTTGAGGCTGGGGTAGAGGTTCTTGCAGGGACACCTGGCTTGACCCCCACCCTGGCCTACAGGCCTTGCCAGTGGGTTGGGTCCCCATCGGAGAAAGAGGACTACCTTCAGCAGAGGGCAGCTGCTGGAGATGGAGCGGGTGTTTGCAGCACGGCCCTACCCCGACATTGGCACCCGTGAGCACCTGGCCCAGGTCACCTGCCTTCCTGAGGCCAAAATTCAGGTAAGCTGTGACCCCTACCCCTGCCCTCATTGGGAATGCTCTCGCGCAGACAATTTCTAAGCTTGACCCACAGTCCCTTCTCTCTGGGTATCCTGCCCCCAGGTTCTGCTTTCACTGTATCCAGGGGAGGGTGGGAAAGGATGCTGTAGCCAGAAGAGACTCCTTCTTTCCTTATCAGGTGTGGTTCCAGAACCGCAGAGCCAAGAGAATCAAGAATAGAAAGCCAGGAGGCCTAAGCCCTAGGCCTGAGCCACCCCAGAGATCCTGTTCTCTTCCAGACACCATCAAGCAGTCTGGGGAGCCCCGAACCCTGGGCCAGTCTCCACCCTCCAACAGCACAGCTCAGTATGCCTCTGTGTGTCGACACACCTCCTGCCCAGCTCCTGGCTTGGGTCCAGGGCATGGATGGGTGGGGGCTAAAGCTACTGCCCCATGGGGACCAGCTGGGGCTGCAGGGGTCCACCTAACTTCAGAGCGAGCTACCCCCCAGAACTCACTGGGCAGCCTGTCTGACCTCATCTATGCCTCGGCCATTGTCACCAACCTGGACCACTCCTAATCTAGGTCTAGAACTTGGAAGACCCCTCCTGTGACTCCTGTAACCCACTCTACCCCTTAGGACTGAACACATCAGAAGTGGACCCAAAAAAAAAAAAAAAAAAGAAGTGGACCCTCTTTTTAACAAGGGAGTTCTCTTACAGGAAGAAGGGTTAGCTCAGGGATCCCTCCCTTCCCCTGTCCTCCAGGCCAGCCTAGATGCGGGTCCTATGGAGTGACAGGGGCCTGGCTCTGCTACCTAGCACCCTGCCCCTTCTGGGGCTTATGCCTATCATCTCGGCAGGAGGTACCTACAAAGAGATGAGGTCAGGGCTCATGTTTCCCACTTCTCCTTCCAGGCCTGGTTCCCAATTCTTCTCTCCCCAGCTGACCACACCTCCTCCCACTAAAGGAGAATGGCCAGCTGCCCCTCACCCAAGGGCCCTCCAAGCCATAAACTGACTGTTAAGTGAACTAGGAGAGTGCTGATCCTAATTCTAGACTGCAGGGACCAATCCTTTCATAGTTCAGGGCCCCCTCTCCTGCCCTACTACTGCCTGGACAAATTAATCAGAACCACGGATCTGAAGAGGGAGTGATATTAAAGTAATAAAGTAGAAATAGGAGTCTGGGCTTCTGTTAATCAGATTGGCTGCCCTCTGACCTGCGGCTGCAGACAACCTGAGATTCAGGATGGGGTGGGGGTTGGGGGTGGTCTGCACGGCAGCATTGGGTTTTGGTATCACTGTCATCTGTAATGCCAACTAATCTCCAAATAAAACCCAAACTCTACCTTAATCTGGATTGTTGTGTGCTGCAAATGAATTGAGATGGGGGCTGTTTGCTTTTGAAATTTATCTCTATCACCTAATCCCTAAATAGGGCCAGGTTCCACATAGACTCTGGGTGGGAGGTATTATTCAGGCTTCTGTTGGGATTAGTTAGAGGGATAGTTAATTGAAGGGCTTAGGCCTCTGGCTGACAAACCCTGGAGAGACGGGAGCCTCAGCTGTACCCACTTCTGCTCCCACTGGTTCCCAGACACTCCAGCTGCCTCCACTTCTGGAGCTGCTCTGCTTCAGAGAGAAAAGCTGGGAGTTTACAACTGGTCTGCGCTGGATACAAATCCTGGTTGCCGTGTCTGCCGTGTAATCTTGGAACTCACCAACAGTCTATGAGCCTAAAAAATGGGGATGATAACACTCATCTCTCTGTTTGGGGAACAAGAAGCAATAATACAGATGAAGGGCTTCACGTGGTGCACGACATGTAGTAAAAGCGCTCAATACACGGTAGTTCCCACCCCCTCCCCATACGACAGGTCTTGAGGAACTGGGAAGGCCTCAAACTTCTTGTTCTGCAGGCTGGCTGCCAAGGACTCCCCTTTCTCCCTGGGACGCCCTGGACACAGGCTGCACCAGAGAAAGCATGGTATGGTGAGACAAACGTCTGAGAGCAGAGAGTTCCCTTCTCTGGGACGAAAACTGGATGACAGGCCCTCCCCCATCTCCATTCCTATTCTAATTCGTGCCCTTACAGATGGGAGCCACCTGCACAGTGGCCATTTCCTTGCAGGCCCCAGGGCTTTGACTCCTCTAGCCCCAGAAGCCAGGGCAGTGCTTGGCCCATTAAGGAACTCTCAACAAGTACTCAAGGCCACGGAAGCCTATTGGCTTGTGAGTAGGGGGCTGGGACCAGGTAAAGACCCCATTCCAAAAAAGAGGGGTGTGTGGAGAATGACTCCAATTGCATCCTGAGAAGACGCCCTGGATCAGAAGCTTTTTAAGGAAGTCTGCTCTTTATCTAAAATGTGGAAGTCTTCCAACCTGAATCCAGGTACGTGGAAGCTGTGAAAGCTCAAGGGTAGGTTGTCTCCCTGACCCATGGAGTTTAGCACAGGTAAGTACAGCTGTGAATCTCCACAAAGCTTCAGTGTACCTTTTTAACTCAATCTTAAACCATCTGGGTTACTAGAAACACTGTAAAAGTCCACCTGCATTTTTTCTCACAATCAACAATAGAAATCCTATGATTTTTTTTTTTGGTTTTTAAAAAATTGAAGTACAGTTACAATGTGTCAATTTCTGGTGTACAGCACAATGTCCCAGTCATGCATATACATACATATATTCATTTTCATATTATTTTTCATTAAAGGTTATTACAAGATATTGAATATAGTTCTCTGTGCTATACAGAAGAAATTTGTTTTTTTAAATCTATTTTTATATATAATGGCTAACATTTGCAAATTTCAAACTCCCAAATTTATCCCTTCCTATTTCCTTTTCCCTGGTAACCATCTATGTCTGGAAGTCTATTTGTTTTGTAGATGAGTTCATTAGTGTCCTCTTTTTTCTTTTTTCAGATTCCACATATGAGTAATAATATATGGTATTTTTCTTTCTCTTTCTGGCTTACTTCACTTAGAATGATCTCTAGGTCCATCAATGCTGCTGCAAATGGCATTATTTTATTCTTTTTTGTCTGAGTAGTATTCTATTGTATAAATATACCACAACTTCTTTATCCAGTCATCTGTTGATGGGCATTTGTGTTGCTTCCATGTCTTGACTATTGTATATAGTGCTACTATGAACATTGGGGTGCATGTATCTTTTTGAATCAGAGTTCCCTCGGGATATATGCCCAGGAGTGGGATTGCTGGATCATATGGTAAGTCTATTTTTAGTTTTTTGAGGAATCTCCATATTGTTTTCCATAACAGCTGCACCAAGGTGTAGCTTTTTAACTCAATCTTAAAACTGTCTGAGTTGCTAGAAACACTCTAGAAGTCCACCTGCATTTTTTCTCATGGCTGACATTTCTTCCAACCAACAATAGAAACCCTACGATTTCTCAACACAGTGATCTGTGGTGGGACAGAAGGGCCTAAGCCACCCTCTCTCTCATGGAGGATAGTGCCCTGAGAGGCTGACTTGCTATAATTCAAGAAACTGGCAATACTATAGAGGAAACATCTGCTGAGCCAATGAGTGTATAATTTCTAAGAACAGAAGAGTGTTCTGGAAAAAGAAAAAGATGACAGGAGCTCATACACTGAACAAAGACAGAGTCCACCATTAGGAACAACCCTGGCCAATTCTCCCAACTATGGAAATCTCTAGGCTTTTGTGTTCTCACAGGATTTGAAATAAGAATATGCTGGGTACAACAAATATTTATTGGATAAATAATGCTGATACCATTTTTAAGTGCCTTATACAGATTCTATCAGCACACCACTAATCTAAATTCTTATAAGTTTAACATTACACAGAGACTTCAGGGCAACCTAAAAGTCTCTGGCTCTATTTAACAGAGGAAGGACCTCAGCTGGTCATTTGATCTTTCTCAGCCTCAGTTTTGTCTTCTGGAAAAAGGGCCTAAAACCATTTCCTTTTCCAACCTCTGGGATTACTGTGAACACCAAAAGCAATCACGTAAAACAGTTAGTCAACTGAGAACTCTTACACACTATTTTTCATACTCACCCAAACGTGTTGAAGAATCTACACAAAATAACCTGTATTAAGCTTACATATAATATGTATATATATGTGATGTGTATATTCACATTCGTATATATATAGTTACAAATATAGTTAAATCTAAAAACAGTCCCTTGTCTACAGAGAACATCTCCCTTTATTTATTGATACAACCCACAGAAGACATACTCTCCCCACAAACACAAACATGCACAAGGGATTTCACAACTAAAAGCAGGCATACTGTATTGCCATCTGAATCATTTTCATTTTTGAAAGCAAAAGGTGATGGGAAGGTGGAAAGTTTCAGAAGGGGTAGTGAGTGGTGAGACAGGCAGAAGCATACAGAAAATATGAACAAGGCAAGCAGAAGAAGGAAGAGGATGAAGACAGAAACTAATTAAAAAAGGTAGCTGCCTTGCTTCCAATTCCACCATTGTGTACCAACCATCTTTCTCCTATTTGATGTCCTCTGATCAGTTCCTCTTCCAGCACAAACTGGAGAAAGGGAATCCCTTCTGCTTTCTTGGAGTCTTCTGATCTCAATTTTAGGTCTGCATCAAGATGTGTGCAGCAAGGATGACCACTGATTTGTGAACCTGGGCAAGTTCAAGGCAGTATGGTCTACTTTTGAAAAGGCCTGGATTCTCTGTACTCCCAATGGAAAAAGACCCCTGTCCCAGCAATGCTCAGAATGGACTGGAGAAGGCAGATGGGCACCAGGTTGAGGAGAACATATTGAGAGACCAGGTCTTTTCAGTTGTTGTCTGAGTCTCCTCTACTGCCCCCTCTGTAAACTGACACAGGATGGGGTGCCCCACAGGAACAGCAGGTGGCTTTGGTTCAGCCCTCTGACTAACCAGAGCTGAGTACAGAGAGCCTGATGGGTTGACTGAGAATCAGTGATTGGCAGCTGGAAGCCTGGAATCCTTAGACTTTGATGATCAAGTGCAGTTAGAGCTCTCCCAACTCGCCTTCCATTGCCCGTACCATGACATACAGCTCGGCCAGACCCACCACAGAGGCCACAATCAATGCAGCCAGTATCCGCTGGGAAGAGAAAGAACCAGGCTTAACAGATGCAGGCCAGCTTCCAGCTCTGCAGACTCTAGCAACTAATAAGGATGGAGAGGACCTCAACCCAGCCCATAAGTTGGGGGAAAGGGAAGAAAAGAGGATCTGAATTCTCTTGAGGTTATCATCTACCCTCCATGACTACTGGACAGCTCAAATGCGCCCCTTGTTTATCACACAAATACTTTACCTGTGCAAGGCATTTTCACATACATTCTCCCTTTCCCACCAATACTCCCACCTGGGGCAGCCTGCCCTGCCCAGTAACTACTCACCGAGGTCATTTCTGTGAAGATATATTGGCTTCCAAGGTAAGTGCAGACAAAGGCAGCTGCCACCGTGACAATGAAGTTGAAGATGGTGATGACCAGAGCCTTCACTGACCTCACTTTGGGGAGGAGCCCAGGGAAGAAACCTTTAGGTTGCCATCCTCCAGGAGGCCCTCTTATCTCAAAGCTCCCTCCCCCATCAAATGGGTTTCCCTCAAGCCTGAATAGCTCAGGCTTAAATACAGAGTCAGAAGGAGTGCCATGACCGACCGGTCACAGGAAGAGGTTTTAGCAGCCTGATTTCCTGGCACCTCACCTTGCTTCCCGAGGTCACTGAGAGTTCCACCGTGCCTTGAATCCTGAGAGAAAGAAAAGCAAATGATTTCAGAATAGACATAGCTCAGAGGCAGCCCGGAGAGTATTCATTTGTCAGTATGAGCTCAGCCCTCTTTGTTCTGCAACACATTAACTCTGCGTTCTCCATGGATTTTTGTCTGGGACCAATTGAAATCTTTTCTGGACCACAGATCAAGCATTTCAGAGAAGGGGTGTAGGTTCCTAGTACCCATCTACCCATCTCCTTCTCCAGGGCAGGAGCATACCAGAGAACAGTAGGGAGCCCTGTCAGAAGAAAGGCTCCAGGCTCATCTCCACTTCTACAACTTTTAAAAATCAGTCACATCTGAGCTCAGAGTGTTGGTAAATAAGTTGGGAATTGTATTTGGCCTGTACCCAGCACAGAGTCCCTATGGTCTCTGAAGAGTATACAAACCAAGTTTCTATGCTGTTTCTTTTATCTGTACCTCTTCCCAGTGCTGGGCCCTACTTTCAGGGGCTACACAATATATGAACTGAAGAGTGAGCCCTTACCTGACAGGTGACATTGCGGGTGATCCGCTCATATTCCTCATTGGCGAGCTGTATCTTAATCTTCTCCAGACGGGCAACTAGCTCTGGGTTCTGAAGCACAAAAATCAAATGAGAAGAATGATACTCCCAACTTGCTAGAAAGCACGGGCGCAAAGCATGCTAAAGGTGTCAGGCGACCCATATTCTGCCTCCATTGCTTTGGAAACTAGTCTTTTGGGTCTCAGTTTTCCAAGCTGTCAAACAGGGTGGACAATATCTTCTTCCCCCATCCCAGCTCAGGGGGATTTAAAAGACAAATATTTTAGCCCAAAGATCGATTCATAAATCTGGATGTATCACAAATCCAACTCAGCCAACACCCACTCTCACAGATATATCCCTTACATACCCGAGGAGGCTTCACAACCTCTGGGAAATAGATTTCACTGCCTTCTAGGAGCTCATGAAGGTATAGTGTGGAATCTGGGAAGAAAATATTTCCACAAATATAATGATGCATAGAGCTGAGGTCGAAGGATTAAGATCAGAGAAAAATGAGGCGACTGTGGACTGGAGACTGGGGCTCACCCCTTTCTCTCAGGTACTGGTGCAGATCCCGGATCAGGTGGAAGGAAATCAGGCGTTCGGTGCCACCCGGCTGACATTCCTTGTGCTTCTTCCCTAGTGCGGCCTCAAGCTCTGCCCTCAGCTTCCGCGGCAGCTGCTCTGGCTCGAGCTCCCCACCGGGACCCAAAGCGCGTATCAGTCGCTCACCGGCTAACAAGCAAGACGCCATGTCTAGCCAGTTGTAGGGTCAGGTGACCCCGAGCCGGGACTTCCGTCTGCCTCCGCCGGAAGGAGCTCTGAGCTCACGGGGCGGGGCAGAGGGCCAAGGGGGCGGGGATACGGCGCGGGGCAGTGTGGGGCGGGGGCGGAAGGCCGCCCGGCCGCGGGTGCGTCTGTGTGTCAGCAGCCCGGCGGGCGCTCTCTCGGGACATGGCGGGCTGTGTGGCCCGGCGGGCCCTGACGGTGGGCAGTCGCTGGTGGTCCCGGTCGCTGGCCGGGGCCCGGGGGCCGAGGCTGTACTGTGCGGCGGGTGGAGCTGGGGCCTTCCCACCAGCGGCGACCACGATGACGCGGAGGCACCTCTCGTCCCGGTGAGGGACGGAGCGCGGGGGCCGGGCGGGAGCCCTGGGAACTTGTTCCCAGCCAGCGAGGAGACCACGGGGCCGGGCTGCGTGAGGGTGATTGGAGTTCGACCCGGGAGAGGGTCCCGGCCGAGAGTCGACCTGCGCTGCCTGGGACGCGTGCCAAGAGCAGAGAAGGGAGCCCTGGGTTGTGCAGGGCTGGCTCTGAGGGGACACTAGTAACCCTCCCATGGAGAACCCTGCCTCTCCGAATGGGGGAATCCGAGCGCTGCTGTTAGTGGGCAGCCTTTTAATTAAGTCTCAGGGCTTTTGACTTGAACCCTCAGCCCATGACTGGGTCAAGGCCTCCCTGAGAAAGATGCTAGAAGTGGGAAACGGGACTCGAGTCTGGGCCCTGCGTGGGTCCCAAGTTTCAGTGTGACCTTGGGGATACACCTTTTATTTATGTAACTTGGGGAAGGGGGTTTGAGGCCATGGGGATGTTGTGAGTAGTGCCTCTAGGGATAGGACAGGCAGATCAGATTGGGGCTGGTGGATCAAGTGGGAGGAAGCATAACGTTCACATCTCCAAAACAGTAAGAAAGCATTGCTTTGAAGGGCCCCCTCGAAAAAGCAGCTCTGTGCAGCGAGGTCTCTGAGATAGCTGACCTTTTAATGGCTGAGATTAGACACGGACCTTGGGGAGAAATGATAGCTATTTGCAGTTTAAGACCCTTGAGAAAACTGATGTAAATCTGAACAAAAACTAGTTTGGGAGAATACTACTAGGTGCAGTGCAGGGAGTACAGTAGGAAATCTAGGGATGATTAAGCCATTCAAGGGCAGGGTGAGGACTGCAGTTTAGAGGGGAGATGGACGTGAAATCATATAACACAAAACAAGTATTTTTTTTTTGAGCACGCCTTATACACTAGGATCTGAGAGGGAACACAGGCTAATCAGACACAGGCATTGCTCCCATTGCTCCCATTACAGTTTCTAATGGAGATAAGACAGGGACATGAATAACTGAAATGCAAGGTGGGAAGGGCAGTTAAAATGTTGTGGTAAGTCAGGAAGGTGGGTCAAGGAAGAAATGGAGGCAAGGGATACAATTAATTAAGCAGGGTCTGAGGGCATGATTTGAGGAATGCTGAGAATCAGAAGAAAGTGATCTGTGAACAGACAGGTCTCATGGAAACCAAGGAGGCATCTCTAGCTGGACTTCAAAGGAGGAAAGACAGAATCTCTGGAGTGGTGGTTTGGCAGGACCCTTACGTGCTTCAGCTGGCTTCACTGCCCTGACCCTTCTCTGCTACTGCCCTGGCCCCTCAGTATCCTGGTAGCTTTTTCAGATGCATTAGTAAATCCATTCCCTTCTCAGCTTTTCAGTTGCTTATTCTTTTCCTTCCTAATCAGAAACCGACCAGAGGGCAAAGTTTTGGAGACAGTTGGTGTGTTCGAGGTGCCAAAACAGAATGGAAAATATGAGACTGGACAAGTGAGTGCTGGTCTGGGTCATCTTTCATTTTTATGGTTTGTTCTGCTTCTGAAAGGGTCAGATTTGGTCACAGGCCTGAATGTTATGGTATTCTGCCTTGGTGTTTGGTGCCAGACCAGAATCACAAGGGTGGGGTTTATTTTATTTTTGTTTTTAAGATGGAGTTTCTGTTTTCCTGCATTTGAATGTATTTCCATGTGTCAGTCAGTTCTCTTTCCAAATTAGTGTGGACAGAGATGGTTTGGATTGTTATGAGGAGAGAGCCCAGTTGCTGAAGAGTCATTTAACATAGTGGTTGGTGGGAAGCTAGTGGAGGGAGCTTTCAGAAAAGCAAACCTGCTTTTTGATGCTTTATCATATTTGCAGTGAAGTAAGATCTGGGTGTGAGGCACTTTTTTCTGTATGAGCTCCACTGCGATAGATTTAGGCCCAACTTTTTTTTTTTTTTTTGTATGTCTGCAATGGACTGAGCGTTATGCATTGGTGTTAAATCAGAAAGCAATACCTTCACGGAGTTGACAGTTTAGAAAGGAATTATAATATGCAAATGGTCAACAGCTGTACACTGTGCTAAGTGGAGGGGAGGTAAAGGAGGCTTCCTAGAGGCCTCAGCTATGGCCTAAAGGATGAGTAGAAGTCACCCAGTTGAAGAGGCGGTAAGAGTGTTCCATAGTTTGTCTAGGTGGATCGCAGAATTCAAGGGAAAGAGTAGCAAGACCTTGTGCTAGAGTTGCTAACACCTGTGCCACTTAGTGGTCTGGGCCCCACCCAGATGGACCTGCTGGGCTGCAGACTCACTGAGGCCTCTCTTTCCTCCCAGCTTTTCCTTCACAGTATTTTTGGCTACCGAGGTGTCGTCCTGTTTCCCTGGCAAGCCAGACTATATGACCGGGATGTGGCTTCTGCTGCTCCAGAAAAGTAAGTTTCCTCATCATTGTGCCACATGTATCCTCAGGAGGAGACCTGCTTCATGGCAGACATACATAATTGGGGCCCCAGGGGTGAAGACAGCAGCATCCTTCTGGGCCTTAGAAACACTCCCAGGCCACTAATACCCATGGAGACAGAAGTGTTTCATGCCAGGGACAGAATTAAGATCCCTTTAGGTCTCCCCAGGATGCTGTCCCAAGGGATTCACAATTTGCATTATAAGTACCCCAGAGGGCATTTGGGGGACTAGGCTTCTTGATTTCCTGATGTTCAGTTAGAATCTTTCCCTTAATCTTTTATTATCACTAGAATATGTTAAAAAAGAAAAGGCCCAGCTCTGTTAAATAATCACAGACAGCCCCTGGGACGTGAGGAGAATGGGGTGCTTTGGGTTTCGGGGACTGAGGCAGCAGTTTGATTTTCTCAACGTGGCCTGTTTCTTGTAAAAGGCATCCAGAGAGTAAGATAAATGATGACCCTATGCCATGGGTCCTCCATACTCCATTGCTTACCCCTGACTGGGGAGCGTCTGGCTGGGGTGTTGCTGAACAGGTACACAGCAGGTGCTAAGCCCCTTCAATTCAGGCACCAGTCTGTTTAGTGAGGAGGTGATGGGGACCTGGGGCAAGCACTGCTTCTCTTTTCTCTGGGGGTGATCTTGGGCTGCTTCTCCTGCCCCATAGAGCAGAAAACCCTGCTGGCCATGGCTCTAAGGAGGTGAAAGGCAAAACTCACACTTACTATCAGGTGCTGATTGATGCCCGAGACTGTCCACATATAGTAAGTAAGCAAGATGGCTGTGCCTGGGGTTCTTCTCCATGGGAAAGGCCTGAACCCCGATGGGGGCTAAGGGAAGGAGAGGGGTTAAACAGGCCTGGGTCAGCACTGGGCCCCAAGCCCTCACTACTGGATAGTGACCAAGAAAGTCTCTGACTCACTTCTTGCCTTAGTCTCAGAGATCTCAGACAGAAGCTGTGACTTTCTTGGCTAACCATGATGACAGCCGGGCCCTCTATGCCATCCCAGGTGAGTGGTGAGCATCTGAATGGTGCCTGTGGTGGTCGGTCTAGTGTGTCTTAGGGAGAGGATTTTGATGCCTTTCTGATGTCCTTTAATCTGCTGGGAGGGAGTAAAGATGCTGAGAGCAGTGGTGGTCATCCCAACCTGGGACAAGGCCAGGAATTGTGTTTCTTCTCAGCCCTGGTCCTCTCCCCTCCTACATGAGTTTCACTGTCCCTTTGCCTCTCTCTGCCAGGCCTGGACTATGTCAGCCATGAAGACATCCTCCCCTACACCTCCACTGATCAGGTTCCCATCCAGCATGAGCTCTTTGAAAGATTTCTTCTGTATGACCAGACAAAAGGTATCCTCTCTTATTAAGGGAAGCTGGAATAGGAGGGCCCTTTCTTCAAAGAGAGTATCACAGAAGCATTTTCGAAGCTCTGTTTCCACAACCTTATTCAAACTCCCATTAGACTTGTCAGATAGATGGCTATTATCTCCTCCTAACAGATATGGAAACAGGCTCAGGGATGATGAGAAGGGACTGAAGGTTGCGAGGTGGTGTGGAGCGAGGTCTGAAAACCAGGGCTCCTAACTCCTAGTCCGCTTCTCTTCCCCTGATGTCAGCCCCTCAGGGCTTATTCTTGGTAGGCAGCTCTCTGCCTTCTTCCGGCCTGTGCTTGGCTCATGTTTGGGTGTCTTGTTTACCTGGGCCACCACTGGGAAGAGTTTTCTAGAAGGGGCAGTTGGAGAGTGGGTGCAATGCCCTGGACTCTGGCCTGGACTAACCAGTCGCCTCTTGTCCCAGCACCCCCTTTTGTGGCTCGAGAGACGCTACGGGCCTGGCAAGAGAAGAATCACCCCTGGCTGGAGCTCTCTGATGTCCACCGGGAAACCACTGAGAACATCCGTGTCACTGTCATCCCCTTCTACATGGGCATGAGGGTATGTGCCCAGCTTGGATACCTGCCCTCAGAGCTAGGTCCCAGGTTCTGTGTGGTATCCTCAGTGACTGCTGGTGTGGGTTCCAAATTTAAACCATGTCTGTGGTTCTGATTTCAAGTGCTGCATACATGGTTGGGGTTGAGCAGCCTCTTGGCGACAGCTGACACCAAGACCTAGAGCAGGGAAACCCTGGTCCCAGGAAGGAGTCCTCCTGGCTAACCCTTCCTTTTTCTCTTCTGACTCAAAGGGGCCATGTTTATGAAGAATATACACATGCTTATTTAAATCAGTCTAGGCCCATCTTTACACTTTTTATGCGTTAGTCAAACGTTCATTTAGCTGTTTCTTGCTTGGTGGTAAGCTGGGTCCTGGAGATACAAATAAAAGTGGAACACTGTTCCTGCCTTCCAGGAGCTCATGGTAGTGGGGGAGGCCAACATATAGCATGTCAAATATTATAATTAGCCTGGAGTATGGGAGGGCCAAGGAGGAGGACAGTGGCCTGGGCCAGCGGTGGTAGGAGGTGGCGGCTGACAGGGAGGGTGGTAAGGGAAGAGCTCCAGGCTGGTTTCTGTTGGCTTCCAGCTCTGTTGGTGATCTCGATAGGATGAAGAGGAGGGAGGCCAGGGATGGACCCAAGGGAGACTGCCTCCCTGTGGGCTTGTTGGCCATAGTTCAGACATAGTTGAGCTTTGTTCTATCTTTGCAACCTTCCTAGAATACATCACTCCTTCGGAGAGATGATGATGGGAAGAGACTTGGTCCTGCCCTCTGGCACTGAAATTCTTTGTGTTTTTTCCCCAGGAGGCCCAGAATTCCCACGTCTACTGGGTGAGTGTCTTCCTCGGGAGGAGGGGAACTCAGGAGGTGTGCCTGCTTGGGCAGGTTGGGAGGTGGGGCTTGTGCAATGCAGGTGCCTTTGTTGCCCTTTGCTCTCCTAGAATTCTGAGAGGGCTAGCCCAGGGTCTGTTCCTTCTCAGATGTGAACTCTCTTCCCTACCCTCACAGTGGCGCTACTGTATCCGCTTGGAGAACCTTGACAGTGACGTGGTACAGCTCCGGGAGCGGCACTGGAGGATATTCAGTCTATCCGGCACCTTGGAGACAGTGCGAGGCCGAGGGGTGGTGGGCAGGGTGAGCATCTTTGGGCCAATAATGCCCAGTTTCTGGTCCTGCACAGCAGGCTTGGGAGCTTAGTGCATGGTTTCCTCCTTCTCTGTGGTTAAGGACAGAGGCTCAGTGTGTGAAAGCGTCAGGCTGTTTGGGGTGAGAAGCCTCATAACCACCCATTCACAGATGAAGAGACTGAGACTGTTAAATTTAACTAGCCCATGGTCCTATAGCTAATAGTGGCAGGGCCTGGATTTGAATCCAAGTGAATCTGACATCAAAGCTTGTGGTTGTAGGCATAGTGCCTTTTAAAAAATTTGAATTGGGTGCTCGCTTTGGCAACACATATCCTTAAAAAAAAAAAAAAAGAAAAAACAAAACTGAATTGGAATGCCTTCAGGCGGGGCATGCACTCCCCACCACTCCTGGTTGTCCTTCCTCTGCCTCTTTATATGCGTACATCCTTTGCTGGTCCTTGAAGAGATCTGATTTTGCAATTCGTGTGCTACGCCACCGTCTCTTGAGAAATAAAGTCACGAGAAGGGGCCACATTCAACAAGCATTTATCGATGTTTGCAGGGACTTGGGGAAACTGGGTGGGATAGTAAAAATAGGGCTTTGGAGTTAGTCTGGTTTCAAATGCCAGCTATGTTGTTTACTCGCTGCATAATTTTGGGCAAGTTATTTAACCAAAATCTCAGTTTCTTACTGCTGAAATGGGGTTAACACCTATTACCTTATGATTACCACCAGACTTAAGTCAGCAGGAGTTTGCAGAATACCACATGGTGCCTGGCACTCAGGTACTCAGTGAACAGACGCTGGAAGAGGTATTTACAGAGTAGGCCCTAGTTACCTCAGACATTCAATCTGAGATTGTCTTTCCCAAGGTCAGAATAAAAGGACCAGGTCAATGGCTGTGCTGTAGGAGGAGGTACTGGTCGAGTTATGGTGGGAGGCATGAGGGGGCATCCAGTCCTGACTGGCAGTCAGCATGGGGCCGCAGGGTACAGGGAGCTTGTCTGGCCTGACCTCTTTTGCCTGAACCCTCACAGGAACCAGTGTTATCCAAGGAGCAGCCTGCATTCCAGTATAGCAGCCACGTCTCCCTGCAAGCTTCCAGTGGGCACATGTGGTGAGTGAGCATGTGCTGGGGCGGGGGCAGCTCAACTTCACGGACACTGCAGGTCAGAGAGAGCTCATAGCTGACAGTTAACTCTGGGCCAAGTGAAGCCCTGAGGTGGAGCCTTATCTCCTGTTCATTGTTGTGTGGGTGTCATCTGATTTTTTATGACTGTCTGTTTCCTACTTCCCTGTGGTTTTGTGGACTAAAGACTTACGTCAGAGAGGTCTGGTGACTATTTTTTTTTTTAAGAAT
Organism: Camelus dromedarius; assembly: GCF_036321535.1. NCBI lineage: Eukaryota > Metazoa > Chordata > Mammalia > Artiodactyla > Camelidae > Camelus > Camelus dromedarius. Next base: position 48,197,906 of record NC_087451.1, read on the forward strand.
GTACTTTATTTATTTATTTATTTTAATGGAGGTACTGGGGATTGACCCCAGGACCTCGTGCATGCCAAGTGTACACTCTACCACTGCACTATACCCCCACCCCCTGAGGTCTGGTGACTCTGATGCTGTACTGAGTTGCCCATGTAGTTGGTTTTTTGCCCTGCTGTTTCACTCCTTAACCTGGAAGTGTAGTTGGGTAGCTTATTCCTTATGCATCTAAGGACCAGTATCAGGACAGCTGTGTTTCTTATTTTCATATAGGGCCAGAATGGGCTCTCCAGACCTCAGGAGGGCCTTAGCCCTCATTCCCTCTAAACCAGCTTTTCTCTGACCTACAGGGGCACGTTCCGCTTCGAGAGGCCTGATGGTTCCCACTTTGATGTCCGGATCCCGCCTTTCTCCCTCGAAAGCAATAAAGATGAGAAGACACCACCTTCAGGCCTTCACTGGTAGGCCAGCTGAGGTCCTGAGTACCCAGCCTCAGCCCCTGAAGAACATCCCACGATTGCTGCAGAACTCTCTCCATCGTGGGCCACAGTGGGTCTCTTAATCCTTTGCGCCATTTGATTGTGGGGTTCTTGTTTTGGCGGGTGGAGTGTAACTGTTCTCTCCAGAAGACCCATGTAGGACTCCTCCAAGGCTGGCCTCCCCCATAAGCCCTGCCTGTGCTGTGTTCCAGTAAACCTTTCCATCAGGAACTCTGTGTTCAGCTGCCCAGGCCTGGAGGAGTTTCCTAGCCTGTCACACAAATTGTTTAGAATGTGAGGTTTGGTCAATAAACGAGTGCACGCTTGGCCATCCTCGCCATTTCTGCCCCTGGCGTCTCAGGCTCCCTTTTTGACCCAGCGGGGGCCCTTTGTTGCTTTCCTTACTGCCCTCCCAGGAAGCTGCCCCTTCTACTAGGTTGTTTCCTTCTTGAGACTGGGGGTCGGCTGACGTCTCCCAGGTCACTGTGCCTCTTAGCCAGTGGAATGGGGGCTGGACTGGACTCTTGTTCTTTTCTTTACCCTCTGCCAAGTGCAGAGCAGGAGGCCAGCATCAAGGTCAAAGGAGTGGCTTAGCTCTTAGTGCTGGCCAACTGTTGGCATCTCTGGCCTCCCTGGGCCTGGGAGAGGAGTGAGGCAAGCCTGTCGGGTTTCCCGGAGCAATGGGCTTGCCAGCTGTGGGCACAAGTCTCAAGCCTCCAAGATCACAAATGCAGAAACTCAGCCAAGGAGCTTTGGTATGGACGGTGACTAAGCCAAGCTACTTTCTGAGCTTCTCACAGATCTCCAAGAGCCAGAGATAAAATGTGTTGCATTTTTGCCGATTCTTAGGATCCCTGCACACTACTGTAGTCATTGTTAAAGAGGTCATTTTCTTGAATTAATATTAAATCTCAGTTCCAGTCCTTATTAGTGTTGTCCTTAATCCTCCACCAGGGGGAGCCTGGGATGCGGGGCAACTGATTGCAATGGAACATAGGACCCAGCGAGAACATAATGAAGTCAGGTGATGAACTGAAATACAAGAATTACATTCAAGGCAGCGAGCTGACAAAGGTATACTCACTGTAAGCATGGCTCTGTACTACTGCAGTGTAACACAATTTTATTAGAAATTAGTGTTTGTTTTCATCATCTATACTGAGCAACAAAGAATTGTAGTTACATGATAAAGAAGGAAGTTCTTTCATACCGGGACCTGTGCTGTCTTTCAGGCAGACCTCGGTGGGGTAACAGGTTGATTAGAACCTAATACTGGTCCCTGTGGTTAACAGCAGGCTTCCAGTTTTCTCAGAAACTGACAAGAATGTTTGACTTTTATCCACAACTTTTGTTTACATTCCCTTTGGCTGCTCGGAGTTGAAAAATTCACAACAGCCAAGAGCTGCTTTCTGAATGGGGCTGGGAAACTCAAAATTCCCCAAACCTTTACACCACAGTCTGATTTAAAAAGCTAAGATTATTTCAGTGAGTTCAGTGTTAGTATTTTAAGACCAAGGAGATATTTTCAGTTGGAGGAGATAAGTGCCCAAGTCCTAGACTCTTGTGCTTTCTCAGGAAGAAAAGACTACTCGCCACTGACACAGCTGAGGATCTGAATGTGAGAGCAGTAAAGAGAGGCCACAGGGGCTGGGGAGGTCAGAGGACAAGCATTAAAATACCTCAGTGGGGAGCTGGGACTTTTGAGTATTAAAAGGCTTCAGGAAGGCAGCTGAAGAAACAGGCCAGTGGCCTCAGGCAGAAGCATTCCAGTCACTGTGGGAAAGCCACAAAGCCAGAGCCGGAATCTGGCCAAAGAAATGGATTTGTCTTCATTTTGTTACTCCAGTGAGGGCTGGAAGAACTGTTTGTAGCTGATCACTAAGGTGCCCCACCTGAAAGTCTTTATACATTCAAGACTGTGACAAGTGTAAAATGCCTGATTAGAGTCACTTCCTCCCCCACCCCCCATCATGTCATTTCAGGTCCTTGTGAGCATCTGCTAACCCTGGCCTGGCATTTGCCCGTAGGCTGTATGGGGTCAGCCATGAGCAGCCACTTAGCTATAGTAAGAGTAGTCAAGAGACATGAACTTGATAACCTATGTCCCTTCTTGACTGGGTACTGCTAAGTGGCTGTGCTGCTTTGTTAGGCTGGTTGAACAGCTTCCCTAGCGGCATTCCTTTGGAAAAGAATTTGGATAAGCAGCCTCCCAAGGGCCAAGCCAAACAGAAGGATGAAAACCAAAGCCCTGAAGAGGATCTTGCACCCTTGCCCAAGAGCTGGTGCTTGGCATCTCCAAAAGAAAGCAAGCAAGCTTTCAAGGTGCTGAGGCTACTCACATCATCCTGTGTTCAGGGACTCACCACTGGACAGAACCGCTGTCTCCAGCCAGGACACAAAACCAGTAGCATGGGTGGGAGGCAGGGGGTGTGTGTGGCGAAGCACAGCCGCCTCTACACAGGGCTGCCAGTAATGCGGGACTCTGCGTTCGCTGCCGCCACCTGATAGGCCTGCAGGCCCGGTGCCCATGGGCTCCACAGCCTCCCTGCTGCGGCTCTTGCTCCTGGCTGCAAGCAGCTCCTGGCCCCTGTGATGGCTCTTTGGCTTTACAGTAAGTGAAGACAGCATGCCTCGGAGCCGAGGGCAAGTGAATCAAAGAGAGCAGTCATGTTAGACCTTAGAAGTCAGTATGTGGGGGTAAAATGTCCTTTCTCAAAGGGGTGTTATTAGGACCACAGGTCCTAACTTACACATCCCTTCCCCTCTGTGCTCTCTGTGCTGGCTGCTTGGCCGGTTTGGCAAAGCCAAAGCTGGTCAGTTTTTTTTTTTTTTTTCAATTATTGCTTCTTTCCCCTCCCTCAGATTGATTCTGTAGGGAAGAGGGGATTAGGATCAGAAAAAGATGACATGGGTTAGGGCAGAATACAAATCTCCTGAATAAAAGTACAAAGTGCTTTAAAGAAATAGATCCCAAAGGCATCAAAAGGGCCAAGGGTTCTGCTTTACTCAGGGTCCTGGAACCCTGGAGGGGTAGCAGAAATACCAAGTCCCCTCATTATTAGACTTAAAACTAGTCACTTCCTAGATTACTTTTTTAAAACCAAACTCATCAAGCCTATGCTTAAACACCTTAGGAAAAAAGGAGCCCCGTTTTCCTTAAATTGGGCCTCCACAGCACCAGAAGCCACCTTCCCCAGAGTGAACCCATTCCCCATGGGCCTCCACTGAGGCCTGAAGTAGCCCCTCAGTAGAGCAAAGGGACACTCAGCAAACAGCCAAGGGGAATGCTCTTGGCGGGGAGGTGGGCAGGTCAGTCCACTCAGCCCAGGGCAGCAGCGACTCCCTGTGGCAGGAAGGGAGATGCTGAGCAAAGGGGCCAGGGCTCAGTCCTCCTGAAGTGCTGGGGGAGCAGAGCAAAGAAGCATGATCCCTCCCCTGCTCAGAACCTCTGACCTCCCAGGCAGGGCCTGTCATGCCTCTGGGTGCTGGAGCAGAGATGGAGCCAGCAGCAGCGTGGGGTGGCCAATTGGGCGGGGCTCCACAGGAGGGCAGACAGGGCGTCCCGTGCCCTGACTCCCGGAGGGTCTTGTCAGTCGCGATGGGCAGACTGGTGGCTGAGCTGCCGGTCATCGTAAGTGCTGTAGCGCTTGACGTGGATGCGGCGGACCCGGTCCCGTAGTTCAAAGGTCTCCTCGTCTTCACTGGGAGAAGCCTGGCTGCGGCTCCGGCTTGTGGCCTCCAACAAGGAGTTGTCTGGGACTCTGGGGGTCTCATAGAGTAGGACGTTGAGTGTTTCCTCATAGATACGGGCCTCTGGGAATTCCACCTGGGGAGGGGGATTGAGAGGAGCAAGTGGGGTTTCATCCCAAAGAGGGAGCAGCATGTCAGGGCCTTCAGCCCTGGTGGACTCCATAAGGCCTCCAGAACTCTCTCAAGAGACACGGCTGTCTGTCTTTTGAGGGAGGACAGGGGTCTCCCTCTGAAGGTGTGAGGAGATGCACTCTACAGACAGAAGGATGCAGAAGATTAGCATCCCTCCCTTGCCCCACTCAATCCCAGGCCAGTGGGATTGTGTAGAGGCTATGGCCTTGGCTCTGTGGTTGGGCCTAGGTATAAATTCAGCTCCACCACTTACTAGCTGTGGGGCTTTAGGCTCAACCGTGCTGTGCTTCAGTTTCCACATGTTAATATCTGCCTCAGAGTTATTGTGAACATTACATGAAAGACATAAAATGCTTAGCAGAGAGCCTGACACACAGTAAACAAACCAGCAAATACATAAATAAAAGCTTGGCTGTTTCGAGCCCTTCACATGCACACATTTCTCTCCCAGGTGAGCTGCCCTCCCACCCCAGCAAAGCTCTGCTGTCTCTGAAACACGTTCATGGGGTGGGGGTGGGGGTGGGTAGGTAGCTATTCTCGAGGGAGGTACCATCCGCTTGCAGTCTAGGGACAGAGTTAGCTGGGTTTGTGTTAACTGTCTCCTGTCAAATCCCTCACATGTGCCTGACACTGTGTGGTTACTGCAGAGGCTAAGCTGACTGACCCGAAACGCTCAACCAGCGGGGGCCAGACAGGAGATCTGAACAGCTATTTCTACTGCCCTGCCCTGCACTGCCTCTCCTGAGAACTGTCTCATTTTCATAGCAGCTCTTTTAAATTCATACTATCATTCCTGAGTTTTCAAATGAGGAAATAGAAGCTCAGACGGTTTAAAGGGCTTATCTAAAGTCAGAAAACTGATAAACGGTAGGGCCAGAATTCAAATCTGAATTGGGCCAACTCCAAAGACCTGGTCCTTCCCTGCTGGTCAAAAGCTCCACCTCTCAGCTGACCAGAGCAGAGTTGTGTGCCATTCCCTAAACCTCTTTTATTAGCTTTGGTCCATGACCAGTACCTCACAGTGAGTTTGGGAAAGACGGCAAAACGTCACTTGGGGCCACCCTACCCATGCAGACAGAAGCCCCTTACCTTGGTCTGCTTCTTCTCCGTGGCGTACACGATGGAGGTGCAGCACACCTCTGCCAGCTTCCGACCCTGGCCGTAGAAAGACCAGCAGCAGATCTCATCGCCAATGACGTCCTTGATGAAGAGCACTCGGCCGTTGAAGCGCAAGGAGAGCTTGTCGAACAGCTCGATGTTTTTCAGCAGGTGGTCGTCGGAGTTGCTGAAAAACCGGTAAGGGCCCTCGGGCCTGGGTCCCAGCACAAGAGCAGGTGCTAGCTAGGCCCTCCTCTCCCCACCTCTCCCCTGTCATGCTTATGAGATAAGGAAAAGTCAAGATGCCAGAGGGACAGGGAGAGAAAGGGTCACAGGGCACCCTTTGGGTTTGGGGGCCTGCAAGGAAAAGGAGGTGGTTGGTTTTAAGTTAAAGTAGAGAAAACTGGGGGAGGGAGGTCTCCTCTCATCAGGCCCAGAAGGAAAGAGGTCACTGCCATCTCAGCAGGAGGACCCCTACCCTTGCTGTCGGGGTGGCACTGGCAACATGCCTGCCCACGAGGAGTCACTGAGAGGGTCTGGGTCTCCAAGCCTGCAGCCTCCTGCATATACCTAACTGGTGTGTTGAGAGGGGACAGGGGGACAGGGGGACATTGGCCCAGCAGTGAAGTACAAAAGCTGTCTTAGGAGGAGTCCCAGCCCCTTGGCTTCCCAGCCTTCCTCCACCCTGTAAGAGAATGCTGGGAAAACACCTGGCCTGCTGCCCGACATGACACACGTTAACAGAATATTACATGTTCAGTCTCGTCTATGTCCCAGCCAGGGCCCTGAATCGAGTTCCAAATGCCCTGGCTCTGATTTCCCTTCAACTCTCTGTCTCCTCCAGAGACCCAGACCTATGCTAACTGTGCCAGGCTCCCCTTGGGTCAGCTGCCCACCTTCTGTCTGCTCGCCCCTTTCGGCTGCTTCTGCAGTCCTTCCCCAGGCAGTGCACCCCACCCCCTCGCCAGGACCCCTCCCTACCTGGTGTAAGAATACTTGTTGTTGCTTCTGTTGTACAGCAGCTTCACCACAGGCTGTGAGGGAGAGAGCGTGAGGGCCAGGCAGGGGCCTGCGACCCGCAGCCCACAGCCCTCTGAGATCCCTCAGAGGTCCCAGTACCTTGGTGGAGGATTCAATGAGCCTCTCCTCTTCCTTCAGGGATGTGATGATGGGGATGTTGCACACAGGGTGGTAGGAGTCCTTCTTGTCCTGGGACACACACAGCCAAGAAGCTTTTTTGAAATCTTCTGTTTGCCAGGCTTAGCTGGGCTTTCCCCAGAAGCTGTCAGAGCCCCTCTGCACGGCCACCTCATGCTTGTTGAGGAGGCATCAGAGATCAGGAGGCCCCTGGCAACAGACACTTCCAGCTGGCACGCAGACCCCCATTTCCAGAAAACCTAAAATCCAGATACCTAGGTATATAAACAAGAAGCTGGGCCTAGTCACACTGCCTGAGTCTGTCACCGAACAAACTGACTGGCTGCCAGCTTGCTCAGCCTGGGCGACACCTGGTGTGTCTAACTATGTTTGAACTCATCAATCATCCCTGCCATGCACCCTTCCATGACTGGACCCTTCTGTCCTTGAAGGAGGGGGCCCATCCTGACCTCATCAACTTGCCCCAACTCCGCCTCCATACCTGCAGGGCAGTCTGGCACATGTTCACCAGCCCCTGAATGAGGTAATATTTCGCTTCAGCCATCAGTTCCTTGATTTCTTGCCGGTTCTGAGGGAGGATGATGGTGTCATCTCGAAGGTAATTCAAAATGGTGCCGAAGTGCTTTCCACATCGGTCTATGAGGATCCAGCCTAGGGATTCAGACGGGCCCCAGAGGGTTACTGTTTGCTTCCAGGTACGTCAGAGCAGGCCACAGGCAAAGGCCACCTGACGAGCCTGGTGGCAGGTGCTAAGAAGCACAGGAGCGTAAGGCCCACAGCATAGGAACAGATGTGGGAACAGAACCTCTAGCTCCCTTTTTACCTCTCCTCCCTGAAACCAAGAACATACTGCGGGAGACCCAGGCCCTCCAGGCTCTGTGGAGGCCCACAGAGGTGTAAGCTGAAGAGCCCACAGGCCCACTTCCTGGCAACAGAAACCACCAGGCCCTGCTTGCCTTCTGCCCACTGCCTGGTCACTATTGGTTCTAGTGAATATTTTTAAAGTATGCATCTTCTCCCTGGAAAACGTGTAAACACACAACATTCTATACACAATTTCAAAGAATTCTGAAGCTCTACTAAGAACTCCAGGTGAAGGAGTCTTACACTAGGTGAACAGGAAAAATGGGCCTAGACCTACCAGGCTTAAGCCCTGCCCTGAAGTCATTTCCTCAGGAGCCCTTCCTTCCCTCCCCAGCCCGCCTCACAAGTCCCAGTGCCTCACCTTCTTTGTCAGTCAGCACCTCCATGCGCCCACTGAACATGGCCTTGAGCATGGTGTCGTGCCGGGTTAGTGCCCGCACGGTGGTGTAGTACAGGGAACCACCCACGTTGAGCTGGACGTATTTGTTGCCCAGGCCTCCTCCCTTGAAGCCGCTTAGCTTGGGCTTGGCCCCTGAGGCTGGACACAGACAGGTATCCCCCGACATCTCCCGCTGCAGGTAGATCACCACACGGCAGGAGGTCGGCTTGGAAGGCTCCACTGTGGTGGAAGGGTCACGAGCGAGTGGCCAGTGGAGGCCAGAGCCTCATGCTCTCAGCACTGTGAGCGGGAGATGGGAGAGAAGATAGGAGTCAGTGGAGGAGAGCCCTCAGCCAGGAGTGGGGAGGAAGAAAAAGACATTCCTGCCATGATATTCTTCATGGTACCAGCAACCAGGCCCGGGAGCACAGTCTCCCAGAACCTGGTGCTGGTCACCTCATTAGCCTTCCTGAGACTCAGCTGAGCTCTGGGTGGCAAGGCAAGCAAACCCTTAGAACTAGTCAGAGACAGCTCCAGGAACAGACTGGGCAGAGCAGAAGTCCTTACCCCGGGGAGCCACCAGTCAGCTTCCAGTTATTTTCTTCTTAAGGTTCCCAGGATCCAAGGCTTCCAGCCAAAAAACCTACTGGGAATCCAGCCAGCCTAGGAGTTTCCCAGGAGTCCGAGGGACAGGATGCACTTCCTTTCTAATGATTCCAGGCTCAGGAGCAGCCTGCACCAGTGCTTCCTTTGAACACCACCCAGAGTCTGGCTTCAGGAAGGCAAGTAAGAGCAGCCTCAGATGAGCATGGACTGAGCCAGGCTGGAGGGAGCCAGCCAGCATGCCCAGCAGAGGTTACCTTGGCTTCAGTCGGGGTTTCCTGACCTTCCCCTGTTTTTGCATCATCCCTGTCCCAAGTTCCTGAAATTGTCACCATTTTTCAGGATAGAACAACCACAGGATGGCTATTTTTGCTCCTTTTTCCTGAGAGGGGGCCCAGCCTATCTCTTCCTTTCTTCCTGCCCAAAAAGAATGGGGAGATAGGATAAGAAAAGACCAGATGATAAATCTAAAAACAATTAAGTGATTTGGAAACTGAAACACTAAAAGGAGTTCATAGAAGGGAGGAGTGAGGAAGGCAAAAGAGGGCAAAGCCAGGTCACCTCTTGTGATCTAGATTCTACATATGTTTTGGTTTTCTTAAGAATCACTAAAATTATTCATTGAAAGAAAAAAATAGCAAACATTCTTTCCATGTTTATTATGTTCCAGGTACTATTCTAGGCACTTAAAACATCTCAGCTCATTTAATTCATTCGGCAATAAAACAATATTGAGTGCCTAGCAGGTTAAGCAGTAGGGACAGATATGAAAAGATATTGTCCTTGCCTTCAAGGAGTTCAAAGAAGCATGATAATGTTAACAAGAATAAAAATAGTAACAGTTAGCATTTACTTGGCCCCTGCTTTGTGCCAGGTGCTGGGGATACAGAAGAGAACAAACAAGTCACAGCCTCGAGGAGCTTATGTTCTAGTGGGAAGACAGACAGCCAACAAGAAAATGAACAAATAAGCAGGCAATTCTAGAAGGTGAGAAATGTAATAAAGATGATAAAACAGAAATAAGAGGCACTAATTTGGATGGGGAGCTGGGGAAAGCCTCTTTGGGAAGGTGACATTCCAGCTGAGGTCTGAAAGAGCATTCCAGATAGACGGAAGAGTAAGTGCAAAGTTCCTCAGTTAGACACAAGTTTTAGGAACAGAAATAAGGCCAAGGTGGCTGGTGCATAGAAAGAAAGGGGAAGTTGGCTGGATGTAAAGTCAGGGAAAGCAGGGGCTGAATCATATTGAAGACTTTGGATTTTATACTAATTGTAAGAGTAATGGATTGTAGGGTTTGAACAGTGGAGTGATATGATCCGAGTTTACTCCGGCTGCTTTGTAGCGAATGGATTGTAAGGTTGCAGGAGAGCAAGTGGGAAGACCAGAGGAAGCAGTAGTCTAGGCAAGAAATGATGAAGGCTTGGACTACAGTGGTGGTTAATACAGTCAGAAAAAAAAGTGGAATGGCGTCATTTCATCATCACACACGCAGACATTTACATCATCTCTAAGTGCACTGGTTTTCCCACGTTTACTGCTCGACTCTCCAAACAGTCCTTAGCACAATGCTATGCACATTTAAAAGTATTTAATGTTAAAAAAAGTATTTAATATGTCAGTCTGTTAGACTGAAATCCCTGCAAAGATTTAAGTAGGTCCTAGGGAAGAATGTCCAAGGAAGGGCCAGGGCAGGTGCTGTATGAAATACTGAATTCCTTTGGTGGTTGTCCAATGTGGATAAGATGAGCCCCCACCAACAGACTGCCCATTCAGTAAATAAACTCGAATGGCATGAGATCATCTTACCTTCCTTTGCCCACCCCAAAGGAATAAATCCACCCCTTAACAGGTTTTAACAAGTTCCCTATGTATTTTGTGTTTGACCCCAATTTCCCCAGGATCAAAGAAAGCACACATACGTATTCCACCAAAGCAAAGGAGCTCAAAGACTGTGGGCTACTAACAGGAAGGCAAATCCAAGCTAATCTATTCCTTTTCTACAAAGCAATTGCTTTGAGCCCCTGGATGACGTCAGCTCAGATTCTGCCCGCTCAGATTCCGCCCAGGCCAATGGATTCCAGGAATCCTGTGGCAGGTGACGCCCCAGAAAGTAATTTCAGTGAGAATGAAGTTTCCACTGAGAGCCTCAGTGCTTTTCCTTCCGGACTTTGTGTGTGGATATTTGGGGATGCTAGGGGGCATATCCGTGTCTCGTTCGGCGAAGCTAATGGGAATCCAAGCCGAATAAAGGGCAAACTACCATGGCGGTGTTATAAGGTGGGGTCCTAGGGAAAAAAGGTCCCAGGAATCCGTCACACTGGGGATGGGGAGGGCGGGAAGCGAGGAGGAGCCGATCTTGGCTAGAGAGGGCGGATCTAGCAGAAATCCAAGGTGTAAATCTTGTGCTTCATCCAAAGGGTCTGGGGAAATTGAGCGAGACCCAACCTCTCTGTGGTCAGGGTAGAGTCTTCCCCAGCCCCTACACCACCTCACCACCGAGAAACCGAGACCGGCTCTAACACCCACCCCAAGGGGAGGATCTGAGCTCTCCGCCTCCCTTCGCCGTCCCACGCCTTTTCCCCGAGACCGGATGGGGCTCTTTGCTCAGTCCGGGACCCGTCCATCCCTTCCCCTAGGGCACGGGCAGGCTCAGCTCTCACCCTCCCCGGTGGCGCCTCGTCTCAGCTGGGCTGCAAGTCGACACCGTGCCGCCCCTAGACTGTGGCCGCCTGCCTGCCAGCAATCCCAGGCGTAAACTCGCATCCTCCACCCACAGACCCTGCCCGCAACCGGCCGGAGCCTGAGACTATAAGGCGGGGCAGGCCTAGCACCCAATCAGGCGGCAGGGAGGAGCCCCTGAGAGTATGTTGCGGTGATCGCACAGGTACTTCCGTCAGCCTTTCCGGGGCAAAGGCTTCTGGGTCTTGTAGGCAACCGTCCCTCCTCTCAGGCCTCTGTTTCCCAGCAGGCTCTGCGAGCTGGGCGGTGGTAAGTACTTCCGGCGTCAGGAAGTGACGTTAGGGATAAACAGGTCTTGTATCCGTGGCAGCAGCTGAGGCAGACGAGTCGGGCGCTGGTTGCCGCGGACCAGGGAGAGGAGCTGCCTGCCGACGTCAGCCTGGACCACAGACGCTGCGGCTACGGGGTGGACAGGTAGGCCTTGACTCCGGGTCTGGGGACTTGGGCGGAGCCGGGGCGAAATGAGCTTGACAGGCCCGCGCCCTGCGGAAAAACAGTCTCAGGGCGAGAGAAACGTGGGAATTCCGCCCGGCTCTGGAAGCGATTTTACCCCAGGCTTGGGCCTGGAACTTTACGCGCCGATACTCGCAAACGTTTTAGGAGGAAACTGCGGCTCAGATAAGTTCAAGGAGTTTATGTAGTGAAGACAGCCAGCTCTGTCACCCAGGCCTTCTTAACTTTCCCCACATTCTGCTGGCGGAGCCTGCTTGTTGCACCCAGTGTGGATCCAGGGGAGCCGCCCTCGTCTTCAGGGAGCTTAGTCTGGCTCTTGTGTCTAATGTTCCTCAGATGAGCGTGTGGTGGGAGTTGGCAGAGAATCCAGTAGGCGGCTGTGAACCCTCTCCCTCCACTTCTCCTGTCTGACCCATCTCCTTCAACCATCCCCTCCAACCATACAGCTGGCTCAAGCCAGGTACCTGGGAATCTTGCCTGACTCTCCTTCATTTCTCCCCAAATCCAGTCAGTCATCCTTTACTAAGTCCTATCAACTCGACTTACGAAACATCTCAAATCAGTACACTTCTTCAGCTCCAAGCCTTGGTCATTGTAATAGCCTGCCCTGTTTTCACAGTCATTCATTCCACAAACATTTGCTGAGTGCCAGTTTGGTGCAGGCACCATTCTAGATGCTAGAGTTACAGGGATGAACAAGATAGGTGTGGCCTCACCCTCTTGTTCCCTCCAACACATTCTCCATCCTGGGTCAGAGGGATTTCTCTAAAAGGTATATTCGTTTATGCCATTCTGCTGAGAATCTGCTGGCTGCCCATTAATTATACTTATCCAGGCTCATTACTGCTGCTTTCAGAACCTCCACCATCCAGCTCTAGCTTCCTCATCCTCTTCCGCTCTCCCCCTTGCTCAGTGTTTCAACCACACTGTACTTTTGTTCTTGGAATGTGTTAAATTTTTTTTAGAGCCTCAGCGTCTTCACACATGCTTTTCCTTCTGCCTGGAATATCTCCTTCTCCCTTCAACTTGACAAACTTCTGGGCATCCTTTAGGCCTCAGCTTAACTGTCACTTTCAGAAGGCTTTTATTTACAAATTTTTTGTAATTTTGTTTCCATGTGAGTTACTTCCTCCTGCTAAGGCTTCACATAGGACCGTGTGCTTTTCCTCATACTATTATCACTATTTGTGATTATTTGTGTACTGTCTGTCCAGAGGTCAGAAACTAAAGTATTAAAGCATTTTCTTCACTACTCTATCCCCAGAGCAGGGACTCAGTAGATGTTGGTGAATAAATGCACACCCTCAGGAAGAGCAGTGGTAGTTGAACTGGATCTTTGTGCCCTCAGGTTATTTGAAGCTTTCTAGACCAGCTGGTCTGATTAATCACCAGGTAGGTGATTATATGTGAGTATATGTGTAAATAGAACAAATAGGAAGACATATCTTTTTTAAAAGCCCAGTTATAAGGAACCTCTGGATGATTAAAATGTTTCAAAAAGCCTATTTATTTGTGTGGACTCTAGTGAGGCCAAAGGCTCTGGGCCACAGTCATTCACAGCCAGGTATGCATTAGTTGGCCCACACAGTGTTGAAAGTGGGTTTTTTTTTTCTTACTTAAAATTTTTAAATTAGATACTTTACTTTAAAAATCAGATTACATATATAAATCTGGATTTCTAGTCTTCTTGAAAATCAGTTCTGGCAACAGTGGGACTTAATTCTTTCAAACCATTGCTCTTCCTATGGTATACCAACCTTAGGCAGTCACTCTCAGAATCACCCTTTTCAGAACAGAACTTCTCTAAGGAAGCTGGAAGGGAAACAGGTGAGGCTGGGGGAGGTGGGAGGGAAGGGCTCAGGGCCAGGTTGCCGTAGGCTTTGGAACACCTGGGGTTTTGGAGTTGGTATAGCAGCCAAGACAGAGCATGTGCTCCCTTAGAGAGAGGGAGAGAGGGAGGGAGAGGGAGAGAATGAATGAAAATGAGGATTGAGGATGAGGATGAGTTTTCAGTGTTTCCTTCCCAGAATTGAGGCATTCTTTGGACCAGGAATGCAAGGTGACCTGGGAAAAGAAATCTCTGTTGGTTCTTTTGGCCTACAGAGAAAAACCCAAACTCTTTAGCTTAGCACACAGGGTCTTTTTGATCCGGCTCCATCCGACCTTTCCAGCTTCATCCGTCTTCTTTGCAGGATAGGCCCTTCCAGCGGCTTCAGGCTCTTGTCCAGGCTGTTTTCTCAGCTTGGAATGCCTTTCCCTGGCCTTTTTACTTGGTGTGTCCTTGGTGATACTTCATTCTGTTTTGTGCTTTCTGCTAGAAAGACACTGACCCAAGCTTTGGGTCCCAGTTCAGGCACGTGTACCTGTGGCGTACATTTTGGGTAGTATTCTTACACTTGGCTTCTTACTTTCTTAAGCCTAATTTGTAATTCACTCACATTTTCTCTTTTACTTGCTTTTTGTGTTGTTCCAGTACTGTATCTGAAAAGCTTTTTCATGTCCTTTGGATACATTAATGGGGATAAATAAATAGGCTTATGGCTCACAACTTAGTTGACACGTCAACTCCCTCACCCTAAGTTAACTGCTGTGTTCTCCTCCAGCGCTTTGGTGATATTTCTGTAAAGCACTTAACACAGTATAATTTTTCAGTGTACATGTCTGTCTTCCTCCAGCTGAACTCTGTGCTCCTCCAGGGCGGGCACCACGTGCACTCATCTTTACCCCCAGCATCTAGCAGTGCTGGCATGTAGTAGGCACTCAAGAAATGTGTGTTGAATGAACGATGCCTGTGACAAGCAGCTGGACTTTATTCTTTCCTGACCCTTGCTCCTATGACACACCTCCTCCTGGCTCCCCCTTCAAAGCAGAACTTCTCTTCTCTAGGGAAGCTGGAGGGAAACAGGTGAGGCTCAAAGAGGTGGAGGCAGAGGGTGGGCGGAGCCTTTGGAATACCTGGGTTTTTGGCATTGGTGTCCGGGGCCAGGAGTGGGACTGGGCTGGAAGCATGTATTTCCTTGGGTGGCTGGGAAGTGATCTGGGATTGGGGCTGGTTTCTTTACAGCCATGGCCAAGGACATCCTGGGTGAAGCACGGCTGCACTTTGATGAGCTGAACAAGCTGCGGGTGTTGGACCCAGAGGTTACTCAGCAGACCGTAGAGCTCAAGGAAGAGTGCAAGGACTTTGTGGACAGTGAGTGTCATTTGGGGAGACAGGGTACTGCTCAGCTTTGAGCTGTTCTGGCTGTGTCTTCCTCTTCCCCCCACCGGCTGACTGCAGCTCTTGGCCCTGCCACAGTGGAGCTGCTGGCTCCCAGGAGGTTGAGCCTGGCCTTCGTGAATTCTCATGTGCTACCTGCTTTGCCTACTCTCTTCTTACGCTCTCTTGTAGGTCCAGAGCACTAGTAAAAACAAATACTGTGATGGGGAGAGATGGGTGTTTATTTAGATACACCATCTCAGGAACCTTAAACTTCATGGGGGCAGGACTATGGCTTACGGATGGGAAATAGTTATATATTCATAATTTGATTTCTTGGGAGAAATAGTGTTCTCAGTAGCAGACTTGCCATTGTTTGGAGTGAAAGTTGATTGACTGGAGTTTCTACAGGCAGTTCAAAAGACTCAAATAAGGTCTTTTTTTTTTTTTTTAAGCTGGATACTCGGGATACCTCCTGTCCCAGCAGCCAAATAAGCCCAGTGGCAGTGAATATAGAGCAGATTTAGCTAGAGCAGGGATTTCTGGGCCTTCTGGGAGCTCCATTCTATAGGCTGTGGAGAGAGCTTGACTGGCAAAAGGTGGTGTGGGTGCTCCCACCAGTCTTCTGATTGCTCTGTTCATGCTGTTCTACCATTTGGGCCTTAGTTTACTCTTCAGTAATGTGGAATTCCACTGTACCCAAGGAAATTGAAAAAAGCAAATGGGAGATTAGGTCCTTAAATGCTTTGAGCTTTTTGTTAGCTCTGGGTACAGGCAGAAAGCTCCCACCCCAACATTAACTGAAATATGTTGTCTTATCTGTGGCTGTCTAGAGGCAGCATTCCTGTCCTGAGTCAGTCCATTCATGAACATGGCCCTTTGTGCTTCCTGTCACTCCTGGGAAAGCAGGATGGGTTCCCTCCAGAATACTGGCCCACCAGGAGCCTAGTCTGAGCTAACAGCTACTGGCTGGCTCAGTGGGGACTCAGGGTCCACCTATGCCCCAGTCCCGCTCTGGGCACCTGGTCACCCTTCTCTAGGTTTGGACCAAGGCTGGTAGACACTAAGCTTTTTTGACACAAATTAGGAGGGGCAATTTGCTCTGTCTTTTCTCTGTAAGGGAATGCTAAGGGAGAATGGTGATGCTGAGAAAATAAAACTTTTTTTTTTGTCCTTCCCCCAAAAGAAATTGGCCAGTTTCAGAAAATAGTTGGTGGTTTAATTGAGCTTGTTGACCAACTTGCAAAAGAAGCAGAAAATGAGAAGATGAAGGTAAGATCAGCATATGTTTTGTCCAAATCTTGGCCTGGAACCCTAGCCTCTCATCCTTCTGCCTTTTATTTTTTTGGGGTGGGGATTGTTTTATTTAATTAAAATAAGATTTTAAATACCAAGTTCCATACAAATATTGAATTATGGTGTACACCTGAAACTAACATGTCAACTGTATCTCAATTAAAAAGTAAGTAATTCTTGGTCCAATTAACCTATTTTTTAAAAATAGTTTTATTGAGGCTTGATTTTTATACAAGACTCATCCATTTTTAAGTGTGTAATTCAGTGATTTTTAGTAGTATTATAGAGGTGTGCAACCATTATCACAGTACAGTTTTAGAACATTTTCATCACCCAAAACTATTCCTTTCTGCCTCTTTGCATTCAGTACCTTCTTGTATCCCCTGCTCCAGGTGGTCATTAATCAGTGTTCATCTCTAGATTTGCCTTTTCTGAACCTTTCACATAAATGCAGTTGTACAGTATATATAGTCTTTGTGCTTCTGGATTCCGTTGTGTTAAATTTTTGAAGTTCATCCATGTTGTAGCGTAAATCAGTAGATTGTTCTTTTTCACTGCTGAACTAATACTCCATTGTATGAATTTATTACATTTTGTTTATCCATTCACTGGTTGATCAGTTAACCTACTATTGAACTCATATGCCAGGATACTTTCAGTCATTGTTTCCTTTAATCTTTTTTTTTTTTCTTGGTTGGGGGGGGTAATTAGGTTATTAGGTTTTATTTGTTCTTTAAATGGAGGTTCTGGGGACTGGACCCAGGACCTCGTGCATGCTAAGCATACAATCTACCACTGAGCTATGCCTTCCCCTCTTGTTTCCTTTAATCTTCATATCAGCACTGAGATAAGTGGTTTATCCTCATTTTGTAAATGAAGGTGTGCAGTGTGGGTGACTCGGCAAAGGACACAGGCTAAATGGCTCTGGGGGTGCTCCTAGGTCTGCCTCAGAGCTGCAGTCTAGTTCTCACTGGGCGCTGTGGGATCATGAGGTTAAACTTCCTTCTGACTTACTGAAAGCTCTGGGTCTCAACCTTCCCCCTGCTGGGCACTGAAATAGCCCCCAAGTGTCCCTTCCCCAGTTGAGGAGTTAATGCTGAAGATGTTTTTAGTGAAGCCATGGCCTTCTTTGGCAATACTGTTCTTCTAGGCCATTGGTGCTCGGAACTTGCTCAAATCTATAGCAAAGCAGAGAGAAGCCCAACAGCAGCAACTGCAGGCACTCATAGCAGAAAAGAAAATGCAGCTTGAAAGGTAAGAATTTTTGATGTAAAGCAAGTTCTTGACTCAACTGTGATTTTATTTTTCCTTCTTGAATGGTCACCTCGTCCATATTCTTCATCATCGTTCTCCCGGGAATAGTCTTGTCATCCTGATTTGAAGATTTTAAAAATAAAATTACATTTGATGGGAAGAAAATTTAATTTCAAACAACCTCTAGTTTGAGAGCATGAAAGCACAGGTAGTGTCTAGAGTTGGCTGGCTCTCTGAAAGGAAGACTCTCAGGGCTAGAGGCTTTCCAAGGGTGGCCCCAGGTAGGGCATTGCCTCTTACTTTTTTCTTTCTTGCCCTCACTAACTTCATTTTGAGCTCACACCATTTCTTGGAATCATCTAAATCACCCACATTCTTCTATAGAAGAATTAAGTCCATGGTTTATTTCATCCATTTTTCTAACAATTTTGTTTTTCAGGTATCGGGTTGAATATGAAGCTTTGTGTAAAGTAGAAGCAGAACAAAATGAATTTATTGACCAATTTATTTTTCAGAAATGAACTGAAAACTTCATTTTGTAGCAGGAGGGCAAAAAAGAAAAAAGAAAAAAAAAAAACCCATAACCCCAAATCAAAAAACCCTCTGTACCATTGCAGTGACTTATGACCCAGTGTGTTGTATAAGGTGTGTGAAGAATGCAGCATCTCTGAAGGCAGTAATAAATCAAATCTGAGGGAGCTTTTTTCAGATGTCAGTGCATCTGCAGGTGAACACCCAGTGGCCATGGTGGTCCAGGTTCTCACCTCTTGCATTCTCAGTCTGAACTGAGCAGTATGTGAACTTTTTTTTTCTTGGTATATTTACAAAGCTTTGGAAGGAAAAGCAATAAATTATTATTTTCAAATGGCTTGATCTACCTCTTTTCCTGATACCCTTGAAATGTACAGTTAACCCTTTATAAGAGAACCCTGCCCTCCCTAGCCCCTAGTCCACAAAATAAACCAGGTAGTGGTCAGCAGCTTCTTTTATTTGGACCAGACACACGAGTCAGATGATACTCCCAACAATCAGACCGTTAGGGCTTCTAAGCAAAACAAAGAGAGGTAACTAACCAGGACCAGTGCCTACCATTTTCCACGTGCGTTCACAGTCTTTTTTTTTGAGTTGGCCTTGAGTACAAATTTAGAGAAAGCTAATAAAATACCAAATACTAATGTGAAGAGAATCTATATGCACCCATTGGACCTGTCATGCCCAGCCCCCTGTCCCCTTTGGGAACAAGACAGGAAGGAATTCTTAAAACTATTAGGATGGATGAAGTTATTCAGTAAGAAGCACAGCTCCAGATCAGGTTTTGAGACACCAGACCTCAGAGTAAAGCAACTTATGTTAGGTGGTCTCTAAAAAGTAACAGAAGACTAAGGTCTGGAAAGAGGATAAACAAGGAGACTAAAAAATCTCTTCTCGGTTACGAGAGCTGGAGCTGCGGATCAAGCCTGATCAAGATGACAGCCTCCCAAAAGCACTGAGACTTCATGGCAGAGCTCATGGGGAAAAAACCAGTGGGAAGGCTGGCCGGGATTGGTGAAGTCCTGGGCAAGGAGCTGGAGAAAAGAGGCTTTGAAAAGGCCTATGTGGTCCTTGGTCAGTTCTGGTTCTAAAGAAAGACGAAGACCTCTTCTGGGAATGGCTGAAGGACACATGCGGCACCAACGCCAAGCAGTCTCAGGACTGCTTCGGGTGCCTTCAAGAGTGGTGCAATGCCTTCTTGTGATGCTCTCCGGGGAGACCCCGATCCCTACCCCCAGTATTGAGTCTCCAGAGTTTGCAGTCAAGTGAGGACTCCTCCTCCGTCTTCTACAAAGGAAAAGATTGCTGTTGTGGTCCACACCTCCGATGCACTCCAGGGTCCTTTGGGAGTTCTCTCCCATCACCATTTCAACTTTTTTGGAGGTCTCACTCTTGCTTGCATTTCCCTTCTCTCCCTGCCAATTTCATGTCAGCAATTACCAGCTTTTCTGAGTGGATTCCTGGTTCCTTCCTTCACACTCACCCTCACCTCTGGTCTGTTTTATGCCATTTGGTCCTCTTTGGCAGAACAGTTACTGTTCTTGTAAAATTTTTTAAATCAATAAAGTCAGTGGCCGTCAAAAAAAAAAAAAATCTCTTGTGGGATGATCTTTTTAAGACAAATAATACACCTTCTAGTCTGACCCATTTCTGACTTAGTCTCACTAGGGTTGAACCTTAAGGAAAACTAAGTTTAAAGCTCTTATAGACTATCTCCCCACCACCTAGGAGTGGGGGCAAGAAAACAGTTTTTAATGAATAGTAAAGAGGCATAATTTCAAACTTAAAAATGGCCTGAAACATCCCACTGTTCATTTTGCTGATTCACGACATGCTGTAGACTCCGGAGTCAAGGTTTAGTCACACGCTGGTCAGATAAGTCATGATACATGCCAAGTAGGCCATGTTTCTTGGAAGTTTATCTAGTTTCTGGTCTGGTCCTGCCTTTAGTAATCCTGCAAGGGAACTTGGGCACACAGCAAGTCCTTTGGCACCACTTCGCCATAACCTGGCCCACACCCTCTGCCTGTCCTCAGGTGATGGGTCTGTTTGTGCCAGTGCCCTTGGAAGGTGACAGTTTGATATGCCTCTTGCTGGTGTCTTGCTCCTGTGTGTTGCTGCTGGTATATTTCAAATACTATTGAAAACCTGGGTTCTGAGCAGTTTTCCTGGTACTGCGTCAACAGGAAACTGCCCTGTGGGCATCTCTTCCTGGGGCCCATGGTTCTCATTTTTTCTTTATTTTCTCCTTGTAGTAAGGGTTCCGCAACAGGAAAAGCAGAAGTATAAGAGGGATGAGAAAATAGGGAGTGTAGACAGATATAAGGAATAGTCGTTCGTGGAAAGTCTTAGGTCCTAGTCCTTTGAAACAACTGGCTTTGGAGAAGTCCTCGAATAGAAATGTGGAGAGGATTGGTATCAGAGTTGTCATGGTGTGCACTGAGTAGATGACTGCAGGGGTGCGGATCCACCTACAGCCTCCTGAGGTCGTTGGGGGGAGAGAGAGAGAGAGAAGCGTCAGGTCTGCTTGTGACTCCAGGGATGCCCACAACATCCTTCCCCGTCTCTGCCTGCTCCCTTCAGCTGAATCATTCTACCTCCTTTTCCAAGTGGAAACCAATGGAAAGCTGGATGTGTTATAATAGTGCCTAACGTGCAAACTTACATGACAGCTGGAGGCCTAACACACTGACTGCCAAAGAACTAAGGGTGGGGGCTGGAATTTAATTCAGAAAAACTGGGGCAGTAAAATGGCCATTACCAGTTAAACCTGGTTGGTCTACAGTGCAATGGTGCTGGGGGCAGTCCTGCCAGCAGCATCTGTTAAGTAATTATATAGCGGTGAGAGGGATCAACAGATTCTGCTGAGAGAGGACTGGGGGGCTCCAGTGGGACATAAGCTGTATAAGCTTGGTTACCATGAACACTGGTATAGCTGCCTTCTTTATAAAAGCATTAGTCATGTGGGACACTTAAGGATAATTTTTAAATGAGATGTTGAACCATTTAGGGATTAGCTTAATGCTACTGCTTACAAGCCAGTATGATACTCCCAAAGCAGAAAAATAAAAGCCAATAATAATAATAATAAATTTTGTAGGGGGAAAAACAATAAAAAGAAACAAGTTCAATCTTTAAAGTAGCCTCAGGTTTCACGTGTAAGAGGTTTCTAGTCGACTGAGGCAGCCCTGCAGCCCAGCTGACCAGACACTAGCCTGAGCCACATTAACGTCTCTTTACAAGATCTACCCTGGCCATTCCCAGCAGATCGTCTGTCTCCTTCCAGGGACCACTCCCCACTCCCAAAAGATTTCTGGCACCTGGTTTCAGGGCAAAAATGGGATCTCCCCACCATTTACCAACCTTTGAAGAAAGCATATGTTGCAATGGGGAAGAAAGGCAGCTGAAACACCAGCTCGCAGAACAGGAAAGACTTAAACCACATTGGCGGGTTCTGCAGCAGAGGGTCTTTGAACTCCTCAGTGTACCACTGCCGCAGGTTTCTCAGCTGGGAAAAGAGCACGATCACGATGAATATGGCCACCGGGCAGTACAGGCATCACCAGCTCCAACCCACTGGAAGAGTCATTCATTGCCCAGGCCCCTTGGCAGCAGACAGCACACCCAGCTGGCTTTTGTGCTACCCAGCGTTTGTCAAGAGCAACAGTATCTGCCACTTAGTAGGCTCTTAGTTTGCTGAACAAATACACGGATGTGACTTATCTGCCAACACCATCATGATATTTGTCCTTTCACAACAGCAACTGCACAGCAAACTCCAAGGGCCAGATTGCCTCAAATACAGAAATGAATTTCCTCATCTTTTTTGGAGGGGATGGGATGGGAGGGAGGTAAATCTCTGTGAAAACCTCTGTGAATATGCAATTTTAGGCAATTTGAATAATCCCCAAATCTCAAGTTCCTCATCTTTCTTAACCCCCTAGTTCTAATTTCTTTTCTCCTTTTAGGAGACCAGTAGGATATTTGTAGAAGAACAAACTCTCCCCTATACCATAAACTATGTAGCTTCTAGGTTATGTCAAGGCTGGACAGTTAGTGGTCTCAGTTCTAGCTTGGGCCCCACTTTCATAATTACACTGTCATATCAAAAGATACAGATCCATGTTGATGTGGCTACAGGCAGGGGAAGGAAGCGGGAGGATTTGAGGCTGCCTAGTTTGTGCTCTTTTATGAGCCCGAAGCCTCCATACCATGCAGACTACTGTTAACCTCCTGGAGACAGCATCTTAACACACCTGCCTTCAAAGCCAAATATATGTCTTGTTATTATGATAAATCAAGATAACTCCCAAGATAAGAATTTGGCTTACAATGGAAAATTCAAAAATATTTTTCCTGTTAATTTTTAATCTAAAGATAAAGGTTCACAGTTGTGAAATAGAAGCCTCTTTGCTGTGAGTGAGCTTTAAGCAAATATCCAGACACCAACATTCTGTTAGCATAATATTAATTACAAAAAGGCCTTAGCTAGATAACCAATTTATTGACCAAATGATCTTTAATTTGTATTTGAGTTGAAATTTAAATTCACAGCAATATCCTTAGCTTCTTCCTAAGCACTTTTCAGGATGGTAATGTGAAAATATTCACAAAGGTTAAGTCATGGCACCTCTCCTGGGCTCTAGTTCCATACATGTAAAACAAGTGACTTGGACTAAATGTTTCTTAAGATCCTTTTTTGCTTTCTAGATTTACTTAAAACAATTACTTAAAATTTACTGTAAAAAATCCTGGAAGGAAGAAACTATTTTAAAAGATTTACTGCAGAATTGAAAAGGCATTCTGGTTCATTTGAACTTCATTTTCTATTTAATTTGTATATTCTCTCTGATACACCCATTTCATAAATCTAGGCAAATTTGTACAACAGTGTAATTTCTAAGGGCTGCAGGATGATATTAGCAAAATTTACAATCCAGGAGACCCTTGAACAACACGGGTTTGAACTGCACAGTTCCACTTACATGCAGATTTTTTTCAACAGTAAATACTACAGTACTTTACAGTACAGTACTGTGGCTGGCTAAAATTTGAGGATTGGGAGGAACTGTGGGTATGTGGGGGCTGACTATAAATTATACGTGGATTTTCGACTGTGCAGAGGGTCGACGCCCTTAACCCCTGAGCTGAATGAAGAGCATTGGGACCTGGGGATAGAGTGCCTAGCTCTGGGCTAAACACTTCACCTCACTAAGCTTGTTTCCTGATTTATAGCACCTACTTCACTGTTGGTCAGATGAAAGGAGTTAATGCTCAGTCTTTAGAACAATGTAAATGTTCTAGCTAGCACATAGCAAATGTTAAGATTACTTAATCAAATGTAATTAATATTTATTTGGAGGAGTTCAAATTTAATCCTATTAAAATCTCAGCACGTGAGTGGTCTTTCATAAGAATTATTCTTATTAGGTAAGACCCCCAAAAAGGTAATAAAACTCTTTCCGTGTATACCTGACTCACATTTGATTCAATTTACCACTGTCATCCATTAAAGTCACCAGCCCTATGCACAAGGATTTCTAAACCAGAGTTGCTACTGAACAATCTTGCACTCCTCTGCCTTAGAATGAGTGCAGACTGGTTTCAGGCCTAGATGCTCACTTGTTTTTCCTTATTTTAACAGAAGCAGTGCTACCCAGCTGCACGTGGCACTACAAATGCTTCCCATCCCCTCTGTGTTCTAATCCAAACTAGTTTTACTGTTTCATACTAAGGGTTTTTATAAGTATTGATCTGGTTCAAACCAAGACAGATATTTGCAACTTTTAGCCCAATCATTATGTGATCTCCACAATCTTTTTAGTTCTAGGGGAAAACTCCTTCTGTTTAGGGAGGAAAAACACAACAGATGTTAAATTTTGGCACTTTTTCAAAGAGAATCTGAAGATAACTCAAGGCTTTTATTAGCGATATTTCCCCATACAGAAGCAACAAAACCATCTTTGCCCACCCAAAGCACCAGGAGTGAATAAAGACACAGGCATCCCAAGCTGGGATGCCCCTGTGTTGCTAAGGCCTTCAAACAGCATCAGGCAGACACATGAAAACACACACACACACACACACACACACACACACACAGTTTCTGGTCAGAACCTGCCTACGTTGGCTCTTGATCTTTTACAGTAAGTCAATTTAAAAAAAATAAAGCTGAGAAAACTTTACCTAATCAAATACGTGAGTTTAAATGGGTCTTTATGATGCTGGACACATTTAATTGTATTTTGTGAGTGATCAGCAAGGAACTTGTGGTAATGGCACATTCAGAAAAGATAGGGAAACCAACAGCTGTTAAGTCTGGACGGGCTGGCTGCCTGGAGTAACATAACTGCCTAGTATGAAAGGAACTCATAATGTCAGAGACTAAACAGGTAGTGTGCCTGAGTTCTGCTGGCCAGCAGACTGCACAGACATGGCTCTCCTTTCTTCAAGGCAGCTAATAGCCGCTGCAGAGCTGTGACAACCTGTTCAGAAAGATCATGTACCACCTGGGCCTATGTGGTAGGCTGAATAATGGCCCCCAAAGATATCCACATCTTAATCCCTAGAACCTATGAATGTAACCCTGTCTGGCAAAAGAGACTTTGCAGGTGTGATTGGGTTAAGGATCTTGAGATGGGAAGACTATCCTTGTTATCTGGTGGGTCCTAAATGTAATCACAAGTGTCCTTATAAAAGCGGGGCAGAGGGAGATTGGACTAATGAAGAAAAGGCAGCAAAGTGACAACAGAAACAGATATTGATGTGATGTCGCCACAAGCCAAGAACACCTGCAGCCACCAGAAACAGAGAGGCAAGAACAGATCCTCCCCTGAGACCTTCAGAAGGAACCAGCCTGCAAGACTCATTTCAAACTTCTGACCTCCAGAACTGAACGAGCTTAAGTTTGTGTTGTTTTAAACCACTGTATTTTTGTAATTTGTTCTGTAACAAATAGGAAACTAATACACCCTGTATCTGTTTGAGCTTGTAATTTAACCCAACTCTCTTCTACTTGACAATTGAAGCTACAGAGCCTTGTCTTGCCCAAGACTCTCAAGCAGTTCGTGGAAGAACAGTTCCCAGACTGTGGGCCAGTGCTCTTGCCACACACAACCCAGGAAAAGGTAGGTCAGAGGTCTTCCCAGTTATGTTTGGAGCTAGAAACAAACCAGACTATGGAGTCGGGGTATATTGTCCAGCAGTGGCTCTTAACCTTTTTGGGAGGGTTGGAGCCCTGGAAAAGTTGATGGAAGCTACAGAAAACACAAGACACACGCAATTTTGGATATCCCATTAGGGGTTCACAGACCTCAGGCAAAGAACGCCTGCTCTGCAGAGAAAAAGCATTTAAGGAAAAACAAAGGCAAAACCAAATCTTTAGGTAGACAAGTCAACCGTGCCCACCCTTCTACAGTCTAGAAGCGCAGAACTGAAGACTGGAATCCTGGGATAGAAGGTTATAGGGTCCAGACGTGAAAATAAAACGTAAGAATTAAAAAGCATTAAAGCGAAGTTTGGGGTAAATAATACTCTCCAAAAACCAAGAAATGGGGCTTTTCGCCTCTGTTTCTACCCAGGTGATCATTCTTACTCAAACCCAATTAAACAGGCTGATTTGAAAAGGTGTCGTCAGTTTATTTCTGAGCTTTGGAAGTTGCTGGATCCTAATCGTGAAGTAAGGACGCCCAGCGGGTGTCTTTTAGCCGGTCTAATTCTACTTGCATTATTTCTCTGGGATTAGTCGGTATTTTAAAGCTCTCCCAAGAAACACAATTTTAAAGCAAGTCCAACATATGATTGGGGCACTGGATCATCCAGATTACTTCCCTCAAATACCGACAACTGATCAGAGCTGGGGTATGGGAGCCTTAAACTAACCCAGGGAAGAGCTGTCTTTAAAAGGAGCAAAGTGCCCACAGAAGCCCAGGAGAAGCTGCTGGGAGAAACGAAGAAAACCTCGAGGAACTAAGTCGAATTGACCGGTAAGGAGGGGCCGCAGCGCCGGCAGGACCCCAGGAAAGCGGAAGGGAACCCTGACTGGGCGAGGCGGGGGGCGAGGCCTGAGGAGGGGAGGTCACGGCGCCGCCGGGAGAACCGCTGGCCGAGGGGCCCCAATCTCGGCGACCGGCGGCCAGGACCGACGGAGCCCTCACCTCGACGGGGTAGAGATCGCGCGGCAGCAACGCCTGCAGGTCCATGAGGAGGGTGATGGGGATGTGGGTGAGGAAGTAGAAGCCCAGCAGCCATTCCAGGCCGCGCCGGGCGCCGAGAGGCCCCATTATCGGTTGGTTAAGTCGGGCAGGACTCGAGGCGACGTTCGCCGGAACGCGACGTGGGAAGAGGCCCCGGCTCGCGCCGTCCGAGACCCTCCTCCCGCCCCACCCGACCTGAGGGTGACGCCGCCGGCTCCCATTGGCTGAGAAGCGGCAAGCGGGCCGGGAGCGGCTGCAGAGGCGGCCCGCGGGCCGTTTCAATTGGCTGTGGAGAGCGCCGCGTGAGCGTGGGCGGTGCTGCTCGGCCGCCGCGTGGGACCACTCCGGGCGGTGGGCGTGCACGTTGAGCCGCTCTGCCCTCCGCCGGGACCGCCCGCCTCCTCGCCGGCACCGCGTGCGCGCTGGGCTCCGCAGCGGCTGCTCTCCTTGGCGCTTTCGCTCATCACTCCTCCGTTCCTTCATTTCATCCATTTAGCGCTTGCGAAGCGCCTCTTGTATGCCCGGCCTTGGACGCTTTTGGGGATGGAGCTCCCAATGCAGTGGGGTGTCACCCTCCAGGGCCGGGAGGACAGTGCGTGGTGATCCGTGCCGTGGGACCAGCGGTCAGGAGCTCTGTCCCGCCGTAGTTGAGGGTCCCGGAAGCCTTTTGAAGGAGGCAGCCAGCCTCAGTTAAGAAAGAAGCACAGGAGGTAAAATTGACTAGTCTTGATGATTGTGGAGGATGAGGGAGGACCAAGGGTTCATTTTCATTCTGCAAATATTTTAACTATATGCTGGGCCCAGGTCTGCCTGGGACAAGATGGGGCTTCCATTCACTGAGAAGAGGGACATAGAGGAGAAGTGACTGAAAGAGAAAGTAATTTGGTTCCGGCCATGTTTCATTGAGCAGTCTCTGCAGCCTCTGAGTGGGAAAGTCTAGCAGGTAGTTGGATTAACATGTCAGAAGATGTAGATTTGTGAGGCCTCGGCGTTTGATGGTAGTTGAAGTTTTGAGAGCAGGAAGTCTGTAAGATATCTTAGAGGAGTCCTAAACTCAGAGGTCATGGGAAGAGGGCGTTGAGATACAGGTGGACAACAGGAGTGTGATATCTCAGAAACATGGGGAGAGGGAGGGTCAGCTGTGTCAAAGCAGCACTGAATGGTACCCACCTGTGGTCTTGTGAGAGCAGCTGTGGCTGATAGAGGCAGAAGCCAGATGAGAGCAGGGCAGGGGGTAAGGAGGTGGGGAAATCGAGGTAGTGAGTGAAGACATCTGGTTATGAAGCAGGAGAGAGAGAGACGAGGCAGTAGCTGGAGGGCTTATTTACTTTTCAGAAGAGAGAGACTGGAACACTTCTCTTTAAATGCTGCTTGAAGTTTCATCTTCAAGGAGGAGAGGTAGTCCATACAGGAGGAAGAGAGCAGGAAATGTGGCTCAAGGCCGCCGAGGACCTGGAGAGAATGGATTAGGGTTGGTCAGAGGAGAGCTGTGCTCCCCAGAGTGGGCCCCAGGGGGCTAAGACAGAAAAATTGTTGTCAGTGTGGGGGACCCAGCTGAGATGTGTGGCCATTGATCTGGAGGCCTCACTCTCTAGGCTGTGTGCTTTTCTCCCATTGTGAGGTCTTCTCACAGAAATGCTGTTGGCCTCACCCAGGGTCAGGGTGATTCTGAGGAGGTGAACAAGAGAGTGATTGAAGAGGGCGAGCATGCGGTTCAAGCAGGATAGGGAGTGAGTGACATGAGGCCAGAGGGGACTGGGAGAAAGTGGGAAAGTGAATGGGTGTGAGGCCTGGCTGAGGAATGAGCATGAATGTGATGGGAGCAACTGGATGGATGGGCCAGAAGGTTGGGAGAGGATGACAAAGGGGGTGCAATGTCTGGGCTTCTGGGATCAGAAGAGGTTCTGCCCAGGGGGAGCTGTGGCAGAAGCAGAGTGGAGGGGGAGGTACTTGGAGATGAGGTCAAAGGACAGAGAGCCCAGTGTGTGGGATGCATCGACTGCAGAGGCCACCTCGGATGGTGGTGGCAGTTATGTGGAGAGAAGGTGGTGAGGCCGTTGCCAATGTCTCTGGTATGTAAGGGGAGTGACCAGGAGGGAGGTGGGCTTGGGCTGAGGTCTGGCTTACCCCTTGGAGAGTGGAGGGGAAATGGTGTGGATGTGGCCTTGGGGAGCAGGGAGGCTGGTGACCCCACCTCCTGCCCCTGAGCCTGTGGAGCGTGAGAAAATGAACAGCTTGCCATGGGGAGGGCTGCGGGGAAGCCGAGACCTTAGGGGCAGGGGAGTCAGGTGTCAGTCACGGTGGGATGTGAGGGCAGGGGCTGTGGAGGGGTTTGTGAGCCCCACAGTAGAGGTGCTTGGGCTCTGGAGAGGAGGTGGGAGGACAATCAGAGCAGGGTGGAGGGAGCGCACAGCAGGAGAGGGAGGGGGAAGTTCCTTCTGGGCTGATGAATAAGGGATGACCTTCGTCAGAACACACAGCTCTGGCATCCTGGGGTTGCTGGGGGACAGGCTGGAGTGCCCCAGCACCCCTGTACTCGGGAGGGGCCTCCCTCCTCCCCAAGCATGGCTTTCGGGACAAGGCGGCACCTTTGAAGCTGTGCTCCATGCTGATTGTAACTGCCTGCTGGGGAGAAGGGGTGTGGGGCCCCTCAGCTGGGATTTGCCAGGAACGTGGTAAGTATACAGCTGCGGAAGTGACTGTGCTTCCAAAGGCATCTTGCCCAGCCAAGTTTGTTATCTGTAGATAAAGATTTTCAAGGCCGAGCACTTTTGGAAGGCCCTCCATCCAACAAAATCTCTGTCCAGCTGCTGTCTTATGTTTGAAATTCCTTTAGTGGGGGAACTGCAGCTTGACGAGGTCAGGTAAGGGTAAAAGTAAATGGCCTTGGGGAGGAGGACATGGCTAACCAGCAGATTTTCACCCAAAGCAAGTGTTGAGTGAAAGAATGACTTAAAAAAAAAAAAAAAGTCCTAAGCAGCTTCTCTGTCCTGAGTGAGAAGAGGTTATGTTTAGCACTTTTTGAAAATTATGTGTATTGTGATGAGTGAGACAAATCCCACTAGCCCAACAATGGACCCCACAGTGATGGAAACAGAATTCTAGCCTTGTGACCCCAGCCCGAGCTAGACCTGCTACCTTCCTCTTTGGCAGCAACTGTCCAAGCGCTTTCTTCTCTCTGCTTTTGTTTGACTTTTCTCCTTAAAATGCACCCATCCTCCTCACCCACCCCTGCCCGCCTCCCCGATCCCTCCGTGTTTTAAGGCCCAGTCAGAGGCCTCCTGCCCTGATTGCCTGTCTCGTGGCAGCGTCTCTGAGCCCGCGTCGTCTCCGACCCGATCATTCCTTTCACTCTGAGCAACAATGATCTGAGTACGTGTCTGCACAGCTTTTCTCTTCTGCACAATGAAGACTGTGTCTTTGGCATCTTTATTTTACAAATACAAAGCTGGGGTCATTGTCGAGTGAACTAAATATGAAAGTTAGGCCTCTCTGCACACTGAGGCAGAGACGGTCACCCGGTGTAATCGTAAAGGGAAAACTGGGTGTAAGAACAGCCGACCGATGGCGAGATGTAGACCTGTCAGATTTCAGGAGGTTCTGCAGCTAATAGGAAATGGTAAGACCTGGAAAGCCCCTGTGGCTTTAGGATCAGCAGATGGCTCCACACCTCAAAGCCAAAATATGTTCGTTAACAAGAGCTAAGATTCTGTCAGTCCTGGAGGTCTAGCAAGGAGGCTGGGGCTCGGGGTAGATTCAGAATGTTCTGTCTGGAGATCTGTGGGTTTCACGGAGGCGGAAGGCAGCTGGCCCCTAGGCTTGAGTGATTACCTCCTGTTCATGTCAAAGAAACTGTGAACTTGGGCAGAGGGACAGAGCAGGTGGGGATTAATTCTGAAAGACTGTTTAAAATTTGGATATTTTGTTGTTTGTAGATCTTTTTGCATTAATTTTAGTTATTGCATTAAATATTATTTATCCTGATTACTAACTTTTGGTGTCTGGCTAAGTTTTTGCACCTGAGATGTCTTACTGGTCCCAGCCCTGGCTGTCAGGGAGGAGTGGAGCTAAGTTTGATTTGGGGAAGAAGGGTCAGGTTACTGGGCCTGGAAAGCAAAGCGCCAGTAGATTTGGTATCAGGGCAATAGGGGGACAGTGGGGGATCTTGAGCAAGGTGGTTGGGGATTGCAACAGTGGAATCCCCAACTAGGAAGGTTTGTCTGGCTCCAGTGTGCAAGGTGGTCTGGTGGGGGTGGGGAGGCTGGAAGCAACATACTGGCGTTTGTATACTAGATTGTGTGTTTCCAGAAGTTTTGTAGTTAACAAAGGAAAGAGCTGGGATTATTAGGGTCAGGCTTTTTCCAAGATAGATGTTTCAAATACATTTGGTGGTGGAAGTAAAGGGGCCCATTTAATGGAAGTTAATATTTCTCATGGAGTTCCTACTGTATTCTAAAGCAGGGGTTGGCAAACTTTAACTGTAAACAGGTCAGATGGTACTTCAGGCTTTTCTGTCCCAGCTACTCAGCTCTGCCATTTGTTGTGTGAAAGTAATACAGGAAAAACGTGGGGCAAGGGGATGGGCCGTGTCCCAGGTCTCAGTTGAGTCTCTGCGATGTCCCCTGCCAAGTGTGGGTCCTTGGCTTCGTGCAGGAAAGAATTCAAGAGCGAGCCATAGTAGTGTAAAAGTAGATTTATTCAGAGAGATGCACATCTCATAGACAGAGTGCAGGCCATCTTGGAAGGTGAGGGAGTGAGAGGCCACGAGGCGCGGTGTTGCTAGTTTTTATGGGCTCAGTAGTAGATGGCGCTGGATAAAGTTTGTTGAGGAATGAGATGTGGTCTCAGAATCTCTCTCCATAGATTACTTATTAATTACAAAAGAGAAAGGTACCAAGCGATCCAACTAAGTATCACCAAAAATGGGACAAACATTTGTGTCTCCTGATTTAATGGATGGGAAGCATACCACATCACCTCTGTAATAAGCCTTTCCAAAAATGTTTAACCTGAATCTAATTAGAAGTATCCACATTTTGTAGTATATGCTACATGACAGTTGGCCTTGCACCTTCATAAATGCCAAATGCCATGAAAAAGAAGGCAGAAGGACTCTCCTATATTAAAAGATGCTGAAAAGACATGATCCTTGGCTCAGTCTTGAATTGGAAGAAAAAAAAAGCTTATAAATGAAATTTTGGGGACAACTGGAGAAATTTGAATATGTCCTGTATATTAGGTAATATACTAATTGTTAAATGTCTGTGGTATGATCATGGGATTGTAGTTATGTAGGGTAATGTCCTTGTTTTAAGAGATATATTAGGGGTGAAGTTTTATGTTTCAACAAAAATAAGGAAGTGTTAATAAACATACGTGTGTATACATGCATATTTGAATGAATCTATTAGGGGTTTCATAGAAAAAGCCAAGTAATCTATGGAGAGAGATTTTGAGACCACATTTCATTCCTCAGCAAACTAATAGACTAATAAAGCAAATGTGGCAAATGTTTAAAACAGGTGAATCTAGGTGAAGGGTATATGGGTTTTGTTATACTGTTTCTTTCTACTTTTCAATAGGTTTGACATCTTTCAAAAGTTTTGGCAGGACAGAGACAGCCAAGCCTAGTTACCCTCAAAACAAAACAAAAACGTTTTCCTTTAATAAATGGCATCAATTTTTTTTTTTTAAAAAAAGCACAACTGGAAACTTTTTATTATTCCCTCAGGAATAATGAAATTCAGAAAAGCTTTATATAAAATTTTTAGATTACAGTGTTTTTTTCAGAGGCTGTTAAAGTTTATTGTAAAATGCTAAGTGGAGTACATTTTAAAACTGTTAGAAGTAATCACTGTGTTCAGCCAGGTTGCAGGATACATAACAATATACAAAAATCACTTGTAATTTCTGTATTAGCAATGAACAATTTGAAAACAAAATTAAGGAAAAAATTCCGTAAAAAATTACATGGGAATAAATTGGACAAAGGAAATGCAAGACTTGTACATTTGAAAACAAAACATTGAAAGAGATGAAAGAAGAGCTAAATAAATGGACAGACATTCCATGTTCATTTAATATTTAATATTAAATGAGTAGGTTTAATATTAGTAAAATGGCAATATTCCCCAAACTGATTTACAGAAATGCAACCCCTATCAAAATCTCAGCTAGCCCTTTTGCAGAAATTAACAAGTTGATTCTAAAAGTCATGTTGAAATGCAAGGGACTCAAGAGCCAAAATAATCTTAAGAAAGAACAAAGTTGGAGGATGCACACTTCCTGATTTCAAAACTTCAGAGGTGCAGTAATAAAGCAGTGTGGTAACTGGCAAACAGACATAGATCAGTGGGATAGAACTTAGATCCAGAAATAAACCATTAGGTTTACAATGGATTTGATGTCCTCTAAATGTTTTTTATTACTTAGAAAAGAGAGACTGAAAGTAAATTGATTATATAATGATTAAATATCTTTCCATTTCTGGAACAGCACAGCTTTATATTTTTTAATTGTGGTAAAATAAACGTAAAATTTACCATTTAAACCACTTGAGGTATACAATTCAGTGGCATTAAGTACATTCACATTGTTCTGCAACCATCGTTACTACCCATCTCCAGAACTTTTTCGGATTCCCAAATTCTGTACCCGTTAAACATAACTCCCCATCCCCCTCCCTCCTCGCCCCTGGAAACTACTTATCTATTTTCTGTCCCTTTTCTAGGTACCTCGTATAAGTAGAATCAATCAATATTTGTCCTTTTATGTCTGGCTTATTTCACTTAGCATGAGGTCTTGAAGGGTCATCCATGCGTCATGTGTCAGCATTTTTCTTTTTAACTGAAGTATAGTTGATTTACAATGCTGTGTTAGTTTCTGGTCTACAGCAAAGTGATTGAGATATACATATATATTCATTATTATATATTAATATATACAGATCTATCTATCAAGAATAGTATATTCTTTTTCATTATGGTTTGTTACAAGATACTGAATATAGTTCCCTGTGCTACACAGTAGGACCTTGTTTATCTACTTTATATATATAGTAGTTTGTATCTGCTAATCTCAAACTCCTAATTTATCCTTCCCCACCCTTTCCCCTTTGGGAACCGTAAGTTTTCTATGTCTGTGAGCCTGTTTTGTAAATAAGTTCATTTGTATCATATTTTTGACTCCACTTATGAATGATATCATGATATGTGTCTTTCTGTCTAACTTACTTCATTTAATATGATAGTCTCTAAGTCAATCCACGTTGCTGCAAATGGCATTATTTCATTTTTATGGCTGAGTAGTATTCTGTTGTGTACATATACCACATCTTCTTTATGTATTCACCTGTTGATGAATATTTAGGTTACTTCCATATATTCACTATTGTAAATAGTGCTGCTAAGAACATGTATCTTTTCAAATTAGTTTTCTCCAAATATATGCCCAGCAGTGGGATTGCTGGATCATATGGTAACTCTATTTTTAGTTTTTTAAGGAATCTCCACATTTTTCCATAGTGGCTGCACCAAATTACATTCCCACCAACAGTGCAGGAGGGCTCCCTTTTCTCTGCACTCTCTCCAGCACTTATTTTTGGAAACGTTTTGATGATGGCCATTCTGACTAATGTGAGATTATAGCTCATTGTAGTTTTGATTTACATTTCTCTAATAATTAGCGATGTTGAGCATCTTTTCATGTGCCTGTTTGCCATCTGTATGTGTTCTTTGGAGAAATATCTATTTAAGTCTTCTGCCCATTTTTCAGGTGGGTTTTTTTTTTTTTTTGTTATTGAGTTGTATGAGCTGTTTGTATATTCAGGAAATTAAGCCCTTGTTGGTTGCATCATTTGCAAAATTTTTTCCCCAGTCTGTAGGTTGTCTTTTCATTTTGTTTATGGTTTCCTTTGCTGTGCAAAAGCTTTTAAGTTTGATTAGGTTCCATTTGTTTATTTTTGCTTTTATTTCTATTGCCTGGGTAGACTGACCTA
Organism: Camelus dromedarius; assembly: GCF_036321535.1. Classification (NCBI taxonomy): domain Eukaryota; kingdom Metazoa; phylum Chordata; class Mammalia; order Artiodactyla; family Camelidae; genus Camelus; species Camelus dromedarius. The sequence goes on from NC_087451.1 coordinate 48,232,020, forward strand.
AGAAAACTTTGCTATGATTTATGTCAGAGAATGTTTTGACTGTGTTCTCTTCTAGGAGTTTTATGGTGTCATGTCTTGTATTTAAGTCTAAGCCATTTTGAGTTTATTTTTATGTGTGGTGTGAGGGAGTGTTCTCATTTCATTGATTTACATGTGGCTGTCCAGCTTTCCCAACACTACTTGCTGAAGAGACTGTCTTTTCTCCATTGTATCTTCTTGCCTCCTTTGTTGAAGATTAATTGACTGTAGGTGTGTGGGTTTATTTCTGGCCTCTCTGTAATGTTTCATTGATCCATGTCTTTTTGTGCCAATATCATGCTGTTTTGATTACTGTAGCTTTGTGGTATTGTCTGAAGTCTGGGAGGGTTATGCCTCCAACTTTGTTCTTTTTCCTCAGGATTGCTTTGGCCATTCTGAGTCTTTTATGGTTCCATATAAATTTTAGAATTATTCTACTTTTATGGAAAATTATGGTAATTTGATAGGGGTCACATTAAATCTGTAGATTGCTTTGAGTAATATGGCCATTAAATAAAAATTTTTTTTTAATTTTAAAAAATTTTATTTTTTATTGAAGTGTGGTTGATTTACAATATTAGTTTCAGGTGTACACAAAAGTGATTCATTTATACACATACATATATACACACATATATTTTCAGATTCTTTTCCATTGTAGCTTATTACAAGAAATTGAATATATTTCCCCATGTTATACAGCAGGTCCTTGTTGCTTATCTATTTTATATACAGTAGTGTGTATCTGTTAATCCTAAACTCCTAATTTATCCCTCCCCCCACCTTCCCTTTTGGCAACCAGTTTGTTTTCTATGCCCATAAGTCTATTTCTGGTTTGTAAATAAAATTTGTATCTTTTTTTAGATTTTACATGTAAGTGATATCCTAAGATACCTGTCTTTCTCTATCTGACTTACTTCACTTAATATGATAATCTCTAGGACCATCCACACTGCTGCAAATGGCATTATTTAATTTTTTTAGTGACATTATGAGTAATATTCCATTGTATATATACATCACATCATCTTTATCCATTCATCTGTCAGTGGATGTTTAGGTTGTTTCCATGTCTTGGCTATTGTAAACAGTGTTGCTATGAACATTGGGGTGCATGTGTCTTTTCAAATTATAGTCTTCTCTCTCTGGATATATGCCTAAGAGTGGGATTACTGAATCATATGGTAACTCTCTTTTTAGTTTTTAAAGGAACCTCCATTCTGTTCTCCATAGTGGCTGCACCAATTTATATTCCCACCAACAGTGTAGGAGGGTTCTTTTTTCTCCACACCCTCTCTAGCATTATCCATAGGCTTAAAAAAAAATTTTTTTAAATGGAGGTACTAGGGATTGAACCCAGACTTCTTTTTTTTTAATAAAAGCTTTATATTTTTTCTTATTTATTTATTTATTTTGATGGAAGCACTGGGGATTGAACCCAGGACCTTGTGCATGCTAAGCATGTGCCCTACCACTGAGCTATTTCCCTCCTCCCAAACCCAGATTTTTTAATGATGGCCATTCTGACTAGTGTGAGATGATACTTCATTTTAGTTTTGATTTGCATTTCTCTGATAATTGATATTGATATGAGCCCACTGGCCATCTGGGATATGGCCATTTTAACAATATTAATTGTTCCAATCCAAGAGGATGGGATATCTTTCCATTTCTTTGAATCATCTTCAACTTCCTTCATTAATATTTTATAGTTCTCAGTGTATAAGTTTTTCACCTCCTTGGTCAGGTTTATTCCTAAGTTTTTTCTTAATGTGACATTTATTTATTTATTTGGGTGGGGTTAATTAGATCTATTTATTTATTTAATGGAGGTAGTGGGGATTGAACCCAGGACCTCATGCATGCTAAGCATGTACTCTACCACTGAACCATACCCTTCCTTCTTATGCAATTTTAAAAGGGATTTTTTTACTTTCCTTTTTTGGTATTTCATTGTTACTGTAAATAAATACAACAGATTTCTGTATGTTAACCTTGTATCCTGCTACCTTGCTGAATCCATTGATTAGCTCTAGTAGTTTTTATGTGGAGTCTTTAGGGTTTTCTATATATAGTATCATGTCATCAGCATATAATGACTGTTTTACCTCTTCCCTCCCAATTTGGATCCCTTTTTTCTTGTCTGATTGCTGTGGCTAGGACTTCCAATCCTGTGTTGAATAGAAGTGGTGAGAGTGGGCATCCTTGTTTTGTTCCAGATTTTATCAGGAAGGCTTGCAGTTTTTCACTGTTGAATATTATGTTGGATGTGGGTTTGTCATAAATAGCATTTGTAATGTTGAGATATGTTCCCTCTATGCCCACTTTAGTAAGAGTTTTTATCATGAATAGATTTGAATTTTATCAAATGCCTTTTCTGCATCTATTGAGAAGATCATGCAGTTTTTGTCCTTTCTTTGGTTGATGTGGTGTATCACATTGATTGATTTATTGAAGCTTGTGACCCTGGGGACGAATCCAACTTGTTTGTAGTGTATGATCTTTTTTATGTTGTGGGATTCAGTTTGCTAATATTTTGTGGAGAATTTTTGCGTCTATACTCATTAAAGATATTGGTCTGTAATTTCCTTTTTTGTGTCTTTGTCTGGTTTTGGTATTGGGGTGATTGTGGCTTCATAGAATGAATTTGGGTGTATTCTCTCCTCTTCAATCTTTTGGAAGAGTTTGAGAAGGATCGGTGTAAGTTCTTTGTGTGTTTTGTAGAATTCCCCAGTGAAGCCATCCCGTCCTGGACTTCTATTTGCAGGGAGTTTTTAAATTACAGAGTCTGTTTAATTTCTAGTGATCAGTCTGTTCAAATTATCGATTTCTTCTTGATTCAGTTTTGTTGGGCTGTATGTCTCTAGAAACGTGTCCGTTTCTTCTCAGTTGTCCATTTTATTGGCATACAGTTGTTCATAGTATTCTCTTATGGTTTTTAATATTTCTGCAGTGTTATTTGCTATTTCTTCCCTATCATTTCTTGTTTTACTTGAGTCCTCTCTCTTTTTTTCTTGGTGAGCCTGGCCAGAGGTTTGTCGATTTTATTTACCCTTTCAAAAAAGTAATTATTGGTTTTGTTGATTTTTTTCTATTATTTTTTAAATTTCTATTTTATTTATTTCCTCCCTGATCTTTATTATTTCTTTCCTTGTGCTGACTTTAGGTTTTGTTTGTTCTTCTTTTTCTAATTCTTTTAGGGGGTAGATAGCACCCAGCATCCCCCACGTACCAGCAGACACACATTCTGGGCTGGGGAGTGCAGCAAGGTGGCTAGGACTGTCTGTGCTGGTCTCTCTTTCTCTGTTCTGCCTGCTGCACTCTGAGCCTCTAAGCTCTTTATCTGTCCCAGCTGATCTCCTAGCCAGTGAAGGAGGTTCCCAGGGTGAGGGAATCTTTTCTTTTCCACAGCTCTCTCCCAGGGGTGCAGGTCCCATCCTGATTCCTTCCCCCCACCCCCCTGTTATCCTGCTTGGTTATGCGGTGATCTTTCTCACAGCTTTGGTTGTATGAGATCTGCCAACGTTCAGTAGGTATTCTGTGAGAATTGTTCCACACGTAGATGTATTTTTGATGTATTTGTGGGAGGAGGTGAGCTCCACGTCCTTCTATTTTGCCATTGTGCCAAAGTCCCTCATTTCTTTCTTTTTTTAAGCCTGAATAATATTCCATTGTACATGTATACGGTATTTTATTTATCCATTCATCCATTGATGGACATTGGGTTGTTTCTCCCTTTTGGCTATTGTGAATAATGCTGCTATGAACATGGGTGCACAAATACCTGTTTGAGTTCCTGCTTTGAATTATTTTGTGTATATACTCAGAAGTGGGATTGCTGGATCAAAGGCCAATTCTAATTTTTCTTGAGAAATTGTCACACTTTTACATGGTATCTACACTATTTAACATTCCTATCAGCAGTGCACAAGGGTTCCATGTTCTTATATTCTCTCCAACATCTGTATGACATTTTTTGATATTTTAATCTTTTACTTATATTTAATTTTGATATTTAAATATTTTGCTTATATTTAATTTTTATCAGAACTTAGTAGCTGCAGATTCCACCTAATTCTAATTGTGGAAAAATGACTCCTGTATAAACTGATTGGAAAGTCCTTATTAGCAAACCAAGCAGTCAAAATAGATTTACCTTCTGTTGGAAAAAGTCTGACTTCATTTTATACATGTTTCCATTAAAAAAAAATCTCAGTTCTAAAATTCAAGACAGAGCTGTGCCATGAATTTGTTGTCTGAGTGAAGTAAACTACTTCCAGTTTCAATATTTCTTTCTAATGCTCTCTTTGCTATACTTTCCAGGAGTTCTCTTTTGGGATTGATGTGTTATTTGACAGGAGTGAGTGAGGTCTTTAGAAACAAAAACTGTTTTAAATTGTCTCTTTACATTTATAACTTAGAAGACTGATTTTTTGAGTATAGGTAAGTACATTTGACTGTCCTTTTTGATTGGATTACTGCATTCTGTTGATTCTTATTTTGTGGTTGCCTTTATTCCTTTGATAACTATGTAAGCTTAAAAAGCTGAAGCTCTAAACTGTTCTTAGAAACAATGAACAGTATATATATGTAAATTTTACTTTATTTTTTTTATCAGTTGAAGTCTTACTTAATTAGTTGCAACCTATAATAGTACATATAGTATTTAAAGTAGTAGATAAAGCAAATTGATTTCTCCCCAATATTTGCCTAATCAGTTAATACAATAGTTTTTTAGTATGGTGTATTGACAATTAGTAGATGCTACATGTTTGGGAGTATTTTGTTTTTGTTTTTTAAATTTAAGTATAGTCAGTTATAATGTGTCAATTTCTGGTGTACAGCACAATATCATGCATATACATACATATATTAGTTTTCATATTCTTTTTCATTAAAGGTTACTACAAGATATTGAATATAGTTCCCTGTGCTATAGAGAAGAAATTTAAAAAAAAAATCTATTTTTATATATAGTGGCTAACATTTGTAAATCTCAAACTCCAGGAGTTTTTTAAATGTTATCTTTGACATAAAAATCCTCAACAACTTCCTAAAACATAGTTTCAGTATATAGGCCTTTAAAATGCTACTTATATTTTATTAAAATAGTTTTTGACATCCATACATATCTAAGAGCAAAAATAATTCCTGCTGGTTAATTTATATGTATTGTTACTTATCCAATATGCAATATGGTCTTACGTAGCACTTATTTTTTAAAAATTTTATTTATGCATTTACTTTATAGCATTTAAAAAATCGAAGTATAGTTGCTATACAATATTACTTCTTACAGGTATACAGTATAGTGATTCACAAACTTTAAAGGTTATACTCCATTTATAGTTATTATAAAATATTAGCTATAGTCCCCATGTTGTACAGTACATCCTTGTGGCTTATTTTGTGCCTGATAGTCTGTACCTCTTAATCCTCCTCCTCCATCTTGCCCCTCCTCCTTCCCTCTTCCTACTGGTAACCACTACTTCCTTCTCTACATCTGTGAGTCTGTTTCTTTTCTGTTATATTCACTTGTTTGTTGTATTTTTTTAGATTCCATATGTAAGTGGTATCTTACAGCATTTGTCTTTCTCTCACTTATTTCACTTAGCATAATGCCCTCCAAGTCCATCCACGCTGTACACCAGAAACTAATACAACATTTTAAATCCGCTGTACTTCAATTAAAAAGCAAACAACCAACCCATTTAAAATATGGGCAGAAGAACTGAATAGACACTTTTCCAAAAGAGGAAATGCAGGTGGCCAACAGGCATATGAAAAGTTGCTCAACATCACTAAGATCAGGGAAATGCAAATCAAAATCACAATGAGGTATCACTTCACACCTGTCAGAATGGCCAAAATAAAAAAAAACACAAATAACAAATGTTGGCAAGGATGTGGAGAAAAGGGAACCCTTGAACACTGTTGGTGGGAAAGTAAGTTGGTGTAGCCACTATGGAAAACAATATGGAGGTTTCTCAAAAACCTAAAAATAGAACCACGATATGGCCCAGCAGTTCCACTCCTGGGCATATATCCAAGAGCAACAAAAACATTAACTCAAAAAGATACATACACCCTGCTATTAACAGCAACATTATTTATAATTGCCAAGATATGGGAGCATCCTAAATGCACATCAATAGATGAATGGATAAACACAATGTAGCACATACATGCAATGGAGTACAACTCACCCACAAAAAAGAATATTTTGCCATTTGTGGCCCTTCATTCACTTTTTTTTTTTCACTTCAAAAACCATAATTTTATTAACTGGCATAAACATTTCCATTGCATCCAAAACAACAAAATACCTAGAGGTTACCTATACTCTGAAAACTGTAAAACACTAATGAAGGAAATTGAAGACAATACAAAGAAATGGAAAGATATCTTGTGCTCTTGGATTTGAAGAATCAACATTATCAAAATGGACACAATACACAAAGGAATCTAGAGATCCAATGCAACCCGTCAAAATACTCATGACATTATTCACAGAACTAGAACAAACGATTCCAAAATTTATATGGAACCATAAAAGACCTCGAATTGCCAAAGCAATCTTTTGTAGGTCTTTTTTTTTTTTTTCCTCTTATTTTTGTTCTCTTTTCTTATGGTTTGATGACTAGAGAAATTACTTTAACATTTGTTGTAAAGCTGGTTTGGTGGTGCTGAATTCTTTTAGGTTTTGTTTATCTGTGAAGCTTTTGATGTCTCCATCAAATCTGAATGCGAGCCTTGCTGGATAGAGTATTCTTGGTTGTAAGTTTTCCCTTTTCATCACTTTAAATATATCTTGCCACTCCCTTCTGGCCTTTAGAGTTTCTGCTGAAAAATCAGCTAGTAAACTTATGGGAGTTCCCTTGTATGTTATTTGTTGCTTTTCTCTTGCTAATTTTAGTATTTTCTCCTTACCCTTAATTGTTCTCAATTTGATTACTATGTGCCTTGGTTTGTTCCTCTTTGGGTTGATCCTGTGTGGAACTCTCTGTGCTTCCTGGACTTGGGTGACTGTTTCTTCTCCCAAGTTGGAAAGTTTTCAGTTATTATCTCTTCAAAAATTTTCTCAGGTCCTTTCTCTCTTCTCTTTCTGGGATCCCTATAATGCGAATATTAGTGCGATTCATGTTGTCCCAGCATTCTCTTAAACTGTCCTAATTTCTTTTCATTCTTTTTTCTGTTCTGCAGTAGTGATTTCCACAAATCTGTCTTCTAGCTGACTGATCCATTCTTCTATCTTCCTTAGACTATTCTTGGTTCCTTCTCTGTTATTCATTTCAGTGATTTTGTTATTCAACTCTGGGTATTCTTTCTATTTTCCAACTCTTTGCTAAAAACTTTGCTCTGTGCATCTATGCTCCTCTCAAGTTCTCTGAACATCTTTGCCATCGTTACTTTAAACTCAGATAAATTGCCTATCTCCTCATCACTTATTTCTTCTGGGATTTTATCTTGTGCATTGGCCTGGAAGATATTCCTCTGCCGCCTCATATTGTCTATCTTTCTATTTGTTTTTAGGTAGGTTAGTTACATTTCTTGACCTTGGAGAAGTGGCCCTCTGTGGGAGACATCCTGTGTGTCCCAGCAGTGCACTCCTCTCATCACCCAAGGGCCATGGTCTAGGTGTTCCCAGTGCAGAGTCTGGCTTGTGTTTGTGGATTCATTCCACAGGCTTTGGGAGTGTTGTTTTCTTATTTCTGGTATCTGCCCCCTGGTGGATGAGGCTGGATTAGAGGCTTATGCAGGTTTCCTGGCAGGAGTCAGTGCCTGCCCACTGCTGGGTAAAGCTTGACCTCTAGTGGGTAGGGCTGTATCTAGAGGCATTTGTGGCTTAGGAAGTCTGCTGATGGGTGGGGTTGTGTTCCCATTCAGTTTGTTGTTTGGCCTGAGACTTCTCAGCCCTTAAGCCTACAGGTGGGTGGGGCTAGGTCTTGGTGCTAATGATTCAATCAAGATGTCAGCCTCCAGGAAAGCTCATGTAGATGAACACTGCTGGAATGTCTGCTGCCAGCTTTTATGTCCCTTGGCTGAGCTGCATCTGTCCCCTATCTCCCCAGAAGACCTTCCAAAACCAGCAGGCAGGTCTGGCCCAGGTTTCTATGAAATCACTGCCTCTGCCCTTGGACCTGGCACATGCAAAATTCTGTGTACGCTTCCCAAGAGAATGAAGTCTCTGTTTCCCCCAGATCCATGGGGCTCCTGGAGTTAAGCCCTACTGGCCCTCAAAATCAGATGTCCTGGGGTTTCCTCTTTCCAATGTCAGAAACCTTGGATTGGAAGCCTGATGTGGGGCTTAGAACTCAGACTTAATTATTCTTCGGCTTGTGGGTCACCCACCTTGGGAGTACGGGGCCAGATTATACTGTGAGCACACCCCTCCTACCATCCTGCTATGGTTCCCTCTTTGTTTCCAGTTGAAGATCTTTTTTGCAAGGTTCCAGCCTGTTTTTTTTGGGGGGGGGGCGGCGTTGTTTAGCAGTTGGTAGTAGTTTTGTTGTAGCTGTGAGGAGAGTGAGCTTGTGGTCCTATTACTCAGCTATCTTGACCAGAAAAGCCTTATATGTAAATTTTTAAATGGTTTTCTCTCTCAATGAGTTACTCTTCCTAGAATATACTTAATTTACCCCCCCCAAAACCAACCCAACCCCCAAATTGTCCCTTTATTTGGCAGCCCAAAAAGTTTTTACACAAAGGGACATTGTGTCACAGTAACATTTAGGACACGTGAGAAGTAAGTCTTTTGTAAAGTGTGATAAAGGTGATTATGAAGTGTGGGGGTGGAAAGGATAGCTGGAAGGAGACTGGGGATGGGTAGAAAACATGTTGAAATTGATTCTTAACAATGTATGTGCCTATGCACCTCCTGGAGAGTCTTCATTTATCTGCAGGGATATCTGTATCCTAGTTTAAAGAATGCTAATTAATTTTATCCCCCTTTCAACTAGACATTATTTTTGCTGTATGCAGTCTGTTTGCTTGATTTTCTTCACATGTTCACCAGTTTCCTTGTTCATTCTTGCTTTGATCTGCTTGTAGTTATTCTTTCTTCTTGAAGTACGTCCTTTAGAATTGCCTTTGATGAGTATGTGTTGATAATAAACAATTTGTTTTCTGAAGAGATCTTTATGTTTTTGCACTACATGTTGGTTTATAATTCTAGGTGAACAGTTATTTTCTCTTAAAACTTTGACTATATCCTTTGGTTGTCTTCTAGATTCAGCTGTTGCTCTTGAGAAGTTTCAATATGTTATTTTTGGCAATTTTTTCTTTGTACATTTAGGACCACCTCTTTGTCACTCTGCAGTTTCACTAAAGCTGTCTATCCCACTTATGATTTGTTGTGCTTCCTAAATTCAATGATTCCTGTTATCAAGTCTAAGAAAATTTCAGCTATTATTTATTTATCTTCTAACCTTTTATCTTTGGAATTTCAATTTTATACAGATTCAACCTTCTTCACTGCATCCCTGAGTCTCATTATCTTTTATTACTTTCTGTGCATTTGTGTATTTTTACTGTATACAACGTAATGTATATTGGGTAAGTTTTCAGAAGTTTTAGCTTTCATTTTTTATTGTAGTATAAGTAATTTACAATGTTGTATTAGTTTCTGGTGTACTACGTAGTGATTCGTTTTATATATATATAAAGAATATATATATATATTCTTTTTCATTATAGGTTATTATAAGGTATTGAATATAGTTCCCTATGGTATACAATAGAACCTTGTTGTTTATTTTATATATAGTAGTGTGTGTGTATCTGATCACTCTTGTATCTGCTCATTCCAAACTCCTACTAATTTATTCCTCCCCTCTTTCACCTTTGGTAACCATAAGTTTGTTTCCTATTTTTGTAAGTAAGTTCACTTCTGTCATATTTTAGATTCCACATATAAGTGATATCATATTGATGTGTGTCTGTCTGACTTACTTCACTAAGTATGATCATCTCCAGGTCCATCCATGTTGCTGCAAATGGCATTATGTCAATTGTTTTTTATGGCTGAGTAGTATTCCATTGTATATACTTACCACAATTTCTTTATCTGATCATCTGTTGATGGACATTTAGGTTGCTTCTTTATCTTGGCTAAAAAGTAAACTGTAAATAGTGCCACTGTGAACATTGGGGTACACATATCTTTTCAAATTAGAGCTTTTGTCTTTTCTGGATACATGCCCAGGAGTGGGTTTGCTGGATCATATAACTCTGTATGTTTTTAAGGAACCTCCATACTATTTCCCTCAGAGTCTTTTTTTTTTTTTTTTTTTTTTTTAGAATACCTAATCATTTATATTGCTGGAAATACAAGTTCAAAAATTTCTGCTGTACTCAAAAATATATGAACCCAACTGGTTGCAAAACTCAGCTTAAGCTGATTCTTCATAGTTAGATGAAAGCCTGATTTGGTTATTCTGTTGGTCTTTATTTGCCATTTGTATGATGATGTATATTAAGACGTTAATTTTTAAGGCCCTTGTTGGTAAGACAACTGAAGAACTATTGAATAATGAATTTTGGCAAGTAGTACGAAGTGAGAAAAGGTGCACAAATGAGTAAAGAGGGCCACATCTGAATCTGGCAAAAGTGAGAAAGTTTGTACAGCTAAATGCCTCTTGATTTTTTCAGTGTGTCTAGTGGGATGGAAAAAAATGGTTAGTTTTTTTCAAAATGTGGTTTGAATACTTGTCTTTTAAGGAAATTTGTAGTAGAATAAAAAATGACTTAGAAAACATGTACTACACATATGAGCAATGGCTTACCTGGGGGGGGAAATTGGTTAAATTGGTTCTATCTTGAATTATTTTTCTTCATGGAGAAACATGTCATGACAAAGGAGAAAACATAGATAAGAGGTCATAAATTCAAGTTATTCGTTGTTTCCCTTTATAAAAAGAAAATGGCTCAAAAGCTTTAGCTTTACGTGTGTTCATGTGGAACAACCTTCCACATATATCAGATGGAAAGGGCAAGACGCAGGACAGTGTACATATTGTAGTCACTCCTATAAAAATATATAAGCTTGACTATGCAGCGCTATCTCTGGAATGATCCGTAGAAATTGTAAACAGTGGTTTGTGCCTCTAGGGAGAATGATTTCCTTTTCACCATCCTTTTGTAGGTTGTACCTTGTGAATGTATGACTAATACGCACACAAACAATACAGTTTTTAAAAGGAACTCACAATATTGTCTTCACAGGATTATTCTTCTCAAGGATAAGCATTCTCAAAAACTTTAAGGTAAAGCCACTCATTTAAAGAAAACCATGATATATTAAGACATTTTTATAACAGTTGGCTGTAAGGATGATGAGCTGTGAAAATTAGTATTACTATTAAAACATAAGTTAAAAAAAATCTTTCTTTACTTAGAGATCTTTGATGGGTAGCTCCCTGAGACAGTAGGCGACTGACCACTGTATCAGAGACCCCTGAAGTCGGCTACCCAGCATAAACAGTGACCTTTTAGCAAGAAGGTCCACTTGTTAAAAATTCTACCAACAGCAACCCCCCCAAAAATTGTAACTTACCACTTCTTTCCAAGTATCTGGGCATTGTTCACTCACTGATAAAAGTCACTTAAAAGTTCAGGGGAAAATGTTATCGCTTATGTATTTGATTCTCAAAATATTTTAAACCTGAGAGAGTAGAAACTGGATGTTAAATTTGGTGAGCAGTATCAGTCACTTCAGTTCAGCCCTGATTTCCAAAATGGAAAACAAGATTCAATAGCATCTGACTTATTAACTGGAATATTTTTGTTTTTTCCTTTATGGTGTGTCACCACCATATGACATATTTTTTTAACTTTGAGATAAAAACATTTTTACATTTTTAAACATTGAGATAAAAGTACATTAAAGAATGGAAGGCCAAATGTGCATGAATTTTGGAGTTGAGATGGGAGTGAGGTCTCTGATTTCGGGCTTATGTAACTTACGGGTGGACGGTGAAGCCCAGGCCCAGGGCTGGGGGCAGGGAGCAGATGGAGCACTGTAACCTGAGTCCTTCTGTTCCATCTCACCTGCCAAAAAAGAAAAGCTGGTGCTGTGCTGCCAGGAGCACCACCCTGGCACCAGTCCTAACCTAATATGAAGAGGGGGGCTACAGCCCAGCTCAGCACACAACTCTGTCCCCCACACCCCAAGCATACTCACAAGTCCTTTCCCTTCCACAGTTCTTCATGAAATGTTGAGAGTGGCTTTAGCAGATTAAGCCTCAACCATTTTGCTAGTCTAGGAAGGGGAAAAAAGAAAGAGCTAGTGGGGAAGTGAGAATGATTTAATAATAAAATGTGGGTAGGGAGGAGGAAACATTATTAATTTCATTTTTGACATGTCTGAGATGCCTGTAAGATACCCAAGTGGAAATTTCTAATAGACCCTTAGCAGTAGATTTTGGCTGCACATTGGAATCAACTGGAGAACTTAAGAAAACAAAGACAGAAACTTACAACACAAAACTGATGCCTGATCTTGCCTCCAGAGATTCTGAGGTGCAGGCTTGGCACTGGAATTCCTGAACGTTCTTCAGGTGATCCAACTCAGTAGCCAAGCCAAGAACCCTTGGCTTTGAAGTAGGATGAAAACCTAGGACTGATCCCTAGCCCAGAGAACATGTGAGGATTCAGCAGGGGAAGGAGCCTGTAAGGGAGAGCTGTGGCCTCTAAAAGAGAGAAAGACCATTTAGGGAAGGACAGGTGGAGAGTCAGATACTGCAGAGAAGACCCTGAAAGTGTCCACTTACTACCGTGCTGTCTGGGCATTACTAAAGCACATGAGAACAGACCCCCAGAGCTGCCTTAAAGATCTATGTAAATTTTGCATTCTATTCTTTAATATACTTTTAGTTTAATATAAAAGTAATATTAAAAATGACATACCACAGAGGAAAAACAAAGTAAAAATTCCAAACCTTATGAGCCATCATAAGAGATTCTCTCTATCTTCTGGGTCCTTATACTTAAATTGCAGCTGATTACAGCCCTAATGTACCTGTCCATACTGACTCTACTGGCTGTGGAAATTCCACATTTTTGCAATTATCAACAATTTTAAATAAAATAAGGCACAAATCCCTTGGTTAGATGAGCAGGTTCCAGTGAGAACAGGTTAATATATTTTTCTCTAATACTTAATGTATAAAGAACTTCAGTTTCAAAGTGTTACATGTGCAATTAACTCATAATACTCTTGAAAGTGATAAACTAGTTTTCTTATTTAAGCATTATTAACAAGGCTTCCTTATAAGTAATTCTTGCACATAGTAGCTATTCAAAAGTTTGTTGGATAAAAAAACTAGTATTAGTTTATGTAAGTTAGAACAGTCAACTCCGCCTATGTCAGGGGAAAAAAATGCATTCATTTTGCTACATCAGGAAAACACAGGGAGAAGTACACATGCCATCTAAAAACCCAAGAGTAACGTTGCTTTATCCAGCCTCAGGGAAAGTATTCTGAAGTTAGGCAGTCTGGCATCAGGTCTTAATTATGCCACCACCCAGCTGGGACTTCTTCCTTAGCTGAAAGTCCCTTTGGGCTGCCAGGGTCAGGAGGCAGGAAGGAAGAGAAGGGAGGGGGTCAAGCCCCCTTAGCAGTCTGCTGCATCCAGAGCAGTCCACTTTATTTAATACAATGGACTCCACTACGCTGGAGTTTGATTTCACATGAGAATAGGATTCTTAAAAGTTTGAAAACCACTGGATTACACTCTAAGGTCTGGAAAGACGTTCAAATTGCATATATATATTTTAAATCACAATATCTTTGACATTGGTTAACGTAGTTTCTAATATGTTTTTGGTAATCTAAAGTTTCTGGGAAGATTGAAAAAAAATCCTACAATTAATTTCCTCAAAGATCAAAATGTAAATATAAAAAGGAAATGTCCCAAAACTTTGCAAATTCGGGAAACAAACTGTACTGAAGAGAAAACAAAGGAAAATAACACATATGACACAACTTTTTCAAATGTCACATTTAATGTTTTCACCACTGTACTTCAAATCTACATTGTACAAAGTGACCAGTAAGTGTGCACGGTAATTGACCAACCTCTGAGATTGTACCTTTCACACCAGTGTCTTCTTGGGCTCTTTTGATACTAAACACGTTTCTCATTCAAGTGAATTGAAATGCTTCAGTTGGGTTGATTCTCAGGAGCCTCATAAAAAAAAAACAAAGATATTGCACCATCTTTGTTTAGTAATTCAATGTTTGTTTCTTTCACAGCAAATAATTACTTCATTGAAGTTAAAACTTCCAAACATAACTTATTAATAGTCTTCAAATTCAGCTCAGATCACTCAAGATGAAAATACTCTGCTAAATACAGATAACTTACAATAACTTTAACAGTTAATTGTCCATAACACACACCAAGGTTTTTTCCTAGACCAATTTTAAGACGATCCATTAGTATTCCTTGTACAGGTGAAAAACGATCTTCAATTTTCTTGTCTTTTTATTTTTAATATAAAAGTTGGAAGGGACATTCAAGTTTCAAGTCTCCACATTGAACTTAAAAAAAAAAATAGTCATCATCAGCATGTGGAGGTAAACAAGCCAAGTTGTATAACTCCAGGAGGTAGAGGCCTTCAATTTGTATTCATATATACATATGCACAGAAGAATTCAGTGTTCCAACAGAAAAAAGAATTTGTCAAAAAAGTAATAAGTTATTTACTACTGTGACATTTCAAGACTCCCACAGCTTTGCCTAAGGACACAAACACATTTGACATAATTCCTTATGTGCCTTTTTTTGTGGCTTAAATTTTTTAAAATTTGTTTTTGTCTTTTTATTTTTTACTGTCCAGTGCAGGAAAAGTCTCACAAAATTTCACAGACCTAAAATGTGCAAGCTAGTTCTCTCTCTATACAGCAATTGGGATTCTTTTGAAATTAGCCCAGAAATGAATTATTTACACACATGAAAGATGCATGCTTGGAGGTTCTTTTATGTAAGAAAGAGCAGAAAAACTTCTAATAAAAATAGATTAAATATATATATATATATTTATACTGGGTAAGGAAAACAAAAGTTTAGTCTCTCCTAGTCACAAACTCATTCTCTCTACCCACAACATTGGATTTTAGACAGCACACGTCACCGTCACGGCTCTAATGAGAAGCTAATTATAGGGCTTGATCATTAGGTGGCATGCCCCTCCCCCGGTCCCCCCCCCCCCAGGTGCAGCCACCATTAGCTCATGTGGCTCCATGATTGGTCGCAGGCAAGGTTTCTAGATTCTTTAGTTTTAGAAAACCCCAAATTTTCAGGAATGGCTCAAATATCTAAATGTTTGACTGTGTGTGTGTGTGTGTGTGTTTGTGTGTGAGTGTGTGAATAATCTCACTTCATTTTAAAGAGGAAAAACAAAACAAAACAAAAAACACAAAACCCCAAACTCCCAAATTTGGTTCAATTCTCTTTTGTTCTGAGGTGAGCCATAACAGCTGCACTAAATTCATAAAACATGTGCAACTCTGGGTAAAATATTTTTTCTTCTAAAAGCACAACCACTTTACAGGATTAAAAGTCTAGTAACATTTCTAAATATTATTCATATCATACAAGTAGTGGTTGTTAATTTAAAACTTCATTAGTAAAATTACAGTACAAGCATGATTAACCTCCAGAATTGCAAATCCCAGACTCCAGTGGAAAGCTACATTACATCTTCAGTAGTACATTATCTTCCACCGTCACTCCCACACCAGAGGAGAGGGGGGCATCTCAGACGGCTGAGCAACAGTGGAACTGGAAGAAATCAGAGACACAGTGAAATCAGTTGTAGCATCACAAAAGGCAACAGGGCAATTCACTGCTGCCTGTTCTCCCTTCTTCCTTTAAAGAAAAATTATAAAGTCCATTTTGGATTTTTATTTGTTTCTTTTCACTTCTGCAAAGTTGCATTTGTTTCAAATTGTTTAAGGCTCTGTATCCATAGGAGTATGATACAGTGGTATATGGTATAGTGGCTAATAACATGGGCTTGAAAGCAGCATGTCAGTTACTAGTTGTGTGACACTGAGCAAATCCCTTCACTTTTCCTCTCCTGGAAAGGGCTGACTCTATCCACCTCACAGGATATTGTGATAGGATAATATATGTAAAGTGCTTTCCACAGTGCCTACTTCATAATAAATGATAGCTATTATAAACAATAATGCCTATACTCAATCAGGAAAATAACTTCAAAGGATACAGAATTAGCCATTTAAAACTAGCTTCTCAAAATAAGGTGACTTTAAGTGGGGACCTATTTTGAATGAGCCTCATAAGCATTCTTTTATCAAGTTTTAATTGATAATCATTTATCATTTGTTATCCACAGATCTGTTTTTACCAGTTACTTCACATGTCTGTCTAATGTTGCCAACCAGACTATAAACTTGAGGGGGTTGTGTGTAATCACTTTACTTCTTCGGGGCCCAGGATAATGAATAACTTGCACCTGGAAGGTATTAAAACACCTGATTGACTGGATCACTGACTCTTAGGGGAAAATATTAAAGGAATTTTAAACCACAGAGAAGTGAAAATGCAACTTAATTTCTACAGAAAAATACATGGAAGGAATGAAAGTCACCTGATTTAAAAATTCTAAAAAATTGTTGACTTTGGTTCAGTAAATTTAATCAACTTCAGTGCTGGCTCAAGGCCAACTGAAAGTGAGGGGAAGGGAAAGAGAAGCAGGGAACAGAGGGAAAGGGGTGAGGGAGAAAGGCAGGTAGAGTGTGGGCTCTCAGATCCAAAGCCACCCTTCATTCTGCTTTGTGATACCCGAGCCAGACCCTGTTCACCCTTCTTCACCACCTGGCTTGATGTTAGCCTTTGTCAACAGAGGGCGCTGGAAGGGCACTGCAAGTCCACAGCATTAGGAAGGCGCTTCCCTTCCAGATTCTGGCCTGTGTTTTTTTTGTTTTTGTTTTTGTTTTTTTTTTTTTGACGTGGAAGGTCCAGCTTTGATCTACCCAAACTTTCTGGCAAGTTTCTCTGCAACCCAGGCCCAGCAGCCTCTTTGATGAACCAGCTCTGCCCACACCTTTTGGAAAGTTTCTTCACCACCCTCATGCTGTGTTCCTGTGGCAGCCAGATCCTCTCCAAAGAGGCCCAAATCTTATTAGCCTTGGGTGGAGGGGCTTCCTGTAAGTTCTCACTCTTCCTTGTTCACGCTCCCACAGTCCAGAAGGAGGACCTGCTTTCTGCATGTGCTATTCCAGGACTCTTCAGAATCCTTTCATGCCTTTTAGTAGTTCACCATCTTTTTTCCTAGTTAATGCTTCTTGTTATTAAATTTCTCCTGTTCATATTACTGGCTTTCTACTTCTACTGACTGGGCCTTGACTGATACAAGGAGTTAGGGAAAAAGAAATGGAGAAGGAAAGGACAAAGAGAATGAGGCTTGTTAAGTCCTGAAGGAAGTTTATAGCTTTTTAACCAGTAAGACTGTTGGCTTCTCTTCTAAATAGGATACACCAGCTGTCCACCTATAAAATACAATTTTCTTGCAATTATTATTAAGGTGGTGGGGATGTAGTGGGAGCTGAGATGACCATGTCCAACTCCAGGACAGTGGCTGCCTCACTGTGGAAGGAGGATCCCCATGTACATGATCAGGCGGCATAATGTTCATCTGGGGAAAAAACTGCCACAGCAGCCACAGTGCACTGGAGCTGGAAGAAAAATGCATGCTTACATTTTTAATATGCTTTTGACTAAAGCCAAAACTCATAACAGAAACTTTCTGTTGGCCCTTTTATGTACATTATCTAATCTAAATAAAACCAGAAATATGCTGAATAACAAAACCACAATGGCATCCTTTTAATTCTAACAACAAAGTTAGAATTACATACATATAGTTACCTAATAAAGCTCTTAAAAGCAGCAGACTGAGGGTTGATGCAGAGAGGCACTCTGTTTCCTTTCTGCTGTTCCAAAATGAACTGGTGAATAATTTCTGTGGAGAAAACAAACATCATACAACCCATGCCAATTTGCAGGCCTGGGAGCAGTGGATTCTTAGGTTAACTCTAACCAGCATGTGAACAGCATTTCCTAGTGGTTTAGTTAAATCAAACACACACGTCATCTATCAGGCAGAATCCAGTGGAACTTTCCTGAAACCAAAATGACAGCTGCTGCTAAACATAGGAAAAAAAAACACCACCACCAAAATGGCATTACATGGGCTGGAAACCCCGTCAGTGGGAGGAGTAAAATGGTCTATAAATTTGAGAGTGACTCCACTGGGTTGGCATTACAAATGAACTCTTCTAAATTGCTGGTAATTACTGCCTTTTTGAAAATCACTTTAAAAACCTCAGTTGGTATTTAGGTACATAGTTTCAGACTGGTTCCTTTGGGGACTACTCTCTCTTCTAAAATGTCCTAGAGCAGACACTTAAAAACTACTCAGGATTTTGGATGTCATTAACCCCCACCCCCACCCCAATTGGAGATCGTGTCAGGAAATTTTATGAGTAGACTATCAGAAACTTCCTTCTCTTGTCCGCATCCAAGGAATGATTCCCTCAGTGGATGTTTATCCTTTTTAGAACTTTGCATGCTATATAAAAAAGTCCAATATGTTTCATTCTATGAAATCATACTGAGTGAATACATATTAAATACGCTGAGTCACACTCACTAAATAAGTCAGCTTTGAAAACAAGAACAAAATGTTCATTCCTCTGCCTGACCTTCCCTTAGATATAATTTTAAATCAGTGTTTTTATAACACACAGCGCTTTCTTGGCATATATGCCCTGGACAAACAGTCACATGCAAGTTTGTAAAATAAACATATTGAGGAACTTGGATCTCCATTAAGGTCTCAGCTTTTCCCGGCCACATGGGAGAAAATGTTACTAGTCATCCTGCCTGGCCGAACGCCAAAAAAGATACTCACCTTTAACCTGTCGAACAGAACTGAGGTTCTTCTCAAAAGTGTCATCAAATTTGGGATTGGTGACAGGCTCAAAGTCACTGGTATAAACTCTTCCAGTAGAGGTGGAAAAGCAACATTTACACATACACGTGTGATATCGTAGTCGCCCTTCATCTAGGTAGGGGTGGGCTAAGGCATCCTTAGCGGATATTCTTTTGGACTGAAATCAAATTTAGAGACCAGCACATCAACACTACAGATAAACATGACTGTCCGCACAGGATCTTTCACAAGCCACAGTAACTGCTTTACACAGCTTATACTTAATTTATGGTGCATCCTGTGTAAAGGGATAATTGCAAATGGTGAGGACAAGAGGGATAATTGAATTGAGAAGTGGGTAAGGTAGCAGTAGGAGTATATGACATAAGACAACAAACTACTGTTATAAACCACCGTACACCACCATAAAGCACTTAGAAATGACTTTCTGCTAAGATCCTGAAAAGTTCCTACCTTTAAATAGATGTATGCAGGGTCAAAAATGACAAATATCACGACATTTAAGTATGTAATGCTTTGGAAGGGATACATTTACATTTTAAATAACATATTTTCTAAATATGTCTCAGCATTTAGAAGAGATGTGATCATGGTGGCACTTTCAGAAAGCTGCTTGAAACTTTTATCCTCTTGGAATACCAAATCAACTTAGGGCAAGAGCCTGTCTGAAAGCCGCTGGAGTTAGGCAGCAGATAATGGCCGGAATGCCATGTTTGATATCCAGCTCAGTGTGAATATAGGCAACCTGGGGTTTTCTGGGACTTCAGATCAGAATACTTAGTACACTAGTGTCAGGTTACATAAGCCAGAAACTTTTAAACTCATTTCTCTATTAAAAAAGAAAAAAACTGTCCCTCCTTTTCATCAATGGACATATAAGTACTACTGAGAGAAAGTGGATTTTAAAGGATTTAGGGATGACTCAATAGTAAAGAGTAGAACAAAAACTGACACTCTGCCTTGCTTCCAATCCTAGTGAGCACTTCACATAACACAACTGAAAAAGAAAAGAAAACCATCTGCACTCAAATAAAACAAAAATAACTGGATCACTATGACTGGTTCTGGTCCTCCAAATAACAAAATGTTAACTATTTCCCATAAACCTGGATTCCCTAAAAAAACTTTATCTGATTTTTTGCCATGCTGATGTTAAGAGGCATGTCATGACATTTTGGGATGTGATCAGAAAGCTGCTGTTCATCTACCAGGAAGAGGCAAATGTAAACTTGACGACCTTGGTTTTGTTCCTTTTGCCACCTGTCGTGTTTTGTATTTGGTGATGGAGCCCTTCTGAAGTCTGACTCACTAGCATGCTTAGCAACTAAACTTTTTCTTTCTTTCCCTAAATGAATCCAACTATTCCTAGAGGTTCCACTTGGAAAAAGATCAACTGTCAGAACGAAAAGAAACAGGGCAGTACACCTTGCACGGGTCTGGGCCCCCCTGAGTCCTCAGTGTCTCTGGCCAGGCTCACGTGCAGGATTGAGCTCTTTGGCTTTTGCCCACTGAATCTGGTTACTGGTCAAGTCTATTTCTGTTTCTGACTGAGCATGTGTCCACACTGGTGGCAGCCGTGATTGAATCTGGGTTTTAATTTTACCATAGGACCATTAAGTCATTTCTATCAGGTGGCAGATGTCAGAAATTGGAACCCAGTCAGCTGCCATCAGCAGCTGGAATCTGGTTCCCTGCTAGTCTTTTTTGTTTATCTGTGGATTCTGATATTTCTTGAAAGTTCAGATGCAGAGGTGAAGGGATTTTTGGTGTTCTCCTAACTATTGACTGTATGCTCTGTGTTTGTATGTTCTGTGTGCACCGATACGGGGTCCTCTAAAGTATCTTACGTAAGAGAAGCCTTTGGACCAAAAGTAAATCAAATCCCTAGTGTGCAACGATCAGCTTTGATTTCTCTAAACAAATTAAGGTCTCTTTGGGACTTCTGAAACAAGGCTAAAGAAAGAGACTTGTTTCGTAAGGGATATTAACACTGAAAAGAAAAACTGTCCTGCTAAATTGAAAAAAAGAAATCTCAAAGTTACTCCCATTTTTAATAATGATCTTCTTTTGAAGGACTTAATGGTGCTTAATGATGTCCTATGTATCTTAATTACAACTTGTTTCTTTAACAGATCAATATTTGCAATAGATACGGACACTTGTTACTATCTTAGATTTTGTTGCTTTATCAAATTGGCTCTTCTAGTTTTGAATAAGAGTGATAAAATTTTCTTTTACAAATATAAATTGATGTACTTTGTATATTTTTGAGGGGAGTTAATATATCATATTATGAGATTTCTTAAAATCAAATAGAGCAAACTCCCAACTGGCTTTTAAAAATAATATTAACACATAAAAGACATATAAAAAGAAATGGAAAGATTTAAAAACATTATTCTTCCTTATGAATGAAATATATTAGCTCTTAAAAATTTTTTTCTTAAGTTGTAACTCAGATTTTAAAAAAGCTTTCGTTGTGAGTTAAAGTAATACTCTTAGTTACTAAATTACAAAGTAAGCAAAGTATTTCTATTAAACAACTTCAAAGTTTTAATATCTGGTATGTAATTGTATAAAATAAAGAGGTCATGTGATATTCCTATGCAAGATGACTCTTTGGATAAATCAGTCTGAGTTAATAGTTATAAAAGTTAAAAAAACCTGTTTTCTTTCTGATTTTACTGCCACGTGCAAATAATATTAGTACAATGCTCTAGCTTATGTAAGTTTTGAGTTTGTTTTCTCATAAAAAGCCTAATCACTTTGAATTTGATTTTTTTTCCCCTGGTTTTGCTGGTCAGATAAACTACTGTCACTTTGTCTAAGATTATGGAATTGCAAAATTATGTGTTCAACTAAGTTAGATGAATGATAGGTAATATGTTTCTAAAAAGAAATTGGTTTTTAGAATGCTACAAACTGTAAAGACTTAATGTGTTAAATTTTAATCTTTTAATTCTTAGTTAACACCTTTAAGGTCTTAGTTAAGACCTTACTAATATTAATTTGAGTTAATAAATAGTATTTGGATACCTGGATAACAAAATTTTAATATACCTAGGTTCTTCATTAATACAGTATAGAGCAGCCATGAAAAGACAGTTAAAACAAGTTTATACTGTATAGCACAGGGAGCTATATTCAATATCTTGTAGTAATTTATGGTAAAAAAGAATCTGAAAACAAATATATGTATGTTCCTATATGACTGAAGTATTATGTGCTATACCAGAAATTGACACATTGTTAACTGACTAATTCAATAAAAAATACATATATAGGAAAAAAAAAACCGGAGAAAGCAAATAATTTTGCTCATATAAACAGTTTCAAAAATTAAGCCAAATAGAATGTTATAAATAAAAGTATTTTATGAATCTAAGAAAAAAGGGAAAAATAAAATTCTTAATTAAAAAAAAAGTTAAAAAAGAGGTGTAAACACCTTTGGGTTAATGTGTATATTTTTAAAGAATGTAAAAGAATGTGTGATGGTAGGAAGATGTATATGCAAGATAACAGATGTGTTTTTGTTTTCGAAGAGAAAAAGTGAGTAATTTTGTCTAAATTCCTAATAATTATTGTTGTCCTTTAAAAATATTGCTTGTAACTGTTTATTTCCTTTATATAAACTGAAGTCTCTGGAAATTTGTTTAATGTCTTCAGTATTTTGAGGTAATAGTTACATCTTTTAAAATGAGTTATTTATTATACCCCATTCTTTTCAATATTACTGATGATACTATAATTCATCTTATTATTCTCTGGTGGTTTCTGGTTTTTCCTTATATTTGCCTAAAGGCTCTTGCTACAAGCTAGAGGTCAGGAATTGAATCTTCCATACAAAACATCACAAGGACCTCAGTAAAGGATTGTTCAGATGCTCCTGGCTGTTGTCTTTAGGGTACAAACCCATGGATGTAGCTGATATTACCACAGACGGCCACCTCTTAGACTGAACCAAGTAACTTGGTCAGGATTTCCAGGAATGTTTCAGTCCAGGAGCAGACACATGGCAACAGACTGCTTAACCCAAGATCAACAAAACAAGTAATAACTACTTCAGACTAAATGGACTAAATAAACTGATTTCATTAAGGTTAAGGTTTTATTTTTAATGGACATTAAAAAAAACCCCTCATTTCTTGCTTCTTAATGTATCACCCCCCCCCCCCATTTAACAGTTTAAAACTAGAATGAAACACTCTTTAAAAATGGTATTTCTAATTGAACTGTCAGAACCAGAAAGGGAAAAATCCTTAATATCAATCATAAACTAAGTTCAGTAGGAATCCGTCCTCCTTCTTATAGATAAATCTCATTTGTAACTATGAGTACACCCAAAGTTTCATTTAACAAGGTGTGACAATCCCACTGTAAAGGAATAAGGACTGCCCTTCCATGTAGAACTGGTATCTTAAAGACTTCCCAGGAAATGTGCTTGGCATCTGCTCTATGGCACAGGAAATTCCGGCCTCAGAGTAGTGAAGACTATGAGCTCCCAGCAGGGCAGGGTTGTTAATGAACATGGGATCTCAGAACAAGACGGTACCTTCCGGCTGTAAGTACGGCAGGTAATACCTGGTACAGGTGAATGACACCGTTCTAGGTTCCTAATCTAAACAGAATAAAGAGAATTTCTGATACATAAAAGTAAATTTTAACCTCAGGGCCTTTACAAAATCTTCTCTGGGCAGACAGACATGACCTCTGAAACCTGAAGCTCACGTGGCTCCAGTTTCGTCAACCATAGGAAAGGTCTTTATTGCATTAATCAACATCTCCTGTTAGCTATCTGGGTAAACTTGCCAAATAAAACAAAATATCAAACTAATGACACTAAATCACTAGCTCATTCAGCAAGTTATGTGGCTGAAACTCCCTAATGGCAGGAACTCGACCACAAGGAGGGACTGTGCAAATGAGAACTGCCACTTTGTCTTGCTTCCCGTATCACTAAGCACCTCACGTGCCAACATAAACAAACACGAGGAAAACAAAAACAAACACCAACCAACCAAACAAACAAAAAATCCACTTTGTACCCTGAGATGTAACAAAAATAACTTGGTCACTGGTTGGTTCTGGTCCCTCAAATAACAGAACCTTGACTGTTTCCCACAAACCTGGGCTCTTTAAGAAAACATTTTTATCCTAATCTTGTTACACTGACAACTGAAGATAGTTTTGACCTTTGTGGATTTAATAATCATGTGAGAAATTTGCTGTTTTCTCATGAATAAACTAATGTAAACTTAATAACTGGGCATTTGGTGGGGAGGGTTATTTTCCCCCTTTAAATACCTGTTGTGTTTTGTTATTGGTTAACTTCCTTGTACTCTTGACAAGTAAATTTTTCTTTTTCAAATGCTTCCAATTTTTAGTCTTCTATGACAATAGTTATTGGCACAGATGTGGATAATAAATATTCTTTGGATGAATGAATAAATGAAGAACTGAACTTGGTCCCAGACGAGTCAAGTCTGGAAATGGTGTTTGGAAAAGCTACCGTCTTAACAAACCCAGAGTAAACATTTCCTTATGCAATACACTGGGCAGAATTTTTCAAATAATGTTAAATTTTTTTCTCCTGATTTAGCTTGGTATCAAACTCCTTTTATAAATATTGAGATGAATAAAGATGTTACAGTTCCTTATCTCTCTTCACCTAGACTGTTATGTGTTAATAATCAAATTTATATGTGATAATTGAGCATGATACACAGGGAACCGGGGTGCTTAAGTTTATCTTTTGAAAAGTCAGTATTTACATTGCCCATCTATTCAAAGCTAGAATGTTTTTCTTAGAACACATTTATTTTTAATTCATTAAAAAAATATAAAAACAAATACTACTTACTGGATCAAAGACCAACATCCTGCAAAGGAGATGAACAGCTTCATGTGTAGCCTGGCTAGACAGGGTATAAAGTACAGGAAGAGATGGCTGTGAAAAAATAAAGAATTCAAATATGCAGGTGAGTCTTTGTGTAAATAGATACGGAATACAGCCAATTTTATGACAAGGTAAGTACCCAGCTCAAAAGATGTGTATACATAAGTCTCCACTCAAAGGGAATGCATGTTCTCCTCATTAACCAGCCTTCAAAAGCAAAAAGTCACTGACTTTCAGTGGCATATTTTATATTGCATGACTACCCATTCTAGATAAGAGCACCAAAGAACCTACAAAAAAATGAAAGCTAATCCTGTAAATATGGAGCTCCTGTCTTATATTGTACCTGCTTTGGCAAGAAGGGAAGACCAAACATGCCCAGGGATGGATAAGAAAAGATTTAAAACCTTGGCCATATGCAAGGTTAAGCATTTCCACTGTGCAAAGTAAGCATGTGAACTATGTCTTATGGCAACATTACCATAAAGTTGCAAAAACACTAGCCCTAAAGGAGCTGTAGGACACTCAGGAATTTACAGACTCTTCTAAGAAAGAGTCTTAGAAGAGTTCATGTTTTCCTTCCTCACCAGAGAGGTGTTCTTCATCTTTGTTGTCTCAACAAAGATAATAAATGAAAGTATGACATCTAAGAAAGTATGACACTGCTTGTGGTGGTTCCACCTGCCCTGCCTTTAGCACTGATTTCTCACCCAGTAATTGTCTTTTCTAAGTGGCAGGCATATCCACACGCCCATATCTAACCCTCTTGCACCGAGGCAGGGAGATGGCTCTCATGACTTGAGAAGCCACAGAGCTTACAAAGTATCTATTTCGCTGCCTGGTGAGGCAGGCAACAGAGCAGGTGAATGGAACCACTCCTCTGTCTCTGACACAAGTAACACTAAAAGGTCTCCTTGGATCTCGATCACAGCCTCATCCTGCTAAGATAACTACTAACATCAAGTCTTTTACATATCTGCCTCCTCCCAACAGTTAAGTCATATAGGAAAATCCAAAAAGAACAACAACAAAACTCCTCAGCATCATCGGGAGGTCATTATTCACCTTATAGATGTTTTCTTCAGGATCAGGAGTAATGGGGCATAAGAGTTGGGGGTTTTCGTTTACTAGCTAATTAGATAAATCAACAGGCCTGAATCTCAGTATCCTTACGTATAAAATGAGGAGGTTGGACTAAATGATCTCTGGTTTACTTTAGTTTTAAAATTGTATGATACTTGATATGATTACCACATATAAAAAGCATTCCGTGCACAGAACACATATATAGCTGGCACTTAAATATTACCATTCCTTGGTGTATTTACGTGTTTGCAGATAGGGAACTATTTCTTGTTAAAAATATGTAAGTCTATGACAGCTCTGAAATTATTTGTATTAGTCAAGATAATGGGGTCGGGAGTGGATTGTGGAGAGTGTAGGGGAGAGGTTTTAATTTACAACTTAATTTACATATATTTTCCCTAAGGATTTTTCCTACTGTGTAAAATAAAGTAATCTGATACTCTTGAAAGATTCTGATTTTTGGTTTGACTGTGAATAGCTATCCTCTTTTTCACTGGCTTGTGCAGCCAAATTACAGCCAATTTTTACTGACCAAAATGTCTCTCCATAAGCCATTCTTTTCTGTCCACTCTCAAAGTGAATCTACCCCTCATCCTATTTTTTTGTGGTAGAGGCAATTTATAGTTTAGGGAAGGGAATACTGGGATGAGCACTAGAAGATGTGGCCTCAAATTCTGACTTTGCCGTCACTAGATCTGGGTAAGTCACTTGAACCTTGACTTTCTCTCTATTGGACTGCACCAGTACAGACCTGCCTGCCCACCATCATTGCTAATCATCTAAATCCACCAAATGCCAGGCCCTGGGCTAGGTGTTGAGACAACAAAGATGAAGAACACCTCTCTGGTGAGGAAGGAAAACATGAACAAGGCATTCCAGAGGCCAATGAATAGAGGACAGAAAACAAATTCGAAGGCAAAATTTATGACTTTAGGACAACTGGATATGGGATGGGGAGGTTGTGAAAATCAAGAGTGGATGTTTAAGGGTACCAGAAATTTAAAAAATCCATGCCCCCTAATTTATCTTTCTTTAAAGAAGCACACTCGAACAAATATGCTAAAACTAAGGCTGTTTCATTTCAGCTTAAATGGTCATTTGATATGCTTTCTCCTTTTCTGTGTTTTTATATGCATGTTAAAAAGAGGCACAGAGAAAAAGAAGAGTCAGTTTGAGTCATGCCAATAGCTCTCCAGAATGATAGCCATTAATAATTCAGCATTAGCTCCACAGGAAAGATGCAATACTAGAAATGCTGCATTTCTAATTCCACTTTCTTCCCCTCTAATTTACCAGCCATTATGGTTGGAACCAGTTGGGCCCAGGGTATCAGAACTAGAGAAGTTTATATTTCTCATCAAGTGCATAGAGTCAATTTGAATAAGAGGGAAAAACAGAATGCTTAAAAGTATATCCTAAATATCTCATTTGGAAAAAAGTCTTTGCCAATTCCCCCAACACTCACACACATTACTCTTCTCCCTTTAAAGTATACTGGTCCATTTTCTGTTTGTTCTGCAAGTTTATAAGTCACCTAGGCAGTGTAGGCGTGAGTGGGTGCCAGTGCTGAATCACGAGGACAGGAAGGGTTATAAAGAGTGCTCTATGAGTGACTATGATTGTTAGGGAAATGAAGCAAGGATGAGCTTCTGGACTTGGGTGAGAGGCCCTAAATGGTATGCCACAGTCATCATAAGCCAACTGCAGGGCACTGGTCACCGCAGTGGAGTCGGCCAGGCTGCGTAAGCCCTGTAGGATGTTCCTGTTAGTTTTCACCTGGCAGCAGAGAGGCTGTAGTCATCAGTCTGCAATGTTAACTGCAATGCACAAGGGTCAGTGCACTACACTAAGTGCTCTGGGGTTGTATAAAAGAAACCCCCACCTGAAAAATAAGAAGTTTAAATTGAATGAATCCTCTAGCATACCTTGATTCTCTTAACTGTAAGATAAGGTCCCTGCCAGGAGACAGGACTATTTTCGCCTCAGTGAAAATATTTTACCTATTTCTGACACAATTAGCTGAGGATAATCTGAGGGAAAATGAAGATCTAAACCTTATAAGAGAAGAACAAACGGACTGAGGACTGATAATAGACTTTTCAATCCTATCAACAGGGCAATGCCCCAACAAGTATTTGCCTTAACAGACACTTGAGCCATGGCAGCTAAGATTCCCTTCATCCAAGACTGAGTTGTAGAAAAGAGACAAATAAATGTCACACGGTGTTTTTGTCTGCCCAGCAATTCCTGACTTTTCAAGAACCACACTCCCTTTCTCACTCTCAGATCAAGTGGTTTGGCTGAGCTTGATTTCAGTCTCCCAGCTCCAAGGATGGGTACCTGACCTCGGCCTGGCCAGTCAAATGACATATTCCCCTGAGCAACATGACTGGTTCCAGGATGGGCACACAGTCTAAAATAGGATGGGACCAACCAATGGAATGGCTAACCTAACACATACCCCCAATCCGCTTGTCCCTTTATTATATGGGATAGAAAAGACTCATTTTTCAGCCTGTCTTGCATCCAGGAGGCCACATTATCACACAGTTCTGGACAATGACATATAAGCAAAGGTTTGCTGGGCAGGCTTCTGGGAGAACTTCCTTTCCTGATAAAACGAACAGATACTGCTAGTGTTCCCTCTTTCCTCCCTTTTCTTGCTGTGAATATGGATATGATTTCAGGACAAGCTACAGCCATTTTGTGACTATGAGGCAATAAGCAAGACAGTATGAAGTCAACATTCTAAAGATAACAGAGCAGAAAGAAAGAAAAAAACTAGATCCTCAATGACATAATTGAGCTGCTATGCCATCACCAGATTGCCTACCTCTGGACTTCACGGTATGAGGGAAAAAGGAACTTCTATTTCTTTAAACCATTGTAAGTAAGGTTTTCTATTACTCATAACCAAATACATTCCTAACTGAATCAGAGACCTTCCAAATATTTCCTGGATCTATTTGGGAAAACTCTTTCCTGAAGGACTGATATGCTAACAGAATGTAAGCCTGGACTGCTGGTTCCACTTTTGCCAACACATGGGGGAAAGCCTGTCTGAAAATGAAGCCAACACACAGGAAAAAAGTGAGAAGAATCAGATTCCTGCCATGGAACATCACTTGACTACCTGAATCCAGAAAGCCTGAAGTCAGCGGTAGCTAAAGACTTTTCAGTTATATGAACCAGTGAATTTCCTGTTTCGCTTAAGTCAGTTTTAACTGAATTTCACTGGAGTCCTGACTGGTATACTGCATGGAAGTATGTATAGTAACCAACTAACACAAGTTTATTAATTTGAGGCAGTAATCCATGACTTTAAGAAGATAGCTAATTAGGTTCTTCTTCTGTATATGCATATTTGTATTTTTTAAAAAGTCTCAACAAACAATAGTACATATTTCTGTTTGTAAAAATACATGTAAATAAATCCATAGAAAAATATGTCTGGAAGGACAGTCTCAAATTAATCAAAAGGAGACTAGGATGGCGTGGGGAGTAGTGAAGGATGACTAATTCTGTAGGATTTTTACTTTACATGTATTCACATATTATTTGCATATATATAAATGAATTTTTAAAAATCTGCTGTGAAGGTATATGTGTCAGGTATTGATAAATTAGTTTAATATTCCTGACACTGGCCAGTAAATGGAACATAATAGATCTTGTTAGTTCTTTCTTTGAATACAGAACATTCCTCTAGGTTAAGACTTACTGTGCTCTTCTAAGTGAGGAGTTAGGGCCCAAATTATTTCATGCTTCTAAACTAAATGCAACAGAAGGATGCAACCAGCAGGGAGCTGTTTAAAATACCAGCACCTACATCTCTAGTAGTAAATCTACATTTACTAGTTCAGGCTGGTTTTAGAAGCTAACACAGGTTACCCATTGCCCTTTTTGCCTGTGAAAATGGAATCTTGGCAGTCACACTAGAATCATAGAAGGAACTACAAGGAAAAGGCAAGGCCTTGATAAAATGTCTGACAGGTCATTTGAAAGGAGTGTCAAACCAAAGGTCTGTCATTTGGTCTATCAGCTAGGTCAATCAGATCTTCTAATGATCAATCAAATCATATAAATGCCCAATTTAAAAGAAACCAAGGCAAAGCTCAGGAAAGTTAGTTGCCAACTCTTCCTGTTCACATCTTCTCTCTTCTGTTTTGGTTTGTTGTTCTTAGGAAAAGTATTCCCTTTACTCACTCTTTACATCATTAAGCTTGTTTTGTCCAAAGGAGATTAGGAAAGTGCTTCTAAAAAATGCTGCTAAATCAACACGGTGGAGGAGATAATAACCATCTTGTCTTTCTCAGCAGTGACTTGGCTGGTTGCAAGTAAAACTGGTCAGTGCAAATCTGGCAATCTCTCTTCATACTTCTTTTCTAACAACATTCACATCTGATTCTGTGTTAGTGGTAAGAATGCAATAGAAACAGCTTCACATTCCTGGCTGGAATAAGAGACACCAGGTATTTAGGCTCAGTATGTGAAGAGGGTATCGTGACATATGTGCTTTAGGTTATGGCACTGAGGTCAATGCTTCACCCCTGGTAACTTTTCCCAGACACCAGGAGACAAAAGCCAGGGGTCATTTATTAGCAAAGGTGCTATAAAAATATTTCCTTTATCCTACAGCATTGGAATTACTATATTTTATTTGGTCTGACAAATATTTAATACTTCCTTACTTATGGCCATGACATTAAAAAAAAAAAAACCTACCAGTAATGTTTTTGTTTAAAAATTCTCATTTCATTATTCTGTTGGAGGGAAACTCTGCCCAAACAGATGGTTACCAAATACAGAGCCCCTCCCTCTCCTTTTACCTGTTTATGAGGACCCCTGAGTATGTGTGCCTTAGCGCCTTCACAAGCCGTCCTCATTGCTTCCAGTGATGGTGTGCCCAAGAGATCTGTGATCAAATCCAACTATGAGGAAACATGAAATACAGACGGATAGTAAGCTCATGGAAACAACATTACTCTTAAGTCACAGCCTTAGAGATGAGGACCAAATTCTGGGGGGAAAAACCTTAAGGCAAGTTCCAGGTTAACTGATTGGAACCCCTACTTTCACTTTTTAGACTATTAAGAAAAAACAGAAAAATGTTTATTAGGTATCCATAGGATAGAAATATAGAAAATACTTCTAGCAAGCCTGGCAGAAATAATTTAGGAGTCTGCATCTACCTGCCCTGTGTTTTGCTTTGACACCATAGCATCTATGATCCTTGCAGAAGTGAACTGCTTTTTTAGTGATGGCTAATGACTATTCTGTCCAGTTAATGAATGAAATCTGATGCTTCAGAAGGACTCAGGCTCACCAAGGAGCTAATCCACAAACCAGGCAGCTGTGATTTAGTAAATATTGGAAACATTCACACCTGAAACAAAAGTAAAGTTGGGGCCAGTACACACCATTTACATTATAGTTATGCACTGGTGAAAACTGTGGTACTTAGAAAACTATGACACCACATAGGTCCACATCTAGTTAGCTGGGCACAATAAGAGAGACCAATAAAAATGGCCTTCTCACAAACAAGTCTTTGTAGGTAGCTGACTACCTTAACAATTTTCTGTAGAGCTATAATTGTTCTAATTTCATAATCCAATTAGCAGTAACATTTCATTCGGACTCTTTTAGGATGGAAAATTCTTACCTAGAGAATACTTTTCCTTGGTTCTGGGGTTGCCAAATATAAAGCACTATTTTCTGCACTTAACTAAACCATGGGGTAGTCATCAGTATCCCTGCCCTCCAAGATAATGGAGTTACTCAAGCAGCTTGTTTTCCACAGAATTAAAGATTTCTATATGTAGGTTTTTGGGAAAAGTGTGTTGGTGATACTTCTGGACCTCTAACAACTACACTAAAGGCAGAAGGAAATGACTGGCTCATGAAAATGAATGGAAATACTGAGAAAGCTGTCTAAAATGGGTCAGATCCTTGGAAGAGAAGCATTTTAATGAAGTCTGCTGGTACTATAGTACCTAGGGTATTTATTTCTCAAAAATAAAAAAGAAAATGCTATAGAAAATATTTACTTCTACTTAGAATTTAGACTCATTTTCCCTTTTGGATCTTTATTTCTTACCCCAAAATACACTGATGACAGACAGGTGCGCATTCTCCTTCAGGGGCTACGTAAGACTGGCAAACTCAAGACCTGTGTATTTCTCTAGAAAATGAGATATCTGAATCTCATTCCAGCGGTTTTGCACTTTCCTTTATATATTCTTTTCAGCAGCAACCCAAGATCATTGTTCAGTATATAGGATCTGAACATCTTCATTTTTTTTAACCCCTTCATTTTCACTTAAGCTTTTCTGTATGACACCTTCTTACGTCCAGATATGACAGTCTTATAGGCAAGTCTGTTAACCTGTACTTTCTAAAGAAATCAAACAGTAAAATGGCTATTGTTGACAGTATCTGACATTAGATTCTATATGATAATCTTTTTTTATCACTGAGATCAATTTCAAAGATGTAAACTTAAAAAAAAGGCTTTCAATGTATAGTGGAGAAATACATTTAAATACTGATCAGAGCATATATAGTTTCTGATGTATCAGTTAACAATTCTGGTAGATAGAATGTAAAGGAAATGATTCCAATTTTGGTCAGGTGCATGAATTATCTACAAAGATACACAGTAGTCAGGGTGCTCTTTTAAAATGTGATCCATCAAATCTTAACACTCCCTTGTTCAAAACCTTCACAGAGCTTTCCATCATACTTGGATAGAATGAAATCCAAAGTTTTTATCAGGCCACCATGGTCAGGGCTCTTTCTCTCTGACCTCATCTCCTACATGCTCTTCCTTGCTCATGCCATCCCTCCAACACGCCACCCTTGTTCCTGCCTCAGAGGACCTTGCTGTGCTGATGGTCCCTTTTCCTG
Source organism: Camelus dromedarius (assembly GCF_036321535.1). Classification (NCBI taxonomy): domain Eukaryota; kingdom Metazoa; phylum Chordata; class Mammalia; order Artiodactyla; family Camelidae; genus Camelus; species Camelus dromedarius. The sequence goes on from NC_087451.1 coordinate 48,264,913, forward strand.
GAACACTTTTCCCACTATCTTGCTTCCTCATTTCACTTGGGTCACTCCTCAAATGTTATCCCCTCAGACAGTCCCTTAGCACTGCTCTGCTCCTAACCTGGATTATCTTTCTTTATAGAATTTATCATTACTTGGGATTATATTTATTTGTATACTTATATATTTTCTGTCTCATGTGAAAGTTTCACAAAGCCTGGAACTGACTTCGTCTTACTGTTGTATCCCTCACACCACCACCATCATAATTGCTACCATTTACTGAGTGCTCACTATACGCTAGGCCTTATTTTTAGCTTTACTACTTCATTAAATATTAACAACCCTCAGAACAGTTTAACTTGCCCAAGATTTAATAGGTTGTAGAGCTAGGATTTGAACCCACCAATTTTGATTCTACAGCCTGACTCATCATTGTTACATTATTCTCATGCTAACTATATTGTTAAATGAATTAAACATACTTAGGAATTATCCCAAAGAAAAAATGGGTAGTAATGAATCAGCTATCAAGGCAGACAGTTAAAGTATCATGAATGGTTTCCTAAAACTACATTTTAATCAGCTTCTGATGTTCTCTGACATGTTTAAATATTTTAGTGCAACGAAGGTTAGAAATGTTTCTAAATGTTCCTATTTAAAGAAATCAACACTCAAAATTTACATTCTGAGTACAAAGTGTAAGTACATTAAGTCACCAAATACATTTTCCAGTCAGATCCACTCAGTTAGAAAGAACAGAGGCCCTTTAACAACTGGAGATTACACCTGTGCAAACTGTTACAGCCGAGTCCGCTACCACGCATCAGTGCGTGTAATAAAGTCAACACTCCCTCTAAGAGGCAAGTAAGTTGCAAAAATCAATCCCTCTGTAATCTTCAACTTCATAACTTTCTGAATTTTAAGTGAACTTGAATTTGCTAAAAGCAATTTAGACGGTACAATGAATAAGCCCAAGACATGTGTGCAAGACAGTTTTTCCTTTAAATCTGTACTAGAATTGAAAGCTACTAAAGCCTGAAGTGAAATCATACCTGCTGAATGGGACTCTGTGCCTGAAACAATATTCTTCGTCCTAGTAGTTCTGCAAAGATACATCCGACAGACCAGATGTCAATAGCATTGCTGTAGTGACGGCTGCCCATCAGGATTTCCGGAGCCCGATAATACTGAGTAACAACTTCCTGAGTCATATGACGGGATTCATCTAATTCTTCCACTCTGGCCAATCCAAAATCACAAATCTAAATAGGAGAGATTATCAAAATATTGTCAAACAGACAATATGGAAAATGGAAAAGTTAAACAAAACAACAAAAAAACTAAACTCTTTGACAGACCTTTTAAACTTTGAAAAGTTTTCAATGATACAGGTAGAGTATATTTGTATAAACATATAATTTTATTTGGAAGAGAGGGAAGAAAATATCAAAAGTCCTTATTTCTATATAAAATGAGATCTGCTTCTCACCTTCAATCTGTTTTCAACTGATACTTAAACAAACAAAAAGCAGCTGAATGCATAGTTCTAGGTTTAATGAAGAAACCAAGCTAATTTATTTTCAAGGCTGGCTTATAAAGGAAGATATTAGAAGGAAAAAGAGGTATATCTTGAAGACCTTCTGAGCTAACTATACTCACTGTCTTAATGAAATATACATAGTAAAATTTCTCTAGTGGGGAGGATATAGGTCAGTGGTAGAGTGCATGTCTAGCATGCACGATGTCCTGGGTTCAATTCCCTTGTTAAATAAACAAACAAATTAACTAGCAAAGCTAATTACCTCCCCTATTAAAAAAAATTTTCTTTAAAGCTATAGATTTCAAACGGAGTCCTGCTGAATCCAGTTTTGAGGAGGTACTTCAGGAGTTCCACAAATATTTTACCTAAACTTCACATAGATCTATTTAAAATACTAATTCACACTCAACTGTGTGGCTATGTCAAAATGTAGCACACTGTAGAATACCAGTGCTAGTAGATTCATTCATTTCTTCATATCATAAACAGTTAATTGAGCACCTGTTATGTAGTAGACAGTATGCTAGAACGTGGAGACATAACAGTAAATGAGAAAGACTGGTTCTTTCATGCAGACCTAGGAATACATCTTTTCTTGCTATTTCTGTTTAAGTGAAAAATACGTAGAGGTTGCAAGGTGAGCTGTTAGTAAACAGTAGCAGTGCCACCACCGGCAACTTCTGCTTATTTTCAGGAATTAAGATTTTCTTGATACTGAGCAACCAAAACAAAAACTGGGAGCACTGAGGATGAGGTAAGAGAGAAATGACCATCTAGTAAGCTTCAGTGTTCTCACTGATTAACTTTGAGTCAACATTATAAGTGATGAAATAACACTTCTTACCTGTTTTCTAAGTTGAGGTCCCAGCATAATATTTTATTTGAAAAAGGGGTCTAGAAGCTTAAAAAATATTTGAAAACCACTGCTTTAAAAATAATTTTTTTTACCCCTAATTTTTGGCAATTCTTTTTATCTTGAATCTACTATGTCTGGTCACATCAAATGAATTTATGTTTGTATGTGGGGATGAATTAGTATGAAGCCAACATCTTTAGAAATGAAGGTAAATTTCCGGACCACACAGAAAAACCATACCAAAAAGGGAAAAAAGGGTATGTTGTTTATCAAATTCTCCCAAAGACCAGTGTTCAAATAACGCATAATATTTAAAAACGTTATTACTTCGGCATGAATTTTTAGGATCTCTCTTAAAAAAATTTTTTTTGGGGGGGAAGGGGAGGTAATTAGATTTATTTATTTTTTTAAAATTTATTTTTAGAGGAGGTAATGGGGATTGAACCTAGGACCTTGTACAAGATAAGCATGCACTCTACTGCTTGAGCTATACCCTCTCCCCCAGGATATCTCTTGAAACTAAACAAAACCCAAAGGAAAGAACTTAAATCCACTTTATCTTTCTTGTATTTATATTTTAAAAAAACCTAACCCCCCATCCAACAGAAAATGTTTTTCCTCTTACAAAGGAAATCTTTTGTAGGAAAAAAGGATCTAGAATTATTTTTTGGCAATTTATCTGGACAACACAAGCTAAACCCAAAGTAAGAAGCTTATATGATCAGATAACCAAAAAAGATATTACAGTTTCCAGCAAAGTTATGTTTTGTGTTTAATAGGAAACAAAATATATTCACAATATTAAAGGATGCTAATTTTAAAAAATGCTTTATCATAATTATTTTCAAATAATTTTTACACTGGAGAAGAGAGAATTAGCATCAGTAGACTGGCACTCTGGCTTCCAAAAGTAGGCTGCTAAGACAAGTTAAAGGAGCAGAGCAAAATTTCAATTTGTTCTCATCTGTATGTTGTTTATTTACAAATGACATTTTCTTTTAGTTACTCATTCATGTAGCCAGAGGTTACAATACTGTAACAGACGATTTGGAAAACGGACTGCAAGTAGTTAATGGTATTAAGCACGACAGGTTCTACACAAATGCCTTGTGAAGTTCTGCAACCAGAAACTGAAATAAGAAGAAACTAGCTTAAATGATTATAAAACTGATTGGGTCTAAGTAGGACAAAGAATTCCTGATTATAATGTTTTTATTATTTTATTTTATTTTATTTTTAGAATTAAAATAGGCTATGGGGATAGACTGCAGCTCTTTTTAAAAAGTGAAAAGGGGGTAGGGGAATGAACTCAATGACCTACAGAAGAAATATTTACTTTAGTGGTTTTTGGGAAAATTAATTTCTCTGTGGAAACAAAAGACTGAATTATACTATTAGCTGTTTTCAGGGAAAATATGAAGAATAGGTGTTATTAATCTTTCTAGAGTTAATACAGGAACAGAATTTTCAAGGCTATAGTGAAGGGAGAATTTTTATTAAAAAGCAGTATAACACATCAGCTTTTAAAGAAAATTGGCCCAGAGTTAAAAGAAAGCATTTAAAATAAAAAAATGAAATTCATTTAGATATTTGGTTTTAAGGTTTAGTTTAACTGCCAACAAGCTAAGTACTAATGACAGTCTTGATTACGTTTAAAGCAGGCAACATTTATAAACAGTTCTTTTCATTTTCAAATCTATCAGTTGAAATGTTAAGAATATTTATAATATAATGAAGCATCATGTAATATCGTAGCCACTCAGAAAGTAAGTGGAATTTTAGTTTGCTTACACAGAGATGACTCAGGTCTAGGAAGGCGCTCATCTCTAATTTCTGTGATGGAGAAAAATGTGGTGGACCCCTCACCACATAGGAGTTCTGCTAATACACATCTCTGTTAGAGGTAGGGAAATGCACACATGTGGATTTTGCTATTTGTGAGCCATTCTAACAAAAGACAATGGGGTGGGGGTGGTCCTGGGATAGGAGTAAAAACTGAAATTGACAACTTGAGATTTTGGGGCTACTAACCATAATACATCCTGTAACCAATTCCCTTTCAGAGGAATAACTGATGGTTGGCTACTATATATTGTGGAAACACATCTGACCCTTTTCTGGCTTAGTATTTTCACTTTTAAATGTTTCTATGTCCCTACTTTGCTACCTCAGTCAAATATCGTATAAAAAAGGTTAGCAGTGCAAAACTAGGCAGTCTTCTTAAAAGCCATACTTAATTCTCATGTAAGTAGAAGCTTACTGGTCTTTCAATATTTCTTCTGATACACACTTCCTTTATAATGGGACAATCTGAAAATAAATCACCTTCTCTGCTCTTCTTTCTAGTCACATCGCAATTTCAATTCCAGGTTTCCAAAACATGTGCAAAATATCATGAAGAAACCATAAGCCAAGACTACAAATTAGTTACTATGGCCACGACCATTGACATTGCTAGAGAAAACTGGGTTCTTCAATTTTTAGTAAAGTGATGAATATAAATTTAACCATTTCTTTCACAAAAACATGTTCTTAAACCTGCCTTGATATTCTGATTTTTTTCTCAGATGTTTGAAAAAACTGAAAAGCTACCTTTAGAACACAGTTGCTGTTCACAAGGAGATTCCCTGGCTTAATGTCTCGATGTAAAATGCCAGCTGAATGGAGATATTTCAAACCTGAAACAACAAACAGATTGAATTGCAGACATTTAATTTCCTTTACTCAACCAATGATTTGGGGGAAAACCACAGAAACAGTATACAGGATTTTAAATTGTTCCTTAAATAACAGCATAATGAACACTATTAAAAGACTGACTTAGTCCTACCTCAAAAAAAACTGTAATTTTTCTACTGTAAATAAAGTGTCATCAAAGGTTTGCACAGTCTTGAGATAATGTCTATAATTCAAAAGATTATTTAGGTTTAAGTATAAATAAGCCTTCCCAGCACTGGAGTTAGGGCTGACCAGACCAATAACCTTGAATTGCTCATAAGTGTGGCTATTGGAGCTCAGCTATTGATCCTCTCAGTCTGTGATTCTGAGCCTGCTCCAACAAAACAGTGCCCATTAACCAACAGGGAGCCTTTCCGAGGACATATTTTCATTGATGGCACAAAAATTCAGAAACTTTCCCAGGTTTGTTGGTAGTATTCTCTACCACTGAGAATCAAGAGGTTACTTAATTGGCAATTAATTACTTTAATAATATTTTTGACATCATAAAAGACTGTGGGCTTCAGCATTGCTAGATAAAAGGTCACAACTTAAAGGCTGAGTCTTTTGAATAAAATATAGCAAATCATTTTTTTTTTTACAAGTGTAAAAGAAGTCTGATACCCAATATCTTCCCTCTGCCACATCCCCACCCAGAATATTAACAAATCTACAGAAGGTGAACTTTTTAGTTTTAATATTTTGTAAAGGTTTTAATCTTTTTGGCAGATGCTTTTCAATTTTTACAAAGAATGTCTTAATTCTTTTATAAAGAATGTCTTAATTCTTTGAATCCTTTGGCGGGGCGGGGGGGAATATTTTACTAGGTAAGAAAACTGTTTCAGCTTTAAACAACTCTCCATTTGTAATGGCAAAATTCTGAAGGATACACCCTTTGGCCAGAAGCAGCTCCAACAACATTGGCCCAAATCGCTTCTCTATCAAATTGGTGTTCTTCAATGAGCCAGCCTGGAGAATTAGCTGATTGTTTCTACCAGTCTCCTTCATGCTTTTTTGGCTTTAAGAGTCATTTTGCTTTTCTAGAGGTGGACTCAGGCATGCCAGCCAACACTCTGACCAGGCTCACCTATTGGTGGTTTGAAGAATGTATATCATTCATAGGGAACACTATTACTTTTCAGTTTTGTCATCTGATGCCAGCCGCGTACTCCTACTAAAGGTGGTTTAGTGGAAACTTTGTGACAGAAGAATCCCTGCTTGACAAACCATCCCGCTTATTTACCTCCCCAGATTAACCCACTTGACTGCCTAATGAACTAGACAGGGCCTTTTCCATAGTTGAAAATAAGAACCATTTGGCTACCCTTAAAAGCCTCTTATTTAATATCAACTATAGAGATTATTAAATAATACCTTGGTCAAAAGAAAAAAGTCGTTAGGGAAGAAGTAAACCTTGAGAGGTCAAGTTACTTAAAATTCAAAGAAAACATTCATTTTCAGTGACACTACCTTTTTTTCTTCATAAAGTAAATCTTACCTCGCAAAATCTGATAAAGAAAAACTTTGACATGATCTGAGCTGAGTGGTTGAGGAGAGACGATAATTTTATGTAGGTCACTCTGCATCAATTCTGTGACAACGTATCTTGAGGTTTTAAGTTAAGGAGAGTTCAGAGAATTCAGCCCCCAACCCCTCATAGTAGGTGCCGTGTCTAAAGAATAACTTCTGTTCTTAAGGCTGGAAAAAGCTTAGGGAACGAAAACTTCTAGGCAGTGTGACAGAGGTGAGAATTCCAGCCCTCACAAGATAAAACATTGCCAAAATTAAAGAACTTTTAAAAGTTAGCAGGAGTAAACAACCAAGTGACTTTCCTATAATTAGTATTACGAAAGAGAAAAATAAAGGTAAATATTTTAAATGACAGCCAGGCCAGGGAGAGTATGGAGGCCAAACAATCTCAGGATCTACTCAGACATGTTCCTGGAGCATCCTCTGAATCCAAACAAGAGAGGGCTGTTGGCCTCACACTAGCCACCATGGCACCAATGGAAAAAATGTCAGCCTACCCATCAGCTGTGGCTTAAGTTACTTTATAAAGTATGGTACTCCTAAAAAGGTGTAAAATGCTTAGTTCAAATCCAAATCTCTCTACAATCTTCACAACTGAATTCTTTTACTTAAATTTTTCTACATTTATACCTTCCTCACTAAATTTTAAGCTTCTTAGACTTTGTACTCTGTTATATCCTCAGGGTTTTGCTCAGTCAACACTAGGCAGATGATCAAAGGCTAAGGGTCCAGGGAGCAAGAGATGTGGGAGGCACTGTCTTTGGCTCTATCTAGAAAAAGACAGATTCATGTCTTACCCTGTCTTCAGTTAAGAACTCCTAAAAAGCTTGAGTGAGTTTTATGATTTAAGTAATATAACCTTCCTTAAGACAAGGGGTGAGGGCCTTTGACTTTCAGAGGCTCCTGCTAGATTTCAAATTCTTTTGACACCTTGTAAAAGTTAGCTTCACATTCTGAGTGAAACGCTAAGGCTTCCCTGGCCCTGTGCAACTGAAAGCAGGGAAAACCAGACAAAAAGTGTCCAAGTTATTCTGCTTTCTTACCGTAGTTCCTCAGGTCCTAAACTTCTTCTTCCAGAGAGATCCTATGGAAGCTTTGGAAAGGACAAACCATCTGATACCCTGTGAAACACCTCTTGTACTAGTCCTGTCCCATAGCTAATCCTAGAAGAAGACAGGTCATCTCAAGAAGAGGCTACAGTCTTGGGATGCTTAGCATTAGCTATAAATGAGCTAAGAGGGTCCTGGGACTCTTGTTTCAGCACTTACATGCTCATTTTAAGGGTAAATGCTGGGCATATAAAGATAAGAAGGAGTCTGCCTTCAAAACTTATAATAAAAGTGATGTCAGGCTTTGGAACTTAGCTTTGAAAAGGTTCTTACAACATCTCACTACAGCAAGTGATCATGATTTGGGGAGAAGGGTTTAAAAACACTTAATTTAATGTTTAGCAAAAACAAGTAGAAAAAGGGCCAGCTTGGGAGTAGGGAGAATGAATAATTTGATAACCCCTGACACACATAACATGGAGTTGAAAACGCCCTCATCCTTGAGGCATTTTCTTCAAATGGCTAGCAGGACACCCAGCTGTTGGCTTTCCTTCTCCCTCTGGCTGTTTCTTCTCAATACTCCTTCGTTGGTTTTCTTTCCCAACACTTAATGTTGAAACACCCCAGGGCTTGGTCCTCTTCTCTGTTGATAACTCACTTTCTAGGTAATTGGATCCTTTGACTTTAAATAACATCCACGCTAATGACTCCCAACTCCATATTTTAGTTAATCTTCTTGCCTTAAGTCCAGCCTTGTATGTCAAACAGTTTACTCATCATCTCCAAACTGACATCTCAAACTAACATTTCCAAGATGTATTCTCTACCCTTCCCACACCACATACTTTCTAGCTAGGCTTTCCCACAACAAACCTATTATTCCAGCAAGTTGCTCACACCACAAACCACAAACCTTGGAGTGTCATCCTCGATTCGTCTCTTTCTCTCTCTCTGCCTCCAATTTATCAGAAAATACTGTTGGTTCTTCAAAACTTAGCCACAGAATTAGACCACTTCTTATCATGTCCACTATTACCACTTTGGCCCAAGACCCCTAGATTTCTAAAGCACAGAAGCCACAGTATTTTTGCCTATATACGGACATTAGCTTTATTATATATAGAAAATATAATATTAAGATTTTTATACTCTTAGGTATAGTTTTTATATTAGGCTTTATTAACCAGGCTCTTTCCAAAGAAATACATTCTACTTCATAATGAAAGTTAGTCAGGAAATAAGATCTGGCATGTAGAATTTCCTTATAGGACAGTTTCAGCAACAAGTTAGAATCATTTTATAAAATGATACACATCAGCTAAATCATAATATTATTATCAAGGTTAGAATTAGTTTTCATCCTAATAATTAAAACTTATTTTCTTATAAAATTTTTCAAACACACAGAAAACTTGAAAGAATTAAACACTGATCACCATATGTATGCCTACCACCTAGATTCTATACTTCACATTCTGTCCTATTTGCTTTAGTGCACACTTATCCATGGCTCTTTCCATTCATCAATTCATCTTATTTTTTGGGTGCATTTCACATAATCATCCTTTAGAACGAAAGCCAGATTATGTCACTCTTCTGCAAAAGCTTCTCATTTTTAGAGAGTCAAAGTCCTTAAAATGTCCTGACAGGGCCATAAATGATGTGGCTTTCTTCCTTCTTGGACCTCCTATCTCTTTCCTCCTTGCGATTTTCTAAACATGCTAGACACACACTGACCTTAGGCCTTTGCTTTGACTGTTCTCTCTGCCTGGACTGTGCTTCCCCAGACATTTAGTTGGCTAACTCTTTCACCTCCTTTGTGTTTTTGCTTGAATCCTATCTTTCGATCAAGGCCCACCTTGACCACTCTAACAGTGCATCCTGCACTCCTCATCTAATTCCTACCCCTTTGCACAGCTCTACTTTTTCTTTTTTCCTTTCGTACTTATCCTACATAATTTTCTTATTATGTTTATCTGTCTCTCCAATCCTGCTCTGTGAGGCTGAAGGTTTTTGTCTGTGTTGTTCACAAATCTATCCAAAACTCTCAGGAAAAATGCCTACTAAGTCCCCTATAAATATCTGATGAATGGATGAATATATATAGAACATCTACTGGGTACCAGCCACTTGACTAAATATTTCAAATATCTCATCTAATTTTCATGGCAATCCTACAAGACAGGTGGTGGTATCCCCAATTACAGATGAGGAAATTGAGGCTAACAGAAGGCAGTAACCTGCCTAAGGTTACATAATAGTGAAACTTGGAATTGACTACATTTAAAATTGTTTCAATGACCCCACACAATTAAGGATTTTATCTTCTCTTTTTTTCAGTTGTACTTTTAAAACCTAATGAAATATACTAAATGTTCACTGCACTCTTTATAAAAGAATTTCAGCTAATAAATGCAGAAGCAATGATATAGTAGGGAAAAACAATAACCGTTTTGCAACCTCTAAGATACCATGGATCTAAGGTACCAATTATCAATGGCTGCTAAAATCACTTGAAAGAGATGAGAATACCACTTAAATCCACAACTCAATCTTAGCAGCACTTACTGTGGGACAAGATACTATGTCCCTATGATTTGCACACCAGTGCCTATAAAGTATTCATGTCTAAAAAAACCATATAATCAATCCTCTAGCTCTAATGATCAGTTTACTAGAAATATGGGGAATAAAAAACCAAAAGACACCATGAGGAAGCAATCAGCCAAACACACAATATGGATTATTCTCCAGGAAAAATATCTCCAATAAATCAGTGACCAAGAAAAAAGAAAAGGAGAGGAAAAAGGAGGAGGGTTGTGAGGGGAAGGGAAGGGAGGAATGCTTGGGATAAAGAGTCTCAAGAGATATAACCAAATGCAATGTATGGATTTTGTTTAGATCCTGATTCAAACAAAGCTGATTAAAAAAGAGATCTTTGTGGCAACCAGGGAACAGATACTAAGATATTAGCTATTTTTATTAGGTGTGATAATAATGTGATGGTTATATTTTTAAGGCCCTTATCAGTTAGAAATGCATATTTAAGTATTCTTAGGTAAAACAATGTGATGCCTGGGATCTACTTTAAAATATTCCCACTTTCCTTTCCCCTATCCTCTTAATAAGAAAGGATAGAGGAAATAAGTGGTAATTGTTGAAGTTGGGTATTGTGTATATCATAGATACTATACTATTGTCTCTACTTTTAGGATTTAAACATTTTCCAAAAAAAACCCAAAAAACAAAAACCCCCAAAACTTTATCACAGAAAACTAGGGAAATACAATGAAGCCAGAGTATAAAAACTACCTAGAATCCTACCTCTTTGAACTAACCTATAACATCTTCATGAAAATGTGTGTTCATAGATGTATGTATATTTAAAATTGAGATTATAGTATACATATGGCTTTGCAGCCTATTTTCTTAACTTAATAAAATATAAGCACTCCCCTGTTATTAAATATTCAAAAGCAGTATTTTTATGTCTGTATAGTGTTCTAGTATACAGATACATGTGTAATTCACTTCACCAATCTATCACTGGTAAAAATCCAAGTTATTTCTAAAAAAAATTTTTTTCTACTTTACATACCCTGAGATAAACATCCTCTATATACAGCCTTCTAGGAACCTGATAATTTCCTAATGATATATTCCTTGAAGTGGAATTATTGTGTCAAAGAATATCATATCATACATGTTTTTTTTTAATTTAAAATATCTTATGAACATCTTTCCATGGTATACAATCCTTTATATCATTTAAAGTGCTTAAACAGTATTCCATTTTATATATGTCACAACTTAAGCAATCCCCTATCCATGAACATTTAGGTTATTACTATTTTTTCTTTTTACCATAATATAGTTCTGTGGGAGGGCAAAGAGCTTTATGGTTTTGTTTCATAAAGGATCCTTGATTATGCATAGATCCTCTCTCTTGGATTAATCCATTTCTCTAGAGAAGACCCCTCCAAACTTCTATGTTAGAAGGCACAGGTCAGGCTGCCAGGGTTCTATATGAGTGAGAGAAGGGGCCAAAGACACCATAGTTCAGCTCATGCTGTCTCCAGGGAATAAAGCTTTATTTAGTCGTCTGTGGAACAGGAGAAGATCTGAACATCTGAACATCTTACTGCTTCTTACCCAGGCTTGCAACCAATTCTGTGTCCAGGCCTACCTGCATCGCTACTTTCTGAGATACTTGATACCTCCAATTCCTGAGCGGCTCTGATATTCCACAGCAAGAACCAACCTGTTTCTGCCTCTTCTAGTTTAAGTTTTTAACCCTTTACTGATATTTTAGGAGGACTGCAGGAAGGACTGGCAGTAAAGATTCGTGTTCTACAAATTGTGTTTTCATGTTAAAAACTGTTTACATGTTTATTGGCCATATGTATGCATGAGTATGAGAGAGAGAAAAAAAGAGGAAGAGTGAGTGAGAGACAGAGAGAGAGAATTGTTTCTGTTCTTTACTCAGTTTTCCACTGGAGTGATAATTTTATCTGTAAGAGTGCTTTACATATTAAGGAAATCAACCTTCTTGTATACACTGAAAAATGTTTTCCCACCAGGAAATCTTAATCATAGGGTAGAGACAGAAGAAAACTTCTATTTGCACCATTAAGCCATAATCAGAAGTCTTAATATTCTTGAGTTGGTTCCAGAAATTACAAGGGATGAAAACAAAGGAACATTACACAGGAAAACAACAACAACAACAGAACAAAACCAGAAAAACTTGACAACTGCCATCCCTGTATTAAGTATTGTCAACCAGGGCTTTTACTCAGGAGAAAAAAACTCCTTAAGAGCCTATGAAGCACTTTTCTATATGGGATGTCAGTCATGACTTCTGAGTTTATTGACAATTTTTTTGTTCCTGCCAGGACTGTAAAGTTCTTGCATGGAAGTAAAGAGCAGGTTATATCTGTCTCACATATCTACAAAGCAGGCAGCCAAGATGCAATGCCAGACTCTTTACTGTTAGTACTGACAGTTGGTATGCATGCAAGCAGCAGAGAGAAAACATCTTAATTTTCCAATTATCAGGTTGAATTCATAGTGCTGGCACTTGAAAAACTTGCTTTGACTTATAAAAGGAACAAACTGATACAAAAGCCAAAAACAGAGAATAAGTATGAAATAATGTCATATGCTTTCTTCTAACAGTGATTACATTTTCAAAGAAAAGGGAAAAGGAAAACACTGTCTGGCTGGAATGGGTACTGTTCTAACCAGATATCTTATAATTACTCATTTCAGAAAAAATTCTTATGTTTCACTTAGCGTTACAGATTGGGGTGTTGCTTACCCTAGACCTACTGGATTTGAACTGTCAATATTGGACTATTTTGACCAACAAAAATAATAATTTCATATGGTTCAACCTAATACAGGGCAAAGTATTACCAGATACCAAAAAACTGAAAAGCAAGGCATTCAAAATGAACACAAAGCATGAGTTCAAACAGTAAGTCAATTCTTCCATACTAAGAGCACATATATATGTGCATATTTCTCATAAAACATAAACCAGCAGGTATTCCCTCTGCTAAACACAAATGGTAAGATTACTATGTTACTGTCCTCAGAATCTGTGAACTTAAAAAAAAATTTCATTCAACCTCCTGTTATAATATTTAAGAAAGGGGAGTTTAAAAGAAGCATACTTTCGTATCTCTGCTTCTTGAGAAGATGACAGGCTGCATTAAAAAAGAATGAGGGTAGGTTAATAAACTCTTAATTTAACCAGAAAGTAAAGTACAAAACTACACAGAACACTGTCTACCTTCACCATTTTGTTTAACTTGTGTAGAGAGGCTTTCCCCTTCATCTAATATCTTTTAAACATAAAACACCAAGAAATTTTAAATGTATGATTTCTACAAAGTGATTAAAACAGCCACTGTGCAGAGAGTAAGTTTCGTCAAACTTTAGGTTAGCAAAGTAAATTCTTTAGGGCCGAAATAAATATTTTTCACTCCAGTGAATAAAGCAGTTTTCTTCTTTACAGAAAACAAGCCAACGACCAGGCTAACCTTTTTAATTTTTATTTTTCTGGAAAATGTAATTCCTGAATTTTGAGATTTAACAATATAGCTGCAGAAATTTAGAAGCAACACACACCACCTTATGGTAAGGTTTCTGTTTTGCTCTAGCAGAAATCCTCTGATGTCTCAATCCCCGGCATAATGTCTCCCAGATGTCTCAACTAGTTGCCATGCCAACTAAAGCAGCTTAAATTAAATGAGGGCCTGAAAAGGCACCTGCATCACTCCAGGTCTGTTGCGCATTAAATAAAGCTCTCTTGACAGGGACTCAGAGGTGCCATTAACTTGAACGGCAGCTATCTTATTATTGTTTCTGAGTAATTTAATGAGGGTCTCCAAACAAGAGGAAAAACAGGGTGCTCTTTCCCTCTCCCGGTCCTTCTAAATGGGACAGCCTCTCCAACAGCTGGTGCACCCACTGGGTCAATGACTTTGCTGTGGCCTTTTAAGTTACCATTGGGTAAAGGTAAAATACAGGACCAAAGTTGGACTTTCTGGAGAATAGTAGCAGATTAACCATTTTCCCCTATTAAAACTCATCATTAAAAATATGATTGTAAAAAACATACTGTGTACAGTATGCCAACCTCAGAGCGATTTGAACAGCCCTGCTATAAAATAAATTGCTGCTGATTGCAGCAATTAGTTAAGTAGTTCCATGAAATATGGATTTCAAAATGTACTGATTTGCTTCAGAAAAGCGAAAGATGCAAATTAACAATTATAAATGCAGGGGGTGGGGGGTGGCAGCTCTTGATGCCTCAGGTGCCCAAGAGACACAAGTGTTTCTGTGTCGTTTTAAAGAGTTAATTGTGTGTGTGTGTTTGTAATATTCACACTTCAGAAGCTTCTTTATATATAATTGGGTCAAAAATAGTCCTTTTGCTGCTTCCTCAAATATTATTAGTCAATAGGGAATATTACTTAGCAGAAACACAGACTTAGGCTAGAGAGGTTATATGATTTACCCAAGGTCACATTTCCAGTTTGCAAAAAGCCAGAATTACCTTAGGTTTCCTGATTCTTAGTCCAGTGCTCTCTCTACTCCACCAAGCTGCTTCCCATAAAAGCCTGCCTACTCTTCCCATTTCTTAACCAAGTGCCACCACAGTATGCAGATTACTTTGAAATAAAGAAAAGCTGAAATACTTTGAATCATGTGCTATGAGGAGAAGAAATGGAGAAAGGAGACTTTTTGTGGAAGGTACTTAAGTGCCACTTGATGTCACCTCATTTAATCCTCACTAACTTGTAACTATTCCTATTAAGAGATGAGCACATCGAGGCTGGGAGAGGTTAAGCTGCTGGCACAGAGCTCGGATTCAAACCCAGATTGTAATGATTCTGAAGTCTGACCCTTTCCATGAAGTTTTTGCCTTAATTTAACATCGAGAGAGAAAATGAAACTCATGAAAGTGACATTACTTGCATGTTGCAAAAACTAGGTTCCAAACAAAAATCAGAAATTCAATACTGTACTACATGGTGTGGCTTTTAGCATCCCTCCCTTGCCATGTGTCTTCAAGTGGGAAGTCACTCTCTTCCTTCTTCAACAAATAGTCTGAATAGTAGCATATGCCAGACACTGTTCTAGGCACAGGAAACACAACGGTGTACAAGAGCATCGCTGTCCTCACCGAGTTTATAGCACACCAAGGGAGATGGACAATTAAACAAGCAATTACAACAGATTCGCTCAAAGATCACAACACTGTTACAGCTGTTAATCTCATAAAGCCCCCGAGGCACTGCTTTGGGATTGAATATGCCAGACTTGACATCACACAGCCAACAGGAATAAGAAAAAGTAGCACAACCAAGAGATACTCTTCTAAAAAAATAAATCTCAAAATTATTAGAATTGCTCAATTCCAACAGATTTAAACCTTTAAACATGTGAGAAACCATCAAGATTCTTTCAGTTCCTACTGAATAACTAATCAGATACACATTCTAATTGGCAGTTTACCTCTATCTATAAAACCACATACATGCTAACATTAGGTTTCCTAAAACAGTTCACCTTTTTTTTTAAAAAAAAAAAACACATGAGAAATGATAAAAATCAAAGCAATTAACATTTATCGAGTTCTCTCTACATGCCAGGCATTTTCTAAGCACTTTATATGAATTATCTCTATGAATTCTCACAGCACAAGTAGTAGATTATTCTAGAGAACTAATTGTTCTCTTTTTGAGTTTTAGTCTTTCCTTTTGGAAGGAACTGAGTCTGAGGATGTCTGAAGTGATTGCCCAAATCCACACAAGTACTCTTGGTCATTTCTTCTAGCACTTGAACTGCAACAACCTCAAATAAAAGACAGTCCTACAGTTTGCTGAGAGACTGTGTCAGTTTGCTGAAAATTATTTTTGAGCCTACTATGTGTCACTTTTAACAGTCACCTCATTGAATCCTCTTAACATCCTGAGACTATTCCTATATAACAGACCTAGGCTGGGGGTAAAGGCATGTCAGGTTGACAGGCTAAATAACAATACTCCTTTCGCAAGCACCTGAAAAATAATATACAAAGGTTAAAAAATCATAGCAGCAAGTTGTCCTATCTCGCACTTGCCTCTTTCTCTTTCTACCTCCTGAGTATTCACTTCCTTCAATTCTTATTCCTTTCATTCATCCTCCTTTAGTCAAATTATGAAACTAAAATTGCCAATTCAATAAAAATTTTCCTGTACCTATGAATCATATATGCTTAACTTGAATAGCTTTATTATATTCCTTATATATCCTTTAATGGATAAGGAGAAGTTTAAAAGTCAGCATGTGTGTGTGTATACATAAATAGAAGCCCTGACTAACCTTTTGTGTGTGGCTGGCTAGAGGGTTGGGGTAGAAGCCCTTGACAAGATGGGGGAAGAGTCTGAACTAGAGATTGCTGGAAATATAGGAAAGGCCTTTGGTGCGGAGGTCTAAATTGAAAATATAAGTTTGGGAATCATTAGATCTGGTAAGAAATCACAATCTCTACCTTCTACTAAATGAAATCTGCCACAGATGGGGTATTAATTTGCTTTTGGTTACAATCTTCTTTTTTTAATTAAAAAGTTTCTTTTTTTATTAATTTTTTTCCCATTTCTTTCCTTCTTTTAATTAAAAAAATCTGGATATTGAAATTATGGAAGCATGTCACCATTAACGAGTTATAATGTCAACCTTAATGATGTGATGCTCTTTAGAATAATGTACGTCAGTTGTCAACAGCTGAGCTGTCAGTGCACAGTGCCCAAATATACTATGCAAGACACCATGCTAGACTCTCGCAATGGTTGCTGAGGAATAAAATGTGTTCATGGAGGACAGAGGAAAAAGCAGGAAAAAACAAAAAGAAAAAATCTTCTGAGGATCAAAGAAGTGAGGTGGGACTATACTAGAGATACCAGAAAGGCATGTTTAGGATTAAAAACAGTTTTGTACAATTTTCTTTGATGCAAAAAGGGATTATGGGCAAGAAGACTAGGGAACTAATGTAGATAGAGCCTGGCAGCCAACTACCCCTTAATGCTAAACCTCCCCTGACTTCTTGCTCCAATTAAAACAAATCTATACGATGATCAATATTTGTTTAACCCACCTTGATGCTGCTGTGTCTATTTTAGGAAGTAATTTAAGAATGCATGATAATCAGACTCATGGCAGAAAGCCTGACTACTCCAACTGTCAAAGGTAATTCTGTAGAAAAAGCTACATAATCACCACAGAAACAAATGCTGACACCAAATTCTGACCTTCAATTATGAGTAAGATGATTGAGTCCTTTTCTGTTTTTAGGAAGTCATGATTATTCAGGCAGTCTCAGAGGCTGCAGGACTGCTGCCAACAGCATCTTTGTTTAACCAGCATCATTAGCATCAATAAATACTGACTGGGTACCAAGTGGGTGTAGAGAGCATGCTAACTCAATGACAAAACAGAGAAAAAAGATGGATGAATGCAAGGCAACATTTGAGAGGTTAGAAAAAGACTGAGATTGATATGTAAAAAAAGGAGGAAAAAACAACAAGAGGGCAGAAATATTTTAATGTATATGCCCACAGAAACCTGATCAAAAAAGAAAATAGCTAATATTTGTTGAGAATTTTGTGTCAGGCATCCAGCTTAAACTCATTTTGCCTTATCTACCTCTAATTACTCTAAGGAGTAAGTCCCATTAAGATTCCCATTATACAAACAGGTGGAGAAGTTTAGAGAGGTGAAGGAACAAGCCAAAGGTCACAGCTCATACACGGCAGAGTTGGAGCTAGATGCCAGCTTTTGCTGTTATCCTGTGCTCTGTCTTTCAAAAGATGAAGTAAGTCTCAGAAAAGGTAAACGAAATCATTCTACTTGAAAAGAGAGCAGATTTTTTAAATGAGGAGTTAAATGGATTTAGGCAGTGGGAGGCAGTGTAGGGTAGGCTTTGGAATCAAAGACCCGGTTAAAATCTTGACTCTGTCACATACTAGCTTGACATTAGGCAAGTTAAGTAACTTCTCTGAGTTTGTTTTTGCATTTATACAATAGGCACAATGATATCTACTATGCAGAGTTACTGCCAGGGTTTGGATATTGTATGTGAATCACATACAAATGCCTGGCATGTAGGGAGCACAGATTACGTGGTAGCTTCTGCTACCATCATCATCACTGTTACAGGAGGAGTACATGTGGACTGTATTCTTATTTCCAACACTTCCCCCCAGGAAAAAGCCAAAGGAATTGAAGTAAAACACACACAAAACAGGCAACCAATTAAAAAGGCTCCTTCTATGTACTGATCTTCAAAAGAAAGATCAGGCAGTCTTAAAAGGATGTGACTGCTTAAGAGGAAAATTATACCCACTTCTTATTAATGGGGTCTCATGTGTTTTTTTGTTGTTGTTTTTTGGTGCCAAAAAAGAGTATGTTCATCCATGCTAGTCACATTCCTTCATATGAGGACAAAAAACTCTTCTTTTAGACTAAGAAAAGTTTTCTACAGGGCATAAAGCATATTATTTTTGAGAGAGACCTACAGTTGGTTTTAGACAGAATGGAAACTAGGGGGGACAATTAAAAGTGCTAATCTCCATGAGATCTCCACACAGGGCACTCCTGGGTTTGGTAAAGGGCTTCTAGTAACCTGAAAGTTTTCTTCAGTCTTGAGCTCAGGGTGGTAAAAATTAGCTATCAGATTGGTATCCCCTAACTGATTAGTATTTCATATATCCAAAACAACACACACATGAAACAACTTTGCTTGGCTCATGCGTATCATATTTTCTTTGGAAAAATGCCGCTTCAACCTAATCCTATTACCTGCCATCTGGTTCTCATGTCACCTCCAAGTGATATATCAGTAAGTGGAAAACTGTCAAACACGTAATTATTAAACCCATCACCAACAATTCAGTGCTCCTGATATTTAATAATGATATTCATACATTATACAGAGAGCAAGCTTATAATAATAAGTAGTATATAAGTAAACTGTACTCTGGCTAAAATACTGATTTGTGCTAGTGTACTGTGGGTCTGTTAAGTTCCCTGAAGTACTGCCCTCGAATAAATTGAGTTGGTAGCAGGAGACTCAGCGGGTCTATGAACTGCTTCCCCATATCCTCCAATTAAGGCAGGTCTGATATATTTAGTGGCTTCTGAAACCTCCGGGTCTCTGTGTAACAAAGTATTCTCTCTGGTATCTACCAACCTTAAAAAATAGAAATAAAGTCAGAACAGTGGGATAGGACAAAAAAAGATCAAATAAATAGTCCTATGAGTGTCCCTAAACTCTCACACCTGAATTAAATATGTCACGAGGCTAATCATCAGAAGGTTAACCAGAAGGTTAAGCAGTTCAAGAGAATGATAATGGGGTTATGAGGCTTTTCAGGAGCTCAAATTAGATACGGCTTTGTTGTTATTCACTATTACACTCTAATAGTTGGGAGGCCTGGCAGCGTTCCATTCCCACCAGCTGGGAAGTTTTAGAGGTATATTTATTTTGTAATAGAGGTGAAAAGACTAGATTCTTCTTTAGATTTTTTTGGCTTCACCTGAAACACAGGTGTTTCAAAGAGCTGGTATGAATAAGTTCCTCTAACTATAGCAACTCTCTTCAAAGCAGAGGGAAAAAATTCCAACTGAGAGTTCCAACTAAACAAGTCTTTAAAACAGCCTCAGGATTTGCTAATACACTGAAGCCAAGGTAATCTTTATGCAGCCAGGAAGGGACTACTACTAAGAGATGTGACTACTATTTTAGGGCATAAGAAGGGAAGCAGTTCTTGGGAGGTTAGGTTAAAGGAGGAAATTATGTCCTATCTCTCTAATTAATAAGAAAGGTTTGGTTAATGTAATAGAAAAAGCAGTAAGAAAGACATAATGTGGATGCAGTCTGGATGGAAGGCTTGGAGGTGCTAGCAAGTTGTACACAGAATATACTTTCTGCGAAGAGGAGACCAGGTAAGGGAATATGAGGTACTAAGGTTGACAACCTATTCTTCATGAACAGTTCACATCTTATTAAAAAAAAAAAAATCCTCTCTATAAACAGGCTAGCTTTATTACTGCCGGGCCATTATGAAAGTCCATTTGTTTGCTACTGGCATCTGTTGGTAGTGGGCTTGACATACTTTATTTGTATCACAAAGTTCATAGGAGTTCCTACTGTCTTCCAGCTTCACTGAACTCTACCTCCTCTATAAGGCTTTCTCTTACTACTTTTATAGCACTTATTAAGTGCTATGCACTGTTCTAAGTCTACTTAATAATCTCAATTTATTCCTCAAAATAACTCTATGAGGTACCATTATTATTGTCATTTCATTAACCATGAAATTGAGGCACAGAGAGCTTCAGTAACTTGCCCAAGATCACACAGATGGTAAGAAAAGCTGGGATTCAAATCTAGGTAGTCTGACTCCAGCTCCTTGCTCTTTGCCACTACAATAGATTCTCTATTACCTCAAGCTAACAGAATGCTGACTAGATAGGCCCTGAACTGACTGTAAGAATTTTGAAATAAACGGAGAATAAGGATCTTGTTCCCATTTCACATGATTTCACGTGATGTGATAATACGTCACTAAACTCAATACTGCTCTTGTCAGGTAGCAGAACTATCGGATAATTAGAGTATGATGGAGAAGGGGACTGATTTTAGAGTGCTGTTATTTAGGCTCCAATACCAAGAACACGTATGGGAGAAGCCACCAAGGCTCTGTAAGAAGAAAGGGAGACACGTACTAGTCAATTTCCTAATATAACAATCCTTTAAGAATATGTAATGAAGGTCAACTCTTCACATTCCCATGTTTGGCCTTGCCAATCAGTCTATGACTTAGACTGTTCCCACCTCTCAGACAAAAAAGAATAAAGCTGACTCATTTCTCAGCTTCTAGAGACAGTAAGAACCAGGGGAATTTACAAACTATTACAAATAAATGCTTGCTGTTGATAAGGGTTATGCAAATATGTCATAAGAAAGCACTACTACATAAGCACTTTAAGTATAGAGAGCTAGTTATTCTGGACAGCTCAAGTTGTGTATATGTGTGAAAATCTGTGATGCGGTCTTATGTAAAACAACTACCTATCAGGTTCAAAAACTCGCCATCTAGAATTCAGAACTATAGTGGGCTGATCTGCCTGCTCAATGGAACTGAAGCGTGAGAACACATTTATTGCTCTATGTGCAGTGAGCAACTGATGTTGTATGAAAAACTGTTAATGATGTGTTAAAAGCTTTCACAGCCAAATAAGGGTATTATCTGGTCTAGCTGGATTGGGAAAAGAAAATGGAGAACCTGCTGTATCAAATTATTTTCTACAGAATGAATATAGACAGAAAGCTTTGAAACCACAATTTTAATCCCTAAACAGTCTTTACTGACTTAAGATAATGAAAACTAGACAATTCTTTCTTCCACTTCATATGGGACAGAGACCAATTCTAAGCCAGATTATAAAAAAGAAATCTTGCAATATTAAATATTTATCAAGTAGGATCCATGTTGGGTCAACAGTTCTACAACCATTTTTTTTTAAAGTCTTCATCTTCATGAACATGAGTTGGAAAAATTATGAAAATCAGGTAATTTTCTCAAAAGGATACAGTGAATTTCTGGTTTAATAAACTATAGTGTGCACTCAAGTCTGGTTTCTGAAGCCATGGATTCTCTTATATGAAAAGTCCAAGAATGACAGTTAAAACATGCTTAAACCCACATTAAGCACTAATTCTAAAATCTTGCCATTCCTGTTGGAAGGAAAATATCACAACCATAGATATGTGAGATTTGATAGTATCTTTTTCCTCACATTTTTTTCTTCCAAAATCAAGTCCACATAGGAGAGAGATTTCAACCTAGAGCTCAGATATGTAACTGCCTCAAATCAAAATGAGGACATTAAATAGCATGGGTAATGAAAATCTGGTTTATGGATATTGTTGATTTCAAACAATGTTTTCCACATGAAAGAAAAACAGCAATGTATCACAGAGAAAATTGCTTTCTCTTGTAACAAATGGTCTGCCCTAAATATTATCATCTTCTTTGTAACAAAAAGCATGGGTGCCTTTGCAACTAGAAAAAAAATCTGTGTGTGCTTCAATTAGAATCACTGACCTTTTCTGAAGCATGCTTGTGCTTCTCTATAGAAATCAATGGAATAAAAGGTCACGGTGTTAAAATGTTTGAATATAACAATCTCTCTCTCAGACAAAGGCAAATTCCTCTTCTTTTATAAGGTAACTAATTTGTTGCATAGAATGTCAAAAATAAAAAAAATTGAAACTACCTTTAATTTGCAATTTAAAACTGACTTAAAAAAAAGTCACATTCCACCACTGGAGAAAAAAAAAAAGAAAAAAAAACCTGGAAAGCTGTCATTCTACATCTTCTGCCATGGCCCAGAAGATTCTGTTGGCTGAGTCCTTGTCACTAAGGCTATAACCACATATGCAATAAAACAGAAAAAGCATCCTAGAAAATATGATGTTATTTCAAACCTCAGCTCTCTTCTTCCCGAAGTGCCCAAGACAAGCTCTGTGCCCTTCAAATGTAGATTGTAGAGCCTGGGATTACCAATCTTCCATCATCATAACCGTCCAAAACAAATGCACATATATACAAACCCAGGCATTAAGAGCCAAGAACAGAAGCTGAATTAAATGACTGAAATAGTCACTATTTTCTCTGACTATAAAAAAAAAATGTATTTGAAAGAAGAGCCTCTATCTAGATGAGAAACATTTTACTTCTCCAATTTTTTTTAAATTAATGAAGAGAAGGGGCAAATTCTTCAATCACCACTTAATCCATTCAGAGGATAAAGACGCACATATCAGTCATATAAACTGCACCATGTTTCCTACTGCCAATACAACAAATCTTAACACTTTCTCCAAGAGACAATAAGTCCTCAAATTAGACCTAGCCATCCTTTCTTAATGGGTCCGAAGACTCACTTCTACATCCAATCTACTTTCAAATGTCTTTCTGCCCAATGGAATTTGAGAGCAACTTATTCGAGTCTGATCTATTGTAAAGCTGCAAGAATGATGTCATTAAAACCTGAGAGCAGATTGCTATCAGCGGTATAAACAACCACAACAGCACTCTGAAGGGAGCACAAGCCTCCTTCAATATGCCAAGCTACAGATGCTTCCTTCCTTAATACACCTACCCAGTGCAACCCATCACCAGTGAAGTTCATTTTTGGTTGAAGATTTTAAAAAGCAAAGTTATTAAAAGGAATAGTTATGAAGGGCAGAGAGGATTCAAAATATACAGAGAAGAAAAATCTAGAAGAAAGATCTAAAACAGGTATATCAGAAGTCTGTTTCTGAGTACTTTCTATGGCAGTTGGGAAGATGTGAAACTTAAAATGGTGGTCCATTTAAAGGGATCAGCCTCCTCTGTCAAGATACAAGATCTGTCATATATCAAATTATACCTCAATAAACCTGGGGGGATAAGATATGAGATCCAACATAGCGCCTTATTCATTTGTTCACAGTAACCACTTTCTAACATTTTAAACAAATATTCTATTATGCATAGAATGTATAGATGCACCACCTATTAGCATTGTTCCACATTGCTATTTCATTAGAACAGCTATGCAAAAAGTTATATGAACCCATGAACAGAAACCAGATACTGCCTAAAATTTTTTGGAAAAGTAAGAATATGACCTGAAATATTGAAAATATATTTACCCTACTAATATGTAATTGATCTCATATGAATTGATACAGGCAGGACTAGTGAAAATGTTTTATTCTATGAAAATTATAAGTTCCAGGTAAGTCTTCCAAACTCTTTTGTGGGGGAGGGGAGGAGGGCAGGGCAGTTTTCATATATAAGAAAATGTGGTTAATATCTCTATTGTAAACCTGATTAGTCTGGTATTATAATTATTTGACAATTGTCAATCATCTCTTTTGAACCATGAACTCCTTAAGGATAACAGCAATGACCATTATATGTTACACTACCTGCTGGTACTTCTTTCCTGAGAGTAAAGTTCTAAAGTTAAGGCATAAAACGAACATTGAGTTTCACAAAAAAATCACCTGGGAAGATGCCATGTTGGGGACCAATATACCAAACTCTTATTAAATTCAACAGTACTGTATTCTCTGGTATTGGAACACAGTGCTGTTTTTCTTTGATTGAGCTTCATATGAAACAGCTGGCTTGTGTTAAGGGGTCATGCCACATAAAAGTACCTCTCTCAACACCAGCATCACTCTAAGCTTGGTGAAATGGTCTCACTATGGGAAGCCTACGGGAGCTGAAAGTACCTGAGGGAACAGCACATTCTTGATTCCTATCTCATGCTCACTCTGGAAAAGAAGTTAAATGAATGGAACTGGGCATAAACTAATTAAATTATCTCTCTCTTTTAACCATGTTAAAAAAAACAACATGGTTGCATATGCTTCGGTTTAAATACAGGACACTGACTCTACTATAAGATCAAAAGCTGACTGTTCAAAGAACGAATGAAGCAGAGATTTTGGGTGATTAGCTCAAGGCCCAGAGTCAAAGGCATACAGCTTTAAACTCTCAACACCTGACTTTGCATCCTGACCTTTCCACTGTTGATGTGTCCAAATGAAAATAAAGTTAGAACACTTACCCTAAGAAAAATGATATATTCTGATTTTTTTTTTAAAGCTTAACAGCAATGAATTAAGCGTTGACCTTCTTAAGAAGTGTAGTTAAGTCACAGTTAACTTAGCTATCGAAAAACATTCATAATGGATTTACACAAGGAGTATCAAGGAGTAACCTGCCTCCTCGCCTACCCTTTCCAGGTTATGGTTGGTTCCACTGCTATGCTCAAAAACCTCTTAAAAAAAAATGTGTGTGTGTTTGTGTGTGTGTAAAACAGAAGCTAATTCCACATTCTCTTATCTTTTCTAGGAGCCTTTACAAAATCCTGATCTTAGCTAGAGGATGCAAACAGCTGGTTTATATTTGCATATACAAAGCTTCTCAGGTGGTCACTGGTAACTTCAACATTCACATGACAATCAATCATTTCAGTGCTTTAGTCTAGTGGATCCCAACCGTGAGGGCACACTGAGTTCACTGGAGGGAACTTAAAAAAACAAACAAACAACAACAAAAAACTGAACTGACTGATGCCCAGGATCCAACTCTCAATTAAATCAGAATCTCTGGGATGTTCACTTTTTAAAAAGTTCCCTAGGTAAGTATAGTGTGCAGCCACGGTGGATAATCTCTAGCCCTCAGATCCTCAACCATTTTAACTCTAAAGACTTTCATTATTATTCTACTTTAACCACCTCAAAGCATGGCTCTACTTTAGATCCTGAAGCTACTACAACTTATTGTAACTACAAATCCTTTCTTGGAACAATCGCCATATTCGAACCATACTACTACTACTACTACTACTACTACTGCTATCGGTGAGCCTGCTGTTTGCCATCATCCCAACACCTGTCTTCGGATCTTGCCTCTCCCTTTTCTCAGAGTATACCAAGTCCTCTTCTGATTTCAGCTGCTTCTCTACCCATATGGCCAGCCATTCTGTAATGTTCTCAGTAGCCCCTCAGATTTCTTCATTTCCTTGTCCTGCCTCAGTAAATACCAACCAGTCATCAACTCAATAACCCAGGCTAAAAAAGTCCCAGTCAACTGCCAAGAATCCTTCCGTTCTTTCACAACAGTCCTTCACAAGTCACTGCCTCTCAACCACAATAGTCAGGTCCCTGTTAAGGTATTTAAAAAAAACAAAAACAAAACTGTGGTAAAATATACATAATAAATTTACCATTTTAACCATTTTTATGTGCACAATTCAGTAGCATTAAGCACACTCACAATGTTATGCAACTACCACCACTATCCAATTCTAAAACTTTCTTATCACCCAAACTGAAACTCTTCATTGTTTATAAAGTATGCTTCTGATTCTGTCACTCCTCACCACAAAAATCTTTCACTGAAGCCTAAAATGCGTAATGAAGAAGGATGAAATTCCTTAGATCAACATTCAAGGCCCTCTATGACTTGGCCCTAACTAGCTTAATTTCTCATTATTCATGCATTCTAAACTCTAGCCATTCCCTAAAAGATGCTAATACTTACTCCCTCCATTTGGAATATCCACCCTCCTCAATGCTACTCATCCAAATCCTTCTCTTCCTTCAATATTCAACTGAAATATCTTTCCTCCATGAAGTCTTCTTACTGTTTTTTCTGAGTGAAGCAATGACTCCTTCTTTTAAAGTTGCACACCACCTGTCTATATTCTTTTGATATTCATTCTACCACATATGATAGTTATTTCTTTACATCTTATTTTACCCCACAGACTTCATTCTTCTTGAGGGAAACATTAAGAGGCAGCAGTGGGTTATGGGCACCCTTGGCCCACTGGACCAGCCTACATGGGTTCAAATCCCAGCTATGTCATTTTAAAGTGACCTTGATTAAGTTAATCTACCTCTCTGAGCTCCAGTTTCTTCATCTTTAAAATGGAGATAAGAATGAAGTATTTACAATAGTGCCAGACACATTAAATTAAAAAAAATTAAACAAGTGAACAATTCATCTCTATAACCTCCACATAGAGTAGTACCATGTTAAATACACAGCAGTGCTAAATGTTTGGCTAAATGATCAATTAGGCTGAGTAGATGCAAAGTTTTGGTTAAAGTCAGGAATTCTGATGTTCTTGGATTGTTCTAACTTTTCCTTTGTTTTGCCTTTCTGTGTCTCTGTCCTAGGCTCAGGGCTAAGGAGCCAGAATTGGTGACAATGGGTAAGTGAAAGTTTTTATTTTTGTTTAAAATCTTCAAATGCTTTTCAAGTAATCCAGCTTGTAAACTAAAATGGGAAAGAGTGAAAATCAGATCCCCAGTGCTCTCTGGACACACTGACTTTTTTTTTACATCACTATACTTTCCAACTTACATTGCAATTATTATATATGTAATTGTATCTCTCACTAGATTACAAACCTGAAAGGCACAGACTATCTCATTCAGTCATTTAATAAATATTTATTTAGTATCTATTATAATGTTAGGCATTGTTCTAAATGCTGGGAATACAACAATGAGCAAAACAGAAAAAAAAATCTTGGTTCTAGGAACATAGTTGATATTTATATTTATGTCAGAAATGAGGAGGAAATTCTAACAATACAGGAATCTTCAAAACTCCTAAAATATAGATTTCTGGTCCTTGCTGGTACTGTTATTGCAGGAGGAGTACATTTGTATATGCATATACACATTTCATTTTGTTTGTCCTTAGCTTTTCACTGACTCCTAGGAATCGCTGAGGGTTACAGAGCTGTTTCACAGCACTAGGGAATCATATATTGTATATTCTTTAAATTATAAAACATAATACACTAATACTGTCAATTAAACTACTGCATGTGGGGAGCCAAAAATTATACTATTGCCTACCAAGGACTTAAACTGGCCAAAATGGACATGTAGGTTCTCTTGATGCCTTTATGACAAGAGATTCCTGTTTAAACATTGCCTGTACAAGCCAAACCTATTCAAACAGGGCCACTTCTGAAAGTGAAAGAAAAAACTTATTAATAATTATACCAGGACAACAGGTAAAATCCAGGAGTCCTGGCAAACTGGGACACATAGTCATCCCATTAAACTTCTCATCTCCATTGGTTTTAGGTTGTAATTGTTTCTAGCACAGAAGACCTGTACCATCCATATTCTCTATAAAATGCTAAGATTATGTTTCAAGTTAAAAATAAGCTTTCCCCAAAGCAAATCAAATTTTAATTTCTAACCTAGTACTTTCTGGGAAGGGGTCTGTTTATGTACAGAGTCCAGAATCCTGATGGAAGCATGATAAATAATGTTTTCCAATCAAACAATTAGAAACTGGTTTCTCTTGGATTAAATTTCAGTAGGCTCAAAGTAATTAAGAGCCAAACTGCTTTCATACAGCTTTCCAAATAGGAACTCAAAGTGCAAAATGAATAATGTAATCCTTTCAGGCTAGAAGTTCAGTTCAGAGAAATATATAATCTTTCTTAATTGTTAAAGAATATATTTTCTAGATGGATATATTAGATTTTAAAACTATGAAAATACAAAATACAAAAAGATATAGAGGTTATGATAGAATTTATTGTTCCTTCCAAACCTGGCTCATGCTAAATCTGTTGAATCCTGTAGGGAAATTTATAAACAGTTATAATCTAGACATTATCCTTTAAAAAGTTACTTGAGGATTTATCAAAAGATGCACGGTCTTTCAAAACCCAAGCCAAATTTTTGGTGGGCACTGATGTAATCATTTTTATTACAGTTTCAGGGGAAAACATGACCAACTACATGATACACATGTGGACACTTATTCTACACTTGATTACATCAAAATGCTCATAGACCTCAGATCTTCTAAAATGATATTAACTATTCAATTAGTTTTAAAAAGATCTGGTTTAAAATACTGTCTGCTAAAACTTACATATGCAATATAATATCCCAACTTTCTAAACTTAGAAAAAAATGTAATAAATGGTACTATATGTTCAATGAAAGATTACTAAAGATTATTTCTTTCCCATTACAACTTAAATATGATAAATACATATTTTTGACTCTATAAACTGACTCCTTTATTGACTAAATATTAGAACATTCATTAGATGCACAGCAATATATGTACTTAGAACTTACCTAAAAAAACAAAAAACCCGCCTCAAACAGACCTCAAAAATAGCTTCTTCAAAGCACAATTCCAAGATCATATATCTAAAACTCAAAAATTATCCCTTCTAAAATCTGCAGATACAACAATCCTCCAACTTAAAGAGAAAGCACTATCTAAAACCACATGTAATGCATATGCCATTTTTCAAAGATACTACAGAGGGAGCTGCTGACACAGATGGATGATACATTAAGTTGAAATCAACTAGTAACTTGAGATCCTATTAATCCTCAATATTTTTGTGTTTTAGGTAGTAAGTTTTCTTATTTTTCAGAGAGAAAAGAATTTCTTTTTGCTTTGGCTACAACATATTTAGTTGTATTAAAAAGCACAGGACACAGAAAACTTTCTATTTAGGGTATTAAAAGAATCAGCAAAGGCAGAACATATATGTAACTAAGGTATTTCTTATGTTTCCACAAATTTTTTAGTATTATGTACTCCAAGCTAAATCATGCCTTCCTAAAAAAGTCTTTACAATCCTGTGGCAGATACAGGTTTAATTCCTTTTTATGATTAAAGGCTCTGGCGCTTTTCAAATGGCACCACCACTGGAAAATACCTTTTTTTCTGTGTATCATTCTACATGTAGATAAAAATTATACAACAGAAAACAACAATATTGAGGTTTAGGTCTGAGGATTTTTTTCCTATCTGTAGCCAGCTAATTACTGTGAAAGCACAGGCTTTTTTAACCTAGAGGTAAAGAGTTAAATAAAAAAGCAAAACATTTAAGTAAATGGTATACTAGGGGATTCCACAAATATTTTATGACAAAGGCTTTTTATTTAAACATTCATGAACAATTCTGGGGAGAGGAATTTCATAGAAACAGTCTGCTAGCTAATGAAATGGGCTGAAGTCAGCTCCCAACAGCTACTATACCACCTATGCTACTCATGTTTTTAAACCATAACTATGCTAAATTTTCCTCTGCTCTGCAAATTTTTGAAGTAATAATGAATCCAGGATCTCCCAGACTCAAATTATGGCCAATAATAACAAGTGACTGAAAAGTCCTAGCTTATAAAAGAACACATAGGGTTTTAAAAGGAGTAACAGACCTAAGTACAAAAAAATAATGCCTAATGTAAACAATTTATGCTTGAACTGTAAGACAGAAATGGGTATGAGTTAGCTAAGAATTCAGTGAAGAGGATCTAAACATATTTAACATTTGTTAAAAATATTCATATTCACCAGATATCTTATATGAAAGCATTCTTTCCCCACAGATGGATTAAAGGATTCACTCAGCAGATCTAGGTTGGCCAAACCCTATACATTCCAAAAGTCTTTAGGACTGGCCCATGAGTGGCTCCTGGGAAATAACCTTTGAACCCTTGCAATATCCTGACTCATAAAAATGTCAGTATACCTGGGGCTTTGGCCATTCCAGATGGTTTAAACTAACAATGTGATTTATGGTGAACACCTGTTTTTGTCGCCTGGGGCCCTGGGCCAGCTGTATTAGTTCAACCTCTCCGTGAGAAGAGAGGAGGGATGGAGACTGAGTAGCTGAGGTCAGTCCCAAAGGCTCCCTGAGCCCCTGTAAAAACCCTGGACACCAAGGCTCAGGTGAGCTTCCCTGTGTTGTCATACATTGTAGACGGGAGAATTAAGCACTATCTGTGCAATTTCACTGCGAGAGGACAACTGGAACTTTGTGCCTGGTTTCTCTTGAACTCTGCCTTAGGCACCTTTTTCCTTTGCTGATTTTAATCTGTACCCTTTTGCTATAATAAACTGTAAACTTGAGTAGAACAGCTTTCCTGGGTCCTTGAGTATTTTCAGTGCATCATCAAACCTGAGGGTGATCTTGGACACTTGTGACACACCTATAAATACAGTAAAATTCTTATTTAATAAAGATTTTTTCATTTCCAAAGCCAGCAATTTTATTTCCAAAGTAGCAGAAATAGTATTACACATTCATAGGAATGCCCTTCAGTATGTGGATTCCCTTCCCACCAACTAAAATAAAGAAGGTGGCTCCTGGCCAGTATAGAAAGTTACTTCAACTAATGGAAACAAGTACTTCTCCCCTCTTACCAGCTTCCCTCTTTTCTTCTATGAGGACCCAGGTAATCTTCAGGAAGTCTATGAAATGGAGTAATTAATGCTCTCACTGCAGTTGCTACCTCTGACTTACTAGCTGAGGAGAAAAGAACTTTCTCAGTTCTTCTATCCTTGGGTTAATTTTGTACTTAAAGGGAGTGTCAGAACCATCTGGCCTGGCCCAAGATCTCATTTTTGTATACCAAGAAGTATACAAAGATACTGTTATCAGCCAGGAGCTGGTCAAGGGCCAGTCTTTTCTTTGGAATGTGCAGGACTGGAGCACCCCAGGTCCACTGAGTTAACCCTTTACTGTACAAAGGGGTTAGTTAGTTCCACAAAGGATTGGTGGGTTAAAACATCAATAAGAATTATAGTATTCAAGAACTTTTGGTTGATCAGATCAAAACATCCCTGTAGTGTTGATAAGTGACAATTCTATCACCTAAGCGACTTAGTCATTCTCTTTCCCTTTGGGAAGCTCTTAATTGTTCCTACTTACTAAGGAAATTATAAACAATAACTGTCTTATGTGGAAGTATCTACCACCTGTGTAAAAATGAGATTTTCGTTTACCTCACTGCTGAATCTGAAAAAGTATCTTTGCTATTATATAGTTGGCCCCCCATAACCATGGGTTCTGCATCTGTAGATTCTGGTACCCACATAAGTCCTGGAACCAATTCCCCACAGATAATAAGGGACGACTATACTGGTTCCCATTCAGAGTGCTGGGCTAGTTTTAATAAAAACCTAGAGTAAATAAACTGCACTGTTTAGGGTTCCCTGCTTTCACTTAAAGCTTTACCAAGTTAAATGCATAATGGTAAATGGTGGTGTTTTGCCTGGGAATGTCAGATGGGCTAACCTATGTCCCAACTTTTTGCATGCATAGTCTCAGGAGTTATTACCAGGCATTATTTTACAACTTCTTATTATCCATGATACCCAACATACTATTTTCACACATTAACAGTAGTAACTGGAGAAAATTAAAGCCTCTATCTTGAGAGAATCATATAAGTAGGGACTAAAATCAAGACCACAGAGTCAGATTGCCTGGAACTGAACCTCAATACCAACACTTACTTGCTCTGTGATCTTGGTCAAATTTTTTATCTTTTGTGCCTCAACTTCCTCTTCTGTAAAATGGTAATAATCACAATACTTTTCCCAGATGGTTGTTAGAAACTTAAATGCATAGAGAACTTAGAATTGTGCCTGGTATCTGCTAAAAACTTACATAAGTTATGGCTATTGTCATCATCACCACCAACATCATTTTTCCAAGGAACTTGGGACATTTAACTTACATTCTTTCTTTAATTTTCACCTTTCCCCAAGTGGTAGAAAAAAGGGCAGTATTGTCCTCTTGACTGATCGGCAGTTGTTACATAATGACAAGAGCACTTTTCTGAGTTCTACTACAACACACGCCGCCTCACTGGTTGCATCAGCAAAATGGGGGTGGCAATAACGTATCTCATATAAATATCTGCTCAGAAGTCTTGTTTTGTGATATCGCCACTCAGAATATACTGATAATGTTGTGCTCTGTCGGATACTGGGGAATTTCAAAGTTACCTGGTTCCAGGTACTCAACCACTTCTGCAAGGATGAGATTTAATATACTTCAAGGCATGAACCCCAAAAGGTGCTAGAAGAACAAATTAATAAAAAATTGCTCCCTTCTTTCACATCCCCTGGTTAGGATACATTTCTTCAAAATAGTCAATGTGTGGAGGTTGGAGTATGTCAAGGGCAGAGAGTACCTGGGAAAAGGAAAAAAAAAAAAAGCCAAATTTAGAGAACTAAAAAGGAAACAAAAAATGACATAAATGCAAGTAAATACTATTAACTCTTTAATGATTTAAGGCTTAGTTTCAATTGCCCACTGAGATTAACTACATTTATCAGTCAAGAAACATGGTCCTAAACATTAAGATGGGCTTGTAAACTTACTATCTAAAGGACAATTCTACCTAAACCAAAATGAGAGAGGCAACTGAGTTACACCACAAGCTACCAGAATCCCTGCCCAGGAGAGAGTGTTGGAAAGAAATTTCCTATTTTTAACAATCAGTGTTGTTCTAAGAACATGAGGAGCCATATCTACCATTCATTCGTTCATTCCTCAGTTCAGTAAGTGTTTACTAAGTGCATTCTATCTGGCAGGCACTGTGGCAGGCGCTTGGGTAAAACTGATGAACAAAACTGATTATCATTCCATGTCTCATGACTAGGGGAGAGGGAGGCATAATAAATAGGCACACAAATATATGATTATGATATTTATTATTATGCAGGGAAGAAGTAAAGAGGAATGGGGAGGAAAAAGTTTCCCTGAAGTAACAGAACTCTAAGAGTTGAAGCCTGAATAGGAGTTGGTCAGGTGATGCAAAGGCATGGAGGCAAGAAAGAACCAGGCAGATTCTAGAAACAGAAATGCCAGTGCTTATGGAACATAGTGGGAGGAAAATAGACTGGAATAAAACAAAAGAGAAAGGCAGGGGATATACCACACAAAATCTCTTTAAATTATGTTAAGTGTTTTGGATTTCATTCCAAGTACAAAAAAAGAAGTCACTAGGGTGGGAAAAAAAAAAAAAGACTTTAAGGCATCTGAAATTTAAGTCCTTTATAAAAGCAGGATACTACCAATGTAACTTCTGCCACTGAAACATACAAATAGGCCTTCTTCCCCTACCAGCTATCTATCTAATCTTTTAAACTCCATCTATGATGTCACCCCTATCTTGCTAATGAGAAATACCAGGATTAAAGGACACAGAAGAAATTATTTAATAGGAAATAAACTGTGTAGGACAAGTTCAAATCTTCTGATCTTTAGCTTTTTAAGAAAAAAATTTTATTATGGAGAACATCAAAAATATAAATGTGAGCAGAATAGTATAAAGAATACTCTTGTCATAAAGAACTAGTTTTAGTAGTTATCTACATATAACCATTCTTGTTTCATCTTTACCCTCCACTCTTCCTATTTAATTTTGAAGAAAATACCAGACTTACTTCAGCTATACATCAGTAAATATCTCTAAAAGATAGTTTTCAATACCATCAAATATTCAGTGCCCAAATTTCTAATTTTCTTTTTTAAAGTCTGTTAGTCTAAATCAGAGCTAAATAAGATTTACATTTACATGTTACACATATATTGATTTATGTCTTTTAAGTTTGAACCTATAGACTACTCCATTTCATTCTCTTTTCCCCTTGCTACTTACGTATGGAAGACACCTTGTTCATTTTAAAGGTTATTCTTTGTTCAGCCAAGCATGTGTCACTTTAAATTTTTTAATTAAACTAAAACTTCCTGTATTGAAGAAGCCTTCGCCCACTTTAAAACCAATTAAATATAAAGGTTTTAAAAATAGTTTAGATGTTTTATGAACAATATCTATATTTCCTTTCTGAATTAAAATGTTTATATTTAGAATCTTGGTATAAATAGAAAATAACAGATTTTCCAGTTCCTTCAAAGAATAATTTTTATCATACGAAAGATAAATTATTTCATTTCTTTATTTTTAAAAACCTATAATTAGCTGGTGTCACAAATTCACATAAATTCACTTCTCATTACGTGATAGAACAATTTTTAACATGAATATTTGATGCTTGAGGAAGACAGTTAGAAATTAGTGTTTTACTTGACATCTTTCGGACTCTAAACTCTGTATCTGAACAACATACATCCTGTCTTGGGGGAAAACATAATAAAATGAATGACAGCGTCCATTAGACAAAGCTATTTTACACTTCAAATCTATCTGCTATAATTAGAGGTTATCTAGAGGAAAGTGACAACCATACATTTTAAACCTTGATAGAGAAGAATGAGCCTTTCTTACTCCAAATTTGATGAGGCTTTTTGTAGAAAAGCCATGTAAAACAGGGTTAGACATTTGCACTAAAGCATTTAGCTGTGATTGTTAGCTTCAAAGGTACAATATTTTAAACTCTGCCTGAAAAATTTTAAATGCCTGTTTTCCTATGCTCCTGTCCTTTCTACCTCAAAATGTTTATCAGATGATAGCATTCCACAGAGTTTTTAGGTGGCAAAAACAGTGCTTAGACCAGGAGAAATGATCCAGGAATCTCAGAAGTGAGAAGGAATAGTAGTGAAGTTTCAAACTCCAGACTTCAAGCCTGACGCCCTGTTTAAATAGCCCAAATCCTCTACAACCCTACTATTATTTGTGGGAATAAAGTGTGTGAGATTATCCTCATGATGTAAATAGGACACAGGCAAAGAGTCAAAATATCCCAAAATACCATAGACTCAAATACAAAAAAAGCAAGCAGACTTGTCTAATTAAAAAATGAACTAAAGCTATATCCTTAAATAATGGTCATTATCAGTGTCTCAGCACATTTCTCAAATCTTCTAAGAACTGGACAAAAAGCTCATTGTGGTAGCTGCTTTTTAGAATTTTAACCTCTGTGATGTTAGAAGATTCATTATAAATTGGTTACATGATGAGTGAATGGCTTAGTTTTTTTCTTTTTAGATAGCCCTTTATCAATAAAACAATTGCCATGAATAATCTCAATCTGAACTGTAAAAGACTAAAAATATAACTGTTCACAGAATTCATTTTAATCCCATACTTAAGCAATGAAGCTACCCCTCCCCGTTCTCTCATCAGCTCCCAAAAGATTTTAAGTTCTTTAAGGTAGAGACTACATTTATTACTATTATTTTGTATGGAGTGGTAACATAAAGTATACAAATCCTAAGTATATACTTGGATTAATTTTTACACAAAGTATATAACATGATAAATTTTTACTCCATGGTTAAAATCTAGATCAAGAAATTAAGCATTTCAATATCCTATAAAGCCCCCTTGCCTCTTTCAAGTCAAAACCCATCCCCACTCAGAGATTAGCACTATTCTCATGTCCATTACCAAAGGTTCATTTTGCCTGTCCTTGAATTTTATACAAATTGAATCATAAAGAGTGAACTCTTTTCTATATGGCTTCTTTCATTTAATGTTATACCTTTGAAATTCATCCATGTTGGCTCATCCTTTTTATTGATGTGTAGTGTACCATTATATGAATGGACTGTAACACAGTATATTTATTCAGAGTACTCATGGCAAACTTTTTGGGCTGTTTCTAAATGGTATCATGAACAGAGCTGCTATGAACATTCTCGTACCTTTGTTAGAGACACACAGTCATCCATCTTGCATATACCAAAGAGTTGAACTGCTGGGCCATTAGGCTGGTGTATATTTAGCTTTAGTAGAAACTGCCAGTTTTCCTAAATGGTTTTACAGATTTACATTCTCACCAGCAGTAAGAGTTTTAGTTGATTCACATCCTTGTCAACACTGGGTATTGTCAGTCTTTCTCTTCAGCCATTCTGGTGGGTATATAGTAGTATCTCACTAGTCTTGATAACTAACAACTCTGAGCAATTTGTCATATGCTTATTAGCCATTTGGTTATCCCCTTTTGTGAA
This sequence comes from Camelus dromedarius, assembly GCF_036321535.1. Lineage (NCBI taxonomy): Eukaryota > Metazoa > Chordata > Mammalia > Artiodactyla > Camelidae > Camelus > Camelus dromedarius. Next base: position 48,301,421 of record NC_087451.1, read on the forward strand.
ACTCTTGAGTAACTCTTTACTGATGGACAAAAATTCTTGATTCATAGAAGCTCTTTATAAAATATTGATGTTCAGGTATAGAATTTACAGTTTGAAAAATGTCAAGTAAAATAGTTATTTTTAATGGTCTTCCTCAAATGCTAACCATTTATTTTAAAATTGTTTTATCACATAATCCATTCTGGAAACAAGTTTATTGTCTTTGTCTTTTTATTCTCTCAAACTATGGATGAGCATTAACTCTTAATGTTAATGGTGCCCAGTTTAATACATTTTTAAAAAACGGTCAATGCTTTTTACTTGTCTAGTTAAGAAATCTTTGCTTATCTCAAAGTCATGAAGATCTTTTCCTATGTGTTATTCCAGAAGCTTTATTATTTAACCTTTCACATTTAAGTCTATGATCCATTTTGAAATAATTTATGTATGAGTCATGAAGTAGATTTTTTTTTTTCCATATGGATAGCTAATTGATTCCTGTTTATTGAAATGGCCACCATTTCCCTCTGGACTGCAGCGGCACCTCTCTTGTAAATCAGGTAAATATATACGAATACGTCATTTTGAAGACTCTCTAGTCTGTTCCATTAATCTGTTTGTTTATCCTTGTGCCATCTCGATTATAGTTGCTTCATATGTTTCTATATCTGGAAGTGTAAATCTCTCTGATAAACTTCTAGATTGTCTTGAGTATTTCAGGTCTTTTGCATTCCTGTAAACTTTAGAATGTTTGTCAGTTTCCATACACACATACAAAACCCTGCTGGAATTCTCACTGGGGTTACACTGAATGCATAGTTCAACTTGGGGAGAACGTGCATATTCACCACAGTGAGTATATTCCAATCCAGGAACACAAGAGATTGTATTTTTTTTTTGAGACTCTATTATTTTAAATGTATCAAGAATATGCCCAGTACCACAAATTTTAGGCAGAGAGCAAACCAAATCTACTGAAAAGTAAACTACTCTAATCATCCTTTGCCTTTTCACACTCCACAGCAGCAGAATCATTAGCATGAACAATGTCTGCAGCTAAACAGCCTGTCTGCATTCAAACAAGGATCCTACTGGTCCCATACTGGTATATTCTTTAGCCTACTTATGAACCCAGAGACGCCTGGTTTGAATTCGGTCAGACTATACAAAGGAAAACAAATGATCTTTTTTGCCTTCACTACCTCTTCTTTGCCTCCTCTGCTTCTCTCTCAAGTACTCCAGAACTAAAAGTTGGGAAAAAGTAACTCCAGGAAAGATCACTGAGGCTATCATTCCAGACTCGCGATTTCTTCCTTCCTTCCTTCCTTCCTTCCTTCCTTCCTTCCTTCCTTCCTTCCTTCCTTCCTTCCTTCCTTCCTTCCTTCCTTCCTTCTGTCACTTTCATTCATTCACTTACTCAATACTGACCACTTACCATGTGCTTAGTGCTATGCCTATGGACAAGAAAACCCCAAAAATTGGATTACAGGGACTCTTAGCAGGAATAAATGGACCCTATGGAGGCTCTGAATGGGCTTCAGAAGACTAGTGAAAGCCTAAAGTGACATAAAAATTGTGTGTATGTGTATTTTTCCAAAAGAAGGTTCATAGCTTTCATCAGATTCTCAAAGACTGAAAAAAACCCTCAATCATCCCTTTTCCATGCTGATAAAATGACAGCTATGTCTATGTATATGCATGTGCAAGTGCATAGCTGGGTGAAGTAGAGAATATTTTGTCAGATTTTATGATAGCTCAGATTCTGACTAGACATTATTGAGAGGCCTAAACAACATCAATCTTTAGAAAGTTAAACCCATTTCTGTCTCCCTAAGTTATTACATCAAGGTGAACACATCCTTTAAGATGAACAACCTTTAAGAAAAAGAAAGTGTATATATATATATGTTCACTTATGTACAAATATATGTGTATGTATGTGTGTGCTCAGTCAGATCACCCGAAATCAAAGAATATGATACTATGACTTTGAAGGTTCTGTTCAAAAGAAAATCCGAAGCTTCCCAGGGCTTTGTAGCTATTCTCTGACACATAAAAAGCCATCCAAATTAAAATCCAACAATAGCCAGGTAATCTTTCTAAATGCCATTTTCAGCATGACATTCCTTTCTTCTCCTTCTATTCAATCAATTCTATTCAATCAAATCTCAAAAGGTTCATCTTAAAGTTTACCTTTTCCATGTTTAAAGCATCTTTGAGATTCTAAGTCCACAACAATTTCTCTCTTTTTCTTAACAGTATGATACTTGTCTACCATCAGTCACCTGGGAAGCTTAAAAAAATACAGCTACTTGGGTCTCAACCCCAGACATTACAATTTAGTAGGTCTGGGATGAAACCCATGAATCTGCATTTTTAAGGCTTACCTGGTGATTCTAATATACTTTTAGGTTTGGCTGTCCAGCTTTTCACTATGCACAGAACACAGAATATCCTGTATTAATGTTCAACCATGCAGGCCACAGCACTTATCACAGTATTGATCACATTACTAAACTCCTTGAGGGTAGAAACTCTTAGAAGCTAATGTAGTTTTGAGATATAGGATGTGCACAATAAATGTTTACTGATTAATGAACATGGGCTCACAAGCAAGACAGATTTAGACTCCGGTCTTGTGCCACCTTGACCTTGGGCAAGTTACTTAACTCCAAGCTTTGGTTTCTTCCTCTCTAAAGTAGGGATAACAAGCCCTATCTGACAAGATTTTTAAGTATTAATTAATTAATATATGTAAAGCATCTACACACTTCCTGACACACAGTAACAAATGTTAAACATCTGGTCCACTTCCCTGAAAAAACGACCATGTTTTAAACTTTTTTGTGTGTCCTCCACATGACCTGGCACTGCACTCTGCACCCAGGACACAAGTCAAAAACATTTGTTGCCTTAACTACATCAAACACCAGTTGCCACTTAGATTGGCATTCCACACATACCAGGTATGCTGACCCTGAGATCCTTTTTAGATCTCAGAGCACAGATAAATTCATTATGTATAAAATAGTGGTGTCATGATGTCTTCATCTCCAACTATCTGCCTCACTTCTGAGCATTCCCATAGAAGTCATAAGCACTCTCTCATGACAGAGCTCAGGAGCTCCAAACAATAGGTGCTGTGTTTTAATATGTGTGATTTTCATGAATGCAGTTTGTTTCTTTTCTTATACTACTCACTCTGACACTATCTTTATAACTTAATTTATTACTCTATAGGAATGAGTTATGAGCAAAGATAGCAATATATACAGATAGCAGCCTATTACACCAGCCCTCCCTTACAAAAGAAACCAAGATATGTTTGAATGTAATAAACCATTGAAACCCTTAGTGAGTTTCTGATGCTACCTTCAAAATATTTCTTCACCATGGATCACTTTACTTGAGTCTCTGACAATGTACATAAGGCTTGTACTCTTTGATGCTGGGGTGGCATTTAAGTAAATTTGAGAAATAAATAACAAAGCAAGCACTAGACATCACTCTAAAATCACTTCCAAAATGTGAGGAACCAGGTGTAAAATAGCAACTGGAAAGATACTTTGATAGTTACTGAAACAAACACATTGCTAGGTAGTTTCAACTGGATGAAAGACAAGCAATAACTTTTTAAAAAAGTTTAAGGGAAACGGATTTCAAGAGGGGTAATCAATAAAATGAAATATGTCAAACCAATGAGCTTCAAGTAAACATACTATAAGTTTGATATTCCTAGTTTTATCAAACACTTAAAACTTTTACAAATTTACACTTCGGCCAAAGTTCTTAAGGTTCCTGTGTAAACAAGCAGTCAGATTCATAAGAAATTATTATTTCCCTGATTTTTATTTCAGGAATTAAAGTAGCACAGGTTTAGTTGCTGACATGCCCCAGGTAAATTTTACATGTATCAAACTTTTAATTTAGGATTAGTTGAGGAAAAGCTATCTCTCAAACCACTATGATTCTATTTGCCCATGAGTCGTCGTCTTCTTTTTTTTTTTGCCCATGAGTCTTGACATCTCTAAAAACAGCTATTAAGTAAGATAACCTGTTACTTTAAGAATTGTACTGTTTTTCAAAAGAAGAAATGTTTCCCCATACCTTTAACTTAGTTTCTGGTTTAAAATATTAAAAGATTAAAATAAAGCATTTAAAATCAGGGGCCAATTATTTTTATTTAAATCACTTAGACCACATATTATATTCTATTTTTATGTTGAATATTAGTATTGTTCCTCAGCTAAATATTAGCATTTGCTTTATATCAATATTTATCTGTCAAATAATAAATCCTAGAATTCACTTAAACTTGCTTATTATTCTAATTTGTCTCAGGTTTCCAAATCTCTTAATAAGGTTCATGTACTCTTTTTAACACTTTTGCTCTTTACTAGTACAATTAAACACGTTTAGCAAATAGTTTATCCCAAACACCAATTTCACTTACATTATCATGTTTAAAAAAACACAACATCTTCAATTCCCGGAAGACCCTTTTGCAAGAGACCAGATTCTGGAAGACGTTGGGCATCTTTTTGAGTGCTACTCTCTTTCCATCTCTTGGATCTGTTACTGACCTAAAGACACAATATTTAGGGGGAGAGGAGAAAAAGACAGAGAAATCAATTCCAATCTTTGTTCTTCAGTGTTTCAGAGTATGACAAATACCTTTATGTTAAAACACCCAGTATTAAATCCACTCAATAATGCTTAAGGTATCAGTGAGGAAGATTTTAAAAAAGTATAATCAAAGAGAATGTTTAGCCCACCCAACTCACTTGCCATGACTTTTCCCTTATTAAACCCCTGTCTAAGTTTCTTTAAGCACTTAATCTTCCTGAGAGGTCACTTAGCAATACATCTGAGGTAGAAGGGCTCTTAATGGTAAAGCCATTTTAAAGATGGTGGGGGAGGGGTAGGAAGTACAGGTCATTAACACAACTGAAATCAAATTAATTGCATGCTTTATTTCCAGAACCCAATTCAGGATGGAAGAGATGTTCATTCAGATGTTGTCCCATTTAGTTCAACATAGAAAACACAATTCAAATATTTTGGTTTCTTATATAAATGAACATCTTTAAGTAATACGGATTTCAGCACACTTCAGGACATAACCGTGTCCCCTTATAATTCTGAGCAGCAGTTTAGGACTGTAGCTTCTAGGTTGTGATAACCTCTGCTCTTTTGTTTCTCAGTTCTTGGTATGACAACTGCCTCCTGTGGCTACTCTCTAACAGCTCAGTGTCCACCTTTTCTCTCTTTTAACCTCTTAACACCTGTACAACCAATTCCTTGTATTACATTTCCCTATGTTTGAAATACTAGTGTGTTTTCCATTTTTCTGACTGGACTCAATTGATACACATTAAATCAAACAGTTTTGGTAAAGAAGGCCAAGTGGCTGTTTGGCAACTTGATTTTCCATAAATTAACCTAAAGATTTTTTTCCTTCCATCCACCATCTATGACCGGCTATCATTGTAGAATTTATTCCTGTCAAATTTATTTTGCTAGATTCCTATCATTCTTTCAGTTCCTGTTTCAGCCGTTCAACGCTTTGGCTATCCCTATCAGATTCGTATCATTTAAAAATCTGACCTATATGTCATCAGGGCCTTTATCCAAGTTACTAATTAAAATTTAGAACAGGACTGAAGATTGTGCTCTGCAACAGATACAACACTAGAAACCATCTAAGAGGCTGGCATCTAATCATTAATTTTGGGTATGGTTATTCAATCAATCAATTAATTAATTAACTACAATCACTCAGTTTATTTCTTCATCTTCATATTTCATCAAATCAGATACTATCAAATCACCTTCCCAAAAATAAAGCATTCCCATTATTTACCTATGAGCCTAAAAATCGTACCAAACTTTTATGAATATCACCACTTCTTTATAAATTCATCCTAATGATCACTACTTCCTTTCCTAAGTGCTCATAAAACTCTTAAATGCTGCATTCTAGTATTTTTAAACAGCAGGAGGTCTTTACTTTCTCCTACTGATTGAAAATTTGGTAAGAACAAAATATCATTAAGTCTTCAATAGCTTGAAGTGTAATTCAACCAGGCTAAGAGACCTAACATTTTTGACCATTGTCTAAAAAATACCAACCAAAATCCACAACACTGCTTAAAATCCACATAAACTAAGAAAGTAAAATAGGAAAGAAACCAAATATAGTATTATAGTTAGACTATTAAAAATAAAATTCTTTTTTGGTTTAAATATACCACTTCTGTAGCTAGACACCAGAAGATGAAAATGTCAGTGAAATACAAGGAAGGGAAATTTTGGATCACACTCTGGATTTAGTTGTCATTGTCTCTTGTATTGTTTGTTTTCTGAGGGGGAGGTAATTAGGTTTCTTCACTGATTTTTGCTTGGTACCGGGGATTGAACTCGGGGACCTCTCGGGTGCTGAGCATGCACCCTACCACTTGAGCTACAGCCTTCCCCCTGTCATTGTTCTTGAGTCTTCTTTAATCTAGAACAGTTACTTAGCGTTTCTTTGTCTTTCACGATATTGCCATTTTGGAAGCGTACAGGCCAGTTATTTTGTAGACTGTTCCTCAATTTGAGTTTGTCTAGTGTTTTTTCATGATTAGATTCACATTATGCATTTTCAACAGGAACAACACAGAAGTGGTGTCTTCTCAGTGCAACACATAAGGGGCACATGATGTCAATTTTTTCCATTACTGGTGGTAACTTTGATCACCTGGATAAGGTGTCTGTCAGGTTCCTTCATTGTAAAGTTATTATTTTTTTGCTTTGTAACTGTGTAAATAATGCTATTCCTCATCAAACTGACCCACCACCATTAGTATCCCTTGATGGTTTTTGCTTAAATCAATTATTACTATGGTGTTGCCAAATTGTACATTAGTAATTTTTAGTATCTTTAATAGCTAGCCTGCACAACAAATATTGGTTTTAAATTATGAGTAAATTGATTTAACACAATACCCTTTCCAAGTCCTCATGCAGCAATACTTCTTCACACTGGTCTTGAACCCACTGTGGTGAGATAAGCTGCTCTAAGATAAATCCCCTCCTGGCTCAAGGTTAGTGCTCTGCCTTGTAATGTTTTAAGGTAAAATTCACAAAGCAGCATTTTATTTTATTATTCATGCAAAAGCCAGTCATGCCTGTGGCTGGTAACAATATAACTCTAATGAATGTGAATGGCAGTGCAGTAATTTCACGCCATGTTGAGTTTGTTCTCTCTTAACTTGAGGTAGCAGATGCTTTAGTTCAGCACAAACAGTGCCACAGAACACAGATAAGTGTGGAAGCCTGTTACACAGGAATTCTTTAATTTTCTTTGTTACTGAAAGGCTTGCTGTGTTTAGTTTCTCTGCTGCTGCAATACCCTGGTTATTCCAACTGCACTTGTTAATGAAGCTACAGCTGTAGAGATAATGAACAACATTTAGGGCAACTTTCTTCATTTCAGAAAAAAGCCATCCTTCGACCTACAACTCACTTATTGGTCAGTTACTTTCTCTAAAATACTGAATGCTCTAAATAAAACATTGCATCTGTCATTCCATCTGATTACCTTCATAAGCCTTCAAGTTATACTAACAGGCATTTACTTGCTAAGTTTTAAATTCATGGTTAATTCTATATTATATTAAAAATAAAGTTTTAAGGGTTGTGAGAAAGAATCCTTTCTTACATCTGCTTGGGGTGCATCAATCCTTTTCTGCACTTAGAATATAAGTTCAACTGTTTTTTAAACAGCTAGAAGAACCCACAAACCATTCTTCAGAGAGATATAGAGTCAGTCAAAAGAGTACAATACCAAAACAGGAAGCTTTTTAGACCTGGTGTGGTCGTTTTGTTGTGGAGTTTTCTTAATCCCAGGGAACTGTGACCATTGCCACAAATCTGCTTAAATTACTGACAAGCAGAAGGGCTGGAATTAAATAAGAGTGAAATTTATTATTGGGGATACTTTCCCAGGCTCTAGAATGTTACTTTACAATATCTTTAAATTAGTATAACTAATCAGAAAGAATCTCCAAGAAATTATATGCTCCTCATTCATTTTATGTGAAGAAACTTTTCCCCATGTATTTTAGCAGTTTTAAAGTTCATAGTTCTGATATGGGTTTTTAACTATCTAAAGCAAAAAAATAATTTATAATGAGAATGCTTCAACTTGGAGTAAGAAAATCAGGTTCTTCTAGTTTGTCACATTAATTTATAATCAGCAATCCTCTATTTTTTGCTAGACATATTACAATTACTACTTCAACTGTACCAATATAGTACACATCTCAGTAACAGAACTTCCTCCTAACTAGACTGAGTATTTAATTATTGCCTTTACATTCATTTTGAAATTTATTTCCTTAAAAGTTATTTTTCTTTGTATTTAGATTAAATCTGCTTGAGAAAACAATAGTAAACTATGAGACAAAATTTTTGACAAGTCAGTCTAGAAAATGTTTATTTGTCCTTAGTACCTGTTATATGTTCATGGGCACTATAGGTTAAAGAATAAGGAACTTATTTGTATGACAATGAATGGTTTTTCTATCCTAAACTTCAACAGGCTATATAGTTTGTGTGCACTCTGACATAATTTACAAAGTTGCACACTAGAAGAACAAACCTTCTGGGTCTCCCTTCCCCCACCCAAAAACAGATAAAAAAGGATTCTCATCTTTCATATTTAGGTAATTTGTTCCATTAGTTGGGGTTTTCTGATGTTTGGTTCTTTTTTTTAAAAAACCTGGTATTTGCTGACTTAGCTCTATACATAAGAGACCCTTTTCCTTTTATCCAAGATACTTATAAAATGATCCCCAAATCTGTTAATCTGATTATGACAAGGAAAAAAGGTCTTACACGATAGCCAAACCAAAGCAGTCAGATCATTCATTCTTTTTCTCATATCCTAACATAATACTATTGATCAGAAGATGCAAAATATCTACATTTAACTGAAAGAGTTAAATATGAACTTAAACATCTTCTACCTCTGTGTTTAAATAAGCATAAATAGCAATGACCCAGCAGCCACTGAGCCACTCTGATCTGTAGTGAGACACCCAGAGGTGCTGATAAGGGAGGAAGAATAAGGAACAAGAAACCCATTCAATATCAAGCTGTCATATTTATTTTCAAACACTTGTAACTAGTGAATAAGATCTAACTTTTAAGACCTCCTCAACTCCCAACACCAACAATCATTAAGTAAAAATATAGGTACAGAAATTATTTTATGTTAATTATTGTTGTCTTGCGAATTTTTCATGGATCTTTATATCATTAATTAATTAGTTCCATCCTTACTGCAGATGCTGGGAAGGCAGAGAGATCCTCCTCAGTTACTGTCAAATATCTCTGTAAGAGTCTGACCTGACTACACGAAAGTTGCCATACTGCCTTTTCAATGGGGATTTTCTCATGTTAGAGGGTGAACATGACACAGCCTAGTCTGCCAAGTCTAGGAAGTTTTCATGGCCCACTAGGCACAGTCCTCTCCTAGAAAAAGACCTATGAATATTGTATGGGGAGGAAAACCAGTTGCAATGAGGGAAAGGCTTCTGTACAAAGCCACAGAGGAAAATAATTCACAACAGCATCTCCTTGCATTTTAACAACTTTGGGCTAAAGGAAATTACAAAGGGTAACCAATACTATGTCACACAAAAATGTGCATGCTTTTAATCTCATTGATGATTTCCTGAGGGAGATGTGTTCAGTAACAGGAACACTGAGGGATATAAAGATTTTCTTAAATACTAAAGAATGGTAATTTTTGTTGTACATTTGGTTTATAAATGTAGGAGAGACCAAATGAAAGAAAAGAACAGCTTTATTCATACAGTAGCTTTATAAGATTATGGCTCTGCTGATGTCAAAAATTGTAATGAATTTAGAAACAGAAAGTTCACATCATCAGGAAAAAATGTTTCTTTTTAAACTGCCTTTAACTGTTTATAACTTAATTTAATAGAGAATGCTTTATCATTGGATATTTTAGTGGTTAAGCTAATATTTTAGTTATTACTTAACATAAAATATGTCTCAGTATGCTGTTAGTTGAAAGCAAACTAAAAATACCAACAGTAAATAGTCATTTTTGAAATAAAAGCGAAAATTTGAATATGGCTTAGAATTATGATTATAAATACCCATATTTTCTAGAAGTGTATATACTTAAGTATACATAGGTGAAATGACATGAGTCTAAGATTTGTTTTAATATACTTCAGTAATAAGGATTGTTGAAACAAATGAAGCAAATCTTGAAATTACTGAATCTGAGTGGTGGGTTAATGGGGCCTAACCATTCAAAAGTAAAGGAAATATATGTTTCAAAATTTGCAAAATAAAAATTAATGTTATTTATAATATTAAAAATATCCAATATTGGAATTAAAGCTAACAAAAAAATCTATGTAAGACTTCTACACAAAAAGACTAAAAAACATTATAAGAGAAATTAAGACATAAATAAATGGAGAGACATACTATATTCATGGATTAGAAAACTAGTGAAAAAAGGAAAAAAAAAAAAGAAAACTACTCAATATTGTAAAAATTTTAATTCTCCCCAAACTGATTTATAGAGTCAATGAAATTCAAAACACGAAACAGTTTTCTTTTTGTGGAACTAGACACATTAGTTTTAAAGCTTTTGTGTTAATGCAAATATGCCAAGGATAGCTAAGACACTATTGAAGAAGAATAAGGTGGAAAATTCCTCTACCAAATATAAAAATTTATTATAAAGCCACAGCAATTTAGTTAGTGTAATTTTGGTGCAATAGACCAATGAAATAGAAATATGGCCCAGAAACACATTCTCCAATATATAGATACTTGGCTTATCATAAAGGTGGCCCTACAGACAGGAAGGTTATGCTGTAAGCTAGTATTTCTCAGTTTCAAACAACTGTCTAAACATTTCTCTCCAACACTGGGACTAAGACTGCACACTATGTTTTGGTTTTGCCAACTTGCTCCTTGTTATGCTCTGCTAATAGGCAGCTTTCGTAGAGATTGCAAGGCTGGAAGATGAAAAAGGCACAAAGGGCTCTTACCTAAATACATACAGAACTCCTACAAATCAATTTTTTAAAAAGGCCTAAATAGGCATTTTACAAAAAAGGGTAATCCAAACGACCAATTAACACATGAAAAGGAATTTAATGTCATTAGTCATTTGAGAAATATAAATTAAAACCAAATGAGAAAAGTACTATATAACCAACAAAATGGCTTATATTTAAAAGTCTGACAATACCAAATGTCTGGTGCAGATGTACCATGTCAATTACCATGTCAATTCTAATACACTGCTAGTAGAAGTGTAAGTTCATACAATCACTTTGGGAAACATGTTGGCTTTATATACTAAAATGAAGATAAGTATACACTGGAACCCAGCAATTTGACTCTTAGGTATACATCCAAAAGGAATGTGCATATCTATACACTAAAACTTTACTAAAACATTCATGGCAACCATATTTATAATACCGTTAAAGCCGATATCCATCAAATATCCATGAACAGTAAAATAAATAACAAATTGGTGTATATTCACATAATGAATACTCCACAGCAATTAAAATGAACTACTGCTATGTGTGATGACATAGATAAATCTCACAAACATAATTCTGAGCCAAAGAAAACAGTCCCAAATGAACAGCTACTGTAAGATTTCTATACTGTTAAAAATATAAGCAAAGTTAAACTCTAATGTTTAGGGATACTTAGGATATAGAAACTATTAAGAAAGGAAGCAGTTACCATAAAAATAAGACAATGGTTATCTTGGGGTGGGGTATAGCATGATGAGGGGAAGAAGCCAAGGGGATTTCTGGGTGCTGTATGTCCTATTTTTCCTATAAATCACTGAACTGTATATTTTATTTTGTGTACTGTTTTTGTATGTGTGTTAGTATATAACTAAAAAAGGTAAAGACAAAATTCCCAGTTAAATTTGAGCATAAAAAAAGCATTTCAGACTGATATCTACATAATGAGTAATTTTTAAAGGGGATGATTCTTTCCAATTTTTTTTTTTCACATAGATACACATCTACACTAGCCCAATGGATTTTGTCGTATCTTTCCTTGTGCCACTGGTTCATTCTGTATATTTCCCATGTTTTCAGAGAATTCCAAAAGAATTTGCTTGCTTAAAAAAATAAACATTTTCTTCATCATTACACAAGAATATGCTATTAAGGAGCATTCCACAGGAGAGTGCTGTCAGCAGAATTGCAGTCCCACCCCTAATCTAATCACAATCTCCCAACTTCTTCTATTGTGAAGCAAAATGCTGAAGCAGCTACAATATATAGATGTGCTTCAGGTTTTTAATTAGTTAGCCTTTTAAAAATAACCAAACCCAAAAATATTGCAAATACAAAACAGGAGGCAAGACTTCCAGCTGTGGCAAACTGAAGAAATCAGCAAATCCTCTCCCCACAAAACTAGTACAAAACTGGACTTAAGTGTCAAAAACAACCATCTCAGGGCTCCAGAAGACAACTAAGTCAAATGACAAATTTAAAAGTGTTATTTATGAAAAATGTGGAACTCTGAGTAGGAACAGTGGGAGTCAGTGGTATCATTGCTTGGGGTTGCTCCTTATCCACTCCCCACCGCAAACACAGTCCATGCAGTAGCTGTACTGGGCAGGGCTGGCCACGGAAACCAGCAGCTTCACTGTCTGAGGTTGCTGGTGTAATTTGAAATGGAAGGCAAAAACCCCATACCCAGTGGCATTGAAAATAAAAGTATTAAACTACTGGAAAAGAACAGATAAAGCCTACAGCTCTTCTAGCCTTGTGATAAAAACAAACTAGAAATGGAAAACTTTTTCAACCTGATAAAGGGCATATGAAAAACAGAGCTGGGGAGGATGGTATAGCTCAAATAGCGGAGCGCATGCTTAGCATGCATGAGGTCCTGGTTAAATCTCCAGTATCTACATTAAAGAAAAAAAATTAAATAAAATAAACTGATTTTATTTGCAGATGACATGATCCTCTATAGAGAAAATCCCAAGGAATACACAAAAACACTACTTGAACCAAGAAACAGGTTTACCAAGGTTGCAGGATACAAGATTATCATACAAAAGCTGATTGTTCTTCTGTATACCAGCAATGAACAATCTGAAAATGAAATTAAACAATTCCATTTACAACACAATCAAATATAATAAAATACTTAGGGAATAAATTTAACAGAAGAAGTGTAAGATGTATATACTGCAAACTATAAAACACTGATGAAATAAGTCAGAGAAGATTTAAATAGAACACTTTACATTCATGAATTGGAAAAGTCAATGTTAAGATGGCAATCTCCCCATAGGGACCTAAAGATTCAGTGCAATTCCAATCAAAACTAGAACCCTCATCTATTACTGGTGGGAATGTAAAATGGTATAGCCACTTTGGAAAACAGTTTGGCTGTCTCTGTAAAAGTTAAAAATAAATTTACCATATGACCCAGCAAATCCACTCTATGTATTTACACAAGAGTAATGAAAACATATGTTCACACAAAGACTTCTTCTGTGTGAATATTCATAGCAGTATTATAGCCAAAAAACTGGGAAGAGTCATATCTATCAAATAGTGAATGGATAAACAAACTGTGTTACATCTATACAACAGAATAAAAAGGAACAAATTATTACTTACTAACACAGATAAACCTCAGAAGTGAGAGAAAAGCCAAACACAAAAGACCCCATAATATATGATATCATTTATAAGAAATTTTTGGAAGAGACAAATTTAGAGAGATAGAAAGTATATCAGTGGTTGCTCAGGGTTGGGAATTGGAATGGGTGATTGACTACAAATCAATTAAGTACTAAGTTTTGGGAGTGATGAAAATGTTCTAAAATTGGTTTGTGGTGATGACTGCACAACAGTGGAAATTTATTAAAAATTATTGAATTATATACTCATGTTAGGTGAATATTATGGTATATAAATTATGCTTCACTAAAGCTGTTAACAAAAACCAATCACCTCGGAAGACTGACTGTTTACAATATTCTAGGCCCTATTCTTACTTTATGCTACATAATTTCCCCCTTGATATTTATATAGTTTTTCCATTTATCCACATGGATCATATATTAATCATTTATTCAAAGAAATACAGAAAAATTATCATTTCTCTCTTTTTTCTTTTATTTTAATCAGTGTTTTGTTTATTGCTAATTCATTTAGAAATTCCTGTAATGTATGCAATGAAGAATTTATTAGTTTATAACAATATAAACCATAAATCAATTTTTGGAACTGCTACTTTGTTCTATGGTTTACTTGTTTATTTTTCAGCCAATACTATTTGATCATTATCACTTGATATGTCTTACAACTTTTGCATATAAAGCAGCTACTATCAAATTTAGCACATCAGAATCAACTGTTGGGCTTTAGAAAAAAACACAAAACCAAACAACCTTATTTCATTACTTGTAGCAGGGACTAAGAATTTGTATTTTTAAAAGCTCCCAGTTGACTCTTTTACCCAGATTCAAGAACCGTTGCTTTAAAGACAGGCTTTTGTAACTCTAAGGTACGTAAGAATCACCCAGAATTCCTAGTTTTAAAATGTAGATTGATTCACTATGTCTAGGGTGGGGAATTGAGATCTGCATTTATAACAAGCTTCCAGGTGTTTCTGATATTGCTGGTGGCAAGGTTTTAAGATATGTCAGTATTTTATTTGGTTAAATATTAAATATATCAATATAGTACCCCTTGATTGCTTGGCTACAGTGACCAGGGATTCCTGCATTCCTGGGTCCCATGAGACTGTGGCAATCAGAGAGTTCTAGGCTGGCTGCCTCCCACAGGGCACTGCACAGACAAGAATTAGGCATGCCTTCCAGTCTCTCTATGAAGGAGGCCTCTTTGCTTGTCCTGGGCCATTGTTCTGAGGGGCAGGCTTCAAGTTTAGCACATATTTAGTGGCCTAGGAATGCAGGGTGTTGATTTGCTCTAGTTCATGGGTATCATCCAGAAAAGAGCTAATACACTCATCTGGAGCCCTGAGTTTTGCAACTGCCACCCAGAGGATACTTCCAGGTCACCTGGCTATGGTGGTCAGTAAGGCTTACACTTGCAATTCCTAAAGATGGTATATATTTGCATACTTTTAATAATCTGGCTTCTAGTTAGCCTGAATCTAGGTGCTGAGATCCTCCTCTCTGGGATACCAACAAGTCTTGGCACATCCTCAACTACCAGGAGCTATTAAAAATATAGTAAGCTGCCAGCACAAGTAGAAAGGTTTGAGGGACAACCAAGAGCTGAGGTAGGGTTAAATGATAAGGTTCATCTCCTTCAAGAAAGCTAGAGAAGCTATACTTACATCAGACAATAAGAGTTTAAAACAAAAATGACCATAATAAGAGACAAAGAAGGGTGTTACATAATGATAAAAGGGTCAATCTAACTAGAAGATATAACATTTGTAAATATTTATGCATCCAATATAGGAGCACCTAAATATGTAAAGCAAATATTAACAGACCTAAAAGAAGAAATAGACATCAATACAATAATAGTAGGAGACTTCAATACTCCACTTACATCAGTGGATAGACTACCCAGACAGAAAATCAATAAGGAAACATAGGCCTTAAAGACACATTAGACCAGATGGGCTTAACAGGTATTTATAGAATATTCCATTCAAAAGCAACATAATACACACTCTTTTCAAGTACACATGGAACATTTTCTAAGATACATCATATATTAGAACATGAACACGTTAATAAATTTAAGAGGACTGAAATTACATCAAGCATTTTTCCCCCAACCACAACAGTATGAAACTACATGTTAATTATAAAAAGAAAACTGGGAAGTTCACTAGTACGTGGAGATTAAACATGCTACTGAACAACTAATGGTTCAAAGAAGAAATCAAAAGAGAAATCAAAATATACCTGAGACAAATGAAAATGGAAATGTAATATACCCAAATTTACAGGATGCCACAAAAGCAATTCTAAGAGGGAAGTTCATAGTGGTAAATGCCTACTTCAAGAAACAAAGCCTCAAATAAACAACCTAACTATACCTCAAGGAATTAGAAAGAGAAAAACAAATAAAGCCCAAAGTTAATAGAAAGAAAGAAAAAGGAAAGATTACAGCAGAAATAAATGAAATACAGACAAAAAAGACAACAGAAAAGATTAAGTGCTGGTTTTTGAAAAGATAAATAATATTGACAAAACTTTATCTAGACTCACCAAGAAAAAAAAGAGAGGACTCAAATAAAATCAGAAATGAAAGAGATGTTACAAACTGATACCACAGAATTACAAAAGATCAAAGAAACTACTATGAACAATTATATGCCAACAAATTGGACAACCTAGGAGAAATGAATAAATTCTTAGAAATATACAATGTACCAAAACTGAATCATAAGGAAATAGAAAATTTGAACAGATTGATTACTAGTAAGGAGATTGAGTCAATAATCAAAAATATACCAACAAACAAAAGTTCAGGACCAGACAGCTTCACTCATGAATTTGACCAAACATTCAAAGAATTAATACCAATCCTTCTCAAACTCTTCCAAAAAAACAGAAGAGGAAAGAACTCTTCCAAACTCATTTTAAGAGGCCAACATTACCCTGATACCAAAACCAGATAAGGATGCCACAAGAAAATTACAAGTCTATATTCCTGATAAACATAGATGCAAAACTCCTCAACAAAATATTAGGAAATCAATTCAACAATACATTAAAAGTATCATCATGAGATTTATTCCAGGGATGCAAGGATGGTTCAATATCCACTAATCAATGTGACATACAACATTAACAAAATGAAGAATAAAAATCATACAACCATCTCAAAAGATGTAAGAAAGCACTTGACAAAATTCAACAACCATTTATGATAAAAACTCTCAACAAAGTCTACGTATAGAGGGAACATACCTCAACATAATAAAGGCCATATATGACAAGCCCACACCTAACATCATAATCTTTGGTGAAAAGCTGAATGCTTTTCCTCTTAAGATCAGGAACAAGACAGGGATGGTCACTCTTACCACTTTTATTCAAAATAGTGTTGGAAGTCCTAGCCACAGCAAGTAGACAAGAGAAAAGAAATAAAGGGCATCCAAATTGGAAAGAAAGAAGCAAAACTGTCACTATCTGCAGATGACATGATATTATATATAGAAAACTCTAAAGACTCCACCAAAAAACTGTTAGAATAAACAAATTCACTAAAATTGCAGGATATAAAGTCAATATGAAAAATCTGTTGCATTCCTATTTACTCATCATGAACTATCAGAAAGAGAAAGTTAAAAAAAAATCCTATTTACAGCTGCATCAAAAAGAATAAAATGTCTAGAACAAATTTAAACAAGGAGGTGAAACCAGCACACTGAAAACTACAGGACATTAAAGAAACTGAGGATGATACAAATAAATGGTACAAATAAATGGAAAGAGATATTCCATGCTCATAGATTGGAAGAATTAATATTGTCTGAACATCCATACTACCCAAAGCTATATGCAGTCTTAATGTGATCCCCATTAAGACTCCAATGGCATTTTTCACAGAAATACAACAAACAATCCTAAAATTTGTATGGAACCATGAAAAACTTCAAATAGCCAAAGCAATCTTGAGAAACAAGAACAAAGCTGGAGGCATCATGCTCCCTGGTTTCAAACTATGTTACAAAGCTGTAGTGATTAAAACAGTATGGTATTGGCAGAAAAACAGATTAATAGCTCAATGCAACAGAATATAGAGCCCAGGAATAAACTCATGCATATATGGTCAATTAATTTACAATGAAGGAGCCAAGAATACATACAATGAGGAAAGGAATCTCTTCAATAAATAGTGTTAGGAAAATCGGACAGCTTCATGCAAAAGAATGAAACCACACTTTAAACCACACACAAAAATTAACTCAAAATGGATTAAATACTTAAACCTAAGACCTGAAACCATAAAACTCCTAGAGGAAAATATAGGTGATAAGCTCCTTGACACAGGTCTTGGTGGTGATTTTTTTTAATCTGACTAGAGCAAAAGCAACAAAACCAAAATAAGTAAATGGGATTATATCAAACTAAAAAGCTTCTGCACAGTAAAGGAAACCATTAACAAAATGAAAAGGAAACCTGCTGAATGGGAGAAAACATTTGCAAATCATATATCTGATAAGGGGCCAATATCCAAAATATACAGCTCAGGAAAAAAAAACAAAACCCAACAACACCTGTTTAATATATGGGCTGAAGATCTGTATAGACATTTTTCCAAAGAAGACACAAAGACAGCCAATAGGTACATCAAAAGATGCCCAGCATCACTAATCATCAGGGAAATGCAAATCCAAACCACAAAAAAAATTACCTCACACTTGTGAGAATGGTTATTAACAAGAAGATAAGAAATAACATGTTGCTGAGGATGTGGAAAAAAAGGAACTCTTGTGGACTGTTAGTGGAAATGTACATTTGGTACAGTCACCATGGAAAACAGTATCAAGATTCCTCAAAAAATTAAAAATACAACTACCATATGATCCAGTAATTCCAATTCTGGGTATTTATCTGAAGAAAAGGAAAACACTCACTTGAAAAGAGTTCACTGCAGCATTATTTACAATAGCCAAGATATTGGCCAACAAACAACCTAAATGTCTATCAATGGATGAATGGATAAAGAGACTATGGTGTACACATACACACACACACAAAAGACTATTATTTGGCCTTAAAAATGAGTGAAATCTTTGCAACAACATGGATGGACCTCACAGGCATTATGCTAAGTGAAATAAGTCAGACAGAGAAAGACAAATATTATATGATCCTTCCTATATGTAGAATATATATATTTAAAAAAACAAGCTCAATTAGTATCCACATAAATGCTATTTTTTCAAAACACTAGAAATGCATTGCCAAAAAAAGCATGTAATGTGTAGCACTGTAAATAAGCGTATTTACTGTTACACAATCTATTGTTAAAATACAGTAATACACTTTACTTTTAATTTAAAATTTGCAACTTTCCTAAATTCAATCATTATGCTGTCGAACCCTTTAGATCTTCTAGTTATGTAACTATTATTTGTATTGTGATAAGTTAATTTCCTTCCTGCATATATCCCTACTCACTTTTTTATTATTATTATTTTTATATTTATACACTGGCTGATATTTGATAACAGACAGCAGTGTTTTATTTTTTAATGGAAGATGGCTCTATTTTTCCATTTGGGCTAATGCTGACTTTCAGTTATAAATATATAGGGAAAACCTTTTATAGAGAAAACTTACTTCCTTTATACATTTAGAGTTGTCAGAAATGAGTTTGATTTTTATAAAATATTTTTAGAATATTTAAAAAATATTTTGGGGGCATTATGATGTTCACTAATTTTCATTTTCTGTTTTAATTTACCAGGTTATAAATCCTTGAGAGCAAGGATTCTTCTATTGTATTATAGTATCTGCCCAGTGCCTAGAACACTATCTTCTCTATCTTGGGTCAATGAACGTTGGTTGCATTGATCTTTTACTATTTCTCCTAGTAATGAAATGATTTACATTAATAGCTTTCCTTATACCAAAGTAATCTTGAATTTCCATACTAAATCTCACTTGATTGTGGTATTTTTTAGAAACATTGTATACCGTTTAATATACTTTTTATTTATATTTGGATTTTTTCATTTGTGTTCATCAACAATCTTGGCCTTCATTTTTATGTTCTGGACTTATCAGGCACCCTATCTGTCTGCCTCACAAAATAAATCAGTAGCCTTCAGTGTTTAGCAGCTATTTATATGATACAGGTATGACATGTTGAAAAATAGTCATCACTGATCCCAGCAAATTTTCTTGTGTTTCCTATTACAATTAATTTATTCAAAATATCTAGTTGAGTAGTGTTCTAAAATTTTAAAGTCCAGTTTCTAAATTTTTATAAAAGCTACCCATTTCAGAAGTTATCTTTATCTACCTTATTATTCTTAGATCCTTTTGAGATTAACTAGTCCATTATATACAGATTTTTTTTTCTTGTTGGAATAGGCGAGTAGAGTTGAACAAAATTTTGCCAGTCTTATGAGCTGAATAATTGGTGATGGAGGTTTTTATGTTTTTAAGTAGTATATAGCCTTTTCAGGTATGTATTTCTCTTTTTTATCTGGTTGAAAACCTGCTATGTTTGGCTACTTAATTCTCATTTCTAATCTTATTACACCATAATCTGAAGATGCTGAAAAATTTTAAATTTATGCTGAAAATATTTACTAAGAAATTGTGTGTATTCAAATCTGTGTGCACTAAAGCACATATGCTTACTATTTCCATTTCATTCTCTCAAAAATTTATTTTATATAGAGAACAATTAATTTTTAATTCATTTAAATTGAAATTCTGTTGGTGAGATATCATCTTCTACTTCAGTGTTCTGGTATATAGCT
Organism: Camelus dromedarius; assembly: GCF_036321535.1. Classification (NCBI taxonomy): domain Eukaryota; kingdom Metazoa; phylum Chordata; class Mammalia; order Artiodactyla; family Camelidae; genus Camelus; species Camelus dromedarius. The sequence goes on from NC_087451.1 coordinate 48,321,926, forward strand.
CTTGGATTTATGAGTTTTTGTTTCCCAAATTTTCTTGTTACATAACCTGGAATGCATATGCTGGCATATAAGAATGGTGTGTTAAGACATATCCCAATTTTACAAAGGAAAATTTGAGATAAATGAGATAAATTTTATGTATTTTCATTATATATGAATTGAAAATAATTTTAAAATGGTAATGTACAGGAAAACTATTTTGTTCATATAAATAAAGCACACTGTATAATAAACAATTTAGTTGAAGATAATGTTCTGAATAAGTAAAAATTTTCTAAAAACTAAGAAAATTTAAGACATCAATCTTATTTGAAGTACGTTTTCAATGAAATAGTTACAGTGAAGTACAAAAATCATAATTCTACGTATTTTATGCAAGGTTCTTCAACCATAATATGAATGCTTCAGATGCAGAATAAGTTTTGGAAAACATATTTGAAAAAAATGCAAAGGCAAATGTAATTTTAACTCTAGTCTTCGTTTTTAATTATGGTAAATAGAGCAATAAAAGGAAATGAAATAAACCACCCACAACAGGAACATCAAACACTGCAAACAATAATTTTTTTCATATCTTGGTGTATTAACGTAGGGTTAAATTCAGCCTTGACTCTGAGCAGTGAAGCCTGCTGGCATGTTGCAGAAAGCAAACTGGCTCTAAATGAGCACGGTGATGATAATTAGCTAACAGTGTCTACTCGAGACCCACCTGGCGAAATGAGGGTGGGTTCAAATGTTGCTAGTAACAGATAACAAGGGCTTTCTTCTATGGCCAAAAATCACCAAGTCTTCTTCATAGCTCATTTAATAAAGGGTAGAGGGAGGATTTGGTTACCCAAACACCTGGCAGGGGTATAACTGATGACTGAGTCCTCACTTTTCCCCAAATTCATTTTTCACCAGCAAGTGACACCTAGAACCCTTTGAAGAGTAATCCATGTTTTCTACCACTTGAAAAGGCAGTTAGCTGGTGGGAAAGTAATGAAAACACCATCCCAGGATTAGATATGAAGCATACCAGCCTTTGAACCAAACAATAATTTAAAATATTTTATATGACCAGTTTAAAACTCTATTAATATAATATATAGATTATATATTTACAAACTATAAAATCTCAAGTAAAGAGAAATGCATTTGCTTCAGCCACAGCTCATCAGCCACGTCAGAGAAGCCACCTGTTATACCACAGCTAGAATTTCAGGTGTATATTATTACATGGTAGAAAGATTTTCAATCCTTTGGGATATGAATTTGAAAGACAGTGTTGGATGAAAGGAGGTGCCTGTTTCCTTCCCCTTCAGCTAAGACAGAAAACCTTGAACCAAGGTGAAGATTCAGTGTAGCAATCAAAAGATAGTCACGTAGAATGCAGGAAAATGATCTGCTGCCTGGCATTTTACTGAGAACACCTAACAAAACCACCTGAAGAGTGGAAGGCTATCAGGTCAAGCAGAACTAAACCAGGATTCAATGGTGCAACAGTTTGAGTAGCGGGGAGGTTGGAGAAGGTGGTCACGAGAAAATCATAAAATGGATTTAGAACTAGGGCAGCATCAGTTTATTCTGAAATAGTTTCTTTTGCTACTTATAGCCAAAATACCAACCTAGGGGAAAAGAAGCCTTTCCTGAACCTACAGAGTTCCATGTAAAAAGATTTCAGGACTATTTCTACCACCTCCTATCAAATAACTGCAAATTACTTCCACATGAATCCTGAATCTCTCCTTGAGAGCCTTGCTCTGCTTGTTGTCAGTTTCACTTCAGGAAAGATGAAACTAACCATCAAAATCATGAGAATGAGAAATGTCAAGTCTGTTTGCCAAAAAAAAGTCTATCTGAAAACTAGCACTTATAACATCTAATAAAGATAACTAAAACCTAGCCCCTGTCTTCCAGTGACTGGCCCTCTTTGATAAAGCAAAAATGATTGTTTATATGTAGCACTTTGTTATCGGGTTACACAAATCCCCAGGAGAAACAAACCAGAGAAATAAGTACTGCCAAGGTCTACCTCTGAAAGAGGCTAGAAAAGCAGCTTTACATCTATTCTAAGATATATCTTAAAATCCCTGCCTGCTCTTAGAGAATATAGTAGTTTCAGTGAAAGAGTGAACATTAGTCAAGAAACACATTCATCACTAGACAAAGGGTCAATGGAGAATCTCTTTCAAGTTGAAAAGGAATTCTGAAGTGTTTCACTTATTAAGTAGCAACTACAACCAATAATAGGAATAGAATCAGAGTATACAAAATGTTATAAAGGTATGAGTCAAAAAAGTAGCAGGTAAAGTGGTCAGAATAAATTCTTCAAAGAACTTATCAATCTTAAAACTTGGAATATTTCCCTTGGAACATTAGTCTAACCTACAAACCTGCTAAGTTTAGGAAGATTTTAGATTTTTGCCTATTTTCAAAAGTACTTATTCAGAATTTGGTTTCAAAAATTCATCAGTAACCAGATAAAATTTAAATTCTAAGCATATTTCCAAATCCATGATCATATCATCTATAAATACACATAAATTCCCTTAGTTAAGTCTCTGGGACTTTAAACATATAGTGACTATCTGAAGCAGCTTGTCTTGAACTGTTTTCAATATATGGCTGAATACAAATAACTTTCAAACAAAAATTTTCACATTATAAAGTTTTAAAGTTCAGAAAAAAAAGTAAAACATAGCCTTAGAAAGTGAGTGCAAAAAGATTTTAACTCATAATAAAAAAAGGCATGCAATGCATAATCTCAATGGTGGCTGTCTTACTTAATTTCTAAACTTCCAGAGAGCAATCTACAGGACTCATCCTTGTCAACCTCACAACATTTTTAACACTATATATAAAGATGCAAGAAACAGGGAATGAATCACAGAACAGTACAAAATAAGACTTCCTTCCATGTCACCATTGTTGTTTAGGACAGAATGGGGATTTCTACACTCCCTTATGCTAGACCAGAAACCAGAAGTGCTCTTCCCTTTTTGACGACTATTCTTAAGCAAGTAGCTTAAAAGTCCTCTAAAGAGTTACTGTAGTACATAATGAAGGCAGAATAAATGTATATAACATTGGAAATGTTCTACTAATCTGCTTTGCAAAGACAAAGCCCTTTTCAATGTCAAAATCATATCAAAAATGAAAAAATTATAATATGGAAAACAGATCCTCAAGGATCCAAGATACACAGGAATAAATCTAATAATGAGGATAGATAGGTAACAAATGGATATAGATACATAAAAATGTAAAATTTTACTGAAAAACACAAGAGATAACTTGAATAAACAGAATGAACCACGTTCTTGAAAGAGAAGAGTGTGGCAGACTGTATTTTCCAAAAATGGCCACAATAATATTACCAGTTCCATATGTTCTTCAAAACATCGCCATTCTTCTCACAGAGATGGGCCTATTTTCTTTCCTTCCCTTGAATCTGGGGGAAGGCTTGTGACTAATAGTGTTATTCAAATGATGAAATTCTCCCAAATATAAATCAATAAAACAAAAGTTCTCTCTTGATCTCTGGAGCTGAGCTACCATGTAAGAAGTCTGGCTATCCTGCAGCCACCATGCTGAAATGACCACATAGTGATAAAGATGTTTCAGAAGCCATAATTGTTCCATCCCTAGCTGTCTGATTCTTCCCAATCTAGGCACCATTTATGGAGTAAGACTTCTGATGATTCCAGGCTTCTGCCTTGGAACTGTCCATGCTGACACCAAATGCAGCAGAAACTAGCCCCCCCCCCCCCCCACTGAACCTCATTGGACTGCAGATTCAGGAGCATGACGTTTTTAGCTCTAAGTTTTCAGGTGCTGCTACATAGCCACAGTTAAGTGGGAAAATAGTACTAGGATGAAAATTACAGACTGATTTATAAGTTTAACAAAATTACAATTAAAACTTCAAAAAGATTTTGGAGAAAATCTGATAAAATGACTTTGTGGCAGGTTAATGATGGCCATAAATTTTTGGGCACCAACCCACTAACCCTTCAGATTAGACCAACTCACAGGTGAATACTACCTAGTCAATGTCATGTGGAGCAGAAGAATTCCCAGCCAACCTTGCCTGAATACCTGACCCACCAATTGTGAACAAATAAAATGACTGTGTTTTAAGCCACTAAGTTTGGGGTAGTTTGTTATGCAGCAACAGATAACTGGAACAGGTTCTAAGATTTATCTAAAACAATAAATACTGATAAATAGCTAGGAAAATGATAAGATGCTTTGCTGTCCAGATATAAAATGTAACAAGCTACAAAAGTTACATATTATGGCATGGTATTAGAACATAAATACATACTAACTTTTTAAAATAGAAAATTCTGAAAGAGATCCAATTAGAAATAGTATTTTAGAGAATGATAGATGTATTTCAAATCAATAGAAAGAAATGGGATGTATTATGCAACAAACAGTAATGGGACAACTAATTACTTTGGGGTAGAGTTATACCTTCACCTTATATTTTATGTGAGATTTATACACCAAGAACTATAAAACATTGCAAAGGGAAACTATAGACAACCTAAATAAAAAGAAATATACCATGTTCATGGATTCATATTCACTGGCTTCAAAGACATGATATTGTTCAAATAGGAAAACTTCCAAAATTGATGTTTAGATTCAGTGCTATTCCAATCAAATCCCTGCAGGCTTTTTTGAAGAAATCAACAGGTGATTTAAAACGTATATGCAAAGATGAAGGACCTAGAATATGCAACTTTGAAGAACAAAGTTGAAGAACACTACCTAATTTCAAGGCTTATTTTAAAGCTACTGAAATCAAGACGGTATGATGTTGTCATAATGATAGACACATAGACATAAAATAGAGTAAGGTCCAAAAAAAGACCCACACTTACATATCAACTGATTTTTGACAAAGGGGCCAAGGTAAATTCAATGTAGCAAAAGAGTTTTTCAACCAACAGTGCTGGAACAATGGTATAACCATAGGGAGAACAATGATCATGACCTTTTCCTCACACTACATACAAAATTAATTCAAAGTTGATCACAGACCTAAATGTAAGAGCTAAAACTATATAGGAGAAAATTTTTGTGACTTTGGGTTAGACAAAAATTTCTACGATAGGACACAAAGAAGCATAATAAGCTATTAAAAGGAGGAAAAGATGAAAAAAAGTCATTCGAGATTAAAAACTTATACTCTTCTAAAGAAACTGCTGAGAAAATGAAAAGGCAAGCCACTAAATGGAAGAAAAAAATTAAAAATATCTGTAAAAAGGCCTGCATCCACTATATATCTTTCAAGTCAATAGTAAAAAGACACAATCTAATTAAAAATGGGCAAAAGCACAGCAAAGGAAACCATAAGCAAAATGAAAAGACAACCTACAGAATGGAAGAAAATATTTGCAAATGATGCAACCAACAAGGAATTAATTTCCAAATATACAAACAGTTCATACAGCTCAATATTGAAAAAAAAAACAACCCAATCAAAAAATGAGCAGAATACCTAAGTAGATATTTATCTAAAGAAGACATATAGATGGCCAACAGGCACATGAAAAGGTGCTCAAAAGCAATAATTAGAGAAATGCGAATCAAAACTACAATGAGGTATCACCTCACACCAATCAGAATGGCCATCATCAAAAATGTAGAAATAATAAATGCTGGAGAAGATGTGGAGGAAAGGGAATTCTTCTACACTATTGGTGGGAACATAAATTAGTATAGCCTTTATGAGAACAGTATGGAGGTTCCTTTAAAAAAAAACTAAACTAAACTAAAAAGAATTATCATATGAACCAGCAATCCCACTCCTAGGCATATAACCAGAAAAAATGAAAACTCTAATTCAAAAAGATACATGTACTCCAATGTTCATAGCAGCACTATTTACAACAGCTAAGACATGGAAGAAACCTAAATGTCCATAGACAGATGAATGGATAAAGAAGATGTGTGGAATATTACTCAGCCATAAAAAGGAATGAAATAATGCCATTTGCAGCAACATGGATGAACCTAGAGATTATCATACTAAGTGAAGTTAAGTTAGACAAAGACAAATATGATATCACTTATATGTTGACTCTAAAAAATGTAATACAAAAGAACTTATTTATGAAATAGAAATAGACTCACAGACACAGAAAACAAACTTATGGTTACTACTAAAGGGGAAGAGAGGGGGATAAATTTAGAAATTTGGAATTAACGGATACATATTACTATATATAAAATAGATAAACAACAAAGACCTACTATATAGCACAGGAACTATATTCAATATCTGGTATTAACCTATTATGGAAAAGAATCTGAAAAAGTATATGTGTATATATATATGTGTGTGTGTGTGTGTGTGTAACTGAATCACTTTGCTGTACACCTGAAATATTGTAAATCAACTATACTTCAATTAAAGAGAGAAAAATGGGCAAAAGACTTGCACATTTTATAAAAGAAGATATGCAGATGGAGGATAAGCACATGAAAAAATATTCAAGATCAGTAGTCAAAGAAATGCAAATTATAATCACAGTGAGATTCTACTACACACCCACTAGAATGGCTAAAGCTCAAGAAGACTAACATTTTTAGCCCTAATCACACTACACTGTGATTATGGACATGTTTCTCTATTCTAATAAAATGTAAGCTTGTGAGAATTAGAGAAAGAGAAAAAGAAAGACTGACAATAAAGAGTAGTAGTGAGGATTTAGAGCAACTTGAACTCTCATACATTGCTGGTGAGAATGTAAAGTGTACAGACACTTTGGAAATTAGTATGGCAATATCTTACAAACTTAAGCATATGTTTAACATGTGACCTAACAATTCTACTTCTAGGTATTTACCCAAGAGCAATGAGAATATCTATCCACATAAGGACTTGTACAAAAGTTCGTAACAGTATGATTCATAATAGCCAAAAATTCAGTGCACTCCTAATGCTCATCAAGTGATGAATGGTAAATTTTAGTACATCCATAGTGTGTGTGTATATATACACATATATACACATATATATATATACACATATATAAATCTCTCAAATGAAATACTAATAAACAACATGGATGAATCTCAAAACATAATGCTAAGAAAAAGAAGTCAAACACAAACGACTATGTAATATATGATTCTACTTGTCTGAAACTCTACAGAAGACAAAACTATAGTGACAGAATGTAGGATCAGTGGTTGCCTGGGGTTGCACATGGAAAGGGGGACCAACTGCAAAGGAATGAGAAGAAACATTTTAGGGTTAGAGATTCAATGTCTTGACTGTGAAGGTGGTTATACAAATGTATATAGTTACCAAAATTCATCAAACTGCACAATTAAAATGAATGAATTTAAGCATATATAAATAAAACTTCAATTTAAGAAAAAGAACACACAATCAGAAAACAAAAGAAATGGTGTTCCACTTCACCAGTAAAAGAAATGACACTGAAACCATGAGCTATTGTTTTTTTCTCCAATAGACTTGGAAAAAATTACACTAGTGATGAAAGGTGTTAATTAGTACATTTCTTGAAGAGTAATTTGGCACTGTATACCTAAATTTTGGAAAACTGAGTGGACCTTTTGACTCAGCAATTCTATTTCTAGGAATTTTTACTACAGAAATAATCAGAAAAATTAAATAAGCATGGTATTGGAAAGCTTTTCATAACGGTGAAAAATAATTGGGAAAAAGCCCCGTATGTCCAACAATAGGTGATCAGTTAAATAATAAAACATCCATTCAATTAAAATGATGTGCCCAATAATACAGTGCCCTTTCTGATGTATGAAAATGTACTCAATGTTGATTTTCTTCCTCTTTACTGCATCTATGTTGGTACCTTTCACAAAAATGTTTACCCTCTACCTGTGGGAGTTATGGTACAAATAGGTGACTAATAATTATCGTAACAGTCAGATTTCTAACATTAGAAGAAAACTAATTAATCATTCCTGCCTTCTTTGACCTCAGCTTGGGCAGATGAAGCTAAAATTTCTGCCTGATTCTTAGGATGATTAACGGAAAGGGAAAAAAAAGAACCTTTGGACTTCACTCAGAATTACCACAAAAGATCTGATAGGAGCAACTATTTCATTTAAAAGAGCTCTGACCCAGAAATTTAATTAGTTATTTTAATAATTTACTTACAGTTTGTCCTGTAATAGATAAAGGAGTAACAGAAAGTTCTAGTATATACTTTTTAGGTTTGTGACATTTGGGCCTCAGTTCCTTATCTATAAAAGAAAAATGGCAAGGTGTGGGATTAAGTCATTTCTAGTTCTAAGGAAATCTATTAAAAATCAGTCAATGCTTTCAAGAATTATAGAACTGGCAAATGCAAAATGCCAAGAAATAACTACTCAACTAGTCTGGCATGTCTTATAAACATGCACTTAAAGAAAAAAAATTTTTTAAAAAGAACTAAGATCCTTATTAAATCCTGGTGAATTTAAACCCAGGGAACATTCACTATAACATAAAATGGAAATTTAATCTGTCAAGACTAACAAAGGCAGGAATCACAACTGAAAAATGATATATCCTCAATGGTTTCTTATTTGCTAAAATTTAAAGTCAATATCTCTCTTGATGACAGTGAAAATGTATAGCATCTGTCATTATAACCACATCAGCATCGGGTAATAAGATGTTTAATAGTCCCACAACTATAGGTAATTTGAAACAGAAAAGAACAATATACTAGTTATCTAAGGTTAATAATTGACTGTGCCTGCTTTAAAATAATAATGTTTCCCAACCTAACTAGGTTCATATATTCGAATAAAGTATGGATAATTCATTTTATAAATGAAATACAACTTGGGTTTCAACCTAACCAAAAGTATCATATCTAATAAATTTTACCTACAACTCAAAATAACTTAATTCAAAGACCAGTAAATAACCTATGTAAAATGTTTGTAAATTTGACTATAAAGAAAGATTTGAATTTCATTCATTTAATGACAAATCAAATAAAACAAGTTAAACATCAAATAGACAAGAAATGAAACTCATTTATCAAATCTTAATAAAGGAAATTATTATATTCGGGAGAAATAGCCAACTATAAATATTATACATTAAATTAAAATTTTCCATAATCAATCAACTATCTGAACTATCTTTGCTGTATGAAGCTTTTTTTTGTGCAGTTGCCTTCATAAGTTACTTAATAAAAATAACTTCTAATTCGGCCCTTTTACCTTGGTGCCTCATTTTCATGTTAAATTATATCCTAACCCAAAGTGAAATATAACCAACTGGCTCAAGCAAAGTTCCATCAGATGGAAGAAGAATAAAACTATCATTAAGTGTGGCTGGAGATGGTGGTGATGGGATGTAATGCTGCAACATATAAGACACAGCCAGACCAAACAAAGCATGAAACAAGAAACAGGCTCCATCCTATCACTGTTTAGACCCCACAGTGTCTCACTTATGTAATCTACAAGGCAACTGCTGGGAGAAGAATGCAACTCTTATTGTCTAACAGAAAAGGAAATGATTCTTTACCTGCCAACAGTAAGGGATTTCTTAAACTGTTCCCATGACATCAGTGATTTGTAAAAGTAAATTTTTATTAGCGCCTCATCTCTTTATTGAGGAAAATGCAGATGTTTCAATATCCTTTTCCTTTTCTCTCTGCTATTTGGAAATAGAGGTGGGAATAAACTAGGGAAGTGTCTTCAAGATTTACAGGTGCTGTTAACTGACTTACATCAGTGGCCCACTAAAAGTTTCTCTTTTGATGCCCAGGTGTCAGGATTCCAATATTAAAGTTCAGGTAACCTCTTAGTTCAACTGCAATGGTTGACATTTCCTCCTCCTTCAGTACTCCTTTGATTTATATCCCCTTATGTGTAAAGATCTGAGGCTACACTGTAGGAGGATTTTTTTAAATTTAAGAACATTTCATTTTCAAAAACTCGTCTATACAACTGAGCCACAATAAAAACAATAATAACACAGTAAGGTTTTGATCAAAATCTCTATTTTTAGACTTAATTATGTAAACTAGGGTAAAAGTAAATTATACTTTTTCTTATGTGTGAAGTTATAATTTTACATGGTAGAATCAAGGAGTTATACATTTTGTCATCTTCTTCAAAAACAACTCCTATTTTCATTGAGTCAGTATGAAGTTCAGAATGCTATTTAAGCCTTGTTTCTGTAGTGGTTAGCATGTTCATGTCTAGATTCTAGATTCGTCTGAAATCAGTTAAGTAGCTACCATTCTTTTTCAACCTTGTCCAAAGAAGTATATTCTTGACCTATAAAAGAATGCTTGTGCTGACCATTTCTTGAATATCACTGTTTAAAGAATAAGTAAGCCATCATCATGCATGTGCAACTCTACTTCATTTATGAGAGAGACTTGGTGTAGAAACATGGGAAATTCTGGAAAAATAAACTCTCCATTCTGGTTTTATGATTTTAAGAAAAGAGCAATAGTTAGAACACACAACCAAGAGAAAAGGACAGGAACATACTTGGTGGAAGATGACTTTTCTATTTGAGCCAGTTATTTTAGAAAATCCTAGAATACTTACAGTGAGTGTCAGAATGCCATCTGGTTGCACTATTGATGTAATTTTTAAATGTAACTTTAAGGATTGAGCAATCCAGGGGGGATGAAGGAGAGGGGAAGCCTAATGGAATAATCACTTCAACTATATTTATTTTAACTGCAGCAAATTTGGAATCATAAGATACTTAACACCCTGATCAAAAAGTGAATTTTACTGATAACTTGCTTTACTTTTATTTATATAAATGTGTATACTTTTTATTGGAGTAAAGTTGATTTACAACGTTGTGTTAGTTTCTGGGGTATAGCAAAGTGATTCAGTTATATATATATATTCTTTTTCAGATTCTTTTCCATGACTAGGTTAATACAAGATATTGAATACAGTTCCCTGTGCTATTCAGTAGAAACTTCTTATTATTTTATATATAATAGTGTGTATCTATTAATCCCAAACTCCTAATTAATCCCAAACTCCTAATTAACCCCTCTCTCCCTTCCCTTTTGGTAACTGACATCTTGCTTTTTAATAAAGCCCGTGAAGATAAGAATTACACAATAGCAGTGGGATATTTAACTCTAGAAGTGAGCTTTGGATAGAGAGATGCATCTTTTCCAAAGAACTCTAAATTTCTTCTACAACTATTTGAGTTACAGTCTGGGGAAAAAAAGGAAAATAATTCCATCACATGTAGAAGCTACTAATCTGAATTAGGAATGGAATGCATTGGACACACTGCCACGCAGAATAGTCAGCAACCTCTTCCCTAGGGTCCAGGTGACTGTCCAACTTGACTACCCTCCTAGTTTGCTTAGGGGAGAGAAGATAAAACAGGAGGACTAGAACCAAGAGGCAGCAATAGTTAGTATGGTGTGACATTTAACAGCACCACATATACCTCAGTCTTTTCTCCCATGAATACAATCCTCTCCTAGCACATGGAGCAGCAATTTCCACTCAAGGTGGCTTCTTGCTATTATTTGTGCTTTCCCAATGTTCTTTCTCTTCTTATTCTGATAAACAGATCACATTCCCCACGATCCAACAAGATTTCTTAGGAAATTTAAAAATTGGAGCTAGGAGAGAGAGGTCCCCTTTCCTCTTTCATTGAAGAAGAGCTTACAGCTCTGTGTACTGAGAGCTGCCTCTGCCATGTGGAGGAACTAAGTCAAGAAAATAATCATAATTTGCAGAGAAAAGAGAGGAGATAAGAATCCTGATAATATCAAGTCTTACATTTCAGATTTATCTAAGGCTAATTCTACTTCTATCCAACTTGAGGTCTGGTTATATGAGCCAAGAAATCTTTTTTGCTAGTTTGAGTTGAAGTTTTGTAATCCAAAAGACTCAACTCTTACACCAACTTTTACTAGATGCTCATTTTTACCTGTATAAAAATACCACCTTTTGTTTCTCCTTCCCATCCCCTCACAGATCATAAACACTGTAATTTGCCTCTCCAGCAACTTCCTAGGAGACAGCACTGTCTAAAATAATCTTTTTCAGATATTTAATCTCCTCATGACTGACCTTACATTATATACTATCATGGATACAAACCCATAGCTCCTTTGTCAACTCCCCAGATCTCTTCCTACACTACTTTCCTTTCTAGTATGTAAGCCTTGGACTCAGTAAGCAAAGGACAAGTGGCTATAGCTGGGTTAATAATGCACTATTTATAAATATATCCATGATAGTCACTTTGAAGGTGTAAAAGAAAAAGGCAGCCTTATTGAAATGTGTTCTTGGTTTAGGTTCCTAGGACAGAAACAATTTGATATCAACTTTCAAACTACTTGGGTTTGCAACTCCTTTTGGATTGTTTTGGTGGTGTATTTGCTCAGAAATCTGAAGAATCTAACCATTCCCTGTATAGCAAAGCCTGGAAACTTGTGGAAAATTACAGCCTTTTCAGAGAGCTTAATTTCACTTCACATAAATAAAAACAAATCATTTTACTTGTTCAGAGGTTATTAAGTATCATCTGATGAGAATATAACTGCTACAGGCAAGACTTGTGAATCTATCATATTCTAGTAAAAATATTACAGCTTCTTTCTGCTACCCTTGCTACTGAGCAATAGTCATTTTTTGTCATCTTTCTTGCCATTCTCTTTTTAGAGATGTAGAGTTGAAATCCTAATGTGTTCTAATGCAGACCATGTCCAGACTTAGGCAGTCTGACAGCTGAATAAGGCCTGACACAACGTTCATCAATTATTAACACTAGCAGAAACCATTAAAGCGTCTAGTACACCACCAATAAATTAGCTGAATAAATGAAATAAATGAATAGTGAGAGCCTTTGATGTACAATTTTCATGGGAAATATTGTTACCTTCATTTTTCAAAAGGGAAAACTGATGCACAGAGAAGTTAACAAATTTGCCTTGGGTCACAGAGAATAAATGGCAGTACTGGGACTGGATTAGAGTCTGTTGGATTCAGACAGTATGTGGTCTTTTTTCTATACTAGGCTGCTTTCCCTGAACTCTTAAGTTCTATGAAGCAGCAATTATAAAGCTGTCCCTCTACACCTTCTAAGGACCCCTTTGACCACAATTACATTTCACAGAAATCTCCTTTTTATTATAAATCGCTCCTCTTGATATGCATATGGAGTAGACTGAGGAGAATATGCAGTGAGAACATGGAGGGAGAGTTAATGGGGACCGCCCACAAAAGCTCTACTTTTGGAAATGCTATTAAATATAGATCAGCCTACTTTAAGAGTGCTCGATTTTGGTTTCATTAAGTATGTATGTATTTCAGAGCCAGAACTATATTTAAGAACTATATACCCATTGTATATTTTTCCAGCATCTGGTCACAAGAATGTTTCAGAGAAACTGAAGTTCTTTGTTTCACTAATAATATGTCCCCTCCCCTCTTCAACTCCCTTCCTGACCAGTTATTATTCATTAGTTGGGAGACAGCATTTCTCAGAAATCTGAATTATGAAAACTTAAAAATACAACAAAAATTAAGCCATCTAGTTTCTTAGCTGCTTCTACACAAGGACAATATTTTGTTTCACCTTTATCTCCCTACCACTTGTTACATACTAGGTATTTGTTGAAAGGGAGGGTTTTACTATTGTAAACCTGGTTAGAAAATGAAAATTTAAAAAATTTTATAAAATACTGTCACTGAACTTGAGGATAGAAAAATCTTAAGGGAAAGAGAAATCCTAAAATACTGTTCCAAAATACTTCTGCAGTTAATGGGAACAAGAAAATTCCTTTGCAAACTATGGCTTCCTCCAAAGAGAAAAATAAATATCACCAAAATAGAAGAATTACCACATACTGAGTAAATGTTCTAGATCTGTTTTTATTTGTTGTAAAGAAACGTGTATCCACAAGTTTTCTGAAACTGCTAACATATTAAATGTTACATTTAATTACTTAAATTCTTCTTCCAAAACAAAAATGCTGACAAGCCTTCCCTTTCCTTTCATTCTCCCCTCTTCCTTTTTTTTTTTTTTTAAGCTACAAACAGCATACCAATCTTAATGCATGAAGACCAGAAGCAGAAGACCAAGTTGGTTCTGACAGAGGTGCATTTTACTTTAGAAATGGGAAGAAAAAGCCATGATGCAGGTGCTACATGTCGCCAGTCCAAAGAGGTTTTGCCCTTTGGCAGAACATTTAAGAAAAACTTGTATATTGTTAGTTATAATGATTTCTAGCCCTTTATTGTTCAACAAGGGGTGCCTACCTGTCAACATTTCAAAAGATGATAAAATGACATTCAGGACATAGAAGACAGGCTAGTTGTCAAATGAAAAAAAAAATAATCTGATGCCAGCATGACAAAGGCTTTTTATTTTGAAAGATATGTAACAAGCCCATTACTTTAAAAAATTAAAAGAAGGGGGGAGGATATAGCTCAAGTGCTAGAGCACATGCTTAGCATGCACGAGGTCCTGGGTTCAATCCCCAGTACTGCCTCTAAAGTTAAATCGATAAATAAACCTAATCACCTTCCCCTCCAAAAGTAAAAAACAAAAATTAAAAAAAATAAAAAATGGAGGAGGAGGAGAAGAAGGAGGAGGAGGAGAAAGGGACCTCTTCTGCCTGGATTAAATGCCATAAAACTTGTAATGTGTCTTCTGGGATACCTCAAAGTGAAATCAGCAAGGATCTCCTCACAGGAAAAGGCATGGGATCCCACAGAACAGACAATCTCACTTCACAGAGTACTATGAAAATTTTGGTCATTACTTTTTAAAGGAGACTTAAATGGAAATAGATCTTATATCTATAGGAATAACTTTTTAATATAAATCTACAGATTTTAATTGTTATATATATATATGTGTGTATGTATATAAACATATACAAATGTACCCATACATAGGCATACATGTATACATATAGTCATTAAACTGTCAGTTCAGCAAACTAATTTATTACTCCCCAAAAAGTAAATACTGGGGCCAACAGTACTAAATAGTTTCAGGTGAGAAAGAAATGGAATGAATGAAGCAACTGAATATGAACAAGAAGAGGTTACCGAACATTTATTGTTACTGTTGTTTTTCATGACATTCCCAGTTTATTTAATTGGTTTTTTGATTCGTGACACATAGTTCAATTTCATAGCATATGAAGTGGTCCTATAAATTTCTCTGAAGTTTCCAAATTACCTTTTGTTTTTAAATTGAAGTATAGTCAATTACAATGTGTCAGTTTCTGGTGTACAACATAATGCCCCAGTCATGCATATATATACATACACTCATCTTCATATTTTTCATTAAAGGTTATAACAAGATATTGAATATAGTTCCCTGTGCTATACAGAAGAAATCTGGTTTTTATCTGTTTTTATATATAGTGGTTAACCTGTACAAATCTCAAACTCTATGGGAATAACTTGTATTTGGTAGATTACCAAAATGCACTATGTGGATGAGATTTATGTGGGAGCACTTATTTTATATTTATAAAATGAAGTCATAGAAGCTGTAAGAACTATACTGACCTTTGTTCAAATCAGTGATAATATATTTCAGGTACAAATGTAAACATAGAAATTAGACACTCATGTACTCATTGCCCAGATAAAATGTTTGCCACATCTGCTTCAGATACCTTTTATTTAAAATATTAAATGCTACAGATGCATGAAAAGACTGCCTGTCTCTCATGGTCTCCCTCCCCAGAGTTAACCATATCCTGACACTGGTGTGAATCTTTGATATTCATATTTTAAAATTTTTGATACATAAGACTATCTCCATAGAAACATATAATTATTGTCTTAAAATTTTATATGAATGGTATCACATTGGCCTAAGCTTTTATATATAACTTGCTTTCCCCCACAAAAAGCCTTGTTTTTAAAATTTATCCATGTTGACCCTTCTAGATCGAGTTCACTCATTTTATGTGTAGCATAGTATTCCACCATATGAATAAACTGTAAGTCCACAGATCCAAGAAATTCACTGAACCCCAAACAAAAGAAACATGAAGAAAATCATACCAATACACATCATAAATAAATTGCTTGAAACCAAGTGGGGCATAGGGGAACTGGATGAAGGTATGAGTGAAAGGTACAAACTTTCAGTTATATGATAAATAAATACCAGGAATGTAATGCACATTATAATGACTCCAGTTAACACTGCTGTATGGTGTATCTGAAAGCTGCTAGAAGAATAGATCCTAAAAGTTCTCATCATAGGGTAAAACTTTTTTTTGTATCTATGTAAGATAATGGATATTAACTAAACTTCTGTGGTAATCATTTCACAATATGTGTAAGCTGAAAGAATTCATCAAGAAGGAGACTTGTACTATAAGAAATAGTAAATAAAGGAAGTCCTTCAGCAGAAGGAAAATGATACCAGATGAAAACCTGGATTTATACAAAGGGATGAAGAGCATGAGAAGAACACAGGTAAATACAGAGACTTTTTCGTATTATTTAAATCTCCTTAAAAGATAATCTACACTTAAAGCAAAATAACAACAATGTAGTGTGTGGTTTAAAACATACACAAAAGTAAAATGTATGACACCAATAGCACAAAGGCTAGAAGGAAGTAGACTACTGTAAGGTTCTTATGCTGTATGTAAAGGAGTATAATATCAACTGAAGGTATTCTGTGATGAGTTAAAGATGTATACTACAAATCCTAAAGCAACTACTAAAATGACAAAGCAAAGAGTTATAGCTGAAAAGCCAAAAGATAAAATGGAGTCATAAAAAATATTCATGCTCCATATAAAAAAATTGATAAACTGGAAGTCATCAAAATTAAGAACTGCTCTTCAAAAGACACTGTTAAGAAAGTAAAAGAAGTCACCAACTGGGAGAACTTACTTGAAAATCATATAGCTGATCTGTATTGAGAATTAAAAACTCTCAAAACAATAAAAACAAACAATTTTCTAAAACATAGGGAGAGAGTTGAACAGACACTTCAAAAAAGACATACAAATGGCAAATCACTAGTCATTAGCAAAACAAATTAAAACTACAGTAAGTTACCAATACATACCCATTAAAGGATCTAAAACTTAAAAGACTGACCCTATGAAGTATCAGCAAGGATGTGGAGAAACTGGAACTCACACACTACTTGAGATGTAGAATGGTAAAAACCACTCTGGGAAACTGTTCAACTTAAAAAGTTATACATACACTTACCATATTATCTAGCCATTTCACTCCTAGGTGAAATGAAAACATAAGCCCATGCAATGATTTAGGAATATCCATAGCAGCTTTATTTGTAAAAGCCCTAAACTAGAAATAACCCAAAACTATGGTATATCTCTACAATAGATTACTACTAAGCAATAAAAAGTAATTAACTATTGATTTGTGAAACAACATCGATGACTCAAAGTAGAAATGTTGAGTGAAATAAGTCAGATGAAAAAGAGCATATTCTATATAATTCCTTTTATATAAAACTCTGAATTTTATATAAATACATTTTATTTTCTAAATGCAAAAAGCATTTAGTGACAAAACGCGTGGAGGTGGGGTTGATGAGGCACGGAGGTGTGGAAGGGAAAGATTACAAAGAAATCTTTTTCTGGTGATGAAGATGTTCCGAATCTTGATTGAGGTGATAGTTTCATGGCTATATACATATATCAAACTTATATCATACAGTCTAAATATGTACAGTTTGTTGTATGTCAATTATACTTTAATAAAGCTGCTTAAGTCATCTTAACCTGTTTTCCAAAAGGGCACATGCTTTTTGTTATAATATGAGTAGTTCTGAGGGTCTAATACATAACATGCTGACTATAGCTGATAATAGTGTACTGTATAATTGAATTTGCTAAGAAAGAACTTCAGTGTTTTCACACACACAAAAAGTAAATATATGAGGTGGTAGATGTGTTAATTCAATTGTGGTAATACTTTCACAATATATACATTTATCATCAAGTTGTACACTTTAAATATATTACAATTTTATTTGTCCATTATACGTCAATAAAGCTGAAAAAAAGCTTCACCCATTTTCATTAATGACACTGTTGGTGTTAGTATGCTGAGCGCTGTGTATGTACTGCAGAATGAAACAAATGCAAACTTATGTGATGTCTTACTTGTATCATTTCTGCTGCCATTGAAAACCGGGATTCTCAATACGTGAGAGAGGAGATAAAAGTCTAAGATTGAGTTTTAATAATTAATTTGATTTGAAGTATCAGGATAAACTCCTGATGTCATTTTATTTTAAAAAGATCTGTCCACTAAAAAAACCTTAGAAACAGTGACCAAGCCAGAAAGAATCAGTACCTCTAATGCCCATGGGATGTTGGAAAAATGGCTGATTCCAGGTCTGGGGTAGGAAATGTACAGGATAAGCCTGGAACATTTTGCCATATACAGACTACTAGGATTATGCCAAAAGGACTCAGAAGCCCAGTGCCAAGCTAGTATAATATTTACATCAATAAAGATAATAACTGCAACAAAATTAAAATATCAAGTATTTTTAAATCCATAAGTTAATATTAATTAATCCCTGTTGGAGGCTGCTAGACCAATTCATTATTTTGAAAACAGATAGAAGGAACAAATCATGCATTCATCCTATCTTATAAATCCTACCTATATAAACTATACCTATCAAAAGGTAATCAAAGTTTCACTTTACAGAAATATTTCAGTTAATAAATGAAGAGGAATGATAGAATATCACCATTTTGCAAACCTTAACAAATTGATGGCTCTAGGTTTTAATCATTGTGGTCTACTAATATCACAAAAGGAGAGACAACCCAATATTACGTGTCTCCTGATTAAGCACACACCACTACCTAGTAGTCATGCCTACCCACAAAAAAAAAAAAAAAAAGAAAGAAAAAAAAATCAAACATGAGCGTGATTAAGCCTCTAGATCCAGCTACAATGAACAGAAAACAGAACAGGATAACATACTAAACTACATGGGTGCAACCAGTGAATCTCAGTAAACTCTCAAAACCACCCAGATTCCTTAAAATTAAATTATAAGGGGGGGGGGGGGAAGAAACACAGAGAGGAAACCACTCCCCTAATGTGGGCATTCTCAGGGTACTCTAACATTTCCCCCTTGATGATCTCTTCCACTGTATTAAGCTATAAACCTGAGAACTGATGACTAAATCTCTTCTAGCTGACACGACAGAGGTGACATATCTAATGCCCAACCTCATCATGGGTTATAAATTCATAGTACTAAAAAAAAAAATCTTAGATATCATCCAGTCTAACCATCGAACTAATATACTCATTAAATGTAAACAAGGTCACTTTCTTCTTCAAAAACCTTGAATAAATAGAACAAAAAAGAAAAAAATCCAAATTCAAAGTCCGATCTCTGTTTCTAGTTTTATTTCCCTTCTCTTCTGCATATATCCTATTCCAGTGCCATACTAGGCAATAGCTATTCCCCAAATATGCCCACATGCTCTTACCTCATCTATTTCCCTATCACTGCCCCATCTACTACTTTCATTATCTGAAATATTCCCATTGACAGGATCATGAATGATTTTCTTTTCTGATTTACATTCCTCTATACAGCAATAAATGGTGGATAATTAGCATTTCCGTGTTATCTTTCATACTGAGGATAGAGTATAAAACACACAAAGGACCAAGATATAACTAAATCTTTCTTTCCAAGTTCAATTCAAATACTAAATGTTAACACTATAATTAATCTCTGACCCATATTCCCCAAAGTATCTCTCACTGGCACATATGAGAGATATGTACAGCCTTATATAAAGGTTAAAAAATCAAATAAGATAATTTTCAAAGTCATAAACTCTAGGCACATTAAAAATGAGGCAGGAACTGTCACATAAATGTGTAAGGTGGTTAACTTTTCTATCTCTGTGAAAATTCACTTATTTTGTCTGCCTAAGAGCAAAACACTCACTTACAATCCCTATAAAAAGTATCTGGCTTGCAGTTATACTCATTATCATTTTAACTCTCATTTTTAAATGCGATATATGTATAATCAACATCTTTCTAACTTCACTAGAGTCACATTTAATGCTAGAATTAGATTCTAAAGTTAAGGCAAAAAACATTAAGTTCTTTAACTTATACAAATTCAATTATACATCTTAGTAAAAAGTAACAAAACAACAATACTATAAAATTATATTTTCATACATTGTTGGTGAGTGTAAATCAGAACAATCTTACACAAAAACTTCTAGTTGCCATCCAAAAGCATGTTTTCCTTTCCCTAAGAAATAGAGTTGCACTTTTTTTTTCAAGGCAGCAATGCATTCACCTAAAAGTCTATCTTTCCCTTCTCTTCTGCAGCTATTGTGGCCAGGTGATTCAATTTTGCCTAATAAAATATAGATGGAATTGTGTGATTTCCAGGAAGTATGCTTAAAAGGAAACTATTAATATGTTTTCCTTTGCTTTCAAGAGGGGTAACTGGGGAGATAGACAAAGATAATTTTGTAAACCCTTTTGTATCTCTTGAATTTTAAACCATGCAAGGGTCTTATATTTTTTTAAAAAAAAACATACAGCAAAAAAAAATACAGTGACTTTTATTTAAATCTTTTTTAATTTTATTTTTTGAGAGGTAGGTAATTAGGTTTACTTATTTATTTATTTTTGGAGTATGTACTGGGGATTGAACCCAGGACCTTGGGTTTGCTAAGCATACCCTCCACCACTTGAGCTATTACCTCCTCTCACAACAGTGACTTTTAAAAACTAGTTTTAAAACTATCTAAAAACTAGTTCAGTGAAGAAATAACAATTCTAAGATTTATGGAATACCAGAAGAGGTAATTGCTGTGGATGCCAAGTAAACTATCTCCATTACCAATTAATACACCCACTCCACAAGAAAGCAGCAGTGATTTTTTTAAGGCAACACAGTAGCCAGGTAAACATTCTAGTACTCTGAATCTTATGTTATAAAAATATATTCCAAATTAATACATTTGAGTTCACAACAAGATAAAAAATAAACTCTAGTTATTTTCCCAGAAGAAACCTAACAAATGGAAATGTATACTTCCCCCCTTGTTTAAGTTTAAATGTATTTACTTATTTGTGAATGATGCTGTGAAACATGCCCCTTTTCAGTGGAGGGGAAGGAGTATTGAAAACTCTCTTTTTGAAGGTTGAGGTAAACTTTAGTTACTCCATGAGTATCAGTCAGAAAGCTTGCTAAGAGGATAGTATCAATGGAAAAAAAAAAACATAAATCATGTATGATACTTCCTTTAATTCAGATAAATTAAAATTTTTGAGCAGCTGAAATAAAGCAATTTTCCTAGCAACACTTTTTCTGATCAGTCATATACTGAACTATAATCTGAAATTGATTTGTGTAACACTCACAATACTGCAAAACATAGAGAAAGCAATGATACAGAACCTTTTGTCCGGTTGACAAGTCATAGCCTGGACAATTCAGAAGCCTGAAAGACTTTAACCCCATCACTGGCCCTTTTTGGATTAGCAGTTAGGTGGTTGAGTTCTTTCTCTTCCCAGCTCTATCACTCAATCAGCTTTCAGATTTTGAGTTAGACACTTAACAAAATAGTATTTTCTAACTCAAAACTATTTCATCGTTACAAGCTAGTAAAGGCATACTGCAACATTTACTGACTACCATTTGTTAAACTTTTTAACATACAGTGTCTCATTTAATCCTTACAATAACCACGCAAGGTAGGCTCTTTTACTTTCACTTTACAGATGAGAAAACATACTATGAGGTGTTAAAGAAGGTGCTCATAGTCACACAACTGCTAATTGCAGAACTTCGATACAAGCCAGGTTGCTGCCTCTGAATCCAGCGCTAAATCCGCTACACTTAACACACCAATGGGCCTTAGTCTTCTCAAATACTGGCTAATGAATCTTCTAATACAGTCCTACTAACTGTATCATGATATAGTTCATTCCTTCTACAACTGTTTTGTGCTTTGCATTGTGCAATAAGCATTTCTCAGGGAAGCTCACTATCAAGTGCGTGTGTGGGGGGATGGAATCTGGTGACCACCCAACACACCTTAAACCTCCTCCCTGTTGCTACTTCTGTATATTCTCTTCATATCTGTATATTACTTAAAGGACATACGGAGAATCTTCATGGTTATTTGGCAATATGAAACCCCACTTCTAAAAGAAAGATAGTATCTATTAAATGGCTAGTGAAATTTAAAACAATTAATGTGCTCATGCTTGTATTCAATCTCCAAATATTTAAAAATCTATGCCACACAAAGCAATGATTAATTACTACAAAACTATCATAAAATGTACCCTCAAACAATTATATACATTAGAATTACTGGTAGAGCTTTTAAAAAGTGTATGTCACTACTTCCAAAAATTAGGATTTAGCAGGTCTGGGCTGGGAACTAGACATCTGATGCATACCCCTGGTTAACATTCGCTACAAAGTTCAAAACATTTGCTATAGTTCAAATTTATGTAATAATCTAGTACAGCAACTTTTTCCTTTGTGAATGCATTATGAAGGTAACTTCCTGTCAATATCACATAAAATCATATTTTTCTCTATTCCAAAAACAAATTTGGTTAAGGCAGATTTAATATACGATATAAAGATGCTCTTTTCCTCTGCTTATTTCTAAACCATGTGACTATTATTTCAAATAGTTCTCTGCACACAATTTTCAGGATCAACCAACATACTTTTCAGAAAGGGCTACAATAGAAACCTGAGCATTTAACTTCACAGTATAACCCACTTTAATGGTTAAAAATTCCCTTCTAAAAGACTATTTAGGTGTAACTTTTAGGATAAATGAGAGAACTCTGAGATGTGCACCTGCATATGTTACGTTTCTTAGTCATGACAAACAGGCTATTTCCTCAATGTTTACATTTTAAAGCTTTTACAGCCAAAAGCACTCTACTCAATTCAAAAATTGACAGGCTTTAGTGAAGACAAATAAACCCTTTTGGACCATCAACTTTAGAGGTCAACATTAAATTCTGCTCTTCAATTTCATCTCACAATCCAAACTGATCCTGCAATAAGAGATGCAGGAAACACAGGGGACTGTGCTTCCTTTTTAATCCCACTTACCCTTTTCCCCAGCTTCCTACTCATGAGGACAGGGAGGCATCCTGGTTTCAGAGAAAAGGAACTGATAAAAGTTGGATGAACAAATTAGCAGAAATTCATAATTAGGCATCCGGGACTTGTAAAGACACATTCTGCCAAAATATTTTCTTAAAATCCAGGTTATCCAAATGAATTTTATCTGCTATGCTAACACCCTGTATTTTTTTTAATAGCTAATAATGTTTAAGAAATAAGATTACATAGAAAACTATTTTCTTTGGCTGAGCCTCTCAGAAAAAGCCAATCGTAATATGTTGCAGATGCAACATTTCTTTTTAAAGCCATACTTTAAAAACAGCATGAATTTCAGGGGAGGAAGACTTTTTATGTGGTTGACAAGCTTTCAGTGTTAAGGGGTATAAAAGCATTCTTAACACATACTTCTGCAGGGTGATTTGCTTAGGGACACAGAATTTACTTGGAGATGTCAATATCGAATTCAAACCTGTTAACAGGAAACTTTCAAATCAACATAAAAGCTGACTATCTTTGTGTCTGCAGTATATACATCATTGATCTATGTGAAGGGTTAACAAGAGAAGCTTCAGGATAAAGCTCAAAGGTATGCTTTATTCAGTCTTGCCCATTCCTCCAGTTCTTAGTGGTTTATATTTGTTTGTTACTTTGGGGTACGGCGATGGGGGAGGGTGGACAATCTAATTTTTAAAATTCATTTAATGTTGTATTATAATTACCCCAGCGAAGAATCTATAATAACCATTATCACTAATTCTTTAAAAATCCAGATCTAAAAGCAAAACTGATTACCTCAAGGAATCAAGTTCCTTGAATAAAAAGCATACAATTAAAAACACAAATAAAATACAAAATAAGTAAGATAAAATAAAAAGCAACTAACATCTGGATGTTTGCTTTTTCATTTTCAACAAACTTTCAAAATATATGGCAAGATGTATACTACGCTGATCTGTCAATCTGGCTCATGAGATACTACAAACCAACAGGAGAACTAAAGTGCCTGCAGATGCTACACCTGATACTGTCCCATCCAGCTTCTCTGGGCTCCCCATTTCATTAGCAGCATGAACTTACCCTGCATTCATCGGTGTGCTGTGTTCCAATAATAATTACAATTTTTCCTAGACAGGTTTAATGATAATTTAAAATGTAAATAATGACCTCTTAGACTGTCACAGTCCTAGCCTTGTGGAGTGGGGAGGGTGAGTATTACGGATCACTTTCAGAATCAGATGAAAGTTAATGGGTCCTCTTCTTAAAAAGTGACACACATGCACAAAATGCTGCACACAACTTCAGGGATTCACAGACTTTCTGAAGCCGCTGACCCGTAGTTTTGCAAGATGAAGAGTTCAAGGGATCTATTACACAACAGGGTGCATATAGTTAACACTACTGCACTATACACTTAAAAATGACTAAGATGGTAAATTTTATGTATTTTTAAAATTAAGCAAAAAGAAAGATAAAAAGAAAAGAATCCATGAGAATACAATAAATCTAGGAAGAGAAGCTGAGGTTGGTTTTTAGAGGTCCTTTAATGCCATTCTAGGGCTATGAATGAACTTTTTAAACAAAGAATTGAGAGAATCAGGTATAGAGGGTACTACAAATCAAATATTTAATGACTACTCTGAGTCTGACATTACCCACATCATCTCATTTACTCTTCCAATAAGTCTGCAAATGAGTATAAAACAAGTGGGGGAAAGTGGGGGAAACTGGCAATAAGGAGACCAATTATGAGAACACTGCAATAAGTGGGTATTAGGAAAACATTTACATGCGAGACATGCTTCTTGAGCAACATGAGTCAGTTTGCCATCCATCCCTCAGCTGCTAGTATTAATAAATCCTCTTTCTTCTCTGACCCAGGCCTCTCTCTATTGTAAAGTCACCCCAACTTCTGCCTTAGTTGGTCCTCTCGCCAACCGGTCTATAATCTCTACGCTCTACCAGGTACTCTTTCCGTCTCTTTTTCACACTACTAACTTAATTCTTTAAATCATCATACATCTTTAAATATGAGAAAGAATCCTAGGCAGAAGGGATATGTGTCCATAAAATGAGCTTCTGCAATAGACACCACTAATTTTTCTTATTGTAGGTGAAGTATATAATAGCCACAAAATGACTACGTAATTCACCACAGAAAAGGAGACTTAAATTCAGGCAACAGGAAACAATACCATCCATGCCCCACTCCACCCACTACCTGCCCAAAGTAATCAATGTCGTTTAGGAAACATCCTCTTTTAAAATTTTAATTTTTTAAAAATGCAAAAAAAATTATTTTCTAAAAATAAACAGCAAATTAAGTTATAACAGTCTTGGCTAAAAGCTTAAAATTTCAAGGTATGTTATAAAGATTTTGAGAACTCAAATTCAACAAACTTTAGTGAATACCTCTTAAATGCTAGGAATATAGAAATAAATAAAATCCAGTCTCTATCTTTGTATCTACAGGAATATCTCCCCTTCAAGAAAGATATGTACATAAAGCAGTATAGAAACAAAACTGATATTAATTCAATCCATCTAGGGATACAGATAGGGGTGGGAGTTGAGCCAGAAGGGGAGATACCTAGAGAGAACAACGTCTGAAGTGAGTGAAGAGTAGAATGTTTTTATCACAATGGAAATGAGGGAAGAACATTCTAAGCTTGGAGATAGGACTGAATGTGGACTTTATTTTTCCCCTGTATTATCCCTTGTCACACTTTCAAAAACATCTAGAGGTAACTTACAAAGATACATTGAGTATAGGTAAAAGGAAGTTAGGTTAATTTACCTAAAAATACTGTATAAAATATATGACTAACCTTGAGGGGAAAACAAAGGAATTTCTGAGGGCAGAAATAACAAGAAAGCATAAATTCATAAGAGTTAGGAATACTATAGCCTGTTTTCCCCAGACTTACTGGCCATTCCTTGGGGGACAAAAGTCAAGGTTTTAATGGGATACTTGCTGAGATGACTGGAGGCCACCTCGGGCCCTACCATGGAGACAAACTGGATTAACAACACATCTATAAATACACCAAAACTTCCTAAAAGGCTATGTCCTTAATGGGTGAAGTAGGAAAAAACTCATTCTGCAGAGAGAGAGGATAGGAATAAGGGTCTTTACTTGCTTTGGTTCATGGTAGAACAGTTAAATCAAAATATATTTCAGCTACCATTCTTAACCATAATCTGGACCACTGTGGGGCCAGAATTCAAACTAGTTGTGTGACCTGAAAAACCAAGGTAAAAAACTGACTTAAAAATACGTGGTACCCCTAGACACTCAAATTATCTCTGAAAAAAAAAAATCTGATTTCTAGCCTCAAAAAAATTACAATGAAGTTCCAAAGACCATGGGCTCACAGTTTAAAAAAATCACAAGAAACAAGCATGTATGAGTCAGAGCCAATGAATAGCAAACTATATAATTAGACCAACAAAGACTGCAGATAATATAATTATCAGATGTACAATATGAAATAAGTATTTTTAATATGCTTGAAGAAATAAAATAGGGAGAAAAGTATGATACAGGAATAGGAGACTATTAAAACTGACCAGGCAGATTTGAAAACAATTTATATTAACTATGGACTTTGTATATGCATGTTAAAATTTCTAGGACAACTAAGGTATGGAACTTAAAAATTAGGGTAAGAGGATGGGAAAGCTCAAGCAATTCAAAAGCAAAGAGAAGAAGTATGAAAAACAAGACATGGAAAATATTAAAATAAGATAGCGGAAATAAAGATCAGCACTCATGGTTGACGTAAATGGATTAAGTGTGTCACTTAAAAGATTGTCAGACTAGATAAAAAATTTAAGTACATGTTGTTTACTAGAGACATAAAATATAGGGACACAGAAATGTTGAAAGTAAAAGGATAATAAAAGAGAAATTAAAGATATACCAAAACATTAAAGAAAGAGAACTGGTAGCAAGCTAACTATTTCCAATTATGGTGTAGAAATAAACAAGATACTTCTTCATAATAAAGAAAAGAGTTTGGATAAGGAACTCTTATCCAAAGAGTTTGGTGGCTGGTTCATTGGTTGGTTGGTTAATTATACACATAAAATTTGAGAATTCAAAGAAATGCAAATGAAATTCCAGAAAGGGATAAACCCTTGCTAAGTTGCTACTGACAAAAGAAATTAAAGACAAAAATAAATGGAGAGATATACCATGTTCATGGATTGGAAGACTCAATTTTGTTAAGATGTCAATTCTCTTATATTTAATCTATAAATTAAGCATCACCTTAATCAAAATTTCAACAAATTCTAAAATAGAAGTTAACAAATTAATTCCACGATATGGAAATGTAAAGTTTAAGAACAGCCAAAATAATCCTGAATGAGACCATGAAATTTGGAGGACTCTCACTACCTGCTTTCAAGAGTTACTTTAAAGAAGTAGTTCTCAATTGTAGGTGATTTTGTCCCCTAGAGGACATTTAGCATTGTTGAGACATTTTTGGTTGCCACACTGGGGGGATGTTAATAGCACCTGGTGGGTAGAGACCAGGGGTGCTGCTAAACATCCTGTTAATACATGGGATAGCCTCCCATGACAAATAAGTATGAGGCCCAAAATGTCAACAGTGCTGAGGTTGAGAAATTCTGCTCTAAAGCTACAATAATCAAGACAGTACAAGAACAGAGAAAAAGACCAACAGAATTAAAGTCCAGACTGGCACAAATCAACTGATTTTCCACAGCAGAGCAATGCAATTCAGTAAGAAAAAGAAAGTCTTTTTAACCAAAACAGTTGTAAAAACAGGTTATCAGTATTAAAAAAACAGTAACAAAAAACCCCTCAAACCTTTATCTTACTCCATATACAAAAATTAAATTGAGATAGAAAAGTGACCTAAACATAAAAACTAAAACAATAAAAATTCTAGGGAAAAAAGGGAGAATATTTTCATGCCTTTGGGGTCATACAAGAAACATTAATGAATTGCAAAAACATGCAGAGTAAAGCAAGATCGGCACAAAAGAATACATATTGTATGATTCCATCTACATAAAATCTAAGAGCAAGTAAAAATAATCAAAGATGATAGAATCAAAAATGTGGCTGCCTAGGGCAGAAGAACAAGAGTGGATGGTGGAATTCACCAGGGTGAACTTCTTGGTGATGAAATTTTCTGTATAACTTGCAGAAGACCTCCAACAGCCCAAACCACATGAGCTTTTACAGGACCTGCTGTCAACTCTAAGAGGGTGAAGGTATGGTTTTGTCTCGGCGACATCTTTCTTGCTGGCAACTTTGATTCTACCTCCTTCCTTGGCTTGATTCTTTAGTATGTCAACATGCTCTCAGCTATCACCTTCAGAAACTCTGTGCACATGGGCTGGGTCTTGCAAAATGGAACAACATATTCTTATCATATGATCTGGCCCTCCAGCTCCTTGGTATCAATGGACCAAAATGAGTCAAATGCTTATATCTACCCAGAAACCTGCATCCGGAGGTGCAGGGGTGGTGATTGCTATTGTCAAACTCATCAAACTCTACACTTAAGTTCTGCATATTCTGTTGCACATAAATTACAATAGCAATAAAAGAAAATTTTAAGAAAAAGTGGCAGCTGCATTACTACAAGATAAACTATGGAAAAGGGGTTTTTAGAGTTGAGAGAGTACATATTTAGGAGGTTCAATATAACAGAAGGATACAAATTCTAAACTTGTATGTAATAAGAGCTTCAAAACATATAAAAGCAAATATTGAGAGAACTAAGAGGAAAAATAATACAAATTCATAAGATTTTAGCAATATATCAACTGAAAGGTTATGCCTATAAAGTATATTTAACTGCATAAATATTTAATTGTATGAACTATGTATATTTAAATAACACAACTAGCAAACTATCTAAATTTCAAGCACAATAGAGTATTTATAAAAAGTGATCATATACTAGGACATAAGGTAAATCTTGACAAAATCAAAGAAAATAGTATAACACAGACCACCTATTCAAATCATAACAAAATAATGTTACAAAGTAGAAACTTGAAAATAAGTAGCAGTTCTGAAAATTAGAAGCACACTTCTAAGTAATCTATAGATTAAAGAAGAAATAAGACATACACATATATAGTCAATTGATTTTTGGGAAAGGTGCAAAATCAAATCAATGGAGAAAGGATAGGCTTTTAACAAATGATGCTGGAAAAACTAGACATCTATATATAAAAAAAAGGAAGCTTAGCCTGAACACTACACCTTATACAAAAATTAACTCAAACATGGACTACAGATCTCAACATAAACCATAAAACTATACAACTTTTAAAAGAAAACATAGGAGAAATCTTCATGATCTCACAGGCAAAGACCTTCTAAATATGCCACCAAAAGCATGATTCATAAAAGAAAAAAAGACCCTGATCAACAGGGTCTCCTCAAAATTAGACATTATTAGCACAAAAGACACCACTGAAAAAAAATTTTTTAAAGAACTATAGAATGGGAGTTATTTGCAAATCATGTATCTGAAGGAAGATCTATATCCAGAAGATATAAAGATTGCTCAAAACCCACTATTAAGAAAATAACCCAATTTAGAAATGGGCAAAGGCTTGAACAGATACTTAACCAAAAAGGATAGAGATGGTAAATAGGTATACGAAAAGATAAAAGCTCAATATCATTAGCAATTAGGGAAATTCAAAACCACAATGAGACAGCACTACATACCCACTCAAATGGCTAAAACTGAGGGTGAGGGAAGGGGATGGACAATACCAAATGCTCAAGAGCATGTGGAGCAACTGGAGCTCTTGTACACTGCCTGTGGGAATGCAAAACTGCCATCACTTTGGAAAACAGTTTGACAGTTTCCTATAAAGTTGAACATGTACTTACCATCTGACTCAGTATTTTCTCCTAGGTATTTACTGAAGAGAAATGAAAGTATATGTCCACACAAATTTGCATATGAATGTTGTGGTTTTATTTGTAACAGTCAAAAACTGGAAACCAAATTAACAGGTGAATGAGTAAAAAATTGTGATATATGAAGACAGTGGAATTCTATTCAACAGAAAAAAGGAGCAAACTATTGATACATGCAAAATAAATCATAAGGATTTAAATGTGCCCACTGGATTTGGTACCTAGCTAATAGTTCATAATAGGTCACTGGTCATTTATCCTTCAGAGTGGTTTGAACTGTATGGTATGTGTAAGAAAGGAGCATACAGTGGATTGGGAGTAAACGAGAAGCGAAGAAATAGAGACAGTAATTGAAGACTAATCTTTCAAGGAGCTTTGCTGTGAAGGGAAAGAGAGATTAGGTTGGTAATCTAGAGTATGATAAAGATTGAAATTAGGGGTATGCCTTGAACAAATTTATAGGCTGTAGGGAAAGGTACTGTAGAGAGACAGAGATTGAAAACTTGAGAGAATATAACAGATGGAAAAAAACCCTGGAAAACTGGAAGAGAACAAGATTCAGAGACAAAAAAGTAGAGGAAAGCTGAATAATGTTGACACACATTTGTCTGTGGGTGGAACAGGAAGTTATTCAGTTTCTGCATCCTTTGGCTTTTCATTTTCTCTGTGAAATAGAAGATGAAGTCATCTGTGGAAAGTGAAGAAGAGGTGGAGTAGGAACTTCAGGAGGGTGAAAGAGATTTGAAATAGCTGTTGTGGGAAGTGGAGAAAAAAACTAACTTGAGACAAGTATAAGGCTGGAGAAAATTTAAAGTCCAGCAAAGGTTACAAACCACGAATTATGTCAAACTGCTGTAAAAGTTTCTGAATGTCCAGGGATAAGCCTCAAGCAAGTAAGGAGAAAGAAACTTTCATCACTGATGGCTTGTAATAAAGATTGTGGTCTACACTGGGAGTAGCACTGACCTAGTCCTACAATTGCCTTCTCCTAGCTTCTAGACCTGTTCCTACTGCAAACCATTCTCCTCAGTAATGCTTGTGCATCTTATAAAAAGAAATCTGATCATTTTAATCATTTAACTCATTCAACAGCCTCTCAGATTCAAATAAAATATGAAGGTATTAAAATACAAACAAGGTCCTTCTGAAACATCTCTTAACAATAACTCTGTCATCCATCTCATCTTTCAGTTATATGAACTAATCCCAGGTCCACGAATGTAACATGGTCTCTCTCATGTCCCCGTGACTTTGTACATGAAATTCTCTTTCAGAGCTGTCCTTCCCCCTCATTCCTTGACCTTTCACCATCAAAATTTAACTAAGATGTCACTTCCTTAATTAGGTGTATTACAAAAAATGCACTGTCTAACTACACAGGCTACAATTCACAACATAATTCTATAAAAAATGTCCCCTTGGAATCGTACAAACTGAGGGCTGGGTATCTCACTTCCATCTTCCCAAGGTAAGCATCCTGGGCCTATCTACATATATACTTTAACTGTAATTTATTTACAAAAATTAAGGTACAAGTTTCTTCAAGGTAGGGATTGTGTCAGGGAAGATTCCTTGGCCTCATAAATTAGAATAGGTATCATAATCACTGTTTTCCTTCATAAAACAAAGATTGTAAGTACTAATAGGTAACAACAAAA
The DNA here is from genome assembly GCF_036321535.1 of Camelus dromedarius. Classification (NCBI taxonomy): domain Eukaryota; kingdom Metazoa; phylum Chordata; class Mammalia; order Artiodactyla; family Camelidae; genus Camelus; species Camelus dromedarius. The sequence continues at coordinate 48,353,634 of NC_087451.1, forward strand.
ACAGCTAATGTTTATTGAGTATTTACTATGGGCAAGGCACTATACTAAGCATTTTATATATATTATCTCATTCAATTCTCACAAGAACCTGAGATAGACACAATTATAATTCCTATTTTATATAAGAGGAAACTGAGGAACAAAGAGCTAAAGCAATTTGCCTGAAGTCAGCTGGCCAATATTTAACAGAATGCGAATTTGGGTAAATTATCTCATATTTGTTTGTAATGTCTGCCTTCCCTATCTAACATCATATTAATTTTGTTCCCACTATGCCCTCAGTGCTCAAAGCATGGTACACAGGCCTTCAATAAATATGTCTGCTAACTTGAAGATGGTTCTAAATTCAGCCAGACATTTACATTTAGCCCTACTAAATCTCCGCTTGTCAATATCTGCCCATCATTCTTATAGCACTTTCTCTAAATGCTTGTCATCTGCTATACTGGCCATCTCTCCTAGCTCCTATTGATTTGAAATTTGATAAGCCTGCTATGTTATTGTCCAAGTTATTAATAAAAATGTCACAAGTCCTATATTTAGGTTCAGAAAATTATTTCTGACATCTTAAATTTTGGACATTTACTCAACTAAACTGAAATCACAGCTATTTAAACTATTTAAAAGGTTAAAGAATAGACATTACTTTGGTAGAATTTTCCATAAAACATTATTTTGCCTTAACTTTTCTCAAGGCATGCAGTTTTTCAACAGGTAGATAAACACTCCTTTCTCATTTCATTCAGTTTAATTATATATTAGCTTTCAAATGCACTTATCAAGTTTTCTCATTTTGTCACGATTTCTTTCTGCTAAACCCTTATTTGTCATAAAAGCTCCAGAAGAAAAAGCAGGGAAGAAGATGTTCCATATTACTAACTGAACTTTATGAGGGTGAGGGGGTAAACCTTCCATGAGTTTGACTCTACAAACATCTCTGGAGAAAGAAATTAGGAATTTTCTTTATACAGACAAAACATAAAAGCATGTTCAGACTGTATAACTATCTGCCTTTTCAGGAAAGCATTTCAGGGAATATTTTTCAAGAATAAAGTTCAATAAGAAACATACAACAAAATTATTTGTTTTTAAAACCTGAACACTGAGAAACAAAATAAGAAAATGAGCATACTGAGGAAAAAATGGTGTATATACAAGTCTTCAAGTTTGAATTATTTTTCCTCTTGGAAGCTATATTAAGCTTTATAGTTGAAGAATGCTAGCATCAGACATTAACATTACTCACTCATGAAGTTTGGGGGTAAAGTGTTTCAGTTGTATTATAATGTAACAAACAGAAAAAAGGTAAGAGGTGATTTGATTACTGTCTTAAAGATAAAACAGTTGTCAACCTATCATAATTTAATAATCTTTGCTAGAAGTATTTATCTCATAATTTATTATGTTAATCAAAAAAGAAAATAATAATTCGTTAATCAACACACATGACTTTAATATTAAATTTTTCATCATTATCCAGAGACACCACAGTGCATTTTAGTAAAATATAAAATATTTACCTAAAACATACAATTCCAGGTTTGATTTTTAATAAGTAAGGATTTTTTTTTTAAACCTATAAATTTACTTCACGAATATTCAGTCACTCTTGGAGACTTTAAGTAGCTTAATAATGGTATTTACATTCAGTGAAAGAGAACTAAATGAAAGGAAATGTGCATAAAGTTAGTATCAGATACAGAACTCTTAACCAGAAGGGCAAGAGGACAATAAAACTCAGAATTAAGCCACTATATGAAGATAATGGAGTCACTACTGCAGGGGTTCTAAGAAAAAATGCCAACAACTTGCCCCATCTATAATAGTTTTCTCTCTCTGGAGGTTCAATACAATTATTATTTATGCAGTTTCAACTGACATCACCTCTCAAATTTTCCCCACTAAATTATATGGCATGACTTTCTAAAATGTTAATTTTATAATAATTTGAGAAATCCAATATATCCCCTATATAGAAAAATTGAAGGAGGGTATCATCCATCACTAGAGTACTAACTGAGTGAACTGGATAAGTGATCTTTATGCCTCTTCTGCACCTACCACCAAAAAATAAAGTTTCTAAGGACATAAGCTGTATTTCTAGTTTTGAGGTAGAATGGATCCTCATTAGATACATGAAGTACAGAGACCCCAAAAGCTATATGATAACTTTTATTACTCTCATTCAAGTTAGGAACTCATATGACATAGAAATATCACACAAATTAGCTGGTGCTACTTTTGTCACTAGCACTGTTAAGTCGTAACTAAGGCATCAGAAAAATCATCTCTGGGATAGTTCAAAATCATTTTTAAAACTTTTTTTTTTAAGTTTTCTTTGAACTATAAGATTATGGGCCCTTTTAAAAAATATCTCACAGAATTACAGAATACTAAAACTGGAAAAACTAGTACTTCAACCTTCCAATTCTCAACAACTTGAATCATTGAAGAAGTCTATGTAAAACTAACTATTCCTACTACCATCTCTTATAGACCATGTTTACTAAGAATTAGTTATCTGAGAATGCAGTGTTTAAAGAACAGCAGGTGTTAGTATTAAAATTCAGGGGTTATTCCCTAAAACGAAATTCCCCAGAACTCAGATTCAAAAATACAACAGAATAATTACAGTTTAAGTAAAGAGAAAAACAATGAGTTTAATAGAAAAGAATTATTTTTATTTAGTAAGATAAACAAAGTGGTGACACTTATGCAAATATCTTTGAAGCTATCATGGACACCATAAAAAGTAAGCTAGAGAAGAAATTTTTAAGTGTGCCGCAAAGAACCACTTTTATATTTAACCTAGTTCAATGTTTCCTCTGGTTTTAGGAGTTTGAATAAATGGGGCAACCATGCTCTAAAGCATAAAGATTCTGTATAAACCCTTACTCATCTCTTCCCTCAAAGATTCATTAAATTGTTGACAATAAAACAAACTCATCTCAATTTTTAATCATATTTTTTAATTAGAGATCAAATTTGTTAAGTTACTGCATTCTCTATTTACATCTTTCTTTATGGGACTCAAAGTACTTATAAAGTTCATTTAAACTTTACCATTTGTATAAAGCAAATACAAACTATAAGCAAAACTAAACAACAAATTGTTTAGGAAATTTTGAGGGGTGATAGAACTATTCTAAAGCTGGATTATGGTAATGGATGCACAACTGTATATGAACTATATACTTTAAATGGGAGAATTTCATAGCATGTAAACTATACCTCAATACAACTCTTTTTAAAATAAAGCATCAAGAGAATGAGAAGATAAGCCACAGACTAGGAGAAATATTTGCAAAAGACATATTTAATAAATAATTTTATCCAAAATATACAAAGAACAATTAAAAATAATAAGAAAACAAAAAACACCCAATTAAAAAATAGGCCAAAGACCTTAACAGAAACCTCACCAAAGGAAAAATACAGATGGCACATAAGTATATGAGGAGATGATCCACATCGCATGCTATTAGGGAAATCCAAGTAGGAGATACCACTACACATTGCTTAGAATGGCCAAAATTCAGACCATCACCACCACCAACTGCTAGCAAGTACTTGGAACAACAGGAACTCTCATTCATTGCTGGTTGAACCATTCTGGAAGGCAGATTGGCAATTTCTTACAAAACCAAACATACTCTTACCATACAATCCAGCAATCAAGCTCCTTGGTACTTACCCAAAGCTGTGAGAATTTATGTCCACACAAAAACCTGCACATGAATGTGTACACCTGCTTTATTCATAATTACCAAAGTAACTAAATGTCCTTCAGTAGGTGAATGGATAAATAACCTGTGGTACATCCAGACAATGGAATATTAGTCAGCACTAGAAAGGAATGAGCTATCAATCCATAAATAGACATAGAGGAACCTTAAATGCATATTACTAAGTGAAAGAAGCCAACCTGAAAAGGCATCATGCTATATGATTCCAATTACATGACATGAAAAGAGAAAACTATGGAAGCAGTAAAAAGATCAGTAGTTGCCAGAGGTTTAGGGGGATGGATAAATGAAGAAACCGAGCACTGAAGATTTTCAGGGCAGTGAAGCTATTCTGTATGATACTACAATGGTGATACTTGTCATTATACATTTGTTAAAATCCATAGAATGTACAACACCAAGAGTAAACCCTAATGTAAACGCATACTTTGGGTGATAATGATGTGTCAATGTAGGTTCATCAATTGTAACAAATGTATCACTCTAGTTCAGGATGTTCATAGTGGAGGAGGCTGTGCATGTGCAGGATCAGTGGGTTTATGGGAACTCTCTGTACTTTCTGCTCAATTTTGCTGTGAACTTAAAACTAAAACCTGAAAAATAAAGTCTATTTAGAACAAAAGCAAAATAAAATAAAATAAAATAAAATAAAATAAAGCAGATTATACACCATGATTAAGTGGGATTTATCTCAGGAATGCAAGTTGGATCAACATTTAAAAATCAATTAATGTTCAACACCCTTTCATAATTAAAATACTCAACAAACTAAGAATAAAAGAGAACCTTCTCAATCTGATATGCAGCATCTGGAAAAACCCACAGCTAACACACTTAGCAGAGAAAGACTGAATGACTTCTAAAGGCAAGAAACAAAGTATGTCTTCTCTTGCCCCAGAAATTAGACAAGAAAACTAAGGCAGCAAGATTGTAAAGAAAAACTCTATTTGCAGATGGCATGATCTTGTATATAGAAAATTATAAGGAACATATTTTTTAAAAGTATTAGAACTAATAAAACATGTTCAGCCAGGATGCAGGGCAAGATTAATATACAAAAATCAGTTGTACACACAAGTAATGGGCAATCCCAAAATAAAATTAAGAAAGCAATACCAATTACAATATCATTAAAAACAATTTTTTTAAAAACTTAGGGATAAATTTAACAAGAAGTATAAAACATACTCTGAAAAGAAAACTGTCCAAGAAATTAAAGATCTAAAAAAATGGGAAAATATCCCATGTTCATGGATTAGAAGACTTAATATTGTCTTTTTTAATTGAAGTATAATTGATTTACAATGAGAAGACTTCATATTGTTAAGATAATAATATTTCTCAAATTGATATACAGATTCAGTGCAATCCCTATCAAAATCCCATCTGGCTTTTTTGCAGAAATTGGCAAGCCAATACTAAAATTCATATAAAAATGCAAGGAACTGAGACTAGCCAAGACAATCTTAAAAAAAAAAACAAAAACAAAGTTGGAAGACACAAATTTCCCTATTTTACAACTTACTACAAAAGTTATAGTAATCAACAGTGTGATACTGGCACAGGGAGAGATTTATAAATCAATGGAATAGAATTGAGAATCCAGAAATAAACCCTTATATTTATGGTCAACAGATTTTCAACAAGAGTGCCAATGCCATTCAGTTGGGAAATAGTAACAGTCTGGTAATGGGACAAGTAGGTATCCACAAGCAAGAGAATGAAGTTAGACCCCTGACCTCACATGATACAAAAATTAACTCAAAATGGATCACAGACCTAAATCTAACAGCTAAAACTATAAAACTCTTAGAAGAAAATACAGATGTAAATCTTCATGATTCTGAATTAGGCAAAACCTTCTTAGATATGACACCAAAGAGAAAGTAACAAAAAAACAAATAAACTGGACTTCATCAAAATTAAAAACTTTTAGGCTTCAATGGACACCATCAAGAAAGTGAAAAGACAAGCCACAGAATGGGAGAATATATTTGCAAACTTATATTTGATCATGGACTGGTAACTGAAATACATAAAGAACTTATTAACAACTCAATAAAAATATAACCCAATTTAAAAAAGGACTTGAACAGACATTTCTCCAAAGATACACAAATAATCAATAATCAACAAGCACATGAAAAAATGCTCAACATCATTCGTCATTAGGAAAATACAAATCAAAACCACAATGAAGTACCAGTTCACACCTACTAAAATGACTGTAATGTAACTACAAACAAGAAGACAACAGTAAGTGTTTACATGGATGTAGAGAAATTAGAACCCTCTTACATTGCTGGTGGGGATGTAAAATCATTCAGCTACTGTGGAAAACAGTTTGGTGGTTCCTCAAAAAGTTAAACACAGAGTTAGCAGATGCTAAATGACCTGGCGATTCTATTCCTAAGTATATACCCAAGAGAAATGAAAATACATGTTCACTTAAAACTTTTACAAGAAAGTTCATAAATAGTATTCAAAATAGCCAAAAAGTAGAAACAATCCTAATATCCAACAACTGATGAATGGATAAACAAAATGTGGCATATATCCATACAAAAGAATATCATTTCGGCATAAAAAGTGATGAAGTACTGATATATGCTACAGCATGGATAATTCAACTTTGAAAACATGCTAAGTGAAAGAAGTCAGTCACAAAAGATTACATGGTGTATGATTCTATTTATATGAAATGTACAGAATAGGCAAATCTAGAGACACTGAAAGATTAATAGTTGCCAAGGGAATGGGGAATGATTTGCTAATAAGAATGAGGTTTCTTTTGGTGGTGATGAAAATGCTCTAAACTTAAAATGAAAATTTACTTTGTTCATATACAAAAAGAACATTATATTGTACACTCTAAGTGGACAAACTGCATGATGTGAATTATATCTCAAGAAAGACATTTTTTAAAAAGCAAGTAATTCCACAGTTCTCATGATAGTGGCTTCCTCTTAGTGGGGGAGGTAAGGCAGAGAGATAGGGTAGGATGTGCTTTAAGAGCAGCTTCAACAAAGTTATTTTATGTTTATTTCTTAGGCTGGGTTATGGGTTCACAGATACTTTTAAAAATTATACTTCATAACTTCCATCATATCTCATAAATGTATCAAATTATGTTTACTTGTTTGTTTAAAGAGCACAGGCCTGTGTGAAAACCCCAATCTACCACTTGTCAGCTATGAAGCCTGAGGCAAGTCACTCAGACCCTTCTGAGCTGTAGATTCCTCCTCTAAAAATAGGGACACCATAATGTACCTCCTTAGGGTTATTCTTTATAATAAATTCTTAGGGTTTCTTTAAAATCCAAAGTGAAAATCCTCTATACTCTCAGTTCACTATAATAACCATTGTTGGTAAATATCCTTCCAGACTTTTCCAGAACATGAGAGTAATTTTTCTTATATTTTAAAGGGACAATCTTTCACATTGATTTTCACGTAATAAACTGTGAGCATCTTTCAAATTAAACCACTTCACTATTCATAGACATTTAGATTGCTTTCAGTCTGAGGGGGTTTCCCCAATTTTTTCATTTTTTTCTTTTAGACATTTTTATGGTATATTTTACCAAATACACATCTTAAATTTCTACACAGGCAAATCTGATGTTGCTGTCTTGCTTTGAGGTCAAGGAAATACATACTCTCCTTCCAAGATGATAAAAATGGTTATCTATATTTTCTTCTTACTTTTTTGGCTTTGTTTTTTACATTTAAATCTTTAATCCACCTGGACTTTTTGTACATGATGAACAGGGATCTAACTTCATCCCTCCCCAGCACTAGCTAAACACCCAACAAAGATACAAAATAAACTAGTGGTGTGTTGGAGCTGGTTCATACTGGCTCCTGAGAGACTGTTACATTTTATGAAATTTTGTAAAGCTGACTGAAACATTGCCATTGTTAAAAACTAAATTATATAAACTTACAATGAAATAAATCATATTTAAAATAAAGGTAATAAATACTCAGAAATCATCATTCCTAATTATTTTATTATGATTTATGCTTTTAAATTAACATCTTCTTTGCCTGTATGGGAAAAATACTTTATAATGATGTGCTACTGTGTTTCTTTTTCCAATTCAGGATTTAGTGACGTCAGGTTGGTAGCTTGAAATTGATCATTAGAGGAGTATTAGTATTTACCACAGAAATTGGCAAGCCCTACGAACCAGGGCTTTTTTTTTTTTTAATTTTTCAGTGGCTCTGTTATTAAATATATACCAACACACCATAGAAATAAGCCATTCTTTCTCACTTTTAAAGAGGATCTCTACTACACACTAATCTACCATTTATTTCATAAATTCATAGAACAGAATAAGGAGCTTAGTATTAAATAAACTTTTTTTTTTCTGAGCTTGCATCATAGACTGCTTTGGTATGCTTTGATGAATTAGGTGGCACTTTATACACAGTTTCTATTTTTCTAACATGAGATCACAATACTACATTGAGAATGTATTTTTCCTAAACAATTCAACAGCATTCTTAATGTAGACTATAGAAAGTAGTAGCAAAATAAAGGACTCTTTTGGGGAATAGCTGGTTATAGTATATTATTTTTGGATGAGAGCTCTTTACTCTTAAGAAAAAAAATCCAAACACAACAAAACAAAATCACTACCATGGGGTCATCTAAACACCACTCTGTTTTCTCATAAAAATTCCTCATTGCATGAGGAAGTAGGGATCTACGTAATGGCAAGAGCCAGTGATAGTACTTTTCTTTGACAGTCACCATCTCGTAAAGACTTAGTATTAGCAACTTTTAATTCAACAACAAACACTTATTAAGTACCCACCAAGGACCATATTAGGCTCTGGAGATGCAAATGAGACATGGCCCTAAGCCTTTGAAGTGCTCATCATTTTTAGTGGATCAGTGGGTAGAGAATGTGTCATAATTGATTACAAGCATTTGCTCTGATTAGCACTGAGAGGGAAAGAGAGACAGAAACATTGATTTCCATTTGTCTTCTAAGGATAAGTATTTACCTTAAGAAAAAAAAATCAAAGTATTAAAAAAAAAAAGTCTGCCCACCTACAGAGACAAGCTGACACGTGTTGGTAACTAGATCTTGAGCATCCATACCTATTTTCATGTCTTTCCTGCTGAGGTACTTTAAGAAGTTAGCGATCTATTTGCAGACAACACTATCAACTGCCATCAAGTAAACCACTATCTGCTGCATATATATTTCTTACCTGTCACAAGCCATTTAGATTTGAACTCCAGCTGCCTCATTCTAGGTGTTTATGTTATTAAACTATGTAATGTAATAGCTGGGTGAACTCAATAAAACAATCCACTTTTGCACATAAACAAAAGACTTGACTTTTAAAGACTTGCTGTTCAGTTAGAGTTTCCAGTAAACAAAATATCTCACTGTAGCCCAAGGGGCAAACACAGCAGCCGCCCTTTTTCATACACACATTTGTGGCTTAATATACACAGAGTGATGATTCCAACCACCTCTAGTCACTAACTAATATTTTAAACTTTAAAATCTATTTCTTAGGGATTTGTGCTATATATAGAAATAATCATTATCCTTTGGGAAACAATGGTTCATTTACTGAAAACGAGTTTAACAAAGGAATTATTTGGTACTGAAAAATACAGAGCCGTGAATTGGGTGACACAAATCACAACATCATCAGCTCATGTGACTGTATTAGGGTAATTTTCTTCAAAAAAAAAAAAAAACAAAAAACAAAACAAAAACTATAGTAACTTAAAATTTAGCTTCAACAATGTAATATCCTTAATCATGTCTTATGTCACAAAACTGTGAAACTAGATCTTAGGCTCTTATTTTGAAAATGTCCCTTAACTCTCCAATCTGAGATAAATGCCACAAAAAAGAAAAACTCTGCAGAATGGAATATTTCTATTCTGCCTGAAGCCTAGTTTTGACTGGTATGTTTCAGTTGCACATTTGATTCACACTGAATTTTGTTTTAAGTATTAGGAGAATAAATAGCATTCCAGAAAGTCACAAGCTTGAAAACTTCCAGTTTCTTCTCTAGTTGGAGAGCTTACAAAACTTATTACATGGAACAGTGAGTTGATGCAGTGACCATAAATTTCTTAACATTGTAAGTCTAAATTTAATCAAGATCCAATCTCAGCAAGTTCTGTAAAAATAGCCTCAAAGCAGATAAAGCAAAAGTCACAGAATGTTAATCTAGAAGAATGGTTTATGGATATATCGTTGTACAGTTCTTTCAAATTTTCAGGTTTAAAATTTTTCAAAAAAGTAAAAGCAGGAGGGGCAAGATATCCTCAAAGCAGATACACAACACGATTACATACAACATGAAAAGAGTGCGTTATTTTCCACCAAAAGCCTTGTAGCTCATGACATTAAACTTTTACCAGAAACTTTAGAATCACTGACACACACAAAAAAAGAGTATTCTAAATACTCTATTTTTTTTTCAGAAGCATTGTTCCCGGTTTCATCTATAGAGTTTTTGTTTTTTATTTGTTTTGTTTTGCTTTTAGAAGAACACTTCCTCCATTTTCAATGGGCATTAAGTTGGACAGGTATTACTGGTAAAGCAGCAAAGGAGCAAAGGTTCTGGCTCGGCCTCTTACCAGCTGTGTAACCTTGAATAAATCTCTCAGCTTCTCTGCGTCTCAATTTTCCCACTTATAAAATGAGGCAGTTACACTAGATGCATTCTAAAGTATCTTGCAACTCCATAATTCCTTTTAGATAGAGCTCTAGGCTTGTGAGAATGAAAAAATTAGCCCTCCAGAAAAAAGGCCAAAATCTACCTTTGCAATGTTAGTGAAACAAACAGGATACAAAACTGTAAATGTACAATGTAATAATCATGATCCCAACTCTAATATTATTACAAACACACACATTCCAGGTAAAAAAAAGTTATACCAAAATACTATTAGTGGCTATTTCTGAGTTGTAGGTTAAAAACAGCTTTTCTGATTTTCAGAGTTTCTTATGATAAACATATTATTACTTTGATAATAGGGTAGGAGGAGGGAGTTAAAGAATAAGGAAAACCCTCCTTTTATGCGCTAAGGGAAATTTTACCTTTGGAAGGCAGTCTATACTTTGAATTTTTCAAAAACAGTTGGGCTTTAATCAGAAAAAAAAAAAAATCTCTGGTATTATCATGTACTTGATACCTGACAACAATCACACAAAAGCTAGTTATCTGCCGTAGGTTAGTAAGCTTTAAGGAGATACTCTATTTTTTCACATGTCCTGAAATTGGTAATAAGTCTGACAGCTGACAAATACATAGTGCCAAGCACAGTTCTAAGACTTTACGTATGTATTGATTCACCAAATCCTCACAATACCCTATGAGGTAGATATACCAGTATTTACTATCCCCACTTTACACACGACAACCATGAGGCACATAAAGGTTAAATAATTCACCCACAGCTAATAAGGGCAAGATTTAAATCCAGGCCGTCTGCTATCAGAGTACAGGCTCTTAACTATTAAACTACCCTGTCCCTTTGTACTTAAGTGCTGTCCTCCTCAGGTCATTCTTTAACTTAACTGCTTTTGCTCTCAAAGTTCTTCTAAACTACTTTTCTTTTACCTGAAAAGAAATAATATTTAAGTACTGATATAAAAAGACTGGCCAACCTTTTAACTTGCTAGCTTAAAAGTTTAATTCATTTCTGAGTCATTACTTCAAACATACAGGAAGTATACTTTAATCTCCATATATATCACTAAGTAAACAACATTATAACATCTGAGGAATTAAATAAATAGCATTAATTACTGAGTTAAAATTGGAATGTTTTAATAAGGGAGGACGCTTTATTGATTGACATTATTTGTCCTCATGACCTTCTGTGAAAAGAGTCCCTAAAACCAACTAGGTTGTACCTTTCTAAAATTTCTATTTTATTGAAATGACATTTTTAAACCATGTTGCAATTAACCGTTTTGGTTTCTGAAAGAATGCATCAGTATTTATTTTGGACATTGGCTTCAGTACACACCCAATTATCTTCACAATAACCTCAAATACTGTAACATGCAGAACGTGGGAAAAGGAACACAGAGGAAGCCAACCAATTAAACATGGTTGAAGGTTCTCACCTAATTCTTAGGCAATTCAAAACCAAACCAAGTATACTGCGTGCCTTTTTCTGCACAGTACCATTACCTATCAATTTTTATGGCTTCTGGATTACTTTTAATATAGCTCAAAATTACCCACATCTAGCCCCATCAGAGTAAATATAGAATCAATGGTTTCCTATTTTAAAAAATTAAAAAGAGAAGGAAGTGGAGAAGTGAGAAAAAAAAGAACTGCATTGGGCGCCTGTTAACTTCTAAGTGCAATGAGACAATCACCTGATAATTGCACCCTTTGGGTACTTCTGTACTGGTAAGATAATAAAGTGAAATAGTCACCTGGTTTATTTCAATTTACTTACACAATTTGCAAATCTGTAGCTCTCTGCTATGGTGCATTAAGAAAATTAGCATGTAAGAAAAATTACCTGCTTACGTAAATGAGGATGATTTTTATCCATGCAGACAGAAAAAAAAAATAGCTGCAATCTGGGTCAAACGACTAAATTTATCTATTTGTTCAAATGTCTCTCTTCACCTTTTCTCTGTAACTCAGAGCAAGAATTTTAGGTCAAGGAACGGATAAACAAAATGTTTCTGTGTTGCCCATTTCTCTGTAAGAAGTTTGCTGTCTGACACTACTGAGCTCTACATTACTTAAACTGAAAACAAGACTGAGAACTTTATCTAGATAACAAAACCACAACACTGAGAGAGGAAAGAAATCAGTGGAGGATATCTGATCTAACTGAAAAGAAAAGCAAACATGGCAAGGATCAGGTACCAATTTTACCTTCTGCTACTACTTTAGGCAAACAGGGCTTCAGAAAAGAAAAGGGAAATACTCCAAATAATTCAGGGTAGGCAGGACAACTTATCTACAAAGAACATCATTCCAGTTTGTTTTATAAACGGACCAGGTCAAGTTCTTATGAGTCTGACATAAGTTAGATGAGTGTGTTCTTGGTCATTTAATGACTGCCTTCCCAGCATTCGCTGCTGGAATTCATCCCTCCTACTTATCACTGACTCCATCTCCAGGTCCAGGGATGGACCTGATTGCTCCAAAAGTAACCTTATCTTCACTGACACTAACTGGTTCAGAAATGAGTATACAACCCAATAAAGGCCAGAGAGACTCTAGAACTGGGCTGGTCAATAAGGTAGCCAGGAGCCACATAGCTACTGAACACTTGAAATTTGGTTAGTCCAAATTGAGACATGTGGTAGGCACTAAGATACACACTGGATTTTGGACATTTTGTATGGGAAAAAAAGAATGTAAAATATCTAATTAATGATTTCATAGTAATAACATGTTGACATGATAATATTTTTGATATTTTGAGTTAAATAAACTATATTACTAAAATTAATTCACCTGTTTCTTTTCACATTTTTTAATGTGGCCACTGGAAAATTTAAAATCACATTATATGGCTTTAATTATACAGTTGACCCTTCAACAACACGGAGGTTAGAGTTGCTGACACCCTAGTGCAGTCAAAAATCTATGTATAACTTTTGACTCCCCCCAAACTTAATTACTAATAGCCTATGGTTGACTGGAAGGAAGCCTTAGCAATAACACAATCAATTAACACATATTTTGAATGTTATATGTATTACGTACTGTGTTCTTACAACAAAGTAAGCTAGAGGAAAAAAATGCTAAGAAAACCATAGAGAGAAGATGTATTTACAGTGCTGTTTACAAGATGAATCATCTATTAATACCTAACAATATTGTCTTATATGATACAAAACACTAGATATTATATATATCACTAACACTAGACATCAAAGATGAAAATATAATGTGAAAAAGAAATACATATTTATTTACAGGTGTAACTATTCATGCATTGATAACAAAGAAACAGCAATATGGTAGCTTCATGGTAGCCCAGTTTAACCAAGAGTATTGGAAACATTGCTACATTTTTTTAAAAAGCCACTTATCTGTAATAATATGCTGATACACAGTTTGTCCAGCTATGAGTGAGTGAGGGGGGAACATACTACCTGGTAATGTAATTCTTTGAAAGCAAAGTTAAAAAAAAAACACCAAACTAACACACAATTAATTTCATATTAAATATCATTCACCTTATGCCTATGTAAGGATAGACTGGTATCTATATATATTTTATGCATTCATGACATACCTTTAACTTAATTTTTTGATTTTTTAGGTGATGTGGTTCATCTGTAAATTTTTTCAAATTGTCACAGATATCCAAAAAATTTTCCAATAAATTTATTTTTAAAAATCTGCATATAAGTCGATCCACACAGTTCAAACCCGGGTTGCTCAAGGTTCAACTGTATATCTGCTGGTTTGCTGAAGACTTATTTCTATGAAAGTGCTCCCTTCCTGCTGTGGAAGAGCTTCAGGAAGTCACGGTCCCTCTAATCTCTGGGCATTGTGTGCCCTAAACTGCTACTGCCTTAAAGCTGTGACACAGCTCATTTTCTGAGAGGTCCATCTGCAAACCAGCAAATTCCCTATGCAAATTCAAAATTTCAAAGATTCCTAAACACAAAACATTTTAAATCAACTTGCTAGTTAATGTAAGCACTGGTACACAAATCATCATACCTGATTACTCACACACAAAAAAAGACAAAATACCTAATATTCGACTTTATTTAAAAATCACTTCAAATATTTAAGAAAGCAAGCAAACAAAGCCTAAACTACTAAAAAGGTAAAGTACTATCAGGAAAATAATATCAAATTCATATTTAGGAAAAAACTGACTGCCCATTTGCAAATGGCAGGCTCTTCACCACTGCACTGAAACATGTATACAGTGATTATTACCAGTAAGTCAGTAATAGGAGAAGGTAAGTCTCTTGGACAACTTCACATTTAAAATCTGATCCCAAATTTGAAAACTATATAAAAAGTTTTCTGGAAAAGGGTTACCCACCAGAAAAGGGTTACATTTATCTCATTCTACCTTTAAGCAATTTTAGAAGCTATTCAACATCTGTAGTCCTGAAGAAAGTTGTCTTGTGGTCACTAGCAGAATCTACTTGCCCAAAATAATGCCACAATGGTTCACAAATACTAATTCAATTTTATAATGCAAACTTAGGAAACACAGGATTCTACAAATGAGGAAACCAAGACTCAGAGAACTCAAATAACTTTATCAAGGTCAGAGTTGTTGGTAGCAAGGCAGGGGCCAGAACCTGGTCTCCTAACAAGTGTAATTTAGTACTTTATTACCCTGTCATTAAAAAAAGAATTCTTCCCAAGGAAATGGCACCTTGAACATGATAAACATAAAGTTCTCTAGTTTATTAAACAAATAATAACTTGGGGTTTGAGAGAATTGTATTAATAATAAAACAAAGTGCTACTAATACTGAAGACATTCTTTGGAACCAAACATGTATCTCAGAGGGGGAAAAAAATCCCACACAGAATCATTCTCTCATGTGCCATCAATTATTTACTTGCTAAATTCAATAGCCTTTTCTCCACCATAATTTTCTTTGACATTATCTGCACCAAAGATCTCCCACCTTCTTAACAATCTTCTGTCATTTGTAGGCAATCACCATGAACATATTTTCCTATCTGACTGCCCTTTAGTTCCACCTCTGATAATTTCTTCCATCTACAACTGAGAACATTCCCTAAGGCCTAGACCTCAGCTACCTCTACTTTTCCATTTACATATCTTGAAAAAACAATATTCTGAATAAGTCACTCTCTTAAAAACTTCCAATGGTTGCCATTCCCAATGTTTCAACCTTTTTCATTATTGCCCTCCCAGTAGCATTTTTAGACATTTTCCCCCAAACACCCCCTCATGAAATTTTAATGCCATAGATATGCTGTATATCTGTTTATGTACTATATGTATATGTGTGCTTTATTCATAAAAAGAGTAAGGTTTTTTTTGTCCCTCTCCCAAGTACCAATGGTGTCTCAACTCTTCAGTAGGACACACCAGCCTCCTGAGTATCTAGCTCAAGCTTGCATCTCCACCCTTATCCTATCATCTCCAAATACACTTTACGTTAAAAAAAACTCCAGCCCTGTAAGTCTCCGGGTATGGGCCTGTCCACCTATAATGCCCTTCCCAATTAGTTGACTCTCTCACTCTTAAAACTCAGTTGAGGTACTACCTCTTCTTGGAAGTATCCACATCTTTCACAGAAATCCTTCTCTGTATTCTCAGGGAGTATCTCTACTGCTGCATTTATGGCATTTACGAATCTCTCTCCCCCACTAGATCATAATCTCCTTTAAATCCTTATCAGCCAGCACAGTGCCTGGCAAACAGTCAACACAGAGTACATGAGTATTATAAGAACAAGTGAAAATAGTACGTCCTTATGTTTTTTATTTAACAGTTTCAAAATTAGTTTCAACTCTCCATCAAGGGTCCCTGAGAGCAAGGATGTATCACTTTTCATACTGTTTATTTAACTGTAAGCTCCTTCAGGGCAATAACATGACTTAAACATCTTTATATCCCAGTACCAAGCATAGTACAGATAATAGAAACTTGAAAGAGGTTTGCTAAATTATTTATAGAGCTAAGTATCCTCATTAGTGTGTACAATAGTGCTGGACTGTGGGTAGACAATAAAAATACATTGATTAGTGAGTTCCAACAATGTCAAAACCTACTGTCTGATAGCAGATATGATTCAATTAGCCAAACTAATTCAAAACACAGATGTGAAGCTGAGTTTAGGTAAAGAGCACTAATTATCATCAAAGGCAGACAGCCTATATACACTCCGTATACTAACACCATTACAATTAACTATTAAAGTTGAACTCAACATAGTTTCCTTAGAAGTCATCTTTTCATAATGCCAGAGTGCCAGAATTTTTTCTAATCTCTTTTGGCTAGGTACCTGAGAACTACAAACTAAGTCTACGATGACTTACCCCGTGCTTATTGACAGTATTACAACTCCTGCCTAAGGCACTCTCTGTGTTACCCCCAAGCAATAAAAAGATCAAACTGACAAGCTATTTTAGTTAGGAAATCATTGTTGATCTGCATTAGATGACCTGATCAAGAAATAATTCACTAGAGTGTTATGGAAGCACAGGGAATCATAAGTAAAACCCTAATATAATCTTATAATGAAAGAGTTTTCACCCAATGACTTTTCTTTCTATTTGGTTGGATGACAAATGATAGTTTTTGATGACAAAAGTTTCTTTGGCCTTGACAATTTCCACCAAAGAAATCAAATCAGCATATTAAGGAAACATACAGTACATAAACAGTTGATTCTTAACTGCTAGGACATCAACAAATCTAAGAAAAACCACCAAGAATAGATACAAAATTCTACACAATAAAACTACACTGCTCCAAGTTGTGAAGATAATGAAACATTCCAGTGCTCCATTAGAAGATGGTCTTTTATATGAAGGAACAACAACTCTACAGTTGCCTATGCTTTGAGGGATAAATCCCAGAACTTAGATTCAAATAAATATTCAGTATTTTGCAAATATTCTTCTAGCATAACATATGAAAGGGAACTATACCTGCCTCTATTTCTTTTTCAGGACATGCACCAGTGGTGCTAACTGATAGCTTAAAAAGTTGCGTGCAATTTTAAGGGATACGGTGGCTTTAGCTTGTTCGAAAAGGCAATTCTTTCTGAAATGAATGTTTTTAGTAAAAAAGAAAAATCATCCTTTTTTCTTCTGAGCTGATATTCAATAACATTACATGAAATTTCTCCCCAAGAATAAAACAAGTTTCTTTTGTTGTGTTGTGGTTTTGTTTTATTTTTAGTTTTTGAATAAAATTTGCATAATCTTGTCCAGAAGCCTAAGTACAAAATGACTTCCAATGTTACAGGCGATGGAGTTTCTATCGCCCAGAAACCAGTTCAGTGTCATTAGACTGTGTTACTTTTATTCTCTCTCTTTGCCTCTCTACTTTAGGACTATGAACCTGCAGTTTCTAAAAGTGAGTTTGTTTGTAGTTAAAGCAAACAATATAGATTTCCACATTTCTAGTTTCACATGGATGCTTTGTTATGTCTAGAAGAGCAACCGTTTCCTTTTTATGGTGCAGGCTCTGCTTCTTCAAAGCTCTTTTCACAAAGCAGACCCCCCAAAGAATCCAGCTGTGGCTGTTAATCTTGGCTGATACAGAAACTTCTCAATACTACATATTCTTAACTTGTAAACCACAATTAATAACAAAATACACTTTAGGATACTACTCTTTCTGATGCAGCTAACTCCAGCATTTTCCCAAAATTATTCCAAAAGCATTCCCCATTTTTCCAAATTATGGTTTGCTATTTGAGGAGTAAGATGGACCAGAGGAAACATCAGGGGGAAAAAAAATGATGCCTCTAATCTTCACAAGATGAGCAAGCTAGACATCTCTGCCATGCATAAGGATTTACACTGAATAATTTTTCATTAAATCA
Organism: Camelus dromedarius; assembly: GCF_036321535.1. NCBI lineage: Eukaryota > Metazoa > Chordata > Mammalia > Artiodactyla > Camelidae > Camelus > Camelus dromedarius. The sequence goes on from NC_087451.1 coordinate 48,371,919, forward strand.
CACATTTCCCTCACCTCACTGGGATTTTCTTTAACAATTCACACCTTTTCATCCAAACACAAGTAAAATGAATTTCCACTAATGCTGAACTTTCAAAATAAGGATGTCCTTCATTTGTTACATTCTGAGAAGAAAAAAATTTTTAATTTCCTTCCAGGTATGTAAATCCATAATACTTTCTAAAATAGTGCAGATGATCTGACTAGAACATCTACCAAGTCCATACAAACATGTGTATTTTTTACTTTTCATATGTTTGTTTCTAATAAAATAGAACAGAATATTTCACCCCAACTCATAATTCAGCCCTCCTTACCTCCCTGGCATTACAGCACAACTACAGGGACACTCTGTGGTATTTAAAGTCATGCCTCCAAAAACAGTCTGCATGTTGATTTCACCTGATAAATCTGACCATATGTGAAGCCACTTCTACACACATTTACATAAGTTTGAATTTCCTATCAATAATAACTACAATAAAAACAACTAACATTTATTGAGTCCTTACAGTGTGCTAGACAGTATACTCATTGGTTTACAAGGATTACCTCATTTAATCCTTTTACCAATCCTATAAGATAGGTACTATTATTATCCTCATTTTATAGATGAGAAACAAAGAGGTTAAACAATATATCAAGATCACACAGCTAGTAAATAACTAAGTATCACTACAGTGATGCTTTAGTTTCAAACTACTTAAAGTAACCTGCTGAAGGTATTAGAATAATAAAATTCAAAGTTCTCCAACTTTACTTGGAGAACAAAGGCAACGGACTGAATGAATCCCAGGATCTTTGATCTTCCAATTAATCAGATAAGTAAAAAAACCAAAAACACTGATTTTATAAAGTGGAAGCTTCTCCCAGACTCACTTCTATCAAGGTGGCAATATGTACCATTAATTCAGTCTGATATTTCAGATTGCCAATATCAAAATTGCCTGGGTTTAGCAGTCCTCAAACCTCTCTCATGTGGTCAACTTCCTTCAGTGTTCAAAGGTACAGGCTTCATGAGCCCCTGAAGCCTTATGTTCCAATACTTTCCATCCCAATGTTGTCATATCTTTAAGAACAGCAAAACTTAACTTTCCTTTGGCAGGTATGAACTACAGGCGAAAAGGTATTTATATTATCCTCACCAAAGGACTGAGGTTTCTGTTTGTGTGTTGTTTTGTGTTTTGGTTTTGCATTATGAAAATGTCCATATGGGCATCTGGAAGCCTTGACATCTGATAAAGGTCAAATTATATATGATGCTTTGGTAACCCATGAACAACATTCTATCATTGGCAATGAATGTATCTCCAGCTACCCTATGATCATATTACCAGGTAAGCTGGAACCTTTACTTTGAGATAAAACACAGCAGACAGTTGTTAATGAAACCTTAATTGAACTGTCAAAGCACCACCTTTACCAGCAAGCTAATAGGTAATTCACTACTTTTACACAACTGTCCAATACTGATAAGTTATTCCAGTACTTAAATTCAGCAGAAAGATAAATCAAGCCTAGTAGACTAAATTGTTCAGTGATAAATCTGAATGGTAAAATGCTGCATCACTTCTACAAATATCTCTCCCTGTCTACATGGAGGAACAACAATATCCCCCAAAATTATATGCAACATTTTTAGCCATCAGTTAGTACTACTGGGTACATGTCCAGAAAAAGAAACGAGAGCAGATATAGTTTCCTTTCATATGCTACACCAGAAGAAAAATACTAGCACAATGCATTAAACATATTTGGGTCTAAGTGACTCTTATAATGCCCAAGTAGCTATATGGCGCTTTGAATTAAATGATGTATCATTGGTAGAATATTTCTACATTCCATTTTAATCACTTTAGATTGTTGTTTCACATTCATTAGGCGCCTTCTAAATTAAAAAGAAAAATTCTCATTTAGTGAAAAAGTAAAAAAACCTCTCTAATATCTTTAGCTTGGGTTTCAGAATACTAGTGCAATTCACACTGGTTTCATGTTCAAATCTCCAGTTTTAACAATCTGACTCAGGACAGATAGCAGTTAAATTCCAAATATAATAGGCAATTCAGACAACAAGTCATCATATGTAAATATAAAAATAGAAAAGTATTTGCATACTAAAACACACACCTGGAACTCTTCCCTTTTTTCATGCCAAATTGTATTTCACCTGTAACAGCTGACAAAAATAGTCAATGCAGCTAAGTAGAAAAACTTGGTTAAAGAACAAAGAAGGACCTGACCAGGATATCAAATAACCAACCAGCAAAGATGCCAGAGTACTGTGCTAGGTGATGGAAAGAAAAAGAAGTACTCTAGCAGACACAGTCATTATCCTCAAGGGACTTACAAAAGTAGTCAGTGAGACAGAGCAAACCCCAAACAACTGGTCTACAGTTGTAGAAGATGCTACAGATGGAGGTACTTCAAGTGCATGCAAAGAATTCCATAGGTGGTAGACGGTGTCAATCAATGAAAGAATCTGGAATGAACTCAAATCAAACACATTCAGATTTTCATATATCAGTAATTCAGGATACCCACTACCAGAATGTTTGCTGTGGGATATTTTCAGCACTCCAGTTTCTCACCTCCCTCTTTAAAAAAAAATTTTTTTTTCCCTTAGCACCAACTTGAAGTTAAAACTTCTACAAGTCACATCACCATCTGATAGAATTGTAAGCCAATAATACCTTTACAACAGAGTCAAGAATGCTGCAACCCATTACCCTTTCAGTATCTCTAGTTCTTAGCATTGTATGCAAAGCACTAAAATGAAAGCAAGCATCCAGGTCTAAGAAAATCCAAATTCTCAGTAAGTCACTGTCACAATTTAAAGCAAGGAACAATCTTTTTCTGGCCCCATCCCTTTGCCCTCCCCCCCAGCTATGAAATCCTCAAGGGTTAGGCAAGGAACGACAGTTCATGGTGCAATCCCTGAGGATAGGCTATGGAAGGGAAGAGAGGAAGGCAAGAACAGGCAGGTCCCTGAGCAGAGACTGAAGAGGCACCATTAGCGGCTACACGCTTTCCCATCAGGAATCTCACACACCTTGGAGAAGGCAGCACTGCAGCAGCAGCAAGCTCCTTGGAGAGCTAGCTGGGACAAAATTGGACTCTTTTTAAAAACAAACAAAAACCAGAACAGATCACTTAGTAGCTTACTTTATAAAATCCGAAACATAAATAAAGATGGCCAGATATAATGCAAAAATAAAACTCAAATCAATTACAGCCTGAAAAGCAATGACGAAAGGAGACGTTTACCAGGCTAGTTCCAAACAGTTCATTTTCCTGTGGTGATAGGGGTTTTTCTAGACATTAACAAGAATTGTTTTTTAATTGAGGTATAGTTGAAGGAATCTATTTTTGAAGCACTGAAAACATCAATTCACCTTATCCACACCAGAATGCTTAATCCTTGGGGGTGGGGGGGGACCTCAGTTCACTCTAGTTTTGATAGGAATAGGACCCTACAATGATAAACGTATTTTATTATAAACTAGTAATCTTCCTAAGAAGGACAAGTACACAAAATGTTGCATTTAAGAAGCCCTTGGACTTTTAAAAATGTCCTAGCACTAGCAAAGTAGAGCAGTTTCATGTTTAAAAAGTATACTTCCTACTACAGCAACCAACCAAGGGGTAACAGCAACTTACAAGCCACAAAATGACACTAAAACATCACACTGAATGTGGGCCACTGCATAGTTACAGTCTACTGACCTCAATTGTGGTACTCATGTGTGATGCTATATTTAATGCATTCTTATCAAAAGGCTAAAGCTACATACTTTCCAACTGTAGCTTTATGGTTTAAAATAAATCACTCATGCAACAACTTAACTGGTTCAACTATGAACCCTATCTTCCTTCTGGGGATCAAGATCACAAATTGAGGAAAGAAAAGACCAAAAGAATAACAAAATATATCCCAATGACAAGACTGTTATAAGGAATCGAGTTTGGGTCAGTTGTGACATTTGCTGCAATTTGGGCAACTGATTCAAACTAAATCAAACATGAGTGATGGCCAAGCTCTGTGTAGGAATAAGCTTTTCACGCATTCATCTATTTATTGATCCTCTGTTCAGTGGCTTGCCTAGGTTCTACCCAGTAAGTTTGGTAGACAACAAACTTATGTGCATTACTCAACAGAGGGTGCCCCACCAAAACTGGCCATGACTCAAAAGCATAAGCCTAGACGGCCAATGCATTAGGCCTCTTCACCAGGTAAGGCAGGGTGGTTTCCTACAGTTGAGCTGAGAAGCTTGTTCCACTAGGCCAACATGGAGAAAATGGTGAGAAATGAAACTCGCCCAACCACAACCATGAGAAGATACCAGGTGAAGTTGTGTTTTCCTTTTGATACTCACCAGACAACACCAAAGGCTCCATATCCAATAGGTCTATCCGGCTCAATATCCAGCTGCTGTTGTGGATGATGCGAGTGCTGATGATGGTGCGCCTTAACTGTGGCAGCTGCGGCAGCCTGTACCTGAGCTGGGGCTGCCGCAGCTGGTCCAGGAGCCTGACCCGGTGCCGGTGATGGGAAATATGGCTGTTGTTGCCCAGGGTTTAGCATGGCTGCAGCTGCAGCCGCTGCTGCGGCTGCCGCAGCTGCCGAAGAGGTATGCTGCTGTACGGGGTGTACGGCAGCAGCCGACCCGGGATGAAGATGGTGCTGAGGGTGGTGGTGGTGGTGCAGGTGAGGAGGAGGGAGGTGTGGAAGGTGGTGGTGATGGTGGTGGTGGTGACCTGCTGCTGCTGCAGATGTACCGCCATTGTAAGCCGCCATCATTTTTGCGTTGGCTCTTGCGCCACAAAGAGACATTCAAAAAAATGCCCTTTGATTGGAAAGCAAACTGGGTCAAGCTGTCATTTGGCCATTTAAAAATGAAGAAAAACCACTCACTCCACCTCTAAAAACATGGAGCGGAACTGGCTTTATGTCTTCATCAGTCAATCCAGACAACTTAGAGGATCTTGGTGTTGAATTTGGGGGTGAGCGTGTGTGGAAGGGTGTGGGTTGCCCAAAAAAATTAAAGAAAATAAAAAGGAAAAGGAAAAAGGGACCCCTTCCCCCCAGGTTTCCTGCCACAAGTGGGTACTAAAACTCCATCCTTAATTCGGGGGAGGTTCCAACTTTGAATGTGGGAATAAAGGCCAAACCTCCCGACCCCCTGAACTCCACACACGAAAAGGATCAGGTAACACGCCACCCTTGGAATCTTGTAAGAGGCTTGACTCATCTACCCCTTCCATTCCCACATCCTTTTCTAAACACCTACCACCTCCTCAAAAATACAACTGAAAAAAATTCCAACCACCCCAAATTAAAAAGATAGGGGGAAATTCTCGGGGAAACCTGCTTCCCCCCTGGAACTCTCAGGCCTTCCTACATCTCCCCCGCCTTCCCCTCAGGTTGACCTGATTGGAGGGGGGGTACCAAACTTTCCAGAACAGAAAAGAGCCAGGGAAGGAGGCAGGAGGGATAGAGTGAGCACAGAGGAGGCGACAGGGCAGGACAGAGAGGAGAAAGAGAACCGGGGCAAAGTGAAGGTAAGGAGGTGCAGGGAGGAATGAAAGAGAGGTGGGCAGCGCTCGGACGCCCAGACAGGGATCCGCCCCGGGAGGAGGTTAGGGTCCCGGGGCCAAAGAATGGGAGCCCCGGGAGGCGGGCGGGGTGCAGTCGGAAGCGAGCTGACTCCTGCCCCCGCCGCCGGCTGCTTCTGCTGAGGAGGGTTGGGGGGGAGAGCGGGTGGGTCCCCCCGCGCGACGGCCCCCGCAGGGCTCAAGGCTGCTCCGTCTCCCCCCCTCCCCCCCACCCGGCTTCCGTCCCCGCGGCCGCTTTCTCCTCAGCCGCTGCGGCCGCTTTCTCCTCAGCCGCCGCCTCCTCAGCCGCTGGTGCCGCCGCGGCCGGACTCACCTCCCCTAGCAAAGCCGGATAGAGCGGAGCCAGCGGCGGACACGCGCAACCAGCCGCTGAGGCCCCGCCCCCGCCTCACACTGACCGGCTACCCTAGCCAATCCACTCCCACCTGTCCGCGTCCTCCTCCAATCCTTGGCCGGGAGCTTCAGACAGGCGCACTGTTCGGCCAGTGGAGACAAGGTGTGGGACTCCTGGGGAAATCCCGCCCCCAACCCGGGATGGGCAGATCGAAAGACCAATCAAAAGACAGAGTTTGACGTGACCGACAGGGCCAAAAGCGAATTGAACACCAAAGATCTCCGTGACATTTTCTTTCGCCTCTCTCCTCTTTTCTTTTTCTTCTTTTATTTATTTTTTTTTTTTGGCAGGAGCAGGAAGCTGCGTGCTAATCCCGCCTGCAAAAGCTGGAAGAGAGGGGTGGAATGAGAGAACCAATCATGAGCTGGGGACCGAGAACAGAGCAACCAATCCTTAGCTTGAAGAGGGAGTGGGATGAAACTGGGGCCAGATAGACACTTGATTTAACAAATGGAAAAAAAGATTGATCTCGGTCCCACCCTTCAGGTCTCCTATAGGTCAGGATTGTGGAGAATTCGCTGTCATACCAGAGATTCTCAAAAGGCGGGGCCAAGTGAAAGGGGTGTGGTCTAAGGGAAAGGGGCGGGACCGAGAGGAAGAAGGCGGAGTCCAAATCATCGGTGGTCCATTGATGGGAGCCATCTACTATCCCTTTAAAGACTTCAGGATGGAGTAACAGAGACAGCAAAAGGGGATATGGAGCTTCAGAAACTCAAGGTCCATGGTTATGCAGCAAGACAGTCACAAAAGAATCTCAGTAGACTGATAATTCGTAGCCTATGGCTGGTCCTCTACTCCTAATCCTCAGTGGCAAAAAGACGAGTTATTTCCAGTTTTCACAACTACACATTCATTGGGTGGTAAGGCCATTGATACAAATTAAAACAACAAAAATAATAAACTTGACCATAAGATTGTAATTTTCTCCCATATTTTCTAAGTCAATAAGTTTTAGTTATTGAAATCTTACTAAAATAACATTTTTCACTTTCACATAACCTCGTTTATCTGAATTTATTTTTCCTTTAAAATACGAAAGAATAAGCTTACAGAACCTTACCCTGAGTAAAATTGTGCACACAGAACTCTGGAGATCATCTTTATTCATCTTTTGCCTGCCCACTCCTCCCTTTTTAATCAAGCAAGTCAAACGCTTTTGAACACTTCTAAACACACGCACACTCTTCTCCCTATTCACCACGGTATTACCCAAATGTTTGCCACTAGCTTCTTTAATTAACACATTTCCCTGTCTACAGGCTAGCTCTCCTCTAATCTGTCCTCCATTGAGAGCATTGCAATCTTTTAAAAATACATGTCTGACCATGCCTCTCTCCTTGAAAAAAGTCAATGTCTGAGTAGTCCAGCTAGATCTGGTTCCCACCTTCCTCGGCTGCCTCATTGCTTACCTCCACCCACCATACTTCAGACATTCTGAATTTCTTTCAGTTCCTCAAATAGTTTGTTGCCCCAGCCTTCATGCATATCTTTGGCTCCAAATACTCTCCACTCCACTCCTCTAACTTATAGGTCATATCTTCACTTTTTTTTTTCTGGAAAGCTTTCCCTAATCCTGTTGTAAAGTGCATGTCTCTTATATATCTCCATGGCCTTGCCTCCCTCATAGCACTGAGAACTCTATATTTTAACTGTTAGTTTGGCCAGGACAGAAAGCTTGTCTGTCCCACAAAACATTGCATGCCTGGTTTCTAGGGCAGCATCTAAAAGGTGAAGGCAATAAAGATTTGCATGCACTATTGACAGCAGGAGAAGTGGGTACCAATTCAATCTCTGCAGTTCACCAGCTGTATGACTTAGGCAATTCAACTAACTTTTCTGAGCCTCGGTTGTCTCAGCTGAAAATGAAGGTAATAATATATGCCTCATCAAGTGTAATTGGGGATTAAATAAGGTATAATACGTATTTTGAAGTTCCTGGCAAATAGTAAAAGTTCAATATATATTCATTCTCTTTCCCTTACCTCACCCTCACAAAATATTTGGGATGCCATTATAATTTCCCAGTGCATATCAGTCTCCTCCAAAGTGTGGTTTCCTGGAAGCTTCTTAGAAATGAAATCCACTGAATCAGAATCTTGGGGGTGATGGGCAAGACCCTGTTTAATAAGCCCCAGGTGATTCTTATACACACTAACGTTTGAGAAGCATACCTACGAGAAAGGGGCTGCGTCTTCTTAAACTTTGTTTACTTTTCAGTATCTAGCAAAGCACCTAGCACCTAGAAAGTGCTCAATAGATGTGAAAAAACACATGCAACCCATCAGCAAATCATTGCATATTAAGAGTATTTATTCCTGCCATAAACATTTATTGAGCACCAACTATATCTCAGCATGGTGCTAATTTCAACAATAGGGGAGGAGAGATACAAATTAACAGTTTCTCCCCTTCAGCAGCTCTGTCTGGTGCAAGAGTTTCCAAAATGGTGTCTGCACACTCCAAGTGGTGCACAAAGTCAGCCACTGGGCTCCAGAGAGAAATTAGTACAACTTCTAATTCTGCTTGTTTTTTATTTCATTGTTTTAAAATGTCCATTTTGTCAGTGTTTTATAACCTACCTAATATAGAGTAGTATACATGTATATTATTTATAAATAAATAAAATATGTAAATTGGGGATTTATGCTCCAAAAAATTTATCAAAAATATTGGGAAATCACTGGTCTAGTGACAATTTAATGTCCATGGTTTAAATTAGCTCTATCTGATAGAAATATGAAGAGAGTAATAAAAGAATTTTTAAATGTTCTAATAGTAATGTTAAAAAGTAAAAGAAACAAGTAGCATTATTTTTAATATACTTTCTCTAACCCAATATATACAAAATTTGTCATTTTAAACATATAATCAATAAAAAAAGATTGTCTATATATGTATATACATTTTGATACTAAGTCTTTGAAATCTGGTGTATATTTTGCCTTTACAGCACATCTCAATTGAATTAAAAATTAAATTTCCTCCATCATAGCAGTGACATTTCAAGTGCTCCATAGTCTCATCTGGCTAGTTGCTTGTATATTAGATAGCACAGATCTAGATTATGGGTTTGAATCCCTACTCTGCCCCTTATTAGTTGTATGATCTTGGGCAATTTCCTTAACCTGTCTTAGTCTGAATTTCCTTGTCCACAAAATAGAGAGGATCCTTGACTTCTTCAGTTGTTGTGATGATTCAAATAGACAGTCATGAAAAGCACATAGCCCAGGGCCTGCCCAGCTCCTCATCAGCGGCAGTAAGTGGAATGGTTATTATTAGTATTACAATCCAAGGCAAAGTGTTCTACGTGCCAGATGAGAACTACACTTTGGGCACTGCTCAGTTCTTGTCCCCAGAATCGCATCCACGTGGGTCTGGCTTGACAGACACTCAGTTCCCCTTAAACACATCACCAGACAGTACAATATCCGGCCCTTTCCATTCCGTTCCATTTTCAGGAGCTGAGCATGATGAACAAGAAGTCGGAAGTGACTCAGCAGGATAGCACTTAGAGCCTAAAAAAGCAAGCAGGACATCAGAATGCATAAGCAGGAATAGAATGTGCAGGAAGTGGGAGGTGATCTTCCCTTTCTTCCAAGAACTGGCTCCCCTCCATGAATTGTCTGCAAAGACTTTCTAGAACTTGGGTCAAGCCAGGGGGGATTAAAGGACCACAAAGGGAGCAACTCACATTCAACAGTGCTGGGTGCTCCACGCATGTTATCTCATGTGATAAATCATCACTACATTCCATTTTGTAAATGAAGAAAAGCAAAGTAACTTATGGAACCCCACAAAGCTAGGGAGTGGCTGGCACAGTTTTTCTACTGCACTACATATCTGGAGGGAATGGCCAAGGAAGTGATGCTATGGAGTGCAGGAAAGACTGGGCAGAGAATTCTTCCATCTTTATGTCTGGCAGCCAAAAGCTGTTCTCACTGGTCCATGATACCTTTTCAAGATTTTTTATCCAAACCCTCAGTGGCAGGCAGGTAGGACCACCTCTGGCCCTTTAGCATACCCACTCTTCTGAGTCATGCTTCCTCCATGCCCGACTCCTCCCTGCAGGCCTGGACTATTCTTTGACATCTTATTCTAACTGAGGTCTACTCACTTTTGAAGGCTCTGCTCCTGGAACCTCGGGTCTTTTGTGAAGACTTTCTCCGATACTAGGCTCTCTGAATGTCTCCCTTCCCCGGAAGACTTAGACACTCAATGGCTGTAACTTTTATTTGAAACAGGTGATGCTGTGAAAACTTTCTAGCTACGTGACATTGGGCACTTAACTCTTCTGAGCTTTAGTTTCTCTGCCTGTTTTGAAGTAGAAAGTAATAGCTAATTTGAAGGGCATTTGAGAGGATTAAGTAAAGTCATATATTACTATATGAAAAATCTAGCGCAGTGCCTGACCCAGATCAGCCACTCAATTCAGGTGGCTTCCTTCCCACTTCTATGTACTGGTTACTGATCAGTTTTTTTCCCTAGTGTCTCCATTTCCAACGCTTTTCAGTTTGAGAAGTTGGGGGATAAGATGTGATACTAAATTCTTGATAAGTTGTTAACTGGTTCTCCCCTTTGCCCCCATATATTTCCCTGTGCCCCTTCAGGCCCTCTGTTAACCTTGTGCCAGGGTATAAAGCTGTCAGTGCCAAAGTAAAGCTGGAGGCTTGAGAAAAGAGAGTGTGAGCAAAGCTGCAAACTTTTGGAGATTTGGTAGTACTTTGGGATGAAGGACATGTCCATGATCAGCTACAGGTGTGCATAACGACGGAAGCCAGAGAAGACAATGGAAGAATGGGTCTGGGGGCAATGCAAGGTCAGGAGTCAGTAGCAGTTAAGAGAGACAGGACATGGTGAGAGGCTGGGACTGGGTAAGTCCAGACAAGTCCAGGTTCATGTGTTCTTCTGAAGCCCCAGACCTTCTTTCCCCAGAGCTGGGCCTCTACTCCACTCAACAACAGAGCTCAAGCTCCACAAGAACTCCTTTTACACGCATCTGAGGACTTTGTTCTCACCTTACCCTTCTCCATTTTTCAGCCCCTGGGTGGAATATTTGTCTCAACTTCAAACCCCAGTACCAAACATTAGCCCTGACCCATGTCCTTGGCCAGGAGAGCCAGACAACATCCAACATTTTCCCACTTCCCAGGTGAATCAGTGATGAACATTTTATCTTAAAGTTAATTTTATTTTTTTTTAAGTTTTAAACTGTGTAATAAAATTAACACTTATAATAACGTTATAAAATGTATAAAATGTAATAAAATAACATTTGTTATTTTAACTACTTAAGTCAATAAATGAAATATGTGCATTGGATACACAATAAAATAAGGCATGTTTCATAATGTTATAGTGGAAATGTCCTGTGGATGCATCTTCAGCATGGACTTCAAATGTGACAAGACACTTTTCATTAAAAGGGTAATAATGAGCCACTTACAAAACTTCCACCTCCCCACTTTTAATATATGAAGTTGTGGAGCTCAGCCTCTAGAAAAGAACAAAGTTTACCCTCCCTAAAAGCCGTCAAAGACAGGGGTCCCAGGTTAGAAAGAGAGCTATGGCTTTAAATAGCTATTCCTAGATTAGTCGGTGAAACTGAGTTCTCCAAGACCACACTGAGCACTGTGTGGGCAAAGTCTAAGGCCGGTTCCCATGCCTTGCTGCAAACTGGAATCACCTGGGGATCTTCCAAAATTGCTGATGCCTGGCTTCAGTGGGGTGCTGGTAAATGTTTAACAATCAGCTCTTTAGAAAGGAAGAAAAAAATATCCTGATTTGTAGCCCACTTCTGTGGTATAAAAACTTCCACCATAGTTGATTTCAAGCTGTAAGTATGACTTGACTGAAGGTGGAACTGGGAAGAGATAGACACAATAGGGTCTCCCAAGGCAAGGGCAACTGACCACTGCCTGGCATCCATCCTATTTAAATGGTATAGGGTCTGACCTGGCCATCAGTATTTTTAAAAGCTTCCCAGGAGATCCTAATGTCTATAGCAAGCCTGGAACCACTGTGCTAAGGGGCCTCATAACACAGGCCCAGAAACAAGGAATAGGCCACTTGGTTGTCTTTCACTGAAAAATATAACTGATAACTAGATTGTAATATTTGCCTCCTCATGTCAGGACATTTTCTCCCGCCAGGCAAGCCTCCATGGGAAACGAAATCATCGGCAGAAGGTCGCTCAGTGGGCATGGTCTCAGGGCACAGGGTGGGTGGAGGGGAGGCACGGAGGGGAGGCTGGTGGGACATCTGAAGAGCCAGGGTCATTTTACCAATATAATTGTCTGTCTGGAAATTCCTGGTGGTGCTGGAAACACTGATAAATTCCCACTCCAGGACACCCCTCCAGAGATGTCACGAGTCTTCTATTAAAACTATCTTTATTTCAACTGTGTGGCAAGCACTTGATTTGCTTAATGCTTAATTGTTACACCTTCAGCTGTGGTGATCGAACCCTAGTCATTTTGGTTGAAGTGCACCTAACTCTCCACAGGGGAGGCACGGGAGGAATGGCATTTTTTTTCTATAGACGGCCGACTGGGCCTCACCTCTAGGTTCCCATAGCCCTTGCTGCTTATTTCTGTCATGGTGCTTATAACACAGCATTACAGATGTTTACTTCTCTGATGCTCTGAGAACTCCCTAAGGGCAGAGACGGTGTTCCTATTTTTCTCTGCATCCCCAGTGTTGGTTCTTAAGCTGATGTAAAATGAGTCCATCCATCACATTACAAAGTATTTTTAACTTACTTCAAAAAACACAAATAATTCACAAATAGATTCTTGTTTCAAAATTTTCAAGGTTTTCTATTTAAGCAAAAATCTTCTTTGACCCTCTCATCCAGTCCTACTCTCCTCAGAGATAACCGCTATTCTCAATTATGCATCCCTACTAGACTATTTTATGCACCTTTACATACACATACATACACGTACATATGCACAACTAGAAATATATGGTCTGGGAGGAGGGTGTAGCTCAAGTGGTAGAGCGTGTGCTTAGCATGCACAAGATCCTAGGTTCAATCCCCGGTACCGCCTCTAAAAATAAGTAAATAAATCAACCTAATTGCTTCCTTCTTCCCACCAAAAAATAAAATTAATTAATTAAAAAAAAAAGAAACATATAGTCTTTCCTTGTTCCCAGTCTCAGGAAACAATCTTCTAACATTCAGTCTTTCAGCATTAAGTATGATGTTATCAGTAGGTTTTTCATAAGTGCTCTTTGTCAAGCTCAAGAGTTTCCCTCCAGTTTTAACCTGCAAGCATTTTCAGTTTCATTGTTTACATTTCACCATGCTAAAAGATGTTGGAACTCTAGGTCTTGGTTCTGTTTGCTCTGTAATATTATGCAGAAAGCATGGTTTTGGCATCAAATAGACTTGAACTCTGCCACTTTCCAGTTATACGACCTTATTCAAGTTCTCTATCTTCCACCTCAATTTCCTCACTTGTAAAATAAAAATGACTAATTTTTAAAGTTTATTGTGAATAATACTTAGTTTCTTTGTATGTATCTGAAGACACAAAGTAGACACTCAAAAATATTGTTATCTTCTCTTAGTAATATGCTTTTAACTTTATAATGACATTTATGATGTCTGCCTAAATTTCACAGTAGGATTTTTTAAAATGAGTATTGGTCACATAGGAAGGTCAAGATCTCATCAGTGGATGACAACCCCATGGTTCACTGTAACATGTGACGTCGAATCGGGTGCTTCCCTCTACTGACTATGGATTCCATAATTATTCCCAAGCTAAGAGTTTCTGGGATTAACATGTTGTCCCAACCACTACAAAAACAAATACACTGTTCCAAATGATGCCTAATTATATCACGTTCACTTCTTTTAATAGTATATCCAAAAAGGATGATTCACAAGTCTTGGCTCCAGTTCAGATGTACAGAGAAACTTTATTGTTAGTCCATACATATGTCTTCTTAGTTCTGGAATTCTTCTGCTCTAAACACAGCAGGAGTCAAGGAGACTAGGGCAAAGTGTTATAACTCCCAGAGCAGTGATTCCAAATGCCAGTCCCAGAGCAAGTGCCTGATGAAGTGTTTCAAACAGACCTCTGTAAGACAAGAAATATAAGGATGATTTGTGAATGCTTCATAAAGCTAAATGTACTGTCCCTTATTCTGAGATTCTATCTCTCCTACCTTTTTGGTGTGAAAATGTTCCTATATTATTGTTTTATGATGATAGTTATTTAGTCTTCTTTTTTAGTGAAATAAATTAGCAAAATTATCTTAATCTACTGTACATCACCCATTAAAAATATAAGTTGCTGGCCTTACTGAGAAATAGCAAGGTATATTTTCCAGGATAACCTCAGTATGCCTAGATTTGTCTCATGGTAGCAGATTGTACATCACCATTATTACTTAGGACAACCATGGACCTCCTTGGAGTCACTTCAGAATTCCAGGCTCTATCCTCCAACCAGGGATGTCTGCCCCGGTGACATAGTTGCAAGGGAATGGATGCAGAGGACCTGTGATGTTCTAGTGGATTGAGATCAGCCTCACCTGACCTGAAAGAAATGTAACTGTCAATTCTGTGGCTCTAAACAGGGGCCTATATTTGGACAAGTTGAAAAAATATATATAAAGATAAACAAACGCCAAGAGAAAGGGCCCACATCAATGTGTTGAATATTTCGGGGGAACCCAGGGTTTGTGGGAAGACTGCTGTAGGGCAGAGGAGACAGAATCATGAGTGAGAAGAAGCTCAGCCAACTTGGCTGAGGCTTAACCTTGTAAGCCTCCGTTTCCATAGCCGCTAAGTGGAAATGATCACCCTGCCTTGTCTCTCTGGAGTGTTTGCTTGGGGACTGAATGATAATGGATGGGAGAGTGCTTTGCAAACTACAACATCCCAGACAAATTTAAGAAATGACTCTCTTTTACTTTGTTGACAATTGAGAAGGCAATATTTCTAGACATATGACATAGCTCTAGGCAATCTCTTTACTGAGAAGAGATGATGGAAACGTACATGGCCTGTGGGCTAAATACTGTCAGAACATGTTATCACCAAATAAATCTGGACAATTGTATTTTTAATGCCATGCTCCCAAACCTAGTAACTAGGCAGAGAGGCTCAGCTCTGCTGAGACGCTGGATGCAACCTGGGGTCTGAGGTTCACAAAAGGACAGCCAGGGTCTGTGTCAGCTGCTCATGCCTCCATATTCTGGGTAAATTTCTCAGACCCACATTTGGGCTACAATGATAAGCTGATATAAATTCAGAAGACATTTTGAAGACCTAACCTAGCATGCGGAGATTTTTCAAACAACAATAAATTATTTTAATTGTGCTAAAGCCCATGCTATTAGAATATATTCAGATTATAGTTAGTTCTTTAATAATAACAGTTATCATTTATTAAGTGCTACCTATGTGGGAGGGGGCTATTTTAAGTTCTTTACTATATTCTCATTTAATTCTCCCAACAACCTTATGATGAAGGTACTATCATTATCTCCATTTTCGAGATGAGGAAACTCAGACATAGAGAACTAAGTACCTTACCCAAGGTCATGCTTTGTGACGGAGATTGGATTTGGACAAGGCAGTCTCTCCCCAGATTTAACATACACTACTCCTCTATTTTTATTAAACATGTGCTCTATTCCAGACACTGGACCAGTAAGCTACAGGGATTAAAAAACCAAATCTGTGCCCTCAAAAACACTCAACCTAGTGGAAAAGAAGGAGGCATGAATAATTTAACACAATGTAGTAAGTACTGCAATAGACATACTTATCCTTCTCCCCTGATTTATTTCCCTCCAAAGCATTCCTTACTGCCATCTAATAAATGACATATTTACCTGTCTATTTATTATCTGTCTCCCTCTACTAAAACTATAAACTCCATGAGGGTAGGGTTTTTGTCTTGTTCACTGCTGTATCCCAGTATCTAGAGGAATTGCCTGGTAAGTAAATATACTTAGAAACTACCTTCAAGGCACAGGAGTAAAAATTAAGTACAAATGAGTAAGAGGTGTTACACAATGTCACATGATTCTTCCTTGGTGATCTGGACTGGTAAGATCTTTGTGGCATGGGGTGTGCTATAAATCTTCAGGGAGAAGAAAGGGTATCAGTTAGAACTTAGGCAGTGAAGTTGCCCTCTAAATATCCTGGAGTTTTTTTATGTGTATGTACATATACACTCCAGTCCACCTCCCAACCTCTCTAATCCCCTGCAGTCATACTGGGTGGGTTGTCCTTTTCCGTAAATTGGCATACTTTCATACATTCTGTTCCCTATCCTACAGGGCCCTCCCACTGTACCCTCTCCTGCCCTCACTTCCCCTCTTCTTTACCACCTCAGTTTTATCCTTCAAAACTCATAGCAGCTGTCACTTCCTCATTGAGATGACCCACCTCTGTACTCCCATAGCACCCTCTAAAATAGCTCAGTTTTAGAGTAATGGTTTTACTTGTCTCTGGCCCTACACTGAAGGCTCCTGGAGAGCTTGGTCCATGTCTTACTCAGTCTGTATTTCCAGAACCAAACACTGTGCCTGGCATGAGAATAAGACTCATGAAATGTTTTTGAATGGCTAACAGAAGAACCAGTGTCTTTGTCTCTCTCTCTCTACACACACCCCCACACACCCACACACCCACACACACACACAAACACACAAACACACACACCCTGGTGCAGGGACAATGTCCTCTGGTTCCAGTACCTCTTTCACTAAACTTACAAAAGTTCGCCACATGGAAGTTGCTCAATACATTCTGAATAAAAATAACCGTAAAAATATAAAGCATAATGCTATGGGAGTACTTAGACTACTTGTAGTTATAAAACATGTTACAAACATATACAAAGCTACAAAGTAAAGTAGTGCGCCAATTGTGCAAGAATAAACAGGCAAATCAACGAAACAGAACAGAAAGCCCCTAACAAATAAAAGTGTGTATAGGTATTATTTTGTGACGGTGGCATTTTCCAATTAATTAGGAAATGATGGATCATTTGGAAAGTGCTGAAACAAGGTGGTTAAAGATCTGAGGTGTAAAGAAGACAAATTTCTATAACATTTACTAAAATAAATAAAGATGAATTCAATAATAACTCATATTATTGTTTACTACGTGTCAGATCTGATACCAAGCATGTCATAAGCATTAACTAATTTGAGTGTCATGGCAATGCTATGAGATTGGTACCATTCATTTTATTTCTGTTTTCAGATGAGTAATCCCTTAAGGCTTGAAGAGTTTAAGTTGATCAAATTCTCAGTTAATAAGCGTGGAGAGCTGGTATTCAAACCCAGGACCAGCTAACTCTATATCTCTTACTTTTAACCACTATAATATAGAACCTCCCACTAAGGAAGTATAAACACTTGAACCACAGTGAAGAATTAACACTCTGAGGAAATATTTAGGTGTTGTGTCTCCTTAGCCCCCTCTGGTCTGTGACATTTTCTCAGACTTTTCTTGTTCTTGGTCACCTTGAAGATTTTGAGGAGTAGTGGTAAGTATTTTGCAGAATGTCCCTCACTTGTGTTTGTCTGCTATTTTTCTCAGGGTTAGACAGGGGCTATGGATTTTTGGTAGGAAGGCCACAGAGATGAAGTGTCATTCTCATCACATCATATCAAGGGCACATGCTATCAAGATGACATATGATATTAACCTTGGTCACCTGGCTGAGGTCATGCTTTCCAGATTTCTCTATGGTAAAGGGACTCCCCATCCGTCTTCTTCCATTTGGGAGCAAGTCATTAAGCACAGCCCACACTCAGGATGGAAGGGGATTGTCTGTGTCCTTTTGACACAGCCTCCTGCCTTCCCTAGCAAGGTTCCTCACCTCAGAACAGCATTCACTTTTGTAGCCTCCATTCTAAGACAGGTCACTGTGAGTTGGCTAATGGAATTTTTTATGAGGGTGCTATTTAGAAGCCTTTAAAAACCATACTCAGAAGTAGAGGGTCTTTTTTGACTCCCCTGATCCCCACCCCGAGATTAATAGTTGGGGAGAGAGGCTACCAATGGGCAGATTTCCAGAGCTTGCTGATGACTTGTTACCATTCTAGATCCAGTTCTCCCAGCAAAGCTCATGTCCTCTATCTTGTGTTTTCTTTCCACCAATATCTATATAGTAGGGGTCAGTAAATGTTGCTTGATGGATTTTTTAACTTAAGCTGCTCATTTGCCCAACTGCAAGGTTTTCCAAGGCTTTATTTATGCTGGCACAAGTCAGCACCCTTAAAAAAAAAAAAGACATTGATATATATTCACTTAAATAAATTAATGTACCCATCTCAACTTTTTTTTTTTGTCTACATGGACAAACTTACATTCAAAACATGTGACTCTAATTCTGAAAAAACAACAACAACAACAACAAAAACCCTCCAGGCTATATGCTGATACATATGTTGTGAGCATTAAACGAGATGATGTAAAGCATTTTACACAGTACCTGGCACATAGTTTGCACTCAATAAATATTACTACTGATATTTAAAGTACCAGATCTTTCTTTTTCTTATTTTTCTTGGCATTTGTTAAGTTATTCTACTGTGCCAGAGATTTCATGAATGGAAAGGTAAGGAGAGAGGAAGGAGATGGGGTGAGAGGCATTTCATGATTTATTAAATTATGAATACAAGAACCTTGCTTCTTACAGAAATAGAAAAAGTGCTTAAAATGCAGCAATAAGTATAAAAAAGCAGTGTTACAAGCTGGGTATATAGGAAAGATCAGATGGACCTGACCTTGCATTTTTTTGACCTTGCATTTTTATTTATTTATGAAGAAATACTTAATAATCTACTAAGTGCCAAGCACTGTGTTAGGTGTTGGGAATACAACATTGGATGAGAAAGATTTGGTTCTTGCCCTCATGGAGTTTACTGTCTGCTGTTTACTCTTAACCGAGACACCAGTTAATAAAGAAGTAAAGAGATAAACATGTAATTAAAAATTGTGATAATTGCTACTCATGTTTAATAGACAACTCAAACTCAACATATCCAAACTGAATTGTTTGTTTTTCCTTTGCACCTTGTCTAGCGTTCTCCACCTCTATAAATGGCACCATCTTTCACCAGTTATTCAGATCAAAAACCTTAACATGATCCCTGACTTAGCTCTTTCTTATATCCTAGCCAATTTGTCTTTTATCTTTACCTTCAAAATGTATCTTGAAACCAATCTCTCCTTGCCATTCCCAAGACTACCCATTGTCCATTCCACCATCATCTCTTATCAGGAATATCCAATACATCTCCCTGCTTCTACCCTTTCTTCTGTAAGGTCTCTTCTCCACACAGCAGTAAGAATAGTCATCTTATGACTTAAAATGCTCATTTTAGCATCCCTCCACAAAAATATAATACCCAGGAATAAACAGTAGCCAGGGAGGTGAAAGAGGTGTACACTGAAAACTATAGCACACCGCTGAAAAAAATTAAAGAAGACTTAAATGAATGACATCCCATGTTCATGGATTAGAGATAATATTGTTAAGATGCCAATCCTATCCAAAGTCATCTACACATTCAATGCAACTTCTATCATAATTCTAATAAATTTTTTTTGCAGAAATTCCAATCCTTGAATTCATATGAAATTGAAAGGGCTCTGAATAGCTAAAACAATATTGAAAAAGAAGAAAAAATTAAGAAAGCTTATACTTCCTAATCTCAAAACTTACTACGAATGTACAGTCATCAGAATTGTTTGGTGCTGGCATAAGGATAGACATATAGACCAATGAAAGACAATTGAGAGTCCAGAAATAAACCCATAGATTTAGGGTCAATTGATTATTTGACAAGGGTGCCAAGTCCATCCAACAGGGAAAAAAGAGTTTCATCTATGGTGCTGGGAAAACTAGATAATTACATGCAAAAAAATGAAGTTGGACCCCTACCTCACACCACAAATAAAAATTAACTCAAAATGGATAAATGACGTAAATATAGGAGCTAAAGTCATAAAACTCTTAAAAGAAAACAGGGATAAATCTTTATGATCATGGATTTGGCAATGGATTCTTAGATATAATACCACAAACATTAGCAACAAAAAGAAAACTAGATAAAATTTCACCAAAATTAAAAACTTTTGTGCATCAAAAGACATTATTAAAAAGTGAAAAGACCATCTACAGAATAGGTGAAATTATTTGCAAATTACATCTCTGATAAGGGTGTGATATCCACAATATATAAAGAACTTTTAAAACTCAACAACAGAAAGACAACCCAATTTAAAAATGGGCAAAAGACTTGGATGAACATTTCTCCAAAGAAGATACACAAGTGGCCAAGAAGCACATGAAAAGATGCTCGACATCATTAGGCATTAGGGAAGTGCAAATCAAAACCACAATGAGGTATCACTTTACACCTATTAGGATGGCTATAATTAAAAAAAAAGACATATAACAAGTGTTGACAAGGATATGGAGAAATTAGAACCCTCTTACATTGCTGATAGGAGTGTAAAATGTCTCAGCTGCTATGGAAAATAGTTTGGCAGTTCCTCAAAAACTTAAACATAGAACTATCATAAGACCCAATAATTCCACCCCTAAGTATATACCCAAATTAATTGAAAACTAGCACTCAGATAAATACACTCACAAGCATGTTCGTAGCAGCACTATTCACAATAGCCAAAGGTGGAAACAATACAAATGTCCATGAGTGGATGAATAGGTAAACAAATTGTGGTATGTATGTGCAATGTACAGTCAAGCTTCATGGATGCCAAATCATGATAAATCAAAAACTATTTACCATGAAAGACCACTGTCTTGGGGACCTGAAATATAGACCAGAACTTTCTCTCTCTATAAAAGAGGAAGTCAGAAAGTTGCTTGAAGAACAAGGAATTAGCCTTGGAGATAAAAGACTGATGGGTTACTACTGACACCAGCCTTCGATGGTCTGATTTATCTTCATGACAGAGATGGTTTTGCCAATGGCCCATGATGCTCCAGGTCTGACTGCTGAGACTCCCCTGGGGATGGGCACTACCAATGCTTACTTCAGCAGCTTTTTTTGGTCTGTGTTCTCTTGACTGACCAGTTTACTCTTTCCTCTGCACTACACACTCATTCAATTTGACATATTCTTTAGGATTGTTAATATCTTCAATTATTACACAAAGGAGCCACCCCCTGTATCCTTCAGATGATTATGCATATGTCTAATCCCATCCATTATCTTATTTAAGGTCCAAATTGTGTGTGTGTGTGTATGTGTGTGTGTGTGTGTTAATGGGCACTACATTTAAAGACTCTATGTAGCCACAATACTTTCAAAGTAACCCAAGTGGCTAGGTAATTCTCAGTTCAATGGTTCTCAATCAGGACTAGAAGTGAGGATACTAGGGGAGTGGAAAGGGCAGTGAATCGAAATCACCTAGGGAGTTTTCTGAACTGTACATGGTTGACTCCATGCCACTGTACCACACTGCCAACTCTAATAGACCAGAGGTTTGGAGTGGGTGGAGAGGACAAGCATGAGCATTTTGGATAAGCTCCTCAGGGGATCCTGAAAATCTTTCTCCTCCTCCCCTATCCTTGTGAGAACTTTCATATACCTCAAGAGAGCCACTGATTGTGGCCGGGAACTTGAGACACAAAGACCCTTGTATCAAAGAAACTATGCCTTTAATCTGTAAATCTGGAGCCCAGCTGCTTTTGAAGAGACAGGACAATCCCACAAGACTTCCTTGGATACTTCTCCATCAGCCAGGTCTTTGTCACTATTTTTGTTTCAGAACCACCCACCTAGTTGAGGCTTTCTCAGGAAAGGCATTTACCCAGCAGAGTTCTCACCCACAAGAAAGTGGGAAAGATGAGGACTGGTGGAAGTGGGAGATGCAAGGCAAAAAGAATATTTGTTCCCCTATGACTGATTCCCCCCCCTCCACAACCCCTGCAAATACTTCTTAGCCACTGGAAAGACTGACTAAATGATTTCAGAAAGTGAAGGAAAGTGAATGAGTTCACAATCACTTTTGTGATGGTGGAGATTAAAGATGCAAGTTGAATCTTCTTTACAAGCGGTCAAATACCCCAACTCACTTGGAATCTGGGTTGGTGAGATAAGGAGAGTGCAATGCCAGCTCCAAGCTGTTCCAATTGCAGAGGATGGTGCTTGTCAGTGGAGATGATTCTTTTCCATGAGAGTTTTAGAGTATATGCAAGAGGAAAGGAAACCAGTATGACTGCTGGAATTATAATAGCACTGAATTGCCCATTTGATTTTTTGGATCTGGACAACAGTAATATGCCAGCGGTTTTTAGCAGTGGTATTTTGTCTGTCAGCTTATCAGTAAGATGCTAAGGCACAGTCTACCAGAACATGTTTGGTGATAGCAGAAACTGGCTCTGTCCCAGCCCTTCTCCCTCAATTTCTCTCCCTAAAACTAAGAGTACACACTAAGAACTTCACCTTGACAGGTGGCCAAATCAACACAGAGTGAGTTGACTTTAGAAGTGCTTTAGAAGTTCAGCTTCCAAAATGGAACCGATTACTTTGGCAGTCGTGGCGAGGTGTGGGAGTCTGCTCTCAAGACAACCAAAAATCAGGAAGGGGTTGTTTTCTGCTGAGTTTGGTTTGTAAACTGGCCAGATGTGGCCTACAGAAATCTTTGGTTTGGTCTACATGATATTTTAAATTTTTAATTTGAACCAATATTTAGAAATATTGATTTCTGGCTTTTTAAAAAATCAGAAACTCTGGCAATACTGCATTTTTGCATGACAAGGATTGACTGGAACTAAGAAGAAGCACCTTCATTTGAACAGTTTACCTTAGTACCTGCTACTCATGCAGCACATGGATATGCTATTTTACCCATTTGATCTTAGACCTCTTTCAGTATGTGGATGGGTAGCAGCCGACATGTTCCAGAACACTTAAAACCAAAAGGAAGAAGCATCAGTCCTCTATCTAGAAAAACCCAAAAAGAATCTCCAAGTAAGTCCAAATCCTCTCAAGTTGTAATGGGGTAAACACATGGGAGGTTCTCTGGAAATAAATTAGAAGTCCTCCTGGAAGATATATCAGATGGTGGAGAATGTAGTGGCTGCTCTGTAATAATGCTGAGGAGGTTAGCATTAATCCTCAAGGAAACAATAATCTCTTACCTCCAATAAATTCATTCTAGGCTCACTGGATATGCAGTAGTTCTCAACTGAAGTGAGTGTGTTGGGGTTGAGAAAGTGTTCCTGATATTGACACATGCCTTCTGATTGAGAACCACTGTCTTAACCAGTCTCTAATTGTTATGTGATCATTTCCATAGGGATCATAGTTCCTCCTTCAGAATTGTGTCTTGGCTCTGAATTCTGAGAATTGTTTAATAACTAAATGCAGAAGAGGGAAGCCTGAGGTTTATAAAGGTTGCCAAGAGCAGTGGTTCCCAAATCTGTCTGTACATCAGAATCCTCTAGAAATCTTTAAAAAAAATTTCAGATTCCACAGGTAATGAATCAGAATCTTTGGGAATGGGGGTCAATGTATTTGCATTTTTAACATGTCCACTAGGTAATTCTGATCCAGCCATTTTAGCACCAGCTTATGCTTCTAAGACAAACTTTGAGAGGCAGTGGTGTACAGAGGCAGAGAATGCCCCTGAACCTCCCAACTTCATCCTAGAACCAGCAACCCTGTGCCCCACACTCAGCCCCTGTTATACCATCAGAGCCTTTTGTCTTATTGGCGTACCTGAAGCCACAGATAGATGGTATAGTCTGTTGTTAAGACTTGCTCTCCTTGAGTGGTCTTGAGTAAGTTATGATCCCTCAAGTTTTAGCTTCCATTTGCATCTGTGAAGTGGATACTAACACCTATCTCCCAGGGTTACTATAAGGATTTATTGAGATAACATGTGTAAAATATCTTACTGAAACCTAGGTATATGGTAGTTATAAAGTAAACATGGGCTCACTTTCCAGAAATAGGATCAGCTCAATACTTTTTGGAAATCTTAATCTGGACTCTTCCACCAGGCATCCTAATGTGCTGATGTCAGCCTAAGATTCAGGTAAAGAGATGAAAGCCCCCAACTTAAGGAAGCCTGAAGATAACATGCAGCTTTTAACATTTTGGCTTTATATGTCAATATTTAAGAATCTACTCTCTTTGTTAATATATGTATGGTTCAGTTCAGTTCTCTTAAATAAAACAAACTATTCCCCATGGCAACAGTTACTCTTCTCTTCCTTGTACAGTCCATGCCCCTCTCTAGAGGAAAAGAGAGATAATTATTTAAGCCATATATTCTCAATGTAAATCTAGGAGACCAACTCCCCCAAATATGCCCTTAATCCCTTGATAATTAATGAAAAGCTAAGACAGCTACACAAGCACTTTCCTGAGACATGGAAAACAAAGCTAGAGAGAATGAAACTATAAAAGACATTCATTTCAACCTGGTAGGAGATCATCAAAAATCTTTTAAAAGTTGCACTGTTTTCAAAGCATAAACTTTATGTTAGAATTAGCCTCCATAGATAACTATGCAACATTTTCTAAAAAATTAGAGGCAGTGGTGGGGGTGGGTTGGGAGTCATAGTCACTGGTAGGGCACATGCTTAGCATGAACAAGGTCCTGGGTTCAATCCCCAGGATCTCCATTAAAAAAAAAGTTGGAGACAGTGATACAGGTACAGAAAGTTTATTTATATGAGCAAGTTTTTAAAGATATTGTCTAATCTGGTTTATTTTGGAATCAGGTACTTTCTGGTTTACTGAATGCCAAATCTACAGACTCTAACTCAAGTGCTCAAAGCTGTGGCCAAAAGAGCAAAAAGGCAGGGTAATCCTGATCAGAACCATGGGCAGAGGCCAGGTTCTAGAATTAAAGAAGTCCTGGGAAGGAGCTGTCCACGTACTTGGTGCTGATACCCCCTGCAGAGAACCCACTGTGAACCTACAGGCAGAAGCAGTGTATGAGTCAATCCTGCAATCCTAGGAGAGCCTTACCTGGTGAATTTATGCACCTCAAATTGGGGTGGGAGTATTCCTAAATCAGGATGAGGTGCACTTGAATCAGGTAAAGCTGTCAAAGCCTGATGCCATTGCTCTTTCTAGACAGAAAATGACTGATAAATATCACCAAGGCCATGGGGATATCATATCCCAAGAATCTCATAAAGGGAAATAGTAATGAAACTGACATTTATTGAGAACCTAACTGCCTCTGCTAGGTTCTTTATTTCCAATTACTCATTTTAATTTTAAGAGACAAGTATCATTACCCTCATTTTCAACTAGGGAAACCAAGATTCAGAAAGGCTACATAAATTTACCCAATGTCACATAGTGAGCAAGTGGTATGTCCCTCTCCTCGAAATTCAGCCTGATGTATGAAATTTGTCTGACTTCCAAGCTTGTATCCTTTGATCACATGAAATTTACCTATGGCTGAAGTCAAGACTGAGTGGAATCATGCCTATTGGTTGGAAAGGAAGGTGACCTGGGAAATCAAACTTAGGAGGCAGGCATTCAGGCCAGAATCTGAACGCACCATGTTAACTCCATTGCCTCTTTCTTGTCTGATAGGAACATCTGGTGAAAATGATGTTGATTTTCTCCCTCAACTAGAAACCCATCACTTGCAGTTACTAACAAGTGGTTTATTGGTAAGAACAACTCTGCCAATAAATGGAGATGATCTCAATTCTGATAAGCTTCCCCCTATAGAAAGCACTGGGGCATTTAATATGTTCCAAGTGAACTAATTCCTCACATGCTACTTTTCCTCTTGTCTTCTCTGTCTCAGGTATTTCACTGAACAAAGCTGCAATTCTGAGATCCATATTCATGCCAACCTCACACTTGTTCTCCTGACCTCATCAAAATCTATTGGTTGTTGTTGCCTCCATATATCTTTGCCATTCTTCCATTTCTCTCATTTCTACTGCCACTGCCCTAGTTCAGGTCATCATTATCTCCTGCCTAGCCTATTGCAGTAGCTTCTGAACATTTTTCCTTGCCTCTAATTTTGTCTCCCACTAATCTGGTACAGTAATGCAAAGTAAACCAAAGTTGTTACTTCAACTTCAAAAAGTTATCCTTGAGGATTAAATCAAATAGTTCTGACCATTGCCTTATTTTTCTGATCCCCTTTACAGCAAAGCTTCTTGAAAGAATTAACTTTACTCACTGTCACCAATTTCTTTCTTTCATTTATCTTTCTGGGTTTTTTTTTAAAAAAGTTTTTGTAATAGAAAATTTCTAACATACACAGAATAGAAAGTGGTTTAATATATTCTCATGTGCCTATCAACTAATTTTCAATAATTATCAATTTATGGCCAATCTTACTTTCTCTCCCACTCATTCTCCTGGATTATTTTGCAGCAAATCCCAGACATATTACTTCACCTGTAAAGATTTCAACATACACCTCTAAAAGAGGTACTCTTTACCAAAAACTTCAATACTATATCAAATCCAAAAAAGTTAACAATAATTTAGAAATATATTCATATATTTAACCAGGGTTCAATTTTTCAATTATTTCAAATGTCATGCTTTCTCCCCCAATTTGTTTGAATTAAGATCTAAATAAGGATCATTCATTGTAATTTTTTGATTTACCTTTAACTCTCTCTTAATCTATAATTTTCCCCCTTCATCCTTTTTTTTTTTCATTTTTGCAACATTTTTGTTCATGAAACCAGCCATTTTTCCTGCAGAGTTTCCCATAGACTGGATTTTCCTGATTGCCTCCCTGTGGTGTTGCAAAATGGGTTCCTCTCTCCCTGTGGTTTTTGCAAATTGATAGTTAGATCTAGAGGCTTAATCAGATTCAAGTTCCTTTTTATTCAAGAGCACATCTTTTCATAATGCCAATGGTGAGCATTGTCGAGATCCAGTCATTCATCAGGGGCTGCAAAATGATGATATTCTGTCATTTCTTCCTTATTTGCTAGCTGAATATTTCTATGAGAAGAAACTTCTCCTCATCAACTATTTGGTTACCCAGAGGGGAAAGAGGATAAATATTTGATTTTCCCCTTAATTTACTAATTTTCAAATAATGAATTGGTTCATTCCCATTTTCTTTGGGACATACTCTAATCAGGATTTCACCCCCACTATACTGTTAAATCTACTCTTGCTGAAGTCACCAATGAACTTTATGTTGATAAATTCAATGGTCAGTTCTCATTCCTCATATTGATCCATTAGCAGCATTTAACACTGAGGATCAACCTCTCCTTCTTGAAGCATTGTCTTCACTTGGTTTTGAGGACATCACACTCACCTAGTTTTCTTCTCATCTCTTTGGCCATCCTTTCTCAGTCTCCTAAACTTTTATGTTGCTGTACCTCACAGCTGTCTTTAAACCTCATATCTCTGTGTATACTCAACTCCCTTGGAGATCTCATCCAGTTTCATTATTTTAAGATACCATTTATATGCTAACTCCTCCTATATTTATATCTCCAATTCATACTTCACCCCCAAACTCCAGATTCACATACAATTGTCTACTTGATATCTCTACTTAGAAGTCGAATAGGTATCTCCAACTTAGCCTGTCTGAAACTGAACTCCCAGTTTTCTCCTAAAACCAGCTTTACCCACATTCTTCCCCATCTCAGTTAATGGCAACATTCTTTTAATTGCTCTGGTCAAAATTCTTGGAGTAGTTTTTGAGTCCTAGTTTCTCTGATATCCTATCTCTAATTTGTGAGGAAATATGTTGATTTTACTTTCAAAATATATCCAGGATCAGATAATATCTCATGTCCTTCACTGCTACCACTGTGATCCAAGATACCATCATCTTTCACCTGGATTCTTGCAATAGTCTCTGGTTCATGCTGTCTTTCTAGTCCTTATCTTCCTCTTCCCCTTGCATTGCTACCACTCAAAATTTGAGGCTCAACTCAGTCAACACAGTCATCCCTTCTTCATATAGCAGCCAGAGTGATCGTTTTAAAATGCATTAGATCATACCTCTTCTCTCCTTAAAATCCTCCAAAGGCTCCCATTATACTCAAAGCAAAAGCCAAATTCCATACAATAGTCTACAAGACTCTGTACGACCTGCACCACTTGCTTCTCTGATCTCATCTTCTACCAGATTCCCCTCATTTGCCCCATTCTAACCACACTGGCCTCCTTGAACAAGCTGAGAAAACTCTTGCTTCACAGTATCTGTATTTACAGTTTTGTCTACTTGGAATGATCTCCTTCCTATGCTCTTGCTTTATTATCTTACTTCCTTCAAATCTTTGTTAAAAAGTCACCTTCATAATTAGCCTATTCCTGACTTCCCTTTTAAAAACGGCACCTTCCCCAGTACCATTACGCCCTCTTCCTGCATCATTTTCCTCTGTTGTACTTATCACCACTGAACATACAATCTATTTGCGTCTTTTGTTTTGTTGGTTTGCTAACCCCACCCCCAATCTTGAGTGTGAGCTTCAAGACAGTGGGATTTTTATCTGTTTTATTCTGTCCGCTGCTATACCCCAGAGTCAAGAACAGAAGTAACATATGGTAGTATTCCAAAGATGGCTTCGTGTGCAAAAACCAATACGGTTGCACAGGCCCCACTCAGAAGGGAAGCCTACGCTTGGAGTTTAATGCTTTGTGGTCACCATCTAGAAATGTTTCATAATGTTATCTTTGAACCTGCATTTTATAAGTGAAGTCTGATGGGACAGTGGAGCATGTTCTGGGAGTTTGGAACCCTAGTTGTGTGACATGTGATCCTGCTGTTGCCACTCCTCACCTCTTTGGGATGGATTCTCACCTCTGTCCCTACCCAGCAACCACTGCCATCCTATACCAAAGAGGAGCTTTCAGTGTGGACATGGGGAAGGTCAGAGTCAGGTATATGTATATCTATGGTCCAAGTTGCAGGGTGGGGCACTGGGCACCTATAATGATCTGTATCTGCCCTGTCAGTCTCTCTGAGCTCCAGGAATGCAACATTAAGTAGCAAATAAAAAATACCACAACTGGTGAGGAGAGCGACTACAGAAGAAAGTAAAGAGCTTTTTCTTGCTTTTGAACAAGGGCCCCAACATGTTCATACTATACTGAGCCCCGAACACCGTATAGTCAGCCCTGTAGTGTTCAATAAATGTTTGTAGAATGAATGAATGAATAAGATACGTAAAGCTTTTGGAAGTACCTGGCATGTGGTAAGCATTCAATAGATGTTCGCTATTATCAGCTATTGCCTTATTAGAGGTGACTTATTTCTTCAAGTTTAACACTCACGTTACACCCAGCTATAGTTTTCTCTCCACCTCATGATGGTTCTAGCAAGTGTGCTTAGTGTCTTCTCTGCTAGGAACTCTCTTTTCTTCTCCTCCACTTTCACGTGCATGGCAAGTGCTCAACTCTGTGATCCTTTCCTCTAGGGAGTCTTCTCTGCTCACCCGGGTCACATTCTCCCCTCTGTGCTCCTTTAATACTCTCCATTCTCTTCCTCTATCAGGCTCAGCTCTTCCATGGTGGGTCAATGACTGAACTCCATCCAAAGGTCCAGGGCTCCATTTGGCAGGGTTTGGATGTGGCTGTGTTGCCAACCAGTTTAAGTACATATTTTGCCAAGAGTAAGCCCTCTCTCCAGCCCCTTGGCCACTGCTTTGAGTAGTTGCTCTTCCTCTGCCTCATGCCTTATCTGGAGTCAGGTTGATTGCTCTGACTTAGTCCCCAGGGTCCCTGTAGGACAGGAACATGCTTGAACCCATAGCCTCCTACTGGGATTCTGACACTCATCTCACTTGCAGAGATGGTCATTTCTTCTGGATCCATGATGCAGTTCCATTTGGCATTGCATTTTCTTGCACTTCGCTTTGTGCATTTTATTTTTACATGTGTGCTCCTTAACATCTCTGAGCCTCAGCATCTTCACCTGTGAAATGGGAATGAGAGAGTCTATCTGGCAGGGTTGTTGAGAAGTTTAAATAAAGAATGCCAGCCCATAGTAAGAGCTTGGAAAATGTCTGCTTCCCCTTCTGCCAGGTGTATTATTAGCAACCGGCATGGGCCATTCCCACTGGCATAGGTCTCCTGGTTTCCATACTGCTGTGAACAATTTTAAACTGCCCTGGCTCCAGCCTGTATATCATGCTGGTCTTGCCTCAGTGTTAGTGACTATCTCCCCAGTAGGTCCTCCTGGCCTCGGAGAGGGGAAAAAAAAGTCATTGTTTTGGTTCAAGTGTGATAAGCAGTGACTGACAGGCCTGAAAAAGAAGCTGTTGAATAACAAGAAAAAAAGCCTCTAATTATTCCCGTTAACCTGTCTGTTATCCCGTCTGTTCAATTCATACTTTGACAACTGTCTCCCCCAACCCCTCCTTTGCTTTAACTGTTTAGGAATAAATTATTTTGAAG
The DNA here is from genome assembly GCF_036321535.1 of Camelus dromedarius. Taxonomy (NCBI): domain Eukaryota; kingdom Metazoa; phylum Chordata; class Mammalia; order Artiodactyla; family Camelidae; genus Camelus; species Camelus dromedarius. The sequence goes on from NC_087451.1 coordinate 48,402,309, forward strand.
AGATGTGTTTTCAAATAAATTTGTTAAAGCTAAAATGTTGACATTTGGGAAACTCTCTATATTCTGATTCTGAGCTCCCCTGCCCTCCACCACAAGACTGGGAATCACTCTTGCTGGGGAACCATGGGTGATGGCAGCTAACAGAGGCACCCAGGTCCACAAGAGGGAGACCAGCTTCCGGTCCTGAATTCTTCACAGTTAGTTGGGCAACCTCCAGGCAATCTCTTACCCTTTTGAGGCACAGCTTTTTCATCTGTAAAATGGGCACACCCTACACATCTCTTGGAATAGTGGATGTAAAGCACTTTAGACATGCAAAGGTCTACATGGTGCTCAAAATACTGTTCAGTTCATTGAAGGAAAAAGAATGACTGACCTCGAGCTGGTTGCCTTAGTTCCTGCTCTTGGAATAGCATCTCTGATGCTGGTCTCTCAGGCAGGGTCCTCTGCATCAGTCCTCACATCTCTGTAGTGAAAAGAGCCAGTGAGTCTTTCAGGGACTCTCCTGGGGATGGGCCTGGGGCAGGGGTGGGGACAGGGAGGAAGAGGCAGGCTTTTGGGAGGAGGGAGAAGGCAGGGGAACTCAGGATTTCACTGTGGGAGTTCAGAGCCACAGGCTTTGTGGTCCTTTTCATGCTTCTTGTTACCCTGGCCCCATCACTTGCTCATCCTCCCTGCTGTTGCTGGGCCCTCGGGACCCGCAAGTTACCCTGATTGTCACTGTCGGTAACCCGGGCATGGTTCAATCCATGGAGTGGGCTCTCTTGTTAGGGAATCCATTGTGTTCTGCATGAAGTCTCCAGTGGGCGATGTTAAGAGGAGGAGCCCGACTCAGAAGTGGAGTCCCTAACTAATCACAGAATCTGCTTTTTCAGGTTGGGCTGATAGCTAAGAAGCAGCACTCCTTAAGAAGGGATCTGAGCATTAGCCTAATAATATTAATAATGAGTGTTTTGAGCACTACTGTATGTTAGACAGATGCCAACCCAGGGCCTTCCTGCTCCTCAAGATTAAATAAAATTGTCTGCTCCCCACCCGGCCTACTCTGCAGCCGATGGAAGTCTGCACTCCGGAAGATTTCTGTGTCTGGAGATTTGTGCTCCCAAGGTCAAACTGCCTTCAGGCTCCTCTGTCCTCCCGTGTGGCCTCCCTTTTGTACCGGATCATTCCAGGCCTGAAATTCAAGGTACTTCTTCCATTTTCACAGCTACAACTTCTCACACCAACATTTACACGGTTATAGTGTGCGATGGAGAGAGACTCAACGGGAGAGACTCAGCGCAGTTGGAGCCGTGCTCTCTCTCCTCTTTTCTGCTTCCCCTTTGCTTCTTTCCCTCTGCGCCCCTCATCCCATTCCTCTCTCTCTTCCTGCCTTGAAGAGGCTTTAGTCTGGCAAAGAAACAGGAGACCAATTTCAACGCAATTAGGTTAAGTCCAGCTATAAAGTGGTGGTAACAGGGGGCAATGGGGGAGCTTTGAAGGAAGGGGTCATCTACACCTCAGGCTCCAGGAAAGGCTTTATTGAGGAAGAAAGACTTGATTTGAATCTTGAAGGATGAATAAGCATTTTCCAGGAGGAATCAGAAGTAGGGATAAGGTATCGAAGGCCAAGGAAACAACAGGAGCAAAGGCACGGAGGGGAGAAAGAACATCTAGGAGGTGTCAGTACTGTGGCCTGAGGGGAGCACAGAGCATCTTCAGGAGGATCATAGGAGATGAAGAGATGAAGTCAGAGACGCACCAATCCCCAAGGCCAGATCATGGGGGCCTTGAGGGCCTTGCTAAAGAGATTCGACTATCCTGTAGGTGATGATGGAGGGGCAGGATGAGTTTTAAGGAAGGGAGTGACATGGTTGGACTTGTGGGTCTGGCTGCCATGAGAGGAAGGATTAAAGGGGCAAGTCCTCTTAAGTCTGTCAGTTTCTTGCCTACTGATAATCATAGCCTCACGGGTGCTAGATGTAGGTAAGCTTGGAGTTGCATATAGTCATCTGGAAGCCCAACTGTAGCAAAAAAGAATGAGGTCAAATACAGACAGGGAAGCAGAGAGGAGAGACAGAGAGAGTGACAAAAAAATCCCTCAGAGACATCATTTGAGCCCCTGATTCCAGATGTGCTTGAAACTATCTCTAATGCCACCCGACTCCATCCTTCTGAGTTACAGGAGCCAACAAATCTCCTTGGATTAAGCTAGTTTGAGATGGGTTTCTGTTCAAGTTATTGAAACCCTCTGTTCCTCAGTTTCCTCTGTAAAGCAAGAGTAATACTATTACCCACTTCATAGGACTTTGGTAAGAATTAAATGAGATTTTTTAAGGTATAGAAATACACGCACCGTATATAGTACTGTTTCTTGGACACAGAAATCCCTCAATAAAAGTTAGATATTATTATAATAATTATCATCACCATTATCATTATCATTAAACTCCTGGGCTTAAGCCCCAAACCATCAATCTGAGCCTGCATTCCCTGTCACTAGCAGAGGGACAGCTGTACTTTCTGTCAGTTTATTCTCCAAAGGCTTAGGATTTAGCAGTTGCTGGTAGAGCATTTTAATGTGGCTCAATGTTTTCATTTCTGTCATTTTGTTTTATCTGCCCCCTGAAGTGGCTGAAGCAGAGAAATCCCCGAGAAAAAGAAATAAATAAAATAATAAACTGTGACAAAGCTCCCTCCTTATTCTCCAGGTTCAAGTTGTTTTTCAGGATATCCTTTGGGAAGCAGGTGAAGACTTGGGACCCAGTGGCTCAAAGTACAGGTAGGCTATGGCCCCTGGAGGTGATAGATGGGGTGGGCTGGGGCCAGCAGGTGACAGAGACAATCTGAGGAGGCTTAGCAGACAGCAGCCAGGGCAATAATGCATTCTGGAAGCAGTAATTTTCAAATTCATATAACAACATGAAGATTACCCATCAATTAGAGCCATAGATATTCAGAATCCAGCTTAGAAAACTCTAAAGATTATTTTTAACTGCACATACCAGACAGCTGGGCTGGCTCCCCTGGCAGCTCTGTCAATCTCAGAAAATCTGAGTAGAGTCATGGAAGGTGACAGCAGGGGAAAGGGCGGCCCAGAGCAGCGCTCTTGTTGGATTTATAGCGATTGAAGAAAAACCTTTAGTCTAGGCAGATCCACCCATGGACCACACCAACATGGTAAGTAAGAAGCCCTTTTCTGTTATCAGCGTTCGTCCAGACCTTCTACCTGCTCCTGCTCTTGACTGATGAAAGACTCTTTTGAGTTTCTGACCCATTAATTTTGTCTCTTGCTTTCAGCCCTGCTCCTTCACTTCAATTGAAGATGACCTTCAGCATCACTACTTGATCTTTAAGGGCTCAAGAGTGTCTTGCATCTCCAGTTAGTCTGCTTTGGATAACACTCTACCTGGCTGGAACTTCATTATGCACAGGTCTTTCCTGACCCTTTTCCCACCTTCCTACTAAGGGGGCACTGAACAGCTTTCCTACTCTTCCTTCTTCCTCTCCTCAGAGAGTCTGATTCAGTATGGCTGGAGTGAAGTCTGAGCATCTAAATTTTAATGAGTTCCTTAGGTGATCTGGTGCAGGTGGTCTATGGATCCAGCATTCAGACGCAACTACTTTGCAGCTTCCATGAAAGGACTCTTCTTTACCTCCATTACTTGTACAAGGATCCTTTTCCCTTTAGACATGGACTTTTAGGTCATATAGGGGAATTAACTCAGTTTGTAGAGGCTTGGGAAATTTATTATCCTCAGGAAGCCAAGAAGACCCACAAGAGCAAGAGATATGATACCTCAGGTTCATTGGTAAAGAGATTTTACAAAGATACTATAGATAAGATTTTGCTACTATTATCTTTCCCACCTCTTCCCTTTTCAGTCTTTTCTGTCCCACAGAAATCCCTATTTCATGATGAAGAGTAAGAGAAAAGACATCCAGTGGTTGCCTTTCTGGCCCTTATGTTCCTTTAGCTTCACCACAATGGATAGCACCATTAATCTTGCCCTCAATTCCAGAGGTTTTCACAGCCCTTAAGCCCACCACTATGTTTTGAAGACCCTCAAGTTACTTACATTCTAAGTATCAGACAAGACAACTTAGGTTCTGTCAGGGGCCACAAAGCAACTGAGATAAAGAAAAATTAAGTTGTAGTAGACTTAGTATGAAATAAAAGAAATAAGAAAGCCAATGTGGAAACAACAGGGCCAGTTCAGGGCCATTCCCATCTTGAGGAAGGAAGATGAGATTTTGCTTCAGGCACAAAGAGAAGGGAGGATGGTAGCTTTCTGCTGCTGGCATGCTCTAGTCCATTTCTGTTTGCAGATCAGCCTTCCATGTGGTTAAGCTTTTGTAGCATTCTCTTTTGTAGTACAAAGGTCTCTGTGACCTACAACACATTCTCATGTTTGATTCTCACAACCTTTCCATATAGTGTAATTAATTAACTAATTCAGCAAATATTCTTTAAGCTCTTAACTGTGTTCCAAGTGCTCTGCTAGGTCTTTGCCATATACAGAAGTGAGTACATCAGACAAGATCCTTGTCCCCATGGAGCCTACAGTCTAGGGGCTTGTTCCTCACAGAGGAACCAAGAATCAGAGAAGCCAGGTGACCTGTCAAGAGTTCTAAAACAAGTAATGGCAAAGCCACAACTGGAAACCAAGATCTACATTCTTTTTTTCTCTACAGGAATTGATTACTGAGATCATGATCCCTTATCTTGGTATCTTGAGATGCAAATACAGGGGCAAGGGCTTTTCCTGCAGTGGAGTCACCAGGAGGTCCTGACCACTCCTCTCCACCCTTGCTCCTCTGAATTAGACTCACTGATGCTTTCTATGTGGAATCCTATTTCCTCCAAACTTTCAAACCAAACCTTCTGGTCAAGGGTTTCCTCCATCTATGATCTCAGTCCACTGGCCAGTGGGGTCTGGAATTAGTCTCACTTCTATATACCTGGATATAGTGTACTTGGGGTGAACCTGAATTCTCATCAAGACAAGTTTTCAATTCCCTTTCCTTCCCTTCTTTTTCTTTCCCGTTCTTTCTTTTCCCTTCCTTCTTGTTCCATCCTCCCACTGTCAACCCCACTAGGCTGGCACTGTTCTGATGACTAGGCTTCTGCCTGGGGGACCTGCAGAGGACTCTAGCTCTCTGCATGAATACAAGCCCTGCCCTAAAGCCAGCTTACGTGATTGGGGTCCTAACACCCTACTTAATTCTTAGCAGCTATTTAGCTCTTCTTCTGGGTTGGTGAAAGGGATATTAAGTCTTTCTGGCCTGAGTTTTGCTGTGAAAAGTCAGGTTATCTGAAGCCAGGAAGCCTGAGCCCACTTGAATTCCTTCTGCCGTATCCTAATCAACAGACTGGGAAGCCTTAGTGTCTATGCCAGCTAAATAAACCACAGGTGAGCACGAGCTGATCAGTTTGCATCCAGCCATGTGATTGTCGCAGGAGATGCTCCAGGGATTCAGCTTCCCCAGTTTGGTCCCTGCCTCTTCACACTTCCACCAGCTCCTTGCCAGTCATGTGAATGTGGTCTCAGCTCACTGTATGGCTGAGCCCACTTGAATAAGGTTCCCTGACCCATTTATCCTCTTTTGCCTGTGATCAAGTGTGTGTGTGTTTCCTGGGAGAGCAGGATGGGATCCTCTGCCTTATACCAGGGTCACTCCTGGAGCCACATTGCCCTTGTTATAGTGATCATTTCCAGCTGAGCCACCTTGAGATGATGTGTGCACATCGGCAGAAATCTTTGTAGGAATTAAATAACTCAGTGTAGGTAAAGTTTTTGCATGGCATCTGAGATACAGGGAGCAATCAATCAGCAATTCATTCAGCATTGCCTGGGATCAAGGTGGATCTAGCTTGTGGAATCATAGTTCCGGAGCCTGGAAGGTAAGTGAGCCTGACCACATCTGGCTAGGAATGGAGTGAGGAAGCAAGGGATTCCAGTAAGACTATTTTCTTCTCCATCTTCAGCTTGTGGTTATATTTAGGATTTCTGTGGGACTTCATGCCAATCTAAGCACCAATTCATCTAGTCCCCAAATAGTGTCTCTCCTCTGCCTTTCACAGGTAGGTTGAGAGTATCCCTAAAATGAAACATATCTTCCTTCTGTCTAAAGCATTATCCACTTCTCCAAAATCATAGGAATCACAGTCACTGCAAAATGGGACCCAGCAGAGACAACAATAAAGGGTGTGCAAGGGCCAACATGATAAAGAAAACAAGGTTCTGGAGTCAGATAATTCTGGCTTTGAATTATACCCCTGCTTGTTACTAGTTATGTGATCTTGGGCAAGTTACTTCACCCCTTTAAGCCTCAGTTTCTGCATCTTTCAAGTTTTATGAGGTGTCTGACTCAGCATTTGGTAAAAGACGAAAGACTTATTCAATATGAAGAGAAACCAGAGTGACTCAGCATTTAGAAGAGGCTAAGAAAATGACAAGTGTCAACAATTATACCATTCTATTGGTAGGGGGCTCTAAAAATCAAGCAGGAGATTTAGTGAAAGCTATTGTCCAGAAAAGAAATTAAACCTCAGGAAGAGAAGAACAAAGTTAGTGTGTATCGTTCTGTGGGGGCTGATGGAAGTAAAGAATTAGTCCCACTGATTCTGTCTCGTACACCTCTAAGATGGCCCCCATTGACTTCTATCTCCTGATATTCATGCCCTTGTGTAATCGCCTCCCTTTGAGTGACTAGTGACTCACATCTAGTAAACAGAATTCACAGAAATGATGGGATGGCCCTTCTAAGATTAGGTTATAAAAAGACTGTGGCTTGCACACTGGGTGTGCTGTCTATTGTTCTTTTGCTTCGATCACTTGTGCTGGGGGATGCAAATTGTCATGATATGTTAGCAGCCCTATGGAGGGACCCATGTGGCAGAGCAAAAAACTAAGATCCCTAGTCAAACAACCACATGAGTGAAAGACTTGGAAGGAGCCTCTCATGAATATTTCAGTCTTAGTTAAGCTATCAGATGAGACCACATCCTTGGCCAACAGCCTGAGTGCAACCTCACAAGTGGACTTAAATTACAGGCCCTCAGATAATCCACATTCAGATTCCTGACCCACAGAAATCATGGTATAATAAATGTTTTTGCTTTAAACTGCTAAGCTTGGGGCATAATTTATTATACAGAGACATAATACAGCATCTTGGGCTTTTAATTTAGTTATCTTCTGCCTTGGGGCTTCTCCAAGAGCCCAAGCATACAGATAATTAGAACTGGGAGACTGGAGTGTGTTGAGGGCACTGGAGTTGCAGAAGAGTGCCTGGAGCAGCAGAAAAGTAATTTCATGATGATCTCATCCCTCAGAGAATGGTTGTGGTGGAACCCAGAAGCTGGAGAATAAAGCTGGAGCGAGTCCAGCTGGCCTGGGCTTGAAAGTGTTAAAGACTGTGGACTTCCCTGTGGCAAAGTTGGGGTTCCCACCAGGTCACAAGGAACAAGATGAAAAGTGAGAGGAAATTGAGGCAGCAGTACAGAGATTGGAAGAACTGTCCTTAGAGTCCAAAGGACCAGGCTCTCCTGCTTACTAGCTGTGTGACCTTGAACAAATTGCTTAAGCTCTCTGAACCAAATGTTTAAAATAGAGATTATAATAATATCCACTTTGATGGATTATCTTGAAGATTAAATAGGATACTGTACAGCTTTCAGCAGAATGCAGGTAAATAGTTGATATTACCATTATTCCTTTGGAAGTAGCCCAGTTCGGGGGTCCTGCCTAGATTGTCTCTGCTGGAGTCTGGGCAGATGGTAGGGATGAGTAGGGTCTTCCAAAGCAGGGTTGTGGAGGGCAATTTGATGAGTCTCTAACTGAAAAATTGATGCACGAGTAAAAGGCCAATGAAGAGACCAAGAGTCCACGTCAAAAAGAAATCAAAACATAAGACAATTCAGGGGGTAGGAAGGGACAGACTGGGAGTTCAAAATTTGTAGCTACTGACAGGCATATGTAGAATAGATAAACAAGATTATACTGTATAGCACAGGGAAATACATACAAGATCGTGTGGTAGCTCACAGCAAAAAAAAAATGCAACAATGAATATATGCTTGTTCACGTATAACTGAAAAATTGTGCTCTACACTGGAAATTGATACAACATTGTAAAATGACTATAACTCAATAAAAAATGTAAAAAAAAAAGTAAATTAGACAATTCATATGGAAAAGCCCAGTAGTCTACTGAACATGGGATAAGCCTTCAGATAGTGCTCAACCCTCATTTGACAGAGAGGAATCTTATGGACAGCTTGCTCTAAGACATCAATGAACAAAAATAGGCAAAGTTTCTCAACTAGAAGTCATGACTCATGGTTCTCCAGAGAATTCATACAGCAGCGAAACTCAGGAGGATGTATTCACACTTCATTAATGTCAGTGATTTTACACTAAGGAGAAAGAATCAATCTAACGAGTTGGAAAACCAGATAATATTAGAAGAGAAGCGATACTTCAGAAATGACACCAAAGTGTTTGTAAAAAAGATTACAGAAAATCCATAATTATAAAATAAATGCAATTGATCACAATTGAATATAAAGATTTAAAAGGATGAATAAATTGAGTAATAAGAACATATATTACCACTTCCCAAGATCTGCAAGAGTTATGTTCCTGAGTCTGCTACATTTAGAAAATTATACATGCATTGAAGTTGCATATGTGAATTTAGCATAATTCTGAAGATAAAATATTATATAGGAGGCCCTCTACAGAGCACATGACATGATAAAGTTGCTCATATATGATTAGGCTCTAAAGTTTTTGTAACATTAGTAGGCAGAAGCAGAGAAAGTGCTCATTCATTTTAAATCATTTAAAATTTACAGGTCATCATTTTATGTATCTCGATTTGGAAACCTTAATTCACCTTTGGGGAAGACTGCTGCTTTAAGAAAAATCTCAGAATAGCCCTTTAATTATCCAGATGTAAAATGTTGTACTTAATCATTACTCTTGAAGGCAATGGAGACATCATTGTTAAACTGACTGTAGAGATTGATAATGTAAATTACAGCTCTATAAAGCTACCATTTATTGAATACTTACCATGAGGTCATAAGAACCACCTGGGATGCTCATTAAATATACAGAGTCTCAGCCCCTCCCTGGAGATCTGATTCACTAGGCCTAGGCAAAAGCCCTGGAACCCATAGGCAGGCTGAACTTTCCTCCAATCTAACCTTAAATATGCTGAATTGCAAAAAAGGCAACTTGCTCAAGGTCACACAGCTAGTAAGTGATGCAGCAGAAAACAGTACCCAGGTCTGTCTGGTCCTCACTTTAGCATGAAAACCCTTGCATAGAGCAGGTATGAAGTGTCCTACTGAATTGAAAGTACAGGAGCAGCGTGGTGCTTCTAGTGAGACCAAGCTTATCAACCACCTTGGATGGACCACAGGTATCTGTCTTAGGAAGACCAGGGCATAAGTTGTCCCAGTCTGTGAGTACCCAGCCACACGTCTGGCCTGTAGAAGACAAGTCATTCATTCCAGCAGGCACAAGAAACTACCGACTGAATTGATTATATTACAAAGAGGCTGCTGTCCCAGGTCAGCAAGGAGAATTCATATTCCACAGCTCTGCCTTCTCCTTCTACTAAGAAAGGAGTAAATGCAAAGTGCTGGGTGACTTGATTTCTAGTTCTTTCTCCAGACAACGACTTGCTATATTCTGTTACTTGTTTTGGCCTTAGCTTCCTCCCATTTTCTTGTGTGATCAGCAGGGATACCCATCAAGCCAACATGACATAAACTTTTGGACTCGTGTTTTATTTCCATGTTCCCAGAACCCAGTGTAGTGCCTGACACACAATGGGCATCCAGCAAAAGTTTGTTGATTGTGTAAATGAATGAACCAAGGACCGTCTGGGTGTGGAGGAGACTTATAGGTACCCGCAGTTCTGCTCCCTTAAGCATCCCCCTCTCTGGTCCTAAAAAGTCCCCTTACTCTGCACCTGATGTCATCAGCCAGGACGAAAGAGGCAACTTTGGCACAGATGTCTTCTGCTTAAGGGAAGCCCATTGTGTGAAAACTTACAGTTATGGGAATAATAAATTATGATGCTGGTGGGTCTTTTAAACAGACATCTGTGAGGAAAGATAAGCAAGATCTCACATAAAGCCCTTACAATTGTGGGCAGAGCCTGGGAAAGGCTGTTAAGAATACAAACAATGCAGGACTGTCACAAAAAACAGAAAATTATTTCTTATAGTCATAATTATACTTAAAAAAAACCCAACTAACATTTTGGTGTGTTTCCTCCCCGTTATCTTTCTTTGCATATTTCTTTCTTGGAGAGATTGTAATGCATATTTATTTTTCGAATCTTGCTATTTTTTATTCTACGTAACGCAAGCATTTCCTGGTACTGTTATAAACTCTATAAATGTCAGTTTTAGTGGTTGAATAATACTCCGTTTTATGGATGTACCAGGATTTATGCAGCTTTGCTCTATTGTTGATCATTTCATTTCCAATTTTTCCGCATTATAAGTGATTCTGCAAAAAAGGTCTTTGTGCATTAAACTTATTCCATATTTAAGATTATTTCCTAAAGCTAGGCCATCAGGAGTTGAATGCTAGATCCCGGAGAGATTCTTGAGACTCTTGAGATTCTTGAATCTATATCATCGCTAATTTGGAGGATTTTCTCAGTGTTTTTGAGAATCCAGCCTCTGGATTCAGACAGGCTGAGCGCAAATCCTTGCCCTGGCATTTACCGGTGTGAACTTGGGCACCTAAGTCTCGGTTTCTCAGCTGTAAATTAGGGACGATTGTATCCTATTCATGGGCTATTGTGAAGATGAACAAGTAATACACGGACAGCCCAGTACTTGGCATAGCGTGTGCTCCATAAATTAGCTACAATTAATTTGTTTACCTTTGATTATCAACAAGGGTGGACCTTTCCACTTATGCTTATTATCTGTTTATATTTCTGTGTTTGTGTCTATATGTGCATGTTTATGAATTAAGATATATTATTTTAGATTGGAAGAAACTGAGCCATAAGGGACTCTAAAAGGGCATATTTATCAGGCAGCCCACTGGACATATAGCTGTTTCTCAGGATTTGTCCAACCCCAAAGAAAAGCAGGCACTAGTCCCCTGATGGCTTCTATACAGCTTCTCTCTTTTTTTGCTGGTTTTAAGATCTATCATTTCCTATCATTTTTCCCTTTACACATTTCCTTTAAGACTAACTACATTTTAAGTTTGATTTTTATTATGTCAAGGGATCCCGTGGGAGCCTACGCCAATTGTGGAACAAATTCTGAGGGAAAACTGGATTTGATTTCCAGAAATCTCTAGGAGCACATTTCTCAGGAAAGCCAGTACTCCCAGGGCAAGATGTCGAATTTGCTCAAGGCAGCTTCTCCCTGGAGGAGCCCAGAGGAGCTGCAAAAGCTTCCCCTCCATTGACAGCGTCTATAAATCCATTTCCTGCCTTGTAAATACGTCTCATGTAGTTATTAGCCCTTTCATATCAATGAAGCCAAATTTCCATGCATAAAGGTGTGAAGCATGAGCGGAGGAGCCGAATTGAAATGCAGCTTTGGCAGGCAGGGGGGCCCCCCCGAGAGCTCCTGGGGTCAGGGAGGACAGAGTCCTCTCCTGCCAGGTCCTACAGTGTGTCCCCTCCAGCTGTGCTGGGCCCTTTGCTGCCCAATTTCAGAGAATCCTCCCACTGACCCTTCCTTTCCAGTGTCTTCACTTTTGCTTTCACTGTCAGAATGCAGTTTCTACCCACTCCCTCAGGTAGAAGATCAAACCCATCAGTGGCGCCTTGATGAACAGACGACGCTGAGCGCCAAAAGTTCTGCGGGTACAGCAGAGGGAGGTGCTGCCGGAGCCCGCCAAGGTGAGCCGTCTAGCAGGCTCCTCCCCTCCTGGAGTGTCACCTGGACCACTGAAGCAGGCAGGTGCACAGGGAGCCAGCAACAGGATGGGACAGAGGCACTTCAGGGGGCCAGGAGTCCAGAACCCAGGAGCCCAGGGACCTCGCAGTAGGGGGAAAATTTGGGGCAGCACTGCAGCCCTTGGGAGACCAGACAGGAAAGCTTGGGCAGAGACAAGGCTGGGGGCGGGACAGGCAGAGAGGGCGGGTGCAAGCTCCTGGCCTTGATGAGGCAACTCTGGTCTCAGTAACAAAGAGAGCTCACGTGCCTTCATCTCACCCCCCCATCTTCCTCCTCTCCTTTCTTTTTCCACTCATCTCTTCTCAGACATCTCCTTCCTATAATCAGGTTCTGTTTGGGGGGAATCTATAGTCCTTTAGCTTGACAGAGAGTTTGTGTGGGAGGAGGAGGACGGGTGCAAATTTTCAGGAAGTTTAAGAAAAGGATAGGAAGGATGTTGGATTAGCCTTGAATCCCTGAGCCAGCTACTTAGATCCTGCTAAATCCTCATTTTACAGTTGAGGAAACTGAGGCTTGTGGAAGTTAGGGTCACAAAGTATGCAAGTGAGAGAGCTCGGGTTCAACTAGGACTGCCTGACTTCAGAGTTCATGCTTTTAACCTCCTCACTGCACTGTCTCTCAAAAAATGTCCCAAGTATCTTCCTCGTCCCTTTCTGGGGCTTCCTAAGGGAAACTCCTGCAGTGCAAGGATGGCTGCAGGTGGCTTGTGTCATGTAATAAGAGGCGGGGTGCAGTGTGGTACTGGTGATCTTGTGGTAAGCTGGAACCTTGATTGCCAGGGTCCCCTCCAGCACTAATGCTGGAGATACTGTCCCCAAACTGACTCATCTGGGGTCTGTGGGTGTCTGGCAGAATCAATATGTGATTTGAAGGCTTTTGAAGGGGTGAGAGTAGACAGGGCAAAAATAAACTTTTGCATCAATCTATTATCCTAATGATCGTCTTAAAGATAAGCTTGATCAGATATGAGCATTGCTGAGATTGATTTGCCTAAAATAAGAATCTCATTTGCATTTTTCTGATTTTCCCTGACACCATTTAGCCACATTAAGACAGCTGCAGCTCTCACCAAGGACAAGTATTTCAAATAGATGAATATTGCCTATGTATATTTATGGGGAATAGTATCCATCCCACCCACCTGTGTGCATGTTGTAATCTCTCTGACAGAGGAGAGGAGGACAGTTTGGGGAACTTCAAGGTGACAGCTCTGGCTTGTTAATGAAGGCTCAGCTTTTTCAACTTCCCTTTTATCGTATTTTTAACTTATATTGGACATATCTATAGAGCCAAAGAATAAGCCTGGGGAAAGTAGATTGAAGAAGAGTCTAACAGTCCAGAGTCTGAGTTAGAAGATGTGATTTCTCATATCTCTTTTCATTAACTATTCACAGCAACCCCGAGACTTGGCTAGGGCAAGTGTTTTTATGCCCATTTTACAGATGAGGAAACAGAGGCTCAGTGAGGTTAAGGAGCATGATTTAGCTTACAGGCTTTGTCAATAGTGTACCAAACCCTTGTCTCCCAGCTCTGGGCCTCAAATCTCCTGGACTTCCTGCCCAGGGATCTCTGCTGTTGTTCCCAGCTTTCTGTAAGCAGCTCTGGGAAGAGCCACTTCTCTCACAGGGGAAGACTTGCTCCCAGTCATACAGACAAGACTGCATCTTTCATCCATTTGACCTCCGGTGACCCTTCATGGAGGAGACGAGGGCAGTGAAAATATCCAAGGGCAGATGGTAAGCATTTGTGTATGCTTCCTGGCAGAGCTGATCTCGGATAACAAAGACCCAAGAGGCCCTAGCATCTAAGTTTCAGAGAGATCCCACTGACAGCATTCCATCCTTCAGCCTGGAGACCAGTCTCCTCTATGGCCAGCCCCTCTTCAACTTGACATGGTGATTAACTTTTGCAGTGGAAAGAAGAGGGACCATGGACTCAAACAGTCATGGGTTGAATCCTAGCCTTGCCATCAATATCAGCCGGTGTTCATAAAGGTGCCCTCTCAGTGGAACTTAATTTATTACATTATTTCATTTAATACATTCTTTTACTAATCTCACAACACTGCCATGAGGCAGATTCTAACATTATTGTCCCCATCCCAATGATAGGAAAACAGATTTATAGAGGTAGAGGCTAAATAACTTACCCAAGCTACACAGACTTGCTCCTTGATTCCAAACTTGTGTATATGTATTTTAATTTAACTTTAAAAAATAGATAATGCTTTCACTGGGCTCAAAATTTCAAAAGATATGAACCCCCCCCCCCCCCCATCAAAACTTAAAAAGTCTCTTTCCTGCCCTTTCCTCCAGCAAGTGGGTCCACCTTCCTGGAGGCAGCCAAATTTACCAGCTCCATGTGTTTCTGCTCTTTTTTTTTTTTTTTTTTAACTGAAGAGCTATTGTTAAAGTTCTACATGTGTAAGACAACAGTACAGTATTGATTTTGGTCATATTAATACAAAGTAGTATTTTTAGTTAAACATGTTTTATTCTTTCCATTTCCCTGTTCTGTTCCTGCTTTTCCTCTCAATTCAAAATATATGATTCCTCACTCACACTCCTCACCGGGGAAGCTCCTGGGCATCTTTCAGGATGCAGCACAGGTGTCATCTGGTGGAAAACCTTCCTTAACTAACCCCTCTCTCCACTTAAGTTTATTCATTTCCTTTGATCCTCCCATTTTCCACACTATATTATAATTATATTAAATTAGTTGGTTCCCAAATAGCCTAATATGTCCTGGGAGAATATTCATCTATCTATCTGTATACATATATTTTGAGGGGATGAGGTTCTGCTCTTTTTACTTTAAATGGCAGCATATTGAATACACTGTTCTGTTTCTTGCCTTCTAAAAACTTTTTCTTATAGAAAAATTTCACACACATACAAAAGTAGAGAAAATAGTATGAACCCCCATATAGCCATCAGCTCACTTCAACAATGATCACACATGGCCAGTCTTGTTTTATCTGTACCCTCAGCCCTACCCCCTCCCCGTGATTATTTTAAAACAAATCTCAGACATCATCTAATTTCATCTATAAATCCTTCAGCATAGATCACTAAAAGAAAATAACTTAAAAAGACATAACTACAACATCTATCACATGTAAAAATATATATATATATCATAAACTATCCAGTCTGCATTCAGATTTTCTTGATGGTCTCTCTCTCTTTCTCTCTCTTTCTGGTTAACAGATGCTGTTTTGTTCAAATCGAAATTCAAACAAGGTCCACACATTGTATTTGGTTGATCCCTTGCTTTTTTTATCACCGAACAATCTTGGAGATCATTTCATACCAGAACATAAAGAACCGCTTCATTCTTTTTTCCATTGCTGAGCCTTCTTTGTAGGGCTGTACTACAATTCATTTAACCAGTCTCCTGTTGGTGGACATTTACGGCATTCCAAATCTTTCGCTATTATAAACAATGCTGCATTGAATAACCTTGTAAGTACGTCACTTTGCACATGTGGGAGTGTATTGGCAAGATAAATTCTTGGAAGTGGAATTTCTGGGTGAAAGGAGATACGTTTTTTTTTTAACTGAAGAATAGTCAGTTTACATTGTTGTGTCAATTTCTGGTGTACAGCATAATAGTTCAGTCATATTTATACATACATATATTCCTTTTCATATTCTTTTTCATTATAGGTTACTGCAAGATATCAAATACAGTTCCCTGTGCTACACAGTATAAACTTGTTTATCTATTTTTTATATAGTAGTTAGATGTATTTGTAATTTCAAAGATTATTGCTAGATTGTCCTTCACAGAGGCGGTGCCCAAGCAGTGGACGCTTCCACCAGCCGTGTGGGTGAGAACACTTCCTCTGCCTCCTCCTCAGAAGCACCACTCCCTCTCAGGCCTCCGTCTGTGTGGTTTGCTCTCCCTGGAATGTTCCGTCTCACTCTGTCCATCTGGTCAGCTCCCATTCTTTAAGGCTCAGCTAAGCCCCCTACCCGGGTTTTGGGTTTGTGCTCCCTCAGTGCTCCTGGAGACCCCTTTTTCATAGCACACACCGTACTTCATACTGTGTCCTCTTTGTTGACTCATCTTTCTCCTCCATTCGTTAGTGAGGTTCTTAAGGGTGTAGACCAAAGCATGCAGTAGGTGGCCTATGTGAATCGGTCCACAGAGCTGCTGAACGACTGAGAGGTCAGAGTGTCATCACTGGGTCTTATTCCAGTGGGAGTTCAGGGACTTCTGCTGTGTCCTTGGGTGGAGCAAACCCAGAGTCATGGGTGCATCATCCACTTTTGTAAACCCTCTGGCATCCAAATATTGGAGCCCCCCTAAAACCCCAAAGCCCACATTGCCCAGCCCCAGGAATCTGTAACAGATGGCATTGCATCACTGAGGCTCGGAGATCTGATTATCCTAGACCTACAAATTGTTTATGGATTCGAGCTTTCAAATTGTTTCCTATTTAATCTGAGGTGGAAGACCTTGAGTTTTGTTGTTTTTAAAATCTAGGCTCTGTTCCTACCCCACAAATGAAACTGTCACCCTCCAAATCATTGTTATCTGGATAGGCAGGAACAGAATGAAGCCCCACAAAAGCAAGTTAGGCAGGGCAGGTGGGAGTAATCCCATGTGCCCGAGGTGGGGGAGGGCACAGCAGATGGCTCCCCAGGCAAGCCTTGAAAGCCAGGATTAAAAAGTAATTTTCAGCATGCTGAAAATGGGACTGCAGATTTAGGTCACCACAATTAACTCTTTCGGGGCTGGAGGCTGGAGATTTGGAGCCAAGAGGAGGTGTCCTGCCCAGGGGAGATGCTAGGTGAAAACTCCTGGGTTTCTTCTTCCTGGTTCTCACGGAGATCATCTTGTAGGTCTCTTCTTGGAGAGGGAGCCCTCAGGGTCAGCCTCTTCCTAGAGACAAGGCTCCTACTTCTGCTCTGAAGATGGACTCTGTCAGAGGAAGTCCCTCCCAAGGCTGTGGGAGGCTTTGTGCCCCAAGAGATTGAGTTCTAATCTGAAGCCGAAAGTGGTGCCTTATCCTGTTATCAAAAGTTCGTCGAGCACTTGCCCCACAAAAGATGGATTGCTGCCTTGCCAATTACTTTCTGTGCTAGAGATGCTATAGTTCTTTCCCCAAACAAATCTATAGGTATTGTCCCTGTTCCCTGCCCCACCCCCAACAATCCTTCCTTTATCTCAAAAGCCAATGCATTAAATTCTTTTCCTCGAGGAATCTATTTTCCCCTGCACTCTTGAACTGTAGGATGGCAATTAAAGGGGTTTCCTTTTTCTTTTTGTTTGCCAGGAAGCTCAGAGTCAAATCACAAACTAATTTCACGGTCTCCATGAATGCCTTTTGTTTTTCCACCTATCTTTTCATTCTATTCTAATTTACATATTTCCTTTACCTTGATTTTGTTTTTCTGTTTATATTGTACTATATTGTTGAATGTATATCCTGTATGTTATATCAAATCCTTTGTACAACTAGGTAGAGTATAAATAATTAAAAGTAGAGGGGGTGGCTATAGCTCAGAGGTAGAGCACATGCTTAACATGCACGAGGTCCTGGGTTCAACCCTCAGTAATTTCATTAAAATAATAATAATAAAGTAAAATATTTTTTTTAAAAAGTAGAAATAATTCACACTCTCACTCGTTAATTCAACTTTTAAAATACGCACCTGTTAGATGCTTAATATTGTAGTAGATGAATGGCTGATACAAATAAAATACATTTAAAAATTTATCACTCATTATATACCAGGTACTATGCCTGGGACCTTTAATGTCATCTGTTTAAATTTATGTCCAACAGCAATCTTATGATAGAAATAATTAAATGAGTTGGAATACACAAATCACTTAGCCCAGTGCCTGGTACAGTAAGTACTAAATAAATGGTAGCTATTCTTATTAGGCATCATTATTCTCATTTTAAAAGAGGACACTGTAGTTCTGAAAGGTTAAATTATGTTGTTGTGAGAGTTTAATGAAAATAATGAACCAAGAGCCTGGCAGATAGTAGGTACAGCAGGCATTTGATGTCTTTTCAGTACATGGAATCCATTTTCCTTTCTTTCAGCAGTTGTCCTTTTATTTCTTTTTGGGAAATTCTACTCCCTACTGCATTTGTAGTTCATGTGCTCCAGGTCAGGCTGGATCTCCCACTCCAGGGGAGGAGCGTGTGACTCAAGTGTGGCCAATCAGTGCTCTGAATTTACCTAACCACAGTAATTGGTTTAGGGGTACACCATGTGACTCAGATTGGTCCAATCAAAGTGAATCCTAGGATTTGTGTAAGCATTATTAAAATGAGACTTGTTCTCCTTACTTCTAGGCTTGAGTTTGACCACATGTATGGCTGGAGTTTGGGTAGCCATCCTTCTTCTCTAAACAGAGAGCCCATTTGACAATGGAGCCAAAAAAATAAGTTAAAAAAAAATGTTGATAATGGAGCCAACAAGAGAATGTGGAGTCTACAGATGGCGAGAATGAAAATGGGTCCTGAAGTTATCATTCCCCTGAGTCAAGCCACACCTGAAGCCAACATGATCTGTTCCAGGACAATTTGCTTACTGAGCTAATAAATTCCCTTTTTGTTAAATCCTGTTTGAGTTAGATTTCAGTCACTTACAACTAAAAATATACTAATTTATCAAGGCACTTGATAAATTTTTGTTCCTTTCCTTCTTCCATTTAATGGACTTGCCCAATGTCACAGCTAGTAGTAGGTGGCAACATCAATATTTGAACCCAGTTCTGGCCCCAGCCGCATGTATATCATGTTCCCTGCTCCAGGAACTTGCACTGTAGTTGGGGTGCTAGACAGAGGCAAAGAAACAGGTGGATGATGAGCCAACAGGGGACAGCTTGGCTGTGGTGTTAAAACTGGGGGCAGGTCTTTCCGGAGCACTCTCATGCTACACTCTCCTCCCCAGAATTTGTAAATGGTTTGGGAGAAGCATGAATGCTGATTCACAGACACGCCAGCTGGCTCTGTGTATTTCCATGGCAGGAGCTGATGCTTTCTCTGCTTATTTAAAGAAGAAATCTTGCCTAGAGCAGGGGCTGGATGAAACAGTCAGAGATATATCCTTAGCACTGGACTGCGACTCACCATGTGACCTCTTTGGCTGAGTCATCTCCCTCCTGAGATGGGTTTTCTCATCTGCAAAATTAAGCTTGGCAAATGAGGTACAAATGAGATCTCATAAATCATTAAATCAGAAGGTTACTTCTGGGTAGCCCCACCTAAGTAACTACAGGACTGGGCCTCTCCTATCTGGCATATCTGGGAGTCCTCGAGGGTGTCTGTGAATAAGTCTAGTCTTACACCATCTCCAGCCCTCTGGAAAGAGCCTCTACTCCCCTAGCTCAAGGCCTCATATTGCCCACACAATCACCACCGCCCAGAGTGCCCTCTGTCTGGAACAGGTGCTGCCCTTCTGCCCCCCACCTCTGATGGAGACCACCCGTCCTGTTCTCATGGAGAGACTTGCCAGGGAGTTGCCTACTTTTTGTGTCATGGTAAACTTGTAGGAAAAGAAAGCCAGGCTGTGAGCTATTGGGAGGCTTATTGAGGTCTTGGTCCTGCAAGGTTTGTTATTTTGAACGCATCTCCCTGCCTAGGGAAGTATACCAAGCTACACATAGGAGGACGAAAGAGTCAGTGTCCCCACTCAAGGACAATTTCAACAAGTGTGAAAGATACTAATATCGAAGGCAGCACATTCAAAAGAAGTAAGCCTAGTAAGACAGAATTCTGCAAGGGAGATGCTCACCCAGTTTTGGCACTCTGGGCAATGGAATCACAATGCTAATAATTGGCTAGGGACTGCCCCATTCAGGACGCAATGATGATTAAAAGATGGTGGTGGTGAACATTTAAAAACGGCTCGCCAGCAAAAAATGTGTTTATTATAAATTAGCATAATTTAATATAACTTGTATATATTTCTTCTAAAGTTTTATAAATTTTATAGATAGAAAGAGTATGTAGCACACAATTTACAAATAATAAAATATACAATATATGTATAGTCAGTTGAATCTCACAATGCTTTTATTGACCTTGTTGAACTCTTGTGTCCATAGCCAAACTATGATTGCAATTCAACCATGATTTGACAAAATCAGACTATGAATAAATGCTTGATTGTTATCTGATTCAGCAAAGAAGGCACTCATGTCACCAAACAAGTGAAAGTAATTCTAATATGAATTTTAGTTGATATTTTCATTCACAATTAAGGAGTAAGAAAAAAGGGAAACAATAAAGATGTATATCAGAATTGCATCTGTTCATCAGTGACATAGTGAGTTCTTTGTTGAATCATGTAGTAGTTTTCAAATGCTGAAAGAATATTTCCTCAATTTTTTGCACGTATCACAATGTAACAATTACAGATACAACATGCCTTTAAATTGAATGGGCTTTATTAACATTTTCTCCATCATTTTTTAAAGTCTATACCATCAGCAATTTCCATGGTATAAATACTCTCACCACGGCTGATTTCAGTCTACACTGAGTTACTGAATGTGCACAGTAGCAAAACATTATATATAGTAATTCCACCAAACAGACTCAACAGACATAAGTAACCTCAACAGCATAGATGATAATAAAATGTAGTAAAATAATTAGAAAGTGATGAGCTTTGAGTATTTATTACCTCTATTTTTAATTTAATTTATTTCACTATCAGTATATATAATTTAATTTTTAATAATGGCTTATTTAGAAATCAGCTTGCAAAATTCCTGAAAATTTAACAATTGGCTCCATCACTCCACTGTGAAGGATAGCGGCAAACCACACTCCCAGCTCAAACCACATCTGGTGAGGAGAACTCGACTGCTCAGCTCACTAACACTGGATGGGCTTTTAAGGCCAGTTCTGCTTTCCCGTGTACTATCATTAACCATGTGGCTGAGGGATTGATTCTGGGCAGCCGTGGATCCTCTGGGCCAGTGCTTCTCAAAGTGTGGTCCCTGGATCAGCAGCCTCAGCATAACCTCAAACATTTTGGAAATGCAAATTTGGGGGGCCATTGCTAACCTACCGAATCAGAATTTCTAGGGGGTATGTTCGAGGTGTTTCTGATGCACTCAGTTTGATGTTCTTTTCTGAGGACTACAGTTTGAGCTTGTTACTTCTAGGTGTGTTAAAAAAATTATCGTTAATTGGTCCCCATGCAAGGCTTCACCTCTCCGATATGCTTTGTAAAATGGAGCTAAGCCTCTCTACCACAGGGCTCAGTGCTTACGTGATCTCTGGGATCAGTATTCTCCTGAGCTGTGGACACAGCAGGGGCAGTCTAAATTGCTTTCAGTCAGGAGAGGGGTTTCCTGCTTTGATTGAGGGCTCAATGTAGATGCCCATTTGTGCTGTCCTGTGACACTGACTCTGATAAAAGGTTAAACATTCTTCCTTCCCTATAAATTAGCTGAAGCGGCAAAAATCCTGGGTCAAATGGGCTTAAGCAGTAAGTAATTTTATTATTTTTTCATAACTGAAGTCCATGGGTTTTGGGGTTGGTTGGCTTAGAGGCTCAGCGACAGCATCAAGGACCGAGGTTCTTTTCACCTCTCTGCTATGCCAACCTGCACTTTAGTTCATCTTTATATTGTTAGCAAGAGGGTTGCAGTGGGTCCAGCCATCACAGCCAGAGTACAAAGTCCAGAGCAGGGGTTATTAATTGGGCTTTATGGACAAACTCAGACAGCCATGAACCTGAGTGGGAAAAAGAATTATATTATTATCCTCTAACTGAAATTTGGCATTCTCTTCAATTATGAATGCAGGCAACAATCTATAGTACCAGTAGTGTACTGTGTGGCTTTGCTGCCAATAGAAATTACATATATTTTTATACAACATTGTAATTGTGACTATATCATGAAATGTTATTTATGCTTGACCCCACTTTGAAATTTTAGTGCTTATTAGACACATCACTAGATCTTAATATTGAATGTATCAACAAAGTATCACATATATCATTATATCATAAATGTTTTATTTTTTATAAATGTTTTTATTTGAATAACTATGTTACAATGGTTTGTATGTCATTTATTTTATGCATTTAAAAATATTATTCTAAGAAGGAGTCCACAAAATTTACTTGACTGCCAAAGGGATCCTGGAACCCAAAAAAAATTTTTTTAAAGGTTAAGAATCCCTGATGAGGAGGAAGTGAGGCCATCTGCACCCATCTCTCCAGTGTTTCTCTTAAGAAGCATCATATTTCATTGGCCAGAAATGGGTCACATGACATCATTGAACCAATCATTGTGAAGGTACATGGAATTATCCTTCCATCAATCAGGTCCACCCCTTGGCAGGGGCTGTGGCCAGCTTTCCCTGAAGCATGGGGCTACTTGGGGCAGAGTGCATATCTGAACAAATTTGGGCTTTGTTAGGAAAGAGGAATGGGGAGAATGGATGCTGGGTAGGAAGTCCCTCAGATGCTATGAGTCTGGAGTTGCTCAGGGATCTACATTGCTTTCTGCCACATATGAGAGGGATAAGACTAAGATGAAAAGAATAGCATGCTTTTATGTGAACCCTTAGCGAGAGTGGGGGGGCAAGATGGGCTTTTTACCTTATGAGAAAGTTTTCCAGAGGAAGGTATGCATGAATCTTGGAGAATAATAAATAAGGCTTAGCCAGGAGAAAGATGGAAAATTGTTCCAGAATATGGAAATAGTATTTGCAAAGGCTGGAGACATGAGACAGTATGTTGTGTACTGGGAACTACAAGTAGTTTAATATTTGGAAGGAGAAGGAGTGGCAAGAAAAGCTGGAGATGTGGGTGGCCTGGGGCACCGATATGAAGGACATTGGATACCAAGGTTGCGGTTGGAATTCTCTCTTATGAACATAGGTTGTTTCTGAAGGATTTTAAGCAGAGCAGTGACATGATCCTATTTTATTTTTCCGAAAGCTCATTCTGGCTATAATCTGGAGAATAGATAGAAGGGAGCAAGACTAGAGGAAGGGAGACCACTTAGGAGCCTGTTAAACCAGAGGAAAGATGATGGTCTAAACAAAGGTGGTCGTGGTGGGGCTGGAAAAGAAAGCACGGCCCCGACAGGATGTAGGGGACTGGTTGCCTGTGGCATGAGTATAGTGGGGAGGGAAATGGACAAGACCCAGATGATCTCCCTGTTTGTGACTTTATTCAGTGGTGAATGGGGGAACCATTCACTGAATAGGAAACAGGAGGAAATGTAGTCAGGGGCGAGGAGAGTTCAGATGAGATCATAGCTTCCGAATTGGACAGATGGTGATATAATTTTGGCTCCTTTTGGCATTCCCATTTCTTGAACTTTCCCTGAAAGCTCAAAACCTCCACACTTTTCAATGAGAGCTATGAGGCTGGGTCTGAGGGCTCCAAGATCTCTGTGGAAATAGGAAGACGTGATTGAAGAAGAGATGACACCCTGTGATTTAATTTTGGGTCCACTGCTCCAAAGACTCACTGAAACAATACAGCCACCAATTCTGCCTCCGAGCATACCAGGAAATGGAAGCTTTGCAGGAAAACCAAGTTGTATTATAATTACAGGCTTTTAAATAAGTATCATGGGTGATATTTAGCACCAAACAATGAGGTGTTGAAGACCTTATTACTTTTTGTCCTGTTCATAGAGTAAAATCAGACTCAGCAGAATTCAGGGGCTTTTTAAATAGATTTGGAGAGTGACTCTGAGCCAAGGTGCCGCCACTTTACAGAGTAAATTATCAAGGCAATAGGAGGCTGGAACTTCAGCCTGGGGAAATGGTTAATTGCTTTGCCCTCTAGTTATTGTTTTGGTCTCGTGCTTACTGTAGAGTGTAGCATTCCAAGAGAGGGACTATAAATTTCATGGCAGGGGGCACCTACATGGGGGTGGGGTCCAGGCCAGAAAGGCAAGCAGGTTAATTAGCAAGCGTGGGAGATAGGCACATTTTTTAAGGCAGTGCTGTCTAATAGAACGCTTCCATATTGGTTTCTTTCTATGTTCTCAACTCCCTTCCTCGACTCACACATACACTGGTGCACCCAACAGCAAAGCATACACACGTGAGGACCCATTCGCCAGAGCCTTGGACCGGCCATTGTTTTAGATGCATGTATGTACACGGAGTCCTTAGACAATGACGTTAGTAATCCATATCCCTTAAAAAGAGGCTGCTTGGCTTGAAAAAGCAAATTTCAGGAAGAAGTAGACAACTGTATTGATTTCATACAGCCCGCACCTCCGCCTCACTCTGTTCTGGGACCCTTGTAGTTGTTACTATTTCTTGATCTCTTGTCCTGGGCTTTGAGCTGGACAGAATGTACCTGTTATATGGGCCCTGTTCTTAGGAGCTGACAGGCAAGGGCTGGCAGTATTCACATGACTTTGGCTGCTGGGGCGGAGGTGGCGGTGGTGGCGGTTGCTGCTGCGGCGGCGGCGGCTGCGGCGGGTGTTACCTGGTGGGTGGGGTGGTAGAGAGACAGGTGGGTTCTTTCGCACGCCGTGCTTTTGTGAAGGCGTTTTGTGCTTGGGAGCTGTTTGTGTCTTCGCTTGCAAGCTGTTGGATGCCTCTGTTCAAACAGAGGCCAATTCCCCAGCACGCGGCTCTGCTCAAGTACTGCCTCAGGAAGTGCTTCCCTGGTGGCCGGGCTTACCACCCGGGCTCTCTCTCTGGCAGGGAGAAGGCGTGGGGCCGGCAGGCCGGGGCTGTTCTGACAACGCTGGTACCAGGAGCCAGGGATGCAGAGGTGCCTGCGGGTAAGAGATCTAGTCAAGGGAAGACAGCTCTGGGCTGGCTCCAGAGTCCCAGGGTCAGAGAGACAGCCCCACCAGCAGTGGGAGTGTGAGCTCTGCTCCATGGGCCCAGACCTCATGCTGCTGGCCTCGTGAGCACTGCCTGTGGGGTGGGTGGTTGGTTATAGCTGGCAGGCTGGTGATCTGTAGCTCAACCTGGTCTGATCCAGACCAGGGTGGAGATGCCAGAACTGCGTTTCCCAAAGTCCTTTCCACTGGACATTGATTCCATAGAAGCTAAAAAAAAAAAAAAAAAATGAAAGCATTCTGGGATTATATAAATGGAAGAAACGCTGAGTTAAATAAAGGGAAATGAATCTTTTTTATTGAAAAACTGCTCAAACTTATAATTTGCTAGAGAGTGTAGTAAACCTTTAGGCAGGGATTAGACTATATAATGTTTCCCAGACCTATTTGACTGTGAAAATTGTTTGTGGTGTAGCATCACTTGGGGGAAGGTTTCCCTAGAACATGCTGTGGGAAACCCTGCCTGTGTTTTCCTCACATACTGAGTTTACGTGACCAGGCTGGGTGCTCAGATCCTGGTACCAGGATGGTGGATTTTGAATCCAGCAATTGGTGGGGCTACTCTACGCCTTTAACTTTGGTATTTCTTGCAGTATCAGTCAAGGAATATGTCAGAGAGAGTTCTCCAGGAAGCCAGACCTCTTGATATTAAAACAAGACTGAGGGTCCCAAGCTGCTTTGCTCAGAACTGCAAAAGTGACTTAAGGTAGTAAAGTGGGAGATGAAGCTAAGAGGTGCCTGCCAGTTGTAGTGGTGGATGGGACGCCAGTGGTAAACAATCTGAGCCTGAACTGCAGAGAGGGCAGGATTAGTGTGAACGAGGGTCTGCAGGGAAGATAAGGTCAACATCGCAGGGCTGAGTCAAAGGGGACAATATGGTGCAGTGGTAACAGACTGGGTTCTAGAGTTGGCTAGACCTCATCCAAATCCTGGCTCAGCTGTTCATTGGATGTGGAATACGGGAAAGTTTCTTAACCCGTCTGAGCCTGTTTCCGTATTTATAAAATGGGGTTAATAATAGTACTTACCTCCCAGGGTATTTGTGAAGAATAAATAAGATAATACCTATCAATCACTTAGCATATGACCAGCTACAAATCAGGAGCTCAATGAATGTCTTTTTTAAAAAGTTCTGATGCAGGAACAAATATGTCAGCTGACAGAAGGGACCAGTGAACAAACGTGCATTGTTATACACAGAAGGACTGGGACAGGGTGGGTGGGTGGATGGATGGACAGATGGAGTTACATTGGTGCATTCAGGATGGGTGAGTTGAAAGAAGGAGCGATACATACAGTTCGTTTTCTGCTTCTGCCACTTGGGCTGACCTGGCTTCAGCTTGGCTTTGCCATCACCGGTCAGTGTACCCACAGGAGAAAACCACCAACACATGCAGTCCACTCTAACCTGTGTCATTTGGAGTCTAGAATCCCTTGACATGTCAGGGGGGTTGTGCAAACTGAGCTGGGGGCTGGAAGCAGGGTCCCTGTCACTGGAAGCCTGGCATCAGCTCATCAGAGGGGAAGAAAATGTCACTGGCACTTGGGGATGCCTGGAACCTAGTGACCCGAGCCACAAGGTCACCCATTCACCCTCTGGCTGTCCAGCCCCATCTCATGAGGTGACTCATATCCTAGTGGAGGGAGGAGGGGAGAGAATGAGCAGCTGCTTCTCCTCTAGGCAGGCACCGGCAGTTTGGGGAAATGATCCGAGGGTTCAAGGTGAGGCCCGAATGTGGTGAAGCTCCTTGCGCCACATAAAGGGAAACAGGGGAGCAGCTGGCTTGTGAGTTATTAAGGCCGCACCCGATCTGATTCAAAGAGCATTGTCCTTGATGTCGAAAGGCTTCTCGGCCAGTCCCTGCCTGTTCTCTAAGGGGCGATAGGTGAGGTGAAGGGGGCTGGCAGGACTGTTTAGGATGGTCTCCAGAGTGGCAGGCCCTGGAAGGGGTTCTTTCTGGGTTGGAGGATGTGGGTCAGGCTGTGCTTAAGTCAAACCAGAAATAGCATCAATAGTCAACTTACTGTGTCATGAGCCTTTCCACATACTAACTCGCTGACTCCTCACAGCCCTACGTGGTAGTCTTTCTCATTAGCCTCACTTTGCACATGGGGAAACTGAGCTAAGGATAGTTGAATCACTTGCTAGAGGTCATATTAGTATTAAGAGCCAGCTTTATGAACCCAAACTATAGCCCCAGAACTTAGGTGCTGAACCACTGTGCTCTCCTGGGATTTAGCAGAAATGGAATTCAGCAATGGGCCAGGTGGGATACACAAGGAAAGAGTATATATGCTCCTCGTTTGGCTTGCTCTGATCTCTGGGAGGCAGAGTCGGGGTAGGCAGCTGGCTCAGGAAAGATTTCAGGCCAGAACTGAATATCTGAAGTTCAATTGTCTCACAGACAGAAGCAAAGAACCACTGAAGCGGCTCAGATACATTTTATTATAAGCTGCTTTTGGTCTTTGCCAGTGTTTACCACCCCAGCTTCATGCCTGATATTTGGGTGGTGGAGGTGGGGTCATCTCCTGGCCCTGCACCTGGTCTCAGGGGCTTTAGGGGCAAGAAGATTCTAATTCCTGGGAAGGAGAAGAGCATTGTCTTTAAAGCTATACAGCCTAGGCAGGGCTTGACCCAGCTCTAAATCACAGTCACTGTGTGACTTTGGGAAAGTGATTAACCTCTCTGAGCCTCATCTCTAAAATAGGGATAATAATATATACTTCATGGTATTGTTTTTTTTTAATGGAAATACAGCTGATTTACTACTCACAGCACTATTATGAGGATTGAATGAGACAAGGACTGTACATTATACAGTGCCTGGGCCATGGGGGGTGCTCAGTCAAAGTACCTCTTCGTGCTTGTTTTCTTCTCCCTCTTTCCTGAAAAAATATGGTTTCCTATGGTGGAAAAAAAAAAAAAAAAACAAACAAACAGCGAGAGAAGATCAGTGCAGCTGCAGGGCCTGCAGCCCTCCTCAAACACCTATGGCAAAGGAGAAAGTTATTTCTGATTCCAGTTGTGCTTGGAGAGGACGAGGGTGCAAAGAGCAGCCCGCTGGCCCTGCCTGGTTGCTTTTCTGTGGTTGCAGTTACCATGGCATGGAGTCTGCCCCAGGAACTGGCGCCAGAGATGTACACAGGCAGGATGGGGCTGGGGATGGGGCCTGAAGGGACAGGTGGGACCCGGGGCAGGGAGTTGCACCTTCAAGAGGGCTGAGACCAGAGGGGAGAGTCCGGAGGCCCTGACCAGAGAAGGAGGATGGGATGGTGACTCCCACCTCACAGGAAAGCCAGCCTGTCCCCAGGAGACCAGCCACAGTGGGGTCCTGAGCTTGGCCCACAGCTCCTTCCTCCCTTCTCTTGCCTTCCCTGGAGAAACAAACGAGGTGGACTGTCCTGTGGGATGTTCATCTTGCTCTCTGAGCCACCGGGGAAGTAAAGTCTGTATAGAGAAGGCAGGTGGAGTGCACTCATTCATGCATTCCACTAATATTTATTGAGCAGCTCTTTCTACCACATGTGTCTCAGGACATAGACTACTTATATAAGTGTCACTTCACAAACAGCACACTTATGATCACTGTGGTCTTCGTCAATCACGGGAATGTTCTCTGGACATCAGTTTCTTCAGCTGTATAATGAGTAAGACACCTACCCGGTATATGGCAGGCACTCGGTAGATACTGTTCCTGTTTCTCCCTGCTTCTCCTCCTTTCCAAATGTCTGCTGAGGGAGGGAGGACCTGAGGCTGCCAGCACTCATCTACATGTGATTTTGTATAAATATGGGGTGTCTTTTGGGCTGAGGAGGTGGAAAAGCTGCCAGAGGCCCACTCTTGTCTTTACTTGCTCTGTTGACCACACCTGTTTCAGTTATCAATTGCTGCAAAATGAATCATCCCCCAAACAGTGGCTTAAAACAACAATCATTTTATTACTCTCTTTCATGGTTCTGTAGATTAACTGGACTTGACTAGGTGGTTCTCACTCAGGATCCCTTGGGCAACTGCGGTCAGATGGTAGTTGGAGCTGGAGTCATTTCAAAGCCTTCCTTACTCACATGATTGGCATTGATGCTGGCTGTTGGCTAGGATCTCAGGGGGGCTGTCACCCCTGTCAACACCTATGTGTTGCCTCTCCATGTGGCCTGGGCTTCCTCATAGCATGGCAGCTGGGTTCCAAGAGTGAGAGTTCCAAGAGAACCAGGTAGAAGCAAAAATATTACTTCTGCCATAGTCCCAAGTCTGCCTAGATTCAAATGGAGGGGATGTAGATGATACCTACCAATGGGAGAATGATCAATGTCACACAGTAAGAACACGTAGGATGGGAGGTCTTGTTGCAGCCATCTTGGAAAATACATTCTGCCATGCTGCCCAACCAGGAAGGATTTTCAGAAGGAAGGCTTGTGGCTGGGCTCCCAGAGGTGAAGTTGCCGCTGTACCGAGAAGCACAGATTCCTTGAGAAGAAGCTTTGGATATAAGATCAGGGAATGGAGGTTCAGTCATTACCGAAGTAGTTCTTGAAACTCCAGGATTCCAGAATTGGATTAGATTTTCCCAAGGGCAATAGGGCGGAAAAATGGAAAAAGGGAGAAACAACAGAGCCTGGCTTTAGGAATTTGTTAGGTTTAGGAAAGAGCATCTAATATTTTCCTGGTGATGTTCTGATCTTCTTCCAGAAAACCTACTTAAACTACTTGAGGAGGGAACTCAGGTGACAGGGAATTACACTGGGGTCAGAGGTCAGTGGACACTTACCATGGCTCCAGATAAGGGGCCTTCTCCTGGCATCCCTATTGCACCCCCCAAGCAGATGGTTATTCCTCAGTATCAGGAGGTGATAGGCTAGTCTCCTCTCTGGTGTGCCTGGGACAAACACCCCCACCTCCTGCATAAACAGAAATAACCATGCATGTCCATGCCATTCTACCTATTCCTAAAAACTAAATAAGTGTGAGAGTGAGTTTGGAACTAATCTTTAAAAAAATAATTCTCCAGGCAGAAACAGAATGAAACTTATGGAAATATACATGATGACTCCCCATAGAAAATGAAAGAGGGAGCTCTCCCTGCTCTACCCTGCCTGTGAATGAGGCAGAGATGGATCTACTGAAATCAAATGTATAAATTATACATGGATGGGAACTGGCTCTGGCATAAGGTATCTGATAGGGTGCTGATGGAAATGAAAACGAGGCTTGAAAGATCAATTCTTCTTTTGAATCAGCTCCAGTCCTGCTGATGCCCCTGGGCCTGCCTGGCAGAAATACCCTGATTTATCAAATTAGAAAACACCCCATCCTCAAACCTTTGGGACACGCACCTTCAAAGTAATTGCTAGTGTTTTGGATGATATTTCTGTGCATCTCCAGGAACAATAAAAAGACAGTAAAAGTTTGAAGGCCCATATTTTTTGCTGCCTGATGGATGATATAAATCAAACCCACCTCTTCAAAGGGATAGACAGGAAGTTTTATGGTGTGGCTGTTGCCTGCCAAGGGAAGAGGGGTAGGCCCACATCTGGGGACAAGTGTCACTTGCAGTCCAGCCATTGCTGTGTGACCCTCAGCCTGTCATTTAACCACTCTGGGCTTATTGCCCTTCCATCTATCTACCCACTTGTTCACTCACCTATGCAATTAACTTTTTAAAAAAAATTAATTAATTAATTTTTAATGGAGGTACTGGAGATTGAACCCAGGACCTCCTGCATGCTAAGCACGTACTCTACTACTGAGCTATACACACTCCCCGCATTCAGTTAGCTTTATGAGCACCTGCTATGTGCCAGACTCTGGGCTATGCACATATCTGAGGCTCAATAAATATAATCAACACAAAGATGAATATAACAAGTGCCTGTTTTCAAGAAGTTTCAGGTCAGAGAAACATAAACAGATAAACTGCAATACCACCTTGTTAGTGTGAAACCAAAGTGCTTTGATCAGAGGGTGTGGAGACGGTTAGGTTTGTAAAGGAATAGAGAGTGTTTTGCCCGACAAAGAGGATTATTCCCTGCTAATGATCATCTGACCAGAGCTTCACAATGTGCCCTCAGAGAATCTTTAAGATGACCTCTGCTGGGAAAGTAGAAGAGGAAATAAGCTTAGACTGCAGCGGGAGCTATTTAGGTGAAGTAAAACAGAACTTGACTGTGCATGTTGTAGACGGGTGAATAACTGGTTGGTGGGGCTCCACCAGGTCACAGACCTTCTATGTATCTCCAGGGCCTTGCATGGGGCCTGGCTCAAAAAAAAGTGCCGTTTCTCTTTAACAAATGAATGAACAAATGTTCCATTACTTGGAGATATTTCAGGATAGAACAGATCCTGCTTTGCTTGTACAAGCAAGGTGGATACTTATCTGGCAGGGGAGAGATGTCGCCTTTCTCTGCCTGTGATGTTGTTATTTGTACCCATTTGAAGTGATGGCTCACTCTCTTTTTAAAATGTTATTCAGCAAAGCACATAAATCTTAATTGAACAACTCAGTGAATTTTTACATATGTCCACACCTGTGTAACCACCAGCAGATCAAGACAGATTGGATGCTCCCCTCAAGGCTCTTCCATGCTCTGCACAGGAAATCATTACCCTGCCATCTCTGCTAACCATTCATTCTGTAGTCTGTATACAGATTCTACAGAGTCTATCTCCATATTCCCACCCTGCATGAAAAGAAAAAAACTGAAAAGTACATTCATCTCCAATCTAGGAAAAAAATGAACAGATTGATGTTTTCCTCCTGACATTAGAAAACAGAGAATCACTAAATGCCAGCTCAGGCAGGGGTTTGGCACCAGTTGGTCAAGAGCTCCTCACCTTTTCAGTGGAACTCCTTCTCAACATCAATTTACCCCACAGACCCCACAGGAGAAGAGCTGTTGCCTTTTTAGTGTCTTTTGATTAAGAAAATAACAACCAGTGGTTACTGGGGACTGGGAGGGGGGGAAATCATGGGGAGATAGTGTTTAATGAGTAGAGTTTTCGTTTGGGAACGTGAAAAAGTTCCAGAGATTGATGGAGGTGATGGTTGAACAGCCATGAGAATATACTTAATGCCACTGAGTTGTATAGTTACAAATGGTTAAGATGGTATATTTTGATACAAATATTATAACATATTATAACATATTATAAAATACATTACAATAAAAAATACCAAAGATGAAGTATCATTAAAAAGAGAAAATAATGACAATAAAAGCTAAAAATTTTTACCACAATAAAAAATTAGAAAGATGAAGTATCATTGAAAAAAAGAAAATAATGACCCAAATTCTCATGAATTCAATGACTGCTTTAAAATAAATTTTTATTTTATTAATAACCATTGATTCTATGTTCACTGGAAAAACAATAGCATCTATGAGCCGGAGAACTTTTCTTTTCCCCACCAACAGACAGCGTAGGGTACATACAAAGATTCCTAAACGCTAGCGATGCCTGCAAGACCTTTCCTCCTCCCAGTGTCTGAGACCCACAGATTGACATTAACTGTTCATTCCAGCACCCCTTGGTTGAAGACACTGTGGCTCAGAGAGGCAAGTGACTTGTCCAGGGTCACACAGCCTGTTTGGAGCTGAGCCAGGATAAGACCTCTGGGCTCAGGTCCCTGTAGCAGGTCCTCTGCTCTCTGCACCTCTGTTCTGCACCAGCTGAAGACCACATGTGCTTTTTTTTGGCGGTATATAACTAGTTTATCGAACGGACTCATCCCAGTGAGAGTTTCCATTTGTAATTGTGTTTCTCACATGTGCTCTTCTGAGCCTCCGTCTTCTGTCTCCTGCAAATACTTAACGAGATGCGATTACCAGCTTGGCGACTCCTCGCTTGCCTGTCCTATCAAGACAGGAAGTAGGATGTACAGCCAAGAGATGGGGCCCCTGATTCCTTTGTAATTTGACCCTGAAGCTCAGGGGAGGAGTGGGGGCGGGTACAGGCTCATTCTTATCATCAAGGCTGTGTTATGGCTCCTGTTAACAGAGACAGATGCACCTGGTGGCATGATGTTCAAAGCCGGAGGCTGGGAGTCCAGTTTCAGAATAGAGGTGCTGTCAGAGGCGAGAGTGGGTGCCTTGGCTATTTTGGCGAGAGCTGACACGAAGGAATTCTTCTCTCGCACAAGCTGTGCAGAGCATTTTGTATTGTGGGCTGACCTGCCTCCGCCTTTCCCTTTCCTAGGCTTGGTGGCTGCTGCTGCTCCCCAGCCCCCTCCCCAACACTGCTAACGACATCCATCCAATTAATTCAGCATAATTTGGTTCATTACAAGCCCTTAGATTTGTAACAGTGTTTTCTCGGAGTGCAGCCTTCCTGGACTTTCTCAAAGGGACAACAGGGCTCTGAGTCTGGGAGGGGAGAGAGGGCAGAGTCCTGCTTTATCTGCCCAGTTGTGTACCAAGGAACAGGTGGGTGCCTGAGACAGGCAGCGGGGCTGAGCTCACACCAACAAAACACATCCTTCCCGGAGCCCCCACAGCCCTGGCTAAAAATATGATTGAAAACGGGGATGTGGCAAGACACCCCAGCAGGAACATCAGACCACCCTCGGGGCCTGCCAATCGGCGCCATCCTTGTGGGGCTAGAGATGTCAGTTCTGTGCTGAGTGGGCCTGACTTGATGACTGTGGGAGTTCCTGCAGGGGCCTGTGGGAAAGGAGGCCCAGGCTGTGGCCGAGACCCAGCAAAGCTAAGCAGACAGCCGGCAGGGTCTCCTTTAGGGTCTGATCTTCAGTAGGGAGGAAATGCTTAAGAGAGCTAGGACCTGCCCAAATGGGATGGGTGGGGCTGTGGAAAGAGCACTGGGCCGTGGGGGCAGGCTCTGGCGAAGGACCAGGAGCAGTTTCTGGATCGGGCAGGTCAGGACTAGACTCAGAGCTATACCTTCCTTACCCATGTGTGATGGTGGCCTCCTCGATTTTTCTTGTCTCTGATTAGGAGCAAGGTAATGATACCTCATTCACCAGCTGGTGAGAACGAAATGGGGTGATGGGAGGTCTTTGATGTGATGGTCATGGGAGGAGGCTCAGCAGCCAGACTGCCTGGTTTGCAGTCCTGCTGTCACCACCTTGTGACTTTGGGCAAGTCACTTCCCCTCTCTAAGCTTCGGTTTCCTCATCTGTGAAATGCGGATTACGGTACTATCTGCTCAGAGGAGTGCTGTGAGGGTGAAATGCAGTGAGCACTTGGAAGAGTCCTGGTGCACCACATATGTGAGCTGTTATTAACTTTTATTAATAATGTATATAGAGGACCCGGCGCCCTGCCTGGGAGGAACATCATGTAGGCTCTGAAACTGTTTATCCCGTCCCTCTCCCTGATGACTTAAATTCCTTGTTTTTAAACAGATCTCTTACCTCTCAGAGGGTTTCTTTAAGGCTCCTCCAGGAAACCTGTCCTAAGCACTCTCCTCCCACCCCAAGAGGAAGTGATTTTCCCCCTGTGCCCCCTGCAAGGATGCAGATTTCCATCCGGACCCTTAATCGCATGGGTGTTGGTGGTTATTCTCCCCTCGGGAGCGGGGACTGAAGGACTGTGGCACCCCTGTGCCCCTGCACCTCACCTAGAGCCTGGCATACAGGAGGCACTTGGTGGGGGGGGCTTCAAGATGAGCTGGTGTGGGCTGGAGGGCCATGTTAGCTGGGTCAGGGGGAGGACACACGTCAGGATGAACAAGAAGCTACCCATGTCAGTGAGTAGCCGCTCTCTGCGTGGGGAGCAGTAGGGCTTATGCCCACAGAGGCCCCGAAGTTCCCAGACACTGGATTCTCCTGAAACCCTCGGGACCCAGCAGAAGAAAGGATTGCGCTGGAATAGAGGGAGAAATTATAGACGACTACCCTCCCGTTCCTGCTCATCCTCTCACCCTTGGTTAATCACCAAGTCTGCAATGTTAAAATCTCCCGGGAAGCTGTTAAAAATTCGGAATGCCCAGGCCTCACCCCAGACCAATTAAATCAGAAATCCCTTGGGGTGGGACCCAGGCGTGTGTATTTTCTCATCAAGTCCCCAGGTAATTCCAGTGTGCCGCCAAGGTTAAAAATAATCAGATCGGCTAGGGAATGACAGTGTTTCAGAGTCTCAGGAACTGCAGGATTGAATGTGTCTCAGCAGTCGCATCAGTGCAGGTTTCCAGTGTTGCTGTCTCACAGGGGAGATGCAGAGAATCACTGATACTTACTGGGCAGCCAGCCACTTCTCACAAAGCCCCCAGCTGGGTCTGAAGGGAATACACCAATAGCCCACAGCAAGGATCATAAAAAACATTTATTAAGTGCCTATTGTGTCCCAGGCACTTAATAACATTTACTAATCCTCACAAAAATTCAGAAATGTTTTATCCCCATTTTAGAGATGAAGGCTATATTGATGCTGTCAACACCCTTTCATTTTCACCTTCATATAACCAAGGTTTTGAGTTTTTGTTTGTTTGTTTTTTCTACTCAAGAGATCTCAGCTTCACCCCCACCACCAGGGCAAGGGAGCATAGAATAAGCCGGAAACATCTTCAACCAAAAGTGGACAGAGATGTGGTGGATAAACACCCCAGTGTTTTCACATCTTGGCGGGGACAGCTCTGGGATGTATTCTCTACCAGTAACTCAAACTTTCCTGTGTATCAGATCACCTGGGGAATATAAAAATTTTTTTGATGCCCAGGCCACATCGCAGACCAATTAAATCCACATCTCTACTGGGGGAGGGGACTCAGGCATATGTATTTTTTAGAGCTCCCAGGTGATTGCAATATTCAGCCAAGTTGTGAATCTCTAGTTTGCATGTTTCCCAAAGCTGTCCAGCAGGACCAAACTCCAATGCCCAGTGTGGTAACCTGCTTAACAATGCACCCTATCTGGGGTTCCTTCCTTTCCCTGCCTCACTTCCCCATTTGTCTCCTGGAACTTCCTGGCATTGCCTCCCAATACACTTCTTATATTGAATCTTGGTTTTAGGATCTGCTTCTGTGGGGCTCAAAGGAAGCTGAGACCTGGAAAGGTTAAGTGTCTTGCCAAAAGCCTCACAGCCAGGACACGGCAGAGATAACATTTAAATTCTTGCTATCCACAGACTTTGCAGTATGATAGATAAGACAGGTATTCATAAAACTACAATATAAGACAAAAGGATGTGAAAGATCAAATAGATCTTCAAACAAAGGCCAGTGGAACATTAAAAAAAAATCCAGCCCAGCAATTAAAGGTGATTGGGAGTTAGGAAAGGCTACACAGAGTTGAATCACTGATGCTAGGCAAAGGAGAGGGATTTCTGGAAGTGGAATGTGGGGCAAGGTCATTGCCATTGTTGGACCAATATGAGCAGAGGCCCAGAGACAGAGCCCAGGGCAGATCTGGATGAGTGAGTGATCAGCAGGGATGAGATGTTTCGTAGGGCTGGAGGAGATGTGGGGTTGGCTTAGGTAGTCCCTGAAGATCAGGCAGTTCCTCTGGTCTCCCAGTCCCCAAGGTCTTTCTTTAGCCTCCCACTATGGATCTCCTTCTAAGACATGGTTGGGCAAGAGTCTTTGGTCTGTAATCTTTTCCTAGTCTGGGAAGGCAAGGGGCCAACCCAAGTCATATTTGGGAACATAAGTGGGAAGAGAGGAAAGAGGTCCAGCGATGCCAAGTCCTAATGGTGAACCTTATGAAGACAGCCATCCCACAGGCCCAGAGTGCCAGGGGTTGGGGATCCATCTGATCCCAACCTCCTCTGCCCTCTCACCACCCATCTCTGTGCAGCTTACAGCACTAACCTTCTCATGGTCCACAAGGCCAAGCCTGCTCCTGCTGCAGGGCCTTTGCCTCTGCTGTTCCCTCTGCCTTGAGAGCTCATGCTTCAGATCCCAGAACAGTCGCTTTTCCACATCACTCAGAACTCAGCTCAAATGTTACTTCCTTGGAGAGACCCCCCCAATCCCAGGCTATCATCCCCCTCCTTTTCTCCCTTCCCACAAGTCTCTCTCACATCACCTCATTTTATTTTCTTTACTGCACACAATGCATCAGAAATTCATCTTAGGTCTATTTCTGTCTCCATCCTTACCCCCTCAGTCTCCCCTCTCGGGCTGCAGGAGAGTAGGTAGGGCCATCTCTGTCGTGGGCGCGTCTGTCCCCTCCACTCCTGGAACAGTGAATGACTGAGCCAGGCAGGCTCAGGGAGCCATGCAGTGGGGCCTGGTGACAGGAAGGACCCTCGGTGAGTTTCAGGGGGTTGGAGGGAGCTGTCTTTGCTCTTCTACTTGCGTTTGTGATGTTGGGCTGTTCGCAGGCAGCCCGGCTGATCTGAATGAGCAGTTCCTAATGATGGTCAATCAATCAATATAGATAGAGGAGTGAAATCAGGTTAAGACCCAGCTCACCTGGGTTGGTGTCAAGCCATAAATGGCTTCCCAGCAACTCAAGGTCAAGGGCACAACTCCCACCCCCCCATCCCCCACTGCCTACAGGGGCCCCTCCCCGCTGTCTGGGAAGCCCACTTAGACCACAGGCCGTTGCTCTAGGCCGTTGCTCTTCTTCTGCTCTGCTCTCCTCTCATCCCACACATCAGAATGCCCTTTCCTTCTGCATTTGATTTCTGTGCCCGAGGTCTGAGGTGGTCACGCACATGCTGACATTTAAAGACTCAGCCGAGAAATCAATCAGTGTTGTCTGTCCTTCAGCACCTCGGGAACCTGTGCGGCTGAGCCAGGTCTCATCTGGCTCACACCCCATCGATTTGTAATGGGATCTGTGGGCTGCTGAAGTTACACGTGGACCAGCTTTGAGAAAAACGGGAGGCAGTGCTGCTGAGTGGTCAGGAGCCTCGGCAACCAGACTCCCTGCCCAGATTTGAAATGCAGCCTCTGTCATTTGCTGGCTGTGTGACCTGGACCACTTGCTCAACCTCTCTGAGTCTCAGTAAAGGGAGTCGACTGGAGTATCTATACTGTAGGACTGCAGTGATGTCAGAATGAATTAATAAATGTAAACCATGGAGAGGGGAGGGTAGAGCTCAGCAGTAGAGTGTGTGCTTAGCATGCACGAGGTCCTGGGTTCAATCCTCAGTACCTCAGTTAGTAAATAAATTAAATAAATAAACCTAATTAACTCCCCCCAAAATAAAAAAATAGTTTAAAAAATGTAAAACATGGAGAATTATATAGTGCTTTATAAATGTTAGTTATTGTTATGTTTAGACTGGGAGTAGAAATAGACCCACCTCCCAAGATTGTTATGAGGATGAAATGAAATAATTCATACAGAATTTACTTAGCATGTTGTGAACACTCAATAGATGTTAGTTCTGTCTCCACAATTTAAGGAGACACAGTCTGGTGCATATAAGCCAAGGAGCCTTTGAAATAATGATAATCATTAGAGGTAAAGGGGGTTTTATTTATGAATTCACACACTACCCAAGTTTTTAGGAAGATGGCTCTCAAGCAGAGCAAGGTAAACTTACCACAAGGCTGCCCGGGATCCAGGCAGTGGGAAGCTGCTTTGTCCTAAGGAGTTTGTCCAGGCTGCGGTGAGATGGGAGGCCATCTGGGCTGGGGGGTCACGGGTCCCCATGTGACTCCCCGAGCCTGATTAGTGAGCCGTGGGAGGTAGAAATCCACCCCCAAGGAGCTCTGGGCTCCCGCTTGCAGATACAATGTCCTTTTTATATCCACCCTGTGTCTGGGCCAGGACCTGATCATATGCCTGCTTGGATTGAGGGCAAAGGGGAGAGAGGTCCGGGAGGGAGAGGATTAACAATTACCCAAGTCCCATAAACATGACCCGAGACAGCCCTTAGGACTGGAATGTGACAAAAGAAAAGTGCCTGGAGAGATGCTGCGTCTGCAGGAGGGAGAGGGACACAGCCTTAACAGGGCTCTGGGCTGCTATGAGTTTTACATACATTCACTACGCATGAAAAACCCTGCAAGGTTGGAGCAGAAGTGATGTGTCTGAGGTCTGAGGTCACATGGCTAATGAACGGAAGAGCTGGGATTTGCAACTAGGTTTGTGGATTCCAGAGCCTGTTTCCCTCACTGATTGTGCAGGTCAGGACCTTGATGGGGCAGAGACAAAACAGAAATCTGCCAGGGTTACCTAACATTCTGTGAGAAGAGGGTCCACTATGCTGCGGAGATGCCAACATTCAGGTCACTGGAGAGCAGAGTTCTGTTTGGGTCTAGGTGAGTGCGGTCCTAGTTTTGTGGACAATGCCTCCAAAGCTCTATTCCCTTGACTTGCATCCTGTGCTCATCTTCAGGTTATAATTTAGTTCCCGGGGATCTTGCTGGCAGGAAGAGGTGTCCTGGATGCAGACATGTCCCTCTTCCTAGCAAGGACTTCCCATAATGACTGACAGGTTTTGGACCGTGTGGCCGTGTGGAGTCGAGGAAACAGTAAGGATTTTAAAGTCAGACTGTTTCCCCCACTCATTAATCCATAAGTTGCTTAACCTCTTTAAGCTTCAGTTTCCTTCCTTATCTGTAAAATAGTGTTTAATAAGATCTACCCTGAGGAGACATTGTCAGAAATGCCTAACCCAGTACCTGGCCCACGGTAGGGGCTCAATGATTGGTAGGTCATTTTGAAACATATCAATGTTCTGATTTGTCCATCAATCTTTCGTGAGTTGGTAGAGTTGGTCTCTCAGCTGTTGTGTAGCAACAGAGTCAAGGTGAGAATTCCAGTGGGTTCTAGAGACCTAGACTCCATGGTGCTAACTCTTGAGGAAAACCAACAGGCAGGGCCAGGCTTGGTCTTGACGAAGTTTGGGCCTCGCAGACCACAGTGGTCAGGGTCTTTGGGAGCCCGATCACTGGAGGAGCAGGAGGTGGTCTGAGCATATGAGTATCTGGGGAGGAGAACTGAGGGAGTTTATGAGCCCCCAGCTCCGACCCCAGGAGGCCAACCAAGACAAAGGCAGGAGGCCTGGGGACACAGGAATGGCAGGGAAGCCACAGGCTGGGTCAGCCCCATCCCCCCAACCACCTGCATCTTCACAGCCCCTGGGGAGCTTGGTGAAAAACAGATTCCTAGGCCCATCCTTGGAAATCTTGATTGAGTGGATCTGGGTTGGGGCTCATGAAATTGTATTTTTAAAACATTCTTCACTGCAGAACAGTGTGTGCACTTATCTGAGTATCCGTCTTCAGTTCTATTGAGTACATAAGGAGTGGAA
Organism: Camelus dromedarius; assembly: GCF_036321535.1. NCBI lineage: Eukaryota > Metazoa > Chordata > Mammalia > Artiodactyla > Camelidae > Camelus > Camelus dromedarius. Next base: position 48,442,219 of record NC_087451.1, read on the forward strand.
TTGCTGAGTCATATGGTCATTCTACATTTAACTTCTGAGGAACCAAACTGTTTTCCACAGGAACTAAAACATTTTACATTCCAATTAATACAGTTATAAAGGTTTCAAAGGTATTGGGTGCAAAAGAACGAAGTAAATTATTTTTTAAATTTTTGTTGTTGTTTTTCAGGGGCAGGGAAAGGTAATTTGGTTATTTATTTATTTACTTGATGGAGGTACTGGGGATTGAACCTAGGATCTTGTGCATGCTAAGTGTGCATTCTACCACTGAGGTATACCCTCACCCATCCCCAAGTAAACACTTAAGCTTTTGTTTTCTAAATTGGAAAATTTAAATCATTTGCCTAAAATCTAAACATGTTCATGGTGCACACCTTGACTGGATCTTCTCTTCCCCAGCATAAAGAGTCAGGGGCCTGCTCCCCACCTTCCTTCTGCCTCCTTCTCATTTGCCCTGCACACCCTCAGTCACTGGTAACTTAATATTACCACCTCTGAATAGAAGCTTTCAGTTCTTCCATTCTTCCTCTTTTAGTTGAAGGGCTGTCGATGGGAGAGGAATTGCAACCTTAGCTGCTATTTTCTGTGTTGTCTGACTAGCTGGTGTGTTACTGGCTGCACTTCCCAGGGAGTTAATCCCCTAGATGTGGATGGTAAATGATGAAAACTCAGCACATAAATAAGGTTGCAGGCAGCATCCCACTGACACACCTTATCCCCATGTACCATACTCAATGTGCCCAAGCTCCAGGGCCATTCATCCTCAGGGAAACCACCAGACTTTCTCCCTACCTCTCTTTCTTTCTTTCCTACCTCTCTTTCTTTCCTTCCTTCTTTCTTTCTTTCTTTCCTACCTCTCTTTCTTTCTTTCTTTCTTTCTTTCTTTCTTTCTTTCTTTCTTTCTTTCTTCCTTCCTTCCTTCCTTCCTTCCTTCCTTTCTTTCTTCCTTTCTTTCTTCCTTTCTTTCTTCCTTTCTTTCTTTCTTTCTTCCTTCCTTCCTTTCTTTCTTTCTTTCTTTCTTTCTTTCTTTCTTTCTTTCTTTCTTTCTTTCTTTCTTTCTTTCTTTCTTTCTTTCTTTCTTTCTTTCTTTCTTTCTTTCTTTCTTTCTTTCTTTCTTTCTTTCCTTTCTTTCCTTTCTTTCCTTTCTTTCCTTTCTTTCTTTCTCCCTTCTCTCTTTCTCTCTTTCAACATTTGTGGGATGGAGTACATAATATGTGCCAGGCACTTTCTAGATATCTTTATATGAATTATATTTTGTAAGAGTTATAAGAGGAAGATATTATTGTCCTCAGTTCAAAATGAGGAAATGGAGATTCAGAGAAATTAAGAAATTTTTCTAAAATCACACAGCTAGTATATAGGGGAACCAGGACTTAAAGTTGGGTTCCCAGTGGCCTAGATTATTTAGAATTCCTTTTCTCTTCCTCTTCTTTCCCCACTTCCTTCTTGTCTGTCTCCTTTCATTCTACACTTATTTCTAGCATAGTCCATGTGCCAGGCACCCAAGGTAGACACTAAGGAGTCACAGTGAATAAGATGGACGGAGCAGACTCTTCCCTGTTGGTCTTTCGTTGAGTCCTGTGACTCCTGGGCATCATCTCAAACTGATGGCTTCTCAAATGTTCCCTCTCACATAATGAACAAATGTAGCAGATCAAAGAGCTGTGACATTGAAGATGAATTAAATTCAGGCAGCGGGTTCATGCCTCCTTCCATATCTCTCCCAAAGCTCATGCTTTAGAGATGTGATTAACAAATCTGGTCATGCCCTTTCCTTGCTCTAAGACCTCCTGTGGTCCAGGGCCCTGCAGACATTTTTGTGACATGAGAAATGGTAAATATCCAAGTAGGGCTCTCCATGTGAGCTGAACCACATGGAAAGTTTGGGGAGGGCATTTTGAGAAGTGATTTTCTGTGCATAATGTCCAATTCATGGATGGAGTGGCATCAGCTGGGCATCAGGTCACGGAGGCATTTCTCCAAATGAGAAGCAGGGTGAGGGCTTCAAGGTTGAAAGACCACCTCTCCTTAGGAGGTGCCCTCAAGACACGCGCATACCCAGTTCATTCGTGTACAGCACCCATCCCTGCCTTGGTCATCGTTGATTCAGGTAAGTTTGTGCTTATGTTATGCAAGTAAACATATGCTAAGAGGTAGCAATGTTTATTTTAGTGGAAACATTTATTTTAATAGCTTTGTAAATCACACCAGGATTGCATTTATAGCATCATTAAGGATCTGAAGGGGTCACTTAAATGTTCAAGTTAGACTTTGCTGCTGCAGTTTATGGGAGATATTATTGCTGTCAGAGGTCTATTTTGATTCTGAGCAAGGCAGTTGGGGTAAGGCTGATGTCACCTCCCTGCTTCCCTTACCCCCCACCCCATACCCCAGGTATCTACATTTCAAAGTGAGAGGTTGTCAACAGAGAACAGGAAGACTTACTAATGTCCCTGTATTTGTTCCTACCAGTCTCCTCTTGTGGACTAAAGAGGTCAGGATTTGGACTCTAGAGACCCTGAGTCCAGGCTCTAGGCTATCCTGTTGTAGGATCTTGGACAAATCATTCAAACTTCCTGTGCCCTTTTCCTTAGCTGTTAAAACAAAAACAAACAAAAGTGTGGGGTTGAGGGGAATGATTACACCACCTGCTTACCTACAAAACAATCTAACATCTTGATTGTGGCTAGACTCAAGTGAGATAAAGGTATGCTTAGTAAACTCTATGGTTTATATAATTCTCCATCCTCACTCTGTTGCTGAGATTCAGGGCTGAGATGAACCAGGAGACTCTGAAAGGAAGTGAATTTGTTTCCTGTAGGGGAACAAATCACCACAAACTGGGGGACTTAAAACCAGCAGACACTTACTCTCTCATTGTTCTGGAGGCCAGAGGTTCAAAATCAAGGTGTCGGCAGGGCTGGTAACTTCTGGCTGTTCTGAGGGAGAACGAGTTCCATTCCTCTCTCCTAACTTCTGTGGCTCCAGCAATCCTTAGGGTTCCTTGTCTTACAGATGCATCTCTCCAGTCTCTGCCTCTGTCTTCACATAGCTTTCCCCCTGTGTCTCTTTATCTCAAATCTCCCCCTCCTGTCTCTTCTTAGGACACCAGTCATTGGATTTAGGGGCCACCCTAAAGCCAGGATGATCTTGTCTTGAGATCCTTACCTTAATCATATCTGCAAAGACTCTATTTCCAAGTGAGGTCATATACACAGGTGCCAGGAGTTAGGGCTTGGACATATCTTTTAGGGGAGGACACAATTCAACCTGTTACAAGAGGGAAACTTTAAATTCTTTTCAAGGGAGGAGGCTAAAATCAATGGCAAGGGTGAGGATGGGGGTCAGATTGGTGAGGGTGAGAGGTAAGGGATGAACACCCTGGAGTTAGGGGTGAGGGCCTGGCTTTCGTGTGGTGTTATCTGTACACGAGCAGGACTAGCACCTCCAAAAAGTCAATCGAACCAGACTCCACTTGTCTCATGCCAGAACAGAAATTCTGAATTTGATATCTACTGGTATCGGTTGCTCTACCAGAAACATTGATAAGAGCACAGACTTTGGAATAAGTCCACTGGGTGCAAATCTGGGCTGTACGACTTTGGGAAAGTTACTTAATGCCCAAGTTGGGCTGAATTCCCTCACAGCAGAGCCTGGGACAGGATTCCAATGCACTTGATTTATGGAGGGAGTGTTTTTGGGAGAAAAGGGGTGAGGGAAGCAGGTGCGGGATGGCGGAAGGATCTAAGCAAGGCCGTAATCCCAGTTAGAATCACCTGATCCCACAGGGAACTCTGGGGAATGAATTGCACCATAGAGTAAGTCCCACCTTGCAGTGGGCCCACCTGCAGCAATCCGTCATTGGCTGAGGGCTGCCACAGTAGGAGGAGAAGTAGTGTGTAACTTCACTAGCAGACACCACTCCCATTCAGCCAAAGGCAAGTCTCTGGAAAGGGGGTGGGGGTGGCTGTAAGTTATTAGCAGCCAACACTTATAGCTGTTGGCGAATGGAGGCACCTACCCAGGAAAGGGGGTTAATGGTGTCTGCTAGACTTCGTATAGTTTCCTGTCTACCAAGTGGAGCTAATAACCGTTAACTATCTCATAGGATTGCTGTAAGGTTTAGACAGGTTAGTATATTTAAAGCCTGCCACACATACATGTTCAGTAAATCTTAGCTATGATTAGTGTATTTTTTATTGTTGAGTAACAAGTTATCCCCATCTTTTGCAGCTTAAAACAACAAATATTAAATAACTCTGTTCCTGAGGGTTAGGAATCAGGAGTGGATTAGCTGGATGGTTCTGGTTCAGAGTCTCTCATGAGGCAGGAGCCAAATGCTGGCCATTCCAAGATGGCTCCCCCTCCTGGCTGTTGACAGGAGGCCCCAGTTCCTCACCATGGACAACTCCACAGGCTACTTGCGTGTCCTCGTACTGTGGCAGATGGCTTCTCCCAAAGTGAACAACCCGAAACAGAGAACAAGAGGGAAGCCACAATGCCTGTTATGACCTAGTCTTGAAAGTCACGCACCATCACTTCTGCTATATTCTAGTCGTTAGAAATGAGTCACTAAGTCCAACTCATACTCACAAAGAGGGGAGTTAAGTTCTACCTCTGGAAGGGAAGAGTATCGAATAATTTGTGGAATTTTAAATCCACCACAATTAACTTATTAATTTCTATAGCAAGCTTGGAAACTGTTGTGTTGCCTTCCAAGGGAAATCTGTGTTTGACAAATGGACACACAAATGGGCAATGAGTGAATCTCAAGTGATGGGTCATTCAGGCATTCAGGTCATTCATTCATTGCCTTTGAAAAGGAGAGACGTCCTGGGTCCAGTGAATAACATCATACCTTCATTTGCACCCCAGCAGGTCACTGCTGCCCCAGGAAATCCTACTTCTCTTGGTCTATGGTGGGGAGGGGACCAAGAATGTGCGTTTAGAAGCTCTCAGCAGGTGAATAGCATGTGCAGCCAGGTTTGGGAACCCCCGGTGTAGGGAACTGTTTTACCCTTCCTAACAACATGCACATGCACGCGCGTGCACACACACACACACAAACACACAGCTCCTGGTTCTGTTTTCTTTGCTCTTTTAGCATCCTGGCTTCACACACACATTTTCCCAGTTCTCTTCAGGCTGCATTTCCGATTTGTTGAACCTTGTGGTTTTCAAGCTTTGCCTACTTTCTGGCTACCAGCTGCAAAGAATCCCCAACTCCTGACTGGGCCAGCCTCTGAGGGGATGAAGGGGATTCAGGCTCAACCAGCCTTCCTGTCCTTTCTCTCCGCATACTCACAACTTCCATTCTTTGTTTTTGGATCTATTGGCTGATCAAGTCTTCTGAAATATTCAGATAATTCAGATACTCAGTCAAGCAAAAATGGTGATTTTTTTCTTCTCTTGAATGATCCAGATAATTGTCTTAATTCTCAGCTTTAGTTTGTCTCTGGAGCCCTGGCCTCTTCATTCTGTGACTCTAGTTAAAATATGGTCCCAGTGATAAATATTTCTGATTTAATTGTTTCCTCTACTTTTGTTCCACAGTGGGTATTTTCAGGGAAGAGGATCTGTAGGTAAATGAGAATTAACTTCAAACCTGGGCAATATTAGAAGCAAAATCAAGCTGTCCTGACAGACCGACTCTCTCCATTTCACTTTCTGGAAGGGCCCCACTCTCTCGCATCCTTCCCCAACCCCCAACACACTCAGCAGCAAGGAGCAAATTACCATTTATTAAACTCTAATTATCTTTCCCGTTTTTCAATACCATTCTCTGCGTGTGCATGCAGCACACACGCCTGTACTCCACTGCCATCAAATTAGCAATAAGTCTTGTTAGCATAGCATCCATATTTATAGACAGGGTTGAGTGATGCTGTTAGTGACATGGTGCAAAGTGGAATGCCCTTAATAGAAGGTTAGGGACCTGTCCTTATCCTGGAGCACTCCAGGCACACAGCAGATGTAAGGGGTTTGAGGGAACTTAAAGACTTAGGCTGTTTGGAGACAGCTTCAAGCCTTCCGTGAGAATCTCTAACAGTTCAAGCAGAGACACCTCACTTTGGGGGAAAAGCCCATGCCTCTTTATTTGGGTGTCACAGAGATCGGGAGGCTGACAGGAAATGACAGTGTCCCATTTAATTGCTCACAGAGAAAGTGCAGAAGTGCATTACAGATCCTGTTTAAGCTGGCTGGGCTGGCACTATTCCTCCAGACTTAAGAGGTCCAGCCTGGGACATCCTAAGACTCTTCTGTTACCACCTCTTTGGCTAGGTAATCCTCACGTGTTTGTGATGGGCCAAGTCCTAGTATCTTATCAGTAGGGGAAGGTTAGCTGTGCACCTGGTTTGCCAGAGTTCATGGGTAAAACAAGTCTGATGAATCTGGCTCAACAAACCCAGGTCTGTACAAAGTTCACCCTTTTTAATAATATTGAGCATCTCTCCCTAGAAATCCAAAGCACAGCCTCTTTTATATCCTGTGTCCCACTGCAAAACTTTGCCCTGACTTCTGAAAAGCATGCAGATTCCCAGTCACCATCTTTTCAACCAAATGCCACCCAAAGTGACCTGCCCACTCACCAGGATCCTGTTTCCCACCACCAAATTCCACCACGCTCGCTGGGCAGTCTTTCCCACGTGAAGAAGCTGTATATTTCACTTGCTGCTCATCCTCCCTTCCTGCCCCCAGGTAAGTTCAGTAGCCTCTGGGGCAGTTCCCTGATGAGACTCAGGTCTCACCTGGTCTCCCACTTCGTTTCATCTTAACTCATTAGATTTAGAATCTGGGAGCTAGCAGGAACAGAAGGAAGAACCTGGCCCAACATTTTCATTGTGCAGACAGTTCTGTGGCACTGAGGCCGGGGTGAGGAGAGGGGCTTAGAATAATCCATCCTCCCCCCACCCCTTCGCAGACACCTGGCGTCCCTTCACCTATTGTTCAGCCGGGGCTGGCAGCTCCCCGTGGTGTAATCACCCTTGGCTCATTAACAAGCTGTGCTCATTTGCATATCTAAATATCCCTGTACATAGAAAACAGAGCAGATTATATCTTCCCCTAATGTGTATACAGGAAAAGGGCAGGAAGGAGGCAGACAGGAAAGTCAGATCACACACCCCTTCCCCCGTCCTTCACCCTCACCTGTTGGTCAGTTTCTTTTTTTTTAACCAGCTCATTGTTTCCTTGCAGACAGAGCATTGATAAACTTTATCTCATATTTACTCCCTCCTCCCTTTTCATTTGGAAAAGCCACGATTCTTCCTGATTTTTGAGTCTTTTATTTTCACCTCTTCTTCTCTGGCTCCACTTCTGGGACAATACCCCATGCCCTCTGTCAACAAAACAAAACACCACAGCCTTCTACATCCACCCATTTTATGCAAATGTGTAAACACACCCATTCTCATTCAGCATGCTCGGAAACAGGAACTGACTATCTATAGATCAGCCTGATTGCAGTTCATTTTTATACAGCTTGAGAAGCGTGAAAAGTCACAGGCTGGAGATAAACCAGCCCTAAATCGTCATACAGCTGATTGTGACACATGTAGATCATTTATACAAGAAGTGCCCTGATGGGTCCCCAGGATCCATCCTACAGATTTCTTGTCAATTTGTAGGAAAGGATGTTGCTCTAAGGATGCCTTCTAGGGTAGTGCCATCATAATCACGGTGGTTGAGCAAGGCGCTCATCTCTGCCCAGCTGCCAGCTTCCTGGGACAACAGCTCCCAGACAATGAACCCCAGGGCAGGAGGACAAGTTCTGAGAAATGGAGCAGCTGGGGAGGAAAGTCTAGACAGTAGAGGGACTTGCTCGTAGCTTTGTCACTCCCTCCATTCACTCTGCAGGCATTTATAGCCCCTCTGCTGTGTGCACAATCCTTCACTAGTTCTGAACACATTTACTTAACAAATGCTTGTAAGTGCTTGCTGAAGGCTAATCTTTGTTCTAACTGCTTTACAAATACTAACTCACTTAATCCTCTTAGGTGGAATACTGTATTCGTTCACAAGGACTGACACAAACAGTGTGGCTTAAACAACAGAAATGTATTGTCTCGTATTTCTGAAGGCCAGAGTCCTAGATCAAGATGTCACCAGGGTTGGTTTTTTCAAGGGCTTTGAGGGAGAATCTGTCTTATGCCTGTCCCCTAGCCTCTGGTGATTTGCTGTCAATCTTTGGCATTTCTTAGCTTGGAGAAGCATCAAACCCAATCTCTGCCTTCTTCACATGACATTTTCATTGTGTGCTATAGCTCCAAATTTCCCCTTTTTTATAAGAACACCAGTTATATAGGATCAAAATCCACCCTAATGACATAATTTTAACTTGATTACCTCTGTAAAGACCCCAACCAACCAATAAAACCAACCAACCAGAAGAAGACATAGAGGAGAGTGGCAACACTGTCTGTGCAGGCTGATTTTCCATATTTGAGGAAATGGCAGGGGTGCATTTGAAGTTTGATGGGTGAGTCTTATCCTCAGAAAGTCCCTTCCAAGACCAGTCTGTTCCCAGACAGGTAAGGACATTTCTCATTCCAGGCTGTTTGCAAAGATCTAAATGAAGGTGGTTATTACACAAACAAACCTCAAATCCTTCACTAACGTAAGCCACAAGAAGATAAATTGTCTAGGTATTGTCTACTGTCTTGCTAGCATAACGTGAGCATCACAATTCTTCATTAAATGTAAACCATAGTCAATCCTCCCAGCCTCTTCAGCCTAGGCGTGAAAAATACAGTCCTCTTACTAAGCAATAATATTCTTCTTTTTCTGCTTCTAAGTCCCCTGGGTGGGTCCCACCCTTGGCTTGTAGTCCCTGGCAGTGGTGTTGATATGTGTTCCTGGGTCCGGTCCTCTTGTCCAATTCCCCCCACCCCAACTCCATATTCCTGCTCTAAGACTCCAGCTTGTCACAGGTGTTTCCTGCTGATATCAACCAAAGATGCATGGCTGCAGATGCCCGCCAGAACCTGTGCTGAGGCTGCCTGTACCCAGTGTTGACAGCGGTTATATCTGTGCCAAGGGTACTGTTTCCTGCGGCAGCCAAACCCATTTCTGAGTCATCACTGGTTGTGATCTGAGCTTCTAGAACCCAGGCTAGAGTATCTTAGGCAGTAGCTTTTGTTGGCTCCCTTGAACTGGGGTGTTGGAATTCATCAGACCTGGGTTCAAACTGGTTCTGCTTCTCACTGGCTATGAGAACTTAGGTGGCCCCTTGACCCTGGAACTTAACTTGATCCCCATCCAAAGGGGCTGACCCTTCCAGGTAACCAGATGAAGGACAACCTTGGAGACAGTCACTTGACTGCTCACATCACCCCTCCATCTATTTACTTACTTACTTACTTACTTACTTACTTACTTACTTACTTACTTACTTACTTACTTACTTATTTTAATGGGGGTGCTGGGAATTGAACCCAGGACCTCATGCATATGATAAGCACACACTTTACTGCTATACCCTCCCCCTCCCCCTCTTTGTCTTTGGACCAAACTGGGTTACCTTAACTCTCAATAGTGGATTCAACTCTTGTTAGCTGGGTGACCTTCAGTAAGCAGATTAACCATTCTAGGTCTTATATTTTCAGCCAAAAAGTGGGAAACATACTTATCTCATTGGGTGGTTGTAAAAATTAAATAAGATAAGTATTCAATGGCCCAGGCATGGAGTAAATAGTCAATAGCATTGTGATAAGTTATTCTTAGAAAATCCTTCAAGGTGGAGGGTATAGCTCAGTGGTAGAGTGCATGACTAGCATGCATAAGGTCCTGTGTTTTTTGTTTTTCTGGATTTTTTTTTTTTTGGACTATTATAACTGAAGAAAATTCTGTAATGTCTTATGAGTTTAGCCAGAAAGTCCCCGAAGCTGGGGGTACAGTCTTTGAGCTATCTAGTGTGCTCTGCTGGTTTGTCCAGATTCGCTGAGACAAGAGCGCCTCTCTCATTTCCTGATTCAAACCAGAACAGGCCTGCTTCCCTGGGTAGATGGGGTGTCCCTTTTCCTTAGTCTTTCACAAAACCGGCCTCGGCTCTCTGGTTCCTTGGTAAAGGTACAAGGAAAAGGACAGATACTTCACACTCCTCTTATTTTTTTTTTAATTTGTACAGACAGGGTATTGTTTTATTTATTAAATTGTCATGCTTTGCTTAATTTTTTGGAATAACTTTTTGGTTTGAGATAATTTCAAACTTACAGATATGTTGCAAGAATAGTACAAGGAATTCCCACATAATCTTCACTCAGATTCACCAGTTATTCACATTTTGCCCCATTTGTTTTCTTTCTCTGCATTCCTTCCTAAGCCATTAAAAATCAAACTGAAGAACATCACGTCCCTTTTACTCCTAAATACTTCAGTGTATGTTTCCTAAGAAAAACCACATAGTCACAGTAGTTATTAAAATCAAGAAATTTTACATTAATAGTAAAGTATTATCTAATCAATAATTCATATTCAAATTTCTTGCAGTTATCAAAATAACGTCCTTTACAAATATTTTTCCAGATCTAAAATGCATTTCAGGATTACACAATGTGTTAAATGATCATGTCACCTTAGTCTGGGACAGTTCCTCAGTACTTTGTGTTTTTTTATCTTGACAGTTTTGAAGATTAAAAGCCAGTCATGTGGTAAAATGTACCTAAATTTGTGCTCGTCTGGTGTTTTCTCATGATTGGATTCATATTATACATTTTCAGCAGAAACATCACTGAAGTGATACCATGTCCTTAGTGCATTGTATCAGTGGGTACACGATGCCTGCTTGTTCCAATATTGGTAATACTAGCTTTGTTGCTTGGTTTTTTGTTTGTTTGTTTATTTTTGTTTGTTTGTTTTTCTTTACTATAAAGCTACCATTTTCCCTTTGTAATTTATAAATAATAACAAAAATAGCCTTTCTTAGTTTCAGCTTTTTCTTCTTTGCTGAAACGTCCATAGCAGCCCTGATAGTAGATCTAAAGTGGGAACTGAGCTCCTAGAGGAAGATCCCAGTCTCTTTCTCAGTCTATTGTCTTCTTTCTCTTCTTTTTTCTTACTTTTTAATTGAGGTATAATTTATGCATATCTTACGTGCATTTAATCTTAAGCGTACAACTTGATGCATTTTACATATGTATATGCTGATATAGCCACCACCCAGACCAAGATATAGACTATCTCTAACTCTCTAGCTGAGTTCTTTGTGCCCCTTATCAGTTAATTCCATTTCCACAAAGACAGCTACCATTTTATTTTGTTTTATTGAATGAAAGATTCTTTAATCTCTATAGCGCTGTACAATTTTCAGTTTTCACACAGATGATTTCATATAATCCTATAATAACCCCTTTTCTCCCACAGCCCTATTTGGCCCCCTCCCCCTTCCCCCTCTCCACTGGTAACCACTAGCTTGTTCTCTATATAGGTTGGTGACAGCCTCCGTTTTAACCTCTACCACTATAGATGATGTGTTTGCTTGTTCTTAAACTTCATACAACAACAACAAAATAAATCCAGCATGTACTCTTTTATGTCTGGCTTCTTTCACTCAGCATTATAGCTGCGGGATTCATCCATGTGTTGTATGTAGCAGTCATTTGGTCTTTTTTTTGCTGTGTAATATTCCATTGCATGAATATATCATAATTTGTTACTCTGTTCTACTTTGTTGGACGTCTGGACAATTTTGGGTTTCTAGCTATTATTAATACAGCTACTGAAACATTTCCTACATTCTTAATTGCATGCAAACACTCTTCTGTTGCATGTCCAGGAGTGAAATTGCTGGGTCCTCTTTATTTATCGCAGTGGTCCTTCACTGATGAACTTCTTGAAAGGTTGGTCTATCCTCTTGCTATTGCCATATCCTCATTTTCCATTAATTTCTCATTGAACTGTGCCTGGCTTCTGCCCACTGCCCTCCTTCCTATTGAAGTTACTCCTGATCAGGCCACCAGTGAACTCCCACTGGCTAAATCCAATGTCCCTTTTGGCTTCTCCTTCACTTGACCTATCTGCAGCACTTGATAATGTTGACTACTTTTTCTTTGACTTCTGCACAATGACTTTCTCCTGGGTTTCCTCCCACCTCTCTGATTGCTCCTCCCCAGTCTCATTTGTAGACTCTCCATTCTATGCCTGCACCTTAAATGTTGGTGTTCTCAGGGTCTAGTGACACAGGAACTCATCTTCTCATTCTCCATTAGGGGGTCTTAATCTTAAATCAGTGACCCACATAAGGCCTGTTTTGCTTTGGCTCCCCCAGTGTTTGTTTGGTTTCTTTGGCGGGGGGTAGGTAATTAGGTTTATTTATTTATTTTAATGACTATACCGGGGATTGAACCCAGGACCTCATGCATGCCAAGCATGCACTCTACCTGTAAGCTGTAACTTCCCCCCTTTATAGTGTTTTAATACTGGTTAATATGAATGTCTTTAAACATAGGGCATATTGTCTTCAATTTTTGCTGCAGTAACCACCGTTCTTCATGGTTTTGATCTGAGCTACTTCATGGACCTAAATTATTTTCCTAACCCCTGAAAGCATTTGAATTTACAACTCCTCCTCTAATGTCTTCCTGGAATGATGTCATTTTCATCCATACTTTCAATTACACATGCTTCAAATCTTTAGTTTCTACCCCTCTCTGAAGCTCCAGGCCTGTTTTTAATCCTTGGCTAGATATTTCCATTTACACATCCCACAGGCTCCTCACACTCAGCATAGCCCCATGAGCTCATCACCTTTCCCACCATGCGCTCCCCTTTCCTGTACTCACTGTCATGGTGAATGGCACCACCATCCCTGCAGGCTCCCAAGCTTGGGGTCACTTTGGACTCCTTCTTACTTTCCCTCATCTTCCACATCTAATACCATTGATTCCTCCTCCCAAATATTTTCCTAAAAGCCTCCTTCTCTCCACTAATCTCCACTGGGATTAGTGCCCTTATAAAAGAGGCCTGAGAAAGCTCCCTTGCCTCTTCCAAGATCTGTATTGTCTTGATTCAACTCCTCTTCTTTTGTCTGGATCATTCTTCATTCCACAAATATTTATCAGATGCCTACAATGTGTTGGGTAATGTTCTAAGCACTGAGATCAACACAGGAGGCATAAATTTACCAGGTAAACAAATCCATACCCAAGAGAGCTTTAGGTGATCATCAATATGATGAAGAACAACCCAGGTGGTGGGTGTCTGGGAAGGGATACTTGAAATTGGGTAGTCAAAGAAGACTTCTTGGAGGAGGTGACTTTTATGCTAACACCTGAATAACACTGACAAGGAGTGAGCCATACACACGGAGATCTGGGTGCAGAGTTCTCTAGGCAGGGGGAATGCAGATGTTCGAGACAGAAGACAGGAGAGATACTCAATGTTTGAGGGACAGCAAGATGCCATTGGGGCTGGGGCAGAATAACTGAAGGGAGAGGAAAAGCAGAGGCCAGGTCACACAGGGTCTTGTAGTCTGCTATAGATTGAGTGTGTGTGTAACCCCCAAATTCATATGTTGAAAAGCTAATGCCCAAGGTGATGGTATTTGGAGAGGCCTTTGGGAGGTGATTAGGTTATAAGGGAAGAGCCCTCACAAATGGGATTAGTGCCCTTATAATAGAGGCCTGAGAAAGCTCCTTTTCCCCTTTGACCACGTATGGTTATAGCTAGAAGGCATCATCTATGACAGAAAGCGGGCCCTTAGCAAACACTGAATCCACTGGTGCAATGAACCTGGACTTCCCAGCCTCCAGAGCTGTGAGATATAAATGTTTGTTGTTTATGAGTTATCCAGTTAATGGAATTTGGTTATAGCAGCTCGGATGAACTAACAGACAGCCCATAATAAGTCTTGCATTTTTAGTCTAGACAGAATGGAAGGCCGTTGGAAAGTTTTGAGCAGGACAGTGACCTGCTCTGACTGATGTTATCAAAGGCCACTCAGGTTGCTGTGTGAAGAGTCAACAGGAGGAGGACAGGGAGATGGGCTGTGAGGTGACTTAGGTCTGGTTTGCCCAGAAGCACTGGGTCAAACATTGAAGTGCAAGGAATTTATTTGGGAGGGGACCCCAGAAAATGCCAGGAGAGGTGTAGGGAAGTGGGACGGGGAAGGGAAAGTATCAATGAAAGATGCCTTAAATGAATTACCCCTGTGGAAAACCAGAGTTTAATTTTCCTGAAGGAAATCTGGAGGCCAGTGTCGAACCTTGACCTTCAAGTTATCTTGTCCTCTGGATGAAAAAGGTAGGTATTCATACCAACTTCCTTCAGTCATTGGTTGAGGGCAGCTGCTGGAGTGGTTGGCCATGGTGTGAAATCTCCATCCTGGCCCACTGTATTGAGAGCGGGGTCCCGCCAGCAGAGAAAGCCCTCAGGGGAAGAGATGCAGAAGGCAGTTGTGGGGGCAGAGGGTGGGCAGAGGGAACTGCGGTGATCTGGGCCTGTGGCACATGCTAGGGGACAGCATGTTCAGCCAGCGGCAGCCTGCTCGGCGGTGGGAGGCAGCTGGTATGAAAGCACATTCCTACGGGGAATCTTGCAGAAAGGAGCCTAGAAGGGGAAAACTAGGGCCCCACACTTGCCACTTCTTTGAAGGCCACCACTTGAGAATCCCTCTGGACTCCTGGAAATGACTGGAAAGTGCAGCAGGAGCATCTTTCAGGGGACTTGTGGCTCTGAAGCTGGTGACAGGGAAGAGAGCCAGGGAACTGTCAAGCCAGAACTACTTGTGCTTCTTGCTTCTTCTCTAAGCCCCGGCCCAGGAAAGGAGGTTGCATTTTTCTCTGTGATCAGCCTGGATCTCAAGCTCAGACCACACTTTCCTGCCCAGTTTGAATTTCTGAACGCTGCCTCCCAGTTTCCTCCCCAACCTCTGACCTCAGCTTGGTCCTCCAGACTCAGAGCGCCACCTCCATCCCTGCACACACCTCTTTGTCTGTCATCTGACCTGGTCGTGACCTCCCGCCAGCACATGGCCTCATCTTGCCAGCCTGGCATAACTCCCAGAAAGGCTGCCCTTGGCTTGTTCTCTTTCATTGCTCTCCCTAATTTGACACTGACATTGACAGATAGAGACAAGAGAGATGCCAAACACCGAGGCTTAACCAGTATCATTCAACCGCCTCCAAATTAAACCTCAGGATCCAGGATCTCACTGGTCTGGAATCTCCACCGCTTGGTATGAACGTGGAGAGTGGCTTCTGGAATTGACTTGTACAGGAGCCATTTGCCCAAGCAGACGACCATAATCTCTAGACTTGAGGCTTCCAGAGTCCCATTTCTGGAGGAGAGAAAAAAAATCTTGATGTCAGGGAGGAACAAGAAGAGATAGAAAATGCAAATGAAAGTTCTACAGTGATAAGATGTCTACATTTCACAGTTGTGCTCAAGTGTGGCCCATGGTCCGTGTGTGATCTTTCTTATTCCCAAAGGGCACCTGGGGATGTCTTCCTATGTATTTACTATCCCACACCTGCCATATGGATTTGTCTTTTGCCCAAATCAAACCAGTCACCGTTAAGAACTCCTTGGCCTTTGATCTTTATTCTATTTTTCTGAATATTACACTTCCAGCACATTCTCGAAAGGAAAAAAAAAAATAAACACCCACTATGAGACAGGATACTAGCTAACTTCAAATTAGTAGAGGAGCTGCTTGAATGCCTTTCATGGTCATAGTGGAAGTGGAATTTGAGGTCCTCTGAGAGACTTTGTGGACACAAAGGGGCATCCCTGGAGTCCTTCCTGGACTTGACTGAAACTTGGCAGTTTTGAGTCTTGCTGGCTGCCTGCCCTTGTCAGTAATGGCCAGCCCTGGGAGACGCACCCATAGTATCAGAGCCTCATTTTATCCTCATCTCTTTTCTAACAAGCCTTTATCTAAATGCTAATGTGATTCCAACTTTTTGATTAGGATATTATATAGTCATCCATTCCAGAAAAACCACAATTAACGTGCAATTTTATTTCTGGCTCAACATTTCTTTGTTTGGAAAAGTTCACTTGTTGTGTGATGCTCCTAGTTGAAGTGGGTAGAAGGAGCCATTCTTTAGGTGTGGGGGGACCTCTGCCAAGTTTTCTTAAAGAACAGGTATTGGCTTTTTATCATCGTGGGTAGAGGGTGATAGTGGAGGGGGTGTGTGGTGAGGGGTTTGATGTTCTACCCAAAAAGATTTTTCTAAAACATGTTGGCAGCTGAATCTGGCCACATTTATGGGACTGGAAGAAATTTTACTTAAAGTGACAGGGCAGGGCACACCTCATTTCAGGATTTTAACTGAAACTGAGTTATACATGCTGGAGAGACCACTCAAGGGCATCCTGTTTCAGAGGGGCAGTTACATGTATACTGGCTTAGCGCATGCTAGCTCTGTGACCTTGGGCAACTTACCTAACCTCTCTGGACCTCCAGTTCCTCATTTAAACAATACTACCTAACTACTAAGGTTGTCGGGGGATTGAATTAAATGAGTTCATATTTGAAGTATTTAGAATAGAACCTGGGCATAAGACATTTGCCTGCATGATATTATCCTTTCTTGCCTCTAATACTAGAGTCTACTATCTATTAAGTACCTACTAAGTGTCAGGCACTGTGCTAATAACTTTATCTGCATTTACCTTGTTGAATCCTCAAGGATACAAAGTAGTATAATGATCTTTGTGATTGTTTTTATGTGTCAACTTGGTTAGGGGACAGTACCTAGTTATTTACTCAAATACTCATCTGGGCATTGCTGTGAAAGTATTTTGTACATACAGTAAACATCTATAATCAGTTGACTTTAAGTAAAGGGGATGACCCTCAATAATGTGGGTGGACCTCATCCAATCAGTTGAAGGCCCAAAGAACAAAACCTGAGGTTTCCTGGAGGAGAAATTCTGCCCCAGATTGCAGAATCATCTCCTCCTGAGTTTCCAGCCTGCCCTACAGATTTCAGACTTACCAGCTTCCCGATCTTATGAGTGTGTGTGTTTACATATGAGAAAACTGATGATCAGAGATATTAAGTAATTGCACAAGATCACACAGCCAGAAAGTGGCAGGATTTGAATCCAGGTCCCTCTCAATATAAAGCTTACTTTCCACTATAGGATGCTGTCTCTCTGGAAATAACATTGCAGGTTAGAGGACTTGTGATTTCTGGCTGTTTAATGGAGAGTGGAATGAATGTTCTCTTACCCGTCAACTCTGAAGAAAGAAACTACAGAAGTGCAATCCCTCTGACCATCTGGTCTGTTCTATATTCTGATAACCAGGAGCAGAGGAGAAAGAAAGCAGAGGAATACGGATTTTTTTCACTAGTGTTTTTGGTTGCAAGCAACAGAAACTGACTTTCACCAAGTTGTGCAGAAAGGGAAGGGTTAGAAAAGTACTATCAAGGCGGCAGCTCACAGGAAAAAGTGCTGTGTGAGCCTGGACCGTGTGAGCCTGGACCATGAGAGCCCTCGCAATAGTCTCATTGCAGAGACAGCCTGGTGAGTCCACTGCGACTGCAGAGACTAACCCAGAACTGGCTCCTTCTTCCACGGGGGAGATGCTCAAGAGGACATCTGTCCAGCTGAGCAGCTTAGGTCTCATGCTTGTCCCAGTCTGTATCCAGACCAGAGGGAGGCGCTGGGCTTCTACAGAGAGGAGTGCTAGGAATTACCACCCACAGAATGAAGGAAGTTTTATTTCCCAAAAGAAAATTGGGGTACTGTTAAAAAGGGAGATGTGCACTTGACAGCCCAAATGATAAGTGACTGCTATAGCAGCAAAAGAATCTTAGGTTAAAAATATTTCAGGACGAGTCCATAACCAGTGTCCAGAAATGGCTCTTAGGTTTGTGGGGTAATAAGGAGCCCATCTCTATGCTTTGGGTTAAGATTATTGGTTCTAGAAAAAAGGCTCTTTGTATAGAAGTTTTCATATTAAACATAAATAGCAATAATAATAATAGCAACTAATCTTCACTGAACACTCAAGGTATGCTGGGCACCTTTCTAAGTGTATCGTTCGATGCTCATCTTGTCTTCACAACAATGTCGTGAGGCAGGTACAATTTTTATCATCATGTTACTTACGAGAAAGCCGAGGATGCAGAGGTTAACTAACTTGCCCACATGGCTAATGAATGGCAAGCAGTACATACTAGTGTCTCTTTACAATACTAATCCTAAAATATTAAACTGGATAGGAGACTGTCAGATAATCATAAGCAACCAAGGTCCTCCGGGCAAGCCTTCCTCCTTGCTGGAGAGCTGACAGGGTCTGATGCTCTCTTGATAAAGACTCTGCCTTGATGTCGGATCTGAGATGTTCAATTCCATTTCCTTAATGGCTGTCAATCAGTTCCCCACTGTTTCCCCTGAGGCTGGACCCAGCAGGGGTGTCGTCAGCACTTAGGAGGAGCATTAAGAACAAAGCCTGATGGGGCTGTTTGTTTTTCCCCAGTGAACTGGCCCATCCCTCAGCACTGTCAGGAATGAGCTCAGATGTCGCTCGCTGGGTGCTGAATGAATCGCTTCCCAAATCACTGAGCTTTCCCCACGCCCCCACTAGGATCAGAGCAAAAGGAAATGAGATATGAGTTCAAATGATGCGGGCCATCACTTCCAGCTCCAGGGACTTCACTCAGACCGGCAATAGCCAATAAAAGCATGATGTGGGCCACAGACGTCATTTGTAATTCTCTAGTAGCCATATTTTTTAATTAATTGGAATTAATTTTTAAAATATACTTTATTAACACAACAATCTGAAATATGATCATTTCAATATGTCATCAATAGTAAAATTTATTTTTTGGAGACAGGAGATAAAGCATAGTATTTGCAGCTGCCTGGCCTTGAGGTTTTTTTAGTTTGGTTTGGGTTTGGTGTTTTTTTTTATGGGGGGTGGTGCTAATCAGGTTTGTTTGACTTATTTTTTAGTGGAGGTACTGGGGAATGAACCCAGGACCTCATGCATGCTAAGCATGCACTCTACCACTGAGCTATACTCTCCCTGCTGGCCTTGAGTTTTTGAGTCCTCCCACACACAGGCCCCTTTCCTCCCCCTAAAAGCCATTCCTGCCCTAGTCTTCCCTACATCAATAAGTGGCACTGCCATCACCCAGTTACCAAAGCCAGAAACCCATGCTTGGGACTCCTTGACTCCCACACCTGTCTTTCAGTATCAGTTCTCTCCCAGCCTAACTCTTGAATCCATTCTCTTCTCTACATCTCACAACCGACCTAGTCCAAGCCACCATTGTCTGTTGCTTGGAGCCTAGCTCTTCAAAGAATGTTTTGGGGACCAGCTACACTGGTATCTCTTGGGAGCTTGTCAGAAATGCAGGGTCTCAGGCTTCACTCTAGACTTAGGGAATTGGAATCTGAATTTTAATAAGATCCGTAGGTGATCCATATACACACTGAAAATCAAGAAACATGGGAAATCCTGTCCCCAAAAAATGTTACCAGGAGGCATCCAGAATATGTGTGATCTATTTTTCCATCTTGGGTTGCTGACAACAGTCTGCTTTGTAGGTCCAATTTGGCAAGTCTTAAAAGCTTAATAAGTAGCCAGCTTTGTAAATGGGGTCCAGAAATGACCAGCAAACTCCTTCTGTCTGCCTTTCACACACTCAGCACACACCTCCTCCTGCTTGGTGCCAGCGATGATCACACTTAAATCAGTTGAATTTAGATGCTATCGACTGGGATCTTCCAAACTCCTCAGCATGTAGTTCATCTGAATGGGCAGAGGGCTGGTGCACTGCAGTTTCTAATCAATGATACAACATGTGCAGAGTTAAGGATCTTTTTGGACAAATATTTATTTAAAACAAAGGAAAAGAAATTGTCTCTGTGTGAGGCACTCTGCTAGTCACTTTTACAAGCATTATCTTCCTCAGTTGCTGCAACAACTTTTCCAGGCAGGTTTTGTTGTTCCACTTTTCACAGGTCAGGAAAGACGAAGAACTTGTTCAAGGTCCCACACAGCCAGTGAATGGAAGGGCTGGGAGCTGAACCTCTGTCAGCCTTGGTCCAAAGTAAAAGTTCTTTTTACGCTGCTCTGGGCTCCCAGTTTCAGACTGTGCCATGTGCTGAGGGGGATGCACAGAACTTCCAGAAACATCATTCCAACCCTCGAGGAGTTTAATCTAAAGGGAGATGGAAGACAGTCTTACAGACCTACCTGACACACAACCTTGCGATGCTAGTGAAATGCCAATGTCATTAGAGATATTCCTTCAGAGTCAGGGTGAGGGAGGCTCAGCAGAGAGTTCCAGAGAAGGTGGGATTTTACACCATGCTGGCAAGCATGGTGAGGACCTGGAGAGAGAGAAGACCCTCCCAGACAGCAATTCCGGGTCCTGGGACTGATGCAAGCCAGGCAAGATGGCAACTTCTGCCAACACTTTTCCTCCACGCCCATCTTCCCCACTAAAATCTGTCCTGGTTTTTCTGAGTCCAGGTTAAATGACTGATGCCATTAGGCTGAAAGAGGTGTCCATTTCCTGTTCACTCATGACACCCTGTGATTATTTCTATTCCTGCTACTTCCATATTAAATGATTGAGGTCAGGGACTTCGCATATTTTTGAATCCCCAGAGACAAAACAATGCCTGGCACATAATAGGTGCTTGATAAGAAAAAAAAATTGGGGGAAGAATTGAATTTTTTTTATGATTTTCCTCTCCTCTGCACCATTCTGTTAATTGGTTTGTACTACTCTGTATTGGCTGGGATATGCCTAAAACAGCAAGAGTCAATGTATCAGTGATTTAAACAAGATCATGTATTGTTTCCATGTAAGAGTAAGAGTGGAAACAGTCCAAACTGAATGGTGCCTGCCTGGTGCAGGGTGCCCAGGATCCGGCTGGCTGGCAGCTCTGTCATCCCGAGTATGTCGCTGTTATTTATTTGCATGGTTGAAGGTGGCTCACCGCCACACTGGTGTTCTAGGCAGCAGGAAGGGGCAAAGAGGAAAAGGAAGGCAGGCTGCTTCTTTTTTAAATAGAAGCAGCACATCTCCCATCTCTTCACGTCACAGGAACACACCTTCAGGACCTCGTGACGTGGCTGGAGATGGTTACAAAGGAGACTGGGAAAGGTAGTTTTTTATCTGGGCAACCATCTAAGGCTAATATTTCTGTTACCAGAGAAGGAGAGAACAGTTACGGGGGTGCGGGGAGGGCTGGAATAAGTAGCGGTGTCTGCCGCACTGTGTTTTCTGAAACTGTCTAATTGTAAATGTCCAGACAGTTCCATAGCATATGTTTGACCTATTTTTTTTTCTTTCCAAAGTATATTTTTTCTATTGAATTACTCGCAATTGTTGAATCATGGATGGGCATCTTATCTGTCCTCTGAGAGCATGACGTTTTTCGTCTGTATCCTGCACAGCCTTGATTTTATAGTATGCCTAGGGTGCCCAGTCAAGAGTTGCTCAATCAAGAACGAACTTAAAAACTTTTTTTTTTGTTGGGGCTTTCGTTGTTTTGAGACTTTGTTATGTGAATTGTTGAAGAAAGTAAATAAGCAGTAATAGATATTTTGTTTCATCATCTCATGTCCTTAAGAATGATGGTTATCAGTGTGAAGGAAAGGAGACATAGCTACACTATAGAAAAGCCAAAGTCAAAATACCATGGTCTGTATTTGAATTGGAAATTACTTCTAAACACTTGAAAAGGCCTAGCAACAATGTCTAACCTACTAGCAATAAACAGTCCTAACAACTGGGGGGGCAGGGGAGGGAAGAGTTTCTGAATGAATATATGGGTGAAGAAGAGAAGAACTTTTTCATTCTGCCATTGCCTTGTCTCTAGGAAGTGGGATTTATTAACTGCATTGAGTCAATACTGATTTATTTATTTAAAACAGTATTATTTGGGTGGAGTTTTCACAAAATGTTGAAGCGGTGAGGGACATAAACATCCTTGTCCCTGCTCTGTGGTGATGCATGTGAGACTGGGGAGAGTTCAACCTGGAACCAGTGACTTGACTCCCAGGACACATCACAATGTCAACTGTACCACCAGCGTCTTCTCCCTGCTTCCTCTGGCCCTCCTTCATACAGAGGACCCATTCTCCTCTCCATAATTCTAGAAACACTTCTTTTAAGTTAGAATGCATCGCAAACATAGTAAACAATCTTATGTTTATGGGGTCGGGGGAGAAGGGGGTGGGAAGGGATAAATCTGGGAGTTTGAGATTTGCAAATATTAACCACTATATATAAAAATAGATTAAAAAAACAAAACTCTTCTGTATAGCACAGGGAACTATATTCAATATCTTGTCATAACCTTTAATGAAAAAGAATATGAAATAAATATATGCATGTCTGGGACATTATGCTGTATACCAGAAATTGACACATTATAGCTGACTATACTTCAATTCAGAAAAAAATAATACATTTTTTTAAAAGTGAGAAAAAAAGTTAGAATGCAAATACCAAGGTGGGGTGGGAGGGGAGGAGGTGGCGAGTAAACAGTCATGAGGTTCTACATTTTCTAGAGTCCTGATACTGTACGAGTTGGTCAGCTGGTTTGGATGTAGAGGTGGAAATCGCTCGTTCACCTTATGAAACTGGGTTACATTTTGGTGATGCCAGGGCCAGCTGGCCCCTGAGAGGTCTGTTACCATGGCAAACAGTGAGGTCACCTTGTGATTACCCACTTGACCCGAGCTTGTTATGTCTAGACGCTCATGCTGAGGGCAACACCACCCAGGAAATCAGAGGCTCATAGACTTGCCCCAGTTTCTGGGTTCTCACATTTCCCTCCAGCTTCCTGGACCCCAAACAGAGTTTCCAGCTCCTTTCATATTCCTGCCTGGCATTTCCTTGCTCTCCGCTCTCCCGGGAGGGGCTGCCCACCCCTGCCCCTCTACCACCCCCACCCCACCCTACCCTCCGCCCATCCAGGAAGGGCCCTGGCCCCTCTGACAGCAAATCCATTGCACCACTTAGGTTTAATTAGAGCACAATGACAGATGATTAGTTTACACATCAAAGCACCGAAACAACTCAACAAATTGGCCCCATCCCAAAGCCCAGCACAGGAGCTGGCCTTGAACTCTGAGGCTCTGCCCACAGGGGCTGGGGAGCTGGCGATGAAAACCCAGGGGCCCCAGGCAGAGGCACACAGAAGGGGTTCTGTTTCTCAAGTGAAGAAACGGATCCCAGCTGTTCCCAGCCCTAATTGTGCCTCTGCGTCTCTCTCACCTTGGCTTTCTACCTCCAAGCTCTCCCTGGGCTGCTGCTTCAAGTTCATGTGTCGTTAACTCATGACTCAGTAATCTGAAGACGGATTATCAATCCATGAGTTACCCGAGTCCTTTGCTAATTCTCTTTTTCACCCTGTTACTTCCTGTGTGGGATTTTGACTGTTTATTTGGACGTCTACCAAGGAATGAGAGAGAAACAGAGTTCATCTTCAAACCAGGCCACTTGGTTACCAAAACGGAGCAGGACTCTGTGGGGTCCTCCCTGGTACAAATCCTTTCTGTCCCCCGTTTCTTGGTTGTAGGAAGTAGGCTTCATTCAGCCTCCTTGACCTTCCCTGAGTTCCAAAGGGCAGGTTCAAACAGTTGCTAATCAGGGAAGGGAGGGGATGCAGAGACCAGGGAGGAAGAGTCAGGAAACAATAGTGCAGCCTTGAGGCAGGGTCCTGATTCCTCAAAGAATATATATAATATCTTAAGAATTCTCCTGCAGCAAGTGAAACCGACAAAGGCTTGATCTCCAGAATATATAAGCAGCTCATACAACTCAATAAGAAAAAAATAAACAACCCAATCCAAAAATGGGCAGAAGACCTAAACAAGCACTTCTCCAAGGAAGACATACAAATGATCAAAAAGCACATGAAAAAATGCTCAATATCACTAATTATCAGAGAAATGCAAATCAAAACTACAATGAGGTATCACCTCACACCAGTCAGAATGGCCGTCATTCAAAAATCCACAAATGACAAATGCTGGAGAGGCTGTGGAGAAAGGGGAACCCTCCCACACTGCTGGTGGGAATGCAGTTTGGTGCAGCCACTATGGAAAACAGTGTGGAGATTCCTCAAAAGACTAGGAATAGACTTACCATATGACCCAGGAATCCCACTTCTGGGCTTGTATCCAGAAGGAAATCTACTTCAGGATGACACCTGCACCCCAATGTTCATAGCAGCACTATTTACAATAGCCAAAACATGGAAACAGCCTAAATGTCCATCAACAGGTGACTGGATAAAGAAGAGGTGGTATATTTATACAATGGAATACTACTCAGCCATAAAAACCGACAACATAATGCCATTTGCAGCAACATGGATGCTCCTGGAGAATGTCATTCTAAGTGAAGTAAGCCAGAAAGAGAAAGAAAAATACCATATGAGATCGCTCATATGTGGAATCTAAAAAACAAAAACAAAAACAAAAACAAACAAACAAACAAAAACAAAGCATAAATAAAGGACAGAAATAGACTCACAGACAGAGAATACAGACTTGTGGTTACCAGGGGGGTGGAGGGTGGGAAGGGATAGACTGGGATTTCAAAATTGTAGAATAGACTACACTGTATAGCACAGGGAAATATACACAAAATGTTATGATAACTCACAGAGAAAAAAATGTGACAATGAGTGTGTATATGTCCATGAATAACTGAAAAATTGTGCTGAACACTAGAATTTGACACAACATTGTAAAATGATTATAAATCAATAAAAAATGTTAAAAAAAAAAAAAAAAGAATTCTCCTGCAGGAACTAGGGCCCCCACACAGGTGGAGGATGGGAACTTGAGGCTGAGCACAAGATTTCTGGAGCGCCGCCCTGTTACCTCAGGACCAGCCAATCAGAAGAAAGTCACACACCCTGCTGCCCTCTACCCAGGTTTTGCCTATAAAAACTTTCCCCCCTAGAACCATCAGTAAATTCGGGTTTTTCAAGTCTGAAATGCCCAACCTCCTTGCCTGGCCCTGCAATAAACCTTTCTCAACTTCGAACTGTGACATTTTCATTTGTTCAGCTTCAAGGTAGGTCAGACACGTGAACTTCTGTTTGGTAACACTACCAGCTGATGATTTTTTGTTTGTGCTTTAATGGGGGCAAGAGAAACTATAGATTGCAACGTGGTAAACGAATTATTTCTGGGTCTCCTTCATGCACACTCTCCCCATTCCTGTGGATGACCCAGAGCCAGGTGAACACACGAGAACACGTTACATTAGACTGTTTCTGTCATTTGTCGCATATTTCAAATCCCGTATTGTCATGCTGGGGCCCCAGAGAGGCTGATGATGTGTTGGAAACAGTTGGATTCTTCTGGCTCAAAAGGCCAGTCTGTTCATACTAACAAACACTTAATT
Organism: Camelus dromedarius; assembly: GCF_036321535.1. Classification (NCBI taxonomy): domain Eukaryota; kingdom Metazoa; phylum Chordata; class Mammalia; order Artiodactyla; family Camelidae; genus Camelus; species Camelus dromedarius. The sequence continues at coordinate 48,467,562 of NC_087451.1, forward strand.
CAGTGAACAAGAAAACAAAAACCCCTAAAGGCCCACCCATTGGTTGGACGGAGTTGACCTTCTCACTTGGTCTACACTCATGCTCGTGGAAACACTTCGTGTGTCCCGCTTCAAGGTCCTCTCATGAGCGTCAATGGCAGAGCAGAGACTTGCATCTGGGTCTTCTTTCGCAGCCCTGATCCCTCAGGATGATGTGATACTTCTAATGGCGGGGCTGTGGTCACATGAAAATCTCACGGAGCACAAAGACTCAGGCCTCTCTCCTGAACGACTGATGGAGACGCAGTGCATGGTGGGATTCTTGTTTCCTCGCTGTGCGCCTTGGGGGTGAGCGGGCATCAGCCTCACCACTGTGATGTGGGCAGACAGATGAATGCTGGCTGCCTCTAGCAGAGGACAGTGGGCGGAAGCTGTACCGGGTTCAGACCGCTGCAAGCAAAGCACTTCAGAAGGAGGATGACTCTGCATTATTAGCATAAACCTGGAGCCTATTGATCTGGCTGATTAGAAAACCTTCCAAGGCACTGGGGTAATTAGCACAATTTACAGAGTAGCAGTTATCAGCTTCATTGCTTAATTAACAATGTAAATATCTTTCTAAATGACATTTTCTAATCATGATCAGACCCTCTAGCATTTGCCCTGTTCACTGCTAATTCCTTCCCAGATGTACTGAGTTGCCTTTTTTTCCGTGCCTAACATCACATTTCTGCATCACATACGATAAAGCAATCGTCCATGCCCCATATCTCCTCTTTTGTATCTTATGAAGGGTCTGTTCTGCCTTCATCTCTCCAGCCTGAAACATACAGCCTGCCAATTGAATTGCCAATTAAAAGTACTTAATTAGACGTGAAAGGGGAGTTCTGTCATGTTCAGGATTCTGAACTATTTTTTATTTACGTGCTTAGCAGGATAAGTCATCTTAAATTAGCATCACATTTTTTCCTCTAAAGAGCATGTGAGAAATGAGGCTATTAGGAGGAGAGGTTTAACACAATATTTGTGTACACTAGTCATGGGTGCAGAGAATCATCGCAAACGCATATGTTGCTTTGGCAAGCAGGGTTACTCTGCATAGTTATTTGATTTCCTTATCATTTCTTGTTGAATTAATGTTTGCAATAGAATATTTGGCCTGCCTCATCAAATGTAGGTGTGGGGAACTTGATTGTTGTATTTATTTTTTACCTTTAAATTCACCTATTCTTTTGAGTATCAGGGCCACACCAAAAGATTCTTGTTCCATGTCTAAATTCCGAATGGCGTACAAACAAATTCAAATCTTTCTGGAGCCCCAGAGGCAGAAAGTTCAGCAGCTCCTAACCCTCCCTGGAAAGATTGCCGCCAAAAGCTTTCCATGCCTGGAGACCTGCTGATTTCTGTTGGTGAATTATTCACTTCCGGTCTTTTCACTCCCACTCACTTCACGGTGACCCAGGCAGTTACATATGTACAAAGTGTGGGGAAAGGGGATTTAATACAAACCAGTGCCTATTATATTGGTAAAATGGTAGGGAAGGCAAAAACCAAATTTTGGAGGAATTTGCTGTGGGTTTTAATTAACCGTCTTGCCCTTGTTCCCCATTACCATTGATTTATGTGATAAGTGCCAATTACATGTGTCATAAGTATCCTCCTTTCTGCTGAAGACAAGAGATCTTATGTGTGATGCAAATAAGGGTTCTCAGAATGCTAATTTTGTAATAAGCCAGTGCATTCTTCAAGGAGTTTATAGTCTAGAGGGGGAATAAAACATGTGCATAAATAATTATAATGCAAAGTAGAGAACTGGTGTGTCATGAGACAGTACAGAAAGAATTACAGCCAAAAAAACAGAGGGTGGAGGAATAAATTATAGCTGAGAGATTCAGGAAGGCCTGCTTGAAGGTTGGGGCAAATTGGCCTAAAAGCAAATTGAGAGTCTTGGGTGTGGTTTGAAGATGAGGGGGACTGCAGGAAAAAAAGGTAGAGGTGGAGCAGCATGAGATTTAAATGAGGAACAAGGTGTTTACCCTGGCCATTACAGGAGGGACGTGAAGGAATGCGCTAGAAGGAATGCTGAGAAGCTGGGTCAGGGCCCCATCAGGCAGAATCTAGAACCCAAGGCTGAAGGAGCTGACTAGCTTTTTGTAAACCACAGATACGACTTTTTTTTTTTTTTTTTTTTTTTTTTCTGTAAAGGGCCAGAAAGTAAATATTTTAGGCTTTGTGGGACATACAGTCTCTGTCACAACTGCTCAACTCTGCCTTCGGACCCCAAAGGCAGTCACAGAGAACACGAACGTCAGTGGTCATTGCTATGTACCAACAAAACTTTACATATGGACATTGAAATATGAATTACATATAATCTTCACATGTCCCCAAATATCCTTCTTTCAAATTTTACTGCTGTCCTGCCATCGGGGTAGGCAAGGGCAGGAAGCCGTAACCATCTCCTAACCTCTGAGTTTTTCTTTACCTTTGACCATAGCTGCACAACCTCGGAGAACCAAGAGCTGATGAGCTGGAACCCAGGCCGGCGGAGAACCACAAAGTCAGGGCATCAAGTGACCGAAGGCACACCTGTGCATCTGTGGCTGTGGTTCTGTCACCCTGTGGGGCAGCTGTCTCTAGGGCAGCACTCCCAATGGTCTTAACAGTATTTGATAATTAAAAAGAAATACCAAGGTCAAGAGCTTTGACAATCCATGTGTGGTACACACACTGTCCTCTACTTTTAGGAACCTACGTTTTGGTAGACTATACACTGACATCCCTAAACCAGATTCCCTGTGCTGAATTAGGTCTTTCCAAACATCAATAGGCTAATGATAATTTCCATCCATCTCCTGGGTAAGGTTCTGTAGTTTCCAGCAAGTAATATTCCTCCTCCCCAATCCCCATGCCCCTCACTGTACCAACCTGCCCTCTGGGACTGGGACAGAGTTTAGGCTGGTGGTCCCTCTGGAAGCCTCCTGGCTCCTTCCAGCTCCCCTTCCCAGATTCCCTGAGATTCCCTGAGAGTTCATGTAGGGTTCAAGGAGGCAGATCTGGAAGGAACGTTGAACCAGCTTTGTCTTCTCTAACCCGGACCAAAGCAATTATCTCTCTTACTTCCAGATAACATGACATAGGATTTTTTTAAAAAAATACAGTAAAATGTGGTTTTTCTTTCCTGATTTGGAATTCCATGTTTATGCTTGAATAAAATGTATCTCATTTATCTCCCTCCCCTTCCTCTTCTCTGCCCTCTCTTACTCAGAAAAATCTTTAATTTTTTTTTCTAACAAGAGCTAATGTTGAACAATACGTGGCAAAGAAAAGGTTACTTGGGTGGCTAACTTCATGTTACAATGCTTCAGGAAGGAAGGTGTAGTCAGCTGACCCAAAGGCTGCTGGGAAGTAGAGGAAGCTAAGGACAGAGAAGGAGCCGTTGCCTATGACAACGTGGAAGCCATTGAAAACCTTGTTAAGAGCAGTTTTGGTGGCGTGAAGATGGAAGCCAACTGTATCCCTTGACGGGTGAACGGGCGAATGAGTGAAGAAAGGAAACAGCCTGTGTAGACAACCCTAATGATGGCTTCTGCATTTAGATCTCAGTTTAAATGTCACCTCTTTGCAGTGATCTGAAGTAGCCATCTGGTGACTATCATGTGTCTATATTTTATTTCTCTGCAAAGCACTTATGACCTGAGCACATTTTTCTTTCTTTCTTTACTGTTCTCTGCCACTAGGACACCACACATGCCCAATGACCTTATCATGTTTTATTTTTCCGCATCCCCAGAACCTAGAAGATCACTTGGTACCCGGCTGGTATTCTATAAACATTCGTGGAATGAACAGAGAAAAGCTTGGCTATGGTGGAGAGTGGAGAAATAGCCCAGTGTTTCTCAAACTTTACTGTGCCTGGGGATCTTGTTAAAAAACAGATTCTGATTCTAGAGGTCCAGGGTGGGAGATTCTACATTTCTAACAAGTTCCCCAGCCAGGCCAGTGCTGCTGGTCCATGAATCCCATTGTGAGTAGCAAGGCTTCAGGACCACTTCGGTATGTTGCTTAGAATGAACAGGTGGAGATGAATAAAGCAGGAGAGAGGGGATAGCTGTAGGAACAAAGATTTTAGGAAGGCAGAGGGGACAGACTCCCAGAGGACTGGCAGAGGGTTTGGTTTTTCAAAGGCAGAAGGAAATGTTCCTCCGTGTAACAGGGAAAAAGGAGAAGGGGTGAGAAGAGGGGGAAGTTCTTGACTGAGGGTGTCTAACTTTTCAATGAGGTCATCTGCTGAGAGGGTGGAGGTGGGCTGGTGGATTCTGAGACATGGTGTAGATCGTAAATGTAAAGAAATACCCATCAGCTCTGTTGTGTCATTTTCCCAACATGAATCTGCTTGGGTGCAGGTTGGAGAAGGAGGGTGGTAGGTTGATCCAGAGTGAGTGTGACCAAGGGAACCAGAGAGCCTAGGGTGTGGGTAAGGACGAGGGGCTCTAATGGTAGACGCTGAGAAGCCATTACTGGGGCTAATGCAGGACAGTGACCACATGCGCTTCTAACAAAAAGTGGAGAAGGACAAGGGAACGGGAGTGAGAGAGTTGGAGTTCAGAGACTTCCCCCAAGACCCAGGGCTTTGCATGGAGTTTTGCACAGGGAGTCTCAACAAACATTTGTTGAAGTGGAAGGTGACTATTAACTACCTATTTGATTGACCAGAACACCTTATTTCCCGGCCAAAGTGAATAACAGCTCCCCTTAATTAACGATGCCTGTTTCAGAACTGTTTCCCTTAATGTTATCAGGACTTTCTTTTCCGGCAAGCATCAAAAAGATAACTTTCCTCTACTTTTTTCTCATTCTCCACTCCCCTCCTTTTTTTCTCTCTCCTCTCTCCCACCGTCCCCTCTCCACTCTGTCTCTCATCTTCCTCCAAATAATCCTATTTAATAAAGATGGTTATTTCATACAGTCTCCATTCCTATTAACTGTGGCATTTATTTCTTACCCATGGCCACCTTAAGGCTCTGCAGATGTAGCTGGCGAAAACATAATGATATTTTGTGAGCAAGGTAACTTTAAAGTGGAGCTTTCACAGACAACATCAAAATGCAAAAAAGAAAAATGTTTCCAAGCACATTCACTCCTTTGTTGACATCTCCCTACCCACACCCAGCACACACTGACATTTTTTATAGGAAAAAATTCCATTCCAAAGCTGATTTATACAAAAACTTGCATGTCTGTGTGCATGTTATTTATAATCTGAAATCAAGACACTGAGCCTATTTTCAAGAGATGAAAAAGGAGAGACTCGTATTCAGAGATGACATACATCTGATCATCGGTGTGGTCTCACATGTGGCCACTGTAAACATATGAATACAGAACACAGTGAGAATATAGAGTGATACATACCAGTCAGCAAGTTTAGATTTATGGAGCTGCAGAAAGTAACACAACACAGAGAGAGGTCCAGGAACCCAGGTGGTAAATTACTCTCCAAGAGTGTGTTGTAAACAGTCACAATTGTACTCTTTTCCCTCTTTTACTTTTTTTTTTTTTATAAATATCTTTAAATCCTTTGCTCATCCACTTCTTCCCCAGCAATTGAAAAAAGGCACTAGTTGTCTGAGATTTCACATAACCTTTTATAACCAATATTTTCGTTGTCTTAAAAAAAAAATCTTCAGTTGTCAGGCAGAGTTCTGTCTTGCAACACCCCAGGGTGGAGAATAGCTTTTCCAGTTTCACCCTGGTGTCCCCTTTTGGCACATTCACCAGTCACCCTATGCCCCTCAGCCTGTGTTCTGGTAGGATTTGAGACATGCAAATTGCAAACTGGTAAATAGCAACTTTGCATATTTTGAATAGAAGAGAATAACGTAGTACCCCTCATTCTGTTCACAGGGAAATCTGAGATAATGGGGAATGAGAACAGGGGAGACCGAGGGTCCTAAGTGTTTTCTTCAAATTGTTTATTATGCTTATTAAATCTATTGTACAGTGATGAATTAATTTGAATTATTTACATGGTCAACCTTTGAGACAATAACCTGATTGAATCAGAGGATGCAAATGTATCACTTCTTTTTGAAATCTAAAAACAGGTTTAAACAGGAAGAAGCTTCATGACTTGTAACTTTCCCTGCAAATATGGTCACAAACCTGCAGTTGTCAGGTTAAATGACATATTGTCAGAAATCAAGAGAATGTAATGGTGTATTTCTTAGAAGAGTCGATAAACGCCCCTGTGAGAACATGTCCCCTGGACAGCCAACTCTTGGGTGACAAATTTCTCAATGAAAAAGACTTTCAGTTCCGTTCATCTGTAAATATTGTGCACCGTCTGACATAAGGGTGTCCACGTGCTAAAATGTCAGTGTAAAGGAAAATGACATGGTACGAATGGTTGGGTTTTCATTAGATTATGGGCCTGGTGTTATTTTAGAGAATGTTTGAACTGGTAAGAACTCTTTTGTTTTACTACTGAAGCTGTAAGAACCTAAGGTCGCTGTCAAGCTGAAAGTATTATAATTCAATTATGTAAAAACCTAGGTTGCATTATAATTTGGGAAAAAAACTGGAAATTGTTTTCCAAGCCTTTCCTACTTTGGGTTATTATTTGTTCTTGGTGTTTAGATGCTTATAAGGACTTTTAGTGAAAGGTAAAATCTTGTATGTTTGAAGAGACAGAAGAGGCACCAACGATTCTGAAGGTGGAGTCTTTCTGAGGTAAAGTGAACAGCTTGCATCTTGAATATTTTATGAGATCTAGGTATTAGAACAATGTTTCTGATGCAGGAACACAGTGATCTAGGAACAAAAGGGAGATAGGGCCAGAGAACAGGCTGCGAAATTTCTTCAAAATACTAAGTGATCCTAAGGCTGGAAACAGGAATGGATGGTGATACTGCAGATTGTTCCTAATAAGGGCTTTAAAAGTTTCATGATGTATCGATTGTTTCTATACTAATGATGCGCCTCTGACTATGCGTGTGTAAATAAGAGGGCTGATTTATGAGGGTACAAGTGTCTCTTTCAGATATATTTGGTCCAAGTCTACATATTGAAAATAAACGGAAGAGTTGAGGCCATGATCTGAATATTTCAGGACAGGAAATCCCACCTGGTTTGAAGCAAGGTGAGTATGTTAGGTGAAGAAGAAGGAAGGAAGGAAAGAAGAGAGGAAGGAAGGAAGGGAGGAAAGATGAAAGGAGGGAGGGAAGGAAAACAGCAGGGAGGGAAGAAGAGAGGAGGGAGAAGGAAGAATGGAAAGAAGAAAGGAAACTCTAACGGAGGCTAGGAAAAAAAGAGAAAGACTTAAAAACACTAGGTTAAGAAATATTCCTGCTTCTCTTATCCTAAAAGGAGAAAAATAGATTCCTAAGTGCCACCAAGGAACAATGTTTTCCTTGGAAAAAAAAAAAAAAGAAGACAATGAAGACAAAAGAAAAAAAGAAAAATAACAAAGTTGTCTTATTAAATCAGCTACACATGGAGTCTGTCTGTGTAAGGAAATCAGCCTTTTCATTACAAATAGGTTTAAAGAGCCCTAGAGAAGAGCAACGTGAACAGAAGCAATATTATCCACTAACAACCTAACTCCCTTTTACGCATCAGCTGAGCGAAGATCAACAGCATCGTTGAACAGGGGGTCTGTCTTCAGATAAAGACTCATCTTTATTTCTTTCAGGATATAAAACTTGTATTTAAATCAATTCAGAGAAGCACTTTAGCTCTAAACATTAGAAAGCGGGGAGAGCCTATTTAATAAAACAGCATTATTTCATTTTCAAAGAATGATACTGGCAGTAGCTGTGAGTTTAAATTCTGTATTCTTTTCCTCAATTATGATTATAGATGGGCCTGAAAGGAAGCATGCCTATTACTGTCATATTTATTCTTTTGACAGGTGTTATGGGACTGTAATTTGACGAAATGACTCGAAACGCAGATTCCCATCCAAATATAATTCCTGTCATCACCACAGGAGGTTTAGCAAAAGTCCTTCCGCAAGGCTTTTCACCGATCTTGAACACCCCTCATATTTAAGCAGCAATCCATACTCAGGGAAATGGGGAGAGCCTGCCTTCAGGGCTTGTCTCCGAGGCAGCAAAAGCCAAAAGGAAGAGTGAGTGTTTAAGGCAAAGAACAGTGTTAGTAGGACAGCTTTCTTTTTCAATCGGGTGGGCTCAGATCAGGGAAGGGGTTCCCGCCTAAACAGACCCCGAGTTCCGCGCGCGGCCAGCAGAGGGCGCGCGGCTCACAGTCGCCAGGCGGGGGCGGTGCTTGACTGGTCAGGGAGCGCAGGCGCACTCGTGGCCGCCGCGTCCGCCGTAGCCGCGGTTGAAGTACCTCAGTGGAGGCGGGTGAGCAGCGCGGCGCCGGCGGATGGCGGGGGCGGGCTCATGGGGGCCGGAGGCACCCGGGAGGCGGGGACGGGCTGGGGATGGGAGGCCTCCGGCGCCCTCGGCCTGACGCGGCCTGTGGAAGACCCGCGCCGCTCCCCTTCCCTCCCCGCCTCTCTCGTGCTCCTGGAGAACCGTGTTCCCCGGAGCGCGGCTCCCGGACACGTCGCAGGCCTGGCGGGGGCGGCTCGGGGCTGAGGAGGCCCCAGGACGCGGGGAGGGATGGGGGGCCACCGGCAGTCCAGGCGTCTGCAGGCGCCTGTGCGAAGCCGGCCGCCGGGCCCGCCGGTGAAATACGTCCTTGTCGGGCGCACACCTTCGCGGTCGGCCTCAGTTTGCCCTTTCTAAAAAGCAGACTTGGCCCCGCCACAGCCCGTCTGCCCGCGGCGCGCGCGGAGCGCGCTTACCCGGAGTCACCTTCACGTTTTGATTTCCCTATCTGCGTTAATAGATCAAGTCACTAGGTGGCCGAAACCCCTGAGCCCTTAGGACTAATCTCTTGTTTGTTTTTACACAGCATACAATTCACCCACTTAAAGTGCAAAAGTTCAGTGTCTTTTCATATATGCATAGGGTGCAGGCTGCCTTCTGCTTTGACCACCCCTTCCACCTCCATCTCCACCCAGGCAAACTCTACCGGTCCTTCAGACCTCAGATTTATTGTCCCCTTTTCCAGAAACCTTCTTTGACCCTTGACTTGGGTGAGGGACCCCATGAATCAATCTCTCAGGGACCTGAATTCTACTTTGTAGTATTTAGTTATAATTCGACAGTTGGCTTTTATTATTATCTCCTATTAACGTGTAAGTTTCGTGGAGATCAGGGGTTGTCTTGATTGTTTCTGTAACTCCAGCGCCTAGCACCCTGGTGCTCAGTGACCATTTCAGCACACACACATGTGCCGTCTGTGTGTGAGACACTGTGCTGTACTCGGGATACAGGCAGGAACAAAATAAACCCCCTGCTCTTCTGGAGCTTTCAATCCAGTGGGGGAATGAATACAAACAGAAATATTAAGTATATGCTGAGGTGAAGAATGCTGTGAAGAAAAATAGAAGGGACTATAGTGTGACCAGAGAAGGCCTACTCAGTGAGATTTGGATCCTTGGGTGCTGCGAAGAGAGACCACAGGGAGAGGGAGCAATGGAGGAAAAGGGTCCAGGAGTTTGCAGTTCCAGGGTCCTCAGAGACAAGCCCTGGATGTGTGTAGAAAGCCCTTGAGTTAGGAAGGGAGAAACTCAACTTTGGCTCTTACTGAGTTCTGTGTAACCTTGAGCCTCAGTTTTCTTCCTCTGTAAAGTAGGAGTAACAGGGTTGTTGAATAAGTAGCTCCTATGAAGTACCCAGCGCAGTATTTGACACGTGGTAGAAAACACTAGTTCCTTTCTTTTCCCCTCAAATAGAGTGTGTTGTGGCCTGTAGGGGGAGAGGGGAGGCCATTGGCACAAAACGGTCTAATATCATAGGATTCAGTTCAGGTTGCTGAGTGCTCTGCTCTGAGACCAGCCCGTTCGCCTTTGGAAGATTTTTCTGGTTTGCTGTGGCTGGAATAGCTCACCAGGTTCACTTCAAACTGGTAAATGCTCAGGGTGCCTTTGAGACAGCAGGTGTGGTTGAAAGAGCTGAAGATTCAGAGCTCAAGGACTTGAGTTTGAGACCTGGCTCTGCCACCTGCTGGCTTTGTGACTTCAGGACAGCCCCCTTCCTCCTGGCTTTAGTTCCTCTCTCGGTGAATGGGAATCAATTGACACACATTTACTGAGCAGTCACTGTTAACTGTGACTAGAGTCTGTCCTCCAGAAGCTGACAGCAAGGAGCACAGGTCGCCAGGAAGACGGAAAGGGTAAGACGTCCAAGCAGCGGGTACATGTCGGTCCCTGTGCTGGAAACTGTGCTTATGTTAGCTTGTGTAAACTGTACCCCAACACCCTCCATGAACTTCATCTTATGTTGTCCAGTTTACAGAGGAGGGAGCAGTAGTCCAGAGGACATGAGTTTGATGAGGGAAGTTGGAACCAGATTTCCGAGAGCTGAGAGTAAAGAACGTTGCACAGAGGTTTTGGAGAATAAGGGTGACAAGGTGTGTTTTTTAGGAAGTGTCCTTGGGTGGCACTGTGGGGGTAGGACTGGCAGCAGAGATTGATTAGGAGGTGTTTGGAGAGTCCAAGCGAGGTGTTGTTACAAAGCTGGAAACCGAGGTAGTGTCCTCAGAGGTGTGAAGCCTGGGGGTAGGGGTGGGTCTTGAGAGCCTTGACCTTGCGGGAGAGGGACTGGAGGAGCGAGGATCGCCACCCCACCTCTAGCTTAGGAGAATGTGTGCACCATGGACGGAGCCCCGGAGTTGGAGGGAGCAGAACCACTCTGTTCCTGTGTTTTGACTTTCCCCATCCAGCAGAATAATTGTATATTTAAACAATGGCCTGTGCAGGCTTAATTTAGCTTGTGTCAGTGCTCAATAGGGCATAATTTCTGGTTATTTTCTGTAGTTCCATTCTTTTCTTACTGTTTTTTATTTTAAATGTATGACTTTTCGTCGTTTATTTTTAGGTGCCCTATGTCAGAGTACAGGTTAGGGAAAGAGACAATGGAATTAAAGGGGGCTGAAGGTTTGTTTCTCAGCATCTGTGAGGCGATACCCCTTGGCTCCCAGGAAGTTCCCTTTGTGGTTTTATTTTAACTCTTTTCCTTTATCCTGCCACATTCTCGTTTGATTTCCTAAGAGCTTTTTTAACATTTCCCTAGTTGCCCCTTTTTGTTGTTTGTGTAATTGACATTAGCCTGGTGACCTATTTTTTCATCTGTGTGGAGAGGGAATCTATGGATGAGGTCCTTGGGTTTCTGAAAATCATGGAGCAAGGTTTTATGGAGAAAGTTGAAAAACAAATACTGGATAGTAGCAATAGTCAAGTGCTTTCGCTTGAACCTGGTCCTGATGAGCCCTGGGGCGAGTTCTCGGTGGGGTCCTTAACCCCGATCTGGGTAGGATTTGTGAGTGGCGCAGGTATGGACATAGGTGATTTTAGAAGCAGGTAAGGGCATGGGCTTTGGACTAAAACAGACCTAGATTTGATTCCTCACCTGACCACGTACTAGCCGTGTGGCCTCTGGCAAGTTACTTAACCTCTCAGAGCTTCAGTTTCCTCGTCTATAAAATGGGGCTAATGACACCCCCTCCCTAAGATTGTTGTCAGGATATGTGAGTTAACACATGTAATGCTCTCAACTCCTCTCTGGCACACATTCATCACTCCCTGGATGGCAGGTAGTAAGACATGCCGGCAGCTCTGCAGAGGCTCCAGGTAGGAGAGCCAGGTAATGTGTTAGGCCATTCATCTCTGTGGTCCTGGCCCTGAGTCCGGAATCACAGCTGGGCTAGATGCTCTGAATGCCATTGCATGGGGGACTGTCACAGCTTGCTGAGGTTACTCTTTCTCTGTACCTCATTTGTCCCTGGCATGTGATTATTTCTGTGCTTTTGTTGTGCTAAATTGAGTTGGATTATAGACCCCAGAGATTGTGGCAGATTGTGACTCTGGACTGAATTAATAACATACAAGCTGGGGAAACACACTTAAGAATAGTTCATGGAGAAAAAGTTTCCTTTAAGCCAAATGCCAGAGCCACGGGGAGGGCCAGAGCAGAGAATGCACTCTGTGCTCCATTCCTTGGATTCCCAGGTAAAGGAGGTGACATTGCCCCTGAGCTCCAGCGCCCACGGGGCCAGTCAGAACACAAGCAGACTGGTTTCCCCCTGGACAGTACGTGTAAGAGTGAGATTGATAATGAAGGTGTGTGGGTGTCCAGAGAGAGGAGGGTGGGTGAGATGGAGACACACTGGGAGATGAGGCAGTCATAGGATGGTTATCTCGGAGGAGAAATGACCAGGGCTGGGGGTGGCGGAGGGGGGAGGTGTTGGGATGGTTGTCTTTGAATAATTACAGACCCGACTTGGCAGTAGGTTAGGGAGACTTTAGTCCCAAAGGGCAGAGTTCAGACCAGCGAGTAGCATTTTATAGGGCAGATCTTAGCTCAGAACCGAAAGGACTTTTAGCACCCTGCCAGGAGGGAGCACGTTGAGGGAGAAAAGGTGGGTGACTCCCTGCCAATGAGAAGAGATTCTTTGACGCGGGATGGGAGAAGGCCGCCTTCAGCACTTTGGCATCCTGGTTTTGAAAGACGGCCTACTTTGGACTGTTTCTTCTATTCATTCAGTTAACATCTCCTGAGAGCCTGCTACTTCAGGTGTTTTTATTATAACTAATTCATTAAAGGCTGCAGGATGAGTCACCAGAACTCAGTTCTGATTCAGGAAGAAGTTAAATAAAATTCACCTGATCTTTAGCTTGCTTTGAAAGGGGAAGGAAAAAAGATGTATTTTTTCCTCTCTCTCATGTATAGAGAGCTACTGAACAATGAAATCCACAAACCTCTCCTGATCTCAGTTTGCACCAGAGGTTCCTTTAACAGGCTGTCCCTGTTTTGGATAGAAGCATTACAAGGGCATCATAACATACTGTTTTTCCTTTTGCTACTCTTCCAGGGGGACTGTGAACCAGGCACGTGTGCTCTCTTATGTAATCCTATATTGGCCTTGCCATGACTAGGGCCATGTGTTTCATTGTTTGACTCAGTCAGTACTCAGTGACAGGAAAGTTGTTGGGGAGAGGCAGGATTCAACCTGACACCCCTCTATTGAGTGACGACTGTGTGCCAGGCACCATGGGAGTGACAGAGGAGACAGAGTGTAGAGTGCGTGGGGATTTGGTTGCAGATGCGATAGAGATGCATGGTTGATTGGGGAAAGTCTTCACCCACCCCCCACCACCAAGCACACATACTAATGACCCTAGAGTTTGTTCTGTGGGCATTAAAGGACATCAAGCAAGGGGCTCACAGATGAGATTTTGGTTTTTAGAGGCTCACTTGGGCTGAGGGAGGGATTGAAGAGGCAACATTTCGGAAGGGTGTTGGGTGAATCCAGGAGGGAGGTGCTGAGAGCCTAACAGATCCTTGGAAAAGGAGAGGCCCCCTTTCCTTCAAGAACTCAGGAGGGCTGGAGCACTGGAGTTGGAGCCCGAGTCCACAGTCCAGCTCCACCACTCCCTAGCTGTCTATTCGTGGGTACGTCCACCCACTTTTCAGCCTCAGTTTCCACATCTTCAAAATGGGGATATAATGCCTTTTGTCAGAAGGTTGTAAAAATGCAGCATGCTTAGTGCATCGGTCAGTTCTCAGGCCAGGATGGATTTCGTGGTGGAGGGGCGTTGAGGATATGCTGATCTGATGGCCTCTCGGGACTGAGTGAGGTGGGAGGCATCTGTGGCCTGTGGGGAGTTCCCGCAGGTGATATGGAGGGAGGCTGAAAGCCTGGAAAAGGCCTGGAGTAGTGGGACGGGAGAGGGACAGTGTCTCTGCCAGAGGTGATGGCGGGGGCGCCGAGGCAGGGAGGACCGTGCAGAGGGCAGTGGTCATCACTGTGTAGTGGGCAGGGGACGGGACTGTCTCCAGGGCCTGCCTGAAGGCAGGGAGAAAGCTGGGCTCAAATTTTTTCTCAAATTTGGGGATTGGTTGGATTTTGAGGTTATTCAGTCAGCAAGCATTTGTGGAGGAGTCCATGTTGTGCTCCATGCTGTGCTCGGCATCAAGGAAACAGAGACAGAGGACCTGACAATCCCTTGCCCTCAGGGGAGTTTGGTCTGGGTGGGGACCTGGACAGGCAAACACCCGAGCATGAGGTGATTTCTGCAGGCACAATGGGCTGTGGGCAGACAGGTAAGGGAGAGAGTCTAGTTCTGTGTGAGGGTGAGAGGGGGAAGGGGAGGAATTAACCAAAAAGCAATGTATTGAAAGAGTGTTAGGAGCTCACAGAATCAAGGGAGAGGGCTGGAGAACTGGGCAGGACATTTCTGGAAGGCCAGGTGGTAGGCCCTTCAGGGACAGTCCACAGCAGGAAGAGGCTGATCAGCACGCACTACACAGCGGTGCATGAACTCATTTTCTGCTTCCCTGTAACACCGTTCAAGAACCCATTTCCAGAGGTGGGGAAGAGTCTGTTGGCCGAGCTGAGGTCTAATGCTCTCCTTGCAGCCAGGAGAGATGGAGCCACTGCTGGCAGTCTCAAAAGGCCAAACTCAGTAGGAAGAAGTCATCCCCTAAAAAGAAATGTGGGGGCAGGGGAGGCTGTTAAGAAACACAAAAATTCAGTACAGGATGAGAAGTCCGTTTAACGGCTGGGGCTAGTATTCCAGACAGCACCCACCGCGGGCTCTGGAGCCAGACTTCCTACGTGGAAAGCCTGGCTTCTGGACTCACAGCAGTGTGACCCTGGACAACTCTCCTCCCTTCTTTTGACCTCCATTTCTTTATCTGTAAAAGGTGAGCATAGTGGTACCCTCTTGTAGAGTTGCTGCGAAGATTAAAATTAGTTAATTCATGTGCATTGTTTAGAATAGTGCCCATCACAGGAGAAGTACTCAGCAAGGCCGTTGTGGTAGTAACTGGAAATGTTGATGATGGTGATTGTTTTTATCATTAAAGGAACTATATAGGTGGTTTGTCAGTGTGTCTGGCAGGTGGAGGAGTGAGGAAGAATGCATCTGGGCAGGTAGGAATGCATAAGGAATTGGCATCAGCCTAAAGAGCTTAAGACTTCACTAGGTAACAGAAGGAGGTGGAAGGGTTTTTCTAAAATAACTTTTTGTTATGAACATTTTCAAAATAGAAGTTGAAATAACATCACAGTGTTCAACGTTATACCTGCCATCTAAATGCAGTCTTAGCATTTTGCCACATTTGCTTTCTCTTTCTTGCTCTATCTTCTCTATTTCTGTGTTTTATTTTGGGGGAGTGATAATTAGGTTTATTTATTTATTTATTTTGATAGAGGTACTGGGGATTGTACCTATGACCTCGTGCGTGGTAAGCACATACTCTATCACTGAGCTATAACCTCCCCCTCTGTGTTTTTGCTGAACCATCTGAAAGCAAGTTACAGACTGATGACACATCACCTCTAAATGTGTCCACTTGGATCTCCCAAGAATCAGCACTTCCTTCCACATACTCACAACATTGTTATTATATCTAAGAAATTAATAATAGTAATTCACAATATCATGTCACATCCAGCTGTGGGAAGTTTTTAGTTGGGAGTTAGATAAAACATTGTGACTGCCACGTGGAGGGTGGTGGGAAGGGGGCTGAGGGCAGGTAAATACCCTTGCAGTAATCCTGGCAAGAGATGATGAAGCCTGGGGAATGCAAGGTGGGCTGTTGGAGGTATCCACAGGCCTCTCAATGTGGCAAGATGGTGGCAGGAGTCCTGGTCAGTGAGGGCTGCCAGGAGGAGGTGCCAGACCTCAGAGTTGAGTGTTGAAGGATCAGGTGATCTGTAGGAAGCAGATAGGAGTATTATAGGCAGAAACAGGGGGATTCATTGAACACATGGATGTTGAACATCTGATGGTTAAGTGTATGGGTCAACCTGACTGGGTTGCAGGGTACCCAGATATTTGGCCAAACATTTGAGTTGTGTCTGTGGAAGTGTTTTTGGATGAGATTAACAATTAAATCAGGAGACTGAGTGTAGCTGATAGCTCTCCCTCAGTTGAGTGGGCCTCATCCAAGCACTTGAAAGCCAGTCTAGAAGAATAGACTGACCTTCCCCTAGTAAGATAGAATTCTCCGGCCTGACATGGCCTCCATACTGGGGCATTGGCTCTCTCTGGTTCTGCAGCAGCTGCTGGCCTTCAGACTCAAACTGGGATATCAGCTCTGCAGATTTTGAACTTTCCAGCCTCATTCATTGTGTGAGCCAATTCCTTATAAATCTATTTATCTATCTACCTATCTACCTACCTACCTACCTATTTATTTACCTGCCTACCAACCCACTCATCCATCCTATTGGTTCTGTCTCTCTGGAGACCCTTAATACATCTGTTATATGCCAAGCATTCTGTGTGCTGAGACCATAAAGGCGAATGTGACATAGGCTGTCATGGAGTGGGCCACTCAGAGCTCAGTTTGCCTGGACTCAGCAGCGAGTGATGGGTGATGTGATGAATGGTGGAGGGGAGGGGCCAGATCAAGAAGGGGCCTTGGAGGCCCCAGAAAGCAGAATGGATATTATTCTGTAGACCAGCGCTTTTCCAAACTTCAGTACCACTTTCATGATTCTTGTCATATCCACATTTCAACTGCATTCTTACTTGCTTATACATTTTTAAAAATCACTTTTATTCCCATTCGTTTTAAACTGTTTTAAGTCATAATACCTATGAGATAACAGAATTTTGTTTTCTCATTACACATGAAAATAAATATAAAATCATGACAATAAAAAGATGTTGGTCCATGTACTGCTTAAAATAATTTCATATTTGTGCCACCTTTTTGGAAAAGTTGTCATGAATGATGGGGATAGGGTGGATATCAGGGGTTTTAGGCAGGAATGAGACCTGCTGAGATTTATGTTTTGGAAAGATTCACTCTGGCTGTTGAATGGAGAATAGATTGGCAGACAGGGAGACCTGCCAGGAACTGTTGCAGGTATCCATCTGAGCTGTAATAAAAGTCTGAACCAAGGATGTGCTGTGGAAATGGGGAAGGGGACAGATTTGAGGGGGGCATCCAGGTAGAATATGATAGGACTTAGAGACCAGTGGCATGGGGATTGAGGAGAAGGAAGAGTCTGGGTTGTCTCTGTAAACACTTTGGTTTGGTTGCCTGGGAAGACAGAGGTGTCTTTACAGAGACAGGGAGCCCAGGTGGAGAGGGTAAGGTCACGTCCAAAGAGCAGGATATGTGAAATAAGTGTTCCCAGGACCATAGGGTTTGACTACAGTTTTAGCAGTGATGCTGTGAGGTTCGTTGCCCCTTAAATAATAGCAAACCCATGCTTTAAATTAAATTAAAACATCTTCAGTTTAACTCTTCTGAGTGGACCTACACAAGCATTCTCAGCTAGATATTACTGAGAATGACTAAGTATTATAATTGAGCTGAAAATAATCTCCCGCCCATACTTGCTGGGTTGGTTTCTAAGTATTGCTTGGGTTTTTAAGTAATGTAACAAAGTTGTGTTCTTTCCAAGTGTTAATTTTGAAGACTGCAGATGGTAACCATCTGTTACACGACTAGCATTTTACAATATTTGATGAGCGCTTTATATAGTTTGGGGAAGCCTGCCAGTGGAGTCTGCCCATCAGGTTGGGGACTTCGGTGGTATGTCCTCTGTGGTGGCCCTTGAAAGCCTTTGTCCACATAGTATGCAGTTCCCCTCTGTTTTTTGTGTGGCTTGTCAGACTGGCAGGTTGATATTCATGGCAGGAGGACCTTTTGAAGAGCCTTGCCCTGTTTGCACTCTTCCTTCGAGCTGGAACCACTGAAGCTCATGGGGAAGTGGAATCTGAGAGGGCAGATCTGTCCATCTGTCAAGATCCTCTTGGTTGAAAGTGACAAGGCAACAAACCCAAATACAGGATGGGACTGCCTTCAGGTGCATGGTTTTTGGGTTCAACTGACTTCTTCAGACCTGGTTTCACTCAGGGTCTCAGCTCTGCAATCTGTTGTGTGGTGTCAGTCTCAAGCTTGAAGAGGAGGCAGGATGGCTTCCCTGAGAGGGGTAAGTCCTCAAAGCATCAAGTCTAAAAGTACCAGGAGCAGTTGGCAAATACAGCTGTGGAGACAGACATTTATTGTTGCCAGGAAGATAATATGCTGGAAATGGAATGAAGGAGCCTCTGAAACTAGCTCCTTAAGAAGTTTCCTTTCTTAGTTTAAGGTAAATTAATATTTAGTACTGAGATTTAGTATTCTGGTTCTCTTTTTTCAGAGGGAGGGGGTTGTCTGTCTTGTTTTCGTGTTATTTTAAAACTAAGACCCATCACTTAATCTTGGTCATTTAGCTCCTCCATTTGGAACATAGTGAGCTTCTCTTTCAGGGAGGAGAAGTCTGTGCAGAGGAGATAACAGATTCCATTCAAGCCAGTTCAACAAACAGGGCACAAAGCGCTGGGGCCTGGGCCAGGCTCTGCAGGCCTGGCAGCAGATGAATCCCCAGCAGTGTGGGAAGCACTGTAACAGCTCCAGAAACAGGGTACTTCAGCCCCTCGAGGGACAGTCATGGAGGGCTTCCCAGAGGAAGTGACACAGAGCTGGACCTGGAAGGATGAACACAAGTTCCTTACATGGGGAAGGGAGCTTCATGCTAAGGATCCTGTGTGTACAGAGGTGCAAGAGGTGCCCTTGCCAGTTTGTGGGGTTCTGGGGGAAGTTCCTTGGGTCTGACTATGGGTGAGCCCAGCAAACTGGTTCCAGAGCTCAATCGGGCATCAGTGTGGAGGCAATTGGGGAGTGACAGGCTTCAGGCAGGGACACCAGGCAAGATGCAGTGGTAGAGGTCCAGGCAGGAGCCTGTGGGACATCTTGTTCAATTGCAGGTTCTGTCTAGTAGGTCTGGGGTGAGACTCTGTGTTTCTAATTAGCTCTTGGGTGATGTCAGTGCTACTGGTCCAGGACCACACTTTGGGTAGCGAGGCTCAGACCTCTGGGCATTCTCCCCTCTGTTGCCTCAAGTTGCCTGGTTTCTCAGTGATTGCGACACAGGGTCTTCCTGTCTACCTCCCCTACTCTGCCTGTCATGAACCTCCTTACCCGCCACCTGAAGTCGGTCTCCAGAAAGAAGACGACAGGATGAGGCTATGCCTCTCACCTTTGGTCCTTGCAGGCCTGCTCAGGCTGAGACTTCTGCAGGACTGAATGCCCAGCCTGAGCTCAGGGTTCTGTGGGCTGTGGCATTAGGGGACCTGGCCTCTGCACTGTATCAAATATGTCTGCTTCCCAGAGCACTGGAAGCTGGGGGCCAGGGCTGAAGATTGGCTTGATGCCTAGAAGTGATGCGCTGTGTTTTCCAGGGATAGAAGTCTTGTCGATGGCCCCACTTCCAGGGGCCGAGCTGGTCCAGAGGCCACTGCAGCTCTACCGATACCTGCTACGCTGTTGCCGGCAGCTGCCAACCAAGGGCATTCAGGAGCATTACAAGCATGCTGTCCGGCAGGTGGGAATGGGTAGTGGTCTTGGGGTGGGAGGGATTCCTGTAATAAGGGGCTTGGCACAGAGTTGGAGGCCAGGGCAGCGGGCAGGGATGGTCTTTCAGGTTGGGGGTAGCGGGGTGGCAGCTTGGTAAGAGCCACTGGAAAGCAGTGCTGGCCAGCCCAGCTCCTCTCTCTGGTTTCTGTTCAGAAAACAGGATTTGTCATCCAGCACACCAGCTCCATACCAGGACTTAAATACAGCAATTCAGATAGAGTGTGAGACATAACATCATTTTGACAGGCATTCCTGCCAATAATGCACAACTCGAATTTAATCACGAGAAAACATCAGGTAAACCCAAACTGAGTGTCTGCCCTGTAACTGGCCTGTACTCATCAAACTTGTCAACGACATGAAACACAAAGAAAGGCAGACAGCTGCTTTGGCTTAAAGGCGGCTAAAGAGATGTGACAACTAAATATAAGGAGTGATCCCAGAGGATCCTGGACCAGAATAAACAATGATCATAAGGGACATTATTAGGGAAATTCATGAAATGGAATACAGGCTGTAGATTAAATGGCAGTCTTACATCAGTGTTAAATTTTCTGGATTTGATTACTGTGGTTATGTAGGAGAATGCCCTTGTTTGTACACACTGAAGTGTCAGGGCTTAAGGGCATGAAATCTGCAACTTTTAAATGCTTCCAAAAATTGTATATGAGCCCATATAAAGAGAGAAAGGTAAAGCAAATGTGGCAAGATGTTAACTGGTGATTCTGGAAGGGAATTCTTTTGTATTACTCTTGCAGCTTTTCTGTGGATTAGAAATTATTTCAAAAAAAAAGTTAAAAACTAAAATTAATACAAATGTAATGTGGAAAGTATAAAAAATAGAGGTAGCGACAGAAGGCTACATGGAGAAGGGAGCGGTTAGCTGTCTGAGGGAGTCAGGGAGGACTGCCTGGAGCTGAGCATTTGAAGTGCTCCTGGAGCTGAGTAGGAGGACGCGTCGGGTTGAGAGTGACAGGTCAGAGGAATTAACCAGTTCTTTGGAAGGGCCTTGAGTGCCACACCTGTGCACCTGAATCTCACATTACTTTTCAAGGTGAACGTCTGGTCAGAGCAAACAGTAGCCCTGCGCTGCTCTGCACTGGGCCTGCCTGGATTTTCCAAAGCCACTCTCTCTGCTGCTCCTCCCTTCCCTGCGTGGCTTTCCAGCCAGAGTCCAAGAAACCCTAGTCTTTCCTGTTGGGAAGCCTTGCAGAGCTCTCACCCTGGTGCAAGCAGCTTCCTGGGAAGAGCAGATGAAACAGAGTTGGAAGGTTCCCTTAGGCCCCTGATACCTGATAACCTTTGGGCCCAGGTTGTTCTAGGGGTAACTTGGGGCTGGTCTTCCTTTTTACAGCTGCCCTGCTGGTAGGAGTACAGGCTGTGTAGTCAAATAGCCCAGGGTTCAGCTGTTGGTGCTAAATAGCCCCAAGGTTCAGCGGCAGGTTCGAGTTTCTGAGCCTCTGCTCCCTCATATCCGGGTGGTGTCATCACGACTGTGGAGGGGTGAGAGCGATACTGAGTATACAGTGCCTGCAGTGACTAGTGCCCTGAAGCTGCTGGTCCTGTGATTCGTTTTGCTTAGTCATTTTATGCTTAAACCTCTAGAGTTTCCGAGTTCATTCAGATGAGGACAACCCTGAGAGGATCCAGCAGATTATTAAACGAGCCATTGAAGATGCCGACTGGATCCTGAACAAAGTAAGTGCTTGGCTCCGGCTTCCACGTCCGAGTTGGGGGTTGATGGCTGTAATCCCCGTGGCCACCAGGGGTCGCCCCTGCCCCATAGCTGAGAACAATCAGTGCTACAGAGGCCTCCGCGCCGCGCTCCCAGAATTTCCCTGGGATTCCTTGTTTAAACTCAGTGATCAGACTAGATGGCTTCTGAGGGTCGTCTTCTAACCTGAGATTTTTTTTTTCCCTCTGAGCAAGACTCAGCTTAAAGGAAGCCTAGACACATCACAATTTTTAGTTCTAATGTTCCCGGTGTCTTTGTTATCCTCTCTCCCCAACCCCATCAGCTTCCTCTTCCATTGGCACCAACCAGAGATTTGACCATCTGGTGCCTGCTGACTGGGTCCCACCACCTCCAAGAAGCCCTTGCAGGAGGCAACTGAGGTCTAGTGACCACAGTTCCCAGAACTTCCCAGGTCCTCCCTTCCCCGCTGACTTCCCTCACCCACTCCTAATGATCTGTCTGTCTTGCAGTATAAAAAACAAAACTGAGACTCCAGGGCCTAAAGAGTGACGCTGCCTTGGAGACACGGCCGTGGAGAGCCCTCGCTTTGCCTGGCGCTAACAGCAGCAGCAGTCTGGGGATACCCACTGGCCTCGTTGGCTGGGAGCAGGAAATCAGGGGTAGGAGAAGCTGACATCTGCTCAGACGGTTCTTCTCTCGTCTTCTTGTGTCCCCAGCATCCTTTATGTTTGCTTTTCTAGCCATTATGATGGGAAGTTTGGGGAGAATGTGTTCTCACTTTGCTCTAAAAGTGATTCATTTACTCTGGACGTCATTCTTTGAGACCTGGAGCTGGCGTCCCCTCAGATGGCAGCCTGTACAGAGGACAGAGCATGGGTTTTAGAACCAGACAGAGCTGGGTTTGAATCCCAGCTTAGCAGCTTTTCAAGGGTGTTGGCTTCAAGCCCAGTTTCCTTCTTCGTGAGTATTAAATAAGATAAAATTGAAGAGCCTGACGCGGGACATGGTATGCAGGGGTGCTGGTAAATGTCTGTCGGAGGAAGCCGTCCTCTGCCATTGCCGCCATGCTCTGCACATCTCTCTAGTGCCATCCACGTCTTAGTTCATTGTGGGCTTGTCCTGTCCCTGCTTGTCACCCTGAGCCCTCACAGTTTCACCGAGCCCAGCAGTCTACCCAGCAGCTGCTCTT
This sequence comes from Camelus dromedarius, assembly GCF_036321535.1. Lineage (NCBI taxonomy): Eukaryota > Metazoa > Chordata > Mammalia > Artiodactyla > Camelidae > Camelus > Camelus dromedarius. Next base: position 48,489,925 of record NC_087451.1, read on the forward strand.
GCTGACACCACGCCTTCCTGCCCAGAGCAGCAGAAGCCCTGGTCCTTGCCTTCACTGAGTGTACAGTGTCCCAGAGCCAGTGGAACGCAGCCTGTGTGAAACAAGGAAGAACACCAGAGCAGCTGCGAGAAACGCCAGCGCTTTCAGGCTGCCACGAACTTGCAGTCTGTTTTGACCGGCTCTTCCCTACTTTGCCTCCATCTTGGAAGAAAGGCAGGAGGAACAGCAGTCATATGAGTCCGAAATCGGTGGAGAAAGCAGACCTGGGTCGCATCCCAATTCCACGCAAGTTGCTCTGGGTAACTTACCTCACCTCCTTCAGCCTGAGTTTCCCTGTCTCTCTAGGGGAGTGATGACTGTACCTGCCTCATTGGGTTGTGGCAAAGAGTCATGAGCCCTAAAGTACCCAAGTGCTTCACCCAAACTCAGCCTGGGGAGCCAGATGGGGAGACAGGAGCTCAGAGAGGCTGAGCCCATTTTCAGGGTCACAAAGCTGCTAAGACAGGTCTGTCTAAATCTGCCAAACACTACAGATTTAGGAGAGCAAGGAGAGCAACAGGGAAAGAGGATGGAGGTGGGAAGAGTGAAGGGAGAGAGGAAAGGAGGAGGAAGGGAGGAGGGAGAGCAGCAGGGAATGTCGGGATGACTGGCTGGAGTGGGCGGAGCAGCCAGAAGACACGGAGAGAAGCCACGTTGGGATGTGAGTGACCCCCAAGGACTCCCAGCCAGAGGATGAGCTAGCGTGCGTTTGTATCCTCGCAGTCACGTGACTTAAAGTGACTCAGACACGTCTGTGTGCACTCAACTGATCAGCTAATAATGAAGTAAATACATCAGTTTGTGAAAGCTCTTGTGTTTCCCTACCGTGTGCTGCCACACTAGCTGTTGAGGCCTAGAGGCTGGCAGATGGAAAGCTGCCTGGGAAGGATCATTCTTCAGAGTCTCAATTCATTAACTGAAATGACCAGTCTTAGGTAAAAATAAAATTTCAGAACTTGAATTAAGGTTGAAGTATCTCCCCTCTTCCAGTTTGGATCTGCTGCAGTGGGAAACCTGCTGTCACAGAAGGGGGACATGGGTGGGCTTTCTTTGCTAGCTTGGGGGTGGGGCGGGAGTGGAGGGACATTTTAAGCAAAGGCTCAAAACAGCACCACTTGCTCATGCTGTTCAGTGTGGTTGAGACAGTGTGGACCAAAGAGATAGTTCTGTAATGATCTCTTTATGTAATTGTCTCCCTCACCCAAGAGTGAATCCCTTGAGTGGAGGGACCATGCACCGGTCATTGCAGAATCTTCTGGGCCAGCTGTGCCTGCTGCCCAGGTGGTGCATCTAATGGGACAATGGTAATCCCAGGCACACTGATGTGTCTCTTTTGTTGGAGTTATTTTATTGCTTTCTAATAGTGGAGGAGGCTGGGAGACGTGGTGATTATTTCTTACCTAAGCGCTGGTGCGTGTGTGTACATGTGTGTGTCTCTTCTTATCACTGATGCTCAAATGAAGTCTTAGTATTATTAAGAAAGTAGTTTTGACTTTGAGAATCCCCTGAAATGGTTTCAGGGATTCCCAGGAGTCCATGGCCCACACTTGAAAATCACTGTCTCTCGATGTAATCTGAAGAAAGCAGAATACAAAGAGGATTTTTACCTCCCTTCTTGATAACCTGCTTTTTAAATTTGGCCTAAGATTGCATTCATATTTTAAAGAGCCAGTGTCGTCCGATTGGTTTGCATTTGGCAGTTAACGTGAAAAAAAATCTTAGAAGACGTGATGCTAGGGGAAGCAAAGAACAGCTTCACAGAAGAAGTAAAGCCTCTGCTCAGTCTTAATGGAGAAAATTTTGTCTTTTCAGGTGAGTAAGTGAGTCAAGAAGAGCATTTCAGATAGGAGGAGAAGCAGGGCAAATCCACATGGCATGAACAGGTTGGGGTTCTGGGAGAGTGAGGATCCATTTGCAAGGTAATGGTGTCAGAGAACATTGTGGACAGGGCAGGAGGCAGGTCAGCAGTGGAGGCAGGAAAACCCATATCAGTTTGAGAATGGGAGCAGGTGAGATTGGTGATCAGAGGAGCCTGCTTTGGGCCAGTGGCTGAAATTGAGTGGCACAGGGGCTCTCGGGCACAGCCAACCTCAAGGTTACCAGTCAGTTTCAGAGGTCTAATGAAGCTCCTCTTGTTCATTTTTCGCTCAAAGCTGAAAGAGAATGAAGTACCTCCCCAGATGTTGGTGGGAAAGGATTCACTGACTCCAGAGATGCTGTGTCCCTATGGTATTGACAACAGCTGATAGCTGTTAGGAGGTGGATATAGAGATATTCTGTTGGTTTGAAGAAACCTGATACTGAATGAAACTGTCCAAATGCCTGCTCATGGGCATGCGCCTCCTTTGTAATCCACTGCTACCCAGAGAGAGCCCTGTACTTCTCAGACTGGATGGCATTTATGGGATTAAAGGTCCATCTGCTCCACCAGATAGTGAGTTCCAGAGGCAAGGACTGTGACTTCAAGTCATGCAGCAAATGTCTGTGAAGTTCCTGCTACGTGCAAGGCATTGTGCCAGGTGCTGGTGGGGTATCTACATTTAGGGCCTTAATCTGAATCCCAATTACATTTTTCTATTGATTTTGGCTCATAAGGCTAGGTGCCAGAATTATTGTGGATCTAGCATGTTAATCATCATTACTTCATTTGCTCTTTTGTTTTGTCATTCATTAATTTATCCTTTAATTCAGCAAACATTGAGCACCCCTTATGTATCAAAAATTCCATCTAGAGTACTGTTGAGGTTGTGTTATGGGTGGTTTGATTTGTTCTCATTGATCTTTGTGGTTTCTGGAAATGTGTATAAACATTTTATTTTGGGTACCCATGATTACCCACAGGAATCTAGAAGTTTTAAAATCAAATTTAAAAAATCATGTTTCCTAAATTTTCCTATTTATGAACATTTAGCTGACATTTACACAGACACACACACACATAACATTTGTTTGTAACAAGTCTGGCTGAGAAATATTTTCATTTGAAAACATGTTTTTCTGTCATTTTTGCTTTCCTATTACCATGAATCTTAAAAATTCTCAAATTGGAGTGATAAGAATTGTCCAGTCCAGCCTCAGCCTCCAGCCCTCAGGCATGTAGATAAATGAACATTCTCATCCTTTTCTGCTTTTTTGCCACAATACTGACTTCATGTTATCTCTAGTCCAGGCCCCTATGTCTTTCCGTTGTATACTTGGCTGTGTCAGAAAATACCTCTTGAATGCTTGGAACCTTCAGACACTGCGGGCGAGAGTGTAAAATAGTGCCGCCACTTTGGAAAACAGTCTGGAAGTTTCTCAAAATATTAAACATTGAGTTACCTTATAATTCAGCAATTCTATGTGTGTACCCAAGGGAAATGGCATATATTCACACAACACATGCACACAAATGTTCATGGCTTTATTCATAATAGCAAAAAAAAAAAAAACTGAATGTCTATCAACTGATGAATGGATAAATAAATGTAATATAAATAGATATATAAAGTAATAAATAATATAAAATGTTATATAAATAAAATATATAGTTATTCAACAGAACATAATTCAGTAATAAAAGGAGTGAAGTATTGATACATCCTGCAAGGTAGATGAACCTTGCAAACACTATGCCAAGTGAAAAAGACACAGATACATTGTATGAGTCCATTTATATGAAATATCCACAATAGGCAAGTCTATGGTGGCATAAAGTAGGTTAGCCCAGGGGCTGGGAGGGGCGTGTGTGGGGAGGAATTGAGAGTGACTGCAGACTGGTACAGGGGTTCTTTTTGGAGTGATGAAAGTATTTTAGAGTGTGGTGATAGTTGTACAACATGGTGAATATTTTAAAAACCATTGAATTGTATACTTTACATGGATAAATTGATAGGTTTGTGAATTATATCTCAATAAAACTGCTAAAAAGAAAAAGAAATCAAATGTCAGGAGAAAACCAAATAAATCCCAGTGCATCTGGAAGGTACCACTAGAAAATTCTCCCTTTCTTGATTAATTTCTGTTGAAAGGAGCAATTATCTTCTTCCTCCAGTGGTGTCCAAGGTTGAATTTTTCTACTAGGCAGGAGGGCCAATCCTGATGCCTCCTCTACCCACTGTGCTCAGCTTATAATTCTGTGGGCCTGTTCTCACCTTTCTTCAGAGAGAGACAAGCCCAGAGAGGCTAAGACATTTGTTCAAGGTCACGTCTCAAGAACACACGTCTCCCAGGTTGGGCCCTTTCTAGAGATTGAAGGCTGGTTTTCCAAAGGCACTGAGATATAACCTATCTCCATTAAGTTATATTTAAAATTTTAAATTTTAATCCCCTCTTAGAAGTCTCAGAGGCAGTTGGGGAAATGAAGTGACTTTGGATTACATATAGTTTGACTGAGTTTCCCCACTGGAGTCCCCTAGGCTTGTCACCTGTACCTGAAGTTAACCTCAATCTGTTATCCCAGTGTGCCCTTATATTGTCACTTTTTTATGTGTGCCAGGGAATGAAAAGAGTTGGAAAGTGCTGAGGTCTTCTCCTTGGCATTTTCTGTGGCTGAAAGCACTGAACTGGGGTGTCTCTCTGACACATATATGGCCACCACAACCCAGAAGAAGAGATGTTCTATTGTTAGGAGATGGGCTAACAGCCATGTGACTTTGGGAAAGTTACTTAATCTCACTAAGCCTCACTTTTCCCATTTGTATGAAGGAAATAAAAATAACAGCTGTCCCCCAGTTTAGTTCTGAGGGTTCAATGCGATGCTGCACGTGGCATGCTTAGCTAGAGCCTGGTACACAGCTAGCACTCAGTAAATGTAGCTGCTGTGCTTATTAATTGCACGTGGTCTCCCTGCACTGGTGGTTGTCTGGAGCCAGTTTGGGCTTTTAGGCTGATTTCTGTCTGCACATTATTTCGCAGATTAGGGAGAACAAACTCATTTTAACTTCCCCATAAAAGCTTCTTCCATTATTCTTGAGAAAAGGAACCTGACGAGAGAAAAGGAGTCATATCTTCATGTCACACGTTGGGGTTGGCATGTCAGGACACGTGGGGAAGCTATGAAGGTCCTCAAGGCTTTCTGGGAAGCATGGAGACAAGTTGAAACACAAGTTTGGCTCTGGACTGAGATGCTGAAGCAAGGAAAAGGGCAAAAGCCCCCTCTTGAAAACCTGGAGGCTTGTCTCTCAGTGTCCCCATTTATCTATAGCTAGGTAACAAGTTACCTCAAAATTTAGTAGCTCAGAACAGTAAAGATTTATTATTTCTCATTATTCTTCAGTCTGAAATCCAGACAGGACTTGGCTGGGTGGTTCTTCAGTTCCAAGTAGTGATAGCTGGGTCACTCAGCATGTGACTTTCAGATGGTGGCCAGGCTGAGCTGGAAGGTGCAGGAAGGCTTCACTGACGAGGGAGAGAAATTATTTTAAAATACATCGTTTGCTACTTGGAACCAATTGCTTTGTTTTTTGTTTTTTGTTTTTATTTTGAGGGGGAAGTAATTAGGTTTATTTATTTATTTATTTGCATGTAGGTGCTGGGGATTGAACCCGGAACCTCATGCATGATAAGATGTACCCTCCCCCAGAACCAATTGCTTTGAATTTCACGAAGGCAACCATCACAAAGAAACGGCACTAAGGATGCTTGCATATTCAAAGGGCCCAACCATGGAATACTACTCAACCATCAAAAGGAACTAACTATTGATCCATGAACCAACTTGGATAAATCTCAAAGACATTATGTCAAGTGAGAGAAGCATATGTTATGTGTAACCAAGGTTACATAGGTTATGATTCCATTTCTAAGACAAAAGTCTCAAAAAGACAAAACTACAGCGATGGAGCACATATCAATGGTTACCAGAGATTAGGGGTGGAGGGAGGATGCAACGAGCAAGGAGTAGCATGGGGGAGATTTTGGAGTGAAAAGGCTCTTCTGTATCCTATTGTGGTAGTAATTACATGAGTCTATACATGTTTTAGATTCATAGACCTGTACCCTGCCCCTAGAAGTCAATTTCATGGTATAATTTTAAATGGCCCAACCATCATTAATAGGATTTTGGGTCATTGCTGTCTTAGCTTCCTCCATTGTCAAGGGAGGGTGATCTCCTGACTTATTTTCTGTCTTCAGGAACAAAATGAAGAAGGAAGAGGCATTGCTGCAGATGGGGATTTTTTAAAATGCCATCTTTTTAGATTTTGCAAGGAGAATGAAAGAAGGCAGAAGGGAGAATGGCAGATGCAAAAAAGAGGGAAAGAGAGGGTGGGAAAGGTGTTCTGGAATGACTTTTATGAGTTGCTGTATTTTAAAAAAAATTTTTTTTGAGGGGGAGGTAGTTAGCTTTATTTATTTTGATGGAGGTACTGGGGATTAAACCCGGGACCTCAATGCATGCTAAGCACTCATTCTACCACTGAGCTATACCCTCCCCTCTGTGTTTTTAATACTTATTACCTGCCAGGCAGTAAAGCTCTAAGTGCTTTCCTTCAATTTTCTCTGAAAGGTAGTTGCTATTGTTAGCCTCACTTTGCAGATGAGGGAATTAAGGCCCAGAGAAGTAAAGCAAATGGTGGGGCTGGGATTGAATTCAAAGCCAGTGCCCTTCATCCCCCAGCTGCATCCTGTTACCTGTCCCAGCAGGCCCAGTGCTTTGGGCTCCAGTCCCAGCTTTGTGCTGTTCCCCTGCCCCATGTGCCCTCCCCTCAGTCTGCCTGCCAAACTCCTCACCCCTCTTTCAAGGCTCTTTCAAGACTCCTTTACAAGGTCTTTCTTGACCCCTAGCTACGGGCAACACTGATCTCTCCCTAAGAATTCTACCATCTCTAGAACGTTTCTGGTACTTAATCAGTATCCACCCTTTCTGTGTGTGTTGATACAGAGATAGGTGCTTGGTGTATGTCATCTCGAATTCTGGCAGCAGCCACGTGAGGAGTCACTGCTGTTTCCATTGACTGACAAGAACACGGACTCAGAGAAGCGGAGGGCTGGCCCAGGCTCTCACAGATGCCGGTGGTAGAACCACTGAGTCTACCACTAGAATTGACACTGGGTCTGTGTGACTCCAAGACTCAATCAAGTGTTGCTGGATTGAACTGGATTACTCTGCCAGGTGGTGGCTGCTGCAGGGGGTGGTGACCGTGCATTCTCAACAGTCCCCTGAAAAGAGGGGCTTAGACTTGCCATCTGGTTGGAAAGGGAGCAGCTAAGGGATGGTCTGAAGCTGCATTTGGGCAATGGCCGTACTGCTTTTTATGGACTGCATGTAAGGCAGCTTTAGAGTGGCTTGTTGGAGATTGTGGGGGGCTAAAACCTCTTGTGTAGCCACTATGGATGGAAGCAAGGAAAAGTTGGGGGTAGAGGGTGGGGTCAGGGAAGCAGAAGGCAGAAATGCAGTTGTGGGAAGTCATGTGTTTGTATCAGGATGATCAAGCACCCAACTTCATCCTTCACGCTGAGTCAGACCCAGAAGGCATAGAGAGTAGACGATGCCATTCACTCCCTCAGGGATTCTTCATTCTAGGAGGGATGTATAAAAGAAGAAATGTTGTGGGCATTAATAATAGACAGCCGTTTAGAAAGCTCTCGTTAAACAACATCTCCACGCTCCTGAGAAGGTGTAGCAATTATTACTTTCTTCTAAGAACAGGGAGGGGAATGTTAACTGGGATGAGCAAGACACAATCACTGTTATTAACAACAGTAAAATCATGACATTGGAATATAAATTTTCAACTTTTTCATAGAGCTATCATATATCATTATCTAATTTAGTTCTCACTTTCTTTAAGTGAGATGTCGGAGAACCCCTAATCCACAGGAAGAAACTAAAGCCCTCAGTGGTGGATGAGAACCTGGTGGATCTTGTGGGGCAAGCCCTCTGGTGGTTAGCATCAAAATTAGAGGGTACTCAGTGAGCTGTCATGGGCAGAGAGAGAGATGGGCAGGTCCTTGTTGCCTGGAAATGAATTGAACTTTGGGTCCTGGTAGACAGCACCCATCACTGTGAAAAGGCAGGTGAGCTGTTTTTCCCTTTACTTTCCTTGTTGGTCATTTCAGATTTGTTCAGACATCTTCAACAGTCCTCAGATGACATCACTAATAGTACTGGGCAGTATCCTTGCACACAGGGCAAATTTCAGTATCCTCTGGGTTGACTGATCAGGGATGAGTAACTTGCCTGTTGATATTTGATATATGATACCTGTGACCCTCATCTCTTCCTTTCAGCTTTAATTAATGCCTCCTTTCAGGGTAGCCATAGTTATGGTAGATGATGGTGATGATGATGGGGAAAATGATGATAATACTAATAGCAAACACTTAATATTGTGCTTACTATGTGCCAGTCATTGTTCTAAGCACCCTACAAACATTAGTTAATTTACGTAAAGACCCATTATAATCCACCTCTGTTTTCTAGTATCAGGAGGCAAGACCAAGCCAAAGTCTATCTGGGAAAGCCAAGAGTCAACCAGAGAACCAGAGGCAAACCCTACAGAGTGGTCTGGAGCCAAGTTCTCAGTGTCTAGCAGAGATGGGCTCAAAGAGGGGCAGGTTGGGAATAACCCAGGAGAACCAGGTGACTGGCGTAGACAGCTTTGGAGTCTCTTAACTCAGCTTAAATGGCAGAAGGTACATCACACACAGAGCCTTGAGGGCCAGGCTGGTCTATCTCCTACCTTTGGTGTGAAATGCAGGAAATAATGGAGATGACCCAGATGCTTCTGTGCAGGGTATGTGAACAACAGAATGCAAATGTTAAGACTAAGACATGAATAAGCAGGAGTATTTCTATGTTAAGATCAAAGTCTGAATTTTAACTGGTACCAATAGTGACAAGCTTGTTATCTATCAGTGACAATGTGGGTAATGTCCACTATGTGTACATCTCAGCAGCTTGGTCTGGGCTTGGGTTTAGGGACAGATATTTCTCAAACCATATATGGTATGATGAAAAGTACCCTGGCCCATTGTCTGAAAATGTTGACGTCTAGTTCTGTTTTGCTGTCTTCTAGCCCCGTGAGCTGGTGCCTTGCCCAAACCACTTGCCCTTCCCCACTCTCAGTTTTCTAACCTATAAAATGGGCTTTGTGGAATTGTTATGAGGATAAAATGAACTCTTCTGTGTAAGAGCACAGATGTGTGGTAACACATCACTGTATCAGGGGTGACTGGATGCTGAGGAAACTGTGTTCCAAACCAACAAAAACTGGCGTGTCCCAGAATGCCAACTTCATAAGTTGGTGTAAATTGGGAAATGTAGTTGGCAGATATCTATGTGTGCCGCCGGGGTATTCTCTTCCCAGAAGAGGAGCCCACAGAATGCAAATGAGGGTCAGATGGTTGCATGTGAGGGACTCTCAGCAGAGTGACAGCTGTCATGTGGCTGGTGTGGCAGGCTCACAGCAGAGTGGAGAGCTGTGACAGTTGCTGCTTCTGTAACATGCCCACCTGACCTTGCAGGAACCAGATGACAATGACTAAGTCCCAGACTAGGGAGAGTTCCAAGGGGGTAGATTCGTATGGGCTGGAGTAGTTAGGAAAGCTTCAAGCAGACCCAGGGACTTGAGCTTGACCTTGATAGACAGAATTAGGACAGTGTGCTTGCATGCAGGAAGTCCTGGGTTCAATCCCTGGTACCTCACTTAAAAAAATTAAACCTAATTCCACCGCCTCACCACCCCACCCTCTGCCAAAAAAAGAATCAGGACAGTTAGGGAGAGGGAAAGGCATTTCAGATGGCAAGGTCAGTAAGAGGAAAGGCTCAGAGGCATAAATATATGTGGGGCTGCGACGAGATGGGCTAGGTGGCAGGGTGTTTCAGGAGACAGAGGGAAGCAACAAATCAAAACAGCCACAATTCACTGGATTTGGATTATATGCATGGCACCTGCCAACCAACTTACTGCAAGTCTGTCATTTTCTTAGTCACTCATTTTATGATCCAACATCTATCACTCACTGTCAGAAAGTTCTTTCTTCTGTCTAACCCAAGTCCCACTGCTAATGTTAGGTGGTTTCCTCTGATTTTTGTCTTCAGAAGAGGCAAACGATGCAGTTTATGACAAGTCCCAGTAACCAGAGTAGTCAGATCCTGCCTCCAGGAAAGGGCTCTGGCTGCTCTGGGTCTCCTGGCTATTTTCTCTCTGTCTTCTTGACTGATAAAAGGACTTGAGAATCTCCCATTCAGCTCATATGGATGAAACCAAGGTGAGAAGGAAGAAAAAAGGAAGAATTCATCTTCTTTGTCTTCAAGGTAGAAATAATCCACAGATAACAAATAGCACATTGAGATGCAATATTTAAAAGGTTCTTAAAAGCTAAAGGTTTATTTCTGATTTAAAAAGAGAATGGGCTCTGCCAGCAGAGAGACCCGGGCTCATGTCCTGAGCTGGACACTTGGCTAGCTATGAGACCTTAGACAAGTTACTGCAATTTTCTGAGCCTCAGTTTCCTCACCTGTAGGCAGGGGGCCATAATCTTTTCTCCTTAGGGTTGTTACAGAAACGATCACGTTATAGCACAAATGGAGACTGAGGGTTGAAGATCCTCACTCGTCACTTCATTCTCCTTTTCTGTTGCTCCTTTCATTTATCGGTCCCCTCTTGGACCCATGTGCTTGGTCCAAGACTTCAGCCTGCTGGAGGGGACGCCTGATAGAGCCCAGCTGCTTTCCTCCATTAGCACCTGGAGCACCTGGAGCCTGCCTCCTAGGCCCAGAGAAACAGGGAACTCCTTCTGTAGGTGAGCCTGTGGGTCCCCTTTCATCCTCCTTATCAAGCCCAGGTGATGACACTGAGTGGCCAGAGACGTGTACCCATGCTGTGCACTGCCCTTTCCACTGGAATTTAATCAGAAGCCACAGACCAGCTCTTCAGACTGCTGCAATTTGGGAGCACAGGCCATTCTGGCATTTTCTACTTTATGCTGCTTTTCCTGACATGGCAGATACTTTTGGATGCTCGTTTTTATGCAGGAAGGCACCGAATATCAGACTTTTTAATAAGAGTTCCCTGGGGAGAAGTGATTGCATCTTTAAGGGCCAGTTGCTGCCTCGGAGACCAACAGTGCAGCTTTTCAGCAAGGAGCCTAATAAAATGAGCTTGGCAAATTCCTCTAACTGATGTGTCCTGTCCCTGTGGGGCTGCGGGACAAGCCTGGTTTCACAGTGAAAGAGAGAGGCTGTTCCTAGAAATGATGCCAATTGCCCAGAATAAATACTTTCTTCCTACCTGCCTTTCCGAAGGCCCCAAGGGCTCCTCTGTTGATGATTCTTCATGGGGATGGTGCTAGGAATTAGGGAGAGGCTAGGACTCCCTAAAACCTTCTCCTCTCAATAGCAGAGAGGAGAACTGACTGGAAGCCATTTGTTTCATAAATTAATTTTCTAGTTCATTAGTTTATTTAACCAATGAGTATTTGTTATGTGAATTTATTTACTTTTCGAATAGGTAAGATATTTGCATGGTTCAGAATTCAGGAGGTACACTTTGAAAGTCTCCCTCTAACTGACTCCCCAGCCACCCAGTTTCCCTCTCCAGACTTAGGTCTTCCTCTGGAGAATATGCCAAGCACAGAAATGCTGCACATATCTTTTTTTCCTATTCCTGTTGTTTTTCTTTCTTTCTTTTTTTCTTTTTTCTTTTTTAACTCACACAAGTGGTAATCATTTATAAACTCTGCTCTGAACCTTGAGTTTTTAAAACTTAATGATGTATGTTGGAATTCTTTTTTAAAAATGCATGAAAGGCATCCTTCTTCTTTTTTTTTTTTTAATGGTTCATTTTAGTCCACTGCATGGAGACATCACAACCTTGTCAGTAATCTACTGAGAGATGTCTGGTTTGTTTCCATTCTTCTGCTATTATAAACAATGCTGCAGTGGATAACCCTGTGCAAATGTCATTTCATACATGGGCAAGTACATTTGTAGAATAAGTTCCTAGAAAGGACTTGCTGGGTGAAAAGGTATATATATTTGTAATTTTGAACGATGTGGTGAAGTTGCCCTGCATAGAAGTTGAATCAATTTACGCTTCCACCAGCAACAGGTAAAAGTGTTTTCAACATGCAGTCGTGTTTTATTGAGCGTTTATGATGTTCCAAGTACATTGGGTGGTTAAAATTGTGGAACCAACCTCAGTGGTTTCTCTTTGCTCTTAAAGAGCAGCCCCTACTTGACTGCGCGTAAGCCAGCCTGTGAGCTCCCTGCTTGCTCCCCAAACACATTTCCTGCCTCTCTCCTTGCCCGACTCACTACCACCAGGCACACCCATCTTCTTTTACTTCCTCAAATGTGTCAAGCTCCCTCTCCTTGCAGGGTATTTGTACATGAAGTGCCAAGTGCCTAGAAGGCCCTTTTCCCCGTTCTCCACCTTTTGACTCTTAGTTCCTGGTTTGGTCATGGCTTCCTCTCAGGAGCCCTTCCCCAACCTCCATGACTAATTCCCTGTGACTAGGTTAGAAGCCCACACCATGTATTTCTCTGTCAAGGCCCAGAAGCTATTATCCATTTCACTTCTGTGATAATTTAATGTCAATCTTTCCTGCTGGTCTCTGAGTCCCATCAGGACAGGGACCACATTTGTTTTTCTCCCCACTGTATCTCCAGAGCCTAGCACTGTGTCTGGTGCCTGGTGGGGGCTCAGTAAATATTTCTTGTTTGATTTTATTCAGTAATATCAATGACTATTAAGTATCAGCTATGTACAGGAATTGTTCTAGGCACCAGGGATACATCAGGGCTAGAACAGACAATATTCCTGCTCTCATGTTGCTTAACATTCTTATAGTGTTGGGGGAGCTAGGATTCAATCAATAAGCAAATAAACTAATAAATCTGTAATATGTCAGATTGTGAAACATGCTATGAAAACAAACAAGGTAAAGCAGTAGCACAAGCTAGGGTTAGGAGAGCCATTTTAAATAGTCTTCCAGGAAGTTTTCTTAAATAAGGTGATGTTTGAGCAGCGACCTGAATGAAATGGAGTGAGCTTTGTGGATATTTGGAAGACCATTCCAGACTGAGAGAATGGCAAGTGCAAAGACCCTGAGGCAGGTCCATAATAGGCATGTTAGAGGAATAGCAAGAAGACTAGCATAGCTGGAATTAAGTAAGCAAGAGGAAGTGAGTGATGGTAGATGGATGAATGAATGACGCAGGAAATTGGCATGTGGTAGAAAAGGTAAAATTTACAGGGGGAAAAGACCCTGCAACGTTAGATCAGAATTGACAAGGGTGTTCAACAAATTGTCCTTGGACAAATGGGTATCTGCATACAAATTGGACATTGATCTAAACCTCTCACCAGCTACAAAAATTTAATCAAAATGGATCATAAACCAAAATGTAAAACCTAGAACTAGAAAACTTCTAGAAAAAAGAGGATATCTTTGTAATTTTAAGTTAGGCAAAGATTTCTTAGACACAACACCGAAAGCATGATCTATAAAAGAAAAATGTAAATTGGACTTTGGGTAGGGAAAAGAAACATGAGGGGAAGGTATAGCCAGCTCAGTGGTAGAGTGCGTCCCTAGTTTGCATGAGGTCCTGGGTTCAATCCCCAGTACTTCCATCAAAAATCAGTACATAAATAAACAAACCTAATTACTTCCCTCTCCAAAAAAAATTAAAAAAAAAATAAAAGAAACATGAACAGAGAAACTGCCTCATGAGAATGTCTTTAAATTCCACCACTAAGGTTCACAGATGCAGAAAGAGTCCCATATTTCCAATAGACAAAAGTCTATTTTCCATTGATAATTATTGTTCCTAGGAAGAGGACTAGTCTTCCTGAGGTCCTTATTTGAATAGTGTCTTCAGCGAATAACTTCATCTTGCCCAGCTACCTGGCTACTCAAGTTTCCTCCACTACTATGTTGCAGACTGGGATGATAATGAAATAGAGCTGTGGTTCTCATACCTGAGAGCACAGGCAATCACCTGGAGGGCAACACTTGCTGGGCCCCATCCCCAGAGGTTCTGAAGCAGCAGGTGTGGGTAGGTCCCCAAAATTGGCATTCCTAACAAGTTCCCAGGGGATGCTGTGGGCCAGGACTTGGAGAACCACTGAGACAAAGCATAGAAATAACAATTGCATAATTCTTTGTCTCCCCTGTTGCCTTGACTAACAGGTTAAGGAAAGAGGAAATGGCATTTATTGAGTACCTACAATGATACAAGTTATCTCATCTTATTTAATATACATAACACCCTTAAAGTGATTATTATTATTACCTCATTTTACGGATAAGGAAATTAAAGCTCAAAAAAGTTAAAGGACTCGCCCAGTGCTTTACAATGAGGAAATGGTGAATCTGGAATTCAAATCTAACTCCAAAATCTACATTCTGTTTGTTGCCTATGCACAGTGTTTGGCCATGGCAAGTGCAGTAGCTTAGGGGTTTAATTTTATTCTACTTCCTCTCACGTGGCTTGTTTGTCTTCTGCTTTAATTGTCTTATTGTATTTTTTTTCTAGGTATTGTGATGTGCAGTCAGGGTTCAGTCCACCAGCCTAGAACAGGTTATTTTGCTCTTTCAGCCTCAGCGGTGGGCCTTCCTGACCCCGGTGCAGGCTGGGCCTGATGACCGGCCCACACCGTTGGTGCTCACACAGCACTCAGTCAGAGCACTTTCCTGCTCTCACAGGATTTGGTTTGTGTGTCTGCCTCTCCCTGCAGACTGTGATTTTAGCTGGGACAGTGCCTTATTCATGTTTATTTTCCCAGCCTAGCACATAGTAGGTACTCAGTGAACATGGTTGTAGGAGGTGGGAGCTGCTGTGTCTTCCAGGCTCCGTGGCTTCATGGTGGCTGCCAGTGCTGTGGAAGAGCCCCATGACCATCAGTCACATCTGTCCGGCACAGGGGTGAGGAGGCAGGTCACGTGCATCCTTGTCTGCCTCCATCCAAGCACAGAGTAACTTTTTGTTGACTTGAGGATAGAATGCTTCAAGTAATTGACTTGAACCCTTCAGGCCACATGGGAGGGGATTTTTTTTTTTTTAATTCCTCAAGGAGAAGCATTTGGAAGAGAAGCATTTTGTCAACACTTGTTTTGCCATAGTGCTCATGGAAGACTGCACTGATAAATTGCCCTTTCTGGTTTACCCGAACATAAACCCACTCTATCTTGATTGACACACTTCTGTGTCCTTATTACAGACCGTATGGAAAGAAGATGCTTTTGCCTTTAGTGGCTGAGGACTCTGTAGCACCTGTGACTACAGTACAGCAGTGCTGCTTGCACTTTGAGCACAGACAGCTATAAAAGAACTTGGGCTAAGTCAAGGACATTCCTTGGATATTAGAACTTTTGTTACCTCTCAGACATATTTGTAACTTCTTGTAATTTGGTCTTTTACGTTAAAAGCAGAGCACCTACATTTAGGAATGGGATGGATAGATAAGATTCCAGTTAACTGAGGGCTGTCATTGAATAACTTGCAGTTGATTAGTTTTGTAAATAAGGGGACCCTAAGACAACTTTGTGAGCATGTCCCATGTTTACACATCCTATAAACCAGAAACAGTCATGCCTCACTGTAACCAGCTCTGAGCTCCAAATATTGTAACCGTTCTGCTACTTTGCTAGCTGACAATTGTTCTAAGAAGTGGACCTCTTTTAATTCCCAGGGCTTAGGAATCTTTTGTTCTATTGAGAGTGTTGCAGGGCTGTGACTTGTTGTAGCAAGGTTTGGCTGAAAGATAAGAATTTGGATGTGTGTAGCTGTGCGAAGCGCTTTGCTGAAAGGAGAAAAAAGTTGTTTTGAGCCGCTGCACCTGCCTGTCTCCTTGGGCTGTGATGCAAAACACAATCCTTTCAAACAAAAGAATGTAGGAAGTGACTGTCCTTCAGCCTCACCAATGAATTCAAATTGGCTCCAAGAAAACAGATTCAAATCAGCAACCCAAACCCCACCCAGAGCCAATTCTTTCTGAACAATAGCTGTAACCAACGCCTCACTGAGCATTAGGTGCTCAACTCTTAAGTAACATAAGCACTTAACCCCAAAGTTAGGTTTAATTAGTTAATTTTATTCTGCCTCTTTATAAAAAAAGACATGAGGGGTTTTATAATTTTAAATACAGTGAAAATGGAGAATTTAAAAAGGGAGATTGGAAGCTGGTTATGGCAAAGTAGGGCATAGTTTATCAGTACTGTGGATAAAATAGTTTGAGCATGAAATTTAACTCTGAGCTTCCTAGCACCCAGGGCAAAAATAAGAATGGTGGGCTGTGTGGGTTTCATCATTATCTGAAGGAGATGGAGAATCGAAGCAGCTATATCGGCTGCATTTAGTTTTGTTTGAAGGAGCAAGCATTCACCTGGCATTAAATTATTGGAAAATTAAGTTTTGTAGATCCTCGTGTAAGGGACTTGGGATAACTTGCTCAGAGATGTCTTTAACTGTAGTTTTGCAGGAGCAAAAATGGCCTCTGTCTTACCATGAAATCATGAAAGCATAAATCAATGAGCGTTCTTCTGAGGAGAGCCATCGACTCATAATTAAGCTCCACATCAATGCCTAATTCCACATCACTTTTATTTTTAACTTTGGTTCAGGGATGTGAAGTGGTTGCTCATAATGAATTGACTTCCAGAAAGATGGATTTTAGAGACACAGTCGATGCAGGTAATACAAATAAGTCAGCTTGAGCAAACCACCAGAAAACCCCCCATGCCTTCCTTTTCCACTGGTTGCTCAACACTGTATTTACCCCTGTGTGATGCTGTCAAGAGAGAAAATGAAATAACTAGGAGAGTCTTTGGCCAAAGGAGACAGAAAGAACAGCACTGACTTCATGTGCTGAACAGGAGCTTCAGCTGTTGGAAATTCCCAGTGTGTACATTTTGGCATTTCCACCTTGAGTGTGGACCTCCTGAGACGGTTGGAGAAAGCCCAGCCTGCCATCTGCAGTAAGAGTGGTCCCTGCCCAAGGGCAAATATCCTGGTCCTTGGCTTTCCCAAACTGGCCCAGTTCCAATGTTTGACTTTGTATACAAAGGCAGCTTTTCCAATACAATTTTGTAGGAGATTCAGTTAACTTGCTTTTTTTGCCTCCTCTCATCTGGTTCTTTTGGAACCATCTGCAAACACCTGCATTGCAAGTGCAAGTGTTTATTTAGCACCTGAGTGACCCCTATCACTCCTGCAGGCCGTTCCCAGGGAGGCTTCCAGCTTCTCTGGATTGGTAACCAGTGAGTCTCACAAAGGAGTAGGTACCTAATTGAATGCAGCCATGCCATCTCCTGGTTCCAGCCCTCTAAATGAGAATGTTTCCACTTGGAAACAGCTCAGGGGTAGATTCTTTTTGGCTGTGTTTCTTCCACACAGCCGAAAAGAGACACCGTTTTCTTCCAGGGTGCCAAGTGAATGGCAGGGGTGATGAGTAACTGTTTTCCTTCTAGAATGGCGAGCTGTTGTAAGGCCAACAGAGGGCATGAGTTGGTACTGGGAAGCAGGGGGCTGTGGCTGTCCCCTTACAAGAGGGACATTAAGCCAATGTCAAGTCAAATAATAGGAAGAGAGCTCCCCAACTTCCCCAGTTCATTAAACTGGTATATTCTGAGGTACCCAGTTTAGTTCTGAGCATGGCAGCTGCGGGGTTTTCCCTGTCCGGGTAAGACAAGTGATTCAGCGATTTGGCTAATTTCCTTTCTCAGGTCTTGGCTCTAAGTCTTGACTTTGCTCTAGAAAAAACACGTCTCAGAAATGGGCAGCACTTAGCTAAGCCACTTGCCAGGGAGTCAGACATCCATGCAGAAACTCTCTAGGCTCCCCAAGAGGTCCAGAAAGTAATGTCAGTAAAAGTCATAACAACAGCCATCCGTTACATAGCCCTTACTAGGTACCAGCTTCTGTTCTAAGCACTTCCCACACCTTTACTCATTTGAGGCTCCTAAGAGCCCTATGAGGTTGGCGGTGTCGTTATCCTCATTTCCAGATGAGGAACTTTGGGAACAGAGAGAGAGGTTTAGTTACTTGCCCAAGGTCACAGTGTGGTCAGAAGCTGTCTACCGAACATAGGACGCGAAGGAAGTATCATTGGAGAGAGTGGTTTGAGGTAAAGGTCTGGGTGGTCTGTAAGCAGCCTAGTGCAGCCCTGATGCTCTTGAGTCTTCTTTGGGTCCAGGCACCCTTTAAGAATAAGTTGAAAGTGTCCCCCACCTCCCCAGAAATATATACGTATGCATTAACACAGAAAAAAATCCAATATAGCTGCTTTACTTGAGGAATTGCAGCTCACTGACTGTTCGACCAGGAAGAGTATCATTTTTCTGATATTTGCTGCCATCAACCCCCTTTTCTGTAGGTAAGCTTCTGTTGATGAGCAACCAGAAGGACTTCTCAGTCTGTCCTCATGACACTAGTCATTTGCATTTATTAAAACAGCCTTCTGTACACTTTTAAGTATATACAATTTTATTTGTTGATTATACCTCAATATAGCCAAGGTAGGGGGAGGGAACAGTCTCGTTTAAGTTATTAAGCCTCCTTAATGTTAACAACATTGTGTAAAGTTCTGTCCATTTAAAAACTTTGATCTTGTTTTCAATTCCCATCTCCCCTCCTCCTCCCAGGCCACCCTGAGGCTCCTTTCCTTCTAGGGGAGTGTGTGTGGGCAGAGGTGTGTCTGCTCTCACTCAACCCCTCCATCCTCCTTGGTTACTCCCTCACTGATCTTCGATTTGGTTCAGGTTGGAGGAGGCATCTGCCAAGGGCTCAGCTGCAAGAGATTCAATGTCAACATCAGTATCCAGTGGCATTTTGAGCTGTGTGTGTGTTGGGGCCACTGTCTGTACAGAATTTAAAAACAATCATAAAACTGGCAAAAGCCAGTCTATGTTTATCCTCATTGTGCACAGAAAATACTAAACAACATCAGTGATAAAATACTTCCTCCCCCACAAGTGGACCGCACCCCCTTGGTATGCCATGGTGTCGAGCCTCTTTGCTGGGCCTTGGCAGTCCCTTGAGACTGGCTATCTTCAGGCTGACTCTCAGGCAGAAGCACCTGCTGCTCATGCGCCTGTGCCCAGCACAGCCTGCCTCCTCATCTCCAGCAAACCTGCAGCTTCCCAGCTCTTCTTACTCTCCATGGCCCTACTCTGGCACCTGTAGGCCCTGGTTGCTGGCGGGAACCTGGAGGGAGTGATCTTTGCCTTTTCTTGACCATAGCGCTCCAGGAGCATCAGGGCAGCCTGGTGGCTCTGTGGACAACCAGATAGACAATGAGGTGTCAGTCTCCCCATCCTGAAGATACCCACAGATTTTTATTGACTCTCATTTCTGTTTGGACTAGTCAAAGTCCCACTCTTCCCCCTCTACCCCAGGTAGAGGAAGGATGGAATGACCTCTTTTTACAGACATTGTCTTCCCCCAAGAGACATTTTGCCATTCCCTCCAAACCACCAACTTTATATAGACCGGAGTGGTGGGAAAGGGGGTGTAGCGCTGGTTCTTCTAAGTGTTACACCTTAGCAGATCTGGTGGGAAGGTGGCTTGCTTCCAAGCTGATGGATATGGTCTGTCCAGTTCCTTGGGTTCTCAGTTCCAGTCATAGTTTTGGGGAAATCAGGAAAAATTTCTCTCAGCATCTCAGGCCACCATACTCTAGTTGTATAACAGTTCAGGGGATTCTCAGACCCAGTTAAGCCCAAGTCCAGGCCCCAGGTCAGTAACCTCTGTGACACTATTATCACCTATAAGGCTGGTCCCCTCAGGATTGGTTTACCCTGGGGTCAGCAGCATAGCCAGTGTATTAGTCATCGAGGCCCTTTCCTCTTGGCCAGCACTACATGTCTGTTGCCCATCTCTCTCTGATTCTGTTTTGATTGCATCGGTTGTGCTCTGGGCAAGGTCACCCAACCACATTTCATTTGTCAAGCCCTGGTGCAGGCTTCTCATACACTTACCACATGGCCCAGAAATACCACTCCCAGTATTTATTCCAGATAAATAAAGACTTACATTCACAGAAAAACATGTACATGAATGTTTATAGCAGCTTTATTTGTAATAGCCCAAAGCAGGAAACAACCTAGGTGTCCTTCAATGGCTGAATGGCTAAGCAGACTATGGTATAGTCATCCCATGGAATACTACTCAGCAATAAAAAGGTATGAACTATTGATACACCTAAGAACTTGTATGAATCTCCAGAGAATAATGCTGAGTGAAAAAAGTCAATCTTAAAGAGTTAAATACAGTGTGATTGATTTGTATAGCATCCTGAAGTGACAGAATGATGGAGAACAGACTAGTAGTTGCTAGCAGTTGCACAGAAGAGTAAGGGGTAAGAGGGAGGTGAATGTGGCTATAAAAGGGCAACATGAGGGATCATTGCAGTGAAGTAAATGACATTTATTGTACCAGTGTAAATATCCTGGTTGTGATATTGTGCTGTAGTTTTGCAAGACATTAGAACAGGGTGAAACTGGTAAAGGGTACATGGGATCCTTCTGTATTATCTCATGCAGCTGCATGAGAATCTACAGTGATATCAAAATTAAAGTTTCAGTTTAAAAAGTTTAAAGATGTTATATCATTTGCCACACCTTCTAATCTTTCCTGACCAATGGAATGTCCTTAAAAGTAGATGTCTTCAAAGCAGAATATTTTATTAAATACAATATTCTTGGTAACAGTAAAGCTCTTTCTTGGTTACTTTGGTAGTAACATCATCTGTGGAGCAAAATCCTTTTTCTGGTTGCTTTAGAATTATATAGCTTTATGAAATTTTAAAATGATGCTAGACTTCAGCTTTCAGACAAGATGGAGTAGACACACCTTTCCTTATTCCTCCCATTTTAAGCACCTAAAATGGGACATCCTGGACATGACATATAATAAGACTTGGAGAGGTGGCGAGAAGAAGACAGACCAGCTAGGGACCTTAGGACCCTAGGATTTTCATTTTGTCTCATATTCCTCATATGTCTCAGACTGTCCTGGAGAATTCAGCAGCTTGGAAACACCAATGAGCACAGAAAAAATAGGTCCCAGGAAAATCCTGTTCTCTAGCCAGAGGACAAAGAAAGGGACAATGCAGTAAGACAGAAAACTTTTAGAGAATAACTGCTACTACAGCCAACACCGTGAAGAGAGCAGTAGCCCCACCCCAACCCCCATCATCAAAGGCTGTGTGGACAGTCTAGAGTTCCACACTTGGTGGCTCTAATGAGGACCCCTTCTAACTCCCCACTGAGGTAGAGTCAGAGGAAGCCCAGTGGAGAGTCAGGACTTTCAATACCACCCAGTGATAATGACACTCCCCCACCATGATGTCAGTGGAAACCGTGTGCAGTAACAAGGCACTCTTATCTCTTCCTCTCAGAGTGTCAATGGAAGCCAAGTGGGGAAGCTGGATTTTTACCTCACCTGGAAGTAATGAGGCAGTGCCTTCCTTTTCCTGCTTGGTGCAGTGTCAGAGGTAACCTTCTAAAACAGAAGATTTAAGTAAAATTCAGAATTTCTTAACATAATATCCAAAATGTCCAGAATTCAACTGGGAACCCACTCATTCTGAGAACCAGGCACATCTCAACTTGAATGAGAAAAGACAGTTAACAGACATCAATGTGGAGATGACACAGATGTTAAAATTATCTGGCAAGGATTTTAAAGCAGTCATCAGGAAAATGCTTTAACAAGCAATGACAAACATGCTTGAAACAAATAAAAAGAAAATCTCAGCAAAGAAATAGAAGATATAAAGAAGAATCAAACAGAAATTTTAGAACTGAAAAATGAAGTAAGCAAAATTTTTAAACAGAGTTGATGAGCTTACGAGGATTGAGGACAGAAGAAAATTAGTGAACTTGAACATAAAAAAAAATAAAGAAATTCCCAAATCTGAAAAACAAAGAGAAATAGACTGGAAAAAAAAAATAGAGCCATAGGGAACTATGAGACTATAAGAAAACAACATTTGTGTCACTGGAGCCCCAGGAGAGGAGAGAGAGAGGGAAGCTTAAAATGTATTCGAGGAAATGATGGGTGAAAACTTCCCAAACTTGGCAAAAGATGTAGATTCAAGAAGCTGAGAAAAATCCCAGATAGGATAATCCTAAAGAAATCCATCCAAGACATCTTATAATCAAGCTTCTAAAAATTAAACGCAAAGAAAAAACTCCTGAAAGCAAAAGAGAAATGACACCTAACCTAGAAGAGGAAAACAATTCAAATGACAGTGTATTTCTCAACAGAAACCATGGAGGCCAGAAGTAAGTAATATAATATTTTTCAAGTACTGAAAGAAAATAACTGTCAACCCAGAATTTTGTAGCCAGTGATACAGAAAATATCCTTCAGGACTGATAAAGGTAAGTGAAGATATTTGCAGATGAAGGAAAACTAAGAGAATTTGTCTCCAGAATTTGTCTACCCTAAGAAATGGCTAATGGAAGGTCTAGAAACAGAAAGGAAATGGTAAAAGAAGGAATCTCTGAACATCAGAAAGGAAGAAAGAGCAAAGGAAGGAGTAAAACTATGGGTAAATAGGGTAGAGCTTCCTTCTTCTAAGTTTTCTAGATTATGCTTGATAGTTGAATCAAAAATCGTAACACTGGTGTGGTTCTCAATATACACAGAAGAAATGTTTAAGTTATATTATAAGTGGGACAGGGTAAAATCCACTGAGAAGAACACAGTATCATGTCTGTTATTCTTGTACAAAATGCATGATCTCAACTAATCATGAAAAAATATCAGAGCGACAGGATAAAGAAGTTGTATATCATATTTATACAATGGAATACTACACAGCCATAAAAAATGTCATTTGCAGCAACATGAATGGACCTGGAGATTATCATTCTAAATGAATCAAGCCAGAAAGAGAAAGAAAAAATACCATATTATATCACTTATATGTGGGATCTGAAAAAAACGAACTTATTTACAAAAGAGAAACATACTCACAGACATAGAAAACAAACTTATGGTTACTGGGGATAACCAGTACTGGTACTGGGGATAAATTGGGAGTTCAAGATTTGAAGATACTAACTAATATATATAAAATAGATATATAACAAGTTCATACTGTATAGCACTATATTCAATATCTTGTAGTAACCTATGGTGAAAAAGAATATGAAAACGAATATATATATGTTCATTTATGACTCAAGCATTATGCTGTACACCAGAAATTGACACAACATTGTAAACTGACTATAATTCAATAAAATATATTTTTAAAAAATCAGAGAAATCAAAATTGTAGAACATCCTACAAAATAACTGACCAGTACTCTTCAAAATTGTCCAGGTCATGAAAGACAGAGGAACTGAATCACACTGGAAAAGTCTAAAGAAACCACAACCAAATGCAATGCGGGATCCTAAATTGGATTTCTAAAATATCTCTTCGTTTTAAAAAATGCTATTTAAAATAATAATAACAGTAGAGTGCATAAAATACACCAATTTTAAATGTACAACCTGAGTCTTTATATATGGACACAACTACATAACCACCACTCCAATCAAGGAAAGAGAAAACATACCCATAAGATTCCTTGTGCCCTTTATCTATTACCCTCCCCCGGAGACAACCACTATTCTGACTTCTGTCATCACCAGTTAGTTTTGCCTATTCTTGAACTTCATATAAATGGGTCACATAGTAGGTAGTCTTTTGAGTCTGGTTTCTTCCATTCAGTATAATACCTGTGAGATTCATTTATGTCATTTTGTAAACTTGAGTTTGTTCTTTTTATGCTGAGTAATATTCCATTATATGACTACCCCACCCCACAATTAATTTATTTATTTTCTTGTTGATGGGCATTTGGCTTGTTTCTAGTGTTTGACTACCATGAATAAAGCTCCTATAACCATTTTTGTATGTGTATTTTTGTTCACACATGAACTCATTTCTTTGGGTTAATATATAGGAATGGAATTGCTTGGTCATATTTTTAGCTTTGTGGATATTGCCAAGCAGTTTCCCAAAGTTGCACTAATTTACATTCCCACCAGCAATGAGAGTTTGTTGTTCCATGTCCTTGCTAGCACTTGGTATTCTTAGTCTTTTGTTTTAGCTATTCTGGTTGGTATGACCCTCCTTTTGGGTATTTTCAACCATCACCATCATCCATCTCCTGAACTTTTCATTTTCCCAAACTGAAATTCTGTACCCATTAAACAATTAACTCCTCATTCTTCCCTCCCCTTAGCCTTAGCAACCACCATCCTATTTTTTATCTTTATGAATTTGATTACTTTTAGGTGTCTCATATAAGTGAAATCATACAAAATCTGTCCTTTTGCGACTGACATTTCACTTAGCATGTCTTCAAGGTTCATCTGTGCTGCAGCATGTATCAGAATTTCCTTCCTTTTAGAGGTTGAATAATATTCCATTGTGAGTATATACCACATTTTGTTTATCTATTCATCTGTCAATAGATACTTGTGAATATATGAATATGGGTGTACAGTATCTGAGATCCTACTTTTAATTCTTTGGGGTATATACCCAGAGTTAGAATTGCTGGATCATATGATAATTCTATGTTTAACTTTTTGAGGAACTACCATGCTTTTTCCACAGTGGCTGCACCATTTTCCATTCCCACCAGCAATATACAAGAGTTCTTATTTCTCCACATCTTCACCAACCCTTGTTATTATCTGTTTATTTTTTAATAGTAGCCATCATCCCAGTGGGTGTGAAGTGGTATCTGATTGTGGTTTTGATTTGCATTCCTCTAATTATTAGTGATACTGAGCATCTTTTCATGTGCTTCTTGGCCACTGTAAATCTTTGGAGAAATATATATTCAAGTCCTTTGCCCATTTTCTACTTGGGCTGAGTGTGTTTTGGGGTTTTTAAGTTATAGGAGATATAGTAATCCCTTATCATTAGTTAGAAAAGATAAGGAAATGCAGGTGACCATATAATATAAACACACACACTCAGATGGTCTCCAGCTTATGATGATTTTTTCTTAATGATTTTGCAACTTTCTGTGGTATCACTATGAAAGTGATACACATTCAGTAGAAACGATACCTCAAATTTTCATTTCGATCTTTTCCCAGGCTAGAGCTAGGGATATGCAAGGACAATACTCTCCCATGATGCTGGGCAGCTGCAGTGAGTCACAGCTCCTGGTCAGCCACACGATCACGAAGGTAAACAAGATACACTTACAACCATTCTGTACCCAGGCAACCATGCTGTTCACTTTCAGTACAACATTCAGTCAATTACATGAGATACTCAGCATTTTACTATAAAATAGGCTTTGTGTTAGATGATTTTGCCCAACTGTAGGCTACTGTAAGTGTTCTGAGCACATTTAAGGTGGGCTAGGCTATGATATTCCTTAGGTTAGGTGTCTTAAATACACTTTCAACTTGTGATAGTTTCACCTTACAGTGGGTTAATCGGGACATAACCCCACTGTAAGTCGGGGAAGATCTGTATATATTTTTATATATTCCATAAGGATCAGGTATCGGATTTGCAAATATTTTCTCCCATTTCATGGGTTTCCTTTCACTCTGTTGATGGTGTCCTTCGACACACGAAAGTTTTAAATTTTGATGAATTCCAGTCTATCCATTTTCCCTTTTGTTGCTTGTGTTTTTGCTGTCATATCCAAGAAACCGCTGCCAAATGCAATGTCCTGAAGCTTTCCCTCTGTATTTTCTAAGAATTTTGTAGATTTAGCTCCTACACTTAGGTCTTTGATCTGTTTTGAGTTAATTTTAAAATAAGGTGTAAAGTAAGAACCCAGCTTTATTATTTTGCATGGAGCTATCCAGTTTTACCAACACCATTTGATGAATAGACTATCCTTTCGCCATTGAATGGTCTTGGAATCCTTGTAGAAAATCATTTGACCATATAGGCCTCCATGGGCTGTCTTGAACCTTCATATCCCCAAGTCCCTTTTCCACACAATAGACCTTAAAATATTGTAGACAGCTGTTATGGCCCCCAGAAGTCTCCTTAGATACATCATCCATCCTTTGATACAATTCTTCCATTTCACCCAGAGTGCCTAGGAGGTGCTCAGTGGGTTGAATTGATGGATTTATTACTGAATAAATATGAGGTATAAATCTTCCTAGTGATCTTGGTCATCCTTCTTTGGACATGCCCCAGTGTCCCAATGTCCTTAAAAATGTGGTTTCCTGAACTGGCCATAAGACTTCATATGAGGATGAGCCATCTCTAGGCCAAAAGTTGTCACCTCCTATTGCAGGACACTCTGCTTCTTTTCAGGAAGCTGAGAGTTGTGTTAGTATTTTTGGCAGATATGTCTGTCCACTGGTGACTCATACTGGGCTTATGATCTGCAAAAACACCCAATGATATTTATGCTATTTCCCCTACTTGGTTATAAAAAGAGAGAGGCTTCAGGAAAATGAAAAAGGTAAAAAGAAAAAAATCAATCATTACCATGTTTAGTGTTCAACCTTCTTGTCTATTTGTGTGTGTTTAACTTTTTTTAAACAAAATTCAGATCTCGTATTTTATGTCATTATGTATTCTTCAAAGCCTCACTTCATATAACAAGACTATATAAGATCATAATGACTATATGAAATTCCTTTATTTAGCGTGTATTTTACCTTAATATTTACATATAATTTATGAACCACTTTGCTACTGTTGAACATTTCAGTTGTTTTCATGGTCTATTATAAATAATGCCATGATGAACATCTTCTATATATTCATTTTTTGGGGCAGGGAGGTAATTAGGTTTGTTTATTTTATTTTAGTGGAGGTACTGGGGAATGAACCCAGGATCTCATGCATGCTGGGCACGTACTCTGCTACTGAGCTATACGTTCCCACATGATGAACATCTTGGTACATAACTCTTTTCTGATCTCTCTGAATCTAAGTTGGACTTCACAATTTATCTAACAAATTTTACTGTCTCCCAATGTTCAACTTGTTTTTGATATCTGGTAATATTAGTCTCCAACTTTTCTTCTACATGATTGTCTTGGCCAGAGGTCAGCAAACCATGGCCCAACAGGGCAAATTTGGCCCACTGTCTGTTTTGTATATAAAAGTTTATTGGAACACAGCCATGCCCTGTTGTCTATGTATTTATTACCTTTGGTTACTTTTGTGTTACAAATGCAGAATAAAGTAGTTGTGACAAAGATGTAATAGCTTATAAGTCTAAAATATTTACTATCTGGCCCTTTACAGAAAAAGTTTTCCAACCCCTAGTCCTGGCTATTCTAGGTCTTTTGTATATCTATTTATTAAAAATCCTGCTGGGATTTTAATTGAGATTGCATTGAATCTTTAGGTCAATATCATCTTGCAGTATTGAGTTTGCCAATACATGAATCTGGTGGCTGTCTCCAGTTTTTTGTGTCTTTAATTTCTCTCAAAATGATTTTGTGATTTTAGTGCAGCTCTTGAGTATCTTTTAATAGATTCATTCCTAGTTGTCTGATGTTTTTTGACACCATTAATAATGGCAATTTTAAGCTTTTTATTTTAAAATAATGTAAGATTTAAAGAAATGTTGCAAAATTATGACAAAGGATTCTATATATCCTTTACCCAGATTCCCTAAATTCTAACATTTTACAACATTTGCTTTACTATTCCCTCTCCTCTCTCATACATGCACACACTGACACACACACACAGACATGTTATTGGTAAGTGGTAATTTTTAAATCTGATTTTTCAGTGTTGCTAATATATATAGAAATAAAACTTAGCTAGTGACTTTGCTAAATTCACTTGTTAATTCTAATTATGAATTCTTTGACTTTTCTACATATGAAATTATGCCATCTGTGAAAAATGACAGCTTTATGACTTCCTTACCAATCTTACTTCTTTTTCTTGACTTACTGCACTGGCTAGAACCTCTGGTAAAGGGTTAATATAGTGGACATTTCTGGTGGTGATAGTGGACATTTCTGTCTTGTTCTCAAATTCAGAAGGAAAATGTTCAATATTTTACCACCACTGATGTTAGCAATAATTATTTTGTTGATGCTATGATAAGGGGTATCAACAAAATACCTACAAAACCCAAAGGTCTACCAAGTAAATTTACATAGCAATGAAAAAGAATGAATTACTGCTACATTGAGCAATACAGTGATTCTCATAGATATAACAATGAGCCAAGAAGGCCAGAAATAAGAGTATATTCTTATTTCCACTTCCATAAAGTTCAAGGACAGGTGAAACTAATCAGAATATTGCTTCCTGAAGCAGGGGGTTGACACGGTAAGGGCATGAAGGATCCTTCTGGGGAGGTGGAAATGTGTTATATCTTGATCTGAGTGGTGGGCTCGTAGGTATATGTATGTAAAAATTCACTGAGCAGTATACAGACAACTAATCACTTTTAATAAGAAAATTTGAAGTTCTGTCTGCTTAAATAGAAAATCCAAGATTCTATGTATTTTACACAGATATAGTGTTTCCACCAGTAGCAGCTGTTGTTACCAGCTGGCCCACACTCCCCCAGCTTATCTGTAAAGCCTTATGAGAGGTTTTATCAAATGTCCCATCTGAGATCGAATCATACCACATCTGTGATAGTGCTTCTCAAACTATTTTTTTCCCAAATGCCCTGTACAATGATTATTTATTCCAGTTTTTAAAAATGTCTCTACCAGTCAAGGGGATTTGGTGGAAACTCCCTCTGGAAATTCTGATAACTGCCTGGGGTGCCTGCCCACACAGCTTGAGAATCATTGGTCCCCTGATGGGATAATCTTGTTGAAAAAACAAAAAGGACTGTCTTACCATGACTTGTTCTTGGTGAATTTGCATTGGTCACTAGAGATCAAGGGACTGATCTGTTCAAGAATCAGTCTAGAATTTTTCCGGGGTTGGGCATTTAAACTTCCTGGTGGTAAGAATTACCACTTGCTCTGATTCTAACATAAACTGGTAAAACCCCATTTAGATTTTTACTTACTTTGGTAAATTCTCTTTTTTGCTTAAGCCAGTTTATGTTTGTCTATCTGCTATTTGCCACTGAAAACATTGTAACTGATTATGAAAGGAAACCAACCTGGAGAAATTACCCACTGAAATTTAAATCTTAAAACAGCCAAATGAAGTAGACACTATTCTGCCAACTTACAGATGAGGAAACAGAGGTTCTGAGAGAGCAAATGACATGTCATCCCAGGGGAATCAAGATTTGAATTCATATCTCAGTCTTACCTCAGTGCTCATGTTCCTTCCACAACTCATTATCTCCCTTTTAACCCCCAGGTCCAAATATGTTCTACACTTTCTGATTTGAAGATACTCTTTTTGAGGGAGACTGGCATGAAAACAGATGTTAAGTAGTTCTGCTTTCTTCTAATCATGCCTGTCCTATAATGTAGCATAGTATCTCCAGAGCTGTTTTCCATGGAAACCTAATGTTTCTCTAGGTGTTAGTAAGTATACATAGAAAAACAAATTGTTTAATGGTGAAACGACTTGGGAAATGCTATTCCATCATAGCGTCTCAAGTGCATTAGCACTTTAAAGGCTCTGATGAATCCTGTAGTAAATAACCTGCATAATTTCATTTAAATTAGCATTTCCCACAAAACCCTTTGTCAGAGGAACATTTAATAAAACTTTTGTGAGACATAAAGTGTTCATTGGAAGAGTTTGGGAAATACTGATGTCATAGACCAAACTTGGTATCAGAGACTCCATTATCTAACCCTTACGAAGACTATTTATCTAAACTTTAATGTATCAAAGTAAAATAGGCCAGTAACCACATCCTGCATTACAGAGTACTGTCAGAATTTGAATAAGATACTGGAGCCATAATAGCTAATGTCTGCTGTGTGTTCTGCACTTAAACACTAATACATGAATTCATTTAATTCTCACTATACTCTATATGGTAGATTCTGTCATTGTACATGGGGGAAAGGGTGCTCCTGAGGGTCTCACAGACTCTGAGTGGAAAAGCCAGGATTTAATCTCAGATAGCCTGGGCCTAGACCTATAACCACTGCCCTGTCCTACCTCCCCGCTCTTATGCCCTGACGGTGACCAGGAGTCCCTTTGACAGTTCTTAGTGTGTTTTCCAAGCTTCTGCCCCTTCTGCACTTCAGCCTTCTTGCTTCTGCCTTGGAGTTCATTCTCTGAACTCCTACACCATGCTGGAAGAGCTGCTGGAAATTCCATGTTGGTACACCGTGGTGTTTCCATCCAGGGTGTGGGCATGACTTCAAGACAACACGTTCCTACCACATCCTGTGGACGAAGTGATGGAGGAGGGAGCCCCAGGCATGGTGAACAGACTTGGCGTGCTGCCTGTGGGCACCACAGTGTGGCCACCAGGAACCCTCTAGAGCCTGTGCTTGCTTCTTGCTCTGGAACAGCTCTGAACTCTGGACTGGCTTTCCAAGAACCAGTGCCCACCTACTACTCTGTCCCCTTTCTTCCTCCTTTCCTTTCTTAATTATTAAATTTTTAGTAGGTAACATTTATGCAGAATTAAAAAATCAAACAGTACCAGAGTATAGAATAAAAATTCTTACTCCCAACACTGATTCTCTCCCACACCGGGTTTCCCTTCCCAGAGGCCAACACTGTGCCCGTTTCTTCCCAAGATATGTAATGTATAAAAGCAAATATGGATGTATTGCTCCCCCATTGTTTTCTCACAATTCATATGATACTATTACATCTTGCTTGGGTTTTTGTTGTTGTTGTCTTTGTTATTTGTAACAGCTGCAGTTTATTTACTGTAGTCTATTTAATGTTGACTCTTCCAGCCATATTGTCTGGCTTATTTGGTCTTGTCCATGAGTCAGGTAGGGGTCCACACAGGTGTCTACATGCATACCTACACATACCTGCCTGAATGTGGGGGGAGGCAGCTTCAAACCTGTACCTTATGAAGGAAATGAGAGGTCTGAGTGGAATGACACCTCAAGAGCAGGATGGAGGATGATGTACATTTTCTTGTGTGCTTATCAAATCTGGATGTGACCGAGTCTCTGTGGACAGCCCCTCTTCTCATCCTGGGAAGCTCGTCTCAGTGCTTTAACATACCTCAGAGGTGGGCATGTCACAGCCTATTAATAAGAAATGGGGACTTTACAACAGTTTGGGGGAGAGATGGGGAACAAGCTTTCCCCTACACACCAAACAGCCAACTTCATAAAGATCCCCAACCCCCTTTCCGATGCTCATTGCCCCATCCCCTGGCTCCCCTGCGGTCTCACTCCCTCTCCGCAAGGGGCCATGGTGTGGCTGAACTAGCACTGAGTTCAGACTCTGGGATGAAGGAGGAAATCCCCCTCAATGTGCTTTGCACAAGGTAGACCCTGCTTGGAGGCCAGCATTTCTTCCCTTTTGAAGATTGAGGTAGAAGTTATATGCATGGAAAAAAGCGCACAGTATCTAATTGTGCAGCTTGATGGGGTTTTGCATAATAACACACCTGGAGAACCTCCACCCCCATCAAGAGATAGAGCATAGGCTCCCTCCTGCTTCCTTCCTCGTACCCTCCTGCCCAGAGATAACTACTATCTTGACCTCCATCACCAGAGGTTAATTTCTCCTGCTTTTGAACTTTATCTATATGGAATCATACAGGGTGCATTCGTGTTTGGCTTCTTTCACCCAATGTTTTGTCTGTGAGATTCTTTCATGTTTCTGCATGTAGTAAGGAATCTGTCTTTTTCAGTGCTGTGTACCAGGGGTCAGCAAACTGTTTCTGTAAAGGACCAGATAGTAGTTTCAGTTCTGCGGACCATACGCATTCTTTGCTACAATTGCTCAACTCCACCACTGTGACTCAAATGCAGCCATAGACAACACACACACACACACAGACACACACACACAGACACACACACCAGGCTGCAGGTTGGCTTGTAGGTTATAGTCTGCTCACCCTTGCTGTATGAAATTTCATTATATGAATATATCACAATTTGTTTCATTATCTGTTCTCCTATTATGGGCATTTAGGTTATTTTGGGATATAGTGATTAGCACTGCCATGTGTTTGCTGAACATCTGCCCTCATTTTGTGGAGGGGAAGGAGTGGAATTGTTATGTTTTAAGATCGGCATACATGTAGCTTTGATGGATACCACCAAACAATATTCCAACGTGGTTGTACCAATTCACACTTGGCCAGTAAAGTTTCTTTCCATCCTCAGTAGCTCTTGATGTTGTCAGGGTTTTTTTTTTAGTTATAGCCATTTGGGTAGGTATGTCATGTTGTCTCCCTGTGGATTTTAATTTGCATTTCCTTGATGAATAATGATTTTGAGCACCTTTTCAAATACTGGTTGGCCATGTGGATGTTCTCAACTTGTGCAGTAAAAATTTTCGGCTGTTTCTAAAAATTGAACTATTTGTCTTTTCCTTGTTGATTTATAGAAGTTTGTTATGTATTTTGGATACAAATCCTTTGTTAGATATAAATATGGCAAATAACTTCTTTCAGTTTATGGTTTGCCTTTTTACTTTCTTAATAATATCTTTTGATGAAAAGGAGATTTTAATCTTAATGAGTTCCAATTTATCAACTTTTCCCAGTTAGTTAGTGCTTTCTGTGTTCTGTTTAAGAAATCTTTTCATGAAGGTCATGAAGATATTCTCCTGTGTTTTCTTCCAGAAGCTTTATTGTTTTACCTTTTCACGTCTAGATCTGCAATCCATTTTGAATTAATTTTTGTGTTTGATGTGAGGTAGGGGGTCAAAGTTCATTATATTCCATATGGAAATCCAACTGTTCCAGTACCAATTAGTGAAAAGACCATCCTTTCCACCCATAATGGGAGGCCTGCACTGATTGTTGAGATCCAGTCTTTAAAAGGGACCTGGACACCATAGAGTGTTCAGATCTGCGGAGGGTCTCTGGACAATGTCCCAGAAGAAAGGGATGAAGGAGGGGGTGTCTAGATGCTCTAGGCTGGAATAGTATGGAGTCGTCAACTCTAAGATGGATGGGACACAGAGGGAAAAGAGGTTGGATCTTTCCATTTGTGAAATTCTATGTCTATAACACTTAGAAGGATGTCACACCAGGCCATGATCTTTTTGGCTGTTGCTGGAAAAGCAAGATTTCCAAGAAACTACCCTTGGGGAAAAAAACCCAGCTTTGCATTTTAAAATGTTTTTATTATTCTTCATATTGCCCAGGCCACGTGTTTACTTCCAGAGAATGGGCTTTAAACCGTGAAAGACTAAGTAAGCCAGTACTGGCAGCAGCAGCAACCAGGGAAAGTCCTGAGTATTTTGAGACCCAAACCTGTTTATTTCTGTAAGTGAAAGAGAAAGTGTCTCAGGCTCAGGTTCTGCAGACATCAGACTGTGGACTAACATTTTCCAGACAGATGACTACTGTCCAGAGCTTTCCTGGACCGCTCCCCAGGACCTTCTCCCTGGCTACGTGAGCCCCGGCAGCCACTCTGCCACCTGCAAGGGACAAGAAAGCTGCTTTTATATACATCACTCTGGCACTCTGAGGGAGGGACAGAGGGTGCTTGTTATTTCTCACCGTTTCTGGGTATGGGATTTGGACATGGCTGGTGGGCACAGAGCCAAAGAGTAGACACAGGGGTAAAGGTCTTAGCCCTTGAATTGGTGTGGAAGGTACTTCATTCCCTGACTCATGGTTTATACCTGGGAACCTGGCATCTGCAGGGCAGCTGCACCTGGTGATATGGCACTTTTGGATTAGTGGGCTCCACCAACCCAGAGTCATTCTTGATACCCACATGCCTCGGAAGGTGATAGTGATTGCAATTAACAAATAATTTTTTCTCTGCCATATTAATCAATGCATTCACCCAAAAAATATTTATCAAGGCAGGCACTATGCTAGTTACTGGGTATACATCAACGAACAGAATAGAAAGGAATTCCTGCTTTCATAGAGCCTTCATTCTAGTAGGGAAAACCAGACAATGAACAAACAAATATGTAAATTATATAGGATGTAAAGTTAAATTCTGGGGAAGATGGATAAAGCAGGATAAGGGGGATCAGGCAGGTCAGTGTTGGAAAGGCTGTAATTTTGAATAGGGGTGGCAGGGTTGGCCTCAATGAGAAGATGACATATGAGCAAAGACTTGGAGGAGAGGAAGGGAGTCATGGGCTTAACTGGATGAAAAATTGTCCATGCAAGACTTTGACTCACCCACAGACTAGGAAAATGCTATTTTTAATTTTTATTTTTTTTAGTGGAGGTCCTGGGGATTGAACCCAAGACCTTGTGCATGCTAAGCACATTCTCTACCACTGAGCTATACCCACCTCCCACCAGATTAGGCAAATGCTATATCCAAAGCCTCCTTCCTCCTTCTTTTCCTTCCTTCCTTCCTCCCTTACATACACATTAATTGAGTGCTTGCTGTATACCAGATGCTTTCTCACCCCTTACAGTTCTCCTCTTACTGAGAAACAAAAACCAGATGTTCCCAGTTGCTGAGAGCTCCCCAGGCCTCTTCAAACAGAACTTGGACATCTTCAGAAAAGCACCCCAATATGGCAGGACAGATAGGAATTTAGTGATGGATTGTCTCTCTAATATTAGAACCTTATAGATGACCCCAGAAGGAAATTAAATTGTAATATGTTCACTCCAACAATTTTCATTTCATTCCAGCTAACCTGTATCTTCTGAGGTCTTTGATGGGCATTTTAATTAAATCATGAAGAGCCCTTTGTCCCCTGAGAAGGGGGATTGAAACCTTCCCCATCCCTCCACCTCCCTCCTGCCCTGACTGCTGAGGAATGTACCTTGTTGTCAGCAGGGTGTTGGGACAGCAGTACCCAATTGTGGATGTGGTCTCCACCTGAACCCCACTCCCAGATTCAGAGTAGAGATAACGACTAACTTCTGGATAGAGCAGTTGGTGGTTCCTGGGGAACCTGATAAACATTGTTGCAAACGATCTGCTCCCAAGTCCTATGTCTCTGTGTCTCCCTGCTCTGGCCTGTGTAAGTAGCCTTTACCTTTTGCAATTTTACATTTCAGCTTTATGGCTTCCCTGACAGGACTGGCTGGAGCTGTCTGTTGCTCTACTGTGAATGTCTCTGCCTGAGGTGGATCATTCATCCATTCATTTATGCATTTTTCCATTTTGCAGTCATTCATTCATTTCCACCATCATGTTCCATAGGCATTTCAACCTTCACCATCCAACTCTGAGCTCCTGACCTTATCCCACCCCTAGATCAGCTCAGTAAGTGGCACCTTTGCCCTTCAGTCACAGCAGCTAGAAACCTGGGAGTCACC
Source organism: Camelus dromedarius (assembly GCF_036321535.1). NCBI lineage: Eukaryota > Metazoa > Chordata > Mammalia > Artiodactyla > Camelidae > Camelus > Camelus dromedarius. The sequence goes on from NC_087451.1 coordinate 48,525,193, forward strand.
CCTGACACCTGTGTTCCCTCATCCTCCATGTCCATCAATCAGCAAGACCCGTTGTTTCCATCACCAAAAGTTTCATTCCTACCTCTGCCACTCACTACTTGTGTGACCTTGGATAAGCTGGTTAACTTCTCTGTGCCTTTCCCCATAGAAACATGGAGATAATATCATTACTCGAAGGGATTGTTTTGAGAGGATAGGAGTTAATACATGTAAAGAACAGTGTCTGGCGCATAGTGAGAACTAGATACGTGTTAGCCAACAGAGATGATGGTGTTGGTTGTGTTCTTATCCTTTAGCTGGATGGTAGTTCATAATATTATTATGCTTTTAATGTACATGTTTTAATTTGAATACATGAAATATTACGTTAAAATATAACAAAGAAAAAGTTAATCTTTTTTTAATTGAAGTATAGTTGATTTACAATGTTGTGATAGTTTCTAGTGTACGGCAGAGTGACTCAGGAGGATATATATATATATATATACATATATATATATACACACACACACACATATATTCTTTTTCAGATTTTCTTATTATGGTTTATTATAATATATTGACTATAATTCCCTGTGCTATATAGTAGGATCTTGTTGTTTATTTGTTTTATATAGGGTAGTTTGTATCTGCTAATCCCAAACTCCTGATTTATCTCTCCCACCTCCCTTCCCATTTGGTGACCATAAGTTTGTTTATGATGTCTGTGAGTCTGTTTCTGTTTTGTAAATAAGTTCATTTGTATCACTTTTTAGATTTCACCTGTAAGTGATACCATATGGTATTTATCTTTCTCTGTCTGACTTACTTCACTTATATGATGATCTCCAGGTCCATCCATGTTGCTGCAAATGGCATTATTTCATTCTTTTTTATGGCTGAGTAATATTCTACCATCTCTCTCTCTCTATATATAGATAAATAGATATGTATCTCACAACTTCTTCATCCATTGATCTGTTGATGGATGTTGATTTCTTTCATGTCTTGGCTATTGTAAATAATGCTGCTATGAACATTGGGGTGCATATATCTTTTTTAATTAGAGATTTCTCTGAATATATGCCCAGGAGTGGGATTGCTGGATCCTATGGTAAGTCTATTTTCAGTTTTTTAAGGAACCTCCATACTGTCCTCCACAGTAGCTACACCAATTTACATTCTCACCAACAGTGTAGGAGGGTTCTTTTTTCTCCGCATCATCTCCAACATTTATTATCTGTAGACTTTTTAATGATGGCCATTCTGATTGGTGTGAGATGATACCTCATTGTAGTTTTGATTTGCATTTCTCTAATAATTACAGATGTTGAACATCTTTTCAGGTGGCTACTGGCCACCTGTATGTGTTCTTTAGAGAAATGTCTATTTAGGGCTTCTGCCTATTTTTTAATTGGGTTGTTTGTCTGGAAAAAAGTTAATCTGAACAGAGGAAATGATATAGTAAAAGAATAATAATATGGAAAAGTGTTCTCAAATATTATTAAGCAAAACCAAAAAGCATGTTATAAAACAGTATGTACATCATGGTCCCATTTTGGTAAAAAAAATTATGTGTATATGTGTGTATGAATAGAAGAACCAGCCCAGATGTTAATCAGTGTAACTGCTCTCTGGGTGGCATGATTGCATAGGTTTTAACTGTCTTTTTGTTGCTCTATGTTTTTCTATGATAAGTTATGTATAACTTTTATTTTAAAGAGTTAGCCAAGTAATCCCACTCCTGGGCATATATCCAGAAGGAACCCTATTTCAAAAAGACACCTGCACCCCAGTGTTCATAGCAGCACTATTTACAATAGCCAAGACATGGAAACAAACTAAATGTCCATTGACAGATGACTGGATAAAGAAGTTGTGGTATACTTATACAATGGAATACTCCAGCTATAAAAAATGACAACATAATGCCATTTGCAGCAACATGGATGTCCCTGGAGAATGTCATTCTAAGTGAAGTAAGCCAGAAAGAGAAAGAAAAATACCATATGATATCGCTCATATGTGGAATCTAAAAAAAAAAAAAAAAGAATGAACTTAAATATAAAACAGAAACAGATTTGTATACATAGAATAGAAACTTGTGGTTGCCAGGGAGGAGGGGGGTGGGAAGGGACAGACTGGGAGTTCGAAATTTGGAGATACTGACAGGTATATATAGAATAGATAAACAAGTTTATACTGTATAGCACAGGAAAATATATACAAGATCTTGTGGTAGCTCATGGTGAAAAAGAATGTGACAATGAATATATGTATGTTCATGTATGACTGAAAAATTGTGCTGTACACTGGAAATTGACACAACATTGTAAACTGACTATAACTCAATAAAATAAAATTTTAAAAATAAAAATAAATAAAAAGTTAGCCAAAATAAAAGTAATGAATTGCCATGTCCTTTGGCAGCTCCTTCACCTACAGGATGAAGAGTCCATACTCCTTGGCATGGCATCCAAGAACCTTGGGATCTGGTCCTTTCTATGATCTAGTCACCACCCACCCCCCAACTCCCCACAATGCTCCTCTTCAGCAATATTGAACTCCTGAAAATTCCCCAAACCCAGCCTACTTTTTCAGACCTCCATGACTTTGCACATACTATTCCCTTTGCCGAGAATTCTCTCTCCCCTTATCAGTCCATTGAATGTGTTCTTCAGAACCCTGCTCAATGATTCATTAAAAACAAAATCGGTAACACTTTTGCTTTGCAAGGGCACTTTTAAGAAACTGAAAAGACTGAGAGAATATATTTGCAAACCACATATCTGACAAATAATTTGTACCCAGAGTATACAAAGAATTCACAAAACTCAATATTAAGAAAACAAACAACAAATTTTAAAAATGAGCCAAAGACTTGAACAAATACTTTACCACAGAATTCTAAAGCCCATTGACTACTGCACGCCCACCCACTAGGAAGCTATAAATGAAAAAGATGGGCACTGACAAGGATTAGCAAGTATGCCAAGAAATCAGAACCTTCATATACTGCTGGTGGGAACGTAAAATGGAGCAGCCACTTTGACAGTTCCTCAAAAAGTTAAATTTAGTAAAAAATAAAAGTTAAGCAAAAAGTTATCCCATGACCCAGCAATCCCACCCCTGTATCTAAACCCAGGAACATTGAAAATATCTTTTCATACAAAACCTGTACTCCTGTTCATAGCAGCATGATTCATAATATCCAAAAGATGGAGGCAAGTGAAATAGCCACCGACTGGTCAATGGATAAACAAAATGTGCTATATCCATACAATGGAATATGATTTGGTCATAAAAAGGAATGAAGTGCCGATACATACTACAACATGAATAAATCTTGAAAACATTATGCAAAGTGAAAGAAGCCAGACGTAAAGGCCACAGAATGCATGATTCGATTTATATAAAATATCCAGAACAGGCAAATCTCCAGAGACAAAAGGCAGATTAGCATTTGCCTAGGGCTGGCGGGAGGAGGAAATAGGGAGTGATTGCTGATGGGTATGGAGCTTCTTTTGAGGGTAATGGAAATGTTCTGGAGTTAGGTTATAGTGATGGTTGCACAGCCTTGTGAATATAAAACCCACTGAATCATACACTTTTAAAGGGTGAATTTTATGGTATGTGAATTGTATCTTAATTTAAAAATTGTATTAAGTACCTCCAATGTGCCAGGTACAGTGCTGGTGCCTCAGAGATGTGTGAGACGTGGCCTTGGCCTGGGGGAAGCTGTGTTTAGTAAAGGGCACAGATGAGTGAGCCCACAATTAAAAGAGTGGGATCAGTGTTGAGATGGAGAGGAACCCAGGGAAGCTTGGAGTTGAAAGGTCAGGGAAACTTTCTAGAGATGATAAGATCATGGAGAAGATCAGAGTCTGATGGGAATTAGAGTTATCTAGGGGAAAAGGGTGGGGACAAGGAGCTGCCGGGAAGGCTATTCCAGGCAGAGAGAGCAATGTGTGCAAAGGTGTGGCTTGCCGGGGAGCTCCCAGAGAAGGCGAGAACCTTGAGGTGGGGACCAGGATGGGGCAGGAGAGGCTCCGGTGTCAAATGCCAAAGGCCAAGTTTCCTTCCTACAGTAACATGGGAGGAATGCTCCAAGAGCAGGCAGAAACAAAGCATCCATCCACCCGGGGACCATCCACCTCCCCTGAGAGCACTCCTCGAGGTTCTGAGTCACATACACAGCAAACAAACTGCCTGTGCTCCCTGCCCCCGCCTCATTCCTACATGGAAGATACAGAGAGAGGTAAAGAAAGTAATTAGTGCCCTTTTTTCCACCACTCGTAATCTTTTAATATTTTTTTCCTCACAGGTTTTTTTAACGCCTTTATTTTACATTGGATTATTTTGTACTGTCATCTGATGTTTTTACTGATATCATAAATATTACTCCTTGTCATAAAAAATCTTAATATACTTCATTTATTTGTGAATGGTCCACCGTAACACTGGACCCTAAAGCTGAACCAGCATGCCTTTCTTGAATGATGATCATTCAGGTTGTTTCTCAGTCTTATAAGCAATGATGCTTCCAAACACCTTTGTGGCCAGAGTCTGGAGTCACAGTTGTGAGTTCTTGCTGCATTCTGCTTTTTGATGGGCACTCTGGTTGGGAAGAAGACTCTCCCAAGAGCACCAGAGACAAGACATTCATAAGTTGGAGAGACTCAGAAAGTGCAGATATCAGAGCTGGAAAGGATCCAGAGAACCTTAATTGAGGAAAGAGAGGTCCAGAGGGCTTACGTGGCCCAGCCAAAGATGCACCGCTACTTAGGGAAGGATCCAAGAGGGGTGCTTAGCTGGTGGGAAGGCATTTAGAGCTTCTCCTTCGATTCAGAGACTGAAGCTGGGGGAGAAAGTGACCAGACACTTCTGTTCCTCTTCCAGTTTGGCCTAACCCTAACCCACCTGGAGCAGTGCACCTAGTGCTCTGCCCACATTTCTCATTCCAGTGTACCCTGTGAATTCCAGCTACCCGCATCTGCATCTCTGGACCTGAGGGCTTTTCCGGAACCAAGGGAGGCCACCCTGTCCACATCAGGCCTTGGGGAGTTAAACTCTGCCCCTGCCTTGGACAGCAGCCTCAGGCAGTGATGCTCTCCAGTTGCTAGGCAAAGTCATCAGCCTCGCCCATCAGGACACTCTGACCTGTTTCCTAAATTTCTCTGTGGGGTTGAACCCCAATTGCCCGTTGTGGTTACTGGCTTAACGACACACTTGATGGTTGCCTGACCTTCCTCATTCCCCTTCTGATGTTCCCTGCACATTACAAAGACACTACTTGCCACTAAATGCTTGACCCTTGAAGTACCACACCTTAGGACTTGCCCGGATGCCATGCAAAGTAATAATCCTCAACACAGACAGAAAAGGGAGGATGTTCTGGGACGCGTCGACAAGAAATTGGGCCCTTAAAGAAAGTTCTAGGCTGGTCCACCCCTGAGAGCTGGTCAGGTCCTCACCCGCCCGCTGTGCCTGCCCCAACAGTGAAGTGTCAGGCCTTGGCCAGCCAGCATGAGTCATGCTCCAGGGACTCAGCAAGCAAAGCTGTCCATATCCTGATCCACCCTGGGTCTGTCCACCTCAGGTGACCACCTGGGCATTTCCAGCAAAAGTCCCTCTGTTTCTGTCACCTCCAAGTCATTCAAGGTGGTACAAACCTGGGAGACCTCAGCTACTGAATTTGTGTGACTCATGCCCCTAGTGGTTAGTCAACAAATGGCATGGGGCTCAGAGACAGGGGGCCTGTGTGAGATCGAAAGCCTTAGAGTAAAGGAACCAGGACTATCCTTAGACAGCCACTTCCCAACGCCTTCCCTCTAGGGTGAGGGATGTGAAGCCTAGAGAGGACATGTGACATCACAGAGCACAGAGGCACAAGTGTAGAAAAAGAGCCAATCTCGCATGTCTTCTAGCGAACGTTCATTGTAGTTGCTTGCATCCCTCCTTCATGATTTTTGTCACACCTCCATAGCGCCCATAGCATTATTTGCTTAGATACGTTCCCCTTAAATCGACTCTTTTTTTTTTAACTTAAATGTACTTCTAAAATCAATTTTTATCATTTTACACAAGTGGAAAGTCAGGAAATGGTCACAGACAATAAGCACACTAATAGATATTTCAACTATTAAAATTTAAAAATGTTATTCCAGGGACCACCCCTAAATTCCCTCTGGACTGACCACACTTTGGGAAACCTGTCAGTTAAACGAAAAGAGACCCATGTTCACACAGATATGGACCTTTAGCATCATCGGTAAGGACATCTATAGAGCACCTCTTTTGTGCAGAGTGCTGAGGTTCTAAGTATAAGTAGCCACATCACCATCTAAAATGGGCGGGGGTGGTACCAGGGAGCCAGGGAAAGGAGGAGGAGAAGGTCCTGATGGGTGCAAGGGAGCTCAGGGGCCTGCTGGCCTAGAAGAGGAGGTGGTCCAGCACTAAATCCTGTGAGACCCGGGAATGAGCTACTTTTGGTCTCAGCTTCCCCACCTGCCAGGATGGGAACTACTCTTAGCCACTGAGTGCCTGGCACTTGGAAGACAGGATCCCATTTTCTTCTCCGGAAAATCCTACAGAGAAGCTCTTACTGATGAAGCCCTTTTTGCAGCGAAAGAAACTGAAGTTGAAGGTGGGTTTAAAGGATCTGGCCAAGGTCATCCAGCTGAGCTGGGACTGGAACACAGTCCAGTCTGGCCTCATAGCCCCACGTGTACAGCAGATGAAGATTTGCCCAAATGTCATAAGTCTTGCAGAAATGCCACTACTCAGCAAATCAGCCATTGTGGCGCTTACTGTGGCCCGACTGCCCGGCCCAGGTGAAGCAGGGGGATGCTTGGATAGTCTCCTGGCCACCCCAAGGGCAGGCGGCCCGACCTCCCTGCAAGCCCTGTGACTCACCATGACAACTGCAAGCTAATGCCTTCCCATTTTCTTTATTCCTACTGGGACACTGGGTGCCAAGTGTGCTGAGCTGGAGCTTCCTGGACAAGAATGGAAGTTCCCCAGATCCAGAGACATGTGGCATCTCCACTGTGGGGATCGGACATTTAGCAGCAATGGAAGTTGAGGCTTTTCCCCTGGCCTGAGACACCCTCCTCTGTCCCTCAACCCATTTAAGTCCTTCTGTCCTTAAAGTGCCCCCCCTTGCCGGCAGGATGTCAGCCAAGTGCCCTCGGCTTCTGAGTAGCACAGTTGAGCACTTCGTAGAGAACTGGAGTCAGCACAGAGCCCCACAGGGGAGTGCTCCCTGGTTTCAGAGCCGGGGCTGGGGGGGTAGGGGTGGAATGCCAGTGTGCATTTCTGGCTGTTCAGTTTTGATCCATACGGCCTTGAGCTAGTGGGTCACCCCTCTGAGCCTCAGTGCCCTGCCTGCAAAACGGGAACAATGACACTTTCCTTGCAGGTTGTCACAAGGTTGGGTAAAGTGCCATGCACATAGTAAGTGCACACATCCTCCATGCAATCAATGTTTGAGCCCCTGATGTGTACCAAAGGAATATAGTGATAAATGTGGCAGAACCCTCCTGTCCTCATGGAACGCAGGGTACAATGAAGGGCGGCCCTCCTTCCCTTATTCTGGGAGTAGGGAGGACAAGGGCTGTGTCTTGGGGATCTCCTTTTTGCCCACCAGCGTGCTGAGACCTGCCTAAGAGGCACCCCACAAACACATGGCTTAGTGAGAACCTACCTTTGGGGTCTGCCAGTTCTGGGTTCAAATTCTGGCTTTGCTCCCTGGGTGACTAAGGGTCATTTTCCCTCTCTGAACTGCAGATTCCTCCTCTGTAAGTTACAGATAACAGAAGCTCCCTCAAAGAGCTGGTGAGAGGATTCTATGTGGGCTTCTGTGAAGTAGAGGCACGTGGTAGGGTCCTCTCGTCTGTGGGGCCCCGTGCCTGCCTTGTATTGCACAGAGCTGGCAACAGAGATGCTGATATGGGGGTAGGGGGAGTACATTCAACCCCAGGGAATCCTCAGCTCTTACCTTGGCCTGTTTCCCGCCCCTTCCCTGCTTCTTCTTTGCCTTGCCCCCCGGGGTGCGCTCACCTGCAGCAAAATGGGCCTGCACACAGGGGCACATGCAGTGGGGAGTCATCTGGAACCCAGTGCTAACCTTGGTCTCAGACCTGGGCCAAACCTCAGTTCTGCCCCTTATGAGCTGAGTGACCTGGGCTGGTTGCTCAACCTTTCTGTCTCCTTATTCATGAAATCAGTGTTAATAATAGTCCCCTTACAGAGAGCTGCTGGTGGTGAGCTGAGATGAGGAATCTCAGGGCCTGGCTATAGTTACTGGGCAAGTTCTCGATCCACAGAGGCTGCAATTATTCTTATCGTGGAGAATTATTATTACAGGAGGGTGGGGAAGAAAAGACTCCAAGAACGGCAATGGGATGTGGTGCAAGAGCTCCCCTCCCTGCCCTCCCACCCAGGGGAGCGAGTCCTGGTTCTGCCCCTTGCAGAGGGTGGCAGGTCGGAGGGGGTAGAAAGGGGAACTCCAGCCTGTGAATTGGAACTCCAGGGTTTCAGCTGCCCCACTATCTGTGTGACCTTGGACAAATCATTTAACTTCATTGAGCCTCAATGTCCCACCTATAATATGGGACTAATAATAATTAACCTCACAGGCTGGAGTGTAGATTAAATGGTTGATACCTAGAAGTGCCTTGCTCAGTAAGTTTTCTCTTTGATCCTTGCCTCTGTAGAAAGAACTTCAAAGTTGCTGACTCCCAAGGGCTAACTGGACTGAACCATTTCGACAACCTAGCTTCCGGACAGATCAGCTTTAATGGATGGAAAATCATTCCTTGGACAATGAGGCTGAGAAATTCCAACGTTGATTGCTATTGGTGTGATGCCGAGATGTGCTGGTAGGGGATGAGGGAGGATGTGTCTCCACGGCAGCCTCAGAACCTCCATTCCCACCCTCCTGGTGGCCCACCTGTCCCTTGCCTGCCCTTCAAGATGCCCTTTTATTTCTCCTCGGCAGCATTCGCATGCTGCATCCATCATCAAAAGAGGGCCAAGAATATGGCCTGTTGGGTAGCAGGGTTAAGGGCGAGGCAGGCCCAGAAAGCACAGGACATGCAGGGAGGGAAATCCACAGCAACCTCCAAGATGGAGGCCAGCCCTGGACCCAGCAGACTAGAGCTCTGGGGGCAGCATCAGGGCCCAGCTGTTTGTCTCAGCTCGGAGACGGCCTGCTGTGTTGATGGTAGGGAATCTCTTAACCCCTCTGTGCATCAAGATTTTTACTGTTGTTCTCACTCCCCACTTTGCTATTCGCCAATTAAGAGAGTATTGGAAGGGGGTGGTTTTATCCTAATAAGAAAATAAATAAATGAATGTAGCATTACAGAGAGAAAGGGAATTTGGGAATTTAGAAGCCAGTGTTTGTGGTGGAGTATTGCCCCATCTGAGGAAGGGAGCCTTGAAGGCAGGTCATGTCTCCTGCTGGCTCTTTGTCAAAAATTAAATTGTTACTCTGACGCACAGCAGGGACCAAAAATTCTTGCCTGGCTGCTCCGGAACTCAAAGCATTTTCTTGGACCTCATTTACTTAACTTTATCTTGGCCACTGTTTGTTGTGTGAAAAATCAGGCCCAGAGACAAGAGGTGACTTTTCTGAGGCCACCAAGCAGCTTGGTAGTGGAGCAGTCACTAGAACCCAGGACCTCTCAAGCTAATTGCAGCCATGTCCTCAAAGCCTGGTGCTCCAGTTGAACACAGTCACTGCAGACCCAAGCCCTACCATGGGCCAGGAAGATCACAGTTGGCAGATGCTGGGATAGAGCAGGACCCGAGGTGATGGTAGCCTTGGAGCTCAGGCTGGTAACATGAGCAGGATGCAAAGGAACAGGAAGGGGAAGCAAATGGTTATGGAGCCCTTACCCTGTGCCAGGCACCCCAGGGGCCCTTGACTGGCACAACTCATCATCCATTCTTCATCCATTCACTGTTCATTCAGCTAATGCTCCCCCAGTGCCCACTCTGTGTCAGTCAGTAGGCGTCGGGGATAATGGGTGGTGGGGACAGCATAGTCCATTATTTCCAAGGGCTCGTGATTTAGTGGGGAGACAGGAGGTCTGGGTTCCTGCCTGGCTCTGCCACAGATTCACCTGAGACTTCCAGTATCTCCATTTCCACACTTGTCTAGAGGGTGAGGAATCAAACAAGGCAGTGGACACACAGGCAGCTAGCCAGTTATAAGCACCACTCACTTCAAAGTGTCATGTCAAGGGAGGCCCCTTGTGGAGGTAAGCTGACCACAACATAAGAAGAACATGGAGACACTCCCCAGGGACTGTATTTAGGAGAAGTCCTCTTCATCAGGGTGGGAGCATCTAAGAGAGTAAGCCAGGGCGCCAGCCTCAAGTGAAGCGCAACATACACATGCCTTAGGGTTTCACTGCCCGCACAGCCAGAGCCCAGCTGTCACATGTTTGATTGATGAAATAACTACATAACTGCATTTTCTGAAGCAAAACCAACCAGGTGTTCTGGTGCCAAGTAGACAGGATTCTAAGGGATTCAATGAATGGCAAGTAATAGTACCTATCTCACAGGATTTTGGGAGGAGTTAAAGGAGTTAATATATGTATTTGCTGCAGGTAGAGCCAGAGAATGTGGAAGCGGTTACGGGAAATAGAGATTAGAGGAAGGCAAGCTCATAGTCATCCCTTAAAACCCTGCCCTGGCATCCTCTCCCCTGTGAATCCTCCCTGAGCAATGCAGTTTCAGTTTCTTCACTGCATGTCTCACTCCGTACTGTGATTGTCCTTTCTTTTCTCTAAGCTTTCCACTCCCTGAACCCAGGGACTCTGATTTTTCCCTCAAGCAGCACTGGTTTCCCTGAACTGAACTGGCTAAAGCTAGAAAGAAGAATGGCTTTGATATGTTGAAACTGTTGCCATCTACTCCTATTTTCCACTCATTCATTCATTCAAAAGTCTTCGAGCTCCAATTCACGTCTTTATTTAGTTTTTGTCTTTTTTAGACAAATTTGATTGATTATAATTCTGTCTTTAATTTGGGAAATACAGGAAGGGAATGAATGGACTGTGACAATGATGATGTATTAGGATGATGAAATCAAGGGTGGTCCCCCCCATTTTCGACTCTTCCCTGCCACATTTGTGATTTTACTTTTAGAATGGAACAGTTCATACCATATAGGAACACTGTATTTGAGGCACTAAAATAAATGGAATTATAATAAAGTATAAAGAAATGAAAATGTAATTTCTGTTGTAAGAAAGGATTTTTATCCCTATAGAAAATAGTTCTACCTGCCCCGTTCTACCATCGGTTACTTAGAGCTGAAGTGTGAGACGTAAGTGGCACCAACATCTGAGAGGTCTCTCTGTGCCAACAACTTTCTTCCTCTCCAGCAACCTCAAGCTGAGTGTTTCAGGGATCTGTTTGGAACACTGGCATCACCCAGCATCACTGGCCTTCTGTAACCTGGGCACTTTCCAGTGTGTTCCATATTGTCAATATTCCTCAGCTTCCTGGACTCCTGCCACAAACTGGAAAACTGAGAGGCTGGACAGGAATTAACGGGAGTGCTCCCTGCAGAGAGAAAAAAAAATCCCCGAGATGCTGAGGCAGTGTGGCTTAGCTCATAAAACCTGGCTCCATGGTGACTCCTTTTTTGGATCCACCACCCAGCTGACGAGCCACTATCTTGGACCCTGGACCAGGAAGAGGTGAGTTTACTGAGGATGCACCACACAGAGTGATGTAACAGCAGGGTTAAGTCACCCATAGGCCCGGAGACCCAGTCATAAAATAGCTAACTGTATACCCAGCCGGGGACACTCCCTTTGGAAACAAAAAAAAAAAAAAAGAGAGAGAGAGAGATTTTTATGCAAAAACAGCTCCCTGGATGACAAGGGGTGGGTATAAATATTTAGCTGCTGGTGTAATGTAACTTTAGAGCGAGTTGAAGACTGAGGCTCTCTGGCTCCAGGGAACTCCGTGTCGCTGGTTTGAAACCTCTCAGTCACCCCTGGTGAGGGGACCGGGCAGTTATTGGCAATTCTGAAGTTCTCAAGGTGCAGATCCCCACAAGTGTGCTTGTCCGTACCCTTCAGAGGCAGCACGGCCAGCTGTGAGGTGAGTTGTCTTCATTTCTGGGGAAGCTGCTGTTTTGAGAGGGCTTTGCTTCTTCCTGTTTGGGGACGTTCAGAAAACTGTGGGACTTTTCTGCCTACAGAGATAAACTGGTGGAAAATCTAAGAAATGCCAACATGAGATTTGGTCATTTGAACTGGGCATCTTGTTCAGATTTTTTTTTCCTGCAAAATTTGCTGTGGTTGCTACATTTCAAAGAAAAATTTTTGGAAAGTGGAGAGTAATCTGCCGAGAATTTTTTCTTTTTTTTACATTGACCATGATCTCCAGTCCTTGTAACATATACATTTCCCCTCCCAAATAAATTATGTTAAGGTGGATATTATTAAGCCCATTGTATGGGTGAAGAAATGAGTCTCATTTAAATAACTTGACCCAGGTCATGGAACTAGGAGAGCCCAGATTTGAAGCCAGGTGTGTGGTGGGCCCCTAAGATTCTTACATGGGCGACATCACCACACTGGCTCCCAATGCAAAGGCTTTTCCCGCTGGGGAGGTACACTGTGGGCAAGCCTGGATCAGACCTGGGCCTCCACTTTCATCTCCTTTTTTGGTCTTTTTTAAAGGCAGGTTCCCCAAATATTGAGAGTTGAGTGCATTTTTCTGACAAAAAATTATCCCTCCCCCATAATAAAAGAAAAAAGGAACAGGTGGCAGCGTTGACAACAATTGCAAAATCTTAACAGAAAGGCAGCTACAATGTACCTGCATTCCCCAGTGACAGGCGGAAAATGATTGCTAATCAGAGCTGTTAGAAACAGTCCTGTGGGGCCAGGCAGAGGTGCCGCCCCTGTTTCAGGGACTGGCAGGCTCCTCCCCACCTTGCCTCAGGCCATCAGTGAAGATCTTCCGGTAGGTGGGCCAACAGGTCCCATTCAGGAGGCTCACAGGGGATGTGCTTGGTCCTTGTTGAGCCACGAGTCCAGTGGTTTTCCTTTAGGTGGTTGTGTGGCTTTGTAGATTGAAAGTCTATGTCTATGGGAGCTCCAAATGCAACCCTAAAATAGGAACGGAGGTTGCAAGGCATTGACCAAGTGGCTGTTCAGGATTTCTGTTAGCTTTTGTACTGACTCTTCAGTCAACTAACCACACTGAGAAGGCCCGGCTCTTAAACTCTTCCTCAGCCTTCCATCACAGCCTCCTTCTCCTTCCTCAGCCCACAGAGAAGAACTTCTGAGTTTAAACCCAGAGAAGTGACGTGCTTTGCAAAACCACAGAGATGGCCTGTCCCTGGAAGTTTCTGTTCAGGACCAAATCCAACCAATTTGATTTGACTGAGGAATTGGACATTAACAACAACGTGCAGAAAGCCTGCCAGGTTCCCTCCAGGTAAGCTTTTCCCTGCTGCCACCTCCTACTGTTCTCCTCTCGGCTCCCCTTCTAGGCTCTGCCCTGCATACTCAGAATTCTTCTCTGCTCCTGGCTTCTCACCGGAGGTCTGCAGTTGCCAGGTGCTCCTTGGATGTCCCTGTTGGAATTCGATGCAGTCATTGTTTATCCGCACCTCAGTGCACCTGAATGTGTGAAGAAGGCAGGCCCTGGGAAGAGAATACAGGAAGGGGATATAGAAGACCTGACTTGAGCATGGGAGGCAGTGGAGTCCAGTGGTTAGAACTGGGGTGGCATCCTGGCCGATGTCTGTTCTGATTTACCAGTGTGTATGCCTACCTGCTAGTTAGATATTTTGAATATCAACCTGGTGAGGAGTAGTACCGGGATGTTAGACAAACTGTACCCAAGCCCTTTGCTGGGCCGTCCTGGCTGACCCCGTGCAGTCTCTCATCATCTGTGTGACCTAGGGCAAGAGAACCTCTCTGAACCTCAGATGCTCTCACCTGCACTATGGGGACACCACGGTGACCCATCTTGTAGCATTTTGAGGATGAGCGTTTTGAGAGTATGCATGCAGAACAGTTAGCAGCGTGCCCATAGATAGCAGGCACTCAATAAAAGGGAGGGTTTATTATCACTTACTGAGCACTGGCTCTGGGCCAGGGGATACAGGGCACTTCACAGGTACTGCCACTCAACTGACCTCTACTGGGGCTCAGTGAGGTACAAACCATTGTCTCATTTTACAGATGAGGAAATAGAAACTCTAAGCGTCACATAGCTGGTGATTAGAGTTGGACTTTGAACCCTGCCCATTACCCACCACCTTCCCCCACCCCAACCCTACAGGAGAAGAAAGCCTGAGGCAGAGCTGAGAGACTTGGTCGGCCAATCTATCAATGAGGGGACGGGCTTCTGTTGCTCAGAGATGGCCTCTGACTTGAGGTTGAGGCTTGCTTCTTCAAGTGGAAAGACAAGTCAACGTGCTAAAGCATGAAAGCTGGAATCAAACCAAAGCCACACAGGGTGGCCACACAGCCTCCCAGCGCCACAGCCCCAGAGGAACCCTTGCCACTGACGACAGTGGGCAGGGCGCCCCCTGCAGGCAGGCAGCATGGCAATCCACAAAAGCAGTGTGAATAGAGTAAGGCTTGGGGAGACCCAGGTGGCTTTACCACTTAACAGCCCTGTGACCCTGGCCTAGAATTGCAGCTTCCTCATCCATAAGAAGGGGGTCGGAAGGCCTATTTTCTGGGGTTGTGGTAGGAGATTATGTGTTTTCACACATGAACAACTGTGCCATGTGCCCGTCAGGGAGACGGAGCTCAGTAAACGGCATCTGTTGCCGCTGTCAGCGTTGTTACTGCTGTTGGTGGCAGGACAAGGTTGAGCAGCATCAGACTCCCCTCTAACAGCATCACAGAGGGGAGACAGCCCGGCGTGGACTTGGGAGAGTGAGTAGAATCTGAGGAGGTGAAGAGAAGTGGAGACATTCCAGGAAGGGGGCAGAGTGGGCAAAGACTCAGAAACAGAAGCCAGCCTGACTGTGCTTGGGTAGGGGTGAGGGGCTGGGATAGGAGATGCCAGTCCGGATCATGGAGGCCTGAAAGCCGAGGTGAAGATCTGGACTTGCTCTGTTTGGCAGCAGGGAGCCATAGTAGATTGTTGAGCAAGATCATCCAGGTAGAGTGTGTGGGCTGAACCAGAGGAGAGAACACTGGAAACCAGGCAGTCTGGGCTGTGATGGCCAAGGTGGCCAAGAGATCAAAGGATGAAAATGCAGGGTAGGATAACCACTAGACGTCCTCCTGGCACCCCAGACTCAAATGCTGCATCGCTTCTCCCAGGATCACAAGAGGGCCTGAACCCTGAGATTCTGCTTCGACTCTTCTTGGTCATACTTTCCTTCTCTTCACCTCATGGCTGCAGCCCCTGCCAGCTGGCCACCCCCAACTGCAGCCTTCACACTGGCTCTGACCTCTTTCGCTCCAACTTGACTTCTAGCAAGTCATGCGTCTGCTCTAGAGTCTGCAGTGGCTCTCCATTGCCTGTTACCACACTGAGGCTTGACTACAGGGTTCTGTAGGATCAGCTTCCCCAGACAGAGGGTCTATCTCACCTGACCAGCCTGCCTTCCTCAATTTTCCAGTGTCTGTACACAGCACATTCCTCCCCTGATTCATCCAGACCCAGTCTATCCCCTATCTTTTGAGATCATCCTGAATCCCCTCTCCCCCTCTAGCCTTTACAGTGTGGCCTACAGCCTGTAGCCCTGAATTCCAGACCCTCTAATAGCACTGACTTGTGATTTGGGGCCATTCAGACCTGGGTTGTAGATTGACCTGAGGCAAACCAGCTGACTTACCCCATCTTTTTAAGCTAGGCTGGTAGAAATTTCAAATCAGATATCAGAGATAATAGAGAGAAAAATAGCACACATTAATTCATTTAACCCTTCCAGCAATCAGTGAGGAAGGAGCTTTGTTTATCCTCCTGCTGTAGCAATGAAGACACTGAAGGCTACAAAGTTAAAGTAATTTTTAAGATCTCACAGTTTGCACATGACAGAGCTAGGAGTCAAGCCCCAGCAGTCTGGCTAAGGACCACTACCCTGCCTGCCCTGCTTTTGGTCCTGGGCATGTTCCAGTCCATTAACAATGATTTGCTGAGGGCTACCCCTCTGGCACTGAGGGTGGGGGGGTCGTGGAGATATCAGTGAAGCCCTTCTGTCTACCAATTAAGTAAATAATAAATTGAGCCGCTTATTAATTGAAAACCCAGCAGCTAAAAAGAACAGATACTGTTTATAAAGTCCTTATTACTGTATCAGTAATGAGGCAGGAACTATGATTAGCCTTATTTTACAAGGTTGAGTGACTTAACTAAGTCAACATCCGGAAAGTGGTAGAGCTGAGGTTTGAACCAAGTCTAAACTTATAACCTCTACATTCTACGGTCTCTCCCTGAAGGCCTGCTATGTGGTGGGCTGAGAAAGGGACAGAGAAAAGAGACACAATTCCTGCTGTCAGGGAGGGAATGGGGGAAAATGATGTCTTCCTCACTGGTTTAGGGAGGAGTACACAAAGATTGGGATGTTAAAGAGCTTTATAAATTGGAGTGGGGTGGGGTGGAACAGAGAGGTAGACATGAAGTTATAGGAGAATTAGGGGTCACTGGGATCTCTTCTGAGGATACTGCGGTGGTGGGGGGGCTGGCTTGGCTGTAGAGTGGGAATAAGTGGGTGGGAGAAGGCTTTAGGGAGGAGGTAGGTCCAGCTGGACTGCACCTACAGTAGGGGTCGGGGGTGGGCAGGGAGGATGCTACTGGAAGAGGAAGCAACAGTACAAAGGGGATTTTATCCTGAAAGCAGCAGAAGCCAATTAATATGTTTTGATTTTGAAAAAGTAATTTTAAAATCCATCAGGTGTAATAAGACCAAGAATATTATATGTGAGTAATAGTTCTATATTTTATGTAAACAAATGATTAAGAAGTGAACATAGGGTGTTTGTATGTTTTTGAGACAAAGGCAAAAGTTGGAAACATCTAGGTGCAGATAAATGAAATCCAGGACAAAGTTAAGCTGGGTTGCAACTGACTCAGAATAAATATGTACCCTCTTTCATTCCACTTTAATTTGGGTTTAGGATTAAATACGCTGAAATAGGTCCAGGACGGCTTCCTGTACTTGGAGGTTGAGAGCTGCTGCCCTGTCCCTGTCTGGACCCTGAGAGTTACCCTGCTCCCAGTGTAAGAAGCAACATACAGATGGAGCAAGGTCGGGGGCCCTGTACCTTCCAGGTAGTAAGGACCAGGAGCCTGGAAGGGACCTGAAGGGGCTCCTGGTCCAACTGCTTCCTTCCCTATGTCTCCCACTAAAATTCACCCCCCAGCTCTATGGGGATTTTTAAGCTTCTTTCCTAGAATCACACTGAACATGAAGGAAAGAAAGCACTTCTTGTGGCAGCCCTGTAAGGTAAGAGAACTTGGGCAGTGGCCCTGGGCGGCTGTGTGGCCTTGGGTAAGATCCTTAACTTCTCTGAGCCTCTGTCTACTTTCTCAGTCAAGTAAGGATGACAATATAGAATTGCCTTTTCTCACTGGATTCAGTAAGAGGTAGATGAAATTACAGAGAGGAAAATTTGCTTTGTAAACTAGAAAGCACTGTACAATGGGAGCTATTATTACGATCACTATTTCATGAGGAATAGCAAAACCAAGCCTGGCCAGACTTGCCCCGGGGCAGCCCAGAGACAGTCCAGTGGCAGACTTCCCTGCGGAAGCCCGCTGCAGCGGAGGCGCAGGGCGAGGGGTCGAGGCGACTGCCTGCGGAGCGGACTCTCTGGCCCAGGGCCAGGCGCTGGGTGAAGCCGAGTCGGGGCGCTTCGCGGAGTTGGCGGCTTCTCCGGCTCGCTCCGCCCCGGGACGGGCGGGCGCTTGCGGGGTCCGGCGACGATAAAGGGGCTGGCGCGGCGCGGTGAGGGGCGCCCTTGGAGCTGCGCCCACGCCGGGGCCATGCGCGAGGGGCTGGGCGCGGCGTGCGAGGCCGCCCGGCCCCGGCTCTGCCGGCTCCTCCGCAGGATCCTCCGGCCGCAGCCCGCCTGCGGCCCCCGCCGAGCCAGGTACTCCGCCGGGCCGGGTCGCTCTGGGAGGGAGGCGCGTGGCGCCGCGCGCGGCCCCGGCTCAAACCTCTGCGGCAGGGCACTGACCCTCTGTGAGCTTCAGTTTTCCAGGAAAATATGAGGATTGGGATATTCGCTCTGTAGGAGTCCGATGAGGACTTACTAAAAGGGTTTTCCTCTTTAGTGCATATATGAGGTTGCAACTCAGTAGCCACAAAGACCCAGAGTAGCCCCACATGCACCCTCGAGAGGCGTCTATGCCGGCTGGAGTAGGAACTGTGGATGTTTCAGCACTTGGGAACTTTCTAGATTTTTCAGCACTGGGGCTACAACACCCTTTAGGACAGATATGGTTAAGAGAGCAAAGAGGTTGTTGTTTTACAAATAAGATCCATTTCCCAGAGCGCCTCCTCACCACCTACCTTTGGTGTTTGGAGAGGTGGGCTGGTGGGGAGGAGTAGGAACCAAAGGGGAGTCAGTCCCCAAGCAAGCCACAGGCTCAAGCGCTTGTGGATAGTCCTGGGTCTAAACAAGGGCCACACCCCAGCTCTCATTTTGGCGGCAGGTCCTTAAGGGTCCTCCGTTGCCAGGAAGGGCCAAGCAGGACCAAGCACAGCTGTGGGTTTAGCCAAATTGCACATATCTGAATGGACAATGCAATAATTTGGCAATGAGTATCCAGATCCTTACACTCACCGGTTTCTGGGGACCCTATCTCCCGGCATCTAGCCCAAAGAAATCCACTAACTGGGAGAGAGAAAGGTGAATGTGCATGGTTTTGTTTATTCGTTTTTCAAATTAAAAGAAATTTCCAATCATGAAAGGAATTTATGGTCACAGTAAAAAGGTGGAAAATGCAGACAGGTATAAAGAAAAATTCAAATTATTCATGATCTTATCACTTAATACTAGTCACTATTAACATGTACTGGCATTTCCCCCAGGTGTTTTTCGGTGCTTGTGTGTATAAACACACACACACAAATGCACATACACACACACAAATGCACATACACACACATACAAATGCACATACACAGAGAGCCAGCAGCAGTTTCAGGCATTATTTGTAATAGTGGAGAAACTGGACACAATCTAAATAATCAGCCACAGGTGGTGGGGTCAGGCTCACTGTGGTCCATCTGTATAGTGGATTTTCACGTAGCTTTTTAATATCTGGGGACAATAGGTTAAATGTACAAAGATACTGTTTCTCAGTCTAAAAGTTACTGTGGACCAATAAACTTCTCAAATTCTCTAGTTCTAGACCAGAAGTAAATGAGAGGAAATAATAAGCAAGGTGGGGCTTGGGGGTGAGGGGTATTGGTAAAAGGCTGAGAAGAGCAGTAAGGCATTGTCTCCCTGAGGACCCCAGCCTCAAAGCATCTTCTCATTTAAGCAGCCCCATGCTGCCTACTCAGCCATGGCTTCCCTGTTCCAAATGTCCAGATTACCTTATGGTTGGCTTCTGGTGGGGCACACCTCCACACCAGTGGGGTGATGACAGCCTGTCACATGGAGGGTGCTTTAAAGGGCTGCTGAATCATGGATTCAGATAGAAGCTGCCTCCTTTTTCTTTTCTTTTCTTTTCTTTTTTTAAATAGAAGTATAGTTGATGTACAATGTGATAGTTTCTGGTGTACAGCCTAATGATTCAGCTATATATACATATGTGTGTGTATATATATGTATATACATATGTATATATATATTCTTTTTCAGATTCTTTTCCATTATAGATATAAGATATTGAATATACTTCCCTGTGCTGTACAGGAGGACCTTGTTGTTTATCTATTTTATATATAGTAGTATGTATCTGCTAATCCCAAGCTCCTAATTTATCCCTACCCTCTTTCCCCTTTGGTAACCATAGGTTTGTTTTCTATGCCCATGAATCTGTTTCTGTTTTGTAAATAAGTTCATTTATATCATTTTTTTAGATTCCACATATAAGTGATATCATATGCTATTTATCTTTCTCTGTCTGACTTACTTCACTTAGTATGATAATCTCTAGGTCCATCCATGTTGCTGCAAATGGCATTATTTCATTCTTTTTATGGCTGAATAATATTCCATTGGAAATTGCTTCCTGATACATAATTTCTCTTAAAGGGACACTACCTATTTATAGTTATAAATCATATCATGTGACTATACTATATATAATTAATTACATAATGCTAATATAGATAGTCATTACGTTTTCCAATAATAAAAGCAACCCATGCTCATTTGTCATTTTCTGACATCACAGACATATATAAGGTGAAAAATGAGGGACCTTTGTAGTACTTTCTAACCACCTTTCCCCTTGGATGTGTGCACACCTCAGAAAATACTGCAAAGAATGCAGAACACAAGGAACTTTTGTACTAAGGTGCCCCACAGTGTGATTTGCCCCAGGAGGAGGCGTGCGTGGGGAGTGACCACTGGAGGGGTGCTCACGCAGCCTGTTCTCTGTAGCATTTGCCGGGAGAGCCAGCCTGAAATCCCAAACCAGAACCAACGTTTTCTGTGTTACTTCAGACTATTACAGCTTTATCCTCATCAAAGGACGGGCAAAATTCTTTTAAATCTGTTGTTTTCAAACAAATATAACCAATATATTTTTTCCTTTTAGTTTTTTTTTTTTGGTGGGTGTGCTAATTAAGTTTATTTATTTATTTATTTTTAGAGGAGGTACTGGGAATTGAACCCAAGACCTTGTGCATGCTAAGCATGTGCTCTACACCACTTGAGCTATACACTCCCCCTAACCAATATATTTTTTAAAGTGTCCTTATCTTCCAGAAATACTGAGATATTTATGGATGACATGACATCTCAGACCTGCTTTAAAATGATAATATGTCCTGGGAGAGTAATGTTGAAACAAATTGGTTGTGGGTTGATAACTGTTTAATTGGGTTGAACCTGGTTGAAGTGTCCACAGGGGTTTATTACACTCTTCTTGCTCCTTGTGTATGCTTGACATGTTCCATAGTAAAAATTTAGAATAAGTAAATAAACCAAGATAGATCAAGTGTTTTAAATGAAAAAGCGTAAGTCCCAAAGAGGGAGTGGGTGGTGGGCAGTCCTGTTGGCCTGGGAGGCCAGGGTTGAAGGAGCTATTCTCTGCCAACCCAGCCCCGCACCGTGTTTATACTTGGTGTTTGAGGGGGGCATCTTCACAGAGCTTCTGTGGGTCACCCTTTGGGCTGTTAGCTTTGGCTCAGCTACCCCCATGACTTTTTGGCTTTGTAGGGGGAAGGCAAGGGAAGAAGAGGAGGAGGGAGGAGACTGATAGTGGATCTGCTGACTCCCTCCCCCACCACATAGACTGGGAACCATAATATTCACTCCCACCCCTCAGACCTCAGTTTCCCCCTCCATCAAATGAGGGGCTGGCAGAGGAGCCTCTGAGGTTGCTCTCTGCCCTGATACTCCACCTCATGATAGCCATTTCCTTTTGCAGTCCAGTGACACAGGATGACCCCAAAAGTCACAGCCTCAGCAAGCACCGGGATGAGTCCCCCTGGCCCCTCACGGGGGCGGTAAAGGTCAGTGAGTCACTCGAGTGTGGGAAGCCCCTTCCTCCCTTGCCCAGGCAGATGCCAGCTGAGCATCCTGGTGGGAGCTGGGATCTGGGCAGTGAGTAGAGACCGGGGGGACACCGGTGGGGGTGAGGAAGAGCTTTGAGAGAGCAGAATGATCCCTGGTAATCAGGAGTGGTCACCCCCCTGCACTGGCACCGGGGAGACCTGCCTGTGTAGGCTGGCAGGCCTGGGTGAGAGCAGACCACTCAGGAAGCCAGGAGTAGGCCATTTGGAAATAATCCCAGACTCAGCAAGCTGAGCTTCTGGCCGCAGCCCCCAGGCTGTAGCCCACCGGTTCTGTCTTCCCTAAGTGCTTTGGACCTCAGCCTTCCAGAGAGGTGGGCAGAGAACTGTTTTCACATTCTTAAATGCCTTCGTGGAAGGCAGTGATACATTCTTCCTTGTTCTGATCTCTGTTCTCAACAGTAGTGGCTGTGACAGTTATCTCTGTCACATCTCTTAGTCCCTCCTGTTGCAGTTCCTCTGAGGGAGCACTTGGCAGGGTCTTGGATGAGGAGAGAAGTCTGGCCAGTGGCCCAGGCACCTGGAGCTCTTAGCAGGCACCGGCCCAGATGGCCAGGCTGCCGGGAAGGGAGGAGGAACATGGTCCGACACCCTGACCTGTGTGCCTATCCACAGCTCCCCACCCATCCAGAGCCCAAGCAGGGCCTGGGAGAGACCTGTGGAGTCCTGGGGTTGGAGGCATTTGGAAATCCCTGGGCTTTCTTCCTTCTTAGAAATCTCCAGAATCCCTGGTCAAGCTGGATGCATCCCTATGGGCCAGCCCACAGCATGTGAGGATCAAAAACTGGGGCAGCGGGATGACTTTCCACGACACACTTCACCAAAAAGCCAAACGGGTGAGAAGGCTGGGGTGGGTCTTGGGAGAACCACTTTTGTCCCAAGCCAGTGAAGCCATCAGGGACTTTAATGAATCAAACAGATGTTGCCCTGGGCAAACCAGACAGTCATCTGCTTGGGCAAAGGGTGGTGGGAACAGACTTGTTGCTCACAAATTATAGTAGGAAGTAAATGATGCTAACACCCTGTTAACCCACCCGTGGATGATGGATAACCCAGAGGAGAGATAAACGATTATAGGAGCAAATAAATTCTTTCTTAGAGAAACAGATTCCAGCCTTGTATCAGGGAGAATTTTCTAACAGAACTGCCCAAAACTGGACTGAACAACATTGTAAGGTAGTGAGCTCCCTGTCACTAGAAGGATTCAAGTGCTATTTGATAGGGGGAGATTGAAGAGGGGTTCAAACATCCAGTAAGTAGTTGGACCAAGTGACTTTGAAGTCTCCTTGTCTTCCCAGTTTCTTATTCTAACATTAGAATGCATTCTGCCTTTGTAAAGTGGGAAAGAATGGAAAATTTCAAGCCCATGAAAGCATAATCATTTCCTATACCTTCCAGAAATGATCACTGTTAACCTTTGGGTGTACTTCCAATATTTTTTCTGTGCCATCCCCTGAATTGGGGATTTGCACCTTCTCAATTCATTTTGACTGAACAACAATAGTGTGTTCCCAGGAGTCATATCAGCCTCTTTAAATGAGAAGGTAGTTGAGATGTTCCCAGGAATCCAGCTGTTGCCTTTGCTCTGGGGCTGGGGCTGGCTGGGGAGCAGGGCCAGAGACTGAACCCAGGCTGGTGGGAGCAACCCCAGCTCACATCCACTGCAGTTCAACCAGGAGAGGAGAGGAGATATGGGTCAGGGAAAAGCCTGGTAGACTCCAAGGAGGAGGTGCCACAGGGATGGAGAGGGGCAGGGAGCTGGAGCAGACAGAGTGGACAGAAGTGGCCAGGAGAGCTGACCCTAGAGGAGGATGGCCATCAACGCCTGGGTCCAGGGACCACGCAGCCAGCCTCACCACTGCCTCTCTTTCCAGGATCTCGCTTGCAAGTCCAAGTCTTGCCTGGGAGCCGTCATGAACCCCAAAAGTTTGACCATAGGACCCAGGGACAAGCCTACCTCCCCAGATGAACTTCTACCTCAAGCTATCGAATTTGTCAACCAGTATTACAGCTCCTTCAAAGAGTAAGGCTCGATTCCTGCAGCATCGCTGCCTCCCCTTCCCCTGAGCTCTCCTTTCTCCTGCCACTTCTCTCTGACCTTAGACTCCTTTCCTTCCCAAATATGCAGTGGACCCAGGGTGAAAGCATAGTTTTCCAGGGAAAAGACCCTGGATAGGTTCACAAAACCATAAGACAAATAGGCATGGCAATAGTGGTTGAAAGCATAGGTTGGGGGCATAAACATTTGAGTTTGAGTCCTAGCTCCACCTGTAACCAGTCCTATATCTTTGGGAAATCTGTTTACCCTCTCTGTGCTTCAGCGCCCTCTTCAGTAAAGGTTAGGGGTGGTGGGTGATGATGGTTCATAAGATTGTTGTGAGAATTAAGCATGTTTGGAAGAGGGTCTTGGCACAACCTCACCTTGATTATGAATCGATGTGCAAAACCTCTTATTATGAAATGTCTGAGAAAGGACCTTTGAGACCACCGAGCCAAGCCCTCCACTGCCGAGTGTGAGCAGGGAAGCCCAGTGACAGCTAGAGTTTCATCCCAGCTAAAATTCAGGCCATTTGACTTGGAGGGAGCTCTCTGCACTGGACTCTGTGTTCCCAAGTTTCATGAAATACATGACTATTAATTTAAGCCCTTTTATATCTTTAAAATAAAAATGCACAAAGGGATTGTAAGACAGAATGGCCAAGGGAATGGATTTGCTGTTCTAGGGGCTGGGAGGAGCATGTGGCTTTTATGGTGCGGCCCCACGCGGCACTTCGCTGCATGAAGGACACGTGGGACTCCCCCACAGCGGAAAAGGGGCTCCTGGTGATGCCATGTCCCCTCTGCTCTGACCTGCAATGTCTGACCTTGAGTCCATGAAAGAGGCCTTATCATCTGGGGCCAATAGTCCTCAACTGTGGCTGCACAGCAGCCTCCATTAGGACCTTGCAAAATGCTGATGCCGGAGTCCCTGGGCCAAGGGTGTCAGGATCTTGGGAAGTGGAAGGGGGCGACATCTATGTTCTTTCCTCAGGCAGTCTAATGTGCACATGGGCTGAGAACCCATCAGGGGGTTGCTGCTGTGTGTGCTGTGTAAATAGAACCTTTACAGAAGTGTTCTGTCACTGAGAGGCCCAAGATCCTTGGGCTTTCAGTACAGTTGTTGACTAATGAGCCTTTCAGGGTCCAGGAATTTTCTTGATCAGCTTCACTGGGCCACTATATTGATGCTAACACTTACGGAGCACTAAGTACGTTCCGGGCCCTACCTCTTATGTAACTCTATGACACTGGTATCATTATCATCCTCCCCGCTTTACAGACAAGGAAACCAAAGCCCATGGAGGAGATGTAACTTGCTCAAAGTCGCACATTGTGAAGTCCCAGAGCTGGAATTTGAACCCAGGCAGTTTGGGCCAGAGCCCTTGCTTTTAATCTCAGTGTTCTAACATCCTGCTTTTTGACCCTGAAGGTTCCAACTCCCTGGGGGTCCTGTTGGTGTTTGGAAAGCAGTTGGGTGGGTGTTAGCCTGGGGAAGCTACCAGGCTGCTCTTGGTGGCTAGTCAAACCCATTTGCCTCTCACAGAGGGAAGCTCCATTTCTCACAGTCACAAATCCGTGCCTTGGACCACCCCCTACCCCAAGAGATCCTGGGAATGTGTGAATGACATATGACAGCCCATCCCCACAATTACACTAGCAGCCATAGATGCAGACAGCTGGGCCAGTTCAGTCTTCTGTGAGTGAAGGATTGTATAGTTAGAAATTATAACTTGCTGAATGGTCTTTTCAAAGCCAGTTCACTGATGCCAAAGGCCACTCCCTTTTTTTCAGAACTAATAGGCATCTTAGCATTTTTAATGCCTCAGAAATGTGACTATTTAAAAACAGTGGTAAAATAGGAAACTCTAAAGGAATTGGGTGAAAATGTACATAGTCACATGGTAACAGTACCAAGTATGTTTGAAGCATCAATTTTCTGGTGATTACTCTTGTTTTCATGCTTTGATGCAGAGCAGGGAATCTTGCTGGAAGCTTTGTTTGGGGAGGAAGGGCTTCCGGGATACGGGGCAGCATCGACCTCACCCAGCAAGTCCTTATGCCAGGAGTGTCCTTGAAGATAAATAGCGCCAAGTGTTTTGTCTTTGAGCTTTTTTCTTTAATCAAAGAAGAGTTGTCGAGACACTCTTCATCCACAGAAAGGCCATTTTGTTGTGAGTTGTCCACTCTCCTTAATCAGGAGTTCATTCCTTAAATAGTTTTGTTTGTGGCTATTTCAAACATCTTTGGTGCTGATTGGAATCTCAAGGTTGCTGTGTGTGTGTGTGTGTGTGTGTGTGTGTGTGTGTGTGTGTGTGTGTGTGTGTGTGTGTGTGTGTGTGTGTGTGTGTGTGTGTGTGTCAGGGAGAGGAAGGCAAGAGCCAGTTCAGAAATCTCACGTGGGATTGCTGGCCAAGTCGTGAGGAGGTTGAGAAACAGCTCATGGGAAAAAAACCTGTGACGTGAGACCGCACTGTGGAGGGCTCCTCCCTGAGCAGGCCCCAGGGCCCTGCAGGTTGAGTCCTGAGAGCCAGTCCCTATCTGAGCCTGACCTGGGAAGCATGCGCTGGCCCTTGACATCTCTGGGCTTGCAGTTTCCCCCTAGGGTGGAAGGTAGAAGGTTAAGAGCCTGGACTTGGCATTAGGGCTCTCTGAGTCTGAGTCCTGAGTTTGATCTTTATCACACTTACGTTCCCTGGCCGATACTTAACCTCTTGGGTATAGCAGACTAGAACAGGACACGAAAGTGCCTCCCTCATAAACTCAGTGGGACCCTGACTGTGGGTGGCTTTGCCCAGTGCCTGGCTCACAGTGAGTACTAGCTGCCGCGGGGGAGACTGACTCCTCTTAACCAAGAGAAGGTGGGCACGCCCTCCCCTGGCTGGGAGGCAGGACAGGGCTGAGGCTTGGTGGATGCTGCTCTGGGTCTTGCAAGTGTCAGAGAAGCATTGCAGGGCGCAGTGTAAAAACGAACATATGGGCTTCCTGTTCAAAAATGATTAAGAATTTGAGACGGTGACAGCAAAGCCTTAAATCCAGCATGGGACCCTTCTGAGCTCAGGGCCTTGGTCACACCCCCAGGAAGATGGCCCTGGAGGGAACAGTCTCCCTGAAAGACTTCTTGCCTTCCTGGTGTCCTCGTTCAGTTCCTGCTTCTGTGGATTGAATCAGTCTCCGTTTAAGCCCATCTCACTGTTGACCTTCCTGATGCCTTCCTGTCCCCTAGGGCAAAAATAGATGAACATCTGGCCAGGGTGGAAGCGGTAACAAAGGAGATAGAAACAACAGGAACCTACCAGCTGACAGGAGATGAGCTCATCTTTGCCACCAAGCAGGCCTGGCGCAACGCCCCCCGCTGCATCGGCAGGATCCAGTGGTCCAACCTGCAGGTGGGCTTCCTAAGACTGAGCAGGAGCAGAAGCCGGGAAGCGGGCGGGCCCTGAGCAGGTGGCTCCCAACAGCCGAGCTGAGCTGAGCTCAGGGCTACCTGGGTTCTCCCTGACCATGAGATGGGGGCTCACAGCCGTGCCAACCCCATCGTCTCCCCCGCCCCCACTGGAGTCTAGAATCCAATCTCCGTGCCAGGGTTTCTAGCTGATCTTTCTTTCTTGTGTTAAATTTGGGAGACTAAACGCCAAACCGAGTGACCTTGCTGTGATTATTGCTCATGCCTTGGGTGTTTACCTTGACTGAATTCTTGACTTTAGGAAAACATTGTCTTTCTCCTAGTCTCCTAAGCCATCTTTACATTTATTACTAAATAATATTAAAAGTAGTTGCACAGATAAATCAATGAGAAATGCCAATGAAACCAGCTCTGGCTGTAATAAAATGTGCTGGAGACCATATTTAAAAGGTGTAAAGCAACTACTGTGGGAATCCTGTTACATGGTGATTGAAAATCAGGTTTTCTTAGGGTTTGGGTTCTGATAGGGTCTTCCAAGTGGGGTTGCCTGGACTCCCCTAGAACAGGAGAAAGGATGAAGGGGCAGAGAGGAGGTGCACTCCTCTGCAGGGTGTTCAGGTGGTGGGGGTTTGGACCACTCCCTCAGTTCCTCGTGACTTAGCTCCCGAGCAACCCTGAGGTCTCTGTCCTGACGGGCACGGTCTGGGTGGGCTGTGTGCAGGTCTTCGACGCCCGGAGCTGTTCTACTGCCCAGGAAATGTTCGAGCACATCTGCAGACACCTGCGTTACTCGACCAACAACGGCAACATCAGGTGGGTGTGCCTTTTCCCAGGCTGTGGCTGGGGCCCGTCCTGCCCCCCAAGTCTGAGCCAAAGCATGCAGATGGGCCTCAGCTCCAGGAGAAACCAGGGAGAAAGAAAGGAGAAAGACTCAGGCTTCTTCAGGGGGCCCTCTCAGTGAGCCTTGCCTCCATGAGTGAGCTTAGTGCCTCATCAGTGGCCCATTTCCTTGGTTTCCTTCTGACTTGAGGCCATTTGGAGCCGGTGGGGGGATCTTTAAGAAGCAACTTCTACACTGTTCAAGGTTGGGGCTCCCCACCTTGTAGAGGGGATAAGAAGTTGGTTTTGCAGTGGATGGCTCCAGTGTGGTGGTTTTCTTAGAGGTGGGGGAGTCCCTGCTCATCAGTACCCACCCCCGCCTTTCCTTCCCCTTCCCCCAGCCAAGGAGGTCAGGGTCAGCTCGTCTGATTATTCATTTATTTTTCTGCTCCGCAAACACCCAGTGCTTACCCTATGGGGACCCAGCACAGGGCTAGGTGTGGGGGTGGGATGGGGGGTGCAGAAGTGACTAAGACCCTAAGACGCTGCTCCGCCAACTATGAACCTATGCCTTGCACTCAACAAGCACAGATTAACTTGATGTTAAAGAGAAATATGGTGCAGATAAAGAAAGGGCTGGGGCAGTGAACCCCTGAGGGAGGGCTCCCTGGAGGAGGCAGTCCCTGTGCTGGTCTGGAAGGAGGGGAAGGAGGTGCAGAGAGAAGAAGGAAGGAGAGGGTATGTCAGGAAGTGGGCAGGTTCCACAGAGGCTGGCTAGCGCTTGGTGTGTCGGGGAGCTGCAGGGGTTTGATTCAGTTAGCTCAGGTGCAGCAGACTGGGGAGTGGGAAGACAAGAGGGGGAGGGGGACCCATGTGGGATGGCTGGAAGCCCCCACCAAAACCAGGTGGTCAACAGCACTGTCCTTGTCTTGGGGAAGGTCGGCCATCACCGTGTTTCCCCAGCGGAGCGATGGGAAGCACGACTTCCGAGTCTGGAATGCTCAGCTCATCCGGTATGCCGGCTACCAGATGCCTGATGGCACCATCAGGGGGGACCCTGCCTCCGTGGAGTTCACCCAGGTACCAGATCCAGCCTTGGTGGGTGAGAGTGGAGCCCAGAGGGGTCAAAGAACCTGGGTCTGCAGACTCACAGGGCTTGTCTTGCCTCCAGCTGTGCATCAACCTAGGCTGGAAGCCTAAGTACGGCCGCTTCGATGTGGTGCCTCTGGTCCTGCAGGCTAATGGCCGCGACCCTGAGCTCTTCGAAATCCCACCTGACCTTGTGCTCGAGGTGCCCATGGAACATCCCAAGTAAGCAGGTTGAGGGTGCTAGGGGTGTGAGTTCACGTGCATGCTCCCTTCTTTCCTAAGTAAGACCTCAGCCTTCGGGCGCCTCCCTGCACCTCCCCTGAAGGCCAGCCAGCAGCAGGTGAGACCCAGAAGAGCTGGTGTTCAAGGCCCAACTTGTCACCCTTGTCTAGCAAGTCTGTACTTGTATCTTGGGCCTCAGACTTGTAAAGAGATGCTGACGGTGAGAGGGAAGCAGAGGTTTAGACAGATGGGGTTCTATGAGCTTGGAAGACAGTGATCTCAGGAGAGGAACCCTTGGAAGGCTCTGAGATTCTCACAATGAGCAGCCCAGGCCTCCTTGTCCTTCCTGCCAACTCTCTCAGCTGTCCCTCTGCTGACTGTGGTGACAGTATAGGCCTACAGTGACTTCAAAAGCTCATCTGGTTCAGTCCTTGCTCCAGGCAGCTCTCATAACAAAAATACCTCCATACATTGAGACTCACTATGTAGCAGGCATTTGGCTGGGCACTTCTTTTTGCCCCTTGAATATACTGAACTCAGTCCTACCTCAGGGCCTTTGCACTTGCTGTTCCCTCTGTCCGACATGCTCTTTCCTCAGAATTTTGTAGGGTTCATTTCTTCTTGCCAGTGAGGTATTTCCTGACTGTTACCTGCTCTGAGAAGCCTCTTCTGAACACCCAGTCTAGAGTAGGTACCCACACCCTCCATCTAATACATCACTTTTTTTCCCCCCTCTATTTGTTTGTTTACCTATTTATAGTCTGTAAGGTCCTTGAGAATTAGGAATCTTGCCTTTCTTGTTCAGCAATATATCCCTAGTAACTAGTAGGGTGCCTGACTCATAGGAGGTACTCAATTATAAATATTTCTGGAATAATTGAATATACAAATGAACAATACTATTATCTTCACAACAATCCCACAAATTTGGTGCTATTATCTCTGGTAGGGAAACTGATGCTCAGAGAGGCTAAATAACACCCCAAGTTCACAGAGTTGGTAAGTGGTAAGGCAGACCTTGAACCTCAGCTTTCTGGTGCTGGAATCCTTAACTGCTATGTTCTGTTGGGTTCTCAGCATTTAGCACAGGGTCTGTCATGTAACTGATGCTTGGTATGTTTGCATGAATGAACGCCTGAATGAAGGCATAATTAGTGAAATGTACACATGGTGTGCCAATTCACCTCTCCAACTGGGATGAACTTAAGAGATCAGCACTTGTAAAGGAGTTTTCCTGGTTGACTCTTTTTATGAAGCTTTTTTGAGGGGTTTGAAGGTGGGCCAAAGTGAAGGCCCCATTGCCATCGGCTCTGCCTCCCTGCCAGGTACGAGTGGTTCCGGGAGCTGGAGCTAAAGTGGTATGCCCTGCCGGCTGTGGCCAACATGCTGCTGGAGGTGGGTGGTCTTGAGTTCCCAGGATGCCCCTTCAACGGCTGGTACATGGGCACGGAGATCGGGGTCCGGGACTTCTGTGACGTCCAGCGCTACAACATCCTGGAGGTAATAAGGAACATCCAGCTGGGCCAGCTAGAGGTGTGGGCCGGCCGATGGGGTCCCAGGGGCCAACTCACCCCCATTTCTCTACCTCTGCAGGAAGTGGGCAGAAGGATGGGCCTGGAAACACACAAGGTAGCCTCACTCTGGAAGGACCGGGCTGTCGTTGAGATCAACGTTGCTGTGCTCCACAGTTTCCAGGCATGTCAGGTGTTTGTGGGTCTGAAGACTTTCTGATTGGAAGGTCATCTGGTCCAGCCGCTCATGTCATGCTTGATTTTCCTCTTATGGCATTGTTTATTTATTCATGCGTCAGACAATGTTGAACACCCAATTCGTGCCAGGTGCTGGGAATACAGAGACGAGCCCTCTCAGGTCTCCCAGCATAAAATCTGAATGTTTCTGGTAAACTTGAATGCTCTGAAACACTCTTCCAATAAATTGTCCCATGCCCGGTTCCTTCCCTTCATCCAGGTCTCAACGGTCACCTCCTCAGAGCAGCCCTTCCTGACCATGCCATATGAAATTCACCTTCACCCCACCTCCATCCCGTCTCTTTCTCTCATTTCTTTAACTCTGTCTTTATTTTCTTTCATAATCCTTATTAGCTCCTGACATTATCGCGTCCATCTACTTCTTTCTTTCTTTCCCCCATTAGAATGTAAGCTCCCGGGGGCAGGGACCTTGTCTCTCTTGTTCACTGCTCTACCCCTGGAGTCTAGCAGTGTCTGGCACATGGCAGGTGCTAACAAATCTGTGTGTTGTATGAATGAATGAGAGCCCACGTCCACATGAGCAATGGTTGTTCTTGCTTCCCCATCTGAGTGAAAGTGTCCACCCCTTAGACAGCGTCCACCGCACACAGCAGGTTGGTTCCTATGAAGGCCCCCTGGCCCATCATATAAACACTCGCCTTCCTTCTGGGAAGGAGCCATGAGGTGTGTGAAGATACTACTTTAGAATCTGGGACCTTCTCCACAAAGCTGGCAGGTGCCCTGGAGGCCAGACCACTGGGCAGAGCATCATTCGTTCATTCAGCAAAGTTTTATAGAGCATTTTCTGTGGTTCAGGCATCAGGCTGGGTCAAGGTTATGAGTGGTAAACAAAATAGACAGAAGCCCTGGCCTTATGGGGTGTCGTGGGGAGCTGACAATAAACACCCAGTAAACGCATGTGCTCACACACTGTTACCCAGGGCTGGTCGCCCTATGGCAGGTCAAGCTTGTGCCTGACTGCTGAAAGAGGGGAGGCAGGTCTGAGATAGGACAGGAAAAGCCCCCAGGGCTGGCCCAGCTCGGGGAGCCATGGACACACATCCTGACTTATGGGGGTTCCCAGCATCAACCCTGACATTGGCAGGATGTGGATGTGCCCCAGAAAACCTGCTGATCCTCAGCCGTCTCCTGACCGTTGCTGACCACATCCCTCCCCTGCTTGAGAGTCTCCAGGACTTCCTCCTGACCCTCCTTCAGGATCAGCTTCAAAAGACTTGGCCTCATTTCCTCATCTATAAAACAGAGATGATACTAGTACCTCCCCCACTAGGTTACTGTGAGAATTAAATGAATGTGAATGCAAAACGTTTAGCTGCACTGCCTGGCCCATAGTGAACACTCAGTAAGCATTAGTTTTGTTGTTAACATTGTTTATTACTGTCCCACCATTATCACAGCTGTCATCATCAGCTCCTGAGCCTAAAACTGGCCTGTGTGTGTATACCGTTGTGGAAGGTATGGCTGGGCCTTCTGGGCCCTCCGTCAGCAGGCTCGTTCCTGCCTCCCTGTCTTGACTCATGCAGTGTCCCCTCCAGGATTGCCTGTCTGCCGCCTAACTTGTACCCATCTCTCAAAACTCACCTCCTCCTCGAAGCTGTCTCTGAAATCCCCCTTCTCTCCCCCAGGCCCCTGTCTGAGCTAAGCCCTCTCCTCTGCCCTCTGTCAGCACCTGCACTCACCTCCATCATCGTTTCTATCAGGCCCTGTGAAACAGCTGAAGTCCTTCTGCCTCCCCTGGTTAGAATATGATCTAATGCAGTGAAGGAACCCCGTCTTCCATTGCTGTTAAGCCCATGCCTTACACAATGCCTAGAAAATAGAAATAATAATAGAGCTGTTTCCTGAGCACGTTCTATACTTTACTTGTATTGATTTATTGCATCCTTTCAACAACCTCATAGTGTAGGAACTGTTATTATCCCCATTTTACAGATGAGGAAACTGAGGCTTAGTGAGTTAAGCAACTAATAGCTCAAGGTCACATGGCTAATAAGAGGCCAAAGTTTGCACCACTCCATGAAACAAATGGCTCTTGACTTAATGAGTTGCCCCAGACCTTGTTGGGTCATTCCAGGAAGGCTCAGCCCCCTTGGCTTCTAATTTTAGGATGTGGGACCTTGTGGTGGTGTGTCTTCCATACGCTGTGGTTCCCCCAGTGCTTCTGTCCTCTTCAGAGGTGTCTAGTTCCTTCTTGGCTGAGAGAGCCACATCCCTGGGGAGATGACTCCTGGAACTCTCTACCAACAAGTGACTAAAAGGCACTGGGGTTTGACTCATCAGCATCCAGAGAAAGCCATTTGTTGGGAGTTCGGGGAGACTTACAGGCATGGCTTGAGAAGGAGGACGCTGCCCCTGAGGTGGGGCCAACGTGTAACCTGTGGGCTGACTATGGCTATGGTGACTTCTTGTGCTCGTCAGAGGCTCTGAAAGAGTTTTGCATTTGGGTGTTTGTGTTCAGCAGCGAGGAGGGGCCAGGAGGGATTACACACCCATTTTACAGATTGCCAGCCCCTCCCCTAGTCCATCTGGGAGCCCTGCAGCCAACCGACCACTCTCCTCACCCCTTGCCTCAACTCCCCTTCTGATTTAGAAGCAGAATGTGACCATCATGGACCACCACTCAGCTGCAGAATCCTTCATGAAGTACATGCAGAATGAATACCGGTCCCGAGGGGGCTGCCCGGCGGACTGGGTTTGGCTGGTCCCCCCGATTTCTGGAAGCATCACCCCCGTATTCCACCAGGAGATGTTAAATTATGTCCTGTCCCCTTTCTACTACTACCAGGTAAGAGGAGGGCCTTCCTTTCTGTCTCAAGAGCTCAGGAGTGGAGAGTGTGTGTGTCTGCACTTGTGTACACATGGATGCTTGTGTGTGTTTGTACATGCCTGTGCACATACGTGCTCACTAACACAGGACTTACAGGGGAGGATCAGGGACACAGAGGCATATTTCAAATGCTTTTCAAGGATGCTGAGGACTGAAGGAAGTACCTTTTATTGTACCTCTAGTAACCCATCACTCTGATGGGGTTTCAGCTCCTGAGGGTGACCACCACGGTGCCTGCCTGCATGGGAGGGCTACTACAGTCACGTAGCACAGTGGGGAAGAGTATGGCTCCCAGGTCAGATACATCTGTGGGTAATTCTACCAATTCCTAGCTATGTGATCTTGGTTGGGTCATTTCACCCACCTAAGCCCTGATTTTCCTTCTCTAACAGGGATGGGCATCAACTCCACAGTGGAGGTTGTTTGGCTCATATGAGCTGGTGTGTGTAACAGCTCAGCCCACTGCCCAACCTAGAATGCACTCAGTAAATGTTCCCCCTTGAAACGAGTTCATTTTCTGTCAAAAAGGACTTTGGTTAGATTTGGGGAAGAGCTTCCTTACTCTAAATGTGATAAGTAGGGTGACTGATTGCCCGGGACAGTTTGTGCCTGTTGTCATGGCACCGCCATTTACTCTCAGACATAGCCCAGTGCACCATGTGGGGTGCATATGTATACATCATACACGCTGTATGGAGTTTTCCTAGTGATAAGACACCAAAAGGAAAGAGACGCAGGGCCTCTTCCCTCCAGGGGGACACGAATGAGAACAAAAGCAGCTGACCACGTGCAGGCTCCACTCTGGACAGTGAAGCTGCAACTCTGAGGGAGACAGACAGATACAGCCCTTCCTTGGGAGGCTTTCAGTGAGGGGGTGGGGACAGGGCCTGTTCACACCCCCAGCGCACAAAGGACACAAAGGGTCCTCCATCTCTTCACATCCCCAAGCCCGAGCTGAACCCAGGCCCACCTTGCCCTCACATCTGCCCTCTTTTCTGAAGGTGGAGGCCTGGAAAACCCACGTCTGGCAAGATGAGAGGAGGAGACCCCGGAGAAGAGAGATTCGATTCAAAGTCTTGGTTAAGTAAGTGGGAGCGGCCAGTGTTGGCGTCCGAGCTCAGCCCTTCCTTCTAGTCAGCCTTTCCTTCTAGGTCTTGAAGGGCAGGTAGCAAAGAGAAAGGGTTTGGCTCTGGGAAGTCTAGACACCAGTCCCAAGGGTCCCCCACTGCCATTGCCCCAACCTTCTGTCCTCCATTTTCCCAAAGGAGCTGAGTAGTGGGTTGAGCCAGGGAGGGGAGGAGAAGGCGGTGAGTCAGGGTTGATAGCTGGTGAGAAACCTGGATTTTTCCACAACCTGCCCCACTTTATCCACTGACCCACCCATTTTCCTGGGCCCCCAGCTTCCCCTGGAAGGCTGACTCGGCACACAGAGTCCATCTGTCTGTCCCTACAGAGCCGTGCTCTTCACCTCAGTGCTGATGTGTAAGACCATGGCGTCCCGGGTCAGAGCCACAATCCTCTTTGCAACGGAGACGGGAAGATCGGAAACGCTGGCCGGGGACCTAGGGGCCTTGTTCAGCTGTGCCTTCAACCCCAAGGTAGCCAACCCAGCCTGTGTGCAGAGAAGTCTGGGAAAAGTTAAAGGGGTTGCTCTGCTTCGGGATGTCCCTGAGCCTTGGACATGCTAATGCGCATTGTAAATCTGTGGTAGAAGGAGTGATGTGTATCCAGGGACTCCCAAACTTAGTCAATCAATCAGTTTTTCATAGTGTTCCAGGGAACAGAGTTTGAGAAACACTTTCCTAATAACTCCAAGTCTCAATGTCCATGAGCTATTCTAGGTGCATTATGCTCACATTTACGGAACACCTCCTAGACAGGGTGCAGGGCTAAATGTGAAGGGAGCAGAGGATGAATAAGATACAGGGAAATAAAACAAAACCCCCAGGGTGACTAATTGATTCCATCAGTGTTGGATTTGGCCCTCCGTCACCAGAGGCCTCCCAGGTCAGGTAGGCCTGGGTAGAACAGAGAGACCGGGACCCATCTCCCCTGAGGTTAGCTTCAGGCGAAGCATTTGGGTTCCTGGGACGCCAAAGGAGTTGTCATTTCTGTAACCTGCTCATCCTGTGTTTGTGGAAAATGTGTCCACACACTCAGAAGTCAAAATTGCAGTGGGAGTGGTGGCCAGAAGGGCTCTGACTTGGGACATGCAGTGTTTTGGAGGCGGGCCAAAAGGTGTTACATGTTAGCGGTGGAGCTTAAGGCAAGGAGAAGCAAGGACGCCTGTGCTGGGCACCCAGGGGACAGAGATGATGAAGGGGACTCCCGGCCTGGGTCAGGGGAGGGAAGCACTGGAGGGTCCCAGCTGGGGAACCAAGGGCTGATGCCCACCCTGGGTGCCCTGCAGGTTCTCTGCATGGACGAGTACAGCCTGAGCCACCTGGAGGAGGAGCAGCTGCTGCTGGTGGTGACCAGCACGTTTGGGAATGGAGACTCCCCTGGCAACGGAGAGGTGGGTGGCCCAGAGCCCAGTGGTCTGGGGGCGGCAGGGCCACGAGGACCAGGGGAGGGAGCTGGCGACTCAGCATGTCCTGAGGAGGCATCAGGGAGTGAGTGCTCAGATCACAGTGGGCTGCCCCAGCCTCAGCCGTTGGCCTGCCTCCCTCAGAATCACCCCTAGATGCGTGTGCCGCCTTGCCTATGACACGCTTAGTATGTGTCAGTACATACTAAGCTGCTTTTTAAAATTCAAAAAATTCAGGTGTAAAGGAAACTTTATATCACTCTCATAGATGGAAAGCCAGCAAAAATTGGTCCCAGGTAAATCCAATGGAAGCCAAAGTTATTAAATTATAGCTCAATACTGTTACCTAACCATGGCTTGCTTTGTTTTTTTCTTTCTAAGAGTAATGAGAAGCAAGTATTAGAGAGATATTAAGGCTCATTTAGCAGCAATCTGAGACTTTCTCCCTAGAGTGCAGAAGGACAAAAAAAAACTGAAACAGGAATAACTAAAAAAATTACAGAAAAAAGAATGCTTTCTTCACATGTGGTTTGACACTATTTCTGCTGGGTCACGTACCACCCAAAATGACCTTGAGTTCCTGGGAAATCGGGGTTACTTCAGAGAACATGGGACCAGTTGCTGCTCAGACAACTGAGGCTCACGCACCATCAGAAGACCCTCTGGAGATGCCCTACAAGGCTGGCCCCTCTCTGCCGGGGCTGGGCTGTCTCGGGGCCCCCACTGAGGGTCAGGCCCACATGTGCTGCAGAGGCTGAACTTGTCCCTGAGCCCCAGCCAGGTGGCCCCACACCTAAACCAACTTCCGGGTGAGGATCTTGAGCCTTCTCCTGCTGGAAGAAGGGAAAGAGCAGAGCTTTTATTTAATTTTTTATTGAAGTAGAGTTGATTTACAGTGTTGTGTTAGTTTATGGTGCACAGCATAGTGATTCAGTCATAGGGGAAAAAGTCATATTCTTTTTCATTATAGGTTATTACAAAGTGTTGAATATAGTTCCCTGTGCTATACCGTAGAACCTTGTTGTTTATCTATTTTTTATACAGTTGTTTGTAAGCAGTGCTTTTATTAATTCTGTCCTGAGTACTCTGTGGTTCTCTCTCTTTCTAGAAACTGAAGAAGTCCCTCTTCATGCTGAAAGAACTCACCAACAAGTTCAGGTAAAGCTCTTCCCCACTCTGAGTCTGGGTTCCGGGGATGGAGCTGGGTGTGTAGAAGGGAGACTTCCCTGGGATGTCCAGGCTCAAGGAGAGCCTGTCTTCAGAGTGTCATGAGCCATGGCAGGAAAACCGAGCCCCTTGCGCAGGTCTGCAGGCCAAGCGTGGGGTAGGTCTTGGGAGCTGGTGATAAGGCCTGGGAGCCAGGGAGGATAGGAAGTGGGTGTGCACTGGTGGGTCCTTGCCCATCTGGCATGGGAGTGTGGGAGGGCTGGCCTTACAGGTTGTTGGTGCTGGGTGTGGTATGGAGTTGGCTCATCCAGTCCCCATGCGTGTCCTCCTTGGGCAGGTATGCTGTGTTTGGCCTTGGCTCCAGCATGTACCCTCAGTTCTGTGCCTTTGCTCATGACATCGACCAGAAGTTGTCCCACCTGGGGGCTTCTCAGCTAGCCCCAATAGGAGAAGGGGACGAGCTCAGCGGGCAGGAGGAGGCCTTCCGCAGCTGGGCCATGCAAACCTTCAAGGTCAGTTCACCACCGAAGCTGCCCCACAGCAGAGGCCCAGGACACCTGTGCTTGGCGTCCCGGGAGGCATGACCTCTGCCGGGTCCAGTAGCCATGGTCCCAGGTGTGGGCCGGGCTGCCCGCCCACAGCCCCCAGAAGAGCTCTGTTTGAAGCCTGTGTCCCTGGGTGGGAGAAGGTGGCTAAGACACCTCCCTGCTTTTGGGGAGCTTTGATTTAAGATCTTTCTTAATTATCCAGGTCACCTCTTTCTTAATTATCCAGGTCACCTGTGACAACCTTGTCTTGTTTCAGTGTCCCAGGCACAGTGAGCTTGGGGACAGGGACCAGGCAGTTGCTTTCTTTGGGCCTGTGTCAGTGTCTCAATAGGTCTTTACTGCCTGTGGTTGGACCCCACTGATTGAGGGAACTCAGCGAAGCAAAGTGTTCCACCCAGCAGTGGTGCTTACCAGCACCAGCTTGAGCGGGGCAGACATGGTTCCCAAGCCCGGGTCTCCTCCACACGATTCCACATCAGGAAGATGGGAGTAATCAAACCTGCGTCATGATGTGGGCACGTGGATAAAATGAGATACTGTCAATATTAGTATTCATAATAATCACAATAGCTACTATGTGCCAAGCCTGGCCACTTTTTTGAGTCCTCAGAACAGTGCAATCAGATAAGTGTACTTACAAAGTGTGCTTAGTGCTTTAACTAAGCACTTAGCTTAGTTGGAAGGACATAAAAAATGGTAGCCCCAGTGGTGGTGTTGGTGCTGCTGCTGCTGCCGGGGTGGTGACTAACACCTGTCTGCTCCATCTTCATCCAGGCGGCCTGTGAGACGTTCGATGTCCGAGGCAAACACCACATTCAGATCCCCAAGCTCTACACGTCCAGTGTGACCTGGGACCCACACCACTACAGGCTCGTGCAGGACTCACAGCCTTTGGACCTCAGCAAAGGTACCTGCTTCCTTGCACCACACAGAGCTTGTTTGCCCTTCCTGCCAGGATGGGTGTCTCTGAGTCCCGGGGCCATGGTCAGGGAGACCAATAGGACCCTCTGACCAGACGCAGCTAGTGTAGGGCTACCAATGCGTCTCTCTCTTGTTGCATCCAAGAGCCTGTTGGGATGCAAGACCAAGGGCTTGCTTTGTCTCTGAGGAAGGTGTTTAGGAGGATACCCTGGGAGGGCAGTGGGGAGAGAAGGGAACTCCTGTGTACCGGGCACTGTGCTGGGCTCTGTGCTGGGCTCTTTGACTACCTGCTGTAAGTGATCCCTGACACTCATCCTAGGAGAAAGGCACAGACAGAGAAGCCGAAGTTCAGGGAGGTGAAGCAAGTTACTAACACATGGCAAGTTGGATTCGAGCCCCAGCCTTGCAGCTCCAGTGGCAGCCACGTATTATAAAAGGCATTTTGCAAGGTGATTCCAGGCTGCAGTCTGGGAACTCTGGATGGTCCCTCTGGCTGCTGTGCCTCCATGGCTCCTCTCTTCTTGTACCACAAGTCCAGTGGTCCTGTAGGTTTCTGCATGTTTAGGATATCCTCAACTTCAGCTCTGCTCTCCTGTGGATCCCAAACCTAGAAATCACCATACTGGGGCATCTAAATTGCATTTACCAACACCTAGCAGCAGCCCAACCACCCTCTGTTGGACTAAGTGTCTTCCTTTGTGATTCAGAAACAGTAGGAAAAAGGGAAGGGAAGGAAAACCCCAAGCCCCACTGCGGGACACCCCAGGGTAGCGTCTGGGTGTAACCAACTCAGCACATGGAGGCTGCCTCACCAACGCTTAAGAGCCACATTGCCATTTCATGATCTCTCTGTCCCCACAGCCCTCAGCAGCATGCACGCCAAGCATGTGTTCACCATGAGGCTCAAATCACGGCAGAATCTACAGAGTCCGAAATCCAGGTAAGGCCAAGGACAGGGCTGATGTTGGACAATGTTCTGCAGATTTTGTTTTAATTGAGGAAAGACCAGAGCAAGTCAGACTTTGAAAGCAGAGAAGGGAAGTGTCCGCGGGCATTAGCTATGATGCCATCAGTGGGACCAGCTTGACTCATAACCCCTGTGTCCACCAGCACCTCCGTTAACCACGGGCCAGGTTTCCAGCTTGGGAACTAGGCACCTACTTCACTTCTGGTCCTTTGTGACTTAATTCTTTCACCAAAATGGGGGGAGGATGGCAAGAGAGAATCTCAAACCATTTGGCTGTTTCTTAAGCACTTGGAGAAAAAGTTTTGGCAGGGAAGGACCTCTCCCCGCCGGGTAAGAGAGTGTTATGGGTTCTCTGTAGATTTTGTTTATCTGTGCCATCCTCCCACATTCATTAGAAAAACTAGACTGTATTCTGATAAGAACCAGATTTGTGCTGGAGACAAGGAGAGGTTTGTCCCAAGGCTCACATACCTCCCAGTGGGATGCTTTATTTAGGCAGTCTGTGGTCAAGCTCTCGTGGGCTTGGGAGGGCTGCGTGGGAGGGGTGCTGCCCACCTCCTCCCCACGGAGAAGCCACAGTCCTGGCAGCCCTGGGCCCTTCTGAGCACCCCAGCCTCAGGGGACACCAGCAACCTGTGCTCATGGAACCAGGCAGGAAGATGAAAGAAGGGCACATTTCCTGGGGAAACCAGCCCACCCATCAGGGA
Source organism: Camelus dromedarius (assembly GCF_036321535.1). Taxonomy (NCBI): domain Eukaryota; kingdom Metazoa; phylum Chordata; class Mammalia; order Artiodactyla; family Camelidae; genus Camelus; species Camelus dromedarius. The sequence continues at coordinate 48,565,884 of NC_087451.1, forward strand.
AGCTAGAGGAAATCCTGGTGACATCACCAGAGGCTTCTATTCCCTTCTCCAGCCGCACCACCCTCCTGGTGGAACTCTCTTGTGAGGGCAGCCAAGGTCTGAGCTACCTGCCAGGAGATCACCTCGGAGTTTTCCCGGGCAACCAGCCGGCCCTTGTCCAAGGCATCTTGGAGCGAGTGGTGGACGGCCCTGCACCCCACCAACCCATGCGCCTGGAGACCCTCAGCGAGAACGGTGAGCCCTCTGCACGGGAGCCTTGATTGAGAGGTGGCCTCAGTATGCTCCCGCCAACCCCAACCCCTCCCACAGGCTGGGCCGGGCCTGTGCTGCCAGTGGGCAGCTAACCCTGTCCTTCCTGAGTGGTGGGCCCCCAAAGCCTGTGCCAAAGCAGCCTTGCAGATAGTCCTCGACCGACTGGCAGGCCGGCGAGAAGGGGTGCATCTTTGGGACTATCTGCCCAGCACCAGAGGCTGGGCTGTCTGTTCTTCATTCTTCTGCTTACACACCACTTTTGTTGATTGACTGATACATTGTTTCCGTCAAAATTTTAACTGGTCATATCTGTATACCAGGTGGGCTCTGGGCTACAAAAATGAACGAGACTCCGTGTCTGCCCTCAGAAATCTCACTATCTAGTACAGGAGGCAGATACACAAGATGATTATTACAATAATAACAGTAGCAGCCAGCATTTTGGGGGGAATTACTATATGCGAGTGTTTTACATGCATCGTCTCATTAGTCCCCACAGCAGATGCGTGTATACAGCTTGCTTGGTGACATAACAGAGAAATGTGGAAACAGGGTGAAAATGGCGAGCTTTGAAGTTTCGGGTCCCTGATCCATGACGTACTAGCTATGTGACCCTGGGGATGTGAGTTCACCTCTCGAGGCTTTACACCTTTATCTCTAAATTAGAGAAAATAGAGCCTTCCTTACAGGGTTGAGGTGGAGAGCAAATGAGTAGATACATGTGCAGCCATCACCTCCATTCCTGGCACCAAACAGATGCAGGAACAGAGTAAGAGTAATGTCCATTTCCCATGGGCTAGTCGACGTTTGTCCAGAAGGTCAGAGATGGCGTTTAGTGCACCCTGAGAGTCTCCTCGGGTGTGGGGATTTATATTGCATTTTCAAGTCATTCTAGTTTCACACTGCTTCCCCACTGATGGCCCCATTTATCCTCACCTTCTGTGGGCGACAGACAGGGCCATAGGTGACCAGGAGAGAGTGGCTCCTCCTGACTGTCTTCACTGGAGAGAAGACGCTGCTGTGGGAAGGGTCGGGGACCCCTTCCTGTCTGAGGGGAGGCTTTTGGCCTATGTGGTGAGCATAGCAAGGGGGTGACAGGCATGAGGAGAGGAAACTAATAAAATCAACAGTCTCGGGCCTCCCAGCCCATTGGGCTAGCTCCCTGGCCTTTGCTTCCTCAGTGGTCATGATATCTCCAAAGAATGTGTCTCCTAAAAAGATACCTCCTAAAAAGAGTCGCCAGAATAGGAAAGAGGGGGTCAGAGAAGCCAAGTCTGGCATCGTCCCCCACTGTCCAGGAGAATGTGGGAGAGCCTGAAACTCGGGTCCAAGGGAAAGAGGTAAACATTTTCATGACTGAAGGGAGACAGATATGGTTCGTCAGGTCTTCGATCTACATGAAATACTGTAAAACTCATATTTTTACCTGGTATTTACCAAGCATCTGTGTACTAGACGCTGTACCAACTATTATACATGCACTATTTCATTCAGTCCTCACACAAACCCAGTGGGACAGGTTTTGTTACCACATCCATTTCACAGAGAGAGAATCCAAGTTTCAGAGGGTCCAGTCATCCTGCTAGTAAGTGGGGAGGTAGAGTATGAACCCGTGTCTGTTGACTCCAGGGTCCACACTGTGACGACCCTGCATACTGCCTCTTGGCACTCCTTGAGACTTGCCTCCTCTATTTGGGCTGATTGCTACTCACCCAGCATCTGTTGTATAGCATCCCTGGAGAGTGCAGTCACAGGCTTTTCTCTAAATGAGCAACTGGTGTCTAGTGTGTACATCAGTCTTTGGTAGGTTTAGTTCCTGTGAGTCTGTAGTTCATGTGCATGTGTCCTGCTAAAGATCAGGTCTGGGCCAGAGAGGGACTGGACTCTGGTGTACAGTTAGTTTTACAGGATTGTGTCAACTTGGGTGAACTTTGGAGGTCTGTTAATCAGCCTTCCTTGGCAGCTCTGTCTCTGGGCACCACCTTCCTGCACTTGAGTTAAGCACATGAATCCTTTTGCTTTTCCTAGCACCAGAATTCCAGTGTCTTCCCTCCCCTGCAGCTGGAGGGTGGAAAGTGTCTGTCCCAAAAGCCTCAGCACCCTTTGGGCCTTTTTTCCATCCTGATGTCTTCCTTCCCTATCCAGGCAGCTACTGGGTCCAGGACAAGCGGCTGCCCCCCTGCTCACTCAGCCAGGCCCTCACCTACTTCCTGGACATCACCACACCCCCAACCCAGCTGCTGCTCCGAAAGCTGGCCCTGCTGGCTACAGAAGAGGCAGAGAGGCAGAAACTGGAGGCCCTGTGCCAGGTGAAGGATGGGGCTGGTGGGTGAGGCAGGGGAAGGGTCCCCGAGTCGGGGGAGCCCAAGCCTAGAGCTGGTCTTTAACCTTCAAGGGGGATCCACCCCAGCTTCCCAAAGTGCAGTTTGTCAAAAGTTGGTGGGAAGTCAGGCATCCTGTCCCGTCCCATCTCCAGGACATAATTGCGTTGAATGAACTGAATTTTTTTGAATGTCTGCAGGATGCAACCAAAGTGCACTTCCTCAGAAATTAGCTAGAAAAGGACAGTCACTCTATCTTGTATTCCCCACACCCAGAATAAGCCTGGAACTTAGGAAATATTGGAGGATGGATGGTGTGGATGAATGGATAAATGGACATAGTAACAGATGGGTAGTTGAATTAATAAATGAATGAATGAAAGAATGCATAAACTCACCTGCAACTTTCTAGGCCCAAGTTTTTGAAAAAGGCACTGGATATCATTATTACTGTCACCATTATCACTAATTATTGTGATTCCAGCCACCTCCACTGCCCTTATCCTGCACTACACTAACTTGACACACATTTTCTCACTTAATTCTCACAACATCCCCATGAGGCAGGTGATGCCAACCTCAACCACAAAGGTTAAGTAATTAAGACAGGATCCCACAGCCAGGAAAGGCATCAAGTCAAAATTTGAACCCAGGTCTATATGATTCCAAAGCCCTTCTCCATCTTAGATTATAATAAAGATTTGACTCTTGCCCACAAGTTGCTGACCATGAAGTTCTAAGCACACAAGTTAGAGACGTGTTACTCACTGGCCTGAGTTCCTACAGGAGAGGACTATTTCCTCTCCAGTTTTGTAGTCTCAGTACCCTGGACAGCGCCTGGTTCTTCGAAGTGTTTGCTGTGAGAGTGAATGAATGAATACCAGGCTGTGACAGGCTCTTCTCTCAGTGAGAGGCAGGTGCCCTGAGTCACTCACACTGCCCTTGGCTTTCAGCCCTCAGAGTACAACAAGTGGAAGTTCACCAATAGCCCCACATTCCTGGAGGTGCTGGAGGAGTTCCCGTCTCTGCGGGTGTCTGCTGGCTTCCTGCTCTCCCAGCTCCCTATTCTGAAGCCCCGGTACTACTCCATCAGCTCCTCCAGGGACTGCACACCCACGGAGATCCACCTCACCGTGGCTGTGCTCACATACCGCACCCGAGGTAAGGCCGGGGCAGAGGCTCTGGAGCAGCCTGCTCCTGCTGCTTATGGGGCAGCTGTTCAGCTCTGAGCTTCAGTCTCCTCTTCAGTTAAACACCCACCTTCCGGAGGTGTTAACAGCAGTAGGAGGTGTGTGGGAGAGATTACTGTGAACCAGGCACAGAGCTGACGTCTTTGTACATGTGTGATTGGTAACCATGAGAGATGGCTGCTGTGTGCATTTTACAGGTGCAGAAACTGAGGCACAGTGAGGTTAAGCCACTGGGTCAGAGTCACACTGGTAGCAAGTAGAGATTCAACCCAGGTAGTCTGACTGCTGAGTCCAAATTCTTAACCACCCTTCTTTCCACTGTCCAACTCCTGTTGGGACAATTTTTTTTTCTGTTAGGACAAGTTGATAAGCTCAAATGTGGAAAGCACCCAGTGCTTAATGGGAGCCCAGTGATTCTTAGTCTTCCTGATAGTCCAGCCTAAATGCAGGGATGATTCTGCCTTGATTGTTCATTCATTCACTCACTCATTCAGTGATGATTTATTTCACACCTCTCTATGCCTGGCACCATGGTGAGGGTGGAAATACAGCACATGCAGCCCCTGCCCTCTTGGAGCCTCGCATCTAGAGGGAACAAAGAAGAGAGAATCATAGAAATAGATGACTGTTGTTATGTAGGAAGAAGGAAAGCAAAGGGCACTGTGACGGCAGCAGGTGGGGGATGGGCTAACATAGACTGGCAGGTCCAAAACCTCGTCCATCTGGGCTTGGCTCCTCCACTGGATGAACCGTGCCCCCACCCTCCCTCTGTAAGTGAGCATTGCCGGGGTTGGCAAAGCTGGGGAGCTGTGTGTACTTTACTCTGTGCTCTGGGAAGTACAATTGCGCAGTTTCTAAAAACTGGGCAGAGACCTGTTGGCTCTCCTGGAGAACATCTGCGGAGGCCAATCTCAGTCCTCAGACCAGGAGAGGAGGGGCAGACACATCCTGTGAGAGCACGATTCTATCCAGAGGAAAACCAAAGGGACTTCTCAAGTTGGCTGGATGTCCCCTTAAATACTGGGCCATTGGGAAGGGAATATAACCCAGAGAAACTTGGAGTTTCCACAGGCCCTGGAGGGCCACTGGGGAGACAGAGAGACGCAGAGCAGACCAGAAGGCTCAGCAGGTTGTCCGTCACCCCTGGTTTCTACCAGCAAGGACTGTACTCATGAAGACACAGTGGGGCAGTGACTGGCCACCCTCAGGGGCCACTTTGTGCTACTGTCATCAGAGCTGAGTAGTGGGCTGAATGGAGGGAGCCCTGGAGAAATTCTTGGAAGGAACATTGGAGCAGGGGTCAGAGAAGCTGAGCTGTGACCTGATTCTGCTGCTACCTGAGTGACCTTCTCGAAGCCACCTTCCCTCTCTGAGACTCGGCTTCTGCAGTGGCACAGGGGGAGGCTTGCACGCTCTCTGAGTCCCTTTCAGCTTCTGCCAGCTCTGGTTGAATAGAGGGTGGGTCTCAGAACCAGGAGAAAAACAGCCTGGTGATTAAAGCCTGCAGGGGGCCTGAGCGGGCAGCTGGCGCAGGTGTGTCAGTGGGGAGGAGCCTCTGGAAAGGTTCGTGCATGGTGGTGGGGATGATGTCGATCAGGTGTGTGCTGTCTTTGCAGATGGCCAGGGTCCCCTGCACCATGGTGTCTGCAGCACATGGCTTAGCAGCCTGAAGCCCCAAGACCTGGTGCCCTGCTTTGTGCGAAGGTAAGCACCCCCTCCACTGTGGCCATTATGGGACCACTGGCCCCGGGGAGTACTGGGTTGAAAGGGAGGGATCTGAGGTTTAAATGCCACCCTGGGCCCCTTGATCCATAAAGAAGGCAGTGGGGTCACACTGGGCCTCTCTCTTCTAATCCCCAGCTACAGGGTGTGGCCAAGTCTCTAACAGGGACAGAGATGACAGTGGTGGTGGGGTCCGGAGTGCAGTGGGGCAAGGTGATGGTGTGCCTGGACAGGGGACATGAAACAGCCTGTGGGACTTGGGAAATCAAATTTGAGCTCATTGTCTTCTCCAGTCCCGACACCACCACCCCGACCGCACCCCCAGCTCTTCAGCCCCTGTCCTGCATGTGCATCCAGCCCAGGGGGTCTGAGGACGGGGCCTCTCTCCTTCTTTCCCCTTCAGTGCCAGTGGCTTCCAGCTGCCTGAGGACCCCTCCCGTCCTTGCATCCTCATCGGGCCTGGCACGGGCATCGCCCCCTTCCGCAGTTTCTGGCAGCAGCGGCTCCATGATGCTGAGCACAAAGGTACAGCTGCAGGGCTCCTTGGGGTGGGGGAGGAGTGCCAGGTGGCCAGCACCTGCCTGGGAGTAGAACTGGAGCTGCAAGCTGCAGCCACCCCACAGATGTTTCCTAGTCCCTCTCCAAGTTTGCCTCAGCCCATGTGGACAGGTGATCTGAACGCCTTGGGCCTCAGTTTCCTCATCAATACTAGATGAGATACTAGTGGGGATTTGAGCTGGGTACCCAGCTGGTCAGGCCTTGCACTATGTCCCGCCCGCCCTCTGGTGGCCATCCTGGTAACTGCAGCCTGCTGGGTCTCGCAGGGCTCCAGGGTGGCCACATGACCCTGGTGTTCGGGTGCCGCCGCCCGGATGAGGACCATCTCTACAGGGAGGAGATGTTGGAGTTGGCCCGGAAGGGGGTGCTGCATGAGGTGCACACGGCCTATTCTCGCCTGCCTGGCCAGCCCAAGGTAAATGCAGCAGCTGCCCGTGCAGTGGGTGGAGCATGAAAAGCACAGACAGTGGTGGGTGTCTGGCTCTCCACAAGCTCCTCACTTCTCTGAGCTTTCGTCTTCTCAACTCTAAAGTGGAGCGATGCTGTGAAACTATTACGTTCACTCTTCCAGGAGAAGAGACAGCCCCTAAGACGTTCAGGGCTAAGTCAGGGTCACACTGGGTTAATCCCCGGTGCCCAGCCTGCTGAAGGTCCTCCCCTGGGGCAACGTCCTGGGGAGAGGCAGTCCAGCCGGCTTTACGCTGAAGCACAGCGAGGCTGGAGGGTGGTGCTGCTCCCAGCATAGCCTGCTGACCGGCTCATCTGCCCTAGGGGGCATTTGCCCCCTGAGCCTGGGGAGTCCAAGCAGATTCTTGGCTCAGCAGTTGTGAGCGTGTCCCGCTGGGCGCGTCTCAGACCCAGTACTCCACGCCCGGTGCCAGGGTCACTGGGCATCTTCTGTGAAACGAGAGCAAGACTTCCGTGTAACTGGGGGAACCTGCTCTAAATTTCAGGGGGATCCCATGGACAGTCTGTGCTGAGAGGTTCCCTTTTCTAGGGTGTAGGCAGGTGGGCCCCAGAGCCCTGGGCGGGGAAATTGGCCTGATGATGCCTCTTTGAAGCATAATGGATTCAGTGAATCTGGGAGCCCCACCGGAGGACGTGGCTGTGGCCAACATTCACCTCTCCAGCCCAGCCCAGACCTGGGCTGGGCAGGGCACCAGTGCACCTCCTCTTCCCGAGCCTGATCCCTGGGCAAGGTCCTGGCCGGGAGGGTGCTCACCCCGCAGCCCCTCATGCCCCTTCACCACCTCCCTGTGGCCAGCAGGCCTGACTGAAGGCTTTGCCCCCAGAAGCAGAGGCTTGGACCCACCATCTCCTCTGGTTTCAGGTTTACGTTCAAGACATCTTGCGGCGGCAGCTGGCCGGTGAGGTGCTCCGCGTGCTCCATGAGGAGCAAGGCCACCTCTATGTCTGTGGCGATGTGCGCATGGCCCGTGATGTGGCCTGCACCCTGAAGCAGCTGGTGGCTGCCGCGCTGACCCTGAACGAGGAGCAAGTGGAGGACTATTTCTTTCAGCTGAAGGTATGCCGCTGGTGTGTGGGCTCAGGATGGAGGTCAAGGGCACAGACCACGGAGCCAGGACTAGAGAAGTCAGGCTCCGAACAGTCCTGGACCCAAAGGAATCCTAGAGGTGGCGCGAGGTCATAGGTGGTTGGGCTGTTACAAGGCCTGACTATACATCCTGGTCTGGTTGCTCAATTAAACAAAGGCAAACTTGCTGATGTACTAACAGACTCTCAGGGCCCCTAACATGCTACTGTGCATCGAGGCACATCAAGACTGGGAGAAAATACACAGCATTTCCCAACCGTATTTATCTCAGAGCCCACATTTCCTGGAGCACCCTATGGGACAAGCACTGGGCAGGCGTCAGCATCCATCGCAAAGGCTGGGGAGATGTTTTGGTGGTCCACACCACAGTGGGTACTGATGGGAGTTAAAGAGTCGAAGTGAGATTCAGGTATAACCTAAGCATGACAGTTGGGAAGGCAAATGGCTTATAAGTGTACGTGTGATGAAGAAGCTGGAGGGACCCCAGGGGCTTGTCCCAGCCTGGACCTGATGAGGGAGAGGCGGCTGCACCAACAGAGCTAACACCTTGGTCTCTGTTTTCCCTTAAAGAGCCAGAAGCGCTACCATGAAGATATCTTTGGTGCTGTATTTCCCTACGAGCTAAAAAAGGATGGGTCAGCAGGGCCGCCCAGTGATCCCCAAGCTCCCGTAGCCTGGAGGAGAAGTTAAAGCTGCCGCCACTGAATTTAATGATGGCGCCAACTCTCAACTATCTGAGGTCACAGGGCTGGGGAGATGGAGGGAAATTATATCCCCAAGCTTCACATTTGTTTCTCCATCTCCTTCCCTCTCAAACCCTTTACTTGACCTGCTACCAAGTAGCAGCCTGGACAGAGTGGAACCTCTTGTCTTCTTTGAGCCCACCCTTCCCGGGGTGGTGGAAAGATGGGGGCCTGGTCCCTTGGAGACTAAGTCTGCTATCCCAAGCCCGGCCAGTGGGTGAGAAGGATGGAGCTTCCTTGATTGCACTACTTGGAGTGATCAACAGGAGATGCTGATACACCATTCTGTGTTTAGCTGCCTGCGTACAGTTATTTATGACTCTGTATTTAAAAAAAACAAACAAACCCCAGACAGCCTCTTGGGTCTTGCCTGTATGATTCCTTGATGGAGATATTTATATGAAATGCATCTTATTTTAACCACATTGTATGTGTGTGTGGGTGTTTTGTAAGGAAAGCAGCCTGAAGCTATATAGAGTTGGGGACTGGTGGGTTCCACCGCCTGGACAAAAATCCCCCCCAAAGGGACATACCGTCTGAAATGCCCACCGGGTATGGGAACAGCACACGGAGTTTTGTGCACATCTGAAAACCTGTGGTGGGGGTGAGGAAGTGTGGGCTGGCCTGCAGGCACTAGCTGTACCTCACACAGGAAGCATCTGATGCGGGGCGTGTTGGTGAGGGGCGGTGCAGCACATGATGGTGGTTCTTTAGCGAAGGTTTAGACCTAAGACAGCGCTGTCTTAGGAAGTCACCACCTTTTGCCCTGGGGCCACCTGTTTTGTGAGAGTTTGGCCAATAATGATTTAGCCCTGGGGGACAAAGCAGGTGAGGTTCGGGCTGCGTGTCAGGGACTTGGCAGTGAGTGAAGAACACACATCTTCCCGAAGAAGAGCCCTTTAAGGGACTGAGCCCTGTTTCCTTCTCCCAGTGAGAACGAGGAAGAAACTCAGTCAGGGGCTAAGTGGGGGTCTGGCAAAATCTGGCTCCCAGCTTGGCGTTGGCCTCTGTTTTGTTGGCTCCCTGGCCCACTTCTCCCCTCCCTCACTCCTACTCGGGTTGGGTGGTTGCGGGGAGAAAGGAGCATGCCAACCGCCAGCGTCCCAGCAATGCATCTATACAACGTGGTCAAGAACGCGGTCACCTGGACCAGGGCCTCTCCCACAAACCACCTGGGGTTTACTGTGCAGACTCTGATTCAGGAGGTCTGCAGCAGGGCCCGAGATTCTGCGTTTCTAACAGGCGCCCAGGTGCTGCCGGTGCTGCTGGTGTTGCTGGTGGATGCAACCAATGTTCCAGGTTCTGTCCCGTCCAAGAAAGAATTAGGAGACAAGATGTAGTGTTAAGAAAAGTAAAGTGAGGATTTATGAAAGGATGGATAGTACACTCTCAAGGGGAACAGCAGGCAGGCCCAGGTGAGCAGCTGCCCTGAGTTTCTTTGGCGAGTTAGTTATATAGGGTGTAAAAATAATTGGGCGGAATATTCATTGAGGAGGAAAGGACTTGGGGTCATATTTCCTGATTATCATCCCAACTCCACCTTCCCAAAGGGAGGAGGGATTTTTGTCCTTATTTAGTCTAGATCAGAAGTGTCATGGTGTCACTTCATGATAGGTACTTCTGATCTGCAAGGCTAATTTTATTGAAATGAGAGCATAATGAGCAAAAGTTTACATTCGGACATTGGAAATTCCTGCCTTTTCTGACCTTTCTTTGTTGGTCTCCAGGCCAAAAGGTGTGGCCCCTTAACAACCCGAAGATTCCTGCTTTTCTTTCTCTGCCAGGGACCCCTGGTGCTTATGTATGTTTCCTGCATTTGCCTTGTGCCCCTCCTTTCTGCTCAATTCCTGTCATTTGGTCTGTGTCCCCCTTTCTCTGCTCATATCTAGCTATCTGCCTGCTCTAACGGTTGCCAAGGTACTGGATTCTTGGGGTTAGCAGGATGGGTTGGTGTTGGAGACACAGAGCTGGGCCCCCCTGCCCTGGCCAAGTGGCTGGTATCCCCCTACACTGAGCCCCTTTCCCACCATATCTTAACCCCTGACACCGGGGGCTCCGTAGTGGAACCACACAAACAGGTCTCTCTTCCGAGTCAGCTTCTCGGGAGCCCACCTGCCTCCTCCTCCCGCTGGAACGCCGGGTTCTGATGAGCCCGCCCTGCCATCCTGCCATCCAGCCTCTGGCTCTGCGCCGCCCCTCTTGGGCTCTGGTTGAGCCCTTGGCCCATCTCAGAAGCAAGGGACCATTTCCTGGGTTCTCCTCTGTTACCAAGCTTCCTGCATCAGAGCTTCCTTTTCAAGAGGCTGCGTCTCACACCCTTCTGGGGTTTGTGGGGGACCCACTGGGAGCAGGATGTCAGGATCCCCCCTGATAAAAGTGAGCCCACGCTCTCTCCTCACACTCCCCTCAGCCAGGACCTCCCCAATTCCAGAGACTCCAAAATGTCTCCAAACTCATTTAATAAACAACCACCACCCCTGCATAGGTGCCGACAAGCATTTTTCTTTATTTGAAGGACATGGGGAAAGGGGAGAACCCTCTGCTGAGAAGACTCCTGTCAGTGGGGTGTCATCAGGGTAGCTTTTCCAGAGGGTACAAGAAGAGGTCAAAGGTTGGAGAAAGGGGAGGGGCCAAGGGTACTCCCTGCCACGTGGAGTGACAGCTGGTGACTTGGAGCTGGGTGGACTTGAATGGGGGTTGGTGATGTGGTTGAGAGGCAGGTGAGGCACAGGCCTAGGCTGGGGGCTGGGGAAGGCCAGGCCCCTCCCTTTCTGCTGAGGGAACTGAACTTGGGGCCCACCTGCACGGACCACTCCTCCCCTTTAGGATCTGGGTGCTGCCCCACTGAGGAAGGTAGTCCTAGCCAGCTGCCCTCTCTGCTCCAGGCTGGCTGCCACCAGAGCAGAGCCAGATGGGGCTGTGGTCTCACCAGCAAAGCCCCAGGTCCTCAGCAGGCTGGGAGGGGCCAGGGCCAGGGCTGGGCAGGTTAGGGGTGATGAACAGGTCCAGGCAGCAACAGGGCCCAGCCCTCATCCCCAGGCCCAGAGATCACTTATGTCTGCACGTGGGTCAGCTGGATGTCACCGCCCACCTCCAGGCTGTTGATTGCGGGCAGGTTCTTCAGGCGGTGGTAGTATTCAAAAAGGTGCTGACCATCCACAGCCACCCTGAGGCCATGGCTTTCACACATGATCCACACCTAGACAGAGAGGCCCCACATTTACACCCTACCTGGACTGTCCTTAGAACTGAACGCAGGCTTGCACCTCCCTCCCTCCTTCCCGCCTTCCTCCAATGTTAGTTAAGCAAGACCCACACCTTATTGGAGCCACACCAAAGGATTCACTCTTCACCGAACATGCCGCGTGTCCTTCCCTCCCTGTACTTTTACAGATTCTGTTCCCCGGCCCAGAACACCCTTCCCCCTGTGCTCCCTGCTCTGCCCATCTTGTCCATGTGTATCACTGCTCATCCCCCTTCCAGATTCACCCTCCTCCAGGCAGCCTTCCCTGCTTTTCCCCACCTCCTGACCCCCTCAGGCCGTGTCCCCCACCCCCATCTTCACTCTCCAACTGGACCCTGAGCCTCTAGGGGCAGAAAGACTGGCTTGTGTCATCCGTGTCCCTACGATCCAGCTGATAGGAGTGCTCAGTGCCTGCACTCCGGCAGCGGCAGCCTCCTAACTAGTCCTTCCCACCCCAACATTTTCCAGGAGGCAGTTCTGTTAAACTATCATCATCCCCATCACATGGCTAACCCTAACAGCACACCCACTGGGCACTGTCCTAAGCATGTCACAAACACAATTTCATTTCCTTCTTCCATCTCTGTGAGATCAATATTATTATTTGTCCCATTTTTAAGATAAGAAAATTGAGGCACAGAGCAGCTAAGTCACTTGCTCGGGGTCACACAGCTAGTTCCAACACTTTGTATTAAAATCCAAACTCCTTTTAATGGCCCACAAGACCCTACATCAGTCATTTTCAACACTTGGGTGAGGAGTATTAGGGCATATTTTAAAATATGGGTGTACAGCCTCACCCCCTCATCAGCGTGAGGTGGGGCCAGTCATTGATTTTTCCTTTCTAGCTCTCGGGTGATTTGAATGTGTAGTCAGGGTTAAGAACCCTGCTCTGTGCAACCCGGGGCCTCCAGCAGCGCCCCCCTTTCCACTCTCCTGGAAGCCCCTGGCCTCCTGCTTCCTAGACAGGCCACGCCCACAACCCCCCTCATTTGTGAGAATAGCTACACCCTCTGCTGCCTGCAAGATCTGTGCAAGGCGGGCTCCTACAACTGAGGTCCCAACTGCTCTGTGGCCTCCTCTGAGACCCACGCCAGCCTGGGTCTCACTCATCCCTTATTCTGTTTTGCTGTCTGCGTAGTACTGCTTGTTATTCTGCAGTGATCTGTCCATGCATTCATTTCCTTGTTCCTCCCCCACCTCGATTGTAAACACCATGGGGGCAGGACCAGGACTGTCTGCGTCATGGCTGTCACTCCAGCACCCGGGGCTACCTTCTGCTCAGAGTAGGCCTGGACACAATAGCTGATAAATGTTTGTTGAATGAATGAGTGAGCAAGTGAATGAATAAATGACACTTCATTCTTGGGTTCTATCTGGCACTGATTGGCTGTGTGACCTCAGTGAGTACCTGCACTTGTGAGTCTGTTTCCCAATCTGTAAACAGCCGATAGTACCTGCCACCTACCTTGTGTGGGACAGTAGTAGTAAAATGATAATGACAGTCACTTGGTGAACACTTGTCTCTTCTTCTGGGCCCAGCCCTCACCCCAGAGGCATCTGCTCCCATCTCGATCAAGGTGCCCCCAATGCCCTCCACCTGCTGCCCCACTTGCCCCTTGAGAGTCCCTCTGAGCACTGGGCTGTGGCATCTCACCGAGAAGTTCTGGCCCCGGAAGAAGGGCATCTGTCGGGGCAGGCTTCGCTCCTCAGACCCCCAAGAGCTGTTGATCTGCGTGTTGCGGACCACGGCGTTCTCGTCAAAGCGGGGGTTCAGGTGGAAAGCGATGTTGCTCCCAGAGCGCAGGTTGATATAGAACCTGGGGGCAGGCCACTCCCATGGGCTCTCTGCCTGGAGCCAGGGGGATGGCCAGAATGACCTCTCCTCCCCCGGAGCCCTGCTCACCTCTGAGCGCAGGGCAGGATGGTGCCCGACACGATGATGCTCTTGGAGGGGTACAGCCCCCCTGGGATGGAGGTGAAGAACGGCATCGGCTGTGGGGAGGAGAAGGGCAGCAGGGGGAGCTTTGTGCCAATTTCTGTGAATTTGGATTGTCGCCTGGGTTTGTTAACTGTGCCTAATATATTTTCAAGAAAGAACTCCGTAATAACTTTACTTGGTTCAGTAAATGGCAAAGGGAGACTTCACAGAGTTCCTCAAATTAATGGCTTAAACTGTCATGAAAACAGCCTGGGCTGGACACAAAGGATGCTTGTGCTGAGAAGGGAAGTCTTACAATATATCCACGGTGACAGGAAGGTTTTAAAGGTGAAAGCTCCTTTCGAAAGTCTTCTAAGTTACTTGGAAGTTTTCAGAACTATGGTTTACTAAGGGACTGCTTTTAATTTTGTAAGCTGCCCTTCACCCCCCCACCCTGCACAACACAAACCAGACTTCTGCCTCTCCCTAAGAAACCACTTACATATGCTGGGTTGGGATACGCCATAGGTGGGATCATGGGATTCTGCTGGAAAGAGATCAGGAAGTTCAGTGTGGGAGTGTGCACACACACACACGTACAGACACACAGACACACACACACATATACAGACACATACACACATAGACATGCACACATATCCATACATACGTGCACGCGCACACACACACACACACTCGGACCCCAACACGTCCTAGAGGGGATGCTCCAATGGGAGACTGAGGTCGTGAGGCCTCAGCCCTGATTCTCCCATTCACTTTCCTTCTCCTGTCAGCCTTGGTGGGACTTCCTGCCGTGTTCCTGGATCCCAACACAGCCACCTGCCCCTCAACCCCTCCAAGGGCAGCCCCACTGACTCCATGCCTCCCACATGATTTGCACCCACAGGAGGAGAACAGCCTAAGCCTGTGGTCAGCAGTGACATCCTGGGGGCTCATCCTCAGGATGCAGGGTCTCATATCCAGATGCTGGGACCACAGCACACCCCACCAGGGACAGACCAATTTTCCTGCTGGTTCCTAGGGGACCTGCACCTTGGGCCATGGGTAAATCCAGCCTAATCCAGAATCTCCCCTGTCCTAGGAGAGTTTTATGTGCGTGTCTCCTGAGCAGAGGGCCTAGCCCCAGACATCCCCATCCTTCTTGCTGAACTACTTTCTTCCCGCCTCTGGGCCTAGAAAATTCAGCCCTTGGTTAAGGGGGGGATGTGGTGGGGTCGTGAGCTGACCAGAGTGTTCAGACTTACAGGGAACATCTGTCCAGGGGTGCTCTGCACAGTGTGGACGAACCTTTGAGTCTGGAGGAAAGAAACCGCGTTTTAACCGCGTTTTGACCAGCCTGAAGACCACCACCCGCCACCAGAGGGCACCACTCAACACATCCCCCACCCCGGAACTCCCTCCTGCCATCACCACCATAGCCAGGCGGAAGGTTGCGGGGGATGGCCTCGGCTGCCCCACGCTCCAGTGGGAGAGGCCCTGCCTCTTCCTTTTAACCCACATGAAGAACCAAAGTGAAGAATTCCGAAGAGGGCGCAGGATACTTACCATGGGAGCCGCAGTGGCTGGCCAGATCCCTGGAGACTGAAGGGGATGAGAAATCAAAATGGTGGTTAACACTGGAGCCAGGGGAGAGATGACAGCAGAAACTGCGGTAAGAAAGTTCCCCTCACACTCATGTTGCCTCCTTCCTGCTGCCAAGCAAGCCTCCCTGAGCCTGTGGCACCCAGCTTCTCACCCACCATCCCAGGTACACTGTGGTTATGCAACAGGGTTGGGGGTGAGGGTCGGGATTGGAGGAGGGGGATCATCCCCACTGGCTCCTGCAGGGGATGTAGACCATTTAGCTTCCCTCAGCTCCCAGGGGCAAAACCATTACTCCCAGTGCCATATCTCACCCATAAGGTGAAAGATAATATTTGCTGAAGGCCTATTGTGTGCCAGGCTCTGGCTTCAGCGCTTGACGGTGAGGGAGGCATCCTGTCCTCCTGTTTCTCTGGTGAGGCAACCAGACTCAGAAAGATTAGGCAACTTGCCCAAGCTTACTCAGGTAGCAAGTGATGAAATCCAAAATGGTACCCAGTTCCGGCTGATAGTGTCCACCACATCCCATCCTCTCCAGGCCACGGCCAGAGTTGGGCTGCCCTACAAAGACTCCCTGGAGCTCTACCAGTCCTGAGGCAGCATGGCAGGAGGCCAGTGCCCTAGCTGCACTGTGCCGGGCACAGGAGAACTGGGTAGAGAGACACTCCTCCCCTCAGAGTCCCCACTGCTTCCGTGGCCAAAGAAAGGGCCAGGCCCTGCTCCCCTTCCTGTCCTGGACCCTGTCTTCACCCAGCCGACTGTTCCTTTGGCAAACCACATTCCACATTCGTTAACTGAGTCTCCTGTGTGCCAGGTACTGTGTAAAACGCAGGAGGTACTTGAATAAACCAGTCACAAATCCCAGCCCACAAGGGGCCTGCGGAGTGGGGTTGGGGAGGAGTGAGGGGAGTGACGAGGAGACACACAGAAGCACATTTACAGCGGGACATGGTGACTGGCATAGCACAGAGGCGTGCAAAGTCTATGGGACACAGGGGGAGCATCCAGGGATCTGCCAGTCAGCGACAATGCCTGGAGGAGGGACATTTAAGCAGAGCATTGAAGGGCTGTTAGGGGTTGGCTGGGGGTGAGTGGCAAAGGGTGCTTTCAGCACAGGGACAGCATGTGCAGAAGGCACGGGGAGCCCGAGAGAGCCCCCAGTGAACAGTAGGGGCTGCATGAGCTTCCTGGGTGAGGGGTGAGGCCGGGAGGGAGGCTGGGGCAAGACTGGGGAGGATTGTGCATCCTCTGCAGGCCCGGCTGGGGAATCTGGGCTTCATCTAAAAGGGCGTCAGGCCTTTAGGTCTTTAAAGCAGGGGGAGGATGTGATCAGATGTGGGTACAGGAAGGTCACTGTGGAGGTAGGTGTGTGGTGGGGTGAGGGGACTAGACCATGGTCTGAGTGGTGAAGGGGCAGACGCCTGGACCAGGGTAGTGGCTTTGGGAGGAGAGGTGTTGGTGCCCTGGAGAGATAATGAGGGGAAGAAAGAACCAAGGATAACTGTCAGGTCCTGGGCTGGGGAGTGTGAATGGAGACAGGGAACCTCTGGGTGGGCATGACGGGGTCTGGAGCTGGACCAGCCTCTCAGACCCTCTGTCTTTCCTGCTGACGGCTCAGCCTCCCCAGGCCTCCATCCGACTCACTTTCGGTTTGCGCCCCTTGTGCTTGGGTGGGAAACAGGCTGGCTGGGAGAACTGCACCCTGGAGTGGGCGGGCTGCATGGGAGTCACGTGGGTGTTCTGTTAAAAGAAAGGGAGCCACAGGGTGAGGAGAAGCATGAATGGAGCCGAGGAAGAGCGGGAAAGCAGGCGCCAGGCCGGAGGGAGACAGCCAGGCAGCGGGGCAGCGGGGTGTCCAGGAGGGGCAGAGGGAGGTCAGGCCCCAGTGAGTGACAGCGGGCTGGCAGCTCCCTCTCCCGCAGGGGAGAGTTGATGGAGGGACTATCCGATGTGAGGGCCAAAGAGAAAGGAGCTATTTGCTGAGGGCCTGCAGTGGGCCTTTCCCATCTGAGGTGGGCACACACTCAGGTACCCAGTGGTGACAGTAGCTCCACCTGGGGCCCTGCAGACTGTGCGCCCAGCACACCCTAATCTTCCCAGTTTTCACAAAAAGCCAGAAATCCAGATTCCTATGTGTTATCTCCTGATCGTTTTTTTTTTCCAAATTGTAAATAGATACAACATAAAATTGGCCCCTTCACTATTTTTACGTGTGCAATTCAGTGGCATTAAGTCCATTCACCACCATCCAGCTCCAGCACTTTTTCATCTTGTGAAACTTCTCCTGACCTTTTGGATGGTGGTAACACATTGAAAAAATTTAAAACATAGAGAGGGTCACATAGACCCCGGTGTGGCCCATGCAGGCTGTTCGGTGCCCTCTGACATGGATTGCCTCACTGAATTCACATTAACGACCCATGGGGAGGCCATGACCGTGTTCCTGCCCAGGTGAGGAAACTGAGGCTGGGAGAGGCTAAGTCGTTTGTCTAAGGTCCCCCAGCCGATGTGAATGGCAGAGCTGGAGATTTGACCTGGATTCAGTTTGGTTCCCAAGCCTGGGTTCTTTCTAGAACTACAAGGCCTCCTAACCAGGATGGAAACAGAGAGTGACAGAGACAAATGGCCTAGGGGTCCTGGACACTGAGACAGGGGTTTCAGACAGAGACAGCAACACGAGAAGGACGAGACAGGAGAGCCAGAGGTGTGTCCCCAGAGTCACCTGGAAAGGAGACTGACTGGCACCTCTGGCCCCACCCAGCAGGGCCTGGGCACAGCAGGCTGGGCCTCACACCCAGCCCGGGACAGGGGCCAAGTGGACAGTCTGACCTGGAAGCTGACATAGGACAGCTGCACGGCTCCCGTGACGGAGATGGTGTTGACGTGGTGGAAGGGCACGCGGTGTTCATACTGCACAAAGAGGTTCCCGTTCACCGTCACCTGCCAGGATGAGTGCAGCTTTCAGGAGGGGAGCCCAGCCGGTGGGGGGAGCACACCTGAGCCGCTGGGACCCCTGCGTCTAGAAATTTAGACCTGCGTCTAGTTTTCACATCCACCCTCTGAAGTTGGAAGGCATCAGCCTTCAGAGCTGCCCCAATTTCAGGAACATGCGTGGGATCCAAAATGCATCCAAAAGTAATTCCTACGTGGCTCTACTTTTTTTTTTTTAGTTCTTGTGGTTGTTTGTTTTTTGCACTAGGTTTGTCTTTCTAATCCTAGCTCACCTGGGGTGTTATTTAAATATGCATAAAATGATCCCGGGGTTAGAGGAGCGGTGACCACAGGTTGCATATTGAGGGAGTGGGCACATCCTTGTTCACACAGAGAAGCACAGATACCGGTGTCCTCATCCCCACCCTCTCCCCAAGTCCAGAGACACTGCTCTGCTTGCAAAAGCAATCTGCAGTGCCATGCAAAACGAAGCCGTTAATAAAACCTGGAGGATAAAGGCTACAACAACGCAACAGAAAAACATCTGTGATCAGAGACCTGGAGTAGAAGAAGGGCTACAACAGAGGAGTGGAAATAACTTGGACTTTAAAGACCCAGGAGGTCAAGTGGCTACTTATCTAGTTCTGATTTCTGAAGTAAAAGATGCAGCAGGTGCACCTGGAGATGCAGATGAAAGTGTATAAGGAGACTGCAGCCACCATAATGCCCTTAAAAGGAAATGGTCGTCTTATCCGTACAAACGTGTTGTATACGTGACTATTTAAAGGTTCTTCACCGAGTCTGATAAGACTAGGGCAGTGGAAGGAAAGGGAGGAGAGTCTCTGCTCACCTTGAACTCCGAGCTCTGCACCAGGAAGCAGAGCTCAAACGGGATCCCCCTCTGGAAGGGCATTTGCTTCTTCCTCTCCTCAGGCCCCCAGCTTCCCTTCTGCTTGGTGTTGCAGACCACATACCCGCCCTCTTCAAACCGTGGGTTGAAGTGGAAGGCGATGTCATTGTCACTGCGGCCAGTCTGAAAGTTCACAGCAAACCTGGGCGAGGGAAATCAGATCGTGCTGGGAGACCTGGTTTGCTGCCAACGGCAGGAACGCAAGGGCCTAGCACCTTTGACCGACATCTGCCTGGGGAACCTGCCCACCACCTGCGGGGCTGGCTCGTATCCATCCTTAGTTTGTTGTCCTCTTTTTGTTCACCTAATTTGCATTTAGTGGGTTTTTGTGCAGTTACTGCATTTTGCCCGTCCAGTGTGCTTTTCTAAAACTAAGTAGAAAATGGGTAGAGAAATTTGTATTCAAGATGCAAGTTGAGAAACATAACTAGAAGCGGGAGGTGTTCACGCCGAGTGGATGCTTCTAGGAAGCCAGCCCATGTCTGCTCAGTTGAGAAGGAGGACAGATGGAAAGATTACGTGACATTGGATGAGCCACACCTAGAGAGGTACTGTCTAATGCGGAGGCACAGCTAGCTGCCCAGGCCTGTGGACCTCAGTGCCTGCACCTGTCCCTCAGTAGAGGTTGGCGTGTGTCCACCTGACCTGAAGATACGTGTGAGTTCCTCCCTTGGAAACAAAGGAAGTTGATATTTTTGCAAATCTGAGTCTTCATTTACGAAGTTCAGTCCTAGAACTTTTACCTCTAGGCTGGCCTGCTTCTCTCCTTAGTCTGTGAGCCCCCATCATCCCCAGGTCTTTGGAGAATCTGTGTTAACGATGCCCTGGATGCTCCTGGTAGGTTGGCAGAGGTGGGTCCTTCTCATCCCCTGAGCCAGGTGTGGGCAGCTCAGAAGATGCTGGGTGGACCACCCTGAGCTGACAGGCATCATGGTTCGCCCAGGGGCAAGGCTGGAGAGAAACAAAAATGCCAGGTACCTGGTTCCACCGGAGTAAAAAGCAGTCCCACTGACAGTAATCTGAAGTCCATCCTGAAGACCCCCTTGGATTGTCCCGGTGAAGGGGACGATCTGCGGGGAGGAGATGGTGGTCAGTTAGGGAACCTGCCTCCTTCCGTGCCTTCCATGTGGTGGCCGGCTTGGGTGTTGCGCCCAGCACTTGGGCCAGGGCGGCAGTGAACAGGACAGGTGGACGCTCAGCCCCACGCACCTTCCAGGCCCGTGAGGAAGCCGACTGGAAGCAAGGAAGTTACACAGACATCCTGAGGTTGTGAGAAGGAGACCTCTGGGCTCTGAGAGAATGTGACAGGGACAAAGTGACAGCTTCCAAGAGGAAGAAGCAGCTCAGCCCTGAGCTGGGAAGGAACCAGGGGAGCGATGGGGCAGCTGGGCCCTGGGCCACGCTCCTAGCAAAGGCCCCCAGGGCCCTGGGTGGGGACTTAGGAGGCCGGAGGAACCAAAGAGACACCAACCTATACTAGAGGATAAGCCTTCTGCTCACCTGAGCGAGCCAAGAAGAAGGCCTCCTCCACCCTCCTGTCCACCCCGCCTGGTGACAATGGTGACCAATGACCTTTGCCCTCCCACTGCCTCAGGTAGTGCCTCTTCCTGGGTGGTCTCTGCAGCCACAGGGCTGCCCCTCTTCTACTCCTGCCCCTGGGCTCCCATTGCTTCCCCCAGGCCCTCGGCTGCCTCCAGAGTCCTAATGCAGCATCTCCGCCCCCCTAGGCTCCATCACTTTGTCATGTTCTCTTTCCCGGGCCTCTTGAAAGGCCCCACAGTTATGGTGAGGGATGCTTCACTTTTGAGCCACGCATATTCCAGATTTGGATCCTAATTCTGCCACTCATTACCTGATTGGCCTTTGGAAGCTTATTTGACTGCTCTTTGTCTGTTTCCTCATTTGTAAAATAGGGATAAATCCCACCTTCTGGGTACGATTGATGATTAGGTGAGAAAAAGTCTGTGGAAGAGGCTGGCGCATAGTAGGTGTCTTTCGACCACCCCCCTGCTTCCACCCTGGTCTCTCTGAGCAAAATTCCCAAATTGCTTACTTGTCAAATTTCAAAACTTACTTCCAGAATGCCTTTTATCTAACGTGGTTCTGCAGCCTGCACTGAACATAGTTCAATCTCCTAGTCAATTTTTGCGTTTTTCAAGTTGCTGAAGTCTTTTCTACCTTCTCCTTTAAGTCACTTCCCTACAAAAATTAAGTGCTTACAGGAACCAAGCAGGTGATGTGTCTGAGTGAGATGGCCAGGTAGGGTACAGTAGGGAGTGGTGGGGATTGCAGCAAAGTGGACACCATCTTCCATCTCTAAAGGGGCAGTGTCCACTCAGCTGTAACTAGTGGTTACCATCCAGGCCCAGTGTTGGCAGAGCTTCCAAATTTTTAGGAGAAGACAGAAATCATGATTTTTTTTTTTTTGGAAAACTTTATAATTCCTAGGGGGAAAAAATCCTTTAAAAAGGATTGTAGAAGACTTCCTTTATTATTCAGCTACATAATGAAATAGTTGAACCATAAGATATGCCTGGATTTGCTTCAAAATAATCCAGGGGTAGAAAGGGAAGTAGGGTTGGATAGAGATGAAGCAAGATAGGTCATAAGCTGAGAATTGTTGAAACTGGGTGAAGGGTATGTGTGGTTTATGATACTATTCTCTCTGCATTAAAAATTTTTCTTTAGCAATAAGTTAAAACAAACATCATACAGGCCAAACAACAAACACCCAGTAGCCCAATTCAGTCCTAGCTTGCGTCCTTGAGTTGCAAACCACTCAGAATCTAGGGAAACCCCTCCTAGCTCAGGGTGCACAGCTGGCCCAGTGAGAGAATAAGCAATGCCAGGATCCCATTTGGACAGACTCTGCTCTCCATGGTCCTTTGGGAGAGGGATCTTTTGTGGCATCTGAACTCCGCCATTAAATACTTTGGTGACCTTAAGCAGATCACAGCTTCTCTGCATCACGAGTTCTCTCTGTCATTTCTGTCCATGCCAGTGATTTTGGAGAAGCAGCGGCAACCTGACACAGTCACAGACCAGCATGGCAGACTTCCCTGAAAAGTCCTCCCCTACTTTGTTGGTTGAAACCTGCAATTCTCTTAAGAACCTCCCATACCATCATGAGAGACAAGGCTTAAAATGCACATCCTCAGTGAGCACCGGACCTTCCCTTCAGCACACTAAGGTATAAGGAGCTGAAGGCAGAGTGTGATGGACGGGGTCATATATGCACAGGAGGAAGGCAGGATGGAAGCAGACGTGCAAGGACCATCGGGGTGGGCAGTACAGGTCAGTCTTAAAAAATGATTCCCACTAGAAAAAGTTTTGTGAGATTTCAGTATCTTGAACCATCAAATTCTGGCAAACAAAATAATTTCAATTGACTATACCCCTACAGACAAGGATACTCTTTGCAGCATTATAATAGCAAAGAATCAGAAAGAGTCTAAAAGTCCACCCTGAAGAAAATGGTGAAATAAATTATGGTGTTTCCATAACAATGGATTCTATGTACCCTTAACTAGAAAGGAAGAGGAGGAAGGGAACTGTCTGAGAAACTGATATGGAATGATGCCATATGTGTTTTAAAAATGGGTGGAGGAGGCTAAGTGTATGTATTTACTTATTATGGATAAAATCTTTCCGGCAGGATTCAAAGAAACTGCTGATGTTGGCTGACTCCAAGGAGGGCATGGTGGACTGAAGAATTACCACATCTTATCCACCCCACCAAAAACGTCCACATTCTAATCCCTGGAATTTGTGAATATGTTACTGTACGAGGCAAAAGGGACTTTGCAGGTGTGATTAAATTAAGGATCCTGAGATGGGGAGGTTATCCAGGATGATCCAGGTGGGCCCGGTGTCATCACGGGGTCCTCAAGGAGGGAGGCAGGAAAGCAGAGTCAGTAGGAGATGTAACAACAGAAGCAAGAAGCTGCTGGCTTTAAAGAAGGAGGAAGTGACCATGAGCCAAGGCATGCAGGCCACTATGGGAGCCGGAAAAGGCAAAGGAACCCATTCTCCCTTGAAGCCTCTGGAAGGAAACAGCCTTGCCACTGCTTTGATTTTAGATTTCTGACCTCCAGAAGTGTAAGAGAATAAATTTGTCTTGTTTTAAGGCTGGCCAGCCAAGGACCCCTCTGTGTACGTGTGTGTGGTCTTAGCAGAAAACAGCAGCACCCGCTTTTGCTCAGGAGGATGGATTTTTATGCTCAATTTATGGTCCCACAGCTTGGGCTCGCCTCCCGGCTCTCTGTGCTGGTAGCTGTGATGTTGAACAAGTCACCTGAACTTTCTGCACCCTAGTTCCTTCCTCCGAACAGTGAGACAAGGGCGCTGCCAGCATAGCATTGTTCTTGACAGGAATAGGTGAGAGGCCATGTGGAAAGTACTTGGCAGCAAAGCCTTGACATCAGGAAGCATTAATCCCTCTGCTGGGTCAGAACTTGCTCTCAACTCCTGGTCGTGCCTGCAGGCTGAGGAATTTTCCCTCTTCTTCCTCTCCAGCCTGGAAAGCAGAGCCAGGCCCTCCAGGCCAGAGGGTGAGGAGCCCCTTCTGGTGGCCCAGTGTCACAGAGGCCACCCAGCTGCAGCTGGCAGAGGGGCTCACCCACAGGAGGCAGCTTGTAGCCAAAGGGCACTGCTGCCCTCTGGGGGCCAACCTTTCCCATCTGTGTTATCCTCACAACAACCCTGGCCATTATTAGTGCCACTTTTACAGAATGTGAATGTGTAAACAGGCACAGAAAGGTTGGGTAACTTGCCCAAAGCCACACAGCTGGGAAGGGACAGAGCCGGGTTTGAACCCTGGCACTCATGCTTATAACCGCCGCACAAGCTGCTTCTCTTGATGAAGCCCAGAACATCCTCACTCCTGGCTCACTGAGGGCTCCCCAGACCGACCAGCAAGTCCTGCCCTGCTTGTGGTGCCAGCTGCCCTCCTGGCCCTCCGAGGCAGATGAGGCCGGCGCGGTGTGAGTGAGAAACAGGCAAGGCTCCCGGGGCAGGTTCTTGTGGTGTCAGCTCCTCAGCGGAACGGCCGACCTGTGACTTTCCTGCTGCACTTAGGAGGAAGTGAGATCCTAGGTGCCTGGGGTCAGTGACCCGGGAGAGGGCAGCCATGTCGGGTGGACGATGCTCTGAACACCTGTGGGGGCTGCCTGCCTCCAGCCTCTTTCTCATCTGGACTCCATGGCCCTGTTTTGAGTCTCTCCTGCCCATGGGAGGAGTTCCCTTCTGATTTGAAATCTTTGGCTTTTGAATCCAAGGATTGGAAAATAAAAATGCATCACCAGAATAATAAAATGTCAGGGCTTGGGAGAGACTCTGGGTCCCCCATCTGATGGAGAATGAGCCCCACGTGACACTGATCTTGAGGCCACCACCGAGGGACCCACTGGGTAGTCTAGTTTCCTCCAGCTCCACCCTGGGAACCCCCACAAGGTGGGCTGAGGGCCACCTGTGACTGCCCGGAGGAAACAGGCCAAGCCAGGCCCCTGCTGAGGTGGGCTTGAGTGTGGAGCCCCCGCAGCACTCCCCCAGCACCTGCTGACCCGCAGGACAGGCTCCATCAGACCCCCAGGCTGGCCCCTTGAGAAGCCCTTCGCTGATGCCGAGAGAGAGTCCTCCTGCAGGGCCGGGCTCAGAACACAGTGACCACAGAAAGCCCCTGGCCCGGGGCTGCCGCCTGCCTGGCTCGCCTCACAGCACTCTCTCTGTGGGTACCTCCCTCTTCCAGGGGGAAATCAAGGCACCTCCCTTCTCCACACTGCAGGGGCAGCCCGGTTTTTCTCTTACTCCCAATACGGGCCCTCTGCAGACACCCTGACCTGCCCTGCCTTGTTCACTCGGCCCTCAGGGAGCAGACACCGCCTCAGGAGGCCTTCCCTGCTGCCCCTGGATTCTTAGCAATACTAAACACTTCTGAAGCATCCACGGTGGGCCAGACACTGTTCAAACCCTCTCGATGTGCTCCCTCGCTTAATCCTCACCCCAACCCTGGGCGGTGACTCAAGGATTACCCCTGTGCTACAGATGCAGAAACTGAGGCCGAGAGAGGTAAAGGTAATTTGCTTCGGGTCAAGCGGCTAGTAGATGGCTGAGCCCAGGGAGGCCGTCTCCAAAGTGAGTGAGTGCCTTTAACTGTCGTGCTGGGTTGTTATCCTCCCCAGAAGCCGTGGTTACCTCTCCTTTCACACAAAGAAACCATCCTTCTTCTAGTTTCTACTTCTGCCCATCTTCCCCCACTGAGCACCTAGAATAGGACAGGCACTCGGAGAGAGCTCAGGAAACGTTTGTGGGATGCATGAATCCCAGTGATGTTCACCCCCTCCAGGCAAAGGGAGGCAGCCATGGAGCAGAAGCTGTGTCAGGACTGCCCCAGCTGGTGTTGCTGCCCTTATTGTGTTCTCTTTGGGACGCCACCTCCCCTCCACCCCCAGCCACCTGCAAGGGCTGCCTCCCCCAGGCTGAGGCCGCCCGCAGCCCCGGAACTCACTGGGTTCAGGTAAGGAGGCTGGGCACCGCTGAAGGCCATCTCTTCACTGCCTCTGTGGTCACCACTGCTTTGAACACTGGCCAGACCGTCCTCTGCACTGGGGAGGACCTAACAGAGGAATAGAAACTAAAGCAACTTGGCAGTTATTCAGTGGGGAGGAGCCAGGAGCAGAAGGAAGTAGGTTTCGAGAAAGGGAGAAATGTAGGGTGCTGAGGGAGGAGGGCGGAGGATGGGACTCAGGGAGAGGGAAGTGAGTGTCTCTCACCCAGTGACCTTTCCCTCCTCGCTCTTCCTGTGCTCTGCCCCTGAGACCTAGCAGTTAATATAATTCATGTGGATTCAGAGATCCTGACCACACTGACACCACAGCGAGCTTCTAGACGACACTGCCCATGACTCTGTGGGTGCGTCTCCTGAACTTGATCACAGTGTCCAGAAAACAATGGGGCTGCTTAGCAGGGCCCGTGTGGTTGGGCGCTGCCTGTCCACAAGGTGGCAGTGGTGGTGGTGGGAAGGCCTGGTTATACCCATTTTCCACACTAAGAAACTGAGGCTCATAGAATCGAAGGGTTGTATCCAAGGTCACACAGCTAACTAGTGGCAGTCTGAGCCCTATGAGGCTTCTTAGGTTCTCAAAAAAGCATTCCTCCCCTTTACAATTCTATTCCTCACCTAAAACCATCATCATGTAGAAAGAAATGTTTTGCAAATAGAAAACCTCATAATGGAGGCTATGTTATCCTTGAGTTTAGCAGTGCCCCAGAGCTTCTGATCCCTCTTCTCTGTGACCTTCTCTTCTTTTCTCCCTCTCTTCTCATCTCTTCCTTGATTCTAGGCTTCAGAATAGGGAGCGGAGAAGTCTTGGACATGATGGAACATTCCAAGTGTCGTGGCCATGGCGGGAACATGTTAAATAAAATGTCTTTAGCTAGCTTCAGCACCTTGTTAAGAGAAATGATTGAAACAGGGACTCAAGATAGGCTGGGTTGGGGAGGGCGGCAGGGAGGAGAGATGTGGTGACAACAGACCCACCTGAGGTCAAGGAGGTCCCTGCCATGTGCTCTTGCGGTCAAGCCCAGGTGAGCAGTTGAGGGTCGTACAGGCACCACTTGGGCAGCAGGGGTCCTGGGGCCATGCAGAGGTCTGCACCTTTGTTCCTTCCTGCCTTGCTGCACCAGAATTTGCAAAGACTGACTTTGTAGAGATGTTCCCATAGATGGAGGCCCTAGGCCTCCTCTGTACACCCTTCACTCCCAATTTATTCCTGGATCAACCAGAATTTGACTAGATTTAAGGGGCAGATGGCACAGTTGGAGAAGAAAGGAGAGAAAGAAAGGAAAATTTTTTGCAATCCTCTTTTACACCAGGGACGCAGGGATATTTTCCTCCTTGATTGGGATAGGGAACAATTGGGACCCTCATTCATGGCAGCTTGGAGTGTAAAATAATACAGCATTGGAAACTGCTTGGTGGATTGAAATAAAGTCAAATATCTACCTCTCCGATGAAAACATGCATTTCCTAATGGCTTTTCTCATCACAGCCTCACCCTTGAGTTATCAGCATATTCTACTTTTATTAGAATCAAGGTAGTCAACAATTAGAATAACAATATAAGTTAGTTTGGTGGTTGCTTTCGCTTAAGATATAATATTAGTTAGCATTTAAATACAGTTCTAAATGTGGTAATTTAAAGATGACTTTTTTAAACTTTTTTTTATTGATTTATAATCATTTTACAATGTTGTGTCAAATTCCAGTGAAGAGCACAATTTTTCAGTTATACATGAACATACATATATTCATTGTCACATTTTTTCTCTGTGAGCTACCAGAAGATCTTGTATATATTTCCCTGTGCTATACAGTATAATCTTGTTTATCTATTCTACAATTTTGAAATCCCAGTCTATCTTTTCCCACCCCCCGCCCCCTTGGCAACCACAAGTTTATATCGTATGTCTGTGAGTCTATTTCTGTTTTATATTTATGCTTTGGGTTTTTTTGGTTTTTTTTTAGATTCCACATATGAGCGATCTCATGTAGTATTTTTCTTTCTCTTTCTGCTTACTTCACTTAGAATGACATTCTCCAGGAGCATCCATGTTGCTGCAAATGGTGTTATGTTGTCAGTTTTTATGGCTGAGTAGTATTCCATTGTATAAATATACCACCTCTTCTTTATCCAGTCATCTGTTGATGGACATTTAGGCTGTTTCCATGTCTTGGCTATTGTAAATAATGCTGCTATGAACATTGGGGTGCAGGTGTCATTTTAAAGTAGGGTTCCTTCTGGATATATGCCCAGGAGCAGGATTCCTGGGTCATACAGTAAGTCTATTCCTAGTCTTTTGAGGAATCTCCATACTGTTTTCCACAGTGGCTGCACCAAACTGCATTCCCACCAGCAGTGTAGGAGGGTTCCCCTTTCTCCACAGCCTCTCCAGCATTTGTCATTTGTGGATTTTTGAATGATGGCCATTCTGACTGGTGTGAGGTGATACCTCACTGTAGTTTTGATTTGCATTTCTCTGATAATTAGTGATATTGAGCATTTTTTCATGTGCCTATTGATCATTTGTATGTCTTCCTTGGAGAATTGCTTGTTTAGGTCTTCTGCCCATTTTTGGATTGGGTTGTTTATTTTTTTCTTATTGAGTCGTATGAGCTACTTATATATTCTGGAGATCAAGCCTTTGTCAGTTTCATTTGCAAATATTTTTTCCCATTCTGTATGTTGTCTTTTTGTTTTAATTATGGTTTCCTTTGCCGTGCAGAAGCTTGTAAGTTTCATTAAGTCCCATTTGTTTATTCTTGCTTTTATTTCTTCTAGGAAAAATTTTTTGAGATGTATGTCAGATAATGTTTTGTCTATATTTTCCTCTAGAAGGTTTATTTTATCTTGTCTTATGTTTAAGTCTTTGATCCATCTTGAGTTGATTTTTGTGTATGGTGTAAGGGAGTGTTCTAGCTTCATTGTTTTACATGCTGCTGTCCAGTTTTCCCAACACCATTTGCTGAAGAGACTGTCTTTATTCCATTGTATATTCTTGCCTCCTTTGTCGAAGATTAGTTGACCAAAAGTTTGTGGGTTCATTTCTGGGCTCTCTATTCTGTTCCATTGGTCTATATGTCTGTTTTTGTACCAATACCATGCTGTCTTGATGACTGTAGCTCTATAGTATTGCCTGAAGTCTGGGAGAGTTATTCCTCCAGGCTCGCTCTTTCTCTTCAGTAATACTTTGGCAATTCTAGGTCTTTGACTTGTTTTTATATTATTATTTTAAAACAGATGACTATCTACATATATTAATGTGCAAGAAAGCAATCCCAAAGCTCACAGATTTCTCAGTCTTTAGGAAGCAGAGGAAAACAGACAAAGCTGTTGAATGTTACAAGGTAAATTTTTTAAGATTTTAACTTAGCCTTTGCACAGCTGAACATGCATAATGCCCAGATTAATTTATGATAAATAATTCAAATATGTTTTATGGCTGTCTTGAAAACAAGCACTGGTATCATAGTACTCTGAAGTGATATAGCTTGGGACAGATTTTATTGATTTGGATGTCTTTTTAATTTTTGTTTGTTTGTTTTGGCAGGGGGAGGTAATTTATCTTATTTATTTATTTAATGGAGGTACTTGGGATTGAACCTGGGACCTCATGCATGCTAAGCATGCGCTCTACTACTGAGATATACCCACTCCCCTCAGTTTTTAATGTTTTGGCCCAAAGTATGCAGTATTTTATCATTAAGAGCTTAGCATTTGTAAAAGAAGATTAACACCTATGAATTTTAAGTCTACCATGGTCAGAAAGGCCATCCCTTAATGTGTGGTTTCCTTCTTCCCTCCGTCCCTCCTTCTATCTTTCCTTCCTTTCTTTTCTTGTTTTTTGCATTTACCTAGTAAAAACTTAATTTTTATTTAATTCATCTTCAAAAAGCTTCCAGATATGTTAATTTTAACAACTTTGAAATAACATGCTGTCATTTAGAAATGGAGTTTTTAATGAGGTCATTCAATAAACGTTTTAACTTTCATGTGTGAATGTATGGACTTTAGGAATCCTACTAATTCATTCTTTCTTTTCTGATGTCAGCGTTCAGTGGAATTAAGCCCACCACAAAAAGATCTTGTGTTGAAGATTGCAGAATTGCTCTGTAAAAAACGGTGCTAGTGATAGAAGAGCAAAATACTGGGTTGAAAGAGCAGCTAAACTTTTTCCGGAAAGTCCCGCAATTTATAAACTGAAGATAAAAAAGCTGAGCAAAACCAAACATACAATAAAAGCAGTTGGGGAAAATTTAAGACACAAGTATTTCTTTTTTCTTTCTTTCTTTCTTTTTTTTTTTTTTTTTGCCCCACCCTACACAACTATTTCTAATATTTGGGAGTTTAAATGACTTTTCAGTAGCAAATCTTAAATGGGCGATAGGGAGTTGGTGGGAAATGGGTGAAGGGGAACAGGAGAGTACAAACTTTTAGTTATAGATAAATAAGTTCTTGGGAGGTAATGTATAGCATGGTACTATAGTTAAAAATACCAGACTGTACGTCTGAATGTTGCTAAGGAGTAGATCTTAAAAAGCTTTCATCACAAGAAAAATAATTTGTTAACTGTGTGAGGTGATGGATGTTAAAGTACCATGGAAGTCATTTCACAATATACACACAGGTCACAATATACTGTTTTGTTAGGCACTAATTTGCTTTACAAATAGCATCTCCTTTACCCTTACGGAATGATGACTATTTTAGGGATTTTACTGTTTCGTAGCTAGATGGCGGAGATAAGATTTAAAATGAGCTGTATCCGATAAAATTTTTGCTTCATGGGGTGAAAATTACCCATAGGATGACAGTTTAGAGTTATTATAAAGTTTTTAAAGGATTATTATCTGAAAATGGAAAACACTGTTTATGGGAGAGTGAGGTTTTCAGGTGAAACTTTATTTTGTTTTTTTTTTAACATTTTTTTTATTGAGTTATAGTCATTTTACAATGTTGTGTCAAATTCCAGTGTAGAGCACAATTTTTCAGCTATACATGAACATATATATATTCATTGTCACATTTTTTTTGCTGTGAGCTACCATAAGCTCTTGTATATATTTCCCTGTGCTATACAGTATAATCTTGTTTATCTATTCTACATTTTGAAATCCCAGTCTGTCCCTTCCCACCCCAAGCGAAACTTTAAAGACAGTTTCTCTAATAGGTTATAGGCAATTACTAAACAGGATAGAAAGTTGTTGCTAATGTATTAACTGATTCTGATGGTTATTCTTTACTGAGTAAAATATAGTTTACTTAGTGATTCTTTTGGAGAACGAATTTCCAAATGTGCTAGGTAAACATAATTTTAAGTGTATATTGTTTTTAATAAGACCTTCCCCCCATACGTTTCTGATAAAATTTTTAAAACTTTTTTTTATAGTTCTCTCTTCTTTTTTTTTTATTTAAATATGTATGTGTTTACTTATTTATGGGAGGGGGAGTAATTCAGTTTATTTATTTATTTATCTTTTTAGAGGAGGTATTGGGGATTGAATCCAGGACCTTGTGCATGCTAAGCATGTGCTCTACCACTGAGCTATACCCTCCTCTCACATTGTTCTTTTAATTATACTTTGATTTAGTAATATTTCAAGACTTGTGCATCTATAATTTTTAAGGAGATAATTTTGCAGTTTTCTATTTTTGCAATATCCTTGATTGTATCTTTTAATATAAGCATTGAGCCAATTTATAACTGGCAAGCTTTCCCATCTTTTCCAGTGATTTTTCTGGTTTTGGTCTATTTTGTTATTATTTGTAGGAAAGAATCCTTTTCCTTGATTGTTTCAAGTGTATTGGCATATTATGTTTTCTCATTCTCATAATGTCTTTCATATATCTGATTATAGCATCACCTAAATTGGACAAGATGCTTAATTTGTGGAATACATTTTACTGAAGATATATACCTACATGATTAATCTAATTCAGAATAGTGTTCTTCCCTCTTACATATTTTTACTTGTTTCACAGTTCCTGCCACTTACTGAAGCACATGTAAAAATTTAAAAAATTACCTTCAGATATTACATTATGTTGACACTCATAGCTTCACTGATGTCAAGTTGCTTTATTTTTAATTTATTAAAGTAGCCGCAAGTCACAGGATCATGTCAGCAAATATAGCAGTACAGTGGATAGAATTATCCACAAAAAGAAAGCCAAATAAAAACTGATGTTAGGTTGCTTAAATACTCGGTGTAACTTTTTCAGAGTATTCCATCAGTGCTGTACAGTAAAGTGTCAAGTAGGCACGACTCAAATCCCATGTGGGAGGCTTGCCCTGAGACTTATTTGCCCTCTGACATTCACTCCTTGCTGCCATTTATCATTTTTCAGTGACAAAAAACTCATTTTTAAACTGCATCTCTTACATTGCTTTATTCTTAGATCTGGCAGGAATTTGTGCTTTGTCTTTTCAAAGAAGCAGTTTTTGGTTTTATCGATTCTCTTTTTGTTTGTGTTTTTTATTTACCTTCAGATGTTGTCATTACTTTCCTTTAAATTATTTGTTTTCTTGTGTGTTGACTGCTTGCTTTATTTAAGTAAATTTAGTTTGTTCTAACAAGTACGAAGTAGCTTTTTGAAACTGTAAATCCCCCAGAATCAATTTCATAGGTTTTCATGGGGAATTTTCACACTTTTGTAAATTTTTAAAAAATAATTTAGAATTTCAATCTTGTCTTCTTTGATAAGAGCTTGTAGGATTTAATTTTTTTTCAGGTCATCAGTTCCACCAGGATTTTTTTTTTTAACTTATTTCTGGCATCTTGTGGACCTTTTCGATCTTAAACTTTTTATTTTGGTTGGTTTTAAGCTCAGAGGAGGCCCCCCTTTCTATTACGGATTGATTTCTGTAGTGATGACTTTTTCATCTGTTCATTTTTGTTGTTGTTGATTTCCTTAATTTTATTTTTGTTTTACTTTGTTTTCTTTTGTTCTTTTTTTTTTTTTTTCCTATTTTCTCCTTAAAGTCCTGTTCACACATAGGTCTATCAGTCATTCCTTATCTGTTATGTAATATTTCATACGGAAACTAAGGGAAAATAAGGAACACCTGTTATCTGCTGCCCGCCATTGTCGGTGATTTGCATTTTATTGTATTTCCTTCCTAGTTTGTAGTGCTTTCATTAAACTCAGACAGAGTGGAAGCTTCCTAGGTTCTGTTACCTAGAACTGTTATTGTGAAATTGATATTACTGACATGCATATCTTTATACTTCTACTGTATAAATTCATCCTCCTGTTCCACGTAGAGCAGTGGTTTTCAGCTCTTGGCTTCATATTAGAATTTCCTGGGAGCTCTTCCCCCCCCCCCGGGGGAGCTTTTTAAAGAAAAAAACACCTGACAGTTGTATTGTGCTCTTTGGGTATGGTACCCATGCATTTGTATTTTACAGAAGCTTTTGGTGTGATTCTAATATGTATCCGGTGTTAAGAACCATTGCTTTAGAGGAATTTTGAGATTTTCTGCCATACCTCCCAGGATATTTGAGTTAATTAAAATTTTTTCCTGCTTGGGAGTTCCCAAACCAGTTATTTTTGAGCCCTGGCACCTGTGGGTCATATAGATCTGTGATTACTATTCTCAGGAAGCCCCCAAACAACCAGAGATTGTGCTTTACTTGTTCCAGAGCATTCTTTTGCAGTATCTTCTTAAGAATTTTTGTCTTTTTTTTTTCCTGTTTTTTTCCCCTCCCCATTAAACCTGGCTTAGAAGGAGTTAACTGTTTTAGTCACTCATTTTGTTCTTTCTCCAAGGTGATGAGTTACTTTTGAACTGATTCGTGACATTTTTGCCTTCTCCCAAGTTTTTAGCATCAGGTGTACGGTTCTCTATGGAAGGGATTCCTCAGCAAGTGATGAAGATTTGAGAGCTTTCTGTCCTGTAAAATAGTGGGGAATGTGTTACCAGGTTGACTCATCTCAGTTGAGATGAGGATGAAGCAGCTTTTAGTCTTCACTTCCTCTGAGGGGTGAGGGAGAATGGGAATGGGGAGTCCTTTCACTCCTAACAGCCTAATATCGCTTGAGGACAGTCGGGTCAGTGTGATTCTCCCAAGCCTGTCAGTACCACCTGGCCAAGAAGTCTGAGCATACTATTTCCCTGAGGAGGAAGGTGAGGGAGAGAAGTCAAAACAGGTGCTTAGTCTGCTTTGGCTAATTTGGAAGTAGCTAATTTGGCCTCTTTGAGGACATTTTTAGGTTCACAAGTTTTTTTTCCTTAAAAATTCTTTTTAAATTTTTTATTCTGGGAGGTTGGGGAGGGGGTTGGTTTATTTCTTTCTTTCTTAATGGAGGTACTGGGGATTGAACATAGGACCTTGTGCATGCTAAGCACACTCTACCACTGAGCTATACCCTTCCCCCAACCTCAAAGTTTTTTTTTTTTTTTCATGTGATAGAATGTTTTGACATGAACTACCTTTGGAGCTGAGCTGGGGTTTCAAATTCTAATGAAGAACCTGCTTCATTACTGTTCTTGTATAGTTTATTAATATCAGGAAGCCTATCTGGGTATATCCAAGCTTAAACATTACCACGTGTCCTGTGTGCTCACACGAGTTTAACTGACTTGCAGAAGAATACAATTTTGAACATTTTTACTAGAAGTATGTCACATCATTGGAAATTGGATTCGTTGATAAACTAATGTAACAGGGATTAAAAGCTTAAGAAAGTACCTACTACTGTTGAAATATCCGAATTCATTTGTCAGATAAAAACTTCCAGAAACACTCACAGATTTAGTAGATAAACTTATGGTTGGGGGAGTGGAAAATTGATAATTTGAGATGTGCACATAGTAACTACTATATATAAAGTAGATAAAAAAAAAACAAATTTCTTCTGTATAGCACAGGGAACTATATTCAATATCTTGTAGTAATATATAATGAAAAAGAATAGGAAAACAAACTTATGTGTATGTATGACTGAAACATTATGCTGTACACCAGAAATTAACACACTGTAACTGACTATACTTCAACAACAACCACACACACAAAAAAACTTCCAGTGGGCAAATACTAGAGAGTTCATGTTGGGAGCAAAGGCAGCCAGTGTAAGGTCGGTGAAGATGAGGATGGCAATGATGAACAGGTGGTTCATAATGAAGACGTCCACTCTGAACAGTGTCACTACTAGAGGTAAATATGAAAGACTCCCCAGTGCTAGTGTTTCACAGGGGCTTCCAAGGACGGCGCCCCGGCCTGATTCCGGAGGGACGCGGAGCAGCTGAAGAGCGTCAAGCACGCGGTCCCGGGAAGGAAAAGGAAAGGAAAACGAAGCACCGCGCGACTGTCCGCCTCACGCAGCCAGAGCCCAAGAGCACAAACAGACGACGGCACCGGAGGCGGGGCGGAGCGTGGCGTGTGTGCGTCGTGACGCGATCCGCTGCGCCCGTCCCGCCGCGAGTCAAAGCGCTGTTGCCAGGGAGAAGACGGCGGCCGCGGCTATGAAGCCCAGCGTCGTGAAGCTGCTTGGGCAGGACTTGGTGGTGGAGCGCCTCAAAAGCCGCTACGGACTGGGGAGCGACTGCCCCGTCGAGGTGAGGCCCTGCCTTGCCTGTCGGTCCACGCCAGGTTCGCGGGTCGCCGAGTCGGGGCGTGAGAGTGAGGGGGAGCGAGGCGGACTCCCTGGGGGCGGCGGCCGCGTGCGCATGCGCCTGCGGGGAGGGTACGCGTGCGGTGAGTGGGTTCCCTGCGGAGACTTACGTACGGGACAGAACTGCCTTGGTCTCCGTCCAAAACGGGTAGTCCGAGTCGGTGTCATGCCTGAAGGTGCGGGCGCGCAGCCCGGTGGATTCTCGGTGTCCGCCTCGGTCCGCGGACCGGGAGCGCGTGTCTGGGCAGCCGGGGCGGGGACGAGGATGGCTGTTCTGGAAGGGGGTCTGCTGTGCTGGGCTGGGCTGGGGTCGGGAAGCACACGGTCACGGGGCGTGTCACTCTCTTTTCAGCCGGGGCGTTGGCGGTCGGACCGCGCGGAGGGAGCATCAGAAGCGGCCTCCCCGCACCCCAGGTAGAGCGACGGGCCCCTGGTGTCCGCGCTCCGCTGGGAAGGGCGCGCGCTCAGAAAGTATCTCAGAAAGTATCTCAATGTTTTAGCAGAGAGGTGCTCGCTCTTTCTTTCATTGCATCGGATGTGGTTGATTATCCAATGTGTTTAATTGATTATCCAGATGTGTTTAATGTTTGAAACACATAAAGGGAAAAAATAAAGTGTTGAACGTTTGAGGAGTGGCGGGAAATTGCTATGAGGTAGAAAGAAGGCTGGATTCTGAGTTTTAGTCTTTCTACTTTCAGTGTTGCTTGGAAAAGTTCACCTAACATCTCTGGCCCTTAGGTTCCTAACCTTCAGAATAGAGTTAAAGGTACCGCCTCTGCTTACTTCCCACAATCATTCAAATAGTAATTTTGTCAAGTAGAGCACATAAAGCTTGCCTTGTAGTAATAGCGCGGTTCTCAGGGAATTTCTGGGTTCTGTGTATTTCTGTGTTCAAAATTTTTGTAAGCCATGAGATGGTTAGTGTGCTTGTCATTAAGCCAAAGGAAAAGGGAAAAATAAACTGAGTTAGAATTTTTACACTCTCAAAGCTCATCAAAATAAGTTAATAATCAACCGAATATTTTTGTAATTTCTTCAGTTCTCTTTCATGTCAGTATTTGTTAGGAAGTGATAAGGTTGTGGTGGGATGTGGTTAATCCTTAAACACTGTAGGAAGATAGTCCAGACCCCTTGAGGTCTGGCTTCCTCTGCCCTGAACAAGCAGTTGCTCTCTGTAGCTGGCTGCGTGTCCTAATTTTGTCAGGATTTCAGGGAAAGAGGTAACCAGGGGTGGTGCCCTCCCTGCTTTGGCTGCAGGACCCGGTTGTCCCGTTAGGAGCCTCGGGGCATCTCTTCTGCACACAACACACCTCTCCCGTCCTGCTGTCCACCTTGTTGTCATTCATCTCAGCACATGTGGAACATGAGCAGTTCTGCTGGACTTGTGCTTCTTGCCACATGGGAGATTTTCCTTCTGAAGGCAATTGAAAATAAAGGATAACCTATGACAGAAAGTGTTGGATGTGTTTAAACATTGACAAAACTAGGGAATATTCAGGCCAGGGATTGGTGGGATGGGAATCCAGAGAGGTGGGCAGAGCACTGAAAGTGTCTTTCTCTTTAAGGACTGAACTGAGTGAAGGGAAACTTTGTTCTTTTTAAAAAATTCATATTTTTTATTTTGGCTCCTTCGGTCTGTCCAAGATGGGGAGCATGGTCGGAGACCTCCGTCCTTGAAGCTGGGGCCCCTTAGCTGGAGGCTAATGCAAGTTAAAACCATGGCTTGGTATTAGCAGAGTGTGAGTTCTGACAGTACAGTGTTGGTGGAGTAATGAAGCAGGGGGAGCTCGCTCCTCCACTGCACTTTGGGAACCAGTTTGGCATCACTAATATGGTTGAACCTATGCCTGTACCCTGTGGTGCTGCAGTGTGGCTACAGTCACATAGCCCAGAGGAACCCTTGACCGTGGGGGCCAGGAGCCAGGTGCAAGTCCACGTGGCATCTGTGCAGACAGCGATACCCGTCTGCATCTGTGCTGACGTGTAAACCACAAGCGGGTGAAGCCAGGAGGATTTGTGTCCCTGATTCTGTCATTAGGAATGTATTATTTAACAGAGGAGGTTATAGCGTATCATAATTATATGATTATTTAATTACAGACGTTATATAAAGTTTAAAAACAGGCAAGTAACTTTTTTTAACATAAATAGTAAAAATTAAAAAGAAGTAAAACAATGATAAACACTGTATTTGAGTTAGTGGTTAATTTGGCTTAAGGAATAGAAGGGAATGTCGTCAGGGGTTTGTAGGTAACTTTCCAGTTCTTGGCCGAGGCCACGAGTGTTAATCCACGAGTGTTGTCATGTACTCATTTTTTAAATAATTTCACATTTACAGAGACACTGCAAAAAGACACAAAGAATTCCTGTAACCTTCACCCAAAGTTTCGCTATATCATTTTCTTTCTGCGTATAATACTTGAAACTTTTAAACAGTACTGCAATTTATATTTAAAATAATTCTTCCTGAAGATTACTCCATCTGAGGACATTTTAAACTAAATTAAGGGAGTTGTTAATTTAATTTTATTTTGTTAGCACTTTCCTGGCCAACTAATTTGGTCTCAAATTCAAGAAATTGGACTGACTGTTGTAGGGATACAAGTGACTCTCCTGCGAAATGGGTCCCTTCCCCGGCGTCCAAAGCATCAAACAGGCAGAGTGCTTCCATATCAGATCAACCAAATACACGATGAACTGTTCAAATCCATCAGAAACTGCAGGTGGGCACTCAGTGCTGAATTGAGAATTCTGAAATATTTATGTTATAAGCAGTGAACATTTAGAAAATATGAATGAGGTGTTTCATTTTAATTATTTTAGATCAGTATGCCCAGACAAGGTCGGAAGGGAGCAAGCACAGTGCATCGTAACTCCCTGTGGAGTAGGGAAATGTGTGGCTGAGAGGAAAGTGTAAACGGTGTTTTTTATGTGTTGATGTGTTTCTGAGATTTTGGACTGTCTTGCGTTTTATGTTTATTTTCATCCCATCCTATTCCATCCTTGCTCAAGAAATAAAATTTGCTGGTAAAATGTGCTTTTTGAAGTAGGTATTCTAGATTCATTGTTATAAATACCTATATGTAAGAAGGTCTCTTGTCAGCTAGTCAAAATTCATTTCAGAGCAGTGCCTTTATCTGTTTTTATCCACTTAACTTCATCTTCTTTGGGATTTTTTGTTTGTTTCTTTCTAAGGATGTAATTCATGTATTTATCAAGTGTCCAGGGAGTACAAAGGGAAGCAAAAGTGTATGTAATAACAATT
The DNA here is from genome assembly GCF_036321535.1 of Camelus dromedarius. NCBI lineage: Eukaryota > Metazoa > Chordata > Mammalia > Artiodactyla > Camelidae > Camelus > Camelus dromedarius. Next base: position 48,604,273 of record NC_087451.1, read on the forward strand.
TTTGTTGGAAAGTCTTCTAGTTGAAAGTAAATTTTTATACACATGAAATACAATTTTTAAAAATCAATAACTCATTTTGTCTAAAAAATTCAGTTATAATTACCATAGCATTTTGGAAGATTATTTTGGCCTAAAATAACTGGAGAAAAGTTCAAGGAGAGACCTTGCTTGGTAGCTTGACCCAGAGGTAAAACTGAAAGAGGAGAGGAGTGGAGAGGACATTCTAGGTACAAGGAATTGGAGGTGAGAAATTTTTGGAAGAGAGTGATTTATCAGATTGTGAATTTATCAGCCTGTCTGGGGAAAGAAGATACCGAAAATTCAGGCAAAGGAGTGCCAGAGTGAAAAATAGTGCAGTAGGGAGATGTCTTTGATAATGCTTTATAGGATAAGAAAGAATTAAGGGTCCTAAGGACTTATCTGTCATCTTCGGCAAACACAATAAAATGTAAATATTTAATTTAAAAAATGAAGTACAGTGGATTAATCTGATTTAATCTGTAGTTTACCCTGACTTTGAAAATTACTTTGTGTCTTCTTTTGCGTTAGTTGCCGTTAAATATATGTATTCTTGTTATGCTGTATGATTTCATTCATTCAACAAATATTTGAACAGCAGTTAATATGCTTTTTCATGCTAAGTGCTGTGTATATAGAAGTAAATAGATTATATATGATCTTTGCCATGAATAGTTTATTAGAAGTGAATTGTAAGTACCCATATACAGTTTTATAAATTTAAGTGTATAATACAGTTATAATGTAAACAACTGATTGGAGTGGATTGAGAGATTGGGCAAGGTATTTCTAAGAAAATAACATTAAAGTCAAACGCTGAAGGATGGGTAGGGTTTGCCCAGTGAAAAGGGTACATTGTAGACAGACATTCTAGTATGGGAAGCCCCTGAGGCCTGGTAACATACTCATTCAAGGGAAATATAGTGGGTAACTCTGAGGAGTTGCTTGAATAAATGTGAGCTGAGATAAATGGATTGGAGGGGACAGGTGTGGAAGTTGGTAGCCCAGTCAGGATAGTCTACTGCAGGAGTCCAGGTGAGAGATCACGTGGACTGGAGTGGTGGCAGAGAAATAGAAGTGAGTAGACTGGAGATTTACTTTGGACTTGGCATAATGTATTGTGTGTGGTACAGAGAGAGTAAGGTGTCTAGGCTGATTTCCCACATTTCTAGTTTGTACCACTTGGAGAAAGAGTGGATTTAGGGAGAAAGATGGAGATTTTCATCTGGAATGTATTAGGTTTGAGAGTTAGATGGAGATACAGTGAAAGTAGTTGTATCAGCCTGGCAATCAGAAAATAGATCCTGTGTCTAAGTTTGGGCATCATTCATATGTGGATATTTAAAGCCGTGGGCAGTAGTTGAGGTCTGGAGAGCAATTAGGGTGTGAAGTGAAGCTGTTGTCTTATGGTGCCCTGAGGGAGAAAGTGGGTAGTTAAGAGATGGGATTAGTAGGTCTTGGAGGTTGTTTTAACATGGGAGATGTGCAGTAGGGTTTCAGTTAAGGGGGAAATGCAGGCCAGTTTTTGGCTGTTGGGAATGGGCTGTTTTTTGCTGAGGTAGGGACAAAACTGGAAGAGGAGAGGATTAATCAAGTCTGTTTTTTTTTTTAAAAATTCACAATGCTAACTTTTTTTTTTGCAGAAAGTATTGCCTTTGTTATGAATGTCTTTTAATTTATTTTACTAGGTAACACTATTTTAGTTTTTAAAAGTTCAATTTATAAAATACTTATGACATAGAAAAACAGAGTTACAACATCAACTGTATGCTCATTGCCTATGTTTTACAATACTAATATTAATATTTCTCTTTGATATTTTTAAAGAAATAAAAATTCTCAATTATAGTTGAAGCACCGTTCTCCCATCCCGTTTGCTCTCTTTTCAGGATTAAGGGCTCCCCTGAAGTTGGTGTAGGTCCTTTCTGTCATGTTTTAACCCTTCTGTGTTTTCATATGTATGTATTGTTGAGAGTGTTTTAAAATTTTTCATAATGAATGACATATTGTGAATATCTTTTTGCAACTTCCTTGCTTCAGTGTTATGTTTTTGAGATTTATGTATATGGAAAATGTAGATCTAGTTTTTCTTTATTTTTTTGAAGTATAGTTGGTTTACAGTGTTGTGTTAGTTTCTGGTGTACAGCATAGTGATTAGTTAATTTTAATTGCCATATTGCATTCCAGCCTATAAATAAACCATCAGTGCTTTATTTATTTCTGGGTAAATACAGTGAGATGGAGTGTACCCTTTACAGACACTCTTTGTAAGTCTCCCTAACCTGTAAGGAGGGGCAGTAGCACGTGCCGCCACAGTGTCCTCCAGAGAGGTTGTGCCTTTTACCGATGTTCCCATCAGTGGCATCCTGGAGTTCTCTTTTCCCCATGATCTGATGGGTGTCTCAGTGAGGTTGTAGTTTGCATTTTCTGCTTTTGAATGTTGAATCCACAAAGGTGATTCTCTCTCAGTTCGGACACTAATGATAAAACCATATTTTTAAACAAACCAGGATAGTAATCTGAAGGTTTATACCCAAAGACCTTGAGTAAGAAGACCAGCTGAATGTTGAAAGTGTATGAGGTAACAACCCCGTGTCCAGGAGTTAAATGTCAGTTCTCCAGAATTCTGTGGTTCTTTGTTAATCAAGCAACATAAGCACCGTATTAGAATTCTTTGGCTTTCGTCATATGCGAAGATAAAAAGATTCCACCAAGTTCATACATCAAGAAGGCATCATACATCTGTCTCAGGAACTGTTGAAAATGAGGCGAGTGAGGGCAGGTGTCTTGCTGGGTTTTCAAGTGGAGACTGGTCCTATTATACAGAAAGCTTCTGCATCCAAAACTGATAATCAGAAGAAGGGCCTACTGAATCTTGAGCCATCTCAGGAAAAGAGAGGAGGTAGTGTACCTTCACGGTGGCCTGCCAGGCCCTGCAGGAGACAGTGCACACATCGCATAGTTCTGGGGCTAGGATGTCCAAGGTTAGGGCTCCGGCGGAGTCAGTATCTGATGAGAGCCAACTTCCTGCTTCATAGACAGACATCTTTTTGCTGTGTCATCACATGTTGGAAGGGCCTCTTTAATTTTTATTAAAGTGTGCAGTTCAACTATTTTTAGTGTATTTAAAGAGTTAGGCTGGCCATCACCATGGCCAATTTAGAATATTTTCATCATCCCAGTAAGAAACCCCCTTATCTGTTAGGTATCTCTCCCATTTCTCCCTTTACTCGCCTCAGCCCCTGACAACCACTGATCTACTTTCTGTCTCTGTGGATTTCCTAGTCTGGACTTTTTGTATAAACATGAAGCATGTTTCGTATGAGTGTGACGTGACCGGCTTCTGTCACTTAGCATGGTGTCTTCAAGGTTCGTCCATGTTGCAGCATATATCCGTACTTTCTTTTTATTGTTGAATAATGTTCCATTATAAGGGTATACCACGTTTACTTTATCCATTCATCAGTGGGTGGCCATTTGGGTTGTTTCCACTTTTTGGCTGTTATGACTAATGCTGCTGTAAACATTTGTGTATAAATTTTGTGTGGACATATGCTTTCATCTTTCCTGGGATGAAACTGGTGGGAGTGAATTTGCTGGGTCATATGGTAGCCCTGTGTGTCTGACTTTCTGAGGAGCTATCAGACTGCTTTCTGAAATGACTGCACCATTTTATATCCCCTCCAGCACTACACGATGGTTCTGGTTTCTCCCCATCCTCAACAACATTTGTTACTGTCTGTCTTTTTTATTCTGGCCATCCTAGTGGTTATGGGGTGCTGTCTCATAGTTTTGATTTGCATTCCCTGATGGCTAATTGAATTGAATTTTGGACATGTTTATTTTGTGCTTCTGGACAGCACACAGCTGGAGATGTAAGTAGGCAGTTTGGACTTGAGTGTGAACCTTGGGAGAAAGAGCTGAGCACTGGAAGCAGTGGGCATGGACTTGGTGGTTTTATCTCTGGAGTGGACGGAACCAAGCAAAGCGAGTGTGGAGAGACTAGTGGATCTCATGTCGCATCCTGTCTTTTTGCAGTAGGACAGAGTTTCTTTGCGAGTTTCCCTGCAGCATTAGTCTAGCTGTTACTGTAACCTGGTCTCACCGATTACTCTTGTGGTCCTGAACACTGCTTGATTAAGATAAGTAAAAAGATGATGTGTGCACTTTGTGAGTGTTAACACTTAACTCTGGCCTTATGATACAGTGTAAGACCCAGCAGAGCAGGAATTTGCTGAATAACTTCAGAAGCAAGAATGTCTTCTGGTTGAAAGAGAACAGCTGCTTTTCAGAGATGAAACTGTCTTGAGTAAAATTAAAGGTGTCAGAGAAGAGGTTCTTACAAGATTGCAGATTAGAAAGGAGGTAACTACATAGTCTTGACCTTAGAGTTAAGTGATTCCCCTTTTCTGCTCAGTTTGGACTCACTAGTTGTTAGTATCCCGCACGTCTGCTGTTTCCCCTTCCCTCTCCTACCCTCTCCCATGCATACATTTTTCTGAACCATTTGAAAGTAAGTTGCAAAAGTCCAGACCTGGCACCCTAAGTCTTTCCTCATTATCATGAATACTTACTCTTAGGAGTGTGCATCTCCTAGGAATGAGGACGTTCTCCACACCATTACCAAACAGGAAATGAGTGCTAATTAAATAATTTAACTTAATAAATATATACAGTCTACACTCACTTTCCCAGTTGGTCTCCAAATTGTCTTTTACTGCTTTGTTTTGTTCTCTGATCAGGGAACTAGGCAAAATTCATGCAAATCTCTTTGGTTTCTTTGGATCTAGAGCAGTCAGCTTTACCATTTTTGCCTTTCGTGAGGCTTTTCTTTGAAGACTCTTGGCCAGCAGTCTTGTAGATTATGTCGTATTCTGTATTTACCTGATTGTTTCTTAATGTTTATAGTCAGATTAAATATTTTTGTGGAGAATATGTCATGGGTGGTATGATATCGTTCTTTATTTCATATCAAGTGATGTGTTACTGTGTGTATAACTTACATAGAGTAGAATTCATTGTTTGTTTTGAAAAATGCATGCAGTCTTGTAATCAGCACTATAGTCAAGATAGAGAGTAGAGTAATTCCAGCACCCCTTTGTCGTGATCCCTTTCCCACTGTCAGCTCCCAGCAACCACCCACCTGTGGCCTGGCCCGTAGTCCTGCCTCCCCAAGACCGTCACATCAGTACAACCATTTCACCTCTGGTTCCAGTGGCGATGGAGTCATGATATATCTCTGCATACTGCTCTTTAAGTTTCTCCTGTTGGGCTTCACTGAAAATCTTGAACTAGTAAACTATGTCTTTCACCAAATCTGGGACATGTTCAACTGATACCCCGTCAGATACTTTTTCTCTGACACTTGCTTTCTCCTCCCCTTCTGGGTCTCTGGTGTCTTGTGTTAGGTCTTTTGCTGTTGGTCTCATTGTCCATTTCTGGTGTGTCCTTCAGAGTCGACAGTGTGATCACAGTTTCCCCTTTCAGTTCCATGTTGCTGTTGAGCTCATTTAGAGAATTTTACAGTTTGTTATTTTAAAGTTCTACAACTTCCAAAATTACTTTTATTTTTTCTAATGAGAATTTGTATCTTTCCATGTGCATTCATTTGCATTTACCTCATGGAATTCAGTTCAAAATCCCACTCTAGATCAGCTAAGGATTGGCATTTTCCTTGAAACCTGGTCACATTTTTCTGGTTTTTGTATGTTCCATGACTTCTGGGTAATCTTCGGGACCTTTTGGGTATTATGTTGTGTAGATTCTGGACCCTTTTGTAATCCCCTGGAGAATGCTGGTTGTCTTTATTGATTTCTTAAGCAGTGAGCCCAGTTGGGTTTGGGCGGAGTCATTTCTCACCATGTGGGCCGTGTGCCTCTCGATGGGTTTCCAAAGCCTGTAGTGTTGGTCTGGAGTGTGTGCTGTAGGCACTGCTGGGGGGAAGCCTGAGCCTCAGGGTTCTCAGCCTTTGCTGTGATGCTCTGGGTCTCTAACTCACCTGCATGGTGTGGGGGTTGGGGGAACCTGTTTTTAAACTGCGCTCCTGCCTCTGCCCTTTGTCTCTGCCCCTTTTGCCAGCTGAGGGCTGAGTCGGATTTGAGCACATTCTTTGGCTCATGGGGGCCCCTCTTCCTGGATTCCCAGCCCTGAAAATCAGAGTTTCTCTCCATTTAGCAGTGTCTGGGGCCTGCCTGCGCAAGCCTGCTAGAGAAAAGAAAGCAAAACCCAAGGAACTTCAGCCCCATGAGGGTTGCTTCTCTAAGTTTTCCCTCGTGTCTCCAACCCTGCTTTTGTTTCCCTTTGACATTCCTAAGGTAGTTGCTTTTTGTGTTTTGTGTATGATTTCTTAGTTGTAATCAGTAGGAGTAGAGTGCATGGGCTTATCCTGCCCTCCTGGAAATGGAACCCATGTTGTATGTGGTTTGTTTTGTTTTTTAATTTTAATTTTTTTAATGGAGTATTGGGGATTGAACCCACAACTTCATGCATGCCAAGCACAAAATTTACCACTGAGCTATACCCTCCTCCTATGTCATATGTTTTTAATGTTTTCTCAATGTGGAAAAATTTGTATGGTGAGAATATTAATCTAATTTTTAAAATAACTATAATATTTGGACCCATATCTTAAGTTATTTAAGGAGTCATTTAATGTAATAATAAGATTGCATAAAGCTGATTTTTTCCCCACATGATTGGATTTTTAAACAGGACAAAAGAATGAATGCTTGGATTCTCAGCACTCCATCCTAGTTTTAGTCTTGATTTTTTTCCTCTTTGAGTTTGTCTGTCTCCTATTTATATTAAGTATAAAGTTAACTGTTTTATTTAAATGGTGCCTATATGATTACTTGGAAGAAGGAAATTAATTCAGCTTCTTGATTTCTTATGGAAACTTGCTTGTTTTAATACATTATGAATAAATCTGAAAGTAAAAGGTGAAATAAATTATATAAGTATTCATACTTTAAGTCTAAAATGTGCTGTCATTTAAATAAGGGAAATTGATTTCAGCCATTTATAAAACTGATCAAGGAGAGTTTGGAGCTTAGAAAATTTTCTTACATATTTAAGTTTTTTGAGCTGTAAAACAATTTTAGCTGATTTATGAGAAGAAATCAGTTATACCTATGGAATACTTCTACTCCAGGGATAATTTAAACCTTAAATTTTAATCTGCAAGCTATGAATAACTAACTAGTCTCTTAAAAAGGTTCAGAAATCCTTCATTGTTTCATCATTCCGTGATGTCAAATAGAAATTTCAGTGAGTTTCTGTGATGAATTTTTCTGAGCAGAAGCAGAAAATAGCCTTATTTCTAATTAATTTGTATAATATGTTTTAATCAGTATTTTAGAAAAGCATTTCATGCTTTGTTATTAGTTTGATTATACAGTTTTATAAATTGTTTGCAATATTAGTCGTTATGCTTAAATACACTGATTAAAGTCTTTGTGATTCAAGGAGTTCTAACTTTTAAATAATTTATGTTCAGTAGCATTAGTGACATGGAATCTGTACCTAATTTTTAGATCAGATTTCTTCTCTCCTAGCAACATGATGCAGAAGTTGAGCACTTAACTGAAGTTCTTAAAGAAGGAAAGAAAGAAAAAAAGCAAGAGGTTAAGGTCCTCTTTTGATGCATTGAAAGAATTGAATGATAGCTTCAAAAAACAGGTAAGACCTATTTTATCTGTATTAGATTGTAATACATTCTTAGAACTATATAGAGTAACAAATTATAAGTGAACATCTTAGAATATATTTTGGCTAGAGAAAATCTTGATTATCTTTATTTGTTAGCTTTATTATAAAATACTTCCAAATATAAATGAGGTATTCTTCACCAGCTGAGATGTTTGGCAACTTAAAAAAGTTTTTTAAATATAAGAGCAATTACTAGAATAAAAACAAGGAAAAGGAAAACCTGCTAAACTGGGGAGGTTTAGGCACTGATTTCTAGCTTTAGTGCTTCTCCTTGTAACTGCTGTTACACATCACACTTTGGAGTGTCTGTTGTATGCAGAGCTTGTGCTTGAAGGAGCATGAGCTTCTGTCATGAGTACAGGCTGGGGTCACAGGAACTGTAATTATGTACGTAAGTGGTGTGGTTTATTTAGGTCAGTCCTCACTAGTACTAAAGGTGCACCAAATTTTTGTGAGTTATATTTTTTAAATTTATTTTTACTTCCCTTTGCTAGTTTTTGACTGAAAGGTATGAAAGTGAAGGGATATGTGGAAGAGGGACAGGAGAATGATCATGTGTGTGGAGGAAGGAGTAGATGAGCAGAAACTGGGGTAAACCTAGACACATTAGCAGTGAAGGCATCGGGCTGGAAAACTCCATGGATTCTAAAATGTAGCTAAGCTTCGACTCTCAGAGGTAATTCTTCCTGGAATTCCTTAGCTGTGTGTTCTTCTCTGTTTCTGTTTTTGGTTTTCTGTAGTCACTGCTTGTTACAACCTTTCTCCTTGGCAGTGATAACTAAGTACGCCATTTCTCACTTGATCTAGTTCTTTGGCATCCCTGAATTCATGTGTTAGCCTCCCACAGTTAGAATATGACCTTGACTCACTGTTGTCTGGAAACCTGCTTTATCCCTGGAGGAGACTGCTTTTTCCCATCACAGTCTCGGTCTGGCACTCTTTTTTGACAAGGGTTTCTTTAACTGCTAGCTTAGGCACGTTGTTGCCCGTACCTATCTCTTAGGTTAATATAACCTGTGTTTGCATGCATGTGTGGGGACTGAAGTGGATTTATGCATCATTAAGTGATTGAACCTGTTGATAATTGGGTGTATTCCCCAGTGTGTCCAAACTGAAAGAACTTGGGAGAAACTCTTTGGTGCCCAGTGGAAGAATGCTTTTTTATGGTTACTCTGTTTAGTGTAGCTCAGGGGTTAGCAAATTTTTGTTGTTGTTAAGGACCAGATAGTAAATATTTTGGGCGCTGTGGACCATATGATCTCCGTCACACTTAACTCTGCTATTGTAGCGTAAAAGCAGCTGTAGGCAACAAGCAAGGGAGTGATCAGTGCTTTGCTCTTAATAAGACTTTAGTTATTAAAACAGTCAGTGATCACATGGCCTGTGGGCCATAGTTTGCCAACTTCTAGCATGAAGAATGTATGTACTTTGAAATTGTTAAATAAAAAGGTAAATTATTTCTGTGACCAACTTACATAGTAATTTGTGATAGCACTGGGTATATGTCAGTTTGCTTTAATAATAATTTATTATTAATGTTAATGAAACATTTCCCATTAAGTCTTACCAAGCTGAGGAGACAAGGGTTAATGTTCCAGACTCATCGGGGGAGGGAGACCAGTGGGCACCCTAGGCTCTCAGTCGGGAGCAGTAGGGTTGCACCCTGAGGGAGGCCAATTAGAGGTAAATTGAACCCTCCTCAAACTGAAACCTGGCTTTAATTGATTTCAGTTCCTAATCAGGCTAAGGTGCTCTGTCTGTGTTTTAAATACCTGGCAGAGAAAAGGATGAGCTCTTTCTGAAAGATATTGTGTGTATAAGAAATTATAAGTTTTTTTTCTGTCATCTGTACAAAATTAATAAGCACATTAAAGACAGAACGATGTGTCTAAATATGAAGAGAAAAAAACCCAGACAATATGTAGATGATCTGGATATTGGAGTTAATATAGGCAGTAACTTTAAAATAATGATTAATATGCTCAAGGAAGTAGAAAAAAAGATTGAGAACTTCCTTAGAGAACTAGAGCCTATAAAAGGAAATGAAAGTGAAATTCAAAAACCGAAGAATACACTAATTGTATTTCACAACTCCAGTGACTGGTGTAACAGCAGACGAGGCACAGCAGAAGATGGGATTCGTGTGAACTGGAAGGTAGTTTCATAAAAAGTCTCGAGGTGAAAACACTGAGTGGAGAAGGAATGGAAAATTCATGAGAGACATGTGGGACATAGAAGGTTTAACATAGGAGTTCAGGAAGTAGTAAGGCCTTTGGAGTTTCTCACTTGTAATATTTTTCTTTAATTCACGGGTATGTACTGTTGCAGAGGAAGTATGAGTTTATGACAATACAGAGATTGAAAGGAAATTCCCATGCTGCTCAAAAAGTGAAAAGTTTCAAACAAGAAAAAGCACCAGTTTCAGAACCTTGTCACGTGTGATATGATTGAAATTTTCTGGTTTTTTTTTTTTCCCCATTTAGTAAACATTGGTATGGAAGGATTCACCATAGTAAGTCCTTTATAGAGAAATATCTCTTTATTTCAAATATGCTTTCATTTGCAAAAACAAAATATTTCAGTAGTGTTTTAGGCCTAGTAACACAGACAAATCACAGGAACTTAAGCTTAATAATGGCTTTGTTATTCGTCCTGTTTTGGAATCTACAAACTACAGTGTTACTTTTCTCTCAGGACTACAGTGAGCTCCGCTGATTTCTTTTTGCTAAGATTTCTTTCTTCTTTTTTTTACTTGGAGGTATAAGTAGCCTACAGTAACTCTGTGTGCAGATCCTTAAGTGTACAGTTGGATCAGCTTTTGACAAATGCCTACCCTTATGTAACCTACACCTGGAAAATTCCCTCATGTTCCTTCCCTGCAAGAAGTAGTTGTTGATCTGACTTCTGTCGCCATGAGTTAATTTTACCTATTTTAGGTAAAACTCGAGTCAGTGGCATTGTATTGTGCGTACTCTGTTGTGTGACTGTTGCAGTTTGTTTATCCGTCCTTCAGCTGATAGACACTTGGGCTGTTTCTAGTTTTTGCCTCTTCATGAACAAAGCTGCTAAGGATATTACGTACAAAGGCTTTTTGTGGACATGTGTTTTCATTCCTCTTGTAAATATAACTGAGACTGGAATTTCTGGGTCACGAGGTAGATGTGTGTTTAACTTTTGGGGAAATTGCCAGTTTTCCAGTGTTTGTACCATTTATATTCCTGCCAGCAGTGTATGTGTGTTCTGGTTGCTCCACCGCTTTGCTGTCACTTGGTGTTCTTTCTCATCTTGAGCTTTCATGGACCTGCTGGAGCAGCTCAGGGAAGCAGACCTTCTACAGCCAGAGGACCTGGGCCTGGACTTGTCCCGGGGCAGGCTGTCCGGGAGTTCTGCTAGCAGGAGGTGCAGGCCTGGGACCAGAACAGCAACATCCACAGTGTCAGGCGGGCCCAGGCCTCTGCGTTGCATCCAGGAGGAGCATGGGGACCACAGCCAGGGCAGCAGCACCAACCGTACATCTTTCCTGAGGGCTCTAGGCCAGGGTCTGTCTTCTAACCTGCCTGGTCCCTACGATCTCTGCTCCAGGTGGGGCTGCCCTGCCTGTTTTCCCCTCTGCGGGGCACCAGAAACTTAGGATTTTGTGGTTGCAAAGGGGTTACTCCCCCTTCCCTTTTTCCTGTCATACAGCCCTCCATGTTTTATTAGAGGGGATGCTTTTTGTGAAAAATAATTTTTTAATTAAAAAAAACATTAAATTGGAAAAAGTGGAGATTTTATACTCAGGTACTCAAGATGATGGCAGTTTTCATCAAAAGTTCCTATTTGAAGAAAATGGAGGTTAAAAATTACTCTTGTTCTGAATAATGTGGTAACTTTGTTTTCATCCATCTGATTCTGTTTTTGTGGATAGCTATCTGTTTAATTTTGCCTTTTTATTAACTTGCTTTTATATTTCTGTCCAAAATTAAATCTAGCATAGTTCCCTGCTTAAGGTGATAAATGTTAAATTTAATTGACAAAGTGATGTGAAGGAATACTGAATCAGTCTAGTTGAATTTATAATTTTTTGTGGCATTTTGTCCTTATTTTCCTCCCATTTTTGTAGACTCCCAGAGAATAGGATTTCCAGGAAAATTTTTCCATACTCTGTTTATAGTGTTATAATGTAAAGAAAACCTACTTTTTTGGGAAGAAGATAGGAAGTTCCATGGTAGAAAGGGTTTAGCTTTTGAAACCTTTAAACTTATTAAAATTTGTTAGTTATGTGGTTTCATGCTCTTGAGTTAAGGCCAGTTTTACTTTTCTTTTACCAAACTTGGGTAGAGAATTTTGATGAGAATTCTGTTTTGATAATAATAAAGGAACTAAAAGACCTGCACCTTATGATGGGTTTTCTCCCCTTCTGTCAGTGTGTTTTAATGTGTTTCTAATGTTAACTGGAGATACTTGATTTGGAATTTCTTTCATATGGAGATTTATCATTCAGTACATATTTCAGTGAAGTGTTTTTTTAAGGTAAATTATGCTGTAATCATTTGCCAAATTTAAAACTTGCCTTTGAAGTTTTAGGAGGCTGTGAATTTAAGTAAAAGTTTGATTTAATTTTTTGCATATAGATACCACTTAATGGACTAAGGTTTATGAGCTCTTAACTGTCTTCATAGACTGGATTTCATATCATCACCTCAGCAAGTTGAAACACGAAGAATCTGGGGTGGACAGTGAGAAGCCAGCACTTGGACTTGCTTCTCAGAGAGATGACATTCAGGAGAAGTGTGTGAAGGTTTGCTTTTGAGTTTGAAATGCATGACTCAGTGGACATGAACAGTGAAAAAGGCATTTAGTGGTATATTTTACATGAGAAAAAAAATATTGAAAGTATTTTTGATAGCAAATTAATCATTCCAATAGTCAGTTCTAAAAAGATTCATTTCAGACTTAGTTAAACCTAATTACCTCCCCCCCCAAAAAAGAAAAATGAGTTAATTTGAATAATTAATGGAGGTACTGGGGATTCAACGCAGGACCTTGTGCATGCTAAGCAGACGCTCTACCCCTGAGCTATACCCTCCCCTCGTACTTACATTTTTATTAACATGATGGAAATTTCATTTTAAAAACAGACCAGAAATTGAAAACCTACTTCAAAAATTGCAAAGTAATTGTATATTAGAGTTAGGCAGTTAATCAGTGATATAAACAATTTCTGATACGTATCATTTTAGGATTCAGATCCCACTAAAATAATTTTATTTCGCTTTTTGTCATGAAGGGATAAAAAGTATTTTCAAGGGGCTTCTCATTAACAAAGAGAAATGACTGTTTTCTTAAATTACAGACGTTAATTTGGATATTGATACTCACGGTTTCCAGTCAGTATGAATTGTCATTAGAGATTCATTTGTATTCCATGAGAAATACATTAAAACTCTGAAGGGTGGATATCTAAAGTTGTTTGTTTGGTTTAACATTTTCAGAAACAGTTTCATAATTATTAAACAGGCCAGGGTTTCATTTTAGGATATCATTTCCAGTTTCATCCTGGCCTAAAAAGTTTCTTCTGAATGCCTTTTGTGCTAGATAGGATAATGCCCCAGATGTTCATAACCTAATCCCTGGAACCTGTCAGTGGTTACAAGTAAATTAAGGTTGTTGATCAGCTGACCCTTCAAACCAGTCAGGATTATCTGGGTGGGTCCATTAATCACAGGACTGCTTCAAACCAGACAGAAGGGACAGAAGAGGAGGTCAGAGACTCGGCTTATCCTTGCTGGTTTTGAAGGTGGAGGAAGAGGGTCACACCCAAGGAGTGGGAGTTGCTCCTGGAAGCCAGGAGTTACCCTCCGCTGACAGCCAGCAAGGATCTCAGTCCTACAAGCACAAGACAGTGAGTGTAGTCAGCAGCTGGAGGAGCAGCATGTGGCCCCCTAGTCTCCAGAAAGGAGCCCAGCTCTGCTCACACCTGGATTTTAGCCGGTGAGAATCCATAATTTGTTATGGCAGGAATGGGAAACAAATGCACCTTTGTTTAGAATTTCTCTTTTAGCACCTCCATCAACTATTCTGTCTATATCTAGCCTCACTTTAGAAGTAGCTGCTGACTAGGAGGGCCTCCAGTATTAAAGTTCTGTAGAGAAATACTGTTTGTTAGAACTGGATGCAATAGGGCAGTCCTAGGATATTAAGGCTAACAGTTGATAATTTTAGCAGATAGTGTATGGGTCACAATTTGTTTTTACATCAGATTACTGGCATAAGGGAATATTTAGCATGTGTTTGGAACAGGGTTCTTTTTATCATCCTTAAATAAGGATCATGACTTATTGACTTATTCTAGATTTAGTTTTTGGTGAGCCTTGATCTTTAAAATATTTTCAATTTATGGTTCCTAGTATATTAGTAAAGGTAGAATAATGTTAAAGCTTATTAATAGTCTTCTTCATAGAAAAAGAGAAGGATAAATAGAACCAAATTTCTTAATTTCTTAATTGAATATACTTGTGGCCAAAAGCAGCGAGTATTCAGATATTTTTAGGTGTATGTACAATTCCTGATTTAAAATAAGGCAGTCTTTTTTTGTGACATTATTGTATGAATCACTTTGATGGCCCCTATGTTTAAGAATACTAGTGTAACGGAAAATATCTCAGAATCATGGCTCCACAAATTACTTTTGGGGACTTCTGACACGTTTTGTTGTATATTTTATCACAGCCATGATCCATTATCATTTGAAGAGTGATTTAATATTTTAAAACACAAACAGCTATTGGGGACTAAATATGGTATATTTTAAGTAGAAGATCAAACCGCATAAGAAACCGCCTTAATAAGATCAGTTTTCCTTGTGTGGCTCAAAAACAGATCGGTGGAATATTTTCAAAGAAACTGCAAAATAAGTAATTCAGTATAACTTAAAGTGGAATCGGCTGCTTGAAGTTGCAACCTGAAGTTACACTGATGATTGGAAAAATACCTGTAGAAAGAAGATTGACGTCACCAATATGGCAGATTGGGGAGCTCCAGGCCCTTGTTCCCTAGTGGAGATGCTGAGGTAACAACAGGGTACTGACCGGACATATGTTTGTGAGAATTCTAGAGACCAGTTGAGAAACTGCAGCACCCAAGCCAACATGTAACCAGGAAGAGGCTCCATCGAAGGGAAGGAAAGTTTGTGACATTTGGGGTGCCTGTGTCCATTTCATTGTAGCCCAGTGCAGTCAGGAGGACACACTCCTGTAACCATGGCTCCTCCCTGGGGACAGAAACAGGCGAGGACTGTGTGTCCAACATTTTACCTTGTCGGGTACTGGCTGCAGGACTGGTTTCTGTTTTACTTGACTAGGTACTGACGAGAATGGTGACATTATTTGGAAGCTTCAGAAAATAGTCGTGAATGCTGCAGTGCATTAGAGCTGCACAGATCTACACTTCTCCAGGCAGATGCCAGGGGAGAAGGAGTACAGGCTCCCAAGAAGAAAACAGGTAAGCCACGTTGGAAATTGAGACAGTTAAAGCACACACACATAAGGCCAGAGAAGACACCTCCCTAGAAAAGTTTTGAGAGGCCCCTGAACCACAAGCTGGACCGGTGATGAAGGTCTTCCCCTCCACAAAGCCACTCATAAGGACTGGGAGAGGCAGTGGTTTTTACCACATGCCAAAGTAAAAATAAAGGAAAGAAAGACATATGGCTCAGTCAAAGGAACAAAACAAACTCCAGAACTGACTATAAAGAAATGCATATCTCCAAACTTCCAGGCAGAGAATTTTAAAACTCTCTTTAAGATGTTCAGTGAGCTAAATAAAAGAGAACACAGATAGACAACTAAGCAAAATCAGGAAAACAGTGTGTGAGCAAATTGAAAATATCACGAAAAGACAGAAGTTCTAAGAAAGAACCAAATGACTCTGGGAGCTAAAGAATACAATAATTTTAACTGAAAAACTTCATTACAGAGGCTCAACAGCAGACTTCATCAGGCAGAGGAAAGACTCAGCAAAGATGAAGATAGGTTATAGAAGTCATTCAGTCAGGAGCAAAAAGTGGGGGAAACTGAAGAGAGCCTGAGGGACTTACAGAACATCATCAGGTGGACTGAGTGGACTAACGTATGCATTATGGGAGACCAGAAACAGAAGAGAAAGGGGCAGAGATTATTTGAATAAATGATGGCCGAAAACTTCCCAAGACTGAGGAAATAAATGGACATACAATTCAAGAAGCTCAACAAACTCCAACTAGGATACCCCCACCCAAAAACTCATTCTGGGACACATTGTAATTAAACTGCTGAAAGTCAAAGACAGACTGGTAATCATCAGGAGAAAAGTGATTTTTCACATACAAGTGAGCTTTTCTAAAAAAACCTTGGAGATTTTGCGGGTTTGGTTCCAAACCACTGCAGTAAAATGAGTCAGATTAATGGTTTGGTTTCCCAGTTCATATAAAAGTGACATTTACATTGTACTGTAGTCTGTTAAGTGTGCAATAGCATTGTGTCAAAAAACAACGTAAATACCTTAAGAAATGCTGTACCTGAGCCTTCAGTGAGTTGTAATCTTTTTGCTGGTGGAGGATTTGAAATGCTGTTGGAAAAATGGTGCCAGTAGACTTGCTCAGTGCAGGATTGTCACAAACCTTCAGTTTGTAAAAACTGCCGTGTCTGCCATGTACAGTAAAGCAAAGCACGATAAAACGAGGTCTACCTGTATCGGTGGGTTTCTTAGCGGAAACTTTGCAGGCCTGGAGGCAGTGGGATGATGTACCAATCATGATACAGTATCTGCAGAATTGTCCTTCAGAAATGAAGGTGAGATTAAGACTTTGCCATATAAACAAATGTTCAGTGAGTTCATGACTAATAGACCGGCCCTGTGAGAAATGTTAATAGAGTCCTGCAGCTTGAAATGAAAGCACACCAAACAGCTACATGAAGCTGTATTATAGAGTTCTTCAGTAAAGGGAAATACATGGGCAAATACAGTAACCTGTATTGTAATTTTGGTGCATAAGTCCACTTTTAATTCTTGCATAGAATTTAAAAGACAAAAGTATAAAAAATAATTGTAAATCTGTGCTAATGAGTTGTACAAAGTATAAAGATGTAATTTGTGACATCGATAATACAGGTAGGGTGGTGGAGCTGTAACGTAGTATTTTGATGTGTAACTGAAGTTTATACTTTAAAAGACTTTTGACTTTAACGTGTTTTGCATAATTGCAGTGGTAACTGCAAAGAAAATATCTGGAGTATACGCAAAAGGAAATGAGAAGTAGATGAAAATATATCACTACAAAAAAAAAAAAAATCAGTGAAACATGAAAGAAAGAAGGCAGTACAAGAAAAAAGAAGGGACCAAAAGCTCTAAGGTACACAGAGCACAGGTAAAAAAGGGCAACAATCATTCCCTGTTAGTAATTGCTCTAAATGTAAATAAATTAAACTCCCCAATCAAAAGACATAAGATTGGCTGAATGAATTAAAAAAACAGTATTGAACTGTTTGCTGCCTACAAGAGACTCACTTCCCCTAACCCCTGGCAACATCATTCTGCTTTGTATGTTTCTTAAAAACAACCAGCTTAAAAAAATCCTCATGCCTAAGAGACACATTTTGGGGTGGCAAATTTTGCTCCCCTGCAAGGACACAATGCTAAGTGAAATAAGGCGAAATACTGTGTAATTCCGCTTGTATGAGGTCCTTGGAATAGTTAAATTCATGGGGACAGAAAGTAGAATGATAGTTGCCAGGGGTTAGGGGAAGGAGAAGAGTTAATGTTTAACAGGTATAGAGTTTGTTTTACAAGATGAAAAAAGTTCTGTGGATAGTGGTGCTGGTAGCACAACAGTGTGGATGCACTTAATGCCATTGAACTGTACACTTCTAAATGGGTAAGATAGTTGTAGGGGAGCAGAATTTGCCACCCCAAAATATGTCTCTTTGGCATATTATTTTAAGCTGGTCATTTTCTAAGAAACAGCAGATGTGGGAAAAACTCTGAAAACCAAGCAGGAGTTACCCTCTGGGAAGAAACATTTTACATCTATAAAGGAAATCTCCATTTGTTAAGGATGTCTCCCTCTTCTGTACCAGAAGGAGGAGGACTAAATCTCTAGAAAGTCTTATCTATGAAAGCAATGACAGACCCGCCTAACCACCTTACCTTTGTTTGCTGAGCTTATCCTGGTAACTTCTGATAACTGACTCTCTCCACCCTCAACATTCTCTTTAATTTTTAGCTGGAGATGATAGTATTAAGGTGAGAGCTTCGACCATTTTGGCAAGTTAGTTTTCCTGGGTCTCTCCCATGTATATGTGTTCTTAAAGTTTTGCTTGATTTTCTCCTGTTAATCTGTTTCATGTCAATTTAATTCCTAAACCAGCCAAAAGAACCTAGAAGAGTAGAGGAAAATTTCTCCCTCCCCAAACAGATCTTTTGTATGCAATTTGGAAGGAGAAACTGAAGTTGCATCCGTATTGTTTTCTCTCTGGGGAGGTTGGAGCTTCTCTGTTGTTCCTTATCGCTGTCTTGTTGGGGAGGGGTAGCAGCTGGGCCCACGGCAACTCCTCTTACTGCTGAATCTCCTCCTTTAACTTCTAATTCTGTCCCAGGTGCATGTTTAGCTGTGTCCAAGGGCACCTGCTTCCGTTGCAGAACACGCTTAACATCAGATAGAGGCTTGGGGGCAGTGAGAGCCACGTGTGCTGTATCCTTGGGGGCTCCACTCTCATGGGTTCCAGATTGATCTTGCTCCATGCATAGCCCCCTTCACATCCCTCTCCCCTTCCTGCCTGCCCTGCTGACTTCAGACTGACACCAGACGCAGAACTTAACAAGCTTCCACAACTGCACATAGTCAAATTCTTAGAAAAAAAAAATATATATATATAATATAACAATGTAATATATTTATATGGTATATATAAATATTACATAATTTTTTTAAAATGGTTCTGCTTCTCTGTCTAAACTCTGACTTCTACTCCCAGCTATATGCTGTTCACAAGAAACACTTTAAAGGACATGTATATTAAAAGCAAAAAGATGGAAAAGAGATCCCACATAAATTCTAAGCATAAGAAAGAAAGCCAGAATAGTTATATTACATCAGATAAAATAGACTTAAGGGTAAAAAACACTACAGAGATAGAGGAATATTTCCTAGTGATAAAGGGGTCAAATCAACAAGATCTAATAATCCTAGGTTCTTATGTATCTAATAATGAAGCTTCAATATACATGAAGCAAAACTTGAAAGAACTGAAAGTAGGAGTAGATAAACCTACAATCACAGTTGGAAATTTCCTTGCTCACTTATTATTTTATGGAACAAAGGCAGCGAACCACTAAAGAGAAGATTTAAATGATGTCAGTGCAACCTGTCACTTATGGAACAGTACTCTCAACAATAGCAGGATATTTTATTTCTCAAGTACACATCAAAACCAAATCAGAATCCCAGTGGACTTTTTGGGGCGTGGAGGTAATTAACAAGCTGATTCTAAAATTTATATGAAAAGGCCGATAATCCATATAAGTCAGAACAATCTTGCAAAGGAAAAACATGATTTACACTATCTTGATTTCATGACTTACTATAACGCTAGCATAATCAGGACAGTAAGGTCCCGTTGTAAAGATAGACAAGTAGATCAGACAGAATAGAAAGTCTCAAAATTGACCCACACTTACCTTGTCAGTTGATTTTCAAGAAAGCACCACAGCAATTAAATATGGAAAGGAAATTCTTTTTAACAAAGGGTGCTAGACAAACTAGCTATGTATATGGGGAAAAAATGAGCCTTGATCCATATCTCATACCACATAAAAAATAAACTAGAATTGGATCACAGATGTTGTTAAAGAATAAAATTCAACAGAAAAAATGCTCACTATCACCAATTATCAGAGAAATGCAAATCAAAACTACAATGAGGTATCACCTCACACCAGTCAGAATGGCCATTAAAAAGTCCACGATAAATGTGGGAGAGGATGTGGAGAAAAGGGAACCCTCCTACACTGCTGGTGGGGATGTAGTCTGGGGCAGCCATTATAGAAAGGTATGGAGATTCCTCAAAAAACTAAAAATAGACTTACCATATGATCCAGTAATCCCACTCCTGGGCATATATCCAGAGGGAACTCTTAATTCGAAAAGTTACATGTCATAAAATAACAGCAACATTGATGGACCTGGAGATCGGCATTCTAAGTAAGCAAGAAAGAGAAAGACAAATACCATATGACATCACTTACATGTGAAGTCTAAAAAAGGACAAACGAACTTATTTACGAAACAAAAACAGACTCAACAGACATAGAAAACAAACTAATGGTTCCCAGGGGGTGAAGGAGGTGGGAAGGGATAAACTGGGAGTTCGAGATTTGCAAATATTAACTAATATATATAAAATAGAACAAATTTATACTGTATAGCATAAGGAACTATATTCAGTATCTTGTAACTCATGGTGAAAAACAATATGAAAACGAATATGTTTCTATATGACTGAAGCATTGTGCTGTACACCAGAAATTGACACAACATTGTAAACTGACTGTATACTTCAACTGAAAAAAAGATAACATGCACAAGCTTTGCAGTGAACCCTTCACTTCCTAAACCCACATGTGATAACTTCTCCAATGCTGCTCCGCCTCCCAGCCTAGAAACTTACTGGAATGACCGACATTTTTTAAATTTAAAGGTGGGATGGGGGTGGGAGGTAGAAACCTGCATTGGAGGCTAGAGCGTGTCACCCACATGATCCAAACATTGGAGATGATCCTTGGCTGGTGTCTGCTCGGGCTGGAGAGAGGGAAGTCACTGGCGAAATCAATGCAAAGCCCCCTTCTAGGGAACAGGCTTGGGGTTCTGGAAAGTAAGGGGTGCATATTCTGGCTGGATGACAGCCCCTGGGCTTCGAGCATTCACCCTGTGCCGAGTGCTTCACGCATCGTTTATCTCGTCTTCACAACAGCTGTGCCAGGGAGCAAGTGCCCACTTTTTTTTTTAATCGATGAGACAGAGGTTTCAGGAGGTGCAGGAACTTGCACTGGGTCACACAGCCCAGAAGGGAAAGGGCTGCGATGTGAATCCTGCTCAGTGTCCCCTGATGTTCTTTTGAATAATAAACATCCCTTTATTTGCCTGGCACGTAGCATACGCTCAGTCACATCTACTTTGAGCTACTGGACTGAACAGAAACAGCTGTTCACTGGTGCTGCAGACTTCCAGGCTAGAGGCAGGAAAGCAACCTCAAGACTGTGTTGTCACACAAAGTGCTGGTGGCCGCTGCAGTTCTCCATTTGTTTGGGAGATAAGTCCGCAGCCCGCATTCTTGGGGTTTGCTGGTTCAATCCTTTCCCTAGTCTCTAGTTCATGGGTTACTACTCGTATGTTAATGGGCACGTGAGGTCAAGGCCATTGCTAGTGGGACTCTTAGAAGCCAAAAATCAGCAAAAATTGTTGGGCACGAGTTGGGCATTTAAAAGTTGTTAGAGCACTCACCAACTAGCCCACAGACTCTCACGTCAGAATAAGTTGGTCACGGATTAGGTTAGGTTGACACTAGGTAAAGGAAATTTCCACGCTGTGAAGTATGCTGTTAAGGCACCGTATGATTTCCAACCTCACGGCCCATCCCTCTTAGGTATTTAGTTTGGCTTCCGAGGGAACCAAGGCCTAGCTAAAAGAACAGGATCTTTCTTTTACATCCAAAGAGTGGAAAGTGCCCCCCTTCTGGCACACCTGCTTATTTTCTGTTTAAGAACTTTAGTCCCTGAAGCTGCCGACATTTAGCAAAATGGCTAAGTTTTACTAAAAAACAACCTAGAAATACAACAGCCATTATAAGAGATGTTAGACAGGATCATTCGTTTAAGATGTGGACTTGAGAGTAAAGTTCCTGAAACAAGTGAACAGAAGAGGACATGTATTTTAATGGGTATGTATAAACTTCCAAAAGTTTTCAAAATTCCAGAATAGTTTGAAAGATTCATTGCAAAAGGCTAATGAACAGTCAGAGACACAAAAAGCATCTAAAACAACGCCTACTTTGAAACACGTGGGTCCAAAGATCAGTGTCTCAGCTGTAATCACCTGGAAAAGAGAGTCTTCAAAGGTCCTAAACAGGTTTTTCAGTATCAACTGAATGTCCCTGTACAGGCCCCTCCCAGAGTTGATAAAACATTTTGTAAAACTGCTGTGTTACTCCCTTAAACAGGCAGGGGAAACTGAAATTATTCAGTCTGGTAGGAATTTTTTTAGGTCTTCTCCCCAAGCTAAATGTAACCAGAGACAAAGAGAAACATTAAAAGAAAACCAAACAAGCCCAGCTGTCTTTGTTTCACAAATCAAACCTTTTAAAGGGCCAAAGGTGTGGCTCTAGAAGTTCAAAAGTTCATGTCTTTTTTATTGCCAATGCCTCAAACTTCACCTGTTCCTCCCAATTGTCTTTGTCAAATTGATTTTGTCACCAGAGACTCCAGTCTGTTCATAACTATTTCGATCAGGTTTGCCTCCACCGAGAGCTTGTCTGCACACAGTAAAGCCAGTCTGCTGACACCGGGTTGTGGTGAAGGACAGTGCGGTGTTTATTGTAGGGCACCAAGCGAGGAGTCCAGGCAGCTAGTGCTTAAAAACTCCCAGATGGCTTTCAGGAAAAGGTTTTTTAAAGGCAGGGTGAAGGACAGGGTCATAGGGGTGTGTGGCCAGCTTGTGATTCATGGGTGGTGAGGTAATCAGGCGTCAACATCATCGACCTACTTGGTACAATCAGTCTGGGATCTACGTGCTGTGGGGAGCATACAGTTAACCTCTTTCTACCTGGTGGGGGTTTCAGTATCTGCAAAATAAACAGCTTAAAGGATTTGGCTTAATACCATCTCTAGCCCTTGAGGAACTAAAGGCCCTTGGCTTTGTGTAATGGCTAAACTACTATTATTTTGTTTAATGGTGAAACTACTATTATTTTGTCTTGCTTGACTGTTTTCCTTTGTTTCTGCATTTCCTCACTTCTCTGATTAAATGTGCTCTTTGGAACTCAGGGAAGGCCTAGGAGGCTCAAGTTTTTCTATAAACAAGAGGCAGACGGAGGACATGGTGGGGGGAAGGTAACTGTCCTGAGAAGGCCCCGTAGGGTCCTGCTAAGTTAAAAATGTCATGAGGATGAAGCAAAAACGCCATGACGTCTGGGTACCACATCAAGGTTCAGCAAAGCTGTGAGGACTGCTGAGTGGCAGCTGAGAGTGACACTAACGCCTTAAATTCTGATTGCATCTCTTGGTTAGCCTGGCTGAGAGTTTGATCAAAAGTGGGGACTAGTTAAGGAGAAACCCACGGGCTCCAAATGCTGTCACTTGCCCTGAAGCCCAGGATACTGCACCTGGACTTCATACCTGACCTGGCCTAGGTGTGGTTTTGACCTTCCCCAGAAATGCAGTCTTAATCAGACAGTCTGGAATTTTCTGGGCAACACCCACAAGGTAATCTGTCTCCTAGGTCCTTTCCATCCTTGGGGAGGAAGGAGTATTCTGCACGGGAGACCCCTGCCCTTCCTCCTGGAAGGTGACTGGGCCTGAAACAATCCTTTTCTTTTGCTAATAGCTCCCTTGTCCCACCCTCCTTCCACCTATATATATATATATATATATATATATATATTAACAACCCATTGGTTTCTTTCTGTTTATACCCTGGGATGTCCCTGACTCATGAATCACTGAATAAAGCCAATTAGATCTTTAATTTGCTTGGTGGAATTTTGGTTTTTAACAGCTGTCCTTTTCATCTTAGCAGCTGGTATTTCCCTTTCTCCCTTCTCCACAGACCAGCCCACAGCACTTGCCAGCACCGCCCCCACTCACCAGCATATCCCAGGAAGGTCCTCTCTCCTGTGCCAAACCATCTACTCCTGCAGAGGCCCCGGACCCGCTGGAATGGAATAGCATATAGCGATGTGATTTCAGCGTGTGGAGGTAATGAGGGGGTTTCAGATGTGAAACAGTGGGCTGAAGACAGAGCCCCTGTCTGCCAAATGCTCCCTCTCCCTGCTGCTTTCGGAGACATTCTGGAAGCTTAGATGAGAGAGGGGACAGAGGGACTCCCACCAGGACCTCACATTGCCCTGGTTAATCTTCAGGCTCACCCACCTTCACTCAGGCCCTGGGTAAACAGATTTCCATTGCTTCTGTTGAGCACTTCCTCAAAAGATAAAAATGGCCTATCCAGGAAGAAAAAAATCCTGCTACCAGATGTCGTATCAAAAATCATTGGGGAAAATATCCCGAAGGTCACAGTTAGAAACAAGGTCCCCTCCAAGTCTCCAAAACTGGGGACCCTTGAGGCCACAAAACCCACAGACACAGAAGCAGAAAACACAGACCACAATGAAAAGGTAATGGACTTGCTTTAGTACATCCCACTGCGGTTTAAGAGAAAATGTACAAACCTTTGCAAATGCTACATCTGCCCACAGGAACCCCTGAACATTGTAAGTCCCACAGAACAATTAGATTTGTCAAGACATTTTCTTCTCATCCAAGTTAAGCCTGCCAAATCAATCCTTCATCCAGGTGGAGAAATGTGTCCAGTGAAAGTGGAATCAAAGATTTCCTGGTTCCCACCCTGGCTCACTCATTTCTACAGCAAACTAATCTTGCAGGCATGCTGCCAGGGGATGCTTACTCACTAGCCTCTGCCACACAGGTAATCGTGCCATGTGCCCAGTGACCTTCACAGCTGCACAGTCCAGCTCTGCTTGGGGACGGGTTGCGCCCTCTTCCGTGTGTTTGCGTCTCATGGTCAGTTTCGCCTCTGCCTGCCTGGGCCTCAGTTTTACCTCCTACTTAGCAGACACACCCATATAAGCCACTCCTTCCCCGTGAGATATTCTAAATCTTGCAGGTGGAAACCTCTAACAAATTCGAAAGGTAAATTGATGATTGAAGTCTTTTTCACCTTTTTATCAAGGTGAAACTGAGCAGGACCCTGTGGGGCCCTCCCAGGTACAGAAGCCCCTGTGTCCCCCGTTTCTTGTTTGTAGAAAAAGGCTTTTTTTTTTTTTTTTTTTAAATCCTACTACACCTCTTGGTTCCAAAGAGCAGATAACTAACTAGGGAAATGAGGGAATGCAGAAATGAAAATAAAGCAGTCAAGAAATAATAGTTAAGTGATAAAACAATATAAAACGGAGTCCTGGCTCCGCATCAAGGGATAGACGTAAGTGTCTGATACTATCTTTGAGTTGTTCTGCAGGAACTGAGCCCCCCCGCCCCAAGTCGGGGGTGGTAACTGCATGCAGAGACACCTAAACTGGTTGGAACCAGAAGGTTGATAACTGAGATTCCTGAAACACCACCCTGTTACCTCCCCACCAAGCAATCAGGAGAGTCATGCACCCTCAGCTCTCACCCCCAAATGTTGCCTTTCAAAACTCTTCCTTGAAAGCCATCAGTGAGGTCAGAGCTCCTGAGCACAAGGCACCCATCCTCCTTGCTTGGCCCTGCAGTAAACCTTCCTATGCTCTAAACTCCTGTGTTTCTGTTTGGCCTCACATTGCGCCATTAGGCACATGAAGTCCAGCCACACTAGCATCCTCTTTCTGCTTAAGGTGGATAGTCTTCATTGGGCCAGGGTTGTGGGGGCAGGTGAGTTGGGGCCCAGGACCTCTGGGCTGGCTTCACTTCACCCTTGCCCTTTGCCCTTTATCTGTAGCATCTCCCTGACCACCCTGGCCCCACCCATTCTCACCTCTTCTCTGGCCCTTCTGCCCCGTCTGCCTCTCACAAGTCTCTCCACTCCCCCAACACAGACCTCCATTACTTCCTGGATCGCCAGTGTGTCTCCCATCTCCCACCCCCTTGTGCTCTTGGTTATCATGGGAACCATGCTAATCACTGGATTACCTCCCCCTCCCCTGTTTGTGCTCTCCCACTTACTACCTGTGTGACCTTGGCCAAGTGATACAACTTCTCTGGGCTTGTCCCACTATAAAATGGGTTAATAAGAGCACCTACTTCCTAGAGTTATTATGAGGATTAAATATCTGTCTTGGTTGCCAGGAGGATGGAGGGTGGGAAGGGACAGACTGGGATTTCAAAATGTAGAATAGATAAACAAGATTGCACTGTGTAGCACAGGGAAATAAGTACAGGATTTTGTGGCTCACAGCGGAAGAGAATGTGACAATGAATGTATGTATGTTCATGTATAACTGAAAAATTGTGCTCTACACTGCAGTTTGACACAACATTGTAAAATGATTATAACTCAATAAAAAGTTTAAAAAAACACAAGAAAAAAAATCTGTCTTAAGATCAGCACAACGTCCAGAAATGTCTCAACATTGACGTACTTTTACTTTTACCGAATATAATTTCAGTGTAGGCCAACAACAATGGACCCCAAAATGGCTCAGGCCCAGGCATTCTCCTCTTGTTCACATACCAGTCCCAGGCAGGTATGGCAGGTGGCAGGGCGGCCTCTTCCACAGTCATTTAAACACCCAGGCTGATGGGATGCTGCCGTCCTCAACACGCGGCTTCCCAAGTTGCCTCGGGGTTCTCCGTCCTGCCAGCCAAGAGGGAGAGAGGATGAGATGTGCTTGTGGAGGTTTTTATGCGCCAGGCACTCAGTGACTGGGGAATTATCCCAGACGCTCACCTCTCCTGAACATCTGATCAAAGCTCTGTTCCTTTTCCCTCCTGCCTCTATCCATCCTGCATACCTAAAACATAAATCTAATTACGGCCTTCCCCTGCTCAGGGACTTTTGATGGCTCCCCAGGGCTGCCATGTTAAAGCCTAAACTCCTTGGCTTGGTACCTACAGGGTCCTCTCCAAATTCGATCCACTCCCCAAGTCCCATTTTACAACAAACAGGTGAAATGCTCATGATTCCAGGCACACCCTTATTCCCAGACCTCATAGCCTTCCCTCAAAGCAAAATGATCTCTTGCTTATATGCACCAGGCATGTTGCTCACCTTCAAGTCAGCTCCAAGCTCACCTCCTCCATGAAGCCTGCCAGGCAGACTGTTGGACCCCTTCCTTGGGCCACTCACTGGCTCACAGCTAAAGGTAAGGGCTCCACCTTGTTAATCTGTTCCAGCACTTAGCACCATCTTCTGAACACAGTACGTGCTCAATAAATGTCTGGCTGGTAAGTTCCCTGGCTTCTGATGAGAGGGACGTTCTGGAGTCAAGCTGTAGTCCAAGTCCTGGGCTAGCCACTCACCAGCTGTCAGCTTGGGCGAACACCTTAACTTCTCCGTGCCTCATTTTCCTCAGCTGAAAGATCAGAACAGCTCCTACCTTGTGGTGCTGCTGTGAGGGCCTGATTAAGGTGAGATGGTGTGTAGATTGTAGCACCTCCCTGGCTCAGAGAATGCTGGTTTCCCTTTGCCTCCATGTGTTCTGCTCACCCCAATTGCCCAAGTACCTTTCTCTCTATACCCAGCAGGGAAAGGCTCCTAGAAATAAGATTTAGATACATGACCCCTCCCCAATCCCCCAAGGTTTCCATGAGGCAGCAGAGATACTGACCACTTCTGGGTCTGCTCACGGGCCGTCACTGTTGAAGGCTGGAAGGCCTCCCTCCATGCGTCATGGGCTTTGATGCTCTTCTGTCTCCAGTCATCCATCTGCTTAGAAATGCCTTCGAAGTCCAGGTAAAACTTCTGTCTTTGGAAGGAGCTCCCAGAAGATGTCCAAACACCCTGCCCCCTCCCCTCCTAGTCTCCCACGCCATCCATCTGAGTGGTCCCCCAGACTCATCTGGAGCTGACCCAAGCAGACACAAGCCCCAGACACCATGGTACAATTTTATTCACAGGTTCCAGACACCCAGGCTGGGCCAGGCACAGAGGATATGTTCTTGCCAGTGGCAGGAAAAAAAAAAACAAACTGATAGCGCACGTCTGTTAATACTAACCATTTTAATTTAAATTAATAGCATTTCTGGAAGACAAATGCAGTTGATAGAAAATATAAAAACTTCTACTGTACAAATTTTACATCACATTCAAAAAAGCAAGTGTGTGCCTCATGGCCACAGAAGACGCTGGGTTTGCACACACAGAGGAAATCCTGGCTGATGCGGGAGCATCGCATGAGCTCTCTAACTGGTTTCACATTTACATCTCCACCTGGCCCCCAAATCCACAGAGAATGCCACCGCCTTAGGCTGACAAGGCACACCATTTCCCTTGGGGATCACAGAAAGAAATGCCACAAGAGGGCAGAGGGATTCCAGGCTCTGCACACGTCCCTGATTTGGTGACAGGGAGGGGTCAACGTAGCTCCATGCGCTCATGACTGACCGGGAAGTCACTAGGATTCAATACCTCGAGTTGGATGGAGACACTCGGGTTGCGGCTCTGGTGGCTAAAAACAATGGGGACAGACCCGAGGGCTTTAGAGGTGAAGCTGGAGAGTCAGAGGGGGTGCTGATGGGCTGAAGCCTGGGCTCCACTCTCAGACCCCACGGGGACTTCCGCAGCCCCCAGGCTCCCACCTGGGAGGCCTCCCAGCTTCTCCATCCCTTTCACAGCTGGCTGTGAGGGCTGAATTCACAGTATCTGCCCTCCTTCCTGTGTTTCCAAGGCAGACGCGGAGAGCACATGGAAGGGCGAGCATGTCTCAATTCACAGTCACTTAAACAGACAGGGCGAGGGGGACCACCTGGGGGAGCGTTCCTCAAGCGTTTCTCTTACATGACAGGCAGTGCAGAGGCTCAGGCTGAGAGCAGAAGGCATCCCAGTGCCCTGGCGAGGGCGGGGGTGTCCCCCAGTCCCTCAGCTCCACCCTCAGGGTTCCCTTGGAGCGGGCACTGTGACCCCCCCCCCGACCGGCCCCCAGCACTTGCACAAGACACAGTGAAAGCTTCCCGAACTGACCCAACAGTGTGACGTGCACAAGAAACAACAAAACCCAGACTGACTTTCTGAGAGCTGAGCCCAACTCGACTTGCTTGGCTGCCGTCCCACTGCTGGGCCCACCTGCATGTGCTGGGGTTCACAAGGGACAGGTGAGAGGCACAAACAGACCTCTGGGAAGGCATCACCGCGTGGGGGAGGAGCTGACAGCCAGAGGCAGGGTCGCACACCATGTGGCTTTTGGGGGAAGATCACCAGAGAGGCTGATGGGGAGAAACATCCCACAGAGGAGAAAAGCCCCTCAGCAAAGTCCAGCTGGCTTACAGCTCCTCTGTCCTCCTCCCTGCACCCTGACCAGGAGGCCCGGGGACCCTGCGCTGCTGCCCGGCTGTGCCCTCCCACCCAGTGGGGCCTGGCCGAGGGGTGCCTGGCCTGGAGCTGGGAAGGTGGCCCCATAGCTTCCTGGCAGAGTGGCCCATCCCATGTGACGATTTGGATGGAATCCAGGGAAGGCTTGGGAGATGGGGAACCTGGCTAGCTGGGTCAGATGAAGGGCGTGGGAGGGCCACATGCCTCCTGTCTCGGCTCAGCATGGATGTGAGATCTGAAGCTGACCTCCTCTGCACCTTCACCTCCCTTGGTCATTTCTGGCTTTGGAGCCTGATACAACAAAATGTCCACTGAAGGGAGGGCTCCTCTGCCATTTGGAACTTTCCTGTTCAGGTGCCAGCTTCTATTGAGGACAGACAGGACACTTCCATATCCCGGACTTTCCCAAACCCAGCCCCACCCCGGCTCAGATGGACACAAGCAGACGGCCTGACTCGGCCCGAGAAGGCTCTGAAGGCTGCGGGCTTGCTAGTGGGTCTAAATAAAGTGGGGGGTCATGCCTCCCACCCTTGCCAAGAGATCCAAAAGTGGGCAGTGGAGGCGTCAGGAGCGGGCTAAGGAGTTTCAACAGGGCAGGGGTTGGGGGACAGAAAAGGTGGGGCAGAAGAGGCGGGCAGCTCCCAAACCCTGGCATGACTGATGATGGGTTTCCAAAGGGCCAGGGCACCCTGTGGCTGGGAGGGTGGGCTCAGGGACCTGCTGCCTGCTGCTTCTCCCTCATTACCTTCCCTGTCCTTGTGCCTCCAGCCATCATGGACTATGTAGCTGCCCGGCGGGGCCTTAGCTCTGGGGTCCAAGGAAGGAATTGGGACGTCTCTAAAGAGCCAAGGTCCTTCAGTCCCATCTCCTGGGTGCCTCTCTGGGGGCTTCGTGAAAGGAACATCTCCACAGGCAGTGGGAACCCTGACTAGGAACTAACTACTGGATCAGTCCAGATGTTATTTGGGTTTTATCTGTCTCGGCTTCCCCAGCAGGGACAGACTGGATTACAGGGGTCAGAAGTGAACCCAAGCTCTCTGCAAACTCCTGACCCTCGTAAGCCAGCTAAGCTACTGGTCAGGGCTTCCTCTGCAAGAGGAGGAAGGGACAGCATCCCTCCGATTGGACAGGGAGAACCCTGCAGACGGAGATCCCCCATGAACGGGGTTTAGGGCCAACGAGGCGGCCGGGTCACACCTTGTGGTCCCCCGTCCTACCTGGAAAACAGCCACAATCACAATGCTTTTCCTCCTCTGGCCCAGCGTGGGCTCCCCACTGCCTATAGGGTCCTCCAGAGGGGACGGCCAGTTCTGCCATCCTGGCCAACAGTGCCAGCGACCTCGGCATGGACCGTTTTTATTATTACCTATTGTACATTAAGTCCAACTCCGCAGAAACATACGTGTAAACATTTGCTGTCCATCAGGACAGGTTGGGTTGTTGGTGACGTCATTTTAAGAAACAGCAGGTGCGGCTCCATCTTGGGGACCCAAGTGCTTCAGTGGACGAACAGTCTACATCGAGGACTTGTGCTCCTGGTTTGCAGCACTCAGGAGGGTGGCTGGCATTTCAAAGAGTGTTGTTTTATTTGTCGTGGTGGTGGTTTGGATGTTTTAGAAACATTTAAGGAAGAAATATGTCAGCAGAAAAACTGCACAGCTGGCTACATCTTTGGATTACTGGACTCCAGGACGCCCAAGCCAAACCTTTCAAACCGGGGTACAATTTTGCTGCTGTTAATGCTGCAAAGAGGAACAAAAACAAGGGTTAGAGCCCCGCTGGTCTCGATCAGAGTTAGGGCAACATTAGCTACCAAGCAGGCCAGTTCCACAAGCTCAGCAGAGGAGCCAGCCCCACCAAGAAGTGGGAATGATGACCCGGCCAAAGGCCTCGGCAGAACGGTTGCTGGTCACCCCTGGCCGCGGGGGCTGAGTCTCGGCTATGCTCTCTTCCTGTGTAGCGCTGTTCCTCTTGGAACCACCAGTGCCCTGCACACCCCGTAACTGCAGGGGGCTCATCAGAACTGCTTTCTCATTTACAGCCCAGGAAAGGCCTTGCTCTGAGTGGAACTGGGAGGAAAGAGAAGCCCAGTCCCCAACACTGAGAGCAGCATCGCGTGCTCCTAGAAATAGTCCTCAAACGCTGGGGTGTCTCGGGGCCATCTGAGCAGCAGGTTGAAATGCAGGGTCTCAGTGTCTGCCTCCAGAGACCCGGATTCAGGGCTGGGAACCCGGGAATCTGCATTTGGTAAGCACTGAACGACCTGCCAGACACCCTCCTGCTGAACGCTTACTTGGGTCTGGTACTTCCTGCCTACACTGGGCAGGTGGAAGGGGAGCAACACGGCAGGGAGAGAGGACAGAGCTTTGTTTTCAATAGTGAAACTGTTGAGACAGGCCACCTCCCTGCTTAGGGACTTTTCCGAGCATGTGGCTGAGGACACAGCCCTTCCAAGCTGATGTCTTTCACTGCAACCCAGCCCTCCAGAGGCAACTGGCTCGGGCGGCTCTGAAATCATTCCACTCCTTGTTGGACAAGATCCCCGTGGGTTAACAGCCAAGCAAAACCCCACCCCCTGTCCGGGGGACACACCCCACAAGGAGCCAGTGTGCTGGGAGTGGGGGGATCTCTCTCACTGAGCTGTTAGTAGGGGACAGGACCACCCCCCAGAAGAAGCACTAGAGATGAAGTCACATCCTGGGAGGTGGTTCTGGGGGGACTGTTAGGGGGACCCTCCACGGAGAGCAGTTACTCAGGCACACGCGGGCCGCGGAGCAGGGAGAGGGCCAGTTTTAACAAACAAAGCAAAAGAAGTCTCAGGAGAGAAGACTGGAGCAGCAGCGATCGCGTCCCCCGGGTTAGTGCCCACATCGCTGTTTGAGCTGGAGTAGAAGTCGCGGTGCCGAGGGTGGATTAGGAGGAAGAAAGCCCTGGTACATGCAAGGCAGCCAGGCCTACAACCTACAGAAGGAAAGAGAAGGGGGGAGAGCAGCGTCAGAACCTGATCCCCTGGGAAGGGGGCAGGGGGGGTGTGGCAGAGGCCCGGCCAGGGCAGACGGCAGGGGACCCTCTTTTCCTGCAGACAGAGAAAAGGCCATCCCTGCTCCATTCCAGGCTTTGGCAGCAGAACCAACTTGGAAGGGAGCCTGGCACAAAGAACCTCCCCCAGACCCCCCCCAGGACAGTCACAGACTTCTGTATCAAGGCTGACCAGCAGGTCCACTGCCCCTCAGCCCCTGACCATCATCTCAGAGCTATTTCTGCTCCCTGCATTCTCTTCTTTAAGCTCTGGCCAGAGGGGACCCTGGGGACTCGAACCAGTGATGTGAGTTCCTTCCCACCCACGGACAAGCCATTGTGTGTGGTTGGAGGCCTGCCACAAGCCATGGGTCTGCTCTCAGCCCAGTGAGAGAAACGTGAGCCTGCAGGGCCCTGGCTGGTGGCCCTGTGAGCTGCCAGAATGTCACTTTGGTTTCCGGGAATACAACACGCCAAGATGGGGAAGCTGGGTGCAGAGACAGGACAGGAAGCAGGATGGGCAAAGGGTTCACCACAAACAGGCAGAGAATCAGGGAAACAGCAGAAGACACACTATTCCTCCAGAACTGGGCAGCTGTTCTTAAAGTCGAGGTGACCATAACGTCCTTTCCCATAGTAGCGGCTCCGCCAGCGACTGGGAGTGCCCCGCAGCCATTTCACCGGGTGTGGGAGGAGCGCAGTCCAGCAGGTGATGGCGGTGGGCACCAGGGTGGACGGGGGGGGGGGGGGGGGGGGGAGGGGCCGCAGGAATCAGGATGGAAGGGACAGGAGGAGATGACAGGACAGGCCAGCGCATCCGCCACCCCCCCGAAAATTAAAAAAAAAAAAAAAAGAAAGGCAACAAGACCGATGGAACAGAGAAGAGAAAATGAGAATTAGAGACTTGAATGTGTGGAATAAAAATTATGAACAGTAGCTTTACACAGACTCAGGTGGGCTGGCATCCCTTCCTTGAAGGGACTAAAACTGAACACTGTGGGCAAGAAACAGCCTTCATTTGGGACTCAGTTTCCCTCCTGTGAGATGAAGTGGGACTCTGCGGTCTTCGGGAGATCTGGAGTCACCTCCTGAAGGCCAGCACCCCTCCCCAAGCACCCCCCTCTCTTTTGTGGACGAGGAAACCAGGGCCTGGTCTGCTAAACAAGTTGCCCAAGGTCTGACAAAGCAGATCCTTGAATTTCTTGCGAGTCCAGGAGAACCTCCGCTCCAGTCTCGGCCAGAACAGCTCCTCTCAACATCCAGCTCCCATGACCCTCTCTTTGGAGACCCTTCCTCAAGCTCCCGAGTGGACAGAGAGCCCCATCTGGGCACCCAAAGAGGTGTGTTTTCCTGGCTCTCAGCATGCCGTAGTCACTCCCTCCTTCATCCCCTCACCCATCCAATATTTCCTGAGCAATTACTACATCCCTGGGACGGCGCTAGGCACTGAGAATCAGAGGTGACAAGACAGCGTCCTGCTGCTTGGACTTACAGTGACTTGGCCTGTCTCCTCATGTGTGGTGCAGCAGTCAGCAACGGCTGGGTAAAACCCATGCCTCTCATGGCAACATCCTATTACCCACAATCTGTCTTGGACTCTGACCCATCTTAAGTGCAAAATATTGAATCTAATGTTACATGATAAGGTTCAGCACCCCCTCCCCCCAAACTGCCGTTCCTCCAGATTGTCCCTGCGACTGGCCTAAACTGCCACATTTGTCACATTTCTTCAACAAGCTCTCCTGTGTGCATCCTCTGCTGGGTTGGCCCAGGCTGGGCCTCTCCTCACCTGCAGCTTGACGCCTGGTTTGGTTTGTTTTCAAAATGAGCTGGCAAACTAGGTGTAAATCACATCTGGCCACAAAGAAGTTTGGACCGTTTTAGAGTTGTAAAAAAAATAAACGTAAAAAAACAAAACGAAGGACATGTGGCAGAGACCACATGACCCACAAGCCTAAAATATTGACTGTCTGGCCCTTTCTAACAAGGGAGGCTGCCACCACCACACTCCTGGGCGAGTGTGAGATCCAGGTGCTACTCCAGGGGCCACCCTGGGCATTGGGGGTGGACAGGCCCTCGGCCCCACTTCTCCTGGGAGCAGCTCGACATTATCTGTTCTATGTGCTGGAGGTCCGTGTAAGATTTCACTTTTAGAAAGTGCCTTTCACCTTAGAAGAACATTTAAAGCCATTCATCTTGTCCAAGAGTCCAGCCAGGTGTGACCTGCGTCTTGTTTCTAGACAATCAACAAACTAAGAATTTTTTTTTTAATCTTTCTAAATGGTTGGGGGTGAAAAAAAAACCAAAAGAAGACTATTTCATGACCTGTGAAAATTACATGAGATACCAGTTTCAGCACCCATAAGTAACCTCTTACTAGAGCCAGCCAGCTTGTGAGTGAGTGGATCTGTGGCTGTCCCTGCACCAAAGAGCAG
Source organism: Camelus dromedarius (assembly GCF_036321535.1). Classification (NCBI taxonomy): domain Eukaryota; kingdom Metazoa; phylum Chordata; class Mammalia; order Artiodactyla; family Camelidae; genus Camelus; species Camelus dromedarius. The sequence goes on from NC_087451.1 coordinate 48,638,701, forward strand.
AGCTGGGCCATCGTGACAGGGACTGTAAGTGGTGGTATCATCGCGCTGCACGCTGCTGGGTGCACCGCAAATCCCGGTGACAGAAACCGTCACCCGTGTTCCCCCCTTGGTCTGCAAAGCTAAAATACTTCCCACATGACCCTTGGCAAGTTTGCCCACCGTCTACTTTGTAAAGCTGTGGAATCTGAGGTCGGGAACAAGGAAGGACTTGTCCAGATGCTCACAGAGGCAGGGCTGAGGTCTGCTATTGAGTGTTCTGGCAAGAGTGCCAGGGGACAAAAGGAAAAGGGAATGAGCCAGCTTAGGAGAGATGAGCAGGCGCCACCCCGCACCGAGGGGTGCACAGGGTTATGTGATTAAACAGAAGGGGGATGGGCTTGTAGGGCAGGCGATGTGGCCTTGTAACAGGAGGCTGATCTGGGGCTAGAAAGCTCTGTCTTGATTCTGCGCCATTTTAAGCAACAGCTGCTCTGATGGTTTTGGTACTTCCACCTGGCCCTGCCCTGGCCCTGGTCCCTTCCTAGGCAGAACTTTCCTGCTGGGGCCTAGCCTGGGCCCAGCACCAGCACTGGGCTGATAACAGTGATGTGGAGGTTTTCACAAAGGAAAAGTAGAGACACTAGCCTATAAAAGAGTCCCTAAAATTAATGTGGTAAACAGAATCCCAGTATCCCTTGGGCGAGGGGACTAGTCTGGCTAACCTGCTCTGGGGGCTCCCAGGTTAAAGTCTCAGGCAGACAGAGCAGACAGTGCCCTCCAAGACACCTGGCTGTGAGCTCGGCTCAGAGGGGTACTCACTCAGCAGACTTCCAGAAGTGCCCCGGATGGGAGAGCCGCCGGTTCAGCTTGGGCAGTTTCTCCAGCATGTCCATCAGCAGGGGGAAGCTGGGCCTCTCCTGCAGGTCGAAGGCCCAGCAGGCGGACAGGATCTCCTGCAAAGTGAGCCAGTGGGGGAAGCTGTGAGCCCTGGCGGGGAGCGAGGGGAGCACAGCTGGGGCCCCCCGCCCAGAACCCCCAGCTGTGGTCCCGACCCTCCGGCCGACATTGAGGTGACTGGCCATGGCTGGAGGAGGGCTGAGAAATAACTGAATTTCAGAAGTGCGCTCATACTCCTAGTTAAAATGAAGTGTATGGGCCTGTCTCCCCTCTTTCCTTCTCCAACCTCCCTGGATTAACACTCATAAAGCTAAATAGGAAACAGATCACAGGAAAGAGATCAGAAATGGGTGTTCAGAGTGGAAAGTAAAAAACAGCATATTGACAGGTGAAACGCAAGATGCTCGGAACACGTGCAGGGCGGGGCTGCAACGGAGGCGGGAGGCTTGGCCTTATAAGAACGGAGGCTGAGAGCGACAAGGAGGACGAGCTCTCCCGACTGCTCTGAGTCGGGGCAGAGCCCTTCTCACTCTGGCATCCTGCTGCCTCCTCTCCAGTGTCCGCAAGCACACAGCACATCCCTCAGCCTCACGATTCGGGAGAACTGCCTGACAGGCCTGCACACACGACCAGGCAGAAGATGCTCACACGACTGGGCAGAGGGCGACCCTGCCAGCACCGCTCAGGACTTCAACAGGAAGCTCACAGCCTAGTTAGCTCCTCAGCTGGACAAGTGCCAGGTGGTGCCTCCAGATGCTTCTGTGATTATGCTGCCCAGACACTTACTGGAGCTGCTTAGCAAACCCCCGACGGGCACCCATCCACTCCAGGCCTTTCTGATTCAGAACACATGGCTGTCACCGACCACACGGAAAACCCTGACCTCTGGGTGCCTTTATATGTCACTGTGCCAAGGAAGGGAAGTGACAAACTGCACTGCAGAGAAACCATTAACAGTATTCAGTCACATGAGGCCAGCAACTGTATCATGATCTGGCATTCTGAAAACAATTTGCCTTGGAAAACTGATTTGTTCTCATATGGTCAAAAAACACATTAAGGAGACAGATCTGATACTACAGTGACCCCAGTGTTTGTGCTTTGTGCAGTGATTATTTCTTTCTTGTAAGTAAGGTACAGGTTTATTATCTTCTCATCTCATAATCCAATCAAACCTTTATTTCCTTTCTGTCTTTTTTTTTTTTTAAGGTTAACAGTGAGGTGGTAGAGGACACCCTTTGAAAGGTAGCCAGGTGCTGTGCCGGCCCCTGCCTCCAGCCCTGCTTCCCTCTCCCAGAGCAGGTGGCTGCTCACCGTGACTTCCTTCCCCAGGCTGACGGAGGCCAGGACTCGCCTCATGCCCTCTCCACTTCCAATCTGCCAGATCAGGGCCTCTGCAGCTTGGTTCTTCAAGGGCCAGTCTCTTGCTTGCAGCTCATACCAAACAGTTCTGTGGAGACCATCCACGCGGCGTGAGCACACATGGGGACTTGGGCTTCCGTGGTGCCAGGAGCCCCGCCTGGGGACCCAGGATCCTCCTCCAGCCTTCCTCCCCTGCCAGGCTTCTGGGAATGCCGTGACCCCTCCCAGGGCTCGAGGACCCAAGGCCCTGCGCTCCTGTTGTGGTGGGAGGTCGGAGGCAACCTGGGTTCTGAACAGAGATCCTGGTACAACCGTCTAACCTCAATGGGGCTGACGCCCATGTCCACGGTTGTCTGAGGAGGGACACAAATGCCCAGTCCTGGGTCTGGCACACACAAGTGCTCAGGAAGTGACAGTTAAAGGGCAGGGCAGGAAAAGACCACCCCCGAGGGGAGGATACCCTGAGAGATTATGGGGTGAGGCCCTCACTCAGACCCTCTGTCTCCTCGCCATTCTCGACTTACCTGGACAGAACCTTCTCCGTTAGACCCCACCACGTGGGGCTACAAGTAACTGAATGTGGAGAGGGGAACTGAGGTGTGCTGGAGGGGTAAAACACACACCAGATTTTGAAAGTTTTGCGGGATAAAATATCTCCTTAATTTCTTTTTTTAAAAATTAAAAAAAATTCTTTTATTTATACATTTTTAATAGAGGTACCAGGGATTGAACCCAGGACCTCATGCACACACGCTATGACTGAGCCATTACCCTTCCCCATCACCTTAGTTTTTTATTTTGATTACATGTTGAAATGATAATACTTTGGCTATACTGAGTTAAATATATTATTGAAATTCAGTTCACTTGTTTCCTTTTCTTTTTTAACACGGCTAAGAGAAAGCTTTATATATCCAGCTCCCATTACATTTTGACATTCCTGTTTTTCTATCGGTCAGCACCCCAGCTCTTTGAGGGGCACTAGAGGCGGGCTGGCGGGACTCCCCGGTCTCCCGGAGGAACAGTTCTTGGGTGGCTCTGGTGAGCGTCCTCACAGGGCAACAGGGGAGAATGACACCCAGAATTAAGCATTTTATAACGATGACCTAATTTAGTCCTCATGAAACACCCCTACCAGGGAGGCACCATTGTCCTCTTCACTGTACAGGAGGGGAGACAGAAGGGCAAGGATGTGGTCACTCACCCAGAGAAGCGGGTGAGCCAGACTAGAAGCACCCCTCCCCTTGCCCCCGATGGCCAGCGGGACCCTCTCTTTCGGCCACTCTCAGCCTCAGAGCCCCAGGAGGAGGGACGCCAGGGGCCTCCTCACCCAAATGCATAGACGTCAGCAGCTTTGGAGAACGGGAGCTGGTCCTCGTCCTTCCCAGGGGTCATCTCCCGCACGATCTCGGGGGCCAGGTAGCACAGCCAGTCATGTGACAGCTTCAGCTGGTTCTCCCGCCTGGAGGCCAAGAAGCCAAGAAGGGCAAGGACTTTCAGTCAGCCTGACACATCCCTGCCCTGGGGCTGGCCCACCACCCAGCATGCTGGGCCTGCACCTGCCAAGGGGAATGTTACGGTGCAGTGACAACCATGTTGTTCCAGGAAAGCAGGCCAAGAACAGGGAGCTGCACTTGAAGGTGCCTGAAATCAGATCTGCCTGTGGGTCTCACAACCTGGTCTGGGGCTGGCGCTCCAGCCTGGCTGTGCACTCTCTCCCAGGGGCCAGATGCGCGGGGAGAAGCCTTTCTCCCTGCCCCTACCCCTTCAAGATTTGTGGAAGTAGAACCTGACACTCTTCCTCAAAATGTGGCCGTGAACCCTGGTCCCCCGCCCAAGTCAGTGAGCATACCGGGAAGATGGGGGTGAGGGGATCCAGCCCCCAAGGGGGTCAGCCTGAGAATCAAGGGCTACGAGGCACCTGTCACCCAAACCTGATCCTGGACCAGAACCACAGGAGCAGGACTGAGGCAGCCTGGCCTCTGCTACGGGGAGGCTGCTCTCCAGCAGCAGGTGGCCAGTGCGCCCGGACCTCAGCTGGACCTCCGCCCACCGGCACCGCCCAGTGCCTCCCGAGCCTGCCCAGATTCCCAAGGCCAACTGACCGTCCCTCTCGGACCACGCCCGAGATCCCGAACAGCCCGAAGTCCGTGATGACCACCTTGCCGTTGTCGTAGAAGACGTTCTTGGATTTGAGATCTTTGTGCACGATGCCCTTGGCGTGTAGGTAGCCCATTCCCTGGAAGACAGTGAGCCTCACATCAGGGGCGGGGGGGGGGGGGATGAGTGGCGATGACTTGGCTTCCACCCTGGTCCAGGCTTCTACCCTCACCCAAGGCCTTCATTTAATAGTCACAACCCTAGGGGGTGTGACTGTCTCCATTTCAGAGGAGGAAACCAAGCCTCAGAGAGGGGAGGTCACTTGCCCCAGGCCACACAGCAGTTAAGCAGCACTGCTGAGATCTGGTCCAGGCCGGTCTGTGCTCCTGCCCTGTCACCGTGCTGCCCAGCATCCACCTCATACTTGGATGAGGTGTGGAAAGGGTGACAGGTAGGGAGCTGGGGTCTGGGAGTGTATAAAGGCACACTGGGATGGTACCCTCCGGGTTAAGTCTGGGGAGACTCGAGTGGTCGGGGTCTCTATCAGGCTCTGCACAGCTGGCCTCTACCTCAGGCTGGGCAAGGGCTCGGGGGGTGAGGTAGGGGGACGGTGAGGAGTTCCCACAGAGGGAGGCCCCGAGTTCAGGTGGTCCCACTGTCTGTGCTGTGGTAGAAGTTGTCCAGGGCTAAGACTGAAATCCAGCCCAGACTCTTCATTGTGTGGCCTTGGACATGACTTTTGGGACTCAGTTTCCTTACCCATCAAGTGGAAGGGCGGAGGTGGGTGATTCTAACCAACCCTCTACTGGACTGAACACTGCAGGGGACGTGGGTGACCGATGCAGGCACCATCTCATCTGAGGTCAAAGCTGCCTCCTAATGCCAACCCCTGGACTCCCGTGTACCCTGATGCTCCTGAGAATGGGGAGGGGGGCACTACAGAAGATGCCACGACTGAAATGGCTGTCCCTGCCAGCTCAGGATGAGGCACATGTAAATCCACCTCCCCATCTCCCACATTAAGGGTGCTTCATACATGAGAGATCCCAGCCTTTAAAGCGGTCTTGGGGTGAAGGGGAGGGAGGTACACAAGAAGCCACATTAGGAAGCTGTGAGGCAGAAGCAGAGTGAACACAGCTGAGGTCAGAGCTCAGCCCAAGAGAAGAATTTACAAAAAGGCAGATGCTCTCCTGCAAGACGGGAGGGTGCGGGGTCCACTGTGGCCACTTCCCTCAGACCTGCTGAGAACTGTCATCCCCCCACAGAAGCAGGGAAGAGTGACTTGCTCCTTCCCCAAATTCCATCCCAAATGTAAGACAATCCTTCTTAAAATATCTGCCCATTTCGCAAACCAAACCAAGGCACAAGCCTTCCCCGGTGACCAAAGAGAACCAAAGACTCCACATTGTGTTGAATAGGCACCAGCTGTGTGACCAAGGACAAGTCACTGTACCTCTCTGAGCCATGTGTATTTAAATAGATGCCACAGCCTCAAACGGCTAGCTTAAAGAGACAAGACAGGAAGTGTCGGGTCTGGAACACAAACTCTCCTCTCTTCCCATAATTTCATGTTTCCAGAGTGGCCCCCTGCAAACCCTCTAACCAATGGTCAGGCCCTTGTTAGTGTATTTTGAGCCTCAAAACATCAGAGATGAGCACAAAAGGAAGTGGCTTAGAAGTTTCCAGAAGAAGGGGGATGGTGAAAACCAAATAAGCCAGCAGAGAGGCAGCTTCCGGCTCCGGCGCTCCAAAACCTTTGGGTAACTTTTCTCTTCTGCCCTGGAATCTTCCAGATGGCTCCTTTATCCTGACTCAGCCTGACTCCTCTTAACTCAGCAACCAGACAGGACCCCCAAGTGTCCTTATGATAAGGAGGGAGAATAATGCGGGAGAGGAAGGGGAGTCGGGGAGAGTGGGGAGCAGGGCCTGGGAGGTTTGGGGACATCACGCAGCAGGTATGACCCTGCAGCTCCCTCCGACCTCTGCGATGAGACAGACTGTAAGTGAAGGCCTACGTGGGGCACTCTGGCTTTGGGGGCTGCAAATATTCAATGCGTTAGTTTAGCCACATGACAACATCACGTGGAAACCTTGGTGTTTGTCAAAGTCACTGAGATTTTTATCTTTTCTTTTCTAACAACACACACACAAAATGGACGGAAGGAGGGAGAAACGAGAAAAGAAGGCAAGACTGAAGACAGGAAAGGGACAAAATCTTGGTCAGGGAAAGCTTTTCTGCCAAAACAAGAATGAGGAAAGAGGAAGCCCTATCCAACAGTGATCTAGTGTTTCTCTGGGCCTGTCTGTTGCTAAATAAAGCAATAAACAAGCTTCTCTTTTATTTCAGTTTAATTCCTTTAAAAAGATGAACTTCCCACCACCACCACAAAAAAAAAAAAAAAAAAAAGGCCGCCTGAGTTGAGCCTGAGGACCTGTGCTCATGAAACAGATCTGGAAACTTTAAGACTGAACCCCAAACCTTCATGAGTTCTAACACACTCTCCCCAAGAGCTGGCCTGAGGCCCCCTGCTCTCTCTGTGGACTGTCCCCCTTTACCTTTGCACCAGTCCAATGAGGGAGGTGATGCTGGTATCCCCCATTTCATAGGGGAGGCAGCCAAGGCTCAGAGAGGCTAATCGACCTGCCCAAAGTCACACAGCTGGCGTGACCAGGATTCAAACTCAGGGCATCTGTCTTTAAAGCCTGCCGTGTTTCTCCCAGGTGTCCAGCTCCCAGCAGAGGAGACACAGACAGAGGGAAGGAGATAGGGTCCCACCTTTGAGGTGCCCCTGCTAAAGGGAGAGGCAGAGCAGCCACCAGCACACTGATACAGCAGACTGCATGGGCTGGCCAGGAGATCTGGCACCAGCCAGGCATCCTCTTACCTTGATGATCTCCTGGGCGATCTGCCTGGTCTTGTTGATGTCCAGAGATGTCTTGGGGTCCCTCACAAACGAGTGCAACGTCCGTCCCTTGCAGAAGCTGTGGAGACAGATGGGTCAGGCAGAGGGCTGGGCCACTGCAGCCCGACCCCAGCCTTTGTGGATCCTGGGAGGAGCGGGGGCAGGCAGCTGTGCCCACCAGCCCTTGGGAGGGCTCTCTCTGTCCCCTCCAACTGTGGGCACCAGAATCCTCGTTCTTCACCAGCCTGATGCCCACTCCTGCCAGGACCTGGCCTGAATGGGACGAACACACGTTCTCTGAGGTGCAGGGCCTGTCCACCCAGAACAGGAAACTCAGCTCACCAAGGCTCCTGGCAACTCAGAGCAGCCCACCCTTGAAGGGTTCATCGCAGGAAGAGCCCACTCCATCTCAGCCAAGGAGGAATCTGGCCTTTTCAGGCTACATCTGGGCAACATCAGGGGCGCTGGGGTTCACCGTGATGCTTCTCATGATCGTGTTGTTTTCTGATCACAGGGATTTTATTACAACAGAGAATGCAGGAGGGGGCTGGGGCGGGGCTGTCTGGGGCATCTGAGTGAGTATTAGATGAGGGGCTCATGTGATGGCGCCTCCACCTGCACTGACACCTAAAACCCAGGGTCAGGAAGGACCCGGAGAGAATGTGGAGCTTCATCCCCTGTTCCAGGGAGGTGGCTTCAGCCGTCTGAGGAAGAGGCTAGTTTTTAGGATCTGTCTCCAAGGAGATAAGACTTTGGGACCCTGAGAGTCTGGAATAGTGGCTGCTGGTTGCTTATCTGTATTCCAGGCCCCTCAGCACGTTCTAAAACATGTTAAATTTTTTTGTTAATGTTCTTTTATTCTTTTACTTTATGTGTTCCCTTCAGGTAGACTCTGATCTCTCATGGGACGGGGTGGATGAGAGAGATGGAAGGATGAATGGACAGGCAGCGCTGCGGCTGGGGTCCCGGGATGGTGAGCTGGCGTAACCACAGCCACGTTCCCCGAAGCATCACTGGCATTTTGTCCCCTTCGTATGGTGACCTGGTGATCTCACACTGCTTGGGAGTTCTGGTGGGTTACTTAGATGGAAATTATTTTTTACTTAGTAAATAAATACAGTCTGTTTGAGGAGAAAATGTTTTTTTCAAAGCCATAGGGTCCAATTATAGAGAATGCCATCTGAATATTAATGAGGATTCTCTTGGCTGATGGGGTTAAAGTGATTTTTAGTTTTTTTCTTGAAACTTCCATGTATGTTCCACAGATTCTTCACTAACCTCATATTGCTTTTCCTGATTTAGAAGGAAGCACCCAACAACAACTTTCTCAATGCCACGGGCAAAAAAGGTTTCAGTTTCACACCCCTCTGGTACCATGCACTGATGGCAGGAGAGGAAACTGGTGAACACTTTCTGGAGTAGAAATGGACAAGGTGCATCAGATGTCACATGTGTGCACTCTGACCCAGCCCCGCACACACAGTCTCAGAAATTCACCAAGATCTGGAAACAGAGATGTTCATGATGACGTGTCCAGCAAAAGAAGACTGGTTAAATAGATTAGAGGAGGAACGGTGATCAGATTCGAGAGAGAACCCAGAGCCCAGCTGTGCGACTCAGCCCAACGCCACTCCACTTTCAATGACACCATGTTGCTAACTTGAAATCAACCTCGGTGAGAGTGTTTGTCACCACAGGAGTTAACAGATGCTGCAAACCAGGACTTTCCACCCAAGAGCCGGTTGTTAAACATTTACCAGCACATCGCTGATGGGAATACTATGCGGGTATTAAAAAGATCGCACTAGACCTCAGATGTACACTCAAATGAAGAAAGCAAGGTAATCAGCGTGCTCTTTGGTGTGTATTTTTACAAATACATAGTTACAAATAGATGAATATTTAAAAAACCTGAGTATACATATAGTTCTTTACTTTAATGGAAGACATAAGGAACTGCTTACAGTATCCACCTCTGGGGAGAAGCACCCAGTTAGGGTGGGTGGAGACTGGTTTTCTCTTTGTACTTTTCCAGAACATTTGAATTTTCTCAATCCTTAGGTTTTTTTCTTTTTCTTTTCTTTTTAATGTCATTGGGCTTCTATGACGGGAAACTTACACTCCATTTTGGCTTTCTTCTTTGTCCCTCTCTACATTAAGATGTCCACGCCTTCCAGGGTGTCCACACAAATCCCAGGGCCCCCGGTTACCTGGTGATGATGGCCAGGTGCGGCGGGTTCATGCAGGCCCCCATGAAGAGCACCACGTTCTCGTGCCGCGTCTGCCGGTAGTTCATCACCTCCTTCTTGAACAGCTTCAGGTGGTCCTGGTTGTGGCCGTCCATCTCCAGCAGGCGGATGGCCACCTCGCCGTGCCAGCGGCCCCGGTGCACCCGGCCCCAGCGGCCCTGCCCGATGGGCTCACCCAGCTCCACCTGCTCGAAGGGGATGTCCCACTCCTGCAGATACACGCTGGTCTGGCTGGCCTTGCGAGAGATGGGGCCCCGCCAGGGCCGGCAGGAGCTCGGCAAGTCGTCCACCTCGTCCTCGTCGTCTTCCGCCTCGGACTTGCCGGTCTCCGGCTCCTCGGCCTGGAAGGAGAGGAGGGAATGAAGAAGGTGGCAGTTGTGGGCCGGCGCCCGACCTCCCCTCCCCAGGGCCCCACCGGGTCAGGGAGCAGAGACCCGGGGGTCAGGACGCCTGGGCTCTAGTCGCTGACCTGCTGTGGACAGTGGGCCGGTCTCTCAGCCCACAGGGCCTCAGCGTCCTAATCCACACAGCGTGGGGCCCGGCCCTGCCCCTCCAAGACCTGCCTGTGAGCAACAGGTAACCGCTGGGGGAGAGCATGAACGTCCTCTGGCATGAAGAACTGACCGCATTCACCCTTTCTGGGGATGCTTTCGTTTAAACACAGAGTTTCTTCTTCTTTTTTTTTTAATTGAAGTATAGTTGATGTACAATATTGTGTTAGTTTTTCAGGTGTACAGCAAAGTCACTTAGTTTTATATATATACTTCTTCAGATTATTTTCCATTATAGGTTATTACAAGATACTGAATATAGTTCCCTGTGCTGTACAGTAAAGCCCTGTTGTTTATCTATTTCATATGCAGTAGGGTGTATCTATTAACTCCATACTCCTAATCTATCCCTCCCCGCCTTCCCCTTTGGTAACTGTAAGTTTGTTTTCTATGTCAGTGAGTCATACAGCCTGACTCTCCTCTGGGCAGGAGTAAATCAGTCTGCCAGCATTCTTTAAGCTACTGCATGGCACGGGGCCAGGCTCGGCTGACGCTGGTTCAAGGGTCAAGGCTACAATCACAATCACCTGGGAACTCAGATAACATCCACAGCTGGTCCCACCCCAGGCTGACTGCAGTCCAGTCTCCCAGGCTGGGGGTGGGAACCCCAGGAATTAAGAGTTTCCTTTAGCCTCAAAAACCAGAGAAGCAGGAAAACACATGCTTCGTGGCATCCCTGCCATGCAGGCTGCCCGCATCTGCGGCAGCGGGTGAGCCCGAGTCGGCCCGTGCCTGGGCCCGGGGCCCACACGCTTCCCCAGGCCCCTCTGTGGGCTGAGACGGGGAAAGAGGAGACGCACTGCCTACAGCTCGCATGTGGCTGTCACTCACCTCCACTTCATGATCCTCCAACACGTCTGCTTTTGGTGGGTCATCAAGCCTAAGGGTAGAACAGGGTTTGTGGAGGAGCCCCTGAGACCAGGCCACTCTGCTCCCAGCTGGACAGGGGCCTCCCTGTGTGAGGTCTGAGAGAGGGCCACCAGGCCGGGATGCTTACTTTGACCTGCACGGCCATGGGAAAGGCAGTCCAGATGCTGTGGAAACAGACAGGAGGCCGAGGACCGGACCCCATTCCCCTCCTCCAGTCTCGGCCTTCTCCAGACTAACCCGGGGGTGCCGGGGGCTGCAGGGTGGGCAGGGACCACCAAGGCGCTTTCAAATCTGACTACCAGTATAGGGTTCCGAGTACGTTCTACTTGAGAACTGGTTCCGTTGCTCCCTAGCTGGGTGACTTGATGCAATTTCTTAAAGTCTCCGGGCTGGTTTCCTTGTAAGGTGACGCTTACTCTACACCTGGCTGAGAACCACACACGAAAGTGTGAGCGCAGCCTGACACGGGGAAAGGGCTTTCTAAACAGGAGCTACTTTTATCAGATCTCGCTAATGCTGCCCTCTGCCCGGCCCTCCTGGGTCATAAGGCTGCCTCACCCAATGCTGACTGCACCCACAGGAGGCAAAGAAAAACCTCTGGCTGAGTAAACTGGACCACTGAACGAATCAGCCCAAGGAGTGTCCCGCCTGGCCGCCCAGGCACACGGCAAGGTCTGGAATGGGAGGGTCAGAGATTTAAAGGTGAGGGTGGGAGGTGGTCAGGGATGTGGGTCCAGCTTCAACCAGTCCTCCAGGGGAAAGCACGGGGACACCTACCGGGCACTGTCTGCTGTGTCAGGGAACGGGGCTGCCGGGGGAAATGCTGAAATGTCTGCAGGAAACAAAAAAACATAGGAGGCATGAGATCAGCCTTCCTGCTCCCAGCCAAAGACACAGTGCTTGCAAACCCAGCATACACAGGACATGGGGGCTCCCAGCAGTCCCTCCCAGGTCTGCACCTGGGCTCTCCAGGTCACTCCTTTTGTGCTCTTCCTAAAACACAGAAGCAGCCTCTACAGCACTTGGTTTTACCCACACAGCTCTGTCCTGGGAAGGGACTACAGGTAGGCGAGGAGATTTCTCAGTTAACATGTTGATCGCCCTCTGGGGATCCAGTGCCTGAGGAAACAACTGTCACCCAGCTTTGGGTGACATGGCAATCCACATGTTAACACCATTGCCCTGCAGCCAAACTGCCCGATACAAGTGAGTGGTCAAAGCAAATGGGGCTACTATTTCCTGGACCTGTGGGCCAGACCCTCCTTCTCTGCATGGAGCAGGGGGCACTGGTGGCAACAACCCTTGAAAGCGGGGAGACTCTCAGGCCAGCAGAGGCCAAAGGCCAGATGCGCATGTGGCTCGTTAGTGACACCTGGCGCCTGGCACAGCTGCAGGGAACTTCTCGTGGCAGCTAGAGGCCCCGCCCCTGGGCTTCCGGGTTTGGGTGGCTGGTGAACAGCTCTTAGGGAGACAGAAGAAATGCACAGTCCACTCATCAGGGACCCTGAAATTAAGCAGCTAGCACCGATCCCTGAACCTGAGGCTTTCCCAGTTTTAGCATTGGAAGTCCCACAATTCAGGGACACCAGACAGATGGTCACCTCAGCGTGGAGCCAACATGTTGCAGGCCACCCCCCGCCTCACAGCAGCTGCTTCTGCCACCTGCTTCTTTCTGTTCTCTCTAGTTCCTTCTAATCGCACTCGGGGAGGCTGGCAGCCCCAGGACTGGGTGGGCCCCTCACTCACTCCTCTCTTTTCAGCCAGAGGAGGGAGCCTGGAGGTGGCAGTGGCTCAAGCTAATCAGCACCTCTCCCTGTCTTCCAGGACAGACAGTCTCCCCAGTGGCCAAAGCTCCCTCTAGGGCTTTCTCCAGGGCTACTCCTGAGGCTTCTCAACATCTCTGGGAACTCACAGACTGAGAACCTGATAGAGGCCCTGGGCCTTCTTATCAGGGAAATGCACACATGCACCCAACATCCTGTGCACAATTTCTGGGGAATCCTAGACCCCGGAAGCCTCTGCTAAGGCCTCCTCTAGGCATCACCACACTGAGTCTACAGACTGCCAAGGGAAGCCTGATGTTTCCACCCATCTGACGGTGCTCAAATGTTTCCAGGGAAGGATAACACATGTGTGGGGGATGGGGTACATGGGGAGGTGGGGTTCTAGGGAGAAACAGCACCCCAAGTTGGTGCGGAGGCAAAATGTCTCCGAAGCTTACTTCCCCTTAAACATAAAGAGTGTATTCTGCATTCTGGTCCAAATGTGTCCATGTTTGTTCTAATAAAATTGTATTTCAACCCCCTTCCCCATGACATATCTTCAGAGCAAGATGGACCTTTCTGGAAGAAGAGTTACGTTTTCCCAATGCTTTCAAGGGTACTCCCCTGTATGTCGTCCCAGGGTAGTATCCAGGGGGGCTCCTGGAGGGAACCACAGCAAAAATGGATGTGAAACCAGAGGCAGCTCAGGGAGCCTGGCCCTGACCCCAGCCAGCCTGCACAGCCTGCAAAACTGCCGGATGATCTTAAGAACTAACTCGCAGTCACTCCCCTAACGGAGCTGGTTTGGAGAATAGAAAAGCCTGGAATAACCAAAATACCATTCAAGACAGGCCTGTTTAACCCAGAAAAAAAACACAACTAACTACAATCTCTGTCTAAAACAGAACCTTCATATGGCTAAATTAAAGTGGCAGATTACTTATACAAATGCTTGTTATCATCAGCTACAGAAGTAAGTACTCATTGTACATAGACCCTAGGGACGGGAATATAGTCAAATGAAAAGGCTGGCCCATAGCAGGTGTAAGAAACAATTTTTGTGGAAGGGAATCAACGAGAATGTTGTTTTCTCCTTTCAACTTTCTGCACTAAGGAGGCAATTTCAATAATGGCCAGCAGGTGGCGCTGTATGGCAAGGCTCTGGAAGGTGAGGCCCATTTGAGGAAGCGAAGGCTGTCTGTCCTTCCCAAACTGGCGTCCCGTCCCCTTCTTTAAGATAGCGTGGTCGTTTCCTTGTCTTTATGTAGGGGAAGATATCTTGACTGATGGTAGTAAGGCGTCAGCAGAAGGTCCTCTCCTCTCATTCTGCAAACAGTTTCTACCACTTCCTGGCTGCGTGACTCCGGGTAAGTTGCCTACAGTCTCTGCACAAGAGGCAGGAGAGGGTGGATGCCAAGGACCCTCCTGATAAGGCACTGCCCCCATGAAGGGCCAGCCTCAAGTTTGCTCACTCTGCCCCGCTGCCCAGCCTCAAAAGTAGATCCTCAAAATAGTTGGGTGTGAGACTCAGGTACCTCTGAGGCACCCAGGGAGAGGCGGGTGCCATGTGGGCTGGACTGAGAGGGGATCACAGCAAGGGGCAGTTAGTGGAACCATGCAAAGGACTCACCTGGAAAGATAAACTGCTGTCTATGATGAATGAAGTAGGCAGCTTTAAACAGAAGAGGAGGTAAGTCACACACAGAACAGCAAATGCAGCAGGGGGAGAGGGGGACACAGGCATGGGCATGGGGGAGAGGGGCTGGTTATCGGGCTCGGGCAGTCCTGCCCTACCTGCCCTGCCCCAGGTGGGCCTGGCCAGGACAGGGTGATTCATGCAGGAGGGAGAAAAAAGCTGGGAGAAAGTGGGTGCCGGCAGGAGCCCCCAGGAGTAAAGGGACTTGCACTAAGGACTGGCGTTCGGAAACCCAGTCGCAGGGGCACCTTGTTGCAGAGCCCAGGCTAATTCTTCTGTTCACCTCCCAGGCCCCCTTCTCCTCTGTGAAACGCACATGGGCCCAGGAGGGCAAAATACAATGGGGCAAAAAACCAAGATTTTGAAAACATTTACCAGTGCTGTGTGCAGAAGTCAAGTAAACCCCCTCCGCGACCCCACCCACGTTCACACCCGGGAGGGGCTGAGGCTTCCGCCACTTGATGTCACCATCCAAAAAAATCACCTTTCCTCAGGTGTAGCCTCGGAGCTGCACTGAAATGCTCCAGCACGTTACAGAGCGGGGGGGGGGGGGGGAACAGAAGGAGGGATTCCCACCCCATGTCAATTGCCAGCCCAGCCCAGCCCCGAGACAGCAGACCCTGCAGGGTGAGGGCTCTGTGCAGGGGAGAGTGAGGGCCCAGCCCAGGGATATCGGGGAAAGCTGAGAAGCTCTGGCTGACGTCACACAAAGGACTTTTTCTGTGGCTGTTATTTTTCAAACAGGCCCTTCCTTTCAGAAAAGCCCAAACTAGAAGGTTCAGCAAAAGGCCCGGTTTCAGAGCACAATAATGACAGAGCAGAATGGGAGGGGAGGTTAATCAAATGGGCCATCGCTCAGCCGCAAGGAGGGAGGGGTGTGCTCAGGACGATGCTTTAATGTCGGGAGATGTCCAGCCACGTGCGTGTTAAGGTGAAGGGGCAGGCAAAAGAGAAAAAAGAATCCTAAACATCTCATCTCTCACCATCCCCAGGAGTCCCCGGAACCCTGATGAGATGGGCCCGGAGAGGCTGCCCGGCCTCCTGCAGCCCCAGCCGGGGGTCCCCTGGCACAGGAAGAACTGTGGCTCTGTCCTCCTGGGCCTGGAGCCCCAGGGGCCATGGCAGGTGAGGCCGGGCCTAGACTCCCCAGGATGAAGCTGGTGCATCCCAGCTGCCCTCCGTCCCCAGGCTGCCGACTGGGACACACCGAGAGCTGAGAGGGACTGCAAGGAGCCACCAGGGAGGCCAAGGCAGAGGTTCAGTCCTGAAATGAGCCAGTGGGCTTTGTTCTGCTCTGTAGGGAGGTGGGACACCCCAGGCCTGGCTGAGCAGCAGGAACCCTGGCCCTACAGACTTGGGGCAGCCATGACCATGGTGGAGTCAGAAGTCAGCTCAGCTTCAGCACATGCGCCCGGGGGAATTCATCCATACAACTGGGATAACCTAACTCCAGCCTCACGTGGTCTCGTTTTACGTAAAAGGGAATAAAATTTCCCCTTTAAGTAGCTTGTCCGGATCACAGAGCAGGTGGGCCGCATAGCCCCGGATTCCCTCTCCGCAGCCCTCTGGGCCTGCCGCAGCACCCTGTACTGCCTGCCCTGCTTCCTGGGAGCTCAGATGCCCCGAGAACTGAACAATGCCAGGAGAAGCTACCCCCTGTGTGGGAAGGCAGTGTGGGATTAAGTCAATAACCCAGGCTTTACATCAGACAGCCTTGATTTTGGTCCTCGCTCTGCCACTAACAAGCTGTGTAGCTTGGGACAAGCCGTGTAGCTTGGGACAAGCCATTTCCTCTCTTTGAACCTCACTATCCTCACCTGTAAAATGGGTACAATCACAGCAAGTTTAACTACGGTGATGTACTTAAGCTCAGCACAACATCCCAGCAAGTGCTCTTGGTGGTGGCAGGATTTGACCTGGAGCCTGCAGGGGTTTGCAGAGAAGGGACACGCAACCCCATCCCTGAGGGGCTGAGAAAGCCCTGAGGTGTGGTACCTGGGAAGTTGAACCTGCCGTCCCGCTGGCCGGGCGAGGGGTTGGGGGGCGTGGTGGCACTGGATGGGTTGGATGACGCTGGGCAGGGTGCCGGTGAGGAGGGCGTGGAAGACGTGGTGGAGGACGGGTTGCTGCTGGAGTCCAGGTGGTTCATGGCCGGAGGGTGCTCCTGCGGGACCAGAGACACGGGGAGTGGGCAGGGGCTGCCACTGCACAGCCCAACCGGCCTCCCCGCCGACACCCTCCCTTCCCACCTAAAAATGAAGGCATCAGCCCAGGGCATCCTCACTGGTCTAAAATTTGAGGGAAAGATGGCACAGGGAGACCCACATCTCAACACCCACCCCCTAGAGGGCTCCTCTCACCTTTCTGATTTCAGCTCCAACACCCCCTCCTCCTGGGAGTCTTTCCCAAGCCCTGGCTGGGACCATGCTCCTCCCGCTTATCCTCCGGTAGCTCCCAGCACTTTTCGTCAGGGCACTTGAACTGCAGTTTGTCAATGGCAGGCGCCTTGGGTGGTTTTGTGAAGAATGTCCCTCCACCACATTGTATGTCCCGTGAGAGCAAGGACAACACCTGCTCGTCACACAGCCAGGGCCTGGATCTGGGCCAGCCACAGAGTAGGGTCTTTTAATGAATTAACTTTAGTCTCCGACAAGTGTGTGGTACACAGCAGGTGCCTAGTAAGTGCTCCCTCCAGTCAGCAGGTGGACCTACTGGGTAGGACCACTCGGTGGTGTGGGCCCTAACAAGGTGAAAAGGCGATCGGAGAGAGGGCTACAGAGCGCCTGGCTCTCCGTCGGGGGGGACCCTGGACCTGAGCAGTGTTTCCCAGACAGAATGCCAATTTCTCAGAGGGTAGGGGAGGGATCCCTGGTCAGAAAAGTTGGGGCCACATTGGGTTAAATGCCAGGCTTAGCAGGTTTCTCCTCTGCAGGCCTAAAGGCTCTGGGTGGACTGTGGAACCCACCTAAGCTATGCTGTGGGCCTCATCGTCCAGCGATGGCCGACACCGCTTGGTGCCAAGCTAAACAGGGGAGGGGGCTGCATCCACGGAGCCCTCACTCTCCTGGCTCACACGCCCAGGCCCAGACCCTCCACCCCAGCTGGGCTGGGCCAGCCAGGGCAGGGGAGTGGCTCAAGGCTGAATCCCAGTACCTGCGTGATCTTGGACGGTTCACGCCACCCTTCTGAGCCACAGTGTGTCATCTGTACAACAGGGGCATCAGCTGCTGCCTCATGGGGTTGTTCATTTGTTCAATGTTCAATACAAACATCTCCTCACCGCCTTTGGTGTGTCATAAATGAAAAGTCTACAAAATGGCTAAAGACAGGATCCCTGAAGGCCATCATCTGGCCACAGATCCTGGATGGCAGTGTCTGCTTCCCTGCTGGACCTCCACACTGGGGGAGCTGCACAGAAAGGAATCTCGGGGACGGTTCTCCTGACAGTGTACCTTTTTTGTCAGTGCTTTGGGGAGGGTTCCGAAATGAGGCTCAGCTGCTCTGTCCACAGGATTGTTGATGTCCGAGGGGACAGATTCTGTCCTCCGAAGCCTGGGTACTGTTCAAGAAGAGAGGGGGAATCATCAGCAGGGAACAGATCAAAAAAGATCCACCCCAAATCCAGAAGGCAGAGGAGAGAAGGGCAGAACACTCACGTGGAAGGAAGGATATTCTACAGGCGGGGGCTTCTTTTGTACACTTGTTATGACACTTCAACCTGGTAAAGAAGTCAGGGTCAGTGCACGGAGGGCCAGGCGGGAGCCCGGGGCACACACAGCGGCTCAGAAGCACTGCCTGGCAACTCTGTGCAACACTTGACTGTGACAGCCTCAATGTCCAGGAACGTCTCAACAAACATTAGCTTAAGAGCGCAGAACAGGATAGGGTGGAGCTCAGTGGTAGAGCACGTGCTTAGCATGCATGAGGTCCCGGGTTTGATCCCCAGTACCTTCATTAAAATAAATAAATGAATAAACTTAATTACCTCCCCCATCAAAAATGAAAAAAAATGAAAAAAAAGAGTGAACATCTTATGTCAACAGTGCTAGCAGCAGCTGCTGTCTGCTGAGCGTGACTATGCTCCCACCGCCACTGGCCCCATCTTCACCGCAAAGCAGGTGTGACGCTACCCATTTTAACCTGCTGTGGGCCACACATCTATGTCTGTTTTCTAAAGAAAAGGAGACCCTCCACCCACATTCAGAAAGTTTGAGACAAGCCTGAAGTTAAAAGAGATGAATTAGAAGGCAAACGTTTGCATTACCAAAGGATCCCAGGGAAGCAAGGGGTAGCCCCTCACACTACCTTCCAGCACAGGTCACATGGTCTGAGGACCGGAGTAGCCGGGCCTGGAAAGAGCTTGGTTCTTGGTTTAGTTCTGCCTGCTGAAGCATGTCTTGGGGTTCTCAGTGATCAAATGGGCTGACAACCTCACAATGCAACTGCAGGAGGGCTCTCCACAGGAAAGGCATTACTTGGAAGGGAGCCGGAGCTCTCCGATTTAATGCCAAATGGCCAGGAGACACAGACCTCCACGAGTGCGAAAGCTCCGGCGTCTCCTTGATGGTCAGGAGTCTCATCAGAAAAACACAACTTATCCAACCGACACATGAGACCCATCACCTACATTCCGGTAGGAGCCCAGATGTTTTTACTACACACACTAGCTCAGATTCTTGGGGCAATCCTGGTGGCCAAAGCAACCTGGAATCATCTTTCCAGATGTATAAATGACAAAAATGATGCCCAGAAAGGGCAAGCACCCTGCCCGAGGCCGCACAGCAATGCAGGGGTTAAGTGAACTGAGATGAGAGACTCCAGGTCCATCCTCTGTAAGGCGAGGGCAGCCAGACAGCAGAGGACAGACTCAGCCCACATTGCTCACTGCCCTTGCCCTCTTCTCCGACCAGGAACCACAACAGTAGGAAAGATTCAATTTGTATAGAATCTACATATTCCCCTCACTCACCTCCGTTAAGTACCTTGAGCCACTTCTCTATTTTTACCACTGTCTGTTCCCATTCCTCGTGTGCAAACATGTATGGCTAAACTTCAAAATTCCTTACAGTTTTCAGAACAGTCCTGCCATTCCCCTCGGTCTTTGTACAAGATGCTCCCTTGGCCTGGAATTCTCTTTCCTCCTTGGTCCACCTGGTAAACTACTCATCCTTCAAAGCCCACCTCAAATGTTCCCTTCTTCTGAGAGTGCCTTGCCTGATGCTTCCTTAATTCCCTGAGAGAGGGCTGATCATTCCCTGGTTACTACATGAGATTATGAATGGTAGGTTGAGGAACTATCCAAAGAGTTCCTCTGAAATCTGACTTGACCTAAGGCCAAGAGTCAAGTCGCGAGACTGCTACTGAACTACAAGCACAGGGTTTGCTGCCCTCACCCATCCCGTCACCCCCCGCCCGTCACCTGCAGTGCTTGCACTTCACTCCAAACATCATGCTCTTCTGGCACACGTGGCAGACCTGCGACAGCCAGGACTTGGTGGAGAACCTGCAGGGGGTGGACACACGAAAAGTCTCAGAGGGACTGGGATGGAGAAGGGTCCCCACAAAGCCCCAGAGAAACCAGGGGACTCAGTTCCATCCTAGAGCCCCAGGCACCCTCTCAAGTGGAAGGCAGGGACACCCAGGGGCCACTGCTTCCCCCGGGCATTGAGGTTTCTCAGCCACAAAGTCACCATGGCCAAAATCCCAAAGCTGGTGTGGTCACTGATGATGATCGCTCCGGCAGGCGATTTGGCAAAAGCAATCAAAATTATAAGTGCGCACACCGAGCAATGCCAGACTCAGGAGTTCATCCAACAGATGCTCCCACGGGTGTCAAATGATGTAGACAAGGCTACTCACCGCAGCATGCTTGTGACGGTAAAAGACTGGCAACAAGCTACCTTGTTTGGGCGTACAAGTGACTGACTACATAGAGTGTGGTCCATCCACACAACTGAACACCATGCAGCCAGAAAATAAAATGAGAGAGCTCTTTTTGTGCAAATAGGGAATGATCTCTAAACTACGTTGTCAGGGAAAAAAGTATAAGGTACGACGCTGTGTGATTCCATTTGTATAAGGTTCAAGTACAGGAAAAGCTAACCCACGGTGACGGGAGTGGAGAGTACCTCCGGGTGGCAGCACTGTGGACCGGGAAGGGCCAGAGCTAACTTTCTGGGGTGTGGATGCCTGAATCTCCCTCTGGGTGGTGTACAGGGGTGTAGACACATCCTTAAGAATTTATTTTTGTACTTAGCGCTATATAAATTATGCCTCGATTTTAAAAAGAGAAAAAAAAGCAAAGTATAGAACAGGGTGTGTCATATATGCAGTATTTGTGTGAAAATAAAAAAAGGAAGTAAAAGGATATACACAAGTATTTGCTTGTATAAAAACATCTCTAGAAGGATACACGACAAACTGCCGAGATCTGCCTACAGAGGGAACTGGGGGGCTGGGGACAGCAGCGGGAGGGGACTTTTCTATATATATACCTTTTTAGAGCTCTTGAGGTTTGAATTATGAATGTATTTCAATGCAAACTAAATTTTAAAAAAACCCACAAAAGATATACTGATGGGGGTTGAGTGGGTGGTGTCCTCCAGAGAAAAAGCCCAAGGCCTATCCATAGGGTGGGGAGGCCTAAGGGCAGAAAGAACTCACATTTTTGGAGGAGAAGATTTTTTAAAGCATAGTATATCATAGTAACACCAAAACAAAACAAGAGTATTTGGAGAGCAGTTTGCAATGCATCCATAAACATTAGCTCACTCTTAGGAGTGACCGTCCCTAGGAGTTAGGCAGGTCCAGGATTCTTAGTATACAGGCAAGGAAATGAGCTCAGAGAGGTTAGGTGACTTTCCTGAGGTCACACAGTTGGAATGCTGTGCAGCGGAGGCCAAACCCCAGGTCTCTGAACTCAGAGCACGGCTCTGTAAGAGGGCCCACTGGAGCAGAGTACCCAGACGAGAAAGGAGCTGCCGGGGGCAAGGACAAAGGTGGAAAGCCTTTTAAGGAGCCTCGGTCTGGCCTCCCTGGGATCCACACTCCCTTTCTCTCTGGCCTTTAATCTCCTCTCATGTCAACACAGGGGGAAGGGATACCTGATGATCTCCGATAGGCAATCCTGAAAACAGGTTGAAATGACAGTTGGGCAGGGCCCGAGAAGGTGCAGGTGCTAGAGAGATGGGTGGGCCGTGGGGTAAGGGTCACGGAACAGACTTTTCCCCTACGATTGGACCAAAAACCTTTCGACTTTCTTGTTGAGAGACGCCTGGATCATGAATTTAAAAAACCAAGAAAGTGTGACGGTGATGTCCCCCAATGTAAGCCTAGAACCTGGGCAGGGCAGGCTGGCAACGCCAGACAAGGGTGGGGGGGCTGCTGCCTGGCTTGGAAGGCAGCCTCCGGAGCCAGCTGCCCCAGCTGGGAGGAGGGGCAGTCTGAGAGACACTGGGGGCCAAGCTGGCACAGCCTGAAATCCTGTGAAACCAGGTGCAGCCAAGACAAAGATGAAGCAGAGCGACCTGCTCATCCTGGTGTCTGGGATACGTCGGCCTCTCTCAGGCTAGAGCCAGAGGCTCCCTAGTGCTGGATGTGTGAGGCTCACATGCACATCACCGCATTTTACCCTCACGACGGGGCTGGGAGCAAGTCCCAGCTGCAGAGGGGGAACTGAGGCTAGGAGGCTTACTGCCAACAGGCATGGGTGGGGTTCCTGACTGGAGAGGACCTGCTGGCACTGGGTGAGGCCGAGGGAGGGACTCAGACCCTGACTCATACGGCTTCTCCCAGTGCCAGGGACTCTGCTCCCCAGGGCTCCGGGGTGCAAGCTTCCAGGCCCCACCAAGGCTCCGACCAGAGGTGCCCGGGCACCAGCCAGCAGACTCGAGCAGTGTCTCAGTGGCGGCGTGACCTCAGGCAATTACTCAACTCCTCTAAGCCGGGTCTGCCCCCTGGGTGAGGACACCAGGCTGGCCTCCCACATCGGCGGGAGAGCAGCTCACACTTGGGGGGTGAAATGAAAGGCCCTGGCAGATCGCAAAGCTCTCGACAAGGGGCCTTGTTGTATTCACAACAGCCTTTAAAGGGGTGGCCAGAGCACAGGCATCCAAGGCACCATCCTGCTGGTCGTCTGAGGGGAGGAGACGCCGCCCAGATCTGCTGTTTGCAGCACACACCAGCTCCCTGAGTGTTGAGGCCAAGGTCTCTGGATGGTCCATGTTATGGGCCCACATCAGCCCACCAGCTGCCTGAGCGCCAGAGTCACTAGAAGTTGCTGGACTCCAGCCTGGCAAGGCCCGGAGTCTCAACAAGCTCCACGGGGCTCTGATGTGTGGTCAGTGACGTCCCCATGCCTGATGTCACACTGGCCTCAGAAGATACTCTCAGATCCTTCTCCCTGGGCCTGTGTCCCTGTTTCTCCTAGGACCTGCGTTTTCCCTCAGCAGACTGAGAAGAGACATAAGGAGGGGCGGGGGGCACCCAGCAAGTCCAAACAGCTCTGGGTGGGTGCAGGGCTGTGTCCACAGAGGTCTGGACAGACAGCTGCCACCTTCAATGAAGAGAGACCCCTCAGTGGGGCCTTGGCATGTGTGGTTCCCAGCCCAGCTCTGTGCCTCCTCCCTACCCTGGCCTGGCTGGGCCTACCTGTGTGTCACCGAGAGCCCGATGTCCCTTCGTACCGTCTGTGGGGATCCGTGCGGGAGATCTGCAGGGAAAGAGGCCAGATCAGACAGGCTGAGGGAACCCCACCAGGGACAGCGTGTGCCTACGACCTGCTGTTTCAGAGATCATAGGCTAGAGGGGTGCATCACCGGGGCACCTAACAGGTAAATTCTCCCTGCCAGAGGTCACCTGTGGGGATGGCAAGGGGCAGGTGGGGCCCATCACAGGGCCACCCACGGACTGTGGAGCTCCCAAGGTCGCCGCTTCGCAGAGCAGCTGCTGGCTGGATTGAGGCCACCCTGTCACTTGGGGCTGCCTGTCCTAGAGCTATTTCCTGAGGTGGCTCCCAGCACCTCTGCCTCTGGACCATGGAAAGGCCAGAGGACTATGCAAGGGGTGAAGAAATCCACCCCCGATGGGGACAGCGACACCAACAGGACTCCCAGGTAGCAGAGGGGATGAAAATGAATCACTCTTACCAAACCTGGAGGAGACAAAAGAGAGAGAAGGCAGGATTTACGTCACCACGGTGCAGCTACACCCTGCGCCGCGTACTTTAAATGCATTCGCTTTTCTAAGCCCCACCAGCCACCTGCATGGTGATCAGAGTTCACTCCACTTTATGGCTGAGGAAAGGCTCACGGTTTCCCAAGGTCATGTGCCCGTAGGTGGGGGAGCCCTGCCCAGAACCCTGGGAGGAGGGGTGCTCGGTCCAGGCAGAAGGAGGGCTCAGTCAGCCTGAGAGCAAGTGGCTGGGGCAGGAGGCGAGAAGGACAGTTGTGAGAGCAGAGAGGTGGCCCCCAAGCAGGGCGAGGCAGGGACGGGCCCTGAGCAATGCCTCCAGGGGGTGCCGCTGACCCAGGGACAAAAACAGCTGGGAGCCCAGGCCATTCAGCCTGTCCTCAGGGCTCACCAAGGGCAGCAGGGTGGCCTGAGCACCCAGGTCAGTGCCAGTTTCAGTGGCTCTGTGGGGCCCCGACTCAGAATCCCAGGGCCCAAAGCCCAGTCACCAGCAGTGGGATCTTTCTTTGTTATTTTATGACCCAGAGATCTGGGGGTATTTGTTAGTGCAGCATAACCCGGTCTATCCCTGGCGAACACATAGTATCATTTCCTATTGTGTGTATGTGTGTTTACAAATAGAAATCTAGGAATACATGTATGTATATGCATGACTGGGGCATTGTGCTGTACACCAGAAACTGACACATTGTAACTGACCGTACTTGAATTTAAAAAAAAAACAAAAGAAAGAAATCTAGTAGGATTCTGCCCAAACTGATAAGGTAGCCTGAGAGTGGACTGAGAGATAAGGGCATCTTTCACTTTTTACTTTTCACACTCCTACTTTGGCTGGTTTTACACGTCCTTCCTAAATCGAGCCTGTATCACCTTTACAGTGAGAAAACTGTATGTAGTCGGAACATTCAGCAGGCGGCACATTCAGCACCAGCCCGGCAGGAGCACATACCTCATTGGGGAGACCTCATCAATGCGGTTCCCCAGCTGAGACTCGTGGGACTTGCTCCGGGTGAGTGTGGGGAAGCTGGGCAGCAACTGGAAGACCTTGCGGCTGGGCGGGGGTGGCGTCCGCGGCGGCTTCAGCTTGGCGTGCCGTCGGAGCTGGGGCGTGGTCGGCGGGGTGATGAAGCTGTGCAGGGCACGGGGGGTCAGCCGGCCACCGGAGTGCAGGGGGATACAGGGGTCCGAGAGGCCCTCACCGGGGCCGGGGGTTGGGGAGTCCGAGACCGGCAGAGCTGACACGGAGACGGAACGTGGGCCCTGGGCAACACTGCCCATTCTGCCCAGCTGGGAGCTCCCCAGGGGCCAGGGGCTGGCTGGACAGAGGGTGTCCGCTGAAGTCCCGGAGCTGCTTTCCCGCCGGGCATCCAACGAACTCCAGCCTGAATCCTCTTTGTGCTCCCCTCCTGCAGGCCAAGGAGTCGAGTCACAGGTGGTTGGGGCTAGAGGGATTCACAGGCAAGGCAGCCAGAGTCTGGCAGCATGGGTCCTCAGTGGAAGGCTCCAACTACTGCCTTCACCCATGTTACAAAGGTCACATACACCGCCTCCCGCATTACCTGGCTGACTATGGGGGCACCAGTGTAGATATCACTGTCCCCATTTCTTGGAGGGGAAACAAGGCCCAGAGAAGGAAAGGCTTGTGCAGGGCTCTTGCTGGCAGGTCTGTGATGAGCCAGCCAGGAAACCCACCCCCAAAGGGGGTGACCTCAGAGAGGGAAGTGCTGACTGAGCTTTAGAGTCCGGAAAGGGAAGCTGGGCTGCATGAAGGGATAACTGCACTCCAAGAAAACCCAAACATCAGGAAAGGGCGCTACACCGACCTTCCAAGAGCCAACTGCCCTGGGAGTTTGCTAGAAAACAGATCCAGCTAGAAAGGGATCAACAGCTACTTCCTTTTGAGAGAAGCCTATCAGTGACTTTCAGCTGTCCCCACGGTGACCCTCTGCTGGAGGCCCCTGGGTCCTTGAGACTCTGGGGGCTACCACTCAATGACACAGTCTGTCCATTCATTCAAGCATGTGCTGAATGCTGGGTGTCAAGGCATAAAAAAAGACATATCCTTGGTACCTGAAGAGAAGCATGGCAACAGAGTGGGGACAGAGGAGGGTCTGTCCTAAATAGCCTGGGGGTCAGGGGCTTCCTGGAGGAGGTGGCATCTGGGCTAAGCCAGCTAAGGAAGAAGTGGAGAAGGTGCACGGGGCGCGGGGGGAGGGGGGAGGGAGCGGCACGTGCAAAGGCAGGGAGCACACGGCACCTTCTGGCAACTACACAGTTCCGGGTGCCTTGAGAGGTCATGACAAGCCAGAGAGCGATGAGAGAGGAAGTTGAAGGGTCAGCCCACCCGGGGCCAGCTCCAGAGGGGCCTTGGGTGTCTTGCCAAGAGCTTGAGGTTTGACCTTACAGGAGATGGGGAGATACTGAAGGTGTGAGGGCAGGGAGAAAGGCCCAAGTTCTTCAAATTGCCTACTTAATCACCACTGCTCTGCGTCAGCTCAGGGAAGGCTGATGGGTCTCGCCGTGCATGCCAACACCAGTCAATTGGCAGTGGCTGTTTGAGAATGACTTGAGTCATTCAGTAGGAAGAGCTCAGGGACTGATAAGTGATGCCTGCTACAGATGAAGGATAGGAAGTATCAGCAAGTGTGACCTTCCCCTGTTCACCAGCCACTGGCCTAAACTTCCTTCATCACCTTTCTTAAAACCAGAGATGTCAGCGTTTTCCATCACCCCACAGGCCTGACACTGAAATGGGCATCTAATAGGTGCCAGGCTCCAGACTTAGTACTTGATCTTAACTCATTTAATCCTCACAACAATTTTACGAGAGAAATGTTGCTAGCATGTCCATTTTACAATAAGGAAACTGAGGCACAGTGAGGTGAAGTAACTGGTCAAGGTCCCATGGTTTTCAAGTGGCTGAGCAGAGTGCTGCGTCCAGGCAGTCTAATTCCACAGTCTACCTTTACTGCAAATACATTGCTCTCACCTGGTCCTGCTAGGTGCCTTGAAGACTCTGACTGCATGACTTGAGGGACAGGGTGATCACTGGTACCACTCAGACCCCAGCAGATGCCCCTGAAGGGCAGCCACCACTGGGCAGGCCCACCCACCTGCCTGCGTCCTGGACTGGGGGGTGGCAGGTCCCTCTTGGGGATGTATGGATACAAGCTAAGATCGAATGAGAGAGAAAGCACCTGGAATGGGCCTTCTGCCCAGGGTCTCCTCTGGGGCATAATGGAAAAAGCATCCTCTGAGGAAGACACCTGAGTGCCGAGCCCAGCTCTGCCAAGTGTCAGGTGCTGGACCCTCAGATAACTACCCCAGGGCCTCCAACGCTTGGATGCTTTAGCCACAAAAGGAGCTCACCACCACCTCCCAAAGGATGTTATGGTATATGTCGGGTGCCAGGCACAAGACAGGTGCTTCGTAAATTAGTGATCTCCCTATGTTGGCATCAAAGATGGGCAAACAGCAGCCTTCCTAGTACACACGGGTCATCACCACCCAACATCTGGCTCCTCCACAACTCTTCACAACACAGGCAAATACTTTTAAACCCATTCACAAAGTGGAAACAACTCAAACACCGTCAGAGACTGAGGCTTGAATCCCGGCTCTGCCACCGAACGCTGTGTGTCCTTGGCTAAGCTCCTTCCCCTTCCCCTTCTCCTCTTTGGGCTCTGTCTCCTCCTCTGCAAAATGTGGGGACAAGAATGCTAACCATGTCTCTGTCCTGTTTACTCCCTGGCACCTGCCAGGGGCCTCACGTGCTGAGGTTTTCCAAACTGAGTGAAGCTCTGGGCTCTGTGATCAGAGGAAGGTTTAATACAAGGCCAGGAAATAAATCAAGCCCAATCCTCTCTGGGAGAAAAAAAAAATCAAGTGGAATCTAAACCTCAGCACCTTGGTTAAGTTTCAGGAAGCCAGAGCTAAGACAAGTGGCTCGGATAATTAAAAAATGGAGCTAATTCCATTCATTAAGGCTCATTTTAAAGCCTTATCTGTGTGGCAGCGGGAGTGTTAAGTCAGGGCATTTGAAACTATTTTCAAGGCAAGATTTACAAAGCCTGGAAATGACCCCCGAGGAACATGATTCATAGTGCCAGGGTTACCCGCTTTGCCTGGGGCAGCCACTTCTACACTCACAGCTGAAACATGTACAGTTCCTCTCATCGTGCTTGGCTCAGGCTAAGCCCGCGCTGGTGTGTGCCTTCTGAACCCACAGCCCGGCTGGCCGATGCGGACAGAGAAGGTCGGGAGAGGGCTGGAGGTGAGCTGGGTGGGGAGGGGGCTGGGACTCAGGAAGCTGCAGAAGGGTCATAGAGCCCGACAGACTGCTCTGCAGAGAGGGAATCACGCAGGCCATGCCCAGCAGATCGGCCTGGGGTCTCTAACAAAGGCTAAAGCTTCACACTGGCCAGGCCAGCTGAGATCTGGGAGCCCCCCATCTCAGGGAGGTCCTCGGCCCATCACACCCATTCTGAGCATCAATCCTGGTCATTCCAAGCTGGCCCAGAAAGCCTGGGTCACAACTGCAAAGCCCATCAGCTTTCCCAACAAGAGCCCTGGTGCCTCTCCCTCTGGGAGAGGAGGCCGGTGTCCAGGCAGAGGTTGGGGGAGAGGGAGCCAACAGGGCTGGCCCCACCTACCCAGGCCGGTCACCTTCCGCAGGCAGGTCAGGGCGTACTGCAGGCGGCCGCACTCCTCGGCGTTGGCCCCGCAGCGCCGCAGCGTCTCCTTCACCTTGGCCTCGTTCATGTCCAGCAGGGCATCCAGTGTGAGCTCACGAAGGATCTCCTGAGGAAGCACAGGGCAGGCGGGGAGCGGGTTGAGCAGGCATCCTCCGCCCAGCCTCGGCCTCCGCTGAGTGGCAGGGGCCAGCTGCTGGCGGGCCGGCCTCCGAGCAGGGGCCACCACTTGTCCGAGGACACTAGCAGCCAGCCCCCACCCCCAGCGCTCCCGGAGACAGCAGCTGAGGCAGAGATGCCAACACTTTGCGTAGGGGGCAGGGGGAGGAAGAAAAAATCAGGAAAGTTTTGATGAGGGCATGCCGCCCCTCTGGTCTCTTATTTATTCCTCCACATGGGAAAACGATGAATCACACACGACATCTTTTTAGAATGACCAGTATTTCAGATAGAGACGGCCCTTTACAAGTTTGCTGTATCTGAATAAGCAAAATAAAATTGGCTTAATGAGAGAAGGATTAGAAAGAGTTAACCCTCGCCAAGGAGGTCCTCGCTGCCTGGCCTTATTTAATTCTCAAACTCTTGCAAGTTTTCCAGGTAGCAGAGAGGATAGGACGTGAGATACCTGGAGTAGGAAAGGGACCCTGTGCAGACTTTGAGGAAGGAGGTGGCCATGTGGGAGGAATGTGTCACCCTCCAGGGGACAGGGTGGCCCCTGGCTGACCAGCAAGGAGAAGGCAACCACAGGCCTGAGGCCACCAGAAAGTGGATTCTGCCAACAACCCAAATGCACTTGAATATGCTGTCTCCCCAAAACTTCCAGGTAAGAGGCCCGCCTGGCTGACACCGTGGCCTCAGCCGGGTGAGATGCTAAGCAGGGAAGCTGGCTGAGCCAGCGGGACCCCTCCCTTTGGTCTACCTCCTACAGAACTGTGAGCTAATACGTTCAGGATGGTTTAAGCCACTAAATTCAGGGTAACTTGTTACACAACAAGGAAAACTAATACAAAGAGCGAATATTTGTATCAAGGCCCAACTGACTTCAAAGCTTGTGCTTGTTCCCCTCATCAAGGAGAGAGGAAAACCCTTCCAGCTCTGATTACTATGAGCCGTATGTGACACCATGCCACGAGCAGACACACAGCACAATGGGGCACGTCCCTGGCCTCAAGAGGCTTGTGGAGTGACTGACATGAAAATAACTTATTGCAATGCAGTAAGATATGGTCTAGCACAGAGAAAACTCAAAGAGCTACAGGACCAGCAGTGAGGTCCCTTTTTCTCTGGCCCGTCTCTAGTTTCCAGATGCTCTATAACAGGGAAGGCCCGTCATCTGACATCAAATGATTCATATAAAGCTTGCAGTTCTTGAGAATCGAAGCTGATTTTCATTGATGTTTATTAGCCAGCTCTGCCTAATGTTATTTCAAGAGAGCAATGTTTATGGTCAGTCAATCACGGTGCTGTAAATCTAAGTGTCAGAACTGAACCTGATGAAGATACCAGCTGTGAGTCATCAGGGCAATGGTGTGGGGGCTTCCTGGGGGGTGGGGCCACAGCTAAGATCTGGCATGTGGCCCCCTGTGTCTGGCAGGTCCCCCTCTCCTCACCTTTGCGTCTTGTATGCATATTCTTCAATCTCCAGGGTTGCGGACAAGAATCTCATAGCTGTCTAGAATGATTCACACCAAAAGTTAGAAATAAACAGATACGTAGAAACACCAAGAAGCTCATTATTGGTTTGGACAAACCCTTGGTAGTCAGAAATCCTTCCAGATGATGAAATGAGAACGTCACAGGAAGCCGCTGATAAGAACAGCTCCGAGAGAGAAGGCTGATTAGATAATGGTCCCAGGGCAAGAAGCTTGTGTTCAATCAGTATGTCTTCCTCTACTGTCCCCAGTAATACTTCATTGAAATACAATTTTGACATCTTTTCCCCTCATTTCACTATGGAGAGCCATTTGGAAGAGACCAAATGGAAGGAACACTGACCTTCACACAACCTAACAACCCTCCACGTTTCCCTGGGGTGCCTTCAGTTCGCACCCCCAGAGGCACATTTTCCCAAGGCTGTGATGACTCAGTGGATCTCCCGAAAGTGGAGATTCCTGTATCTGCTTGCTTTGGGGGTTGGGTGAGGGAGGGGTCCATGACGACAATGACAAGCCTAGAAACCAGATCTTCACTCTAACCATAATGCAAACAGGGATTTTTCTTTCTTTCTTTGTGTTCCTTTTCTCCCCACTCACACCAAGTTTGTTTCTCAGGCATAAGAACCACATTTATTATTATAAACTACTTGGTAGTGCTTTACAGCATGTCCAGGGCTTTGTACACTATCACCAATCAAGACAATTCAGCAAGGAGATGCTCTTAAGCCTATTCTATTGAGGCTCAGTGACTTTACACAACAATTCTTAATAAACGGTGGGGCTACATGAAACCCAGGTGTGCCGGGTCCTGAAGCGCCCTCATTTATCTCCCACTGTCACTCGCAAACCTGGCAAAGCCTTGGGATGCAGCAGCTCGCCTGGGGAAAATGATTTTTTTCAAAGTAAATTAAAGAAGTTAATTTCTACTACACTTCTGAAAAAAACATATACTATACTGTAAAATGGAAATTCTTTATTCTTTAGCAAGTAAACCCCTAAAAAAAAAAAGAGAAAGACACAGTATGTTCAAATCCATTTCCCTTAAAAAAAAAAAAAAAAAGAATGAAAAAAAGGTATCCTCTTATAGCTTTGAATGAGCTGGAAAGTTTCTCTTGCTCCCCTGAGGCTTCAGGGATCTCTGTCCACCTCATGGGAATACAGCAGTGGGGGCTGCTCTCCTGTCCCTCCTGGGCCCTCTTTTCATGCTCCAATTCAAATCATGGGTGAGCTAGACAAAATAGGGGTGGGGTAGCAAACCTGGGATAAAAGAGCCAATCCAGGGTCCCACTCACATAGGAGCTGTCCCAGCCTCTCCCAGGCCAAGCATCACTTCCTAGGGTGGGAACCACACACATCCTCACTCAAATGCAAGCGCTTAGCACATCATCATCATCACCATTACTTCTGACTGTTTCTTCTGTTCTCTAATCCCTCCTCCCTGTGGGGCTGGATCAGTGAACTGCAGAGAAGGACCAACCTACCCCTTCTGCCTAAAAGCTGCAGTCAGTGATGCTGTCCACCACTCAGCAGGTTATCTGGTAGAGGAAGGGTCTCAAACACACAAGCCTCAGGGCCAAGCCTTGGGAAGAAATGAGTGGGGATGTGGCCCCTTGATCTTTTTCATGGAGATACATGTCCTAGAAACACTTCTCTCGCCTCTTTATTGAACAACAGAAATCTGACAGCAGCAGGGGCGATGCTTATCAGAAACCCACCCTCTGCCCTCGCTCAGTGTTGGGGGATGAGTGGAGGCTACTGGAGGGTGCCGGATCTTCTTATAAAGAAATCTGAATTTTTACTTTAAATTGGCTGCTTCTTACATGGTGGTAACTAATGCAAATCTGTGCAGACCAAACAATTCCATCTGTGGGTTACACGGAACCCCCAGATCACAGCATGGAGACCCCATGTGAAGAATCCGATGCCACTGGAAGGTCTGTCTGATGAGTGAGTTCTGAAGCTTCACTTCTGTAGGCAAATGGGGAGTGAAGATGGCCCAGCAGCAAGTGCCGCAGGCAACACAGCACCGGTGGCCAGGCCTTCGAAGCACCGGGACCCCACCATCACCATGGAAGCAAAGAGCCCTGGCCTTCCAACTCCTATGAGCGACTTCAGACCAATAGTTAATTCAATCAAGAGAGGAAAATGCATGAGGTAGGCCTGTGGGAACCATGATACGAAGAAAAAGCATCCACCGCCCCCGTCCCCAGCCTCAGCTGCACCTCTGCCTACACAACAGTCAGGCCAGGCCAGTCTCCGGGAGCGGCCCTGACATCTCCTCCTGTCACAACTCAAGCAATGCCTCCGTGCAGCTCGACACCACCGAACCTCACACGTGGATGTGATTCTCCTGCCCTCAGTCACAGGCACAGCCAAGTCTGAGTTAGGAAGTTATTTTGGACCAGAGCAATTTGCATACAACTTCTCCAGATAATCTCTAAACCAAAGGCAAATTAGGGAGCCAGTCTCACCACCCGCTGAAGGTGAACTCACAGGGCTGACGATAACCTGGCAGGTAAAGCTGCTCTGAAATGCTCTCAGTTCTGAGAGGCCCCAAGGCCACAGGAGGACCTCCCTACCTGCCTGGAGGCACACGAAGATGCCAAGTTGTACCTCAAAGCCGGGGGCCCATACTCTAGAGCTCTGGAGAAGGGATGAGAGCTGAGAGTCCACCCCACCCCAGCTTCTGTCTAAAGAAGAAACCAAGAAGGGGAGACATGGCCCTTTGTGGGAGCCCATTGTAGGAGATGCCCCACCTCCAACAAGCCCCAGGTTAGCACGTGAGCTCAGAAGTGGAGCGGCGAGGACTCGAGACAAGACACACTGGCTCCCTGCCTCTGCCTGCTCCTGCGAGCCACAACTTAAATGTTCTCCAGTGACATTAAGTTATTCTTTCTGATAATAATTAGAGGGCAGGGCCGGTTGAGCACAGGTAACTCCCAGTGTGTGATCATTAAACTGCTGGTTCTGTTCTCTGTAGCAGAAGGCGGGGCTGGGCCAGCACGGCTGTCCCTCCCCCCAGCAGCTGACAGCCACTGGTGTCACAGGCCAGGCTGGGTATCAGATGGTATCCCGGGGCTTACCAGCAGCCACGGGGCTGCCTGGGAGCTATACTTAGAAACAGAGAGCTGTCCCTTTTGCCATGACCAGTCAGGTGGCTTCACAACCTGTGTGTAGACCACATACAAGAACCCGTGGCAGCTCAGGACAGGATTCAGGTGAAGTCCTGAGCAGAAGAACCAGGAAGCAAACCCATACTTGGTGTGTTTAGCATTCTATCTGGTCCTAGAGCACAGCAGAGGTCAGTAACCTAACTGCCTCAATCAGCACGGCCAGCACTCAAGGCCCACTGGCCGAACCTGGATTTCCGGTGTATGTGGGCAGAGGGGCATCTCTGGTTGGGGCTTAATTCAAGGGCCAGGATCCTTCAAACAGATGCTTTCACACCAGAGAGGCCAGAGGTAGACTCCCAGAACCCTGTGGATGGAGATGTAGGACCCAGTACACTCTGAGGCCAGGGCTCAGTAGGGACAGGGCAGCAGAGGGGCAGGGCAAAGGTTTCCATGGCAGCCCAGGCTGGGAGCCTCCAGTTGGTAAGGGAGCACCTGACAGATGTTCCTTCCTGCCTTCTCACCACTGCTGGAGCTGAGGGAGAGGGAGGGGTGAGACTTGGATAATAGTCGGATATTCTGGGAGGCACCGGAGGGGCTAAGGCAGTGAGGGGTCTGGGCCTGGCAGCCTCTTGGGGTTTCCATGGAGATCAGCAGACAGCTGGGGGATACTGGCTTTGTCGGTGGTCCAGTTCTGGGTCTAGTCACTATCCCAACTCTGGGAAATGAAAAGTTCCTACTGAAAGAAGTCAGCCCCTTTCCTGAAGGGCTTCTCTCTAGCTCCTCCCAGCCAGCTGGCCAGCATAGCGCAAGAAGAGTCAGATTTGGTCCTTGGAACCCTCTCGACCTCGGGCCAGTTCCTGCCCCTCTCTGGACTTGTTTCATCATTTATAAAATGAGTGAGTTTGGCTAGATCAGATCAGTGGCTCTCGACCCTGATGGCTTTTAAAAAAGGATCCTGATGACTGGGTCCCACCTCAGACCAATGGAATCAGAATTTCTGGGGGACCATGAGGGCAGAAAGGCTGTGGGGGGCCTGAGTCTGGCCAAAGTAGCCCAGGGCAGAAAGGGTCTGAGAGGGTGGGTCTGGCCAGGGACCCCGCTGCCCTGGGGCTTGATCTCCTTCCTGCCTGTCCTCTCATGAGGCCCAAGCTCACAGACGTCCCAGGAGACATGCTCTCCCATACACTGGAGCATCTCTCCCTCCCACAAGGCAGAGCCAGGGAGCCAGGCAGACTCTTCAGGGAGTGGCTATCTCTGGCCTACGCATTAGTATGTTTGGGCTTGAAAGCCTCAGAAAGATGGGGTGGGGTGGGGTGTAGGGGACGCAGGTCAAATGAGGAGGGGGTCAAGAAAGGGTGAGTGGTGAGCATTTATTACTCATCTCCTGAATGCCAGGCACTCTGCTAGATGAACTAGAGGTCAGCACATACAATCCATATAACAGCCTGAGATGGGTGATAAGGCTCAGAGAGGGTAGGTAACTTGCTCAAGGCCACACAGCTTGATCAGTGAGGCTGAGGCATGGCCATCTCTACCTCTCCACAGCCAGCAGGCTCTGCCTGTGCTGGTGCCCACTTCTTTGTTCTATAAAGCAACCTCTTTTCTCCTGGGGCAGTCTACCTGGCATCACATGTCACATTTGGCTTTCCAGGCTCCATACTCTACTCCCATGCCCAGCTGGGGTGAGCTCTGGCTCTGGGGGCAAAAGCAACTGTAGGAGGGTGTACCCCAGGGTGGGGGTGGGGAGGGTCTTCTCTCCACACACCTTTTCAATCCCTTCAGCCTGCCTTCCAGGCCCCCTCAGTCCCTCTTCTGCCCTCTGGAGGAGACGGGTGCTCTCCAACTCTGCCTGAGACCAGATTTCCACTTCTGACAACATCCACTCTCACCACAGCCACCACCATCACACAAGGGCTGGCCCCATACTCTGGGAAGGCCTGTCTGTGGCTGCTTCCCAGGCCCCATTATTCCTCCTACAAACCCCAAGGTACCTCGTGCAAGAACTGACACACTTTTTCGGGACAGACCAGAGAGGGAATATTTTCAGCTTTGCAGGCCATATGGTCTGTCACAACTACTCATTTCTTCCATCAGAGCACCAAAACAGCCAGAAACAATATGGAAACAAACGGGTGTGGCTGTATGCCAATAAAACTTTAAGTATGCACGCTGCAACTTGAATTTCATGTAATTTTCACATGTCACAAAAGAGTCTTGTTTTGCTTTGTTTTGTTTTTCCTACCAGTTAAAAACCATTCTTAGTTTGAAAGGCTGTACAAAAACCAGCAGTGGGCTGGATCAGGCTGTTGTTTGGAAACCCCTCATCTCATAGGTCATTCAGCCACTCAACAAACACACATCAACAGTGTTGGGCTCCATCCCCTGGTGGCCCTGGGTCTCACTGCTCTTTCCTTCCAGCCTCCCTCTGTGCTGATGTGTTTTCCAACCCCAGCACAGAACCAGCAGAAGGGGACACAGAGGAGAGACGAGGCAGGCCCACATCTGCCACTTAGGCAGCCTACATTCTGTCACCTTTCTCTGCGTCACCAACACACATTTCCAAAACCACTCCTAGATGCTGTTTGAAAATAGCCAGATATGTCCAGTGTTAGAGAAACACACACATACACACAGGTTCGGGGCTGTGTGCTTCCCCAATACATGCTACTCCCAACATGGAGAGAGGAGATGGGTGGGCTTCTACAGTGGCGGCTCTCTACCCCCAAAATGCTGGTTCACTGAGGGAAAGAACCCCACTATTGTCCAGTAGACTCCACAGTAAAACTCAAGTCAAAAACAAAACACTCTAAAACAAACAAACAAGAAAGAGAACATTCAGAAGTAAGACGGGGGTCAGGGTGGGACAGGGGGAGGCTTTGACTGCAGTCAAAGAGCTCCCCTAGCCCTGGGGTGATGCCTGGCTTCTGGGGATCCGGCAGGTGGGGAGTCCCATCCTGTATGAGGAGGGACCAGAGCTGAGGAAGCTGGGGGTCAGAAGCCTGTCCCCACCCTGGCCCTGTCCTGGGCAGCAGTTTCCCCAGATTCGGAGGCCCTCACTGACGACCCTTGTTCACATAGCAGGTGAGAGGAAGACAAGCAGCTGGGGGAGAGGAGGGCCCCCAACAGGGACACTTTGGGGTAGGGGGTGGTGGTGAGTAACTGCCCAGGATGACAGTCCTGGCAAGCTGGGATGCCCGGGAATCCAATGCAGAGGGTGCAGGGAGCAGGATCTGGTTTGAAATGCATCTCCCCATGGGGGACCCTAGCTCTCCTGGGGGTAAAGGTCCCGACAGACATAAACAGGGGCTCTGAGGAGTGGCCATGTCTGCAGTGGGCTTTGTTGCCTGCTGGCCCCCAACCTCTCCCCCTTCCAATTCTCCCCTGTGCAAACATACCATTCAAGAGAGGATTCCCAGGCAAGTCTCCTCTGTATTTTTTGCATCTGCTCTGATGGATGGGAACTCTGAGTGCAGCCAGTGAGGCCCCCACCCCTGGCAGAGCACGCAGACTGGCAAACAGGCCTCAGGGCACAGCGACCTGACTCAGGGCCCTGGCACATGCCTGGCCCCAGAAGCAGAGTCTGGTGGGGCCCCCAGTGGGGCCAGGAGACAAATCAGAGACCCCTCCACCAGAGGGGCACCTCCCAGTGTTAAGCATGCGGTCTGTCTTTGGGGCTGTCTGTCAGTCTGTCTGGTGTGTGTGTGTGTGGGGGGGGTGACACGGGCTGCAGGAAGTGAGCCCAGAGCTGGAGACCTGAGAACCAGGCTGCTCGGCTGAGGACAGGGGCCCATTGTTTCAGAGCTGCCCCATGATGTCCAAGCAGGAGACTGAGACCTCTCGGGAGACCTTGGAGGGAGGCAGCCCCTCTCTGTAGTTTTCCAGAAACCCTGTAAACAACTCCTACCCCACAGCTGCCCCGGAGCCAGGACTCAAGCCAAGGAGGCCATCGCCAGAGCCACCAGGGGCCGAGGGCGTAAAGGGGCCGATGGGTGTTCTTGAGGCCGGGAAGAAAGAGAGAAACCCTTCCTCTGCCAAGGTCAAAGGCAGAGTTCAAAGGACCCTTAGAGACAACCAAGGCCACCATTCATTTTACGGAGGAGGAAACCGAGGCTCAGAGAGGGGAGGAGACCTGCCTGGATTACCAGAACATCAGCATTAGGACCAGGGCCCTGCCAGTGACCAACACCAGGATGTACCCACCCCTGGGAGAGTTCACTGTTTTCCATGGTGGGCATTCCTTACCCAGATATAAAGATTTCATTCCTGCCAGGTTTCTGAGCTGCTCTAATTGGTGAGCCAAGGGGGAGACTTCCCTGAGGTCTGCCCTGAGATTCTTCTCCAAAGGTGCTGGCCTAAGGGATACCACGCCACATGCTCACCTCGTGGGCCCAGAGCCCTGTGGAATCCGGAAGCAGTGGGGTTCTGGGCTGCTGGCCTTACCCGGAGCCTGGCAAGTCCCTAATGTCTTGGTGGCTCAAAAGATGGTGAATGGGCAGAAATCCTCAGCCCCATGTTCTTACCCACCTCAAACCACACTCACTCTGGTGACACACTTTTCTACTGTTTGTGAAGCAGCAGCAAATCCCACAGCACTGGCTACACCCAAATACCCAGGTTCTGAGCTGAGTCCTATGACCCACCCAGGGCTGGGGCACATTGATTCTTACTCAGCTTCTCCCCGCACGCTTCCTCTTTTCACACCCAATGTCATCATAAAAGTAACTCCTTGTACTATGGTCACTTGTGAAGTGACCTGGACACAACTGCCTAGCTGCTAAGGAAAGTGAGGTTCAGAGAGACGAGGTTACTCACGTAAGACACTGTAAGTGAGCAATGGAGCCTGGGCTGGCCCCTGGTCCACGGAACTCAAAAGCTAGCACTTATGGCCTCTACACAGCCTGGCTCCTCTTATCTGGTTGACCAGAAGCACTGAGAGGCAGCACTGGGCCTGCCCACACAATTCTGGTTTCTTAAGCTCCTAGCAGAAGGAGCAGGCTCAAAACAAGTGTGTGCTCTGTTCAAACCAAAAGCACGAATGGACCAAAAACCATTCACTAGAAGGATGGGGAGGATCTACTTGAGTCAGATTCTGACGGGACACCCCCCACCCCCGCCACTTTACCGCAAGAAAGACAGTGAATGAAATAATGAACTGGAATTATGTTCTACCCCAACAATGTAGATTTCTCCAGACGTGTTCTACAGACGGTTAGCAAAGCAAAGACCCGGAGCCCAGCCAAACGTACTCATTCCAGGCACCCATGGAAAGGCCACCGGATCCCAGACCCCGGTGCCTACCTCGCGACCCTCCAGCCCAGGCTGGTTCAGGCTTCGGGCTTCTCGCAGCACCACAGGCGGTGGGGTCCCTGTGCCTCTTGCAGCCTTGGCCGTCACCCAGCTCCACAGGCAATGCATGATGAGGGCCGGCGCCCAGGGTCCCCGGCAGCCCTGGCCCCTGGTGTGGTGTCCCAGGGAAGGACGAGGTAGGGAGAGGAGTTTGTTTTCATGACTGTAGTGAACAGTCACTGCGGCCAAAAATAGTCTGTGCCTGGGAGGTGGGGAGTCAG
Organism: Camelus dromedarius; assembly: GCF_036321535.1. Lineage (NCBI taxonomy): Eukaryota > Metazoa > Chordata > Mammalia > Artiodactyla > Camelidae > Camelus > Camelus dromedarius. The sequence continues at coordinate 48,677,286 of NC_087451.1, forward strand.
CACATACCTCCCGCAGCAGGTGCTGCATGTAAGACACGCAGGCGCCAGCGGGACACGCAGCAGGGGGCCGGGGGGGGGGCGCCCAGGATACCTGGGCTCCCAGGCCACAGACAGAGAGCCTTCCCCTGCCTCACGGCCCCCCTCCAAAGAGTCTGACCTGAGTCAACGAGGAGCACGATCATTGCCCTCTTCCCAGTGAATCGTCTGGGGAACCCCCTACCCACACTGAACTCCAGCCACTCCCAGTCCCCCTGCAGCTCTCTCAGATTTGGGGCTGGGTGGTTTAGACACCTACAGGGAGAGCCATGCGAACTACCACCAATCAAAACTCACAGAACTGTACACCCAAAACAGTGAACTTGAATATATACAGATTAAAACAAAAGAATGTAAAAAGTCACATGGCTGTAGGGGGTTTTATTTTCTTTTTTTGAGCTTTTCTACATTTAAAATTTTTCCTACAATGAACAGTTGTAACTAGATTTAGAAAATGTTACTTCAAAATGAAACTTTAAGGGGTGAGGGTATAGCTCAGTGGTAGAGTGCATGCCTAGCACGCATAAAGTTCAATCCCCAGTACTTCTATTAAATAAATAAAAACACCTAGTTATCTCCCCCTCCACCAAAAAATAAAATGAAATGTTAAAAAAGGAAAGATGCTCAGGCATCACAGAAGGAATATACAACATGAACCTGTCCATGAGAATTTAAAGAGTGTGTGTGTCGTGACCCCAGCTTTGGGGCCAGGCTTCCTGGATATAAATCCTGGCTCCACCACTTACCATCTAGGTGACCTCAGGTCAGTGACCCTGTCAGTTTCTCTATCTCTATCCTATACTGGAGATAAAAGCACTGCCTCCTGCTACAGACTAAACATTTGTGACCGCCCGACTCCAAATTCACATGTTGAAACCTAACTCCAAGGTCATGGTATTAGGGGGTGGGGCCTTGGGGGCGTCATGAGGATGGACTTTTCCAGATGAGATGAATGCCTTATAAAAGAGACACCAGAGAGCTGCCTGGCCCCTCCCACCATGTGAAGACACAGCACAAAGATGGTTGTCTGTGGACTGGGAAGTGTGTCCTCACCAGTCATTGAATCTGCTGGCATGGCATCCTGATCATGGACATCTCAGGTGCCAGAACCATAAGAAATAAATTTCTCTTGTTTATAAGCCACTCAGTCCACTCTATGGTAGTCCTAGCAGCCTGGATGAAAGGGAGGAAGATGTCTCAGAAGTTACTGGGAGGACTGAATGAGATGGGACTGCAGATCCCCACCCCCAACCCGCACCAGGGGCTCTCCATGGGGATGGGGGCGGGTCACCTGGCTTTCCCCTGTCGGGGAGGTGTCTCGGAAGGACCATCATGCCTGCATTTCCCAACAGTGAGCAGAACTCCTGTATCTGTGTAGGAGGTGAAGGGCCTGCAGAGATCATGTTTCTAAAATGTAATAGGTGAGCCTATTCCTCAGTTTTTGTTTTTAATAATGTTTCTCATTTTTTCCACTATGAAAGTAATAAATATTTATTTTAGAAAGTATAGAAAGGCAAAGAAAATATATCACCTATATTCTTACACAGAATTAATGATTGCTTTTGGGCTTTTGGGGGTATTTTTTTTCTCTTTCTCTGTGATTGGTTGTGGTATGAGCACACGACCAAAGCCAATCCAATCAGAGCCTTCCCTGGGATTTTTCAGCTACAGTTCTAGGGTAGGAAGCTCTCAGTAGGAAGTACCACTTCTGTGCTGAAAGATAGTGAGGCTGAGCTGCTATGGAGTGGGTCCATCTGAGAATTGTGCCCTAACAGCATCATCTGAGCCCCTGAATCCAGACTTCCCTGGACTTTCATTACCTAAGCTGGTAAAAGTCTCTGTTTTGTTTAAGCCGGTCTGTATTGGTACCTGCTATAGAAGAGTTGAACTGGTAGTAGGAAAATGCAATAGCTTTTACTTAGTAAGTGTTACTATGCACCCTGATACCATGTCATCCTCCACCTATTTATCCATCCATCCATCCAATCAACAGACAGCTACTGAATACCAAGGGTGGGCCAGGCACCTTACTCAGCACAGGGGATACAACAACCAACAAAATATACAGTCTCTTTCCTTGGGGAGCTTACATTCTATTAGGAAACACAATAAAAACAGACTCAAAAATAACTAAGACACGTAACTGAGATTCTGAATAAGTGCTAAAAGGAAACAGCATGCTGAGATAAAGTGGTGGGTATGGGGGCATCTAATTTTAGACAGAGTGGCTTCTCTGAAGAGCTGACTTCTAAGCTCCTGTCGGAGGATGAGAAGGTGCTAGCTATGAGAATACAGAAGTTTCCAGGCAGAGGAAACAGAACATACAAAGGCCCTGGGCTATGACAGGAAACAATCTGACGTGTTCTAACATGAGGGGAGGAGTGAGGAGGGGTGGGAGGTGACGCAGAGGGAGGCAGATGCCAACTATGTCAGGGCCTTGAAGGTACAATGAGGAGGGGTCTGGATTTTATGCTGAGTGCAAACGAGACACCAAGGAAGGTCCATACTTGGAAGAGTGAGGTGGTCAGATTTGGGTTTTAATAAGAATTCCTGTTGGCCCATGAACCATGGAGGGGAGGGCAAGAGTGATACAAAGAGCAATGTAGGTGCTACTGCAAGAGTCCATGCAGTAGCTAAGGCGAGGGAGGTGGCAGTGGTCAAAAAGACACATAGGTGGACAGGGGACAGAAATCTGGAAGGAGAGCTAGTGGGATTTGCTAGTCAACCAAGTGTAAAGGCTAAGGAAGCAGAAGGAATCAGAAATGACCCTGCAGTTTCTAGCCAGAGCAGCAGACAGATGAGTTAACAGGCTCAGAGAGGTAAGGGACTTTTCCAAGGTCATACCACTGGCAGGTGGCAAAGTGAAGATTATGTCTGCCCCCCAGGACCAGGGTCTGGGCTGTCTAATTCCAGAGGTCATGCTCTTAAGCAATCTTGCTTTCGAATCTTGCTGCCTGCCCAAAGGCACACAGCTGGAAGAAGGGGCCACTGAAATTTATATGCTGGTTTTTTTTTTTTTTTAAGGGTAATGAGAAGAGACTTTTTGCTTTACGGTAATTAAAACAGTGTGGTGGTTGACACAGGAATTTCCTGACATCTAGCTGGGCAGATCTGTTCTAGAGCAATCTTGCCTTTGAGGCAGTTCTCAGGGGTGGGAGCACTAAACCCAAGCTGACAGCCCAGAAGCCAGGTGGTCCCAGAGGAGGCTACAGGCACACACAGTCTTGCTCAAGTCCAGCCCATTGCCAACGGAAACCAGAGGCAGCTCAAGAACCCCAGGCCTCAGCAGGCCATCAGCAGCCCCCAGGGACCTCCCCAGGGACCTTTGCAATTCAACCTTCGCGAGCCCAGATAAGAGAGTTCCTGAGAACTAAAAGACCCGAACTCTTTGGATAATCTTATTTAGACTCAGTCATTCAACAAGAACACCCATTACACGCCAGGCACTGGTGACAGAGCAGTGAACAAGACAGACGTCTGGGTCCCTGCTCACTTGGTACTTCCGGTCTAGTCAGTTTTTGCTGGACTTGGCAGCCCAGAAATCTAAAGGATGGAGGAGATGGGCTCACTGTTCAAAAATGCCAACCAGCACGAGCAAAGCAGAACAGTCACCTCATGATTTCAGATCTCTAGGAACCAGGTGCACCTCCTCACTCAAAGCTTAAAAAGGCACAAGTGGACAAATAGGAGAAACCGTGAGCAGGCTCCTGCTCTGCATCCTGCCACATCTCACACTTCCCTCCCTCGGGATCCAACAGCCTGCTCTGCACTGTGGTTATCTGGAGACATGTACAGCCCAACACCCTGTAAGCTCCCCAGGACAGACTGCATTTTGTTCATCAGTGAATCCCCTGTGGTAATTAATCTGGGGGCCTGGCACAAGGTAGGTGACCAATGGACGTAAAGGAAAGAAGGAAGGAGGGGATTGAGGAAAGGAGGAAGGACAGAGGGAGGGAGGGAGGAAGAAAAAGGAAAATATTGGCAGGGGGTGGAGAGGATGGAAGAAAGAAAAGAAAGAGATGAGAGAGAGGGAGAGGGTGGGAGAGCAGGAGAGGGAGGATGACTGGAAGAAATAAAGATTAATTCAATTATACAACTACATACAGTAGCCCCAGGCCCGGATGTCAGATGATAAAATCTGTCAGGGGAAGGAAGCCTGGCTTTGGAGTCATAAGGATGTGAGTATGAATCTCGACCCGGCTATCAGCTCACTGTATGACATTAACATGTCACTCAACATCTCTGAACCTCAGTTTGCTCAGCTATAAAGTGAGGATCAGTGTCTCCCCCTCCCCTGACCCCAGGGATAAGGATTAAGGAGATGATATACATAAAATTCTGCCTTGTAGTTTGCCCTCTTCCTTCCACATCCCAACTTGAGGTCCTCTCCTGACCTGCTGGGTGACACCGGCTTGCCAGCCCACCACCCGAGCCTCCATCTCTCCATCCTAAATGGGGAGTGCTCTGTGTCCAGCCGCCCTGGGCTGGTGCTGTGATCAATGGCCGAGATCTGAATTTCTCAGAACCAAGGCAGCCCCGGGCTGCTGGGCTGACAGTCGGCTGAGGCCCCTCAGCACAGCCGGGTCGGCTGTGCACTGCTTTCTGAGGCTCCTGGCTGCCAGAGAGCAACGCTGGCGGATGGCGGGGCCTCTGGCTCCCAAAGGGAGAGGGTGGGGACGACAGGAAGAGGGACGGGAAAGAGAGGCGAGGAGGCATGGCGGCAGGATTCAACTGGAGCTGAACCCAGGAGCCACAAACCAGTTCGCTTTACTGGTTTAATCTTACACAGCCTCCCGCTTCATACAGCCTACGTTCTGGGGCCCGCAGAGCCACAGCCACTCCTGGCCAACGGGAAACCAATTTGGTAGCCATGGCCAGGCAGCCTTCTTCCCCATCCCCAAGGGAAGGCCTGACTTAAACATAGGAAGGCATGGACAGAGTAAAGAGGAAAGAGAAATTTGCCCGGCGGGAGCCACAACACCAACCCCTTACCGGACCCGCCTGCATCTTCGGTTCAAAACACGGCACAGGTGAGAGCTTCTTCGGGGGAGAAGCCTTGGATTCCAGCCTGCAGCACCCGCTCTCCCCACCAGCACTGATTCCAGCCGGCGCTCGCCACTTCCTTTAACAATTTCCAATAGGGAAATTGCTGAAGGAAAAAAAAAACGGCTCCATGCCAGCGGGCTCTGAAATCATTTCCCCAGCTGCAGCCAGAATGTGAAGCTGCGACTTTAGTGTTTAACCTGCAGACGGGAAGGAGCGGGGTTAGCTGGGGAGGGGCCCTGCATCTAAACTCTCTCTCCTGCTCGATCCCTGGTCCCCAAGGCTCCCCCTCCAGCCCTGCTCATGCAGATGCCCCCTGCCCCCACCAGCCAGGAGCTCTGTCTCATCCTCTACCCGCCCCACCCCACGAACCAGCCTTCTCACTAGCAGGAGTTTTATTTTCCCTCAAACAATCCTACTATTCTCTCTCCTCTCTCATGCACTCACATTTCCATGATCTCCCAGATAAAACCACAATCCCTACACTCCCCTCATGGAGATTGCCATGAACTGACCCTGTTTCCTCACCAGTCTCCTCCCAGACCTTGGGGTCTTTGCAATTACTGTTCCCTCTGCCTGGTGTGCCCTTCCCCTTCCAGCCGGGCTAGCTCCAGGCTCTCAGGGAAGCCCTTCCAGTGCTGGTCCTTCCCTGACCTCCCACAGTGAGCTTGCGCGCTCACTCGCACTGATCCCAGGCTGGCTCCCGTCCGGGCACTCGGTGCCAGCTCTTGGCCATACATCTGCCTGCAGCCTGTGAGGTCCTGGCCCTGGGAGAGTGTCTTCAGCACCTGGGCTCTCAGCACAGGGCGCCGCCAGCCCGGGCTCCAGACCGGCACTGCCCAATTCCAGCAACAGCCAAACGTCTATTTAAATAAAAATTTGATACAGCAGAGTAACATTTAACTGCCAGTTTCTCAGTCGCACTACACATATTTCAAGTGCCCCACGGCCACATGTGGCTGGTGGCTCTCATGGTGCCTAGGACAGTATGGAATGTTTCTAGCATCACAGAAAGTTCTATTGGACAGTGTCATTCCAGACAAAGGTCAGGATTGGGTAAACAGATGAAGGTGTCTCCTGAGCTGTCTGTCTTCACCATCCATGGAGAAGGAAGAAGAGAAGGAATCAGAGGTCACATAGGTCAGGCTCTGAAGCTGCAGGAAGCTGAGATGTGACCCTAGCGTGAAGAGGAGGAAGAGCGCAGAGTCCCTCGGTCTACACCAGAGACTGGAAGTGCCACATGCCCTCCCCCATTTCCTCCAGCCAGCAGGTGATGGTGGTGGTGACAAGGCCAGTGTGTGGCCCCCAGGACCAGCAGGGGGTGGGAGGTGGAGACTGGGCCCAGCTCCAGTTGGTGGTGTATGCTGCCCTCTGTCTTAAGCCCTTGGCCGACTCCCACTGCCTCTTGATTCAGAAAATTGCCCCTGGCTGGCCCTGGTTCCTAGCCTTCCATTCACTCCCCGATGGCTACTGAGAGCTGCCCCACATGCAAGCCTCCAACAGCCTCTGTTGGGTCCGACTCTCACTCAGGAATAGCAGCAGCTGAGGATGAGGGGTGAGGAAATTATCTGAATTTTCTCTCCTCCACCCCAGCAAGTGCCGCCGTGCCTCTAAGTGCTTGACCCTCACAACTACCTCAGCAACCTTGCGGCACGTGAGTTACTCCCTCATTTTACAGAGAAGAGAACCGAGGCTCAGGGAGGTGAAAGGGTTTGGCCAGGTTCCCACTGCCAGGCAAGAACCCAGGCATTTCTGAGAGGCAGGAGAGAGACGCCGCTGAGAGCGAGAACTCAAGGCACGCAGAGCACTTAGTACTACACACCAGATGTGCTCTCCATGTGTCAGCTTTGAGGTGAAGTGAGCAGGAGACTCTGAGGGGCCCCGGGAGCCCCCTGCAGTGATAATACAGGCCAATAATCAGACCACAGAGGCCTCCCAGCAAGATGCTGGTCGGGCACCTGGAAGTACAACCCCTTAATGAAGGAAGGGGTGTCAGCATGTTAGAAGGACGCCCTGGGGCACTGGTCTGTCCCAGCCTTCCCGGAGGAGGCCCTCTCCGCCGGGAGCACCAATGCCCCGAGGGCTCTCTCCAGAGGCTGACTCCTGGGCAGCTGGGCAGAGCTGGGGTGAGTCTTTGGTCCCAAGAGTGGCCTCTCTTACAGGACTTGAAAAACCAGACCTTGGAGTAAACTGTGTCATCACCTTCTCAGGACCAAACCCGTGACTCCTGGGGACATCCACCATGTCATGGTGAGATTCTCCCTTCCTTCTTTCCTCTCAAACAAGCAGTGGTCACATCAGGCCCCACTCAGTGGGCGTCTGCGGCCCACGGAGCCACAGCCACAGAGCAGGCAGGTCCCCGTCTCGTAGAGCTTGTACTCCAGTGGGAGGGAGGGGACAGACCATGCGCAGCAAGTCAGTTACACCAACTCCAGAAAGAGGTCAGCACGCTTGAGAAAATCAGCCAAGGGGTGCTGGTAGAAAATTGGACCGATCTTTTGATCATATCATCAGGGAAGAATGCTCAGAGGAGGTGACACTGGAATGACATCCACGGGATGAGCCCAGGAAAGAGCACTCCAGAGAGCAGAAGAGCAGGTGCAAAGGTCAGACCAGAAGGAGTGAATGGGAGGGTGAGCAAGATGAGATCAGAAACAGGCGGGCAGAGGTCAAAGTGCGTGAGGCACCTGGTGTTGATTCGGAAGGAACCAGGAAGCACTGGAAAATGACGTGATCCAACTTCTGTTTCTTCGTGGGGAGTCTGGCTGCTGTGTGGAAAGTGGAATGAAGGGGGACGGTTTGGGGGCTGCTGCAGGAGTTGGGGCGCGAGAGGATGGAGGCCCGGCCCACGATGCTGGGGGAGGGGACGTGGAGAGAGGTGAGCATCTGCAGTCTGTCTTGGGGCAGAGCCCACAGGGCTCATTAGGGGACCGCATGTGTGAGTAAAGGCAGGGGAGGAAATGGGGATGGCCTCTGGGCTTTGTGGCTTCAGCAACTGAGTAGATAAAGCTACCATTTACTGAGAGGGGAAGATGGCAGGGAGGGTAAGAAAACGTGTAGAGGGGGAAGAACAAAAGCTCCACTTTAAACAAGTTCACTTCTGAGCCGCCCTACGACCTCCAAGTCACTGGGCAGTGGGGGACGTTCCTGCCGTGTCACCCTGACCCCACCATTCCTGCAGAGCTCTCTGCTCAGACTCTGCCCCAGGGCTCCACGCCAGGGAGCATCCTAGCTCCCAAACACATCTGGCTTTGGGGCTGGAAGACCCCTATCCCAGCTACCACCAGAGGGCTCCCCAGAGTCCAAAAGGCCCCGGCTCCATTCACACCCATCTTCTCTTACAGTCTCTCCCATGAAACTTTTATATTCATGTCATCTCCTGTCCAGGAATCTCTCCTAGGGAAAATTCTTAAATACACAATAGCTCCATAAATAATATTAACTACTATGTTATTTATAACAGTCAACAACTGGAATTAACCTCTGCCTGGTAAACTACGTCACATACACGCAAATATTATGCAGCCACGTTAAAAAAGGGGTGGGGGTTACTCAGTGTGGAAATACAGGAAAAACATGCTGGTTAGCATGGCAAATGATAAGAGCAAAATATAAAATTGCTTAGTCAGGATGGCTTAAATGAGGGTTGCCTGATAGAAATATAGTGCAAAGCACATACTTAAATTTTTGAGCAGCCATTTTTTAAAAAGCACACATAAAATTAATTTCCATCACATTTTACGTAGCTTAATATAACCAAAATAGTATCATTTCAACAGATTAAATATTAAACATTATTAATATTTTATTTTCTTTGTTCTGTGTCAAGTCTTCAGAATTCAGCACATCTTTGAAATCATAATAGCCACATCAGTTAGTAACTACCTTACTAGACAGCTCAGGTCTAACTCATTAGAGATTTTTTAAAAGACTTAAGTACTAGGGAAAAAAAGACTAGAAGGAAATATCAGGATCTTAATGATCACATATTTTCTCTGAGTGGTGGGAATATGTGATTTTTTCCCTCTTTTTTCTGTTTTCCAAAGTATCTATTTAAAATAAATTCATATTCCTTTGAAAACAATAGCAAGAGTCCATCCTTTTAATTTTAGAACAGAAATAAGGGATTTAAAAGACCTGACTGGGTGAACCACACCTGTGAAGCACTGATTTATTTATGGCCACGAGACTTGTCCTGGACCCCTGACACATGACCCCTGACACTCTCCATGCATGTTGGTTGACTAGTTGGTTAGCGGGTAGGTGGGTGAGTTGGAAGGGTGGGATGAGGGAACAAAGGAAGGGAAACTGTATAGCACAGCAGTTATAAGAGAAAACTAAACTCAGACCTTTGCTTCCAAATTCCAAAGCAATCATTTACCAGCTGTCTGATTTGAAACAAGTTATCTGACCATCCTGTGCTTTAATTTTCTCAAGTATAAAACAGCAATAATAACAGTAACTCCTTCACTGGGTTTTGTGAGAATTAAGTGAGATTACCTGTACAAAGTGTTTAACACAGTGCCTGTTGCACAGCCAAGGTTTTCAGAAATGTTGGCTGTTGTCCTCATGGTGAACCACTGAGTGGTGTGGTCAGACTGCCTGGTTCATCAAGTGATGGCACCGAGGACACACTCGAGAGCCACGTTGACCCTGGGTCCCTCCTGCCCCCCGCCCCCAGTGCCCCGGTCCACGTACCTGCACCACCGCTGGCCTCACATTGAAGGTGTACAGCCAGTCGCTGAACCGAGGGTAGCTGTTGAGCTCCGCTGTCCTCTCGCCCGGAGCCACACTCAGCTTGCACTGCAGCTGCTTGCAAATGTACCGGACCAGCTTTGCCTGCAGGGGGTCCAGGAGAGAAAAGCAGGTTCACGGGGGGCCTGTGCACGTGGCAGCCCCGAGCATGACATGGGGAGCTCCGGCAAACACGAGCCATGTGATAAGGGTAGAGCCCTGCCGGGTTCCCCTGTGCTGCCATTCAGAGTGAAGCAGGAAACAGGAGGGTCTGGGAGAGCAGCACAGAAACCTAGAGAACCACCCTCACCCCCTAGCCCTCAAGGCTGGCTGACACTGCCTCGGGACCATGATCTTCAGAGAGTAATAGGCAAGACTGGTCAAAACGGGGAACAAGGTTAAACAGAAGGGCTTCCTGCTTGGACGTGGGTGGGGGGGAGTGGAGTCGGGGGAGTCTGTCACTGATGATACGGAAGACATGGGGGTCTAGGGAGGATGAGTAGCCTCCCACATAGGATACTTCCAGCCCCAAATCAGATCGCCTGGGCTGGGATCCAGGGGCTCAGGCACATCCTGGCCCTGTGACCTAGAAAAAGTTATTTAACGCTCTGCCCCTAGAAAAGTCTCCGTTTCCTCCTCTAGAAAATGGGGTAATAAGAGAACCTCCCTCTCAGGAAGGCTAAGAAGGAGTAAGCACTCAGTGGGTGCCCGGCACACAGCATGCTGGCCATGCCTGTGGGCTGTGGCACGACTGCCAGAGGTTCCTGACTTGGGTCCACCCAGAGGCTTCCAAGACCCACTCCCTGAAATGTAAGTAAATATCTGAGTCTGTGCATTTTGCAGAGGAAGCCTGTCCACAGCTTTCAAAAGACTCTCAAGAGGCTAAAACTTCAAAGAAAATAAGTCTAAATAAAGTCAGACTAGTATTCTCTTTGACAAAGGCTGGACCCCAGCCACCTGGGTGCCCACACTGCGCTGAGGAACGTGGAGGGGCAAGACCTGCTGGGAGGGCACAGCCGGGACTGATTAAGAAGGGGGAGTGGACTGGAACACACGGAGATGAGCACACAACCCAAAGAGGACCAGGATCCTTGGCTGCGACCCAGTGACCCAGGACCCCTGTGAGAGCTGCCAAGATGGTGACTTTGAAGCTTCCCCCAAATTCAAGCACCACCTTCAAAGTCTTGTACAAAGGCCCCCTGCATTTGGAGCCACTTCCCAGGTCCTGCTACCCCTCAAGGGTTTTTGTTGTTGTTAATTCAATCATTAATTCAATCCTTTTTTTCCCCTTTAATTTATAAATATCTCAGCATATTTCTCTAAAGGGTAAGGATTCTTTTTGTTAGAAGTCACAATCCTAAAAAATAATATTTATAATTTAAAATCTCAAGTATCTAGAAAGGCTTTCAAATTCCAAACAGGAGCTCTTGACCATTTTTGAACCATGGGCCCCTCTGACAGTCTGGGGAGGTTCCTGATCCCTTTCTAAGAATAATGCTTTTAACTATTTACAGGAGCCAAGACATAGGAGCAACCTAAATGTCCCTCAACAGATACCTGGATAAAAAAGTTGTAGTATATATACACAATGGAATACTACTCAGTCATAAAAAAGAATAAAATAATGCCATGTGCAGCAGCAACATGGATGGGCCTGGAGATTGTCATACTAAGTGAAGTAAGTCAGAAAGAGAAAGAAAAATACCATATGATATCACTTATATGTGCAATCTAAAAAAATGATACAAATGAACTTATTTACAAAACAGAAATAGACTCACAGACATAGAAAACGAACTTATGGTCACCAGCAGGGAAACAGGTGGGCGAGGTGGAGGGTTAAATTGGGAGTTTGAGATTTGCAGATACTACATATAAAATAGATAACAACAAGGTCCTACTGTATAGCACAGGGAACTATATTCAATACCTTGTAATAGCCTATAATGAAAAAGAATATGAAAAGGAATATATATATATATATCTTAATTACTATGCTGTACACCAGAAACTAACACATTGTAAATTGACTATACTTTAACTAAAAAAAGAATAATGCTTTTAAATGCATAAAATAGAACACTTAGGATTACAAAAAAAATCAGTTATATTTAAATACATTTATCAAAATATTACTTAAAATTGTGATAGGAGTATCAAAAGCCTCTTTATTAAAGCATTAAGCAATATCTAGCAGTGGGTCTCATGACTTTGAAGTTGTGACAAGTGTCACCTGCTTTTTTAGCTATCCCCACAACTGCCACATGATATGAAAACAGCTGTGATTTCCACTGGTGACTAACTCTGATATTCGCTAAGATGACTGTGCCTGGTTGCCTCCATTCAAATTGAACAATACACTAAAATTTCAGTTAAAGTTAATGAAAAAAAATAAGTACAATTTTTTCCTTTCCAAATTCATAGCCCCCCTGAATTATATCTGCAGACCCCAGGTAAAGACCCCTTATGGCTACAGGGCTCGCAGCTCACAATTTGCCAGACTCAGGGACAGGAGCCTTCCTCATGTGGCCTGACCTCTGTCCAGTCCTGTGATGCTCAGAGGGCTCAGCAGCAAGTGAGGACAAATTGCTGGAGAGGAAACACTGAGTCAGAGCAAAAATAATTCCCCTCATTGTACAGTCTGGATGTTTAGCAGAAACTAGACAAAGGCCAAGCCGATGGCGTTCCTGCACCACATGCCCCTCTGGTACCCACAGCAGACATTGCTAATCAAACATTGTCTGCTGAGGCTTTCCAACTGGGGGCAGGCATTGCTAATGGAAAACAGGCTGCTGAGGCTGGCAACTCTAGGTTGCCACACAAGATGTGTACTATTTCCTGTCCTATCATGGAACCTAAGTCCCTGGTGGGAGTATCTTCAGAGCATGAAGCTAACAAATGTGGAGACAGATGTGCTGCTTTTATCCTCCAGGGCTAAGTAGAGGCACTCACGTCCCTCATCTGGGCTCACCCGGCTCTGCTCCAGCCTTCCCAGTGTGACCAGAGGCCAGTTCCAAATTCAGGGCCTCAACTTTCTTTTCCAGGCCTATCTCCACTTCACTCCACCCCAGCCCACCCAGTCCTCTAGGTGTACAGTCACCTCGGAGCTATTCCTCAAATACTTTCTGTACGTTCCATCCCCTGGGCCTCTGCTCAAACTGTCAGTTTTGGCTGGAAGTCCTTCCCTCCACCCGCCAGTGTCCTTGGCTTCCCCGGCTAAGTAGAATATCCTGTCTCCCCCTCTCTGGTAGCCCCTATCACAGAGGGCCTTAGGTTCAATCCTCTGCCCGGGTCTCCCCTGACAGATGCACACTCCCAGGGCAGCAGACAGAGAGCATGGGCTTCGGAGTTGAACAGAATCTGGGTTCAAATCTAGGTTCTGCCATTTCCCAGCTGTGTGAGCTCAGAGAGGCTGGTTAATTTTTCTGAGTCTTGGTTCTCTCATCTGTACAACAGCAATGATGATACTAGCTCACAGTCCGTTGGGAGGATGAACTATAGTATGGAACCCTCACCCCCCCCCAAGATTAGATTAGCCCCCATTATGATCCATCAGGGCAGGGACTGTGTCCACCTCACTGGACTGTCCTCACACTCCTATTACTGCCCCTGGCCTGTAACATGTGCTCAATGATGCCTGAGGAAGGAAGGAGGGAAGGAAACACAAGGGCCTTATCCTTACATTAAAAAGTTTCTCACAGCCAGATCTTCTCTCTCCAAACCGCTCTCAAACCACAGTGCCAAACTGCTGACTGAAGACAGGGCAATAAATCAATTAACTGTGCAAAGTCAAAACCATTCTTTGCTACATTAACCAAAGAGGTCAGGCTGCTGGCACCGACATCAGTAGCAAAGGGGGTCTCCCGTCACTGGCCTCACTGTTCTGAGGGCCATACCTCTGGGAGCTGATTAATCACACGTCCACTCTGTAAGACTTGGGCCATCACAGGTCAACATCAAGATTGGTCAACCTGGCGTTGACAATGAGCCTGTATTCGGGGGTTTTCTCTAGTTTAGCCCCTCCCATGTGTCCCGCTCTTTCCAGCCTCAAAGTCTGAGGCCCTTGGCTCCCCACCAGGAAGGCTCTGCCCAGTGACCCCTCAGCTTCCACAACCCAGCTGAGATATTCATCCCCCAGGAAGACATCCGCAAGCCCTGCAGCCCTGCTCCTCCGTCAGATCACAGGTCACAGTTCTAACATGTTACTTGTCTGCTTCCTTCCTTAGGCGGGAAACTCTGAGGCCAGGGGCCTGGCCTATGCTCTTCATCACCTGATCACCATGAGAGCCCCAGGAACCAGCCCAGCGCTTGGCACATGGTTTGCTACTGTAAAACCTTTGTTGAATGAATGGGCAAAGGAACGCATAATACCTTTTGTAGCCCTGACAGGCACACATGTATATTAAAACGACATTGTAAAACAAATGCCAATTAGGCAAGTGATGACTCAGGAGCCAGAGAGTCTCAAAAACCAGGGCAAGTTCCCCCAAAGAGGAGAGAGCGGTTTCTTTTTTAAAAGGCTGTTCGAGATCCCCACTAGACAGTCCAAAGCAGGCTGGTGGGTAGGACTGTGCAGACATGACGTGGTTCCTCACTGCGCCCCATTAACAACCCAGAATAAGCCTGGCCAGCTGAGCTGGGGCAGGGGAAGGGGACGTGTCGCGATGATTGTGACCCAACCCCCAGCTAGTCCAGTGTCCTGGCACTGCCATCTCCTGGAGTGCATACAGAAGGAAAGACACCTGCTCATTTGGGGCCTGCTGAAGGAGGTGCGCAGCGGGCAGCAGCTCAAGTGAAGTAAGGCTGCTCTCACTTTTCAGAAAGCTGGTGCAGTCGCAGAAGCACCCAGGGGCTACTTTCCCAGACAAACCACAGTAGGCCCTGCCAGCCCAGCCCCGGGGGCCTACAAGGGGGCCTTTCACCAGGAGTGTCATTTTCTCTCAACCACAAAACCGCAAGATATAAATTCTCCAGAACAGAAGAGCACCTGGGGTTTCAGTGATGGGACCAGCAGCGAGAGGGAAAGAGTCAATTAGCACTCTGGCTGCAGGGGAGGTCCCTGGGCTGGATTTAAAGTCTTCCTCCATCCCACATATGCTTTTGCTTCACAAATGTGGGCCCCATCCTGCCCTGACACTCAGCCTGATTTACAGGAAAAGCATCATGTCAGCCCACAAACAACTGGTGGGTATCACTGAGACATGGCATACAGTAGGCACTCACTAAGTGTCCTGGGCTGAAAGATCTCACTCTGGTCCCAGCTCTGATGTTTAAGATCAAGGATCCTGGGGACACCTCCCTCAGTTCAGCTTCAATCTCACCATGAAAAGGGTATTAGTTAGGGGGGAAGTTGGGGCCCAAGTAACTACATATGAAAATGCTTGGAACAACAACAAAAAACAGGCTCCAGTACATTACTTTGGTTACTCCAACCACATCCAAGACACAGCAGAGCTCTGAGGAAGAACTCTCGAGACAGACAGATGCAGCCTCAAAGCCCCTCTCCAACACACTCCCTCAGCGGCTAAGCAGATTTAACCTGTCAGCCTCAGATTCCCCACCTGCCAAATAGGGCTAATCTGCCTCAAAGTGCTGTTGTAAAGATTTACATGAGAAAATATGGATGTAAAATGTTCAGCAAAATGCCTGGAACAAGGACATGGATGCTCTGTGGTAGCTGCAGGGGGTGGTGTCTGTATCCAGCTAAGTCGCAGGTCCTCTTACAGGGGTCATGCCCATTTCAGAGATGGCACAAAAGAAAACCCAAACGCTGGTGCCAGCCCTCAGGATGATGCTGGTGATACTCACAGATCAGGTATGTTTACTTTAAAGGTTTGAGGGCCAACACCTGGCTCACAGGTTGACTCCAGGGATCCTGAGCCCTCCTTCTCCTTGGAGCACTCATACCTCCATCACCAGCACCAGAGGATGTGTCTGGAGTGGAGCTGCATCCCTCTGGGAGTGTTGCTTGCCTGGATGAGCACCTACACCCCTAACCTGATCAGCCTCAGGTGTAATCAATCGGCTACCCCTAGTGGCTCTGGCATGACTCCAACACAGGTCTCCCAAACGAAGGCTGCCAAGAGCATTGCTTCTGTTGAGATCAGGCTAGTCAGACATCCCTGAGAGGCAGACACCAGTCAGATCTCCCCAAAAACATGCCACCGAAAGAGAGAGACTTCACAGGAAAAGGAAGCAGCTCCCAGAACTACAAGGGGTGCAGAACATGAGAGGACTTACATGACAGCTCTGCTCACAGCTTCCCAGTGCAGGGACCACGGTCTCTCCTGGGGAAGGCTCTTTCCTCATCACTCTTCCTTCACATTGGATCCAAACCTGCCTCCCTGGAGACAGCACCCCCAGACCCCAGGTTCACCCTTCAGAGTGCATCATGGCTGTCACAGGCCCAGGGCCAGGCTGATTGGAGACACGAGCCTCCTCTGCAGCCATGGAACCGACACCCTTTGCAGGCAGCCACAGTGAGGCTGGAGTGGTGGCTGCCTCCAAACCAGAGAGGGCAACGCCGGCTGAAATGATCGTCTAAGCAGAAACCTCTGGCAGGCTTCCACAGGGTGGCTGAACGGGGGCCAGCCGTCGTGCTGGCCTGGCCGGGAGGTGCAGTGGTAACGAGGGGGTACACATTCCGTCTGGAGGATGGGCGTGCCCACACCCCTGTTTGCCACCAGCACCTGTTCTGGTTGCTGAGGGGCCATGCCTACCATCAACCCTGCTGTCACCTGCCGTGGGAAGCCAGGCTTGGCGGCCAGGCAGACCTAAATGCCACCGCTGGTGCTATCACTTACCAGCTGTGTGACAGTGACTAGTTTACATCATCTTAGTTTCTTCACCTGTAGAGTGGAGAAAATCATACAGGCTCCAGAGCACTGCTGAGAATTCCCTGCGGGGCTCCTGTACGCACGTCCAGAGCATACGAAGCGCTCACCAAAAAGGATGCTATTAGTATCCATCCCATTCCGCCCGCAAGCAAGGCCCTGACAAAGAAAAGCCGGTGCCACATGCATGACTTCTCACCCAGGCTTTTTCATCTTTGCAGAAAAAAACAAGTCTTTCCAGACTACTGGTTTTGCAAACAAAGTCAGCCACACCCTAAAACGCAGGGCCTCGGATGGGGAGGTCCCTTCTACAGGTGACCCCAAGTCTATGATTTGGGCTACAAAAGTGACCAGGGGCCAAGACGTCTGTCACCTTAACCCCATCAGCTGCTGCAGGACCCTGAGCAGATCACTGCCCTCTCAGAGTCCCAGGTTTTTGCATCTTAAGTAGGGCAGGCAGGTCTGTCTATGGGGACAGAAGTGACAGATGGTGGAATACAAATGGGCGAAGAATCCCAGGCACAGGCAGAGATGGACACCAGATTCCCACGTCCAGCAGCGGGCTTTCTCAATTATGGAAATCACGTCAATACTCAATTACCATCCCTATAATAATAACAGTTTCTTCTATTAATGCAGAACCTTTTCCCCTTCTGTCTCTGGATTCTTAATGAAAATTCCAGGAGGTAGGAATTGCAGCAGATTCCTGACAACACGAGTGCTGTCCCAAACTTCAGACAACCCCAAAGCTGGCAATGGCCCTAAGAATCTCATTTTTCCCACAGAACAGTTCTATATAACCAAAAAAGTCACAGATCCTTCCACACTCTTGATGGGAGGAAAGGAGAGCTGTGCCAAGATGTGGGTGCCGGGCATCCTGCTTGGCTCACTAAGTGGCTGAGGGACATCCGTCCCCCACTGCCCCCAGCCTGCAAACAGCAACACACGATTTTGAGTCCAGCCTCAGCACGATGACAAGTGGAGCTTGTCACTCAGGGTCATTCACAAATAGTCAAGGTGTATTTCATTCTTCTAACCTTACAGGTAAGGAAACCAAGGCACCGAGAGCTTTGTAACTTTCTCAGACCTCAGACCTGTTTCTATGTTTCACACTGTCTCCCCAAATAACAACCCCTGTCCACCTCTGCTCATCTAAGCTCATCCTGACTGGCACGAGCAGCATGGCAGTGGGCAGTGTCCACCTCTTTTGTGGCCCAAAGCCCTGAACCTAGCCATGTCCAGATGGTTCCAGCAGTGAATCCTCTGAATACAAGTCACAGACTGCCCTATACTCTCCAAATGTGTACAGTCACACAGTGGGCCACTGCCTCTGTTCCTGATGTACGAGAACCTACCCTCTGGGCCACACCCACCCCCTGTCTCCAAATCAGCTCTGAATTCATTAAAACTAGCCACCCCCTACCTGGTACCTGGGGCCGCCCCTTTCCAGGAGACCGCAGCATGCTTTGGAGAATGAGGTGAGGCACCCGGATGGCCCCTCCACATGTCCACCCACATCTCCTTGACTCAGTTAGGCCTCCGCCAGCAGGCACAGCTTTTGGACCAGGCTTCAGCTCACCCACGTCTATGGTACCCTGACTCCCTCGTCCCAGGTGGGCCACACTGCATTCGTAAGAGGACATCCACAGCCGTCCTTGCTAGTGCCAGGTCCCTGCCTACCTCATCCCAAATATCAGGAAGGCGCCAAAGCTCTAGGGACTTACTCCAAACTTCCCCCGATGGCTCCTGAAGCTGTGGCTCCTTCCCCGGCATCAAGCTTGGCCCAGACACCGGGCTGCTCCCGTGACTTCTCCCACCTCCTCCCTAAAGCTGGAGTGCGCTTCTGGGGGCTTCCTGCCAACCCAGCCAGTGAAGAAGTCTGATCCGGCTGCCACGGCCAACGTGTTGCACAATGATTTCTGAGATCGTAAGAAGGCCTCTGGAGGTCATGAGGCTCCCCACCCGGGGGCAGCCGACCACGGCACTCAGCTCCCAGAGGGCCAGTGGCAGCCCCAGGCCCTGGCACTGCCGAGCCTTGCGGAGCTCTCAAGGGCACCCAGTAGGGCTGCCACCAGCGGGCAAGGGGCAGAGGGAGCAAGCACGCCAGGGAAAGTGGGGCGAGCAGAGGGGAAAGTGACCTCAATTCCCAACCGGGCATTTCACAACCACCCATTCCTTGCCCATTCCAACCCGCGCGCTCTTGCCCAGGGAAGCCGCCAGACGTGTGCATTTGTGCAGAGACGATCTCCCCGATCTCCCCGCCAAGCCTCCCACCAGCAGCCCTGCCCTGACGTCAAACTCAGAGTCGGGGAGCTTCAAACACAAACAAACAAGTCTGCCCCAGACCACAAGTGGAGCCGTTCCCAAGGAGGCCGGCGGGTGAGAGGACCACAGCTGGGAACTCAAGGCCTCCCTCCCTCCTTCCTTGGTTCCACAGGGGCTGCAGACTCCGGGGCCTGACAACTGGCTGCAGATGGGAGCTTCAAACCCAGGCTGAGAGAAAACAGGATCAGTCTTTGGCCTCACTGATAGCTGTGAGTGCCTGGGGCCAGCACGGCAGTGGGTGCGGGAGACCCTGCCCAGAAGCACCAACAAGTTTGTTAATTTCCTCTGTGCAAGTAGCACCCTGATTAGATAATACCTCCTGTTCTAATAGCCCCGGTGCTGAGTCTGAGAAGGCAGAAAAGGAGGAACTGAAGTGGCTTAGACTTACAAGGCTTCCAGGGAAAGATGGAGCTTGAGCCAGGCCACGGTGGACGGCCAAGGACCCAAGTTTTCTTAGCAGCACCTACTATCCTGACTCAAGCTCCACCTAAGTCTTGAGACTCAGCAAGAAAGGTGTTCAAGAGGAAGGCATTCCTCTGACCTAAATAGCCTAAGACAGCTCCCATCTGAGAAGCCAAGGGTGGGCCACATGAATGTGCTCTTCCGAAAGCGATCTTGGCCTTGGAAAGTCAGTGAATGAACTGGCTCAGGTCTGTCTTTCCAGGTTTACTTCCTGCCTCAATTCAACACTATGAGCTCCCAACACCCCCATGTGTTTTTTAAAACCAGCAGTCCTTAGTGGCTGTGAGGACAAACTGGACTAAATCATGAGAAAACAAGACACCCACGTTATCCCCGAACTGTCCTGGGCCCAAAGTGATGGCCCGAGGGGCGGAAGGAGAACGCCTCTGTGCACTGTCTATCTATTCAAGTCGTCGGCAAAGCTGTTGCTGTTGCCAGGCACCAAGAGGCACTGCAACATGGCCATAAGCAACCCAGTGTGTAAGCTTGAGGGACTCACACAAGTGGGGGTGACAGATGTGTCCACAGACAATTCTGACTGGAGAACCAAGGGAGGCAAATACAGGGAGCAGGTATGCCCATCCTCTGAGCATCCCTGATAGCCCCAATGCTTGGTGCGGCTGCTGGGAAACTGGGGGAAGAGCAGGTGTCAGGACCACAGGGGTGGTGTCACCCACACATCAGATCCTTAATCGACACAACCTTTGTCCCAGTTCAAACACTTACTCCATGTGCCTGTCTGAAGTTCCCCAGCCCAGGGAGCACAGCTTAGCTCTCAACCCCTCGATTACCAGAGGTGATCCCACAGAATTCCTGACACTGCACACTGGAAGGGTGTGATTTATCAAGCAGAGGCCTTGAAAAAAGGCAGAGGCTGCATCTAATGGCAAAGGTGAATTTCTGCCAACAGGCCCACCCCCTTCCCTGCCCTGAAGACCTAGTCCCCTGGAAGCCACTAGAAGGGAGGGATGGGGGAAAGCATGCTGCTTCACATTCTGAAGTGAAAGCACCTGCTGTGAGTAGAAGGTTGTGCCACATGCTCGGAAGATACAAGGTCTTCCTTTCTAGGAACATGGCTGTTGCCTAGCAACTGAGACCATCACAGAAAAGGATAAAGGGCTGTTCAGGGGCCAAAGACCTCAGATATCAGGGGTCAACTCATGTGATGGTGAACTCCCCTGGCATGATGGTGCTGTGTTAAGCACTGCTCATTACCTACCTGATATCCATCCCTGACCTCATCTTACTCACAGGCCGATTTTGTTCGGGGCAGCACTGTGTTCGGTGATGAACCAGTCTCAGTCAGCAGCTCTCAGCCCTGACTGTACTACATCCACATAATCGACCTGGGATGGGGTCCCAGCCTGACTCTTGTGATGATCCGGGCCCCACTTCCAGCTTCCCTTGAGATGAACTACGTGTGATAGTTCTGGTCAATGAGACATGAGGACATGTCCCAGCTGGAAATGATGGGGAAATGTTTGCTTTCCTCACAGTCTCTGGGGCTTCCCACAGCCCCTCTTCACGCTTCGAAGATTACAATTGCCAAGAGTTGTCCAGAGAACCGCAGACACACCACTGTTCAGCTGCTGAGCCAACACGTGAGCCACCCAACTCCAAACTTCTCACGGTAGAAGAAACATAAAGGCCTGTTTGTCAAAGTCACGTCTTCTGTTACTCACAACCAAAAGCAGTCCTTTCTGCTAACATTCCTTAAGCCTGCACTGTCTCAAACCTCCTTCTAAACCTCCTAAGGCTTTCTGTTGGCTTCCAGAATACCTACAAAAGGAAAAAGGAAATCTCTCCATTCTTCTTGGGACCATGTGCCATCCAGAAGCATTCCTCCCAAAGTCTTTCCAAATTTCACAAAGCAGCTCCATTGATGAAGTCCAATTTATCCATTTTTTTCTTTTCTGATTCATAATTTTATTTCCTAGCTAAAACATCCTTGCCAAGCCTACATTCACAAAGATGTTCTAGAAGTTTTATAGTTTTGTTCATTTGTTTAGATCTATGAACCACCCTGAAGTAATTTCTGTATTCCAGGACTGTTTCTCCCACGACTGTCCACTGATGTTTTTTAATGGGAAATTCCTATGTGCTGGGAACTGCATTTCATGTGCACTGGATCATCTAATAGCCACATTAATCCTCAAGGACTATTATTAATCTCATCTTACAAATGAGGAAACTGAGGCTTAGGGATTTACATGTACTTGAAAAAGGAACCGAGTGTACTCTGACCCACATGTAACACCGTATAGCACCTTCACATCCATCACACAGAACCTGAACTAACACCGAACACTTCAACATAACTGGAGAGGTAGAGAGATGAAATTGTTCTAATAATCTGCCTGACGCAGTGGATGCAGAGTGCTTGGGAATACAACCCCTAGTGGCAGCCCCACTCCTAGAAAACACAAGGTGCCCTGATTCCCAGGCGTGCACACAGCAAAGAAGGTAAGGGTGAGGCAGGATGGGCGGTGTCTAGCATTTGTAGAGAAGATGAATGGGCAGAGGAGCCCCTGTTCCTGGCAGCGGGTGGTGAGAGCTGTTCCTCCTCATTCGACAGTCTCAGGTCCACTGAGGCCAGGATACAAGTGCAGACTACCACAGTGGGTTAAGACCGCCACCAAGAATTTCAGCCTCCTCCCGTCTAGGGTCTACTTTCCTCTCACCTTGAATCTGGGCAGGACTGTGGCTGCTTTGACCAACAGAACTGCCGAAGGGTCTCCCGGAGCCCCGACTCCTCTGATGGAGAGACCGTGTGGAGAGGTCCCGAGTCCGCAGGGAGAGGGAGGTTCCCGCCAGGGTCCAGGCATGTGAGTGGGGCCTCCTCGGGCCTCGGGACCAGGACAGCTGGTGCCACCTGGAGCACGCTATCCTGGTGCTGCCACAGAGGTTTGTGTACTCGCAGCAGGATCCCAAGGGGACTGGGGCTGTGGGGTGACATGGTTGAGGATCCTAGGAAGGCAGCACAGAGGAGGGAACCCCCAAGATGAGTTCAACAGGTTGTAGAGGGGCAGGGGGGATGGCAAAAGAGAGGGGAAGGGGCAGGGAAGCACCCAGGTTGGGGGCATAGTGTGAGCCAAGACCAGAGTGGAAAAGATCCTTTTTTTTTTTTTTTTAAAAAGGTACATATAGTACGTAGCTAGAGACAGAGGGGATTGGGAAGGGTGGGACAGTAAAGCCAACCAGGGGGCAGGGCCAGCTCATGCCGGTCTCAGAAGGTTCTGGAAGGCCCCAGAAGGCCACGTCAAGGCATCTGCACTCCATCTGGCAGGCGTGGGGAGGCACGCAAAGGAAGAAACGTGATCCGATTTGCATTTTTGGATGATCACCATTCTAGAAACCATGTGGAAGACAGATTGAAGTGGGTGTGAAGAAACCAGACACAGGAAAATCAATTAAGGAGCCAGTGCAATTCAGCGAATGAGAACAAAAGGTAATTTAGTCAGTGGCAAGTGTGGGCAGAAAGGAAGGGGCAGATTCTAGAGATGTTTTATTAGCACTCTTACTATAAAGGCAAGACTTCCCTGCTTGCTTGTCCAGGGAATTTCTGGCATACCAGCACACTGGAATGCAGGCAGCCTGAGAGCTGAGTCTCTCCAGGAAATGAGCCAACATTTGTTTGACTTACTAGAACTTGGAACTTTGTGGCGGAGGGGGCTGGCTACCTGTCAGAAGCCTTCGGGTCCAATTTGGCAAAGGCACCTCAGCCCCAGTGAGCTCTGCCCCTTCCCCATCTCCCAGGCAGAGGGGCTCCCTATACCCGCCAAGAGCAAAAGTCACTCCAACATTCCCCCCTCAACTCTCCCCGAAGCCCCCGAGGTAGGTCAGATAAGAAGACGCTGGAGGGAGCCAGCACTGGGCAGAGCCCAGGAGGGGCTCCTTCCGCTAGCCCCCTCCCACCCACACACAGAGCGGGGAGCATGCCTCCCCTCATAGGAGAGGGGCCCTCAGTTTCCTGGCAAGAGAGAGCGAGCGCTCTCCCCATCTTCACTGGAAGGTCATGGGGACCAGAGTCAGACTCGAGTTCAAAGACCCTCTGCCACCTCCTCCCAGCTAAGGGGCTGTGAGCCCCTGACGAATGTCTCTGAGCCTTCATCCTGGTGAGGACAAAATGGTAATCCATGCTCAGCATCTGGCATGCTGCTGGTGCACTGCAAGTATCTGCTCCCATCTCCCTTCTCTGGGGCACTGGTCATGGCTAGGGCCGTGGATTTGACGGCTGACAGGGAGCCCGGGACGGGGACAGGGGAGACCTCGAAAGGCGAGTGTCCAAATGCAGGGGCAGCTGACAGATCTGCTGCCGTGTCTGCAGGCTCCCCCTGGAACAAGGCGAAGAAGCGGCTGTAGAAACAGCTCTGAGCACGAGGGCAGCCCAGCACTAACCCCGCCCCGTATAGCCCATCTGTCCCATCAAGGTCTAAGCAACACCTCTGACCCTGAGCCTCCAAGCTGAGTTCCCGGTGAGACTGGAACACCCTCACGGAGACACGACTGTCCATTCTAGCTTGAAGCGCGCCAGTGAGATGACCGTGGAGCTTATGGGTACTTGTGAGATGCCTCACACCTGATAACTGCATTTCACAGTTGACGGACACCATCTCATCCATCCCTCTTTTACAGAGACAAGGAACCAAGGCTCAGAGGGGAAGCGGTGTGCCTCAGGCCACACACTTATTGTGTTGCGGCACCAGCTCCGCACCCAGGCTTTCTGAGTCCAGTTGTCAGTGTTCTTCACCCTCTAGCAAGCCCCCGGCGGGACAAAACGGTTTTAATAGGTGAAAACCGAGCACTCTTGAAATACTGTGTGCCCCTGGGGCCACTCCCAGCTGGGACCATCAGACGCCTCTTGGGAAGGGGGCTGGGGGACACTTGACAAAGGCACCCACGCATCTTTACACAAAGGATCTGCGAGGAAAGAGATCAGACCTAGAACCCAGAAACAGAACTGCAGTGGGGATGAGGTGACGTCAGCTCAGGGAGAGACACGGAAAGCTCTACTGCTGTTACTTAACCCAAGTTAAGGCAACTGGACAGCAGTAAAGCTGGGATTTGAACCTGGCCTTCCTAGGATAGCTCCTAGGACAGGGACTTCTGTTATCTTTCTCACTCCCCACCAATGACAGTGTTGGTGACGTCAGCCCAGGTATAGCTGTGTCAACTGAGGTGCCTGCACAGGGCTCGGGGAGAGATCCTGTACCTTTGGACCTTCATGTGCTGTAGAGGGTGGGCCTCTGGTCTCAGTTTCCTCATCTATAAAATGGGAGAATAATAGTTCTAACTTCACAGGTGGGAGATGTAAAATGCTTAGCACTAGGCCTGGTAGATTGTTGATACTCACTGTCAGCCACCTTTCTCATGAGAATTCCAGTATCTTGTTATCTCTGCATTGTTTATTCCTTTAAGGTTCCTGAGCATGTTCCTGAGTGAATCCATTTACATGGCAAACCCCAAGCTACGGTCACGTGTTCCTCAAATGCAGACAAGGCTCGGCGAGGCTGGAGGGCCTCACGGGAGGGCCTTCTAGATCTATTCCTGGGAGGTCAAAAGCAGGTAAACACACGAGCCCCAGTGAGTGGACCAAGCAGCAGAGTAAGACAAACTGGGGCAGCTACGAAGATGCACGCAGCTCGAGGAAGCCAGCCCAGGAGAGCCCGGGAGGCGAGGCCACAGCAGCCACTGGGCCTGGCACAAGGGCTGTAATGGGAGCTGTTCTCCAGGCCTGGGGCAGGGGTGGCATGGCTCAAAGACACACACACCCACACACACTCGCCACGCTGGACAAGCTCTGGATGCACAAAGAGGGGCCCCATTTCCAAATAAACAAAGCCAGTGGGCTGCCAGCCTTCCAAGAAAAATAACTAACCACAACTTAACGAAGTAATTAGGTAACAATAGCTAACACTAATGAGGTGTTTACCATGTGCCAGGCATTGCTTTAGGGGCTTTGTATGTATTAAGTCACTTAATCCTCATAAAAACCTGTGAGAGAGGCCCTAACACTATCCCCATCTTCCAGAGGGGTAGCCTGAGGACAAGGAGCAGTCCTAAGTCACACAGCTAGGAAGTGGCCACGCAAGGATTTGAAGCCAGGCAGTTTAACAGCTAAGGACACACTCTACCCTAAGGCTATGTTACCTCCGTGAGTGACTGAAGTGTTTGGAGCTCTTACTGTGAGCCAGGCCAGTGCTGGCCACCTCAATATGAGGACCCTCGTTTATACGAGGACCCGGAGGCTCAGGGAGCCAGCGCGAGGTCACTGCACTGGTCACACCAGAGCCAACTGAAACCCAGGAGGGCAGGATGCACCGTGCTGGGTTTGACCTTGGAGTAGGCCACCCTACTCCAAACCCACAGTTCAGACAAGGACCCTTCCCACTGTGCAGATACAAATCCAGGCGAGATTCTGCCGCCAGGCCAGAAGGCCTGGGGGACCAGCGGAACCCAGGAGAGAATCCACCAGCCGCAACCCACTTCCTCAGCCCACCCTCCTCCTAAGGGCCCAGTCAGCTGCATCCTGCTCCTTCCTACCTCTCCACAGAAAGAACCAGAACAAGGGCCTACTGCTGGGTCCCCGATCACAGGAGCTCCATGTATCTAGCCTTCTGATGCAACAGCTCAAGGCAGAGAGGCACACACAGGCTCTTGCCTAAGGCCCGATTTTGTTCACACACAGACGTCGAGGGCCAGTGGTGAGCTCTGAGGGCCGGGGTGCACTGGGGCCTGGCAGAGCAGAGACACCAGCAGCCCACACTGCCGGGCAGGAAAGCACCTGTCTCACGTTCCCCAGGAGGCCGGTTCTCCCATGGCCTGTTTCCAAGTGACCCAGATATTCTACTCCACCGCCCAGGCTGAGGAGAGCTCACTTGCACAGAGAAAAGTCTGGGAAAACCCTACAGGGGTCTGGATCGCCTGCTGAGTCTGGTCCCCGACTGAGGACCATGCCAAGCGGGAGTGGGCTATCAGCAGGACCAGACCCTTCTTGCGATGTCTGAAATCCTTCTAAACCACAAAATTCAAGAATGCTCTACGCTGAGAAGGGCCTTCAAGATCGTGTCACACATATAGATGATACCCGACAAAGAAACTCAGGTCCAGGGAGGCACAGTGACTTGGTCAAAGTCACATAGAGAGTGAGAAGGCAGTTCCAGGACAGAACCCAGGTCCCGGGCCCCCGTCCAGTGCACTTGCCCCCTTACTGGACGACAGAAGGCCTGCTGTGTGAGCAAGCAGCTCAGCTGGGCCTCCAGGTCCCTATATTTATTTGGCAAATCAGGGACTACTTAAAGAAGTTTATAAATGCTAACTCATTTCATCGGAGGAGGCAGATGTGATTACCAACCCTCTGTGGGGATGAAAGTAAGACACAGAGATAAAGTGACCGTCAGGGGCAGGATATGGACCCAGACAGTGTTACTCCACATCCAGGCCCTGGACCGTTGGCCCACACTGCCTTTGTGAGTGGGGGACAGCAGGCTTTAGGACAGCTGCTCTTTACAGGAGTAGGGCCGAAGACAAGTCCATCCTGGCAGCCCCCCTAGGAGTCACCCGGAGAACGCAGGGAGCAGACCTGCTGTGCAGGTTGCAAGTCTGGGACCAGCCAGAGAACAGAGAATGGACCCAGGTGCTCACTATCAACTCTAGGGGCCCCTGAGAGCGTGACCAGAGCTTACAGTCAGGGAGGGCTGCTTTGCCAGGTCTGAGGTCTGCGGTCCCTCCGAAGGGTCAGCCTTCCCTCCCCTGCACCCTCAGCCACCTTGGGCCGAAGAGGGGAGGAGGGGCCCCTGGCAGCACCAAGGCCCTGGCCCCTGCAGGGCATGATTCTGCACTCTTGTGCGGCCTCCCCAAGGCTCAAGCACTTGAGTTTTCTTCCTGAAAAAGGAAGCCATTTCTCAATTATGTTGCTACACACAGATACTGAGAAACACAAACCAAGAGGCACACGGGGCACCAGCCCCAAAGGGAGGAGCCTGAGGGGGAGGGGCTGGCGTAGATCTGCGTGCCTGGGGGTGCAGCTGAAGAAACACGAGGAAACACGTGCCCGATCTTGTCCACCCCTGTTCACAAGAGTGACAGGGTGTCAACAATCCAAAGTCCCAACAACAGAAGCAACAACAGAAGCAGGGCTGTGTAGGTTATGGTAAAACCACTTAAAATATTACAAAACCATTGAACAAGTTTACAAAAAACATGGGAAGTTTCTAGTGTTATTCTATTGGGTGACAAAGGCAGGAGAAAAGAACTGCACGACAGATGCAGAGGTGAAAAAAAAATCACACACAAAACATTTTTGCCTAGAAAATGTACCTGAAAGAGAACGGCAGAGACGTGGGCTGCAAGCGAGTCGTGGGAGTGGGAAGGCTGCATAGGGAATCATTTTCTTCCCTCTACTTTTCTGTTTTCCAAATGTTCTATAATAACCAGGTACTGATTTTATGAGGCGATTGATAATAATAATAATACATTTTAAATTGTCAAAAGAGGAAGATGGAGGGAGGTGGTGTTTCTCTTCCAGCAAGGGGAGAAGTCTGGGTAGGTCGCTGACTTTGATGCCCTATTTGACGTGAAGCCCTGCTTCCCACAAAGGCTGGCACTACTGGTTACTCCACCTTCCCTGCTGGGTCTCAGGTGGTTCAAAACCTCACTGATTCAGAAGGGAGAGAGGAAGGAAGAAAATAATTTGGTAAGATGGCATTAAATTCATTTTGCCAAA
The DNA here is from genome assembly GCF_036321535.1 of Camelus dromedarius. Classification (NCBI taxonomy): domain Eukaryota; kingdom Metazoa; phylum Chordata; class Mammalia; order Artiodactyla; family Camelidae; genus Camelus; species Camelus dromedarius. The sequence goes on from NC_087451.1 coordinate 48,705,444, forward strand.
TTTTTCTATTTCATTGTTAAGAACCGTGTGTGTCCATCCATCAATATTGAGTACCCACTGACTACTCAGCACTGTGCCAAGCTCTATAGATGTTACAGAAATGAGCTAAGACCCTTTTCTCACCCTAAAGACTAGACTCTAATAGGGGCCAAAGATGCCAAAGTACAAGGACGCAAAAGGGTATCTGACAAGTCGTTCTAAGATATAAGCTGCTGTGGGAATTCGGAGGTGAGAAAATAAAAATGACTTCTAGCCTCAGAGAAAGCAGGCAAGGGTTCGTAGCCAAAGTGGGCTTTTAGTGGGTTTTGGAGAATGAGTGGGAGTCCGTAACGGGGTCAGGAAGAGAAGTCAAGGAGATATACACGCTTATGTCACAGACGTGAGCAATCAGAACAAACCTCTCCACCTTAATAATAATCGGGGAAATGCAAAATGAAAACAAATGGGGTTTTGGTGATGCTGGCAGAGCGACCCCAGAGGGTCCCTTGCTGGGCTGCGGTGGGCGCAGCACAGCCTTCCTGGGGGGCAGCTGAGAACCGGGACATCGCGGCAGCAGCTCTGCAAACGGGCACACATGCTTTGAGCCGGCGAGTCCACCTCTAGGAACTTTATCCTAAAGAAACAGTTAAGTGTGAGCAGAAGGCTATTCACGGAAGTGTAACTTAAAATAGCCAACCATAAGGAAGCAAGTAACTAAATTCTGGTATGTTTATATAGCAAAAAAACTATGCAGCAACTAAAAAAAAAAAATCCCATTTTCAAAGGATATTTAATGACACAGACAGTGTGATATCACAAGTCAACGACTCATGACAAGAAAACCAATTTACAGTATAATCCCCCAATTTGTTTCTTTTAATTTTAAAGCACTATTTTTCTTTTTTCAGCATTATTGAGATCAATTTCCATTCTGTAGCAAAATAAGCATATCAAAGCTTAAACACTAGAAATATAAGATCTTACTTTGATGTTTTTACTTTTTGTGTATTTGCTCCAAAACCATTTTTATAATGTTATTCCGAATGAAAGAATAACATTATATGTTAGGTGGGATTTCAGTGGGGGGGAGGAGGGCATTACAGACTTAGAAAATAATAGAAGTCAGGGAATAAAGAAATACAGGTCTGTCTGTGGAGGAAAAACAGCTGAACTTAAGGGTTAGAGGTAGGTTCAAATCCTAGAACCATTATTTTCCAGCTGTGTGACCTTTGACAAATTACTGAACCCCTCTTGAGTTTCAGTCTCCTTCAAAGACAACCTGTGTTAACTTACAAAAAGCACCTACTTAATACGCTGGCCAGGGGCCTCCATCAACTATCTCTCAGAAGTTAATCAACTTAGAGCCCTTTCTACTGACCAGAAACAAAATCCATTCTGGGTGCACACAGGTGAGGTAGGAATACTCCATCCATGTAATAGGGACATTACATGTTATATTATGAAATGTTATATTAAAGCCAGTGCGTAACGCATCCCAATTTCAGAAACAGTAAACTAAGAAAAGATATCTGCCCTAAAACCCAAGAAACTAAAAACATCTAAAGATGGTGATGACCAGGATGAAGCCTTTGGTTACGGCTCCACCATTAATGTTGTTCCCATGCTGCTTATACCGTCTGATTTGTATCCAAAAGGAGGAAACAGACAAGAAAGTCAAGTTATGGTTCCTAAGCAGACCTGCACGCCGCAGGAGTAAGACCCTGCCTTCCATGGAAACAGTTCTGGATTGGACAGCGCTGCTCTCATTCTCTCTGGAACCTGCCTAGGTTTCTCCAGTCTGATACTGAAGGAGAGAATTTAGGCAAAATTCTCTTGCCAGCCTTCTTGGGATGTCTCCAACCCCAACCACCCTCATCTTTCAGATGAAGGCACCAGAAATGCCAAGATCAGCTGTCTTAAGGGTAAGCAGCTGCTCCTTGGAAAAGCTTAAGGTTTGGAAAGAATCCTTTGCAAAGAAACGCAAGCTCGGTGACCAAACTCTAAACAATCCAGAGCCCCAACGCCTCCCTCCCAAATGCCAGCCAGGCTTTGGCAAACCCAACAAGATAAGCCTTCAGAAGAGGAGACCCAGGAGGTGAGCTCACTCCCCAATTACGTATACTCACAGCAGCTAATCCTTACCTGGTGGTTACCAAGTGCCAGGTACAGTTCTGAGCACTTACACGCAGTAACTCACTTATTCTCCCAACAGAAGAAGAGACAGGCATACAGAGGTTAAGTAACTTGTCTAAGGTCAGGGCCAGAACTAGCCCATACAGGGCCTTTGTGCAAGTTGGAAGAGTGTGCCCCTTCCTCTGGGGAGACACACAGCACAGCCCCGCATAGGGCACATGCCTGGAAACTGGCAGCAGTCTGCATTTCAGCATCCTCTCACCTCCGTGTACAGTACACAACTTGCTTAACTGTACGCTGCCATCCAAAGTCATGCAGCTAATAAGAGGGAGAGCTGAGATCTGAACCCAGCCCACCTGGCTCCCAAGTAACAAGTAGGTATAGTGTAATATTAAATAAGGGGCCTGCAAATTAATGTAAGCCAAGACATACAGAAGCACTGATTTGGGTGACTGAGAGCACCCAACCCTGTGTGTCTAGTATGATCAGATCATCAGCAACAGTGGGAAAATGCTCTGACACTTACAAGCACACAAGCCAAGGCTTTTTAGCTTTTTCATCATTGTTAATGGGAATATTCTTAAAATGTGTCCCATTCTTTTCTAATGTTCAGAACAGAGTGCACCAAATATAATTTAACCTGGTCTAAACGGCACACCATTGCCACCACTCCCTGTCCAGGGACCCCCAGACTTTGTCTCCTGATCCCTGGTAACTGATTTTCCTCTGCTTCTGTAATGGCTGCTGGAGAAAAAGGAATGTGCAGGTGAGCTGAGGCCACTTAAAGTCTGGGGCTTTAACCCCCTTCCTATGGCTTAGCGGTTCCTGTACTTGCTCCCGTCTAACTGCCTGCTCTTGCCCAGGGGGGCTCACTGGTTTCATGTGCTTCCAGCCTCGATGCAGAGGCAGTGGGGGTCACCAGCCTGAACACCCTCATCTTGCCTCTCCTCCCTGTTGGGACGTATCACCTCCCATGGTCACTTCCTTCCGTTTGAAGAAGGCAGTCGGGGGTTGGGGGTGGGGTCTAGCTGTTCTTCAGCCTCCAAACCCTCATTCAAGTCTTTCCGGCCTTAAAAAAACACCATCTCCCCCAGTTTCCACCCTCTCTCTCCTCCCCTTCAGGCCCAAAGGCCTGGAAACATTCTCCCAGCCTTCCACCTCCTTACTTATCCTTCCATCCGGCTCGGTCTCCCCGCTGCACTGAACCTGCTCTTGCAGAAGCCCCCAGACTTAGCCTTATGACATCCACACACACCCTGCTCAACCTCACCAGGGCCTCAGGCACAGGGAGGTCCTCCCATCTCCTAAACACCTGCCTTTGGCTCCCCAGGTGTCCTTCTACCTCTCTGATGGCTCAGCAGCCTCCTTCTGAGGACTTCTATGGCCATCTACACACCCATGCCTCCTAAACCAGAGACGCTGAACCCTGCCCCTCTCACAAGCTCCAGGCCCCTCTATCTAACTCCCAAATGGATGGCCCACCTGCATGGCCCAGAGGCACCCCAAACTCAACCATCTGAGCCAATCTCATTGGCTGGGAATGCCCTCTTGCTTTTCATCATCTAGTTGCCCCCCACTTCCCACTCTCCATTCTTCCCAACAGAATGCTGAGGTTTAGTGGGCCCATTTCCAGCCTGCCTCACAGCTAAGTGTAGCTATATGACTAATGTCTAGCTAATGACATGTCAATGTAAGTGTCATGTGATCATTTCAAAAATAATATTTAAAGAGCACATCCTTGCTCTAGTCCTTCAATTCGACCAACTGCCTGGAAAGTTGATGTAATTGCTGGAGTTTTAGCAGCTATCTTAGAACATGAGGACAAGGCATGGCAGACGGGTGGGGTGGAAGGAATCTGACTTGCTTATGACTGTGGATCCACTACATCACCTGTGGGCTACCTACCTCCAGATTTCTTTAATATGTAAGAAAAATTTACTTGTTTGAGACACAGTTATTTTACTTTGCTGATGTCATGAATCAGGCAGGACTGAATTTTAACTTATATTCCATCCAAAGTGGTCTTGGTCAATAATATCAACATTCATATCTGGGGGGCCCTGGCTGCTTATTTGTCAATTTTCCCTGTTAGATTATAAGCAACTAAATGACAAGAACATGTCTCTCACTTCTTAAATATTTCAAACATCAAAAAAAAAAAAGTGTAATATAATAGGCATTCACCACCAGATTTAACAAATGTTAACATTTTATCACATTTGCAACAGACATTTTTAGTAAGAAATCAGACATTATAAATGAGGTTAAAATTCCCTTTATACTCCTCCCAGAGCCTTTTAACTTCCTCTCCTGCCCTACAGGCTGCCACGGTGGTGAAGCTGGTGGGTATTCTCGTCCAGGATTTGATACTTTTGCTACACTGTTTTGATTAACTTACAGAAATGGTTATATGACCATACATATTTCGTAACTTTACACAGGAAGACCCTCCACTTGATCTCAAAAAAAAAAAAAAAAAAAGCAATCTAGCTGGAAAGCCAACATTCAGAGTAGGTACACATATTACTCTCCCTGGATCACATGGATCACATCTCCCTGCAAGATGCAATCGGACTCTTTTCCCTCCTGTAGCATATGTGGGGAAGGGGGGATGCCCTCTGCATCCACCTCCCCACAAAAATAATTTCGTATCAAGCCCACCCCAAGTACCAATGTGAAGACAGAAGACATTTTATAGGTGTCTGCCACCCAAAGACCTCCCTCTCTTTCCGAGTTCTCCAGCTGCTGGAAGGAAACATCTCATCTCTCAGGTGGTGGCTTGTGAGTATCTCCTGATAAAGGAAAGTTCCAGGCAAAGAGAGGGGCCAACTTGTTTATTTCCAAACACCAGCCAGATTCCAGCTGTGACATGTACACTTCATCTGCTCACTGGGAAAGGGAGCTGGGCGGGAGGGCCGGGGAAGGGAGGGCTGGGGCTGCACAGGAAGAGCTACAATTGTTTGTTTTCAGGTAAGCCAGTCACCTGGGGTGAAGGACACAACACAGCCCCCTCCCAGTCTTGTTTTTTCTGACTCAACCTGGCCATGCATTTTTTGTCTGGATTTGCCTCAAATGTAGAAGGTAGTTGCCTCAACCCACTTAACCCAGAGTAACAGAATGCTCCTGGATAGGTATCCATCTCACATTCCACAAACACTTAATGAACGTCTGTTCTGTCCAGGCTATCACCCAGAAGCTATCCCCGGAAGCTCAGAACCGATAAAATAATTGTGATGCTATGCGAAAAGATGAAATGGTAAATACAGTTGTTCCTCAGGACCTGTGGGAGACTGGTTCCAGGACATCCCCACTCCCAGATGCCAAAATCCGAGGATGCTCAAGTCCCTTATATAAAATGGTGTAGTAGTCAGATGCTGAACCCTCAGACATGGAGGGCTGACCGTAGTGAGAGAGATAAAGGAGGCATTGAGAATGGAAAGATTAAACTCGACCTGGGAAATTCTGGCAAGCTTGCCTAGACGAGGTGATGCTAAGCTTGGTCTCCCTACTGGCACGAGTGTTGAGCAGATATTTTATTATCAGCATCATGATCTCAACCACTGCCTTCCTTTCCCGTAACCATGAACACGAGGAGTAACCACACAGCAGTCAGCATCTGGGGAAAGCCCTGAGGTCCACAACGGAAGACCTGGTTCTAACCCAATCTGCCTACACCAGAGTCACCTTCGCCAACTCATCATCCTTCTTGTGGGTAAACCGAAGGGTGGGGCAGTCCTCTCAGCTTTAGCCCTCTAACCCTAAGTTCCCACCCCTTACTGTGTGTCAGACTCACTGGGAGAAAGTATAGGAATAGATGCCCAGGACCTGCCCCAGAGATATTAAGTCAACCAGTCTGGGGCTGCACCCCCAACCTCAGTATGTTTTAAAAGCATCCCAGGTGATTCAAATGTGCAGACAGGGTTAAGAACCACTGTGGTCAACAATGTTCTGGTGGTGGTGCTTGAGGGTTGGGGGTCCCATTTCACAGACTGACCCAGAACTTGCCCAAGTCGGGAAGCAGACAGCGGCTACACAGCCCGCAAGTGCCTATTCTCTTCTCCCAGGGATGTAAGGATTTAAGGCAGGATTCTCTAAGAGTCCGGGTAGGAAGACAGGGAATCACACCGTCTCCAAAGCTCTCCTTCTCTCCACCTGCTCTCAGCCCGCTGGTGGTGCCCCCTCCTGGGGGCGGGTTAGGAGAAGAAACAGGTTGCCTTCACAGGGTGCGGGTGGCATCCCCTCCTGTCCACTGAACAGGGGGTCACCTCCCCCCCGGGGAGCCCCTGGAGGAAAAGAGCAGGGGTTGGAGGCAGCCCAGAGCCTGGGAGACTTAGGCAGGGACAGCCCAGCCTCCTGCCTGTGAGTCAGCCACAGAGAGGCTGCTTTCAGACAAAGGGGCAGAAGAACAAAGCTCCACTGTGCACGTCCGATGGAAAAGCCAGCCGAGACAGGGAGACGGTAGGGCCAGCGGGGGTGCATTAGCATTTTACTTATTTATTTATTTACCTTCATTTTGTCCAACGAACACTCAGTGGGCACAGCATCTAGTAGGTTCCCGGCGCAGTCCAGAGCCCTTCCGAATATTAACCTATTACAGTTTCTGATCACACTGTTGGCCACAAGTTCAGAGGTTTAAGCTTTCCAAAATCCATGTCCCCGCAGGAGAAAAATTTAATTCTCCCTCCTCGACAGGTACAGGAACCATCTAAAGATGAGATTTACCAACTGCACTCTGCTACTGCCCAGCCTGCGACAAGACACCGACAGCACTTGGGTCTAGCACTGCATCCCGGGGTGTGACCTAAATTCCTTTGCCGCAGTAATGCAGGGCTGTCTTTCCGTAGGAACGGAAACTGTCATGAGGTGGAAAGGACTGGGAAGTCTAACGAACTCCTCTTGCCACATGAACTTGGGCAAGTGTCATAACTTCTCAGAACCTCGTCTCCATGTCTGTATGATGGGAACAGTGCCGCCTACCTCACAGGAGGCTTCGGGGTGAAATGGATTAACTGAGTATGAAACGCTTGGCAAAGGGCCTCCCGTCAGCTGTGGTTCTCCCCTTCCCCCATCAACAAAGCACCATCCCAGTCACCACCAGACCTCACTCGGCCTTGCACTCTTCATCTCCCAGCAGCCCTGCAAAGCTGACTTACTATCCCCACTTCCAGATGGGGAAACTGAGGCTGCCCTTGAAGGAAGAACTTCTCCCGAGGCAGTGGAGCCCAGATGCAAAGCCTGTACCACCGAATTTCCCACTTGGCTCTTGCACTGGGTCCCTCCCCACAGTCCCCAACCCCGACCCAAGTCCAGGAGTTAAACAACCATAAAGCTCAGTAGCACCCCTGCTTTCTCACTTGGTCTGGTTCAGTTTTTTTGTTTTTGTTTTTTGTATATGTATATTTTTATTGAAGTCCAGTCAGTTTACAGTGTGTCACTTTCTGGTGTACAGCACAATGCTACAGCCGTACACGAACATACGTATATTCGTTTTTGTATTCTTTTTCCACCATTAAGTTACTACAAGATATCGAATATAGTTCCCTGCACTATACAGCATGAACTTGTTGTTTATCTATTCTATATAAATCAGTTAGTATCTGCAAATGTCTAACTCCCCAGTTTATCCCCTCCCACCCCCCTCCCTGCCTGGTAACTACAAGTTTGTTCTCTATGTCTGAGAGTCTGTTTCTGTTTTGCAAATAAGTTCATTTGTCTTTTTTTTTTTTAAGATTCCACATAAGTGATGATATATGGTATTTTTCTTTCTCTTTCTGGCTGGTCCAGTTTAGTTTTAATCCCCCCAACAATCTGGTAGCTCCAGACGCTCACACTGCAGGCCCTGAAGGGCAGGAACCTCAGTCCTCGCCTGGGTCAGGGATCCAAGGTAAGGCTGTGCAGAGGAGGGTCTCACTCCAGAAACAGCTGGACTCCTGTGACTTTCAATGTGGCACAGACTAACTTTCACCATCCCAGTTATTTGTTCTTAGCGTCAAACTTGCCTGGGCCAGGAAGGCAGAGAGGCCGCTGCTCAGAATGCTTGAGGCTAAAAGAGCCTCAGTTTCTTCAGCTGTCACATGGGTGTGGGGAGACCTGTGGCTAAACTGAACAACCTTGAAGGGACTTCCTGTCTTCCTGCTTCTGGAGCCCTCAGGGAGTGGCTGATTCAACCCCCATGTTGCCCCACACTTGAGCCACAGGGCAGGCCTGGACCTGCATGTGGAGAGCAGGAAACCCAGGAGCAGAGGAGGCCAGCGGCTCCCAGAGTCCCATGTCTGGAGGGTAGGGAGCTACTGGGGATTGTTAAAGGCGGCGGTGGGGGGGGGGGGGTACATTCAGGTAATTTACAACTTTACAAAGTTCATGTCCTGATCATCAGGACCACCTCCTCTGCATCAGAATCCCAGGTTTCCACTTACTGATAGCCACAAGCCATTATCTGGGGGAGGCCCCTGGTTGGGCCTTACTCCCTCCTCCCCACCCCAACTCCCTGCAGCCACTCGCAGGGCCCAGAAGTGAGATCTGCCCCCAAGGCTTCAGGGTCAAGTAAGCCTGGGGGAAATGCCAGTCCTGCCCCTTCCAGGCAAGGTGACCCTGGACAAATCACCCAACACCTGAGACACAATGTCCTTAACTCTAAAACGCTGCATGTGTCCAGCCACAGTCCCCCAACAAGGCGGGTCTCCACAAAAGGCAATGAGATGTGGAAACTCACCAGCACTGCTAAGACTATGTCTTTTCTTGGGAGGGGGGCTCTGACACAATTTTTCCCCACCTTGAGCATCACAACCTTAAACTTGTCCCACTCCAGACAACAGAATTCTTGCCCCCTTCTCCACTCTCCCACAGAACTTAGCTCAGAATTCCCATTATTCACGCAGACGTCCACCCTCCTCCACACACTGTGAGGGCTCTGGGCGCCCAGCACAGTGCCAGGTAGAGAGGAGGCACTCGAGTGACGGATGGGTGGGTGGGCGGACTGCAAACACCAGAATTACTAGGAACGGCTTCTCTGATGTTCTTGGGGAACCTCGTCACTCCCCCAGAGAAAGTACAGAAAGAAAACCTTCAGGGGCCTTCAAAACAAGCACCTCCAGTCTCTTCTTTTCACTTTAAGAATTTTAAAGTTCATGCCAAATTTCACAAGTGCAACTTCCCCGCCCAGCATTAAATGGTTTGAGAAATGAAAAGGTGTAGCTATTGCTTCATCGTGCGGCGAACTTCATCCATCCAAGCAGTCTCACACCTCCAGGGCCTGGCTCACAAGGCTCCCTCACCTGGAACGCCCCTCTCCGTACCAAGCCTCTGTGCCTCCAAATCCACCCCCCACCACCCCACCCCCTAGCCAAGACTGACCTCCCCATCCCTGGGGCTCCCTTTGCAGAGGGCATCCCCAACAACTTATTTACCAACTGATTTTCTAAGTCCTCACCCAGAGACTGTGACTCTGCCTAAGTCTGGAAACTCCTTGAGGGCCCCAGGCCCTGCCTTGTTTATTTCCTTATCAAGAGCATCTAGCCCGGTGTGCGAGCACGTAGCAAGTCCTCAATAATGACTAAATGCATAAAGAGCTTGAATTGTAGGACTGCTTTAGCGTCCTTAATTATGCCCCTGCCTACATCTGAAATCATTCCAGGCCCCCACATCTTCCACTCACCATCCGAGCTCAACACCCACCATGACAGAACACAGGGACCCAGCCAAAATTCACTCAGCCCCTTAGCCAGGTTTTACAACATGGAAGTGAGCCAAGGGGGTTTTCCCTGAGATCACCCAGGAGGGCCAGGTCTTCAATTCTCAATGGTCTCTTCCAATTCTGGGTAAAAAAATCCACCCAATGGGAGCTACACAGCCTCACTTAACTCATGATTTACTGCACTAGGAAAACTGAAGCAGCGAGTTATAGAACAGAGAGCCCAGGGTGGCCTCACCTTTTTAAATCCTCCCCCCACCCTCTACACACACATACACACACGTAACTGTTTAAAGTGATTTAAATCTTCTCTTTTACATTCTTAAGTTCCTCAAATTTTCCACAGTGAACACAGTAGTTTTATAATCAGATATAAAAAAATAATTATTGGAAGAAAGGAAAAGAAAGAAGCTCCACTCTGCCCTGTTATGGGAAGGGAACAAGGGACAGACACACTAAGACATCTGCTCCTGGTTTCCCCATGTTGTCCCAACAATAAATTTATCTCTGTCATCAGGTAAATTTGGCTCAGGCTGGTGTCTTTCTAAACACTTTCCCAGGTGGCCCAACCCCACCATAAACACAATCCACTTATGATAATGATGACAGTATTAATAATGCTAGTTTTTATTGAGCATTTACTTTGTGTTAGGCACTAGCCCATTTTTAAACCCATTCTAATGGACTCTTACTTAGGCAGTTGATTCCAAGGCAGTTATCCTCCTTTTACAGATGAGGACACAGAGAGGTTAGGTAACTTACCCAAAGTCACACAGGCACCTTTCCTTGATTTTCTGCTTTGGTTTCTGCCTGGCTGTGAGAGGTCTCTTAATCAGATAAAACCAGGTCTTATAGATGTTTTGCTTATAAAATGGGGCTTTATATTCCCAGGGTCAGGTAAGGCAAGGAGGGAGTTACTTTGAGTGGTGATGGGAAAATTAGCATTGAGTCAGCCATGTAGAATTATCCAATATCACCTCGACTGGAGGGTATGATTGGAAAAATCCTTTGCGTTTTTTTTTTTTAAGCATAATAATTAATTCTCTTCTCTGGTAGGCTGGAAGAGATCAAATGCCTGAGCCTAAATAAAATATACTACTAAATACAACAGCCTACCTAACCTAGAGTCCTCCTTGTTCTCACCCAGAGCCACACCTCTCCGCCATGTGCCCATCCATCACGTCCGGTTACCTAGTACCCTCCATTCACAGAATACAGAAAGCAGAAAATGTGAACGTGAGAACCACAGTATTCAGAGGTAAGCACAAAGAGACCACAGAACATGATAGCAATAAAAAAAAAAACAACAAAAAAGAAAAATAAATAAATAAAAATTTTAAATGGAAAAAAAATGATAAAGCAGAACCAAGAGTCAAAAAGCATAATTTTCTGGGACCGTTCTATGAGGGTCAAAGCAGCCCTTCAAACCACACTTCAATAGAAGTGCTGAGACTCTCAGTCACAGTGGAGAAGACGCCATTAGATTGTTTTGAAGAAAATTATGAAAATGTATTCTCGAATCAGTTTGTTACAAAGGAAAGTCTAACTTTGTGAAATGTCTTGCTCCCTGATGCTGTCTACTAAACCATGGCACCTGCTCTCAGCTGCCTTCCCGTGTCCATTCTTCCTTTCTTCCTAAACTGAGGGGATTCCTGATTTTGTTCAGAGTACCACTGTGCTCAGCTCCCAGACTCCCTTGCACCCAGTGATCCAGTTCCAGCCAATGAAATGTAAGGGGAAGCCTATTGCCTGGTTCTTCCAAGAAGTTAGTTTCCCTCATAAAAATGGGTAAGAGTCAGTTGGCAAATGCCAGCTTCCCTCTCCCTCTCTTTCTGCCTGGAATGCAGATGGGAAGCCTACAGATACAGCAGCCATTTTGAAAGCATGAGGGAAAAGGGCATGTGCTGAGGATGACAGAGCAAAAAGATAGGCATCAACGTGGAGCCTAGGACTGCCTGCCTCTGGACTCCTTTTGTCATGAGAAGAAATTCCCTCCCTTGTTCAACTCAGTGTTATTTGGATTTTCTAAACATAGAGCCAAGAGAATCCTAAGTGACACATTAATATCAGATTGTAATTCCACATTGATAAAAATGATTCCTAGTATCTTATGCTCCCGCAAGAAGCCCACAGAGCGTTTTGGTTTCTTGGGTACCCCAAGAAAACACAGGCTGGCCAACCGTTACTTACTCGGAGTTTGCCGAGCTTCTGCAAGTGGCAAATGGCCATTAATTGGTATTGTGTCTTTGCTAAAGCTGACTTGCTTTTGCAACTTGGAATTTTGTTAGAAAACAAAAAGCGCTTTATGGCAAAGGCGTTAGTGCCACAATGGGACCTTTCTGCTTTGATTATGAAAACACATCAAGAGCTTAGCTGCACCACAAGCAGTGGCCAAGAGGCTCGACTGAGGCCTCGGCCTCCCTGACCGGTCCCCACCCGGTGAGCTGGAAGGGTGCCAGAGCTACTCGGGAGGAAACGTGGCAGGCGGACACCACCACTTACAGGGCTGGGCACTGGGGCCCACCCGGAGGACCGGGATGAACAGGCTCCCACTCGGCCTCCTGATCAGCCTTCTACAAGCCACTCACTCCTGCCTCTGGGGTCACCCATGTACCGCACACCCAAGCTTTAGTGCTCTAATTCCACAATACCTGGAAAGGTGATGGAGCCCAGCCGGAGCTCAGAGACAAGCCAAGGGGCACAGAGGCAGGACAGTGAGCAAAGCTCCCCATACTTGTTGAGCTAAGCCCACCCTCCTCATATGCCTGGGGCCTTTCCCAAGGCCAATGTGGAGACCGAATGAGATGCTGGGATTCCACCGCCATGTACACCCAACAGAAAGTATGTGGACATGCACACATATGTGCCCACACACATGTGCACATACACACACAGGCATACCAATAGACACATCCAACAATGACCACAGCAGCGTTTGGGGGTAACATCCCCAAACAGTAAACAAATCAAATGTCCATCAACAAAATGTACACAAAAATTGTGCTAACCATTCAATGGAGTGACACACAGCAATGGAAATGAACAGATGACAGCTACATGCAATAGAAATGCATGAATTTCACAAACAAAATGTTGAGCAAAAGAAGCCAGATACCAAAGAATACATAATGATTCTCCTAGAAAGTTTAAAAAACAGGCAAAACTAAATTATAGTGCTTAGGGGTGCATATTAGTGGTAAGATATTTGTTTTCAAAAGCAAGGAAGTCACTGCTATAAAAGTCAAGCCAAATGAAAAGATGCCAACATTGCTAGTTACTGGAGAAATGTAAATCACGACTACAACAAGGTATCACCTACACACCTGTCAGAATGGCCATCATCAAAAAGTCTACAAATGACAAATGCTGGAGAGGGTGTGGAGAAAGGAGAATGGTCATACACTGTTGGTGGGAATGTAAATTGGTGTAGTCACTCTGGAGAACAGTATGGAGGTTCCTTAAAAAACTGAAAATAGAGTTACCATATGATCCAGCAATCCCACTCACAGACATATATCCGCAGAAGACAAAACCTCTAATTCGAAAAGATACATGCATCTCAGTGTTCACAGCAGCACAATTTACAACAGTCAAGACATTTAGGAAGCAACCTAAATGTCCATCAACAGGTGAATGGATAAAGATGTGGTATGTGTAGATTTTTATATATATATATGTATGTTTGCATTTGCAGCAACATGGGTTGACCTAGAGATTATCATACTAAGTGAAGTGAGTCAGACAGAGAAAGACAAATTATCATGTGATATCACTTACTTGTGAAATCAAAAAAAAAAAAAAAAAAGACAAATGAACTTATTTGCAAAATAGAAGCAGACTCATAGACATAGAAAACAAAGTATGGTTACCAAAGGGGTAAGGCGGGGAGGGATAAGTTAGGAGTTTGGGATTAACAGATATATACTTCTATATACAAAATAGATAAACAAGAATCTACTGCATAGCACAGGGAACTATATTCAGTATCTTGTAATAATCTATAATGGATAAGAATCTAGAAAAGAATATATATATGTATAACTGAATCACTTTGCTGTACACCTGAAATAACACAACACGTAAATTAACTACACTTCAATAAAAAGTTGGGAGGAAAAAAAGTCAGGCTAGTGTCCCATTTGGTGGTAAGGGAAGGGGTTATGATCAGGAGACGTCTAGGGTGCTGGCAGGGTTCCATTTCTTGATTTGGACAGTGGTTAGAAGGGCACTCTCTTCATGATAATTCATCGAGCTGCACATTTACATTCTGTGTGCCTTTCCAAATCTGATGTTGTGCAACATAAACAGTTACAAGTGCAAAGGAATGATGTCTAGCTGACAAGCCCAGCCTTCTCGCCAGGGAGGGTGGGGTGCTCATGTCTGGTTCAGACACTGGCAAAGGCACAGCCTTTCATCCTTCCCCAGATGCCTCCAGTATTCTCATCTCTATCTCCCCAAACCAGAACTGGAAGCTCCTTGGAGGAAGGCAACAGTTTGGGACATCCCCTTTCCTAAGCTTCCACGGATGACCAAGCCAACTTTAAATCCTACATTCAACCTCAACTTAGCCATAGCCAAGCCCTGCTGGCCCAGGGACCACCCTCACGCTGCAAAGGTCCTGCAGAAAACTTTGCCCAACCCCCCACAGGCCCCTCACGAGTGTAATCTCAGAGCTCCAGGGGGCAGGCTGTTGACCTTCCTTCCAGAATTCTAGTCCCCAAGTGCATCCTGATGCCCTCACCCACTGATGGGTGTTAAGCATCTTCCCCGCGGAGTACAGGCAGTCCTGGGCACACCCTCCGCTACCCCCTGCAGCAGAGTTACTGCCAGGTGTTCACTGCCAGCGCTCCAGAATCTTCAAAGCACTCAGACTGGGAGGGAAATTAAAGCAGAGATCCTTCCTGGCTCTGAGCTATCATAATGATGTCGATACCCAGCAGTCAGCGCCCTAAAGGTGCTCCGTTAATGACGAATCTCCAGCCCCAGCAAGTGTCCCCACACCATGCTTTTGCTCACCTCTTCACAGCCAACCATTCTGCAAGCACAAAATGTACTTAAACCTCTATCCCACCTATTCTCACTTTTTCTAAGAAACTAACAACAAAAAAGCTAATGGCAAGATTTTTTTTTTGAGTTTCTAGTTTGTTCTTCCCAGAGCTGTGTGTGCACAGGTATGATCACCCCCACCTTCTAGAGACGCCGTCTTCTAAGACAAGACAGTGGTGGTAGTGCTCACTGTCCTGACCGCTGTGCAGATCAGGGACACAGAGGCGCTCTATAATTTTTAAGATGCTGTGTTGTCACCAGGATAGAGCAGCTGTCAATACAGAGGTAACAATGGCCCAGAAGTGCACTTGGGAAGCACTGCAGGATGCTCAAAGGATGAAAGCTCATCCCCTGCGAAGACATGAGCCAGGAAATGGCATTTGTGCACTTTAAAAAGAAACTAAACAAGCACTCTCTTGTTTGGCTCAGAAGGTCACAGCACCACCCAAGCATTCAGGAAAATGGAGAGGAGACGGAGCATCCACTGTGCACACGCCAAGCACACAGGGGCACATTCAAATCCTCTTCAACAGCCCCATTGCACAGACCAGGACACTGAGGCTTGGGAGGTTACATTAAGCTAAGGCCACTCAGCTAGTCAGTGTTAGGGCTCAGATTTATCTAGGCTCCCATGTTCTTTCCAATTCCATCCTGCCTGAAAAACGCCCATGAAACTACTCAAACCGACCACTCACACGGCTATCACACACTTCACCAAGGCCTTTCACACATTCTCACTTAATCTTTGCAACTCTCCAGGGGGTGTTTCATCACCACCAAAGCTCCCATTTTACAGATGAGGAAACTGAGGTTCAGGGAGTGAAGTGATTTGCACAAGGTCACTGAGATCAAGGAGAGCAATCCCTGCCACCTTCAGTCTAATCAGGGACAGTCTGCCCCACTGTGAACTGTCGGTTCTGCCACGGCTCACAGCTCTCAGAAGGAAGGACTGTAAATCCGTGGAAAGAGGAAAAACCACAAAGGTTATCTCCGGTCAGGGTGGAACAGGCAGTGAGGAAGTGGCCCAGGTGGATTTATGGGGAAACAGACTACCCAATTCCCTGGGCGCTAAGAGGAATACGGGGAGCTGCTGACCTCCTCAGGCTCCTAAGCTCAGATGAGGTGACAACCCCCTATCTGCGAGCCAAATCCACCCCATCTCTGGCCCCTGGACTAGGGGATGGAGGCCAAGGATGGGTTCTGCCCCTCCTCCCCAACACACACCTAACAGTGGGCTCTGGCCTCCTTAACTAATATTTATTCAGTGTTTAAAAGGCACATGACTAGGAAGCAGGATTATCCCTAAGTGCCTGGGACACAGAAACCTAGGCTTCACCGCCTCGCTCTGCAGAAGATGTGTTGGGGCGTCAGGACAGGCTGCCCCGCCTCTGGGCACCTGTGTTCTCTCATGGGTCTGTTCAAAATTCAGGCCAAAACTCAGTTAACACAGGAAAGAGGGCCAAGTGGACAGAAGCACACATGCACCCTGAATTATAACTGAAAGCCCACGTCCTACCCCTGCCCTGCCCTGCCTCCACCTCTGATGAGCAGGTTACCTCTTTGTTTTCATCAAGAAACTGAGGGTCAGAGGAACCAGAAGGACTGAGCTCAGAGAGGAGTGGTGTGGAGTAAAGAATAAGACACTGAGTCAGATCGGGGTTCACTGTAAGTTCTGGCATTTATCAAACAGCAGGACCCCGAGCCATTGTTACTACTCAGGCCCTCAGTGATCCCCATCTGCAAAATGGGCACCATGGCATCTCCCAGCCAGGTGAGAGGATTCGGTGAGATGGTAAAACACCCAGCACAGGGCTTGGCACCTCACAGGCACTCAGTCAATGGGAGCCATTATTCTAACTGCCCAGAGTCAGGGCTCACATCATGTCCAATATGACCTCCTTGAGCCCATGTCCACACCTCTCAAAGCCCACCCTCAGCCAGCCATTCAGCCCTACAGAGAAGTTCCCTCAGTGACCTGATTTCCCGAGAGCAAGACCCCAGAGGAATTACCAGGGTGGCTGCCGTGGTGGACTCTGCCCCAGGACACTTGCTCCTTCTTTGCCCAGGCGGCCCATCTGGGAGCAGGAGGCACTGGGCACGTGGGGGACTGGGGCCGTGGGTGATGCCCAGGTGGGTTTCACTTCTGCCCTCAGCCCTCTCTAAGCCAAGTCAGCCCTTCGCGGGGCAGGATGGCAGCTGCCAGTCTACGCTCCAGAACAGTACTGTCCAACAAAAGCACAATGCTCGTCCCCTGTGGAATTTTATATTTTCAAGTAGCCACATTAATAACAAGAAAGTGGCTATCAATTTTAACGATCTAGTATTTTATTTAACCAAACGTATCCAACATATTACTTCAACACATAAAATACAAAACGTACACAATATTAAAAATTAATGAGATATTTTCCATTCTTTTGTTCGTGCTGTCTCCTAAGTCTGCCATGTATTTTTAGTTAGAACACATCCCAATTCGGACTGGCCACATTTTTAAGGCCCAACAGCCACATGTGGTTTACGTGTGGATACCCTATAGGAAAGAGCGTTTCCATGATGGCAGAAAGCTCTACTGGACAGTGCAGCTGTCCTCCTTCATTAAATCCAGGGAGTTTCCAGCCCTTGGGGCTGGGGAGTGGCCTGGGTGGGGCTCTTCTCTGAATTATCAAGGGGGCTGATTTCTCTGACAGCTGGGGGCTGACAGGAAATACCTGTTTGTCTGCCTAAGAAAAAGTTTTCCCCTCCTTCTTCCTCAGACTTGGGCAGGGCTGGGGGGTTTCCATGACACCTGCAGAACCCAAAGCCCCGTCCCCCCAGGGAGCTGAGCCAACACCCAGACCACAGAAGGGAAAAATCCAGCCTGGGGGTTCTGTGGTGGGGGACAGAAAACAAAAGCCCAGCATGGTTCTGGGTAGCGTCTTAGCCAGACAAAGCCCAAGTTTCCAACGACGGCAAAGGCGGAGGTCTGACCCCGGGGGCTCCCAGATGTCAGCCCCCAAGACTGCCTGCTGAGGGGATAAACCTGGTTCTATCTACACAACCAAGTATCAGGCAGTCATTAAAACTCTAAACATGCACAGCTTTCCTATCAAAAGAACGCTCTGTTAAACCACACACAAGGCTAGAATTTTTACCTACACTACTTCTTTCCATTATTGCAGCAAAGTCATGAGCCGGATTAGCGTTACTCTCATGCTATGAGAGGGAGAAAGCACGGCTCCCCAAGTCAAATTGACTTGCCTGAGATGGCCCAGCCATGGCCATACTCAGCCAAGGCCCACCAGACCCCAGACCGCAAATGTATTACTATTCCACTGCCTCCCAGTGTGTTTTCTTTGGGTGGGGGGAGGAGGAGGGGTGAAACAGCATCAAAAAGTGTCTTTGTTCTTTAACTCCATTAACCATTAGAGGCGCATCTGCCTACAGACAAGGACAGGGAGGGAGCATGGAGATTTGAAAACAGTCTGAATTAGATAGGGGGAGGTAAGCCAATATTTCTTTTATCATTATTATGCTGTTTATGCAATGCATCTTTTTTTTTTTTAAGGCAGCTACCTTTTGGGAAGATGGAAAAAAATAAGGGAAGTACCAAAAAAACCATGCAGGTGGCTGTCCCGGTCACCCTCAAAGTCTGCAGTCCCAGCGCAGGTGAGGGTGAAGCTTGAACTACGTTGCATGGTGCTTCCACTAAGACTGATAACACAATTGTTTACAACAAAGAACTGGGCCGAGGCATTGTTGATGGGAACCCCTTGGTGACACCAATACCTGGCCCCAAATAAGAGAAACAGCAACAAAAATATTAACAGCTAACGTGCCTTCAGTGTCCTAGCCCTCTTGTAAGCATTTTGCACATACTAAATATACTCACTCACCTGAACCCTGCAACAGGCCAGCTGAGCTAGTACCCAATTTTGCTGATAATGGTGACTAAGTCGTGGAGAGATTAATAACTTTCTCAAGACCACATGGCTCGGGAGTGGCATTCAAACCAGGGGATTCAAACCCAGGCAGCCGGCTCCAAGCAGGGCTCTTGGCCTCCATGCTGGAGTGACTCTCTTATAACAATAGGAATGACCCGCTGGCTGCCTGCAGCTGTGTGAATCACTCAGCTGAGGTGGAGACGGCTGGCACCTTCTCGGATTAAGAGCCAGTCCCTCCCGGATTCATGAGGCCAGTGGCCACACCCGTGCACCTGCAGGCGCTGTGAAAGTCATTCTCGCTGGGCAAGTGGGCTGCACTGTGGAACTCACATGAGTTAGGATCGACTGCTGGGGCTAGGGGCACCTAGAGTGGAGAGGCTACGGGGGCAGGAGGCAGAAGGACAGACCCCTCTGGCCAGCACCCAGAGCTACCACATGGACAGTCCCACTGACGAGTGTCAGCACAGCCAGCAGGTGCTGTCAGAGCTGACCCAAGGCTCCTGTCCCATCCCCCTCCAGGCACAAGTTAGTTCCTTGAAGAGCTGAACTGAGTGGCAAGAGACTGATCTGTCGTTCCTCCCCTTCTGACCCATGAAGGCATTTGTCCCCAGCATTACAGGGCAGAACCCTCCAACATGGGCAGACAGGGCGAGCTCTCCTGATGCTGCCCCTTTGGTTGACAGGAACACTGAGGTGCCTGGGAGCATGAGTCAAGCTGACTTTGTTCTCCGCTGCTGGGAAGGGCTCTGGCTCTGTGCCAGAAGAAGCTGGTTCCTGGCACTAAACGATCATTCTCCAAGCCTCTGAAGGAGACGAGCACAGTTAATGAGCCTTCAGAGCAATTCCTGGAGGTGACACCCCCTCCCAGGACTCATGCTGCACAGGTAAGGCAGTAGCTGCTCAGGCAAAGCTGGGGAGACCAGAGGCCCTCACGGGACCAGCTCAACAAGAACACCTGCCCTGGAGTACTCCTTCTTCACAGAGACCCCAGAATCGGGTGCTTCCTGCACATCTGAAACCCTGAGAAAGTGAGAAACACACAGCGCCTCCCTCCTCTCTGTTGAGGCCCCATCCTACTCAGTACCAGCCCCTGAAGGCAAGCTCTGTGTCCCCGCCGGCCGCTTCACACCATCGCTTTCCCCAGAGCCCTCCAAGCATCACAGCATGGCTCACTGTCTACCCTGTTCCCCCCCCCCCGCCCCCCCACCCAACTCACTCCACAAACATCACTGGGCCAGATGCTTCACAAGGCAGGTAAAGATGGACTTTGCTGTCCAAAGCATTTACACACCAGTAACTGATTGAAAACCATTTGTGGAGTTGGGTAAGCACAGCCTCAAAGAGCCGGAGTCTGAGCAGGGTTCCTTGAGCCCAGTAGGAAGCTCAGGTGTTTACGTAGGTCACTTCACGTCTTTAGAACCCAAAGAGGTACAGATGGGACTGCCAGATCTTCTAAATTGCCTTCTATTCCTTCTGTGAAGCAATCTGCCAGCATCTCTAAGCCTCCCACAGGGCCGAGCACGGTATCTTCACTAGCGTAAGCAATCCATAAGTACTTGATGCTTGAGTATCTGCCATCAGTATCCAGAGAGAAACAAACGCGCACACTACCTGCCTCATGCAACTCCTATCTTCCCCTTATTTTTGTTTTATTCAGAATCTATCGGTCAGGATCGGACAGGCTATGCCATGGTTAATAAAACAAGCCCCAAATCTCAGTGGTTGAAATAACAAAGGTCATTTCTCATTCACACAGCACATCCATGTGAGTTGACCCCGGGCCCCTTGACTCCAGGACACTGGCTGGGGAGCCTCTACCAGTGACAGGAGCACTGATGGTTCCCATCATAGTGGGGAAAGAATGCGGCAAATCGCACCCGAGCTCTTGAAGATTTCCACCTCAAAAGTGCCATGTTACTTCCTGCGCACCGTTCATTGGTCAATGCAAGTCATGTCTCCACCTAAGGGAAGCCAGGAAAGTGCAACCCTACCACGTGCTCAGGGGGAGAACCAGAAAGAGGTGGTGAACTGTACCAATGACCACAAGCTGGGTTTGAGCAGAAGTTAGTATCGCCAACTGGGTAGGAGGATGAATACTGTTTTTTTTTTTCTCTTTAGATCAGAGTTTCTCAACCTCCTACCATTGACATTGGAGATGAATGATTCTTTGCTGGGGGTGAGGTTGGGGGGGTGCTGTCCTGCACACTGTAGGATGTTTGGTAGCATCCCTGGTCCCTACCCGTAAGATGACAGTACCAAACCCTTTCCTAAACTGTGACAACCCAAAATGTCTCCAGACATTGCCAAATATACCCTGAAAGGCAAATGGTCCCCAGGTAGAGCCTCTGCTTTAGACTTACAAGAAGCAAAGAGAAAATAATAGCCTCTTCTGGTAAGACACCTACTCAGAACTAGCTTAAAAGACAGGTTTCTCGTTTGCTAGGAATAGTTCCCACACCCACCTCAAAGGTGTTGTGAGGATTAAACCAGCAAATGCTCGTAAAGCACTCAGCACGGGGCCTGGCACAACTCCTGTTCTGGAGTCACCTGGACCAGGGGGTCCTGCCTGCAGCAAGTAATAGGGACTCGCTGTGTTACTATCACCAGCAGTGCTGCTGCAGGCATTGCTGTCACGAGAAGACAGGGAAACGGACAGGCACAGATTTCTGCCCAAGAAAGCAGCAAAGCCACTCACTCGCTTGGCCCAAGGTCATCCCTGCCTCCCGGCCAGAGTCCAAAGCTGAAAGGCTGCTGCAGGATTCCTGCCATTTGCATCCCAGCCCCTGACGCCTAAGTCAAACCACACCTGTGATGTGACTACGCCAGATGGTGAAGGTGGGATGTGTGGATGCTCAGGTGTGGGGAACGCGCAGAGAGATGATAAACTTGGGTCTGCCCAGAGAAGGGCTCCTGACCAGCGACACGGTCACCCGCCAGCTACAATGACCATCTGTGAGGCTGTGCACAGCTCAGGGCCAGCCCCGCCCCTCCCAGCATCCACAACCCAGCCCCACTGGGTCAAGTAGCTATTTCACCCAAGGCTGCAGCATAGGAGCTGGGGAGAGGAGGAGAGGATAGAGTTGATTTTAAGCAAAAGGAAAGGAAGAGAACGAGAAGTGTCAGATTTTTAAGACATTGAGTTTATATGAATGCCTTACTTGCATCACAGGCCCTCAGAATCGGCAGAGGGGCCCTTCACAGCCACTAAGGCCACCCTCCTCCACCCTGACGGATGGCCACCTTGTCTCTCGGGACCATGTCCAAAGACCAGCCCTAGGATGGTCCCATCCATACTGGAAGACTCTGATGGGCCCAAGGTTCTCTCTCCTTGGTGCCGGCTAGAAGCAGGAGCTACAGAATCAGCAGCCCAGTTTTGGGATTCCAGCTTTGCCATTTCCTCCTGTGTGGCTTTAACTAGCTCCAAAGCCTTGTTCGTCTTCAGGGCCATGGCCAACACTGTGCAGTCTGAGCCTTGCACTAAAGGCGCCAGACCAGGAGGCAGGCCAATGGCAGGAATCCAGCCTACAAAACCTCACCAAACACCAGGCCTGGCCCAACTGAGGGACACATGAAACTTACACGCATAGGCCACCGTGGCCAGCCTGATACCCAGTTCCTCCACTTGGAGGTGGGGATAATAATCCCCAAATCTCCAGAGTTACTACAAGGATTAATGACAATGAAGCCAAGTGTTTCCCAGTGCCTGGTGCACAGAAAGTCCTCAGTGATCACTGTCATGAAAGTTGCAATAACTCCTGACAATGATGATGATAATTACTTTATAGCCTTGGTCAACGCCCTGCCTCCAAAGTAACCAGAACAAACCTAAATGCTGCCATGTGGGGCTGCGGTGAGGATGAAATGTTAATGAAAGGATAATGCACAAGAGACGCTTAGCATCCTAGGAGGGGCTCAGCAAACCCCAGCAATGATTATTACAGACTCGCACAGCCTTGGTCTGACTTCTGTATACCGAAGCTCATACAAGTGTCATCTTAGCACAATGTCTGGCACATAGAAAGGGCTCAAAAAATGTTAGCCACTATCATTACATAACTTGCATACCCTGTGATCGGAATTCTGCATCCTGGAGGTTCACGTGTCATCTCCTCTTGGTAAGGTTGCGCCTTACCAAGGATTCAGAGTAAACTCACATGAAGGGTCAGAGCCAGGACCCAGCAGCCCCCTTTCCCCTTCTCTGTGCAGAAGGACAGGCCATGCCTTCTCTTCCTGTTTCTCTTACCTCCATACCCTCATCACCTCACAGTCTGTCAATATCTTTCTAAATGTAGCCCCCAATCTTTCCTAAATTTTCAGTTCTTACAATGTTACTTCTAAGACTTTAAAAATATTAAAAAAAAAAAACCAATTTCTAATTTAACCAAATAAGTTAAAGACCAAGCATGGTTCCCAAAACAGAACATGAATGTCAGATGAGGCCTGGCCGGTCCAGGTCAATGGAGCTCTGATGTCTGAATTCCAAACCTTGATTGGCAGGGCCCAAGCCCCACCCCTGCTTTGCTGGCCAGCACACACACCTTGCCTCCGGAACATAGCGACAACCGAATCAGTCTTTTTCACACTGTCAAACAGACAGCTCCCTGTGCCCTTGCACAGCTGTCACTTACTGGCTGGGTGGCCTTGAGAATGTCACTTCACCTCTCCAGCCTCAACTTTCATCATCTCCAAGATCACCAGGGCCACTTCTGACTAATGCTAAAGGGCACGTTTCAAGGGTGCCATTCTCAGGAGCCTTCTGACCAGGTGCCAAGCTTCACACCCATGGCACCACAGGAAATCTCCCTTAGGCAGATCAGCCTACCGGCCCCATACAGTCATCCCTCAGTATCCACAGGGGACTGATTACAGGACCAGCAGATACCGAAGTCCACGGATGCTCACATCACACTTTTTCCTAAATTCTTAAAAGCCAGGACAACTTTTGCCCTCCTCTAGTCTTCAGGAGTCTGGCTCTTCCCTTTAAGCTCCTTAAACTGACCAACAATTTTGAATGACTAGGTCCCAGGGAGGTCAGTCCTGAGGATAAGACGGGGTAGCCTCACTTACAGCCACTGATGCTCCTGGCTGTCTCCACTCCTGTCTCCACCCAGTGCTCTTGCTCTGGGCTGGGTTACCCTTGCTGCCCAGGGACCGAACAGAACAGAGAGGCCCAGGAGCGGCCACCCGGCTCCCGCTACCTCCCAGGGCTCCCCGATGACTGCCTTGGAGAGCTGCCACTCACCGTGCCATTGCCCTTCTTGCTCTGAACAAAGCTTCAGGAGCCCCTAGATGCCTTTTCCTTTTTTGGAGGCTGTTAAACCCCCTGGCCCAGTTCTAGCAAGAGGATGCCGCTCTCTCACTCACCCTGGTTTGCTTGCCTTCTATCTCCATTCTTTGGCCAAAGTCCTCCAAAACCTGACCTCAGATGTGCAGGTTTCCTCTGCAGACACGTTAATTCCTATAAAGGCCTCATGCATCCCTTTGCTCCCTCGCCGTGAGCATTCCCAGGTGTGGTTAAAGTTCTCCCCAAAGTCTCTACTAAGGCCCATGGGTCTCTCCCCTGCCCACACAACAGAGGCAACTGGGGAGCACTTTTAAAAAACCCTATGCCAGGCCCTAGCCCCCCCAGATTCTGGCTGGGCTTCTCTGGAGTGGGGTCCAGGCTTTAAAAGCCTCAATAGCTCTCCAGGTGACCCTGACAAGCAGCCAGAGCTGGGCCCTGGGACCTGAAGCCTGTGACCAGACCACAAGCTCAGACGCTGGTTTCTGACACTGCGATCAGGGTCACCTGGGGCACACAGAGGTCCTGGTGGGTCAGGTAGGCTAAGTCTGGAGCCTTCGTTCCCACCAAGGTCCCCAGGTGACACTGGGAACGACTAAAGCTTAAGAACCACCAGACTGTCTGGAAAACAGGACATCAGACAGTTTAAAAATGGGACTTGGCCAACTGGGCTTTTTCCTTGGAAATTCCCAGGCTGCTTCCCTGTGGTTAAAATCACCCAAATAGAATCATCACACCAAGCTGGGTGTAAGTAGAGGCAGCCAGTCAGGAGGGCAAATACTGACCGGCTGAAGGAAAAAAACAGCACGCGCACACACACACACACACACCCTGTTTTTTGCAGCAAAACCTGCATAAACCTGTCTGCTCAACCCGGAAAGACACTGCCACCCTGACAGCTTTGTGTGTGTGCGTGCGTCGACTCTACCCAACTTTCCAGAGAGACGCATTTCCCTCCCAGTCACCTGCTGAGTTTCCTCCTGGCACCCGTGCTGTCATAGCCAAGAGCAGTCGCTCAAATGTTGTTCACTTCTGCCACGTACCACCCATGCTAGTCTGTTTTTTTCTTAAATCTGTTCACTTAAAAAAAAATTAACTCAATATCATTGCCGTAAAGGCTCATTTATCTGTGCCAGGCAGATTTTCATCAAAAAAGTCAAGCTGAAATAAAATGTTCCTATTCTGAAAAGAAAGGAAGAAAGGAAGAAAAGAAGAAAGAAGGGAAGAAAGGAAGGAAGAAAGGAAGAAAGGAAGGAAGAAAGGAAGGAAGAAAGGAAGGAAGAAAGGAAGGAAGGAAGAAAGGAAGAAATCTACTTAAAGCAAAACAATGTTACTAAATCTAGCAGAGCCTGTTGCCTGGAATCCTATGGTGTTCAGACCTTCTGGATGCCACCAAAGAGCTGGAAGGGGGCTCCAAGGAAACAGTTTCATTGTCATGGGATTTAAGGTGATTAATGGCATAACTGGGCATCCCCTAAAATCATCTGGGGTGCCCACCCTGCACTTTGTCCTCGGCCGAAGATTTCTAGACAGGACAGCCCTGCTGAGAAGTGAAAGACACTGGGATTGCTGGCCCCATAATGACAAAGGACAAATACCCTCCACAGGCCAGAGTGGCCCACCGCCCAACCCTCTGCCAGGTACTTGACCTCCCCCAGCTCCAGGATTCTGCGGAGGCTGCCAGTCCTTCACCTCCATGGAGATGCTGATGGGTGGAATAGCACAGGTGGAATCACACATAAGTCCTGGATGAATGTCTACTGTCCCCAAATAAAAATGAAGACCAAATACCTGCTCATCTGCTGACCTTGTGAGCAGTTCCACATCTCCTTCTCCCAAAGAAGGGAGGAAAGGACCACTTACTGCTGCCCCCACCCCTGAAAATACCAGATCAGTCGACATCTGACGCTTCCTGTTGACAGAAAAATGAAAATACATATGGGCTTTTAAAACTCTCTGAACAGAAGCTGAACTTCAGGGTGGCTGCGTCCAGCGTTCTCACCTTTAGAAGATGACCCAGCATGGCTGCAGCTACCAGCACTCACACTGGCCCCACTGACAGCCACGTTCCCGACCTCCAAGTATCCCTCCAAGATATTTTTCATCTTCACTCAGTGGCAAAGGCTACCAAAAGTAAAAAGCACCCAAATTTGTTCGGGGTTGGGAATGTGGAGGGTCACTGACTCATCTGAAATGGCACAGAGGGCTTAATCATTAATCTGAGGTCCCTAGGGCCTTGCTTGCTGGTTACAATGGTGCCCATGAGGTCCCAACCTGGATTCCTGCTGTTGGGGCCCCGTCAGCCAGAGCCCGGGCTGGGCAGCACCCGTACCACACAAGTCCCTCCCCCTCTGTCCAGGGGCACAAGGAAGGAGGACCAGGAAATCTGGCTGTGACAGATTAAAAAGACTTCCATCAGGCAGAATCAGCCACAAGGCTCAACAAAGCAGAAAGAAGGCAGTAAGTTATCTGGGTTTTTCTATTCAACTCATGGATGTCAGGGTTTCTAATTTTAGGAGAAAGTGGGGTTTCACTAACTAGAAGTATCTCTTATATGCATCCTTCTCCACCCACCCCCCTATCTTATTAAACAGAACTGGAGGAAAAAGCATCATGGCTGTCTCTTTTCACTCATATCTGGGTAGTCAGATATGGGGCATCCTCTCAGGCAAACATAAAACACCATCCTTAGGCCTCAGTCTCTTGCCCAAAATAAGCCTTCTGAACGATGCAGTTCCTGAAGGAGAGTCAGGCCCCTCCTGGGAGCAAGATGCCAAGTCTGACCACTGGTCCATGAGGTCCCAACAAGCCAGAGCCTGGGGCTCCTCACAGGGCAGTGGGCCGAGCCTGGAAGGTTCCAAACGCATCTCTCTGCCCACATAAAACGCAGCCATAAATGACATCTCATCTCCAAAAGGACACATTTTCCAAACTCTTCCCTCTGGGCTCTGAGAGGCAACACGAGGAAACAGAATTTTACCAACCATAATGGGCAAGTATGAGCCCACCTTAAAAAATAAAATAATTCTAGGCTTTGAAGAGAATGTGCCTGATCAGTTTCAGGCAGCTCCAAGAAAACCGAACCAACTAGAGCCCTGCCACCAACTCGGGTTCCACGGGTACTGCATGATCGACGAAGCAATGAACCCTCCGTGAGAACTAGCCCTGTTATTCTGAAGTCACAGTGATTAAAATACCCACTCGGCAGTCATGTGTTACCTGGTGGAGACAGTCTTACCGGACAACATCGTTCATAGGATTAAGGGGGGAGGGTATAGCTTGAGTGGGAAAGTGCATGCTTAGCATGCACGAGGTCCTGGATTCAATCCCCAATACCACCACTAAACACATAATACGTAAACCTAATTACCCCCCCCCCCCGAAAACAAACAACAACACACGATTTCAGAGCTGGAAAAGGCATTAGAAATTATAGCCAAGCCTCCCTCTCGTTGTCCATCTCTACCCTTGGGGGCAGAGGAGGGGGCTGTGACCCAGGGAGACCAAGGAACCAGACCTAAGCCATCATCAGGGCAGACAACAGGCCCCACGTCCTTGAACTCCTGGTCCAGGCTGACCGCTGCACCTCAGCCTCTCTGTGTGAGGGATTCCCTGGTCTCCCAAGTTAGAGAAACATACTCAGGCACATACAGTCACACAAACACATATAGACTGCTTTTCTGCCAACCCAGACACTGGACAGGCCAGGGAAAGGGGTGGGAAGAGGAGTGCCTCCTAATTACATCCCGAGACCCTTTGCCTTACTTTTCAAAAGCCTAGAAGCTTCTGCCCTGTTAACACCAAGTTTCCAGCAGACACCCTCTCCAAAACCCAGCTCAGCTTTTCCAACTTCTTTCCCTGCCCAACAAAGGAAACAGCCAGAAAACAACCCCAGACCTCCTCAACTTGGAGAAAACTCACATCTGCTCTGCACACCTGAGCCTCCGCCCAGAGGAAGCCCTTGCTCCCCGCCGGCCACCCGCTTACCTGTGGCGCCCACCTCGGACGCTCCTTCCCTGTCTCTCCTGTCGCGGAGCCTGGACAGGATCACCTGGGGCACTTGCTTGTAGGCTGGGCCCAGGGCCACTGCAGGGCCGCCTCCCGGGAGCAGGGAGCCACCCAGCAGGCCACACTGAGTCAGCGGCCAGGGTACAAAATCGGCTTCCTGGCTGACTTGGGAGGGACGCCGCCCACTGGTGCCCTCAGAGAAGGCGTCTCCATCATGAGGATAACAAGTCCGAGAGGGAAGGGCTCCATGAGGATTTTGTATCCAGTCGGTTTTTAAACAGTGCAAATGCCGTACATCTTCCTGCTCTTGATTGCTTTCAGATGTAAATGAAGAGACCTGTCCATTCATGTCTCTGGAATCCAATCTATTGGTCCCTGAACAGGTCTCTAAGAAAACATTAACCCTGCAGAGTCGAGGCAAGCTGGCTGAGTGGCAGGTTGGAGGCCCTGCATACCGGATCTAGTTAAGGCACTGACGAGGCACGTGACCCCACGCAGGTGAAATCCATCCCTTTCACTTGCTTTTTTAACTCCTGGGATGGATGCAGCCTGTTAACCTCGCTCAGAGGCGAGCATCCAGATTACTGCCACCTGCTGTTTTCTTCCCTCCCTTCCCCCAGGCGCACGATGCTCACCTGCTTAGACCTCCAGGTAAAAGCGCTTCCTACATCTCTCATCCCGGCAACAAGCCCCCCTCCCCAGGAATAATTCTCTATACTCCCCACACAACCCCATGGCAATTTCACTCTCAGAGTTCAAATCTTTGAGGTTTAAACCTCAAAAAAAAAAAAAAAAACCCTACTTGTACCTGGTAGCTCTCTGTCCCCACCCACAGCCACCGCTGTCAGACAGAGGAGGGGGAGAAGAAGCCCTGTTTCCAGTCCAGAGACCTGCGAGCATTTCCAGGCCTCCGTTCCAAACCCTGGCAGACATCAAAGGCCAACACTAATGGCAGCTGCCCAGACTGGTGGGGACAAAACCAAACCTCTTCAAGAGCCCCAGGTTTCTCTCCGGCCAGACAGAAGAAGAGGCAGTGAGAACCCAGGCAATGGCACCACAGAATTGGGACCCTCAGGTGCCCCAAATTAAAGGGAGTGACCTCAACAGGCAAACATCTTGGCTGAAGCAAGGGCTGTTTTGCTTTTTAACTGTCCCGGCAGCAGGCAGAAGTCCTCAACCCTGCTCCTGAACATAGCAAGAGCAACTTGGAATGCTCTGACGACCCCATTATTTCCTCTCCAGGGACCGTCCCTCTCCTCTGTACCCCATAATTACAGAGAGTGTAGGGTGGGGATTTTTTTTACAATGCTGCTTTTTAAGTGTGTGACAACACAAAAGGGTTATTTAAATCTGAGTTTGAGGGGGAAAAATCAGTGTTGTTAACAGGGCAACTTAAGAACACATTTCTCTGGGATTTAGGTAATTCAAGGTCATTTGCAAATAAACAAGACAGAAAACTGAATCATCTGGCCCATGTGGATCACGGGCTCCACCACCTCAGGGTCTGAGAAGCCAGAAGCTGATGGAGCTGATCGTTAATGGCTGTGACTTAGAAAATCTCCCACCATGAGGAATTCAATTCAAGTGCTCCTGTCCGACTGTCCAAGAGCTCTTCTTGATCCCCTAATGCATCCCCCTGTTCTGAAAAGCACACATGATGGTTAAGGACGAGGACTCCAAGATCTGAAAGATTTGGCTCCAGTGCCCACTTCACCATTTACTGACTGTGTGACCTTGGGCACGTCACTTAACTTCCCAGAGTGGCGATTTGTTCCCTTATACAATGAGGATAAATGTCCCTATTACTTCACAGGGCTTCACGAGGGCGAAAGGAGATTAGAGGCGTCACGTGCATCACACTCAGTAACGCTCCATAATCAACGATGGAGGAACAGCACCGCTTTGGGAGAGGTTAGCACGGCCCAGGGCCAGTGCGATCTATGAAGTGGCATCTATAAAGCAGGACAATCCGTATTCCGCCCCTCCCTACATGGAATACATTTTCCAGCTAAGACAAAAGCAGGGTTGGGGATGCCAAGTACTAAGTATATAATACAATTTAATAACCACCTACCAAGTGCCAGGAATTTAACCATATTTTCACAAAGCCTCATCATCCTGCAAGGCCTGTTAGCCCGTTTTCAGGTGGGGAACTCAGGCTTGAAATGTGTCCCACCTCCTCCCGACACCAGGCTGGTCTCTGCAGATGGGACAGCTCAGGACCCACACCCAGGTCCTCCCAGCAGCAGGCACTAAAAGACGGTTCCCCAACTTCTGGGGCCTCCTGTCCAGCTCATGACTCTGTCCCTGCAAACAGCACATGCAGCATATTACTCACAGAACGTTCTAGAGCTGTGAGAGAGCCTAGGAGTGCTAGAAACTCAGCCCAAGGGAGGGGAAGTGGCTTGTCCAAGGTCACGTGATGGGTCAGAGGCAGGGCTGCTATTCGGCTCCAGGTGCACTGACTCTGGAGAAGATCTTGCCAATGGATGCCAGATGGTTCCCAAGGGACCATGCCGGCACCACAAACAAGCAGGCGGAGCTCCAAACAGATCTCAGGGCAACGCAGAGGTAAGCTAAGCAGACCCCTCCCTCCCCAGACTAACAGGAAAGCAAAGTTCGCCTGACATGTGCCCGGCAGGCTGTCTGCAGCTCAGGTCACCCCTGAACCACCGCTTCGAGATGATCAGTGTTTAAAATGACCTTCCTAGATGCTCTGTGCATTTCGATTGGGAGGCCACCCTCTCCTTGCTACTGCTGGCTGGGAGTCTCTTCTCTCCTCCCCACCTTTGAGGAATCCGCTGGTCTGCAGCATCTGTCTCCAGTTAAGGCGTTTCATCAGGGGGCTGAGCCCTGTGAATAATTAAAGGGTGATCCCCTCACCTCGGTGAGGCTCGTGGAGAGAAGGGTGGCTTGTTAAATTAGACATAAGGGGTAGGCATGTCTCGCCCGCCAACAGCCTCACAACTGCTTCCTCAACAGATGGCGAGCAGAGCGTATCAGGAACGCAGCCCACAGAGCCAGCCTGCCCAGGGGAAAAACAAGGCAGGAGCCAGCGGCCCTGGTTCCGCAGGCCAGCTTTCCTAACATCAGAGCCCACCCCCGCAGCCCAGCTCCCCCTACAAAGACCTCCGTGACGCCGGGCAAATCCACTGCCCGGTGTGGAGTTGTTTTCTTACCTCCAGGATGACCTCTTCTTCATTTGGAGAAAAACAACAACTAGAAAGCAAACTTACTCAAAATACTAGTCTTCTGGGGGACTTGAAAAGCTCTATAAATTAAGAAACACCAGCTTCCCCTTCACCCCCGAAAGTCACGTTAGCAGTTTGGTGGGTACACTGCCCAGCTGGTTCCTGCACTAGTAAAATGATGGGGTTGTCTGTGCATCTATATCTACACCTAGAGGTATAAATACAGACACATCTACTTTTAAAAAATAGGAATACACCATATATATTGTTCTGCATCTGACACTTTTTTACACATAATTTATCGTGAAACTCCTTCCGAGACAGCCTGTTTTACAGTTATACAGGATTTCATAATTGATTCACTTTCTCCCTTACCGCTAGACTTAGGTGTCTCTAAACTTCTACTCCCAGTGCTACGCTGCACAGCCTTGTGCGCGCACCTGTAAGTGTACAGGCCATGGTTTCTATAGGTGTCAGATTCCCACGAGCTGGACTGCTGAACAGTGAGGAATTTTCAGTTTTACTAAGTACTGTCAAAGGACCATCCAAAAAGGTCATACCAATGTGCACAACTCGATTATGTCTAAAAGCTGCAAGCTGCTCCCTGGACCACAGGAGAGAGGCTCAGGAACCCAGCAGAAAGACCCCTGGGCTTCTGTGGCCCACATTCCACCACCCTTTCAACCAGGGCTGCTCCATTTCATCTTCCCCCCTCTCTCTCTCTCTCTCTTTTAAATGGCAGTACTGGGGATTGAACCCGGGCCCTCCTGCATGCTAAGCATGTGCTCTACCACTGTGCTATAGCCCCCAAACCCCTGTCATATTCTTTATATATTGGCTTTCCATGGATGATTTCACTAGGGAAAGAAAGGGCTGCTCTACCAGAGCTGTTTGATAAACACCTAAAAGACATTAATAATTGCTAACACTGATGCAGCATGTACTAGGTGCTTAATGCTCAACAAGGATAATCTCATTTAATGCTTCAACAGCCCATTGTACAGATGAGAAAACTGAGGCTTAGAAAAGTGACTTTAAAAAATTTGGGGGGGGGAGGTAATTAGGTTTTGTTTGTTTTTAATGGAGGTACTGGGATCTCATGCGTGCTAAGCATGCACTCTACCACTGAGCTATTACCCTCCTGGTAGAAAAGTGACTTTTATAAGGTCTCTCCAGTGTGCTGATGAGAGGTGGAGCCTGGACACACATAGGTGACCTGATTCTGGAGTCCACACACTTGCTCAGCTCTTGGACTACCTTCCAGAGAGGGGAACACGCAGACACACACAGGTCCACAAATACAAATGTCCTTCCAGAGGTTGGCCAATTGGCCTCTCTGAACCAACTTTATTTGACAAGCTTCTGGCTCATCGCCTTTCCGCCTGGACTGGCAAACCCAGGGAACACTGTCACTGTGACAAGGTGCCTGCACCTCCTCTTCTCCCTGAGGACCCTTCCACCTCCCAGCCCCTCGCCCCACAAACCCAAAGGCCATCCCCATCCATCCTGCTGACGCTTCAGGGTCTCCTCCAGGGCAGGTCTGCCCTCCCCATTTCCCAACTGCACACCCTGAAGAAGGTAGAAGTCAAGAGACCAGGGGCAGAAGACCCATTCAACAGGAGAAAGAAGGAGCAGAAAGGAGCCAAGGCCTCAGGGCCCCCAGTTCACTGACCTCTGACCTTAGCATCCACCACCCCTCAACTTCTAAGCAGGGGCCGGTCCGGGAGAGCAAGGCAAGGAGGGTCAGACCGTGTTCGCACGTGTGGATGGCAGAACAAGCCCGCTCACCAGCAGTTCCAGTCCAAGGGGGTAGGTGTGGGGATGTGGAAAAAGGAAAAAGAACGCAAAGGGAGAGAGAAAAGGGCAAGAAGAAATGAGGCAGAGGCAGATGAAGCAGGAAAGGGAAAGTGAGGAGGACTGTCTCAAAAACACAAGTGGCCTGGGCTTGAATCCCCAAACCAGCTCCTTGGCCTCATTCCCATCGTTGGAAAGATGAAGAAAAGCAGAAGCACAGACTCTGGCCCCTCGCAGGGATGTTGCATAATCAGAAGAAGGAACTTTTCAGCTTGGAGAGAAGCCTGCAACTGAGTTCCCATCAGCAGAGGATCTCCAGCACCCGGGGACGCCCAGCAGGGGACTCGGCCGAGGGGCTTCCGAGGGAAAACATGGCATCAGGCATCAGACGGGCCACGCCGGCTCCGGGGAGGCGCAGGGAGAGGGGCCCAGGATGTCCAGGTGTGAGGAAGCCAGAGCTACACAGGGCTTCCCTGCTTTGAGTGTTTCCAGGTTGTTCTGGAGACGAATGACAGGTCAGGGAGGCTGATGCAACTGAACCTCTCACAGCATGTTTTGAATAATGTCAGTTCCTGGAAGCCGGAAGAATGACTACAGCCTTGTTGGTAATGGCCAAAGATTGGAAACACCCTGAATACCCATCAAGAGGGGATTGTTTAAAAAAATAAAGCAAAATAATGGCATGTCCACAAAGAGGAAATACTATACAGCTATTCCAAAGAACAAGATAACTTTATATGTCCTGATGTAAGCCAAAGTCCCAGATATCATAAGTTAAAAAAAAAAAGTACAGAATGACACAAACAGTAAGGAACACAGTAAATGGAAGGATTCCTACCCAAGGCACTGGGAATTTTCTATTTCTCAACCTGAGTGGTGGGAACACAGGTGTTCAGTTTATCCTTCTTTAGACTGTACATACATATTTTATACACGCTTTTGGATATATACTATTTCACAATTAAACATTTTTAAAGGCAGGAACAAATGTGCACACTTCTGGGTGCACGTGCATAGAAAATCTCTAAAAACTTCAAGTGAATACCTCTGAGAAAGGAAACTGGGTGGTATGCAATGGGGTAGGGCACAAGGGAGGTTTATTTTGACTATACCCTTTTATAACTTTTCAATATCTTTCACCACATGCATGAATTGCCTATCTTTAAAAAAAAAAAAAAAAAAACCCCACAACAGTCACTGGCAATTCTCCAGGGTGTTTCAGCATCACAAATCGGGAAAGTACCCAAGGGGCCAGTTTCCCCATTTTATGGCCAAAGAAACTGCAGCTCAGAGCTCCTGTTCATGGTCACACAGTGCATGAGCAGCAGACTCATGCAGCCAAGCCAACTCTCCAGGTGCAGGCCTGGGTTCCCCACTCCCTGCTCTCTCAACTGGGGGCTCTCAGCTGCTCCAACCCAAGGATCACCTGCCTGAACTGGTCACACCCCTCTGCAGCCCCTTCCCCTCCCTCAGTCACAGATGGGACAGGGAGAATTAGGGGAGGGGCCTGGGATGGGAGGGGCACAGTAGAGGTTGGAGCCCTGAGATCTAGAGCCTCCCGACCCCACATCCTCTGGGCTGCTGCCTCCAGCCTGTGGGCACAGGCAGGCTGCAGGGCTCCCAACTCCCTTCCTGACACTCCAGGCACTGTCAGCTGCATGGCCACTCCTGTGTCCTCAGCAGGCAGCCTCTTGGAAAACCACTCCCTAGCAAACCTGCTGGGGGAGCTCC
This sequence comes from Camelus dromedarius, assembly GCF_036321535.1. NCBI lineage: Eukaryota > Metazoa > Chordata > Mammalia > Artiodactyla > Camelidae > Camelus > Camelus dromedarius. The sequence goes on from NC_087451.1 coordinate 48,740,217, forward strand.
ACATTCTGGCCACTTGACCGTCAGAACCACATCTGGGGGGAAAAAGCACTTACCCTGTTGTCCTCATGCCAGTAACCAGGCACCAGACCGACCAGTTCAATCAACAGCCTTAGACTCTCAGATGGAAGCCAGCAGTGGACACCAGGGGCCAAACCAGACTCCGGTTGTAAAATACCACCCTCCTCCGTGTGTTTACATTGAAGAAAATCTTAAGGGCGGTACAGAAGAATCATAAAACCTCAGAGCCAGGGGAGTTAGGAAAACTGGATGCTTTTCCCTGCAGTAAAAATCTACCAGGCCAGCTTCATTTATTGAAGGCCAGAAACAACTCCATTCAAATGTTACTACTTCCTTATTTAACAAATGCTAACAAACCTGAGTTCATATATTCTTTTCAACAAACAGTACCCCACTGCGAGCCAGGCACACTGGGAGCACGGAAGGTGATTAGAACAGCTAACATGTGGAGACGTTTACTCTATAATTTAATACCTACCAGGCATGCTGCTAAGCTCTATGCAGAACTGCATTTAGTCCTCATGGCAGTTCTGTGGGAGAATCTGTTGTTATCCCATTTTACAGAGAAGGAAGTCAAGGCTTTGGGAGTAAGTAACTTGTCCAAGGTCACAGAGCTAGCAAATGGCAAACTGAGGCCTATCAGGCTCCAAAGCCCATTCCCCACCCATTGATTCAGACACAGTCCCGTCCGCAGGAGCTCTCTCTCAAGCAGGTGTGTGTGAGGAAAGAGGGGTGGGTCTAGGCTTCTACTAAATCTACTCTGCCAGTAAGGGGCTGATCAGATCTGTTACTTCCCTCTCCCTCTCCAACTCCCCAGGGGGAGAATTTCCCTAGGAGTTCCAAATAAATCAAGAGTCCAGGATCCATCCATGATGCTGCCCTCTTTGCTTCAGGTCCAGGCCAAGGGCCTTGGTGACCTACATGTTGACACAAGCCAGGGTGACAGCCTGGGCCAGAAGGATTCATGCGAGGAGGTCTTGGCATACTCACCCCCACTGTCAGCTCTGCAAGGGCCCAAGGGAGCCGCAGACCCTCTCCCCACACACCCCACTATGGAGGCCACGCCAGCCCTTCTAGCAGGCAGGGGCGGGGCTGCAGGGCTAGGGAAGTGGGCTGGCCAAGGAAAGCGGGTTCTATCCTAGGCCACCAGCCCTCTTTCGCTGTCCTCTCTGGGATGTCTCCACATCTGTAAAAAGTGGGGTAAATCCCTAAATCCCACAGGGAGGGTTTACACATGCCAAATGCCACTGCCGGCACACCGGGATAAACAACACGCAGCTCCAGGGATGCCCGCCCTCTGCCTGTCTTCCAAGTGGGAAGTCTCAAGGGTCAAATCAAGCACCAACCCCTCTGAGAAGCAGTCCCTGACTCACAGCTACCCCACACTGTTCAGGTGCCTCCTCGTCACCACGGACAGGAACTGCGCATCTATTGGTCAATTTCTCCCGGGGGGCAGGGCTCCTTGAGGCGATGTCCTTGTGTACAATCTGTGCAACAGCGCCTGGCATGCACTAGGTGCTCAATAAATGTTTACAAAGTAAATGAAAAGTATCAGTGTTGTTACTATCACCCTCTGGAATTCTGTGAACAGGATAGAATCCTCGGGGCAGGGGCGGTGGCACCCCACAAAAGCTCCAACACTGGGATGGACCAAGACCATCAGAAGGCCCAGATCTCCCTGCATTGTCTGTTTTCCAGCAAGTGCTTCTCACACCCAAAGACTAACTTCCTCCACAAAGTCAAGTCTGCCTCATCAGTACCAGGCACTGAGGACGCAGGGGAGACACGATCCCTGACCTCCCCCAGCCAAGGAGTTCTCAATCTAGGAATTCTAGTCCAGAGGCCCTCAGAGGGGGCTGTGTGAAGAAAACAGAACTTCCCTTATCTCATCCTTTCAAGTGTCTATGTTTGTAGATGTATTATTGTAGTAGATGTGCTATATTAGCACAGAGCACATGCATATAATTTGTATGTGAAAATACCAATGCTGGAAACACATGATCAATATTTCTTTCCTGCTAGGCATGCAGGAGCAAGTCTGGAGACCAGAAGTCCAGCCAGGAAACGGGCTGCGCCACTACAGTGAGGAAAGGGCAGGAGGCCACAAAGGAACAACGACAGGGGAAGTCTCAAAAAAGAGATGCTCAAGGCCCAGCACGTTCCCTGTTGGGGAAAGAAAGGCCAGGAAAGAGGAAACAGATGAGGGGCCACCCATGCGACAAGGGGGGATTCCGGGCATTCCAGGGAGAGGACGCTGGAAGCCACGAACCAGCAAGGCATCCGGGGAGATCCCAGCCCAACGTGGCTGTGCACTCAGATTCAAGGCGTGGGGACAGGGAGTAGATCGGAGGCTCAAGAGGCAGGCAGTGTCAAGCTGAAGAGATGGAACTCTGTCCCGCAGGCATGAGGAGTGGCCCCCAACCAAACGCTAAGAAAGCAACCGTCCTCCATTTGCCCGTCTGCTTATCAACAGAGGTGCCACTTGATTTGGTTTAAAGAGCCGTGTAGCAGTAAAGCCCAGCGCTTGGACGGCCCCAGGCAAAGGGGTGCCCAAGATTCTGGCCTCGGCAGAAGCACAGGTCTGTTCTGGGCACAGGCGGACACCCTTCCGGTCCAGACCAACAAGCCCTTGGAAGCGGACCGGGGCCAGGCAGCCTGTCCCCAGCGGGCAGGGCTGGCCTCTGGGAGCGGCCACTGTCAGCAGGCGCGGGAGGTAGATGGTGGGGAGGCACAAGGGGAGAGGTAAGCAGATTCACCAGCCCCCACCAAAGTCTGCGGCCTTAATTTTCACTGAGGACCCCCAAGAACTGAAGCCACTTGCTCCGAACAGGGCAAGAGAGCAAGGAGACACCAGCCTACAATCCTGAGAGCCAAGTTCGACCAGGAATGCTGGAGCTTGGAGTAGCACCACTCTTCCTTCTCCGCAACCGACTCACTGTCCCGTCGGGGCTTCAAGAAGCAGACTCTGGAGTGGAGGGCTGCAGGCGGGGCTGCACGCCTGGGCTGTGCACGACTTGGCTGCCACAGAGGCATCAGCCAGGCCCCTGGGGAACTCTGGAGCTGAACCTCTGAGGTGTCCCAGATGTGACGAGGGAGTTAGTCTTTGTACTCCATCCATCTTTGGATGGAGGGTTGTTACTTTGAGAGAGAAACTATCCTTCGGTGGCTGAAGACAATTCCTGGGGAGGGACTCGGCCATCAGCAGCCATCACTCCTGACCCCTCGGAGGTGGGTGTGAACTCTGCAGGGGGTGGGGGTTGGTTTGGACAAGACAGCACAGCCTTTCTGATGCACTCCACCTTCTCAAACGGCTCCCTCAGGAAGAATTTCGCCTCAAACAGATCATTCCACTGACTTCAGCATGAAATGACACTCAAAGAAAGTCACAGAGGAAAAGCACTTGTCTATTATTTTTATGTCACTCATAACTGAGCGATAGGATCTAACATTCTCTTTCCTGGTTTTAGATTATTTTTAAGAACACATAATTTCACTTCAAAGAACCCGTCAACAAGCCGCTCTGTGAATTTTCCATTTATCCCTCATCATTCTCAAGCAACTAGTTCATACATTTAGGGGGAAAAAATCTATTTTTTTGATCTGGAGGCTCAAGTCACATCATCTGAACAGATATTTGCATTCAGTTGGCGACAAGGTCTGGGTCATCAAATGGTTAAGACTTTACAGAGAGTGTTAAAAATAAAGCATGAGAAATGCTTGTCAGTTTTAAAGAACATGAAAATCCATCCAAAATATTTTCATATTTATAATGTGATTTTCCCCCAGATACATGAGAAATGCATGTCCACTGAAAAAAAATGGGGAGAAAGACAAATATCACATGATATCACTTATATGTGGAATCTAAAAAAAAAGAGAGACAAATGAACTTAATTGCAAAACAGAAACAGACTCACAGACATAGAAAACAAACTTATGGTTACCAAAGGGGAAAGGGGGAGGAGAGATTAATTGGGAGTTCAGGATTAGCAGATACATACTACTATATAGAAACCAGACAGACAACAAAATCCTACTGTGCAGCACAGGGAACTGTATTCAATATCTTGTAACAGCCTATAACAAAAAAGATGTATATATAGGTATGACTGAATCACTATGCTGTACACCAGAAGCTAACACAACATTGTAAATCAACTACACTTTAAATAAAAAATAACTTTTTTAATTGGGAAGGAAAAGCAAAGCACCAAGAAGAAATTAGGTTAATGATTATCCCACTATTCAGGGGAGGTCACCCACCACTAACAAATGCACAGCCTTCTCTTTCCTCCACGTATTTCATTCTTAATAATTAATTGGAGTCATATTGTTTAGTATTATATAGTTTTTTTTTCCTGTTAATGGTATATTGTGAATGCTTTTTCAAGTGTTAATTCTTCACAGCAACTTTTTTGTTTTTAAAGGCTAACAGCTCTAAATGTGTTCTGGTTTTACTTACACAATATCCCAAGGTTGTATGTTTAGGATGGTGGATAATTAAGTTATTTGCAATTCTTCATCAGTATAAATAAGGCTGCAATCCACATCCTTGGGGCCAAACCCTTTAAATCCTAATTGGTCCTTAACCCCAATTCCCAGTGCCTACACTCACAAAACTTTACTGAACTTGCATCTGAGGAACCCAAGTAAGAGCTGAGAATGACCAGCCCAGAAGGAAGTGCCCGGCCCACTCTTGGCCTCAGCAACCCGGAGAGACGTGCCTTCTCTTTGCTGATGTTCCACAGTAGGACCTGCTCCTGCAAACCAGGACAGGCCGAGGGGCCAAACCAGCTCAGGCCAGTGTCTTCTCGCCAATTACCTGCGTGTGCCCTGAGGCACCTACCTACGCAAAGGAACACTGCTTTCCCCAGGTTCCTTTGGAATCCCATCTGACTTCTGACCTGCTTTATAACCAAGTAGACTCCCAGATTCAAAAATTAGTTTTGTAGATGACAGATTTCCCAAGCTTCCGTTATCTCTTTTCAGCTTTTGGAGACAGTTTTTACCCCCACATCAGAGTAGTTCTTTATTATCATCCCCATCAGTAATATTTACACTTTTAACTAAGCAGTTCGCATGCATTCGTCACACTGACCCCTCAAAACCATTCTGAGAGAAACTACTGACCCCATTTGACAGATGAGAAAACTGAAGTTCAACATAAGGAATTCAATCAATACACACGGCTAGCAGCACTCAGGATCCAAACCAAATCAACTCCAGAGTCCCATGTCATTAGACGCAAGCTTGAGCAATAAAAATCTACACTTTCAATGAAGAAGGAAGCTGACGGTAGACCCCCACATGGATGAGTGAGAACGGGATGCTGTTCGCTAGCTGTGCAAATGCGGTGACCTGGGTACATCACGCTGCCGGGTACCAGGGAGCCAGGCAGGAGGACCACGGCTCCACAGGCCCCAACTCCACCAACAGGAAAGCACGAGGCTGATCCAAGATGGAGGCGCCCCAGACAAAAGTAGTACCATATATACCAAGTGCAGCATGCTTTCCTTGGCAAAAATAAGGTACATATATGCTATGAACTTAAATTATGATCTGTTAGTTTGGCCCATGAGAAAGAGTGGAAAGGATCTTAGAGGAAATCAGCCAGGCCACATCCCTCAACCACACAGATATGGAAACTGGGCTCAGGACGCTAGAGCCCAAAGCCAGTCATGGCAGACTCAGGTCTCTGGCCTCTCAGCTCAGTGGTCCAAGAGATAACTCACAGCAGCACGTTTAACACAAAACGCGTGAGAATTCCATTAAAGACCCTGAAAGAAAATATCTGGTTTAAGAAAAAAAAAAAAAAACCTACTTGGATTTTCAACAAAACTGAATGTCTAGTCTACAGGACTTTGATCAAGGATTTAGTCCAATATCTCTGGAATATTTGACCAAAACAAAACAAAACAAAAAAGCCTAGAGATATAATGTCTACAACAACAACCACAGCTAAAGACAGGATGAAAACTGTCCTGGTCAAAGTTTGTTTTGTTTTGTAAACTGACATCAGAGGATTATTCCAACTTCAGAATCGCAGAATCCTGGGACACACCCAGCATTTGCTGGTAGACACAAAGAACACACACACATACACACGAGACTGTTCTCGTCCTTGACTGGTAGTGTTACAATGACTCCAATTTTCCAAAATTGGAAAATTACTCAGCGGATTCCACTGGGCTCTGACAGCCAAACTGCACTAGGCATTGGCAGTTTTCTTTATAACTTACTTTGTTCTATTTTTCATTCATTTGAATAATATGATTCTATTTAGGTATTGAGGATACATCAGTGAATTAAACAGATAAAAATCCCTACCCTTCTGGAACTTTCGTTCTAGAGAGGGTAGATGGCAATCAACAGGTAAACCACACAGCGTGTGTCAATGGGGAAAATGAAGCTCGGCAGGGGACAGACAGCGGGACAAACAGCGGGGACAGAGGTCAGGGAAGACCTCACTCACTCAGGGGGTGGGAGGTGGCTGTGGGCACCTGGAGGAAAAGCCTTCTGAGAGGGACACGGCTCCAAGGCAACATCTGACGTGCCTGGTGTGTTGAAGGAACAGGAAGGAGGCTGGTAGGGCTGGGTCAGAGTGTGTGAAGCGGAGGACAGAAACCACGGCCTTGACTTTGGTTTTCACACCAAGTGGAATGAGAGAGTCACTGGAGGGTTCTCAGCAAAGGGCTGACAGGAGTTGACTTACATTTTTAAAGGAAACTTTTATCATTAAATCTTCCCCTGAATTTCACACCGAGATGCTATTTACATTGAGACCTACCCACACAAAGGCCTGCGCGCACGTGCACATACACACACACACACACACACACACACGGACACGGACACCAAGGAAGGCGAAGAGGCTCCTAGTCTCTGGGTTCCTCTCCACGACACCCACCATCCTCTGCCTGCATGGCCTGCAGAGACCCTGATGTCCCCAGCAGCACAGCCCATCTCTGACTCCAGCAGTTACCCCTACACATCAGGCCAGCGGGAGTGTGGTGCGGCTGCCCGTCCATCAGCCCCAGTCCCACACCCTGACTGAGTAGGGGCCTCACCGCACCTGTGCTCGCAGTTCACATCCCACTGAACAGAACCCACCTCCCAGGAACCCAGCAGGAGAACCCCCAGCAGAGGCCTGGGGTGACCTCCTTTGAAGGGAAGCCTGAATGCCAGTGTGATGGTCTGTGAGGGGGAGGAGATCTGAGCAGGAAGCTGGGTGAATGGCCATCTCTTGTCACCTGCACTTGGAGAGACACCTTCTGACCTCCCAACCCTGCGTCAGGACCAACAGATAGAGGTAGGGGAGGAAGGGCTGGCTCAGCTTTGGGTGCTGCAGCTGGAAGAGAAACTGGCCGTCCCCATCCTCTCCTCACTGGCACAGGCTCTGGGGAGCTCACACGTGTGAGAGGGGCCCTACCCTCCAGGATGAGGGAGTGACTCCGCTGAGAGCCCGCAGTGCCCCGCGTCTTATGGCATCAGCCCCAGTCCCGTCCTCCCAGGAATGTTCCTGTAACTCCCTCACCTCCTACATTAGGAAATGGCTCCCCAAAGGTGAGGGGACACATCCAGGGTCACAGAGTGACAAGACAGCTGGTACTCAGGCCTGGCTCTCCCAAGACTCTCCCTCCCCACATGCATGTAACCTTCCTGGGGAGCTAAGCCCCCACCCGCACTATCAATGGAGCCCCAGGCCAGGTGGAGGAAGGGCAGGGAGTTTGGTGGCCTTCAGTCCGGACTCTGAAGCCACAGGGAGCGAAAGAACCCAAACCCCCAGCTGGGGGGTCTCCCAAGAAGTCCAGCTCTACTTACCCTGATGCGTGACAATAACAGTGACAGCAAAAAAGACAAGTCGCACTTATCAAGTGCTTACTGAGGGTCAAGCTCTGTCCCCTGCGCCCTACACGCTTACTTGTTCAATCCGCACAGCAGCCCTCAATGGTGGTTCCTACTATTGTCCCCATTGTACAGATGGGGAGACTGAAACCAGAAAAGTACAATAACTTGACCAAGGTTAGAAACAGTCAAGGGCACAGGAACAAGTCAAACCCAGGCTGTCTGACCCCAGAGGCCATATTCCCAACTAGATGGCCTTTTCCACTGCTTCACGTATTTCTCTAGGAATGTCTTGAGGTTCATTCAGCACTGATCACAACAAACCCTCATTAATTCCTGAGCACTTACTTTGTGCCAAGCACTGGACGAGACCCTGGAGCTTCTGGATAAAGAGGTCATGCACAGTCTTTGTCCTCAGAGAGACACGAAATCCTTCCTTTAAAGCAGAAGGGCACTAGTCACCCTTCTTGGAGAATAGAACGCTGCCCCAGAACATTCGGGTGGCAGGCGGAGGGGCTGCCACGGGAGAGGCTATGGCATTCTGGGGGGTGGGATGGCCGGGGAGTGGGAGTAGGGGGCAGAGGTGCAGCTGCTGGTTGCACTGTTCACTGTGCAGCCAGATTTGGCTCCTCTCCGCAGTGGAGCAGCTGGTGACATGGAAAACGCTAAGGCGTGGGCTCTGTAGCCAGCCAGACCCCAATTTGAATGTCACCTCTGTCCCCGCGGTGTGACCTCAGGAGGCTAACCCACCTCTCTGGGCCTCAGTTCCGGCCTATGCTCTGGAAGGATGGGTGAGCACAGCAACCTCAGGGCCGTCCGAGAGCCCAGAACAGAGAGCACTCAGTGTTCGCTCCAGTCATAAATGTCTTCCTCACCACCACCACCACCACCACCATCGTCCAGATGCCCAGAGGACTCTTCCCAGGGTGTGGGCAGCAAGACCGTAGGTGGTCATCCAGCATCTCCACTCAGGTCTCTGAGCCAAGCCCCAGCTTCCCGGGCAGCAGCAGGGGCAGTGTTCCCGCTGAGTATCTGACCCAGGAGAGAGAGCCCACCGCAGCGGTCCTCCTTTCTGGGACAGCCCCCCCAACCCAGGCAGTTTTGCGGCCAAAAGGACAGGGTGCTCCCTCGAAGGCTGCATCTCGACTTGGGTGCCCCAGCGTTGCTCAAGTCAGGCAGCCAAGACGTGGGGAGCCCAGGTGGGCTCTGCTCCCACAAGGCCTGTCTGCTAGAGAGAGCACTTCCCTCAGGAGGAGTGGTAGCTCCGGAAACGTCTCTACTTCTCAGCTGACTCCAGCACTGGCTCAGTAAAGGCCCTGGGGGAGAGGCTGCAGGTCTCATTTTTACTCCAGAAGGTGTGAGTTTTGTATCATAGCACACGGCTAGCTTTTGATCCTGAGAAGGGAGGCGGGCCGAGCCATCAAAGTGCAGCCTGGGGGGCAGGGGTCTCTGGTCAAGTCCACCAGTATCTGAGCACCAGCTCAGTGCCTCAAGTGTGACAAGCACTCAAATAATCCTTGCTTTAATAAATGAATGAATGACAATAATAACAACAATAATGGAATTTTTCCAAAAACGGTTCCCCCGACACACAACTCATTTCTAGTTTTTTCCACCTGCAGGCATAGTTTTATGTATGTACATAACTACAAAGGCTGCATACATGCAATTTTGCTGTCTGTATGTTCTCACTTAATGTAAGGTCGTCAATATGGTCACGTTTCTACCAAGTCTTCATAATGGATGGCTGTGTGTAAAATAACTCGTCCCGTGCTATATAACACAGTTGGGTTCAACCATCCCCTCGCCACCAGACATCTACCTTGTTTTCATCTTTTTTCTGTATTACAGATAATGCAAAAAAACCCCTAAATTTTGCTTTTCTCTTCCACTGAATGATTGCCTTAGGAAAAGCTACTCCAATTTCAAGAGTAGCTACTGTCCTGGGGTTACAGAGGAGGAGACGGTACCAACAGGTGCAGGCAGATCCAGTCCCCTCGGTGCTCAGTCCATGCTGTGGAACGAAGGAAAGCAGCTTACCTGTGCAACAGCATCAGCATCCTTCATGGATGACAGGGCCACGGGGTTCCTCAGCCAGGGCCTCGCCACCCGTCCATGTTGTCAGAAAGTGCACCGTCAGTAAGTCAGCGAAAGGCATTCTGATAGCAGGTGAGTGAGTACCAATCCCCAAACTCCATTTCTCAATAAGAAATGAGGGTCGAGTTTGGATTTTACTGGATCCACTGAAGAGCCTGCACATAGCCCTGGTACCTCTCACAACCTGCTGTTCTCATCACTCTCTCCCCCGTGCTCCTAGATACGAGGCAGGTTCCAGGTCATCTGAGTGCAGGTGGCACCTGAGAGCTGCGCCCCTTATGTGTTTGGCCCGGGGCACCCAGTGGCGGCCTCCCCTGGCCCCAGCACTCCAGCCTCCGAGGTTTCCAACAACCCAGGCTCACTCTCTTAGCCTCTGAACGTGCTGGTCCTCAGCTTCCAAAGCTCTTCCCCAGAGTCCATCTTACCCTTCTGAGATCTTTCCTCAAATACTACCTTTTCTGCAAGGCCATCCTGACCCCTCACTTAAAAGTATACCCCTCCTTAGCCCAGCCTTCTTCTTGCTTGCATTTTTTTCCATAGTACAGTCACCATTTAACAAACAACATATTTTATTATTCACTTATTATCTGAACGTCTCCTCCTAACACTCAAACCTAAGTTCCAAGGGACTGACATTTTTGTGCATTCTGTTCAGTTCCTTCCCCATTTAGAACACTGCCCAGCCAACAGTGGGTGCCTAACCCATAGTAGGTGCTAATTAAATACTCATTGAAAAATCAAATAGTAAATGTCATACATAAAAAGAGTCTTACTCCGTGCCAGCCATGCTTTACACGGCTCATCTCATTATGAACAACAATTCTATCATGATCTCCATTTTATAGATGAGGAAATTGTTGCTCAGACAGGTTAAGCAATTTGCCCAATGACACACAGCTTAGCCAGGAAGGGAGTGGAGTCTGAATCCAGGCGGTCAAGCACCAGAACCTGTGCTCTCACCTGCTACAAGGCTCTGCTCACCCACCTGGTCTTTTATCCAAATAAAGAAGCAGCCCATGAACCCACAGAGTCTTCCAGAATAAGGCCAAGCACCCACCCTGCAATTGAAATGGGGAAGAGGAGGTAGGAGCGGTGAACCCAGACAGTGGACCCCAGGAGGCCACCTCAGCCCCACTTCCCCAGGAGCACAGCAAGTCTGACTTTCAGAACACTAGCACAGCCTAGATTGGCAGCCACAGGGTGACTGGGGCCAGTTTGCTGTGACAAGTGGGATTGGGGCTTTGACAAGATGGGTGCTAAGAAATCAAATCCTGCCAGACCAGGAAACTGCTTAAACCAAACAGGGCCAGAGAGGAAGTTTAGTTTAAGCTGTTAGATGCCCGAGACAAGGTCTAGTCATCTGAGGCCAGCTGAGTCTTTTTCTGAGAATAGTCAGAAGCCCCCTCCGGCTTAGGGGCTCAAAGTAGGGGAAGGGGTGCAAAATGAACTGGTGCCAGTGAGCCAGTTTCCATTTGTCAGTCACATGGCAAATAAGAGCCTACGTGGTTGTCTGCACACAGGTATTACAAGTAACGACGTCTTTGGCTTTTGGTTTCTTTTTATCTTTTTTTTTTTTTAATTTTTTTAGAACTACTTCCTAAAAGTCTCAAAATTGTCAAAGATGCAGCTGTGAGCCTGGCCCAGCACTTTGTCTCAAATGCTCACCTCTCCTCATAAACCATCAGGCCAACCACAACAGAAGAAGTTTCCTGTCCCCTAAAAAGACAAGTTTCCATTTACTGATGGATTCTTCCTTGCTCTGTGCAGTCCCCTCAGCCGGGATGAGTCAGGGCCACCAAGGGGACTCTCCCCAGAGACTTGTCACCTTCTCTCTCCTAAGACCGCCACCAACATTTAAAATACAACCGCGCCCACAAGTCGTCCCCATCAGGCCCCAGTGCTGCCCAGTGCTAACAATGGCATCGCCTAACTAGAGCACTTCAAACCCCAAGCCGAGTTCTCTGAGACAGAATAGGAGAAGAGCCTTTGCTCTGAGCCCACCTCCCCTGGGCCCCCACCCCCATGCTTTTCTCCCATCCTCCTTCTCGACCAGAGCACCCGCCTCCTTCCTTCTGCACATGGTCCGTGCAATCTGGACTCCAATGCTCTGGCCATCTCGTCCTGTTTATAACTCGGAGGTAATGCCTTTCAAACAGTGTGGGAAAAGGGAGATTTTCAGACCATCTTCTATGCAGCATTATTTCTTCCAAAATGCTGAGCATTACCGAAGATTTCTGACCTCGAAGTCAAGTGTGTTTCTGACAGGTGCAATGAAATGAACACAGGTATAAAATCAGACAGTTCTAGACTTGAACCCCAGCTCCACAGAGTACTTGTAATCTTGAGCCCTATTTCCTCATCTACAAAATGGGCTAATAAGGTTGTCATTACCGAGAAGCCAGCTGAGAAATCTCCCGTAAAACTCTTGATATGTTAAAATTGGGAGCATCTATCTCAGGTTGGCCATGACTGAGGGAGGAGGGCATGGGTAGTCCGAGTTATTATATTCCTAGGATCAGGATCCGGCCTTCTCTTCCCACTTGGTCACAAGGTTTATGCAAGGAACCAAAGGGGCAGGTTAAGTCTGGTCAAAGCTGGCCCCAACTCAATGGCATCAGAGCACCCCATAGCTCATGAGTCATCCAGTTGCCTCCAAACAAAATGGCAGCCAGCGTCTTCCACTAGGTCCATTTCCCAGAACTGCCATAGGGTCACAGCTCACTAGGTGTATACACCTAGGCTGTCCCACAGTTGAGCACCCTGAAGCACTCACTGCCCAGACCTCACACCCCTTCTCTTTGCAACACCCTAAGAGAAAAAAATGATGACAAGCACAAAGTCCTTAGGTCTATATTTCCAACAAGACTCACAAATCAGAGTCCCCATTCAGAGAAGACTAGGGCAGGGCAGGGCAGATTAGTAAACGGGGGCTTTCCCAGGTCTACCTCTCAGGCTCGTTTCCCATAAGTGATGCCTGATATCTGGTATTGGCAGCCCCACTTCTGAGCTGGCAACCTCAGTTCTCAGGGCCCCTTCCCTGGCAGGCTGAGACCTCCAGGCCTTATAGCAGACAACTGAGTTTCAGTTACCACAGTGAAGGCTGGCAGCACAGAGTACAGCTTGGTTCAAATCAAGAAACATTTCCCGAGTCCCTGCACACCTCAGGTTGCAGAGATGAGTCAGCCGTGCGGCACAAAGGGCCTCCACTCACACCTCACCAGCACCTTCTGTGGGTTTACTCATCTATAAACTCCCCCGCTGAGGTGACTTTCTCCTTCTCTCTTACATCCCACAGCGGTGCCTGGCACCTAACTGGAAGGCGCAACAAATATTTGTTGAATCGGTGCATCAAGTCTTGACCATGGCCCAGCTAGAGGGAAACAGCCCCAGGCTACCAGCAGGAGCTCAGGATGGACCACAGTCCTCATGGACCACTACTTCTCACTGTGTCTCAGCCACACGAGCCTCCTTTCTGGTCCTTGAATCCAACAAGTTCATTTCTACCCCAAGACTCTTGCACATGCTGGTCCCTCTGCCTGGAATACTCTTCACCTGGATTTTCACAAGCTGCTGCCTTCTCACGTTTTAAGACTCAGCTCAAACCTTCTCTGAGAAGGAAGCTTTCTTGACCACCCGATTTAAAGCCAGTAGTCTTCTCCCCACCTCATCATCACTCTAACCCACTTCCAGTGTGCTTTAACTCAGCCACTTTTCTCTGCCTGCTGGCTTCTTTTTTTTTTTTTTTTTTTATCTTTCTCTTTCCATTAAAGGAACTGCTCTGTCTTCTTCACTGCTCTTTTCCTAGTACTTAAAACAGGTAACACAGTAGATGCTCAAAAAACAGTCGATGAGTGAATGGACAGAAGATAGAAATAAACAGCAAATTCGAGACGGGATGATTTGCAGGCTTTAAATGTCTTACAATATTTTATTTATTTTATTATAATAAAAATTGTTTTAAAAAAGGAAGGAAGATAGGAAATGATTGAACAAGGCCAAAAAAAAAAAAATCAGGTGAGAGAAGAAAGACATAAGAGACCAAAAAGGACTGCAAAGAAAAAAATAATCTATTCAACCAGGAGTACAAATTTTAATATAGCTATCATTCAAAAAGCATAAAATGAAGGACAGTTTTGCAACTCCTGTCACCAAAAATCTCCATGCTCTTTGACCCAGTAATTCCATTCCTGGGAATTATCCCCAGGAAATGAATTCAGAATAGGAACAAAAATAAAGAGGTGCCTGTACAAAGATGATTCCAGTCACGTTGTTTATAATGGCAGAAATTTGGAAACAACCGAAATGTCCAATAACAGGGGAAATGTTTTGGCAAATTACAGCAGACCTGCTGGATGAAATAGCATGCAGCAATTAAAATGGCCAAAAGGAAGATAATAGAGAAACGTGGACAAGAATTTTAGAATAATGCTAAGTGAGAGGGCTTTAAAAGAAATACCGAATTCCTTCTAAGCACCAGGCACTGTCCAGCATACTTTCCATACTCAGCAACTCCTCACAAGAGTCTAAAATAAACTTATTCTTATCCCTTTTTAACTACCAAGAAAACTGCGGTTCAGAGAGCTAAGGATCTTGCCCCAGGTCACAGAGCTGGCAAGAAACAGAGTCAGGAGGGGATGGTGACTCCCCCAGAGCCAAGGCACACCCTTAAGTCCTCACTGCGGCCCTCAACATCCTACTAAGTGCTCAAGACCATCCTGTCCCATAATGACATCATGACTGTTTGGGAGGCCAAACCCAGAGATCTGAAGCAGCTAGCCAAAAGCAACACGGTGCCGAGAAACTCTGGTGAGAAGATAGTCAACAAGATAAAATGAAACAAACAGAAAGCAACCCAGAAAACCACCTCTGCTGGGGACACGAGACCACAGTGGAAAAAAATGAGACCGTGGTCAGCAGGACCGGGCTTCAGGAGGACTGAGCAGAACCATGAGAAGAACCACGAAAGGCAAGGAAGCCCCTTAGTGGGTCCTGGACCCTGTTTCAAGGCGGGAGCCACTGAGATCAGGGTTTACCAGGAGCTTCTTGGAGAACATGGTCTGCTGGTATTTGCCAACTCTCCTCCCAGAAGCCAGAGTCAGCTTCAGGGGAAATTTTAAATGGTCACTTCATGGGAAAAGGTAGAGAGATGCCTCCCAGCTGGCTAGGGTCCCAGCAGCTCTGACTGAAGGCACAGGGCGGGGCTGGAAGGTCTCCCCCGGTCACTCTGCTTCCCTGACCCCCACTGCCCAGCGCCACCACCTTCTCAAAACCAGTCTTCCTCGAGTGTAAACTGCCAAGATGACCCAAGACTGGCCGGAGCTGGTTATCGCTGAAGCTGGACGATCCCTGCATAGGGGTTTGTCGTAGCACTCTCTCAGCTTTTGTGCATGTTTGATTATTTCCATAATAAACTCTAAAAAAACAATCTAAACTCAGATGTAGGCATTTCACCTAAGAATCACCAAGAGCCTGATCCAGGCTTTGGGGCTGCCCTCTGGAGCCAGACTAAGGCCACCAGTCCTTAAAAAAAAGTATTCTGTGCTAACAGATTTTCCAGGAGTTTGCAAATACAAGTCAGGCAGTGCTGGTAGGTAATTAAGTCTCTCCTTGGCTGTATGATTCTGGGCAAGTCACTTAACTGTGCTCTGTACCTCAGTTTCTTCATCTTGAAAAAGGGAATAACAATAGAACCTTCCTCAAGATCGTTGTGAGAAGTAAACGCTCTATAAAACTCCTAAAAAGGGGGCCAGGTGTGGAGTAAGCCCTCAGTAAAAGTCAGCTATTGCAATACATCCATTTTGTAACATGCATAGATATTCATTTTGAAAACCACACATCCATTTGATCAGGTACCTGGGGAGAAAGAAAAGGGGTGGGCCAGGCCCTCTATTTCTGAGCCCTCTGGCAGTGGTGTGGGAGCCGCACGTCTGCCTAATGCACCCTGAGTGGCCCTGGCCGGCCCAGGCCTCCGCTGGTCATGAGGCTAGAGAGAGCTCCTCCTTTCAAAAAGCCACACCAGAAACAGGAAGCTGCTTCCTTTCCTTTCCATTCTGAGCCAGCATTTCCTTTTTTGTTTTAAAAAGCATTCCTCGTCTGCAGCCCAGCCCTTCCCCTGCCCTCAGCAGCCCCAGGCTCAAAACACACCCACAGACATCTGCATTTCTCCTGGATTGTTTTCTGCCCACCATCAGGGTCAGGAGGTTTCTGGCAGACCCGGGGTGAGTATGCCCCTGGCGTCAGGCTAACTGGCCCGCGCAGGGCCAGGAGAAGGCAGAATGTGAGGACTCCAGACATCCAGACCTCTCCAGGCATGTCTTCCTCCTCTTATTGGGAGGATTAAGTGAAATATGTCTCTAAGTGCTAGTGTGGCATAAGAGCACAATCTGTCTCCTTTTGGAGAGTATCTCCCACAGTAAGAGGCAATCTTGGACAGTTAGGTAAGTGTATGAGGTCACCAGCCTCTCCTCAACCCAACCAATTTTAACTGGAACCTCAAAGAGGACCTCAGTATCATAAAAACAACAGCAACTGAAACTAAGCCTACCATTTCTTGTCTCTTCCCCTATTCATAGCTTAAGGCAATTTTCCCCCCGCCTAAGTTCAATGGAAAAAAGATCCTCTGGACAAATATGTTTGGGAACCTTTGCTGCAGGACTTCTCAGAGCCTTTAAAACACTAATCTTCAGAGGTAGGGGTATAGCTCAGTGGTAGAGCCTGTACTGAGCGTGCATGGGGTCCTGGGTTCAATCCATAGTACCTCCATTTAAAAAAAAATGTTTTTAATTGTTTTAATGTGATTAAAAAAAAACAACCCACTAATCTTCATCTTGAGCAAGTCATGACTGATGTAGCACGTTCTCATCTACTTGAAGCCCTCTTTCCCAAGAGCATCTTGCGGAATACAGATTAGGCATAGAAAAGGCTGCATTAAGCCCTTTTGAGGGTCCCAGACTGGGAGGAGGGGATCCTCAAGATCGTGCCCCATGCGTGAGGACACTCAGGTCACTTTAAATATGACCAGTAACTTTTCTTTTTCTGGCCAGCAAAACTCTCTGTGCACCATGAGTGAAGACAGTCCTGCTACTACATATCAAAACCCAACCCATAGGCTAAATTGGTACTCAGTACCTCCAGGTGACTTGTCAAAGAAGAGCCCTACCACTCTACAAGCAGCGTATCTCATCAGCTTTGCAGAAAGCAAAACCCTCATGATCAACACAGTGCAGATTCAAGTCTACAGTTTATGCTGTATGAAAAGTCATTTTTCCTAACCATGGCTGGTCTATTCCACAGAATACATTATGCTTTCTCCCCTGGCCCTTTAAAAAATTTTAAACACAACCCTTAATTTGTTCTTGCAATTATTCTGAAAATGGAAAATTGAAAGGGGGAGGGGAGAGAAAAACAGCAAGCAAACAGGATGACTTCAGCTCCATTATCAAAGGCAATCTGCCCAGTTGAAAACACACTGTCACCCACCAAGGCCAGGACTACAGAGAAATACAGATGTATACAAATATGTAGGTTTCATATGTGGTGGCAGTTTGAATTAAGACTTTTTCAATGCAGGTGGGAAACAAACATGCCTGGGAATAAGTGACAAAGCATTTTTGACCCATTCCCCTAGGTACGCCTCTGTATCTCCACCTGGGGTCTGGAACAAGGGGAGAAGCCAACATGGACACAAAGACACTGGATTAAAAGGCTATATCATCTGGAAGCAAAATGCTAAACACTGTACAATGTATCAGGGTACAGAATGCAAAATCAGCACAAATTAAAAACAAACATCAGGCCCTACAGGAGTAAAGGTTCACCCACCAAGTCTCAGGGGATCTTTCAGGGGAAAGATGAGAAATCCTTGAAAGTACAGTCAGGTCAGGTTCAAAGACTCAGATAATCCAGACAGGCTGAGCCAGCCCACTGGGCAGACTGGCTTCAAAAAAGGCCCCACCCACTGGACACCCTGGACTGCTCCCCAAGAATCTCTTCAGTCCCCAGGGTCCCTCAGACACTGAGATGGAGCTGGGAAACCAAACCCATTTGCTTCCTCTTGCAGGAAACCCCTTGAGGCTGAGGACGCCTCCTTACCCACCCAGGAGGATGGGATGACAGGCTGCTGTTTGCCTTCACTCAAGGTGGTATAATGTCTCACTCCAGGGCGTGAGCTCAGGTCTGACTCCCAGCTCAGTGCTCCTTTATAACCACCCATCTCTCCTCCACTCTTTGTTCAGGTTAATAAACAACATACATAAACAGTATGCATATTATTATGTATCCCTGGCAAGTCACATCCCCTTCAGGCCCTCAGTGTCCCCATCTGCAGACAAGAGGGCTGGATCAGATGGAAATGCCAAGATCCTTTGTCACCTTCTTGCTTTAGGAATCCAGGACTCTGATAAATCGACCCTAAAGCCAAGGTACCTCAAGCCATGCTCTGATCATTATTTGTGGCTGGTGATGAAACCGAGGTTACAGTTCAATGAGGTATCTTTCATGAGCCATCTTTCATGAGCCTCAAGTGAGGAAAACCTCACCACATGGCTGTGCACTGCCCAGAGGTGACCAGCCCCTGGGCACAGACAGACATCCAGCCCCCACTCTACAGTCTGGGAGCAAGGAAAAGTCCCACTTTTAAACAGTCAGCCCTGGGGGCCCCCCTTTACTACTGGTAACCGCAAAACTAGAACCCAATCTTGAACGCATAACCCAGAAACTCAGCCATGGGGGCCACGTCCTGTCTCCTGTTCACCCTTCTCGACTTCAGGGTGGACACAGATCCAATGGCAAAGAAGTAAACGCATAAACGTTCCCGGCACACCTGCAGGGGAGTGCAGGAGTTAGGGGGCACTTTATCAGGTCCTAACGATTTCAAAGAATAGTGCTGATGTTAAATGTGTTCTATACACTTTGACCCAGCAAATTCCACTTCTAAGAATGCACTCATGCCCTCATTGCAGCAAGACTTATAACAAGACGTGGAAACAGCCTGAAAGGCCGACAAGCAGGGACTGAATTTACGATATGACCACGCGATGCAGCCACCAACAGTGATGATGCACTGCAGACAGAAGACATGTACAAGGCAATGTACATGGGGAGCTCCACAAATACACCCGTGCACATTTGTAGGCAAATGCAGAGGATAAAAAACACAGGAAGAATGTACAGCCAAATATCAATAAGCATTGACTCTGAGAGTCATTTTTATTCTCTGATTCATCTGTGCTTTCTTTTTAACAGTAAGCATGTATCATGTGTGTTTTAAAGTATTTTAATGAAACTGGAAAGCTAAAGGATGCAGTGCTCACTAGATGAATGATGCAGAGAGAATAAGGCAGGTATCCATTAAAACAATTATGAGTAAGTTGATCACTAGGCAGCTTCTCATTTCTCAGAACGAGACCAACACAGAGCGATTACTTCACAGTTCGCCAACAGGGACGTGTCTTTGAGGATGTGCTGGGCCGCACTTTAGGGAAGCAGCCCCCAGTCCGAGCTCAGAGGCTGTGCAGCCTGGGGTGGCCACCAGAAGGCCTGGAATTGAGCCAAGGGTCCCTAGGCCAGCCCTTTTTGTTACTGGCCACTTTCTTGGGCTCAGCAGTCATGACTCTGACCAGAATCCCCACCAACTAGAAGTTTCAAGAGGCAATTGTGAAGTTCAGTACATGAGTTCTGAAGACCAGCCAACCCAGCTTCCACTACCTACTAACTCAGGGTCCTTGTGACCATTAAATGGGGCAACATATGCCAAGAGCCTAGAAAGAACAGGCGAATAGGAAGGTTTCCACATCTGCCCTCACGATGTTCCTAGGTCCTTACCATAACCCTGAAGGCACCTCTTCGCAGCTTTCCCTTTGAACTGAATGTAGAAAAAGATTCCCATCAGCCTCTTCTGAAAGGATGTCCTTTTTTAAAAAGCACAGCTGAGAGAGACTTGGCCACAGGCTTGGTTCCTTGCCCCACCACTATGGATACCGTCCCCAAGGACCAGGGCGTTTGCCGGCCCTCTCCAGACCTCAGCCGCTAGGCAGGTCCAGGACATTTGCAGTGGGGAATGCAGCTTTCCCGGATTTTGAGCCAACCCAGCGGGAAGGGAGGCATTCCCCTCGCTGTCCCCAGGCAGGAAACCCAAGGCCTCCTGGCACCTGGGCTGCAGATCTGATAAGGCCTCCCTCCAGCATCCCACAGGCATCCCCAGCCTTGGGAACTGCAGGTCCTTCTCCAGACCACCTCAGAGGAATGCTGGTGGCAAGTTTCACCAGGGAATAAATCTGCCAAGGCGAAAGCAGATACCAAAGGGGACAGACAGAGCCCTGGATCTGCCTCCCTCAGGGGCCGGCTGGAGTTAAAGCCTCCAGCAGGAAGTTAAAAAGATGGGGTAGAGCAGAAGCAGAGAAATGTCACACTGCCAGGAGGGCAGGGTGGGGAGAGAGAAATCAGGCTTCTCTCTCAGTTCTGCCAAAGAGCGTGTGACTCGGGACAAGACACCATCAAGACTCTAGGAATATTTCCCATAAAAGAAGGAGTTGGACTGACCAACTGTCTGGTCATATTCCCAATTCCCAGGTGCTCTCAGCAAGCCACGGTACTGGGGTCTCCACTGTTTGCCTGCCTGGCTCCTCCATTAGGCTGAAAGTCTGGGAAAGCATCCTAACTACCTCAAAATCCTTGCCAGGGTAGCTTCAGCAAGAAGCTCAGCAGGCAAATCAGTAATAACTGCAGGTTTGTTGAGTGAATGCATGTCGGTGCACGCCCCAAGGACCTGCTCTATGAAGACCTCCAGCAGCAGCCCTCTCCTCTCCCAGCAGCTCCACCATCCAGATGCTCCCGGAGGCAGGAGAGGGCACGGGGAGCTCAGGTCCTCCACACCGCAGGGTCCTGACCTCTGCTACAGCCAAGCAGAGTGAGGGTCAAGGTCTTTTCGGGACCCCTTTCTCTAGGTCAGCTTGCTTAGGAAGGACTTTTCTCCATTAAAGCACCAGATGGTGAGACTCGGTGTAACAAAGGCCTGTCTCTGGAAAGTGCTAGGAGGCTGGCAGGAAAGGGCAAAGTTACAATGTCCACAAGACGTGAATCTTCATGAAGCACCACTGTCTCCCCACGGCTCAGCATAGACTCAGCCCAAAGAGGATGCATGTATGAGGGAAGGAACTGGCATGGGGCTCCAGGCCCAGCTGCGAGGCCAGCCAGGTGTCCCTGTGTGAGCACACCTGGGGAACGAGAACATTCTATCTTGCTTCAGTGGCATTCTCAGACCCCAAGGAGGGTCTGATGGAGATGGGGTACCAGGTTCTGCTGAGATGAAGTAGCCTCCCAACTTTTCTGTTTACAGATTCAGACTCTGGGTTCAGATTTTATCTCCCTCCCCTTCTCGTGTCAAGAGAAAAAAACCATGTGTGTGATGAAGATTGGTGGATTTCCAGGAAATCTGCGGAAACAGAGAAGGGTCCAGCACCTTGACTGGCAGGCAGGAGGCAGACATTAAACCTTGGTTTCTTCCACATTTTTGGATCCAAACTGGACCACCATGTGGAGGAGGGCACGGCAGCCAGACACACTGACCCCTACCCACCATCCAACCTACAATCTGAGGCACCAGCAGGTGGGCCCGGGGGTCAGGGACTTCCCGGAACATCTCACTGAGTGCTTATTTAATGAGGGCCAGAGTGGGCTAGGGTTCCTCAGATTCTGGGAGAAGTCCGGTGCAGTTGCGTAAGCCAAGCCCTCTGGTCAGCCCCTTGTTCAAAAGCCAGGAATCCAATGTTGCAAGCCCTGTCTCTGGGGGCCCTGGCCTGGTATGTAAGAGGAGCCTGCAGAACAGGAAAGGAAGCCAGAGTAGACATCACCACTGCCCAGCCTGACCCCACCACAGGCCGCTGGGATCATTTCCTGGCCTGTCATCCACCTCTAGGAAATAGAAGCCAGCTGTACCTTTCCCTAAACGTGGTCTGTGGCATGAATGCACTGGACCCTCACCAGGAAAGTTCATGGGCAAAATCTCCTGGTAAAAAGAATGTGGACTTACGGACTCATGACAAGGTTGCAGGTTTAAGTAGTCAAGTGCCCATTTTACAGGTGGGGAAGCCTGAGATTCAGAAGTCCTGGGACATGCCCAAGGTCAGATAGACAGAATCCAGACCCGAATTTAAAGTCAGGGGCTTTCCACCTACCACACTGCAGCTATCTATTGTCAGGATTCTCTCAGTGATAAACTTCCACCCGATTTTATCTTTTGGTAAATCTGGATTTTAGAACCATTCTTAAAACAGGGATATTCCTACACAGGGATATGTATAACAAACATCTATTCAACTTAACTGAGGTCCTTTCAGTAAACCATATAATTTAGAGCTGCAAGAGCCTGCAGCCTCCAATCTCCCTGTTCAGGTAAGGAGGCTGAGGCCTAGGGAACTAGATCCTGGGGTCTAAAGCCCCATCCCCCAAAACAGCCCAGGTCTCACCTTTTCAGGGAGTAGAGTGGACCCGAATCCACGTTATAGTGAGGACAGGGACTGGGAGTTGGTTCCCATTCACACTGCAAATGTCCTTTGGGCCCTCGGATGGGTTTCTGGATCATCCAATAAACACTCAGGAGGAGGCCACTGAATAAACCTAGAGGCCTAAACAGCTAGATGCTCTGGGGTGTCATGATGTCACACCTTGGTCAAAATGAGCGACTTTGGAGGTCAGGGTACTGAGAAGTCAAGGCACCGTTTCCAGAGAGCAGCCAACGATTCTCCTGGATCCACTCTGCGAACCAGGAGCAACATGGGGACAATCCAAGAGAGGTCAACACAGAGTACATTCTCCCCTCCCATCAACACAGCAGTCCAACCAGACACAAGCTGCCGGCCAACGACCCCCTCCTCCCGGAACGAAGCCACACAGGCCCCCTATTGTGTCGGTTTCAAAACTGAACTTTGCTGGGCAAACACACTCAGCTGTGTTCAAGAAACCAGTTTCTCTCGGCACTTAGAAAACAGCAGCATGGATGCAGTTGTGCGGGGTTTTGTTGGTTGGTTGGTTTTCTAAGCAAAGCCCTGGTCAGTACTGCTATAGCAACTGTAACAAAAATAATAATAGCCAACACTGATTAGATGCTTCCCCTGTCTCTGGTTTTGTAGCTTTTAAGAAAGTAAAACTGCAGGAAAGAAGTCACCCGGAGCATTTTGGATCAAATGAGGATTCAGCCTTGTGGTGTGCACAGAGAATTGGGTGTCGTAATAATTGCCACAAATCACCCACTGGTCCTTTGACAGCTGACATGGGCAGTTAGCAATAGGGGGGGCATGGAGGGTTTAGGATGAGAAGTTAAGGTTCTAATAAATCAAAACATCTCCAGATCTGCAGAAGGCCAGATGTGATAATGACAGGTGGAAAGAGTCCCCTTTTTCAAAACAGAGTAGCTATTAAGTGGTGCCTGGAATTTCACAGCCTTCCCAGTCTCTGGACAAAAGCAAGTCGGGAATGCACTAGTTTCCCTCTATTGTGTGTGGGGGAAGGGGAGATTCCCACTTCTGAGAACACAACAGCCCTTTCTGCTGATTCTTTCAAATCCTTTCAATATTGCACTTCCTAACTATAAATTTAAGTGAGAAGAGCCCACATATTTTATTGCTTCTTTACACTGGAGGCTGTCTCCACCAGAACCCCTGGAACAGTGTCATCTTCCCACCAAAGCCTTTGGTCCCCAGCATAATTGTTCCTAAGCCAAAGTCCAGTGTTGGGGGTTGGGGGGGCAGTCAGTGGGTAATCACATTTTGAGCAGTGAAACGCTGTGGCAGTGCAGTGCGAAGTAAAAGCACCAAATGCCTGGAAGGCAGAAATGCAGTTTCAGCAAACACTTTGAAAAGCGGCAGACAAGAACCTGGAGGAGAGGAAAGGAAGGAACAAGACAGTCTGGGGCGTGAGGAGAGGCAGCGAACGACAGGCCTGAGCTCACACTTCAGGGGGACCGTCCCCCGCCCAGACACCCCTGCCCACAGCTGCTGGGCTCAGTCACCCGGGGAAAAGTCCAACATGTGACTCAGTGGGAGAATGAGTTCTGTGGCCCGGCAAGCTGGAAATGGGGTGGGGGCGGAGGAAGGGCGGCAGGGGATGTCCACGCTCAGCCCGTCCCACCCGCGGACTCTTCGAGCCTCCACCCCAGGTCCCCCTATGTCCCTCCCCCCAAATCCCGCCCAAGGTGAGGGGCTGGTCCCCGTCTTCCAGGGGCCGCGCGAACAAGTGGAGGAGGGAGAGGACGCCGCAAAGGAGGTGACCGGGCTCAAGGATGCAACTGGGGAAGGAGGGAACCGCAGCAGCGAGGGAGGTGTTGGGGCGCTTCCCGGGCCGGCGACCTCTCCCTCCTCGGACCCAGCGCAGGCCCCCGACTCTGCAGCGCCGGGGCCCCTTACCTCCAGAGTCCGGATCTCCTGCTGGGTGAGGTCGTTGGACACCGCGCACTTGGTGCGCAGCCCGCGCAGGCTGCCAATGGAGATGTCGATGAGCTTCTGGAGCTGCCCGCACTGCTGCAGCGCCCGGCTAGCTGCGGCCCCGGCGCCCCCATCCGCGGCCGCCGCGGCCCCCCCGCCGCCGCCGTCCTTCTTCTCCCCCATCGCCACCGCGCGCAGCACCGCTCTATCCATGCCTCGGCATCGGGGCCGCGAGGTGGCCGAGGCGGGGAGCCCGGGGACGCGGACGCCTCGGAAGGAAATCCCCGAGCCGGGAGGGCTGGAAAAGGAGCGCCCCTCGGCGCTGCCGGAGCCGGGACGCGAGAACAGCCGGCCACGGAGCTGGCCGTTCCCGCCCGCCCAGCCGCGGCTGCAAAGCGAAAGCCGCGGCGACCCGACGGCTGCGGCTCCCGGAGCCTTTAAGTGGCAGCGGGGGCCGGGTCAGAGCAGCTCGGCATGCTGGGACTTGTAGTCCGGCCGGGCACCTGCCACCGCCCGCGCCCTCGGGACCCCTGCGGGCGCCCGTGCCCCACGGTCCGGGCCTTCCCCTCTGCCGCGGACGCAGGCGGTGCGGGAGCGCCACGCCTCTGCGCCGCGAGAGTGGCAGCTCCAAGCTGGCTCCTCCCTCGGCGCCTGGAGCCTGGGGAGCCTCGTCTCCCCGCCCACCCCCGCCTCCTCCCCATTCCCCTCCTGGCTCGGGGCTTCCGGCGACCACAAGGATGGGGCAAGGTCGGGGCCGACGGTCGGCCCCTTGCACAAGAGGAGGATGTACATCCTGCAGTTCCTCGGTCGCAGCCGAACCCTGGAAAACGGGGACAGTGGAAGTTCCAGAATTTCTATGTGGGTTTAGGGGCCGCCATCTAGTGGGAAGGGGCCTAAAGTACTTGTCCTGTAGCTGGTTCGCAAAGCATTGGACTCCCGATTGTCTACGCCAGAGGAAATGCTCAGGGTTGGAAAGACGAAGGGCTTTCTTCTGGATGCGATTTACCCACCAAAATAAGGGCCCCATGCCCCCACCGCCCCAACCCAGCAGGCCAGGCCAGACGCTTGGGGTGACACATTGATTTGTTGTGCGCTTGGGAGTGCTCTAGAGCAAGCAGATAGTCTGGGTTCAGAAAGTCTCCACACTATCTAGCTGTGTAACTTTGGGCAAAGTTAGCTCACCTCTGAGTGTCTGAGTTTCCCCATCAGTAAAAATGGGGTGATGACAGTACCTAACTGATAGGGTTCATCTGAAGAATGAGTTAGTATATGTACAGCACCTAGACTGATTACCACTGCGTGTAATCACTAGATAAACGTTAGCAATTGTTACTATTCAACCTCAGATCTAAACATGCCCCCCAACGTGCGCAGTGGGCAAGGGCAAAATCCTGCTCCTGGGCTGGTAGTTGTCTGTCTGTGCCTTTCTGTGCCTCCTCTAACTGAGCATTCAACCCCCATCCCATCTCCCACCCTCCCCTCCCACCTCCTACCACTTTACTCTCTGCCTAAACTGAATAGACAGGACTGATCAAAGGTTCCACACATCCAAACTTCCAACATCTGCCAACCAAAAGAAATCTCTCTCCTGAGCATTGTAGCTGCAGAAGCGGCTGGCTAACTTATCCCTGTATCTTCTTCACAAAACCAAATACAGCACATGGCACACAGCAGGGGCTCTGTAAAGTTGTGCAACCCAATTCATGAGTTCTTCAGGCAGGTCCCATGCCCTGAAAGAGAAACTGGGTAACAGTGGTTCTCGAACTTGAGAGTGCATCAAAATCTCCTAGAGGGTTTTATAGCTGCAGAATGATGAACCCCACCACGGAGGTTCCCATTCAGTAGGATGAAGACGAGGTTGTAGAATTTGCCTTCTAATAAGTTCTCAGGTGATGCTGACACTGCCGAACTTTTTGAGAAGCCTTGGCGCAGAGGAAGGTCATGGACCAGGAGAACTATCTCGAGGGACCATCCATAGTGCAGCCTGGCTGGTTCAGAACCTCTGTTCAGCAGCCAGAGCTGCCAGGCATGAGTGACTGGCTCACCCTAACTTGATTCATATGAGATTTCCTGATAAATGCTGCTTATGCATTTACAGCAAGCTTGTAATCGAGGCCTGGTCAACACATTTTCCCTAAGAGCCACTTCATGTGGGGAGCTGTATCCAGAGAAGGGCCACTGCCAGCCCATGGCACCCACACTCCCCCCATGCCATTCTGGCCGTGGTGTCAGGGCTGGAGACTGGACAAACCCCAGCTTCCTGGCTGCTCTCCCACCAGGCCATGCAGCCTGTCCCTCTTCTGTGGACACAGTCGTCCTTCTGGTTTGTGGAGAGCATTCAGTAAGCCATGGCTTTCCTTTCCTTCATCTCAGATGCACGCCATCCTTCTCAACTGGGTCTGGGTATTCTGTTGGCCACTCATTCACAGAACTGCCTCTTAGAGACCAAGAAAGCAAAGATTTTAAAAGAATCCCTTCATTCATCCTTTTAACATTTAGTAAGTATTCATTAAGTGTCTGCTTATGCAGCAAGCCCTGTTTGGGGCTCTTGGAGACAGTAGTGAATAAATCAAAGATCCTTACCCTCCAGAATTTATATTCTGGTGAGAAAAGAAAATAAATAAATAGGATGCACAGTATGTTAGGGGGTAACAGGTGCTGTGCACAGCATAAAGCCGGGACGGGGACAGGGAGTGTGGCATTTCAGAGCTGTCTTAGGGAGTGAGGTTCTTAGCTCCATCTCTGAATCACTGTGTGACCTTGGACATCTCCTAACTCACAGACCCGCGCCTCATTTACAAGATGGAGATAATATGTTGTAACGATGAACAGAGATAGTGGTGTGAGTTGATGGTCACAAAGTAAAGGTGCAACATATTTATTTTTATTTTTTGAGTAAATAAATTCAGAACAATCCATGAAATTTAAATTCAAATGCAAACATAATAATGTTCTTTCTTTCCCTCCTTCCCTTTTTCTTTTATCTTTGTGCATGTGTGTGTGTGTGTGTGTGTGTGTCAAAGCCTTTAATTGGAATCATTGAAAATTCCAATGGTCCAAATGATTCAAATTCTTTACAATTCTCACTTGCCAATTCTCTGTTCATATCTATGAACTGTAAAAAAAAAAATAAAAAAAAAATTCAGAACAAACTCCCTCCCCACTTTCCAGAGTGAATCTCCTCTAGTCAGATGAGTTCATCTGTCAGATGTTGATTTTTAGGTTCAGCTCAGCTCTTGAGACTTCTGTGACACTCTCAGTACAGAAAGTTTGCTCACCCCCCGGCCCCAGGCACCCCCGTTAGCATCTCTCCAAGTTTTTCCAGCTTGGACTCCCCTACCTGCATCTCAACATGGCAGCAGCCATGGAAGCACGTTCCTGTATAGATCCAGCAAACAGGGAAAGGGTACCTACCACGTGCCAGGCTCTGGGATAGGCCTAGAGTGAAGACAACCAAGTCTTTTTTCACGTGGAACAAATGTGACAGTGAAGACAGATAATTAACAAGTCAACAAACATATTCCCCAAATAAATTCAGAGAATAAGTGCTCTGAAAGGGGAAAAAGCAAAGAGTGATAGCAAGCTCCCAGGGGAAGAGATGCTTCATTAGATGAAGTGGTCAGAGAAGTACTCTCTGACTGATCATTGAACTAAGATCTAAATAAAGAAAAGGAGCCAGCCATCTAGAGCTCTCAGAAAGGGGCATTCTAGGCAATGGGAACACCACGTGCAAAGGCCCTGAGGCAGGAACAACTTGGCACACTCCAGGAACAGAATGAAGGCCAGTGTGGCTACAGCATGATGCGAGAGAAAAACAGGGGCTGGAGATGACGTGGGATTGCTGGGCAGAGGCCAGATAAAGTAGGACATGGGCAGGAAGTTTGGATTTTTCTCTAAGTCTTTGTGAGTCCTAAAGTGGTCCAAGATTACTGCATCGCCCAGGAGCTTATTAGAAATGCAGTCTCGAGCCCTACCCTAGATCAACTGAATCACAACCTGGATTTTAGCAAGATCCTCCTGTGACTTGAATATATTTTAGTTTTGGAAGCATAGCTCTTTAAGTACATGGAAAGAAAACCTCATTCCTTGTGAGGTGTTTTAAAAGATTCCCCTGGCCACCATGTGGCGAGTGGATGGTAAAGAGGCAGGGGCAGAAGCAGAGATGCTGGATTTGAGACTGCTGCCGTGGCTCAGGCGAGGGGCAGGGGCAGGAGCAGAGAGGGAGGCGAAGAGGTGGAGGAAACGGGACGGAGAACACATTTTGGAGATGGAGTAGATAGAACAAGCTGAAGGGTTGACTGTAGAAGAGGGAAGAAATGATTTCGGCCATCCTGGCCATCCTCCACTCTTCCAAAGATACTGCAGGGCTTGTGGGAGGAGCTCTACCTTGCAGTCCAGTGAGGCCACACCCTCACATGCCACACCATCTCTCCCTCCATCCCTACCTCCACCCCCAGCGTCATTTCCGTACTCTGGCAGTTTTGTCTTAGAATCTAAGCCAGTGCAGGGAGAATGTTGGTTTCCTGGATTTCACCTTCAGTTAAATTGCCCAGGATATTGGTGGAGTCGCCCTGGAGAGGTAGACTCTGTTATTATGTATACCTGTGTATCCATTCATTCGTTCAGCAAATATTCACTGAGCCCTCAATATGTGTTCAGCACTGTGCTAGACCCTGGGAATAGAGTGATATACAGTACATCCCTTTAGAGTTCATAAAAAGACTTCCTTTTGATTTGAGCTCACAGTAACCGGTGTTGTCTTCCAGAGGCCCATCCCATGTTGCTCCCCATGGGTCCCTGTGGACCTCAGAGCAAAGTATGAATTCCTGAAACAAGGCCCATGAGGTCCTTCATTCCCAGGCTCTGCCGACCTCTTGGAGCTCATCTGCTGCCCAACGCTTTTTTGAGTCAATGTCCCAATTTAAGAATCTGATGAAAATAAAAAATGCCTCTCCAGAAAAGAATAACACACCCCTAACCACAATTGTGATACAACTTCAGGGTGTTTGTGGGCCCCCTTAAGTGCATCCCTGAACCCCAGGGCTGTAGACAAGGTTAGGCACCCTGCTTAACTGTTGATCCGCACTACCTGTACCCAGTAATCTTGGGTCACAGCGTGGAGTACCACGTCACCATGCCTTTGCCCAGGCTGTCACTTCTGCCTGCAGTCCTTCCTCTCCATCTCCCCACATGCTTTTCTATTCACCCTGCAGCTCTAGCTCACATGCCCCCAACCCCCTCTCGCACCATGGAAGCCATCTTTCTAATTTCCATAGTCCCACAGAATTTTGCAACATCACATAGCTTTGGTTCTTTCCCAGCCTGTTTCCCCGACTGGAAAGTGAGCCTTCTTGAACTCAAACAGACTCTGTATGACGTTAGGAAAGTTTTTCACACCTCTGAGCTTTTATTTCCTCATCTGCAAAAAAACGAGTACAACAATCTCTCCCTCCAGGGGGCTGAGAGATGTTAAGGAAATAAAGGAGACAGGCCTGGCACACAGCAGTACTTAATACATGTTTGAATCAACAAAAGATGGATTGCATTTGACAGGTGAAGAAACCAGGGCCTCTCTGCAGCGATAATGACCCTTGTGTGGCCTTAGGTGCTCGTTCAAAGAGACACCACCAAAACCACCACTCAGAACCAGCACTGGGTCAGAGCTGGAGCCAAGCTGACAAATGGCCTTCTCAGCCCTGAAACTGAAGACACCCAAGTTGTCATGGGCTTTTCAGGCCACCTGGCAGGAGAGGACTGTTCTGGAAGATGCAGGGAGAAACTGGTTGAGGGAAGGCCAGGAGGTGATGTGGATACCCTCCTTGCTCCCAGTTACCTTGTCCAAACCATTTATCCTCCTCCACTTCCAAATCCTTGCCCTTCTGATGCCGTCAGGGTACACCACGTACTCCCCCACCTTGTGGTTTCTTATACCAACCTCCCCATCACTTCAAGTCTTCTGTTGTGGGCCTCAGCTTCCTTTCTACCCTATGCTTCGTCAAAACCCCCATCCTTTTTCATTATCACCTTTTCCACTGTCACCTGCTCACAGCCTTCCTTCCCTCCTTACCCATGCAGATTCCAGGCTCCACCACGACTATCGCTCCCCGGCTAACCCTCTCCATAAACTGCCCTTCTGTTTCCACCCTATGCACCTGGCTAAGTCCCAGCCCTCGTAAAACTACCCCCTCCACCTTCTCCAGGCCTGTGCCAGGGCAGCTGAAGGGTGCGGGGGAAAATCACAGTCCTGCTGACGGCTGATCTTTAAATTCATGACCACAAACCTCAAATTGGCACTCTTCATGCTTGGCAAACCTACCAACCTTTCCTAGAAAGTTCATTTTCCTATTCTCAGAGACAGCTTTTCCATACTTTCTTCTGTCTCAATAAACTGCCCTGCACTCCTCTGCTCATGTTCTCGGTTCATCCTTCCTTGAGAAACTAGAAGCCACCACACCACATCTACCGGCCTGCCTGCCCTGTGCCTGCGCTCCCTGCCCCCGCCCCTGCGGCCAGTCAGAGGCCAACTACCTTCTGCTTTTGGACTCTGGACTCATCCCCTCCAGCAGGCTTGAGGCCTCCACTCCAGCCAGTAACCGGCTTTTCTCTGCACCAGCGTTCTCTCCCTTTTGCCCTACTATTCTCATTTGCACACAAACATGTTCTAGCAACTGCCTTCATGAGAGAGTAACAGAGACAGAGACAGAGACAGAGAAGGAAAGAAGGGAAAGAGCATCTCTGCATCAGTTGGGGTCCTGGCAGGAAACAGAAGTTGCTCAGATGATTCAACCGACCTTTTCAAAGAAAGGGCTACTTACAAAGTTAAGGGAACGCGCAGAGACAGACCAAGCTCGGCAGGAGTGGTAACTCCTAGTTCAGAAAGGGCCAGGGGAAGAAATAGTATTCTGAGAGCCATGGGGGAGGGGCAGCCCCAAGGACCAGCAGGCACAGGGGTCACAGTTGCTGCCTGGAGACCAGGTGCGGAAGCAGTGGAGGCAGCGAGGGGGAGGGCAGAACACGGACCTCCCTTTCTTCCTGTCTTCAACTCTCCTGCTTTTGCCTCCCCTGCGCTGAACCCATCCTAAAGCATCCTAGCAGGAGAGTCCAGGTGATGCAGTACAAAAAAGTCACTCTCCCAGAGCCCAGGGTGGAACATGGGCAGAGAAGGGATCTTGGATGGGAGATCAACCAGCACACCTTCCCTTGACCTCAAATGTCCTTCCAGCTTCTGCTCTGCTTCTCTGCTAACCTTCACAGCAAAACTTCTTGGAAGAGTTGCCTTCACGTCACATGCCTTCTCCCACCCAACTCATCTAGCTTTTGTCTCCATTATACAGCGTGACAACCTTCCCAATGAAATTCCTCTTCTCAAGGTCACCACGGTTGCCACACCCTCCTTCTTGAAAGATTCTCTCAGCTTCCTAGCCCAAGGAAGCTTTTCCTCTTCCCCTTGGGTGGCTCTTTCTTAGTCTTGCTTGCTGGCCCCTCAGCCTCTACATTGTCTCGCTCCAGAGCCCAGTCTCGGGCCCCTCCCTCTTCTTTGTGTGGACTGTGGCCTTGGTGCTGCTCTCCGGTTGACCAGATGCCTGGGGCTGTCTCATCCTTCATTTCTCAGCTTGGGTGCCACCTCTCTCTTTCCCTACCTGAACTCTCCAGAGCAGCCACTCCCTGCCCTTGTCACTATGTCAGGCTGCCCTGTTTGCTTCTCTCATCAACCTTATCACTATTTGTCAACCTGGTTGGTTTAGGGATTTGTCTCCTTGTTTATACAGGCACTTGTTACCCAGAAGCCTTGCCCATTCCTGTACCACCAGGACTTAGTGCATCGTATTTATACAGTAAGAGCTAAATAAATAGTTGGCAAATTAATGGTTAGGAACTTTGCAAATGCCACCTAACAAGATGAAGTCAATAATTTAAGAACACTGCTTTGCTGTTGCAAGACTGAATTTCTTGACAGGCCCTTAAGTGTTCTACTGGGTCTTTTGAAAGAAACCTCCTTCCGTATTAAATTTATGCTCACATAGATCACACATCGGTGTGAAAGTAATCTGAGCAGAGAATCTGGCTGTATGGATTTGGAACTAAGCAAAGTCCTGTGTTAATGTCATATAATTCTGTAAAGTGAACACTCAGAATGAGGTCACCTCTTTGCCCCCTCCAGTTCTAGCCTCCAGGAAGAAGCAGGAGGAATGGTCAAGGGCCAGTGCTGTGGAATGAGGCAAACCTGGTTTAAATTCCATTTCTAACCCTCATTTACAATGTGACCTCGACCAAGTCAACTTATCTCTCTGAGCCTCAAGGTTCTCCTGCGTAAATTGCCCGGGTAGGGCTGTCAGAGAGATTAAGGGAACAATGCTTACAAAGCTCTCCGCCTCTGAGCCTGGCACATGCTTTAAGGATTCTGTAATAGTACCAATCATTTCCACAGCTATAGTATGATTTTCTGATTCCAGAAGCTTCCCAATGAACACAGCCTGCAAAAGAGAGTGATGAACATGGTTAGGGAGTTGAGTTGAGGGCTGGCAGTTTGTTTCTGGAAGGCTGTTAGGAAGGGGGTGGGAAGTGACAAGAAATTTAAAATATTATAATATCCTTTCCAGGGTCAAAGCATTGAAAAGATGATGGTGCTCATTCCCACAAACATGAATCAAAATCAAAATCAAAATCATAAGACACAAAATCTAGATGTCTGATAAAATGAAAACAGCTTCTTTCTATATTTTCTGATTGCGTAATTCTAGATAAATTCATTGAAGCCAAACTCTTTGTTTTCCCACTTCCCCTCCTGTGTTGCCTGCTTGCAGGTCATCCAGCACACCTCTGATCCCAGGTTCCAGAATTCTTAGGATTTGAGTCCCAAGAGATACTTCCCACGCCTGTAATATAATTAATGATGACGCTAATGCATTCATTTCTCTTGTCCCATCACTGTTGAGTTCTTCAGAGTTCTCTGACCTATATTAGCTTGTTTGAATTCCACATTTCCTGGATGTGGTGGGTAGCTCCATGGGTTTAAATCCAGGGAAATTAGGTGACTGTCGGGGGTCACCCCCACATTCACAGAATAACCAGAAATGTAGCCTCAGTCCCTGGACCTATCATCTCACAAACTAAACGACCTCCAAATTATCCTTTGCCCAGAGACCAACCACTTATTTTTATTCACACAATCCAACTCACCACTCAGGACTTGGGTGCTGCCCATCCTGGAAGACCTCCCTCACCTCCTGACCAGCCCAGCTCCCTTCTCCCAAGCTGCCAAAGTCCTCAGTCCTTGCCCCCAGCATCGTGAGACATCCCCGCCTTGAGACACTTTGTTTCCTCCTCTGCCTCCGGCACTGGACCAGCCACAGCCCTCACTCATAGCCCAGTGCTCCAAAAGGTTGGTGGTTCGTTGTTGAATTAAATGAGCCAATTTTTAAAAAATGAGCTAATTTAATTAATACAAAGATCCTCCTCAAGCTGGATTTAATATCCTGGGAGGACTTATTTTACTGGAAATGAGTCAGCACTAACCTAGTCCCAGGCAGAAGGCAAAGTACTTGAAAAGGTTTCCTTGTGCCACCTCCACCCCATAAACACAACACTCACCCTGAAGCTGTGGGCCCCCAAATGCCACCATTTGAGAAGCGTTATTGTCTTTTTCTACTGACATTCTAAGGCCCCTAGATGGGACTAGAGTGAGGCAGATGGGTGGCTGAGTGCCTAGGAGGGGAGGGGGCTACTGAAAGATACTAGTTCTTACAATTATTTACAGACCTGCAACCATCAGCCCCCTTTTATGGAGGCTGAAATGTAGCGAACATACCTCTCTTCTCTGTGCCCCGGGCATCTGAGAGGGCTTTAGGGCTCAGAAACGTAAAATGAGGTCACATTTCTGTTTACTAGCTCAGTTATGGGGACTTGAAATGCTCACCCTCCTTAATCAGTCTTCAGCCAGGCTCTGTCCCCGAGGATGACCAGGCCTTCTCTTTGGGAGCCAAGCCTGTTGCATAAGCCTGCTGGCTCAGAGATGTGCGTTGGCCAGCCCTAGGTGCCAGGTGCCTGGACCACCTGGTCGAATAGGGCTCCAATCCACCCCTAGACACTCTCATCTCACAGCTAAGATCAGAGGGCAGGTTTAGCAATTCTTTAGAAGGCTCAGAGAAAAGGTGCTTGTTTTTAGCTAACATATACTCGCACTGTCTTGAGCACTTTAACTGCATTGCCCGGGATCCTCACCCCGGCTAAGAGGGGAGGGCAATTAACAATTAATGCCTAGTTCTACAAAGAAACTGAAGTTGAGGAAGATGACTGCACCTCTTCGGCTGCTCCTTCTGGGTCTCCTTGCTTGGTGTCCTTCATCTCTAAGCCGAGAGGCCTGGGGCAGTCCACAACTTTGGGTTCACCCAGACATCCCATCCAGAAGTTGACCTTGCCCCGACCTCCAGCTTCCACCTGCCTCTCTGCATATCCATGTGCATTTCTAACAGACAAACTCTGCCCTCAACTTGCTGCTCCCACAGCCTCCCCCATCTATCCCTCTGCCACTTGCTCAGCC
Organism: Camelus dromedarius; assembly: GCF_036321535.1. Lineage (NCBI taxonomy): Eukaryota > Metazoa > Chordata > Mammalia > Artiodactyla > Camelidae > Camelus > Camelus dromedarius. The sequence continues at coordinate 48,775,134 of NC_087451.1, forward strand.
AAAAACATTGGCATCATTCTCAATTCTTCTTTCTTCACCCCCCCACACATCCAGTGCAATCCTGTCAGCTACACTTAAAAGATATATATACACACACTATATATATGAAAAAATATATATATTCATACACACCAATATGACATGATAAAAGAAAAATCTGATAAGTTGGGTTTCTTTAAAATTCAAAACTTTGGCACTTTCAAAGACACCATTAAGAAAGTGTGAAAAGACAAGCCACAGATTGGGAGAAAATTCTTGCATTTAATTTCACAGCCTCCCCCAAATCTACTAGAACTACTATAAAGGGATGTTCTTTCTCTCCAGGAGAGGGGACAACAGCTACAAAATCTTGGAGGCGAGTCAGGTTATGGACCAGCAGTGAAGGATCCTGGGAAGCTGAGATGCTAGCAACCAAACAAAAAACGAGGCAATAATGCACTCCAGAGAAAACAAACTGGTACAGGGAAGGAAAAGTAATCATAGTTTTCCACTGTTCAGTTCAGCTGTGATTAGCATGTCCACAGTCATAAGATGTAAATACTGAATGCTGATCCAGGCAAAATGAGAATATAATGGTCCTCAGAGGATGAGCAGAGGGTGCTGTGTGGTTGGTGGCGGGGAGGCAGGGGAAGGTTAGAAGATTCGATCCTTATTTTGCACAGTGTAAAGTCAGTAAATAATTCCAAAACTGAAAAATCATGCAGTAGTCCTACAAGATTGTCAGTTCAATCTGTCGAGAGAAAAATCCAGTTAAAAGAGGTAAAATATCCACTGAGGGAGCATGGGCCGTGGCTGGGAACCTGTTTTTCATATCCACTCTCAATCACTTGACTTGGAGCAAGCACAGCTTTTTACAATTAAAAATTCTTGGGCAGATTCTTGCACCTTGCCCAGACCCACCAATTGGAAGCCTCTGAGGATAGTGCCTAAGGATCTGCATTTTAAAGGTCCTCAGGGAAAAAAAACCTCTAAAAACACGTCTGCGGGGAGCCGCATTGTTGAAGATGCAAATCAGAAGTGTCTCTCCTTCAGGTTTTCATGGCTAAAGGGTCTTGGAGGAGTTTGGCTCAGAACGCAAGAATAGTCACCCAAAGATGAGAGTTTTTTTAAAATCCACTTTTTAAAAAATTTTGTCTTTTTTTTTTTTTTTTTTTTTTGAATGGAGGTACTGGGGATTGAGCCCAGGACCTTGTGCATGCTAAGCATGCACTCCACCAATGAGCTATTTATTACCCTCCCACCCCAAAGATGGCTTTGAATCTCCTTCTCTTACAAAACAGGGACCTTTTCTGTCTCTGCCATTAACTTTCTAAACAAGATTTCTCAGTTCCAAAGAGTTCTGAGAGATGGTCAAAGCCACTATGTGTCCCTGGGATTAGGGCAAGAGAACATTGGCTACAAGTCCAGGGCTGTCTGCCTTTTCTCTTCATTCATTCATCATACATTCCACAGATGTATATACTAAGGATTTAGCAGGTTTCAAGTTCAGCACAAGGACTAGGGCCACTGTGTTGGTAGGGATAGGCATGGTCCCTGCCCTCGTGGAGGTGACATCCCAGTGGGGGAAGATAGGTCATAACTAAGGAAACAATAAGGCACCAGGATAACTTCAGATACTGAGAAGTGTTTTGGAGAAAACAGGACATGATGGTTTGGTAGGTTTATGTGGAGGTAAATTCAGACAGGGTTGTCTAAGCAGGTAGCGTTTGATCTGAGCCTTGGATGGTGAGGGACCACCACGTGGAGATAGGGGGTCCAAGGGTGTGCGGGCAGAGGGAACAGCACACATGCGGTTCCCGAGGACAGAAACCGGCTGGGTGTGTGGGGACCTCTCAGGGGGCCAGAAGACAGGACATGGTAGGATTTAACCCGAGCGCCATGGGCAGCCATGGGAGAGGGGCTGAGAGCAGGTAAAAGGCACTGTCCTAGAGCTTGGCTGCCCCAGAGGCCAGAGTTGTTTAGAAGGAAAATCAGAGCCCTCCGAACAGGAACAGGAACAGGAGAGCAGTCAGAAGGCTGAAGATGTTGACCGTGCCAGAAGAGATGGTCACTTTGAGAGACCGAATATAGTAACGGACAGGGGCCAGGACACATATAAAAATAGAACTCTGACCCACAACCTGCAGCAAACAGCCCAGGAAGCCAAACCACAGCCCCTGCAGCAATCTGGCCCCATGCAGCCAGGACTTGACCAGTAACTGCCAGCTTCCCTTGTTTTGTCCCTGCTTCCTACGTAGGACCACCCGGTGAAAACCAAATGTGCTCCCCTAATAATCACAAGCCCCACTTCTCACGCGCCCCCCTCGAGCTTCCCCTGCCAACGGTCTCCAGTAGGGGTACACCTGAAGGAAGCCTTCCCTCTTTGCACTCTAAAGCATCCCCACCTGCCTGCCTTTGAGGCTCTGCCAAAAGCAAGTGACAGTGACTGACTCCCTGGGAAAAGCTCCAAATAAGTCACCCTTGCCTGTTCTCATTTGGATGGTCTTCAGTTATTTCCCAACTTTGGACTAGGGGCGGCAAGAGTGACAGAGACAAACGGGCAATATGAGGTCTATTCTGGAGATAGAACAGGATGACCTTGCTGATGGGTTGGAAGAGAGGGTTGCAGGGAAGGAAAGAAGGAAATCAAGGAGATGCCTAGGTGTCCAGCCTGGGCAACTGGATGGATGAAGGTACTGTGTACTGAGATGAGGGCTGGACAAGGAGCAGGATGGTGGGGGTGGGAAAAAGTCAGAAATTCAGTTTTTGCCAGGTTGAGACAGAGATGCCTGCTAGATGGAGGTAGTTCTATACCTGAGCCTGTGCTCGGAGGGGACCATGCGGGAGAGAAGATATGGGAGTGGACCCCACAAAGATGGTTTTTACAGCCCAGGAGCAGGGATGAAATCATGGTGAGAGAGCATGTAAATAGAGAAGAGACCAGGAAGCAGGAGTGAGCCCTGGAAACTCCCACAGTCGGAGGCGGGTGCAGGATGGGGAGTCATCAGCGGAGACTAAGAGGAGCTGCCCGGGAAGATGCAGAAGCGTGCTGCCCCAGAGTGAAGCCCGCACTCCTCCACTGGGTATGGGCTGCCCTGGGCCATCTGCAGCGCCCTCCTGGGCAATCTCATCTCATCCTGCCATCTTCTTTGGACCAATTTCAGTATTTCCCCAAATGCAGACTGTTGTTTCAGATCTTTGCACAGGCTGCTCCCTCTCTGGGGTTTCCAAAGTAATGGAAACTCATTATCAATAATTCAAACACAATGGAAATGAGTGACATGGAAAGTAAAAGCTGCCTGTTACCCCTCATCAATAAACATTTGGGCTGTATCCTACCAGATGTGTTTTCTGTGCACCTACTAGTGCCCTCTCTCTAACACACACATACACGTCATCTCCCTACCCCCTTCAAATAGGAAATGTCTACTTTAAAACTTGCTTTTTTATCTTAATACATCACAGACTCTTCCCATGTCAGTACCTAGAGAGATGCCTCATTCTTTAAAACAGAATTTTAGAACTTCATTGTATGGATTGATGACAGTTTTTTTAAACTAGTCCCCATTAATGAAGCTTTTCCCACCCACCCACCCCCGCACTTTCTTTTTTGCAATTATAATGCTGCAGTGCTCTACACTGTACAGTCTGTACAAACCCATGCCCTTGGATGAGCAAATTCCTAGACATAGGATTGTGAGGTCAAAAGATGTGAGTACTTTTCATTCAATAGATGTTACCAAACTACTCTCCAAAGGGCTCATGACAACATTTGCCAACAAACATGAGTGAAATTCCTTGTTTACCTACATTCTTGCCAAGACTGAGTATTTCAATCATTTTGACTTAGTCAACTCTGATAGAAAGATTATACTGTATTATTGTGTTACTTTGCATTTCTTAAGCTAGAAATAAGGTTTCTCCTAGTTTTTCATGTTCTTTGCCCATTTTTCTGTGGGCTGTTTTTCCCCTTTTGATTTGTAAGCATTCTTGGTATATTAGAAAAATCAGCTGCCTTTGTTATACAGGTGCTGCAAATATTCTTTATTGACTTGTTTCACTTTATTTCATCTTCATTTTTGTCTTACAAAGGTTTAGAACTTTATGTGATCATAGGTAGTAACCTTTTTTATTTTTTTCAAATTTTGTGCATCATGCTTCTAAAGGCCTTCACTCTTCCAAAATTATTTTCTAAAACTGTCGTCTTTTTTCTAGAATTTTATTGATTTTGTTTTCTAACATGTAAACATCTTGGAACCATCTGGACTTATTTTGATGTTGAGAGATAAAGATCCAGTTTCTCTTAGTAAATATTTATTGAGGGAATAAGTGAGATATTCTGCAGTCCTAAGTAAAGTTGTTGGCCTCCTAAGAGTTTAGATGAGATGATTGATAAAGTTGTTTGTTCACTTAACAAACACTGATTGCTGATGTGGTGGAATGCTGACTGTTACAGCTAAGGGAGGAGACAGACGTTAACCAGATACCACACACGAATGGAAAACTTGCAAAGGAGACATGTGCCCTGGGAGGGCATAGAATAAAGAAATCTGTCCTAGCTTGGGGGTTTCCAGGAAGATGCCACTGGTTAGGGAAGCTTCCTGGGACATGCTTTCAGGATCAGCATGTGGGAGAGTGAAGGTAACAGAAATCGACAGAGAGAGAAAACTGTATTGTAGTTAACAGCAAAGGTCTCAGCCAATCCCACAGGGAGCTTGGGAGTGGAAATGACCCTCAGAAATGCTCTGATTGGAAGCAAGGGGTTTTGGCCTTCATTACCCATCCCCCCTCCTCCAGTGCCCCAGGCAATGGATGTAGGCTGCCCACCATGCAGCTCTTTGCAGCCCAGGCATTTCCAGAGAGAGACTCCTCTGTGAGTGTCAGCCTCCAACCCTCCCAGTAGCTGGGGAATGAGGGCTCCAGTCCTGAAAGGGACTTTTGGGTGACACACCACTGTATCCACTACCCAAGTCTTCTCTAAAGAAGTCACAGTGGACCTCAAGTACTGATGGGTGACAACTAGGCACAGAGAATGGGGCCTTTTTCTAGGGGCAACCTGCTTTCTCTAGCACAAGAGCCAGGGTAAGCCACTGTATGACGCAGGCAGGGAGACCAGTTAGGAGGCTATTAGATGAACAGCTTCATATAATACATTAAATTCTGGATCCGAACACATAAAAAATTAGGAAAACAGAAAAGCCAAGTCTCCTGACAGCCCCAGCCCTCAGAGACTCAGAGACAGCGACCATTAATGTTTTAAAGTATTTCTCTTCCATCTTCTCTCATTATTTTATTAAAAAGCTAGGATTTTACTATAGATGTGATTTGCTTTTCTGTTTTTTCCTACAAAGTTTTTCTTGTGCTTTATTGTTTCTAATCATGAAACAGTACCTGCCAGTTACACGGAACTCAGAAAGTAGAGACCAATTTTTTTTAAACTAAAAACACCAACAAGCTCCTTCCCAGCTTGGTCCAGTGTTGTCAGCGTCAATATTCTTTGTTGCATATACGGAGCTGGCTTTTTTTAAAGAATGAGTCTTTAAGCATCACTGATCCGGATAGACTTAGATTTCACTCTGGGAAGCTAAGTGGCTGCCTCTCCCTCTGTTGTATCTTAGGAAGACTCTGAAAAGTGAGTTTAGATGGCAGTGAGGTGTGCTAGCCAAAATGAGTTCCAGACAGACAGACAGACAGACAGACAAAGGGGCACTATCCCCCGTCTTCGTGTTAAAAGTTTTGCTGCCCAAGCCCAAGCTACAAGTATAGTAGAGGGTGAGCTCCCTGAGATGGGGAGCATTCAAACAGCAGTTAGATGGCCCCTCATCAGGAATGCCTTAACAAGTTTCCCAGGAAGTGCTGGATTAGATAGCCTTTGTGCATCCCCTAACTCAGTGATCTGATGATTCCAGTGGGAGAAGAGTCTGGAACAAAAGGAGGCTTAGGAAACACCAAGCCCATGAGGTCCTAGGGGATGAAGGCAGGGGACGCAGAGCAGGTGTAAGAGGGACTGACTCACGCACCAGTAAAGCTGTGCAGAGCTGGGGCAGAGGGGACCCTCTGGGTGAGGCCCAAGGATCTGGGGCCGTTGGTGGGGTTAGCACAGACTCCGGCAGCTGGAGCTGGGCAGGCAGGGTTGGCCAGGGAGGGTTCAGCTGGGTTGAAGGAGGGACCAGAGGCACTATCAGTCAGTTGCCCGGAGGTGGAGTCCTGGGAAACTAGACAAAAGCAGTTGCCCACTGGCCCCCATACCATGAACTTGCCACGTTATGTCGCTCTCTGCTCTGTGACTGCAAGCAATTGACAAGATTTTACCAAGTTGGAAATGTCACGCAAAACCTCTTAAGGCCACCTCCACCTCCCACCTCCACAGCAGAACACAGTCCTTGAACTATCCAAGTGCCGTTGTTCTAGAATGAAGACCAAGAGCCTTTGTGTGGCCTTTAGGCCCTGCGCGATCTGGCCCCTGTCCACTCCCTAGTCTTGAGATACTCTCTCGAATGCCCTGTTTCCTTCAGATACCCTTGTGTCTGTCCAGCCCTAGAAGGCATGATGCCCCTTCCCTCTCCATTATGATGTTTTTGCTGAGATAACATCCACCTCATTCAGCTCCACAACCAGGCCCTTCACTGGATAACCCCACCTATTCTAAAGAGCTGAGCTCAGATGTCACCTCCTCCAGGAAGCCCTTCTGGATATCCCAGGCAAGACCAAACTCCTTTCTTATAGGCCAGAGTGCTTGTCCTTCATAGCACCTACTACAGTTGTACTTAAATGATTGTGTCATTTAACCTCTGAATCCTCTGCTTGACAGTCAGTTCTGTGAAGGTGGGGCTGTAGCCATCTTGCTCACCAGCAGACCCCCGGCATGTAGCCCAGAGCCTGACACAGAGCATGCACTAAGGGCATATTGATTGAAAGAGAAAGGAAGGAAGGAAGGAAGGAAGCAAGGAAAGAAGGAAGGAGAAGTTCCATCCCTGAAAAACAGAGCATTCTTAGTAATAATAAAAGATGATAGAACATGAAACATGTTAATAAAATCAGACACATAAACAGAGGCCCATATGTCAAGGTTCTATTTGTTCTGTGACAGCATAAAACCGGCACATTTTTCATCAAGATGGAAACAACAAACAAACACAAAACCATGTGCATCCTCCCCTGGTAAGACCTTCTGCCACTTCATCAGAGTGAGCCTCTTTGTGAATTCAGTCCAGGCAGGAGGAGCAGGTGGGCCCCCAGTACACACAGCCCTGGTCTGGGTCCAGGAGTTGGGACCCAGAAGACAAGCTGGGGGTCAAGAACCAAAGGCAAGGAGATGAGATGGAGATGAGCTATCTCACCTATGCCAAGTGCGGGACTCAGTAGTTGGCTTGTTTAATCCTCCCAGTAAGTCTGTGAAGTAGGAACTGTTATCCCCATTTTATAGATGAGGAAATTGAGGACTGTGACTCATGTCACACAGTTCCCTACCCACAGTTCTAGGTATACAACTACAATCTTTACCCAGATCCACCTGCCCCCAACAACCACACTCTTTTCTCCCTGTAGCTTCTCTGAACAAGAGGCAGAGGCACCAACAGCAGCTTGGGTACAGAACTGAGGCTCTGGAAGTCCGGGCACTGATGGGCAACAGCTGCTGGCTTTGTCTGTCTGACAGCCCTCCTCCTTTCTGCCAATGTACCACCCTCTTCTGGAGGAAATTCATTCTCTGAGGTTCTGGGGAGCTGACCCTCCCCTTTTCTCACCCCAGCTCCCACAGGTAGACATACACCCAATAGAATACCCATTCCCACATGCACGGCTAGTGGGTCCCAACCAGGCACATCATTAGGCAGGGCCAATCAGAGGCCTTCCCTGGAGTTTTGTGCTCTACAGGGAAAGATGGTCTTTCCCACAGAGGTGCTAAGTGAGTAGGAAACAGAACTGGGGCAGCCATGGAACATCTTTTCTGCCACATGAAGGTCAGCTGGGGACTCAAAAAAAAGAGCAGCAGAAAAGACATAGTGTGCCCTAAGACCTTGTTTGAGCCTTGCCTGAACTGCCCTTGGGCTTCCCAGACACACAAGTTAACCGAGTCTCTTTTTCACTTAAGCTGGAGCAAAGTAGGTCCACCAAGATGGAGATGAGAGGGTTGACCAGGAGCTTAGTGAAGCCTGGAACCAACCAAGCAGGATGGAAGGGGACAGGGAGGGGAGGGAAACAGAGCCTTCGCACTTGATTTGGTGCCATCCTTGTCACCCACCTACCCAGCAGCCTGCCATGTGACTTTGTACCCGCGGTGTACTTCTCTGATCTCAGGCCTGCCATCTGCAGAGGGATGTACTCATTTGCAAAACCACACCAGAGACTTCTTGTTCCTGGGAAACTGCAGAGAAATGGGAAATATTCCAGTGAAATACAAATATAAAGAGATCTTTCCCAGGCTGGAGAGGGAGGAGGGACCACACATTCTCTGAGGACCTAGTGTGTGTCAGGCACAACCACTTGGGGCCTTATCTGCTTAATTGTAAGCTACTAAACTGAAGGTAAGCACACAGTGCTCGAAATTCAATGTAGGTCATTCAGTCAAAAGGGAAGTATTTTTGGAATGAACTAAACACTTATCCCAATTAATCCACACAAGAGTCCAAGGAGAGGAGCATTAGAGACAAGGAAACTCTCTCTCTCCAAGAGAGTCAGAAACTCCCTCAAAGCCACAGACTTGGTAAGTGGTGAGGCAGAAGTCAGTGTACATCTTTCAGGCCTGAGAACTTGCATTTACCATCACCCTACACTGACAGGAAAGATCACCTCTAGGATGGGCCCGCAAAGGGGCCTCCAGGAACCTGAAACAGAGCAGTTGGAAAGAACAGGTTGAATTCTATGACTTACATAAATCAGATTGAGAACATCAGACCATGAAGGCTGTGTAACTGCTAAGCTGGAGGAGAAAGTCACACCATGGGTGGGGGGCACACCAGCAACCAGTCAGGACCAAGGAGGCTACTGGGAGGAGGTGGAGAGAAGCCAGTGTTGAAACACAGAGTAATCGCAGGGAAAGGCTCAGCACGAAGGGTTTATCTGAAAGTGCCGGCCTTGAGGATGGAGAAAGAAGCCAAGAGATGGTTGTGGTCTGGAGGGCCTGAGAGTGCCAGAGGAGTGAGTGTCTCCGCCTGGGGCAGAGGAAACAATGCAAGAGGGACAGCAGGAGAGACTTAGGGTAGACTAGGGGAAGCTTCCTTCAGGGCAAGAGAGAGGGAGCAGTGGGCTGGGTGGATGAGAAGAGTTACAGATGGGAAAGACAGCTGGTTCAACATAAGAGATCGAGGCTCTGGGGTCAGCCAGCTTGGGTTGGAATCCCAGCTCAGCCTGTCCTGTCACTAACTGTGTGACCCTGCGGTACCTCCTTCTGAGCTTCTGTTGGCACCTGGAATCAGAACAATCCTTTATCAAGCCTGGCATAGAAGTGGTACGGTATAACAGGAGAACAACAAATAGAAGAACAGAAACCTTAAGTCCTGGGGTTTGCCCAGGGAAGGGGAGTAGTCTCTCCTATTCCTTTGCCTTCCCCTCAGGGGGGCTGGGCTTGGGGACACCTTTCCCTCTGCAGAGATCCCTAGAGGGGAAAGTAGGAGAAGGGGGTCCAAAGCCCTGTGCTTTACCCTTGAGCCTTGTCTCAAACACTTATCTGAGACTTTTGAAACTTTTTCTTAAGTGAAAAGAAATACAAACTTCAAAGCTTCCCCGTTCCCTGTGTTGGGGAAGGAAACATCTTAAATTAGCCTTTGGAGCACAGGCCACTCTTGTTTTGGAAGAAACACTTCTGTGGGCCTTGGCTGACCTAGGGTTAGACCAGATCTTACTCTGAAGTGGACCAGGACTGCCACAAAGGGCTGCCTTGAATGTGTGCAGATGAGAACTTTTCCTAAATGGTTATCTTTGGGAGCAAGACCTCTACAAACACCTCACTTGGTATATAGGTACGGACTGCCCTGCTTTGACAATTGTTTGCTCTTCGGAGAAGAGTATGTGTGTACGTGCAAGCACGTGAGTGTGTGTGTGTCCGGGGGGGTGTGTTTTCTAAGCTGTTCAGTTTATCGATCAGGACTCCTTTAGTTGCAAGGGACCTGATTCATATTAGCTTTAGACGAAAAAGAAACATAGTGGCTCATGTAACAAGAAATTCAAGGGATTTAGGCATGGCTGGATCTAACAGTGTAAGGGGACCCTATGTCTCTCTGCCTCTCAGATCCACTTGCCTCTGCTTGATTTCATTCCCTGACAGGCTCTTACTCAGCAGTGGTAAGATGTCTCTCAGCAGCTCTGGGCTTACATGTTCTTAGAAGTTTTCATTCCAGAGAGAAAGACCCTCCATTTCAGAGTCCATGAAAAAAATTCCAAAAAGATGTAAACTCGTGGTGTTTAATATAGAGAGATAGAGAGAGTGTGTCCCCCGACCACACTGAGCACACCAAGGGCAGAGATCCTGGCTTCTAAATGCAACTCTACACTAAATGTAATTAGAAATCCATAGAGAAAATGGCTCCTTCAAGGCCAAAAGTACAAGATGGGAAAGTACAAATGAACCTAAAACACCTTATTAAACCAGAAAGCAAGGAGGCACTTAAAGAATGAAGGGGACATGTCAAAAGGACACAGAAGCTAGCCAGAAGGAGCTCTCAGGAGCCACATCTGGAACAATTTGGGCATCAAAATAAATCATGAGGGAAAGAGATTATAACCCATTGGATTAAACGGGAAGCAACTGAGTCCATACTGATATAAATAAGTAAGTAAACAAATAAATTGAATGCTTAATGAGAAGTAGGTACTTATATTGCCTCAAAGTAAATCCCCACAAAATACTTATTAATTACAAAGTGGAAAGGAGTACCTTCACAGTGGAGAAGCCTGGCTGACGTCACCCTAATCAAGTGAAAAATGAACATCACCAGCAATGAGACAAGCCAAAATTGCACCTCCTAATAGGATGCCATGAAAAGGACACAACTGCATTTCTGTAATATTCCTGCCAAAGATGCTTAATCTGAATCTAATCATAAGGAAACATCAGAGAAACCTAAACTGAGGAACATTCTACAAAACAACTGGCTGAACAACTGGCTGGTAATCTTCATGGGGGTCAAAGTCGTGATAGTCAAGGAAAGATCAAGGAACTGTTCCAGACTGAAGGAGACGAAAGAGTCACAAGTAAATGCAAAGTGTGATTCTGAACCAATCCTCTCGTTATGAAGGATATTATTGGGACAGCTGGTGAAACTTGAACAGGATCTGAGCATTCAATGGTAGTAATGTGTCAGTATTCATTTCCTGATTTTGAGAGCTGATGTAGTGAGAATGTCCTTAATCATTAAGAAATACACACTGAAGTACAGATGGAAGTGATAGGGCACCATGTCATCAACTTACTCTCAAATGGTTCAGGAACCAAAAAAAAATTCTTTGTTCTGAACTTACATTTCTATAAATCTACAAATTTTTTAAAATTTTATTTTATATATCCCCAAAAGGATTGTGACTGGCCCTGTGTGGGTCACATATCTACTCTAGACCAATGGCTGTGTCCAAACACTTGAGATTCTCTGATTGGCCAGTGTGAGTGATGTGTCCACTCCTGAGACAGGGAACTTGGTGGGCAGTTGGAGTGACAGCCCACCAGGATCAGATGGACAGAAAAACACTAGTTTCCTCAAGGAGGGGATTCAGGACAGACAAAAAAAGTAACAGCTGTCTACAGCTGGTTACACTATTCAGGTTACACTATTATTAACTTTTGGAAAATAATTTAGTCATTTAAGAGTGCATAAACTTTGACTCAGTAATTCCACTTCTTAGTAATCTATTTTAAGAAAGTAATCTATTTTAAGAATGTAATATGGAGTGGAAGCTTTATATATTCAAAGGTGCTGGGTCCAGTGTTACTTAGGATAGTAGAAAACTACAAGCCACCTATGGTCCCAGTGTGGGAAAAAGGCTAAGGAATGTTGGGGCATAACTGGACAGCTGACCAGCTCTGAGCCACTGGCACACAATCAGTGGGACTCTGGCTGTCCTAACCATAGGTCTCCACATTTCCCCCTTCAGGTGAGACCATCTCAGTCTACCCAACTTGTCTGAGCATCACTCAGCACCTCCCAGCATGAGCTGCTGTCCCCTCTTACTCCTCTCACCTCCCCCACTGCCTTGCCCAGGTCCAGGGCCTGTCTAGGTTAGATAGAGGGCAGGGTGCCAGGGATGTGGGCCCTCTGTGGTCAGCCTCTCAGGCTAGAGCCTGGTGTCTGTGACCATGACATGAAAATAAGATATTATCATTATAATCATGATAATGATAATGATTATGATGAGTGTAAAACATACCAAACACTGCTCTAAGGGCTTTTGATGTGCTCATGTGTTCAACCTTCACGCTGTCTCTACAAAGTAGGTACTGTTATTTTCCCCTATTTTCAGATGAGGAAACCAAGGCACCACATCACTGGAAAGAAGCCTAGCTTTTTGCAGACGCATATAGACCACTACATGAGCTCCTCCTCTAGAAAGTTCTCCCAGACTGACTCAACTCTTCTCTCTAATCTTCTGACACCTTTTTGACCCATCTTTTCAATACCAAACATTTATTGAGGGCAAGTTGACCAGGCACTGTCATAGCTACTTGGATACAGAAGTGAAACATAACAGATTCTGGCTTTAAGGGCTCATAGTCTAACAGGGGAAATGGACATGAAGACAATAATACAGTCCAGGAGCTGCTGGAACTTGGGATTTGGACAAAGGGCTGTGGAAGGACACTCAGCCTGCCTTAGAACCTGGAAAGGCATAAACAAGGAGGACCTGACTTTGCCGGGTACTGAGAAGAGAAGGACTTTGCTAGAAGAGGCACCATGTGGGTTATGGTGTTATGGAGTGAATGTCTGTGTCCACCCCCACAACCAAGAAAATTTGTATGTTAAAACCCTACCTCATCATGTGCTGGTGTTAGGAGGTAGGACAGTCGGAAGGTAACCAGGATTAGAAGAGGCCATGAGGGCAGAGTCCTCACAAATAGGATCAGTGCCTCTGTTCTACACAGGTGAGGATACAACAGGATGACGGTCCCCTGGAAACAGGAAATAGGTCCTTCCAGACACTAAGTCTGCCAACAGCTTAATCTTGGATTTCTCAGCCTTCAGAATTATGAGAAATAAATGTTTGTGGTAGAGCACATACTTAGCATGCACAAGGTCCTGGGTTCAATCTCCAGTACCTCCATTAAAATAACTAAAGAAAAAAATAAATAAACTTAATTACCACCCAATACAGAAAGAAAGAAGAAAGAAAGAAAAGAAAGGAAAGAAGGAAAGAAAGGAAAGAAAGAAAGAAAGAAAGAAAGAAAGAAAGAAAGAAAGAAAGAAAGAAAGAAAGAAAGAAAGAAAGAAAGAAAGAAAGAGTGAGTTTGCTGTTTAAGCCACCTAATCCATGGTCTTTTTGTTACAGTAGCCCAAATGGCATATGGCACTGTGCCGAAAGCTTGCTGATTCTTTAGTACCATCTCGAGAGGGTTGGTTGAGTCAACGAAGTCCAAAGGAATGTCCAAAGTAGTTTATACTGGATTTTATTTGATACAAAAAAATCCTCACCTTGGGCCTGAAAGGCTCTTTTGTGCCATAAGAAATTGGGGTGATTTGGAGGAAAACGTCTGTGGAGAATGCCCCACATGCAATTCTTTTTTGTTTGCTCACAGGTTCCACAGGAGGAGAGACAGTGACTGTGCAGCAATCTGATTTCTTGTGCAGTAGGTAGTTGGGAAGGGCTGGATCACAGTGGAGATGGGCTGCAGTGGAGAGGACAGTGGAAAAGAGAATCCTAAGATCCTCACTTAGGAGCTGAGAAATCCTGGGGGCCATACTCAAAGTCTTGCATCCTCAGCTCCCTCATCTGTAAAATTGGGATAAGTATCTTTCTAGTAAGGTGGTGGGGCAAATTGAATGAATGAATGGACAAGTGAGAGAACAGACACAAGCCCCCAGTACGAAGATAACTGCTGCACAGTCAACGCTCTGCAAGCATCGGGTCCTCCCAGCCGCCCTGCTTCCAGACCACAAGGTGCATGCTGCAGGGACTAGTCTAGCCTTGTAGGAGGAGGGGTTGGCCCACAAGCCCACTCATCTGCCCTGCACTTCTAAGATTTAAGATCCCCAGCATTCCCAAATCACAGGAGAAAGACTTAGAGAGACTGGGCAGTTAGCATTCCTGCTCAGGGCCCCAGAGAACCAGCTGGCTTCCAATCCAGCTTGGCTCAGCTCTGTGGGACTTTCTCAACCACTGCTCCTGCGTTTCCTCTCTTCCTGCTCCAAGCTTTGCTTCCCCTTCACCTCTGCCCTTTTTGGCTCTGGCCACAGCTTGGACAATGAGGAAGGCTAAAGGCTGGACCCAATTACAGATGGGCAACTGGTATTTTTTCTGATGTTTCTGTTCTCTGTCATGGGATTTGTTTCTTTCACCACCATCATTTTATCCTCTAAGCCTATTGCAGGGCTTTCCAGGAAACTGGATGACCAATTTGGGGAGGCAGAGAGTATGCCAGGCATAACTCACTGAGGACGATTTATGTGTGAGACTCAGTCAAAAAGATTAACATCCATAGGGGAAAAGTGAACCTCCCCCACCTCGCATCACACACAAAAATGAATTCAAGATGGATCACAGATCTACCTGTAAAAGCTAAAACTATAATGTTTATAGAAGAAAAAGTAGGAGAATATCTTCTTGATCTTGGGATAGGCAAAGTTTTTTTTTAGGCAGGACAATGAAGCATTAACCATTTTTAAAATTGAAAAATTTGTCATGGTTAAAATTTGAAACATCAAAAGACACACTTAGGAAAGTAAAAAGACACATCACAGACTAGGGGAAAACAGTCACAACAGATAAATCTGACAAAGGGCTCGTATCCAGAACACATAAAGAACTCCTACAAATCAATTTTTTTTTTAAAGATAAACAGAAGAGTTAAACAGATATTTCTCAAAAGAGGATACATGAATGGCCAGTAAGCAAATGAAAAGGGTGCTGGCGTCTTTAGTCATCAGGGAAATGCAAATTAAAACCATGATGAGTTGCCACTTCATATCCTTGAGAATGACTCAAAGGAAAAAGACTAACAATTCCAGGTTTGGGGTAGATGGAATACTACTCAGCAATACAAAGGAATGAATTACAGGGTGGGAAGGGATAAATTAGGAGCTTGAGATTTGCAGATGCACACCACTATGTGTAAAATAGGTAAACAACAAGTTTCTTCCGTACAGCACAGGAAACTATATTCAATATCTTACAGTCACCTATAATGAAAAAGAACATGAAAAGGAATATATGTATGTGTATATATGACTGAAACATTATGCTATACACCAGAAATTGACACCACATTGTAAACTGTTTATACCTCAATAAAAAATAAATAAATAAAAGGAATGAATCACAGACAGATGTGATTACATGGGTGAATCTCCCAAGCATTTTGTGGTGAGTAAAAGAAGTCTTACGCAAGAGTACACTCTGTATAAATCCACTCCATTTACATGAAGTTCCAGAACAGGGAAAATGAATCTCTTCATGATAGAAATCAGAGCAATGACTGCCTCTGGGGAGTAGGATACTGACTGAAAAAGGGCACCTGGGAACTTTCTGGGGTGATAGAAATGTTCTATACCTTGATTTGCAGGATGGTTGCATTGGATGGTGCTTTAAAAAATCTGTAGTGTTTTACTGTATGAAAAATAAACCTCTATAAAAATATAGAAAAGTTTAAAAAGTTTTAAAGACCCCCCCGAGACACATAAATGGAGCGATGCCTCAGTTATGCAGTGTCCAACTATTTGCAGTTCAGTTGACCCTTGAACAACATGGGTCCACTTATACTCGGATTTTGTTCAACAAAAACGCTACCCGTATTTTCACTTTACAGATTTTTTGGCTGGAGGGAGGAGGTAGTTAGGTTTATTTATGTATTTTATCTTTTTAATGGAGATACTGGGGGTTGCACCCAGGACCTTGTGCATGCTAAGCATGTGCTTTGCCACTGAACTATACCCTGCCCCCAGCTTTACTAATCTTTAAATTAACTAGGTGTAGGGAAAAGTTTGTGTTCAATTTGTTTGGTTAGAGATCACAATATATGGAATCAAAAGAACTAGGGCTTGAGTCTGACTCTATCCAGACTGTTCCAGCTTCTGGCCTTTGGGTGAGTCATTTATCAGTTCCTTTGTTTCTGAGGCAGAGATAGCAGTACAAGGATTTTCAACTGCCCTGGAAGGAGGTGGGGGTTGGGCGCCCCAACCCAAGTGTGGTTCAAGGGTTGACTGTACATTTTTGTATCCACGGTCCTCGTATTCGAAATCTTAACTGGGGTCTGTGCTTCCTCACCCATTTTCCCCCAATAATTCCCCTGCCCCTAGGTCCCTCTGCTCCAGCCCCACCAACCAATTGTTCCTCAAAGAAGCCAGACATGTCCCCATCTCAGGGCCTTTGCACTTGCTCTTCTCTGTGTCTCTCCTCCCAGAGTCTTCACTTCCTCAGTTCTCTGCTCAAATTGCCCCCTCTCAGGGAACCACACACATATCCTTCCTTCTCTCTTTCCCCTCTGCTTCATTTTTTGTTATTACTCTTACTAACCCCTGACGTTGCACACACTTATTTGCTTTTTGTCTGTCTCCTCTGCTAGCACATCAGCCTCACAAGGCTGGCACTTTGTTTTGTTCACCATTGTATCCCCAGTACCTGGAATAAAGCACTCGCTACACATTCGTTGAGTATTTGTTCTTAGCAAGCACTTACAGTAAGCCAGGGAGATTTTTTTAGAGATCGTAAAGTTTAAAAAGAATAATTTTAAACAGAATGTTTGACACACAGTAGGTAGTCAATACATATTAGTTCTTGTATCTCCCAAATTCTTTTCTAGGGTAACTAGGCATGGATTCATCATCGTCCCCATTTTTTAAGTTAAGAAAATAAAGTTCTGAATGGTTTAGTGGTCACCCTACAAATGGCAGCTCTCAATTCTGAGTCTAGCCCTTAATGCAGACAGCAACCATCAGTTAAATGGCCAGACTATGCAAAGGAAGGCAGAGGTGTTAACACAGGGACAAATTTGCTGACCACTAATGGATACTAGCCAGGTAGACTCTCCCTCTCCTCCAATTTCACACCCTGAAGACTAATGGCAGGATACATATGACTATTAATTTTGTAGGAGAGGACAGAGGCGTGGTGGTGGTGTAGATAAGCTAAGGGTCACAGGCATTTGATGCCTAAATATATCACTTAATCACTTTTGACAGCAGACTTGCCTTCCCAATCATCTAGGACCTCAGTTACATTCACATGAATTTTCATGTCCAGGCCATGTACTTCATGTGTGTAGTGGGTTTAGGGGACAGGAAGGAACTCAGTTGATTTAAGGCAGCCAACAGGAGAATAAGCATGTTCCATCAAGTCCAAAGCACAAGTTCTCCAGGATGGAAAACAGCAAATCACTGTGAGCGGAATAAATGAAAGTGAACAGACCAACACTGTTTGGCCCTTTAAGTGCTAATTTGGAGCCATCTCTGTGTCTGGTTTAGCTGGTGGCACAGCCCAGCTAGCATCTCACTTCCTCTTATGACCCTCTTAATTCTGAATCACTTGCCCTGGCCCATCTGACCTACTCCCCAAGTTCCACTGGTGACTTCACCACCCTCCAGATCGAATTCCCTGGACCTCTCACCACCTCCACCGGACCTGGGATTCTCCTCCCAGCAGTGTTGTTTCAGCAAGCCCAGCCTGGCCCGGGTTCTGGGGGTTTCACTCCCAGACCAGTTCCTGATAGGGCATCTAGTATCTAATATTATTTGGGAAACCCCAAAGCTGGGGAGGACTCTGCAACATCAGCACAAGATGGTCATCTTTTTCCAAACCTGAGATTTGTCATTTTTAGCAGGAGTCACGAACTCCTTTGGGAATCTGAAAAAAGCTGTGGACCATCTCTCCAGGGTAAAAAAAGCATGTTCATTCAAGAATTTAGGGGGATCCTGTGGCCCATGAAGCCCATCCACAGGAACTGGACAAAGCACATCTGCTTTAAGTATAAGAGCATCCTATTTTTAAGAGCCTTTGCTGTATGCCTTGAAACATTCCAACAAGCCGAAGTTTTTCAACCTTAGGATGAGTGGGGGTGTCCTCCCCTCTTAATTACAGAGGACTTTGTGTCAGGAGAAGGCAGATCTAGTGGTAAATGAAGCTTAGGACTTGTCTGGGAGGATGAAGATGAAAAGAATAGCTCAAGTCTCGTGTTTTGCCAGAAGGAGAAGGAACACGGCGTCCTCACGCTCGAGGCTTTTTCTAAACTTAGCCAGCTCCTGCGGTTCCAAAGTTGGCAAAATGAGCTCCCACCGTCCTAATAAACACGCCGTGGTGCAGTGACTCACAGAGACGGCAGCCGTGTGCGGGATGTGGCTGCTTCTCACAAGCCAGATGCGAGACCGACCATGGTGGGCTGAGACCCGCAACACAGGGGTGAGGACGGCTGGGGCACCGGGCTGCCCTGAAGAGCCAGGGAGGCTTGTTGGCTACAGAACCCAACTTCTCATGACACAGAGAAGGACGCAAAGGCCTGGAGGTGCTGAGGAGTGAGGGGAAGACCTGGTGAGGTCACATAGCGAGGGAGGGAGCCATCCTGGGGATGTCATTGGATAGGACCTCATACCCATCAGGGCCTGGATCAAGGGAGACAGTGGTGCCACATGGGTACGTCTAAGGGAAGTGGCATTTCTAGATGCCAAGGGTGTTTTCCTCCCTGTGATCTCACACATCTAGGCATTAGTAGAAGGCAGACACACACTACTATATATAAAATAGATAAACAGCAAGGTGCTACTGTACAGCACAGGGAACTATATTCAGTACCTTGTAATGGCCTATAATGAAAAAGAATATGAAAAGAAATATACACACACACGTATATATATAACTGAATCACTATGCTATATACCAGGAATTCACACAACATTGTAAATCGATTATACTTCAATAAAAATAAATAAAAGAAAGTAAGTTCTAGAAGGTAGACAGGTAATGCTCCTCTCCCCGACTTAACCCTGCTGTGGCCAAGCTGTGGGAGAGGTCTGCGGTCACTCCTGGAGAGGGTGGACAGCTTGGAGGGAGTGGATGGACTTGGGGTTCACCACTGTCAGGGAGAACAGAGACAAATGGGCATGGTCACTATCTCCCAAGAGTCAGTGGGCTGTCCGGGTGTCAGACTCTGTCTGCAGAGGCTGGGACACCCCATTAGAATGCCCACTGCAGGCTCAGTGGGGTGGGGAGGGGCCTCCTGGGGCCAGGTGGGCACTCAGGGTTCCTTGCAGAGGTCGGGAGAAGGTGCAGCAGGGAAGGGGAGCAGCCAGGGCATCATACAGCAGGTTTAAGAGGTGATGGGAAGCTGGGACAGGTGGCCCAGGCCAGGACGTAAGGGACAGGCCAGGGGCTGGAATGGTGCAGGACATTGGCCTTGAACAAGGCAGGAATGTGTAAGCTTTCTCTGAGTGGGGAGTGGCCTCCTGGCACCTAGGGAGGTAAGAGGGCCCAGTGAGGTGGCAGCTGCTGGGTAGCATAGCAGAGGCATAAGACATCAAGCCAATATAAGGCAGCCCTGGCCACATCTACTGAGCAATGAAATGGGAGGTAGTGAGCTCCCTGGCACTGGAAGGCTTCAAGCAGGTCTGCCTGGTGGGAAAAGTAGAGAGCAGATTGAAGGATCAGAGTCCCTTCCAACCTTAACAGTCTTCAGCTTGGACTCCTCCAGAAGATTCGTTGAGGGGGAAGAGCAGAAATTCACTTCTTTTCCAAACTAGGAAAGCTCAGACCCAGACTGAACACTGCACCCAAGGTCACACAGAAAGGCAGCAGAACTGGGAACAAAATCCACATCTGCTCTTTCCCAAGCCCCAGACTTTCCCATCTGGTTTCCCAACTGGTGTCCCAGCCTGCGCTATTCTGGGCTGGCTTCCCCACTGGGAATGGAGGGCGCCTATGGGACAACCTGGCAGTGCCCGTGATCTCCCAGGTGAGGCTGGTAAACAAACATTGATGGGTCAGTCCTCTCTGCCCAGGTCCCTAAAGGGGGACACTGAGCCCTGGCTCTGTCCCTGCACCCTCTGGAGGGAATAAGAAGCAGGGCACATTCTCTGACTCTGGCTAAGAGTCACCAAGAAAGCCATGTTAACTTCCTTCTAGGAAGTTCGAGATCTGCAACCTTGTCCTCCAGGCCACCAGGGGGACCCACCGGGCCTGACTTAGATCTCTGTTGCCCAAGTAAGTTCCTTGGAACATCAGTCCTTCAAAAAGCCCCTTAAGAAAAGGCTTTTGCTTTTTTGTGTTTTGTAACAGCTTTATTAGGATATAATTCACAGACCACACAATTCACACATTTAAAGTGTAGAATTCAATGGTTTTTAGTATAGCCAAAGTTGTGCAACCATCACCACAATCAGTTTTGGAACATATCCATCATTTCTAAAAGAAATTCTGCCCTTCAGCTATCTCCCTGTAAATCCCCATCTTCCCAAGCCCTAGGCAACCACTATTCTACTTTCTGTCCCTATAGGTTTGCCTATTCTGGGCATTTTATATAAATAGAATTATATAGTATGTAGTATTTGGGGTCTGGCTTCTTTCCCTGGGCATAATGTTTGTGAAGTTCAGCCACGCTGTAGCCTGTGTCATCCTTCATTCCTTTTTATGGCCAAATAATATTCCATTGTATGAGTATCCCACATTTTGATTGCATATTCATTGGTTGAAGGACATTTGAGTTATTTTCACCTTTTGGCCATTATGATTGAGGAAAGGTTTTGTGTTCAAATAAATTTAGAGAGTGATGCCAGCTCTATGTTCCTCTTTGAGATTCACAATGTCCCTTAGCCTATTAAAGGCTCTGAGAAGTCCTGCAGTAAAGGCAACCATTCATCTTTACTTGACCTAGAGCTTCCCAGACTTCCCTCACAGTCCATCACACAGAGAAACCCCAGGGATTTGTGTGTTGAGGTGTACACTTGGGAAAAAAGTGAACTGACTGAAAAGAAGCTGCCAACCCTGAATCTCAACTGAAAGGAAGTGGGTCAGAGAGAGTTCCAGCTCCTCCTGCTACTGCCACTGGAGGGACTGTTCTATGAGCTGAAATGCCATGAATCCTGAGAAATCCAGCAATTTGGGAGACCTTGCCAGGCCACAGCCAGTCCATGCATTTGCTTCTTCTTTGGTCATTAAACATACACAGTTTGAGCACCTATGGGGCTGGAGCAGAGGCATTCAAATGTTCCTGACTATGGGCGAGGGGGCTGGGATGCAGTAGGGGGCACAGAAAGGACCCAGAGCATCTCTTGTTTCTGCCCGTGCAGCTAGGTAGATGACAGAGCCTTCAGAGGGCAATCAGGTTTGGGGAGGAAGAGGATGAGTTCAAGCTGTGACTTCCTGAATCTGAGGGGCCATGGGCCATCCTAAGAAAATGTTGGGAGATTGGAGTTTTCTTTGGTCCAGGGCTCAGAAGAGAGACGTGGGCTGAATGCAGAGTCTTGGAGGTCATGTTAAGACTTGGGAGGGAATGAGAGACTTGGGCAGGGTGGGAAGTGCTGGGAAAGAGCTGAGAGCTCCCAGTCTTGGAGAATGCGAATACTTAAGCCTGAGTTCTTGGGAAGGGATGGAGAGGATGCAGCCAGTGAGATCCGAGGAAGACAGGAGGGTGGAGCATTACCACAGTGATGGTGTGGTCAGAAAGGTCAACCTGGAACCTGAAACAGGGGACAGGCAGCAGGGGCAGGAATCCTATGGCAAGAGTTTGAAAGGGCAAACGATGAGGAAGTGAAGGCGGGGTTCATAGGCACCCTGTGAAAGTATGACTGAAAGAGAGGAGAAGGGGGGGCGGTCTGTTCTTTGAGGAGACAGGAGCAGAGCTGGGCAGCAAAGCGGAAAAGGAGGCCTGGCTCCTCCATCTCAGCGCAGGCTCCCCTCACAAATCTTCTTGCTACTTGGAGCAGAAATAGCCTCTTTTTGGCAACTGTTTTGTCCTTACTCATGCTTAGATTAACAGCAAATTCTAATTTCCTTGACGACTCATTTCCCACTCTGCAGGGATCCTGGCAGGAGGCCCCGACTCCTTCCCTGCCCCCCAGCCCCTGCCCTGAGCCCCGCTTCCAAGCAAGAGTGAGGCTGGGGGAGCTACAGATGGTTCAGCACAGAAGAGCCCAGGAAGCACAGTGATACGTGGAAGGCCAGCTCACCCAATCCCCTGATTTGGAGGGACCAGTCAAAACTGAGACCTGGAGAAGAGTCTCTAGTTTACCTAAAGCCACAAAGCTGTCCCCACACCACTGCACAGACACTCGGGGCAGACATCCCAGGAGGCTTGGGTGGGGAGGTCATACCCAGTCAGTCTCAAGGCCTCAGAGGTCACCTCTCCACTCAGCAGGAACTCTGATCCCTCCAGCTGGAAGAACCTAGAGAAAAGACAATAAAATGACTCTTCCGTGACTGGCAGGCAAGTTGCCTTTAGTTGCTTGTGTGGGGAGGGGCGGGCCCAGCCCTGGGCCTCCTGCCAGGCTCCCTGAAGGGTGGGAATGGAGTCTGGAAATCAGAATCCACTGTTATCCTAGGCATGAGTAAGGGCTAAACAGTTGCCAAGAAGAGGCTGCTTCTGCTCTGAGTAGCAACAAGGTTTACAAAGGAAACCCATATCTAGAGACAGAGCCAGACACCCTTACCCACCCTGCTGCTGCCTCGCTCTGTGACCTTGAACTGCCTGCTTAACCTCGCAGGGCTTGGAAAGTCCACATGGTAGACACCTGTTTCTTTGCTCATTCATTCATTCATCCATTCATCCAAAAAGCATTTCTCTACATCTGCTCCCATGGAAAGGGATGTGTCGTGGGGAGAGCTAAGGCTTTGGAGTCAGAGACCCAAATTCAAATCTCCACCTGCTGCTTACTAGCCATGTGACTTTCGGCAAGTCATTTAATCTCTGTGTGCCTCAGTTTCCTTATTTGCAAAATAGGGGTAAGAATACCTACTTCCCAATGTAGATGTAAGAATTCCATTAAAATAGACAGACAGGAGTCTTTAATAAATGCTGAACATAGCAGCTGTAAGTAGACAACAATGGCAGTCTCGTGATGATGACGATGAAGAAGATGATGATGATGGTAATGATCTGGAATGCCCAAGCCAGAAGCATAAAAGGTGCTCAAGAAATCACAGTTACTGTTACTGTGTTCCTGTTGACATTAACAATCACAATACAACAATGTCCTTATAGTTACAATGCCTAACGTGCTTCCTAATGTAGCAGCCACTCCAAAAGTGGATTCATTTCAGTGATGGCATCATGATACACCCAGTGCCCAATACCCAGTAGGTGCTCAGTGTGTGTGAGTTTCCCGCTCGTCAGCAGAGACCTCAGGGCATCCTCACCCTGGCAAAAGGTCCATGGTTGTCTAGGATGGAGTTACACACCTTGGGGTGTCCAGAGCAGGGTACACGTAAATCCCAGAGTCCCCTGAAGGCCTCTGGCCCAGGGCCGCTGAGGACCCCGATCTCTCACAGCTGCTGCTTGAGGAGACAGATCTTTCCGCAAACCTCAAGTCTGGTTCCAGCCCAGCCACTAGCCCCCACCCCCACTCTATGTTTCTCAGCCCAGAAGGGAGCTGGACTCTGCCCTCCTTGCCCAGCATTTATATTCCCAGCTATTTATAACCCAGCCTTAGAGCAATTGTGGCTGGGGCTGAATGAGCAGTGAGAAATCTGGCCTCCCACCATGTGGGCAGCCCCAGAGGTCCCTGGCACCCATCAGAGCATTTCATTTTCCAAACCATCTCTTTAGCTTTCTTTCTCCTTCCCCGGCTTTGGCCCAGCATCTCTGTAGCTTGGGTGGCATGGTTCAATAAGAGGTCATTTCATCTCTATAACTGTTTTGGAACCACCTGGACCATGAGGTCCTGGCCTATTTGTGGTCTCAAGGTTCTGTTTCTCTTTCAAAGCCTCCCTAGCACCAAGGAGGAAGGCGGCCCTGACTGCCTGTCGGGAAGTGGAGGAGATGAGAAGCAATGTCTAATAGCTTAGAGGGTTGGGTAGTGGATGGGGTGAGGGAAGAGGACATCGTGCTGTCTGCAGTGCCAGGGAGCGCGGTGGAGGGACCAGTAGCCACTGCAGCGTGATGAAGGGGCAGGATCACAGGTGCTGGAATCCCAGATCTGCTACTGCCTATCTGTGTGCCCTTAGACAAGTTACTTAACCTCTCTGAGTCTATGTTTCTTACCCTGTAAAATATGAAGATACAGAGTCACAGCACCTGGCATGAAACTGCTGTGTCTGTCTTCCTTTTACCTCCCCTCACCTGGTCCCTGCACCACCGCAGGTAGGAACTGTTGAATTCATTCCCCCTCATGATTTCTAAGGTTTGCCACTGAAAAGGGCATTGGCTTGAGGGAGAGAGCCTTGGCCTCAGGTTCAGCTGACTCCCCACCTAAACTGCTGATCTGGCTCTGGCCTGTTCATCCAGGGCAGCAGACTCTCCAGCTTGAGACTGAGTGACCGCAGAAACCTGGGCCTGGGAGGAGGAGGGATGGACAGGGAGAAGGTACCTGTGTGAGGAACTGGGGAGGCTCCCCGGAGAAAATGCATCCTCTGTTGAGTGTTGGACCCAGGCCAGATCCACGGCCTCCTGCCAGCCGTGGTGAGACATGGCTTCCAAGTGGCTTTGCAGTGACATCAAGACCTGGCATCATGAATGCAGACAGGTCCTCCCCACAGGGCTGGAGCAGGTGGGAGAAATCCCTGAGGGGACGGTGCATGGAGCTGGAGGGCGTGTCACTACCAATGGGCTCCATCCTGCTCACGGCCCTTTCCAGCACCCCTTGGTGGCCGAGTGGCCTGGGACAGATGCTTGGCCCAGGCTGAGGGCTAAAGTCTGTCAATGTCTCATGATACTTGAACAGGTGGACTCCGAGCGCGCGTGTATGTGTGTGTGTGTTCGTGTGTGTATGTGTGTAAGTTGGGGCTGGGGGGACTGGATTTAAAATTTACTCCAAATCAGTCTCCTTAGGGGCCCCACGAGCCTGCCAGCTCTGGGAGGGAAGAACCACATCTAGCTCGCTCAGTGTGGTCTCCCCAGGGTCTGGCCCACAGCCTAGAACTCAGGAATGATGAATGGACAAATACATGATGAGGGGGTTGGTTTGCAGGGAAAGCCTGTCAGGTGTGGGCAGAGGAAAGAGACCAAGAAGGCTTTGGTCTGTTGTTCCTGGCCCACACCTGGCCAAGCCGCCACTTGGGATGGTAGAGGCAGCTGGCTGAGGGCAAGGAACATCCCGGCTCTGTACTGACACACTGGGTGGCCTCGGGCTCCACATTTAACCTCTCTGAGCCTCATGATCCCTATCTACAAAAAAAGACCCTAACTAGCTATCTAGGCAGTTTTTTTTTTTAATGAAATAAATTAGATGGATAAAAGGGTGGTCAGTGCTCAGTGCATGGGCTTTGCCCTGGCAAGGCAGGGCTGGGAGGGCAAAGCCTCATCTGCCCCTCAACACCCTCCCCTGCTTCTCTTCCAGTCACAATGCGGTGCCAGCTTTCCAAGAAGGGCTGGCTGTCTCTGTGCTGGTACCGCCCTGGCCCCACCCTCACTTTCTTCCTGCCTTACCTTCCCATCCCTCTCACTAGCACCCACGCCCTCATCCAGGCCTTTCCTTCTCCTCCTGTGACTCCCCCACCCTCTTTGTGTTTCTAGACACCCTTCCAGCCACAGGAGAATCAAACGGACTCCTCCTCCTTGGACTCCTCTGCTGTGGCAGTGCTCACCCCGCTCCTCCTGGACCCCTGTACTCCGAGAAGGCCTCCCACCCAGCGCCCACCTCAGGCGCAGCCTGTGAGGGGACCGGGCATCTCACTGGAGTGAAAACACCCCTGATTGAGGGAGCAGAGCTCAGGGAGCTGGCCTGACCTCCCAGTTCTGCTCTGGGTCCCAGGTGGAGGCTATCTTTCTGGGATTGGGCATCTTTTCCCACAAACCTGGACACAGGCACCCCATCTAGGCTCCTGTGCCACCCAGGTTGGGGTGACAGAGCCCTGCCTGACCAGGGACGTCAGCAGTGTCCTCTCAGCAGTATCCTGGGCTCAGGTCCCTGTTGCCCCCCTCTAGGGAAAATACCCCATGCAGCATCCCACTGTGGCCACCTCGACCTCAGGGTAGGAAAAAACCGTAGCAGATCTTATCAGTCTTTCAGGCACTGAGCTTTGACCTTTATGTGAAGTATCTCATTTACTCTTCACCACAAGCTTTTGAGGTTAATATTATTGTTTCCCCCCACTTCACAGATAAGTGACCTTCCTAAGGTCTCAGGCAAGTCAGAGGCAGGACTGGAACACAGACAGCACTAATTTCAAAGTTGACACACTTTGAGCACCATCGTTTCTCTGGACAGAAAATGTACAGCCCCCCACCGCCCAAAAAAAACCCCAACATCGATAAACTCTCCTTCTTAACTTGGATCAATTTTATTTCAAGGAAAACTCAAGAGACTCTGGAAAGCCCCACCACTGTCACCTGAACGTTAAGAAGTTCCAGGACTCTGGGCTGGTGTAAAAGGGGTGGAAACAGATTCATGTAATTAAAAAGTACGCACAGGGACTGGAGCGGGTTAGGTGGGGCTTGAATGTTGATTCTTCAATTTGCTGGTTGGGTGGTCATGAATGGGGAATATTACCTCTCTGTGATTTGGTTTTGGGGACTTCTTTTCCAGTGGAACCAGTGAGATCTTACTGAATTGACCCTCCCACAGATAACAACTCTTGACAAAACAGATGTGCTCACACACACCCTCAAGGCACTGGACAGTGAATAAAAGTAAGTAGGCTCTGGCAAAAGGGAACAAGAGGGAAGTTAACCATCTTTTATGGCTTTGACCGTGAGAGCAAGCCATAGTTACAACAGCACAGATAGAAAACCTGCAGTCTTTTTGGCTTGAAGAGCCAGAGGGCAAATTTCAGATCAACCACAGGCACTAGGAAGTGAAGGGGGCAGCCTCAGCCAAAGAGAGAAAGCCTCAGATCCTCTGTAGAAACTCAGTTCAAATCTCTGGTTGATCCCTGAGCCACATATGCATGGAAATGACTTCAGCTGAGGGTGAAAAAAAAATTGAACTGAGATTTGGGCTGCCATCCAAGAGCAGAGTTTGAAGTTTATTGCCTAATAAAACAAAATATCAACACATTTTGAGACTGTAACAGAATCCAGAGCCCCTACAACAAAGCATGCACAATGTCCAAGATATAATTCCGTTCCTTTGTAGTTACATTCTCAGACCACAGTGGAATTAAACTAGAAATCAATAACAGGAAGATAGCTGGAAAATTCCAAAGTATTTGGAGATTAAACAACATACTGCTAAACAACACATAGGTCAGAGAAGAAGCCTTAGGAGAAATGTTTAAATATTTTGAACTATGTAAAAACTAAAATGCAAAATATCAAAATTTTTTGGATGCAGCAAAAGCAGTGCTTTGAGGGAAATTTATAGCATTAAATCTGTATATTACAAAAAAGAAAGATCTCAAATCAATAATGTAAGTTTCTACCTTAAGAAACCTCCCCATGACCTGTGGAAGAAACTAGAAAATGCTAAAACACAAAGAGTTTAAAGCAAAAAAAAAAAAAAAAAAAATCTTATTTAAAACTGCATCAAAAAGAATAAAATACCTAGTAATAAACTTAAGCAAGGTGGTGAAAGACCTGTACTCTGAAAACTATAAAACATTAATGAAGGAAATTGAAAATGATTTAAAGAAACAGAAAGGTATGCTGTATTCTTGATTTGGAAGAATTAATTTTGTTAAAATGTCCCTACTATCAAAAGCAATCTACAGATTTAATGCAATTCCTATCAAAATGCCGATTATATTTTTCACAGAACTAGATAATTCACAGATAACCTTAAAATTTATATGGAATCACAAAAGGCCCCGAATTGCCAAAGGAATCTTGAGAAAAAAGAACAAAGCTGGAGGTATCACACTTCCAGACTTCAGACTATACTACAAAGCTACACTATATATATAAAATAAATAAGCAACAAGAATATATTGTACAGCACAGGGAAATATAGCCATTACTTTGTAATGCCTTTAAAAGGAGTGCAGTCTATAAAAATACTGAATTACTATGCCATACACCTGAAATCAAGATCATATTGTAAATCAACTATACTTCAAAAAAAAAAAAAAAGTTCCCCTGTAAAGTTAAAAAAAAAAAGAAAAAGAAAACATGAAGAATTTTACAAGAAAAAGACTTCAGAGCTAGAAAGGACCTCAAATGTTAACTTTTCATGATGTCTCCATCACTTAATAGGCAAGAAAGCTGAGGCTAATAGTTAAGAAAAATGTGTGAAATCACACATTTTCAGGGTGAAATCCTGGCTCTGTTGTAGATCAGGGTCACTCTGGCTGGTGAGCAACTTTCTCACTGACAGTCGTTTGGCCTGTTTGTCATCTCCTCTAGTCATGGGGAGCTCATTACCTCTCCCGGCAACCCCTGCCACTCCTGGGCAGATCTCCGTGATAGAAAGTTCTTCCCTGATTCAGGCCTGCTCTTCCTCAGTTTCACTTCTCCCCTGAGGTTCCTATCACACAGAAGAGATTGAGTGCCTTATCCTCATGACAGCCTTCAAATGTTTAAAGACCATGTTTATCCTGCCCTTCCCCTTCCACTTTTCTTCTCCTGGCCAAGAACTCTAGCCAGCTCCTAAGTTTTACTGACAATCACTATGTAGAGTCCAGGCTCAGAGAGGTGAAGTAACCTGCCCAAGGTCACACAGCTAAGAAGTGAACAACCGTTTCTCTGAACTCATGATTGTCTAGGTCTCTCTATGGTTCCAAGCTACCAGCACGTCTTTGTTAACACTCTCTCTACCCCTGGCTTAGTTTCCTGTGGCTGCTGTAACAAATTACCACGAACTGGTTGGCTTAAAATCGCAAAAATTTATTATCTCATAGTTCCAGAGGCTAGATGTCTAAAATCAAGGTGTCGGCAGAGCCCTGCTCTCTCTGAAGGCCCTAGGGAAGGGTCCTTCCTTGCCTCTTCCTAGCTTCCAGCAGCTGTCAGCACCCCTTGGCATTTAGAAGCATCACCCCAATCCCTGCCTCAGTCTTCACATGGCTACTCCCTATGTTTCTGTGTCTTCACATTGTCTTTCCTTTGTGTACGTCTCTGTTCTCAAATCCCTTCTTCTTGTAAGGATACTGGATCCAACTTAGTCCCATATCACCTCATCTTAATTTGATTATATCCTCAAAGATCCTACTTCCAAATAAAGTCACATTCACAAGTATCAGGGGACTATCTTTTGGGGGACATAATTAAATCCCTCCTGCCAAATTTGGTAGAAAGGAATTCAGCAGAGGAAGCAGAACAGAAATTGTCATCCGTGGAGAGTAGGCTGTCCATGCTCAAGGGGTGATGGGCTAGGCAGGGCCCGGTAGAGAAGGCCCAGCTGCCCCCAGCTCAGGGACAGCGCCCCAGACGGGAGCCTGGTTTATGCTCGGTCACCAGACTGTCTTGTGCTTTTCCTGGCTACTCTGTCTGTCTGTCCTCCAGCTGGCAGACAGGATGGCAGTGCAGGAAGAGGAGGAAGCCCAGGAGGGGAGGCCAGAAGCTCTCGGGCTTGTCCTGACCATTTGCAGTGAACCTTGGGCGGGTCATGGCATTGCTCTGCAAGACATTCTGGGTCCCAGCTGCCACTGAATTGATCTCATCGCTAAAGCAGCAATTCAGTCTAGGGCCCAAGAAGCCTTGGCAAGGGCTGAAAGGACTGGGAAGTAGAGGAATTTTTCTTAAAAGAAAAGAGATAGAGGAAGACTCCCAGGGCAAAGAGGGCCATGCTTTTTGTTTTTCAGAGCCACTCACCAAACTCCAGTTTATGCGGACAGAATCATATCTTATGATTTAAAAGAAAGGCCTCTGAGTAAGGAGGTCCTGTGTGTAAGGCTATCCCTGGGGCAGGGTAGCTTTGTGAAAAGAGCCACTTGAAGCCAGGCAGACCGGAGCTCAAGTCTTAACTCTGCCAGGTGCCAGCTGTGTGACCTCAGGTGTCACTTACCTCACCATGTAACTTATGTCCCTACCTCTGAAACAGAGAGCCTGGAAAACATTTTTTGTCTGCCTCTCTGGCCTCCACTCCCCTTCTCATAGCAATACCTCTTGATTTTCACTTAGAAGGTCCACCCCTCCCTGGCTCTCATCCGCGAGATCTGGTAGGGCCCCACATCTTATTTTAGGAGTGCATTTGGATGGGCTTGGAGCTTTTGGTAGAAGCCTCAACCTTTGGGACGTCACACCTCTCTGTTAGAGTGATAGGCCCAGGGACAGACCAGTGACCTGAGCTAGTTGTTGGGGTGGCTGGCTGGGCTTTTGCAGGAGCTCCCAAAAGAGGTCTTTGCTCTCCCACCGGCCTTAGAGCTCCAGGGGCGTAAGCCTGCAGTCATATGGAGACTGCGAGAGGATAGCCCAAGGATGCTGGGATGACAATATGGTGCCAAACTCAAGGCGGGAAGAACCAAGAGCCAGGTCAGCATGGTCCAAGAGGCACTGTTGAATCTAGATCCAGCCACGCCTGAAGCCAGATCTGCCCCCCTTGACTTTTCAGTCATATAACCCAATACGATCCCTTTTTGGCTCCAGCCTCGAGTTGGGTCCTGGGTCACTCAGAACAAAAATGTCCTAATCGACTTAGATTAATTCTGTTCATTTCAGTGGGTTACTGTAGGACTCAACAAAATTAGATCTCTAGATTATTAGCTTTTTGAAGACAAGCACTGACATATCTGTATGTGTGTCCTTAGTAACTGACCCATAGCAGATTCTCAGATGTTTGTGGGATGAATAAATGTGTTTAAATGCCCCTAAAGTTTATAAGATTTTTGTTTTGTTTGGGGGGGGGGATGTTGGGGGGGAAGAGGTAATTAGGTTTATTTATTTATTTATTTTTAGAGGAGGTACTGGGGCTTGAACCCAGGACCTTGTGCATGCTAAGCATGCACTCTACCACTTGAGCCATACCCTCCGCCCCTGGTAAGATTCTTAATAAATGTTAATGAATATTATTATCCCATCAAAGTTAATCTCACCATTTTTTCTTATTCCTTTTTGCCCTTCTCCTATGGCAATATGGAATACCTTCCCCCCAAGAATCAATCGGCCTCCCCAATTAATTAAATAATTAAATTAGCAATATCTGTTGACGGCCTAGTATGTTCCAGGGTTGGGCAGTAAAAGTCCAGTGATGAACAAAAATGACACACAGAAACTGGTCTCGTGAAGTCCCAGCAACTCTAAATAGTGTAAATGTTACTATAGAGATTAATAAACTGCCGTGGGGAGACAGAGCAGAAGCAGCTAACCCTGATATAGAAGATTAGACAAGGCTTCTCTGAGGAAGTGCTTGCTAGGGGCTGAATGCTGAGTAGGGGTTACTATGTTAACTGGGGTGGGGTAGGAGAGTGCTCCGGGGAGAGGAGCCAGGTAGCACAGGAGCAAAGAAGTATTCAAGGAACCCGGGTCAGCCTGGTTTGAGAGGGGCGAGCCTAGGCTGTATGGCATTGATGAGGCTGGAAGGATGGAGGAGGGGCCCTCACAAGCCCTACTGAAGACTTCGGGTACAGGCTTAGAAGCAGTACAGGGAAGGCACTGAGCGGGTGTGAGGTGGGGCGTAGCACGTGTAGGCTTGTAGTGTTGCAACTTCTCCTTGGAATACTTCTTCTTGTGAAGGATGGTGCTACAGATGGAATGTTTGTGTCCCCCCCACCCAATTCACATGGTTGAATCCTAACCCCCAGTGTGATGGTTTCAGGAGGTGGGGGTCTTTGGCAGGTGATTAGCTCATGGGGCAGAGCCCTCATCGGTGGAATTAGTGCCCTTAGAGACCCCAGAGCTCCCTTGCCCTCTCAACCACGTGAGATCACAGAATACAGTCGTCCACAAACCAGGAAGCAGGCCCTTATCAGGCACTGAATTTGCCAAACCCTTGATCTTGGACTTCCCAGCCTCAGAACTGTGAGAAATGAAATTCTGTTGTTTATAAGCCACCCACTCTCTGGTATTTTGTTACAGCAACCCAAATTGACTGAGACCGATGGGTTGAGGGGGTAATACACCCAAGATGTGGCAGTGGTCAAGGGGGAAATGCTGGTGGCCTGAACCCAAGCAGAAGCAAAGGGGTGGGGAGAAGTAGGCAGATTCCAGGGTTGTTTGGAAGGCAGTGATGGAGAGGATGTTGAGGAAGAGGAAAAGGGAGAAGTCAAAAGGCAGCTGGGAGTTTACAAATAATAAATGCTGGAGAGGGTGTGGAGTAAAGGGAACCTTCCTACACTGTTGGTGGGAATGTAAATTGGTGCAGCCACTATAAAGAACAGTATAGAGGGTCCTTAAAATAACTAAAAATAGACTTACCATGTGATCCCAGCGATCCCAATCCTGGCATATACCCAGAGAAAAATATAATTCAAAAAGATACTGAAACATTATGCTGTACACCAGAAACTGACACATTATAATTGACTATACTTCAATAAAAAAAAAAGTGGCTGATGGCTGCATCCTTCCAATCTCTGCCTCCACCTTCATGGCCATCTCTTCTCCCTGTATCTCTCATCTATGTGTCTCTTATAAGGATAAGTCTCAGATTTAAAGCCCACCTGGATAATCCAGAATGATTTCATCTTTAGATGCTTAATTACATATGCAAAGACCATTTTTCCAAATCAGGTCACATTCACAGGGGTTAGGATGTGGACATTTCTTGTGGGAGGGCCACCATTTAACCCACTGCTTTCCCTTTTAGTATTTTCTCAAAGGACAATAGTGAAGATTTCAAATCACCTTTAAATTATTTTTTGGTAACAGTTTTATTAAGATATAATTTACATAACATACAATTCAACACATAAAGTGTACAATTCAATGGTTTTTAGTATATTCACAGAGTTGGGCAATGGTCACCACAATTTAAGAACATTTTCATCCTGCAAAGGGATTTTGGTACCATTTAGCTGTCCTCCTCAATTGCCCCATCTCCCACAGCCCTAGGTAATCACTGTTCTATGTTCAGTCTCTAAGATTTGCCTATTCTGGACATTTCATATAAATGGAATCATATGTGTGCTTTTGTGACTGGTTTCTTTCATGTAAGCATAATGTTTGCAAAGTTCATCCATGTTGCGGCATGTTTCGGTATTTCGGTCAGTATTTCATATAGACAAATAAAATTCCACTGTATGGATAGACCACATTTTGCTTATCCATTCATGAGTTGATGGACATTTGAGTTGTTTTGACTTTTTGGCTATTATGAATAAAGCCACTGTGAACAGTCATGTCCAAGTTTCCATATGGACATATGTTTACATTTATCTTGGGCATATATTTAGGAGTAGAATTGTTGAATCAAATGGTAACTCTCTGTTCAAATTACTGATGAACTGCCACACTGTTTCCCAAAGTGGTCGTACCATCTTACATTCCCATAAGAAGTAAATGAGGGTTCCGATTTCGCTAAGTCCTCACCAACGCTGGTTACTGTCTTTTCCATTATAGTCACCCTAGTGGGTGTGAAGTGGTATCTCATTGTGGTTTTGATTTGAATTTCCCTGTTGACTAATGAAGTTGAGTATCTTTTTACGTGCTTCTTGGCCATTTGTATAGTTTCCTTGGAGAAATGTCTATTTAGATCCATTTCCCATTTTTTATCTTTTATTACTGAACTCTAAGATTTCTTTATATATTCTAGACGCAAGCCCCTTATCACATACGTGACTGGTAAATTTTTTCTCCCATTTTATGTGTTGTCTTTCACTCTCTTGATAGTATCTACTGAAGCACAAAAGTTTTATATCTTAATGTAGTGCAGTTTATCTATTTTTTTTCTTTTGGTCACTTATACTTTTGGTGTCATATCTAACTATTGCCAATTCCAAGAGCATGAAGATTTAGCCCATGTTTTCATCTAAGCTCTTATATTTAATTTTTTAAAAATTTTCCTTTTTTTTTAAGTGGAGGTACTGGGGATTGAATCCAGGACCTTGTGCATGCTAAGCATGCACTCAACCTCTGAGCTATATCCAACACCCATATTTAATTATTTTGTATGCCTACTCAATGTTTTGAGTATGCTAACATCTGAGAAGGGTCCACAAGTGACTAAGTAAGCCATAGTTGTATGAAGGGCCTGTGCAGGATTGCAAGAAAAGCTTCTATATGCCTTTCCTCCTCATTCCCATCCTCGTCCCTGGTGGTCCACACTCCACAAGGTGATGTCATCAAAGGGTGAAGAGTTTCTTATGGAAGAGGGTCCTGGAACACAGCTGAAGGTCTGTTAGAGATCTGCCGGGGTGAACATGAGCCATAGATCAAAACTTCAGGGCAAGAGTGGAGGACCAGAGAAGTTGGCTCTCCAGAATCCATCCTAGGCTGGAGCAGACTGCCAATGAGATGGAGCCGGTGATCAAAACAAAATAATCCATCCACCAGAATATCTGGACGAAGAAAGACAGGTAATGCCAACGTGGAGTGACTGAAACTCTGCAGCCTTGCTGGAGGAAGTGAAAATGGGCTCCACCACTTTGGAAAACGGCAATTCTCTACTACAACAGAGCATACACCTTGCCTGCAACCCAGGTCTTCAACACCCAGGTAGACACCCAACGTGAGGATGCACACATGCTCCCCAAGATGTGTACAAGAGTGCTCACAAAAGAACTAGTCTGAATAGCCCCAAGCTGGAAACAATCCAAATGGCCATCAATGGCAGAATGAATAAATGAATGGCAGCATATCTGTGCCATGAAATAGTATATAGCAGTGAGGATGAATCAACCACAACATGAATAAATCTCATAAACAGCACTAAGTAAAAGAAGCCAGACTCAAAAGGATGTATATTATATTGCTATATTTATATAAAATACAAAGCAGGAAAATTAAAGGTGATAAGAGCCAGTATAATGGTGACCCTTGGGGCAGTAGTGACTGGAAGAGGGCACAAGGGCAGCTGTTTACATTCTCTTTCTTGATCTGGGTGCTACTGGCATGGGTGTGTTCACTTTGAAAATTCGCCCAACTGTATAATGATTATTTGCCTTTTTTGGCAGGTGGATTATCATGACATTTACAACAAAAACAACAAAAAACTAGAACGAGCAGAAACTGGGTATGATGAGATGGTCAAGGGCAGCCAGGGTTCCTCTCATGAGAGGGCTGACACACTCCTGGCAGACAGGGTTGGGTGCAGACAGTGGCAGGACCCTGCTAGGCAAATGTGTGGAAGGTGAAGAGCAAATTAGTTAATGGAGCTCTTCCTTTTTTCCTTCTCTCCATCCTGCCTTTCTTCATTTACTCCTTCACTCTTTTATCACAATTTCAGGGTCCATTTGTTGAGTAACCACATCAGGCAAGCCCTCGGTACACAAAGCCAAGTAATTTACAGCCCTTGCCCTCAAGGAGTTCATGGTCCAGCAAGGGGAGCAGATCCATAGGGAAACTGGTACAATCTAGAGGGAAAGGGGTCCTGATAGGCATCTGTCTGGGCAACAGCATGGCCAGATCAGGCTGAGGGGGTCCTGGGCCAGGCAGGGGAACAGCAGGGAAGGCTTCTCAAAAGAGGTGATACAGGACTGGGGGTCTTCAGCAGACTACGGAGGAAGGATGCTCCCGGCAGAGAGAAGAGCCAGGCTGGCTCCCCTCCTACAGCCAAGTGGACATGAGTAAGAGGTGAGTATGAAACATTAGGGGAGCAGGTCAAGAACCCAAGGGAAGGAACCTAGGGACGAGTCCATGGTTTTAGATGATCCAGGCTTCTGTGTTCTTAACTGCTGGCTGGAATGGGAATCCAAAATGATCCCAGTAGCAAGAGGCTGAGATGACTTCCCAAGGAGTCAGCTTCTTGCCAAGTCTTAACGGGGATGTGCACAGATGGCCTGCTCAGGGGTCCAGGGCAACAAAGTAAATATGTGCACCTGGCTGGGTGTGAGGCAGTAGGAAGACCTTGACTTTCCTGAACTGTCCACAAGCATTCAGATTCTGTTGTTTCCAAAATGCTGTGCGCACCAAACCGAACAGTCAGGTCCCTGAGGCCCGTCCAGAGCATGGCTGCCAGTTTGCAGCCTCTGGATGAACTTATCTCCAAGGTGTCTCCAGATATCAAGAGTGGGTTCAGTAGTCTAGTGTGTAGGTGACGTGGTCACATGGCGCAAAGCATCCTCTGAGTTCCTGCATCTCCTGACAGAGTCTCTCAGTGGACAGCGCCACCCTGCGAGCCTCTTTGCTGCTCGCCCTGATTCTCAGGGGTAGAACTCAGAGGGATTTTTTTTTTTTACTGTGGAAAAATACCAGCAATCATAATAGTTCTTGACCCAGGTTCTGGAAAATCCCAGAGGCCAGGAACCTTGGATGCACTGTTGTCCCATGACCAGGGCAGGAAGACTTTTGGAATTTGTGGGAAGAGGCAGCTTCCTCTCTGGGAAGACCTACTGTGTGCCAAGTATGGGGCTAGTCCCTAAGCTCATGGCATCTCTATCACAATGTCTTAGGCTGTTTTTTAAATTATTCTCATCCAACAGAGGGGCAGAGAGGTTCAGTGACTTGCCCAAGGTCTCACCAAGGCAAGCAGCAGAGCGACTGCAGCTAGGACTTCAAACAGCCCTGAGCCTGCTCTAAGACAACCGTACTCGTGAGCCTGTGTCTGGTCTGAGGCTCAGAGAGGGGAGATGATTCATCTAACGCCACACAGCTGGCAAGTTAGTACAATATCCATTATCACCCTCCATTTAGTCTTTCCAAAATTTTTCTTTCTTTTTTCTTTTTTTTACTGATTTTTTTTATGGTAGTACTGGGGATTGAACCCAGGCCCTCATGCATGCTAAGCACACGTTCTACCACTGAGCTATACCCTTCCCCCCAGAATTGTTCTTGACAGTTTGCTATTCATTTAACAAGTACTTTCTGAGTACCTGCCAGCCACTGCTCCAGGCTCTGGGGACACCACAGTGAACAAAACAGACAATAATCCCAGCCCTGGTTGAGCTTAAATTCCAGAGGGGGAAACAGAGAACAAATCAAGAGTAAGTTAGGGATTATAGATGTTGAAGGCAAAGTACAGAGGAAGAAAGGAACTCAAGGAGAACAGGCAGGGTGTGTAGGAGGTGTGAGGGTTGCTGGGTTTAACAGGGGGTGGGGAAGGCCCCCCCTGAGAAGGTGACTTTTGAGATAAAACCCGAGGATGTGAGGAAGGCTGTTTCTGAGGGAAGTGTTCCAGAAGGAGGGAACGGCAGAGGCACTAAGGTGGAGGAGGCCAGTGCGGCTGGGGAGGGGGGTGAGGGGCAGAGGGAGAGACGAGGTGGGCAACTGCATGGAGGTGGGGGAGCCAGGGGCCTGGCAGGCCACTGTGAAGACTGGCTTTTCCTCTGAGTTGGCAGGAGCCATGGCAGGGGTCTGAGCAGGAGTGACATGATTTCACCTGCTTTTCAAGGGATCACTCTGGCTGCCGTGCAGAGCCAGACTCTACAGGGTGAGAGCAGGGGGATGGGTCAGGAGGCCATCACCCGGACCCAGGCAAAAGAAAACGGGGCTCAGTCCGGGCTGCAGCAGCAGTGGTGCTGAGAAGTGGGTGGATTCCAGACACATTCTGAAAGTAGAGCTAACAGGATTTGCTGATGGATTGGACATGGCCAATCAAAGTTTGGCGCTGAGAAATTGGAAGGATGGCATTATCCCTTATGAGATGGATAAAAGTATGAGAGGAGACACTGAGAGGGAAAGTCAGAGACTCAGGGTTGGGCATGTTGGTTTGAGACACCTCCTGGATTTCCAGGTGGAGATTCTGAGGCAGTGTGGTGCTGGGGGTTGTGGGGAGAAGTCAGAATGTGGGAGGCTGTCCATGAACTTCAAGTGCTCTCCAGACAGTCAGGAAGGCAGGGCACCCTGGGCAACCTCCCTGGGGCCTCTTGATCCCAGCAAAACCCTGATGTCCTCATGGCAGCCAGCCTCCAAGGTGGCCCTAGTGATCTACACTTCCTGGTATTCATGCCCTTACACAGTCCTCTCCCATAAAGAATAGGGTTGAACTATG
Organism: Camelus dromedarius; assembly: GCF_036321535.1. NCBI lineage: Eukaryota > Metazoa > Chordata > Mammalia > Artiodactyla > Camelidae > Camelus > Camelus dromedarius. Next base: position 48,813,284 of record NC_087451.1, read on the forward strand.
TAACAAATAATAGATGGCAGGAATGATGGTTTGTGACAACCAAGACTAGATCATAAAAGAACCTGTGGCTTCTGCTTTGCTTTCTCTTGGGTCACTTGCTCTGGGGGAAGTAAGCGGACATGTCAGGACACTCAAGCATCCCTATGGAGAGGTCCATGAGGCAAGGAACGGAGGCCTCCTGCCAACAGCCATGAGAGTAACCCATGTTAAAAGTAGGTCCTCCAGCCCTAGTCAAGCCTTCAGTTGACAACAGGTCTGGCTGACAGCTTGACTGTAACCTCATGAGACAGAACCATCCAGATCAAACACTGCCAGATACCTGACCCACAGAAATGATGAGATAATGCACTTAGGTTGTTTTAACCTGCTAGGTTTTGGGGTAATTTGTTACACAGCAAGAGATAAGTAATACCAAAAAAAAATTCTTTTTTTAATGCCCAGAAGGGTGGGGCAGGCAGTTTTGTAACTCATACAAATTATCACTTATCTGCTGGCTGGTTCTGATGAGAGGGGCACTGCCACCACTGCCCAGCCTTCCTAGGATCCTCCTGCAGTTTCAGAGACTCCTGGACCAGGTGTGGGTTTAGCATCTCCGCAAAGAATGTCAGATTCCCCCTGCAGGCAACCTCCCCTCTCCAGGTCGGAGGTAAGAAGAACTAGCAGGGGTCTCAGTCCATGCTCTCAGGTTCCAGCCTGCCTCGCCCTCCCCCACTCTCCAACCACCTTCCCTTCTTGAATGTCTGCCCTGCAGACACAGAGTTCCAGCATCGGACATGAAGACAACAGCTTCACAGAGACTGTTTCCATGATTAAATATGTTACATCAAAGGTGGTAACAAATCCCTTTACAGAGCTGAAGGTGGTTCTGCTGCTCTGACATGGCCCTTCGAGCCTCTGAAGGCTCAGAGGCAGAGCACAGGCTGAATTTAACTTTGGGAAAGGTGTGGTTCCTCCATGTGGGCCTTCCTCACTTTCTCGTTGTGGTATCTGGCCTGAGCCCCACCCAGAAGAAGCACCAGGCCTCACTACCCCAGTGGAGTGTCAGGATGCCAGGGTCTAGCGGCAATGGCCTTGGAGTTCTCAGACCTGGTTGGAATCCCCTCTTGACAATTACAGACTACATGACTTTGAGTCACTCTACCCATCAACCTCAGTTTCCCCAGCTGTAAAAGACGGGTTTAATGCTGACCTAAAGGGATCACTGACACTAGCTAAGCTGTGTGGATCATCCATTAAATAGTGGTGATTATTCTGATTGGTCCTCATGGCTCAAGGCCAGCTGGTTGGAGCTTGGATGGGGAAACCCCAGCATTTTTCATGTCCCTCCAGTTCCTTTCGGTGATACCGAGTGACTAAACTTTATCCTTACCACCCCTCCTGAGGCTATTGGGAAAACAAATAAGAGTTTATGTGAGGGGGGAGGGTATAGCTCAGTGGTAGAGTGCGTGCTTAGCATGCATGAAGTCCTGGGTTCAATCCTGAGTACCTTACTAAATAAATAAACCTACTTACCTCCCCTGACAAATAAAAAAAATTAAAAAAAAAAACAAAGAAACAAAACAGAGTTTATGTGAGTAAATGTCTTAAAAGATGCTATCACAAAGGAGGGGTCTCCAGTGATGACAGTCAGATGGTGCCAGAAGGGACTTAGAGGTCATCTCTTCCAGTATCTTCACTTTTATAGTCTCCAAACTTTGAATTTCATTGGCATGGCCAGAGGAAGTTGGGGGTCAAACCTGGGAGGGTAAGAGGTTGTCAGAAAAATTTTCAGAGACCAGGAGGGGCAGAAGGGAAGAGCTCTAGCTAGCTGCTCTCTCTATACGTATTTATGCACCTATCTACAGGCGTCTGTTTTAATCTATCCACATTTCTAGCTCCTTAGTAAACATTTATGTGGCACTTAACTATGTGCCAGGCAGCATTCCAAGCCCTTTATGCAAATATTAATTACCATTTATGAAGAACCTACTATGTAAATGCAAGCTCCTGGCATATGCGTTCCCATTCAGCTCTCCCAGCAACCCTGCAAAGTAGCTGTAACTGTCTTCATTCTGAGGTTAGCAAACTGTGACTCAGAGACTTGCCCAACGTCACAGAGCAAGCAAATGGGGAAGCTAGGGTTCTGAGTTTTGTGAGATGCCAAAACCCACATCCTCCCACTAAGGCTGGCATGTTAGAAATCCAGGCAGGGTGGAGGCTGCCAGGGTGGGAAGAATCACCTCGTTTGGAGAACTAAAGCTGAGATGGTTTACAAAGTTCCTCCACATCTAAAGAGGTCTACAGGACTTGCTAGCAGGGGTTTGAGAATCCCTTTCCCATTTTCTTCACATTAAAAGTGAATGAACTGGAAAAGTTCAGGGAGTAACCTAAGAACAGTTGTGTTCCAGCCACGTTCACCATTAAAAAGAGTTTTCAATACATCTATCAAAATTCATCAAATTATACATCTCAAATATGCGTAGTTCACTGTATAGGAACCATATCACAATAAAGGTACTAAAAAAAAAAGAGTTTTCAGATGGGCAGGGAAAAAGTGGAAGGCTTTTTATAAAAAGCATCTGTAGACCCTTTCAAGTTTCACCATTCTTTTCAGGAATGTTCTTGTCTCTCCCCAAGAGGGCACAGCCTGGCCCCTGAACTAAAGCAAGTCAGGGAGAATGGATGTTAAGCTCCTACTATGCACCAGGCATTGTATACACATCATCTTGCAAGAAGTCTGCAAAGTAAATACTTTCATTCTCCCTTTACAGCTGAAGAAGTTGAGGTTCAGAGGAATAAGCGGATGTGCTGAGGAAGGGGTGGAGGTGGGATCTGAACTCAGACCTGGTTGACTCCTGAGCCTGGAGGCTCCTTCTCCACAATTCACTGTCTCATCAGAGGGCAGTCAGGCCATCGGGTGGGATGGCAGTTGGGTCAGAGCTATCCTGCTCCACAGGAGGAAGTCCTGACCAGCCAGGAACAATTCTTCAGGATGCTCAGAAGCAAACTCCATTTCCCATGAGCTTCTGCTTCCAAGGCATCATGGCAGCAGGGCCAGGAGCGGGCAGTCTCAGAGATGCCCTTTGCTTTGCTATTTGTGCTTCAGAGCAGCAGCCCTGAAGTCCATCGAGCCCAAGCTCCCATCCTGAGTAGTAGTCCATTCCCTGCTTGAATACTTCCAGGGACGGCAAGCGCACTCCCCATGAAAGCATCCTTAACAGGACTGCCCTTCCAAGCAGTGTTAGCTCAAGCCCTCCAAGCCCCTGTCAGTCCATTGGTAGACACTGGGCCACCCATAATAGGAATCGGCCTCCTCTGGCTCTGTCCCCAGCAGTTCCCACAGACCTACCTCGGAACACCCTGCAGGTGTCTTACAGGTGCTCTGCTTTGGATGTACGCTTCCCAGAACTCAACCACCCACTTCAAAAAAGCTGACTTTTAAAAAAAAAAACCCAATCTTCAGTGTCCAGAAGAGATGTGAAGCCACCATACTGTCATAAAGCCACCATACTGTCATAAAGCCACCACTGGTCAACTGTGATGCTCTTTCTGGCATGGTCATGAAATTGTCCACTCCTTTGTGTGGTGCTCCTGGGACTCAGGTGTGAGCACCAGGGATCCTCTCTCCCCACATCACCCTTTTCTCTTCACCCTGTCCTTGAACTTCACTTGTGTTCTTTAACTCTCTTTCCTTAGGATGACTTCTCCCCAGGAAGCCCTTATACAAATAGACCCTCAAGAATCTTCCCCTCTGGTCCTTCAGGCCTGCTCTGACAGGCCTAAATTCTAGAGTAAAATCAGCCTAGGCAATAATAATAGCTAGTATCTATTTATTCATTCACTCATTCATTCATTCAACAAGTATTTATTGGGTCCCTACTTTGTACCAGACAGTGTTCCAGGTGCTAGAGATACAGTAGTGCCCAAAGACAGACAACAGACAGAATTCCTGCCTTCATGGAGCCCAAGTTCTGGAAGGCTCTCTGGTGCTTATGAGACACCAGGCCCTGCTATAAGCATCTTCTGAGTCTGAGCTCATTTCATCCTCATAGCTCTTTGAGGTTTCCTATTAAACATCCAGTTTACAGGTGAGTAGACTGAGGCAGTAAGAGGTAGGTAACTTACCCAGTAATAATAACCACCATTTCTTGAGTCCTTTCACCGTATCAGACATGGAGTGGGGATGAGGGGCGGGGTGGAGCGTTTTACTGGAGTGAGTCTTGCTGCCTCCCTGAAGCCTGGAGGGAAAGCAGAAGGGAGACGACGGCGTCCAGAGGTGCCAGCACTGTAGGCAGGGGCACCTCATGACAAAGCCAGTCAGCTGGGTGCTCAGTCCGCTGGGAGTGGGAGCGCCGCCAGTAACTACAGGCCACGCTTGCATTCCAAGTGGAGCCCCAGCTGGTTCCAGAGGTGACCGCGTTTCAGGACCCACAAATGATCAGAAACTGGGAAATATTATTGTCTGCAAACTTTGTACTAGAAATATCGTGGGGGGTGGCGAGGAGGATAAAATTAACACTCGCGGGTCTGTGGGAAAGCCAGGGGCCCGGGGGATACGGGGTGGGAGGCGGGGGTGGCGGGCAATAGGGCTGAATTCCAGTCCTAGCCTTCCCAGGCTGGGCTGCGCTGCCTCGGTCAAGGCACGCCCACCCTCCCCCAGGTCTCAGCTGGCCCATCTGTGACCGTCAGGGCTCTGACCCTAGGCAGAGGGTGGGGAAGAGCAGGCTCAGAAGCCTTGCTCGGGTTCCCCGTCTCCTAGCCGGACGCGGGGAGGTGGGTACGGGCAGCCGAGGGAAGCGGGCTCCGCTCCAGCGCCCGGGGAAGGCGCTGCGGGCTCGGGCGCCCCCTGCGGGCGGAGAAGCGCCATGCGGCGCCCGCGATCCAGGCCGGCGGGGAGGGGGCCGGACCGCTGCTCCGGCGGGCTAAACAGGCCGTGGGATTATGTCACTACGGAGAAAGGAAATGAGTCACCGCTCGCCGGGGCAGTGGGGCGGCCAGGGGCGAGTGCGGAGTTGCGACCACAGGAACCTGGGACAACTGCAGGAAGTGAGAGGAATGTGGGCCTGGCTGCAGCAGCGCGGCCCCCTCCGCGGCCCCTGACCCCGGTCCCTGCAGAGGGCAGCCAACTTGGGGGCGGGGGATGGCTGGGGGAGGGAGGGAGCGGCCGGAGGAGGCCGGGTGGGGTGGACCTGGGGTGGCTGGAGGACCATGGGGTCAGAGCCACGCCCAGGGCGCCCCAACCTGAAAAACAGCCCAGGTCATCTTTCCATCAGCCTAGCCGGACTCCTGGCTGGCTCCCCATTGCCCCCTGGAACAGTGCTCAAACCTGAATGAACATCAGAATAATGCCAGAGGTTTGTTAAAACCCAGACCCCAGGCCCTACCCCAGAGTAGGTCAGAGCTGAGGCAACAGGAGTGCGTTTTTAACAACCTCCTAGTAGGTGATGCTGAAGCCGGGGTCCTTGAGTAGAGCTCCATCTTATTAGAATAGAGCCCAAGCCACTTAGCTGGCCCGTTGCCAGTGGTTCCTCCAGCCTCACCTCTCCCCACGTCCTACCCCCTGCACACCTGTTCTAGCAGGACTCAACTACTTATTTTTTGCTGTTCCTTTCCTCTGTGTGTTTACACAGGCTGTTTCCTTTGACGAAAACACCTTCCCCTCACTCCACTGCTGCCCAAACTGGCTGGCTTCTACCAATCCTTTAAAATCTTCTCCATGGGCTATATCAAAAAGCACAAGCAACAGAGTGAAAAGGCAGCCCACAAGTCAGGAGAAAACACTGGCAAACTCTACACATGATAAGGGGTTGATATCAAGAATTTATAAAGAACTCCTATGAATCCACCAAGAACACACACAACATGAGCTGAAAATGGGAAAAGGACTTCAACAGACATTTCCCCAAAGAAGGTATATAAATGGCCAATAAACACAAGAAAACATGCTCGGTATCACTAATCACTCAAGAAATGCACATCAAAACCACAGTGAGATACCACCTCACCCATTAGGATGGTTACTATCAAAAAACAAGTGTTGAAAAGGATGTGGAGAAACTGGAACCCCTGAGCACTGTTGTTGGGAATGTAAGATGGTGCGGCTGCTGCCACAAACAGTATGGTGGTTCCTCAAGATGAGGATTATGAGCCAGCAATTCTACTTCTGGGGATATACAGGAAAAACTGAAAGCAGATTCTCGAAGAGGTATGTGTATCCCCATCTTCACAGCAGCATTATCCACAATAGCTAAAAGGTGGAAACCCTCCAAGCATCCGTCAGCAGATGAATGGATAACACAATGAGGTAGATACAGATAATGGAATATTATTCAGCCTTTAAAAAAAGAAGGAAATTCTGAACAGGCTACAACATGAATGAACCGTGAAGACATTATGCTAACTGAAATAAGCCAGTCACCAAAGGACAAATACTGTAAGATTTCACTTATAAGAAGCACCTAGAAGAGTCAAATTCTTAGAGGCAGAAGAATTGCCAGGGACAGAGTGGGGAAGCCAGAAGTGGGAGTTATTGTTATGAAACAATATTATGGAGTTTCCATTTTATAAGTTGAAGAGTTCTGTGGATGGATGATGGTGATGTTGCACAATGTGAGTGTACTTAATGCCAATGAACTGTACACTTAAAACTGGTTAAGTTGATAAATTTTAGGTTATGTGTATTTTACCATAATTCAGATTTAAAAATAAACCATCTCAGTGGCAGCCTCTGAGTGCCTGCTTCCCCTCCCCCTCCAGAACAGACCAAGCCTCCTTATTTACTCCCACTGTACCTAATACCTCCAGGAAAGTACATGCCACACTGTAGGGGTTCTGGCATTTGTTTATTGTAATTCACAAATTTATTGTGAATTAAATGGAGACTGGGCTCCTTGAGGGTGAAAAACCACTTAATTCGGTGCCCTCTGCACATAAACAAGTGGGGTGAGCATTCAGGAAGGCTTTGACCCACAAATGGATGGGGAATGAAGGTCAAAGAAAGGGTAAGTGGATGTGCAGGTGGGTGGATGCATGGACAGATGGATGAATTAACAGATGTGTGGGTAGAAGGACAGCCGCCCCCAGAGTGTGACAGGGCCCCTGCAGTATCCTGGGCACTTTGCAGTGGAGTGGGAGCCTGTGCCAAGAGGCTGTGCCCGCTGACCTGGTGCAGTGGGGTGGACAGCCTGGCACAGTTTCCAAACCTGAACGTGAGTTTTGAGTGTGAGTCCTAGGCCAGGGATACCCCACACTCCCTCTGGCAACTGTCACAGTAAAACTGAATGAGTCCGGAGACCTGCATTCTTCTCCCAGCTCTGCATTTGCTCTGTGACCTTGGACAAACGGCTCATTCTCCCTGGGCCTCTATGTCCCAATCTATAAAGTGGGAAAGGGACAAGATGCCAAGGTTTTGCCTGGTTCTACATCTCATCTTTTTCTTTTTTCTTTAATCAGTTTTTTAAAGTTAGTGATGAAATATTTTCAATATTTCAAAAGGTACAAAAAAATACTACGACAGACATCCAAGTACTTGCCCACACAGATTTAACAAATGTTAACATTTTGCCGTATTTGCTCCAGATTTCTTTTTACAAATTAAAAAAAAACCCTGATACATCTAAAGTCTTTCCATTCCTCCCCTGTTTAAATAACTACTACTCTCAAGTTAATACAGATCCTTCTCGTCTGCCTATATATACTTTTACTATGTAGCTATATATCAATATGTACAATAGGATATTAATAATTAGATAAATACTACATAACATAAGCTACATATAAATAATATATATCTTAACAATGTTTTCATAAATAGTATCATACTGTGTAAATCCTTTGAAACTTGTTTTGCTCATTATTATGTTTTTCAGATTCCTCTGTGTTGATACATGTAGATCTGATTAATTCTTTTTTTTTTTTTTTTTGGTTCTTTTTGTTGTTGTCATTGAAGTATAGTCAGTTTACAATGTTGTGTCAATTTCTGGTGTATAGCATAATAGTTCAGTCATACATATACACACATTTATTCGCTTTCATATACTTTTTCATTATAGGATACCACAAGACATTGAATATAGTTCCCTGCTCTATACAATATAAACTTATTGTTTATCTTGATTAATTCTTGTTAAATGCTGTTCATATAGTTTTCCATTGTGTAACTAAATGTTCCTTTATTCATCCATTCTCTTTCTGATATACTGTTCCTCGTTTCCTTTTTTGTTATCAGACACAGCACTGCATGAGGATTCCTGCACGTGTCCCTCCTGCAAACACGGGGGGCTTTTTACTGAGCATATAGTCACTGTATCACAGTGCACGGGTATCTTCAGCTTTTACTAGATGGTGGAAAATTCCTCTCCAAAGTTTCCCTGAAAACCTTGGGGCCATATTGTTTCAAATTTCAGAGTGGTTCTGGCTTTAAAATGTAATATGCTGAATGATTCCATTTCTTCTTGAAAAGACCAAACTACAGTGGATGGGAAACAGATCACTGGTTGTCAGGGTTAGAAGGGGTGGTGGGGAGGGGGTGATTATAAAGGAAAAGAAGAAGGGAGTGTTTGGGTTTGTTCTGTATCCTGATTGTGCAGTTACACAAATCTATATATGTGTTAAAATTCTTAGATCTACACAAAAGGGAAAGAAGAATCCATTTCACTGTATGACGACTTAAAAAATAAAAATGTTTAAATGTAATATGGTAGATATACTGCATCTTACCTAAAACCCCCAGTGGGGTTTACAGTAGCACCCCATAATCAAACAGGAATATTTTGTCAACAAAATATATGAACAATCACACTAAATGGGATAAGTTAAGGCTATAAATAGGCAGTGTGCTCAGGGGTCTTGTGGACCTGTCTCTTGGTTCAGCAGTGTTTGGACGGAACAGACCCAGGGATGCCCCTTGCTCCAGCCTCCAACCGCCGTTCAGCTTTTTTCCAGTCACAACCTTCAGAACCAGCCACTCTGCTACCCCTGGCCTCCAGGGCCAGCCAACACCATTTTTTGAGCTTAGCTCCTTATTAGTGATCAACCGTGAGCCCCGAGATTCATCAGTATTATTCCACCAAGGTGGAGATTGCCCTCACCCACCTGGTCACCGTACACCTGCAAGCCTCTAACACCTACCTCTCTCTGGGCTTCTATGTCCGTTGCGGGGACTATGTGGCTCTGGAGGGTGTGGGTCACTTTTTCCACAAATTGGCCGAGGAGAAGCACGAAGACACCCAGCATCTCTTGAAAATGCAAAATCAGCCCTCTTCCTGGACGTGCAGAAGCTATCTCCAGATGAGTGGAGTGAAATCCAGGACGCTATGGAGGCTGCCTTGCTCCTGGAAAAGAACCAGAACCAGGTCCCTTTGGATCTGCGAGTCCTGGACTCTGCCTTGTAGACCACCCCCACTGCTGCGACTTCCTGGAAAGCCACTCCTGGATGAGGAGGTGAAAGTCATCAAGAAGATGGGCGACCACCTGACTAACCTCCACAGGCTGGCTGGTCCCCAGGCTGGGCCAGGCCAGTATCTCTTCTAAAGGCTCACCCTCCAACATGACTAGGAGTTTCTGAGACCCAGCGGCCTTTGAGAAGCCCCTCTGGCATCAGGGCTTCTGCCTGAAGCCTCTCTGCAGCCAATGGGCAGCTTTTTAACCACCCTGGAGCCCGCTCCCAAGCCTTGGACCAAATGGAAACAATAAAGCTTGTTGCAGAAAAAAAAAACAAAAACAAAACAAACAAACAAAAAAAAGACTATAAATAACCTCAAATTAGTTCACATCAGGTTTTTTTTTTTTAATATTGTGGTGAAATACACCTAACATAATATTTGCCATTGTAATCATTTTTAAGCCTACATTCAGTGGTGTGGAATATATTCACATTTTTGTGCAACCATCACCATCATCCACCCACAGAACTATTTTTTTCATCTTGTAAAACTGAAATTCTGTACCCATTAAATAATAACTCCCCATTCTGCCCTCCTCCCAGCCCCTGGCAAACGCCATTATAATTTCTGTCTTTATGATTTTGACTGCCCTAATATACCTCATATAAGTGGAATCATGTAGTATCTTTTTGACTGGCTTAGTTCATGTAGCATAATGTCTTCAAGTTTCATCTATGTTGCAGTGTACTGCAGGATTTCCTTCTTTCTAAAGGCTGAATAATATTCCATTTTATGGCTATACCACATTTTGCTTAACCACTCATCTGTCCATGGATATTTGGCTTGCTTACACGTTTTAGCTATTGTGAATAATTCTCCTATGAACTTGAGGTACAAATATCTCTTCAAGACCCTGCTTTCAGTTCCAAATCAGGCTTTGTCATGAAGTGAGTTTAAACCAAATTTGTTGAAGGTGAGGTGGAAACTTTTGGTTTTCAGAGTTATTTTGATTTTGGAATTGTGGATAAGGATGGTAGACTTGTACAAATTTATATTCCCACTAGAAATGTATGAGTTCTCATTTCCCCTTATCTTCACTAACATGGTGTTATCATGCTTTTTAATTTTTGCCAATCTGATGGGCATGAAATGGGGTCTTATTATTTTTATCTGAATTCCCATGATTACTAGTGAGGTCGAGAATTTTTCATTTGTTTATAGCTATTCTGGTTTCCTCTTCTGTGAATTTCATGTTTCTCTTAAATTCTTCTTCTTTTACTAATTTATAGGAATTCTTTATGTATTCTGGCTGCAAACAAGTTGCAAAGAATTGGAATATCTTGCCTTTTCATTGTTATAGCACCTTTTGTCATAAAGAAGTTTAAAATCCTATGATCATTGAATGTATCAATATTCTCCATTATGATGTGAACACTTTTAGTCTTATTTAAGAAACTCTTCACCACTTCAAGTTCATGAATATATTCTTTTGTAGATTTTTTTTTTTAAGTTTTAAAGTTTGGCTTCTTATATTTCATTTTAAAAAATATATGGAATCTATCTCTGCATATGGTGTGAGGAAGGGATCTAAAATTTTATATTCTGCATACATTAGCCAGTCCTCTGCTATAATGATCATTTGGTCTCTTCTTTTCCCACTGATTTATAGTAATGCCAACCCTGTCATCGTCCTCATCTATATGTGATCCATCTCTGGGTCCTCTATTCAGTCCCGAGGTCTCCTTGTCTATCTTTGCTAATAGTAAATCTTTAAATCTGGTAGGACAAACCCCTCCCTCCTTATTCTTCTTCAATAGGGTCTTAATTGTTCTTGGCCCTTTACTTTGTAATATACATTAAAGGGAAACTCCTCTGTTTTCATAGAAAAAAAAAAAACAGTTCTAAGAAACGATTCTAAGAAACTTGATTGCCTGGTTTCTTAGCCTACAGCAAGTTAAAAGCTTCAACTTAGAAGAGGAGATGCAGAGAGGAAAGTATGTTGATAACTAAGTCTGACAAAGACAGAAAAGTCCAAATAACTCTCAGAAATGTATATGGGAATATAAGAGAGCAGCAGAGCGGAGCCACTCACTCCCAGAATCTTGGAGGCGTGACTATGCATTTTAGAAACAGAAGGCAGATGGGCTTCACCTAGTCATTTAGGAACCACCTTCACCCTGTGGCTTCCAGGATGCCCTAGCTGTGGCCGGGCTGCAGTCCCTTCCAGTTGGAGAGAGCATGACCCTATGGTCCCGTCCTGCTGCACAGGACTGGGAGACACAGACCTTTGCTGGGGCACCAGGTCACAGAGGGCCTGTAGGCCACTGTAGAACTTGGCTTATACTCTGAGACAGGGAGCCTTTAGAGGGTCTTGATACCAGCAGTGACTTGGCCTGATTTGTAAAAGATCCCTTCGTCTGCCGTGATGAGAATGCTTGGGGGGAAGGGTAGTAAGGGAGGAGAGCAAAAGCAGGAAACTCTGTTTGGATGACCTGCTTTCCTGGCTCCCTCCTGCCCTCAGGCAGAGCTGACCTCTTCCTCCTTTGTTCCCTGTGTTTCCATGACATCTCTCATAGTTTAAGCGCTTGTTGTTTGCTTGTCTATCTTCATCCAGGTTGATGTATCCACAACACCTGGCTCAGAACAAGAGCTTGGCAACAGATGGGGCAAGCATGTTAAATTCAACTGACATAACAGGTAGAACCTGGTATGTTGGTTTAGGGTTCTTCGACTACAAGCAACAGAAACCAACTCTGTCTTAAGGAAAAGAAAACTTGTGAGATCCCCAGAACCCACAGGAAGGCTGGAGAACTAGACTTGGAAGAAGCATGGGAAACAGAAGTTCCTTACCCATTAGGTTATGCTGCTGGGATGCACATGCCAACTATCCCTCCCAACATTGTTTCTGAGTCCCAGGAAAGGGTCTCACTGGAAGGACTTGGGTCATGTCTCCAGGCTTTGGTTACACTTGGGCAGAGAGAGGAAGAATTGCGGCTGAGAAAACCTCCAGACACCCTGTTGGTTTCCATGAGGGGAGGGCAAGGTTCCCTGATTCATTGTCTCAGCGAAGCTATGCTCGTGGGGGGCAGGTCATGGGAAAGGAAACCAGCGAGCTGTTAGGGGAAATGAATGCGGAGTGGCAAAAAGCCAGCAAGCATCCACTACAATTTCCCAGGGCTAGAAAAGCACAGAGGCAAGAATCGTGACCTGTGACCTATGACCTACGACCTGTGGGCTGTGAAGGAGATGCATCTTCCTCACCTTTGCATCCCTGGTGCTTAGCTCAGCACCTCGTACTTAGTAGGTACTGACCTAATGTTTATCTGGTGAGTGAACAGATGATATGACCAGTTACAGAAGCCCAAAGGCTATTAGTGTTTCTTAAAACACCAATTTTATGAATAAAAGGGGATGAGATAGCAGCCTCGATAAAGAGATCTGCCAAAAAGGGAAAAAAAAAAAATCTGTCTCAAGGGACAAATTGTAGCCCTGTTCCTTCTGGCCCTTCCCATGGGCCCCGTCAATCTAGCTCTGAGCAGGATTAACATTCATTTAAAGCAATTGGCCCCATGCAGCCCTGGCTGATTGTGTTGGATGCTGTGGAGAAACTGGGCAGCAGGGGGTGGACCAGCCTCCAAATCCTCTCAGAAGCTCATGGATCTGGCCTTGATATGGTGTCCAGGCGTGGGGTCCAGCAGCCTCAAAGGAAGAGCCAAGCGGGAAGTTTTGATTCTGGGGGCCACTAAGTTGATGTCTTCCAAGGAAATCCACCAAGAAGTGACCCCATCCAGGTCTGGGGGGTTGGCTGCAGAGCCAGCCTGGGGGCCCACACAGACCAGAGGGCTCCTGGACCTGGGACATTGCAGAAGTGCCCCAGGTGCCCCTCAGGAGTGAGGGGGAGGAGGAGGCTGCATATGGAGCCCTCAGCCCAGGTGACTTCAACCAGAGCAGAAACACTTTCAGATTCCCGGGGAAGTTCTGTTTGAATAGAGTCTGTTTGTGTAGCAACGACAACAAAGTTTGGGACTGAGTTCACCGAACCCTTGCACCCCTTTTCATGAAGTGGTTTGTGTATGCACGTGGGAAGGACACATTAGGTACATGACCTCATTAAGCCCTAGTTTCCTCCTCCATAAAATGATAACAGAAGACATGGTGAGATTGCATGGGATACATCCGTTCCGGGCTGGATGTGAGTTTGACAACCTCACTGATGTTCTGTCTTCTCCCTGTATATTCCTGTTTCCTTTCCCACATTCAGGCAGTTTTGCAGGTTGTAGTATAGCAGAGAGGAAGAAGCAGGGCAGCAGAAATAACAAAAACATCTTCTTTAAGAACCTAAGTCTTAGGTGAACCGAGCTGGTTTGTAGAGGCGATAAAAGGGGGAAAGAGGATTCACGCAAATGTTCTGGACACCTTGGCCAGAAGCAGTGTGGAGAGGGGTCCCCCGCAACCCAGTGCAGAACCAGGAGCCCCTGGCCTGGAGAAGAATGACAGAGCGGGAGCCTGAAGGGAGTGGTCTGGGGATGCCTTTGGGCTGTGACTGTGACTGTGAAGAAGTCACAGGAAATCGTCGGACCTGAAGGATGGGGACCTGCGGATGCACAAGGACAGCCTAAGTGACACAGGGATTGTTTCACCAAAACGCCACCCTACCGCGCATTACTGCATCAAGACCTTAGATCTAGGTCATAACTCCTGGAAGAAGTTCCCCATCAGCCTGATGGATAAGGGACTCAGAAATGAGGCCGGGTTACAGAAAACAAAGAAAGTTCTGTCTCGCCCTCCTGAGGCGCCTGGGCGTGGAGAGAAGACTCAACCCTTCGCTGCCCAGGGCCCAGAAGACAGGCCGCGCATGCTCCCTCCATCCCTCCTGCTGCCCTCCGCCGCGCATGCTCCGCAGTCCCCGGGCCGCTCTCTTCCGAGCCACTGCGCTTAGTGCTGCCCCCTCCCCAGGCCCCATCTGTTCTGCGGTTACTGCCCAGCTTCGGCTTCCTCTGGAGGGTGGAGCCACGTTTTCTGACCTGTATAAAACATTGTGGGCTGTTTACTTCTTCCTCTGGGTTACTAAGATTCTTACAGGAGCTGAGGAGAGGGCAGTGAGAAAGGGGGCTGGCTGATCCTTCGAGGCTCCCCGTGCCCCTCAACCCAGCCCTACACAGGGAGACACGGCCAGATCCCAAGACTTGGCAAGGCCGCCAGGGACATTTGCAAAGTGACAAAAAGGGAGGAGAGGCCTCAAAAGAAAACAACTTTCACACATCAAAATGCCTGGAAACGTTTTCTAGGCTCATTTTTCTTATCTGGGGTGATTTTCAAGGCCAACAGCGCCTGGGGCCTAAGGCTCCAGGAGGTGATGACTCAAGTGGCCCAGGAGATAATGCAGATGCTTCCTCTCTGCAGCCAGCGTGTGTGTCCATCCCAGGACAGGACGCTCCCTAGATCTTTAGAGCCAGTAGGGCATTTAGCCATCCCCTAAATCCAACCACCTATTTTCGGTAATGTGGAAACAAAGGCCTTAGGGACACGACTCTCCTGAGGTCACACCATTCCACAGATAAAGGATAAAGTGGCTTGGGGCCCTGAACCGGTCTCACCTGCACCCGGGCACCGTCTCCTTCTGCTTGTTGTGGGTCTCACTATGCCACAGCCACCGGATGAAGATGGCGCCATTGGCATGCCCGGCGCTGGTCCTCACCTGGGGCCAACCCCGTGCTTTGTAGTTTACATAAATGATGTCGTCCCATGTACCCCTCACAGTCATCTTCCAAAAGAGGCATTTTCATCCACATTTCAAATGAGGAAACTGAAGCAGGTGTGTTTTATTTCCCGCAGCCTGTGCTCATTCTATTTATATACTCATGATTGACACTTGGAGCACATGCTACATGCCAGGCACTTTCTAGACACCACATATGTCATCTTGTCCTCATCGTGGCAAGTACTATGACTATCCCTATGTTACAAATGAGGTCCCTAAGGCCCAGGGTGTAAGTGAGTTGCTCAGGGTAAGAAACAACCAACCAACCAAAGGGAGGAGTCAGAAATCCAACATGCAGGGAGGTAGGAGAAGGGAGGAAAGCCACTGAAGTCTGCATTCATAAGCAAGTGACCACTGTGGGCAAATGGGGTTACCTACTGCACAGAACACATGTCAGGATTCAGCAGAGGGGTGAGGAGATGCTCCTCGTTGGTTAAGGATCACACCTCGGGTACTGGACACCCCTAGATACTTCTGAGCTGCCCCTGTGTGGGCTTCATATCCAAGGAATGTCCTGAAGCAGAGATACAAGAAGCTATTATCTGCAGGTGACTCCTGGTGGGCCAGGAACATCATCTGCTACCGTGAATTAGGTCCAATATATCAGTGCTCAACAAATGCTCATTCTCTTCTCTACTCTCTATGGGGACTCTTGTTTTGTTTGTTTGTTTGTTTTTTGGTTAACAAGACGTTCCTGGAAATCAATAAAATCAATTTCATTAAGTGTATGTCAAAATCTGATTTGCTTTTATAACACCATGAAATGTTCATATTAAAAAATTCACCGGTTAGAAAACTTGTTTTGTCAGATCATTACTACCCAATCATGACTTCCTAAGAATCAGTCTCTATGACTGTTCATAGCAGCACTATTCACAACAGCCAAAAGGTGGAAACAACCCAAAGGTCCATCAATGGAGGAATCGATAACCAAGTTGTGGTCCATTCCTTTTTATTCAGTAATAAAAAGGAATGAAGTACTGATATATGCTACACACAGATGAACCTCAAAAACATTATGCTAAGAGAAGGAAACCAAACAGAAAGGTCACATCATGTACGATTCCATTTACATAAAATATCCAGAATAGTTAAATCCACTGAGACAGAAAGCTGATTCATGGTTGCCAGGCTGTGGGTAGAGAGGAATAGACAATGACCGCTTAATGGATACAGGGTCTCCTTCGGGGACGATGAAAATGTTTTGAAACTAAATAAAGGTGATGGTTGCATAACACTGTGAATATGCTAAATGCCAATGAATTGTTCACTTAAATGACTAATTTAATGTTATGTGAATTTCACTTCAATTAAAAAAAAAAAAAAAAGAGGTGGCCGCCTTACCTGCCGGGAGCTTAGTCCTCCCACCACTGCCGCTCTCCCTCTCCCCTGTTCCTGTCAGTCTCCTCTCCATAGTTAAAGGCTACTTCCTCCTGCCTTGGCCACCTCGACATGGAAACTCTCTGCATACTCGCTCTTTCTCCCTCTGCCTGAACTATGCCTGACTCCCTCACTGGGGTCGTGTAGCCGACGTGACGCGACAGAAAGAAGCTTTTGGCGACCCCAACCCGGACAACCAGGTCGCACTTCCGCCTCCCGGGCTCCGGAAGGTAGCGCGCATGCGCTCCCTGAGACTCCGGCGTTGTTGACTTCCGCTCCCACTGTGCCCTGCGAGCCGAAGCGAATCATGGATCACGCTTACACTGAGTTACGAGGCAGTAATAGTTCTGGATCAGTGGATGGTCTTGATGTTCGAAGATGAATTCCTATAAAACTCATCTCCAAACAAGGAAACAAAGCCAAAGCTTCACCTCGAACTCCAAGGACTATAAACAGAATGCCAGCAAAGGGTCCACCTGGTGATGAAGAAGGATTTGATTATAATGAAGAAGAACGGTATGATTGTAAAGGGGGCGAAGTATTTGGAAATCAGCGACTTCCCGGACACTTTTTGGGGGGGACTTTCAAATAAACATTTTAGGTGAGAGGATGATACACCAGTTCATTTCTGTGACAAATGTGGATTGTCTATTAAAATCTATGGGCAAATAATTCCATGCAAACATGTGTGTTTGCTATGACTGTGCTATTTTACATGGAAAAAAAGGGAGATAAGATGTGTCCAGGCTGTAGTGATCCCATACAACGAACTGAGCAGTGAGAGAACACGATTCTCTCTTCTTGTGTAGCATTGTGCAAGGGTGCAAGAGAAAGTATTTGTCTCAGAGAGACTTACAGGCTCATATCAACCACTGCCATATGAGAGCTGGAAAACCTGTTCCCTGTGCTTCACTAGAGAATGTTCATCATCCTATTGCCCCACCACCAGCTGAAATCCAGGATCGGTTTATACTGCCACCAGACAAGCCACATTCCACCAGAACAGCACATCATGATGCCACCACCTCCTTTGTAAAACATGCCACTCGAGCACTATAATCAGCCACACGAGGATATATGTGCTTCTCTAGCAGAATTGGCCATGGCTCCACCTCCACCTCCTTCAGTCAGTCAGGAAACCTTTGGTATTTCAACAAGAAAACACAGAAATTTAATAACTGTCCCTATTCAGGATGACTAAGATTCACTACCTCCTACCCCAGCACCTGCTCACCATCATCCTGATTATCAGGGTCAACCAGTGGTATCTCACCCTCACCGTATTATGCCTTCATGGCAAAGTTATGCACCCCCCCCCCGCACCTCCTCCACCATCAATAAACCATCCCATACCACATCCTCCCCAGGCTGCAGGTATTCCTCACTTGGTTTGTAACCAAGCTCCACCTCCACCAATGACCCCTGCTCTACCACTAAAAACCCCTCTCCCTGGACATATTATTGCCCAGATGCCACCTTATATGAATCATCCTTCTCCTGGACCTCCCCCATCTCAACATGGTGGTCCACCCATAACTGTACCCACTCCTCACCAGTATAATCCAACTCTCTACCCCAGTTCACTGAAGATTAAGGAACTATGAGACCTCCATTTACACAACCAGTGGGAATGAGCTCTGGTATATGGCCTGCACCAAGAGGGCCACCTCTTCCTCCATGAATGCAGGGTC
The DNA here is from genome assembly GCF_036321535.1 of Camelus dromedarius. Lineage (NCBI taxonomy): Eukaryota > Metazoa > Chordata > Mammalia > Artiodactyla > Camelidae > Camelus > Camelus dromedarius. Next base: position 48,831,478 of record NC_087451.1, read on the forward strand.
TGCATTATCAAAGCCCACTTTCTGGACCACATCATCCAGATCAGACAAGATACAGACTGTATTACCAATGACAGTTGTATTTTGAACTGAAGATATGATGAGGAAACAAAACTTGTATATAGTCAATCTTTTAATTAAGCTTTGATTGTTTGGGGAAGGAAAAGTACCTGTTCCTGAGGTGGCTGTAAAACACTTAGGGTCTTGTCTCCTAAAATGATTTTAAATCTTGACTTTAGGATTGATTTCAAGTACTGTGCTATAGTGCAGATAAGTAGTTCAGTTGAGCTCAGCTGTATTTTAACACCTTTGTTCCCCTAGTGTGGTAAATTGACCCAGAGGATCGTTTATAAAACATTTGAAAAAAAAAGTTTTTCATGGTTCCACTTTCAAAATTACTGCTTCTGTTAAACCTAATGTTTAGTTTTTCTTGTGATACATTTTGTAACCTGTGTAAAAGGATTAAATTTCAATATGGCTATAAAAATGCTATTTTTACGTGAATTTAAGTGCAGCAACACACTGTTTTTTAAACCATATGTTTTACCACCAGTCTCCCACAGTTACAATAAAATCCTAAAAGTAAAAAACAAATCATGGTGAAAAAAAAAATCATGGTCACATTATCCATCAGGAGTAGAGAGAAGTGATAAAGGCAAGTCTCAGATGCAATGCACAGGAAATAGGTCAGCTGCCACCCTGACCCAGGTAGTCCTGCCAAAGGGGTTCCCCAGCACCAAAGAACTGCAAATTAATTGAGAACAATGAAGTGTGAAGGAAAAGCCGGGCTGGGCTAACAAGATAACTCACAAATCTAAGTATCGGAATACTGATCTGAGTTCTGCTGGACTAACTTGTAAATCTAAGTTAATTAGTGTTGGTTTGCTGTTCATGTTTTTTTGCTAGCCAGCTGGATTTTCAAAGAGATATATCTGGCTTTGGAATGTTGGTTTGCTGCCTCCCTGCCTCCACTTTTGTGATAATGATGCTGCTAAAGCTGTTCCATGCGTATTGGCCGAATACCCCAAGCTTGTACTTAACCCTATAAAACCTCATGCACACACCTTGGAGGTGCTCAGAACTTCAGAGCAGAAGCCTCTCTGAGCCCGCCGGCGTAATACACCTGAGTACTCTAACCCTCCGAGTGGTGCTTGTTTCTTGGCTGGCCTGTCGTTTCCGTAACAGAAGTATTTTTTGTCTTTCAAATTGGAACCTGTTTTTACAAATAATACTCAACCCTGGTATGAGTATACTGAAAAGGCATTCTCATATTCTTCTGGTGGAATATAAATTAGTCTAGCCATTCTGCAGGAAGGTTTGGCATTTTGTACTACAAGAATTTAAAATGTTCATGTCCTTCTAAATGAAATATTTCCCATCCAGTTTTCATGTGCAGATGTTTCACTCAAGACTGCATTTTTAGCTGGACCTTAAAGAATGTGAATTGAAAATATGTCCTAAATCCATGATTGGTGGCCTAATACATTATTTTTAAAAAGAAGAAGAAGTTTATGCTCTTTGACACAGTGTATAAGGTCGGGGTCCTGGTCAGAAATAGGCCCAAGCATTTAGTCCCTAATCCAGGTGGTATTTCAAACCAGTAAGGAAATACTCTACTAAAGGAGAAAGGCTGAATGATAGTATTTGGGAAATTCGCTAACTACTTGGAAAAAAGAAAAAATTAGCTTAGATCTTTACATCACACCTTATATCAAAAATAATTCCAGGATTTAAAATCTAACGGAGGAGGAGGAGAAGGAAAAAGAGGATGGTGGGGTGGGGAAGAAAAGAAAAAAAATAGAGATCTAGAAGAAAATTGGGGAAATCTTTGATTCTAGGATGGAAACAGTTCTATACGCAGAAAGCAAAGGGGGAACGACTAAAGCAAAACATCAAAAGGTCAGACCACACGAAAAACGTAAAATGTATGTATCCAAAATCACCAAAACCAAAATCGAGGTAAATTCGAAGCTTAGAAAAATATTTGCAGCACATATGACGGACTGGATGTGTTCCAGAGCTTCTAAACATCAATACGGGGAAAATAAGGGAAAAGAGAAAAACGGACAAGCGATATGAATAGGCCCCTCACAAAAGGGGAAGAGCAGATGTTCGCCTCTATTTTTAAAACGCAGCAGACACGTGGTCTCGGGGATGCGGAAAGCAGGAACCCGAGCCAGGCTTCCACCAGAAAAGGCGTGCCCCTCTTCGCAGCCGTGGAGCAGTGAGAGGCCTCCCCAGGACCGCGGTCCCGGTGCCCGAATTTGCCCTTCTCCTGGGCGGGTTGGACGAACAATCCCATCCTTTGTTGAGGCTTCACCCAAGGAGGCCGACCACGCACGCCCTCTGGGAGGTGGCGATCCATCGACAAGGCCTCTGGGGCGCCGCGGCCACCGGGGGGCGGTGCTGCCCAAGAGACCCGCCAGCCTCGGGCCAGCGCGGGGACCACAAAGGCCCCTTTCTCCTCCTCCCGGAGATGAGTCACAGCAGTCAGAGCCGAGGCCAAAGTCAGAGACGCCGCTGGCGATCCCCGGCGACGGCTGAGAACGGGAGCGGGGCCGCAGGGCGGCGCCTGGGAGTCACCCTGGACGCCTGCTTGGGCCGCATCTGCGGCTCCTCCGGCTGGGCCAGCTCGTGGGGAGACCGGATCAGGCCAGTGGCCTGTTTTGCAGCAGTGGCCCGTGGCAGGATGCGAGTGCGAAGGGCATCTGGATTTCTTTCCTGGCTCACTCACGTGACAAGTATCTGAGGAGTCACTGAGTGCCAGGCGGTCAGGACACGTCTGACAGGCAGTGTCTAGGAACCTCTAAAGCCCTGACCACAGGAGTTCAGAATGTGTGAGCTCAGGTCCCTGGTGGCTGGGCTTGCCTTGGCAGCCCTGAGAACCACTGGTCTCCCTGGGGCATCTCAAGTTCAGCTGCCCAACTTGGGACACCTCATCCTGGCACTGGATTGCCCTGGGATCCAACTCTCTGACCCCTCCCCCAGCCATCCCCACTCACATCCCACATCCTACTCACTGCGGCCTGGGGCCTGTACTGGTATCCCGGGTCGCAGAGGCCACCAGCCTCCCATGCCCATTCAAGCCCATCCAGTCTTCTCTCAGCTTCTGAATTGGTCCTGGGATGTCTGTGGACTGCATTTCTTTGTCTCTCCAAAATTCTCACTTTTTGCTGATAAAGAGGACACTTTTGTCACCTGGTCCAAAGGTGTGAGTGGCATGGTCTCAGAGAAGCTAGAAGCAGCCTGTACAGCCCAGGTTTGTTGGGCTGGAGGTGGCCGGAGAGACCCAGGAAGACGGGACTCCAGAGAAGGAGGGAGCAGCGTCAGGGAAGGAAGCAGTGGGCCTGAGTGACATGAAGATGTCAGGAGCCAGTAGGGAGGTCAGTGAGAGGGTCGGATGGAGGAGGGGCTGAGTTCAAAAGAAACTAGCTCTCCTCTCCTAGTCTCTTTCCTTCCTCTCCCCCTCCCCCACCTCCAGGCCAGCTCTGACTCTGAACCCACATCGGGGTGGCCACGGAGCCAGACTGCTGCAAGGCCTCTCTTTGCTGTTTTGCTAACATGGTGTCACCTTATCCACCTCCCATCCCACTTCCCAGAGGCCCCAGAGCATCAGAGGTGGCTCTGCCTGTGTTGTATTGGTGGACACACTGAAGCTCAGAAGGGCTAACTTCCGAGAAACACAGCAGAGTGGCAGAGGGACAACTCACAAGTCCCCACCAAAGAGCATGTGGCCAGAATAAAGAGGGAAGCAGGTGCCCTTCCTGGGATAACTTGGTTACAGATTTGAGAGCATCAATTTGTCTTTAGGATTTTTTTTTAACTGAAGTACAGTCATTTTACAATGTGGTGTGAATTTCTGGTGTACAGCATAATGTTTCAGTCATACATGCACATACATATATTCCTTTTCATATTCTTTTTCATTATAGGTTACCAAGATAATGAATATAGTTCCCTGTGCTATACAAAAGAAACTTGTTGTGTGTCTTTAGCATTTGTTTAATTTTTTAAAATATTTGTGTAAAAGGTCCAAACAAGATTGAAATGAACAAAATAGAATTGGAACTGAAAGTTCAGTTCTCTCCCCACTCTCACTGTTAACAGCTCAGTATAAATCCTTCCAAGGTTTTTCAACTATACTGTTAGCATTCTATTCTAGAACTTGCTCTATTCTCTTCCTTCAGTTGTATTTCCTTGTGAAGGCCCCTAACACCCACATATGGTTAACCCGGTCCTTTCAGATGGACAGTTAGGGAGTTTCCTGGTTTTACCTTTACAGTACACATCCAGCGTTCACTGTGGGAACATCCCTGGGGAATAATTTTTTTCTCAAAGTGGAACTGTGACAGCAAAGGAAATGCACTCTTCTGCTACTCCCTTTAAAGGCTTGTGATGGCAAAGGGCTGACAGGTGCAGGGTGGGCTGCAGCGGCCAATGCATGGAGCAGTTCCAGATGTCAGCCTCCCATTATCCCTGCCTCGCCCCCTGCTTCCCTGCCCCCCTGGCCTGCCCCTCACCTCCCCCAGCCAGAAAGCAGCCCGGTCTAAAGCTTCTGCCTTTGTGCCCAGCCCCTGGGGTCCTGCTGGCTCATCTGACCCCCAAAACATTCCTTATTTGCCATCAAACACCTCCACCACCCTCTGGCCATCAGAACTGACTCTTGTCCCACCCTGGGGGACCACCAGGGAGCCAGGGACTCACAAAGCCTCTCTTTGGCAGCCTCACAGCCCTGCTGACTGGCTTTGGAAACATACTTCCCTTTACCTCCTTTTATAGGCAGAGACAAAGGTAGAGAAACAGTTTGTCTCCAAATGCACATCAGGCCATCTCCACTGCCACAGGGCTCAGCTGGGAGTGTGTCTGCTGATGCTCTAAATGCAGGGTGCCAAGTCCACTCGACTGGTTTCCAGTGAGTGGTAGGGGTCAGTCAAGCCCCTTAGCTCTGGGCCAGGCACAGGGTGGGGGGGTGAGAAGAGAAATAGAGGACAGGAACTGGGTCCCCTTTCTCCTCAGCACCGTGCACACAGGGCTTCTTACAGTTGGAACCCTGTCACAGCCCAAGCTGGCTTTAAAGAGCTTGTCTTCCTCCTGCCCATCCCCTCCCAACAAAAATGCGTACGGGTGATTCTTCTTCCTCAGAATGACTGCACCACGAGCATTAGTAACCAGCATCTTCTATCTGTGGGGGGAGTGTTCAGACCAGTTCACAGAGCATCCTCACAGAACCTTCTGTGGTCCCTTGAGCCACGCACTATGTGTCCCTGTCTACCCTCAGAAACTAAACGGAAAACTGTCCCTGCCCTTTGGTCCAGCCTCATGGTCTGCTCTTGAAGACAGAAGCATAAACAATCACAATACAATGAGACAGATGCCAGAAGAGGTGTGGGTACAAAGAGGGAGGTTGGTGACACTAAATGATGACGGGGAACATTTACTGTCAGTGAAATGTTTTGGGGGGAATGGGACGTTTGTCCATCCACCTTCTTTCCTTTCTCACTTGCACATTTTTATTCGAGATTGTATGTTCTCTACCTGTACCTCTGGCTTTTGAAATTCCATTGCCTCAAGGAAACACTTTTCTAATAGACAAAGGAGAGATAGTAGCTTTCACAGTCGAAGCGCAAAAACTCCATGACCCTAGCTGACCTGACAAGCCTGCCTGGGTCCTCTGTCCTCTCCACAGCCTAATATTTCATCCATGTTTCGCCAGCTTTTCCCTTCACTCAAGACCCGGGTTGGGGATGTAAAACACAAGAAGGAGGCAGCTGCCTGTTGAGCAAGCTGGGTACCAAATGTTCCTTTGATAAGATCATACCCAGAGCTGGGGAGGCTGCAGTGAAGTCATCACACCCACACACACGCTGCTGCTGCAATTAAATGGACTCGACACTTTTGCAAAGCAAGCTGGCAGCATGCAAAGAGAGGCAAAGTAAAACTTTTGATACATCAGTCCATCTTTGGGGTTATCAAAGCTTTGCTTCTCCGGGAGCTATTTTAACAGGAGAAAAGAGGGAGCAACCTTAAATGTCCCATTAGACTGAAAGCTCCCTCGATACAAGGACTTCTTCCCATGCTGAAGCTCACAGCTGGTCCTCCGAAGTCGTCAAAGGGCCAGCGGCACAGCAGTTAGAGGTGCAGCTCCGAGAGCCTGCCTGCCCAAGTCCCAGCTCTGCCATGTACTAGCTGTGCTGCCTCGAGAAAGTTGTGACCCTCTCCATGCCTCAGTTTCCTCTTCTGTAAAATAACGATGATGATGAGAGTTGGACCATTCCCACAAGATTATTGTAAGAATTAAGAAAGGTAAAATATAGGAAGTGTAAGTGAGAGTAAATATTAGCTATTATTAGTATCACTGGATAAACCATTCTGAAATATCCTGTGGTGATAATAAACAATAACGAATTCTATGAAGCAAAGCGGAAAAAATCTTAATGATGTCATTGGCTTCCCTCTGTCCTCCTTGACCTCTCTGGTACCTTCTTCTATGGCTGTCACAAAGCTGACAAACAGAACCACTGCTGGGCTTTTGTGTTTCAGATCCCCTAAAATGCCGAGAAGCTGTTTCACACCTCTACACCTTTACAGCCCCCTTCACCCAGTCTGGTGAATGCCGACCCATCCTCCAAACTTAGCGCTGCATCTAAAGCCTTCCTTCCTCGATACAGCTTAGCTCCCCCTCTCTGAATGGTAACAGTTGGATGGAGAGAAATGAAAAGGCTACTGGCCCTGTCTGTCTTGGTCTGGACTCCAGCCAGGCACACAAATACAGACAGTCTCCAACTTACATGGTTCCGCTTAAGAGTTTTTCACTTTACAATGGGGTGAAAGCGATATGCATTTAGTAGAAACTGTACTTCGAATTTTGAATTTTGACCTTTTCCCAGGCTAGCAATACAAGGTCTGATGCTCTCCTTTGATGCTGGGCAGGGCAGCCACAGCTCCTGGTCAGCCATGTGATCAAAAAGATCAATAACTGATATGTTTACAACCATTCTGGACCCAGACAACCATTTTGTTTGTTACTTTTAGTACAGTTTTCAATAAATTACATGAGATATTTAACATTTTATTATAAAACAGGCTGTGTTCGATGATTTTGCCCAACTGTAGGCTGATGTGTTTTGAGAACATTTAAGGTGGGCTAGATTCAGCCATGATGTCAGTGGTTTAGGTGTATTAAATGCATTTTCTTTAGAATGTTTTCAATTTACAATGCATTTATCAGGAGGGTAGTGGATTGGAAGATCTGTACCATCAAAGCCTTTCTGGTCCCTTGATCTCTCTCATCCATTCTTTAGCCATTGACTGGCTGCTGTCTCTGCCCTTGGGCAGGCACCACTGCCATCTAAGGACTGAGCCTGGAGAGGTGTGCACAGCAGGAGGGGGCCAGAGTGTTCTTTGAACTGAAGACGAGCCAGTTAGGGCGGCCATGGTAAGGACAACAGCACAGTTCCCCCTCCCCTCCACCCCCCACCTCGTGCAGTCTCCCTGCATCCTCCCTGCTTTCTGGTCCCCCCATAGCCCCTCCTTTTGAAGGTCCCATTTGCTACAGAGGACTGCTGGGGCTGTGGTTCCAATAACAGGAGTGAAAGGAAACAGCCCCTCACTTTCCCAGTCTGGGCTCTGCTGCTGACTTCACTTTGTCTTGATCGTGTTGACTGACTTCAGCAAAATTAAGGGGTTTGAACCAGATTCACGGTTTTCAACTGGGAACATACTTCTGTGTGGCCCTGGGGTGCCTGCCCTGGCAGTTTGGCTGTAGACTCTGCCGTCAATCAACTCTCTGTTTCTTCCCATGATAAACCCAGCAAATAAGGCCTTGAATAGTGATCCTGCATGTGGCCCATTATAGCCATTATGAGGTGGGACTTTTTTTGTTTTTTGTTTCCACAGCTGTTTAGTTTGGCAGGTTTGTTTTAGCCTGCTTTCTAGCCTTGGATGCTTTGAGGGCAAGAATTGGGTCTAGGTCTCCCCAGCACCAGCAGGGTCTGGCATATGGCAAATGCTCAGAACACTCTGAGTGAGTGAATGCACAAAGGAAGGAAGGAATGAGTACATGGATGACAGGTGTGAGGACAGAAGGAGGCACGGGATGCCGAGGTCAGGGTAGGACAGCCACTACCTGAGAAGGGGGTTTTGTGCTCTGATCAGTCACAACCAAGGCCAGCTAAACAGCCTCCTTGACAGTCTCTGCCCACAGCCCAAGTACTAGTTCCAGCAAAACCCTGGGCCAGTGGAAGGAGGCTCCTCCCCAGGCTCCAGGGCATGCGTCTCAGGGGCAGGAAGCCAAGCTCCACTTCCCTGCCTCCAGTCCCATCCCTCCCGGATCATCTGACCATTCACATGAGGCCCAGTGTGGGGTGTGGCTGCTTTTAAGGCCTTTGGCATTTCTCTCAGGGCAAAAGAAGGAAAGAAAAAAAAAAAAAAACACTTAAAACAATGGCTCAACATACTTAAAAAAAAAAATTCTCTGATTTGCCTGAGGGAAGGGGCTAACCCTAAACAACCAAGGCCCCCCCCCTCCCCCTGCTGTGGACAAGTGCTGTGTCAAGATAATCATAATTTTAACCTCGGGCCAGGGCCCATGCTGAATGCTTTTGGGGCTTGCTCTGATTTAATCCTGATAACCCTGGGCCTCAGGTACTATAATGATGTCTAATTTCACCAGTGAGGATGAGGAGGTTCAGAGACATTAAAGGACTTGCCCAAGGTCACACAACTAAGTAGTAGTTAAAGCAAAGATTTTAAACCAAGTATTTCCTGACTCTGAAGCTTATAACTCTATAACCAGACTGCCTTGGTCTCATCTGGGGATGTGTCCCTGTCCTCTCAGTAATTATTTAGAGCCTAGAAAACGGGCCATTGTGACCACCACTTTCCACAGAAAAGTCCCAAATGGACACCTCCCACCCACGATACCCTCCCTCCAACCCCCCTAACACGTACCTCCCCTCCTCTCTTTTTACAAAATGAGAAACCAAGTGTAGGCCCTTCCACACTGTTTCTGGGAGGGAAGAGGAACAGCATGCAGTTTTTGTCATCTTTGTATTTGTCCATATAGCTTGACATTAGTTAGTTGACCCCTCTGTGCCTCAGTTTCTCCACTTAGAAAACACGGGCAAGAACAGTTGCTTCATCAGGTTGTTGTGAGGATTAAATTATACAGGTTAAGCACTTAGGACAGTGCCTGTATCATAGTAAATGTTTATAAATGTTCACTATTTTGCGATTTTAGTAGATTTTTGTCAGCTGGATTTCATTGTCATGCTGTTTTTTCAGGAAGGGCTCACAGATTCCTTCACTTGCCTTGTCATGTTTATGCAGGAAAAACGGATGCAGGGCATGAGAAGGGCTGTGCCCCAGGTCTCGGTGGAGCCCCTGGGACGTGCCCCACCAAGTGTGGGTCCTTGGCTTCACTCAGGAAAGAATTCAAGAGCGAGCCACAGTTGAGTAAAGGTAGATTTATTTAGAGAGATACCTACTATATAGAATGTAGGCTGTTTCAGAAGGCGAGAGAAAGGCCACGAGGTGTGGGGGTTGGGTGCTCAGTAAAGGTAGACTTATTTAGAGACATACATACTGCATAGAATGAAGGTTGTTTCAGAAGGCAAGAGAAAGATGTGGGAATTGGGTGCTCAGGTGAACGTAAAAGTAGGTACAAACTCCATAGATAGAGTACGGGCCGTCTCTGAAGAGGAGGGAGCCAGAGAGGCGGCCACGAGGCGTGGTATTGCCAGTTTTTATGGGCATGGTAACTTCACATGACCACAAGTGGGAGGACTATTCCAACTAACCTGTGTAAGGGGCTGGGATTCCCAGGAATTGGGCCACCGCCCACTGTTTGATCTTTTGTGGTTACCCTTGGGACTGTCATGGTGCCTGTGGGCATGTTATTTACCATGCTAATATATTACAATGAGCGTATAATGAAGCTCAAGGTCTACTAGAAGTCAAATCTCCCACCATCTTAATCCTCAAGGCCAACTGGGAGTTGAATCTTCTACCATTTTGGTGTCAATTGCTGTCATTCCTTGAATGGCTGTGCCCTGCCCCCTCCCCTCTTGTCTCAGTGTCTCACACTTCATTTACCACCTGTTTCTGGTGTCTTCTCCTGACATTATCTGTTCCATCCCACTGACCTTTTACTTGTATGTAAATTCCACTGACTTTTATTTCATTAAATCCTAGATGCCGCTGATTATAATCTGTACCATTAGTGTGGACCACTCAAGAAAAAAATTTAAAGACACAATGAATTCTAAAATACATCCCTATGAAAAAATTAAAATAAAATGCATCCCTATGGAAAGGAATGTATGTATGTATATATACGACTGAAACGTGGTACAGCAGAAATTGACACGTTATAAACTGCCTATATTTCCACCTTTAAAAAATGGAAAAAATAAAATAAAATAAAATACATCCCAATTTCAGATGTTCAAATGTGGAGGGATAAAAGCATAGCTTTCAATCTATGAATACGGTAAGAATGATCTGCTCCTTTATTCCTGACATGGCCCTCTCTGGCTGTGAATTGTCCCTGCTCCTTCAATGGCATCTGTATCAGTTGACCTGGGTAGCTCTTCCATCTGGCCCAGGGCCACCCTGGAGGCTGGTATTCGTGCTAGGTCAGCTCCAGGCAAGCAAGTCTAACTCTGTCCACACAGCTGCTGTCCACACAGGGGCTCAGGCTTCTCCTGGATTTGGCAGTTTGTAACGACCTGATGTGCATCTTTGAAGCCAGCAGCTTCAAGGTCAGCTGACTTTCTCACCTCCAGTGACTGCTTTGCTGCTTCCTGCTTGGGTCTGAGTTGCACTGTCCCCACATGCAATAAAAATTATTTGTTTGAGAGAAGTTCCTAAGAAGAGCATTGTGGGGGGTAAAACCAAACCAACATGCAGTGTACTTTCCCCAAGCAGTAGGCAAAGGACAGGGCTCAAGAGTCATTTTCTTGTCTGCATGGGTTTCAATCACCAAATTATATTTGGAGTCATTCCTTCTAGTGTTTTCCACGATCCAGGGAAAGGAGGAGTGTGTTGGGAATGGTTAAGCTTGATGTCAGAGCTAACCCCAAGGGATTGGCAGACACAGGTAGGGACTAACTTAGGAGCCTGAGGTTGACTGAGTGAGCGCTTTCCCTAAAGTCTTGGGCCCATTCATGGCCATTTTGGAGAGAAACAGGGCTCTGGAGACAAAGTCACTGGACTTTTAAGTCCCAAATGTCATTTCTTAGCTGTTATGACACTGGGGAGTGAGTTGGTCTCTCTGAACCTCCACAGCTACAAAACGGGGGTAATAATACTTCTGAGTTGTTGGGAAGCACCAGGAATAGCAATGAGCACACAGCCACTGCTCAACAAATGGTAGTAACACATGCCAGATGCCTGCCATGTACTCAACACCGTGCACACAACAAAGAGAAGCTAAACACCACTCATGGAGGGGAGGCACTATGACAGCTTTATTTTTTTAATATCAGAGATTCAGAAGTTGTAGCCTGTTAAGCAGTCAAGCCAGCGATCACCCAAGTCTTTCTTGAGATGCAGCCTCAGCCAGCACTTCTGTGAAGTCCTCTGGGCAGCAGGCCCTGGAGGGAGAAACTAGGCCAACCTGCTCTATGATCATCCTCCTGATCTGAGGCTAAATGGGGCCAAGCCTATGAAGGCTGGGTCTTCGCCAGGTGTTGATAGCGTGACCCAGTCTGAGGGAACTGCTTTCTCTGCCAGGCACAAGCAGGATGTGCTGGCGTTGGGCCTCTCATCTAAACTCCCCAATCCAGGGGCACTTCCACGCCTGCTGACCGGGATCCAGTCTCTCCATCCCATGGGCCAACAACCTGCCACTGTGACCCAAATGCCAACCAAGGGCAGAGCCCTGTGGGAGAAAGCTGAGCAACCCCTCCACCCCACAACATGTGAGGCATCTGTCTTCTAAATGGGGCACCAAGAGGAGCAACCAGCAACCAGGCATGTTTCAAAGGCCAAGCAAATGTTATGGAAGACTGATGAAATTCAAGAAAGGGGCAAGACTACTTTGGGCTGGGGCAGCTTCTAGAGGCCATCTAGGTCATAAACTAATGTATCTACAAGATTTGGGTAAGTCATGCAACTGAAACAGGCTCGTGTCATAAAATAGGGGGTGGTGGGGACTACTTTGGGTATCTGCAGACCCTGCAATACAGTTGGCCCACAGTTCCTGTTGTTTTCTAAGCTCAACAGGTATCACTGAAGAGAGAAACCTATGTAATTCCTGCCAAATCATCTACGGATCTGAGGGGTGGGGAGGCGGTTGAGGAAGACATAGAAATGAGTATCTGTGCACTCACCTAGGGCAAATGTCCATCTTTATGGTTTCCATTTTATACTGGCTTTACTTTACAGCATCAGCTTTCTCGGGTATTTTCTTTTAGTAACTTTTTTCCCAAAAAAGTTGACTTTTTTTTTTCTTGTGGGGGTGGGGGGTAATTAGGTTTATTTATTTTTTTAATTGGAGGTAATAGGGATTGAACCCAGGACCTCGTGCATGCTAAGCAGGCGCTCTACCACTGAGTTACACCCTCCCCCCTTCTCAGGTATCTTTTAATATTCATCATCTTTATTTTTTTCCTGTAAGAACATTTTATTACTAATCAATAATTGGGAAACTTTTACAGAAAACAACTTATTGGAGACACCACTTTATCTGTCTTCACTTCAAGTCATTCATCTCTTATTTCCTGACCCACACTAGATAATTTCTATATCCACACTTTATTTTTGGAGAACAATTCTTAAAGAGCCATTAGTGCTTCAGCCTCATTTAAAACAAAACAACAAAGATCACCATCATCACTGTATTAGATTTTCCTAAACAAAGTCTAGTGTTTACTGAGACCAAAAGGGCAACTTCTCTGTGGTATTACAGGTGGAGAAAAGTTCCTAGTTTTCTGTAAGATCTCTAAGAGAAACCACAAGAATAATCATAGTTGCAGTCTTTAAAGGGGGAAATGATGCTGGAGTTCATCAAAACTGAATTAGCTCATTTTTCCTGCCCCAATCCTAGCCTCATTCAATCTTTTTTTCCGCCCCTGGATTCTTCAACTGCTGAAATAAACCTGTAAAAATGCCATATCACAACCTCACGAGGCTACCCAAACACTTGTAATACAAATAGGTCACTTTATACCTGGTTCTGACCAGACGTTTTGCTTTTGGCTAAAGGCAAACTTTACAGAGGAAAGAGCAGGTAGAAATGGCTAAACTAATCTTCACTCCTTCCAAACATCCTACTGTAAACTTAAGCCGTGGTTATGATGACCATTGCTCCTGGTTGAACTTCATTGTTCACTACCAACAGCTCACTTTTAAGGGGAAAGGATTTTACAACAAAAACCAGTATACGCCAACTGATGCTTTACTTAAGATTTTGAAACCAACATACAACAGTACACTCATAAATCACTCTACTGTAGAAATTGTTTGTTTTATAATCTATACATTCTACAGTTAAAATGCATCATCTTAGGCCAGAACCTTGTCAAAATTACTTGGACAAGATGTTTGTCACCACAAACCTTCACTCTGATTAATCTGGAGCTTGGACTGGAGGCTGGATTCACTGTCTCTATGGTTTCTGGCTTGTGAGACAATGTTTTACTTCTTGTACTTTGTATTTTCTTGCCCTGCTACCGGCTGGCCAACAGCCAAGGCCTCTGCACCCATCAGACGCTACCTCAACCCATAAGCATGCTACAGTTGTGGTCCGGCCTTTTTTGGTCTTGCTGCCCCGAAGGCAGTGCAAACCAGTTGAATCCAACTTTACCTCAGTCACAAGCGGGCAGGGAATTTCAAGGATCATAAATTTAAGATTTGCCAACCTAAGGTCAAGTCACAGGTCTAAGACATTTGAAATCATCTAAAATTGTTAAAAGATGGCTTGGCTACTGAGAATGAGAGGTATTTTCTTATGTTCACATGTACCCCTAAGGAGTCCTAAAATAGGAAGTGAAATCTGAGCATAAAGGATCTCCTGCCTGTTCTCCAAATGACGTGACATGAAAGAAGCAGTATCATTTCAAAATCATGTAGCTAGCATCTGACCCACATTAGGATCCCAACCATGTCTTCCCTACCTTCCTTTGGTCAATCAGTCTAAAGCATGATCATGCTGCTTATTCCTTCTTCCTGCTAAATAAATGGAACATTTAAGTATGTTTCTACTTGACTTATATTCTGCAGTCTTCCTTTCATCTTGCACTATGGTTTTTCATGGGGAGACAGCAAGCAATTCTGGCCTTCTCAGAGAATGTATCTTTCAAAGACAAAATCTTAACTGGACATGTTGGTTGAAGAGTAAATAATTTAATGGTATGAAGGGTATTATCTTATTATTTCAAAATTATAAAGCAGATATGTAACAAGGTAAAATGAAAAAAATAGTAACAGGTTTAAAGATAAATGATGTTTTTGTGATTCTGTTTGTAAAATACAGGTGATTCTCAAGAAGTAACTTGGGCAGATTTTCCACTGAGTTTTAAATTTATTGTCTGGACACTCTGAAAAGAGCCAACTCTCAGAACTTCCAAATAAATTTCTCAGAGGAAACAAGCCTTCAAGACGCACCTGGCTTATAGAAGTTTTGCTTATTTTGCCTCCTCAGTAGGCCCACACCACATTTGTTTCCTAACAGTTACTTTAACCAGAAAGGTTTACTATAAGCCCATTCCTCCAAAAGATCATAATTTTCTTTTGTTCAGTTGTTATTCTCCTTTCCTATGCTTTTTTTTTAACAACAGCTTTATTTCCCCAGAGGGGTGCACCGTTCCTGAAAGCACTGCAATACCAGGCTGACGCGTGCCGTGGACAGAGCAAGCGCCTATTCCAACTCCCTGCTCCAAAAACCCATTTAATATATTGTCCTCGGATAGAGGACGTATCAGATATTAAACTGGTAAGAACAGATACTACACTTGTTCTTAGCCAAAAGGCTGAGAAGCGATCCTACGCTTTTAAAGTGGGCATTTCTGTTAACAGTTCTCCCAGAACAAACCAATGTAAGTGGCTGCATTCATGAAGCATTCACTCTAAAGCAGTGCCTTTTACTTGTGCTATTTCATTACCCTTCTTTATAAATTTGCTTTTGGTGTTCCATCAATCTTACATTGGAGATAGACCAAAAAACATGAAACCTTCCGACATGAAACATTTGCGATACTGTTTTTTTAAGCCTTTAATTAAAAAACTCAACAAAAATATATAATCAAGCATTTTACATAATGCATACATTCTTAATATCTGCAGGTAAGATAAATAACAGAAGGTAAAAGCAGATATACCATATTGCTTCTCTTTGGCAAGTCACCAATATTATCCCCTGCAGAAATATAGAGTATGTGTAAAAAATGAGCCAAAAAAAAAAAAAAAAAAAAAAGCCGATGGTCTTAAAATAATTGTCCCTTAGTACAAACAACAAAATATTTAGCAATAATACAGTAGATGGATTTTTCAAATTGACTACAATTCATAACACTTTATACCACAGAGGTTAAAGTAGCAAGCTGCTTTCCAAAATTAAGGCTTGCAGCAGTAGTTAGGGGGAAAACTTTTTTCTAGTTATATCCTGGTTGTTTTTTATTTAATAATGTCACATTCAAATTCTACCTCTCAGATCCCACTCCTAAGGAAAACAAAATTTCCTTCCCTAGACAAAAACTGTGTTTTACCGGTAGGTCAGTTGTCTGACCACCCCTCACCCCTAAACCAAACACACATTTTGTATGAGGCAATTCATCTTTCTTAAGTTAGTATTTACCACCTAACTCAGTGTCCCAGAATTAAAAAGGTCCTTCCACTTTATAGCAAAGATACAGTATCATGGCTCTACTGAAGCAATATATACATGTTGGAACTAATCATTAGAAAAGCAAAAGGGTCCATTCAACACATAGCAGCTTATATCTAAATATATACATGTATGTATATGTTTTCACAGTTAAATTTTAGAAAAAAATTTACATTTGATATGTTCAGAAGTATTTCTCCTACAGTCTATAAATAATATTTTAAAAGCTCAACTAATGCAGTAGAAGGATGTATCAAATTAAATAAATCTCCTAAACCTTGAAGTCAGTAAAGCTTGAGGTTTTTGTAAAGGTGTGTTGTCAGTCCCTACTACTAGCAAAGGCAGTGTCCTCTAAGTGCGGTAGGAGAGAAACTCTAAAACTTTGGAAGGAATCGGCAGCTCCTGGACTTCTCTGGTGGGCATCACTCTCCGGATTGACATGCGACATAAATGTTGAAGGCTAGGGACTTGCCTTGGAGTGGCCCAAAAATACACACTTCCATCATGTGTCCTAAACAGAAACAAAAAACACAAGCCGAGTCACCCAAATCCATGGATTTCAACATCCACACAGTTCAAACAACTATCACAAAGACTCTGCCGTGGAGCCACAAACTGCACATTAAAACCTAATAAGGAGACCTACCCAATGATCTCCTCTTTGACAAAGTAACAGTACTGTAAAGAGCCCTTCTGGACGGTTTACTGACAATAAAATACTGGCTGCTTTGACTAAAAGTCACCTTAAATTGCCTCTTAAAAGAAAACAGAAAATTCATTTACCCAGCAGCTAAAACACTGCCATCAGTAGAAAAGGCACAGCAAAGACCATTGCTCAAAGGTGCAACTTGCACTGGATAATCCTCATCAATTCTCCAGAACCTCACCATTCTGGAAAAGAAATAAATTTTCCAGTAAATATCTAATAGGAAATTTAAATTAAAAGCCAACTTTTAAAATTCAGAAAGAAATACCACTTCGTGCTGAGTCACAAAACACACACACACACACACACACACACCACTGCAGCAATTACTGTAACTTGCTTTTATAAAAGATTTTCTAGTCTATACCAACTGGGTAATTTGGATCAACTCACACTTAAGAAACTACAAGGCATAGCTGCCTTCACTTCCCAGTGTTCAGATCTATAATGCTCACAACCAGCTTTCTCCTTACTTTCTTACACTTAAAAATCAGTTATCTGATCTGTTTTGACTCCTTGCCAGATGTTTATAAATCCTTTCCACTTACATATAGTATGTCAAAGAACAGCAGAGAACTTATATTCAGAGCCTATTTGAGCAAAGGAGAACAATGATTGCTGGCAAATAAAGAACTCTCCTCATGTTTGCTAACACTGTGTAAAGAGCTGCCTTCTGAACTGATGTGACCAAATTGCTTACTGTGATCCATGCACACTGTATGATTAAAAGTATGAGAAAAAGGAATGGCTACAGCTAATTTCTGCTTCTCACCAATAAGTAGCATCTCTCTTATGTAACATTTCATCTTAAAGTCTCAATTTCAGTGGATACAAATGACCATTTTTAGCATTATTGAAAATGTCCTTCCGCTTGAACCTTTGTATTACTGAAAAAAAATCTGTCATCTGAGCTGAAAGCTAACTAAAAAATCTACCCAGTTTGCCTAAACTAGTTAACAAACAAAAAACACAGGGAAAGGCATGCATTATCTTCTTTAGTTTACATAAATACTGTTCAGGCCACAATTCTTTAAGACACACCAACATCTCTCAAGGTCTTGTCTAGACAGAGAGACATTAAAACCCAAACTACAGAAAGGCCTTTTCCCCCCAGCCTTAAGAATGTCTTTATTAAGTGGAAGAATAAAAGGAAATCTTTAAAAGACAGTAATAAATAGGTCAAGCTGTAATTCACGCACTTACTTATCATCAGCAAGGCTTGCAACATGCAGTCCATCATGACTAAAGGATACAGATCGTACCCATCGGTCATTTGCTCCTCCAGCAAATATTGGAGTGGGCGGGGGAAACAGGTGCCTGAGGTCAAAGACATGTGGAAATCAGTCACTTCAAGAAACAAAACTACCCAGGTATAAAGTACATCAGTCTTTGAATAACGTTTAAAGTGGCCTTAATGAATGCAACTGAGAAGAAGACTGAGTAGAGCTGATCTACTCAAGTTAAATGAAGTCACTTAACCTAATTACTAACCTCCTTTTCACAAAGTGGGTGATGACACTAAGATTAAGTCCAACTTCACTTTTTAACTATGCTTCCCTAACATGAAACCTAAATGTAATGACCACTTCTATAGGGTCATGTACTGTCATTAAATAGCAGTAACATGATCTCTATCAAGAGGGTGATTTATAGAAATTATATGCATTATTCAAGGGGCTAAATAATACCAAAATTTTAAATGATCATAGACTGTAATTTTAGATTTCACATTTCACATGTAATTTTAGATTTCAATTTTAGATTTCTAATCATTCCTGTAACTTCTTAAAAGCTATGCTGATGATAGAGATGAATTATAGACTACAATAATTCATGCTGTACCCACCCAAATTCCATCAGAATGTCTCCAGTGTGTGGATCCCAGATATATACTCGAGTATCATAAGATGCAGTAGCCAGTAATGCTCCATCAGGAGAAAAGTCACAAGCTACAACATCATGGTGATGTCCTTCAAGTTTCTGAATCATGGTATATTTATCCATATTCCAAAGAAAAACCTGCAAAAAAAGGCAAATGTTATAGCTTCATTCAGACACACAGAGGACAAAATGGCACATCTTAAACTATAACTGCTAAATTTAATTATAATATTAAATTAAACATTATAAATTATGAGTAATTAAAAGAATATGCTCAGTGTCATAGTCAGATTAAAATCAGTCTTTAAGTTAATTAAAGTAGACATGCAAATTCTATTTCAAATGTTTCTGTTAAATGTTAATTTAAAAAAAAGCCTAAACACAAAAGGCAATGCAATTTAACCACAAAGTTATATTGAAATTCATTTATTGCAAAAACTAATTAACTATATAATATACAGAAATAAATAGGGTTAAGTACTACAAACCCTTCTTTTTTTTTTTTCCAGAAACTACCAAATTTTTAAAAAATATACAGACAGAAAATGTAAGGTTAACAAATTGTTACTCCATTGGCATCTCCCTTTGAGATAATCACTTGTTTACAATAGGCTTGGGTCACCAACGTGAGCCTAGGAAGAGAAACAGATACTGCAAGCAAAGAGAATTTTCACAGCCAAATGAAATTTCTTTGGCAAACAAGGATGTTAAACCATATTACAAAATGAAAATGCTCATTTATGAAAATAATACAATTAACAACATTTCTGTGAATCAAGATTTGCCAATCTTACTTTTCCCAATCCGACCACAATCATTAGTCATTTTAAGTATAAAACATTTAAATTACTTTAGTACATGTTCACACATATTTTTAGATTCTAAAGATCAGTACTTAAGACTGTGCAGAATAGCTCTAAACAGGATTCTAACGTTTACTTCAGTCTGTTATTTTAAATGTCCTAATAAGACAATCTCTCCTCCTCTTGGAGTAAAGCAATCCTTTTGCTACTTTTTTTCTGCACAGACACAATATATTATTTCCAAAGAAAAATAAATACAAATTTTAAATAGGATCAAAGGCTTAAAGGTATCTCTAGTATCTCAAAGAATTCCAAAAAATAGCACAGAGAAACCATTCTAAAGTCAATTTGTATTACATTAAATTGGTTTCACATGTCAAGACTCCCAATTCCACCAGACTGGAAGACCAATTTACTCAGTGGAGTCAGTTGGTTTCACTGTAGGGGAAATTATTTTTAAAAAGAAAAAAAAGAAAGAAAGAAAAGCAGAAAGTGGACGTCGACCAGCACCTGTGTACGTACAGTACACCTTGCAGCCGAATGCAAGGTTACTTCATCCTATGGTAAAGGTCGCCCCCAGCCCGGTAGCCAGAGATGCCACTCTTTCTGCCCAGCTAACACCATTGTGCGCCTGTGTGCGAGTGGTGCCAGCATAACCTCAATCACACCAATATTGCTGCCACCACCTGTGACAGGGAAAGCAAGAAGCATATGGAAAACACACAGCCTAAAATAGCAATGTCAACATCTAGCTTTGCTCTTCTTATGAATTTTAAAGAACTAAACTGAATATTTTTTTCTAAACTGCCAACATTCGCAACTATCATTTTAACATACTTCTTGGCTAAATAAAATGCATTTTAACCAGCCTCCCACCCACCCCTCCATTAATTCAAAGTGTATTGTGATCATCACATGTATCTGGACTTCAACCATTTTCATAAATACTTGGAGCTAATAAGATCTCTTTAACTATACTAACTCAGAGCTGGTAGACAACAGAAGGAGAGGTCATCTAAGTATAACCCTCTTAAGAGTCACTTAATACTTAATCTGTCTACAGGTATGCTATGCAAGACAGATCATATCAAATTTCATCTATTAATTCACTGCAGGTCATACATGACTGCTATTTTTACTCCTCTTAGATTTTTAAGTTACTTTTTTTCAGTTAAATGTCCAGGACCAGCTGGGACTCAAAACTTTTTAAACAGCAAACTGGACAAAAAAAAATAGAACAACAGAGAAGAAAATTAGCAAGGGAATATCTTAACATTTGGACCAGAACTCTTCTATAGCACATAAACTTTCCTAGATCTTAAAAAAAATAAATATGACAAACCCCTTATTTTATGAACATCATCTCTAACTAAAAGCAATCCAATTTCTCACTTCACAATCAATAACTATATTTACTTAATTTCCCTCATGCAAATTCTCCCCCATCATGAAATAAAACATTTAAGATATTCAAGACACCGAGCACATACTTAATAGGTTACTTAGATTTTAAATGATTACGCATACATTATTATAATCCAATTCACAATAAATGTACAAGAACTTTGACACATACTGCTTTACTGGCTCCCACTGAACACAGCATAGAAGAGTCAGGAGAGAAGGCACAGCTGTACACCCAGTTCTGATGGCCCCTCAATACTTTCATCATGTTTCCTGGAAAAGAAAATACTTGTCTTAACCCTAGAACCCACTTCAAATCAGTAGCATTTCAGAACTGGCAGAATCATAGAATAATAAACTTCTGCAGAGGCAGCGATTTATCTACAGAGGTTGGCAATATACAAGTTACTTATTTTTGTTCCTTAGTTTTTACTGAAGCAAGCATGCCCACTGTTGTGCTACAACAGAGCTGAGTAACTACTGCAGAGATAGCATGGTCTACAAGGCTAAAATATTCACCACCTGGCCCTTTAAGAAAAAGTCAGCTGACTTTTACAGATGATAGATTATCTAATTCTTATTCTACAAATGCAGGAACTGGAATACCACTAGGCTGAGACCTCATGGACATCTTCAGAATGCCTTTTCATCCTTTTTCCCTTTTGGTAACTTACACTTCACTCCAAGGCCCCTGTGCATTATACCCAAAGCATACAACTGTGCCTAAGTATACTTCAACTCTTAATTTTACAAACACTTACTGAATATCTACTAAATGCCTAGCACTGAAGATATGGTTGTGAATAAGACAAAGTCCTTACTCTTGGAGCTTACATTTTACGGAGTCTACCTTCTTAAAACATGTGCACACAACTGAAAATACGTTCAGAGAGCAAGCACCATTTGATATGCAAATGAAAATAAAAATTTACTGATTGAGCTGTTTTAACTGTTGGGATTCCTTCACCCCTCAATAGCTGAGCAATCAGACAACTGACAAAACACGGAGGTACCTCATGGTTTGGTAACAGTATTAGCATATTATTTTATCAGGCAATGGTTACTACCCATAAGCTGGAACAAGTCTCCAAATCTGAGGAGTTTTTCCTACTATAGTCAATTTAAGCTATATTTCCCCAAACAAGCCTGCCAACCTCCAGCCTGAGGCTGGTAGAGCACTAGCAGATCCTAATTAAATATAAGGTTTTACTTAAACATGTAAACACTTTCATTAGAGGATAAGAAGGGAAGAGATGCTCATCTCAGTCCTCTCAAACAAGGTAGTCTCCAAAACTTTCTAAGAGCATCACAATTATGAATGTTTCAGAAAAAACTAAGTACTTGACACTGACTTACCTTTCACTATATTGGAGGGCAAATCTCCTATTTTTTATAAGATAATTTCTTACTTAACCTCTCCAACTTATTATGATTAGCATTTAAATATAAATTCTGGTATATAAATCATGTTTTAATTTACATTGTATTAATTACTAAGTTATATATTTCGTTATGTCAAGATCTACTTAAATTTTCACTAAGCAAATGAAGGAAGTTAATAAATCTCCCTAATATAGAATAAATAAATCAGCACAGACAAGCTCAGATAAAACCCTGTAAACGATCCAGTTTGTCCTCTAACAGTCGATACAGATCTGTGTGGTTAGTTTCTGAATAATGTCAGATTGTTTACTTAGAGTAACTGCTGGCTCCTACTCTGGGTCACATTTGTGGTTTTGTTTGCTTTACACAGGGAAAGGGACCAAAGGACTAAAACATGGAAACTTTGATCACATGCCACTTTTAATGTCAAATGCCCCAGGTGATCACAGTACCTCTCAGTAGTAACATCAAGAAACTCTTTCACAGCCTGGGAAAAGAAAAAAGGCATACCATCATCTTTCAGGTCCCACACTCTCAGAGTTTTGTCTCTTGAAGCTGATACCAGGATCAAGCTCCCATCTGGAGCAAAAGTTAAATCTCTGACCAGTTCAGTATGATCCACCAAGTTAAGGAGGAGTTTTCCTAAATGCAATGAAAGGGGGTTAAAAGAAAAGACAATAATTTTTATCAGCTTCCATTTAAAAAAAATAAGGTTCTTCACCATTTAAAAAAAAAAAATAGAAATACGAGTACCTCCTCAGTTTACCAAGTATAAAATGACTTATTTATTAGTGCTTTTATTATTATCTTTAAAGATTCACTATTTACGTTGTTTTAAAATGGATTATTTCCAAAATAGCAGAGCCTAAATTTATTGGAAAAATTAAAAGGGAATTCTTGAAATGTGGACAAACTTTTGGATCAAGTCAATTTAATATCAAGAAAATCTACATCACTGTAAAATTTTTGTATAGTATGATTTTAAAATTTAAATCAAATTTTCCTTTCCTTTTCTTTGGCCTAGATTATGAACAGACTGTCAAATTCCCCCCAAAATACATGTTATCTGACAACACCCTAAATTTTCAAACATAATATTAATGAAAAAATGTACTTTATCCACTTATTATAAATTTTGTTTTTCTACGAAAATCTATGTGCTTATCTTAAATTTTTTTTGAAAAATTCAAATTTTCTGACTCATTATCCCCAATGTTAGTATCACTTGTATTTTAATGTTACATATTGTTTTAATGCTCATTTTTTAAAAACCCTTTAAATTTCTGAGTACATACTATCAGCCAGAGACAATTTTAGAACACATTTACTTTTTATTGACCAAAGAATTTTAACTTCTCAACCTATCTGGTTAAACTTTAGATAAAATGTCACTAAACCTTACAGAGGTTAGATAATGATTGCTGAAAACCAGATTTACCTTGAAAGCTAAGCTATCAATCACTGAAAAGGAAAACACCTTACAATATGAGTCATAAACTAAACAAATTACTGGTTTATAAGTGATAATTAACTAAGCATTCCTAAGACATGCCCTTCTTGCTGTAATAGTCCTCGAAGAATGATCAGGCAATGTGAACTCTATTTTCCTAAATAAAACTATGAGCTGAAGATGCTATTCAGGCCAATCATAAAAATACATTCACAGCATCAATTCTTGCTTTTCTTAAGTTAAAATCCTCAAATCACGTATTCTAGCACCTGTGATTGATGCTTGCATCATAGAATTATCAGGTTTGCTTTTTTTTTTTAACATTTTTTATTGAGTTATAGTCATTTTGTAAGGTTTGCTTTTAAAACTATGACTCTGTACCTGTATATACATCCCATATTTTGATACGCCCATTGTTTAACCCGGTGGCAAGAAGTAGCTGATCTTGTCCAAATTTGAATCGATGCCATTCTATATTTACACAGCGACTCTGTTTTTCTGGAACGGAAGATCCAAAAGCAAGACTCCAAACTATATCGCCACAGTCTATAATATGTTCACGAGGCTTATTTTTCTGACCACCATCACTGTTTTGTCTTGACAATCTTAAACTGCTTGAGTTGGTGATATTCTTGGTGCCATGCAAGAGACTGAGTGGGAAATAAAAGGTCAGATTGAAATCTAGTTACTATTTACTCTGGACTCCTATGGATAATAAACAATGATAAATGTTTGTTAAAATATCTTGAATATCATTATAGTGATATAATGAATAACAGAATCCTTATAGGAAGGGAAAAGTTGCTATTAGCTATGTGGGAGTGACCTTTTTTAAAAAATTTATTTTTATTGAAGCATAGTTGATCCACAATGTTCTGTTCATTTCAGGTGTACAGTGACCCAGCCACACATATACACATATATACTCTCCTTCAGATTCCCCTCTGTCACAGGTCACCACAAGATACTGAACACAGTATTGTATTTTATATACAGTAGTGTGTATCTGCTAATCCCAAACTCCTAATTTATCCCTTCCCCCCACCCCTTTCCCCTTTGGTAACCATACTTTGTTGTCTATGTCTGTGAGTCTATTTCTGGTTTGTAAGCAAGTTTATGTCTCATTTTTTTTTTTAACTTCAGAAAAATTTTGGTTTGATCCAGGGATTTATTATTTAGACTAAAAGAAATCCTCAGTAGCTGAGAAAGAGAATATAAATTCAACAATAAAGCAATTTATAATTCATTCATTTCAAAATTTCAAACAAATACATTTGTTCCAATATATCCTAATTGATATAGGTAGCCTGTATCAACTAGGACTCCTTTAATTAACCAAAAAGAAGTAAAAACAAGCAAAAAACAAAAACCAAAACCCAAAGAACACAAGATATTGTGACGATGACATCAGAAAACTCTCTTACACCCCATAATAATCACTAGTTTCCCACATTTTGTAGACCTAAAGGAGCAAGTAATAAGGACATTAATGAATAATACCATGAAGGTGGACTAGACACAAAAAGCAGGGAAAGATTAAATTTATTAGATGATAAATTTTAGAAAAACTTTCAACATATATCTAAACTCAATTAAACCCAAGCAGAAGGACTGTTAAGTAAATAAAAAATAATTACATGATCTATGTACCACTGTTACCGAACAAAATGTTGTGAAATCCAAAAAGTATCCCGTAACAAAAGTCACCTGACCTGGCACAACACAATGCATACACTACCAAGGTACAATTAATCTGCCTTTTTATATATGGAAAAGGAGAAACTTAAAAGACATCCAAGTATCTGAGAAAGTAGTCTATAATGTATAAGGCCAGATAATTCTTACCACAAACCTTCCAATAAATATATTTAGCTTATGACTAAAACATATTTACAACAGTCTATAAAAGAAAAAACTTAAATATCAAAATCTTTTTATTATTCTACACAAAGAAAAAGTAAATTCTATGAACAGATAGACAGAAAATTTAAAAAAAAAGAGAGTCTTACAAGTTCTTAAGGCACTGGGACCACGGAACAAGCTTTACTGTACGATGTCCTTGTGACCAAGCAAAGTACGAACCATCTGGAGCAAAAGCAACAGTCCAATTTTCACGACCACATTTCTTGTCGAAAGGAGCTGCTGGAGCTAAAAGTTCACCTATAGTACGTGATCTCACTAAAAGGAAAAATTAAAAATGTAAGATACCATATATAACCAAGAATACCTCAGTACCTCCTCCAAAGATAAATAAGTAAATGAACACAATTACCTGCCCCTCCCCCCTCAAAAAACCCTAAATTTAAAAAAAAAAAGTCTTTGGGGGAGGGTACAGTGCTCACTAGTAGAATGAGAGTGCTTAGCATACACGAGGTCTTGGGTTCGATCCCCAGTATAGCCATTAAAAAAGTAAATAAACTAACCCCCACCAAAAGAATTTAAAAAAAAAAAAGAATCTGAGACTGCATTCATATTACTTTGGAATCCCCTCAACTCCACCCAGTTTCTCCTTTATCTATACAGACAAGGTATAATGAGTTCTGCATTCTACCCTTTGAGGGAAGATATATGGTGTGAAGACCCCTTATTAGTGATAATAACTATCTTTAAGCAAAAGTTTTTTAAAGAAAGTTTCAATTAAAAACTTGGTCAAACAACAATAATCCATGATCGATCAGGGCTAGCAGTTACTAAATTCCTTCCTGCCTTTTGCAATGCCTTATGTTTTCGTCAAATGACTACTATTTAAAATGCAAGAGACTAAGAAGTTGGTCTGCAAGAAAAGTCTTCCAAAAATTTTGTAGCTTTCAAAAACCATAGAGTACTACATCATTATTCAATGGAAGTACTATAAAATAGTCTAGTCAAACACCAATATTCTTATCTTTCTTATGCCCAGATCACAAAAATCGTAAAAACCCCGTAACTTAAAGGTTTAGTCCAACCTTCCCAACCAGTGCTCTAAAATGCATTATATTTGTGACTCTTGAAGACTAGTGGGCCTCAAGCATCTTCCCAATGGGTCACAAACTGACGAAGATGAAGTAATTCTTTTTATTTTTAAGCAAATTTCATACATTTTAAATTTAGTTAAGTGATTAAATCTAACATTCATAACAAAACCTGGTATATTGAGGTGTACAGAGAATTCTTCTCCTGCATTTAACAAGCAGCAGCATCAGGCTCCTACTGTACATGTGCGCAGGCAAATGCAGCTGGCACTTCCTCAGTTCTGGGAAAGGGTCTTCTTTTATCAGTCTATCAGCACTGCTGTCTTATGTCTGTCTTGATTACAAATTTTTCTAGTCTTCCTTTTTAGTTGTAAGTCACTTTCAGTTTAGTTTCTTTATTACCTAGTTTGTGGTCAGTTCTGTGGCCAACTCTACAGTGTATTTTTATGTTTTTGGCTTAAACTTTCCAACAACTAAACTTCAACATATCCTACATATTGCAGTTCAAATGAGAACCACTTATACTCCTATTCCCAGAGCAAACATATATATATATATATAAACCCCCAAAATGTACTTATTCAGTGATACTTTCAGTCTCGTGTGCTGTTAGTGTAGCACCTGACATGTGACAGAATTGAGAAAATACTTATTGAATGAATATGAAAACACATGTAGGAGGAAAAGTATAGCTCAAGTGGTAGAATGCATGCTTAGCATGCATGAGGTCCTAGGTTCAATCCCCAGTACCTCCTCTAAAAAATAAATAATTAAACCTAATCAACCCCCCAAAAATAAAAAATTTTTTAAAAATGTATAAGCTCCCATTCTTGACTGATTTAAATATTTCCTCGCCCAATTCTTTGATTAACAAATGAGCTATGGTTTAAAAGTAAAACAAAGCAAAACTGAAATGTTTTTTCTGTGATATTCATAAATATGAAAAATAGGTTCATAATCTATTTTGGCACAGCTGAGATTATCAGAGTTTTTCCTTCTGATGACTCAAAATCTTCCCCCTTGCCTGTCTACCCATTCAGTCCTGAGTCTGATCTAAGAGAATAAGCCTAATCCTGCTCTCACATGGCATTCATTTATTGAAGATAGCCATGACATGAGCGACTAAATCTTTTCACCAGGATAAAATCTGGTGAATTCTCAATCATTCCTTAGATTATGTGGTTCTACCTTCACCTTCACCGTACTTTTCTGGACAAACTCCAGTTAGTACTGACCCTCGTAAAAGGGGCACCTAGAACTAAACAAGACACTTCAAGTGTGGTTTAATCAAAGCAGTAGAACCCCCTACCTCCCCCTGCCTTACTTGTACTAATACAGCTTAAAGTGACATTAACTTTACTGGCAGTAACATGACATTAAAAGTTCACAAACCGGTGACCCTCTTACTCCTGTAGAATGATTTTTTAAATATGCAAATGATTTCTGAAAGGGCTTGCTGCTCCATGTTTCCTTACATTCCTCCAAGCCCAGTCTTATATGGTCATTTCACTAAGGTACTTTTATGTGCCTGGCCCCTGAATTCGCAAGCTCTGCCTACCTTTTTTTTTTTTTTTTTAAGACATGGGTTTCTGTTTCACCACATCTATTTTTAAAAATCCACAAATTTTAGGAGGAAAAAAAGAAACAAAGTTCACAAATAAGGAAAGTAAGTCTTAAATTCAATTGAAAAATGCAAACATTATCTCAAAAAGAGAAAGCCCCTGGTTAAACTAGATGAGTATACTATGTTAACTTCTATCTCAAAAAAGGACTGGCCCTTGCATTCAACTTCTAAAACACCTGGTAAATTAGACAAGAATTCATTTCTCCTTTAGTAAGCATAACTAAGACTAACTTTCTTACAGAAGACTCATTTTTTCATATGTATTTCAGGATCACTTTGTATTTTTCTTCTTTTACCTTGGCCACAATCACAAAACTCCTCTTGTGTAAACGGTGGTAATAAATTAACTTAAAAAAAAAAAAACTGGTTCAGATAACAAAGACCATGAAATAATAAGGCAGTTTATTCTTTTTTAAGCTAATTTATTCTTGAATATACATATATTTTTAAGAAATAGGGTCACCCTAAAAAATTTGACAAAGAAATACAAGTATTGCATTAATAATTACCTTGTTTCTTTGCTTGTTAACAGGCATAGTAAAGGATCCTCACATTTTAATCAAATGATTTACACACTCACTTAAATACTGGTACAATATCATAAACTAGCACAAGGCTTATAACAAACAAAAAATTTTAATTAAATCTTTATACTACTTGCAACTGCTTACTGTTAGTGTCCTAAGAAATGCATGATTTAATGACCTTGTATAAGGGAAAAGCTGCCTGCCATGGGAACTTGGCCATAAGACAAAGAACTACATTATTAATATCCAGACAGTAGTAACACATCATCTGAGTCACTGCTCAACCAAGCAAACCAGATTTAGCTCCTTCTTCATATTCTTCCCTGCAATTTCGTAACTGGGAAGGGAGGATCTGTGGCAGTGCCTTGTGAAAAAGGGCAGTAGCTCTAGGCAGTAACTCCCAGTCACAGACTTCTTTAATCACTCATGGAATCTTGCCTCCTCTTTCAGTCAGTACTTGAGAAACCAAACAGCTATTATTAATACCTAAGAAAAAAGGGAAGTCCTTACTGATAGATACAAAGCTAAAGAGATATTAGTGTTTAACTGTGTATCCAAATAATATCTTTAAAAAAGAAACAAAGAAACAAAAACCTGGGGTTTTTAAAAAGTTTACAAAAGGCCAAAGTTCTTTTAGATATTTAGCAAGTAACTAGTGACTTTATACCATATCCAGGAAATAACACTGGAATCTAAATATGCAAAAAAAAAAAAATTAAAGGCTACTTGGGGGATGGCTCTACCTTATGCAGGTATGCTAAGCTCTATCCATCCCTTAGAAGGGGCCTGGAAAGTTTTCAAAATGGTTCATAAAGATGAAGTAAAATACAGATCAGTGAAAGGTAGATCACTCATCTGTGATATTACTGAGAAGGAAAAAAAAATCCACTGGGCTGAAAATAAGAACTTTTGAGTTTTATGCTCCACAGTTAAATAAAACCATGGTTAAAGTCCCCATCCTAATGTGCCATTTAACAGAATTCTAACAAAAGTCCAGAATTCTATGATAGCTGTCTCTAAATATAAAAATTCACCCACATACTGGATAGAGGGCCTTTTGGCTACTTCAGCCTCTTACTTTCTCTAGAAATACCTGTTTCAAGTGTATTTAACAAAGGGACACATTTGGCTGAAGAACAAGGAAATGCAAAGGCTCTCTGCTCAGTAGCTACCTCCAATTTTCATCTAATTAATACAGTAAGTTCAGTGCTGGGCTTTGGGGAGGAGTGGGGAGATGCTAAATCGGTTTTTTAAAAATAAAAACTGTATATATGTAAATAAAGTGTATAGCATGATTTGATAAGTTCCATGTTTTACTAAGCATATCAACGAATGCGCAGCAACTCCAACTCCCCCAAAAGCTGTTCCAGTTATTTTACCTTGAGAGAGGATTTAAATAACGTGAGGTGCTTTCAACTGAGCCACTGAGTAGGTCCTGAAGCAGGTCCTTCAACATCTATCTATTGGCCTGTCTTCAGCGTGGCAGGGCTGGCCACTAAACCAGTTTCTAGACAGCCTTTCAGCTTCAGCTTCAGCTTTTCTTCGGTCACTCCACCCAGCTACCCTGCTCCTCCCTGCTCCTAAAGTGTAGTAAAGATAACTTGAGTCTCCGCCCCAGAGCCGCTGCCTTTAACGCCGTACCATTTTTTTTTTTAATCTTGCTTTTTCCAGGCTGATGGCACCTCTTCGGCTGCATTTCTCCTTTGACTGGTTGGTATACAACAAAACTCATCCTTTCATTACAGCTCAGAACACACAAATTTACTTTTCCCGATCGTAAACTTTAAGAGTCCTAGAGACTTGCCCAGCCCTCCGCTGGCCACTCGACACCTCAGCCCCTGAACCAAGAGAATCCCAAGAGAATGGCCCAGCGCGGATCTCCGAAGAGGGAACTCGAGTCCCCAGGGGTGCGTGTCCATCCTCGGCCACACGATCACTGGAGCCCTCGCCACTAGGCGCACAGGTTCTCTTTGCCCCTAAGATCCGCGCACTGCCTCCCTCCGTGCCAGGCGTACAGTAGGAACCCCATCTACGCTGATCCCATTTACCCGTTGGCGACACCCACCCGCGGAGCCGCTTCCTTCCTCTTCGCTCCCGGGCTTAGCCCCGGCTCACTGTTCTCCCCTCAGACTCAGAGACGCTCTTCCCCCCGAGCCTCCCCGGGGAAGTCCGTGCCTCACCGCAGACCCCGCGCGCTCACCAGCACCCCTCACCCACCGTCCCATTCCTCACCGATCTCTTTCTCGTTGACCCTCGGGGGAAAGCTGGCCATCTATGGGGCACCGTCTGATTCCGGGGGTGCGATGCGGACGCAACGACCGAGAAGGGAACGGCGAGCACCGAGGGGCGTGACGCGGGCTGGGTCCCTCCCGATCCCGGGGACGGAGGGGAGGGGCGGGGCGGTCGCGGCGGCTTCTGCCGACTGCCCCGGGAAAGCTCCGAGAGGCCTCGGACCAAACTACGGAGCCAAACACAGACAATGGACTCTGTTCCTTGCTTCACGCCTACGGACCAAGACACTTCCCTCCACGCTGCAGAAGGCAAACGAGACACTAGAGACAAAATGGCGGGCCGCGCCGTTGATATCAGGGCCGAGGGGCGGGGCATCGTGACGTCACGGGCGTCATGGACGTCACGCTCGATACCCCGCCTCCCGACGCTCGGGACGTGACGGGCTCAGCTCGCGCCCCGCCCTCCCGCCGGGGGCGAGCGGGCGTTGTCCTGGGGACTCGACCAGCCATAGCAGGAAGAGCGCGGGGGCGGAGGAGGAGGGGCGTAGCCCCGGCGCAGCCCCAGCGCAGCCCAGCCCAGCCCAGCCCAGCCCTGGCCGAAACGCTGGGTTGGAACCTACTGACTGTGCATTGAACTCCGTCTCGTTTTCCCGACCGGGGCCCAGGCATGGTGTTTATAAGTTGAAGCAGCCTTTGAAAAGGCAAGCGGAGAATTGTACAATACACATTAGCCCACAGCAAAGAGTGCATGGGATTTAAACTGACTGAACTAAAAAGAACAAAAAAGACATTTCAGATTTGAACTCGATGTTGCCACCTCCCCACACTCCGTGCTGGGGAACTGGAGGATTCGCTGATGAAAACAATGAGGTAACAATGGACATTGCTATGCACCACACGTCCGGCCGCTGTAGTTTTGACGTGAGCCAGCCGGTTTTTGGAAGGGCCGAGGTGATCCGGCGTGAGGAACAGGGAGACCCGGGCATGAGGGCGTACGGCCCGGCCCCACCACGAGACCACCCGGGGCTGCTTTTGTCCTGCCTGGCGGTCAGTAGTGTCCCGGCCCCTAGCCAAGGCGGACCCCACCGTATCTGCTCAGAAGCAGCCCTTCCTGCACCCAACCGAGGTCTAGGCCTCTGGGAGGCAGCTAGCTCTTCACACAGCAGGGCTGATAAACGTGTCAGGGTCTGCCAGAAGCCAAGTTGGTTCTTAACTGATAACATATTTGCATTTTAATGGGCTCTTCTGTGGACTCTAAGCCTTATTCCGAGGGAGGACATCTAAGACTGGGAATTTCAAATATGCAGCAGATACTGATGGGAGAGGAATTGCATAGCCAAACTCCTTTGAGAGCTCTCAAATGACAAGTAAGGCATGGCTGCTTCATCTTTGCCTGAGTGATAATTCTTCCGATAGTGAAATGTTTCATAGCAGGTACAAGAAATCATCCCCCTCCCTTTTTTAAATCGTTTTGTTACCTTAAGTCAACATAGTTATTGATGGCTTATTCTGTGCCATCCACTGGGGCTAGTTGTTGAATATTTAGGGTAAAACAAAAGAATTTTGATTGCAGTCTTGGAGCTCAAATACCAACATTTCTATCAGTCTGTGTTGATTCTTATAACCAGCCGCTGTTACCTCTGTTTACGTGTACTATGCGGTACAGATTCACGGAAAATACCAGTACTTGAGGGTGAATTATTTTGGTGGCTTTTTCAATTGTTTAATTCCATTGTAGTTTATTACTGCTAGCCAGCAGACTTCCTGACCGTTTTCTCAATTGGCAAAATATGACAATGGAATGAAAAATATTTTATATTTGTGTGCTCTTTAGTGATCATATCTAATATTTATTGGGTCCATGCTACGATGGGCACTGTGCCATATAAGTGCTTTTGTGGATGAACTCGTTTAATACCCACAGCAGTATGAGTTGTGTGTTAATCATTCATGTTTTAGAGACAGTAACTTGACAATAGTCACAGAGCTCCTAAGTGACAAAGTTCTAGGTTTGCACCCAAACTTGTCTGACTGCTCTCCCCTACTTCCGTGCTGCCTTGTCTCCCATAAAAGAACCCTAGCTTGAGAAGCAGATATATACCTGGCATTTCATACCTATCTTTGCTATTTTAATGTCAAATTTGAACGGCTATCTTATCCCCTGCCCGTCCCATAAAGTTGAGATTTTCCGCAACTTTTTTTCTCCTTCCATGCTCTCCCTGGGTGATAACCTCTCTTTGGAGTTTAACCGCCAGCTCTACATGAAGACTCTGAAATCCAGACCTAACTTCTCTCTTGTGCTTCAAAGTTACATATTCAAATATTTACAGTAAAGCTTGACGTGTCAAAACTGAAAACATCCTTCTCTCTCCCAAAGCTGCTCCATCTTTTATATTCTGTATCCTAGTGAACAGGTCCATACAGTTACCTAAGCCAGAGGCTGGAGTGTATTTAGACTCTGCCCACTCGCCCTCAACCCCAGGTGGAATCAATCAGTCCACAAGGCCAGCTAGTATTTTTTCTTAAATTGTTCTGGAGTCTGTCCTCTCTGTTTCAGCTCAGCTGCCACTGTGTTAGTTTAAGAGCTTGTCATATCATCTCTCTTAATCCTTTATAACCCCACACTCTACGAAACCGCCATCAATACCGTGATGTATTTCCTTCTAGTCTTTTAAAAATTTACTAGCTGCGTGTCCTTGGGCAAATTCGTTAGCCTCCCTGTACTTCAGTCTTCTTGTCTATAATAATAATAGTGATAATATCTACTTAATAGTTTTGAGAATCAAGTGACTTAATATAAGAAAAGCATTTAGAACAGGGTCTGACAACAGTGTCAGATATTAAGTGTAAGATGTAAGTGTTAGATACTATTGTGCACAGTAATCCCAGCTAACTGCAAAACTGAAAGATCAAAGTCTCATAAACAATAAGGGATTGGCAAAGAGCCATAAAAATAACATCAAGTATAATCAAAATCATAAGTTCTGGAAGGAATTCACTTCCAAAACAAAACTGACCCAACCCCAAAAAACTCATTCTCCTGAATCTCTTTCTTGACTTACTCAGAAAACATTGTTGCTTATATACTAGGACTGACTTAGTCATAATTTTTTATGTGAATATCATTTCTTTTGAAATTTTTGAACCATTTACTATCTTCAATTATGAATTTTAAAAAAATTTATATCTTTTATTCCATTTTCTCACATCTCAGAAAAATGTTACATTAACAGTCTGGCATTTTTCATGTAGTTGTATCTCATAAGGACGTGTTTTTCTACACTATTTTCTTTTTTGTGAGGGGAAGTAATTAGGTTACTACACTGTTTTCTTATATTAACAGGGAAGTACATAAGCATAGGGGAAGCAAAAATTACTACATTTTTTGTTCAAGGAGAGGAAATATAACCATTTTATGTGAAAATAATTAGAATTTGAGATTAGACTACAATATAAAATGTGTCTTGCCTTTTTTATTTCTTATTTTAAAATAATATTTTCCTATGTATTTTTAAGAAGCTTTTCACTACATCATTGTAGGTAATTTTACCTTCATTTGAAGGTGAGTTTTCTTCCTGTCCTCCTTCAGAATACATAATACTTAATAGTGCAGAAAGGTGGGTTTCTCCTGTAATTAACTCTTCATGACTTATGTGGACACTGTAGGTGTAATTCCCTGTTGTCATGAATGTATCCAGTTCAGAATTGTGACCTGTTCTGGGAGAATCCATATTCACCAAAAATTAGAGCAATTCAAGTAGCTTGCTGTTAAGCTCAGCATGCACAAAGGTCTCTGAAGTTACAGACAAACCTCTAAGTAAGCTTTAAATTGGGAAGAATTCTTGCAGGATCTTATTTCCGAATGTTAATCTTAGTGAGAGTAGGAAGTAAATGTCCCCAGGGGATGGGAATAGTTTAGGGGTAGAATGCATACTTAACTTGAATTGAGGTCCTGGATTCAATCCCCAGTACCTCCATTAAAAGAAAGAAAGGGAGGGAGGGACGGAGGGAGGAAGGAAGGAAGGACAATCAAACATGACTCTTTTTTTTTTTTTAAAGCTCTAATAATTGTACAATAGGAGTTTGAAGCCTACCACCACCACCAGAAAAACAAAACAAAACAAAACAACCAACCAACATCCAAAATGCTAAATATTTTACTGTTTCCTAGTGTGGTTAAATCTCAAAGGTGAAAAAGACTACCATAGTCCTCTGACTCTATTGACGGAGACCAAACAAACAAAGAACAGCCTGCATTATTTAAGCAATAGGAGAGTTGTTTGTGTGCCTGTTTGTTTTGCTTTTTGGACCTTCTTGCTGTGGTGTTGCTACAGCTCTCCCAGGCTAAGCCTAAGGACTCATCCAAAGCTATTCAGTGCATGGGTGCTCGGGCAGGACTTTCAAATCTTGGAGCTTGTAAAGTTCAGTCTGGGATTCTGGATTGAAGAGTGTGGAATATGCTCAGAATATAGCTGGACAAGCATAATTTATACACATAAAAGTGTGCATTAAAAAACAGTAATACAGGGGGGAGGCTGTAGCTCAGGGGTAGAAATGTGTGCCTAGCATGCGTGAGGTTCTGGGTTCAATCCTTAGTACCGCCATTAAAAAAAATAAATAAGTAAACCTAACTACCTACCCCCCAAACAAAAAATTTTAAAAAAAAGTTAAACAGTAATAGATACTTCCATAATTGTGGAACATACAGGAAAAATAATAGGGCCCAGAGGAAAATACTGGAGGCAACCCCTTTTGCCCTTGCTGAGATGAAAAGTCTCAAAATGCTCCTCACTTTTACCCTCCTGGCTTATTTTTCACTTTTTTTCCTCATTTCACATTTTTTGGTGGGGATGTTTGACATCGTGGTATGAGCAGAATGTTAATATCAGGTTTTCAAAGATGTATAATTTGATCTTAGTTTACAACTACACCCAAAATGGCTCAAAGTGTGGGAAATGGTGCAGCCAATCTAGATGTTTCTACATCTGTGTTTGAACCAGAATGCTACTGGCAGCTTATAGGAAATTACCGTATTATATCTAAAAGGGTGAGTCAGGAACACCCCCCTACAACCCCCCTCATCCCAGGCATTGGTCTCCAGTGTTGTGTAAGATTCCAGCTCCATCCCCTCTTCTCCTTATCCCCAGACTCTGGGCTGTGTCCTTTAGCTCAGTCCTGGACCTTCAGGAGAAATCTGTACAAAATGGAATATTCCATGCTGTGTTGGAGATTTTCCTCTCATCAATCATTTTTCTCTTCCTCTCAGAGAGCTTGGCATTTTCCCTTTTTTGAATGTTTCTGCCTGTGACCATTCTGTAGAGCTTATGAGAGGGAAGAAAATTCTCTTTCACTGACTGCATGAAACGCAGGGTTGCTCTTGCTTGTCCTTCCCTCTCTTTGTTGTTTAGGAAATGCTTCCTGAGTCTTCCTA
Organism: Camelus dromedarius; assembly: GCF_036321535.1. Lineage (NCBI taxonomy): Eukaryota > Metazoa > Chordata > Mammalia > Artiodactyla > Camelidae > Camelus > Camelus dromedarius. Next base: position 48,867,692 of record NC_087451.1, read on the forward strand.
TCTCCAGTTGCCTGACTTTGGGGGCAACTTTTTAAGTCAGCTGTTTCCCTCTCCCTTCTGTAGAAGGTGCCGGCATTGGATAGAATTTCAGTTTTTTCCCAGGGACCCCAGAGAGTCATGCGTACAGCTCTCAGACTGTCTCCACTATCAGCTCTCAGACTGTCTCCACTATCTCCACTCGGGCTGCTGGCCCCTGCCTGCCGGTCTCACCCTGCTGGAATGGATTTGAATGCAAGATCTTCTAGCTGATGCCTTCCCTTGCTAATATATGTGTCATTATTTCTTTTAGGCTGAGGAATTTCTGACCGATTTCTAGCCCTCCTCCACATCACTTCTTTTTAAGTTATTTTTCTATCTTCTGTATTGTTTTACTTTCTGAATTTTTTTTTTCCTTTCTCTGAAATGAATACTCTTGGTATAATGAAAATGTTTCATTTTCTCTACTTGGCTGTAGGTTCCTTAAGGACTATGACCTTTCTTTATCTTGGAATCATTTTTGGGACTGTGCGTGTAATTGGTACTCAATAAAATGCTTGTTGAATGGAATTGAATTACATCTTTCATCTAACTTGCTACTAGGGTGTTTGATGGTAATTTAGAAAACAAGCATTCCTACTACTGTTTTTACAAAAATCAGCAGAAATCAAATTAGAAAGTTTCCTAACAGGAGAGTTCAAAGATTGAGGCAATTGTGCTTGAAGCCAATCAAAAAACTTATTGTGTGACTATGCTTATTAGTTTTACCTGGAAAAATAAGTGTATTGAAGACAGAGCGTCTCCAGTGTATAGTTAGGCTTCTTTGAGACTAGCATTGAAACTACTTTCTCAGAGGCATAGAATCATTTTCAGACTTATAGCTGGAAGGGACCTTAGAGATTGTATAGTGTAATTTGCTGGTGATGAGACTAATGTTCGATTTTACAGATGACTTTCTCACATTCATACAACTAGTTAGTAAAAGGATGAGGCACAGTTCTGCTCACGAGAAGCCTGGCCCTTTTCCTATTGCACTGTAGTCCTTTTAGCATGATGTACTAATACTTGTAATACATGCCATCTCCCTTCAAAGTGTCATTGGCTAATAGAAGACAGAAGCCACGTCTTTTTCATCTTGCCATTTATGGAAGATCAAAGGAATAATGCTTGGCAAACATGGCTGCCAAGCAGAACTAGTAGGTGCCCAATGAACTCTCTTTGAATTAATTGAGTTCTTACCTGATGAAGTGTGATTTTTCTAGGCCTCATGTTCATGAGAAGCCACTGTTTATTTATTCCTTACATATTTATTGACTATCTCCTATACTAAGCAAGTACCATGCTATTATGAAAATGAGATTTAAAATCAAGATCTTTCAGTTTTGAGTCTATATTAAAATTACTGTGGGATGTTAACTATCTCAGAAAGGAAATGAAGTGAATTCAGAGGTGATCTGTTTCCTTTTTACAGACTTATTCGCATTTCATAGAATTTTAGTGCTAAATGGGAATTTAAGGTTACATAAGATCAGATTTTCAGTAAATGGCAAAGTTGAAGACCAGAATGAATGTCGTCTCCCTTTAAATTCAGTGTTCTTTCCATTAGAATGAATTTCTTCCTTTCTTTTACATTTTTGGAACAACATTTGCATTGGTTAAATTTGTGAGTGTTAATAAAATGGAGATTCCTATTTCTTTTGGATTAGATATCAAATGCCTAAAGGAGGGTATGGAGAGAATGTAGATTAAGATGACAAAACAATCGATTCTTAACCAAAGAACAGAAAATGTCCTAGTCACCTGCTTCAAATGATAGGATATTAGAGCCAGAAGTTCCTTTGAGACCACCTGAACAAGCCTTGTTAGTCTCCAGATGAAGATGCTGAGGTTCAGAGAAGTTAAAATGATTTCATCAAAGTCACACAGTAAGTTACTACCAGAAGTAGGACTAGAACCCAGGTACCCAGACTCCCTATCCATGAGGCCAGTGTTTCCTAAACTTTAGTCATTTGCAAACTACGTTTTCAGTTTGTCCAAATCCATATATCCTCTGTATTAGCTAGCATTTATTGTTTTTATTTGAATCAAGTTATTTTTTAAATTAAAAATTTTAATATGTAATGTATTATAAAACTTTAATTAGCTTTTAAGGAGAAGAAAATTTTACCATTATCATAAGTGGAAAATCAATGTTGTTTGCTATAATTAGAAGACAAAATTTGGAAATATTTCTAAATTCCACTTAATTACTCCTCTTGCTGAGGGTATGACTCCTGAGGTTTACTCTTTTCCCCCCCCACAAGGGGAGGTAATTATGTTTATTTATTTAATAATTTTTTTAAATGGACGTACACATTAAAAATCAAACCCAGGACCTCGTCCATGCTAAGCATGCATTCTATCACTTGAGCTATACCCTCGCCCCTTACTCTCTTTTTAAAGAGAGAAACTAGCAAGTGTTATAGACCTGAAATGAGAATTACTTCTTGATGTAATCAAAGATCATTGAAAAGGGAATAACTTTCTCTCTTGTATTTTTAGTCATTTAAATGGCAGCCAATTCCCACCTAAAATCCCTAAAATTGTTTTGTGTACCACCAGCAGTTCGTACCCCACATTTTGGGAAATGCTGCCTTGACCAATAATAGCATATATTGAAAACACCTTTTGACCCTGCACTTTCATCCTTGGGTAACACTGTATTTTATAAACATTGATTGACTCTTATCTAACCTGTGTCTTAAGGGGTAGATTGTTATTTCTTCATCCCACAGAGGAATGAACTGTGTTCCAGAGAGGTCTGGAGAATTATTCCAGCACAGTGATCAGTATGACTCAGCCAGGGGCAAATAAGCTGGGAGCTTAAATTCCTGATAAGGATTTGGCCACCTTCCTCCCCTTGATGTGATCTGGGAATCTAGGAGTTTTGCAATCCTTGGGTTTGCTCCAGCAGTCAAGCAAAGGACTAAGAAGGGTGGGGCAAGGGCCAACAACCTTCATTAAACCCCTCTGGCCCTTGCCAGGTTGGCTCCTATAATCCTCCCAGCAAACATATCCCACTTCACAGACAGGGAAACAGTTTCAAAGAAGCTAAGTAACTTTGGCAAACTCACACACTTACAGTAAGAGGCAGAGCCAGGATTTGAACTTCTCTTCCTGACTTCTGAAGTTTCTATGCTTCATTGATACCATGAATTTAGACATTTGAAGACCTGGTTCTAGGCTGTTTGCTACCAGATTGAAATATAATACAGATCAAAAGATCCTGAACCACTATCATCTCTACCCCTTTGCCCATCATGGGCTTCCTTAGTTTTCTTATCCCCTCACACAGGGGCACAGGTGGAGTCACTTGGTGGGCCTCTTGCTGTCTCTGTCTTCCCTGTGTAAATACCATTTGGTCCTTATCTTTATTTTGCCTCATACTGTTACCTTATTAAAGCAATGGCAAAATTTGAGAAATTGATTTAAAAAATGGAAATTTCCGGGGGGGCGGGGTATAGCTCAAGTGGTAGAGTGCATGCTTAGCATGCACAGGGTCCTGGATTCAATCCCCAGTACCACTTCAAACAAACAAACAAACAAACAAACCAAACTTAATTACTGCCCCCACCAAAACAAACAAAAACCTAAAAGGAAAAAGAAAAAGAAAATTCCCAATTAATACTGTTAAGAATCAACATAAACGTGACCAATTTTTTTCACATGTGGAAATAATCCACCCTAAGAGCTAATTTATACATCGTGTGACTTGGCTTTCCCCTAAATCACATCAGGAAAGCCTTTGGTGAGGGACTGCGAGGATGCTGAGGGAGGGGGACCTGCTTGGGTGGAAGGCATTAATGGGGAGATTGAAAGGGCCTAAAATGATGTGTGTTGGGGTGGGATCTTAAGAACCAGGAGTTCAGAGGGACTTGACATGAGGACCAGAGTTTGGGGGGATAGAGAGGGGGATGGTGGGAAGTGGGGGGAACAGAAGATGATGAGGGAGGAAGGACAGAGACAGTTTTCTCTTTCCTTCAGCTCCTTAGCCTGGTTGCTCTGCCTGGAGAAGCCCCTGTATGTATCCCAGCGTCTTTATGCATTCCTTAACCTACAGTGCCCTCAGCCAAGTAGAAAATATAGACTTAGTGCTCCTCTTTGCTCCCTTTGGGCAGCAGCTCCTCCAGCAGCCTGATGCCTTGGAGAATATCATCTTTTCACATTTCAGCAGGTCATTCATAAACACTTCCTCCTTTACCCTCCATGGACACCTCACCCCGCCCTACAGTTCTCACACTGCCTAAGCCATATCCAGGGCCCACTGTATCATATATTTTAATACATAGTTCTGCAAAGCATCTAGGGAATACCTTCAAACAGGGCAAATAAACATTCTGTTTTTCAATTTTATTTATTAAAATATAGCCAGAAGTTAATGGACCCATATCACACGAGGAGCCAGCCAGTGACACCTCCCTCTTACTTCTCAGTGGCTTGTCTGATGCCATCACTGATTTTGGATAATTCATCTACCATTCATTTCATCCCCAGCACTGCCTATTACATGCATGCACGCATGCACGCGCGCACACACACAGACACACACACACACACACACAAATTCTTACCATTTTCTTTTTTTTTTTTTTTTTTTTTTGGTCAATAAGTGTAAGGATTGTGGGTAGTAAATAGCATTTAAGAAGCTGGGATCCCTCTCTGATATCAATGTCTTAAAGTATCATTAAACTAGTTATTATCCTGCCACTGGAGAGATCCCAATTTTATTGATACGCAGTTTGAAAGCACAAAGAAATTATTTTCAGAGTCATAGAGCAAGGAACAGTGAAAGTTCTTGAGTCAGTGACTAAGCCAACAGACAAAACCTCACATTGTTTGCCAAGCTGTTGACTTGCTTGCTTGGAAAAAGTGATTTCAAACCAAAAGTGTTTCAAACGTCTCTAAAAGGGAATTAAAACTCAAGGTAGGTGAGGAAAGACTTAAGAGAGTATGGAGCCTGATGAAGGAGCTTGTCTTCAAGCCCAGACAATTTCCATCCCAGGAAAGACTCTGCAAATGTGACCTTGAAGCCAGGATAGAAACTCTCTGATGAGAAGTCAGGAAGAACAGACATTAACTGAATTTGTAACTAGTGGAGGAATTGTACCCAAAAGGGTTGATAACAGAAAGAAACCAACCTAGAGAAAGCTCTCTAGGAGGGATCCGTTGGGGAATTAGGAATCAGGAGGATGGCAATCATCCATCAGAAGGAACCATAGTCTGGAAAGTACATCATTTGGATCTAGAGAGGTGGCAGAGAGTTCAGTGGAAAAATTCCAGAACTTGAAGTCTGGAATTTGAATCTCTCTTCCGGACAATTCACATGACTTAGAATATACAGCCTTCTGTCCCAGTCTTGGAAATGCTTGCTGAATAAAAGAGAAAGTATGTGCGAAATGCTTTATGTCTTTAGAAGGAAAAACTGTGTATAAAGGCAGAATAGTGATATAATACTTTTCATTCAGCTCTCAGGCTTCAGTGGATTCATTAGAAATCGATGTAGCTAGAATGAACCAAATGATTTGAGGATTATACCAGGAACGATGGAGGAACGGAATTTCTAAAATGGATGTGAGAGGAGGATACAGCTCAAGTGCTAGAGCACATGCTTAGCATGCATGAGGTCCTGGGTTCAATCCCTGGTACCTCCTCTAAAAATAAATAAATGAATAAATAAAAACCTAATTATCACCACCCCACCCCCCCAATAAATTAAATAAAATGGATGTAAGTGAATCAGTAAGGTAATACCTAATTATTTTATTGCCTTGAAATAGGACTAGTAAAGCTGCTGAATATTCCATTTGTTTTTCTTCTGCCAAGATGAAACTATTTTCCCAGAACTTTCGCTTAGGCCTTTCTTGTTGTTTTCCTCCCAACCCTATTTTCTCTTTTTAAAAAGCTCTCATCTGTTTACATCTTTGGGGGGCATTGATAAAGGATTAACTACCTAACTTCTCACCAATGCCTTGACTTAAATTAGTCCTGATATCCCTAAATTATGTTTCTGTTTATGAATTTGGGTGGAAAATAATAAATTCTAAGGGAAAGGTCAAATTGGGGATGTAGAAGAATTGGCAAGATGTTGAACACTAAGGGCTTGAGTCACAAAAGGGAAATGAATGAGGCTAAAATATAATCAAGCTAGGTGAGGAATCTAAGTTTTTGCTTAAGCGAAAATTACTGTTTATGGCCATTATTATACCAGTCCCAGAACTCATGGCTCCTCAAATCCATGAAACAGAGCTCTGACAGGACCAGCTTCAATGTGTTACCTTGTTTCAAAAATTTCTTAGGTTTTCATTCATTCAGTTCACTAGATACAGATAAGAAAAGGCAGAGAGCTGGGGAGGAGAGAGACTTGAGAATATGTTGCCAAGATTTTCTTTTTGTAGCAAATGACTCTTAAAGAAGGAAGAGCTCATTCTCTTATCCCTTTACATCTTACTGTTTCATATTCCTCCCCAAACTTGACCTTCCTTTCAACTTGTATTGGAACCTCTCCAGAACTAAATTCTATTGTTCAACTCAAATGACAAGCTTTCCTATCCTTTCTTCTTGCCTGCTCTGTTACAAATAAGTGACAAGGACTGGGCTTTTTATGAAAACTTTCATGTAACCAATGTTTATTTTTATCAAAATATTCCATGTAACTAGTTAGGGAGTCAAATGATACTTTTTAAAACAAAGGCTTCTACTAAAAGCAACATTTCCCCGATGCCCTCAGTTCCACTCCATCATCACTTCCTGCCACCAGAGGCAACTACTCAACTGGTTAGATTGATCTCATCTGATGTTTCCCTCCATATTTCTAAGAAGAATGTGCATATTACCTATTTTTATTTTTGTCACAGAGGAATTTTTATAAGTTAGGCAATTGTGAAAAGCTTAAAGGTGTAAGCAAGCTATTTATTTGATCAAGTTTATTGTTCTTCAAAATTCAGGCATTGAATTTAATTTGGTCAGTCTTCAAAGTACAAAATGTACATAACCAACCTACAATACACTATTCGGAATGGTAAAGCTTTTGGAAGTGCAAGCCCAAAGAAGATAACCCAACTATAAAGTCAATATAATACAATCATCCAGGATTCAGTCATAGAATCAGAACCCACTAGGAGCTCTGTGTGTGCTATGTATATATCATATATATCATATCTAATCTTACACAAGTCTGGAACCTATTTAAGCAGACTTTCTAAAGCTGTTATCATCGAACTTAATCCCAAAGCTTGAAGACTTCACGGAAGGCAGCCTGGAGGGGAAGATAGATGTAAAGCAGGGAAAAGCAAATACAACCTGGAACCTATACTCATGAGCTAAAATCCTACAAGGACAGACTGAAACCATATCAGTTCTCACTGCCTCTGCCTTGATGGTATAGGTATTCTGTGGGAGATATCCAGTCCCCTTCATTATATATCTAGCCCAGGAATTGGAAAAGCTGAGAATGATTCAGGGGAAGGTGGGGCAGTTGTAGGTCCAGCTGCTGTCCCATGCCAACAAAGTAAGCCAGCAGATAAGCAACAGTGGGAGCTACAAAGTGGTTGCTTCCTCACTTCCCAACCCCAAATCTATGTAAGAATGTCTCTTGGGGTTCATGCTGGCCAGAAACACATAGGGAGGGAATCTGGGAAATGAAGCTCAGCCTACCCAAGTTGACACTTTGCATTACAAAGCCACACAGCCCACCCTTCCTGAACTTGGTATCTGTCTGTCTGTCTGTCTCCTATCTATCTATCTATCTATCTATCTATCTATCTATCTATCTATCTATCTATCTTTTTATAAATAAACAGACCAGGATTCAAGTACCCAGCCTGCCCCTTACCAAGAGAACAATAGAAGAGTCATCTAACAATCCTGGGACCATGTGCGCTTCGGGAAAAATTATTTGTAAAAGGGAAAAAAGAAGCACAGTGGTGTTTAATCCTTGGAAACTGCCTAGAAGTCCATCATCAGGGATATTTGCTCAACTCCTTTTTCCTACATCCCAAATTAAAATAATGGCTGGATAAACTGAGGTTTCTGAAATTGTGTCCCCTAAGTTTTTAATAAAATGCAGCAGAGCTAGGCTTTTACTTCAGAGTAATCTGTATTTGTATTTTTACCTCTTGGCATTTAGGTAAATTTTGGGTTTACTTTTTTCTTTGTTCTTTTTTCTTTCTTTCTTTCTTTTTTAAGTAGGTAGGCTTAAGTTTCTCTCTCATCACCACAGTGGTATCTAAGAATTGCTGTTTACGTTGTTTAACAAGCAAGAACAATGCATGCTGTTCAGTAGAGGGTTGGTGAAGCTGGACACATATTAAATTCTGAGTATTAAGGAAAGTCTTGTTTTTTTATGTCCCAAAATTATATGCATACATTCATATCTATGTACTTTTAATGGCTTTTAGACATCCTGTCATGTTATATAGCTTGACCATTTCCACCTTATTGGACATTAGGTTATCTCCTAGTTTTATAAACTTTTTTGGATTATTTATCTTGGGTTGTACTCTCACAAGAGGTACTTGCTCAAAATAAAATAATTTTTATGGTTTCTGTATGTATTTATAAGTAGATTGCTTTTTAGAAACATTTTGTGAATCACACATAACTATCAGCAATGTATGGTTATAGCTGTTTGCCCATAGATGTGTTAACATTGACTTTATATCATTAAGATTTTGAAGAGTAAAGAATGTTACTAATTGTTTACAGGGAAAAAAAAGAAAGAAAGAAAGAAAAAGGAAAGTGGTGTGATCAAGCCAAAGAAGTTAATGTTTTTAGATGAACAAATTGTTTCCATTTAGTATAACTCTCTCTTTTTTTGTTTCAGGGAAAGTCATATAAAAGGAAGGACTATACCTAAATTTTAAATTTTAATTATAAATTAAGTATAGGTCTCCCTTTTTTCTCCTAAGCTATCCATAGATGAAGTTTATCATTCTTTCCACTGTATGACATGGCATATAAGCAACGGACCTAAAAAATACAAAAACAAAAACAAAACCCACTGTATCTGTTTCTCCCCAGCCCTCTCCACCTCAGCAGAAGTTAGAAAACAAGAGACAGTCATAAAAATCTCCGCTAGAGAAAAACTCATCAAAATTAAAATTATGTCTTTGTAAAAATGAACTTAGTAGGAGTTGATCATATCAAACACAAACAACAAGCAAAGACGTAAACTGTATAAAGGAAATCAGTCTAACTTATAAAATGGTATTCTCCCAGTCCAATACTTGGTATAAAAATTGGAAAACTTAAAGAATTACAGTAATTCTGTCAGAAAGGCAGAAGTAAGATATTTAAACTACTGGGAGTTTTTTAAATAATTTTTAAAATTTTCTGCTGTGGAAAAACAGGAATTATCAAACCCCCTTCACAGACCTCTTTTCCCTGGATCCTAAGATATGCCCCCATTTTTCTTGCCTTCTGAATTTTTGGGGGGTTCTGGCAGAGCTCATCCACCTGACTCAATTTTTCAGTGCGTTCGTCTTTCCATGTTGTGGGTATTGTGTCAATCACTCTGTGCCTGTGAGATCTGCTTCTGCAGACCCCACATCTCTGAAGACCATTTCTACTTTTTACAATGAATTCCACAGGGCATTCATCTTTGTTTGGTTGGGGGGTGGGGTGGAGATTCCCCCCACTATTTCTTCACTATATAGGTTTTCTAGATTGAGCAAGATCGTCCATAATACCAACGTCTTCATTTATCCATTTCCTATACACCTTGTGGAGTATGAGAACCATGAACTGCAAAGACTTCTATAGTCTCAGATTTAATGAGCTCGCCTTCCAAAGGCACTGTTTGTGCACCCATTTGTTACGTTGAAAGTCACTGAAAGTTAGACATCTTTCTGTGGTTTTTTTTCAGTTTGCAATGCCTGAAAGAGTGTTTATGAATAAAAAAGCTGAATTTAATAGGCAAATTAGTTGTATTATTTTTTCCATTTTTTAAATTGAAGTATAGTCAGTTTACAGTGTGTCAATTTCTGGTGTACAGCATAATGTTTTAGTCATACATATACACACATATATTCCTTTTCATATTCTTTTTCATTATAGTCTACTACAAGATATTGAATATAGTTCCCTGTGCTATACAGGAGAAACTTGTTGGTTGTCTATTTTATATATAGTAGTGTGTATCCACAAATCTCGAACTCTCAATTTATCCCTTCCCACCCCCTTCCCCCCCGATAACCAAAAGTTTATTTTCTATGTCTGTGAGTCTTTTTCTAAAAGTTTTGTAAATAAGTTCATTTGTGTCTTTTTTTTTTTTTTTTAGATTCCACATATAAGTGACATCATATAGTATTTTTCTTTCTCTTTCTGGCTTATTTCACTTAGAATGATCATCTCCAGATCCATCCATGTTGCTGCAAATGACATTATTTTTTTCTTTGTTATGGCTGAGTAGTATTCCTTTGTATAAATATATGACATCTTTTTTATACAGTCATCTGTGAGTGGACATTTAGGTTGTTTCCATGTCTTGACTATTGTAAATAGTGCTGCTATGAACGTTGGGGTGCATGTATCTTTTTGAATTAGTTTCCTCTAGATATATGCCCAGGAATGGGATTGCTGGATTATAGGGTAAGTCTATTTTTAGTTTTTTAAGGAAACTCCATACTGTCCTCCATAGTGGCTGCATCAAATTACATGCCCACCAACAGTGTAGGAGGGTTCCCTTTTCTCCACACCCTTTCCAGCATTTAACATTTGTGGACTTTTTAATGATGACCATTCTGACTGGTTGAGGTGACACCTCATTGTAGTTTTGATTTACATTTCTCTGATAATTAATGATATTGAGCATAGTTGTATTATTAAGTAGCAAAGGTAGTTATAATTTCACTGTGAACTGGAAAATATATTACCAATAAAATTTCTGAATATTCCACAAATATTAATATATGATCTTACACATATTCTACAGAAGCTTACTTAGCATGTCTCTCCATGACATGCAGGCTCTCCAAGGTCAGAGCAGTTTGCAGGTGAGGCCTCAGTAGAAAGTTGCCAAAGTCGCCTTTGGGTTTAACACCCAGAGCTGGACTCCTAGGCTAGCAGGCCTGCTATGCTTTCTTTAGGCAGTAAGAGACAAAATGATAGTGTATTTATTTGGGGATAGGAGGAGGGAGGAAGAGTTGGGAAGCACTCAGGGAAAACCTACAAATTCTACCAGAGCCAGAATTATCCCTACTTGGAAAAAAAAAAAAAAGACAAAAAAAATTAGCAAAAACTTTCTCCATGTTTTTCTATTTGTTCATTGTGCTCAGGAAAACCAACTTGGTTTACAGGTCTTATCCAGGATACAATGACTCAGCAAAAAAATTTTTTTCATTTGTGGTATTACTCAGTTGCTTTGGCATAAGCAGTGCCTTACACACCAGCCACATTTCACCAAGATACAAGCGATTTCTTTCTCTGCTCTGAAGCTTTGGACTTACTGAGCTGATTTTTCTTTTCAAATGCTAGATATGCTTCTCAAGGAGAGCATGCTGTGTAATTATGTGTAAATATTTACACTGGCACCTTTATAATGTGATGCTGTGTTGGTGAAGGCTTGGAAAACCAAGATGACACCATCATTATTCTCACTCACTAGGGTTCCCTTGTTGTGGTGAACAAAAGTTTCAATGTGTAGAGTAAGGAGTAGCCACAAAGGTGAGCAAATTTTGACCTCAATTTCAAGCAAATTACCTGGTCTTAGGTAGTTGCAGGAAGAGACCCTTTTTTTCTCCTCCATTGTTGCATTATTTTCCAAGCATCTGAGTCCTCAAGCCAAGAGACTTCTGGCTAGAGATTGCCTCTGTTGCCACTGTCTTCCCAGTAAACACTGGTGGGAGCTGGGAACAAAGTTTAATGAGAGCTTTCTTGTATGTTCTCTGCTGCCCTGGCATAGCATTAAATGGGTGTGGATGGTCTTTCAACGACAGCCTGCAGTGAGGCAAAAAGTAACCCTGAGCTAATCCTTTACCCTCATCTACTGCCTCAAAAAGTTACTAAAGAATATAACTAAAGAAATAAAGAAGGATAAAGTTACTAACAGGAGTCACAACACCCTCTCTCCTGCAAATTTGACAACCCAACCTCCTCAGCCAACAGCAACGTTGGTTGTATTATTTTTCAGAGTTGTCTGTGTTAGACCAATGGGTCTAGAGATATCAGGTGATCCTTCTGTAGTTATGTCTGAATTAGGAAATAAGTATTCTTTGTCCATTTTGTGGTCCTAGTGAACCCTCAAGCTGTAGCATCAAGGGTTAAAGCCAGATAGATCTGAAAGCAATGCCTCTAAAAGCTGTCCTTCAGGAAGTGGCCCTGGCTCAGCTACATTTTGTGGGACAGCTTTTCCATGATCTCAGTGAGAGTATCAAAAATCTTAGTGCAACTCGATCTCTTCTGGGTGCAACTGGCCCTTTCCTTGCTTTGTGGTTTGACCTTCAGCAGAATTTCAGAAGACTGATGGTAGAGCAGAGAAGAACCGGAGGGCCAAGGCAAAGGTGGATTCCTGTTGCAGAAAGCTGACTAGCAGTTTCCAGTCCATTATGTGCATCAACATCTGAAACTCCCTGACAACCAGCCAGGGATGTGTGGGAGCAGCTGCTAAGTCAACCGGGAATCCCTCAGCAGAGAGGCTTTTGAAGGGGCAGGAATCACGTATCAAAATACTTAAACTGGAAAACTCTGCCATGCATGGAGACTCAGGGCTCTCATTAAGGCCACAATGGCCAAGGGTGGTATAATTTGACCCAAACCTCTAACTAGACAGAAGAACAACAGGAAAACTGTCTGAAATATGCTGATTCCTTGTTAGTGCGTGCTCAGGGTGGTGACTTTACTCACATGTCTGGCACCTGGGCTGGGATGGCTGGAACAGCTAGGGGTGGAGCAGCACTGCTGTCTCTTTCTATGTGCCTCGCTTGGGGCTTCCTCACAACATAGCTGTTGCAGGGGAGTTGGATTTCTTACACGGTGGCTGACTTGCCCCGAGCAAGCATTTCAAAAGGCCTGGGTGGAAATGTGAAGCTTCTTATGACCTGTTCTTAAAAGTCCCAGAACTTCACTTCTGCCAAATTCTAGTGTTCAAGAAGTCATGATGACCAGCCCGATTTAATGGGAGGGGACTTCAATGATGCCCCCTGTGGGGAGAGGAGCACATGAATTAGGAGTTGTTGTGTGGCCGTCTTTGAAAAACACATACATCTGTATCTCAGGATTCTGCATTTTCTAACAACTTTCTAGTACTGGTAATTCTAGTGCACTGTATTTCTGTAGGAAAACCCCTAAGTTTTGCTGTTGGTAGTTCTATTTGGGCAAGGTGGAAATTTATTAAGCTTTTCAACCAACCAAATTTATGCATTTGAGTTTTAACCATATTTAAGTGTTACTATGATTTCAAAGAAGTGATTAATTCTGAAGTAGTGTGCTTTGATTGAGTTGACTTAAAAAAACTATTTGGATTTTAAATGTGATATAGACATTATAGTAATAAGTTGTTGGTGTCCCACTGACTATTTCTATTCTTTTTTTTTTTTTATTGAAGTACAGTCAATTACAATGTGTCAATTTCTGGTGTAGAGCATAATGTTCCAGTCACACATATATATACATATATTTGTTTTCATATTCTATTCTTGAGGATAAATTCAGTGAATGTCAAAACTTAAAAAAGAAATGAGGACAAGTACAGATAAAGCAGAACCCAAAAAATCCTCTAAGACTAAATAGAGACAACTTCACTGAAACTTAAGAAGAATCAGTGAGTTCATCCTCCATTGTTAAACTGGGAGGAACCTAAGTCATTATAGCCAGTCTTCTTCACATCATCTTTTGGGATCCAGTCATCAGAATGGGACTTACATCTAGAAATAAGCTCAGTCACCAGCACAGAACCAAGGCCAGGAGCAGGAGTGGACAGATCGGGAGGAGGGAGAAGATTCAGATATAAACACAAATAGAGAAAGTTCCATCTAGTTAGACATTAAGGGGTCCCCGACAGCAATAATGCCATGAAGGCCCAAGATTCTGGGTGGAGGTGGGGGTGTTCTGATTCCCCAGAGAGAGTAAACATGCAAAAGCCAAGGACACAGTTATCTGAAACAAAACGGGATTAATACCAGTTAAATACCAGCTATGTTCTCTTCTGCCTAACGTTCTGACTGCTCCTGGGAGCAGAGGCAGAGGCGAGGTGGAGATCAGCTGGGTAGATGTGGGGGTCCTAGCAAGCCTGCTCAAGGGGAGGAACTAAGCTTATTGGGTCAGAAGTGAACATACTGACTCTCAGAGCCGAGTGTCTCAGAATTGCCTAATTGGGTTGTGAAAAGTCACTCTCTGGACTCCACCCCCACAGACTCTGGGTCAGCACGTCGGGGGTGCAGCTCAGGAATCTGCGTTCCTACAACCACCCCAAGTGATTCTGATGGCCCGCATTCTGAGACTGATGGGAAGCCCATTCCTTTCCACTTGACCGCAGGCTCAAGGATCACAAGGACAACTGGGTTAAGGTTTTAGCCCACAAATAGAATGGGGAGAATTCGAGAGGACTTAAGAGGGCCTTCAGCATAACTGAGCTTAGTGAATAATCAGTCAGAAATGAGCCTGTTTCACAAGTTTTGATTTTAAACAACTGGAGCAGAGCTGTAACTGCCACATCAGAGGTTTGAAATGTAGCTGGGAACATTTCGCATCATTTAAAAATGTCAAGCATTTGAGAAGTTTCCCAGCCTGATTTTTAAAGCTGCACATTTGAAAATTAAAATACTCTTTTTTTCTTAAAGTAAAAATAACCCTTGTTGATGGTAGAAAATTAAAAATCTAGATAAGCAAAAATAATATTTTTGAAGACTCGTAATCCCACCACCCAGAGATAACCACAGTTAACCCCTTTGTATGTATCTTTCCAGCCTCTGCCTAGATAAATACACTCATATATGGGCTTGTTTTTCTCCCCTTTGTTTTGATAAATGGGATGGTACTGTATTTTCCCTGGTAGTGATGGTTGTTTTTAAAGCTTTTGTTTTAGAATCAGGCTGTAAGGGCACTCTCTATCCATCCTAGATAATGTGGTCTTCCATTTCTACTTCCCTCTGAATCTTGGCTTCATTCTTCTCTACTGATTGGCTGTTACTTTGTGACCCAAACTAGGTGTTCTACAAATTACTGGTAGATGCAACAACATGCAGAAATCTCACAGGAGTAGCACCAAATGATAGAAGCCAGACACGGAGGAAGACATGCTATATTATTCTATTTATACAAAATTCTAGAAAAGGTTTAACTCATCTAGAGTGGCAGGAAATAAAGGAGTGTTTGCCTACATACAGGGTGAAGGAGTTGACTACAAAGGGGTATGAGGGAATTCTAAGGGGGGGGGTAATTAAAATATTCTAATTTTAGAATTAGATGGTAGTTTCATGGGTGCGTACATTTGTCAAAACTCATTGAACTTAAGCTGGATGTGTTTTATTGCATGTAAATTATGCCTCAAGAAAGTTGATTTGCCCTGCACTAATTTATTGTCCAAAATTTTGAGAGGAATTCTTACTGGCTCAGTTTGTGTCAGATAGCCACTCTGAGTCCTATCAACCAAGGCTGGAGCCACTCTAGGAGACACAGACTGGGGTAGATTCCCAATTCACAACAAGCCTCCCTTCTCCAGAAATCGCCCCAAGACTCAGGAGTGGACCCTAGTGGTCCACAAATGCTCTGAGGAGCTCCAGGTATTTGAGAAAGTCCACGTGGATGGAGTGAAACCGGCAAGGACACCTGAAGCAGGTGATGTCTGATGGGGAGGGGCCAGACCACATGGGGCTTCTAGACCAGGGTGAGGGGTTTGGTTTGCACTAAGGATGACGGGAAGGCATTGGGATATGAAGAGGAGGTTTCTATTTGTGAAAGTTCTGCCGGCTGTAATGCT
This sequence comes from Camelus dromedarius, assembly GCF_036321535.1. Classification (NCBI taxonomy): domain Eukaryota; kingdom Metazoa; phylum Chordata; class Mammalia; order Artiodactyla; family Camelidae; genus Camelus; species Camelus dromedarius. The sequence continues at coordinate 48,883,620 of NC_087451.1, forward strand.
GAACATGGATGTAGGAGAGCAAAACAGTGGCAGCAGGGAGACCGTGTAAGAGATCACAGTAGTGAGTCCTGTTGGAGACAAGGAGACAAGTGAGAATTTGGGTTATGCATAACATCAGGAGTTGAACAAAATTAAAAAAACTGGTGTTGGGTGAGAGTTTAAATGTGTAGACTATGGGGAGGGTAGAGCTCAGTAGTAGAGCATATGCTTAGCATGCACGAGATCATGGGTTCAATCCCCAGTACCTCTGTTAAATAAAAAATAATAAGTAAATAAATAAACCTAATTACCTTTCCCCCAACCCTCCCCCCAGAAAGTGTAGACTATGAACAAAGCAAGGTCACATGACATAAGAGCCAACTAAAAACAAAAGGTAGATCGCTCCATAGGCTTGAGGGGACCGGGTCATATGGCTGCCCTCAGTGCCCAGGGGCCCACCTGAGGCTCTGCTGCTGAAGTGGGAGAACCCCTCCTCCACTTTTGGTCACATTTCAATGTCACCTGGACATCAAAACATGAGGCTTGTGCCCTGATGTTTCAACTTCTTAGGGACTACAGCTCTTTTAGCATCTTTAGAAGCCCCTCTGTCCTGAGCACTCAGATCAACACTTCCCTTCTGAGAGCCCCTTCCCCTGGCTCGGGCAAACATTCACACTCCTTCTGGAACCAACTCTTATACAAGTGGAGCCCCAGGACCGACTCCTGTAGAGCCCCTACTTGTACTACCCCACTCCCAGGGCCACACATACCTAAACAGCCCAGTGATGGACCTGGCTGGGTTCAAGCCAAGACGGCTGCAGCAGTGGTATTTTAAATCTCCCTAGTTAATCTCCCCTAACACATCAAAATATTAGGACCTTATTAGCAAAACTGACTTGGATAATCTAAGCTTGAAATAAATACTTAACCAGCAATACCCCTAATCTGAGCTTTCTGTTGGGCTTTTGAACATTTTCCTCCAATTTTGAAAAACAGACAAGCTAAGTAACGACAAACAAGTCATGCTGTTATAGTCTCTAGGCTACATACGAGCACTAGACTGAGTGCCGAGACTGCCAGATGTCAGTCCTCAGAGGTTGTGTCTCTCTTCCCACCCAAGTTCACTGTACTCAACGTTTTCCAATTTCTCAGCCAGCACTAATAGAAGGATTATAATTCAATAGTTTTAGATTATTTAGGTTTAGGTTATTAGGAATTAATTCACCTACTCTTCTAGTCAAGGGTCTGTTGGTTGCTAGAACCAAAAACTTATACCTTTGAAAAAACTAATCCTGGGTTAGAGGAAGGGCAAGGATCAAGTCTGCCCTCTCCTCTTCTCTTTCTCAACACCACTCGCTTGTGTGTGTGTGTGTGTGTGTGTGTGTGTGTGTGTGTGTGTGTTCTGCATCTCCTCCATTCCTCTCTCACTCTCTTTTCTCGCCAGCTTCCTCTGCTTAGTCAGTGTCTCCACTGCCTCATATCTTAGACATGCATGTGGCCCACTATGGCCCCCCAACCTACGTTCTTTATAACTTGCCAGAACTCCTACCTCCACCTCTTTAACCATCCTAAACTCCCCAGAGAAGAATCTGATGGGCCAGCTCCTATATTCAAGCCAGGACACAAGTCAGGTCACTGACCAGACCATGAATTAGCTGCCTTTGGACCTGAAGTCTATCTCTGATTACAGAGGTTAGAACCAGGGGGCTCAGGGTCACAAAGTTTATGATGTGATCACTCCAGTCCCACTGGATCTAGGGACAACAGTCCCCAACAAGAGGGAGTGGATGAGCTGATACCCTAAAATGTCTTTTAGTACATCCTTCCCACTCTGGGACCCAGGGGCCCAGTCATAACTATTTGGTTCCTATGCTGCTACCCCGGTGTCCTTGCTAGCAATGAAACCCAGGACAAAGTACTCCATGGGTGTCCCTCCCCTAGCATCCACCTGATCCTGAGTCACCATCCTCCTCCTCTTCCTCACCTTTATTCCTTCAATTGTCTTAGTCCAGAGTTAGAGAAGTGCTTCTCACCTGCTAATGGACATACTCATGAACTGGGGATTTTGTTAAAATGCATATTCTTATTGTCAGTCAGTCTGGGGTGGGACCTGAGATTTTGCATTTCTGACAAGCTTCCATGGAGCACCAAAACTTCTGCTCCGAGGACCTCACTTGGAGTAGCAAGGCATCTCCTTGTATAGAACTCAGCCTGTTTCCAGCTCTGTACGTCTAACTGGGTTTTGTCCTTTATTTGTGGTTTGGGAGGCCCCAGCCCTGGCACAGTAGGAGCATCACGCTGAACATGCAAATTATGTGGCAGCTGGAACCTGAGGTTCAAGAGACTTGAAATAAACTGTTCTTTAGATGTAAGGGGGTGGAGGAAATTATATTTCTTAGAATTCTAGAACTCCAAAAAGAGACCAGACCATGACCCTGGGGAAGCTCCAGTTAGAGTCACCCCTGACCTTTGTGTTCTTCAGCTGGTGCCCATTCTCAGGGAAGCCTGGGGAGAGTGATAAGGAAGGACAATGATAATTTAACAAGAGTGCCCTCAACATCGTGGTTCAAACAACTGCTGCAAAACTTACTGATGATTTTACGAAGGAAATCATGATGAAGATTATTATAAGACCGCCTAAACTTTTTTGTATGGACAGAATTGATTTCACTTATATTTTCATGTTTCAGTTGTAGCTTCCAATGTTTAAAATACACTTATTGGTATTATCAGGCATACCCTGTACCCCTAGTTCTCCAAATTGAGCAATAATACGGAGCAGAAATGACCAGAGCCCACAGTTCCAACATTTCTTAGCAAACTTACATAAAGAAGCGAGAAATGTGTGCTATGGCTAATGATGTCAGAACAGATGGGAGCAGTCAGGAACTGACATGCAAAGGTTAAGCAACAGCATGGGAGAGGACTGTCCAGGGAAATACTAAGAAATCTTATTTAGAGTATCCCCAAGCTGACTCTGATGTCCATCTCCATGCGGAATTCTGGAATTCCTCTTGTGACTTAACCCAGGTGTGTAGTCATGTGGGTCACTCCATCATGGACTTTACATGATGACGGGCTTTGCGTGATGACTCTGAAGCAGAGCGGGACCCTGTAGGATCCTTCATTTCTTTGTAAGAAATAGATTTCATTCCGCCTCCTTGACCTTCCATGAGTTCCAAAGGGCAGGTTCAAATAGTTGCCAATCAGGGAAGGAAGAAGGTGCAGAGACCAGGGAGGAAGAGTCAGGAAACCTTGGGGCAGGGACCTGGTTCCTCAAAGAATATACATAACAATATTTTTGAGTCCTTCTGCAGGAATTAGGGCCCCCACTCAGTTGGAGGATGGCAACTTCAGGTTGAACACAAGATTCCTGGAGCACCGCCTTGTTACCTCAGCACCAGCCAATGGGAAGAAAGTCACACACCTTGCAGCCCTCACCCTAAGTTTTGCCTACAAAAACCTTTCCTCCCAGAACCATGAGGGAGTTGGGGTTTTTCAAGTGTGTGAGACACCCATCCTCCTTGCTTGGCCCTGCAATAAAACTTTATCTTCTCCAAACTCTGTTGTTTTGGTTTGTTTGGCCTCACGGTGCTTTTTTTTTCATTTTTCAGTTTTATTCGGTAGAATTGTTACAGTTTGACTGCACATATACAATATATTGCCTGTAAATACATATACACAATATACTGCACATATTTTTAAAATTTACATATATGTACAGTTCATTATTTCTAAGAATGTTTAGAGCTTTAGCTTTTTAAACTTACATAGTTATCAAAGGAATAAGGCCAACCACAAAATAAGAATTAATTCAAAAAGATACATCTACCCTGCTATTAACAGTAACATTCTTTATAATTGCCAAGATATGGAAGCATCCTAAGTGCACATCAATAGATGAATGGATAAAGATGTTTCTTTTATTTCTTAAGTGGTCTGTTCTGTATTTGCCTTTGAAATCTTCTGTTACTTTGGTTTGGTGCATAAGTATTGTTTCGCAATGACCTATGGTCTTATCTGACCAAGTGTTTTGAACATTTTTGACAAGCTTCCCAAATATCACATTTTAATTAAAGATTTTCTGGAACTCCAGTTAACTTTGGGATGCCTCAGAGGGCCACTGGAACATCCAAAAGAGAGATTTTAAACTAATGAGTTTCAGTTGGTTTGTTAAATTACATGGGAAATAGTGTAAAATGAGTAATAAATCTTCTTAGGTTATGTTGTATGGGAAAATGTTATTAATATAGATATTCTAGAAATTATGTGATACTCCTAAAAATCTGATTATGTCCTGGTAAAATGCTGTCAGTTGTAATTCTAATTATTATCTTAAAATGTTGTATGCTACAACAGATAACAAAGTTTCATGTCAATTGCTTTGTAATCAGATTTTTAAGTGTGCCTTAAGTCTTTTGTCATTCATAGACAGTTATGGTTTTACTCTGATGCCTTTGAAAAATCTTCAGGAAGATTTATGAAAGGACTTTTTGACAAGAACAACTTTCTGACAACTTTTAAATCATACTCCTGAACTGGGTAAGAAATTTTAAAAGTCTAACGGAAACTCAGATTTCATAAAACTGTTAACAAAAAAAGGGATAGTTACATGGGACTGAGTAAACTGATGAATATGGTTATTATGTTCAGTTCTGTCTGAAATATTACTGGCTTTTCACCTGTGTTTTTCCCTAAAGCTACTCATGACTTAGACTAATTTGGTAAATTACATCTCTGTGGGTAGAATTGAGACATTTTTCTTTTCTCTCTGCCTGGTCCCTCCAGAAACTGGAGACTCTTGGGTTCTGAGCAGCCTTACCAGATGAATGGGAAAGACTGTCTCCTGGCATGTGCAGGAATCTTGATATTTGGGGGGCCTCTAGAAGAGAGAAAGCTACTGGGGCAATATCTGATAGTAGGCATTTGGCATGGATTTCCTGGCCTTGAGGGGCCTTTTGGGAGTTCAGTCTGAGAATTCCAGCACAGCCAGTTTGGAGGTGCCTATACAGTCAATTGACCAGACTTATTTTGTAAACAAATTAGTCTTGATTTGGTTGTGTTTGGAGATGAGGTTAGTTTTAGAGAGAAGTATTATGTTTCAGTAGATATTAAATTCTAGTTCCTTTAATTGATGTTTGTGTTTATGACAGTTATTGGGTTAGCCACACTTTGCCCAGATGTTCAGGAGGAAAAGAAAATTATCTAGTGGAGTTATCACAGAGTGTAACTATTCATAACGTATCCCTGCTTGCTTTAAGTCTGCTGCTAAAAGCACGTGTACAATACTTGTGACCATTGGATATAATCGATAAAATGCATAACCTACAAAATTACCCTACCTCTGAGCCTGTTCATGATATCTGATTAGTTTTCCCCCAACATGGATAACTAGGCAAATATAAAGGAGGCCTAGCAACACGATCTGTACCTGGGACAAGCAGCTAAAACACCCTGACACCAAGGGACAGATATTTTGATCATCAATGCTTTCTACTGAAATATTTGCAATCAGAAGGGGAAATGATGGGAAAATATGCACATATTGAAGTATGGGGAAGGCATTCTGTTACCTCAGTACCAAGGAAGGAATCAGAAAAAAGTCACACACCCTGCAGCCCTCACCCCAAGATTTGGCCTATAAAAACTTTTCCCCCAATACCATCAGGGAGTTTTTCGGTTCTTCGAGCGTGAAGCGCCCATCCTCCTTCCTTGGCCCTGCAGTAAACCTATCTCTGCTCCAAACTCCAATGTTTCAGTTTGTTTAGCCTCACTGTGCATCGGGCACAGGAACTCTTGTTTGGTAACAAATCCATCGTGGACTTTTCCACTTGGCTTACCGAATAGAACCTCATGTTACCTAATCTGTCTACGAATGCCATCTACCAGTGTCACTCCATTTGAGTTTACTAGAAGAAGTTTTTCTTTTTTCTTTTTTTTTTTTTCCCCTGGACTTTAGTTACCAAACAGATGGAACTTTCCCAAGTTTGAAACACTAAGAGCCCAGGTCAGTGCATCCCAACTAAAAGGTGCCTGGTGTTTCTTCCTCTCCTTAGATTATTTTGCTTGTGAGAGTCTGGAGTTCCCAGGGGATCTAAGTGCTGGTGGGAACAAAAGCAAACAAGATGCCTTTACAAACATTCCCTGTTCTTTTGACCTTCGAGGGACCTGCTAGGAAATGGAAAGGCTTGCTCTGCTTCCTGAGAAAACTATAGCAAAAGGAATTTTCAGCTGGGTATTGTTTTTGGGAAGTGTTCAGATTTCTCTGAGCTGATTTTTCCCCCCTAACAGAACAGGAGTAAAGAAATCCAAAGATGATCTTAAAAATAGAGGCAGTGCTACCCTGTCTCCCCATGAGCTAAAGTGGTTAGGTTATGATAGTATATTTACTTAAGTAGGCCCTTTCTCTAGACAGGTTCAAAATTCTAAATGTTATGAGTATTTGATTTAAATTTAAAGAGCTTTCCTATAAATGAGGGGAAAGAAGAAAGAAGTTATTAGTACTTCTGAGTAAGATAGTGACTTAAGGGTAACATCTAATTCCGCACCCCTAAGGTAGTGACTTAAGGATAACACCTAATTCCACACCCCCAGTTCCCAAAAGAAAGGAAAAAAACAAAGTAAGAGAGCATCACTAATACAACTAGAAAAGGATATCATTGAAGAATTTCTCCTGGACTACAGCAGATAGACTGCATTGAAGGAAGAGCTCTAGGACACCTTGACCCTCCTTCCCCCACAGAAAGCGCAGTCCTGGAATAATTAATGGAGATCTGGATCCCACCAATTCTCCTAACTAGAAAGAACAGAAAATGAAAGATAAAACTTGGCCCTAGGTCATCAATCCACTTGCTCCTTCCTGGGTTAGTGGTCACAATAATAGGTTAGACTATACCTGAGATCTGGAGCCCCCAGGCTAGTCGCAAGGCCATCAAAGCAAGCTGGCCCAGGTACATCATCAGACATCTAGAATCACGGTTTCTGCCCATCAATTTAGAGCCCTGGAGCCTTGGAGCTCTTCCTTCTACCCTCAGGCTGAGGATCAAAGAGGCTTTCAAATAATAAAAGCCTCAAAGCTGCATCTGGGAGGGGACAGGAGAAGGGGGAGACAGTCATGGGATCCCAAGAAAATCATTGTACCCTGTTGCAGGGCCTTTTAGGATGTGTAGATAAATCTCTCAACTTTCAAAGGTTGAAAGGGAAGAAAAAAACATGGGACCCATGAAGACATCTTGTATCAGAAAGGAAAGGGGACATCACGCTCAAGAGGAAAACCGTGATGTTGTCTAAGGTGAACTGTAGTGCACTGAGGAGAAAAAGTTCATACTTGATGAGCTGAATATATAATTTCTCCCAGAGTGAAATGTTTTTAAGAACATAGCTTGCAGAGCATGACAGGCTTTGAAGAGTAAGCCTTCTAGACAGAGCCAAGATGGTCTGGTGAACAAAAAAGATCAAGAGATAAGAAAATGAACCAGAATTGGGAGGGGTTGGAGCAGATCAGAAGGGGCATGATGTGAGGAGAGCCTAAGAGAAGGGCTGGAAGTTCAACATCCTTGAGGGGAATGTAGGCCGTGAGCTGAGAAGCATGGGCTTCCTGACCCAGTAAGGAATGGGCATCTCTCTTAGCAACAGAAAACTCTAAACTAGTCTCCCTAGAACTGCGCTGTCCAGTATGGTAGCCACTAACCAGATGCATGGCTATTTACATTTAAATTAAATAAAAATAGAAATTCAGTGCCTCAGCCACACTAGCCACATTTCAAGGGCTGAATAGCCACATGTGCCTAGTGGCTTCCATATTGGACAGCTTAGATATAAAACATTTCCAGCATCACAGAAAATTCTACTGGGACAGCAGTGGTCTAGAAAATCCCTTAAGCTCTCCCACCCTATAGAAATTAAAACAAAGGAAGATAGTTCTTAGGGTAACTATGTTAGCCATGTGCAGAGATTGTAAACATTCCTCTTCCTGGCGGGATACAGGGAAATTCCTTTCCCTTAAACTTTTGCATTCAGTTGACTTTGGATGCTTAGGGATCTTTATCAGAATTCGTTTTAGGAAGGAAGACAGGAACTTTAAAAAAAAATTTCTAATGGACTAAGTCAGAGAGGATTATGTGCCAAGATTCTCTGCTACTTTCAATTTTTTCTTTTTTACTTCCAATTTTCAATCCTGTTTATTTGGAGATCCCAGGAATTGATTTGGTGGTTTTGCTTTCTGGGTCAACAGGGGTCACAGTATTTTCTCAGGCTCTCTGCTTACTAGTTACTTTTTCAGGGTGCCAAGAAGCTTGTTTCTTAGATAGATACTTGTTTCTTAGATTAGATACTGTGTTTAATCGATCAGCTTGACAAAGCTCAAAATGCTTAATAGCACATTTTATCCCTTATATGTTGATGTTGGAAGTAAATATAGATTGTTACAACCTCTAAAGGAGAGTGGTATGGTAATCTCTATCAAAATTACATCTGCCCTTTGACTCAGCAATTCCCCTTCACGAATTTATCCTACAAATATACCTCTGCAGCATAAAATGACATACGTGCCAGGTTATCCATTGCTGCAGTGTTTAGAAGCTTGGGAACAACCTAAATGTCCGTAAGTAGAGGCCCTGCTTAAATAAGTTATATCATCCATGTAACAGAATACGATGAAGCCATACAAAAGGATGGAAAACTCTTTATGTAGTAGTTGGGAAAGATTTCCAAGATGTATTGTTAGGTGAAAGAAACCTACCATTATCATTTGCATTTTTTTAAAAGGGTGGATGGAGTAGGGGAAGAATATGTATAATACTTACATGTGTAGAGGATATCTCCAGAAAGGGAGAGAAATGAGGAGCTCCTAGGGGGTGGGGGTGGGGAGGAGAGTTTAAATGTCTTGGGGTACCATTTGAGTGTTGTACCATGTGGACCAATTGTCTATTAAAATACATATTTTAAAAAAGAGAAAATTAAATTTTCCAAAGGGCTCCCTCACCTTAAATCTTTTTTTCACAATTTTGTTAACCAATGAATATGAGTTTAGAATTAGAAAAATGGCTTCTGTGTCTGGTAACGTGGCAACCACGGACTTTCCACTGAGAATTGCTAATTATCACAGGTATTAAAAGTGTCATCTTGAATGTATCTGTGAGCTGCCGAGGAAGCAGGAAATCCTAAAACTAGGAGCAGAGAAGAGCACTGAAGGCAGCTTTGGCCCTGAGGGTTTGGCCCTGGTGAACTTGGTTGATTTTGTGGCCTAGGGACAATCTCAGACCTGCAAAATGTAAGGATTTTTAGTGGAGAGCCCCTCACAAATGTGAGGTCCCAAAGGTGCACACCCTTGGGGTGAAGATGAATTAAAAATGCCACCCGCACTTCCAACAGACTACAAGGAAAATAACCTATCTTAAATCTTAGTGCTGAGAACAGTAGGGAACCCCTTCCCTAATCCCACTCCCAGGAAATCTTAAATCCAAGCCAGTTCTCACACAGGGTTGCAGCCTGCACTTAAAAAAACCTCAAGCTGATGATGTACAGTGGTCCTTGGCCGACAGTATTCTCCAATGCCTGACAGAAACAAGCACAGATCCTTTCTGAAAGAACACACCTCTACCTGTGGACTCAAACAATTTCTACAGATAAGTTAGAAGAAAATTGAGAAAATCAATAAACACAAAAAGAAACAAGGCATTGCAAATGGGAGCCCATGGAATATAAATGCAGAATCAGACTTGCAAAGACACCCAGTATTGACATTGTCAGAGGTAGGACATTCTAGAAATTAAAGAGGCCCTTAAAACTCTAAGTTGAGAGTGAGAGTTGTTGAAAAAGAAACAAACAGATCTCGTAGAAGGAAAATAGATTTACTTTATGCATATATCCACTCTAGTGGAAGAGTTTGTCCTGGTTAAAAAGCCTCTAAAGCATGTGAAGTGCCCACAAGAAACCTGTAAGTGGCAAGCATTGTTAGCGGCTTACACAACAGACTGAAGCTTTAATTGGGTATCAGGTGGTCCTAGCTTCAGGGGAGGCTGGCCTCCTCTCCAGCCCCAGGGGCTGAATCCTGATTGGTCAAACTCTAAGCCAATCACAGAGGTCTGGTCCCTTTGCCTGCAAGGGATAGGCAAGGATATGTGAAGCCATTCTAGGCATTAAGACGTCAGAGGAAGCCTGCTGGGGACTTGTGGGAAAATCTTTGCTCCTAAAAAGAGGTGAGTGGTGAGAAACAGTCCTTTTCTCACGCTAGTCACTGCTGTCTGCAGTGTGAAACACGGAGACATAGGAGCCATCTTAGGGCCATGAGGGGAGCTGGCTTACAATGACAGGCCAGTACATTGAAGATGAAATGCCAAGAACTTAAGTCCTCAATGACTCAATTTTGCTGGTAAATTAACCCACTATGATACTGCCTGACCTCAGAATTCTTGTTATGTGAGATATACCTTTCACTACTGTTTAAGCCATTAAAAAAAATTCTTTTCTTGGGGGAGGGAGGTAATTAGGTGTGTATATATATATATATATATATATATATATATATATATATATATATATATTATATATTATTAGGTTTGGGGGGCTAGTAATTAGGTTTATTTATTTGTTTATTTATTTTTAATGGAGGTAGGGGGGATTGAACCCAGGACCTCATGCATGCTAAGTATACACTCTACCACTGAGCTATACTCCTCCCCCACATTTAATCCATTTTGAGTTGAGCTTTCAGTGACTTGCATAAGGAAGCTTCTCGACTGACACACCTCGCTCTCACACTGCAAACACACGCCTGGGGCAGCAGGTCAAACCCAGACAAGGGCAGCAGGGACTAAATTCACAACCAGCTGGCAGCTCGCCTGAAAGCCTCCTCCCAGCTTTCAGAGGACAAGGGTCCAGGGGCAATGGGATGTGTTTTGGCACTTAGGACTGAAGAAGAGTACCTGTTTTACACCAAGAGTTCAGCTTTTGACGTCATTGATTTAGTTACTCATTACAAGTCTGTAGACACGAGGTAAGATATAAGGACAAACAGAGGAGTAGAACAAACACAGAGTGTCTTCTGCGTCCCCTCCCTCCCGTAGTCGCCAATCCCCTTTTTGGTGCCATACCCACCCTCCCTCTGCAGTTACTGGTCCTCCTCACTGACTCTTTCACAGGAGGTAGAATGATGTACCATCTGAGAGTTTGTGTATGGGCTGTATCCCACCTATTGTGGGCCTGGAAAATTAAGAAGTCAGACTGACTCTCAGCCCCATTCTGCTTTGGGGTGAACTCTTTCCTAGCCCTCTCCTTCTGCTCAACACCCCTGTTCTGAACCTAAAGGTGGGCCGGGATCAGAGTCCTCTACAGGAATTCACAGGTTCATTTGAAAGCCGTTTACTATAAAGGTACAAGAGGAGTTCATCATGCTCTATTTAAACCTCTGTTATCTTTCACATGCTATTTACTGTCCTTCCTCATTTGACAAGCTCGTACTCACTCTTCTAGACCAGCTTAAACATCATCTCCCCCAGGAAGCTACCATAATTCCCAATCTCCCTTCTCACCAGTACCCTTTCTTAACAAAGGGGTACTTAACAAAGGAGGTTGTCCATTTCTCCCCACTCTCAGCTCATCTCCCTTCACTTGGTATTGAAGATCTTTTGTTTGTATGTCTATTTCTCCCTCCGTGACTTACTCATCTTTGTATCTTTATACGTGACATATGGCAAGTCCTTGTTAAATGTTTATTAAAATGAAATGAGAAGGCTTGAAATAATGAAACCTTTTCTGGGACCATGATGTGCACTGTACAGTGGAGTGTCCCCTAGTCTCTACTCTGCTGTTGTCTGTAGAGCCACTTCCCCTGGCTGTGTGGACTCGAGGTAGTAGAACAGTAGAAACACGCCAAGGAAATATCTTTACTGAGATTGAACAGATTCTTTTAAAGTTGTTAGTTGGATCTCCTGGATTCCAGCCCCTCTAGGGCTCTCATGATGCTGCACAAGCTTGCAAACACATTTACCTCCTGATAAATCCAATTATCTGTGTTCTTTGGACTGAAACATTGCTGCTCAAATGTGAGTATGCATGTGACTGATAAAACAGTAATTTCAAAGATTCAAATAAGACCCCCCTACACTAGAAAATATAAAGAACTCTTAGAATCAACAATTTAAAAAACCCAAATACCCAGTTAAAAATGGGCAAAGGATCTGAACTGACATTTCTCCAAAAGAGATATACAAACAGCTAATAAGCACATGTAAAGGTGCCCAACATCATTAATCATCAGGGAAATGCAAGTCAAAACCACAGTGAGATAGTACTTCACACTCACTAGGATGGCCGTAATAGAAGAGACAGATAAAGACAAGTGTTGGTGAGGATGTAGAGAAATTGGAATTTTATACTGTTGGTGGGAATGTAAAATGATACAGCCACTTTGGCAACAAGTTTGGCATTCCTCCAAGGAGTAAACTTAGAGTTACCATACGAATGCCAGCAATTTCGCTCCTAGATATATACCACAGAGAAAGGAAAACATGTCCACACAAAAACTTGTACATGAATATTTATAGCAGCATTATTCATAACAGCTAAAAAGTGGAAAACAGCCCAAATATCCTTCAACTGATGAACAGATAAACAAAAGGTAGTATATGCATATAATGGCATATTTATTTGGCAATAACAAGGAATGAAGTACCCATTCATGCCACATGTTGAAAACAACATGAAACTACATATTATAGGATCCATTTATATGACATGTCCAGAACAGGCACATCCATAGAGACAGGAAGTAGAGTAGTGGTTGCCTAGGACTGAAGGGGTTGGGGTGGGAAGGGGAGAGTGACTGCTAATGGGCAAGGTGTTTCTTTTTTGGGTGATGACAATGATCTAACAGTTACGGTGATGATGGTTGCACAACTCCTGCATATAGTAAAACCATTGAATGGTATACTTTCTTTTTTTCTTTTTTTTTTGAACGAACTTGAGAATCCATTTTATTTATTTTTATTTTTAGGGGAGTGGTAAGTAGGTTTTTTTTTCATATACTTTTAATGGAGGTACTGGGGATTGAACCCAGGACCTCATGCATGCTAAGCACACTCTCTACCACTTGAGCTCTACCCTCCCCCTGAATTGTACACTTTAAATGAGTGAATTGCATGGCATATGAATTATATGTCAATAAAGCTACTTTACATTAGATGGATAGATAGATGATGGATGGATGGATAAATAGATAGATAGATAAACCGATAAACCGCAAACAGGTAGCAGTCAGCCTTCTTCCTGTTTCCACAGCAGGGATTTCTCTCCTGTTTGCCTTTAATCCGTTTATCTCCCTGTTGCCTGGAATCCACCCAGCCAGCAAACTCATGTTTGCTCTGTGGTAATCTCCCTAGGATGTGCCAGGCCTGGGGCCTGACTTTGCTCTGCAGTCCTTGCCAACTAGGTCGGTGTCAGGGAAGGCAAACAGCCCAGTCTGGCCCTGTGGCGGATGTGTGACAACAGGAGGGCATGAGAAGCAGTCAGAGCCCCTCCACAGGCTCCTTTGGGGAGGAACCTGCCATCCTTTCTCGGGTTGAAGCCTCCCCGTTGCTGAACCGGGAGGTAAAGCCTGATACCAGTGAGACTGGATGTAGGAAAGCCCTTCCCCCAGGCGGGGACAGGCTCTGGGGAGTCATTAACAGTGAAAAGAGGAGAACAAACACCAAACAAGCACTGCCCAGTGGGGACTGTGCTACTTGCTTTACATCCTGATCTCATTTAATTCTTCCCAAGAGAGCCTGTGAGGTGTGAAGGAGGGACTTTTTAAATCAGTTTTACAAATGATGTAACTCAAGTTCAAAGAAGTTAAGTAACTTGCCTAAAGTTGTATGGCTAGAAATATGTGAGCCAGATTCTACTCAAAAAAAAAAAAAAAAAAAAAAAAAAAAAGATTCCAAACAGCCTATCCACCCCACAGTGGTGGACTGGTTTAATTAATTGTGCTTCATTCATATAGTGGGACACTGCAGATGCTAAAAAGAATTAAGCATGCACTAAAACCTTCTGGAATGATCACCACGATGTATTTTTAAGTGAAAAATGCAAGGTGCAGAACGGTGTATGTAGCATTCCATCATTTGTGTACAAGAGGGAAGCAAAGAATACACAGATGTGTAATTGCTTGTTTCTGAATAAAATCTCTCTGAAAGGGCACCTAAGAGACTAGTGACATTGTTTGCTTCTGGGGAAGGTGCGGTTGTCAGGCTCCAAGACCCCCCAGATTCTTGCCTCCTGGTAGTCACATCCTGCACGGGCTACTTTGGGCTGACTCCTTAGTGATACCAACAGGACATTGCTGAAATGATGATCTGTGACTGCCAAGGCTAGGGCATAAGACCTTGTGGATTTTGTCTTGTTCACTCTTAAATATGGCATGAGAACACTTAAGCTGCCCTATGGAGAAATCTGGGTGGAGAGGAACGGAGGCCTCCTGCCAACAGCCATGGGAGTGACCCATCTTGGAAGAGGATCCCCAGACCCAAGTCAAGCTTTCAGATGACTGTGGCCCAGCTGACATTGGACCGCAGCTTTTTGAGAGACCCAGAGACAGAACTGCCAGCTAAGATGTGCCCAAATTCCTGACTCACTGCAAGTTTGTGATCTAATGAATATTTACTAATTTTTTAAGCTGCAAAGTTTGGGGTTAATTTATTATGCAACAGTAGGTCACGAATACAGATTTTGGTTAGGGGAGGGTGCTGCTAGAACAACTATCTAAACCTGTGGAAGTGGATTTGGAACAAGGCAGCGGGCAGAGCTGGGACTTTGAGGAGATTGTGTGAAAGCTCAAGTTACCTTGAATAGACCGTTCACGCAAGCCTAATGGCATTTGGAGAGAATGTGGCTTATAAGAAAATATTACTGGAAACTGGGGGAATGGGATCCAGGTAGGAGCTGGAGGGCTAGGGGGTGGGAAGGAGACTTTTCACTTTGAGTCTTTTGAATATTAATATAGTACCTCTATGAAAAAATAAACTGATAATATTTAAATTATTATTTAATAATTCTTAAAATGAGGCTTAGAATGTGATCTCTGTAATTGGAACTGGCTTCTAGGGCCTCCGGTCACTGCTGCTGCCCTCTTACCACTGTAACACACGGCCACCATGGCTCTAAATGGTCCAGTTTTCAGGAGGGCTGGAAAGGTCCGTGTGTCCCAGTGCCCTTCAGGGGACAGAAGGAGCTTTGGGATATTTGGACTGGTCTCTTAAGCATCTTTTCTTTCCTCTTTGTCATCTAGTTTTCTTTCTGGAAGATTTTCTTGGTTTTACTTCCACTTATGTTTGGACTCTTTTCTTTCTTCCATCATACAGTTAATTTTCAAGAACTTTTACTTGTTCACCAATCATTCCTTTTTTGGTGCTTCCTAATCTCATTGTACCATTGTAAGGTCTTCCCTTAACTAGCTGAGATTTTAATTAAAAATTTAAGTTGTTTTCCTCTTTTCTATATTGTGTTCATTTTCTCAGAGTTCTTTTTTCCTATTTTTTTCTCAGTTTGTTTTTTCTCCTTTATATCTGAAGTATCTCATAAATGTCTGGTGTGCACTGTTTCCCTGCTTATATTTAAGAATGAGGCATTAAAGGTTTCATTGGATTCTTACCTGGTAGGGGAAATACCATGATGACAAGTGTGGTTTTCCCAGGGCGAGGCTCATCCATTGCACTCTGGATATGCTGACCCTTGCGATTTCCCCAAATGTGGGAAACTGCACTGCATGATTTGTGGTAGTGGGGAAAATCACCTGATTTTCACCAATGTCCCCTCTGCAATATCCCCTTTGGTTTCTAGTTTCCTCTGCCCTGTTAGACCTTTCTTCACTCAACTTGCTTCTCCAAAACATCTTGAAATTTCTTATGTCTTCTCTCCTCTTTGTCCTAAGGGTTTTTGTTTTGTTTTTGTTTTTATTCCTTTACTAATGTTTTAGTTGTATCTCTGGAGGAAGATAAAATCTCTTGTAATCCATCTGCTCTGTTTAACCAGAAATGTGTGCTAGTTTTCCTAAAACACAGCACAGCCTCAACAAAACACACCTGTGTGTGAGATTCAGGCCATGGATCACGAGTTTCAACCAAGATACTACCAGTGTAGTATCTTGGGTCAAAGCTAGCTGCCAACCAAAGAGTTTACCTGGATCGGGAAGCAGAGCCTAAGAATTTGGGGAGATACTGAGATAGAGCAAAACCACCCTAAATGGATCAGCAATTGAACATTTAATTCAGGTAAGTTTATTTGGCAACTGCAATCTAATTAGGATTATCTGGTGTGTGATACTGACCTGGACTGTCAGGTTTTTTAACTTCTTGTCTAATTAGGCAAATATTTAACTGGGTATATCAATGTTCTTTCTCTTACCATTAAGAATATTTCTTGAGTGGGAAATTGGTAATTACAGTAATATGAATTCTGTGTAGATAAACACCTTCCTTTATGTTAAGCAGGAAAGATGAAAATACCTAGGAATATTAGAGCATTCACAAGGCATTCTGAGTGGGTCCTAGTTGAAATCATTTTAGTATCATCTAGTAATTCTGGTCTCCAGCAAAAGTGTTTTCAATGAAATGAGTGATGTGGGGTCCTACACATGGAACACCAAGTGCTTGAAGTCATTCAAAAGTATCAGGAAGAGTGCTCAGAAGTAGGAAACAGAGCCGCCCAGAGTGAGGTTGAAAAACAGGTGCACATGGTCATTTGAGGTGTAATCAGGATTCCTCCTACCACTTAGAAACAGGAAGCATCCCGGGCAATGGAAAAATCCTGTGTAACCAAGACACCCACCCCAGGGACTCTCAGGGCTTGAGAGAGACCTAAGCCCTTTCCACTTTTTGACAGCTCTTCTACGTTCAAGAATAAAGAAGTACCAAAACGGAGAGCATCAGGCAGAAATGCTTCAGGCTACCAGTCACTTAAAACCTGATTTATTGTTAAAGAAATGAATGTGTTTCCTGGCAAAATAAGAACTGGAGATGATGCTGGTATTCGTCAACCAGACCCCAGGCGAATTTCTGTCATTTTCCTCTACCCTCTGTGACAAACTAGCTTTGGGACCTATGTACTGCCTCCTACCCCCGAGATAGCCACCACCATTCTAAGCATCGTGGCCTCATTCAAGGCAGGAATGAGGATGGATGGGAGTAGCGCCAGCAGCTGTGGTTCCATTTCTCAAGGAAGCAGTTTTCCCAGAAGCTCCCAGAATCCTTCAGCTTCTGTATTGGCCAGAACTATGTCATGTGGTACTCTTAGCTGCAGGAAAGTCTGGGAGAGTGAGTATTCCCTCCCCCCTCCCCGACTCTATAGTGGAGGAGGCCAAGGAGAAGGGAGTTGGGAATTGGTATTAGATTAGTCAATCTGCAGGGTCTGGTGCCCTGGCTTACAATAATGGCAGCCTATACTTAATGTTACCATCTACCAAATTATTTTAACACTCTATACTGACACTGATATACAGAAAATGAGCTATAGTTGTGCCACTTGAAAGGCAATTAGAAATATATAGTTCAGAATTTTAATTTGAAGTGCCTTCTGCTGGCATTGTGGTCCAGTAATGAGAACCAAGTTGAAAGACTTCTTTCAATACTATCAGTGAATTTCTGTGACTCTGTATAAATTGAATTCCAGAGAACTGACCAAGTCTGAAATTGATGTATCTTGTTTATTATTTGTTTATTGTCTGTCTGTGCCTACTAAAATATGAGCTCCACAAGGTCAGGGACTTTCACTTTCCCACTGTATCCTCGATGCCTAGAAGACGCTTAATAAACATTTATTGAATGAATACGTAAATGATAAACTCTCTGAAGCCCATCTCTGGACCTCAAGTGAAGAACCCTGCTTCCTAGGATGATTCAAAAGTGAATCCTTTAATAGTTGACAAAAATCTGTGTTAATGCTATCAGAAATTACTTGTGGGCTTTAGGGAGGCAGGCTAGTAAAGTGCATCCCTTGTCTAGGGCTGAGTTCTGAACTACTGAGACGTGAAGGAGTCAAGCAGGTGTTGATTGCAATGTCACCTTCATTGCTGAAGAAGCCAGGATGGAGGCTACAGATTTAGGTGAACTGGACAATGACCAATGTCCTAATTAGAACCCCCCTGCCTGGCCATAAGAAGTTCTGAAAGCCCTGAGCCTGGCTGCAGGGCTGGCTCCTTTCCAGCTGTGCTTGCAGCTGGCCAGCTGGTGGGATACCCCACACGAAGGAGAGCAGGAGGCGGGGCTTAGGCAGCCCTCCTCAGCCCGCAAACCCACCTCCTCCTCCCAAGAGAGACTTTCCAGCGGGGAGAGTGGACAGGAGGGTGTGACAAGTGGAAAGCGGTCTTTCCCTGACCCCCACCCCAATTTATCAAGATTGTACCTTTTCCCTTTCTTCCTCCAGGTTGATTCTTTTCTGCATTATTACAGGAGATTATGTCAACTACAGTCCAGTGCCCGCCTGGCATTCAAAGACAGTACGCGTTTAACATGCTTCAGCCTCTTTTCTTCCTCCTCCCACCTCGGATGATCTCTCAAGCAAGGTGGGGAGAAATGAACCTTCCCTTCCTCCTGGAACATATTTCAACTTCATTTCTCCTTGGGATTGCTCAATTTCCCTTCCTGTGTTTGCAATTTCCCCAGGCATGTGACATGCATTTGGCAACCCTTGTCCTGGGGCATTGGGACAGTGGAGTTATGCCTCGAATACCACGTTCCTGCACCATGAAGTCAAACTGTACATATTGCCTAGACCCGCCTGTCCCCTCTCCCTGCTGAGGGCTCTGCTCTCCCCAGCCAGCTCCAGACCCCATCCTGTCTTCCATGGGCTCTAGTTCCAGTAGCTAGAAGACATTTCTCTCTCTCTGACACCCAGCAGCATTTCTTATGTTTGGAGGACTCTCTTCTTTATGGTTTTATTAAGAGGAATCACCCACCTCCGGCTACAGAAATTGAAAATGCTGGATTTTCTCTTTTCCAGAGTCCCCTTTGCAAATAGAGCCTGGGCATATGGTCCAGGCTCACCAATCAGAGGGCCTGTGCTGGACTTTGATGGGGGTGCTGGTGTGGCCTGGGCAAGCAGGGACCCCAGAGAACATCCACTTTTAGTGATAGAGAATGCAGCTGGTCTGGATTCCTGGCACCGTGGGGTGACAGAACTTACCCTGGCACACATGGAAGTTCCATTTGGGGACATGTCCCTACCTGTGTAGCTTTGAGCCTAGTTCTTGGGCTGGTTGTGTGAGCTGCCCATTAACCTTCTGAGACATTTGCTGCTTAATTCAGTCATTCTGTGCCTATGATTTCTAGCTGGGAACTATGACAGTCACACAGTAATTGAGTCCCTGACCTGTCCTTCCAAGTCTAACTTTCTTATCAGTTCCCACTTGATGTAAGAGAAGGGGACCCACATTGCGTCTCAGGGAAGGATATTAACCTAGTCACATTGTTCTTTTGTGTCAGGGGAGACCGAGCTGTGGAAAGTGCCCTTAACTCAGACTGAGAACCACATTCTTTAATCTTCATTTTATCAAAACTAACCCAGTGACCTTAGGCAAGTCACTTCACCTCCCTGGGTTTCCTCATCTGTCAGGTGGTCTAGATGGAGATGCCGATCAGAAGACGCCTCATTTCTACATCATTCTTGTTCTCCGAGCCTGAGTTTCATCACAGTGCTTCAGTTTAGTGGAGTATTTTTGTTTGTTTTTCCTGTAGTAACTTGTAACTATAGCTCAAGCAAGAAAGCTTGATGGATGGTTAATTTTATCGCTCCATGCCACTCCTGGTTTCCAACCCCAGGCTCAGATATATCCCAGCTTTAAAAACCCAAGAGCTGGAACTCCACAAAACAAGGCTTGATACATGTGTATTCAAGCTATTCACAAGGACTGGATCTAGGAAGTATGTCTTCTACTTACGGGTGCAATCTTCTTTACCTATGGATAGGGAAGGGCTTATCAAATCAGCCCAGGATTGGGGCTTAAATCCTGACTCTAAGTGGCCTTGAGCGAGGACCATCAGGTTCCCACATGCCGCTTCATGCTACTAGCTAACGAGTTGGGGCTGGCTTATCTTCCCAAGGAAGATGTGAGTTTCTCAGGAGCAGGATCCGTGTCTTAAACGGATTTCATGTCCACCCTCCTACCCCTCTTCCTTCGACTTTTATATACCTACGTATACATGGAACATCTCTGGAAGACCACCCAAGAAACTGACAGCAGTAGGGGCTTCAGGGAGGACTGAAGCCACGAGGAAGAGGAAGGCTTTTCCTCACTGTACATTCCTGAATATTTGGCCATGAACGTAATGTGATTATTTTAAACTACTTAATAGAGAAATAAGAAAACTCACATCTTCATTTTTTTTCATTTTATGGTAGTACAATACTGTGTTTGTCCAACCCCTTATTTGGGGGCATTCTGATTTCTCTATCTGGTTAGGGGTTGTTGCTCACCTCTCTTCAACCAGGGATGGCCTCCCAGAGGAGGTGGCTTCTGATGGGTGAGTAGGAATTAGGTGAAGGAAAGGTATCCAAGCAGAGGGACCATCGTGAAGGTATGAGAGCATGGGCCTTACGAGAAAACGCAAGGAGGGTGGACTTGGTGAGGATCAGCCTGAAGGGATGGGATAGGTCATTTAGGGCTCCTGCAGCATGCTAGAAACTTGAATCCTGGGACTTTATCCTAGACACAACAGGAAGCCATTGAAAGGAATTTAGGTTGGTGAGTAATACTGATTAACTGTACCAATCAGCAACTCACAAACAATGAGTAGCTTCCCATGACTTGTTGATAAGATAACTGGATTGTCATCTCCTAGAACCCCCCTACTGTGGTGTGATCGTGAGACCCCCCTACCAGACCATCAGGTTATTCTACTTTTTGTGGGACAGTCAGTGTCTCTGCTATTTAAAGGCAGGGGGTCTTTAAAAGATCAGTGCTACTGCCCTCGGTGGTATTTGGGGTGATGTTCATGGGGGTTTCATGGAATCAGATTTTTGGTGATGGGGAAAACTTAGGAATCCAGTCCAGTTACAAATCCAATTATTTGTGGGGAGCACTTGGGCTTCTGCAGACATGCTTACCAAGAAAACCTTTTTCTGATCCTAAGTGCCTTGCAATAAATTGAAGACATCGATGTAATCTGAGAGGCTCAGAATCCCTAAGAAATCATCAGAGGAATTAGGTTCGTCCTACCAAGGTTCTCTGAGCACTGAGTCTGTGGCAGCATGACACTTGACGAGCAAAGGTCCCTGCCCTCTACGAGGTCAGTCTAGCAAAATACAGGAGGATATGAGATAAGAGTGATCATTTAAAACAGGAAGTTTTACTGTTGAACTCTGATATTAAAGTGAGATCAGATAAGAAAACATTTGTGAATCTTCAAGTTCAAGCCAAGAGTCTTAAATATCTATCAGGTAGTTCACCTTTTTTCTCTGGGGCCGACGACACTGATCTCACCAGTGGTGGTCAACATTTCATGAGCTCTCAGTCGAATATCATTTTCCCAAGATTTAGCTGCCATACAATGACCATGGTTCTTATTTTCATTTGAGGGATGTAGGGTAGATTAATTAAAACTTACAAAGCTTCACATTAAAGTTCAATAAAAGTTGGAATAAAATACATCTAATACAAAAAGAAAAATGCAATATGAAAATGAATGTATGTATATATGTGTGTATAACTGGGACCTTATGCTGTACACTAGAAATGGGCCCATTGTAACTGACTATACTAAGAAAAAAAAACTAAATTAAAAGAAAAACGCAAAGGTAATTTACTCAAACCAGAACCCTTATGAGAGTCAAAGGGGTGCAATTTAGTAATTTCACCCAGAAAACAGGTATGAGCTAAGGCTGTCCCAGGGAAAGCAGGGCTTAACCAGCACCTTAAGCTGTGTATCATGTAGGGAACTCATTCTGTTACCATATTGGTTGACTGGACTCGCGCCGGCATCCTAGCCTGTGCCAGGACCCCTTGTCTCCACCAGGGAGGTTCTTTTTCTGATCAGATTCACAAAGCCAATAAAGAAACCAATGCTGAGACCGGAACGGCATAAGCTTTATTCAATGGCCAAAGAATGGAGAAGCAGGAACCTAGTTCTCAAATCAACTTCCCAACCCAATTAGGGTGGAGACACCAAATCTATAGAAGGGTTGAGGTAAAAGGGAGGGAATTGGAAAGAGGAGGAGGAATATTCATGACCTATCAAAGAACAGGGGTGTGGTTTGGATCCGGAACTGATGCAACAGTCCTTTTCAGTCCTTGAATGGGCTTTTCCAGTTGTCATGGCGATTGTCAACTGTCATGGCGCTGGTGGGAGTGTCATTTAACTTATATATTATAAGGAGCAAATAATGAGGTTCAAGGTCTACTGGAAGTCAGAGCTTTCCATCTTCTTGGGCTTAGTTGGTTCTTGTTTTTTCTCTTTGCAGCTTCCTCCTGAAATTTAGATAAGAGTAATTGTTTTCCATTCAAGGGAGGGGCCGAGGTAAGATTCTAGGGCAACAGCCTCAGTAACAATTCTACTTAGAATAAAAGAAAGACCAACTATTAGTTTATCCATAAATAAATGTTGGTTTATTCATAATAAGGGTTGACCACGCCCTACCCCCATAAGCAGTCTGGAAGTGGGTTGTTGCTGGTGGCCCAGCTGCCCCTGTGTGCAATAGTTGAAGGTTCCAATTCCCTTGGCCTTTCCCTCCAGTGCCAAAATATCAGATCCAGACACTGCAGCCAGGCAAGAAGAAAAGGTGTGGTCTGGGGTGGGGAAAGCTGAGGCTTTCCAGAAATCCTCTGTGGGCTTATGTTCATTCAGCATTGACCAGAACTGTGTCCCATATCCCCCAGCCACAAGAGAGGTGAGACGGCTCCTTTTCAATGAGGGAGTAAACAAAGGGAAGAGAGGGTCCAAAGGGCTTTGGGTGCAACCTACAGAGCATCTGCCCCAGGCTCCAAGTGGGAAACACACAGAGCTGTGGTTGCAGAAGAGGACACACCTAACTATGCAGGGGCGACGGGGGTGATGGAAAAGGGCTTCCCGGGCTGGAAACGCAGCCTTGGATGACTCAGTGGATGGAGAGCTCCCAAACGGATGCTGAGAGTGAGAAAGGGCACTGTAGGCAGAGCTCACAGTGCTCAGGCTCAGGAAATTAGGCCCAACAGGTAGAAAGGGACCTGGCACTAAAGAGTTTGGTTTTCATTGGCTATTTTATGAATCCTCTGGGGCGCTTCCAAAGTAGATTTCAGGGTGTCCCCAGATCTACCTCACCAGAACCTCTGGGGATGCCTGGCAAGTTTGGGAAAGTTGGTTCTCAAAGTGTAGGTAGTGCCTAAAGCTGCCCCCAGGGGCCCCACCCAGACCAGGCATCAGAGTGGAAGTCCACCCGGGGAGGGAGCTGCTCGAGGAGGGAATGGTCACTGGGTCACTGCTAGCCGCTCAGTTTGGTGGGGCCCAGAATGAAGGTGTACCAGTTCTGCAGGTGGGGTGAAAACAAAAAGTGGGAGAATAGCAACAGAGTTACCCTAGTTCTTTGCGGGTGTGACTGAGGCTGCACATTCTCAGCCTTTTGGCCATTCCGGAAAATTCCCAGCCAGGGCCCTATCCCTCCCAGGGAGCCAGAGGGCAAGATGAGCCGTCAATCTCCAATCGGGGCTTCCAGGGCTCATGCACCCTCAGGGCTTGGGCTCACCCACCCTCAGGGCTTCCCTGCCATCCCTGCCTCTATTAACTCTAACTCCCCACCCCACCGGCCCACTGCCTAGTTAGCCTGGGGAAAATGGTCAGCTACTGGGCTGCAGGAAGGAAGAAGGGAGAGGCCCTGGATGCTGTGTCTTTGCCCCGTGGGCTAGTTTGGAACTAACCAGGGCCACCTGCTATCAGCAACAGTGGTTTCGCAGGTAAAGCACCATTTGTCTTGCATCAGATATTTATCCTAAATAAACCTCAGTGACCTCAGGGACCCTGGGCCAGCAGTGGCGTCGGTAGCTATAGAAGACAGAGGAAAACACCCACAGTGCTAATTTACAATGTGGCTCTCAAAATGTGAGGTCTCACCTTTCACTTTGGTTACCTTTCCATCTCTTCTTTTATTTCTGCTACAAACATTCCTTTGAGAACCTGCCATCTGCCTGAAGCTGTGATGGCTCTGGGGTCCCAGTGATGCAGGAAAATGGATGAGAGGCGTGAGGAGGGCCATTTCCCAGGTCTCAGTTGAGCCCCTGGGACGTGCCCCGCCAGGTGTGGGTCCTTGGCTTCGCACAGGAAAGAATTCAAGTGCGAGCCACAGTTGAGTAAAGGTAGATTTATTTAGAGAGATACATACTGCATAGAGTGTAAGGCAAGAGAAAGGCAAGGAGAAAGGTTTGGGAACTGGGTGCTCAAGTGAAAGTAAAAGTAGGTACACATTCCATAGACAGAGTGCGGGCAGACAGAGTCTTTGAAGAGGAGGGAGGGAGCGAAAAGAGCCTCTAGGCATGGTGTTGCCAGTTTTTATGGGCTCAGTAGCTTCACACGCCTACAGGTGGGACCATTCCAGCTACCCTGGGGAAGGGGCTGGGATTCCCAGGAATTGGGCCACTGCCCATTCTTTGGCCTTTTGTGGTTAGCCTTGGGACTGTCATGGCACCTGCAGGCATGTTATTTATCACGCTGTTACAGTGAGCATATAACAAAGCTCAAGGTTTACTAGAAGTCAAACCTCTTAATTCTTAAGGCCAACCAGGAGTTGAATCTTCCACCATTTTGGTGTTAAATTGCTCTTGTTCCTTGAGTGGCTGTGCCCTGTCCCCTTCCCTCCTGTCCCACCAAGAAGAAAGGCAAGCCCTACAGTCTGGAGTAGAGGAGATATCAAAGGTGTGATAAGTAAGCAAAGAGCTGTGACCACACTAGCGCTCATCTGGAGTAGGATGGGGTGCAGAGTGGGGGTGCAGGCAAGGAGATCTGAGCCAGTCTTAAAAAGCCAACTCTGGTCAACCAGCCAAAAGGAAGTTTATTCTTGCTAGAATCAATTAGCCGGAGGGAAGACATCATGGTAGGATTTCAGGGACAAAACAGGGAGTGTTTGCAGATTTCTTTCCTTACCACTCAACCCCACAACCCTAGAAAACCTCACTTCCATCCCTAGTTAGACTAATCTTTAGTACTTTGGGATCCAGACAATGACCAGAAAAGGTCCAACGGGGAGGTGTTTACTGTGGGAGGGGGAAGGAGGGAGGAGAGTAAGTCAACCTTCTGATAAAGAGTGGAATGGGGAAGAGGGAGGGAGGGTGGAATCATGCCGGACTGCTGAACTGCTTCTAGAAGCAGGCTCTGCTGTGCAGTTAAATCAGTGGTAAGAAGAATTCGGGTTTGGAGGTGGCTTTTCCTCCAGTCTTGGCATCTAGATCACCCCGGCTCTGCTCCGCCCGTCACTCATTCATTTGCTCATTCATTGATGCAGGAGATACAGCCATAGACAAAAAAATCCTCTGACCACATGATTTCTGTCCCCATAGGGGAGACAGGCAAAAAACAATCAAACCAGTATGGGGTAAAGAGGAACAAGAAAGAGAGAGGGAAGGGCGCAGGGAGAGGGGGTGTACCAGTTCCGTACATTGGGGGAAGCCTCAGTAATAAGGTGACAGGTGAGCAGAGACCTGAAGGAAGTGATGGAGTGAGGAGCATTGGCAGAATGGCATTCAGTGGCAAGAGCAGCCCCTGCAAAGGTCCTGAGACAGGACTGCCGGAGGAAACTGAGGCTGCTGGAACAGGATGAGCAACAAGGAATTCCTTTGAGAGAAGAGACCCAGAAGGAGTTTAAGAGCACTAGCTTTGCAGCTAGGCCCATGTGGGACCCATTATCTACTAGCTGTCTGTGTTCAGGCAAATTGCTTCATTCTCCCAACGGCTCATTCTTCTTGTCTGTAAAATGGGAGGGACAAAATTATTGCCCTTATGGTGCTCCTGTTACAGAACCACTCTTGGGTCTGCTTGCCTGAAGCGTAGCAAAGGCCAATCTACTGACACTGGGTTGGGGTGAAAGAAAGTACAGCGTTTATTGCAGGGTACCAAGCAAGGAGAATGATGCTCAAAAGACCCAAGGTCCCCAATGACTTTCGGGGGAGAGTTTTTAAAGACAGTGTGAGGGAAAGGGTCACAGGGTATATGATCAGCTCGTAGGACAGTTCTTTGACTGGTTGATGGTGTGGTAACAAGGTCATGTTTTGGGGAATCTCAATCAGCTTTCTGGTTCCAAATGAGTCTGGGGTCTGGGTACTGGTGGTCGGCATGCAGTGAACTTCCTCCACCTGGTAGGGGTTTCAGTATCCGCAAAACAACTCCAAGGATACGGCTCAGGGTATTATTTGTAGCCCTTGAGGAGGAACTAAAAGTCCATGGCCTTGTTTTATGGCTAAACTATTATGATTTTGTCTTGCTTGACTGTTTTCCTTTGTTTCTGCGGTTTCTCACTTCCCTGATTAGATTTGCTATTTGGAAGTCTGGTGAAGGCCTGGGAGGCTAAATCTTTTCTACAAACAAGAGGTTGGGGACATGGAGGGAGGGTGTCTGTCCCTAGGAAGGGTCCTGCTCAGTTTCACTCCATATGTTTTCCCTAAATAAGTGGCAGCTATTACTAGGGGTATTATAAGCACGATCTGCACATGTTCAATGTTTACTATTAACACTTTCCCCAAAAGATTTTCCAATGATATATTCTAGGTATTTTCTTTTTGATTATTTTTTCCAATTTTTTTCATTGTAAAAAAATATACATAAAATAAAATTGACCATCTTAACCACTTTTCAGTTCGAAGTTTAGTGGTGTTAAGTATATTCATGTATTGTTGGGCCACCAACACCACCATCCATCCACACAACTCCTTTTATCTTGTAAGATTGAAACTCCAGCCTTTCAGTAGTAACTCCTCATCACTCCAGCACCCCCGCCCCTGGCCACCACCATTCTACTTTCAGTTTCTATGAGTTAAACCATCCTAAGTACTTCATATAATTATATGATACTTGTCCTTTTGTAACTGGCTTATTTCATTTAGCATAATGTTCTCAAATTTCATCCCTGTTGTAACGTATGTCAGAATTTCCTGCCTTTTCAGGACTGAATAATACTTCATTGTGTGCATCTACCATATTTTGTTTTTCCATTCATCCATAGATGGACACATTTTGGCTACTGTAAATAATGCTGCTATGAACATGGGTGCACAAATATCTCTTCAAGACCCTGCTTTCAGTTCTTCCAGATATATACCCTCAAGTGGAATTGCTGGATCATGTGGTAGTTCTGTTTTTAATTTTTTAAGGACCCTCCATACTGTTTTCCACAACGTCTGCACCGCTTTACATTCCCACCAACAGTGCACAAGAATTCCATTTTCTCCACATCCTTACCAACACTTGTTATTTTCTGTTTTTTGGGCTTGTTTTTTGGTTTTTTTTGGATAGTTTTCATCCTACCAGGTGTGAGGTGTCTTTTTTTGGTTTTATAAAAACATCCGGGGGGGAGTATATAGCTCAAGTGGTAGAGTTCATGCTTAGCATGCACAAGGTCCTGGTTTCAATCCCCAGTACTTCCTCTAAAAATAAATAAATAAACCAAATACCCGCCCCCAATAAAAGTTAAAAAAAAATCTTAAATCACACTGACAGCAGCGTGTCTCTTATGCATCACAGACCAGCAGTCACAAACTACACTCACGCGAGGTGGGGGCTTGCTGCCATCACCCCAGAGCTCTGTCACAGGCACCAAAATTGAGGCCAGAGGAGCACAGAGCTTGGCTGGGTCTAGGCCAGATCGAGTCAGAATCAGGATCCAGTCATCTTCAGACGGAAGTAGAAAGTTTCTCTTTGAATCAATACTTCCTTCCACTTTTGTTTCATTGTAACAGAAACCCTAAGAGTTTAAACCTTTTGCAGGGAGTTCTGAGCTATGGTCAGCATAAGGAAACAACCGTCCTGCTATTTTTTTTTTCTATTTTTTTCCTTTTTTTTAAATTGATTTTTTTTGCGGGGGGTGGGGGTTATCTTTACAAGTGTCCTCCTTTTAATCTTCAGTTTTGAAGATGAGTGATTGGGAGGTCCCTTGGCATCTGGCTTGGGTCTTTGGAATGGTCTCTGGAAGGCAGGCAGATTGTAGCAGGTCCTGTCTCTGCCCTTCCCTGCTTGACCCCTGTCTCTGCCAGGCGATGCACATCATATCTGATCTGGAGTGTTCTGATCCATCACACTCTGTGCTCGTCCCCCTCTGACCTCAGGAGCCCACCTCCGGCTGCCCTGCTCATAGGCCGCCTTATCCTAGAAGCACTGCATGACAAGCTTCTCCCTCCTGCAGGACAGACCCTGGTCTCCCTGCTCTTCTTGGTCCACGTGCTCTTGGCTCTCATAACGCAGTTCACCCTCCCTGGCTAGCCCGTGGGTCTGTGCAGGTGGGAGGGATGGGCACAGGCCTTGATCTGGCAGAGCTTGTCCTAGCAGGGGAAAAATAACTATGACAATCAGCAAATTGAGTGCTGCATTAGAGAAAAATTAAGTGCTGTATCAGATAAAAAATAAAGGCCCAGAGGCCAAAGGTAGAGCCCTGGGAGGAACAGCTTATGGCTGAGCTTAGGAACTGGAGGCCTGTTGCAAACCTCAAACCTCGGCCTTTGGTATGTGGCAGGTGCTTTGCTAAAACTCTTTACAAGTATTAATCTCATTTAATCTTCACAACAATCCTAGGAGCCTTTCTCACTATCTTCACTTTACAGATAAGTCAACTGAGGAGTTTATCTCTAGGGAGATTAAGTAATTTTACCAGGGTTCAAGGGTAGGACCGTTTTACCCAGAGCTCAAATCTTTAACTACCAAATTCTACCTTTTCTTTAAAACCCTAGGATGGGTTTGACCTGGCCATGGGGCTTTCTTTAATTCCCAGTTCCTTCACTTCAATCCACATTTAAACCAGTCTTCGGTTTCTGCCTAAAAAACAATGCTTACCATATTTCAATATTTATGGGAAGTCTCCATCTCTATAACGGTGTATTTCCCAAATAATTTTTCTGATGGACTCAGAAAAATTGAGAGAAATATTGGTCCAACCCCACTGTGGCAAGAGTTTTTCAAATTCTAACTATGAGAGGCGATGGATGCATTAACTAACCTTTTTGTGGTAGTCATTTCACACAATATGCATATATCAGTTCATTAAATTGTACGTCTTAAACTTACACAATGTTATCTGTCAATTATATCTCAATAAAGCTGGAGGGGAAAAGAAAGTCTTGCTAAAGTAAATATTTTTCAAAGTAAACTGGTCATTAAGTAGATTGGGAATCTTTTGTTATAAGGAAAGATTTCAAATGGAATGGAATTATCTGTAGCAGGTTTACTGTTTACATGGAGTCTAAGTCTACACCTGTCCCTGTCACTTTCTATCACCTTCTGTCAGGCAATTTACCTTTGCTCCCTAGCTTGGAAGTGGTTTACATTTGACAAAGACGCCCAAAGAAGACAATACATCTCAGCTTTAATCTTTCAAGAAAAAATACCTGCCTTTATCCCTGGCCCAAACTTAAAAATTAGACAAGTAACACAGAGAATAGCGACTCCCTTAAAACTGTATTTACCCCGGTAACTGGGATTAATGGAGACCTCAGAGCTTTCAGTGACTTCTTCTGACCTCTGCTGGATATGTTTGGGATTGCATGGCCCTTGGATGATTTTAAGCAAACAGCAAAATTAGAATTAAAGTTAAGTGCAGAGGATTTCATCTAAAGCTCTCATTTTTGAGATACAGAAAGTAAGGCCCAATGGGTTTATGTGACTTATCCAAGGTCATTCAGTTACATAATGGCATATTCAGGACCAGCACCTAGATGTGTCCTATTTAATGATAAAACACAGATATGCAAACATTGCTGAACTCCACTGGGATGAATACTCTTTGGATTACCTACAGAGAACCATCAGTATTAGAAGCAGTAACAGTGAGCACAGACCAAGTGGTCGATAAGCAAGAATAAAAATTCGGAGTGTTTGGACAAGGTCATAGTATCTTCATGTCGTATATTCCAGATTCCCACGATTCCCTTCAGTCACTGATGACATATGTGAAGTAACAAAGAGATTCAGAAGATTCATTTTCACAAAAGCTCTTTCTTAGTTGCAAATTCCATTCCCTAATTATGGCTTGTTAAAATTAGTTTGCATCACCAGAGGAAATTTCAACTGACTGAAGGTAAGAAGACTGCCCAGGGTTAAACGGATTGCTCCTTGTAAGAACTGACTCGGCTGGTGTCCCCGC
The DNA here is from genome assembly GCF_036321535.1 of Camelus dromedarius. Lineage (NCBI taxonomy): Eukaryota > Metazoa > Chordata > Mammalia > Artiodactyla > Camelidae > Camelus > Camelus dromedarius. The sequence continues at coordinate 48,913,872 of NC_087451.1, forward strand.
AAAGGCATTTGGGACCCAAGAGAGGTGTCAGGAGGTTTCTGGTGCTTCTTCAGCAATGAATTTCAGGTCTCCCCTTTGAGGCATATCTAGATCAGAAAGCTGAATGACCACAAACACAGAGTCAACTTATTCCACATGTTAAAAGACCCAGATGCATAGCATTACCTAGATGAGTAGAGTATCATATTTAAAAAAACAAGAGCTTTGAAGCCATGCAGTTAGTGGCTACTTACTAGCTGTGTGAGCTTAGGTAAGTTACTTAACCTCTCTGAGCCTCAGTGGCCTCAGCTATAAAACAAGATTCATAAATGATACCTCCTCAGAGACTTGTTTGAGAATAAACAAGACTGGGTGTGCAAATCCTTAGCATAGTACCTGGTACAACAGACCAAGGGGAGGGAGAGTGTTGAGTTTCTCACATGATATTAGATACACCAGATCTTAATGGTGGAAGTTACACTACTTTTGTTTTACCCACAAAAACTACTAATTTATGTATTTATCACAAACGACATCTCAATTCTATCCCTCAAAGACCTAATAAGATCATCTAAAGTGGACAAGACATATGTTCACAAATGCTTTCGAAAGAGTGGCATGACATCCCCACTCCAATACTTTTAGTTGTTTGCTTTTGTGTTTTTGTTGTGCCTTCTCCACAATAGTGCTCTTAAATCTTGGCAGCTGAATTGATTGACTCTGTGTGTGCGTGCGTGTGTGTGTGTTTAAACATTTCACGAGCATGTGCTTAGCACATTTCTTCAAGAGGAAACAAATCTTTGTCAATGAGAAGCTGAGGGTACGACCCCTCCCTGGGTTAATGAAGTCAACCCAGGCTGTGTTTTGTTGCAATGAGAGAAGGGAAGTGTAATCCTTTCCCATTACGATATTAGAGCAGAAGTCACAGTGGGGTGCTTTTGAGAAAGAGCCAAGAGGACAGAGTTCTGGAGTTTTGAAACTCTTTAGCCAGAGCAGTGCTGCCTTGATCAGTTTTATGATTTATTTGCTCCTATCAGGACAAGTTTGTTTGCACAAAGTTTTCTGTGGCTGAAAAATATTTGCCGAACACAGATCTAGTCTTCCTCCCTAATTTTATGCATGAGAAAACAGGCTCCCAGGAGTGAAATGACTTATCACTAAGTTAGATGAAGAGCCAAAAACAGTACCTAAGTATCTATACTGGTCAGGGGTCTTGGTTGTCCATCACAGAAGCCAGTTTAGGATAACTCAAGTAAAGGCTCACAGGGGCTGTCAGAATTCATGGGAGTCTGAGAGTTGGACTTGGAAATATCACGGACCAAGAGCCCTCTGGAGGGCCAAGAAGCTGGATGGGGTTCACAGAAAGTCCAGAAACTGTCTCATAACCAGAGGAGCTAGTTCAAAATAGTGATGCCTCTTCCGCCTTGGCTACGATGGAGGGCAACAACCTTCCTTTCTTAGTCTTGTGTCATTTGCTCAAGATTCAGAGTCCCCAGTTGGCTGAGCTAAAGTCATATGCTCTTGCTGCGGCTGAATTGGAGTCAGGAGAGGCAGATCCGGCCCCTTGAGCTCCCATGTGAGAGCGTCACCACAATTACCCAGCCACAATCAGGAAGGGATAATGCCCCCCAAAGGAAATTTGGCGACTGCTTAGGGGGAATGGATGTGGGCAGCCCATGGGGCAACAACAGGGAGCCTGGTGGCACAGGCAGATACATATCCTGACCACATGGATAAATTATCCCAAGCAGGATGGGACATAGCAGGGAGGAAAGTGTCCTTGTTGATGGTTAACCTGACCCTGACTTTCTCAGGGTAAGTCTGTTTCCTGGTGTTACATCCTCGGTACAGTTGGGAAAACCCCTAACAGCATTATCTCTGTGCACTCCATCAACTCATCACCAACTTGAAACTGGTTATTACTGATTCGATACCCATTGCCGAGCAATGGCTCTTTTAGAATATTATTTCTTAAAATTCTTAAAAATTTGGGTTCAAGGTTAGGATAAAGAGCTGGTTGGAACTTAGGGGAAGTTAGGATGGTATATCTGTCAGATTCTCCAGCTAAACAAAGCCAATAGGATGTGTATATACAGGCAGACCTCAGAGATATTTCAGATTTGGTTCCAGACCACTGCAATAAAGTGAATATCGTGACGAAGCATGTCACATGGATTTTTTGGTTTCCCAGTGCATATACAAGTTATGTTTGCACTATACTGTAGTCTATTAAGTGTGCAATAGCATTATGTCTTCAAAAAGCAAAGTAGATACCTTAATTTAAAAATGCTTTATTGCTATTACTATGTACAGAATAGATAAACAACAAGGTCCTACTGTATAGCACAAGGAATTGTATTCAGTGGCTTGTAGTAACCTGTAAAGAAAAAGAATATTTATATGTGTGTATATATATATGACTGAATCACTGTGCTGTACACCAGAAAGTAATACAACATTGTAAATCAACTATACATCAATTTAAAAAAACTGTAAAAAAATACTTTATTGCTAAAAAATGCTAACCATCATCTGAGCCTTCAGTAATATTTTTGCTGGTGGAGGGTCTTGCCTTGATGTTCTTGGCTGCTGACTGATCAGCATGGTGGTTGTTGAGTGTTAGGGTGTCGGTAGTAATTTGAAATCAGGCAACGATGAAGTTTGCTTTATCGATTGACTCTTCCTTTCATGAACGATTTCTCTGTAACATGCTACGCTATTTGACAGCATTTTACCTCCATAGAACTTCTTTCAAAATTGGAGTCAATCCTCTTCAACCCTGCTGTTGCTTTGTTAATGAAGTTTATGTAATATTCTAAATTCTTTGTTGTCATTTCAACAACCTTCACAGCGTCTTCACCAGAAGTTGACTCCGTTGCAAGGAACCACTTTTCTCACACTCAGCTGCAGAACAGCACACTCATTATTCCTCATGAAACATGTTGCTACAAACCTTCAATTTGTAAAGTAGTAGTAGTAGTAGTAGTAGTAGTAGTAGTAATAATAATAATAATAATAATATCTACAAGGCACCGTAAAGCAAAATGCAATAAAATGAGGTATGATTGTACATCGAGAGAGGGATTTATTTTAAGGAATTGGCTCACAAGATTGTGGAGGCTGGTGAGTCCAAAATCTGCAGGATAGGAGGCTAGAGACCCAGGAAAGGGTTGCAGCTTGAGCCCAGTGTGGTCCCTCCTTTTCTGGGGAAGTTGGTCTTTTTTCAATCAAGCGCTTTTGCTGATTGGATGAGACCCACCCACGTCATGGTAATCTGCTTTACTCAAAGTCTACTACTGTAAATGTTAATCTCATCTAAAAAATACCTTCACAGAAACTTCTGGAATAATGTTTGAGCAATATCTGGGTACCACGACCTAGCCAAGTTGACACACGAAATTGACCATCCCACATGGATCTCAGAAAAAGAGCTGGGAAGGTTTAAATGACTTTACAACCAGCTGTAGCCACGGTGTGACCTTGGGCAGCCACATTCCCCTTTGGGTTTCAGTTTCCTTATCTGTAAGATTAGAGGTTTGAGCTGGGTGGTCTCTTAAGTGTTTGGGGATAAAATAGGAACGTGTGTAGACAATCTGCTTTTGCTGCAGGTATTTAGGGGTTTTTTTTGTTTGTTTGTTTTGCATTTTTATTGGAATTTTTAATTACAAAAGTAATACATGCTTTTGTAAGAAATCAGAATTAACCCGGCTCTCCTAAGCCCTTGCAATCAGAAACATTAACCATTTGGTATGTTGAATTTATCCCTTCCCAGATTCTCACGGGGAATTTCCAACAGAGTTTAAAATGGCGAGGACATGCATCCGGGACATGGAAACCAGGTAGTGTGATTTTTATGTGTTTCCTACCCAGCACCCATTTCCTCCTTCCTAGCAGCAGCCCCGCTTTGATTCAACTTCCCATCTTCCCTTACGTAGACGTAGACGTGTGCTTCGAGAAGAACTGATCTCATGCCCAGTGCCAGGCATTAACCTGTTTGGCCTAAGGGGATTTGTATTCCCCTGTCAATTAACCCTGTCAATTAACACACACCAATTCCCTGGACATGGAGATGGGCTCACAAAGGAGTTGGTAACCAACTGGAGCCAATTAGATGTAAAGAGAAGTTTGCTGGAAGCTATATCCTCCTGCTTGAGAGGTACCTACCAGAAGAGACCACCTGTCTTTCTCTGGATGGGGTCAGGTGAGGCTTAGAATTGTGCAGCCTTCTTGCTACAGGAGTAAGATGAATCCAACTCAGGAAAATCCCGAGAACCAAAGCTGAAGCCCTGGTGGTATCACATCCAGCCACCCCCTAGTGGTGGACTTTCCCAGTTATGGGGCTCAATAAATCCTTTTTATTTTGTAAGCCAGTTTGAGTAGGGTTTGGGTTGCTTGTAACAAACAGAAACCTAACAGACCCATCATGAAAGGTGCCGTTGAAATGCCTCTGGAATTGGGGCTAGGCTAACTCTGACAGAATCCCTCTCCTCTCCTGCCACGGAGGGTGAGGACAGGCAGACATGACAGGCAGGAAGCCTGCACAGCAGGGCTTCTCTCTGAGCAGACAGCTGCACCCGGCAGGGCAGTGGGGCTTTCTCAAACGACGAAAGGGAGAGACATCACTGTATCTATGAAAAGATGCTGCAAATCCAAAGAAGAGGACCACCCTGGAGAATCTGGAGAAATTCTCCAATTTGAAGTAAATTTAACCTATGAAGTGGGTGTTATTGTTTAATCTGCTCAGCATCCCTCCCCCACCTCTCTTGATAATTAGCCTCATCCGATAGACACAGGTCTGGGAATGAGACCCAGGCTAGACCAATAAGCCTATCCCTAAAATGTTTCCTGTGGCCAGAAGAGAGGAATTGTATTGCCTCTTGGGTTTCATACAGATGAAAGGGTATGAATTTGGTGTGACTAGTGTTCATGTTTGTAACCATGGGGCAAAAATCCAACTGCAGTAGGAGAAAATGAAACCAGTGAGGTTTAGGAAGGAGAGAGATTGAGAATGACCTGGCAGCATGAAGCCCCTGGTTCCAGTCTCTCTCCCAGGTCCCCAGAGACTTCCTGGTTCGTGAGACTCTGCCTTCAGTCTGTCAGCTTCCCCAGTGTCTTTCCAAAAAGTCCCCCTTTCCCTGAAGCCACTTCCAGCTGGGTTTCTGTTTCCGGCATGTGAAAAGGCTCTGGCTCACAGAGTTTCTGCTTCACGTCCTTTTCCAGCCAAACTGAAGGGAACGTTGGCCAACACAGAGCAAGAAGTCCTAAGGAGGGATCCCTTTGAGATCAGGAAATATTTTCACGGAGAAGGAACTACAAACACCAAATGAAAAACCTTATGGAGGCAGAGCTGGCGAAAAATTTAGTGAAGACAAACTGAAGAAATTCACCTAGAACTCAGAGGATTGACATGAAAATTACAAAATCAAGAATGGCATGGAGGACCGATTCAGGAGGTTCCAGATAGACACACAGGCCAACAGTCCTTTATTTAAAACCCTTGGAGTCAGATCTGCTTCTGGATTCAGCATTTGGGGGATTTTAAAGAGAGGACGTGGTGCATATACCGATATTGCATACACCGCTCGAGGGGTCTAGGTCAGCACTCAGTAATCAGAAATAATACATCTCTGCAGTAAAACACTGAGGAAGTAAGGGCGACGAACAGTCTCATGTCAGGTCAGGGTTTACTGCTGAAGAAGCTTTGTAGCTCATGAAAAAATGTTTGGTTCTCAAAGATTTTTTTCTTTTAGGATTTTGGAATTGTGGCTCAAGGGACCTGTAATAGGAATCCCAAAAGGAGAGCAAAGAACTGATAAAATAGGAGAAACAGTCAAAGAATCAAGGGTGGAAAACATTCAAGAGCTGAAGATAGTGAAACTTTGAAGCTCGAAAGATCACAGAGTGTGAGGTAAAACTAATTTAAACAAGACCTAAATGCACTCTGGGTCATATTTTTAATTTGAAAGACAAAGGAAAAAATCTATGAGAATATACAGAAAATTCTAATAAATAATTTGTTGCATTGATTTAATAATTCTCCATACCAAACTTTTAACTCTCTGCACGTTAAATATCATTTGCTTCAAATATACATATTATGTTTATACATATTGATCATCTACTGGGCTATAACAAAAGCTCAGTTATTTCTTTTTTTAATTAAAAATTTTTTTAATTGAAGTATAGTTGGTTTACCATGTGTTAGTTTCTGGTGTACAGCATAGTGATTCAGTTACGTACATATTCCTTTACATATTATTTTTCATTATAGGCTATTGCAAGGTATTGAATATAGTTCCCTGTGCTATACGGTGCGACCTTGCTTTTTACCTATTTTACATAAAGTAGTTAGTATCTGCAAATCCCGAAAAAGCTCAATTATTTCTGAAAAATGACTTGACCAAGGTTACCCCGCTGGAAGGTAATGGAGGTGGGAATTCAAACCAGAGCTCCCAATAGCTTAACAGTCTCCAAGGACAACAAGTGGGTAATAATTCATTTCCCGGTACTGATCACAGAGACAAGTATTGTAATTTGGTGATAAAGACTATAACTAGCTAAATATCTAGAACCCCATAAATATTCACTGATTAAATAGACAAATGAGTGAGCTCATAAAAACATGAAACAAGCAAAAAAAGGCTCACCAAGGAATTTTGTATTTTATATGGGATACACACAGCTGACACACGATTGGAGAAGGCAGCTGTTTCTTTATCAAGCAAATGATGTAGCCAAGCTGCCATTAGGTACCATTAGAGGAAGCATTAAGACAAGGATGTACAGGCGACCGAATGGCAGTAAACCTCCCCTAGGGTGATAGAGATCAACTGGAGATGGGGCCTCCAGAGTTTAATGGTTTTCCCTTACTCCCCTTCAAAACTTTTTAAGCTTCCCTCGTGGTGACCAACCCTGGAGTAATGCACATTTAATTCAGCAGCTAATGTGGGAAAATCAATAGTGCTGCACCATACATGGTTTATCACACGTAATCTGAAGTTTAACACTTAAATAAGTAATAGACACAAACCATGGCACTTAACAGTACACTTTGGGGCTCATCTTTTCCCACAAATCAAAATACTTCTTACGTCTTATTAAATATTCCACATTAAAAAATAATAAAATAATTCAAAGTTGTTTTTTTTTTTTAAATCTAAGCTGGAATCTTTTGGAAATGTTTTCCTTTAAAACACCCATTGTGGGAGGGAGGGGGAGAGCTCAGAGGTAGAGCGCATATTTAGCATGCAGGAGGTCCTAGGTTCAATCCCCAGTACCTCCATTAAAACAAACAAACAAACAACAAACCTAATTACGTCCCCTCAAAACAAACGATAAAACAAAAAATTAAAAAAAAATAACCATTGTGATGGCCTTTGGTTCAATAATACTTTACATGTTGTTTTCACATACCTCACTGTATTTTGAGCTTCCTCCTCAGATCCCTGTGAATTCTGTGGGACAACTTTTTAATTCCAAAAGGGACTTGGTTCTATTTGGAGCTGGTGGGGTGGGGAGATGGAAGCAGACCCTGAATTGTGTCTTCCACTGGAATTCGGACATGTCTGGACTTTGTAAGCTGGACTCAACAGAAGTTTTTGTTTTCTGGAAGCTTGTTGTGTAGGTTTCTGGACACCTTAGGTGGAGAGAATTGAGTTAATCATATCCCTTAGTTCATGGCATAACATCGTCATCAAGGAACTGCTCTTATTTTATTCAATTATATTTTTCCTTTTATACCCCATCCTTAGTCCATTTATATTGAGTTCAAAACAGGCTAGGCTAGTCTCTAGTTAGGGGGAGAGGCGGGTGTTGGGCAGCAGTGTTCCTGAGATGCTGGTAAAGCTTTGTTTTTTATTTTTTAATTTTTTTTAATTGAAGTATAGTTGGTTTACAAAGTTGTGTTAATTTTTGGTATATAGCGTAGTGATTCAGTTATGCATATATATATTATTTTTAAAATAGTATATATATATGTATATACACACACACACACACATATTCCTTTTCATATTCTTTTTAAATCTATGTCATGGTTATATATAGTTATTCCCTTTGCAAAAATTCATTGTGTTACATACTTATGATTGGTGCGGTTTTCTGTATATATGTTACACTTCAATTAATTTTACTTAAAAAAATCCTGCTGGAATTTTTAATGGAATTACAAACATTTTTAGATTAATTTGGGAGAGAATTGACCTCTTAGAATTGCTGTCATCATACCCATGACCATGCTGCTAAAATTTTGTTAAGAGGGATATTTGCCGCGAGGGATGTGGGTGTCTAGTTTTTTGTTTTTGTTGTTGCTGTTTTTCTCGTAATGTCTGAATTTAGTATCAGGGTCATACAGGCCTCGTGGAATAGGTTGGGGAGTATTCACTCCTTTTTAATTCTCTGGAAGAGTTTGTCAAGAATTGGTATATCTTCCTTAAACATGGGAGAATTCACCAACGAAGCTACTTGGGCTTGAAATTTTCTCTGTGGGACGATTGTAAACTTTAGATTCTATTTCTTTAATAGAGGGCCATTCAGGTTATCTGTTTCTTCTTTAGTGAGCTTTGGTGGTTTGTGTCTGTCAGGAAATTTGTTCATTTCATCTTAGTTGTCAAATTCATTGGTATAAAGATGAATTCCCTTATTATCCCCTTAATAGCTATAGAATCTGTAGGGGTGTTAGTGCCCTCATCCCTGTCTTGCTCACTTCTGTCTTCTCTTTTTTTTTTTTTTGCTGATTATTGTGGCTAAAGGTCTTTCTTTCTTTCTTTCTTTCTTTCTTTCTTTCTTTCTTTCTTTCTTTCTTTCTTCCTTCCTTCCTTCCTTCCTTCCTTCCTTCCTTCCTTCCTTCCTTCCTTTCTTTCTTTCTTTCTTTCTTTCTTTCTTTCTTTCTTTCTTTCTTTCTTTCTTTCTTTCTTTCTTTCTTTCTTTCTTTCTTTCTTTCTTTTTCTTTCCTTTGAGTAAAAGTAGATTTATTTAGAGAGATACATACTGCATAGAGTGTAAAGCAAGATAAAGGCAAGGAAAGAGGTGTGGGAATTGGGTGCTCAGGTTAAAGTAAAAGTAGGTACACACTGCACAGACAGAGTGCAGGCCATCTCCAGAGAGGAGGGAGTGAAAAGGGGCCAAGGTTTTTCAATTTTATTGATCTTCTCAAAGAACCAGCTTTTGGTTTCATCGATCTTTTTCTATTGTGTTTCTTTTTTTTTATTCTAGTTTTTATTATTTCCTTTCTTCTGATTACTTTGGGTTTAATTTATTCTTCTTTTTCTAGACTCTTAAAGTGGAGGCCAAGAACATTGGTATAAGACAAACAGATCAATGGAAAAAATGGAGTTCAGAAACAGACCTGCACCTACACAGACAACTGATTTTTTTTAAAATAAAACTACAAAGATAACTCAGTGGGAAAAGGATGGTCCTTTCAACAAATAGTGCTAGAACAACTAGGTATCCATAAGCAAAAGAGTGAATTTTGATTCATATCTCACAACATATACCAAAAATAACACAAATGTATCATAGACCTAATATAAAACTTAAAAAACTAAAATTTCTAGGAGAAACCATAGAAAAAATATTTGCGATCTCTCATTAGGCAAAGATTTCTCAGTTACTGTTTGATACTATATTGTTGGGTGCATTCTCATGTTCATGTGTTATTCATGTTCACTCTGTTCCTTTTACTACTTCTCTTTGTCTCTTGGGATGCTTTCATCTATCTTGGCAGCCATTGCACTTGCTTCCCTGGCTTCCTTTTGGTCCTTACTTGCCTAGTGTATCTTTTTCATCTCTCTTTCTTTTAACCTTTCAAATCTTTTTTCTTTAAGTGTCTGTCTTGTAGAAAATATAATGTTGGATTATTTTAAAAATCCAATTTGAGAATGTTTTTATTGGTGCATTCAACCCATTTACATAAATTTTAATCAGCAGCATACTAGGTCTATTTCTACTAGTTTCATATTTTCTAAGTCATACTTTCATCTTGTTTCTTTTTTATGCTTTTCCACTTTTCATTGGATAGAAAACATTTTGTTCTGCTGTTTGAAAGGGTTGTACATTACATTTTTATTCTTCTGGGGCTTCTCTCTCACGCATTAATATGTATACTTCCCTCCATTTAACTTCTTAAACTATTTGTTTTCTCCCAAAGAAACATGTACCGGGTACACTTCACTAGCTCTGGTCTTTTCTCTTTTTGCTCTTGGTATTATCTAGAGTTGGGTTATGGCTTATTATACTTTTTCTTTTTCTGTTTTTCTCATAATTTATTCCGATAGCAAAAAACTTGACTAATTTATTTCCATGCCATATATCTCAAAACATTCTCTGGCTTTATTTTTTCTCCTTGCTGGACAACTCCCCTCAACAATATCTCCAAAATGGGGTCTTTGTGTGGGAAATCTTCTGAGGGTCTCCTAGAATACCTGACACCATCTTCAAATTATTCCCTCACTTCAAAGATAGCTTAGCTGGATATAAAATTCTAGGGTCAAAATTCCTTTCTTTCAACACTTTGAAAACATCTCTCTAGTGTCTTCTTGCCTCCTACTGAGGATTCTGATGTCAGCCTACTTCTTGTCCCATTAGAGATTATCTGCTTTTCTCTCTGGAGAGCTCCATAAAAACAAGATCTTTGTTTTGTTCATGGCTTCATGTTTAATGCCTAGATCAGTGCCCGGCCCAGTCTGTCAGTCAGCATTTGCTGGGTGAATGACTCTTACACCATTCTGCCTATGGGATCAGTGTTATTGGCAGCTGTGGGCTAACACTGGGGAACAAGGTAGACAGGTGTTATGTGATTTGACAAGAAAGCCACACAGAAGCCTCAGCTAGCCTTCCAGTGCTTGTAATGACCAACTGAAAGCATATCCCCATGGTTCAACTTCAGGGCAATATCATGTTCAAAAAGCAGAGGACAATAGCCAAGAATTAATTTAAAGGATGTTTTCTCCCTCTCTTTCCTTTCTCCATAGGGATTTATCATTCCAGCAACTCTTTCCTCTCTGGTCCTTTTCTGCTTATTCTCTGTATCTGCATCAAGAAAGGTATCCCTGACCAAAGTGGACAGTGAGTAGGAGCTGGGGACGTGGACAAGGGAGGTGAGAAATAAAGCTGGCAGTCAGAGTCTTAGGGAGGGATTCTGTAAAAACTCTCTTGTTAATCATTTATATTCCTGAAACTACCCTGGCATTAGGTGTCTCGTGAGTGTTTCCCTCTAGCTGGATGACACCTCTTTCTCAGTCTATTCAACATCCACTTGCCTTTCAAGATACAGTGCAGATGTTACCCCCATGGGGCCTATGGTAACAATTAGGAACTCATCTACACATTATATTTGAGTGTACCTGCTTGGTAATAAAAATATGTTTCATTTCACCCAGGTGATAACATGTAATATTTGGAAGGGACCTCAGAGAAGGCATGATCTGACCTCTAACCAATGCTGACCATTTCTTAGCCTTGCATAATAGAATCAAACCCCAATTAGATCAGAATACCTGGAGGTTGGCTCAGGCATAAGGAATGTGTAAAAGCTTCCCAGATGAGTTTATGTGCAATCAGGACTGAGCATCACTACTCCAGCACCCTGACTAGTGTGTATCCAAGTCATCAGAGTACAGTGGTATACAGTACAAAATGTGATGACTTTGGGTTTTCAGGTTCAAACCAAAGCTCAGAGACTTTCCAGGAATATGATCATGGACCAATGAACATCTCTGTGCTTCAGTTTCCATGTCTATAAAATGAGAATTTGAAAATACACCATCAGATCAAACTGCAGAATACACATGGACATCCAGACTTCCATTAAGTAAATTTTCAAATATGTAGGAAATTGCTTACACAATTTACAGTCTGTATATTAATACTTATATTGTTTCTGTGATGAAGATTAAAGTAACTTGAAAGCCAAAAATTTTTTTAAATAAATAAATAAAATAAAATGGAGATAATAAAAACGCCACCCTCTGAAAGTGGTTGTGAGGGTTACCGGAGAGAACGAATGCAAAACACTTGCAGAACAATGCCTGATACACGCTGGTGCTGAATGTGGTAGCCAACCTTGAAGATGACCTCAAGGATTCTCACCACCTAGTATTCATGCCTCTGTGTAGTCTCTTCCCACAGTGAGGATTATAGAAATGACAGACTGTGACTTCAGAGGCTAGGTCAGAAAAGGTCTCAAATCCCTTGCTGTGGTGGAAGACAGCTACTACACTGTGAGGTCAAAACTCAGATACTCCTTGGAGAGACTCACAGTGGGGGAACCGAGGCCTCTTGCCAGCAGCCATGCTAGTGAGCCAGCTTGAACCAGATCCTCCAGCCCCAGTCAAGCCTTCAGATGACTGCAGCCCTACTGGGATCTTGACCATAACTTCATGACAGATCCCATGCCAGGACCACTCTTCTAAGCCACTCCTAAATTCCTGACTTACATAAATTACATGAGATAATAAAGGTTTATTATTGTTTTAGGCCACTACATTTTGGAGTAACTTGTTATGCAGCAATAGATGACCAAACGCCCAATAAATCTATCATCATTATTATTATAAGGCACTTCCTAATTTTGAGCTGAAATCCACCTTCTCACAATTTCCACCCTCTCTTCCAGTTCCGTTTTCTTCAAGCCACAGAGAAAGAATATAATCATTCTTCCTCGTGGTCAAAATGCTCAGGGGCTGTTTTCATGCCAACAATTTAATTAATCAGGCCTTAGCTGAAGGACACTCACTGTGCCAGGCACTGGGGTTGCAAAGATAAGTAGGACAGGAACTCTGCTCAGCCAACGTCCCTCCATGGGGGAGGTGTTGTAATGAAGGGACATGACTCCCAGATGGAGGAGAAGGAGGTCCCAAGAGAAGCATAACTGGTTCTACTTAGAGAGGTGAGGGAAGGCTTCTCAGAAGAAGTGGCAGTTGCTGAAGCCTAAGGGATGAATAGGAGTTTACGAGGCAGACAGAAGGGGAAGTCAACCTTCACCCCCCAACCTGAGCGCTTTCTCCTCCAGGTCACTCATCTCCTCCTCTTGTCAAACTTTTGGCACTGTTTTGAGTCCCTCCACTACCCCACCCCCACTCCTAATCTTGGTAACTCCACTCAGGACATGCCCTTTCCTCTCACACGGTGGAGCATCCAGACAGAGCCAAACCTCCTCCAGGGTGGTCTGACCAGCATGGAGTAGAGTCAGCCATCCCCTTTCTTTTTCTGGAAGTTCCACTGGGTCCAGGCCTGTCTGAGGTTTTCTTGGCACCCACATCCTCTGACTGACTCATGCTGGGCCTACGGGCGTCTGGACTGCTCAGTCACTTTTCACACGTGCTCCTCTTAAACCACATCTCCCCCGGCTTTGTACTTCTGCTGTTGTTTTGTTTTCACAATTTTTCATGGGTATTTTGAAGTTTGATCATTTGATCTACACAAACTGCTCTTCTCACCTCCCGGTTGGCAGAGGCCACGTGGAAGCAAACTGGGCCACAGAAACTCACTTTGGAACACGCCCTGGAAACAGAAACCCTCTGTCATTCTAAGGCCATTGTGGTTAGCGGTGATTCAGACTCACTGCAGTTTCAACCAGCCTTCAAAGATCTCACCGGATAAGAGGCTGTCTCGGATTTGGAGATGCCTTCTATGAGGGAGAGGCCATGATGGGGGTGTGGGCTGTGATGCTTTGCAGGAGCGGAGCGCAGACGGAAGGAAATTGGAAGGGGATGTTTGTCTGGTTCCCCACGGCTCCCACCTTCCCCGGTCAGGGAGAATTGGGCCATTGTCTAGGTGGAAGGCTTGGCTTGTTTATCTTCTTAGGCCCAGTTTGGTACAAGGTTTTCACTTAGTTTTTCTTCTACCCAAAAAGCAACCACAGGAAGGGGCTGACCTGCCTTTGGCAAGTGTCCAGTCCACGTTCTCCTTTTCCATTTCTCAGCCTCTTTCCCCCCAGTCACCAGCTTCTAACAGCAAATAAGAAGAGCAAGCTTCCCCTTTGGTCCCATCAAAGACAGCATTTAGTCATTCTCTCATTCAACTAGTGTTTGTTTATTGAGTTCCTACAATGGGCCAGGCATTGTTCTAGGTGCTGGGGCTCCTAATGGGAAAGACAGAGTCCCTGGCATCAAAAGGTCACAGTGCTGGGAGGGATCTCAGCGGTATTAGAAGCAACACAGGGGAGGTGGGAGCACATAAAAGAGGCATTTGACCCAGCTTGAAAGGAATTATAAAAGTTTTCCAGGAGAGGAGACATATAGGCTGATCTTGAAAGTAGAGTTAAAGTTAGCCCTAGAGAATAAGAATTATTATCATAGCTTTTATTAAGCATCTTCTCGGTGCCACATACTGTGTTAAAATCTTTGCATATATATTATTTTGTTTTAATCCTCACAATACCACTAAGAGGTTGCTACCGTAATTATTCCAGCTTTACAAATGAGGAAAGTGAGGTTTAGAAGGGTCCATTTGCTCTCAGTTTTACTGATAATAAATAGCAGAAGTGAGATGTACACTTAGATTTCTCTGATTCTGGAGCCCATTCCTTTTTTTTTTTTTTTTTTTTTTATTGAAGGGTAGTTGATTTACAATGTTAGTTTTGGATGTATAGCAAAGTGACTCAGTTATACATATGCTTTTTTTTTTTTCAGATTCTTTTCCATTATATGTTATTACAGGAAATTGAATATAGATACCTGCACTATATACTAGGTCCTTGTTATCTATTATATATATAGTAATGTGTGTCTGTTAATCCCCAGCCCCTAAATTATCCATCCTCCCCCCTTTCCCCTTTGGTGACCATAGTTTTTTTTCATATCCATGAGTCTGTTTTTGATTTTTAAATAGAATTTGTATCTTTTTTTAAGATTCCACATATGTTATATCATATGATATTTGTCTTTCTCTGTCTAACTTACTTCACTTAATATGGTAATCTCTATGTCCATCCATGTTGTTGCAAATGGCATTATTTTATTCTTTGTTATGGCTGAGTAATATTCCATTGTATAATATAGACCACATTTGCTTTATCCATTCATCTGTTGATGGACATTTAGATTCCTTCTGTATCTTGGCTATTGTAAATAGTGCTGCTGTGAACATTGGGGTGCATGTGTCTTTTTGAATTATAGTTTTCTCTGGATATGTGCCCAGGAATGAGATTGCTGGATTATATGGTAAATCTATTTTTAGTTTTTAAAGAAACCGCCATAGTGTCCTCCATAGTGGCTGCATCAACTTACATTCCCACCAACAGTGTAGTAGGGTTCCTTTTTCTCCGCACCCTCTCCAGCATTTATTATTTGTGGTCTTTTTGATGATGGCCATTCTGACTGATGTGAGGTGATATTTCATTGCAGTTTGGATTTGCATTTCTCTAATAATTAGCGATATTGAGCACTTTTCATGTGCCTCTTGGATGTCTTCTTTGAAGAAATGTCTATTTAGGTCTTCTGCCCATTTTTTAATTGGGTTATTTGTTTTGGACATTATTTAATTTTAATGTATTTCTTTATTTTATTTATTTTTTGAGAGGATAATTAGGCTTATTTATTTAGTTTAACAGCATTGGGGCTTGAACCCAGGACCTCATGCAGGCTAAGTAGGCACTCTACCATTGAGCTGTACCCTCTCTCCTAAATTTGATGCATTGGCAGTTTGAAAATGAATACCTTTAAGAGAAACTTACTTGTCTAATGGGTACAGAATTTCAGTTTAGGATGATGAAAAAGTTCCAGAGATGGTTAGTGATGATGATTGCACAACAATGTGAATGTACTTTATGCCACTGAACTGTACACTTAAAAATGGTGAACATGGCAAATGCTATGTTGTATATATTTTACCGCAATTTAAAAATCGCTTCAATCTCAAGAAAGAAAGACGGAGGAAGGAAGGGACTTACTAAAGGCAATGTGGCCTTCTGGAACAGAGGAAGGACAATAATGGGAGAACTTGTGAGCTCTGAATAGAGTCTGCACTTTAGTTAATATTGTTGTATCAAGTTAGTGTCTTCGTTTTGACAAATCTATCATAGTTGTATAAGATTTTAACATTAAGGGAGACTGGGTGAAGAATACACGGCAAATCTTTGCAACTTTTCTGTAAATCCAAAATTATTCCAAATTAAACTTTTGTTTAGATAGAAAATAAAATTATAAACATTGTTAGAAATACCATTCAATTCATGAGGTTCCCAACGCATAAACTAATTTTGTGCAAGACACCCATATTGTTTCATAAAACGAATGAGAACTATATGACCTACTAAGTGGAATTCCACAGTTCGGTCATGCTCCCATCACATTCTGAGTCTCTAGTTCCATCTGCCTGGATTATGCAGATTGTGTTGAACGGTCCCTCTCAGATCCAATCTACATATTGACTCAGAATCAATGAATTAAAAAATATCCTGAAACATGGAGCAATCCGACATCCTGTGCCTCCCAAAGTGATGCAATACGACACACACTGCTTCACATCTGAAGGACTCTTACCCAAATGATTAACCTGAATTTAGTTAAGCCTGTAGGTCCAATCTGGGGGGAATGCAGGAGACAGAGGAACAAGCTCTATGACACCACAAGGAAAGAAGCCAAAATCCAGAACCTGAGGCATTCTAGAAAACACCAGGCATGACCTCCTCAGAAAAGTCAAAGTTGGAGACGTTTGACCGTGAAGAGGGGCAGAAAAATGAAGAAGTAGGAGCTAGAAGGAGTCATGGGAGGGCTTTTTTTCTCATCTCAATTTCTAGTCTTTTCTTAGCTGGGGGATGAGGAAGATCCTCAGGTGGCTGTAGGGGAGGGAAATGTCCTCGGTCTTCCCTTGTTCTGGTTCTGTTGTGTGGTGCTTCTGCACAGTACGTTGCCATGGCCAACGTTAGAATGTTTCTTCCTTCTATCATGGGTTTTAATTTTCTCTGCAGAGAGTTTTGTCTGTTTCTCTCCCTGTGTGCTCCATGAATGTTTAATGAAAGAGTAAACAAAGTTAAGGTTATAAACAAGTCAAGGAGGGCTGTTCTGTACTCAAAGAGAGTTAAGAGCAAGGCTGGGATTAGGGTGTTGTGAGTGAGGCCTTTGCCTTAAGTGCAACATTTAAGAAGATGCCAAAAGACCCAGTGATCAGAAAGGTCCTACCGTATAGCACAGGGCACTATATTCAATGGCTTGCAGTCACCTGTAATGAAAAAGAATGTGAAAAAGAAGGGGGGAGGGTATAGTTCAGTGGTAAAGCACATGATTATCATGCATGAGGTCCTGGGTTCAATCCTCAGTACCTCCTCTAAAATAAATATATAAATAAATAAACCTAATCACTCCCTCCTCCACACACACACACAAAAGCTAAAAAAAATGAAAAAATATATATGTATAACTGAATCACTATGCTGAACATGAGAAACTATTATGACATTGTAAATCAACTATACTCCAATTTTTTTTAAAAAAAATGTTTAGACAGTAAAAACAAACAAAAAAGATTCAATGATCAAGAGAAATTATATTTTAATGCAATATTTTTAAAAACCAAAATTAATGAAAAAAACCCCACAATGAATAAAATATCAGAAGTTTAAATAAAGACTGAATTTTCACAGTCTTGTCTCTCACTCACCTCACCCTAATCCCAGCCCCTTGCCCTCAAATTTTATTTACAGCTTTTTCACCAGGGACTCGTCAGCATGGGCCACATTCACACCAAGGCTATGAAGAACGCAACCCCAACTTATCTCCAAGAAGTACTACACGCACCTGGGCGACTACCTCTACGCTCACCAGCAGGTGTGCAAGAAGAAGGCTGTCATTCCCAGCAAAGCTCTGCAGGAAGACAGCAGGCAATGTCACACATCTGATGAAAAGGACACAGAGAGGTCATGTGAGGTGTCTCCATCAAGCTGCAGGAGCAGGAGAGAGCAAGGAGAGATGATTACACTGCTGGGGTCTCCTCTGCCCGGGATCAGGAAATCACTGAAGTAGATCCTGACACCAGGAAACGCTGCAGCTCTCAGACTTTGGCAGCCTGTCCAACCTCCAGGTCACTCAGCCCACGGCTGGGACAGATTTCAAAACACCACGTGGAGGCGTTTGAATCTTTCTGCTGTGCTGTCTGCAAATGACCGCATATTTTCAGTAAATCTCGGACAACGACAATGATGGCAACAACAGAAACTTTACACAAACAGGCAGCTGGCCTGCAGTCTGTAATGTGCCAAATTGATTTTTTGAAATATTGTGTTGAAATATTATTTCCCTTGAGTACTGAGTTTTTCAGTGCCCTTTAAATCACCTTACTCTAGTCCCTGCCCTGCTTAAGATTAAGAGCACATGTGCCCCTTGATTGGATCCTGATTCAGAAAAACCAGCATCTACAAATGACCTTTTGTGGAATAAACTAAAAGAATGGTTTAAGACGATACTGGGGAGGATGGTTACTTTTTAGGTGATAATGACATTGGAGTTATGTAGATGTCCTTATGTCTTGAAGATGGCTTCAGCAAAAGGTACATATTTTACATATATAAATGAAACAGAATGTAAACACGATTTCATTTTGGTGGTGGATATATGGGTATACATTGTACTATTCTTCCAATTTTTCAATACATTTGATACTTTTCATGATAAGAGGTTTTACAAAATCCTATACAAGCCAGACTTTTATAATAATAGAGTAGATTGAAGGCCAGCTGGAGGAGGCTGATTGCCACGTGTTGGGGAAGGGAGAACGGAGGCCCCTCCCTTGCCCTGAAACTAACACAATCCTACTTTCAGTGCCTCCCCGCCCATCTTAACTGCTGCCTGTCCTTGCTCCAGATCCATGAGAAACTGGGGGTAATGGCACAATAAAATTTCAATTTAGCTTGAAATGCAGAATTTCAAATGAATAAATTTCAAATTAACAATATCATTTCACCCCCTCCTGTGTTGTGTTTCTTTCTCCTGGTATTTCCCCAGGGGTGGCCAACGGGCAGCAGGCGAGCCTCACGTCAGACCTGGGAAAGGAAGGAAGATGTGAACCCTTTTATTACATAGGGCAGAGGGGGTCACAAGTGAGACTCTGACCAGCAACATTGGTGCCACCTGGGACATCATAACAACTCCTGGTTTCCTACCTCAGATCTACCAAATCTGAAACTCCGGGCTGTGGCCAGGCAGTCTGTTGTAATAAGTCCTCCAGGTAATTCTGGTACATGCTCAAGTGTGAGAACTACTGGCACAAAGATGTACACACAAGCCATTGAATATGGTTCTCTGTGCTATACAATAGGACCTTGTTGTTTATTTATTCTGTACCTAGTAGTTTGTATCAACCAATCCCAAACTCCCAATTTATCCCTTCCTCCCCCAATTCTCCCTGGTAAACATAAGTTTGTCTTCTATGTCTAAGAGTCTTTTTCAAAAAACACACAGTCTTTAAGACAGCAAGGTTAATTTTCCAGCCTAGAAGAAGTACATTCCTCTCAAAACCATCCTCTTTCAAATAATGCACTTTTCAATATGAACTAGTTTACTTTCCCAGGGACTTTAAGGCCAGGAAGTAGATATCCTGTAAGTGCGGTTATTGTGAATCATTTCCCAGATTCTACACTTCCATGAAAAATTAAGTTTCTAAACTTGCAAAGATGAAAAACAGATCCAACACTGATATCTGACCCCACCAAGAAGCAGACAAGGAGGAGGGTATAGCTCAGGGGTAGAGCTGCATGCTTAGCATGCATGAGGTCCTGGGTTTGATCTCCAGTACCTCTATCAAAATAAATAAATAAACTTAATTACCTCCCCACCCCCCTAAAAAAGACAAAACAGACAACAACAGCAACAAAAAAAAGCAGAAGCCTGGGAGACCTATTCTGTGCAGACACATGCACAACCCAAGTGTTTGCTGAGCACGTCCTGTGTGCCAGCCACAGGCACATTTCCCTCCCTTCCTTCTTCTCCCAACCTGAGCACATTTCACATTTTCAAAACTTGGTGGAAATTTCCTGTCCAATTTAGACTTTGGCCTTTAGAGGGACAAGATTAGGGAAAGAGAAGACCTGGAATGAAGAACTAGGGGGAGACAAATGTTAACCACTATATATAAAAATAGATAAAAATACAAATTTCTTCTGTATAGCACAAGGAACTATACTCAATATCTTGTAATAACCTTTAATGAAAAATAATATGAAAATGAATATATGTAAATATACATGCATGACTGGGACATTAGGCTGTACACCAGAAATGGACACATTGTAACTGACTATACTTCAATTAGAAAACAACAACAACAACAACAACTATAGGGAAAGAGAGGAGGCTCTTAAGTGACAGAAAGTTGCTCAGAACATAGGGAAGGAGAAGAAGCCATCAAAAGCAAATTGAGTGTTTGCAGGCAGCACCTAGACTATGTTTAGGTGTTTGAAAGTGTTCCTGGGAGGCTGGAGAGCCCAGATGACTGAGTAGTAAAGAAGGGAGAAAGAGCATGGTAGTTTGAGGAGTGTGACATCACACTAGACAGGACTTAGAGATCTGGAGTGGTGAGAATAGATGATGGATAACAAAAGTAAATGGCTTGTCAAGGGCTTCTGCTCACCCAGAGTTGATGTGCATTTTACCTGCTTTTAATCATCACCAAAGTCCTGTGGAACATGTACCTCTGTTGGTCCCATCTGCCAAAGGTCAGATGGCTGTCAAGTGGCCAAGCTAGGATCTGAACCACCCTTTGGCTCCAGAGTCCAAGCTAGAGTAGGTGTGCCTGGACTGCATGGAGGCTTCATTAAATGCTGGTGTTTATGTAGTGGAAATACACACAGCAAAATCAGTTAATGACTTCCAACAGTCTGGGTGTTAAATACTTCCTCCTTTGCCTTTGCACTGGGCTCCCACTTAGAGAATATTTGCATCCTTAAAGACAGTCTGCTTGTTTCCCCTTGGACAGCTTGGTGAAGAAGAGCACTAACTCCTGGAAAGCTCTCCTATTCACAGCCAAGGAGAGCCAAGTGAAAAGTTGGTTCCATTTTCCCCAGAGAGTGACAGTTCATTTAATTCCAACAATAAACTAGCTTCCAGGGAGAAAGGACTGTTTAAAGGTCTGTGTCAATTACACAGTGATTATGAAATTCCTGGTATGACGAATCCAGTGGCTGAACCTATGATTATCTGACGTAATCCAAGAATATAAGTGTAACAGGCTCTTTGCCTCCCATTAAAGAGGAGTCAGTTTGTGTCTGTGCTACTTTATGGATGACTTCGCTCCTTTCCTAGATCTCTTCTGAGAAAGAGAGTAAATGTTTATCAAAAGATTTCTGAGTTAAACTCAGTGTCCTGGAAGCTCTAAGGGCTATTTTTCATAGATGGCTCAAGGCCTGGGAATTCCAGTGTGTTGCTTTATATAATCTGAAGTACCAGAAAGGCCTTTGACCTTGAAGACTTCCTTTTAGTGATTTGCATATCCTTGCTAATGATTAGACTACCGGCTATTAGGACAAGCCTGTAACTTCCTGAAGAATTCCTTCTTTACTTATTTTTGGACATGTTACAATTTCTTTTCTCTTAAGAATACTTTGTAAATGGCAACTAAAAGAATACTTTGCAAATGGTAACTAAAACCCATGTGTAACACACCTATAAACATACCAGCTTTTAAAAATCAGAAGGCAAAAAATTGTCGCACAAACTCTGAGATCACTGACATCATTTTTAGAGAGAAGTCTAACAATCTCTGAAAGCTTGCCACCTCTCAGCCCCTTTCAGAGAAAAATGTTTGTGGTTCCCATGCACTGGGGGATGTGTTTAGGGGGCTGTGTTTTGGGTCCCGTGGCTGCGCTTCCCTGGCCAAAGCTGATTAGACCAAGGATTAGCACCTGCTTCTAAAGCGATCCTCTGTAGGACAGCAGCCAGTGAGATGTCCTGATACAAAAGTTAGGCAGAAAAGGAGGACCTTCTGAGGGATGGTGTCTGGCTGACTCAGTTGGACTGTGAGAGATGCTGAGGTAATTGGTCTGAAAAAAGAGGAAGTAGAAACAGTCGTGATATAGGCGGAAGTCTGAAGTCTCAAGCAAAAGACACCTGCTGCTGAGAGGCCAGCAAGATAACCAGGTATCTGTGTCATGTCCCAAATGCCAGTTTGTTTTCTTGATTTCCTGTTTTCTCTCTCTCACTTCTCCACAGTAACCTTGTAGTAAGCCCCCACTGACTGAGGAAACGTGATTAGAACTCCGTTTCTTACACCCACCCCCTGTGTCCATATCCTAATCGCCAGAACCTGTGAATGTCACTTTATAGAACAAAAGGGACTTTGGATGTGTGATAAAATTACAGATTTTGAGATGGACAAACTGTCCTGGATTATTCAGTTGGGCTCAATGTAATCCCAAGGGTCCTTGTAAGAACGAGAAAGGAGGGTCAGAGTCAGGAGTGGGGGTTGTGACCTTGGAAACAACAGGGTGAAGTGATGTGAGGAAGGGGCCAGGAGGCAAGGAATGCAGGCAGCCTGGAAAAGCTGAAAAAAGCAAGGAAATGGATTCTCCCCTGAAACTTCCAGAAGGAACCAGTTATTGAGGACACTTGGCTAAATCCCAGTAAAACTGATTTCACACTTCTGACGTCCAGAGCTATAAGATATAAATTTCTGTTGTTTCAAGTCATTAAGTTTGTGACAATTTATTACATCAGCAATAGGAAACAAATATGCCACCTGACTGACTAAGTCAGGGGTCCAGCCTTTGTGTGTGTGTGTGTGTTTGTGTTTTGGAAAGAAGACAGAAAACAGGTAACTTAAGCACCTGACAATTCTGTGTGTTAGTTTAGTCTTGTAGGAAATTCCCTGATCTGTTTTAAACAGGCCATTTCATTTTGCCAGAAGGCTATAAAGTGAAAAAATGGGAAATTAGGTAAAATGACAAGAGGGTCAGCAATGTGGCCACAGTCACTCAGAGAAGATGGCATCAGAGCAGTTTGTGTAGGGAGAAAAAAATTTTTACCTTATGGTTTTAAAACAATAAGAACAAAGACTGATAAGGAGCCTGGTAAAACTGACACCATGCTTCACCCAGGTTTGTACCCATCTCACCATCACTTTTCATTAATTCAAAATCTGGAGATAGATCTCAATGCTCCTGTTAATTACGCGTCTTTGAAGGCATCCTCACCATTGTAATTGAGCACACTCCTGGGTGTGCTCCCATCCTGGATGGGAGGACGCTAATGACCATATACAGCATACTGAGCCCAGCACGTATACACATTAACTAGCTTTCTGGGACACCTTTCAACTTTCCCATTATAATTTATAGAGAACATTCTGCCAGGTAGGCTCACCTGTCATCCTCCATAAAGACCCAAATGAGAATTCTCTTCTGGAAGCTTCAGGTTTAATCAGTTCCTCCTGCTAGTTGCTCACAAAACGCTTTCTGCTGCCGAAGAAAATTAAGGCTTAAAAACGACATCAAAAACGAAACAAAACCAGTTTCCTTTCATGTGGTTATCTTTTAGGATGAATGCATTTTGAAGGCAGGGACAAGGTTTTCATACATGCTGTTCTTTATCTGAATATACTTAATAAAGAAAACTTTTTGACTGTGGTAATTAGGATTTTCTGATAACTACTGTATTGATCATTTTGATAATTACTGTGTCTATAGTTGCAGGCAACGGAATCCACTGTAGCTAGTTTTAACAGAACAGGATTAGAGCAGGGTAGAGAATTTCCAGCGGTGCCAGGGAAACGGGCCAGCATGCCACACAGCCAGAACAGTCCCAGGAGAAATGCCCAACCATAAACAGGACTGTTCTCATGAAAACCTGATTGTGGCTGCTCACCCCTCAATACCTATGATACAAGGGGCTGGACACTGGAAGCTTTACCAAAGCTTCTCCACCATCATTCTTGCAAAAAGATGGCTCCACCCAAGTGCAACTGCCACTTGATTTGAATCACTATCACCTTCCTGGAGCAGGTGCTTAGCAGATCCTGGGTCATAAGCAGAACCCTAGTTACAAAAGAGTCTAGTTGCTGTGAGTTTTAGAAAGGGTTGGAGTGGATGTTGTGTGGAATGGAATCTGTCACAACGACCATGTCTACTTCAGGTCATTTGTGCTATTTCATGTATATTATTTCATTTACTCCTCAAAGAAAACCTGTGATGTAGGTACTATTTGTACCCTTGCATTGTAAGTGAAGGCACTGAAGCACAGAAGGTTAGTGAACTTGCCCCAAGTCTCATGATCACTAGAGTGAGGATTCAAACTCAGTTCTGTCTAAAATGAAAGTTTGTGATTTCAGCTGGTGTATTGATGATTCTTTATTCTTTGTCATCTTTTTATCATCAGCGAGGGCCAGGTTGATTAGCTAGTCTGTGTTTCCCAAGTTTCTTGAAGATTTTTGTAAACAGTGGGGCTCTGGTACTGTGTAATTGGAAAAAATATTAGATCTTCTGAATGTGAAATCCAAAGGTGGGGTACACCTGACCTGTCTTGGGTTATATTACCTTTGTGTCAGATCTCAGGTGACCAGCCAATGATAGGAGATGCACCAAACGGAAAAAGTCAGCTAAACAAATTGACCTTTGAAGAGGATGGAAAAAGCATTATATTTCTAAATCTGGTACAGACTGTGTAGGTTGCTTTATTTGAAGTGAGGGGGAACCTTAAAAAGGCTAACCTTAACTCTAGGCAAAACTGAAATGATTTTCTTCCTCTTTCTTCATTGCTAAAGCCAGAGCCAGCCAGACAAGACAGGGCGGATACTGTTGCACAAGGATCCTCCTGCATTTTGAGCCTCCAGGCTGAGGAGCAAGTGCAATTAACATTCCAAGGTGTGAATGATTTCCTCACACACGAAGCCCTGCAGCCTCTCACTGTGATGACAAAGGCTGGGTGAATGCAGCTTTCCTAATACAAAGTATCCACAGGAAAGATATACAGAAAAGCTCTCAAAAGTTAGAAATCCAAACATGGCACAGTGCGTAGAACCCATTTAATTACAGAACAGGAGACAGTTTCTAAAGAGCCTGGGGTTCAGTGCCTTCCCACCTCTTGTTTCTAAGCTAAAACAAAACAAAACAATAAACTAAGGCTCAAACCAGCTTCACTGGAATCATCCTTTAATCTCATTCTAAACTTGTGTCATCCTGTTGAACTGAGGCCCACAGGGAACAGGGCCTATCAAATCCCTGGACCTTGTGGTCTCTGGTAAAGACACAGTTCCTCCCCTAAACTGACTTCCTTAGAGTTAAGCTATTTTGAGGGAAGGGTACATCTCCATGGTAAAGTGTATGCTTAGCATGCATGAGGTCCTTGGTTCAATCCCCAATACCTCCATTAAAACAATTTTTTTCCCCAAAAGAAAATAAATAAATAAACGTAATTACCTCCTCCCCACCCCCTCCCCCAAAAAAAAAGTGGAAAAAAAAAAGCTAAGGTATTTTCTCTTTTGCACACAGAGCAGTATTTTCCACAATGTAATACAGAAATCACTGAAATCTCTGAAGAGATCAGGGTGTATGTGCACAAGTGAACTTTAAATGGTGTATGAACAAATTTTGTTTTAAATTTTCATACTTTTTCTTTTTAATGTATATTAAAAATATGTAATATCAAATATGAGATTCATGGATATAATTACTTATAACACGGCTAAGAGTTCCTCTACAATGAACTATGTATATTAACCAAATAGTTGTTAAATAAACCAATCCAATGCTGCTTTTAGTCAGTAAAAACAACAATTGTTCAGATGATGGAAGTGTGGGAAACTGTCAAAGGGAACTGTTATTGTCCAGCTGGGGAGATCTTGAATGAGTCACTTCCCCTGGTGAAGTTCAGATTGTAAAAGGAGACACTAGGGTAAAGGTAGGAAATGGCAGGTATTTTTATTCCAGGAGCCCAGGGCTCCCCAGGGTATCTGAGGTACTGGCTGAGGAAGGATGAGGCCAATTGTCCAGGCTCCAGCTCCCCCACAGATTCAGCCAGAGCAGCTTTCATTGGTTTTACATATCAGGCTTCTAATAGACATTGGTTTGAAAACAGGGTTTTACTGATGAAAACAAAGAAGGTCTGAAAATGTTCTCTTCTGCTTGAAAACATAATATTTTTATATTTTGCTTTTATAAACCATAACTAACCAAAAAGCTAACGGCATTTAAATAAGCTCAACAAGAGTGAGGCTTGTATCAGGAATTTTGGTCAAATAATAACAGATGAGACGTTTTGATCACATGCTGTATACCAGGCACTGTGCTGTAGATCCCAAAGGATCTTGAAAAAATAAAACTGAAACCAAAACCAAACCACCACTGTGAGGTAGATTGTATAATTCACTCCATTTTATAGGTGAGAACACAGAGGCTCAGGGAGGTTACATGCTTGGCTTAGGTCACCCAGTTTGTGGGTGGTCAGGATATAACCCAGGCAGCCTGACACCAAACTCTGGACTTGTGTTGCTGTTTACACTACAGGAGGGGAAAGCAAGGTGTCCTAGTCTGAAAGCCAGTGTCCTGGGGGGTTGGAGAGCTCCAGCAGGACATCCACACAAGTCATCTCCCTTATCTCAATTTCACATACAGCTGCTCTGCACATTTCCAGTTACCCAGCCTTCATGAACCAGTTTTCAAAGACTCTACCCATCAGCTAGTCATTTGGAAGCCATGGTCCAAGCATGCGACTCTTGGCCAAACCATGGGTGATTTCTGTTTCACAGTACAGTCTTTGTCGTGAGGGCTCCCCTGTGTGGGGGCTTCACCGGCCACTTGTGATGGAGTTCTTCATGTTCTGAAAACACTTTGGGTTCTCAGGCTAGGTCCTCGGTTCATCTTTTTCCTCCCACACCCCAGTGCTGGGCCTGCCTACTGTCCAACCCACAGTTACATCCCTGCTCCTGCCCTCCCCTGGTTTCCCTTTCCACAGCCCTGTGACTGATCAGGACACAGTCTTTTCCTCGCTCTCCACCCCACCCCCATTCTACTGCCTCTGAAGAAGGGAACCCCCTGGGAGATTTCCAAAGTTTTTTTTTTTTTCTACAAGTAACCATGGAGGGGACATGATCAGCATCAATTTGTCTTAACAATCACTAATTGAGTGCTTACCTTATTACCAAACACCACTCTAAATGTTTTACAATAACTTGTCGATTCCTTAGAACAGCCCTATGAAGTATGTACCATTTACAGATGAGGAAGCTGAGGCCCAGAGAGGTTAGGAAACTTGCCAAAGGGTCTCTTAACGAATACATGATGGATCTTATATTCAAAACCAGGGCTGGGTAGCCCCCATCATCAGTCCCTTACCTACCATGTGCTGATGCTTCCCAACAGAATGGGCTTAACAAAAAGTAACAAGAGAAGGTCAGAAGCTGGCAGTCATCTTAATTCTTTATGACACTTCATGAGTTTCAAATTCCTCTTACAACATTCCTTCACGGTTTGGGCTGCTGGGCTGTTGGTTCCGTCTTCATTGTAGTGCCTGCTGCATACCCCGCAGGGCTGGGGTCTCATAAACTATCACTAGAGATGGTGGGTTACTGGTGCTCTGCCCAGATCCTCCCAGATTTTTTTTTTTTAATCATTTTGTCATTTCTCCCCAGCTTCAGTTATGCCTTTGTTTACAACGGCCTGCACCTGTGACTCTGGAGGTGCCTAGTTTTCATCCTCCTGGAGTGGTCCTTAACGTATGACCACCAGTGGGGCGTGCGACTCCCTTGCCTTTGGGTGGAAGAGATGCCGGTGTGACTGTCATTCCAGAGTTCCCTGCAGTATCTTGTCAAATGGCAGTCTTGCTAGTTTCTTCCTTTTCCCATTTTGCCCACTCCTTTCCTGATTTCTCTTGGGGGCCCTTCCTTAATAAATCATGTGCACACAGTTCCTCACCTCAGGCTTCTGCTCTGGAAAACCCAACCTAGAAAAAGACTTTCAAAAAAGAAACACACCTTAAAGATTAAAAGAAATAGTTGTCCCTGGTTTCTGTAATGTAGAGCCAGGCTTGTTCCTTCTGAGTATCCTGGTGGGTTTAATGCTCAGTTTAGCTCTTTATTTACATTTTCATTCATCTTTGTAAGAGTTAATAGTGCCCGTTTGGTATGCTGCTCTTTTATTTCTTTGAGAGGTTTCTGCAATTCTTCCTCTCCCTAGGGACTCCCTGGTAAGGACTGCTTTAAACAGGGGTTAAGAATTTGTGTTGCCCCCAACCCCCACCACAAGTATCTCAGGATTCAGGAAGCAGTATCTCAAGTCATTCTTTGTCCCCCAGCACACGCACATCTGCACATGACACACACATACATGAACATACTCACATATGTGTGCACCAATCATGCGCTTCCATGCATGCACCTGCACCTACAAACACAAATGCATATACTCAGGGCTCATGCACGTGTGTACACAGACCTCGTACACTCTTCTGCCTGTCTGCCAGCCTCAGCAGTTCTCTGAGGAATCTCCTGATGCTTCTCTCGGCTTGTATACCTTCCCAGCAGAGTACGAAGGACTGTGACGGCTGTCAATAGGGTGTCAAGTATGCCTCTGCACCAAATGACATAATTTTAAATATGAGAAAAATAGAAGGCACTGAGAAAAAAAAGAAGGCAAATTATAAAATTTCTTTGGGCAGCTTTTAAAACCCAACTGGCCTGTTCAGTCATCCAAAAAGTTTTTCTAAAGTCTCAGGGTACATACAAAATTACCTTTAATTAAATGTTTATTACAGCCAAGATATTAATGTTAGGTCAAATTTATGATACAGAAGATTCTGAACACAGCTATATTTATTACTATGTTGCGTGTACATTTTGAAATACTTTGACAGCCCTTGAGTGTATATTTATGTTGTGGAGCATAATTGTACATCTTAAAAGATAGAGTTTATAGCTGCTATCTGTTTTTCTGATGCCTTGCTGCTCGTGTCAAAAATGTATTAGCTTCATAGTCCTGAGTTAAGAACATGACTTCCAATTACTGCACTATTTATATGAGAAAATATTATCTTATAAAATTTTGGCACAATATTTAAATGCACAGGCTTTATGGTTAGAGAGGTTGGGTTCAGATCTTGGTGCTAACTTACTACTGTGACCTTTTCTATCTATATATCTCACTCTTCTGACCTATAAAATAATTAACTCACAGGCTTGTTGCCATATTGCCTGTAAACTACTCAGCTTGGTGCTTGGCTGCACATATTAAGTGGGATGATGACGTTGATGGTATTGATGGTGGTGAGAATTTCTCACTTCTTATTTGCCCTTCTCTTGTAAAACTGTTTCCTCTCCATATGACTCACACCTTTGCTGCTGTCATTCTAAGCATTTATTTCAATACTCACATTTTTAGTATTTTGGTCAAAATCACTCATAATCACTCTTATAGATGGAGTGTTTGATAATTATTTAGTGAGTTAATGATACAGAAGTTTCATGCCCTATACACAGAGGATCTATTTAAGTAGGACAGGCAAGTAAATTGAGGAGGGTAAAATAAATATTGAGACTGACCTGCCTAAGAAATGCACCTCAGTTCAATGACTGAGCCCCTCCCACGTGCCTACTGCTATGGCAGAGAATTGTATATGCTCCATGTGACATGACATATAGCATTTCCTACAAGAGTGACTTCCTACTGTCAAGATGAACTTTAAAAACCTAAACGTTCTCATCACAAGGAAGAATGACCGTGGTCCTTTTACAATATATATATGTACAATATGTCAAATCATTATGTGGTGTATACCTTACACCTATACAGAGCTGTGTGTCAGTTATATCACAATAAAACTTCGGGGAGGGGAAAGATGATTAAAGAATACTTTTTTGTAGAAGTTCAAAGAATCCCTGCCAGATGACTTTAACATCAGAGAGGGAAACTTACATGTGGTGAGTGTTACAGAAGGAAGTGAAGCCTCTTGGGAGGTGTTACTTCTCTCCCAGCCCATAAGGACAAATGAATAATAATGAGGACTCCTCTCAGCTACAAGGCGGCTGTGCTAAGTACCCCATGTAAGTCATCTCAAATACTTTGCACGGTGCTGCTATGTGATAGCATTATTATTCCCATGTTGCGATGAAAAAATGGAGGGTTACAGAAAGTCAAACAGCTCACTTGAGGTGACCAGCAACTATATGGCAGGTCTGGATTCAAATAAAAATCTCTGGGACCAAAGCCCATGGCCTTAAACAATAAAAGGAATGTGGGGAAATAGGAGTAAATGTAAGTGAATGTCTGGGTCTCCCTCCACCCCTGTGTGGCTCCACATGCCTGGACTTAAAATCCAAGGTGTGTGGCCCAAAGCAACCATGTTAATTTTTCGTACCTAAGTGATCATAGCTGATACTTACTGAATGTTTCCCAGGTGCCAAGCACTGGTAAAATCTTTGCAAGCATTATCTCACTTAAACCTCAAAAGTCCAAAGCTGTAAGGCAGGTACTATAATGACCCCATGTTACAGATGAGCATAGGCTCAGAGAGGCTGATTTGCTTGCTCATGGCCACATAGCTGGGAAACGGCAGATCTGGCTTTCAAACCCAGGTCTGGTCTGAGTTCAAGCCACATATACTTAACCGACTCTCCTATACTGCCCTCCAAAGTACTGTATAAGACAAATTGCCTGGATCTCAAATATATCCTTTAAAAACCTACCATGTCTTTGAATTAAAACTGGAAGAAGATCGAAGAGTAGTCCTTTTTTTAAAAAGATAGTTCCAAAATGTGATTTTTTTGGTGGAAGGTGGGGTGCTGTGCAGCACCTGGATCTCATTCCTATTTAGTTGGAATTCCATTTTTGGAAGGTCTTAATTGGGGAGGGGGGTTCCCTGCCTGTGGGAGCTAAAAGAGGCCAGATATTCCCTGTCCTGCTTCCTGGCTCAGCCAGTGGGATGCTGCAGCCAGTAATGAAGGTGTTGGAGGGATGATGATGGAGAGACACAGGAGCTCTCAGAGAGCATCACAGCAGTGCCTGCGCCCACAAGTGATGTTCCTATATCACATCTTGGGCTGGGTTTCCTGCTGACTCACCTCCATTGGTTCCTGCCTGTTTCCTGGGGGCAGTCACCCCACCTCCCCCCCATTCTGTGACCCACCAATATTCTTCTGTTCAGGTAAACTGCAGGTGGCTTCTGACGCGTGCAACCAAGAGTCTGACAAATACGAAATTATTCCTACATTTGAAATTCTACAGTTGGAGCTGAAGATAAACCTTTGTCTTGGACTTCAACAGACGTTAAAGGATGTTTTCTTTACTGAGTTCCAAGGCTAAGGACATAGGTGAGTCTTTGTACTTGGGTAATGGCCATCTTTTGTACATTGGGGCTGTAAGCAATGAGTTCCTGTTTCTCAGCCAGGCCTCCAGGGCTTTGACCAGAATGGCCTCGTGCACAGCCCTGTTTTCCTCTAGTCTCCTAGACGAACCTGGCCCCTGGCTGCTCTGTAGCCATGTTTTGCATTTTCCACTTCAAATTTACCTGCCCTCCAGAGGTCAACTTTCTGGTCCTTTCTTCATAGGCCTCACTGGGGAGCAGGGGAAGGGGCAGGTCTCCTTCTCTTTCACCACAAACACTGCAGACTGTACAGACAGAAACAACTTGCTTTACTGGCAGGATGGGACCACTGGAAAGGGAATTGAAATTTAGTAGAGGACAGATTGAAGCTCTTGAATTTGATTCTCTCAGAGTCATGAGGGAAAGTAGCATAGGGTTAGGCCCTCAGAGGGTGGCAATGGGGGTTCTCCTGAGGTCCCAGCCCTGAGTGTCCCACTCTCTGAAGCATCTTCTAATACAAGACTCTTGGGGAAAATCTCTTCACTGGAAACCACTGGGAAGTGAACCTTTCTCTCTCCAGGTAATTCCTCAATCAGACCAGGAGGCTTAGCAGGACTGTCAGCCATGCTTGGACAACCACATCCTGCAGACTTGACAGAGGTAGGAGGAGTTGGGGAGGGGCTCTGGCTCCCCAGGGCCTGAGGATGAGTGTGGGTCATCTGCATCGAACTGCCTTTTGGCTGGCTAATCCCTTAGGGTTCGGTCCCTTTCTCATTTTGTCTTTCAGAACAATGGAGAGTTACTTTGAAAAAATAACATTTTATTGAGATCTAGTTTCTGTACCATACAATTCCCCCATTTAAAGTGTACAATTCAATGGTTTTTAGTATATCGGCAGAGTTGTGCAACCATCGCCACAATCAAGTTTAGAACATGAAACCCCACACCCATTGTCAGTCACTCCTCATTTCTTATCCAGTCTCCCAGCCATAGGCAACCTCTAAATCTACTTGATGTCTCTATGAATTTGCCTTTTGTAGCCATTTCATATAAATGGAATAATACAATATGTGGTATTTTGTGACTGGCTCCTTTCACTTAGCATAATACTTTCAAAGTTCATCCACGTTGTGTCATGTGTTAGTACTTCATTTCATTTTATGGCTAAATAATATTGCATTGTGTGGATAGACCACATTTTGTTTATCCATTCATCGGTTTATAGATCTTTGGGTTATTTCCACTTTTTAATTATTATGTATAATGCTGTATAAACATTCATATGCAAATCCTGTGCACACATATTTTTTCGCTTCTATTGGATATATACCTAGGAGTGGAATTGTTGGACTATATGATAGTTCTATGTTTATTCTTTCAAAGAACTGTCAAAATGTTTTCCCAAGTGGCAGCACTATTTTACATGCCCACAAGTAATGTGTAAAAGTTCCCATTTCTCCACATCCTTGCTAACATTTTTATTTTGTCTTTTGTATTACAGCCATCCTAGTAGGTCTGAAGTGATACCTCATTGTGGTCTTCATTTGCATTTCTCTGTTGGCTTGAACAATGTTGAGCATCTTTTCTAGTGCTTACTGGACGTTTGTGTATCTTTGGAGAAATGTCTAGATCCTTTGCCCATTTTTTAATTGGGTTGTTTATTTTGTTGTTGTTGTTGAGTTGTAAGAGTTTTTATATAGTCTAGATACACATCTCTTATCAGATATATGATTTGCAAATATTTTCTCTCATTCTGTGAATTGTCTTTTTACTTTCTTGATGGTGTCTTTGGAAACACAAAAGTTTTTTTCAAATTTTGGTGAAGTCCAATTTATCTATTCTTTTCTTTAATTGCTTTGGTTTGGTGTCATATCTAAGAAACCATTGTCTAGTCCAAGGTCATGGAGATGTATTCCTTTATTTCATTTTAGGAGTTCTGGAATTTTAGCTTTTACATTTAAATCTTTCATCCATTTTGAGTTAATTTTTGTATATGGTGTGAGATAGGGGTCCAACTTCACTCATTTGTATATGAGTTGTCCAGGCACTATTTATTGAAAGGATTGTTCTTCCCCCATGGGGTTGTCTTGGCATCCTTGTCAACAGTCAGTTGCCTATAATGTGAAGGTTTATTTTTGGACTCCCATTGCTCTATATGTCTGTCCTTATTCCAGTACCGTGAGTTATCTTTTAATCATGGTTGTTCTTTTTTTCACCCCAGGAGGAGCTCCTGGTTGGCTGTTCCCTTGTTAACAACTTAGTTAGAGGGAGAATATGGTCAGAGCAAGAAGGGGAGTTAGCCAGTTCTTTGTTATGCCTGTCTTTCCTTGTGCTGCTCTCACTTCTCCAGGCGTGGGATCCACAGCATAGAGACGTTGTCAGTAATGCCCTTGTTGATTTACCCGCTTTTGATGCTTTATTAGGCAGTTTACCTGTGCCTAATTAAGCAGATCTATAGATCCATTATATTATGCCTAATATAATAGATGATATTATCTAGATTCAAATAAACTAAACATGCTGAGCTTCCCTGTGAAGGCCAGCAGCTGTTAGTAGCACTCTAAATCTTAAAAAAAACAAAACAAAACCCATAGACATACAGACATACTCACTCTCACACAAGATAAAGGTGTTATTTGACAATGATGGAAAGAGTGACTAACTCCTTTCCTAAAAAAGCAAGTTATATAGAGAAGGCATTTTTGAAAACAGATCTTCAAATATTTCATAGTTACATGGCTTGTTGCTAAAAAACGTAAGTGTGCACCTGCAAAATTTCTCATAGCTGCACACTTTGAAAACTTAGAAGTCAAAACTTCTAACATGATTACGGTGAGAAAGACATGTTTCGGTGGATTTTGAATCCATTTGTTAGCTCAGAAAAACAACTGATTGACCTCAGAGAAAATGGAAATACACTAACTACATTACAAGAGCAGCAGCATCCGTGCAGTTAGTTAATAGGGCTGAAAAACTAGTACTATTACATAGCAAGCACAGCCAATGACAAGTTCATCCATTTGTGTGTGTGTGTGTGTATATATGTATATATATATGTATAAATATGTATCAGTTAATTTTTTTACACATATATGTGTGTACACACACACACGCACACATCTTTTAGAGGAAACGTTTCAGTTATGGTAGCCATTAAAGAAGTAACAAAAAAAACTGACCCTTGGAACCAGAACTTTAGAAAGATGGCTAAAACAAGATGCTGAAAAATAATGAAACGGGTCCAATCACAATGCTCTTGGTAAAATTATCCTTATAAACAACAATAATAATGTTTTATATGTTGTATAATATATTATAATAAAATATATTAAATATCACTAATAATTTTGCTAATATTAGACATTTTAGTGAGAACAAAAAAGTAATATATTATTAAATAAAATAAAGAATAGTTTAGAATGTTTAAGTAAATAAATAAATCTGTACTGGTCATGGGTGCTTAAATTTTTTTTTTAATTTTGGGGGGGTAGGTAATTTGGTTTATTTGTTTATTTTTGGGTGGAGGTCCTGGGGATTGAACCCAGGACCTTATGCATGCTGAGCCTGCACTCTACCACTGAGTTATAACCTACCCTCTTTTAACTGATAGGAACATGCCTTTAAAAAAGTTTGAGTACCACTGGCCTGAACTATTACATTATGAAGCAAAATGACACTGTGAATTGACAAAAGAGCTATAGTGCCTAGCATTTCTCAGACCCCTCTGGCCATGGAACATACGGAGAGAGAAGTGTTTCAAAAAAACCTTCTTTGGACAATGATGTGTGAGGGTTAAGAAAGGGGACCTGTGGTCAGACAGGGCTGGGTTCAACTACCAGCCTCATCACATACTAACTGGGTGATCCAAACATACTACAAAATCTTTTTGAATTCTATTTCCTTACCTATAAAATGAGGCTGGGAATAGCCACTTCATATGCTTGTATGAACTTTAAAAACGATATTGTATATAAGTGCCTAGTTTTGGATATAAATGCATAGTGCCTGACATCTTGTAAGCACATCTTGAAAGGAAGCTTCTATTCTTCTGTGATCATAGAATGTTAGGGTAACTGTTCAGAGAGTTGTCTCATCTTTCATAACCACACTTCTTCAGGGCAAGGATAGAATCGTCTGTTGTAAGTCCTATCTAACTTAGCTGCTATAGACATTCATGAATGAGTGAATGATAGACTTCTCTGAAACAAAAGTTTGGGAGACTAACTATAGCACCAAGGACTGAAGGAAAAACATTTCTTTCTCTGTTGTTTATAACTCATCTTTTATGGACTAAACCAGAACACTCACACAGGATGCCTTCGATGTAGCTTCCATTACCTAGACAGTTGATAACAATTGCCAGTAATTAATTGTTTCCAGCTGCTCTCCTTTGATTAACAGTTCAAAACAAATTTATTATGCTTCTCCTGTGGTTTGGTACTGCTGGGAGCTGGAAGCCCAGCATACCTGAGATGAAGACAAGATGACTCTGACTTTAAAGGTCAAGGGAGTACGGAGTGGAGTGGAATGGCCAGGGAAAGTTCAGCCATGTCAGGGCCCTCCCCCTCCCCCACCCCAGCTTTATTGAGGTATAATTGACAATAAAATTGTAATATATTTAAAGCATACAATGTGATGACTTGATATACATATACATTGTGAAATGATTACCACAATCAAGTTAATTAAGTCATCCATCACCTCACAGTTACTTTTTTTTT
The DNA here is from genome assembly GCF_036321535.1 of Camelus dromedarius. Classification (NCBI taxonomy): domain Eukaryota; kingdom Metazoa; phylum Chordata; class Mammalia; order Artiodactyla; family Camelidae; genus Camelus; species Camelus dromedarius. Next base: position 48,949,789 of record NC_087451.1, read on the forward strand.
TTTGATGAGAATGCTTCAAATCTGCTCTCCTAGCAAATTTCAACTATACAATATTGTATTATTAAGTCAGTCACCATGCTGTACATTAGATCCTCAGAACTTATTTATCTTATAACTGAACATATATTATCTTATAACCTTATAACTGGAAGTTTATACCCTTTGACCAACATCTCCCCATTTCCCCCCCTCCCAGCCCCTGGCAACCACCATTATACTCTGTTTCTATGAGTTTGACTTTTTTTTTTTTTTTTTTTTAGATTCTGTATATAAGTGAGACCATAGAGTATTTGTCTTTCTCAGTCTGGCTATGGTGGGTTTTAAAGGGTAGACAGAAGAATAATTATTTCAGGCCCAGATGAAAAGAGTGAAGGCAAAGTGGAGTCAATTTCTATTTCTCATTTCCCTTTGTGGCCACCTCCTCCCCCCCATTCCTGTCAGTGTTTAAATACCTCTAATGATACTACTGTTCCTCCTGATGACATACATACTTACTGATGAATAACTCAAATAAGTTCTAGGCCTCATGTGGCCCAGTTTTGGGGTAGTATAGCATTCAGAAAAAGAACCCAGCAACCAAAAGTGAAAGGTAACTCGTGGGTATATCAGTTTACAACTCACACTGACATTTCAGAAAGTCACCTTCCTTCCACTCCCCTAGGTCTCCATTCAGCAGCTGCTAAGGCTCTCTCTCTTTCCGTTTCTTAATAGCCACTGGTGGCAGTCGGGGTTGCATTCAGCTGCATGTAACTAAAACCTGCCCACACCTGTGTAACTCAATGAACGTTTCATATTCCTTATGTAACCAGAACTCCAGGGGTAGGCAGTTCAGGGCTGGTATCACCATTTGAGGAAGTGTTTCCGCTTTGGGAACAAGGATTTCTAGACTTACAGAGCCCAGAGTTGTGGGATGGGAAACCTAAACTCCCCAGATGGACCACTGGGGTTGATGTTAAGCAGGGTCACTCCTTCTCCCCCCACCCCCCACCGCCCCAGCTGTCTGATCCATGAATTCTGCCTATTGGGGACATAGCACTACATAATGGTCTTTGATTAGGGTGCATTATTTGTTGTGAAGGATGGTACCCCATCCTCTCAGGGCCTCCATTGTGGCTTCAAATGGCCATTCCATTACCTTATTCAGCTAGCATGGTATGTTACAGGACCAATAGATATATGGTCATGTGTCCATTGCTGCACATACCTCTTTTATTGTTAGGAGGATTCTTTGGTCCAGTGGTATGGTATATAGGATCCTGTGTCAGTGGATCAAATATTTTATAGATCCTTAGACAGTGGTACTGGCTGAAAAATAAAGTAAGAAACAAACCAACCAACCTGTGGGCAGGAAAAGCAAACCCATACTCAGAATGTGTATCTAATCTAATCAAGATGAATCACTGTTCTTTCTAGGATGGAGGAAGTCAGTTTGCCATCAGTTGGCTGGTTGGTTTCTTTCAAGGTAAGGTGCCATGTTGGGAACTCAGTTTTGGTTTCTGTTGCTGGCGGGTTGGGCACTTGGTGGCATCAGTAGCTAGATTAGCCTTGGTGAGCAGGAGCCCATGCTCTTGGGCCCATGCATGGTCTCCACCTCTGCCACCGTGGTTACTCTAAATGCGCTCCAATCCCTGCCACTCCCCTAGGGGATGCTGGTTTAAAAAAAATTTAGAATCTTGGCTAGGTTGGTGGGGGGCAATTTCAGAAGCTTCCACTTGGCCTTTCGCACTGTAACAACTCATCCCATAGGCTAAGGAACTAACGTGGGGTTTCTGCCAACTACCAAGTATGTCTATTCTAACTATGCATTCAGGGAGGACCAGAGGACTCATTATCATATGTACTTGCTAGAAACCTAGTCTTCTTTGGTTATTAGGTTCTGGGTCTGAACATTGGCTGAGGTCCCGCAACAGACAGAGGACTGTGACTTTTTATTGAGGCAGCTTCCCTTAGCCTCCTCTTCATCCATCCTTGAGTTTTAAAAGGTGTACACAAAATTGGTGCAGCCACTATGGAAAACAGTATGCAAGTTCCTTAAAAAACTTAAAATTGAGCTACCATATGATTCAGCAATTCCACTCCTGGGCATATATCTGGAAAAGATGAAAACTCTAATTCAAAAGGACACAGGCACCCCAGTGTTCATAGCAGCACTATTTACAATAGCCAAGACTTGGAAGCAACCTAAGTGTCCATCAACAGATGAATGGATAAAGATGTGGTATATATATACAGTGGAATATTACTCATCCATATAAAAGAATGAAATAATGCCATTTGCAGCAACATGGATAGACCTAGAGAATACCATACTAAGTGAAGTAAGTCAGACAGAGAAAGACAGATATTATGTTTCACTTACTTGTGGAATCTAAAAAATAATACAAATGAAACTTATGGTTACCAAAGGGGAAAGAGCTGGAGGAGGGATAAATTAGGAGTACGTGATTAGCAGATATACACTATTATATGTAAAATAGATAAGTATTAAGGATTTACTTAATATAACACAGGGAATAATATTCAATATCTTATAATAACCTATAATGGAAAATAATATGAATAATCGGAATATAACTGAATCACTAACACATTATTGTAAATCAACTATACTTCAAAAAAAAAAAAAGGTATACTCAATGAACCATGGTTGGCTGCCCATCTCAGTTTCCTCTAAGTACACAGTGTTCCATTAGCTATCTCCATAGCTCTCTGTGGGTCATGTCTCCTTAGTTGCCACTCTAATCTCACCACTCTTAACAACATCACTTAATTTTGCTTCTGCTGGTTAAGTGCTGCCACCTGTTCTCTATTTTGTCAAGATCCTATCAGGCCTATTGCTATCAGGGAGCCTCGCTCTGTAACAGAATCTTCTACCAAAAGCCCTGGCCTACAGAGAATAGTGTAACAGTGATGCTGACGTCCCTTTCCTACTGCATTCCTTGTTGCTTGTGATAAATGGCAGATGGTAGTCAGTTGGTGGGATGTGCATAGTATATCCCCTCTAGCATGCCCACTTCTCAGTCTTTTGCTCCCATCTGCTGTTGCCTGCCATGACAGCTCTGGCCTTTCTATTCTGCCTGGTACAGACCGGTGCTTTCTCCAAGCTCCCTAGAGCCATTCTACCAACCTGTTAGCAGTGGGGTCCTTGCCATGATGTAAATACTGTAGTACAGGAATATTCTCTTATCAGCAAACTCGGCTTTGTCTGGCATTATGCTCTTCTCCTCCCTCCCCCATTCAGCCCCTAGGGACCTGATCCCATACATACTCTCCCAACTTCTGCAAGTGTATATAGGTTAGCTAAGTCCCTTAGCTCTTATGGGATATATAGTACATCTCCTCCTATGGCAGGTCCAGCATTTCCTCAATGGGGTTATTTTGTGACTTGACCTTAGTAATTGGTCTGGTGGACAGGATGCGAAGTACAGATCAATCCTGAGGAGGGAATGTATTACCTTGCTAGGTAGATCCTTCTTCATTTTCAAGCAAGAGGGAGGGTTGGGGCACTTCTACAAACTGCCCCCCCACCCATGTTCAGGGTGATGTGGGGCTTTAAAGTTTTTAAAGTGCATTGACCCAGATGCCCCATTTGAAGCGTCAGGATCCCACTTCTTTCCCACTGCAGCCCTGACTTTGGCACAGCAGACTTGCCAGAGCTGAGAATTCAACCTTTTGGGAGTTCTACTTACTCTTATAATTAAGTCCTGGGCCTGATCCTCAGCTTTTTCTGCCTCCTTCCCCTTCCCCACCTCATTTATATGCTGCTAAGGAGGCACTCAAGCTTTCATCCTTAGCCTTTAATTGGTGATTAATCACCCTCAGATTTGCATTGTCTTTTCCCAAAGCATAGATTTACTCCATCAATAGCTAGCCAATCCCATAGGTCTTCAATTGCTATTTTCCCCATATTTTCAGGATGCCTGAGAGATTGCATCTATCAATGCATTCTTGCCCCAGTATTACATTCCATTCACCCATCCCATCACAGCTGCTGAAAGTTTTAACATTTGTACCAGGGCCTATTGGGGCTTCACCTGGGGGCCCCACTGCTAACTGGCCAGCGGGTAATTCAGCTCCACTGGATCAGACCACACTCAGGGGACTAATTGGTTTAGTTCAGATTCTCTGGAAAACCAAGTCTGAGATGGAGATTTGCAAGCAAGACACTTATTAGGTAATACCCTTGGGCTCAGCACTGGGCAGGAGTGAAGGGGCAGGATTCAGCAGAAAAAGAAGTTGGACTAAGTGCAGTCACAGCTGAGGCCTCAGCTGATTCCTTGGGAGCTGAACCTTTAAGGGGCTCTGGAGTGGGAAGAGCCCTTCAGGGTGGTCCCACTCTGAGACCTGCATCTACTGGTCATTTGTGCAGACTCTCCTGGGCATGGTGTGACCTGGCTCCAGGTAGGTCTCATGCTGAGGGCAGTTCCTGGAAAGGGATTCCATTGAGAGCTGTTGGCCACTAATGCTCCCAGCAGCTGGGGAAATGGGCACCTCAATCTTAAGAAATTGCTTGCTCCTTGGCATGCTGGAGGTGGAGGGAGGGGACGGAAGGGAGGGAATGCTCCTGGAACTAGATGGTTGAAGAAAAAAATTGGCAGATTTTTGCCTGACCGAAAAACAGAAGATGAATGAAAAGAGATGCATTTAAAACTATACCAAACACTAGTACTTCCCCTAAACTGTGCTGTATTGGACAGTGCAGAAGGGGGGATGTTAGGACACGAATCTAATTCTATTCTACTCTGAAGCCCATGTCTTTCCACTAGACCAGAGCTAGTCAAACTGGTGCTCCATGGGCTAAATTCAGATAGCAGACATATTATATTTGGTTGCACAGTGTTTAAAAAAAAATGTGACTTAGCTGCCACTGTGTAAAAATTGGAAGAGTTAGTATGTAAGTTCAGATTTCAAGCTTCTCTTGAGTAACTGGAAGATCTAGCAGCAACGCTGTGTCAACGTTCCTGCATGGCAGGGATTGACTGGAATTGAGTGACAGCTGCTCCTTTAAATGAGGTAGGGTGTAGGGTGGGGGGTGGTCAGTGCTCTATAGTTCACCATAGTCTCTATGTATGACCTTCTTTGGCATTGTTGTTTAGAATTCCTGCTATACTATGCATGATATATATAATAGGCATCTGGTCACTTAATATTGGTTCAACGAAATTGAATGAATTTAATTGGAGAGGAAGTTGGAGTGAAGTCTAGACCTCCAAGTGTAATGAGTGGCTTGGCACTCAGGGCAGGTAACAGGACAGGTGCTGATTAGAATGAATTAATGACATGCTGACTGGAACCTGTGTAAAGCAAGATGAGAAGAGAGCAAAGGCCTGAAGTTTGGGTGTCTTACTGTAGAGTTAGAGAGGAGTGGGAATTGGGGGAACCAGAGAAGGAGAGGAAAGGGAAGCACAGAGGGACCTTGGCAGTGGATGTCACTGGAGGCAAGGGAGCCAAGAGTTTGGTCAGTTGCATCCAGTCTAGCAAAGATGAGAGGAATGGACAGGCAAAAAGCATGCCAACAGGAAAGTAATTAGGGACTTTCAGCAGAAGTATGAGAAAAGGAAAGATAGATTGTGGGTCAGGAAGTTTAGCACTGAAGTAGAGGCACTGGGATACTTTCTAGGCGTATGAATGAGAGCTTTTCCGGGGGTCCTAGTTGGGGAAGGCACAGATGTACATTCATTTAATATTCATTCTTTTCTTTAACATTGTCATTATCATTCTGACATCACCTAAAAGAAATTAGTCAGTATTCATGTTGCATCCTTAAAGAATGGACAAAAGAACCACCCAGACTCTGTCCTCCTTTTCTTTTGGAAATGAAATACTAATTAACTTAATATGTATTTTGGACAATCACCAGCCAGCAGAGATTGGAAACTTCTCTGTATATGTACTATTGGCTTTGTAGATTTTCTGTGGTAAAATTAAAATTCTGGTTTCGCTCTGCTTTGTCAGCCAGTTAGTATCCTGCTATGCGTCCTAACTGACTCTTAATTAGTGTGTGCTCAGAATGTGTAAACTCACTTTTTAACATTAGCCTAAGTAAAGTGTATTGAGGAAGATGAACTTAAAAATAACTCATTCCAAAGTTCCTGTCAGATGTAGATAGATCATCCATTGTTTTGGATGTAATCATCTTCCTGGAAAACTGTCATGACCCAATTTCACATGAAAATCATTTCAACTCTGGTATTGCGGGCACAGGGTACGCCTTTGTTTCCGGAGAGCCGAAATCTGTCTCTATTGTCCTTGGGGTCAAACCACCTGAGTTTGCATCCTGACTCTGCCATCTACCAACTCTGTGACTTCAGGCAAATCATGGAAACTCTTGTGATCAGTTAGATGAGGTTAATAATACCTACTGAAAAAGCATGTTGAACGATTTAAATGAGATGATGAATGTTTGAATTAATGTATGCGAAGCCCTTGAAGGGTTTTTGAGGATGGTGAAACTTCAATCTTTCTATTATCAACTGCGCAAAAGTTTTATTAACTTGGGTGCCTGTCAGTTCGGCAGAGGAAGTCTGGACTGGGATTCCGGAGTCTGAGTACTTTTACTGCCTATGAGTATAGCATTGGGATTTAAGAGAATGTTTAAAAAAAAAGATTCACCGAATCTTCCTCGGCCTTACTTTTTCCTGTTTGTCAGCAGGCTATAGTAGCTACGAAGGACCTGGAAACCTAAGGTTGTATGCCTTATTTTTTTGAGAGAGCTTCAGGCAGAGCCCAGCCTCCTCAGAAATCAGCGGCAGAGACCTGCGTGCAGGAAGAAATGCTAGCCCCAGGGCGCCCTAACTTCCAACCCGGGGAGCAATCCAAACCCGGAGGCCGGCGGGGGAGGGGGAGCCTGAGGTGGCGGTGGGATGCGAGCGGATACTCCCGGGTCAGCTCGGACTCTCGCCGACCGCAACCAGAGCCCGAGTCGAGGTGAGCCCGGCGGCGAGAAGGGACGCGCGCCTCCGGACCCAGAGGAGTTAGGTGACGTCACCTCCAGGAGGACTCGCTTTTTCATTAATGAAACCGGCCGGCGCGGACGCATGCGCGGCAGGCCCCCTTCCCTCTCGCTTCCCCCTCCCCTTTCCCAGCCGCGCTCTCAATCTCGAGCTCGCTCGCTCTCCCTCTCCCCGGGCCGTGGAAAGGATCCCACTTCCGGTGGGGTGTCATGGCGGCGTCTCGGACTGTGATGGCTGTGGGGAGACGGCGCTAGTGGGGAGAGCGACCAAGAGGCCCCCTCCCCTCCCCGGGTCCCCCTCCCCCGCCCCCTTTCCCCCTGCCTCCTCGCCAACGCCCCCTTCCCCTCTCCCCCTCCCGGCCGGGCGCTGGGCCTCCATCCCCACCCCCGTGGGAACGTTGGGAGCCTGCACTCCTCAGACCCTCTCCTCGCCTATTCCCTCACCTCAGCCCCCGCTCCCCGCCCTCTTCCCGGCCCTGGGCGCCGGCCGCCCGGTCCCTCCGCCGCCCCCCGGCCGCGGGGAGGACATGGCCGCGCACAGGCCGGTGGAATGGGTCCAGGCCGTGGTCAGCCGCTTCGACGAGCAGGTAACGGGCCCGTGGCGGGCGGGAGGTGGGAGCGGAGTGGGGGTGGGGACGGAGTGGGTGAGGGGAGGAAGGAGCGGCCGCCTCCCCCGCGGCTGCCTGGGGCTCTGGAGGAAAGGCCGGGGGGATAAGTGGGGGTGGCCTAGGGAGAAGGTGCGGGGAAGGAGGGGTCGGCTGGTGGCCCGGGCTCCCCTTCCCTCCTAAGTCGGGGGGTGGGGCCTTTCCCCTGACCACCCCTCCGATCCTCCATCCCCTTTATCCCAGCCCTTCCCCTTGCTAATAGGGATGAGTGACTTGGGGGCGCTTTCTTGGGCTCTCCATCTGGATTTAATCATCCCCCCTTACCGGTTTTTTTTTTCTTTTTTGGTACAGAAGTGGGTAACATTTAGGGGTTTCCCCCTACCTCAGTGGACCACCTAATTGGGGTGAATAACCGAAGGAACCCCGAGGCCCATCTTGTGTACCCCCAGTAGAACGATAACATCCCGCCCCTCCCCCAGTTTCTTCAGCTTCCTCTCTTGGAGGGGGAAGAGTAGAAGAAAGCAGGGAAAGCACAGGTTTTCTTACTTTCTGCTCCACCGTTTCAGCCTGCCCCGAGAGCTCCAAGTGCACACACACTGCACATCTTTTTGATGCCCAACAAGGGTGTTCCCCCCCGCCCCCCTATATCCTGATGAGACAAGACTGGCTTTTACATTGCCGTTTGCAGTGGAAACCATAGTTCTGGTTCCCTCCTGATTCTGAAATATTTTTCCTTTTTTCCCTTCCTTGGTAGTTGCCGTTTCTGCCTTTATTTTTGTCTGTGGTCTGAGAATGTGAATATTGCTTTCTGGAGTGGGAATCTTGGGGAGTAAGGGGAGAAGGGTGAAAGGAAAGTGGGAAACTGCATCTGAGCCACTGACAACAGAGAGCAGAGACAGCTGGGATGTGGTCCTGGAGCCGATAATTCTGCTAGTGTTCTGTTATTATTAACTCTCATCTTTTGGTTGACAAGAGAACTTTCATTGAGAATATTTGAGATGGGAAAAAGAAAGTTTCATAGCTTGGGGAGGTGCCTTTTTATTCTCTGAGCTTCACACTCTAAATCCTGGCACTGATCAGAATGAAAGCACCCATAGCCTTTTGGCAGTAGGATTTAGTGTAACTTTGTGTTGCTGTATGTAGTTGGGGCTGGTTTAAAGGGATGCTTTCTGCAGCTGCAGTTATATCACGGGCTTCCTGTGATGAGGGAATCTATTTTGTTTACTGGATATGATCATAAAACTGATTTTGGGAGCAGAATGGAGGGGAGAGGAGGGCTCCACTTTTATTTGATCCCTAAACATTGTTTTGCAGGACTCAGTGTTTCTGACCTACCTGAAAGGTTTTTGAGAATAGGCAGAGGCATTGAGAAGAAATTTGAGAGGAAACTGCTTAGATAAAATAGAATTATGAGGCTGTCGGAGACTTGAAGGAGTTCTTTTCATCCATTCTTCTGCTTCCAGACCAAAAAGTATCTAAAACATTGTACTACTGATCTGTTTGAGGAAGTAAAATGTTCCTGTGTATACTGGATTGTATTATTGATAAAGTCTTAGATTTAAAACTTGATAGAAAAGATTTTCTTTGCATAATTTTAAAAAGAAGGACTTAAAATGCATGCCAAAGAACTCCAATGCTGAACTGTGTGGGCAGTATAATCTGGATGCAGGAATTTGAAGGATTCACACTACAATTATTGTTATCAATTTTTTTAATTAAAAATTTTTTCCAGCTAATCTTTAAACTTTATTTCTTCACTTCATACCTGTTGATTTCTAGGCTTGCCTGCCACATATGAAAAATATAGTTTTCTAAATTTTAAAAGACAAGTGAATTTGATTATATACCCAGTAATGCAAGTAAATGTTTCCTTCTTTTTGTCCCCAGTGTTAAAAGACTTTAGGCTTTGTTGTTTGTTTTTGTTATGAATATTGTGGAATCAAACTCACCACCATCTACTAAAAATTAAGGACGTAAGAGTTTTAAACAGAAGCATTTAAAAAATAAATTCCTTCTGTTGTAATTAAGAGAAAGATCTATAGGACAAATTATTCCTCACAGCTTTCTCTTGCAGGGTTAAAGTCCACTGACTTTGAGATGCAAAAGTATAAAGGTTTTGGTGTTTATTGTATATAGCTACCTTATTGTTAATTTATTATATAAGTAATATATGTTTAATTCAAATTAGAGCTCACCATGAGTTTGGAAAGTGAGAAAACTGAGGCACAGAGAGGTTAAATGACTTTCCAAGGCCACCTAATAATAACCTTAGTATGAGAAGCATTGAATGCTGAAGGATCAGGAGTACTTTTTGTGATGAGTATCCCATAGGATTTGTTTTAGTAATCCATTAAGTATAGTTAGAAGAGTTCACATTTTTATTGAAGGGAGAAAAAAAAGCCTTGCATGTAGTGAGAGATATTAGAGCCTTAAGAGCCTTAATCATTGCGACTATTTCTAACAGTTTTAAATTTTGGATATATTGTCTGTACTTTGTTTCACTGGGTCCAGAGGGAGTCAAGCTGCTTCTTTTTGTTACAGCTAAGACATGTGTTGAGCCAGAGAACATGTGCATGTCTAAAGATGGCAACTCTGTTTACGATTGAATTGATGTTTTGGTTGGACTTCTAATATTTGTGGTGATTAAAGCAGAAATGCATTACTAGCCACAGCTGATTATGTATTATACTCTGGTATTGCTCAGCAACTTGGTGCAGCAGACCCAGTTCAAAAAGTAGTAGCGTTCCATCTTAACATTTTGAGCTCAAGCCCTTGTTTCTAAGTGGATAAAATAAAATTCCTCTAACCTGCTAGTAGTATTGTACTTGAAACTAATGTTTATGGCCTAAGTTGAATAATTCTTAACAATTAAAAAAAAATTGCTTCCTTGATTAGGGAAATGGCAGTTGCAAAGGTAGACAGTCAGAAAGCTGATAAATCTTCTGCTGCTCCTTTAACCTGCCTTTGTGGTGCTGAATTGTAAGTTTCTAAATTGAAATTGGCAAATTTTAGGTGTGTAGCTTTAATTTGTGGCTCATTAGCCAGGTTACTTAAATTAGAATCCTCTTACATGCCCCACCTAGTTCTGTATTCCCCACCAGTCTCTGTAGGACTTTGTTCCTGAAAGGGAGTATAGGAAAACTGGTTATTTGAAGGTTTTTGTTTTGTTTCAAGAAATTGAGAAAAGATATCCTCACATGATTTGTTGTAAATATATTCATTTAAGCACTTTTTTCCATATCTGGTCAAGTAAAAATGGTATGTAAAAAGCCAAAAAATGACATTTTAAAGAACATATTAGAGAATAAAATCTGATTTTTGATTTTTAATAACATTGATTATTGTAAATTGAATGCTAATCAAAATGTCCTTTGAATATGTGGTGTAAAACTCACATTATGAAATTATTGGCAAGTGTCTTTGAAGTTACAACCCACATGTTAATTAGCCAGATAAATAGATTGTAAATCCTTTGGATTAAGGAAAAAATATCTCCTTAGCCTTGTTCTTAAAACTTGGTCTGCCATCTTTGTAAGGCCTTATAAATAGTTGAAAATGAATATTCTTTTACCAAGGGTATACTATGGTGATTGAGAAAAATACTTATTCTTCATTATGGGACTCATCTTTTAAAAATTTTTTTCTAAGTGGTCCTCAGTTAGTTCTCTGTGCTCCCTCACTTTTTCACCTTACCTAGCATCTAGTTTAGTCTTTCATTATGTGAGCTCCTTCCTTTTTGCTTTCAAACTTACTAAGATTTCTTTTTCCTTAAACATTTACTTGGTCCTGTATAGATCATTCTTTTTCTTCCTTTTGTTGCCAGGTAATCTGCTGCCTCTACTGTTATTCACCCATTTCCTTTATAACTCTGAAAACAATCTTCTGCTTCTACTTTCCTTCTGCATTGCTGCTTTCTTGAAAGTTATTCCTTCTAGCAAAATAGTGGGTTTTGCTCAACTGTAATGCCACCGTGATATGCCATTGCCCCTGGAAACCAGTCTCTTCTAATTCCCAAGACATAGTACTGTCTTGTGTGTGCACTTGCAGATCATTGTATGTTGATGTTCTCATCAGTTCATGGACAGATATGCTTTCTCTGTCATACTAAGCTCCCCATCATTGAATTGGGGTTCATAAATGAGGGTCTGGTTTTTGTTCTGCTAGTTACAGTCTTTGTCCTTATGCTTGCCCTTAGATCCCTATGGGTCCTAGATTTCCTCGTCTGTTGGAATTGACTAGAAAATCAGTAGGGTTCTCTTTCTAGTTTAAATACTGGATTATTTAAATATTTTAACAGCATCTCCCTGTGCCACAGTCTATTAGGAGTTGACCCCACTTAGTTTACCTATCATTTTCTCATTATGCCTCAGCCTGCACCTGTGTTCCAGGCAGGCTGGCTCAGTGTCTTTTGTATGTGTCAAGCTTATTCCTGCTTCTCAGTAAATCTTTTGTTTACACCATCCCCTGCCTAAATGCCTTAATTCCTTCTTTATGTTTTTCTAATTCCTGTCCACACTTAAATGTGCAACTCAAGCTTCGTTTTTTCCTATGACTTTACGCTAAACTCACTGCGACCTCACTTTTTGGTGTGCTTGTCACCTGGGGTTCTACAGAACAACCCCGTAGGATTTCTCCCTTCAGAAGAGTTGGTTGAGCATAGCTTAGCATTGGTTTTTTTTTTTCCTTATTTTTTTTTATAAAATAGAGCGTAAACTTTCTGAAAAACAAGAAGCCTCTTAGAATTTAGTCACCCCAGTGCCCAGCACAGTTATAAGCACACAGTGCATCACTGATAGAATGTTTTTCATTTGATTCCTGGTTGAAAGATAGACTGGCTTAGAGGAGTGGTAATTTTGGCTTTGTTTTAAACATAAATAATTGAACTTTAATTTAGTGCTTATAATAGCCTAGGTCTTATAAGTTAAGTGTTATTTTTAATAGGAATAATTTTTTAAGAAGAGACTTTTAAGGAGGAACTTGTATGTATTTATATTTCCTCCAACAGAACTAACATTTTTGAATCAAGTTTCAGATCCGATTAACTACCTTTGTGATCTTGAATTTGTCACTTAGTTTTATTGGTACTTTTTTGCAGTGGTCTGATAGGATAATGAATGTGAAACACTTTGAAAAGTCTAAAATTATTCAAATGTAAAGTTTATACATTTTTATAAACTTTTTTTTTTACAAATTTATAAAATTTTTAATTTACAGATTTATAAATTTTCTTTGTAGCTTACTGATTATTGTATTTTCACTAAGAGAGATTGATTAGTCTCTGGATATTCCCCTGTGTGTATCTTGGCCAATATATACCTTAGTTTAGCATTCAGTGACAAATACTTATGGTACTAAGAGTGTCCTTATGTAACATATCTTGAATGTCTGTAATTGATCTGTTTTCTTGCTTTATCATCTAATTTGTAGCATACATGTTATGCGGCTTTTCAAGTTTGGGAAGTGTAATAGAAAAGTGTCATAACGTATTGTGTGAACTGGGCCAATGATGTTGTTACATTTGATTTTAAATATTGCTACACTTCTTTTTATTTGACTTTTTTGGTCAATAGGAAATTAGAATCTTAAATCTGCTGACTTTTTTTTTTTTTTTTTTTTGGATATATTTAGCATGGAGAATTTTGTCCTTAAAGGAAAGGTTAGAGATATAATACAGTGGTTAGCATATCTTATTTTTGCATTGTTGTTCTTTAAATTACTCAGATGGCTGTGGGGCATTTTTGTTTTATTTTCAAATTTGGTGTTATGGGATTCCATATAGACTGTTGTTGCATTATAGCAACATGCTTTTAAGGGTAAGCAGTGTATTAATTAAAAACGTGTGTTTTGCACATATGTTCCCTTGGCTTCAATCTATTCTTCATTGGGGGTTTTGTGTGTGTCTGTGTGTATGTGAGAGAAGGGACAGGAGTTATAGGAAGCTTATTTTTTTAAAGGAAGGTTAAGGAGGAGAATGTTCTATAGAAGTAGTAGAAGAGGGAGGTTTGTGGTCAGCTTAAACTGTTAAAAGGCTTAGAATCAATACTGAAGTAGAGTATGGGCATCTTAAGCTCTTTTGCTGAGAATTGACTTGTATTTATAAAAAGCATTGGCTTATTTCGTCTGACATCTTTTATAATACCTCATTTTCTTGAGAGTGGAGAAGGAAACATGAGACGAAGTTTATTTTGACCTTGAAGAATAGAAAAGTTAAGGTGTTTTCTTCGTGGTGACTGAATTAAGTTTAAGGTTTCAGTAATTTGTAAATTTTTGTATCATACTATGTGATACAGCCTTCAGTACACAGAGCACTCTCAGGGTTTTGCTGAAGAAAATTTTAACATTGTAGAATATAAATAACTGGCATTGATAGTGCCTCCGGTAAACTCTCTTCAGGTGCCTGCCATAGACGGCACATTTGACCACTTCAAACGTTATATGCTCTTGATATATAGTTATATTCTTTGGCTCTCTGAGAGTGGCTTTTGAGCCATTGACTATATCATCAAAAGGGCTTCTGTTAAGAAAGCCCCAAGCTAATAAGGAATCCCATCCTATTACAATGAAGAATTGGAATTATCCTCTAAACTTTACATGTTTTTGCTATAAATGGTACTAATTACTTTGCAGTAGCAATAACTTGAGGTGCAAATTTCCAGATCGCATATTTTCTTTAAAGCACAGCCTGGCAATCTTTTGGTTTGGCTTAGGGTTGCTACTACAGTCTACAAGCTGTTGCCTGCCCCTATTCATAGTTTATACTTTTGAGTGTCTTATCCTGTTGAATTATAGAGAACTTACTTAACTTTTTCTGATGAAATCCTTACCCCCTCCATTTCATATAGCCCAAGCAGGGGAGAAGAGACACAAAGTTGATTTAGTAAATACCAAGACTTTTAGACATTTATTTTAAAGGAATTTTATTTAACTTATTTTTAATCATAGTTTTATATCCAGATAATGGCCTTGTGGGTAATTACAGCTCATAACAATATCAAGTGACCTCTTTCTGTTTAATTGTTGACATTTTTTTTGTATAGTGCTCATAGTAATTTTAGCATGAGAAAACCATTCTTACTGCCTCAAATTTGTGATGGCAGTATACTATATGTAAGAGAAGGAGCTTTTTACTGTGTGGTTTTCAGTGTGGCCTTGGGCAAGTCACTTAACCTCTCTGAACTTTAGTTTTCTGTTTTGATTTATAAAATGGGGATAATACCTGCCTTACTCACATCATGGGCTTGTATCGTGTCTTAGGTGTGAATCTTTTATATGAAGGAAGCTGTAAATAATCATAGAAATGTATTACCATGATTATTATCCTATGCAGTATTTTTTTCTATCTCCTCTTTATTTTTTCTTTCTCTCTCAAACTATAGTTTGGTGATGATTATTATTTCTACTCTGCATAAACAAAACAAAACAAAAACCTAGGGAGGCAGAACAACTTGTTCACAATCATATGACATGTAATTAATTGAGTTTCAACTAGAGTGTGGCTGTCTTAATCCTTAGAACAGTAACTTTTTAATAAATAGAGCTTTACAAAAAAGTCTAAATTTTATGAACAGATAGCACACATATGTATAGTTAGGAAAGTATTATTGCTTCTTCACTCAGAAATGACATGTTACATTTTGCCTTTTATGTTCACATAAGATAATATCTGGAAATCTTTTTTGGTTGGTCATGTGTTAGAAATAGACATAAGTTTTAAACATTATATTCTTGATATCATTATATATCATTCTTCTTTTCACTTGATCAAAACTTCTCTAGCTGTTAGTGGAAGTTGTAACATTGTTCCCCTTTTATTTAGTTCTATTACAGTTTATAACTCACTACAGATTTTTAGGTGAGGAGGGTTGAATTCTGAAGGTGAGAGAGTAGAATTTGTGAGAATACCAACAGGAATATACAATTATAAATATGAGATTATGTTTTTTGATCATTCTTTTATCTGGCATTTCACAGTCAAGTTTTGTAAAGTTGGTTTTCAAACATTCCATTTTGGATTTGATTAAATTTGAGGCAACCTTTTAAACTTTGGTAGTATTTGAGTATCTTGTTCTGTTGGATTTCTGGGTCTTTGTCTTTTTTGTCTCTGTGCCTGCCTGCCTGCCTGCCTGCCTGCCTGCCTGCCTGCCTTCCTTCCTTCCTTCCTTCCTTCCTTCCTTCCTTCCTTCCTTCCCCTACTTTTTTAGGCTACCCCTCCTCCCACAACTTTCAAATCATTCATCTTGTCTGTTGGAGTATCTTTCCAAATCTCCTGTCTTTACTAGTGCCTTTCACTTCTGTCTCACCTGGGGGCTGCGAAAATGTTTTGCCTTCATGCTCTACGCAAGTCTTCTTCCTTTTGGGTAATGGACTAAGTTGGGGGTGGGTTGGGGAAGAAGCATTTGTATTTCCTTTTTTTTTTTTCTTTCAGTTTTTGGCCTCTGATAACTTGAGTTTGCAGTAGGGAATGGGAGAGACAGAAGGTTTTGTTTTCATCAAATGTTGGCAGCAAAGATCAGTGGAGACCTGTGCTCTGGTTTCTGCCCTGATGGGAACTACCTTTTGCTATGTTATGTAAATCTCAATTCTGAGCTCTTTCATTATCTGAAGAACAGGAAAAATGTAATCTGACAGTCCAAAACTTTTATAATTCTTAAAATGAATTGATTTTTGTTTCATTTTTTTTTTTTTGGCGCCAGTCCTCTGACTGAGAAAAATAATTCCAGTCACTAATTGATTAGTCACAGATCCTTAGTTAGAAGGAATCTGAGATTGTTTAAATTTACTTCTGCAATCGCCCTAAAAGATGATTGTTCAACCTCTGCTTGGACATTTATTTTAAGAAAATGCAGTGGTAATCATGTTCATGGTAAAAATACAGAAATGCAACAGGATCATAAAAAATAGATAAAAGTCGTTTATAATACCACAACTCAGGAGAACCACAGTTAGAATTATGAAATCAGACTGCTTGGGTTTGAATTCTTGGACTTGGCCTCTGCCACTACTTTCTAGTCCTTGGCTGCATTACTTCTTCAAGCTTTAGTTTCTTCATTTGTAAAAAGGGGTCAGTAATAGTATTTACTTCACAGAGGTAGTTGTGAGATTTAAATTAGGAAATACACATAAAGCACATGGCATAGTTTCTGGCACATAGAAGGACCTCAGTAAATGTTAGCTACTCTTATTGATTGAATGAGATACACTGTTTTTATAATCTGCTGTTTAAACATAACAGTATGATATGAGCATTTGCCCATATGATTACATTTTCTATCACATTGTTTAAAAAATGTAAGGTATTATATGTAACTTACTTTTTAATATTTAACAAATAAATTTTGAATTTTCTACACTGAATATATTTTTTATAACCCCCAAAACAATCAGTAACAAAGCAAGTAAATGTTACTTTATAAAATGTAACCAGAATGTATTAATGTAAAAATTATAATCTCAATTTCTGGCAGGGTAAGGTTAACAGAGTAGGAAGGAAGTGACTAAAATATGGTAATTAAAGTACAAGAGCTTGTTACAGTGCCTTCAGCTGTCCAGATAAGAGGGGATCATGACCTGCCCAAAAGAGAAGTCTCCTTGACAGGTCCTATTGATTTTAGAGTTTTTAAAGATGGTTGTATGATTGTACCACACAAAATTTAACCAGTTCCTCTAAAGACAATAGGTTAAATCCTTTTTTCCCTTGTCTGTTATAAATAGTACTATGATATGCAATTTTATTTTGCCCTTTGGGTGACCAGGGATATTGCATCTCAAGGTAAACATTCTATTAGTAGAATTGTCATTGTTAGAAACTCTCCCTTAATTTAAGCCCCATCTGTCTTACTTGATCAGTAAACATTTAGGTGCCTACTATTTGTGATAGTGCTGAGCATTGTGATAAATGCTGGAGAAATAAAACAAGACATGGCTCTTTGTCTCAAGGAACCTAAAATCTGGTAAGGGAGAATGATGATAAGAAAATTATGGTGCATATTATGATGGATGCATAGACTACAATGGGAGTATTTGAGAGGAGCACTTAATTTAGCCTGGACAGTCGGGGAGAGCTTGACAGAAAAAGTGAAGTCTGAGCTGAGTTGTGAATCTTGTAGGATCTTGTATGCTATACTAAAATGTTTAAACTCTCTTTTGAAGACTTTGTGAAAATATAATTTCACCTAATGGTTTATGCTTTAGTGGGAGAAGTTGAAGAATATAATAAAGGGAAATGATGGAATGAAGTACCATAGAAGAAGGGAAGGATCTAAATTCAGGTGGTGGAATTAGATAGAGACTAAGATGGTAGAGAAGGAAAGAATGGGTTTGATGTGTAATAGCTGTTGGAGTAAACGAGAGAGTGCAGTTTAAGGACATTTAGCAGTACTGGGCAGTGTTTAAGGACTCAGCTGAATTTGGAGACAATATCTTTGTTATGGCCATAGTCACTAAAATTGAGGATATCCAAAAATGTTGAGGACTAGCTGTTGGATAGGTGCTCCTCCTTGATGTTGAAATCATCTAGATTAGGGTTGCCAGATATAGCAAATAGAAATATAGGATGCCTAGTTAAATGTGAATTTCAGATAAACAATGAATAGGTGTTTAGTATCAGTATTTCCCCATTACTGCATAGGATATACTTATACTAAAAATACTACTCATGTTTATCTGAAATTCAAATTTAACTGGGGATACTGTATTATTAGGCAACACTAACCTAGATGATACCCAGATGGTGGATGTGAGGTAGAGGAGAAACTGAGCTAGGAGCCAGATTTTTTTGATGATGGGAGAAAATATTGAGAAAATTGGGAGGTGACTGTGACGAGGTTTCTTGGTGAGTAGCGCATGAGTCATGAACCTCAGGAAGAGTGGAAAGAGTAGAAAAGTTTGGAATTTGGCCTCCTTGAGTCTTCTATTCATTGTTCCTAATTCTGTTCTCTGTAACTCTTTAGAAGGTCTTTTTACTTTAAAATTATTTGAAGGCAATTCTTAAGTACTCCTCAGGTTTCTTACTCCTCACCCCCCAGGAAATATATTATTCATTCAATCATTTCTTACAGGATGTATTTTGAAGAAATTTTGCTATCCTGGTTTACCCTCTTGGTGTGGTGGTGGTCCAATTTTCAGGCATACCATTTTTCATCCTTTCAGTATTTTTGTATATGAGGGTGTTATGTGAGACTTTAAAAAATGGCTTAAAAAATACTGAACTTCAGGTATTCTATAGTTTTGGTATTCATCTGATTACCAATAGTTTACCTATCAAAGAATGTTAATTGCCATGTGTTTTTTTCCTGAAGTTTTATTATGAAAAATTTTAAACATATGCAAAATAGATGATTATAAATGAACCCTCATGTACACATTACCTAGTTTCTTCTTAGTTTTATTTCATCCATACTCCTACCCATTTCCTGCTCAGCACCTCTTCATTATTTTGAAGCAGTCCCAGTTATATTATTTCTGCATGACTTATTCTTAACTCATACCGACTTCAAGAGCTGTGCGATGTAAAAACAGTACTCACTTGGGAGTCAGAAGACTTAAACGAGCTTGAGTCCTAATTATCTTCTGAGGAATGAGTTAACCTGGGCAAGTCAATATGTCTGAGCCCTAGATTCCTAATATTTTGAAGAGTGTGTGTGTGTGGGTTGGGGAGGAGACATAATGCTACCTGCCCTTTTTCACGGGTTCTGCAAATCAAAGATAGGAGGTAACATATGTGAAGGAAGTTTGTAAACTTGCTTTACACAGGTAAGATTTTATTATTGTTAGTAAATGCTGCTTCCTTCTATAAGTGCATAAAAGTCATCTGTGTAATAGTCTTAGAATTATCTGGATATTGACATTAAATTAAGTCCATAGTTCTGATACGACCTTTTCACCTTTACCCACTCCTGCATTTTGGGGCAACATTTATCATTTCGAGTCTGGTGCATTTCTGTATTTTGTGAATTCTCAAAGTAAACTGACAGCATTTCCCTTGTTGCATTTAAAAATTTTCATCTGTACCCTTGGATTGCTTCAGGTAGACTTGAATTCAGATAAAACAGGTGGGTGGGGTCTTTATGCTTTATCTAAGTGTTCTAATGGATCTCATCAGTGTACTTTTTCAAGGTTGAAGATCATTTTGTTTTCTGCTGGAACAATTAGAAGTGATACTGAATAGTTCTGCTTTCACTCTCCTATTGGTATTATACCATGTATTGGTTCCTGGCCATCCTTCCTCCTCTTCTTGAACTTAATATATTTTTTGAAGCCTTTAAATATTTATTTTAACATTTTAAAAGTTTTTAGTGATTCTGAACTTTTAATTGTTTTTATATTCATGTATCAGTTTGTCTTTTGTACGTAGTGTTCTTTCATAAGTGTCCTTAGCAGTACTGAGCTGGGGTAGGGGGAGGTGGGAGAGAGGAGGAACAATCAGTGCAGGCACATTAGTTTCTTTAGAAATGTCAACTTTACCCCGTCACTTAAGACTCTTGTTAAATGTACAGATTTCCTGGCCCCACTGAACATCTGTAAGTTCTAGAGATATGGACAATGAGTTGTAGTTTAAAAAAATCTCCCCAGGTCATTTTGATGTAAAGCTTGTTTGTGAATCATTGTATATGCAAGGAGAACTCAGCTTCTGGGTATTATTTAGTAGGTCATAGGACAGTTATCTATACCACTGCAACAAGTAGAAAAAAACTGAACTTTTAAAATCGTATTTTAAGAAATATTGGAGGCCTGTGGAAGTAAAAATGACTAGATAAATTAAAATTCCAGATACAGAAGAGCCCTTTGTAGGTGAGAAGGGGCTTGCTGACATTTACTGATTCTGGACACAGACTGAAGAAAAGAATGAACCACAGGTGAATTGAGTCTCACTGAAACTGTAGCATAGCCCTGGCACAGTTCAATTCCTGAATGGACTGAAGTGAGCATCCTCTCTTATCCCTTTTCCCTAATAGAGTAAATTGAGAATGCTCACTGGGAAGAAATATTCCCGGGTTTCTGAGGCTCTTTCATTTGCAATATCAAGCATACAATGAAAAATTTCTAAAAATTTAAAAAGGTGGAAAACTGTGATCCATAATCAAGAAGAAAAATAAATGACAGAAATAGACCCACAGGTAATTGAAATGATCAGACAAGGACTTTAAAATAACTATAATATGTTAAAGAAAATATAGGAAAAGGAGGACAAAATGAATGAAAAGGTAGAGAATTTCTCTTGAGAACTGGAATCCATAGAAAGGAATTAAATGGATTTCCTAGGAATCAAAAACACAACGTCAGCTGCTTCAGGCCTGTCATTTATGTGTTAATTTAAAAACTTTGGTGCCGGACTCTGGGACCTCACTCTACTCTTTGCCCTACTCTTCATTTCTCTAAAAAAAGAGAGAGAGAGAGAGAGAGAAAACAGGTCAATTAAATATATACAATATAAGTTCCATGAGAGCAGGGACTGTGTCTTTTCACTGATGGATTCCCAGGGCTTAGTACAGTGCTTGAAACATCAAAAACACACAACAAGAAGCCCATAGTATCTGAAATTAATTATTCATTGGGTGGGTTTGATAGCAGACTATACAAAACAAAAGACAAGAGTAAAGAACTTGTATACAAGTCAATAGGAAATACCCAGTTTGAAGCACAGGAAGGAAAATCAGTGGAAAAAGTGGAATAGAATTGAAGAGATATATGAAACTAGTAAAGAGTTGTATAATGTGTACACTCGGGCATATCTTAACTGAACTGTTGAAAACTAGAGACAAAAGAAAAACTCTTAAAAGCAGCTAGATGGAAAAAAAAATAAGACATGTTACTTTCAAAGAAACTAATGTAACTGACAGCTGAACTTTGAACACAACAATGGAAACTGGGAAATGATGGAAAGACAGTTTTTAAGTGTTGAATGAAAAAAACCACCAAGTTAGAATTCTATCTTCAGCAGAGATATCCTTCAGAAATGAAGATGAAATGAAAACATTTTTAGACAAACAAAAGCAGAGAGAATTAATCACCAGCTGACTTGTTCTGTAAGACTTACTAAAGGAAGTTCTTTAGGCAGAAGGGAAATACCTCAAGAGGAAGGATAAAGCTACAGAAGATAATGAAGAGCACTCAATTGGGTGTAAAATTAGTAAATATACACCCAATATGAATAAAAATAGAAAAATACTGCCTCTTTTCCCCCCTGTTCTTGGTAACTTTTTAGGAGCTTTATTTTAGGAATTTTATTTTTTATTATTGTAGACTAATAGAAATTCTATGGCTTTATTAAGGTAAACTTGCTATACAATAAATAAGTGCCATATATTTAAAATGTACAATTTGATGGCTTCTGCTATACGTATAAGCCTATGATAACATCACCAAAATCAAGATAGTGAATGTATATATTACCTGCAAAAGTTTCCTTCAACCTCCATAATCCATTTGCTATCTCTGTCCCATTTCAGGGCAACTACTCAGCTGTTTTGCTCAATGGATATGTCAAAAAACGTGTATTCATTCACCTGTTGGTGAATATTTCAGTTGCTCCAGTTTTCAGCTGTTACAAATAAAGCTGTCTTGAAGATTCATGTACATGATTTTGTGTGGATGTATACATTCATTTCTCTTGAGTAAATACAAAGAATGGCTAGGTCATATGGTGGGTGTATGTTTAACTTTTTAAGATGTTGCCAATCATTGTTTTCCAAACTGATTATAAAGTTTTATTGCAGTATATGAGAGTTCCAGTTGTTCTACATCCTTTCCAACACTTATTTTCTTTTTAAAAAATTTTAATTGTAACCATCCAGTGGGTGTGAAGTAGTATATCATTATGGTTTTGATTTGCATTTCCCTAATGACTAATGAGCATCTTTTCATGCATTTATTTACCATCTAAATATTTTCTTTGATGAAGTGTATATTTGAATCTTTTGCCCATTTATAAAAAATTAAGTTTTTTATTATTGAGTTTTGAAAATTTGTAATATATGCTGAATACAAGTCCTTTATGAGATATGTGATTTGCAAATATTTTCTTCCAGTTTCTGGCTTTTTTCTTCTCAAAATCTTGAAAGCAGATGTTCTTAATTTTGCTGAAGTCCAAATTATCAGTTTTTCTAAAAATAAAAGATTTGTTATTGATGATGTATCTAGGAAACCTTTTCTAATGTAAGGTCACAAAGATCTTTCTCCTATGTTTTCTTCTAGAAATCTTATTATTTTAGCTTTTACACTTAGGTCTATGACTCGTTTTTAGTTAATTTTTGTACTTAGTGTGATTTTGTATGCCTGTTGGCTTGCCAATCCACAGTCTTGATTACTGTAGCTTTATTATAAAATTTGAAATCAAGTATTGTAACTCCTCCAACTTTGTTCTTCTTTCTCAGGATTATTTTAGTTAGTGTAGATACTTTGCATGTTCATCTACAGTTTAGGATCAGTTTGCCCATTTCTATAAAGCATATTTTGTTAGGGGTTGTGTTGAATCTGTAGATCAGTTTTGGGAAGATGGTCGTTTTAACAGGTATTAATTTTTAATTTTAATTTCTAATTGTTGCTAATTTATAGAAATACATGTATTTTTGCTTATTGATCTTACTTTTGTTTATTGAGGCCATAGTTGTTTTTCTTTTTTAAAGAAGAGTTTTGATTGTATCTCACAAAAGCCAGCTTAACATATTTGACAATCTCTGCTTGATGTCTAGAAATTGTAATAAATGTAAGGGGTGTTTCTGTTATTAGATTGCAATGAAAAATTTAGCTAGGGTGATGCTGACAAGAACAAGAAGCAAAGAGGAAAAATCAAGTCCTTTGTCCCTCTTCTAGGTCTTACAGGATTTCTTTAGGGTCCCCTTGGCAGAGCCTTAACGAGGAGCAAGCTGGCAAAGGAGACATGCAGTTTGCATAGTAGCCTGGTTATCAGAAAGCAAAGTACAGAAGAATAGGTGTAAAGATGAAAGGAGGCAACTTAGCAATTGGCACAGTCCAACCCTTTGACTACCCACAGCCATATATGCCTTTATACAGGTATTTGATCTTGTGTACAGAAGAAACTCTATGCTTTTGCCTAAGAAGATGGAAATCTTCTTTATAAAAAGGAAAATGTTCTTACTCTGTTCACCAAATGGGAAGCAAAGTCCCAGTATTCGTTTTATCCATCTCTGGATGACATTCACACTATCCATTTTAAGGCTATGTTACTTATATCTGAAATTCATAGTCTCATCTAAATATCCTGCTACCTAAAGACTAAATTGTAGTTAACCTTTACTAATAAAATTTGTAACATATTGAGAGAGAAGAAATTTGTTTATACATCCATGCCAAATCTTCTATAGTAAGCAAAGATGAAAATATATATATATATAAAACTGCTGTAGATTTTACTTTTGTTAACTAGTTGAGAGAGTGTGAATTCACCTTTAATTACTACTTTCTTCTGCTGCTCATTCTGTGTTTACTTTGTCCTCATTCAGGACCTCAGCTGGTGGCATAACCCAAACCTTCATTAGTGAAGAATGTGTATTCTCAATGGTCTTGCTTTGTGTGTGTGTGTGTGTGTGTGTGTATTTTCCATTACCTTTTACTATTACACACATATAAGTGATATTTTAGGGAATCTTCAGGGTTCCAGAGTCCTCCCTGTCCTTATTTGTAGTAGCCCTGTATCTCCTAGGTAACTCAGATGAATTACAAATGAATGACCCTCTTCTTTGCCTCTTCATGATGATTCCAAGTTTATTTTGATCTGTATCTTTCTTTTTTTGTGAATGAAATTCCCCTTCATTTAGCCTGATAGAAATAAATGACCACTAGTACATGACTAAATAGCTCAGGCTTCTGGCTTGAACTAAGTTAGCTGGACACAGTGGCACGTTCTTGAACTCTGTTACTTGAAAAAGCCTCTTCCTTCCCTGGAATGAGTAGGATGGTTTTAAATGTCATGTTACATTTAATCTTTGTCATTCAAAGATTCTCTTCTCAGCCTCAGGAAAGAGGTAAAGCCTGGAATGAAATCTTCACTGAATATTCTTCTGAAATTTTAAATTTATTTAAAATTTAGAATTTGTGAATTATGTGAGAATATTTTATTTTGTTCTGTAAAATTTGAATCCCAGAGGTAAAATCATAAACATTTAGCTGTGCCTATTTGGACTCTCTTCATTTTTAATATCATTCATTATTTCTTCACATAACTGGAAAATGGGATGATTCAGAAATGTGGTTGATGACTTTTTAAAAAATTGTACTAGGAAAATAATTTTCACAATTGAATGTAATTTAAATATTAGTTATAAAATGGTGACCCAGAGTTAGATTGTTTTGGTAGGTAAACACTACATTGGAGTCCTGGGGCTGCCACTGCTGCATACGTACCTTTAGAATTTTGAATAATTTAAAACTTACAGAAAAGTTGCAGCAGTAGTATAAAAAGTCCCTTATATTCTTTACCCAGATTTACTAGCTGTTTATATTTTAGTGTCTTTGTTTTTTGTTTTATTATTTATTCTCTTTCTCTCTGTCCATATGTATTTGTGCATGTGTGTATGTGTATGTATATAAGAATAAGGAAGGACCTCTCTTTAACTACAGTGCAGTTATTGAAGTCAAGAAATTTAACGTTGATAACAATACTGTTCTCTTTAATAATGGTCCATACCAAAGTTTGTCAGTAGCAATTTCCCAAATAATTCACATACTTAAAAAAACCTGTTTTGACCAATTTCCTGCATTTTGTTTTAATAGTGAGTTCTGAAGTGGTATTTTTTTCTTCTTTCATATTTGGGTTTCAGATGTGAGAATTAATATTCAATACTGTAAACTATAAATTGCACACCATGTTTCTTATTATTAGGTATTTGTAACCTAAATCTGAGTGAGTTTGCTAGGCTTCAACTCTTAAGCATATTTTGGGCAGTCTTTTGGGAACATGGTTTTACCTAAATTTTTTTAAACATTTTATTTTTATTTATTTTTATTTTTTATACAATTTTTAAAGGTTATACTCCATTTATAGTTATTACAAAATATTGGCTATATTCTCTGTATTGTATAATACATCTTTGTGGCCTATTTTACACCCAATAGTTTGTACCTCTCACTCTACAGCCCTAAATTGCCCCTTCCTGCTCCCCACTGATAACCCCTGGTTTGTTCTCTATATGTGAGTCTGCTTCTTTTTTGTTATATTCACCAGCTTGTTGTGTTTTTTAGATTCCACATATAAATGATAGCATATTTGTCTTTCTCTGACTTATTTTACTTCACATAATGCCCTCCAATTCCATCCATGTTGCTGCAGATAGCAAACTTTTGTTCTTTTTTATGGCTGAGTAGTATTCCATTGTGTATATATACACACCACATCTTCTTTATCCATTCATCTGTTGATGGACACTTAGGTTGCTTCCATATCTTGGGAATTGTAAATAATGCTGCTATGAACATTGGGGTACATGTATTTTTTTTTGAATTAGTGTTTTTATTTATTTTTAGATATATACCTAGGAGTGGAATTGCTGGGTCAAATGGTAGTTCTATTTTTAGTTTTTTGAGAAACCTCTATACTGTTTTTCACAGTGGCTGCACCAATTTACATTCCCACCAACAGTGTACAAGGGTTCCCTTTTCTCCACATCCTCACCAATATTTGGTATTTATTTTCTTTTTGATGATAGTCATTCTGACAGGTGTGAGGTGATATGTCATTGTGGTTTTGATTTGCATTTCTCTGATGATTAGAGATGTTGAGCATCTTTTCATGTGCCTGTTGGCTACCTGCAGTTCCTCTTTGGAAAACTGTCTGTACAGTTCTTCTGCCCATTTTTCATTTGGGTTTTTTTTTTTTTTTTTTTTTGGGGTGTTGAGTTGTATGAGCTGTTTATGTATGTTGGATATTAATCCCTTATCAGTCATATCATTTGCAAACATTTCCTTCTATTCAGCAGGTTGTCTTTTTCTTTTGTCAGTGGTGTCCTTTGCTGTGGAAAAACTTTTAAGTTTAATTAGGTAGATCCCATTTGTTTATTTTTGCTTTTATTTCCTTTACTTTAGGAGATGGATCCAAAAAAATACTGCTGTGATTTATGTCAAAGAGTGTTCTGCTTATGTTTTCCTCTAGGGGTTTTATAGTATTCCGTCTTACATTTAGGTCTTTAATCCATTTTGAGTTTATTTTTTGTATATAGTGTTGGAGAATGTTCTAAGGTCATTCTTTTACATGTAGCTGTCTAGTTTTCCCAGCACCACTTATTGAAGAGGCTATCTTTTTTCCATTTTATGTTCTTGCCTACCTTGTCATAGATTAATTGACAATAAGTTCATGGGTTTATTTCTCAGCTCTTTATCCTGTTCCATTGATCTATGTATCTTTTTGGGTGCCAGTACCATACTGTTTTGATTACTATAGCTTTGTAGTATAGTCTGAATCCAGGGAGTGTGATTCCTCGAGCTCCATTCTTCTTTCTAAAGATTGTTTTAACTATTTGGGGTCTTTTGTGTTTCCATTACAATTTTTGAAATTATTTGTTCTATTTCTGTGAAAAATGCCATTGGTATTTTGATAGGGATTGCATTGACTCTGTAGATTGCCTTGGGCAGTATGGTCATTTTAACAGTATCCCTATCCAAGAACATGGTTCATCTTTCCATCTGTTCTTACTGTCTTCAGTTCTTCAATGTATTACAGTTTTTGGAATACAGATCTTTTGCCTCCTTAGGTAGATTTATTCCAAGGTATTTTATTCTTTTTTATGTGATGGTGAATGGAATTTTTTCCTTAATTTCTCTTTCTGATCCTTTGTTGTTAGTGTATAGAAATGCTAGTTTCTGTGTATTAATTTTGTATCCTGCAACTTTACCGAATTCATTAATGAGCTCTAGTAGTTTTCTGGTGGTGTTTTCAGGATTTTATATATATAGAATGTCATCTGTGAACAGTGACGGTTGTACTTCTTCCTTTCCAGTTTGAGTTCCTTTTATTTCTTTTTTTTCTCTGATTGCTGTAGCTAGGACTTCCAAAACTATGTTGAATAAAAGTGGTGAAAGTGGGCATCCTTGTCTTTTTCCTGATCTTAGAGGAAATGCTTTCAGCTTTTCACCACGGAGTATGATGTTAACTGTGGGTTTGTCATGTATGGTCTTTATTATGTTGAAATATGTTCCCTCTATGCCCACTTTCTAAACAGGCTTAAAATCATAAATAGGTGTTGAATTTTATGAAAAGCTTTTTCTGCATCTACTGAGATGATCACATGGTTTTTATTCTTCAGTTTGTTAATGTATTACATTGATTTATGAATATTGAAAAATCTTTGCATCTTTGGGATAAATCCCACTTGATCGTGGTGTAGGATCCTTTTAATGTATTGTTGGATTTGGTTTGCTAGTATTTCATTGAGGATTTTTGCATCTATGTTCATCAGTGATATTGGCCTGTAATTTTCTTTTTTTGTGATATTTTTGTCTGGTTTTGGTATCAGGGTAATGTTGGCCCCATAGAATGTGTTCAGAAGTGTTCTTTCCTCTGCAGTTTTTGGGAATAATTTGAGAAAGATAGGTGTTAAATTCTACCAAACATTTAGAGAACTAGAATTACCTGTGAAGCCATCTGGTCCTGTAGGGGAAAATTAATTTAAACAAATAGGGCTATTATGGAATAGAATGCAGAATTTGCATCTCTTTTTTAAGATAAAGCATGAGACATCAAAGAAATAATTTATCTCCCAGTATCCTTGAGCAATAATTTTAGGGAGTATCATCACAATTTAAAAATAAAAACTAAACATAGTTATGTTCATATTAGTGAGAGAATTGACACTATATGCAATATTTCATTAAAGTATCTCTGTCTAGCTCGATAAATACCTTGACTTTAGTGTAGATCAACTACTATAGCTAGTTTTTTCTTTCTTTTTATTTTTGTTAAGTTAGAAAATCATAACTTGTGATTATTGGTTGTCAGGAGTAGCAACAAGTGTTTGGCCCTGTTTAATAGCTGTTGATATTTGTTTTGAATATGAATTGAAAAATTATGGAGAGGTTTCTTTTTTTTGTACTGACAACCACTTTTAATGCTTTGTCAGATGCTAAGTTAATGTACAGATAAAGCAAGAGATGGAATATTGAATGTACCATCTTGGGAGATAGTGGCAGATAGCTTCTTATTTTACTGTTGGGTTGTACTTGTTCTGGAAGTTTTTTTTTTTTTTTTTTTGCTTCCATGATTTGTTTCTCTCTGTGCGTATATGTATGTATGTACGTATGTGTGTGTGTGATAGAGTCAGGGGGAAAGAGGAAGAGGGAAGGAAGAAGAATATTTCTGTATTTTTCTTTTGTGGGGTATTTCTTTTTTTAAAAATCTTTTTAAATTTTCAAAAGATTGAAGATGTAGTTGAAGCTCTCTTTGCATTCCTCCCCTATCCAGTTCTTCCCTCTAGTGTGTACTACTTAGCTGAAGTTGATTTGTGTTCTTTCTGTCCCTATTTTTGTATTTTTATTATATATGTGTCCATAAAACAATAATTACAATTTAACGTTTGTACATAAAAAATATACTGTAAATATGCTCTACACTTGTTTTTAGATCTATTACATTTTTAGATTATCCCTGTTTATACATGTACATTTAGTTGATTCAGTTTAGCTGCATGTATAATATTCTATCATACGAATATCAGTTTACCTATTTTTCCAAGTTCAAGGCTTTTGTTTTAAGCTATTACAAATAATGCTTCAAGAAGGTTGTATCTGCATATATTCTCTAGCAGTTTGTATCTGTGACTTAAAATGTATTGTGAAACTTACACATGCAAGAGTATACAAAACATGTTTGTACAGTTTATAGTTTTAAAAGTAATACTATGAACACTTGTCAATCCAAATTCAGATTAAGAACTTCAGCATTATCAATACCTTGGAAACACCTGTGTGATCCAAATCACATTCCTTATCATTCCCACCTCAGTCTCCTCTGCTATCCTGATTTGGATTAAAAAGTTTCCATTGCTTTTTTTTTTTATTATTATGTCTCCCTAAATATCTGTTGCTTTGTTTGCCTGCTTTTGATCTTTATATAATGAAATGATAGTCTAAATATATTTTGATTTCTTTTCTAAGCATTATTTTCTTTGGTGTCATCCATGGTATTCTATGTAGTTCATTCAGTTTTACTGTTACACAGTATTTCATTATTTGAGTATACCATGGTTTGTTTGTCCATGCTATCAATGATGAACATTTAGATTGTTTCTAGTTTTTTGCTATTATAGTGCTGCTTATGAACATTCTTATACATTTATCTTGTGTATGTGCAGGAATTTAGAGTATATATGTGGGAGGAGAATCTGGATATGAGCTTCTTTGACTTTACTAAGTAATGCCAAATTATTTTCTAAGGTGATCAGTCTGGTTGACACTCC
Source organism: Camelus dromedarius (assembly GCF_036321535.1). NCBI lineage: Eukaryota > Metazoa > Chordata > Mammalia > Artiodactyla > Camelidae > Camelus > Camelus dromedarius. The sequence goes on from NC_087451.1 coordinate 48,979,749, forward strand.
CACTAGCAGTTTATAAGTGTTTCTGTTATCTGTGTCCTGGCCAACACTTGGTATTGTCTGTCTTTTTAATTTTTATCTATCTGATGGGTAAGAAATGGTATATCATTGTAATATGAGTCTGTATTTCCTTGACTACCAATTAAGTTCAGCTTCTTTTCAGATGTTCATGGACTGTTTGTTTCTTATTCTGTGAAATATCTGTATATATTTGCTTATTTTTCTGTTGGGGTTGTTTGATTTTTCCTGATTGATTCATAGTAATTTTTATATGGTTTATATCTAATTCTTGATATTTACTGTGTTGGAAATACCTGTTCCAGTTTATGATTGGATTCTTTTATCCTCTTCATGTATCTTTTAATGATTGGAATTCTTAATTTTAATATTGCTGAGTTAAGTCTTTTATGATGTGTGTTTTTTATTTTATTTTATTTTTTTACTCTTGGTGTGTGTCATTCCTTTTCTTCTCTTACATCATTAAGATATTCTCCTATATATTTTTTTATTATTTAAAATTTTTACTTTCACACTAAAGTCTAATACACATGGAGTTACTTTTGTATAAGGATCCACTTTTATTTTTGTTTTTTTCTGTAATGATAACAAATTACTGCTTGTTCTGGCCTGTTTATTGAGTAGTCCACTTCCCCTGTGATCTGCAATGCTTGCTCAGTTGAAAATTGTTTCTGTATATACATGGGCTTAGTTTCTGGGCTCTCCATTCTGCTATATGTCTTGGTCCCAGTAAGCAATTTGATTATTGATCCTAATTACTATGGCTTTTAATAAGTCTTAATATCAAATATAGCAAATCCTTCAACCTTTTTCTTCAAGAAAAGTCATGGTGGTGCTTTTCCATATTGGTCAGCTTATTGATTTTTATGAAAAATGGTGGTGAGATTTTGAATTGTATTGCATTGAGTCTTTGGATCAGGTTGAAGAGAATTAATTGACATCATTATGATATTGAGGCTTCCTATTTAAGGTTGTAATATATCTTTCTATCATATACTTTAAAATTTATTTCAGTTACATTTTATAATTTTTCTTCTTCTTTAAGGAACTTGTATGTCAAATGCTAGAATTTTTCCTAGATTTTTTTGTTGCTTTTTGTAGGTGGTATTTTAAAAACTGCATCTTCTTATTGTGTGTAGAAAGTAACTTTTGTTTCTATATCTAGCAACCCTTCACTTTTATTGATTTATCTGTAGATTCTTTTGGATTTTCCCATAGACCATAAATTATCTGTAAATAGTTGTGGTTTTGTTTCTTCATTTTTAATCTTTGTAATTCTTTTTTCTTTTTCTCTGTGAACCCACTGAGGTTTTTCACTGTTGAGCAGAAGTTGTGGTAGTAGGCATCTATATCTTATTTTTTAATCTTAAAATGGAATTTTTTGTTATTTCACTATTAAATATAGTGTTTATAAGTTTTTAAAAAATTGCTCATATTAAATTAAGGAAGTTTTCTTCTAGATTGCTAAATTTAAAAAATTTTGAGTGGATGTTGAGTATTAACTAATGCTTACTGAGCTTCCATTGAGGTGATTGTATCATTTTTCTTCCTTTACTTTGTTTAGTCTGTTTATCATTATTTTCTGATTTCTAATAATTATATTAACCTTATATTCCTGGGGCGTTCTTGGTTGAAATGTATAATTAAAAAAATTGAAACAAAGGCCATAAAGAAAGATAAAGAAGGACATTTTATAATGATTAAAGGAGTGATACAAGATGAGGATATTACACTCGTTAATATATATGCACCCAATATAGGAGCACCTAAGTACGTACAAGAATTACTAACAGAGATAAAGGGGGATATTGATGGGAATACAATCATAGTTGGAGATTTTAACACTGCATTAACATCACTAGACAGATCTTCCAGACAGAAAATAAACAAGGCAACAGAGAAATTAAATACTACAATAGAAAAACTAGATTTGGTGGATATTTTCAGAGCATTACACCCCCCAAAAATAGGATATACGTTCTTTTCAAGTGCACATGGAACATTTTCCAGGATCGATCATGTACTTGGGCACAAAAGAAACCTCAACAATTTTAAGAAGATAGAAATTATCTCAAGCATCTTTACTGACCACAATGCCATGAAACTGGAAATCAACAACAGAGAAACAAAGGAGAAAAAAAGGAAAGCATGGAGATTAAACAATATGTTATTGAAAAAACAATGGATCAATGAGGAAATCAAAGCTGAAATTAAAAAATACCTTGAGACAAATGATAATGAAAGCACAACCACTCAAAACCTATGGGACACAGCAAAGGCAGTGCTAAGAGGGAAGTTTATAGCGATACAGGCCTTCCTCAAAAAAGAAGAACAATCTCAAATAAACAATTTAACCCACCACCTGAATGAATTAGAAAAAGAAGAACAAAAAGCCCCAAAAAGCAGCAGAAGGAAGGAAATAATAAAGATCAGAGAGGAATTAAATACAATAGAGATTAACAAGACCATAGAAAAAATCAACCAAACCAAAAGCTGGTTTTTTGAAAAAGTAAATAAAATCGACAAACCTCTGGCCAAACTCACGAAGAAGAAAAAAGAGAGAGCACAAATTAGCAAAATAAGAAAGGAAAATGGAGAAATTACAACAAACAAAATAGAAATACAGAATATCATACGAGAATATTATGAAAAACTATATGGAACCAAACTGGATAGCCTAGAAGAGATGGACAAGTTTCTGGAAACATACTGTCCACCAAAACTGAATCAAGAAGAATCTGAACACTTGAACAATCCGATCACTAGAAAGGAAATAGAAATAGCAATTAAAAACCTCCCTACAAATAAAAGTCCAGGACCGGACGGCTTCACTGGGGAATTCTACCAAACATACAAAGAAGAACTCATACCAGTCCTTCTCAAACTCTTCCAGACGATTGAAAAGGAGGGAATACTCCCAAACTCATTCTATGAAGCCACCATCACCCTGATACCAAAACCAGGCAAAGACACTACAAAAAAAGAGAATTATAGGCCAATATCACTGATGAACATAGACGCCAAAATCCTCACCAAAATTTTAGCAAATAGAATCCAACAACACATAAAAAAGATTACACATCATGACCAAGTGGGGTTCATCCCAGGGACACAAGGCTGGTTCAACATATGCAAATCAATCAGTGTAATACATCACATCAACAAGAGAAAGGACAAAAACCACATGATCATCTCAATTGATGCAGAAAAAGCATTTGATAAAATTCAACACCCATTTATGATAAAAACTCTCGCCAAAGTGGGTATAGAGGGAACATATCTCAACATAATAAAAGCTATATATGACAAACCTACAGCCAGCATAGTACTCAACGGTGAAAAACTCAAAAGCTTCCCACTAAAATCTGGGACAAGACAAGGATGCCCACTATCACCACTCCTATTCAACATAGTCCTGGAAGTCCTAGCCACAGCAGTCAGGCAAGAGAAAGAAATAAAAGGGACCCAAATTGGAAAAGAAGAGGTAAAAGTGTCATTATATGCTGATGACATGTTACTATATATAGAAAACCCTAAAAGGTCCACACAAAAGCTACTAGAGCTGATTGAAGAATTCAGCAAGGTAGCAGGTTACAAAATTAACGTTCAAAAATCAGTTGCATTTCTTTACACTAATGATAAATCAACAGAAGAAGAAAGTAAAGAAACAATCCCCTTTAAAATAGCACCCAAAGTAATAAAATATCTGGGAATAAATCTAACCAAGGAGGTGAAAGAATTATACACAGAAAACTATAAACCATTGATGAGGGAAATTAAAGAAGACTTTAAAAAATGGAAAGATATTCCATGCTCTTGGATTGGAAGAATCAATATTGTTAAAATGGTCACACTGCCCAAGGCAATCTACAGATTTAATGCAATCCCTATCCAATTACCCAGGACATATTTCACAGAACTAGAAAAAATCATAATAAAATTCATATGGAACCATGAAAGACCTAGAATTGCCAAAGCATTACTGAAGAGAAAGAAAGAGGCTGGAGGAATAACTCTCCCAGACTTCAGACAATACTATAGAGCTACAGTCATCAAGACAGCATGGTATTGGTACCAAAACAGACATATAGACCAATGGAACAGAATAGAGAGCCCAGAAATGAACCCACAAACTTTTGGTCAACTCATCTTTGACAAAGGAGGCAAGAATATACAATGGAATAAAGACAGTCTCTTCAGCAAGTGGTGTTGGGAAACCTGGACAGCAGCATGTAAAACAATGAAGCTAGAACACTCCCTTACACCATATACAAAAATCAACTCAAAATGGATTAAAGACTTAAACATAAGACAAGATACAATAAACCTCCTAGAGGAAAACATAGGCAAAACACTATCTGACATACATTTAAAAAATTTTCTCCTAGAAGAAATAAAAGCAAGAATAAACAAATGGGACCTAATGAAACTTACAAGCTTCTGCACAGCAAAGGAAACCAGAAATAAAACAAGAAGAAAACCTACGGAATGGGAGAAAATTTTTGCAAGTGAAACCGACAAAGGCTTGATCTCCAGAATATATAAGCAGCTCATACGACTCAATAAGAAAAAAATAAACAACCCAATCCAAAAATGGGCAGAAGACCTAAACAAGCAATTCTCCAAGGAAGACATACAAATGATCAAAAAGCACATGAAGAAATGCTCAATATCACTAATTATCAGAGAAATGCAAATCAAAACTACAATGAGGTATCACCTCCCACCAGTCAGAATGGCCGTCATTCAAAAATCCACAAATGACAAATGCTGGAGAGGCTGTGGAGAAAGGGGAACCCTCCTACACTGCTGGTGGGAATGCAGTTTGGTGCAGCCACTATGGAAAACAGTGTGGAGATTCCTCAAAAGACTAGGAATAGACTTACCATATGACCCAGGAATCCCACTCCTGGGCTTGTATCCAGAAGGAAATCTACTTCAGGATGACACCTGCACCCCAATGTTCATAGCAGCACTATTTACAATAGCCAAAACATGGAAACAGCCTAAATGTCCATCAACAGGTGACTGGATAAAGAAGAGGTGGTATATTTATACAATGGAATACTACTCAGCCATAAAAACCGACAACATAATGCCATTTGCAGCAACATGGATGCTCCTGGAGAATGTCATTCTAAGTGAAGTAAGCCAGAAAGAGAAAGAAAAATACCATATGAGATCGCTCGTATGTGGAATCTAAAAAACAAAAGCAAAAACAAACAGACAAACAAAAACAAAGCGTAAATAAAGGACAGAAATAGACTCACAGACAGAGAATACAGACTTGTGGTTACCAGGGGGGTGGAGGGTGGGAAGGGATAGACTGGGATTTCAAAATGGTAGAATAGACTACACTGTATAGCACAGGGAAATATACACAAAATGTTATGATAACTCACAGAGAAAAAAATGTGACAATGAGTGTGTATATGTCCATGAATAACTGAAAAATTGTGCTGAACACTAGAATTTGACACAACATTGTAAAATGATTATAAATCAATAAAAAATGTTAAAAAAATTGATTGCTGGATTAAATTTGCTGGTATTTTGTTTAGGATGTTTGCATCTGTGTTTATGAGTAAGATTTATAATTTTCCTTTCTTATATATAGCCCTTGTCTGGTTTCCATATCAAGATTATTCTAGCTGTATGAAATAAACTGGGGAGCTTACCTTTTTATGTTTTTTGCATGTTTATATAACATTGGAATTATATGTTGACTCAAAATTTGGCAGAAATCTCCAATAAAACCATCTGGGCTTAGTCCTTTCTTTTAGGGAAGATTTTTATTTTATTTTATTTTTATTTTTAATGGAGGTATTGGGGATTGAACCCAGGGCCTCGAGCATGCTAAGCATATGCTCATATATGAGCTATAACCCCCAAACCCCCCTACTGGGGAGATTTTTAATTACTGATTTTGTTTTTTGAGTTGTTGTCATAGTATTCTGATTCTTTTCTTAAATGAGTTTTGATAAATTGTATTTTTCTAAGAACGTGCATTTCAACTCAAAAGTTGTTCATGATACCTTTTTTTTCCTCATTTAAGTGTTTATTTTAAAAAAAAAAGTAACATGAAATATCCATTATTGTCACAGCAAATCTGTCCGTCTCTGGCTAGACATTTTCATGAATCTGTCTTGCATGATACTTTTTTACGATCTATTTAATCTCTGTTGGAACTGAAGTTATGTTCTGTTTTTCACTCCTAATGTTTATTTTTTTCTTGATTAATTTTTCCCCTGTTTTTGTGTTTCATTTGTATTTTCAAAGACACAGTTCTCAGCTTTGTAAATTGTATTGTCTGTTTTCTGTTTTGTTAATTTTGCTCTTAGTTTTCCTTCCTTGGATTTATTCTTTTGTTCTTTTTCCTGACTTTAAAATTTTATTTTTAATTACAGTAAAATAACATAAAATTTACCATCTTAACTGTCTTTAAGTGTACAGTTTAGTAGTGTTAAGTACATACACACTGTTGTACAATCAATCTCCAGACCTCTTTTCATCTTGCAAAACTGAAACTCTGTGCCCATTAAACAACTACTCCTCATTCTGCCATTCCCCCAACACTGGCAGCTAGCATTCTACTTCCTGTGTCTCTAAATTTGACTATTCAAGGTACTTTATGTAGGTGGAATAATACAGTATTTGTTGTTTTGTGACTGATTTATTTCACTTAACATAATGTCCTCAAGGTTCATCCATGCTGTAACATTTGTCACAATTTCCTTACTTTTTAAGGTTGAATAATACTACGTTGTATGTGTATACCACATTTTTTTTTGTTTATCTCTTTGTCTGTTTTATATACTAAGTTGCTTTTACCTTTTGGCTGTTGTGAATAATGCTACTATGAACATGGGTGTGCAAATATCTCTTCAAGATCTTGGTTTTAATTGTTTTTGGTGTATGTCCATTAGTGGAACTACTAAATCATAGTTCTATTTTTAACTTTTTGAGGAACCACTGTATGATTTTTCCATAGCAGCTGCACCATTTTACATTCCCATGAAGAGTGCACAGAAGTTCCAATTTCTCCATACCCTCCCCAACATTTGTTATTTTCTGTTTTTGTTTTTTGGTTTTTTTTTTGATAGTAGCCATCCTAATGGTTTTGAGGTGGTTTTCCGACCTTTTAAGTTGGATTTAAGTTTATTAAGTTTGAATGTTTCTTTCTGAATGTGAATATCCAAAGCTATACATTTATTAAATGCTGTTTTAGTTGTAACTCCCAAGTTTTGATAATTAGCTTTCCATTGTTTTTCAATTCTAGATATTTTTTGTTTTCTGTTGTGATTTCTTCTTTCACCCAGAGTGTTTCTTGATTTTCATACGTTTTCCTAGTTTTCTTCTGGTTATTATTTTCCTATATTAATTTTACTATTGCCTATGAATATGGTTTGTGTGATAACAGTACTTTCAAATTTGAAGTTAGCTTTATGAGTGTGAGCATTGTATTGGTTATTTATTGCTATATAACAAATTCCCCCAAATGTAGCAGTTTTGGACAGCAAATATTTATTATCTCATAACATTTCTGTGTGTTAGAATTCCAGTTGCAGCTTAGCTAGATATTTCTGGCTCATAGTCTCTCATGAAGTTGCAGTCAAGCTCTTGCCTGGGCTGCAGTCATCTGAAAGCTTGACTGGGTCTGGAGGATTTACTTCCAACCTGATCATTTACACAGCTGTTGGGCTGGAAGTCTCAGTTCTTTGCTATTTGCAGAAGGTCTCTATTGCTTTCCACATGGGCCTTTCCATTGGGCTGCTTGTGCTGAGGAGACTGGCATCCTCTAGAGTTAGTGATCTGAGAAAAGCAGAAACCACAGCCATTTTTTTGTCCCCCAGAAGTGACATACCTTCACTTCTGCCATACTATATGTGTCATGAAGAATGCTGATACATGATTTGGGAGAAGGTTAAACAAGGGCATGGATAGCAGAATTGAGGGGTCGTTGGGGACCACCTTGAAGTCTGATTATGCATGCATAAGTCCCATTTTTATAAGTATTTTATGTGTTTTTGAAAAGAATTTATAGTCTCTTGTTCTTGCATATGATTTTTACAGGTCATTTTGATCAAGTTAATTAACCAGATCAACTCTTCTCAATTCTGATTTTTTTTTGTCTGCTAGATCTTATTAATGACAGATCTATATTAAAAAATCTTCTCATGTATTGGTAGATTTATAGCTTTCTTGTTGATGTGTCAATTTTTAGTGTATGTGTGTGTTAGTTATTAGATACATAGAGGTTTAAAAATGATATTTTCAGGTGATACGAGTCTTGTATCATTCTGTAGTGATCCTCTGTATTTCTTGTGCTTTTTGCCTTAGTTTGCTATAGTTTTCTTTTGTTTTATATTTGCTTGATAGATCTTTTTCCGTTCTTTGACCACCAGTCTTTCTATGCCCCAGTGTTAGTCCATCTCTTACAAACAGCCCATATGTAACCAGTCTGAGTTTTTCTTCCTTCTAAGTGAAGAGTTTGGCCCATTGATATTCATTGTGATTACCTATATATTTGCATTTACATTTGTCATTTTATGTGCCTTTTATATTTGTCCAACTTTTTCATTTTTTTCTCCCTTGAATCTCAAACTTTCTTTTTGGATTCATTTTTATTCTGCTTGAAGCACATTCTTCAAATTTCCTTTGATGAGTGTCTGTTTCGGTAATTGTTCTTATTTTCCTTTTATTGAAAGTGTCTTTATCCACCCCCCCACCCCCACCTTATTCTTGAATGATAGTTTTGCTGGATATATAGAATTTTAGGCAGTTGTTTTTTTTCTCAATATGTTAAAGATATCATTTAATTATCTTTTTGAGTTCTACCATTGCTGTTGAGAATTTAGCAGTAATTATTATCTTATGGGTAATATTTTCTCTCTGGCTGTTTTTAGCTCTTTGTTCTTTGTTGCACTGCAGTTTCACTGAAATGTTTGTAGGTGTGTGGATTTCTTTTTATTTATTATGCTTTGGATTTTTGGCCTTTCTGGAGCTGAGGATTGTCACTGTCTGAAAGTTCTAAAAAATATAAGCCATTACCTTCTTTTCCTTACAGTTGACCTTGCTCTTTATCTTTTTTTTAGAGCAGTTTTAGGTTTAGAACAAAATTTAGAGAAAGATACAGAGGTTTCCCATATACCTCTTTTCCCCATATGTGCCTAATCTCCCCCATTATCAACACCACTCACTAGATTAGTACATTTTTTTTTTTACCAGTGATGTACGTACATTGATACAGCATAATCACCCAAAGTCTAAACTTTACCTTAGAGTTTGCCCTTGGTATTGTACATTTTATGGGTTTGGATGGATGAATAGTGACATCTCCATTATTACAAGATCATACAGAGTATTTTCCTTGACCTAAAAATCCTCTGCTCTGCCAGTTCTCCCAGTCCCACCCTGGCAACCACTGATTAAAAAGATCAGTCTCATAGTTTTGCTTTTTTCAGAACATCATATAGTTGAAATCATACAGTATGTAGCCTTTTCAGTTTAGCATCTTTCACTTAGTATCATGCATTTAAGTTTCCTTGTCTTTTCATGGCTTGATAGTTCATTTCTTTTTAGTGCTGATTTATGTTTTATTGTCTGGATGTAACCATAGTTTATTTATCCATTACCCTAGTAAAGGACATATTGGTTGCTTCCAAGTATTGGCAGTTAGGAGTATAGCTGCTGTAAACATCCATGTGCACATTTTTGTGTAGGCATATGTTTTTATCTCCTTTGGGTAAATACCAAGGGAGCATGATTGCTGGATCATATGGTGTAAGTCATTACCTTTTCCGATATTGCCTCTTCCCTCTTATCTCTATTAATCTCCTTTGGGGACTACAGTTAGTTGTATATAATATTATTTGAGGCTGAGCCAAGTAGTGTACTGTGATTAAGTATACTTTCTTATACAATGTTTTGTGCCTCCTAAAGTTGGTAACTACTTCATTTTTTCCCCATTTGCTTTGTTTTTGATGTACCTGTTGTTGATTCTTTGTATTTTTTTAACATTTTTTATTTTTATAGTCATTTTACAGTGTTGTGTAATTCTTCATATTATTAACATGCTCTCAGTACTGCTTTTCACACAGGGTCAAACCTATTAGTCTATCCGTTGAAACTGTTTTCCCTGAGGACTTCCTGTTTAAGGTTGGCTGCTTATTAGGCCAGGTGTGCAGCTGTCAGCCTGGGGTTCTCCTTTCATTGTTGTTTTGGAAATTCCTATTGCTCTTGTCCTGTGTTGATTTCCCTGTTTTGTGGATCCCATTACTTTGTAGCACATCCTCCACAGCTTGCTAAAAAAAAAGGTACAGAAGAGATAAATTTTGAGACCCTGCATGCCTGAGAATATCTTTGTTATTATTTTATTATATTTATTAGAATACTTTTAAACTTGATATTTGATTTGATAATTTGTGTGTTAGGTTCTAGAATGAAAATAAATTTTTCTCAGAATTTTGAAAGCTTTTCTTCATTGTCTTCTAGTTTGTCACTGAGATTATTGCTACATATAATGACATTCTGGTTCCTATAATGTTGTGAGCAATTTTTTTTTCTTTTTTCTTTTTTAGATGTCCTTGAAATTTTTTTCCTTTGTCCTTGCTATTCTGAAGTTTAGTAATAACATACTTGAATACCTCATGGTTTTTTTTTTCAATTTGGGGACTCAAGTTCTTCAGATCTGAGATGCTTCTTGTATTATTTCTTTGATAATTTCTTCCTTCTGTGTTCTTTTTTCCTGCCCCTTTATTCACATGTTGAAATTGATCGATCATGTGATTTTTAAGGCTTTTTTTCCTCTCGCAGTGTTTCCTTTTGTTCTTTTTCTTAGAGAGGGCCTTGACTTTATCTTCAGACTCTTTAACTTTTTATTTTATCTGTTTGTGCAGAGTTAGCATAGCAGGCCTAAGGCTGTTATTCTTAGAAAGATCTGCTTGTAAGTTTGACCCTTGGCTGGTGTCTGGTAAGTTAGATTTTGGAAGGGTTTCCACCATTCCTCAATAAGAATGGTTCACTGTCCTTAAACTGTGCAAACATGATTTATGCTGAACACCTGCTTTCCATCTGGGTGCTTGGAACTTTGGTATGTACTAGGCAGAAGGTGTCCTCAATAAAAACCCTGAGTGCTGGGTCTCTAATGAACTTACGTGGTAGATAATATTTCCCATGTGTTGTCACAACCCATTGCTGGCGGAATTCAGCATGCCTGTCTGACTCCATTGGGAGAAGATTCTTGGAAACTTGCATTTGGTTTCCTCTGGACCTTGAACCTTTTCCTTTCACTGAGTTTGCCTTGTGTCCTGTTGCTGGAATAAATCATAGCTGTGAATGTGACTGTACGACAGGTCCTAGTCAGGTCCTATGTATCATTCTAGCATACCACAGAACCTGGGGGTGGTCTCGGGGACTCATCACACATTGTCCTATTTAACTTTCCCAGTTTTCTTTATTCTCCCATGCTGTCTTTTTTTTTTAAAAAATAGCATCCTTTAAAGTTTTTCCTAATGTCTTTTAGGATGTTAGTAATTAACTTTTTTTGTGCAAGAAGTTTTATTCTCATTCCTGCATTGTCTTTTTTCTCAGAATTTATTTGTGTGTATTTACTTGGTTCCCTTACTTTAATGATAACAGGCCTTCTTTGTGCCTGGTGATTCGAGGCTGTCTGTTCTCACTTTAAATATTTACTCTTAAATGCGAGAGAATTGGAAGCTCATGCACCTGGCCTATACTGGAGGGTGAGTTGATGGCAAGCTAGCCTCACTGTTGGAAGTCCTCCAAATGCAAGGAAGGCTTTTCTTTGGGCACTCATTCAGTTTCTCCAGGAAAATACTGCCTAGTTGCTTACCTGGAAAGACACATGTCTGGTTCTAGGATTCTAAGAGCCTGATGGAGGGAAGCAGGGAGTGGTGGTTTATGGTATGTAGGTTTTCATTCAGCTAGGAAGTAATAGGATTCTTGTGGAACTATTGTTTTATGGTTCAGATTTGTAAAATATAGATGAAGGAAATGGTTAATTGAAATTTTTCCTCTGAAGCTACCTAACTATAGACTGGATGATGGACTAGCAGAGACCACCTGTTGTCCTTGGGCCATAGTTTGAGGCACACCACATAATAAAGAGGTTGTTAAGGGAGATAGGAAACTCGGTGTAACACATTAGTTCATTCTTTTATTCAGCAAGCATTTATTAATTGCGTTTTAAAATTTCTAACCCAAGGGGATAAAGTAGGTTACAAGGAAGATACCTTCCTTACTCCCATGAGACTTGCAATCTTTCATACGGATGGATGTTAAACAGTTTATAATCTGGTTATTTATAGTTGTTGGAGGCTCACAGAACATATATATATGGGAGACCTGCTCTGGAGTAAAGGATGGCATCTCTGAAAGTATGAATTAGGAAAATGGTGGGAGAATAAGAGAGTGGCAGAGGATGAGACTAAAGGTATTAATCAGAATAATGATAATTGTGAGATTAAATGAGGTGTACAATGTGTTTAGTGCCTGGTACTTGTGCTTAATAAATGTTTACTAGTAATTATGTGACTTGTAGAAATATTATTATATTGGATGATCATTTTAGAAGACCTCTAGCATTTATAAAAATAAGTTTTGTATCAACAGTATAATAAAACAGTATATCATTTATTACTAAAAGAATCTCTTGTAATGTAGAAATTTTTGGTGTTTGAAAAGTATTGCTAGGGCAGAAATGGTGCTTAACTTCTTAACAGTTGTATCTCCAGCACCCAGTATAATGTCTGCCACATAGAAAGTGCTTAATCTTGGGGAAAAAAAAATCTTAAGTGAGAAATTCCAGGTAACCTAGAGACTAGGAAGAATATGTGATTTCAGAAATAAGAAAAACTCTACGTTTTTCCCCTTTGCTAAGGCTTTTGTTTGGTGGTGGTCCTTCAATGAAATTATAAATGACCTTTTGATTAGAATTTAAATATTATCCTTTTCACACACTTTTTCTTACTTTTCTTCTCTTGGGGGGATCTTGTGATTGGTGCTCTTTAGATGCCAGCACTTAGATCTACAATGTATTAGTTTTGTATTGCTGCAAACAAATTACCTCAAAACTTAGCAGCTTAAAAACAGACATTTATTATCTCGCAGTTTCTGTGGGTCAGGAATAGGACAGTGGCTTAGCTGGATGCCTCTGGTTCAGCGTCTCTCTTGAGGTTGCAGTGAAGCTGTTGGCTGGGATTGCAGGCATCTGATAGCTTGACTGGCAAGAGGATATGTTTCTAAGTTCACTCCCCTGATTGTTGGCAGGAGGCCTTAGTTCTTTGCCATGTGGACCTCTCCACAGGCCACCTGAGTGTCCTCATGACATGGTCTTGGCTTCCTCTAGAGCAAGTGATGAGGAGGAGGGAGAAGAGGTGGTGGAGAAAACAAGCCAGTTGAAGATGAAATCCTCTGTCTCTGATAACCTAATCTTGGAAGAGAGACATCATCACTTCTGCTGTATTCAAGTGGTTAGAATGACCCACCCTACAATGTGGGAGGTGTGAATATCAGGAGGTATGGCTCACTGGGAGCCCTCTCAGATACTGACTGCCTCACACTCAATCAGTGGGATCAGTTTCTTCTAGCCAAGTGTATCAAATATATTTAGGTTAATTAAACTAGTACTTGGTTAATACTTGTACATTTCTGTTGTAAATTGAGATTTCACACATTTCTGGGCTTGTTGGTTTGGCATTTTTGCTGCTCTATTCTTTTTGCTTTATTCACATTCCCTTCCTTGCCCTTTTTATATTTCTAAGATTTAGTCAGAAAATAATAGCTCAGTATTTTCATGAGACAGTACTTTCAACTTCAACTTGGGGGTACTAGAGAATATTGGGTTAGATACTTATAGATTGTAGATTCTGCTAGATTATAAATCTCAGTCTTTTATAATGTATGTATATAAAAATTCAATCAATAGTCAAGCTAAGAATGAAAAAAAGAGAATTTTATTCACTCTAAACTGGGAATTATAACCCAGGAGACAGATTCTCAGAAGCTCTGAGGACTGTTCTACTGGTTAGGAGCGAAGGGTACAGTTTGTACATTTTTGAGATAAAGAATTATGGGTCATAATGATAGGTTAACATTGCACACAAAGTTCACCAGAGATGTTTGGTCAGGTATGCATGTAAAGAGTGGGCTTTTAGGTCAGTGTGACCCTCTGTACAGGAGGAGAAAGAAATATTAATCTTAAAATCACAATGCTGGTGTCAGAAGAAAGGGATCATTTTACTCAAAGGATGATTATCTCCTCCTACCTTGTGGAGGTCTGGTTAATGTATAATGCAGATGCACATTGTCCCCTGGGAAAGCCCCATCACGAATGGGGGCATGTTGGGGCATGTTATGTGTGAATCAATTCTGATTCAGTTGGGTTGTCCTGCTGTTGAGAAATTTATGATTTTTCTCATCATATATATAATAATAATGCTAAATTTGTGATACTCTCAGTGTTTAAGTCTTAAAGGAAAAGTGAGTAAAGTAAATAAAATGTATTATTTATAGGCATATTTGATTTTACTTGTATGTGATAATTAGTTATATGTTGTATTAAAAAATAAATGATTGCTTGGCCTTAGCACTTATGGGTAAAGAACACGGGCCTTCTCATAAATTAAGAACCAAGAGATTTTTGTTTGAGTTTTTAGGAACAGATTATTTTGTAGCTTTCAGAAGTACTTTTCCTTTGTAAATCCTGAGTTTAAGCATGAGATTTTGGAAAGCTGAATTATTACTAAGGGCAGTACAGCCCTTATATATGTGAATAGGTTATATGCTGATACTTCACTTATAAGTTATGTGGAATTCCAGGTACTTGTTCCCTGTGGAAATACCATTGTAAATGGTATTAGATTCTCCTCCTACCCCTCCAAAACCTGAAGTTTAACCTGTATTTAATCAGAACTCAGAACTCAATCAGAATTTTTAATCCTTTTTAAAAAACCTTGAAGCAGTCATAACCTTGCAGAAAAGTTACGAGTAAAGCACAAAGAATTTTTATCCTGAACCATTTGAGTTGCTGATATGATGCCGTCACCCCTGAATACTTCACTGCCTTTCCTACAATTAAAATGTATTACTACATTACCCACAATACACCTATCAAAATCAGGAAATTAATGTTGATACCTTCTTACTACCTCTAATTCTTAGGCCCCATTCAAGTTTTACCGTTTGTCCCAATAATGTCCTTTATATCAAAAGGATCCAGTCCAGAATCATGTTACAGTTTTTTTGTCATGCCTTTTTTTGGTCTCTTTCATTCTAGAATAGTGTTTCCTTGACTTTAATGACTTTGACACTTTTGAAAACTATATCATCTGGTTGTTTTGTAGACTGTCCCACAATTTGGGTTTGTTAACATTTCCTCATGATTAGGTTTTTGTTATACATATTTGATGGGAATATCTCAGATGCTGTGTTCTTATTCTATCCTATCAGGTGACACAATTTAGATTGTACAGTTACTGATGACGCTAACTTTGATCACTTAAAATGATGAGCCAAGCTTCACTGTAAAATTACTCTTTACCCTTATAAACACACAGACACGTTGTATGGAGGTGCTTAGAAACTATGTAAGTATCACATTCTTCATCAAGCTTTTAGTTTATCCAAGTATTCCTATGAGTACATACGAATTATTTTTCTTATTCAGTGGATTATAATATGTTTTATCATTGTTTATGCTCAGATTATTCCACACTTGGCCAGTGAGAACCCCCTCAGTCTAGCTTCTTTGTCCTTTTGACATGTCTCCATCATTCTTTGACATAACAAATATAAACATAACAAAATGTTCCAGGCTTCTCTGGACCTTCTGTGTGTTTCAGGGCTGAAATCAGCTATTTTTCTAAGGAGCCCTGGTTCCTTTCAGAGGAGAATGGTATTTAGAAACCAAGATAAGGGGGCTAAGTACACCCATTACTACTGAGTTGTCATTGTTTCTAAGTCTTCTCAGTGGACAGAACTAGAGAATAGACGTATTCCTGTCCACTTGTGTGTATGTGTATACATATTTATATCAATGTTTATTTCCATATCTCTATATATTGAAAGCTCTGTTTATATTTCCTCTAGTTTTAGTTTAACACCAGAGAGTTGTTTGTAGTTTTCTCCCTCTTTATTTGTAACTTGTTTCTCTGACATTGAGAAATCTGGCTCTCATTATTCTTAATGTATTTACTACTTTGATCATTCAGCCCTTTTATGTAACCAATCTCCCATCACTGTCATTCCCTACCACCACTTGCTCCCAAGCACAGATGCCCTCCTCACTCTTCTTGGGCTCTAGCACTCCTTATTTTTGAATCCCCACCTTCACCTTATGTGTATGCCTTCCTTACCTTGCTCAAGCTCATATTCCCTGCTCTGTGCTGCTCCCTTCCCTACATGGACATCTTACCCTGCTCAGGCTCTGTGCTAGAACACCATCCACTTGCAATTGTGTAGAAGCCCAGTACAGTCCAGCACTTCTTGCTGGGCCCTTCTCTCTTGTCCCTTAGTCACACTTAGGCTTTGAAACCCAACTTTGGGCTGCCCTCTTTATGGACACTCTCCTTATTCTATTTGGGCTCTGACACCCTAGGTGGCCTGCTCTCCCATGTAGATACCCTTCTCACCCTGCCTAGATTCTAATATCCTGTGCCTTGCTGCCCTCTCCATGGCAGTCTTTCCTTACTCCGTTTATACTCTAACACCCTTTGCTGGGCTGCCTTCCACATGTGGACACCCTCTTCACCCTGCTCATGCTCCATTTCCTCTATACGAATGTCTTACTCATCCTGCTCTGACTTCAGTATCTCCTCCCCCAAATACACACAGATGCCTACCTTGCTCTACCCCTCCTAATGGCTTTTGTACTGAATTATTTACTGAAAGGAAGGGAGAGAAAGGGAAAAGGAAGAGCCAGCATTTTTTTTTTTTTTGTGGAAACAACGTGATCCAAGTTTATGTTTGACAAACAGATCTTCCCCTGCCTTGGTAGTAGATATCTGGAGAATCTGGAAAGGGCATTTGGGAATTTGCTTTTGGACCTTCATTAGCAGTTTGAACTACTGATATAAATAGGTTCTTTATTTTTGAATCAGGGGCTTCTGTATATGGAAAAACTTGGGTAGTCTGTCTGTTCAGAATAGTAGGAAGGAAGAAACTAAAAGCAAGAAGTGTTTAGGGAAGGATGATGTTGGAATTCACTTCTTTGTGAAACTGGTTTGGTTGTGTGCCCCTAAATGTCTTATAGTGTCCATATTTTAAAAAAGTTAATTATTTAATAATCTGTTTTATGAGCTCAGTATAAATTTCAGAATATTATTACAGTGTTTTCCTAACTTTAATCATTCATGTACTATCCGTTTAGCCATATCCTGTGTCCTCTACTTAGCTGAACAAATTTAAGTTGGCTTACCTTTTTGATTTAGACTTGTCAAAGGAATAGTATCTTTGTAATCATAGGTTTGATGTGCTAATTATATTTTTAATATTACATGTAAAATAAATGTAAAACTTAAAAAAATTAAAGTTGATTAGGTGCTATATGAAGTCATGTTACATCCCAATAGAGCAGAGTCTACTATTAATATAACCCGTGTAAATATTGATACATTTTCTTGACTTAAGCTTGTTATTTGGTATCTAGAACAGAGGGTTTTTGAGTTGTTTGTTTGTTTGTTTGTTTTTTGGTAGCATTATTTTTTTCCAGGTTCTTTTCCCCTCTAGTATGAGTTTTCCTTTGCTTTTTACCCTTTTTATTATTAAGTGAATTTTGATGTCATCCCCACCCCATCATGGTTTGAGAGGCCTTTTAGAAACTGATTAAAATGTACGCAGAGGCAGATTTTAGCCTGTGACCTTCTGAAGAATTTTCTGAGTGCAGCTAGGAACAAATTATCCATTGTTCACAGTGCTTTGCTTAATGTTATGCCTTCTCTTGCTAAATCCTCTTATTTACTGAAGTCATCTATCTTAAGTTGCTAATAGTTTAATGCAGATCATAATTAAAAGGTAATTATTTTTCTTCATGTAGTTTAGAATGTCTACATTTCTGCAATAATAGTCAAAGATTTATATAAGGTAGCATGAAATGTTCAAAAAAGAGTTTAATATACTTTTTTCCCAATTGAGAAAGTAGTACATGCTGATTGAAAATAATAGAAACTCATAAAAATAAAAGAAAGGAAAAAATTAACTCATTCTTACCTCTCAAATAGAATTTATCTTTTAAAACTTTTGTTCAAGTTTTTTTTTTTTTTTTAAATATACTCACACCAGGCATAGTTATTTCTCTGTTACATGTTCCAATAGGATTTAACTTTATTTTGGAAAAATGTAGAGAGTCACAAAAATGGTCTCATTTTATTTTGCACTTTAAAAATTATTAGTGAAATGAGCACATTTTCATATATTTATTGACCACTTGTCTTCTATGAATTGCTCCATATTTCTTCAGTTTCTCCATTAAAGTTTTAATGTATTAATATATAATACAAACTGGTGCTATTAATAGTTATGTAAACCTTTTGGCAACTTGTTGTTGCACAGTCTTTTACTTCCTGTCTGTTACTCCGTTACTTGTCCTTTTGTGTGTGTGTGTGTGTGTGTGTGTGTGTGTGTGAGTAGTGTCCTTTTTTTTTTGGAGCAGGATTTCAACATTTTTATGTAGGCAAATATATTGGTATTTTTTTCATATTGGCTTCTGGATTTTGTCTTGTTCAGGAAAATCTGCCCCACCCCAATGTTATGAAATTAATTTTTAGTATTTTTCTTAATAATTTTATGTTTTCTTAAAATTAGGCTCTTTCTCTCTTCTCTCTCTCTCACACACACACATGCATGTGCATATATTTTAAGATTTGTTGTAAGTTATTTTTCTCAGATGGATAGCTGGTTGGTCTGGTAATGTTCTGTTAACAAATCCATTCTTTTACCACTGATTTGAAATATTACCTTTATCATATTAACTTTCTATATCTGTACTGATATCTGCTCTATGACTGTAGTTAGTTTATGCTGATACTGATTTTGTTGTAAGAGCTTAATGGTATGTTTAAATACCTGGTAATGCAAGTCTCCTCTTCTTGTTTTTTCAGAAATTTATGTAGTGTTCACAAATTTGCTGTTTCAAGTGAACTTCAGAATCAGCTTGCCATCTTAAATAAGTCCCCCATTTTCCAGATCTATTATAATATCTTCTCATTACTTCACCTCTACTTCTGTTAGCCTAATTTAAGCTATCATTTTTCTCTTGCCTAGACTGTCTTCTAACATACAGCAGCAAGAAGACTCTTAAAACATAAATCAGATCATGTTGACCCCCTTTTATATCCCTTCAATATCTTCTTCCGTTCCTTTTTCATTATCTATTGCTGCGTAACAAAGTACTCCAAAGCTTTATTGCTTAAAACAGCCTGTTTATTTTGCTTGCAGTTTTGGGAGTCAGGAATTCATGGCAGGTTCAGCTCTATTCCACAAAGTGTTGGCTGGGGTTGTTGGTGCTGGAGAATCCCTCAATATGACTTCTTCAGTCACATGTCTGGTACCTCAGTGCTTCTTGGCATCTTTCTCCACATGGCATCTCATTCTTCAGAATCTCTCCATGTGGCCTGGGCTTTTCACAGCATGGTGGTCTCAGAATAACCACACTTTTTACATGGCAGCTGGCTTCCAGAAGGAGGGAAAGAAAAACTGTCAGACCAATTAAGAGCTGTGCTTAGAACTGGCACAGTGTCCCTTCTGCCATATTTTATTGGTCAGAATAGTCACAAAAGTTGCCTAGATACAAGAAAATGGAAAAGTAAATTACACTTTTTTGATGTGGGAATGGCAGGGTCTCATTGCAGGAGAGCATGTGGTTTGAGAGATACGGTGACCAAAATTGGAAAATAAAAAACTGCCACATCATCGAACTCAAATTTAAAGCTTTTAAAATGGCCTACAAGGCTTTTTATGATCTGACCCATCCCTGCTTCTCTCTCTGACCTCATCCTGTATAGTTTCTTTTTTTGTTCCCTTTGGTTTAGCCACAATGGCCTCTTTGCTAGACTTTGAATATGCCACACTCATTCCAGCATCAGATCCATTTGACCTGCTTCTGCTGCCTTGAATGCTCTTCTTCAGATCTTTGCATAGGTCTTCTCATTCTCTTCATTTAGGTCTCTGCTCAAATGTCACATCTCCAGACAGCTTTCCGTGACCATCTTAGCTGGTAGAATCTTGGTCACTCACTACCCTAGTCTTTCTTTTTCTTCTACATAGATTTTAGTGCTTTTTATAGAAGCTAAGGGGTGGGGGGGGGGAAGGGGCTTGATTACACTTTTCTCCCTAATTGGCTTCTGAACAAGTTGAGAAATAGAAGAGTAAAGATGGAGGCAAAAGATATATATGAAATACATAAACATAAATATATATGTGTGTGTGCATATATATGTGTGTGTGCATATATATGTATATATATATAAAATATGTATTTTTTAAACCGATCAATGTGAAGTTGGAGACCCAGTGGACTTGCTATCTAAATCTTAGAATTAGGTAGACTTACCCACCTAGTCCCAGGCAGCATTGGTTAATACCTTCTGCAGGGTTAGTCCCTTGATCAACTCTTGGCATGTTGACAGAGAGGAAGATTCTTATACAATCTGTAGCAAAAATGAGGAGTGCAGTAGGAAAAAATCATTTTTAAATGTAAAAGTTCAGTGGTATTAAATTCATTCATATGGTTGAGCAGCCATCGCTACCATCCATTCCCATAACTTGTCTTCTTGTAAACATACCTATCAAACAGTAATTCCCCATTCTCCCCTCTCTTCAGCTCCTAGCAACCACCATTATACTTTATGTCTTTCGATTTTGACCACGCTAAGTACCTCATTTAAATGGAATCATACAGTATTTGTCTTTTTGTGACTTTTTTTTCAGCATAATGTCTTCAGAGTTCACTCATGTTGTAGCATAGTGGAGAATTCCTTTCCTTTTAAAGGCTGAATAATATTCCATCGTGTGTATATACCACATTTTGCTTATCCTTTCATCTGTCAGTGGACACTTGGATTGCATCCATGTTTCAGCTATAATGAATAATACTTTTGTGAACATAAGTATACACACATCTCTTTGAATCCTGCTTTCACTTGATTTGTATATTTACCCAGAAGTGGAATTGCTGGATCATATGGTATTCTGTTTTTAATTTTTTAAAGGGAATTTCATGCTGTTTTGCACAGTGGCTGTCCTGTTTTATATTCCAGCTAGCAGTGCACAAGGGGTTCCAGTTTCTCTACATCACCAACACTTACTGGTTTTCTATTTTGTTTCATTTTGATTTTTGATATTAACCATTGTGAGTTGTTGTCTCATTGTAGTTTTGATTTGCATTTCCCTAATGATTAGTGATATTGAGCATTTTTTCATGTACTTATTGGCCATTCGTGTATCTTTTTTGGAGAAATGACTATTCAAGTTCTTTACCCTTTTTTAAATCAGGTTGTTTTTGTTGTTGAGTTTTAGGAGTTCTGTATATAGTGTGGATATTAATCCTTTATGAGATGCATGATTTGCAAAAATTTCCTCCCGTTCTGTGTTTTGGCTTTATGCTCTGTGGATAGTGTCTTTTGATGCACAAAATTTAAAAACTTTCTTGCCGTCCAGTTTGTTTATTTTTTCTTTTGTAACCTGTACCTTTGCTGTCATATCCAAGAAATCATTACCAAATCTAGTGTCAGGAAGCTTTTGTCTTATGTTTTCTCCTAAGAGTTTTATTGTTTTAGGTCTAACATTTAAGTCCTTGATCCACTTTTTAATTTTTTTTTTTTGGTAGGGGGAGGTAATTAAGTTTACTTATTTGTTTGGAGGAGATGCCAGGGATTGAACCCAGAACCTCGTGCATGCTAAGCATGTGCTCTGCCACTTGAGCTACACCCTCCCCACCTTGATCCACTTTGAGTTACTTTTTTGTATATGATGTTAGGTAGGGGTCTATCTTCACTTCTTTGCATGTGGATACCCAGTTTCCCCAGCACCATTTGGTGAAAAGACTACCTTTCTCCTTTGATTGGTCTTGACACCCTTATCAAAAATTTGACCATATGTGAGTGGTTTTATTTCTGGGCCATCTATTCTATTACATTGATCTACATGTCTCTCTTTAAGGCAACACTACACTGTTTTGATTACTGTAACTTTGTAATAGGTTTTGAAATCAAGAAATGTGAATCTTAGTAAGATTGTTCATCTTTTTCAAGATTGTTGGTGGCTATGCAGAATCCTTTGAGATCCATATGAATTTTAGAATGGGTTTTTGTATTTTTGCAAATATGTCATTAGATTTTGGGACTATGTTGACTCTGTAGATCATTTTGGATAATGACATTTTAACAATATTAAGTTTTCTAATCCATGAACATGGGGTGTGTTTCCACTTATCTGTGTCTTCTTTAATGTGTTTCAGTGATGTAGTTTTCATTGTACAAGTCTTTCACTGCCTTAGTTAATTTAATTCCTAAATAGTTTATTCTTTTTGATACTACTACAAATGGAATTGTTTTTGTAATTTCCTTTGCAGATTTTTCATTGTTCGTATATATAGAAATGCAGCTGACTTGTGTGTTGACTTTGTATCCTGACACTGATAAATTCATTTATTAGTCCTAACAGCTTTTTTTTGGTGGGATCTTTAGGGTTTTCTACATGTAAGATCATGCTGTCTGGGAACAAAGATAATTTTACTTCTTCCTTTCCAATTTGGATGCCTTTTATTTCTTTTTCTTGCTTAATTGCTCTGGCTAGAACTTCAAGTACTGTGTTGAGTAGAAGTGGTGAAAGCAAGCATCATCCTTGCCTGGTTCCTGTTCTTAGGGAAAAACCTTTCAGTCTTTCACCATTGAGTATGATGTTTGCTGTGAGTTTTTCATATATGGCTTTTACTATGTTGAGGTAGTTTCCTTCTATTCCTATTTGTTGAGTGTTTTTATCATGAGAGAGTTTTGAATTTTGTTAAATGCTTTTTCTGCATCAGCTGAGAAAATCATGTGGAGTTCCTTCCCTTTATTTTGTTGATGTAGTGTGTAACATTGAGCAGTTTTCATATGTTGAACCATTCTTGCATTCCAGGAACAAATCCTACTTGGTCATGATGTATAATCCTTTTAATATGCTCTAGAATTCTGTTTGTTAATATTTTGTTGAGGATTTTTGCATCAGTGCATACTAGGAATATTGGTCTATAATTTTCTTTTCTTGTAGTGTCTTTGTCTGGCTTTGGTATCAGGGTAGTGTTTCCCTCATAGAATGAGTTAGGAAGTGTTCTTTTCAGTTTTGGGGAAAAATTTTAGAAGGATTGATATTAGTTTTTCTTTAAATGCTTGGTAGATTTCACTAGTGCAGTGATCAGGTACAAGGCTTTTCTTTTTGGGGGGGATTTTTGATTACTGATTCAATCTCCTCACTAGTTATGTCTATTCAGATTTTCTATTTCATTGTGATTTAGTCTTGGTAAGTTTTCTGTTTCTAGGAATTTGTCTATTTCATCTAGGTTATTCCATTTTTTTTGGCATACAGTTGTTCATAGTTCCCTCTTTAAATCGTTTTTGATTCTGTGTAATTGATAGTAATGTTCTCACCTTGATTTCTGATTTTAGTACTTTGAGTCTTCTTTTTTCTTAGTCCATTGAGCTAAAGGTTTGTCAATTTTGTTGATAGTTTTGAAGAACCAACTCTTGATTCATTGATTTTTCTCTGTTAGTTTTCTACTATTTTGTGTATCTCTGCTCTCATCTTTATTTTTTCTTTCCTTCTCCTAGATTTGAGTTTCATTTGTTCTTTTTATGGTTCCTTAAGTTGTAAAGTTAGGTTGTGGATTTGAAATCTTTCTCATTTTTTAATGTAACCATTTATAGCTATAAACTTCCTTCTTAGCACTGCTTTATAGTTCCAATTTCCTTCCTTTTTTGGGGGAGGGAGTTGTTACATAGTGGTTTTCTTTTGTAAGTAATACTGAAATTAGCTATAACCTATTCTCAACTCCATCTCACCTAGCATTCAGTTTAAAATATTACACTTTTACTCTTTGTACCATAACACAATCAGGAAACATCCTACTTTTTGTGTACTCTCACTGCACTCTCCCCATTTTTGATAATTGTACTGTATCTATACTGTCATTACATATAGCAATTACATAGTATGTTTTCTCCCTTATTATCATTTATTCTCAGTTCTTTTAGTAAATATATCTTTAATGGTGCTTCTTAATGTGGATGTGTCTCCTGAAACATATTCTCTAGTAGATTCCTCAGGAAAGGCTCAAGGGAACAGTATTTCTTGGTTTCTTGTAGTTCAGAACAGTTTGATTGTCACCATTATACTTGGGAGTCAGTTTGCTTGCATATAAAATCCTTGGTTTACTTTGTTTTCCTTTGAGAATCTTAAAATGTTATTCCATTGTCTGTCAGCAGAAAGTATTGTCAAAGTCTGATAACAGTCTAATTTTTGTTTTTTGTGTTAAGTGGCTTTCTCTTTCTGCCTAAATGTTCAAAAGATTTTTTTTTCTTTGTTTACAGAAGACCAGTAGTTTTACTAAAATATGTCCTGGTATTGACCATTCTGGGTCAGTTTTTCTAGGTATACAGTATGCCCTTTAAATATATAGTTTCATGTATTTTGAAAAAATTTCAGCAAAGTTTCTTGAATTCTAGTTTCTAGTATTTATTCTACTCCATTGATGTGATTTCCTTTGAGGACTCCTGTATAAACATTTGTTGAATCTTGTTTGCCTATCTTTTCTCTCGCTTTATTGTAAATCCTCATCTTATTTTTCATTTTTTTGGTTATTACAGTTTTCATCCTATTTACCTGCTTTTAGTCTTAAAGCATTATACTTTGTTTTATCTACTCTTTAATATCTTCTAGTTAGTTTTCACTTCTGAAGTGATTTTTCTTTTTTTTCTAATTCTTTCCTGAATTCTGTCACCTTATTTCTAATTCTCATTGATTTCATATGTTTAATCATTTAAAAAATTTCTCTCAGTCATTTTGCATTAGTAATTTATATTTTCATCTGTTGGTGAACATATCTTTTGGGTATGTTTTCATTTTCTGTTGCAATGTTATTCTGTCTCTTACTCTTTTTTTCCTCAAAATAACTTCACATGTGATCTGATTACAGTCTTTTCTGTTGCTCATTTTTATATGAAATTAGTTTTCTTTAATTGGTAGGAGGGAAGTATGGGCCAGGATAGCTTTTTGTCATGGCTCTAGAGCTTTTCTGTTACTTTCATGAAATTAAACAAATATGTTATCTCATTCTTTGTGAGCGCTCTTGTCCTTCTTCCTCTTTTCCACTTTTATCTGGATCTTTTTCCTTTGTCCCTTCATTCTTGTTGTTGTCAATTTGCAATGAATCTCAGCAATTTTTTCTCACTGTGGTCTTCATCTTGGAAGGAGGGTGTTTCTTTAGCTGATTAGTTTAGAACTGTGCTATCCAGGGGGTTCCAGTGGCTACTTAATGTTAAATTTAAGTAAATTAAATTTAAGTAAAATTAAACATTTGATTCCTCCTTTGCATTAGTCATGTAGCAAGTGCTTAATAGTCGTACGTGGCTAGTGGCTACTATAATGAGCACTGTTGATATAACGTCATCATCATGACAGAAAGTTCTGTTAGACAATGATGGTTTAAAGTGTGCTCACTTCTTTTCAGACTTTATTGTAGACTCTTTGCACTCACGTGCCAATTGCCATGTGCAGAAAAATCCCTGTATTTCACCTAAGCTTCTAAACTTGGCCTGCTATGCCTTTCATTGAGGATGTAATACAGTTTTGGAATTTTTGTCCTGTTAAGTCCATCAGACGTTGTGCTTCCTTCTGCTCTCTCTGGCATAGATGCTTATGCCACACTAGTTTTGTAGTTATAAGTGGTTTGTTCCTGTTTGCTTGTATTTTGGTCTTTGTGGGGTGCCTTGTCCTCTAATTTTGTTGTGGATGTTGTGAATGGGTTTTGCTATTCTTTGCTATTTCATGGGGGGAGTATATTAGTCAGGGTTCTGTAAAGAAACAGAACCAACAGAGGGGAGAAAGAAAGATCTGAAGGCCTGAGGGCCAGGAGCGCTGAGGGCAGAACAGTGTCCCAGTTCAGTCAGGCGAAAGGCAGGAATTCTTCCTTCTGCCTTTTTTATTCTCTGCAGGCCTTCAATGGATTGGGTGATATGCCCACCCACATTGGAGGGAGTGCAAACTGCCTTTTGGAGTCCACTTATTTGAATGCTAATTTTGTCTGGAAACACCCTCAGACACACCCAGAAATAATGTTTAGCCAAATATCTGTGCACTCTCTGATCCAATCTACTTGACACATACAGAACCCTCGCAGAGAGATTTGGGGGAGTTTCACAAGCTACACTGCAAGCACTGCCATCTTCTAAAATCCCCCCTTTTTTGTCTTTCAGATTCTTTTCTCTCCATAATCTTTGTAATTAACTTTATGTAATTCTGTAGCTTCTGTTTTTTCCCCTCCTCTAAAACCTAAAAATGCTTCCCTTCTTTCATTTAGTATTTCTTCACTGTCAAATTAGTCACATTATTAGCTGGCAGAACAAACTTGGTCATGCTATTTGGTTTCGTTCCACCTTTAGTTGAACCATTTTAAAAATGAGGAAACTGGACTCAGGTTTGTTTTTTCACAGAGGAACCTCATCAGTGTTATCTGTTCATATTAGTAGTATCTAATATTTAAACAGTAAACTTATTCATGATCTTTTCAATACAGAATCCTGCTCTTAAATAGAGTAGAGATGAAATTATTAGTAGTGCAACTTAATTCATTCTCAGATTAAAAAAGTTTGGTCCCCTAAAGGATATTTTTTCCCTTGAGATTTATCTGTTTGTTATTCTTTACTCCATTAGCTATGTACCTGAGAGTGATTATCATACCTGAGTCAGTCTTATACTGTGTTTATTCCAGGCTATACAGTTGGTTCTCATTTCTGAACAATCTGCAGTTATTTGCAGTTATTGACTAAAGGTCTGAGGCATAGGTTTTCTTGGTCTATTGTTCTTTTAATGCTTGAGTTTAATGTATAAGGGAAGGGATTGTGTACATTTCATTGCAGACAGTCTCTGAAGTAATTTTTAGATACAAGGAAGTAGCTCTATTTCTGTGAGTCATCATTCTGTGTTATATAGTGCTGGGTAGAGGTTTAATTTTTTAGATAGAGATTTATGACTTTTAGAAAGCTGCAAAAAGTGAATTGTAAAGAATTTTAGATTTGCTATAATTTCTAGTATATATATTGAAATTTGGAGCTTGAGATAAAAATATAGGTAACTGTGGTTGATAAAGTTTTCCTAAAATCTCATGATTTTCAATGAGAGATAGAGTTCTTTTTAGTCATTTTTAAAGTGTAAGCTGACATTTTTTTTCCCCTCAGCTCCCGATAAAAACAGGACAACAGAACACACATACCAAAGTCAGTACCGAACACAACAAGGAATGTCTTATCAATATTTCCAAATATAAGTTTTCTTTGGTTATAAGCGGCCTCACCACTATCTTAAAGAATGTTAACAATATGGTGAGTATTTGCATTACTGTTTTATGGGGGAATTTATTTTGGTTTGCTTATTGATTGAAAAATTTGGAGCAGCATATTTTGAAGTACAGTCATTTTCTGTGGACTCTGGATATAAACATTCATCTTAATTTGTGGATGAGCACAGGTAACCTTTTAACTTTGGTTTGAGTTTTTGATTCTTTCCCTTGGATACTTCTCTTGTTTGTAACCCTATCTACTTTTCCATTTTTCTGGAATTAGGATTTCATACAGATTTTGTCAAATATGAGTTGACCATAGTAGTCTGTTAAAATATTTCCCTTAGCTTCTCATTTGAATATTATCAGATTGTCCTAGTTCTAAGTAGATGATAAATGAAATATGACTTTGTAGTCCTAATATGTGAGATTGCTTTTGTGAAGATACTGTTTTACTTCCTTCCACCTATAACCTGTGACAGATTCTATAGTAGTTAGAGAACCCACATTGAAAGTATTCCTCAAATATCAATTTGATCAAGTAATTTCACTGTCTGAAGCTTATAATTGCTTCTTTTTCCCCCTGTTTTATAAAGTCTGTTTACATTACTTAGACTTCAGGGTACTCCAGCTTATTTTCTCTTTGTACCTTTGAACATATTATTTCTTCTATCTTTCTCAGGTATTTCCTTCCTTTATGTCAATTCCTTTGTAAAATCTCCTTCATACTCAGTTGAAAACAGCTGATCTGGATATTTCTTGCTCTGCGTGTTTTGAGCACTTATAATGACAATTTGTGTTGTTTATATTGAGCTATGAAACTGAGTTCTGTTTGTGAATTGTAAAAATCAGTACCATTTTCATAGTCATATCATCTTCAGAGTGTTTTCTTTTCAAAAAGTTGATTGGAAAATACCCCAGACTTACCAAATTGGTAAACTGGAAGTATGGGCAATCATTTGCCTTACAAAGATATTTTCTCTTTATGGAAAAAAATTGACTTTTTGAAAAAAGCAGAACCTTTTATAAACATGTAAAAGTGATTTACAGAAATGCACTGAACATTTTCTGGAGCTCTTCTGTTGCAGTGTGTGGGGCATAGCAGTAGGATTTTGTTTATATAAATAAGTGGCCATGTTCCCAGTCAGACTGAAAATGTTTTAATATTTGGAATCTTCTTTGAAAAAACAAAAACAGTATTGGCATTCATTTAGTGCTTATTGAGTAAACTGAATTGTGGAAACCATAGTCTCTTGTCAATAAATAGTGTAGTATTTGATTTAAGGATAGTGAATGCTTAAAATTCACTATAATTGGTATTACAGTATTTTGTTGCTATAAGAATTTAGGCTTTGATTATTCTGTCCATTAAAGTGTTGTTAAATGTTCAAGATTCTGCTAAAGATCTATATGTGTGTCTAAATGCTGGATATTTTTAAAGTATAAACCAGAATATCTTTTACTGTCATAAGACTAATGGCACACTGTAGTAAATGCCAGCATTTTTGTTTGTCTTTATTTTGTGTGAGCATTAGGATAAAATCAAAAATAATAGATTTAAATCTAGTATAATCTGGGAGATGAAAATGAAAGACTATTGACTTTCTTGATCCTTAGTCCCTCACTTTTCAGATGTGCTCATTTGTAGTGGAGAGTGAAACCAACTTTTAGTGTTCTGAATATCTTTTCTTTTAGAGAATATTTGGAGAAGCTGCTGAAAAAAATTTGTATCTCTCTCAGTTGATTATATTGGATACACTGGAAAAATGTCTTGCTGGGGTAAGTAAATCTGTTCTTAAATAGGCAGGTTTTGTGAATTTGGTTTTGAGAATGATCTGATATACTGAAGCATAGGTATGGACCAGGACAGTCATGGATTTTTTTGCCTAAGACATATGAATATGAATTTTAGTAACAGTTGGCTGGGTGGCATAGACAGGTTTTCAAGAGAAAATTATTTTCTCATCTTTTGTAAATTAAATAAATATTAAGTTTACTATAAAGTGTTAAGCTTGAGTCACATACCTTTCAGTTTCTTTAGAAAAGATTTTATGGAAAAGTTACTTTTTGAATTAATTAATTTCTCTAGTTGGTTAGGCCTGTGGCATTGCTTTGCTGTCAAAGAATATGATGTGAAAGACCAAGAGTAATCTTGTTTCCCCCATATGAATCTGATTTTAATATTTTACTTTTCCAATCTATATAAAATAGAACTTAGAAAATTAAAGCTGTAACTATTACTGATAAATCCTACCTTAAGAACACTTATTATGTAAATACGAACATGTAAAATAGATATGTGGAGGAGTAATTGGATACAAAACAGTTCTTTCTCACATTTCCTCTAAATAGTTATCTCAGAGTTTTCAACCATGACTTAATTAGAATTTTTTAAAAAATATTTCTGTTGTATAAAGCATAATGTTTCTGTACTTTACCAGCTTTAATTCTCCCTGGAATTAGGTAGGAGTTTATGTAAATAATAAATTTAATACCTCCATATTAAAGATTTGTCTATTCAGTATGTACTGGGGTTAACTTATTTCTTACAATCTCTCTCCCTTTGACACATCTTTTGCTTTTATTCAGAATTGCCTCTCTCTTCCATGTATTACAGTTTTTTTCTATAATCAACCTAGATGGGAAGGGACTTTGATACATGAAGACTGACTGGTTGAGAAAAGAGAGAATGGTCAGAAGTGTTAAAGGCAGGAATACGGCAGGGAGTCGGGAAGAATAATTACATTCACAAATGATGTATCCTTAGGGAAGACAAATATTTAATATGTAGGCCACAAAACCTAAGCATAATGTTTTAAACCCTTTTATTGACCCTTGTCCATATTCCAGAATTGTGAGACAGTGCTTATAAATTTTCTCTTCAGACTGAGGGTGAGCTAGTTCTGTTCTAGCTTTGTGTTATCTATTAATTTGTGATGTGCTGTTGCCTTTTGTAAAATGGAGTGAAGGAACAAAAGAACTGTTTAATATTAAGGATGATGGAATTTTGAAGGTGGACAATTTTTTCAATTTCTCTTGAATCAGTTCTTTGTAGTGGTCTTACTACTGTGATTGTAAATACTAATATACCAGTGACACCCATGTTTGAAGGAGGATAGGATGGTTTATTGCCTCTTCAGTTTTACAGCTTTTCTCCATTAGCGTTTGTAATTGAAAGGTAAGGAGAGGTATTTAGGAGAATAATTGCTGGTATTATTGGCTCCTGTTTAGTTTGATGCTCTTTGGACATAGCCTTATTGAAACTCTACTAAGTGGTCATGATATGACTTGTATAATGCATAAAATATATATTATCTTGCTCTGCTCTACTACTGAAAATGTGTAAATGGTTTCCATTAAGTTTATAATTAAATAATACTATTCCTATTATTGAATAATTGTGTTTTCTAAAATTGTCTCCAGTTATTTTGTGGCTTTCTCTTGATTTTCATTTTTAGATCAAAGTATATTGAGGCAGTTTAAGAAGAACTGAGCCTACAAGTACATGTTTATTATATAAGTAGTTGAAATAGCTAAATGAAAGTGAACAAATACGAGTATGATGAATAAAACAAAAATTTTGTGGGTAGAATTTGAGGAATCTTAAATATTTTTGTTCTTGTATATTGAACACTTCTATAATTTTTATTTATTAATTGGAATTAGTTTCAATATCTGTATTATTTGATTAGCCCATAAATACGAAAGCATTGTAACTCAGATTTTGCAGGTAGTTTGTTTATTTACTGTCCATACATTTCAGTGTATTTGCACCTGAAAGCCCTTGGATTGCAGTTATAGATAGGCATCTTTTGTTTGTTTTTTGAGGGGAGAGGTAACTAGGTTTATTCATTTATTTATTTTTAGAGGAGGTACTGGGGATTGAACCTAGGACCTTGTGCATACTAAGCAAGCACTCTACCACTTGAGCTATACCCTCCCCCAGGATTGTGGTTATAGAGTTGAGCATAGTACATACACCCTTTTAGGAAAATTTGTTCTTTGTTATCATGCTTGGTATTATCAAAACTGTCATTCATACAAGGATACTAAAACTGTTAGGTGAAATATTGATGTGGGACAGTGTATCTGCAGGGTAGTTTTACCCATTTGTTAATTGTAGTGATTTACTCTACGAAGCAGAGTTCTCAGTGTTACACCAAAGTTATGAAACTTGGTGTCATTAACAGTGGGACCTCCTGGCATTATGTACTCCTGATGTGATGTAACTTTAGTGACTTACCTAACGTGTTTAACCTGAATCTAATCAGACCATTAGGTTTAGGTTCCAGCTTAACAGAAAAATATAGTAACTAGAGCAAGTTACCTCACTAAGACATAATCAGATCAACAATATGGAACATTTTGTAAGGCAACTGGCCATTTTCTTTAAAAAAAACAATGTTATGGGAAATAGAAATGATGTATATGGAGTGTGAAGGGGAAATAGTTTTAGAATAAAGAGACTAAAGTAATGTAATAATCATGCTGTAATCTATGAGCCATTTTTGGGGCCTGGTTGAGTAAAACAAGCTATGAAAGACAGGGGCAGTTGTGGAAATTTGAATACAAATTGGGTGTTAGCTGGTATGAGGGAATTGTTTATTTTTTCTTGGTGTGATGATTGTATTGAAGTTGGAGAATGTCCTTATTTGTAAGAAATGCTGAAGTATGTAGAGGCGGAGTTATGATGTTCAACCGAAACAAAATGACTTGTAATGAGTAATAGCTATCTGTTTTGGTCAGTCTGCCTAAAGGTGGGTATAATTGCCTGTCTAGGAATTAATTTGGATGTTGAGACAGATGACACAATGCTCTCAGTGAATATAAGTAAAGTTTATTTGGGACTTAAAATAAACTAGATATTCCCAGGAGAGGGAGGGCTTATGTAGGAATTTAATTAATGGGGGAGCAAGCAGAAATAGGGGAGCTGAGGAGGATGAATGTGGAGGCCTGGGCTTTTATTGTGATTAAGAGGTAAAAAAATGGAACCATCCTCTTTATTAGACTAACCATAGGTAAATATGGCAAACGGGATGAAATATTAACAATTGTGGAATATAGGTGGTGAGTATATGGGTGTTCATTATTCTATTCAATTCATATGTGTGTTTGAAATTTTTCATAATAGAAAATATTTACATTTAAATTTAAGAAAGTTTTAGAGTTATGTGATTATTTCCATTTTAGCAACCAAAGGACACAATGAGGTTAGATGAAACAATGCTGGTCAAACAGTTGCTGCCAGAAATCTGCCATTTTCTTCACACCTGTCGTGAAGGAAACCAACATGCAGCTGAACTTCGGAATTCTGCCTCTGGGGTTTTATTTTCTCTCAGTTGTAACAACTTCAATGCAGTCTTCAGTCGCATTTCTACCAGGTTAGTGTATAAATCTGCATAGGACTATTGTAAGTAATAGAAATGTTACCTACATAAAAATAAAAATTTGACAGAAATGAGTTTAACCTGGGCTTTTGTTGGAATTTTATGCATTGATTTCTTTGAAATTTTTATTACGTAATATTGTGATGTTGGTGGGCACAATTAAATAAGTACTGTTATAAACTTGAAAGCCTAAATTTTAGGAAAAAATATCACCTAACCAGTCTTTTTTTTTTTTTTTAAACACTAGGTATGAATTTTTGGTTTGCCTTTTTAACATATTATTCCTTTAATTAAATTAGCCTATCAGATAGAATAATTGATGAGTAGTCAGAATTCTAATGATCTTTCAGTTCTGATTCTTATCACAAGATTCTCAGTTACAAAAACAAAAGCACCAGCAATCTGGAAGCACAAGGAAGTGATTAATTGCAAAGTAGAATTTTCTAGAAAGTAGATTGTGTTTTAAGTGTATGAATTGTAAAAGCTCCCATTTGTTGAGCATGTACAACATATGCTATGTGGTTTTATCCTCTGAGTATCTCTGAAATGTAGGTGATACTTTCCCCATTTTACAGGTAAGCAAACTAATACTCAAAGAAGTAATCAAAGTAATATGCCAGATAGTGGAGAACCCAAACTTTCTAAGTCAGACTGGCTTCAGAGTCTGTTTCATTATACCAGGCTGCTTCCCTATACTTCTATTTTAGCCATATTTTGATGAAATCCTTTTTATAATATGCACTCCTGTGCTTTAAAATTATATAATTTAAGCTTATACTGATGATTAGAAATCATCACATGATCATTTGTTGTGATATGCTACAGATGGAGAAATTGGTGTCCATAGTGCTATATGGAATAGGATGGTAGCAAGTAACTCTGGAACCTAATTTTATGCAAATGATTTGCCTTTCTCATGCAGGTAGAGTCAAATGGGTCCTTAATTATGACTGGGAATTATAAATCACCTAGTGATTCAGTGGATCAAGACTAATACAGAATATAGAAAACCAATTTTCTTTGCTTATTGGTTACCTGCATCTTTTGGTTTGTCTGTGTTGTGTGAACAGTGGACTTCCATTAGTCAGTTCAGTTCATTCTTAATGTGACAGATGTGAATGAGAACGTACATCATAATTTGAGAATTTGTGCTATGGTGTTCGGGGGGAATTGGCTGACTATAAAATCCTGCAATCTTTTTAATAAAAAAATGACATTTCTGTAATCATGATGATGCTAGGCAGCAACATTCTTTGACAAGCTTTCATTAGAATTCCTGATACAAAGAAAATTAAAATTTTATTTAATGGTATAATATGATTGATAATGTTGGGTAATGTTTGTACAGTAAAATAATGTGTTCATGAAATCTTTTGAGTGATAACATTTCATATTCTGAGTAATAACACACTGGTTGATATAGCAAGGTGACAAACACCTAGGTGTAGCAGGAGGCGTGAAAATTATAAAAAAACAAAAAACAAAAAACACCTCCTTCTTTGTTTAAGTGACTGCTAGTCTTATTGTTAGAAATCTTACATTGAAGGTAGAAAATGATCAAATGAATAAAATCATTTTTTAGTTTATCCAAGCATGAATTGCTTTAATAAAGCACAGCAAATGTGCCACCTCTGAAAACTCTAAAATTCTTCTAGTCACCAAAGGTTTTATTTTGCAGCATTAGCACGTGTAAAAATAGACAACTTTTGTGTATTTCCTGAATCTAGTTCACTGTTTCCAGAATAGAAGTTAAGTATCTCCAGAATAAGCCAGTTTCTGTAGCTTTCAGGGGACAGACTGCTCAGAAATGAGATCTATGAAATTCATGTTTTAGACAAGTGCATTTGCTCTTTCCTTTAGCTTGTGCTAGAAATAGGAGCTGATCTTATTAGAGGGCCACTCATCTAAAAGACCATTATGATGGCTTAATGTAGAGGGGATTATCTTATGACACTACTGTCAGAGCATTAGGTGACTTAAAATATGCAAGAGACCAGAATGGAAGTTCTTTCTGAAGATTGATTTTATACCTA
This sequence comes from Camelus dromedarius, assembly GCF_036321535.1. Taxonomy (NCBI): domain Eukaryota; kingdom Metazoa; phylum Chordata; class Mammalia; order Artiodactyla; family Camelidae; genus Camelus; species Camelus dromedarius. Next base: position 49,014,734 of record NC_087451.1, read on the forward strand.
GTATGTAATAGATAAGTCAATGTCATGAAAATTTGTTGTGCTTGACTGTTCTACCTGTCCACAGATATTTCTCTTTTAGAATTACCATTAGCTTAAGATATTTCTGTCCTTTGTTCTTCTTTAAGGGAATAATACGAGTTACAGATCTTAAGATAACTTTTTTATTCTGCTGAAGTACACCATGTTCTGTGGCTCATATTACTCTTTTATGTAGAAGATTAGCTTCTTTCTCCACAGAATTACTATACAAGGCAGTGGATCTAATTGTTTTGTAGTGGGAGGGTCCTTAGGAATATCTAATTTGACATATCACCAGAAGCAGAAGACTCAGTGCCTTTGAAAGTTCTATTTGATTCTTTTACACATCTGCTAGGGTTTTTTTTTTTTTTTTAATGGTTTCTTATTCTTTTTAATAGTTTAAAATTTCTTCCTATATGTCTAATTATTTAAAACATACTTATTTTATATTCTCTTTAAGATTGTTAAATGATTTCATATGTTTGTATGTGCCAACTCTCATTCATAGTAAATTGTTTCTGTTTTGTAAACTTTGATTGCAGATTTATCTTTTAGTGCAGTCTGTATTTTCTTTGGGAATCTCATGTAGCCTGGGGCTGTGGGAGTAGTCTCGTGATGGTTTGCATTTGCTTTTGCAAAGTGTCCAGTTGTAGACCTATATTTTTGTTAATTTCCCAGCCCTAGATTGTATGGGTAATACAAATGTGGGCCTCAAACCCTTATGAAGTGTCAGCCCTGGGTGACTTTTTCCTGTACCAAAGCTTAGGCAGAGCAGAGAGACTTCTTATGCTGGTAGTTTTTTTTTTTTTCCTCCCTCTCTTTCCTCTGTCTCTCTGTGTCTCTTTCTTTTTTGGGAAGTTTTTTTAGCCATGTTTTATGCAGGGGCCCTGGTTCTGCTTCCTGAATTATTAAAGTATAAAGCTTTGTATCCAGTCCCATGTAGATGTTAACCCCAAACCCCTAGGTTAAGGAGAGAAAAAAAAAGTTAACCAACACTCACTCTTCCTTTGTTGGCCAGATCATGCCTTCAAAACTATCTCTGGTTTTCAGTTTCCTTTACATTTCTAGACTTGGATGGGTAGATAGTATTTGTTTCACTTTATTTTTGTACATTTTAAATATCTTTTTGTTGTTCAGTTTACCTAGTCTTTCTAGATATTTTAGTGGTAGGTTTTCCGCTTCATTTCTTTTGCCCAAACAACCCATTTATTTGATTTCTCTGCTTTATAAATGACATTTAAGCTTCACAAAATGCCCCTTCCCTATGAACTAGACTATAAAGAGAAATAGACTTTTCTTCCATTTTTTTCACAATCACAAGAGTTAGCTTTTCAAAAGTTAGTGTTGCTGATTTACTAAGTTGTTTCCTAAGGAGTCATATTCCATATTTTTAGGCTCTTTGCAGCAGTTGTGGAATTTTTAGCATGTAAATCAGTTTTTAGGACCTTCTCATTTCCAGTGTGAACTGCTAAGCTTTTCTCACCCTGATGATAAGAACATTAGTGTAAGTGCTTAGGATAGTTTTAATGTTAGCTGTACATCTGTAAGCTAAAGTGAGTGAAAGAGGAATTTGAGAAGGAAGAAATAGCATTGATTTCATTATTTAGTAACTGAAGGTTTAGTGTGATGATTAATGTCAATTTTTAATATATTAAAATTGTTACAGTTTGAGCTAATATTACAAATAAGGTAATGTAGTTTGTGCTTCTTCACCACCTCTCCCTCTGCATTTGTGAAAATTAGTAATTCCATTCTGTTGCTTACATTTTCTTAATATCTATTAATTGAAATAATCATGCCTCATTAGGAAACACACTTTGGTAAATTAGCAGTACCAATTTTTGAAAAGCTAACCTCTGGTGGTTAATGAAAAATAAACTTTAACCTCTTTATTTAGACTTCAGTAAATTTGTCAGTTTAAAAACTTCTGTATTTTTGTTGTGTTAAATTTTTCTACATTTTTGGTAACTTCATATTTAATAAGAGGGAAATTTGGGGTTTAGAAAGATTCTTGTCATTACAAGCTTAAATTCTACTGTGAGAGGAGGGATATTAATCAAATAATCACATAAACACATGTACAGACTGTGAAAAGTGCCGTGAAGAAGGGCTTACTCTTTTTTAATACAAAGTAAGTATAGCCTGTGAATGTAGATAAAATAGCATTCGTGTTTCTGAAGACTAATTGATGTGAATAGAAGTTAATGAAATTTGTCTTTAACTTACAATTTGAAATATAATTATGTTATAGAAAAATTTTAAAAATACACGTAGCAGGGAGAAAGTATTTCAGATACCCATACATCTCTTACTGTGCTTTGTCAGTTATCAGCATGCTGATTCTTTTTTTTTTTTTATTGAGTAACTGTGTATTTAAGGTGTACAATATGATGATTTGACATACATTGTGAAGTTTACTAGGTTATCATGGTTTCTTTCATCATATCCCCTGTATCAGTTATGTTCCATTATATCTTCATAAGAAAAATTTATTCTCTTACTTTTATATGTGTATTTTCTCTTAAAAACTCATCTTTACAGTGAGAAGAATCTGTTGAATTCAGAATTTTGGACTATCCTGTGATTTCAGTTGATAAATTATTTTTGGTTTTTACTTTTTAGGTTACAGGAATTAACTGTTTGTTCAGAAGACAATGTTGATGTTCATGATATAGAATTGTTACAGTATATCAATGTGGATTGTGCAAAATTAAAACGACTCCTGAAGGGTACGTTCAAATTTATGATATATCTGAAATTAATCAATGTGGGTGAAAAACCAGAATTTTGAATTTATTAATTATATTGTGTTGAGCTAGGACATCAAAATGGATTTTATAATGCAAATGTTTTTGTGAAATGGGCAGTGATACTTTATGGTTCAGTAATTTTTGAACCCTTGAAAACAATACAGTAGAGAGAAAATGAGTATCTTAAATCCTGGCAATGGAAAGTTTTGCTCAGCTACAATTTTTGCTTTTAATAAAGACAATCTAAGAATGCTGTTATTTAATTTTTCTAGAATTCCATCTCTTAAGGATAGCTGTAAGTTACAGAAGGTGTTTGTTTTGCTGTTGCAGTGCTAAAAGTAGATGGTTTAGCAGGATATAAAAGTTTCATTACAGAATGGAGCCAGAAGACTGTGCTCTTACAATGAAAGGAGAAACTGAGTTAGGCATCTCATTTCTGACATTCTGTGTTCGGATCTGTTACTGACTGACTGACTTTACAGCATTACAAAGTCTTTTACTCTTTCAGTGACTAGTTTTGCTTCTTTGTAGAACATGTCAATAGTAGTCACACATGAGGATATTATAATGTGTGATTTTAAGGCTTTGGAAAGTGCTTTACATGATTATGTTCATTGAAATAAACTATCAGAAGAAACTGAGAGAACTTTTGTGATAAGCAGTAATGTATTAATATAAATTAAGTATCAGTAAGTATTATTAATAAGCTGAGTATAAATACCTAAATTCATTTCACAAAAATTGTTTTAGTTTTATGTAATGTTGGATTCTAGCTAATTTAAATGTGAAACCTTATAGTAAATGATTTTCACTTTTTTTTACTTTGTATATTGATTAAAGAATTGTCAATAATGTTTTTTAATGTCTGACCTAAGAGGAAATTTAGTTGTATTAACTTTGAAAACCTCAATAGTTCTGCAGTGTAATTTTCAAAGTACCTTGTTTGGTTTTCTATGGTGAAAGGAATGGAAACTTCCTGTAATAGGAATAGTAAAAGTAGTAATGTGTTTTAAATTGAGTTCAGCAGCATTTGTTGAGAAACTATTCAAGAAACCATGCTAAGTGCTAGGCTTACAAAGGTTAATAAAATATTGAATCTCTCCCTATGGAGCATATGGAGTAGTTTATGGCAAGTGTATTATTATCAGATTATTTGCAAAGCAATGTGACAGAGACAGACAGAGTAGAATAAAGTGAGAGAAGTATGTATGTATGTGTTTGGGGGTGGGAGATGTTAAAAGGAAAAGAGCAAGATATGGAGGTACAAGAGTAGGTCAGGTCATATTAATAAAAACATAGTAATGTTTGTGGCACTTTCAGTATGTGCCCAACATTATGCTATGCAGTTTACATGCTTTTTCTTTTCGTCCTCAAAATAATTCTGTGAAACAGATAATTATTATTACCATCCCCTGTATAGATAAGGAAACTGAGGCTTAAGTAACATTTCCAAGGTCATATCACTAGGGAGTGGCAGGACAAAGATTCAGTTCACATCTGCCCATTTCTAGAGCCAGAGTACTTTACTGCTACCCTGTTTTGCTTATGGGCTGTAAGGCTTTAATTAGTGGCCGTGGGAAGTGATGCAAAGGCTTTTGGGTGGGAATTACCTTGATCAGTATTTTACTTTGGATGTACCACTTTACTTGAAATTTGCAGGATGATTTGATAGAAAGTTACATGAACTTCTGGAACCTAGTTGTTTAGTAACGTGAGTGAGAAATAAGGGTAGTAGAAGTCTGGATAGAATGTGGTAATTTGATATGGTATTTAGGAAGTAGAATACATGGCCTTTGAGTAGAATACATTGCATAGTTTTTGGTGATTGATTTAGGTATGTGAGGTTAAAGGGAAGTATCACCTAGTATTACAGAGCAAGCTGCTGAAAGTGGGAAAGGAAGGGTTGATAGGGGAAAAGAGAGCGGCCAGGAAAATAAATTCAGTTCTAGATCTATTGAGTTTTAGGTATCAGTAGGATATCCAAGCAGAAACATATAGAACTGGCGTAATAAAATGTTTATGTATTGGAATTGAGAATAAATTACTGTGTATAACACATTTAAGATGTCATAAAGGTAAAGTAGATGAATACAGGAAGGCAAAAGGATTGAGAGCACTGTGAAGTGTAATGCTATTATTTGGAAATCAAAGAAGGGTTAGAGCAAAGAAGGTTGGAAGATATATTTTAAAACTGACTTGAAGAGCAAGGTACTCATTTGCAAGTCCAGAAAAAATTGACTTTTAAAAGATTATTTAGACAATTTTATAGCTTGAAGACTTTATCTTAGAAAGATATTTATATAAATGTAGTAAGTACCTGTATCCTTTCATTAAAAGTCCATAGGGCAAGCTCTCTGCCAAAATAGTTTATAAAAGGAGCATCTTTTCCATATATAAACCTTTTTGTAGATGTAGACAGTAAATTTATAGAAGAGGAAGTTAAAATATCTAATATATCTGGAGAAATGTTTAATCTTGTTTTAAAAATGCAGTCTACTATTTTGAGCAGTCAAATTAGAATAAAAGAAATGAACACATTTAATGGTGGCAAGGATGTGATAAGGGCACATTCATATACTGCTTGGTGGTTGTAGCCTTTGGCCCAACCCTTCTGAAAACTAGTTTGGCAGAATTTATCAAGAACATTAAAAAATCGTCTCTTGGACTGGATAATTCTGTTTCCAGATATTTATGTACTTTAAACAATCAGTAATGTGGAAAGATTTGGATATGAAAAGTATTTATTAGTGTTATTTATAATGGTGAAATATTGGAAATGTCTTAAATGTACGATTGGAAATGTTTAAATAACCAGTGACTTAAATATTCTGAGAGACATCAAAGCATAAAGCCCAATTCAGTCATTTATTAGATCTGTAATCTCATAAACACAGTTGGTTCATTTGTAATATCTGAATGCATTAAGATTTTGAAAGAATTAAATTTATAGGATTGAAAATACCTGGCATGTTGTAATTGTTCAAGTAATAGTTACTATTAAATATAAAGCCATCAAATATATGTATGAGAATTTTTACTGACATGGAAGAAATTGAGAAGACAATGTGAAATTAAAAGAACAGGTTTAATATAGTCTGTCTAATGTCAGTTATGGTAAATATGTTTGCCTTATACATGATATGAAAAGGGAAGGAAGAAAATTCACCGAACTGTTAACTGTGATTGTCCCTGAATGGTAGAATCCTGGATAATGTTTTAAATTTCCCTGAGATTGTTGTGTATTTTTAAGGTTTTCTACAACAACCATGTATTTTATATTTGTACATTTAAAAAAAATACAGTTGTTACTAGAAGCAAAACAAAGAAAAAAACTCACAACAGCCTTTGAAAATCAGGGCTTCTTATTGAGTTTTGTCTTGAGTAGACGTAACCAGTGAGTTTTTGGTTTATATTAATTATCTTTACATTGCTTACAAATAATACTGGAACAAAAGTTTGTATGTAAAAGTAAATTTATTTTTACTAGTAGCTCTGAATTGTATTTGTGTTAACTAATAAATCTAGAATTAATTATGAAACTTTTTTTCCCCAGAAACAGCATTTAAATTTAAAGCCCTAAAGAAGGTTGCACAGTTAGCAGTTATAAATAGCCTGGAAAAAGTAAGTTATAACTTCTATGGTATTAAAGTTTTGTTTATTTTTGGTTATAAATGTTGCTGTCTCTCGTGTTTTGAATCAAAAAGTTATGACTTGAGTGATAATTTCACATTAATTTTTAGGAAAAATGCATTGCGATATTCTTGTGAAGGAAGTCAGTAGTTTGTGATATAATTGGAGCCATATGACATTTTATTAGTATATTAAGAAAATAGCACATAAAAACATCTGTTTTGTTATTTGTAGGCATTTTGGAACTGGGTAGAAAATTATCCAGATGAATTTACAAAGCTATACCAGATTCCACAGACTGATATGGCTGGTAAGGATAAGATTGTTTTGTTTTTGTTTTTGTTTTTGTTTTTTAAATTCTTACTTATGAGATAAAAACCTATCATTTCCTAGTTACTTTTGTTATAATGGTGCTTTTAATCATTTCAACATATGTTGAACAACAAAATAGGAAATAGTATTTTCCTCCTATATTTCTGAATTACCCCTAAGCCTTTTTCCTTTCCTTTGAACAAATAAAGTTTGAAATGAAGCTCTGATCTTTAATTAGACTTGTGGGTTGGATATTGATGGCTCTTTGTTATAGAGAAGCACTTTTTGTGCTCTGAGGCTTTATTTTGTATTTAGAGAGATGTGTTTAAAGTAGGCATATCCTCACTTGGAATTCTCAAGACACAACTGCAAGGCAGAGAATAGAGACTCCTGGAGAGCTCTGGTGATTCCCTTTTGGAAGCTGTTCAGTCTTACTTCTTGGTCACATTACACTTTGCATAAGGCCCTGCACATTGAGACTAAACACAAGTCTGGCTGTTCTAAAATGTGAACTTTTCTAGAATGGATCAAGATAGCTCTTCCAATACATAGGCAGTGTAACATTGCTTGTCGAAAGGACACAAATGAACTTATCTACAAAACAGAAACAGACTCACAGATACAGAGAACAAACTTATGATTACCAGGGGTTAAAGAAGGTGGGAAGGAATCAATTGGGAATTTGAAAGCTGCACCTCTTGGGGAGTGATGGAAACGTTAGCTCTCTTGATTATGGTAGTGGTTTCATGGGTATATGCAGCTATCAAAATTCATCAAATTGTATATCTAAAATATGTGTAGTTTACTGTACCGGAACCATACTACAATAAAAGTGTTAAAAAAAAAACAACAGCAAAAAAACCCATTGCTTGCCAGTTTACCTGAATAAATTTGTTGAGTTAAGTGAACTTCCAAGTTTATCTTGAAAATGTAGCCTTTAGCTTTTGGGGTAGTGCCAACTTTTAATTTAACGCCAGAGATTTCTTCTCATTTAATAATATTATTTAATATTTATATTTTTCACATAGAGTGTGCAGAAAAACTGTTTGACTTGGTAGATGGTTTTGCTGAAAGCACCAAACGTAAAGCAGCAGTTTGGCCACTACAGATCATTCTCCTTATCTTGTGTCCAGAAATAATCCAGGATATATCCAAGGATGTGGTTGATGAAAACAACATGAATAAGGTGAGGAGGGCAAAGTTATTTCCACTATGTCCAGATGGGATGCAATTTATTTTACTCAAGATGTATATTACTTTAAGCTTAGTAAGCACGTCATTTCAGGGGACCATTTCTGGTTATCATTGTAGGTTTTTTGTTTGCTGGCCTTAGCAGAGACACACTTGGACATAAAATTAGTTGGAGGAAAAGTATGTCAGTGATAACACTCACTGATGAAAGATTTAAAACATTCCCTTAGTTGCATTCTTTTACCACAGAAGACTAAACAATACTTCTGTCAGTATTAAACATAATTTTTTCCTCTAATAATCAATGCAAGCATTACCCTACTAAAATTCATCATTTTTGTGGTGTTTTTGCATGTACTTAGGTTTGTGTCCACTTGGTACTAATGAAATTGTCTAGTGACTCATTTTAGGTATTTTAGAATAGTTTTCATAGAATTTTATTAGGAAAGCAGGGTACCACATATGCCGTCTCTAGTGAAACTGGCACTGTAACAACTGATAATTCTAAGGGGTACTTAACAAGTTTTTAAAGATAAGAGCGGGGTATTTAATCTCATTATTTTATTTGAATTTCTGTATGTGGTTTGTTTTGATAATACATTTTTATAATATAAATATTAAAAAATTTATATATTTTTGCCCCTTTGGAAGAAATACTCTTAGCTGAATAAACATGAAATGGGCTCCTGCATGACTTGCCTGTGGATGGAGATGTTCAAAATTAGCTGAAATGATTTAATACTTTGTAGAAATGCTGAATAGGGAGTTTTTGCATTGATTGGTAAATATATGAACTAGATAATCCTTGGGAGTCTGTGATTCTGTGGTACTCCACTTAGGTTTATATCCCGGCTTGTCCATTATGAGGACATCTATTTTCATGCTTAGTTATTTTGGAGTCCTTCAAAATAGTATGTATTTTATTGCTTCTCTTTATTGGGAAAATGCACATAAGTACAAAGCTGCTCTACATTCAGTAATACTCCTAAGTGAATTTGTATTTTAATAATCATAACTACATCTTTCCAAATGTTCATTGGTCATTTGTATATGTTTTGTGAATTGCTCATTTTTCTATTAATTTGTCTTTTGTTGATTCGTAGAGTGTGTGTGTACATTTTTTACTTGGTCTCTCTTTTTAAACGTTGTTTATGGGTTTTTGTTTTTGCTATTTATGTATGTAAAATTTGTATGAAGTCAACTCACTCTTGTTCTTTTTGTTTCCTAGTTTTTTGCATCAGACCTCTCTCCCCCAAGATTTTATTTATTCATTTTATTGAGATACAATTCACATACTATAAAATTCACCCTTTTAAAGTGTACAGTTAAGTGATTTTTAGTATACTCTCAAAGTTGTGCAATCATTATCACTGTCTAGTTCCAGAATATTTTCATTGTCCCCAAAAGAAACCCTATACCTGTTAGCAGTCACTCCTTATTCCTCTCTCACCCCAACCCCTGGCAACCACTAATCTACTTTCTGTCCCTATATATTTGCCTGTTCTGGACATTTTGCATAAATGGAATTATACAGTATGTGATGTTCGTATCTGGCACTTACCAAGATTTTTGAAATAGGCTTTTATATTTTCTCTAGCACTTTTTCTAGGTTAAAGAATTTCAATCTTTAAATCTTTCTGGATTTTAAAAATATTTTTAATGTATTCTCATTCATTTCTAGTCATATTCCTTATGTGCTAACCAGTGTTAATGTTTGATATATATCCTTCCATTCATATCTACTTGCTCATACAAACATTTAAATGAAAATACACACATTAAGGTGCTGGTTGTTATACTTTAAAATGAAATCATTTTATACATATTACTCTGCATCTTGTTTTATTTACTTGTCTGTTTCTCAGAATAGCTGATAGAGATCTAACACATTCATTTAAGTAATTGTGGTTAATACTCTGTGACACTAATGAACCTCATTTACTCTGCCATTTCGCTGTTTTTTGTTTTTTGCCTTTGTATTTAGTCCTTAAGTAATTATCTTTGTTCATAGATTCTTTTTTTGTTGTTGTTGTTGTTCATATATCCTTGTTAGCTGATGCTTTTAATTCTGTAGACCAGAATTCCAAAACTGGTATTTCTGTGTCAAGGGCATTTGCATTTTAAATTTTTAATAGACAATTCCTAGATTTACATTCCCCAGTATTTATTTGTAGCATGTCACATTTTCATGAACACTGAATTAGAATGCCTGTTTCCTTGCATTCTCATCAGGACTACAAGTTTTTCATTCTTTTAAATTTTTGTCAGACAAATGAGGAGAAAAATAGTATCTCATTTTACTCCTCATGGTTAGTGAGGTGCAGGATCAATTTGTGTTTCTTGGCTGTTTGCATGTTTTCTTTTGTGTAAAGTGTCTATTGATTTCCATTATCTATTTTTCTATTTTGTTTGCCAGTCTCTTTTTAACTTACGGGCCTTTTTGTCTATTAGGAGCAGTAATCTTTTATTTTCAGTTGGTTGTAAGTATTTTTCACTTTTTTTTCTATAGTATCTTTTTTAGCAGAAACATTTGAATATAAAATTAATATAATAACCACCCATACTCCTATTAACATTTTGATATATTGCTTATCTTTTTTCTATTTATATATAGTTTAAAAATAGAGCAAATTATATTTGCATAAATTCTCTTTAATTCCAGATAAAGCTCAAGTCCTCTTTGATTCCACTAATTCCATTTTCTTTCCCTCTTCCCTGGGAAAAGCCACTGACAATGGTTGGTGTACATTCTTCTAGTCTACTTTTTAAAATTTTTATGAGACAGGGAGATTGAGATCAAGATCTAGTTCAGTGCTTTTCAGAGTGTGGTCTTAAGACCAGCAGTGTCAGCATCACCTGGGAACTTGTTAGAAATGCAAATTATTAGATCTCCATTCTAGGCCTGCTGAATCAGCAGCTTTAGGGGTGGGACAGAGCTAGCAACCTGTTTTCATCAAACCCTCCAAGCCATTCTGGGGCACACTAACATTTGAGAACCATTGTTCACTTAGTTCATCTGGTTCATTTTCCCCTCCCTCCAGCCCCTAGCAACCACCATTCTTTCTGTCCCTATGAATTTGACTTCTCTAGATAACTCATAAAAGTGGAATCATCTAGTGTTTGTCTTTTTCTGGCAGGGTTATTTCACTTAGGATAATGTCTTCAAGGTTCATCCACCTTGTAGCATGTGTTAGAATTTCCTTCCTTTAAGGCTGAGTAATATTCCATTGAATGTATATACCACATTTTGTTTATCCAGTTTCATCTGCCACTGGACATTTGGGTTGCTTCCACCTTTTAACTATTATGAATAATGCTGCAGTGAACATGGGTATACAGGTATCTCTTTGAGACCCTACTTTCAGTTCTTTTGTATATATACCCAGAAGTGGTATGGCTGGATTGTATATAAATTCTGTTTTTAACTTTTGGGGGAATTTTTGTCTCTTTTAAAGTTATTTTTGACAGTTTATTCTTTGTTAGGAAATATATTTTTCAATTTTTATCTGCAAGGAATTACATACCTATGTATTCTATTTATAGTATAGAAATATGTAGATGAAATATATTTATTTACAGTATTTCTATATTCTCTTCTAATTATTTTCTTCAGTATCCACATTTATAACTCTTCCTCATCGCTTATATTTCTAATTTTCCCTCATTCATGTTTACTAGGGTATATCTATTCTACCGGTCTTTAAAACCTGGCCTTTTATTTTTTCTTAACATTACTATACAAAAGTTTAATAATGAAAACTTGGCTTTTTGACTTTATATTTTCTAGCATTTAAAAATTTTCTACTTCATTAATTTTAGCTTTCATTTTATTTATATTTTTATTTCTTGGGGTAATGGTTTAATTTATCTATTTACAGTTGTTATAAAATTGTAGAGTTATCTGTAAGGCTTTGAATTTTACTTTTTTAGCAACAGTTATGGTTTTCAGATGAAGTGTTCTCAATTTTATTAATTTCCAGTCTCTAATTTTCTTACTTAATGATACAATATTTGACTTAAAGGAATGTTTTATAGTTCCCAAAGTGTTGGGGTTTTTTGGGTGATTTAAAACAAAAACTTTAATTGTGGTTAGAAAATGGTGGTACGTAATTTTTTAAAAAATTGTTTCACAGTTGTCAGAGTAGAATGTTTATTATTTTAGTAGGGCACAGAATTTAATGTAAATCTTTGAAACCACTCTTAGAACTACCATATAGGTGGCTTGAGATAATCCCTTTGTGGGAAATGCTTGGTTTATCTGGCTGGGCTCCCTCAGGTAGCTAAAAGACTTTGATAGTGTGGCAGGACTCCTCCCAGGCTTGGGTAATCATGCTTAACTCTTTATTATAAAACAAGCAAGAAAACAAACAATGAACAAGTAGAACCCTAAACAGATCAGATCAGGCTTTCATTTATACCATCCTAGACTGCAGACTATATATGAAAAGTAGTTCTCTTTTTCAGTTTCTAAATTTTATTATTACTTTTAATTGTATTATTATTCTTTTATTGTATTAGGGTAGATACTATAACAGCTCAACACAACAGAGCTTTATTATACTTAATGAAATAGTACTGAGCAGCTGAACTGAATAGCTCTGCAGGACAGTCCTCCTGTTTGTGGTTTTGTGGATCCTTGGCCAGCAAAGACTCTGCCATTTTCAATACATGGCATCTGTGGGAGTTGTTTCCATTCTGCCAGTTAGAAGGGAAAAAGATGGCATGGAAAAGCATGCTGAGGATTTTTATGGGCCAGGCATCACTTTCATTCACATTCCATTGGTTGAACTCAGTCATATAGCCACATTTAACTGCAAGAGAGAAAAACGGCTCTATCTCCAGGAAGAAGAGCTGAACATGGGAACCAAGGAATAGAGGAACTAGGGGAGAGCTAGGGAGTCAAGGATGGCTTAGACTGCTGTCTCCCTAGAATTCCCAGTAATTTATTTATGGATAAAAAGTTAATATATCAAGAGTACCTGTTTACAGGTACTGTAAGAATTGAGGTAGAGCTTGGATAGTTAAGAAAGTTTTATGGAAGAGGTGTGGAACTTTAGTTGAGCTTGAAATAAGAATGGAGTTTAGAAAAGAGAAAGAGAGTGAACATTGTTCAAGCCAGGGTAATCAACAAAATGGATGTAAAAATGTTGAATGTATATTCAGAAAAATTAGCTAGAGTGTGGAAGGTTCATGTAGGCAGTTACAAGAAATGAAGATGAAGAAGCAGATGTGATTAATCTGGAAGACACTGTGATCCAGTTTGAGTTTAAACTTTATTCTTTAGACAATTAGGAAAAGTCTAGAGATTAGTGTTAGAGGTAAGATATGTAAAGTAGTGTTTTTGGCTGATGAAAGTCAAAAATGGGAGCTGGTTCGGAGGAAATATGAGTTTAGCCTTTAAAATTGTATTTACTTATTTATATTGTGGTAAAGTAGCATAAAATTTACCCTTTTAACCATTAAGTGTACAGTTCAGTGGTGTTGAGTACATTCACAGTGTTTTTTGTTGTTTTTGAATTATAAGTGATCTTTACATATTGCTACTTTATTAGATAAGTCTGAAATCTAAAAAACATCATATATCATCTTACTGCTGTATTTGAATTTTGTAGAAGTTGTTTCTGGACAGTCTACGAAAAGCACTCGCTGGCCATGGAGGAAGCAGGCAGCTGACTGAAAGTGCTGCCATCGCCTGTGTCAAACTGTGTAAAGCGAGTACTTACATCAATTGGGAAGATAATTCTGTTATTTTCCTACTAGTTCAGTCCATGGTGGTTGATCTTAAGGTAACATGCTCATTATTTCTCTTCTACAAACTTTAAAAAAATTAAATGAAAAATAGACTTCTACTATAAATATTATACTAGATCATTATCGAAGATCATTGCTAACACTTAAGTTCGAGTACTCTTCAGTAGTAATAGGACTTGCTCTTGATACTGTTCCTCAGGCTAAATAAGGTGGCTTAGAATGTGAAGAAAACACAGAATCAACCTGTTTTCTTAAATTAACATAAATATTCAGAGTTGGGTTTAAAATAATTTAGAAATTTGGGCCTGAAAGGAACCGTATGTGGTATAGTTAAGAATTTTATCAGACTGATGAAGCACAATAGTAGTGTTTTATGTTTCTTCTGGCAATTAAATGTTAGTGCCATTTATGTGGATGATGTGTTATTATTAAATGCTAGTAGAAAAAACACTACCTGACTGTTTAAAGGCTTTTGTTTTCTTTTGGGATTTTCATAGAACCTGCTTTTTAATCCAAGTAAACCATTCTCAAGAGGCAGTCAGCCTGCAGATGTGGATCTCATGATTGACTGCCTTGTTTCTTGCTTTCGTATAAGCCCTCACAACAACCAACACTTCAAGGTGAGAGCATTGGTTTTGATCCAGTTATGTTTATGGATGCTGTTGATCCTTTATAAATGTGAAAAGACTAGAAAGGTGAATAGGTTACACTTTTATTAATATTTCTCATTATTATATGTTAAATTTTTAAGGTCTTGAAATGAACTTTATTCTGTTTTTTAAAAACTTTCTTTTTGTTGTTCCTTTTGTCCTCATTTATGTTCCTGTGTATTTTTCTCATAGACATAATCTGCTATTTTTTCCTTTACTCTGTAGATCTGTCTGGCTCAGAATTCCCCTTCTACATTTCACTATGTGCTGGTAAATTCACTCCATCGAATCATCACCAATGTAAGTCCAAAAGGTATTGCTAAATTACTTAAAACTTCTTTCTTTTTTTTTTCTTTACTCCTTTTTAATTTCTTTTTAAGAAAGATGTTTTTGGTTTACAAAAGTTTTTGGATTTAGATGTATGATATAGGAAGATTTCTCACATGTCATTACACCCAATAATGATAACACACTTATATTTTCCATATTTAATCTTCACCTGAGGGCCCTTATTGAGGAAGGTTGATAATAGGATCCTTTGGAAAGATTAAACGTAAAACATTGTGTTAGGCTCAAAAGCCCTTGAGAACAGTGTCATTGAAAATATTTAATATTTTCATCCCCAAACTCTTCACATATTATTTTAATACTCAGCCCTTTCCCAGTATTTGATACATTCTGACTTGTTACCTTACTATTTAAAAGTAGCAGTATTTATGTTCTAGCTCATGTGTACATTAAAAAAATGGTGAGACCACATGTGAGTGTACTTTACTCTTCCTTCAACAAATGAAATACTAACACTTAAATAGAAGTGTTTACATGATATAAAAGCATACCAGACTAAATAAGCAAACTGATTAAAAGCTACTTGTGAAACCTTCAACTCTGATGTGAGTACATTAAGCAGAGTGAAACCTTACCAGTTTGGATCATGGATTTAAAAAATCCTGTTCCTCTGATCATATTTTGAAGGTTCTCAAGTGTTATTTACTGTAGCTCCATCTTATCTGTTTTTAGATACTCACACATATGTGTTAAGTTGTTCAGCTTTTTCCTGTTTTCCTTTCTTAAGAAGGGCTTTAATCATTGATAACTTAGGTATATTTATCCTCTTCATAATCAAATTTCATTTTAAGAGTGTGTCTCTAGTGAGGTAAAAATACCTTCCCACCTTCATTTGCCTTGAATGTGTTGAATTATATGAAATTTTGCCACATTTCCTTTTATCCATTTCTGCAGGGGAATAATAACTATTAATAAAGCTATTCAGTGACACATTTAGTTTTTCTCAGTGGGGTGTTAGTAGCCTTTTTGGTCAGGACAGTCTGTTATGTTAGGACTACCTCATACATTGCAGGACATTGAGCATTCCTGGTCCTCATTTCATTAAATACCATTTGTGCCACTTCCCTCCTCTCCTACCCCTACCCTTAGACATTATGAATAACTAAAAATGCCTGAGAGAATGATACCTCCTTTAGCTGAGTGTCAATTACAGGCAGAAGTAACATTACTCTTTGTTCTAAAAGGGAAAGTTTAATGAATATGATTGCAGATAAAGTATGTTTGTATTAAAAACTTTAAAAATTTTTACTTAACATTTACTTTCAAGGCCAATTAAAAAAAAAGATTTTACCCTCTCAGGTTTATGTGTAATTCAGAAATAAAATATTATTACTTTTTTCTCCTTTGGCTTATAATACTGAAAACATTCCATTTATTGGAGTGGATAGATTTACATAAATGCTTAAACTTGTGTTTAATAAACACAAATATATACTTTTTTTTGATACTTTGTGGCTAGTTACTTTAATTGTGAAATATTTTTGTCTACAATTGAATATATAGAGCACTTTCAAGCATGGACTTGGCACTGCTGTAAGTGGCTGAGCTGCTCTTTTGTGGGTTTGAAGCATGCCTGGAGTGTCACTTCATGCATGCCTCAGTGTATATGGTGAAGTGATTGTGCATCCTCCTACACTCTAATGAGTACTGCATGTGTGAAGGTGGAGTGTGTCTGTATCAGAGGCCACGTCAGTATGAAATCTATTTTTATAAAGAAAAACCTATATTGACTAATTTTTAAAATATTAAGCATCAGAAGTTTTTTAATGAATAGCTTGGAAAGGAGCATAAGTTTGCGTCTATGAAGTATTTTTTAAAGTTGTGTCTTAGATAATGATACTTCATCATAATAAATTGTTTGATAAGCTGCTTCTTGTTAGGGTTTTTCTTTCTTTTGGTTTGAGGCTAATAGATACTGAATCTAAAGTAATTTCTGACTGAAAAGGACTATTTATAAAGTAAATATGCAAATTTATGAAGTTGACTATTACAGAATTTCACTGAAGACAGTTGTGCTGAAAGTATTTTGTCTGGAAATCACATAAAATTTTTCTTAGATATTTGGACTCCTAATCTTAAATTCATTTGTAATAGATTTCCTTTTAAATGATTCTTGGTTCAATATACCTCATAGGTTCTCCTCTTCCGTGGTTCTTTAGCCAGTTCACAGATTTTTAAAAAAATCCCAGATTCTCAAATAAGATAAAAGTTTTACTGATGTGGTTTTGAGGGTTTATGTAGAAGTAGTAATGATGTTTGCAGTTTTGTTCTGCTTTTGTGAAACATACTCAGTTTGTAAGTACTGTGTTTAGATCTACAATAGTCCACTTCCACTGTTCTTCTTAAATCTGAAAGTCTAACTACTGTTTGAATTTGATTATAATTTAAGCTTTAATCAGTTTCTAAAATGGTACTCATATTACTGTACCTTTTCTTTTTATTATGGAGTGCCATAAGAGATGAATTATAGATATAAGATCTGTGTTATATGGAGTTAATCTTTATAGTCTTCCTGTAGGTTAAATTAGATATGTTGTAATAATTGGGAAATTAAAGTAGTAACATACACATATATGAACCAAATACCTTACCCATCAGTGGGACATGCTATATAGCTGGTGTAGGTCTTAGTATTGTTTTTGCCTTATTGCAGTTTATTGTAGTTTGCTTATGGTTAGTTCACATATTGAGAATGCGATGATCTCTTTCTATTGAGAGGTTTTGGTTGAAGAAATTACTTGGAATGCATGTGAACTTAATTTAAATAATCTTGAAGAATTATCAGAAGGGTTATTCATATTGTAAAAGTATTGCCATTTGTTTGGCAATAAACTTAGAATTTCCAAGGACAAAAAAGAATGTCTACTGTAATTGACTAGTTTTAGAAAGGACACATTTAAGAACACTAAAATTTTTACCAATTACATGATGTCTAATTTTTACTGCCTGTTTTATTTGAAAGTGTATCTTTAACTTTTACTTTAAAATGAATAATTGTATATAAATTTTACATAAATTTTATGTAAATTTATAAAAATAGCAATTATGAAAATCACTAAATCTTAAGTTAAAATCAAGTTATTTAGTAGGGTGCACTTGGTACCATGATACAATTTCACCAGCTATCAAAATGGCATAATAATTTGGATGGAATATTACATGGGATGCATATGTCTTCAGTTAATCAGCTTCTCATAAGACATTATGGGGTCAGTAGAGTGAGGAGGACCATTCTCTCAATGCATTTTGTGATTATTCAGCCTTTGTTACTATAAGCTGATTAGCACAAGCTGTGTAAATGAATAGATACATGGAAATCAAGCTGTGTTGATTGCTCTGGGCAAGTCAGATGGCCAAATTGACCAAAGTTTAAGGAATCCATTATATAACCAAACTAATAAAACTTGATCATTTGTTAGGAATTAAAGTAAGAGTTGAGAGGAAAGCAGAAACAACCATACTATCCAAATAAAAGTATTTCTTCTTTCACAGCTTTATAGTCTCTTCCTAAGTGGAGTTCAGTATTCAGATTGTATTTTGTAAATTGGTTTTTTTAATATACTAGCTAGTAAGTAGAGTTCACAGTCCAAAATTTGAGGTCTGGGTAATATAACCTGATGCTACTGAAAATATTCTGAGAGTTATGGCTAAAGAAATTAAATGTTGAGAATTTAATTAGTTTACTTTTAAATTAGAAGGAGCCTGGAAATAGTATGTAAAGCTATTAATCCCCTTTATCTACTACTTCATTTGTTTTTTCAGGTGTTAGTTTTAGCAGGAGTATTATAAATTGGAAGCCTCTATTTTATTCCTATTCCTTGCCTAGTCTCCATATGTAGTGAAAATTCATCCAGTTGTTTTTATATTAATCTGGTAGATAAACTTTATCATTTTAGTGATTTTCATAATTGTCATTTTTCATAATGTAGTAATTAATTCATTTTAAGTAAAAGATATGCTTTCAAATAAAATAGGTACTAAAAACTAGAATCAAATCTCAACAGGTTAAACTGAAACAAAAATATTTACTTAAAATAATTAACCTTTAAAAAATATTTAGCTTAGAAAAATATGTACATAAAATAATTAACCTTATCATTTTGTCTTTGTGGTACTCATTAGTCTTCTCATGTATTATGCCATCATTGCATATCAGTTTAAGATTATAGGTTTACTAATAGCTTTATCTCATTTACCAATTTCATGTTGTAATTGTTTCTGAAATGTGTAAAACATTAAACTTATTTAAAAAAGAAAAAGATTGGCTACAGAATTATTTTAAAACTCTGTTTTTCAGATTCACTAGCTTATCAGTGAGAAAAAAGTGTCTCATATGCTCATGCTCATGCAATGAGCGATTTGTCTCATGTTCATTATGATATTGTAAAGTAGATGTATGGTTTGTGGTTTGAATTAAAGTAATTACTTGAAGACTTTGGAAATCATGGTGTGTGTTTGCATGGTCTTAGAAATGTTTCTCACAAAATGATAAACCATAAAACTACAGTGATAACCAGTTCATGTAACTCATGCAAATTTGAACTTTTCCTTTCTTATGGTCCCTGTTTTTCTCCAGTCTGCACTGGATTGGTGGCCTAAGATTGATGCTGTATATTGTCACTCAGTTGAACTTCGGAATATGTTCGGTGAAACACTTCATAAAGCAGTCCAGGGTTGTGGAGCACACCCAGCGATACGAATGGCACCGGTAAGATTAATCATGAATTTTGAATTCCACCTTTTTGTGACTGCATTTTCAGTGTTTTTATCCCATTGTTGCTGTTTTATTTTAGAAAATCAAATGAGTCCTTACTTTTCAGTAAGTTATGTGATATGTTGTATACTGCAGTACTGTTGCAATACTGGTTAATGGTGTATATTTTTCAGTATTTCAGTGAGTTTAACTTCCTTCTCAGAGATATTTTCTAACAATGCTGTTAAAATCTTAATGTTACTTTTTCATTCTTTTTTTTTTTTTTTTTTTAGTTACCTTTTCATTTAACTTTTCCTTATGGATCAAAATATTTTGATTAGCTTCTTATCTCTTGGGGATGAGTAAGGGAAACTGACTCCTGGGTTAGAGTGAGTGTTCCTACTAATGCAGTTTTGCCCAGTGGATGCTGAATATTGCTCACAGGAAATCAGAAATAAAATTTAAAATTCATACTTAAAAATATTTTATATTTCGTTTAACATGCTTTGAGCGTTTAAAATGATAGGCACTTTGATATTAAAGTTTGTGTTTAAACTTAATAAAAACAGACTGTTTTCATCACATATTCTGACAGATTAATACTCTTAATTTGGAATTTAAATACTCAAATGGAACCAATTTAAACAGACAGTTGTAGGATGGCAGAAGTAATTTCTTGGTATTTATGTATAGCAGGAGTATTATACATGGCAACTCTTGACATTGATTGGTGGTGCTGTCTTCTGCTTCTTATTTTCTGTTCTTATTGGCTGCTGTCGCTCACATGATCAGATGCCAACCAGTCACTGTTTTGCATGGCAGTGGGCTTCTGTGGCTGTAAGTATGACCATTGTAACTACCTCAGAAAAGTCTTTGGTTTCTTTGACTTTTCTGTGTATAGTTACCATTATAGTCACATCATGTCATTTCAAATGAAATTGCAGGATGTTTTTACCTATTGGTTTTATTAGTAAATTAGCCATTTCTCGCTTAATAAGATAATTTAAACAGCTTCCTTCCTAACATGCATCTCTTTTTCCGAGTTCTCTTAGTAAAGTATTTTGGTTTTATACAGTTCTAATTCACTCTTATACAGTTGTCAGAAATTGTTTCTAAGGATTGTTTATCTTAGATGTTCAAATAGAGAAGTTTTCTACACCCTTTATTTTGAAATTGTTTTGCCTAAAAAATTATGGCCAAAAGAGCATTGCAATGATATTTAATTAAATAAAATACAAAGTTATTTATAGTATGCTTTTTGTATTGCCAAGTACTTAATTTTTTAAAGAAATGAATATTTCAATTCAAGTATAAATTAATTGGAAATAAATGTAAATTTATAGCTACATAAATGTTAATAACTAGACATTTTAAAAGTTTTAGAAAATGACTTGAAATAAACTTTAAAAATTATTTACTGACCTCTTTATTCAGTCCAGATATCTTCTGGGAAGTTAGAACTTTGACTTTTTAAGTTTTCTACCTCTTCCAGTGGCCTCCAATAATAGGAGTTTGTGGAAAGTTGATATTCACTTCCAATTTGACTTCAGTATCCAGTTTACCAGCTGCCTGTAATTTTCTGTGCATGAGGATTAAAAGAAAATGAAACTAAATTATTCTTTTGAACAAAATCAAAATTTTATTGATAGTCTGAAAATTTTCCCCACATTTAGAAGTTATTTTATTTTTTAGCCCTTGTTATTAGCTGATTCTAGGAGCTGCATCCTTATACATACTATTTATGATAATTATTTCATAAAAGCCATAACTGGACTTCTTCTTTTGGTCCAAGAACACCTGTGATAAGAATTTAATTTTTATTTCTAATTATTCTCTGAAAGTATCAGTAGACATTTGATTTTCAAAAATCATTTTTAAGCTGTTTATATCCATGTATTTATATATACATGAAATTTTTATGTATATATATTTTACATAATGGCTAAAGGACAGCTTTCTGTCTGATACTCCTATCCAAGAAAATAATCAACAAATTTAACATGAAATAATTTTTTAGAATAAGAAAATGTTAGAATTTGGATGATCCTTAAGGCGAACCTCACCCCTCTTAAGCCTGGTGAGTGAACAGTCAGACAACAAATATAGGAAATATTGAACTCCCACTATCTGCCAAGTACAGTGTTAATGCCAGGAAAGCATGATGAACTAAACAGACACAGAGATGCCCATCTTGTAACTTTTGTTTGAAAACTTCTAATGAAGAGTCTACCATCGTGACCATAAAGTCTGGAAATGGTCAGATATACATAAATGGTTTAGAGATGATCCTTTACGTCAGAATTTCTCAACCTTGGCACTGTTGACATTTTGGAATAGATAACTCTTTGTTGTAGGGGACTGCTGTGCATTGTGGAATGTTTAACAGCATCTCTAGCCTCTATACACTAGATGTCACTAACATCCCCTGCCCCAGAGATGGTCATGAAAACCAAAAATGTCTCGAGACATTTTCAGGTATCCCCTGAGAAATGAAATTGCCTCCAGTTGAGAACCACTTTATTACCTGGTATGGTCAGTGGGTTGTCCTTATTTGCATTGCCTCAGATAATTTATGGCTCTGATAAACCTGAGCTTTCAGCTTGCTGCAAAAGTAGCAATCAAGGAGTTCGGTGTGTAAAAGGTAAAATAATATCTGTGTTTCTAGGCTTTATAACTACCCTGTATTTTGGATATGGATAAATTTCTTTCTGGAAAGAGCCACCTATTTGAAAAATTTTCTCCAAACAAGATTGACTCATATCCCTATCACTCCCAGCCATCATGATCCTCTCTCTCTTTCTGGAGCTCTATAGGACACATATGATTCTTCCATAAGATATCACTGCAGATATTTGAATAAAGTTATACTGTATTCCTAAGGGTTCTTTTTATTTGTACATCATTTTAGCATTGGAAGGGATTTTATTATTTCAGCTTTCTTTAAAAGTGTGTGTTTGCACACTTTGTTTCCTCTGTCTTTCTGGCTGAGGAAACTGAGGCACAAGTAATTTTAAATAAATGACAAATCATCACATGGTTAGTAAATAGTCAACATTCAGTCCAGTGTCTTTCCAGTTCTTCAGATGTCTTCCCTTCCAGTGTGTTAGCTTGCTGAATACATGAGCCTTGTCTGGCTTATCCAGCGCTGAGTTCCTGGTCCCTAGAACAGTATCTGGAACACATCGTAGGCATCTACTACGTATTTGTTGAATTTCTTACTTGACCTGCTTTCAAAACTCTCTTCCATCTGGTACGCTTCTCTTCTGGAAAGAATCTTGATTTCTTTTTTTCAATGAAAATGACACTAAGAGCTGAGTTTAGTGTTCCAGATGTGGCATAGTAATTGATGCAAGCTCTTATCCTGCTGTGTCTGCATATGATATTTCTGCTAATACAGTGTAACAGTATCTTAGATTAAGCTTTTAGTCATTTAGACTCTTTAGCCTTTTTTCATATGAACATTGAGCCATAGTGTCTCCATTTTGTACTTTTGTAGTATTTTTTAACGTTTGAGGTATTTATCTCAGCACTGATCATTTACTATTGTAAAAGTAAAATAGCCTGTTAATAATATGTGTAAATTCTGCACGTTTTCCTTCTTAAAGAAGGTCCTGGCTCTGCACATGCTTCTCACATGTAATTCAGTCATGGTCATGGCCTGTAACTTAATTTAAGAAATGGTTTAGATCCTCCACAGACACCTGGATACTCTGATTTATGAATTTTTCCCTGGGCATGACTGCCTCTTTTCTTTGGCCAATGCACATATCCCTGTTTGAATTCCTACTGACATTTTCAGTGTGGAAGATCAGTTAATAATTAATGAATGGGTTATTTTTCTTACATTTCTAGCTAAAAAGTATATTTCTTCTTTAGCATGTTATTTCTAACTTTATGTAACCCACTACTGGTCACTAATTAAAAGGTATTTGAATTGAAACATTTATTTACATTTTTCAGGTCTTTCTCCCTAGTTTTATTGAGATGTAATTAACCCACAGCACTGTATAAATTTAGTACAGCATAGTAACTTACATATGTTGTGAAATGATTACCACAGTAAGTTTAGTTCACATTCATCATCACATATACATACAAAAAAAAAAGGTTTTTTCCTTATAATGAGAACTCAGGATCTACTTTCTTAACAACTTTCTATACAGAAATGTTAATTATAGTCATCATATTGTACATCCCCAGTATTTATTTAACTGAAAATTTATGCCTTTTGACCACTTTCATTCAAATCTCCCAACCTTCACTCCCTGCCTTTGCTAACCACAAATTGGATCTCTTTTTCTGTGAGTTTTTCTGTTTTTTTTTTTTTAATTCCACAAATAAGCGAGACCATATAGTATTTGTCTTTCTCTGACTTATTTCACCTAGCATAATGCCTTCAAAGTCCACCTATGTTGTCCCAAATGGCGGGATTTCCTTTTTTTCAATGGTTAAATAATATTCCTCTGTGTGTGTGTGCGCGCGCACGTGTATACCCCACAATTTCACAACCCGCTTAAGTGGTTTCCATGCCGTGGCTATTGTAAATAATGCTTCAGTGACCATAGGGGTGCAGATACATCTTTGACACAGTGTTTTCATTTTCTTCGGATAAATACCCCAAAGTGGAATTGCTGGATCATATGGTAATTCTATCTTTAATTTTTTGAGGAACGTCCATACTGTTTTCCATAGTGGCTGCACCAATTAAATCCCACCAGTAGTGCACAGGAGTTCCCTTGTCTTTACATCCTCACCAGCATTTATCTTGTCTTTTTGACGATAGCCATTCTGACAGGTGTGAGGTGATATCTCATTGTGGTTTTGATTTTCATTTCCCTGATGATTTAGTGATGTGAACACTTTTTCATGTACCTGTTGGCCATTTGTATATGTTCTTTGGAAAAATGTTTATTCATGTCCTTTGCCCCTTTTTAAATTGGACTTTGGTTCTTGCTATTGAGATGTATGAATTCTTTATGTATCTTGGCTATTAACCTCTTTTCAATTTATGTTTTGTGAATTTTTTTTCCCATTCCCTAGGTTGTCTTTTCATTTTGTCAGTCATTTCTTTTGCTGTGCAGAAGCTTTTTAGTTTAAAAAACATCCCGCTTGTTATTTTGTTATTTGTGATTTAGGTGTCATATACAAAAAAATCATTGCTGAGACCCATGTCAAGGAACTTTTTCACTGTTTTCTTCTGGAAGCTTTGTGGTTTTCAGTCTTAACGTTTAAGTCTTTAATCCATTTCAAGTTAATTATTGTGAGTGGTGTAGGATTTCTCAAGTCTTACATTTTATATTAGGCAGCCATGCTGGAACAAAATTTACATGCTGATACCTGAGATTAAGATATGACATAGTTAAGCTGTTATTTACTTTTTGGAAATGATTAATAAATAGATAATTTTTATATCTGCTAATTATTCTCTGATCTATGCTTCTATGTAAAGGCTGCATCAGGGAAGAACAGTCAAATTTAGTTACATGTTAGTAAATAAATTTGTTTAATGAATGTTTTACCTTGGTCTAAGATATTAACCTCAACTTAGAATAGAAAAAAAAAGTTTAATGGGAGCATACAGTAAAAACAGCATTTATTAAATACATTTGATAAGATATTTGTTGTGAAATTTTAAATATAAAAACGAACAGTATTTGTAAGTTTCGCTATATTTTTTTTCCTGTAGTGACTTTCTTGTAGTACATTAGATCGCTGTTCTTCCCCGCTGAGGACGCAAACCTTCATGTTCTTGGGCATAATAACAAATGCATTTCTCAAACTTATACACTGAGAATAATTGCCACGTGTTCTAGATAGACATCTCTACCTTTTATCTTTGAAAGACAGCCTGTTTACTTGGACATTTTTATTATGAATGCATAGCTGCTGGATATTCTCCTATCTGTTATTTGCGTATATGTGCATATGAAGGCATACATGTCAAACCCAGATATTTTTGTTTCCTTTGAAGGTAAAAGGGGTAGTGTTTTCTAAGAATAGAGAGAAAGGTGGTATTGGATCCAGAATATAATTGTTGGATTTTTGGTTGAATGTCATCCATAATTATAGTGTCAACATGACATATACCATAGTATCTCTGTAACTGAAACACATTTTCCATGATTGAAATTTTCTCACAGACTTCTTTCTCTGTTTTATTAGTGTTCTTCAGGCGTAATACTTGCATTCTATAACTTAAAAGAGATGGAATGCCATTAAAGGAAAAAGAAAAACTTAAAATTAAACTGTTAAATACAGAGATTGCCTATATAGCATAATTCATCTATTCTAAGAACTTATTTTTAGTTTTTAACTTTTCTGAAATTGGGGGTGCATCTTATTTGTATGTTGTCTTATAGTTGACAGTGAGTTTACATTCCTTGTGGTACATAAAGTAATGATGCATCTTACAATTGATAATGTCACTGATTCTATGAAATATTGAGTGTATATGTATGTGGGATGTTGTGTTAAATGAGTTGCTCACTGTATGTATTTGTGAGAGCTATAGACTAAATATTTTATCCCTAATGTTTTCACATTTGGAATGCTGTTTTTAACATAGTAGTTAGCCTTATAGTAAAGCTTTTAGTAGATTTTCAGTTAAACTTTATTAGATTATATAAGAATAATTTAACTGTTGAAAAATAATTTTTATTTGCTTTTTGAGCTTAATTATTTTAATCTTACACTTCCTATTGAATGTTTCTGCTTGTACCACACATTTGGTGATATAAAATATGTCCCTTTATTTTTTCAGTTTTTTTTTAAGTAAGATTTTTTTTTACTCGTTTACAATAAAGTAATGAAGTTATAAAAGGCATATATTACTGTGAAAAGAACATACACTCCATTTTGCTGATTCAAAATTTTTTTAATAATAGATTTGTTTTTAAAAGTTTAATAGCTATTATCCTGATTCTCTGATTCTTACAAGGAGATGTCATATTTTTGTTTTTGTTTTTGTTTTTTAGAGTCTTACATTTAAAGAAAAAGTGACAAGCCTTAAATTTAAAGAAAAACCTACAGACCTAGAGACAAGAAGCTATAAGTATCTTCTTTTGTCCATGGTGAAACTAATTCATGCAGATCCGAAGCTCTTGCTTTGTGTAAGTATTTTTTTATGAAATGGCTTGAAATTACTACACTAACTTAGTTCGGTTTAACTGAAATTTAAAGATCTTGGAGGTGATTGTTAGCTCAAGAACACATACTGATCCTTTCTGATGATATGTGGAACCCAAGGCATCCCTAAAAAAATGAACTTATGGGTAATACTAATATAATTAGATCAGCTTTCTTAACCTTTTGTCTTAATTTTACTTATCATTAAACTAACATACTTTGGTGAAGTCTTCTGTCCATTCCCTGCTACCAGATTATATATTCAGGTGTAATCCGGGGTTGGGGGTGGAGATAATGAAGCAACCATAAATCGAGTGTTTCCTATATCTACACAGCTGGTTTTTTAAATCTCCAGTTGCTAAAAAAACAAAACAAAACAAAACTCCAACTGCTATTTCAACCAGTTTATTTTCAGCAGCTTTCTGTCCCTCTTTCCTCCTGTCATCAACCTTTTATCGCTGACTTTGCCTCCATACACTGTATGTTGGAAGGAGAAGAAGATAAAAATGGGTATGGTTAGCACTCAGTTATTGTGGTAACTCTGCTGTTACAGCCTGAGGTGGTATTAGATTCCTGAGAGCATCACTGTAGTACACAAGATAATTAGGAACTAACAAATGTGGGTGATAATTATATGAAATGATTAAAGACACGAGCTGTGGAGACAGATTAGCTGTGTGATTTGGGTGACTTAATCGCTCCAGCTTTATTTTTCTTATCTGAAATATTGTGATGATAGTAAATAGTTCCTGAGAGAGATTGTAAAGCAGGCTGAGATGTTACAAGTCATGCTTTTAGGAACAGTGCATAATAAATGCATAAAAAGCACTAAGTAAATGTTAGTTATTATTACTATTAGTGAAATACAGTTAATGCCCCAAACATGAGATATATATTGTGAAATTCATAGGATAACATATTTAACATCTGTGGATTTTCTCCAGTCCTTGGGGAGCAGCATCCAGAGAGATTTCCTGTTGTTTAGCAACAGGCTTTTAAGTGCTAAGGGTACTTTTAATTTTGATGGTATGTTTTTCAAATTGCTGTACTGTAAGAGTTCATAACTAGATGTCTGCAGTTTCAAGACTTTTATGAACCCCCTGAATTTAAAAACATGTAAATATGTGTGTATTTTTTTCTGGGGAGAGAGAAGAGAGACAATTCCCTAAAGGGTTAGTGACTTCCCAAAAGAAGACCTGTGTTGTTTTGAACTCGTTGAAAAGCCCATCCAACTTTGGGAGTCTAATAGAGTGAATTGTTAAAATTTTGGTGTGGAAAAATTCCTAAAATCTATCAGTAGGACTCCATGAAAGGAATGAAATACCTTTTTTCTCATTTTTTTGGTTATGTAGCTCAAGTTACTTCTGTTAATTCATCATGCATGTCATGTATTAGCACCACTGTTTGCATGTCTGTGGTTCAGGAACAAATGCATCAAAGAGATCAGTGCCTTCTGTGTTAAATATTTTATTGCCAAGGACCAAGAATTTAATCAAAGGCATGTTATTTTCCGAATTTGAAATTTAGCAAGCAGAAAAAGATCATTTAAAATTAAAATTATTTTCTTTGCTGCCATCTAGTGGTTAAACAACTTTTCTCAGAGTAACTGAAGGTGAGTTAAAATAGTGAAAGATTCATTGTAAACACTTGATTATTTTGTATTTTAGCTAAAAAAAACTGTATCTTAGTAAATAGGAGAAACATAGGGATAACTATTAAATTATCTAAGTCATGGTATTTTAAAGTAATGTGATTTTATTATCTTCCATATTTATCCTAATCCATATTACTCTCGATTTTTCAAGACTTCTGATTGCTTAGCTTACATCATCTCCTACCTCACTTTAATCATTTCTCTGCACTAAAGTTATGATGATCTCTTCAAAAAGTGAATCTTATGCTTCCTGCCCAGTTTAAAACCTTTTAGTTGAAATTGCTCTTGGGATAAAGACCAAACTCCAAATAGATGATGAGGTCATGCAAAATTTGATGCCCACCTACTGCTTCTGCACCATCTAGCATTATGTTTGTCTTCTTTACTCTAGTCTTGATGACTCTCTTTCGCTCTCTGTTACCACATTCATTCATACCTGTCCATGCACTTGCAGTTCCCTCTGCCTGGAGTGTGCTTCCCTCTCCTCTTCACAAAGTAATCCCTGTGAATTCTGAGCTGTTATCACTGCCCTAAAGAAGCCTTCCTGACTATAACACATTTCCCTGCTACAGTTGCTCATAGTAGCATATAACTTTATAGTTCTTATCTCATTTGAAATTTAAACTTGTTGATCTGATTATTTTATTGCTGTTTGTCTTTCCTGCCAGATTACAAGCTCCAAGAGGGTAGGAAACACATCGTTTTTATTTCCTGTGTCTTTGGTGTTTGATAAATGTTATTGGGTTATTAATGAATGAATGTAAATGTCAGAAAATAGGCTAACAGTTTTGGATTATAGATATACTGGGGTAAGAGCTTACCTTAACCATTGTAATGGGAAAGAGTCTGTAGCCAACAAAATAATATACAGGCGCTAGTTGCATTGGCCTCACTTAAATGAACCATATATGCTTGAAGTGTAAATAGATTCTTCCAAGACACAGGCTTTTTAGTCTCTTTAAGTAGTGGGCATTCACATTTATAGATACTGTTTTGCTTTGGATACAATGTATTTCCACAATGAAAAAGGCTGAAGTGTGGGTATCCGGAGACCTGTATTTGGGTAGATCCTTTGTGCTAGACAAGAGGGCTTCATGGATAATTGGGTAGTCCTCATCAAGCATGCATGTTCTTTGCCTTTTATCACAATAATTTTAAGATCTAAAACTGTAAGTTCCAAATCAGAAGTATCTTATTTAGCCCTGTAGTGTTGCTGAAAAAAAATTATATACTGCTATTGATTGATGAAATTGATGTAATTTCTTAATTGGAAAGCTAATACCTAGTTTTTGTTTTCTTTTAATTAGAATTTCTTTGGATATTATTCACATTAACGAACAAGTATAGAAGTAGATTTAGAGAATTCTTAACAAAAGTAGTTTTGATTTTTTAAAAAAAATTTCCACAATTATTTTTATTGAGATGTAATTTACATACTATAAAATGTACCATTTTAGTATACAGTTCACTGGTTTTTGTTATATTTTTTGATGTGCAGTCATCACCACTATCTGGTTCTAGAACATTTTCATCACCTCAAAAATAAACCTAAAACCCATTAGTAATCAGTCTCCATTCCCTCCACCTTTCAGTCCCTGCCCAATGATTTTTTTAAATTGAAATTTGCTTCTTTTTTTGCAGAATCCAAGAAAACAGGGGCCTGAAACCCAAGGCAGTACTGCAGAATTAATTACAGGGCTTGTGCAACTAGTCCCTCAGTCACATATGCCAGAGATTGCTCAGGAAGCAATGGAGGTAAGGGGAAAATGAATTCTAGGCTCTGGAAGGTAAGGTTGTAACTGTGAACATTCTTCTCTTTTTAAATTGTTTTTTCTATCCATTCCTTTAAAAAATTTTCTTTAATTTTTGTTTTATTAAAATTTTTTTAGTTTAATTTTTAAGAATTACTTTCCATTTACATTTATTATAAAATATTGTCTGTATTTCCCATGTTGTATAGTAGAGCCTATCTTACACCCAGTAGTTTGTGCCTCCCATTCTTCCACCCCTGTGTTGCTTCCCGCCCCCATTGGTAACCATTAGTTTGTTCTCTATTTCATGAGTCTGTTTCTTTCTGTTATCATCACTAGTTTGTTATATTTTTTAAATTCCACATGTAATTGATATCATACATATTTGTCTTTTTCTGTCTAACTTATTTCACTTAGCATAATGGCCTCTAGGTCCATCCATGTTACTACAAATGGCAAAATTTTTATTCTTTTTATGGCTGTATAGTATTCCATCATGTGTATGTATGTGTATATATATGCATACATATAT
Organism: Camelus dromedarius; assembly: GCF_036321535.1. Lineage (NCBI taxonomy): Eukaryota > Metazoa > Chordata > Mammalia > Artiodactyla > Camelidae > Camelus > Camelus dromedarius. The sequence goes on from NC_087451.1 coordinate 49,045,139, forward strand.
ATATACACATCACATCTTCTTTTTCTGTTCATCTGTTGATGGACACTTAAAGGTTTTTCAGATCTTGGCAATTGTAAATAATGCTGCTGTGAACATTGGGGTGTATGTATCTTTTCAGATTAGTGTTTTCATTTTTTTGGATATATACCCAGGAATGGAATTGCTGGGTCATATGGTAGTTCTGTTTTTAGTTTTTGCAAAACCTCCATACTGTTTTCCATAGTGGCTGTGCCAATTTACATTCCCACCAACAGTGTACAAGGGTTCCCTTTTCTCCATATCCTTGCCAGCATTTGTTATTTGTGTTCTTTTTGATGATAGCTATTCTGACAGGTGTGAGGTGATATCTCATTATGGCTTTGATTTACATTTCCCTGATGATTAGCGATGGTGAGCATCTTATCTTGTGCCTGTTGACCACTTGTAGTTCTTCTTTGGAAAAATATCTATTCAGTTCTGCCCGTTTTTCAATCAAATTGTTTGTTTTTTTGATGTTGAGTTGTAGAGCTGTGTATATATTTTGAACATTAGTCCCTTATTGGTCATACCATTTGCAAACATTTTCTCTTGTTTAGTAGGTTGTCTTTTCATTTTGTTGATGGTTTCCTTTGCTGTGCAAAAGCTTTTTTAAGTTTAATTAGGTCACATATGTTTATTTTTGCTTTCATTTCATTTGCTTTAGAAGGCAGAGCTAAAAAAATATTGCTACCATTTATGTTAAAGAGTGTTCTGCTTATGTTTTCCCCTAGGAGTTTTATGGTTTCTGGTCTTACATTTAGGTCTTTAATCCATTTTGAGTTTATTTTTGTATATGGTGTTGGAGAATGTTCTAATTTCATTCTTTTACGTATAGCTGTCCAGTTTTCCCAGCACCAGTTGTTGAAGAGACTGTCTTTTCTCCATTATATATTCTTGTCTCCTTTGTCATAGTTTAATTGACCATAAGTGTATGTGTTTATTTCTGAGCTCTGTATCCTGTTCCACTGATCTATGTATCTCTTTTAGTGCCAATACCATACTGTTTTGATTACTATAGCTTTGTAATATAGCCTGAAGCGAGGAAGTATGATTCCTCGAGCTCCATTCTTCTTTTTCAAGATTGTTTCGACTATTCAGGGTCTTTTGTGTTTCCATACAAGTTTTTGTTCTAGTTCTGTGAAAAATGTCATTGGTATTTTAATACGGATTGCATAAAATGTGTAAATTGCCTTGGGTAGTATAGTCATTTTAATAATATTGATTCTTCCAATTCAATAACATAGTCTGTCTTTCCGTCTGCTTGTGCCATCTTCAATTTCTTTCATCAGTGTCTTACAGTTTTTGGATTACAGGTATTTTGCCTGCTTAGGTAGATTTACTCCTAGGTATTTTATTCTTGTTTAAGCAATGGTAAATGGAATTTTTTCCTTAATTTCTTTTTTCTGATCCTTTGTTGTTAGTGTATGGAAATGCAACAGATTTCTGTAGATTAATTTTGTATCCTGCAACTTTATCAGATTAATTGATGAGCTCTAGAAAGTAGTTTTTTTGGTAGAATCTTTAGGATTTTCTATGTAAAGTATCATGTCATCTGCAGACAGTGACAGTTTTACTTCCTCCTTTCCAATTTGGATTCCTTTTATTTCTTTTTCTTTTCTGATTGCTGTGATGAGAACTTCTAAACTCTGCTTAATGGAAGTGGCAAGAGTGGGCATCCTTGTCTTGTTCCTAATCTGAGAGAAAATGCTTTCAGCTCCTCATTGTTGAGTGTGATGTTAACTGTGGGTTTGTCATATATGGCCTTTATTATGTTGGGGTGTTTTCCCTCCATGCCTGCTTTCTGGAGAGTTTTTTATCATACATGGATGTTGATATTGTCAAAAACTTTTTCTGCATTTACGGAGATCATCATATGGTTTTTATTGTTTAGTTTGTTAAAATGATGTACTACGTTGATATGCGGATATTGAAAAATCCTTGCATCCCTGGGATAAATCCTACTTGATCATAGTGTATGTTTGATCCTTTTAATGTATTGTTGAATTCAGTTTGCCCATATTTTGGGGGGAATTTTTGCATTTATGTTCATCAATGGTATTAGTCTGTAATTTGTGCGTGTATGTGATCTCTTTTTTGATTTGTCTGGTTTTGGTATCAGGGTGATAGTAGCCTCATAGAATGAGTTTGTAAGCATTCCTTCCTCTCCAGTTTTTTAGACTAGTTTGAAAAGGATAATTGTTAACCCTTCTCAAAATATTTGGTGTATTAATCTTCTCTAAATGGTGGAATTCACCTGTGAAGCCATCTGGTCCTGGATTTTTGTTTGTTGAGAATTTTTTTTACTATTGATTCAATTTCATTACTGGTTATGATCTGTTCATATTTCCTATTTCTCCTTGATTCAGTCTTGGAGATTATACATTTCTAGGAATTTGTCCAATTTTTTCTGAGTTGTTTATTTTATTGGATATAATTGTTTATAGTAACGTCTATGATCCTTTGTATTTCTGTGGTGTCAGTAGGAACATTTTCTTTTTCTTTTTCTTTTTCTGATTTTATATTTTAGGCCCTCTCCCTTTTTTTCCCAGCAAAAGGTTTATCAGTTTTGTTTATCTTTTCAGAGAACGAGGTTTTAGTTTCATTGATCTTTTCTGTTTTTTTTTTAGTCTCTATTTCATTTATTTCTGCTCTAATCTTTATGATTTCTTTCCTTCTATTAACTTTGTTTGCTCTTCTTTCTCTAGTTGCTTTAGGTGTGAGGTTAGGTTGTTTATTTGAGGGTGTTCTTGTTTCCTGAGGTAAGCTTGGATTGCTATAAACTTCCCTCTTAGAACTGCTTTTGCTGCGTCCCAGAGGTTTTGGATTGTCATGTTTTCATTTTCATTTGTTTCTAATTATTTTTTTCTTTCCTCTTTGATTTCTTCAGTGATCCACTGGTTGTTTAGTAGCATAGTGTTTAGCTTCCACCTGATTGTGGTTTTTGCAGGTTTTTTCTTGGAGTTGATTTCTAATCTCATAGCATTGTGGTCAGAAAAGATGCTTGATATGATTCCAGTTTTCTTAAATTTACTTGCTTTGTGGGACAGCAGGTAATCTATCCTGGAGAATGTTCCATGTGCACTTGAGAAGAATGTGTATTCTGCTTCTTTTGAATGGAATGCTCTATAAATACCAGTTAAGTCCATCAGGCCTAATGTGTCATTTAAGGCCTGTATTTCCTTATTGATTTTCTGTCTGGATGATATGTCCATTGATGTAAGTGGGAAATTAAACTCTCCCACTACTATTATGTTACTGTTGATTTCTCCTTTTATGTCTGTTAACAGTTGCCTTATATATTGAGGTGCTCCTATGTTGGGTGCATGTATGTTTACAGTTGTTACATTTTTACAATTGTGATATTGGGTAATTCCCCTGGACACCCAGACCCCATGAGTTTAACACTGAAGGTGGTCTGCTTGCCCCAAACATGTTTTGAATTCAGCCTCTAGATCAGTGGTTTATAAGGACCTTTAAGGCTCGGTAAGCATAGTACTCTGTAGCAAGGATTGTCCACACTATGGAAGAGAACCCCAATAGAGAGAACATCATGAAAGTCTGAAGGAATTACACTGTCAAAGATGCCATCATTGTGCTGTGGAACCATCAAGCCCAAACAATAAATTCTTACTGGAGAAAATTATGTCCATGTGTTCTGCATGACTTTATAGTATCAATGAAAGAGCCAGTCAAGGAAATCATGTAAGAGATTGTGGGTATGGCAAAAAAGGGGGTTGGGGGGAGGGTTTTGAAGATACAGATCTTGGAGCAATTCAAAAGCTAACAGACATCACACCAGAGGAGTTAACAGAGGATGACTTGGTAGATGTGAGTGCTTTCAAACCAGTGCCAGAGGATGAGGAAGAAGATGTAGTAGAAGCAGTGCAAGAAAACAAGTGGCTATTAGATGATCTGGCAGAATGGTTTCAATTATTCAAGACTGCTTTTGTCTTCTTTTATGACATGGACCCTTCTATGTATGGGCTCTGAAACTAAAACAGTTTCAGAAGGTGGAAGGACTGGTACCATAGAGAAACATTTTTAAAGAAATGAAAACAAAGTTTGGTGTAAATTGTGATGTATTTCCATAGAGTTACACCGAGTTTTTCCACCTCTCCTGCTTCCCCTTCCATCTCTTCCTACTCTGCCACCCCTGAGACAGCAAGATCGACACCTCTTCTGTCCCCCTCCTCCTCAGCCTACTCAACATGAAGAGATGAGGATTAAGACCTTTATAATAATCTAGTTCCACTTAATGAATAGTAAATCATCACGCCATACTGTTAATAAACTTATCTGTTGTGTGTATGTCTTCATGTAAAAATCCATTAATTGTACAGCAAGAACTGTATGAGTATGCCTCTCTGTCTCTCTCATGATTGGAGAAACTATATCAGCCTATCATCACAGATAAGTGGTTTTTAAAAATGTAACAATGCTTCCAGTACTGTATTATGAATATGACTATAATACTGTATGCCATAAAATTTTTATAATTATTGATTCTTCAGTGTATAGGCTAAGCTACTGAAATGTAATCATGTCAGTTACACTAGGCTATCATAAAGCGATCATGTTATTGCTGCTTAATTATCAATGCATGAATTTTTATACTAGTAAATAAATATGAATTTTTCATATTCTCTTTTAACTTTTACCTCAGGTGTTAGTAATAACATCTACAGTGTTTTATGTCATAGAAGACAATATTGTAGATACTAACAGATGGATGATTCATCTTGTAAATAGGATGTAAACTTACAGTATTGATCAGTACAGTACTGTAAATGTATTTTCTTTATGATTTCTTAATAACATTTACTTTTTACTAGCTTACTTTATTGTAAGAATATAGTATATAATACATATGACATACAAAATATGTGTTAATCAACTGTTTCAGTTATTGGTAAGGCTTCCAGGTAACAGTAGGCTATTAGTAGTTAAGTTTTTAGAGAGTAGAAAGTTATATGTGGATTTTCTACTGCATGAGGGGTCAGTGCCCCTAACATTGTTCAGGGGTCAACTGTACTTTGTTTTCATTCATATTCTGCTAGTAGGAATGTAAATTAGTACAGCCATTATTAAAAATTGTTTTGCAGTATCTGCAAAAGCTAAGCATATGACTTAGCCTCCACTGCTCAGTGTGTATCCAACAGAAATGCATATGTATATTTACCAAAAGAGACATACAGAAATATTAATAGTAGTATAATTTGTGATAACCCAGAAAGCTGCAAACAACTCAAATGTATCAACAGTAGAATAGGTAAGTGGTTTTGGATTTATGCATTCCATTGATTACAATGTAAAAAGAACAAGCTACTGCTGAGTGCAAAGCATGGATGAATCTCACAGACATATTGAGTGAAAACAGCAAAACACAAAAGAAAACATGCTGTATAATTCCCTTTACATAAAGTTCATAATGGGCAGAAGTATCTGTGGCTATAGAAGTCAGAAAGCAGCTACTTTTGTCAAGAGGTAATGACTAGAAGAGAATGTGAAAAAAGCTTCTGGGTGTTGATAATGTTGATCTGGGTAATGGTTATATGAGGCATATACATTTGTGAAAATTCATTGACTTATGTATTTAAGACTTGCTGCTTTGTTGTTTATTCTTCATTTTACCTAAAATGTTTCAACACTCATTGTTACACTCATTGCTTGTATTTGTGCTCTTGATCCTATAAAATAATAGATTCTTTGCATTCTTTTCGGAAGCCTATTTAACAGTATGTGGCAGGAGGTGTGCAAATGTCTATTATTTTTTGTCCAAAGAATTCCATTCCTATAATTTTTTTAATCCTGTGAATCCAGTTCTAAAGGAAAAAGCTGCACACATATATACTTATTACTCTTATTTGTAATAGAACATTAAGAGAATTTAAAATATTCACTAGTAAGAGAATGGGTTAATATTCAGTAACAAGAGAGTGATATTTCAACTTGGTGAACTGTTAAACGTCCTTTGAACCATGCAGATCACACAGCAGTGTGAAAAAATATTTATGATATGTTACGTGAGTATACTGTGTTTACAACTTTGTTAAAACATATATGGAAAATTTAGAAATGGAAAGGAAAACAATCATATTCAGGCAGTAAAAAGATTAACATGTTTTCATATTTCAAAAAATGTTTTGTCAAACAAAAATATTAAATAGAGGATTCCCACTTAAAGTGTCAGTAAATTGTACTAAGTTTGTATACAGTAGTGGCAAAATTGTTCATTTGTGTTGTTTTTCCTTAATATGAGAGGTATAAACTATGTAATTTTTTGGAGATTCTCACAGTGAATTTCAGTTTTCACTAAGTATCTCTAAGTAATTACAGTGAAAATACTTGAAATGAGATAATAAAAATAGGCTCTTCGTATAACTTACAACTTTTGGAGTTATAAGGGTGTCCACGTTAGACATTTTCATATCTTTTCCTCATGTGAGACAGGTTATCATTGCAGCTATACTTGCAGTTTAAGCATGTGACTAAAAGAGAAGAAATCAGTTCTCATTATGTGTTCCAAACAGTGTTTCATTGGAGTTTTAATAAAAGACTTTAAAGAGGAGTAAAAAACCTACAAATATGCTGACCAAGGACATAGAGGACTATACAGAGCTCAACAGTGTGTGTCTTGGGGAAGGATTGTAGAACTGAAGTTAGGATAGGGCTAGTTTGAAGGAAGAGCCTAGTTTTATTCTTTATACTTTTGATTGCTTTAGTTTACATTTAATAGTAATGTTATTGTATGTTAGTTGTTTATTCTTGTTTGTGTTCTATAAGCCAAGTTCCAGTTTCAATTCTGTGGTCAATTTAAATGTTTTAGGATGAATAATCCTCTGTGAAATGCAAAGTCTGTTTTCATCCCCTTCTCTCATTTTTGAAAAATAATTTATCCTTTCTGTTCCAAAGGAATTTGTGGCAAACAAGATAACTTCTACTTTATGTTGTGGCCTAGACATAAAATATTGTTGTATGTATTAGTTTTAGAGAGCTCTCCTTACTTGGGAGTTAATTTTATTTCCTGTAGAGTTCTTTGATGCTTATTGAAATTATTTGGCTGGTCAATAGGCACATGAAAAAAATGCACAATATCGCTAATTAGAGAAATGCAAATCAAAACTACAATGAGATATCACCTCACACCAGTCAGAATGGCCATCATTCAAAAGTCCACAAATGATAAATGCTGGAAAGGGTGCGGAGAAAAGGGAACCCTTCTACACTGTTGGTGGGAATGTAGTTTGGTGCACTGGAAAACTAGATTCCTTAAAAAACTAAAAATAGACTTACCATATGATCCAGCAATCACACTCCTGGACATATATCAGAGGAAACCTTAATTCAAAAAGGTGCATGCACCCCACTATTCATAGCAGCACTATTTACAATAGCCAAAACATGAAAACAACCTAAATGTCCATTGACAGGTGACTGGATAAAGTAGTTGCAGTATATTTGTACAGTGGAATACTACTTAGCCATAACAAAGAATAAAATAATTCCATTTGCAGCAACATGGATGGACCTGGAGATCGTCATTCTAAGTGAAGTAAGCCAGAAAGAGAAAGAAAAATGCCATATAATATCACTCATATGTGGAATCTTAAAAAAAGACACAAATGGACTTATTTACAAAACAGACACAGCTGCATAGACATAGAAAATAAACTTACGGTTACCAGGTGGTGAAAGGGGGTGGGAAGGGATAAATTGGGAGTTCAAGATTTGCAGATACTAATTACTATATATAAAATGAATATACAAAAGGTTTCTTCTGTATAGCACAGGGAACTGTATTCAGTATCTTGTAGTAACCTATAATGAAAAAGCATATGAAAGTGAATATATGTATGTGTATGCTGTACACCAGAAATTAACACAGCGTTGTAAACTGACTATAAACTTCAATAAAAAAGGAAATTATTTCATTTGTGTCTTAAAGCAGTTTTTACATATATATTGCTATTCTGAATTCATTAGTCATTTGACTTTATGCATATTTGCCATTTAAAGTAAGAACGATAGGAATAAAATGATTTCATTCTATATGTGTATATATATGTATATTTTATGTATATATAAAATTCCCTCGAGATGTAGGTTCTTCAGAGTTTTTCTCTTTTGCCTTATACTGCATGATGAGACTACAATTAAATAGCTTGACTTGTTAGCATTTGTAAAACAAATATTCAAGTTTTGGATTTACCAAAGTTTTTTTGAGCAAGTCTTCTCTCTCCCTGTTTCTTTTTTTATTAAAATTCAGGCTCTGCTGGTTCTTCATCAGTTAGATAGCATTGATTTGTGGAATCCTGATGCTCCTGTAGAAACATTTTGGGAAATTAGGTATCTGCACTCTTATTTTTTAAATTCAATTTGAAATTGTATTTTGTATTTTTTGTCTTCACATATTAACTCTGTAGTACTTGGTTTATTGTAAGACTTTATTCAGTTACACCTCCAGAGGTTTTATGATTCTTTATTTTATTTGACTTGAAATTATTAGATTATTTCTTGCTTTAACTATAAGAACATTGTCACAGCAGTTTATAAAATAAATTTTTAAAAGTTGTGCTAAATTTTATTACCCAACCATAAGTACTATTATTTGGTATATTCTCTTCTCTTTCAGATTTTTATGTGGTCACAGCTGTGTTTTAAATTGATTTTTACAGTTATAACCTTAGAGTTTTAAAACTTTACAACGTTAATAGTTTATTTTTTAAACTATGATCTGTCAAACATTTTTCACAATACTAGTGTTTTTGTTGGGTGAATTTATAGTGAATATCTTCTTAGAAGGCAAAAAAAAATACAGAATTTTATAATTTATTTCCTTGATTTATTTAAATTACTACCTTTCAGTGAGCACAAAGGTAACACATTGGGGAAAAATGTAAGTATGTAAGCCTCAGGTTTTGTCATTATCATAGAAGTGGGTACACTAAGTCACTTGGCAGCTGAGTTAAAATCTAGATTCTAGAGCTGTGTTCTTTGATAGTGATGTAATGTGAATTACATACGTAAATAAAAATTTTCTAGCTGTCACATTAAAAAGCAAAAAGAAATAGGTAAAATTAATTTAATATATTTTTAACTCTATATATATCTAGAATATTATTTCAACATATTATCAATATGAAAACTAAAAGGTATTTTACATTCTTTTTTTCATAAATTTTTAAAAACTTGGTATGCTTCACACTAGAGAACCACATTTCAAATGCTCAGTAGCCACATGTGGCTGGCTAGTGGCTCCTGTGTTGGAGAGTGCAGCTGTAGAGTAGAAATAAGCACATAGTTTTTATCTAAAGGGCCAGGTTGTCTCTTTTATAACTATTTAATTCTGTTGGCATATGAAGGTAGCTATGGCAATATGTAAATAAAAGAGTGGGGTGTGGCCATGTTCCAGTAAAACTTTATTTGCAAAAGCAAATGATGGACTGGGTTTGGCCTGTAGGCAGTTTGCAGACGTCTGCTCTAGAGCCACTAGGTTTGCATACAGTCTGTGTTGTGCACCTAATCTGTCATTTCTTCTTGAGTCCTCTGCAAGGATGAGATGCATGGATGAAACAATGGGGAGCTGGGAGAGTAGGAGGCCTAGAAATACTTCCTTTTTTAGAAAAACATAATCTGTATTCTTACTTCCTATGATTATCATAACTTTAACATTTTGATAATATTTCTCTAAAATAAGTGCTTGAAAGGAAAATAGCCTTCTCTAAACTTTGTCCATTATGAGAATGCCATTCTTTATGTACTGATTGTATCTGCATTAAGTTGTTTGTTGACAATGCTGGTAACAATGACCTTTATGTTTCTGCAGCTCACAAATGCTTTTTTACATCTGCAAGAAATTAACTAGCCATCAAATGCTTAGTAGCACAGAAATTCTCAAATGGTTGCGGGAAATCTTGATCTGCAGGAATAAATTTCTTCTTAAAAATAAGGTAAGCGTATAACATCTTTCAAAAGGAAGAATATTTGTAATAATATAATGAGACAAGATTAGGAGAGTGTTTATTAGACAAATTAAGTCCTGATTCAGCTCCTCCCTCCTACAAAGTCTTCAAGGGAAATACATGTGCAGAAGACAACGGCTGATGTATCAACACATTAAAAATTATTCTAAGGCTCTAACCTTAAAGCCACAATCCTGATAAATTCTAGTTGAGTTAAGCAGGACTCTGGGAGAGTCCTAGGAGGAATGGGGGCTACTATATATAATCAAGGAAGATTGAGGAACATATTCTATCTCTCCCCTCAAATTTATACATAAGACTTGAATCTTGGCAGGGGGGGCATAGCTCAAGTGGTAGAGCGCATGCTTTGTGTGCACAAGGTCCTGGGTTCAATCCCTGGTGCCTCCAGTTAAAAAATAATAATAAATAAATCTAATTACCTCCCCACCCCCCAAAATAGACTTGAATCTTGTAGCTAGGGTGGTCCAGAGAATGTTATCTATATTTATAAAGAAGCTGAAGGGAAGAGGTTGAGGGTCCTCAATCTAGGGGTTTTTTTTGTTTTTTTGTTTTTTCCTGCCTGAGAGCTTTCACCTCTTGCAAATATCAGGAGTCTTTTTCCTTAGGGTTGAGTAAAAAGTTTTGATTCTGACCTACTGAAGCATGGTGACAGGATTTTAACATTTTTTATTGATTTATAATCATTTTACAATGTGTCAAATTCCAGTGTTCAGCACAATTTTTCAGTCATACATGGACATATACACACTCATTGTCACATTTTTTTCTCTGTGAGCTACCATAACATTTTGTGTATATCTCCCTGATGGTGACAGAATTTTAGGGGAGAGAGTAGAGCCTTAAATTTCTTTTAACATACAGTTTCTATAGTTAGTTAATTAAAAAATTCTTTTATTATGGCATAGTTTTAGTACTATTTGATTCAATGAATTTTTATCTATTTCTAGAATGGGTAGAATCTATGAGAAATCTTAAATGTATCAAATGCATATGCTTTTCAGTGTATCATGCGGCTTATTAAATTTTTTTTGTAGAAGTGGGCTAATGGTGGGTTGGATTTATTCACTTCTGGCTTATCTTAGTGTGTTAATATAGTGGAATTTAGCATTACTCCTAAGGTAAGGAACAAGATTAGACTTAAGAGTTTCATGCCCTTGCCTATGGTATAATTCTCCAGAATATAAGCATTAGTAATCCATTAATGAATGTGTTGTCCTCTGGTCAGTGAAGTCACTCTTATAACATACTTGGCATATATACCAGTGTCAATTACTGGTCCAGAGGAACTTAATCCCTGTAGAGTCAGCTTCCAATTATCCTGACATAACACAGGATATAAATCTTATGGGAGGAAATCTTTGTCATTTATAATCGACTGAGAGTTACATTATACTTTTCATATGATAGATTTATGTTGTTGATGTTTTATTTGTGTCCATGTTAATTTGTATATCTAGAATCTGTTGATTCTGATGATTTGAAGAGTGGAAAGCTTAGAGGAATTTCAAAGACACTGAGCAAGTATTACTTGTACTATTGGATTTCTAGTGAGTGTTCCTCAAAATGAGGGTAGTAGGAGTTGGAAGGAGAGGTTTTCCAGGATAGTCTCAAACAGAAAGACAACTCATATTAAGAATTTATTTCTCTTGGTTACCAGTGCTTTGAAAAGGCTTACTTACTTCTTCTTTCTAGCAGGCAGATAGAAGTTCCTGTCACTTTCTCTTCCTTTATGGAGTAGGATGTGATGTTCCTTCAAGTGGAAATACCAGTCAGATGTCCATGGATCATGAAGAGTTACTACGTACTTGTACTCCTGGAACCTCTCTCCGGAAAGGGAAAGGAAACTCATCCATGGTAAGGAGCTGCTTTTGTAGTTTTCTTGTATCATCATCTGTGCTCTGTGTTTTTTTCGGAATGAACTTCAGTAATAACAGCTTAGCAAAGATCTGCTTAGCTTTTAGTTCTATCACTGCTCTTTGTGGAACCTCAGGCAAGTTCCTAATATCTTTGATTCAGTTCCTCAGCTTTAAAGTGGGAATAATAATAATTTCTGCCCCAGGATTGTGAGGATTAAATGAGATTATGTGTAAACAGCAGTTGACTGTTTGACACTTAAAAGCTATAACGGAAGCTATGGTTATTATAAATCTCTATCCCATAAGAAAGATCACTCATACTCCCAGAAGTTTAAAAGTTCTATCAATTAAAAAAAGTACAGATTTACTGGGAGAAAAAGCATTTTGCTTGATGTTATACATAAGTGTTTTAATGATTTGTGTGTGCTCAATTCTCTTTAAAAATGTCATAATGCAGGTGAAAATATCAAATCAGTACAGAAGAGTTTCTATTCCAGACCAAAGCTTTTTTTGTCCCTATTTTAAAATATAATCTTCTCGAGGAAAAAAACAACTACTAAGCAGTGTGGTACTTACTATTGTCTACCTTACATATGGAATTTGCATTCATTTTGCAAATGAGGATTTCTGTATTTTGTGTTTTGGGAATATGTTATCCAGAACCAAGTATATCTTCTAAGCAATGTTTAGTTTTTATTTGTGTCCTTATTTTTAGTCAGTATTGCTGTATAATTATTTTATTTCTTCCCCCTGAGTGAATAGAATTTCATGTTACTTCCTCATCCTGTGTCATTTATAATTGACTAATAAGTGTGTTACATTTTTTTCATTGAGCTGATTTATGTTACACATGTTTTATTTGTGTTCATATGAAACTTAATCTTCTTCATTTCTGGAATGTAGAATAGGATAACACCTATTATGTTTGAAATTGGACAGATAGTAGTATTAGGCTGGTCTAAATAATCTGATTTCTCATTCAGATGAGGTATTTTGGAGTTTGAAAATTCTATCATGGTTAAAGGGGAAAGGTCTTGTGAGTTATTGTATGCAGACATATAGGGCACATAGTTTGTTTCATTATTGGGTTTTGTAGATAAAATTATGTAAGTTGCAAAGTTGCCTCCCACTCCTGACTTCCAGGATAGTGCAGCAGGGTGCAGTGGAACCCCACCAATATGCCGACAAGCCCAGACCAAACTAGAGGTGGCCCTGTACATGTTTCTGTGGAGCCCTGACACTGAAGCTGTTCTGGTTGCCATGTCCTGTTTTCGTCACCTCTGTGAGGAAGCGGATATCCGGTGTGGAGTGGATGAAGTATCAGTGCACAACTTCTTGCCCAACTATAACACATTCATGGAATTTGCCTCTGTCAGCAATATGATGTCAACAGGTAAATGTGGATAATGTTTTTTCACTCAGTCTGTCTTTAATCACATGACATCTGATTGCTTTAGGAATGTAGGAATATATTTAAGATCACTACTTTGTAAGTTTACAGGGCTAATTCAAATAGCCTACCTGAAATCCTTTTCTGCACAAGGTAAGGTGAAACTGAATAGCATTTGAAATAAGTTGTTAATTTCTCACTGAGTTTCTAATATGCTATATATTTGTTCAAAAGCTGGCAGTATAGATTGCTTTCAGTTATAGATTATGTAATTTACTCTGAACTGTATATAGTGGAGTTTCAAACACACTGATACATGTTTTGAGTAATTATAGGTGGGGAAAGCTATTTTAGGTTGTGGACATTGTGGAATCCAAGTTAAATACCCCTTTCCTGTGAGGCTGGTAAAAGGAAGTATTCAGCTTTGTCATTTGAAGTGAATGAATGAATCATTCCACTCCTCCTACTCAGCCTTTGGAGTTGGGCTTGCCAGGTTCCCCATTGACAAGCAGGGCTCTAAGTGAAGTAAGTTGATTTTCTGTTGTCCTTGCTTAGGAAGAGCAGCACTTCAGAAAAGAGTGATGGCACTACTACGGCGAATTGAGCATCCCACTGCGGGAAACACTGAGGTATGCCCTTAGCAACAGAATATCCTTTCTGGGCCCCCGACCCTCAGTTTTAGAAGCCTCATGATAAGTATATGTGACCAGGAATATCTTTTGAAGCAAATCTAAGATATGTGCGTATTACAAGAGGAATATTATACATACCAAATTTGAGACCTGTCTATTACTGATTGATTTTTAGCTCTGGGTTTAAAGTTGCTTTCAAGTGGTAATTTCCTTCATTTTAGGCTTGGGAAGATACACATGCAAAGTGGGAACAAGCTACAAAACTAATCCTCAACTACCCAAAAGCCAAAATGGAAGATGGCCAGGTGAGTTCGTAAAGTTGACTTTGTCTTGTTAATTGATCTGCTAAACATATGTACTTCACTTTAGTAGTCTTTTGTGAGTCACTCTTAGTATAGTAAGTGTGTAGTTGTCTTAAGACTGATACTTAGGTGTGGTTCACCTAAACCTGCACTGTCTAATATGGTAGCCACTAGCCATTAGTTAAATTAAAATTTAACTTAAATTAAAATTAAATATGATTAAAAATTCAGTTTCTCTATCATACAATAGCCACACATGGAAATTGAATACTATCTTGGACAGCACTGATATAAAATGTTTCCATCGTTGTGGAAATACTGGATAGCACTGAGCTAGAGATGATTTATGGTAGAGACCATTCCTTTCGCCTCTTTTCTTTCTCTTTCTCCATCAGAGTATTTCACAGAATTTTCAGGAAAGGGATAACAAAGGTAGAGAAAAATAAATTAAAATTGAAACAATACAATTTTACTATTTTACTAGGTATTCTAATTCCAGAAGATTGAACCCATAGGTTAAATGAAATTTTTAAGTTTGGACATTTCATTCATCAACTATTATCATCTGTTACCCTCAAAATTTAAGTTAGTTGATCTTTGTGTACATTTGATTTGTAATGGCCATTTTGCTCTTATTATTAGATGTTTTAGAAAAACTCATTAGTCCCCCATTGTTATTTTCTTGTCATGCTTAAATTAGAACAAGAAAAAAATGTTATGTTTTTGTGAAGCAAAAATTTGTACCCAGTATCACTATTTGGAGGGAACATGTGTCTTTAGAATGAAACCTTCTTTTTGGTAACTTTTATTGAGATATATTCACATACTCTACAATTCATCTGTTTAAAGTGTATGATTCAGTGGTTTTTAGTATATTCACAGAATTGTGCAACCATCACCACAATTTAATAAAAACCTATACCCTTTAGCCATCATTCCCTAACCTTCACCCTTTCCCCTATCCCCTGCCCCCAGCCCTCGGCAACCACTAATCTACTTTCTGTCTCAGTAGACTTGCCTGTTCTGGACATTTCACATAAATGGAATCATGCAATATATGATCTTTAGTGACTGGTTCCTTTCACTTAGCATAATGTTTGCAAGGTTCATTTATGTGAAACAAAGCTTTTTTAAAAAAACTTGATATTCTGGATTGATTATAGTAGTCTATGACAAAAATAAGTTAGTGGCTCTTTAAAAATGTATATGATAATCTTATGTTTGGATTTATTACTTTAAACTGATTTTTGCATTTTTCACATTTTTTTAAATTGAAGCATAACATTTATACAAAAATATGTGTAAATCGAAGTGATAGTGCAGAATATTAGGAGGTGAACATACCTGCAACCAGCACCTACATCAAGAAAAAAAAAAAGCCTGTTTTTTCTCAATACACCTTTAAAGATTTTTAAATTGTTTCATATCTGGTCAACTTAAGATTTTTAAGAACCTCATTTTTAATTTGTAATAAAAGTTTACAGCTTGATTTAAAAAAAAAAAAAAGGTCAACAAACTGCAAGCACTTATTAATAAAGGTCTTAGATTAAAAAAAAAAAAAGAAAAGAAAGAAATCATTACCAGCATCCCAGAAGCCGTCATTGTGCCCCTTCCAGTCACTAATGACCAAGAGTAACCATTATGCTAACTAAATACAGTTATTTTCCTGTTTATAAACTTATGTAAGTGGAGTAATAGAAATACACTGTAATATCTGACTTCTCTCACTCAATATAATGTTTGTGGGGTTCAGCCACAGTATTGCTTGTAGTTATAGTTCATCCACTGTTACTGCAATGTATTATTTCCTTTAACAGTCCACAATTTAATTTTCCTTTCTCTTCTTTTTTCGCATTGGATGGCTATACAAAGACTATTTAGTTATTGCTGCTATGGGTATTCTTGCCTGTGTCTTTTGCTGACCTTCTGGATGTATTTCTGTAAGGCACTCAGTTAGCATTGAATTAGAATTACTGGGTCACAGGGTATGCAGATACACATATAGGGGAATATAAGTGGATACAATCACATAAAAAAACTGTTCAGTAGTTTCACAAAGACTTTTAAAAGACAACTAACATTTTTATATGAACTGCTATAATACCCATATAAATGGTGAAATATTATCCAACCATTAAAAGCATTCTTTTTAAAGAATACATACCAAATGAGGCAGTTAATCCACTAACAGGGGTCTGTTAGTGGTTTCTTATACCTGCATGAACAAGCAATTTTGCTATTGTGATTGTTCAAATTATAGCCCTTTAAAGACTAAAAGTAAGAAATAAAATATTATACTTACTTTTCTAATTCAGTTAGATGAAAAATATTTTGAAGTACTTAAATATTCAATAAAATTAAACATTTATATCAGGCCTGGACAGAGGTAAACTGAAAACATATAATATAATGTAATATAATGTAGTATATTCAATTAATAACTGAATTCACTATGTCAGAGAATGGAACAATATTATCAAAGCAGAATAAGACAAAGGAAACCTGAAATTGTACCAGTGGAATAGAACTGAAAATCATGCAACTTGTAGTAATCATTTGAGCCCTAGTAAGAAGTATATAAATATACAGCAGAATTCAAACTGAAGAAAAAACACTAACCTAATTCTGCATGCACTATGTAAGTCAAGAAACAAAAGATCCCCTAGGTGGAAGAACAATGTCATTATCATGATGTTTATATTTCAGGTTCAGTTTAACTTCGTTTATTTAGCTTCTTTTATATATAATATGACACAGTTTAAGAACATTGAATTGTAATTTGAAAACAGAATAATCACCACTATGTTACCAGGGTCAAGAGGAAAATAAGGATTATTATCATTCCTTTGTTTCTGTTGGAAGGGATCTAATCAAGGGAAGTGCTGAAAAAAGCAAGACAGTGATAAAATATGAACCCTGTTAGGGAAAAGTCTTTAAACCTAATATGAAAATCATAATTATTAAAAAATAGATTGGTAATGGTATATTAAATGCTATGAATTTACCATACCTAGTTGATAAGAATATACAAAATGAACTTTGACTACTGCATAAAATTTTTTTAAATTCCTATTTGCCTGTTGTTTCCTAAATTTTCAAGTCATCTTTCAGTGAGTCTCATTCAGGTCTATCCCTGTAAACCAACATGTTAAGGAACAGAGAAATTTCTCTGCTTCATTTATTAATCCTTCAAAAAGATAACTGCATCATCATCTTGGACTATATCCCACAACAAGATTTTTCCTTTCTTCCAAACAGTACCCAAGTTAAATGTCTTTCACAGAATTACTGTTGAGTTGATGTTTATGAATTATAGGTCCTTGACTAAGATGTTCATGGTAAACAGATGCTAAATTGGCAAGATGTTGTTAGAGATGAGATGTTAGCTCTCCATATGAATTAATCTGGCCTAGATCCTCATAACACCCAGCTTCTTCACTATCAAAATCAGCCTATTTTTTTCTCCTGATTTTGCACTGACCTGGGAGCTACTACAGCTGACATCTTCTGCACTATGCTTACCGTCAGTCATATCCCTGTTGTGATGGTGATGATGTGGTGGTGATGTTAGTGGTGCTGAATGTAATGATGCTAAGTAGCCGACAAGCAAATAATTCATTTCCAGTAGTCCCAAGAAAGTCCCCAGTGCATGTAGTACTACAAGATTTCTGAGGTATTTGTGTTTATATGAGCAGCATTCATTTCCTCTCACATATGTTCTGTGTCTTCAGAGTGTGAACAGGCATCTAACATTTGTATTCGATTATCTACTGATAGCATTGACTCCGTGTTGAAAACCATGTCCTTTCCTGTTCCGTTGCTTGCTGATAGGCCTTGGGAATCCTCTAAGTAAATGCCTGCTTGACTTTCTAACTTTCTATTCTGAATATCTGTACCACAGCTAGTTGTAGGAGGATTATGACCATCATCACTTTCATCTTCTTTAAGGGCTTCCAATCTGCAATGTCTTCTGACTGTACCTCACTGCCAGGGCTCCCAGCTGACGGGCTTACGTTACTAGAATTCACCTCATTGCTAGATCTGTCACTATGCCCACTCTTGCTACCAGGATGACTGCTTGCATCTTCACTACTGTTGGCAGTTTTGTTAGAACTTCCTTGCATGAATTTCTTTGTGTCTGAAAGTTGCTGTTGCATATGTTTGGTTCTGTGTATAATTTGCTCATCCATTTCAACACCACTGCCTCCAGTTTGGTGGGTTTTACTGTTAACGCTGCTTTGAGGACTAACGGCAGGTGACCAAGGTGATGAAGTGGGTCTTCTGAGCTCTTCCTCCTCTTATTTTCAATGGGAAGTATTTAATAAAGATGCGGAAGAACTCTGTTTAGATAGCTGAGCCTTTGCTGCTAGTACATTATTCCATAATGCTTTAATTAACATCAATGCCTTGTACAATGTCTGTTCAGTTTGAACACTTGGCTCAAGAGCTGAAACCAGGTTAAGGAGATGTCTGTGTGGTACTGGATCCAAATTCTTAATGCATAAAGAAAGTAAGTAATGTATAGACCCAACTACAGTGTTTCAGCTGTGCTGCAGCCCAAATGTAGTAATGTGCTAAGTACTCAGTCATCCTTCCACTGCTAAAAAATTCAGAATCACTTGACAAATGTTTGATAATCTCAGTGAGAAATTTTGGTCCATATATATGCTCTACTATATTGCTGCTTCTAAGCCAGTCTGCAAGTCATCCTGCAGTGAAGTTTCTGTGTTTGATACCAGTGATTCATTATTGCATACATTGTTGAAGGTGTGAAGTTGATTCATTATCTGACTTAGCCCCCAACTAACCTCTTCATCAAAGTAGGTCACATGAAGGACTTAAATGCAAGATCTAGGTTTATGTATCAAAGTGTAATGCATCCAGTGGTTCTCTCACTGTGCTCACATTATCTGTGTCGTCAGCCGTACTCTGTCTTAAGTTCTAATCAGAGAACTTGCATAAATATCTGATAATATAGGTCCTGAAAGGGCTGATGTGCTGCATGATGGCAGAGATATAGCCATATTCTAATATTAGATAAAGCTACAGTAAATCCATGTGCTATAAATGGCAGAGTTTTAGGAGTTCCATATTCAAAGCAATCCATGACAGGCCATTTTTCCCACAAAACATACATAATGAAGCAAATGCAGTGGTACTTCTACATCATTCATATCACAGAATGTCCCTAATATGTTGCTTTCTTAGGTTAACATCCTCTGTAGTAAGATGAGTATTATGCTTATAAGCAGTATGTAACAGAAATTGGATTAAAAAAATTTTTTGCCACACATAGTATGAGTTTTTCTTTCTCATCTCTGTTCCATAAACTTAAAAGGATCAGAACTCCTAGAAGATTCCTCCTCTGTCAGATTACAGATTTTTGTGGAGTATGAGTTTTTTTTTCCTATTGAGTTTTGTCTGTCTGTACTCCTTCATTCCACTCTTCTACATTCAGTGGTTCTTCTGTTTAGTTAGTCTCATCTTGCCACGTGGAATCTATGTTAATAGTAGTACAATGTTTACAAAACTGATCCTGGAGCATGTGACCTTGGGCAGGCACTAAGTTAATAAGTTCACACACTACTTGGTTAAAATCTCCAAATGCTTATAGTCCTTAAAGCAGCATAGATATTACCTCTGTGTCCAGGAATCAATATAAGCAAATATTCTGAGAGTATGTTCCTTTCTGAGCCGCAGTCCATCACCACCTTCTATATCTGATACTGGATCTGTGTTTATCACTACCCTCATTTCTGTACGTTAAGACTTACCATACTCAAGCAGTATGACAACCTTGATGTGACTAGAAATGGCAAAGTGAAGACTTGGATTTTTTAAATGTAAAAAATGGTTTTTTTTGTCATGGTAGTAATGTTGTGTAAAATGTAATTTGTCAGATCTCTCAACCAATTTAGATTGAATTCATGCTTTCCATAAAACTTTTGTGTTTAGGCTGCTGAAAGCCTTCACAAGACCATTGTTAAGAGGCGAATGTCTCATGTGAGTGGAGGAGGATCCATAGATTTGTCTGACACAGACTCCCTGCAAGAATGGATCAACATGACTGGCTTCCTTTGTGCCCTTGGGGGAGTGTGCCTGCAGCAGAGAAGCAATTCTGGCCTGGCAACCTATAGCCCACCCATGGGCCCAGTCAGTGAACGCAAGGGTTCCATGATTTCAGTGATGTCCTCAGAGGGAAACGCAGATACACCTGTCAGCAAATTTATGGATCGGCTGCTATCCTTAATGGTCTGTAACCATGAGAAAGTGGGACTTCAGATACGGACTAATGTTAAGGATCTGGTGGGTCTAGAACTGAGTCCTGCTCTTTATCCAATGCTCTTCAATAAGTTGAAGAATACCATCAGCAAGTTTTTTGACTCCCAAGGACAGGTAAAGTGTTCTCTGCTTTATTTTTCACCTTTCTCTATGAATAGAGTGACTCATTTGAAATAATGAAGCTTTTTTTCTTTTAGATTATTTAATTTAGATACTGGCATGAACTTTCACTTACAATTTAAAAAAAAACAGGACAAAAAATTGCAGAAAGAAGAATCATCTAATGTAGGAATCAGTTTGCTTTTTAGGGACTCTAGGGCATAGATGTGTCTGGGGTTATCAGTGTTTTGAGTATGGGTATGAGTGTCTGTGTGATTCTTTGTACCTGTTTGGATATATGCCTGTGGGTGCATTTCTGCAAGTGTATGACGTTTAGATCAGACAGCTTCATCTCTCTGTGGTCTGTCTGCTGTGTATTGATTCCCCAGATGTGTTTTGTCGTCTGTATAGGTTTTATTGACTGACACCAATACTCAATTTGTGGAGCAAACCATAGCTATAATGAAGAACTTACTAGATAATCATACTGAAGGCAGCTCTGAACATCTGGGGCAAGCTAGCATTGAAACAATGATGTTAAATCTGGTCAGGTAAGCATTCTACTGAAGTATAGCAGGCACACATTGATAATTGGTAGTTAGTGAGATAATTTGCCATCCTTTTTTTTGTTGTTGCACCCAAATTAGGGTGTGACAGTAGGGTAACTAGAAGTTATGTAATTTCTCATATAAGCAAATGGAAATCTTATAGCTTTTATGGTTACATTTCATCATTTTACTTAGAGATTAAAGCATTTAGAAAACCTTCTCTTTTGTTTATATCTGGTAATTTTTTTTTAATGTTTCTGTGTCTAAATAGGTATGTTCGTGTGCTTGGGAATATGGTCCATGCAATTCAAATAAAAACAAAACTGTGTCAGTTAGTTGAGGTAATGATGGCAAGGAGAGACGACCTCTCATTTTGTCAAGAGATGAAATTTAGGTGAGTTCTCAAAAGAGCAAAGTAGGGCCTTGTAAATCTTATTTAGTAAAGGGCAGAAAAATAGTAGGCACATGGTTATCATGGGAAGCGGGGAAGGTGGAAAAGGAGCATTTTATATGCTTTTGTCTTCATGTCTTTTCAACTTTCCCAAAGCTTTGTGCCCATGATAGTGTTACCCCTTTTCCTCAGGTTATACTACACTTGAGCAAAGAATTTGACTCTGTTTCCAAATGGATACCATCGCTAAGGGCTAATGTGGTCGATCCATATCAAGTTGCCCTTCTTTGTGCCCAAGTTTGTGCCCTTCTCACTGTTAGCTTTGTGATAGCAGTATCTCTTTTATGAAATTGTCATGTTGCCTGGGTGATTTGGCAAATTACTTGCACTTTTAAAAATTCTTATTTGACTAAAATGTGTGATTTTAAAAAAATTGTTTGCTGTTTTCCTTTTCTCTGCCATTCTGTAGGAATAAGATGGTAGAATACCTGACAGACTGGGTTATGGGAACATCAAACCAAGCGGCAGATGATGATGTGAAATGTCTTACGAGGTAAAAAAAAAAAAAGAGACCTTTAGGTATTAGCAGATTTACTCTAGACATTAGTACTGCTTCATTATAGTTTTTACATATGTATTTTATGTGACTGAAATTTTGGGGGGATCTCAAGCTTTTGCATTTGAATTATATAAAGATACTAATCTTACTTCTTTTTAACTAAAAGACTTTCAGTAAAAACAAATATGAAAGAGTGTTATGTTTAGAAAGTTTGTGCATCTGTTTAGGAAAGATTGCTGGAAAATAAGGTATATAAAGCCTTAGATTGTATTTATTTTTTGATTGGGTAGATAGATATTATTTGAGGAACTTAATTGTTTTGAGTCTTTCTAAAAAGTAATTGCTTAAATTTGCTCTAATGATAAATACTTATTGTCACATACCAGAAATATTTAAACATTATAAATTACATAATAACCATTCACATATATTTCTTTGACCAGGCTTGCTTCCATAGTACATGCTTTTAATTTAAGGTAGTCATTTTGCCAAGATTGCTGTGTAGAAAGTTATTATTTCCCTCTCCCCAACTTGAAATGTCTTTGCATTCTGGGCTCTGCATATTAACACAAATTATTTAGATTGTCATAGTACTTTGTTTAATGAAATAGGTGGTTCTTAAACTTTGTGTCTGTTAGGAAGAAGTTTATTTGAGGGGAAGGTGGAATTGAAGAACTTGAAAGACTTGTGGACTTTACATTTTATTTTCTTCAGAGATTTGGACCAGGCAAGCATGGAAGCAGTAGTTTCACTCCTGGCTGGTCTTCCACTGCAGCCTGAGGAAGGAGATGGTGTGGAATTGATGGAAGCCAAATCACAGTTATTTCTTAAGTAAGTTTCAGTCACCAAAAAGAAAGCAAAAACCAAAGCCTCACATACAACAAAACAAAGTGTAACTCAAGTGGCAAATGATAATATTTAGAAAATGGACCTCACTGCTTTGTTGCTACTGTGGCCATCAGCTGCTGCCTCACAAAATATAGCATATGCATGAAGCAGTGTTCACTATGATAAGGTTGGTACAGGAAAACAACTGTGTTTTGTAGTTTTTAAAGAAAATCATTTGATCAGTGAATTTTTATTGGCAGTTAACCCAGATCACCTCATTAGGTCACTTAAAATTGCATTGTCTAAACTATTTGGACCACTAATTTTATATTCTAAACATTAAAAGTGATGCATTTACCAGGAAATCATTGCATCTATTTGTTTCTTATGTTATGAAGTATGTACTGGGCTTTGTCAGGATAAAATCATACTCAACATAGGACACCTCACAATGAGCCACACTGGCTGATTACCCAAAGACTGGAGAGAAGCAGATACCCAGGGCCACTCATGTGATGCGTATGTGATGATTTCAGAATGTCTTATTAGCTTTTTGGTTGGTGTAGCTTTTACTGGATAAGGGTTAGTCTTTTTATTTTTCAGGTATTTCACATTGTTTATGAACCTTTTGAATGACTGTAGTGAAGTTGAAGATGAAAACGCACAAACAGGTGGCAGGAAACGTGGCATGTCTCGGAGGCTGGCATCACTGAGGCACTGTACAGTCCTGGCAATGTCAAACTTGCTCAATGCTAACGTGGACAGTGGCCTCATGCACTCCATAGGTGAGATAAAATGAAAGCTTCATATAGAAGAAATTTAGAACCTGGAGAATTCACATGTAAGACAAGTGAAATTACTTCAAGATTGTGTTAGTAAATTTGCATCTATCTGTCCGTATCAGGTTTAGGTTATCACAAAGATCTGCAGACAAGAGCTACGTTTATGGAAGTTCTGACAAAAATCCTCCAACAAGGCACAGAATTTGACACACTTGCAGAGACGGTGTTGGCAGATCGTTTTGAGAGACTGGTGGAGTTGGTCACGATGATGGGTGATCAGGGAGAGCTCCCTATAGCTATGGCTCTAGCCAATGTGGTCCCTTGTTCTCAGTGGGTAAGTTCATTGAGTAAGAGAAGAACAGTGCCTGGCACATAGCAGATGCTTCAAAATTCATTCATTCAATGAATGTTTATTGAATTAATTGTTAAAACTTTTATAGCTGGAAGGAACTTCAGATAATATGAGTGGTTTTCAGCTATGGAAAGTGATTGGCGCTTCTAGCCCTCACCAGATTTCTTAAGTATGAGGATCTTATTTCTCATATTTAAAAGTCAAACTCCTTACCTGCCCCACTGAAAAATTCCACTTGAACACTCATCAAAAGAAAATTAAAACCACTGATCTGGTCTGATGTCTTCATATTTTAAGTGAGATAATTAGGGTTAAATCTCATAATTAGTTGTTAGTAATGATAAAACTAGAATTCAGGGCTTGTGCCTGTTCACTACCTGTAGTTCACAACTCTTTTTTTCCTGTAGTGAACTGTACAATTAAAAAAATTTTACTTACTCCTATTTGAACTTGAAATTATAACACTGCTTATTTTAAATACCGAAGACATAATAATGGCTTTTTGGCATCCCTTAATAAAAAAATTTCCTAAGACCGTATCATTCTTGACAACATATGCTGAACATTTGACAAGGGCTGTCCTTTTCCATGTTTTAAAATAAAATAAAAGCTGTTGATTTTATACTGTACCCAAAGTGATTTCAGTTTAGTAAATTGTATCTGATAAGGTAATCTAGTTGTTTCCTGTAGATATGCTTCTGCTTAAAAGCTGTGGCTCTTATTCCTCATACTTAAAGTGAGACTCAAGCTCTCTATCCTGGTCTACATGGCTTTACCCACCCTGGGCCCTGCCTTATCTCTGACATCATCTTATGCCATTTTCTTTCTTGTTCACCAAACTTAAACCACACTAGCCATCAAACACGTTAGGCTTATTTCTACGCTTTTTGCTGCTGCTGCTGCCTGGAATGCTTCTTCCCTGATCTCTTGTTATTCAAGTTTCAGGTCAGAAGTCACTTTCTTAGTGAGATCTTCTCTGTCCACACAGTCAAAACCGTGCCCCCAGGTCATTCTGTCACATTCCTTATTGTATTTTTGTAGCATTTATCTACTGTGTGAAATTGTCATGTTCATTTAATTGCTGTTCTCCTTCCACCACATTGTGAGCTGCGTGAGAGCAGAGGCTGTGTTTGTCTTGTTTACTGCTGTGGTTCCAGGTCCTGGAGTGGAGCCTGGCATATAACAAGGACTCAGGAAACAACTGCTTAATTAATGAAGATGGAATCTTGCTTGTAGCAAAGGAATTAGAAAAAGGAAATTATTGTTAAAGCTTAACGTTGGTTCATAAATCTTCCTATGTTTTGAAAATGGATATTGTGAATTACCTTTTAGCACCTGCCTGTCATTAGTCAGCACTAAAAATTATCAGTATTTTTAATAAAGAATCAATTTAGTTCAAGAAACTTCCATCATTTTTTTCTTTCAGTAAATCATTTCTTATGAGTTTCATATTAAATGACTTTCTTTGAGAAAGAGTTTTACATTAGGCTACATCCATTAGAGCTACATCTGAAGGAGAACAAAATACAAGATAACTTTAAAACATTTTAGTTCTATTTTATAAGTTTAAAATTCTGGTGCTTTAAGTTTTCTGAATTTTGCAGGGAAGGGATTAGAGTGGAAAAAAACATTTAGCACAGCAGTCTAAAAATAGTTTTATTTTGTATCTGAATTATCTCTTGTAATTATACTTGGTTTTAAAATAGAGGATAGACTTTTTATATCTAGTCAATTATGTATTATATATAACTATAAGGAATGCAGCAGAATTTTGGATCTTTGGTTTCTAGAGTATCTGTGGTTAGGATTGTTAAATTTTTTCCTTTACTTAAGTAACAGATTATAATCATCCTGGAACCAGGCAAGAACTAGAGGAGCTGTGGGCCTGACCCTGACTTTGTTGTCCCTGATTGAGGTTCAGGGCATCTTTTTATGGCTACCCCCGTTCTCACTAAACCTCTTCCCAACATGTGTAGTTAAATAATGATTTACTCTCACATTCATTTTTCTTGAGTGTACCAAAAAATACTTTCTTGTGGGGAATTATGAGGGTTGTCATTTAGGTACTAGATGGTAATTAGCCACCCACCCCCACTTTGTACGTTCATCTTGCTGATCCCTTGGTTGTAAATGCACAACTCTGGTCTTTTTTCCTGACTTCCTGCAAATCCTGTAGTTTTTCCATTTTTGCTGTTTCTTGCCTAGCTCATGTTCAGTGTTCGCCAAGTTTCCCTGACCTTATGAGAAGAGAGTAGAGCTGTTATGGTCACCAGAGTCTTATTCCATCTCACTGAATTTCTAAGAAAATTATTTGTGCGTATCAAATTCTTTGCCATCATCTTCTATTTCTTCTTTCTTTCATTTTGTCACATAATTTGAGCTGAATCCTCAATTTTTTTTTCTGTCTTCTGGTAACACCTTGGCCTCTTTTACTTTTTTTCATTTAATCCTCAGAATTAGTAGCTACTATAGATACACAGAAATAGTCATCTATCGTAGACAAGTGTATACAGATAAATCCCAGGGGTAAACTTAATCAGTTACCACATACCTTGATTCTGCAGATTTGCCTTTGGATTTGCCTTTCAGTTTCCTGCTTAAGGAAAAATGGGGATGTTCACACTAACAATCTTGTTTTGTTCTCAGGATGAACTAGCTCGAGTTCTAGTGACTCTGTTTGACTCTCGGCATTTACTCTACCAACTGCTCTGGAACATGTTTTCTAAGGAAGTAGAATTGGCAGACTCTATGCAGACTCTTTTCCGAGGCAACAGCTTAGCCAGTAAAATAATGACCTTCTGTTTCAAGGTTTGTATCATTTATCATTTTTTGTGCATGGAGGTATGCCAAACAGTGACTGTGTACAGAATGTACAATAAAATATCTTCTTTAGTGCAGGATATTTGGGGCAGGCATAATAAATTCCTACTTGTGTATTTCTGTAGGTATATGGTGCTACCTACCTACAAAAACTCCTGGATCCTTTATTACGAATTGTGATCACATCTTCTGATTGGCAACATGTTAGCTTTGAAGTGGATCCTACCAGGTTTGTCATCCTGTCATCTGCAACTGCTGTCCATTTTTTCACTATCAGTGCATGAGGCAAGGCCCTCATAATTTCTCTCCTTGATTCTTAAAATTAGTCTTTAATTATAAAAGTTACACACAAATACATTTTTTGTAAAGGAAATTACAAATAACATAAAAGATGTCTTTGACTGTCACGTCTAGAGACATGGTGCTGTTACTAGTTGGGCTGTTCTGTCCTTTTTCAGTGCATTTGCATATACATATTTCTAGTGTATATTATAATGTGGGCACTTAATATAAATGGTAACATATTGCATACTTGGTTTTGCAACTTGATTTTTTTGACATAACCCTGTGTCTTAGACCTTTCTTTGTCAGTATAGAAAGATGAATCTCATTCTTTTTAACTGCTGCATTATATTTCATGGTTTGGCAATGTCATAATTTATGTAGCCAATACCATATCAATCCCATTGGCTTTTCCAGTAACTTTCTAATTATTGTCCCAGCATTATCTTGTTATTTGCAGGTCACTTGCAGTAGGAATTATTCTGAAACCTAGGCCTTTTTGTTACTTTCTTTCTTAGAAACCATCAGTTGTTCCCCATTGACTACAAGAAAAAATACAGTGTCATCTGACTGTAATCCACCATCACCTCTTGTCATTCTTTCATGTGATCGCTGTACTTTAGCTCCAGTGAAATATGCACATGTTATACATTTTTAAAGTGGCTTGACACATGGGATTTGTTTGGATTGGAGTTGCCTAATAAGTAATTCCTTTTCCCTGCCCAAGTTCAAAACCAAAAGGGCAGAGGGAGGAGAGATGGGAAGGAAGTACCCAGGAATCAACTATCACCTTTATTTCTGATCAAAATGATTAGAGACAGTGGGCTTTAGATCCTGTGGGCATATAGACTTGCTAATATTTCACCTTAAATTATAATCATCTACCCCACCCCTTGCGTGGCTAGATAACTACAGGCTTCTGTCATGGGGGCTGCCAAGCCTTTCCTCACAGAAGTGGAGAGCAGATCAGAATGTGTCTTTTCTACAGGTAGACGTACCTAGAATGAGGAGGATGGCACTGAACTGAGCATGCTTGAATCTGTTTTTTAAAAATCTATTTCACTCTTTCTCCTATAATGAGGAGTGACTTGGAAGAGAAAGAGGCCTAGGTGTGATGCAAGGTGCAGTTTAAAAACCACCATCTCCATGAAACTTTCTGCCCAGCCCTGATTCCATCCATATACACATACTACACATGAGCAAAGAAATATTCTGTGCTCTACACCATCACTGTAATGTTTAATTGTGATGCTGTAGTTTATGAATTTATCTCCCCCTCTAGACTGTTGGCTCTTTTACATTTTATACATCTTTATATCCTTCTGTGAGTATTTAGAATGGTATCTGCAATATAGTTATCATTTCATAAATATTTGTCGAATGAAATTTTAAACAATTATGTTATGCTTGTTTTTTCCAAGCCACGTCTCTTGTCTTTCAGTTAGGACTTTAACGTTGTCTTATTTTTTATTTTCAAGTTCAGAACTTCTTGATGGTTGCTCTTCCTAAATAATTTTATTTGGCAGCTTCATATCAGTTGATATTTTGGGCTCTGCTTATGCTGAAGTATCAACTGTAACATCTAATCAGAACTCTGGCACTAAATTAACTAATTACTATTAAAATAAATAGTTGCAGTTTAAAACTTAAAAGCAATATTCTTTTAATGCCATCTTGTTTTATGTCACCATTAAGCAATTTCATTTTCTAAAGGTAAAAAAATTACTTAGTGAGAGTGTGAATTAACTGCCTGTAAGAAATCTACTGCACTAAGGGCTCTGATGCACAGGGGAGAACTAGGTGACAAACATCCTATATTTAGGTTACTTGAAATCAAACAGGTCTTCTCTTATACGTAAAGAGCTTGAAAGTTAACACTCCCACATTCACAAGAAAAGCTTAAAACAGAAAATCAGCAGTTTGTCTTAGATTCATCAGAGAATTGAAGGGCAACCCCCCCCCACTACTCCCTGCCCTCCCTCCCCCAAAAAAGAGAAAACTGGAGACACAGGCAAATGCAGAGAATCCCAGCTTACTGGGAGAAGCTGCTGTTGGAGTCAGTAACTGGTAGGAACACTTAAACTGTAATTGATGAATTGCTAGAAGTTGAGTATGGATTAGCTTGAGAATTAAAACTTTTGAGGACCTTCTGTCAGAGGGACCCCCACACTTTTGTCAATTTGAATTCTAGAACCCCTACCAGGTTCTCATGGTGAATATGGGAGAAAAAAATCCCCTTGTGCTCTGGGCAGGGGAAGGGGAAAAGTAACCATTTTGGAATATGCCCATAGTGTTCTTTTCTCCCTTACAAAGGCCTGCTGTCAAGGGAAGCTACCAGAGCCTTATCCGACCTGGAGGGTGGGCAGTTACCCAACTTCAGCCTTATCTAGCTTTCTTGACTCACATAAGGGGAGAAAGAAGGCTAAGAAATTCTTCTGAAGGTCACAGCCTAGGGATTCTGGCCCAATAAAACAATAGAGATGTAAATGTAAGATTATAGACTGCTTCCCTTCCCCAGTACCTTGCTACTTACACACCAGCAGGACTCCAGTGTATTAACAGTGGGTTACAATAGAGAGCTTCAACACAGTGACTTTATTTAAGAGGAAATTGCTAGGGAAACCCAGACAATTAGGTAGACAAAAACAAGGACACTGGAGGAAATTGACACCTACAACTACAGCAAGCATTAAACACAACTTCAGTCCTAGCCAGGTTAACATAAAACCTTACACTAAAGATTGGTTTATTTCTGTTCCTGATACCCAATATATCTTGGGTCTATTAACAAAAAATTACAAAGCATGCTGAAGAGCAAGAAAAATCACAGTCTAAAGAGACAAAGCAAGCACCAGAACTAGACTTAGGTATGAGAGATTTCAGACTAGGAACTTAAAATAACTTTCATTAGTATATTAAGGGTTCTAATGGAAAAAAAGTGGACAACATGCAAGAACAGGTGGATAGTTTAAACAGAGACATGGAAACTCAAAGAATCAGAAGGGAATGCTAGAAATCAAAAACATTGTAACAGAAAGGAAAAATGTCTTCGGATGAGCTTGTGTCAGTAGACTGGACACAACTGAGTAAAGAATTAATAAGCTTGAAGATAGAAATTTCCAAAACTGAAATACAAAGAAAAAGAAAAGAAAAACTAAGTGCAAATGAAAATACATCTTATCAAAATGTGTGGAATATAGTGAAATGCAGTGCTTACAGCATTAAATGCATATGTTAGAAAAGAAGAAAGATCTAAAATGAATGGCCTAAGCTTTTACCTTAGAAAACTAGGGAAAGTTCAGTATAAACCTAAAGCTAGCAGAAGGAAGGAAATAAAAATTAGATTAGAAATCAATGAAGTGAAAAACAAGAGGATAATATGATTAAAAAACAAAAACTGATTCTTTGAAAATCAGAGGGAAACATTTTATATACACAGACACTTAAATAGCTGAACACAAAGCTTCATAATAGATCAGCATTAGTGGAATGGCCAACAAGTTGTCATTGGCATGTGGGAAGCTAGAGAGTTAGATGTTTTATGGTTTTTTCATTTTAATTTTTTTATTGAAGTATAATTGATTTATAAGGTCATGTTAGTTTCTGGTATACAGGAAATTCTTTTTCATATTATTTTCCATTGTGATTTAATACAAGATATTGAATGTAGTTCCTGTATTACACAGTAGGACCTTGTTACTTATTTTATATGTAGTAGTTTGTATCTGCTAATCCCAAACTTCTAATATTTCCCTCCCTCACCCCCTTTCCCTTTGGTAACCATAAGATTGTTTTCTATGTCTGTGAGTCTGTTTCTGTTTTGAAATAAGTTCATTTATATCATATTTTAACCTCTGCAAATAAGTTATATCATATGATACTTGTCTTTCTCTGTCTGACTTACTTCATTTAGTACAATAATCTATAGGTCCATCCATGTTGCTGCAGATGGCATTATTTCATTCTTTTTTATGGCTTAATAGTATCCACACAATGGATATGTGAGATATATATATATGTTTATAGTTTCCTTTGCTGTGCAAAAGCTTATAAGTTTAATTAGTTCCCATTTGTTTATTTTTGCTTTTATTTCTGTTGCCTTGGGGGACTGACTTAAGAAAATGTTACAATATATGTCAGAAAATGTTTTGCCTGTGTTCTCTTCTAAGAGTTTTATGGTGTCGTGTCTTATATGTAACTCTCTAAGCTATTTTGAGTTTATTTTTGTGTAGAGTTTGAGGGAGTATTCTAATTTCATTGATTTACATGTGACTGTCCAGCTTTCCTAACACTACTTCCTGAAGAGACTGTCTTTTCTCTATTGTATATCCTTGCCTCCTTTGTCAGAGATTAATTGACCGTAGGTGTGTGGGTTTATTTCTGGCTCTCTGTTGTGTTGCTTTGATCCATATGTTTGCTTTTGTGCTAATACCCACAATGTTTTGATTACTGTAGCTTTATAGTATTGTCTGAAATCTGGGAAGGTTATGCCTCCAGCTTTGCTCTTATTCCTCAGGATTGCTTTGGCCACTCTGGGTCTTTTATGGTTCCGTGTAAATTTCAGGATTATTGTTCTAGTTTTGTGAAAAATGTCATGAGTAATTGGATAGGGATCACATTAAATCTGTAGATGGCTTTGGGTAGTATGTCCATTTTAACAATATTAATTCTTCTAATCCAAGAACATGGGCTATCTTTCCATTTCTTTAAATCATCTTCAGTTTCCTTTATCAATGTTTTATGGTTCTCAGCATACAGGTCTTTTACCTCCTTGGTCAGGTTTATTCCTAAGTTTTGGTTTTTTTTTTTTTGATGTGATTTTAAAAAGGATTGTTTTTTAGTTTCCCTTTCTGATATTTCATTGTTAGTGTAAAGAAATTCAACAGATTTCTGTATGTTAGTCTTGTTTCCTGCTACCTTGCTGAATTCATTGATCAGTTCTAGTAGTTCTTATGTGGAGTCTTTAGGGATTTCTATATATAGTATCATGTGATCTGCATATAATAACAATTTTACCTCTTCCCTTCCAATTTGGATACCTTTTATTTCTTTTTCTTTTTCTTCTTTTTTTTTTTTGTCTGATTGCTGTGGCTAGGACTTCCAATACTATGTTGAATAGAAGTGGTGGGAGTGGGCATCATTGTCTTGTTTCAGATTTTAGCAGGAGGGCTTTTGACTCTTCCCCATTGACTACTATGTTGGATGTGGATTTGTCATAAATAGCTTTTGTTATGTTGAGATATGTGCCCTCGACCCCCACTTTGGTAAGAGTTTTTTTTATCATGAATGGATATTGAATTTTATCAGATGCTTTTTCTGCATCTATTGAAATGATCATATCTTTTTTGTTGTTTCTTTTGTCGATGTGGTGTTATCACATTGATTGATTTGTGTATATTGAACAATCCTTGTGACCCTGGAATGAATCCAACTTGATCATGGTATATGATCTTTTTTATGTGTTATTGGATTTGATTTGGTTTGCTAATATTTTGTTGAGATTATTTACATCTATCTTCATCAAAGACATTGGCTTGTAATTTTCTTTTTTGGTAGTGTCTGTCTGGTTTTGGTATCAGGGTGATGGTGGCTTCATAGAATGACTTTGGGAGTATTCCCTTCTCCTCAATCTTTTTGAAGAGTTTTGGAGGATTTGTGTAAGTTCTTCTTGGGTGTGTTTGGTAGAGTTCCCCTGTGAAGCCTTCTGGTCCTGGACTTTTGTTTCTAAGGAGGATTTTATTATTATTATTATTATTATGGATTCTATTTCACTTCTAGTGATTGGTCTGTTCAAATTATTTATTTCTTCTTGATTCAGTTTTGGTGGGCTCTATGTTTCTAGAAACCTGTCCATTTCTTCTAGGTTGATTTGTTGGCATATAATTGTTCATAGTATTCTCTTACAGTTTTTTGTTTTTCTGTGGTATCGGTTGTTATTTCTCCTCTTTTATTTCTTACTTTGTTTATTTGGGTCCTCTCTCTTTTCTTCTTGGTGAGCCTGGCCAGAGATTTTTCGATTTTGTTTATTACCATTTCAAAAAACCTAAGACCTGGCTATGTTAGAGGGACACCTGAAATAGACTGCAACATACCTGCTGCTATGTTAACCCATTAAGAAAAAGTTCCTAAAGAACTGTCATGGTTTCTAGGAATCTCCTCTAGCCCTGTTAAATAAATTGTTAATCTTTTCTTTCATACCACAAAGCTCTATGCCCTCCATATCTCAGATCTGAATTACCGTTACAGCTTCTTAAGTGATATCCCTGCAGAAAGTCCCTATATTTAGACCAATCTCTTTTTAGTATTTCACTTATTCCAAGTTCATTTTCTGCCTCTGGCTTCCTGGCAACCAGTAGGCATGTGAATTAATCATGTCTCTCTCTGGTTTGCTATTTTGTCTTTTATATCTTTGAATTATTGTACTCATTACATAGTGTGTACATGTTTTTTTCCCCTCTCTGAGAAGTTCAAAGGCCAATTGTTGAATCCTCAGCACCTGGCATTAAGATGGCAAATAGTAGATGCATGATTAAATGTCTATTTGATTGAGTTAAGTACTTATCCTGCCTTCATCCTTCTGAAATACTCTTCTTTTTGCCTATGGAAATTCTATCCCACTCTTCAAACTCACCTATTCCATGAAATCTCTCCTGCCTATAGTCTACATTGATTTCCAAACTCTTACTGTATCCATATGCGGTACCACGTGATGAGCTGCATGGAATCTGGAGTGATGGCTTGAGTGTCCCAAACTTTTACATAATATATAAATTAGTA
Source organism: Camelus dromedarius (assembly GCF_036321535.1). NCBI lineage: Eukaryota > Metazoa > Chordata > Mammalia > Artiodactyla > Camelidae > Camelus > Camelus dromedarius. Next base: position 49,079,040 of record NC_087451.1, read on the forward strand.
TAGAAATAAAAAATGACTAGTTAAAAAATTGAGAGTATTTACTCAGTAACTGCTTTGGTAAGGTACTGTGCTAGTTTTTAAGGGGACAAAGGTGAGTACATCCCTCAAGGAGCTTACAGTTTAGTAGGGGAGATAAGACATATAACAAGTAGTTAAGTGGTGACTTTCATAGTGGATGTGTTTTGAGAGTTGATTATGGCAGTTGGGAAGCTCTAGTAAAGCTTTGTGGATTTTGATAGCCATGGGTAAAATTTAAACCCCATAAAGTCGGCATTATCATTATTCCTGTATTATTGATGAAACAAATTGATGCCCAGAGAAGTTAAGTATCTTGACCAAGGTCATAATGGTCAATAGTGGTAGAGCTGAAACTTAAACTTGGTAAGTCTGCCTTCCAAATATCTGCCTTTAATTGCAGCACCAAGACTGTAGAGGTCATACAGAAGAATTAGCAACACTAACGGGATATGGAGAGTAATGGAGTACTGCAGGCACAGATGACATCAGAGGCACCTGAGTGACGTGATTAAAGCACTGATGGTGCCATTGACAACATGGGGAACACAGGCTAAGACATAAGAGTAGGAGGAAAACTCAGTTAATTTTAGACAAACCAAGTTTTAGGTACTTGCAGGAGGGACACATAGCAGTTAGAGAAATTGGACTGGATATGAGAGGCAGTTCGAAATAGGGGGAATCTCAATGGCCACAAAATATTGAAAGCATGTCTAACTTTACCAGAGTCATGGAAATAAAAGTTAAAAATGTGAGATGCCCTTTCCTACCTGCTAGATGGACAAAAAGTTAAAAATTGTATACTAAAATTGTAAGAATATAGAGGGATAAGAATTTTTATACACAGTTCCCAGAATTGCCTTTTTTTGCAGTTGATTTGTTCAAATCAGGATCCCAACACTGCAAAGTCCAAACATTGCATTTGGCTGAATATCTCTTAAAGAGTCTCTTTTGAAGACTGTGTTTGTTTGTTTAATTGATTTTACTTTTCTTTTACCCCCTTTGGTAGGTTGGAACAGTCAGAGAGCCTAGAGGAAAACCAGCGAAACCTCCTTCAGATGACCGAAAAGTTCTTCCATGCCATCATCAGTTCCTCCTCCGAATTCCCCCCTCAGTTACGAAGCGTTTGCCACTGTTTGTACCAGGTATGCTTAAGTTTAGAGGCTACCTTTATTAATCCAAAGCTAAATTTAAAAGAATGCTTTACCGAAGAGGGATTTAGCTGCTGATAGTGGGTGGTTGATAATACTGAGTAATATTGCTTAGAAGACAGTTTGAAGTATTTTAAGGGGTACTTTAAAAATAGTAAGTTTTTCTTGCATTGGGAACAAGTTTAAAATGCACCAAATCTACTAGTTGTAATAGATGTGGCTGAAGTGAGATATACTATGGAATTTTTGTGGTTGTTTTTACCTAAATTACTCATAGAGTCTTTCACATATGAGGCAGGTCTATTCTTTGTTTTTTGCATTGTGAAATGCTTGGTCTATAATTCTGATTTCTTCTTTAAGCTATAATGTGTTTGTGTCAGGTTTTCCCAGGACAGATTGATGTTTATTTTATGTAGGATGCTATTTATAAAATATATTGCATCATCATTCACATCAAATTATTAGACTTTCTAACACTAGCACTGCAAGTAATGCTTCTGAGTTCAGATGTCCACAGTCATCCCCTACTTGGTGAGGAAATTAGGTCTGTGTTCTTTTATGGCTTCCACTGTGTATTTAAATTGCTTATGCAGTTTCAGAAATGATTGAATCATTCCAAGCAAATCCACATTAGCCTGTTTAAACTATGATTCTGGAGGAAACATTAGTTGGTCTGGAGTTTGGGACAGGGGTAGGTATAGGGGAGAGAATTTATGTATTTACCAAAACCAATGCCTTTTGTGTCTTTTTCTTTGCAGAGTCATCCCCAGCCATTTGTTTTTTAGCACAGGGCTTCAGTTGCTTAGAGACGTTAGCAAGATCAGTGAAATCATCATTAAAATGCTGTTTCAGGCCGCTCTGTGTGAATTTTTCCCCCATTGCTATTTATAAAGATGTATCTGCTGTATCTATAAAAAAACTTTTCTTCACATACGTATAAAGCGTACTTAGCAATAAAACTCTCTTAATTTATCGTGACTTTTCCTGCCTTTTCAAAATAGCTCAAGGGAGCTTAGGAGAGCACCACATAATTTTTCCAGCTGGTTAAATCTGAGACTAGAGGGTGGTTTAGTTATAATATAAAATATAAAACAGTAAATAATATCTTCTCTTAAGTTTGGGCATTATTCAGGTAGCTCTTTAAATCTAACTCAGTCTTTCTGTTTATAAAACTAAGTAGACAAGAAATGGTGAACACATATTAGAAATAGTCTGGGTCAACTTCTTGGGTGGCCTGATAGTACCTGTTTTCAGAGAGCAAATGGATTTCTAAAGCGGCAGTGGCTTTGACTTTAACTGGTTAAAAGTGAATGGGTACTGACTACCTGATTACATGCATAGTCTAGTAGATTTTAGTAGAAACTCTTCATGTGTTGTCACCCTAAAAGGAAAAATTGTATCAGCAAACTTGGAGTCCCATTTGATAAGGAAAAAGGAACAGGGCTTGGCACTTAGTAAGTACTTCGGAAATATTTAATGAAGGAATAAATTACCCTATTCCTCCTACCCATGTAAACAAGATTCTTACCCGCTTTCATAGTTAGAAAGGGAGGGAAGTAGTGAAAATAAATCAGAAAACAGAGCTTATTAAACACCAAGTGTTGTGCTTTTTTAAACACTCCATAATACAGTATCCCATATTACAACAGACCTGAATTATCATATTAAAATTTCACATACAATTATTCTCTTTAAGAATATTATTGAAATGTTAGTGCATTTTTTGGAGTATTGGGTAAACTTATTATTGGAATGTAGAATACTATGGAGCAAAGGTATCCAATGTTATTTATAAATAAGGGTTTGTTTTTTAATAGGTGACTGATAATGGGGAATTTTACATTTACTAAATTAAAAAGAAAGGGAAAAAAAAAACTTCGATCTCAAGATAGTCTTTCATTAAGTCCCCTTCCAAATGTTTTCCCCTTAGTTTGTTCTTTTATTTTTGTTCATATTCCGTCTTCTGGCTCTTCCTTGCCCTTTTGACTTTGGCAGAAACATAATGGGACCTTTGTACTTTCAAGTTCTGCTGGCAGGGTAGTTGATTGTTTTTTTCCCCTCTAGCAAACATGGCTCCTGCTTTGGGACCTACTGGGGAAAATTTGAAAGCTAAGTGAGTAGGTTGCTAGCTAATGGATTTCTCTGAGCTTTGGCTCTTTTTACTTGAGTAATATTTTGACTCTTAAGCCTTTTTAAGATTGTGCTTTAACCGGCTCTTTTGTTTTATATGCCTCCTTACTTAGTGGACTGGATTAAAGTTATATAGGAATAGCCAACTATTCCTGTATAGTTCAACTACAGTGAACATGTATTATATTTATAACTAAGGCATTTTGTCAAGAATTTGTTTCCACTTTTCCTCCCGATAGTTTTGGAATAATGAGCAAATAATTCCCAGAATGGATATTCTCCTAAGCTGTGGTGAGAGAGTTATGAAAAGAGCTAAATATTATGACTCTAAATAAATGTCATCTTTTCTCAGCAAATCTTCTCCTCCAAACAAAATTAGTTTACACAGAAATGTTAAGGCTATAAATAATAGTTTTATACCATAATTGAAAAAAAGTGTATAAAATGGCATTTTTGTGATAAATTGGGTTACGAGTGCTTTTGTATATAGTCTAAAATTTGAATCAAAGCTCCTTGAAAAAGGAACTGTGTCTTACTGTTTGACTGCTGTTTTCCAATGCCTAGAATGGTATCTAGCATGTAGATGCATGTTAACTACTCAGGTGGATGAATGGACGGATGGATGAACAGATATCAAACTAACTGTCCCAAATTGTTATGGGCTATGGTGTTGGATGCACAGAACTCCTAGAATGAAATGCCATATATGGTGGATTAAGAATTTTAGTTTGTTCTAAAAATATTTTAAAAATAATTGTTGTTCCTAGTCTAGTTCAGTCAGAAGTCTTTTAATTTTAACAGAGCTCTTTGGCCTAGGAGGAGCTCTGTGAGATGAAACCAGTACGTCTCTGTGAGCTTTAGGGGGGGATTTTTTTTTTTTTGAGACATTCTGATAAATGGTCAAATCTGTGAAAGATTTTAAGCAGGCTTACAGTTTTATTGTATAATTTTCTCCGCAGTTTCTTCACTTTAATATTAATTAATGCTTGTTTCTAGTTGAGCTGATAACATTCTTTCCCCAAATGTTGCAGAGCTTTTTAACCTCCTCTGATTAGAACCTTTTCAGGAAATAGCCTGCAAACAGAAAGATAAGTGAAATTTTAAGAGTAATCTTTCTTAAAGAGAGAGAGTGAAATTTTTAATTCAGAATCTCTAGAGTGTATTTTTCTATTATATTTAGCCATTTAATGTTCATTTTTTAATCAGTAGGATCTGAATTAAATTCCAGCTATGAAAAAAAGAACTTTTAAGTCAATTGAAGGATACACAGAGAAGTGTACATAAACCTATATATCAAGAAAAAATTGTGGAGACATATAGCAGTGTTTTTAGTGTGTCATCTACTTATAATGAACATTTTATATAAAATTTATCAAAAGCTAGGAATTAACTAAAATGTAAATATTAAATATCCTCAGATACTCTTGAGAACTTTTCTGTGATTTATAGCCAGAAATAGTAGATATGATTGTCTCAACATTTCTTGCTATTTATTTAGTGCTTTGGCTTAAACATGTAGTAAAAATGAAAATCCAGAGATAAAATTCATCCCTCAAAATTCAGTTGATTTCTAATTTTTTGTTGATTCCATTTGTGTTACATTTTGATCGTGTAATTTTATGTACAAGCCAACATTGTTTTTGTTGCTGTATGTAGTTGGTGCTGTGACTTGTTTGTGCTCATCTCTGTTCCTGTAGGCAACTTGCCACTCCCTACTGAATAAAGCTACAGTAAAAGAAAAAAAGGAAAACAAAAAATCAGTAAGTTTGGAGAACTTTTTTTTAGCTGTTTCTTTCGAAGCAAAACAAAAATCTTTTGCTGTTTGTTAAGAACATCTTCACTGTAGCCTATTTGACCTTCACTGTAAAATCATTCTACTAATTCTGGCACAAAATAGCTTTCATTTCAATTAACCCTGGAATTAAGTTACATTGAAACATTCTCTGTGTTCCTTTGGTTTGATTTATCCCAAAGGCATTTTGGGGGCATTTGTTGCATTGGATATCCCTGGTTTAATTTTATTATTGTTATTTTGAAAATTATAAATGAATGCAAAAGAAACTTAATTTCAAGGCCTTAGGAAATGCTGACTCTCTTCATTCTTGCTTCTTGTTTGCAGGTAATGTGAGTGATTTCTTTTCCTAGAGATGAAAGTTTTTCTTAATTGTTAGAAGTACATGGAAGGAAAGTGTCACGTTCTAAATCTTACTTAAAAGTAGCTAAATTTAATTTTTTACTTCTTATATTTTCATCTAGACAGTTTCCTCCAGAATTTAGATATTTGTGAAATTCTAATGGTGAAACAAAACCACTTTTACCTTAGAAAAAATCATCATTAAACTATTGGGACTGAGAACATAGTACTTTTGAAATAAAGGAAAACAGTGAGTCTATATTTATAGAGAAATACCTTATTTGTAAACATGGTATGAATATACCCCTTACTTTTATGACCTTGCCCTAATTTAAAAGGAAGAAAATTATGGTAGTCATAATAATTTTTTTCCTGTGAGTGAAATTTGTCCAAAATATTAACATGCATTCATTTAAAATTTGCCATTATCTTTCAGTATGACTGATCTTGAATCAGGCTGAGTACAGCCTTTGTACATATAATCCAAATGAATTTAGAGAAGGATGTAAAGAAAACCTTTAGGAGTCATGTAGGTAGTTTACTTTAAAAGGTAAAATTTAGAATATAGTATTCATCTGGTTTCATCTTTCATTCCTTGTCTGAGCTTCACATATAACAAATTTTGGTTGTAAATTCAAAACTAAATTAAAATTTATAGACATATGCTTTTATATCAATTTAGGAGATTCTTTTTTGGGTATGTTAAGTAAATTTGGTCAGCTGTCAGCAAATGGATTGGATTGGATGGCCATCTTGCGTAATAAAAACATTTCTTTCTAATGCTTCAGCCTTCTAATTCTCAGCATATGTGGATATAACATAATATACACCATCACTGTTGAAATTAATTTACTGTTTCTAACATTCTTGTTCAGTGTTTCACTAATGCTGTTGTGTAGTGTATCACATAAATTAAAATTCAGGCTTTCTGTGTTTCTCTAGAGCATGTTTTCTAGCCTTCCTAATAACATTGCTTTATTTATTAAGATTGTGTCTAAAATTGTTTCTTGAAAAATTTTTTTCTACTAGTGTTATTTTCAGATTTAAAAAATGTTTCTAGGTAACATGAAGTTGTGGAATGTATTTCTCAGCACAAGTCATATGAGGTCCTCATGGAAACGGAGGGAATCTAATTGGTAATTTGAGATATTTTAGAATGCATTCCAAAGTATGATGGCAGTATAGCCATTATAAATTTAAAATATTGGTTTATGGAGCTGTTGGGGTAACAGAATCTAATGATCTTTTAAAAGCAAGTTAACTTTCTTTTGGGGTGTATGTACCATGAGTTGTAATATGTAAAATATATAGAGAAGGTTCTGGCTTCTGGTATATAGCTATGTAGTTGTATTACGATAATTCTGTTTATTACACTCAAATATATACTGTATAATTAGATCTCCTTTGAGAAGTTAATTGTCAGCCTAACTTAGGTAATTAAGGATATATGGGTTGTGATCCTCTTGCTGATGCACAATGTATGTATTTATTTGTAACATACAGCTTTTAGTGGGGTGTCGGTAGTGAAGGAGACATTTGACTGATACCTGGTTTCCACATACAGACTGGCCCTAATTTGATCTTTTATGCAGAATGTCTTTTGGATCCAAATTAGATTTTTACAGGTTAAAAAGGAAAAAAACAACTTGAGTATGTATATTATGAAGTAAAATCACACTGATGTTAATTAGTGGTGAAAGAAAAAGTAGTATTTTTATATATTGACTCATAAAACTTGTTATAAAGCATTTTTATGGATATTGATTATTTTATCAGGTTTTAGTTCCAAGAATATACTGAAACTGTTGTCAGTGATTATATGATACTTGGAACAATGTATGTTCCTGCAGTGTGGATATTTTGTTTTGACATGAATTGTTTTTGAAAATGTGGAAGATAGTGAAGGTGTAGTACTTGTCATAAGTTTTATAGTATTCTCCCTTTGAGAAATAATTCACTCATGTTCCTTAAATTCTGAGACTGAGTAGTACTGAGTATAAATCAGGTATTAATGTGAGTCACTTTAAAACTTTTTTGTCCTAAAGAAAACCAATAAATAGCTGCCTTCAAAAATGCATTTTAAGAGTTCTCCAAGTTTACATGAGTAATTCATTTTTTGAGATACTTTGACAGCAGGTTAGTATTTTATAAATTAACCAGTTCTTTAACCAGACTCTGACTTTTACCTCTTTCAAAACCACTTTAAGATATTAATGGATTAAACTGAATATGTGCTATTCCTTTAAAACAACCTATTTGCAATTAAATATAAAGCAATTTTTAACCTCCTTCCTTCTTGCTAACTCACTCCTTAAGGGCTTTAAAATTTTATAGGTTTGTTGATAATGTTTCTTATGTTTTAAGATTAAAATTTGTGAGTTCTAAAAGAAACAGTCACAATGGTGGTCTGTGAACATTCTAAAATTGTATGAAGAATTTTGTCTGTGCAACAGTAAACATTCTTTTTTCTGTTCCTACTCCCCAAAAGGTTAAACACTATACTAGATAGTAAAAGCACTTGAGTTTTCTTAATTCTATTTCTAAAACTGTATTTTGGCTAAAAATAACTCTAAAACAGTATTTAGATTTTAACACATTCTACTAAGGCTGCTGTATGTAGCCACCTTCACCAGTTTCCTCTTACTGAGTTGTAAGGTTGCTCTTCGTGCAGTAGCACTCAAAGTACTGTACCACCAAGCTTCCTCAGCTGCATAGTATAAACAAAGGTGAGAATGTATTAGTCATAACTCACCCCCATTACCACTTTTACAAAGATTTTTTCTGCTTAAAAAATCATCCTCTATTAAAGTAGTTTTTTTACTAACTTCCTGTCGGATATGATAGAAAATTATTTTGAGATTTTAGGCAGTGAATAAGAACACATTTATAATGCATACCACATGAAGCACTAGAGGAAATAGAATGAAATAATTCTTATTCTTTCCAGAGTTAGTATGGAGTCAGTGAGCCATGTGAATTCACGAGAGGAAATATTACTTTATTGAGGCATTGTGAAGAAAACTAGAGCTGTGTGAAATTCTGCACATACGTCCTGTTTTCTCATTTTTCCCTCATATCTTTGAAATGTAGGTATAATCAATGATGATAAAATTAAGACCTTTTTTCAGATCTCTTCTACACAACTCATCCATGAGACGTCTTTTTTCTTAGATACATTTATCATGCTTTTAAAGGTTGGAGGGCAAGAATTGAGGATAAGCTTTATTTGCTGATGTTTTGGGAGTAGGAAAAAGTAAAAATGTATTGTTCTCAAGGATTGGTCTATTCAGGGTCTTTGTGCAAAGTTTGACCTTCAAGCTCTTTTCTTCCCATTTCCATGTTTTAATTCAAACCGTATACTCAATTCTCAACTCCTTGTTTTTAGGTGGTTAGCCAGCGTTTCCCTCAGAACAGCATCGGTGCAGTAGGAAGTGCCATGTTCCTCAGATTTATCAATCCTGCCATTGTCTCACCATATGAAGCAGGGATTTTAGATAAAAAGCCACCACCTAGAATCGAAAGGGGCTTGAAGTTAATGTCAAAGGTGAAGAATTATTTTGATAATATAACTATTTTAAATTTCTCTTCAATAAATTTTTAGTTTTTCATATTCACTGTACTTACTCTTGAATTTATTTTTGGAATGCCCTCTGGTTTTCACTTACATGCCTTGTTTTATTTTTATTTGTTTATATTACAAAGGAATTCATTAGACTGATACCTGATGGGCCTTATTATCACTTGAAAATATTTTAGCAAATGTCTTCAGAAGATAGTTTTCTGTGTAATCATTCTGGAAATTCTGAAGTGGAAACCAAAATGTGTATTTTATGATTTTTTAAATTAAAAATGTATTAAATAATGTGTATTTTATGTGTATAACTATATGTGTGTGTATATAATAATAATACTAATATTTGGAAAAGAATAGAAATAACACCTAGTATTTATAGACTGAGCAATCATTGCCAGTAGAAATTATATCAGTGAAAAAATTAATATTTTAAAAAGAATATATGTGGGTGTAGATTTTATAATCTGATCCTTTATAACCTTGTTTTATTGTTTAGATACTTCAGAGTATTGCCAATCATGTTCTTTTCACAAAAGAAGAGCATATGCGGCCTTTTAATGATTTTGTGAAAAGCAACTTTGATGCAGCACGAAGGTAAGCAGCCTGCCACTTAGCCAGTTGCTCTGTTTGAGTCAGATATTTTCACTTCCACTCAAGTCCATGTACTTGGTCTACATGAAGCTCCTGCTTATTAGGTTTTTTCTCTTTAATCTCTAGGACAAGAACATAATTAATCTTACTTTATTTTACTGTAAAAAACATTAATGAAGTAAATCCATATTCTTTGTGATTTGGTAGTGATTTCCATATTTAAAAACCAGGAGGGATTTTTGACATAGCTACTAAAATAAAGGATTTGAGTTTGCTACAATATGGAGGAGAGGAAGAAGGAAAAAGCCTTCTTTCAGTAAAAACTAAAACTGAAATGGTACAGATAATGCATAATAGTGTATAATCACAAGTTTTGTGACATTAGAATATTTTTGATACTTTAATTTGAAAGTGTACGTAAACTAAAAGTTTACTCTTTAAACCAAGTAATACAAATGCATATGATTTTGTTCAAGAGTAACTGGAAAACTGTTCAAGTTTTATGATTTTAGAGAACTTGAGTTCTGCTCGGTAGGTTCCCATAACTAACTAGTTGCTTCTCTTTATCTGTCTTGAGTTGCTGGTTTATTTATAAAGTAGGTGTAATACCGTGTTTGCCTGTGAGTTGATTTTAGAGAAACGAATGAGATAAATTATGAGAAAGTTCTTTGTAAATGTAAGTTAACATCAAGAATTCTACTTTTCATGTAGTAGTAGATTCGTAAGTCTAATTGATCTGACTCACAGTCTAAGCTGTACTTGTACAACTCTCTTCCAATTTTTCATTATAGTTTGTACCAACTTCTAATTGGAGTTTAAAAGATACATTGTTGGGTTGCAAACCATAGTGGAAAGAAAGTGAATGTCAGCCTAGGATTTATATTCTAAGTAGATTGACTACCCACAGAAAGTTAAAAGAACAAAGGTTTTGATCCTGGCTTCACCCTGGCAAGTTGTATAACTTTGGAGAAGGTCTTTTGTCTTGTCTGGGCCTCCATTTCCTTACCTGTAAAGTACTGGCTTCTCTACAAAGTCTCATCCATCTAAATTTATTGTCTGACTTGAGAGCCTACCCTGAAACTGAAGCTAGACATCAGAAATGGAAAACCAACTTTCTCCTTGTCTCTTCTTGTTTTGTTTAATGATAGTCACATGTGTGGGTTAAACCTCCATATTTGTAATCTCAGTTATTTCACAGTTACTTCATATAAATTTAATTCAGACATAGATATGAGTATATCTGACTTTTGAAATTCTGATAACTTTGCATTTTTGAAGGTTTTTTCTTGATATAGCATCTGATTGCCCTACAAGTGATGCAGTAAATCACAGTCTTTCCTTCATCAGTGATGGCAATGTGCTTGCTTTACATCGTCTACTCTGGAACAATCAAGAGAAAATTGGCCAGTATCTTTCCAGCAACAGGTAAGACTTTCCAATCACGGGGATATTGGAAACTCTCAGTTTAATTTTATATTAATAAAATTATTGGTCATGAATAATACTTTTTATTTTGTGTCTTCTTAAAATAAGAATTATGATTTGGAAAGAGAAATGTAGACTCTCTTTAAAAATACATAGGCAAAAACTTGTCATATTAAGTGGTAACAAGCTTACATAGGTGCTACAGACTTTTTTTTATGTTAAACTAAGAAATCAGAAATTAGGTTTTTAGGTTTTTTCTGGTTTGCAAACATTAGTGTGCAACAAGACATAGAGATGTTTAAATTTACTAGAAGATCAAATGAGTATTGGCATCTGAATCTGAAGAACAGCTTAATTTTTAGGAATTTTATAATGAAAACATTGCGATTCTATTGTAAGCCTATAGTAATCCCATTTGTGATACTCTTATGTATATGCAAATAAAGTTTTATATAGATAATTAATTAATTTCAGAATTTTACGTTAGTTAGTCTCTTGTAGCCTGGGTCATTTCCTGTCCTTTCTAATTATTTATGTTTATAAAGGGCCCTCTATCTGAGGAGCTCTCTTAAAAAGGTAGAATGAGTCCAGATTATTTTTAAATGCCAATGAAAATGGTTTGCTCATTCATGGAAAAGATAGAAGACCATGAAGCTAAGGCTAACTGATTAAGAAATGGGAGTTTAAAATATAGAACATTTTAATCTTTTATGAATTGTTAATGGCTTGGAGTAGACATGGGCATGACTGATAATGTATCTAAGACAGAAATATGAAAATGCTTTATCTGTGTGGCACTCAAACTATGGAACTTTTAAATGCAAAAATTCATTTATCTTATAATAATTCACATATGTATTCATGTAGTTTAATACTAGAGAATTTTTTTCCACTTGGTTTTTTTAAAAATACACATTTCAAACATACAAAAAAGTATAGACCATAGTATAAGAGAGACACATGTCTACTCCCTAGCTTTAACATTATTTTACTGTATTACTTCAGATCTTTAAAACGTTTTATTTCTTGGGGAAAGAAGAGTGTAATTCACAAAAAAGAAAAATTATAGGTATAGGATAGGTATGTATAACATAGTTTTGTATGTTTTAAACTTTTACAGAAATGATGTACTCAATGTAGTCTCTTCATACAATACTCTGAGATTTATCATTTATTTAACTTAGTATTTCGTTGAATGACTGTAACACTAGTTTCGTATTTCCTAATTGATCGATATTTAGGCTTTTCTGTTTTTCATTATTTTTAATAGTGATGTAATAAATATTCTTCATATTTGTCTCCCTCTGTATTACCTAAATGCATAATTGCTGGGTTCCGGGGTATGCAGAACCTCAGCCTGACTAGATATTGCCACATTGCTTTTCAGTGTACGTGCTGATATACACTTTGACCAGCACCGTGTACCTCTTTATACACATCCTCACCAAAGGTGGCATTAGCAAACTTCATAATTTTTTGCCAATTTGATGTTTATGAAATAGTGTCTTATTTTTATATGGTTTTAAATGTTTAATAATTATTGAAACTTCATGTTTACCCTTATTAAGCAGAAATCTGGTATCAGGGACAGTATGTCTATTTCCTAAATAGTGGTTTCTCAAGATGGATTCTTTTCATTCTAAGAGACAGTGGATCAAAATGTTATTTTTACTTACTGATTGTCTGTTTAATGGGAATGGATTTAGAATACTGGAACAGAAAGAATTTTTACGTAAATTTTGTAGTTTGAGGAGTGGTCATATGTCTAAGATGTCTCAGTGTAAATTTAACAACCCCTGAGGTCTTTTTGGTGCAGTTTAGAAATCAGCAGGAACCACCAGGTGACAGTAAAAAGAAAAGCAACCAATGACAGTCTAAAGAAATGTGTACTGCTAAATGTGAACTGCAACTTTTTCCTAAGTAGTTTGCTATATCTAGGGATCACAAAGCTGTTGGAAGACGACCTTTTGATAAGATGGCAACACTTCTCGCATACCTGGGTCCTCCAGAGCACAAACCTGTGGCAGATACACACTGGTCCAGCCTTAACCTTACCAGTTCAAAGTTTGAGGAATTTATGACTAGGTAAAGTACCACGTTGAAATGATGATTGCTTCTTTTTGGTTGAGGTACAAAGTTTGCCACCAGGCCACTTGTTAGATGTGCTTGTATATTTGATAGAGGATTATCAAGAAAGATGTACTCAATAACTGCATTGTTATGTTTAGGATTCCACTTCTCTCTTATTCTATGTATTGTTGAAATATGCTTTGTTTTGTGGTTGATTTTAGTATAAAAATAGTGTCTTATTGAATAGTACTTTGTATGTTGTTTTGAGGTGTTTTTGCATTTAATACTTAAAAGGGAGGGTAGATAACATTATTTTCATATTATAGTTAGGGAAAATAAAGCTCAAAGTGAATAATTAATTTGCCTAAGATTCCACACCTCTTTCATAGGTCCTTTGGTTCTAAGTGATGAACTCTTTCTACCACACTGTAACATTTTTCAGAACCCTCCTAAAAGTTAATGGTACTAACTTCTTTTAGATTGAGACTCAGAAAATATAGTATACTTTAATATTGCAAAAAAACTTCTGTGGACATTTTTTTTTAATGTGGACATTTGTTCTGAATCTCATTTAGAGAAATTTAGTTTGCAAGCCACATGATCCTCATTGTTAAATGTTGTTCACCTCTGTGATGTTACAGTGAAGGTAGTTTGCTGAATTCTTTGGTATTTAAAGTACCTTTCATAATCCTTTACACTTAGTCACTTAGTGCTTCATATAGTGAGTGTGGGTTAAGTGTTTTTGTTCATAGTGTATGCCAGAGGCAGAGAGGAAAAAGCAGAGTATGACATTCTGAAGTTAATTCACATTACTGATTTGTATATCATGTGCCTTGCCTTATGTGCCTGTTATTAATCATATTATGTATAGATCATAGTTTTGTACACATTACTCCAAATTTTTGATATCTTTAGCTCTGTTATATTTTTCTGTGTAACAAATGCTTATTTCTGTGTAATTAAGGAAGTATCTTCTATACAAAAATTTCATGTTACCTAGTTGAAAAGTGTAGTACAAAAATGTAAAACTTTTTTATTCAACATTACCAAGGACATCCTTGCCATTTTTCCATTTTTCTAAGAAAACCTCTTTATTAGTCCTTTTATCTTGACCTAAGACCCTGCCTTCCTTACAAAACAATCTTCTGTGCTTTTGAAGACTAAATGATCTAACTTGTGTAAAATACTTAGAACTAGTGTCTGTTGTATATATAAAGTGTTTAATAAACTTTAGGTGATGTTTTTAAGTTCCCACTGATGCTGTCTGAGACCCATTTTTCTTTTAAAAAATGGAAAGTAGCTTTATAATGTTAACTCTAAAAATAAAAATTGTTAAATTATTCAAAACATAGAAATCTAAGAGAATGTAAAAATTTTTTCAGTTATTTCACTTCTTAGAGATAATTCAGTTAGCATTTGGCCAATAGCTTCCCAATCATTCAGCTATACACATGTGAACCTGTTTCCCTTGTCAAAGGATGTCTAGATTGTTTCCATTAATATTAAACAAATGCTGACCTGGTACCAGCAACAGGATGAACTGAGATAATACAACCTCTTCTCCCACCCCCAGGACACATGAAAATACTAGGTAAAATAAAATATGTTTTAAAAATAAAGTATTTTTAGGGGGGAGGGTATAGCTCAAGTGATAGAGTGCATGCTTAACATGCACAAGGTCCTGAGTTCAGTCCCCAGCAGCTCCTATAAAAATAAATAATAAAACTTAATTACCTCCCCCCTGCCCCCCCAAAAGTATTTTTAAATGCGTATTTGGAAAAGAAGTTCAGAGCAAATTAGCTGAAAGGCAGTACAGAGAGACAAAGAAATGTAAAATATGAAAGAGTTTAAGAGATGCATATATCAGAATGGGAAGATCCAACGTGTCTAGTAAGTGTTTCAGAAAGAGAGCTTACAGAGAACAGTGAAGAGGTCATATTTAAAGAGACAACAGATGAGAATTTTCCAGAGTTGGTGAATGACATAAATCCTCAGATTAAAGACACACACTGAGTGTTGAGCAGAATATATGAAAATTAAACCATACTTTTAAAGAAATGTTTAAAAATATATATAGGAATATAATTATAAAAGTGATATTCAGAATCAGGGAGATTAAAATGGATGCTAATGTTGGTGTTGGCACAACTGTACCAGTAAATAACCATCTGGAAAAAGATGCTTATATTATTTGTGAGGATAAACTCCCATGAAGAAGAAAACTTGGGCCTTTCTCACTCATATCAAAATCAATAAGCCAGAAAAGGTTGATAAACTGAACTCTTAAAGAACAAATAAATAAAAATGGAAGAACTTCTGTCTAGGAAAAACAATGATTAAAAACTATTCTATGGCTAATATCCCTGTCCAGGAGTTTTCTTAGCATTATCTTATGAACCATTCTTTGTGGTTCAAAGAATAACACCTTGAAATTTTTGGTACATGTGGCCACATTGCCCTTCAGAAAGCATGTTGCTTTTAGATATTTTGTCATTTTGTATATTTTATCATTGATCCAATTGTGGATTTTTGTAGATACTCAGTGGACATTATAAAGCCTATGAGTTGCTCTTTTATTTTTTTTTCAGGCATCAAGTACATGAAAAAGAAGAATTCAAGGCTTTGAAAACATTAAGTATTTTCTACCAAGCTGGAACTTCCAAAGCTGGGAATCCTATATTTTATTATGTTGCACGGAGGTAAGAAACACTATGTTTTTTTGTTTTGTTTTGTTTTGTTTTAATTGAAGTATGGTCATGCTGTGTTAATTTCTAGTGTATAGCACAGTGATTCAGTTGTGTATACACACACACACACACACACACACACACACACACACACACACACACACATTCCTTTTCATTTTAGGTGACTATAAGGTATTGAGTATAGTTCCCTGTGCTATACAATAGGACCTTGTTGTTTATCTGTTTTATATATAGTAGTTAGTATTTGCAAATCCCAAACTCTCAATTATCCCTCCCCACCTCCTTTCCCCACCTGGTAACTATAAGTTTATTTTTTATGCCTGTGAGTATGTTTCTGTTTTGTAAATAAGTTCATTTGTGTCATTTTTTTAAGATTCCACCTATAAATGATATATGGTATTTTTCATTCCCTTTCTGGCTTACTTCACTTAGAATGATTATCTCCAGGTCTTTCTATCCATGTTGCTGCAAATGGCATTATTTTATTCCTTTTTATGGCTGAGTAGTATTCCATTTATGTGTGTATACACACACACACACACACACACACACACCCACAACTTCTTTATCCAGTCATCTGTTGATGGACATTTAGGCTGTTTCCATGTCTTGGCTATTGTAAACCGTGCTGCTGTGAATATTGGGGTGCATGTATCTTTTTGAATTAGAGTTTCGTCTGGATATATTCCCAGGAGTGGGATTGCTGGATCATATGGTAAGTCTATTTTTAGTTTTTTAAGGAACCTCCATAGTGTTTTCTATAAACTACATTCCCACCAACAGTGTAGAAGTGTTCCCTTTTCTCCCCACCCTCTCCAGCATTTACCATTTGTGGACTTTTTAATGATGGCCATTCTGACTGGTGTGAGGTGATACCTCATTGTAATTTTGATTTACGTTTCTTTAATAATTAGTGATATTGAGCATTTTTCATGTGCCTGTTGGCTATTTGTATGTCTTCATTGAAGAAAAGTTTGTTTAGGTATTCTGCCCATTTTTTGATTGGGTTGTTTGTTTTTTTGTTATTGAGTTGTATGAGATGTTTGTATATTCTGGAAATTAAGCGCTTGTCAGTCTCATGGTTGCAAATATTTTCTCCCATTATGCAGGTTGTCTTTTCATTTTGTTTATAGTTTCCTTTGTTGTGCAAAAGCTTATAAGTTTAATTAGGCCCCATTTGTTTATTTTTGCTTTTATTTCTATTGCCTTGGTAGACTGCCCTAGGAGAACATTGCTATGATTTATATCAGAGGATGTTTTGCCTATGAGTAACACTATGTTTTAGTTTCTCTCACCAGAGTTTTTTAAATGATGGCAAATGTAGAGAGACAGACAACAAGTTTGGCTTTTTGCCATTTGACTTTATCAGAATTGAAGACAAGCTTTTCTGGGAGAATGAAGCTGGGTAAACCGCCATCTCATTCCGAAATGATGCTCAGTATATTAGAAATTGCTTTTCAGACTACCTATTTCATATTGGCTTCTTTTTGTTACATAATTTTTTAAAAATACCACCTACAGTGAATTACAAAGAGTAAAAAAATCACAATCTTTTGTTTTCAGGTATATTCTGATTAAATAACATCCACAACATGATAATCAGAAACTTTTTAAAAATGGAAATAAAACTTCAAGAGTCTGTTTCTGAGAACTTTTAGCAATATGTGTGTAAGACAACCTCAGAGTGATTTAACAGATAATTCAGAGATGGTGTGGGAAATTTCTATAAAGATAGCACAGGTGGCAGCCTGGAAAATTGATTGTTTGCTTATGCTGTCTTCAGTAAAGGCTAATTCCTAGAAAGTCTTTCTGCAAATGCTGTGAGCTCCTCCTTCAAAATAGGTGTGATGCTTGCATTGTTTTCCCGGCCATTGTCTTTTCTTTCTTGCCTCATTCTGCCTTCCTTTCGAGAACGCGTCTATGTTATTATTTGGCCAGTTTTACTTCTTCCCATTTAGTGTGACATAAACTCATGGTAATTGAACCTTAGGAACAGTGTGATATAATAGATAGAACACTGGCTTTGGAATTTCAGAGACAGTGTTTACTTTTAGTTCTGCTATTCACTAGGCTGTAGGAGTTCATCTTTCTGAATTTACTGAATTTAATATAAATTGAGGAATTATTTCAGTAGACTTAGTGGTCATGGGTGGCAAAAAGTTGGCAGTGTATTGGAAACAAATGGAGGTTGAGAAATAGTGACAGAGGAGTGAAGGAAGGAAGGTGGAAGTTGGGAAACTCATTTAATCAGATAATTCAGATAGCATTAAAACCAACAAGTCCGAAGACCTGGGGTGTTAGGGAACCAAGAGGGCATAGGAACTTTCACTTATCCTTAGCCCTCCTCTTCAGCAGCTCTGAGTAATATCTCTTCAACTTCACCTGAAAGTCTTCTCTCCAGCTTTGATTTCAGGTGCTGTTTCTAAATTGCCTAAGATGACTTTGATTTTCTTTTGCAATGAGATGAACCATGTTTGTATTCTAATCCCAACCTTTAATACCACCAGTGTATTTTGACTTCCCCTATTACGTCTCACATTGATGGGAGAGATAGAGAGATGTGTGTCCTCCTCCCCCTTTAAATTCTTGTTAGTTTATAAATGGCAGAGATTTCTGGAAAACCTCAAAGCTGGGTTTTTTCTTCAGGATCAGACTGTAAGATTGTGTTCCTTCTTTACAGTGGTCTGTACCATACAAGGCCAAAGGAAAGTAGCACGGGTCTGATTCAAACACCCTCTGTGGGACTAAGTCAGCGAGATTTCCAGGAAACCTATATAACATGGTGACTTGAGAGAGCTAAGGATTCCAACTTGCTGTTTCTGCATAACCTTAGACAAGTTAGTTTTTAGAAATGTTAAAGAATAATAATAATATTTTGAAGAAAAGAGGGGGAAATGCATATAAAAACTATCCTGTCTACCTCTCCCATAAAGTATTTTGTGACATATGAAGTTCTGTACAGAGTATGTTTGAGGTTTTCTTTTGTTGTTGTTGTTTTTGCTTTTGAATATAACTGCCAATTTCAAGACTTTCAATCATTTCAGCTTCTTATTTAGACTTATGAGAGCACCTCCTGGTCTTCATTGTCACCTGGTGTGAAGCCTCAGGTTCAGGATAGATGAGCACTTAATAGCTCAGAACAGAGAGAGGCTCAGTTCATCCACTGTATACAAAAGCAGAAGAAGATAGTAAAGGCCTTGTCTCTATCCAGCCAACTTTGTCAGAGAACAACTAGGCTTGACTTTCTGACATTCCTGTGTTTCTGTGGCTTAGACTTCCGTGTATTAGTTTATGTCTTTTGAGCTGTAGATTCTAATCTCCTTTACAGATAGTCCACAGACATTTCAAGCTTCAAGTGTCCAAAATTCAGTGTATATTCAAATAAACTCCTTTTTCACACCATATTCTCTTTCTCAATAGCAGCACCATCCCTTCTCACTCCAGAAACCCTAATCATTTTATATTCTTCCCTCTTTTATCCTCCTTATGATCAATCACCAAGTCTTGATTTTTGTTGTGTGATCTAGGCAAGTCAATTAAGTTGTTTTAGTCAAGCCTTTGTTATTGCAAATAAGTCATTCTTACTTTCTGAAGAAGATAGGCCTAAACGTGAATCAGAGCAGAGACTGCCCAGATGTAGACAGAGTTTAGATGGCTGTCAGTTCTGGAACCAGCTTGTGCTCCCTGACTCTCTCTTGTCTTCACATTCAGTTGTACCTCATGATTTTCCTCTTTCTGTATCTTTTCAGCTTTAACTTCAACTAATAAATCCTTCATTACCTTAATACTGCACACTTCAAATTCCAGAAGGAGAACGTTCAGACAAAAAGTACCAGTTTGGCAAAACCTTTAACTCTGTGTGTTGGCCAGCCAGTAGATTTATGCCTGCTTCTAAGTCAAGTTCTTGCTTCTTACCCAGCAGTCATGTGGTTCAGAATGACTTCCTAGTGCTATTCCTTTATCAGGGGCTGTCCTTAGGTATGTGTTTTAATTTTTTAAATTGGATCTTAATGGTTTAACACTTCTTTTAGGTACCTTGGAAGTGTCTTTTGATTCCATTTCCCCCACTGCCATTACTGAGATTCTCTTACTAGCTTTAAACTGTACTAATGCAGCATTATTGTTCTACTCCCTAAACCCTACATACCTACTTCCATGTCATCTTAACATTGCTTCTGGAGGCAGTTTCCAGTGCACACCTAATCTTGTCTTTATGTGTTAAATAGCACCATTGAGTCCCCATATAAAGTCTAGGCTCTGTAGTTGGGCGTGCTGGGTGCTCCCTAATTTTGACCTAAATTGGTTTCTAATCTTTTCCTGCTATTCCCTCCCATATACTTTTGCTCCTGCGCTGTAACAGGTAAAGTAACAAATGCAAGGACAGTGTTGCAGCATTGTTTATAGTGTCAAAAAAAAAAAAAAAGTAACTATATATCAAAAGGAAATTGTTGAATAAATGATGATACATCTGTATTATGTAATAATATGTAATGTGTTAAGTTTCTTTTGCTTGTTATAATAGTGGCAGAAACAAAATTTAAACTTGTGTAAACCAAATGGGATATCAATTGGCACATGTACCTAAGGAGATCAAGAGATGGACTGGCTTCTTACATGACTATATGCAGATCTTTGAACAGTGTCATCTGGAGAACTTCTGTCTTCTCCGTCTCTTGACTCTACTTTGTGTTGATTTTATTCCCTGGCAGCTCTTCGTAAGCAATAGCCGGTGATGGTTTGTGTTTCTCCCAGCTTAACAACCCAGTGGAAAAACACCTCTTTCCTAGTAGTTATAGCGAAAGTCCTGGGCTTATTGGCCTGAGTCACCTGCCAGTTCCTGAGGCAGTCACTGTGGCAAGGAGGATGGAATTTCTTAGTTGTCTAGGCCTGAATCATGTGCCCATCCCTGGAGCTCAGGCGTGAGCCAGCCCTACTTGAGTTGCCTTAACTGAAAGTTGGGGGGAGCTTGGGGACAGGGTTTCCCAAAGGGAAATTGGATTGCCAATATCAGAATCAGGAAAAATGTCAAACTCCCAAATTTATCCCTTCCCATCCCCTTTCCCTCGTAACTGTAAGATTATTTACTATGTCTGTGAGTCTGTTTCTGTTTTGTAGATGAGTTTTTCTTTTCTTTTCTTTTCTTTTCTTTTCTTTTCTTTTCTTTTCTTTTCTTTTCTTTTCAGATTCCACATAGGAGTGATATATGGTATTTTTCTTTCTCTTTCTGGCTTACTTCGCTTAGAATAATGATCTCTTGGTCCATGTTGCTGCAAATGGCATTATTTTATTCTTTTTTTATGGCTGAGTAGTATTCGATTGTATAAATATACTACAACTTCTTTGAGATTTGCAAATGTTAGCCACTATATATAAAAATAGATTTAAAAAAAACAAGTTTCTTCTGTATAGCACAGAGAACTATATTCAATATCTTGTAATAACCTTTAATGAAAAAGAATATGAAAACAAATGTATGTATGTATATGCATGACTGGGACATTGTGCTGTACACCAGAAATTGACATATTGTAACTCACTGTACTGCAATAAAAAAAAAATTAAAAAGAATGATTTCAGAGGGAAAAAAAATCAGGAAAAATGGATTCTGAGCAGAAAAAGTAACAGAAATCCTCTAATGTAGCTTTAAAAAGATCCAGACGACTTACTCT
Organism: Camelus dromedarius; assembly: GCF_036321535.1. Classification (NCBI taxonomy): domain Eukaryota; kingdom Metazoa; phylum Chordata; class Mammalia; order Artiodactyla; family Camelidae; genus Camelus; species Camelus dromedarius. The sequence continues at coordinate 49,100,507 of NC_087451.1, forward strand.
GACACTTAACATGCAGTGTGCAAAGGAATATGGGTGTGTATGTGCACATGTATATAGTATGTATAGACTGAGAAGTGAGTAAAAGTATGCACAGTAAACTAGTTCACATTGCTTATCTCAGGGGAGTATGATTGGAGTAGGTGAGGACCAATTATAGTATTTCTGTAATATGTATATCTTTGTACTGTTTGACTTGTTGCCAGGAGCACGTTATTTTTGTAAGAATAATTAAAAATATAAAACTTAAAGTACAATGAAGAGTTTTTCTCTTAGGAATGTTGTGATACGTGGCAATGTTGTAATACCTGCTTTTTGGGTGTCAGTAGTAATAATGTTAATAGTGAACATTTACTGAGTGCTTTCTTTGCATGAGGCAAACTGTACATATTATATGCTTTTTCTTTTAACCCGTAAAATAATCTGCTGAAGTGTTATGACTACCAGTGATTGACTTGTGTGTAAACTGAAATTTAGAGAAATTGTTAGTCATTTGCAAATCTAGCTAACAGAATGACCAGGAAAATTAAAACAAACAAACATACATCCCCAGGCCCTACCTGGGCTGCCAAATCAAAATCTCAAGGCAGAGCCTAATCTAAATATCTGAAAGAGACCCCAAGTGATTCATTTGTAGTCAGTTTATTACCGGTTTGTTTGGGAGTCTCACTGAGTCATGTATTTATTACTCATGGTAGCACAACTAGTAAGAATCAGAGTTGAGTTTCAAACCTTAACAACTGCACTGTTAATAATATAGTTAATATCACTGTTAAAATTATATACTAGGTTTTTAGGTTAAATCAGTCTTTGCAGACCAGCATGAAACTCTTACCAATAGTTATGGGACATGCTTCTGTAGGGAAGAGTTCTGAATTCTCGGCATCAGATTTGCAAATGCCCTTTTGAAATGAAAGACAAAGATTTACCCAGAGTAAGATAACTTTGTCATTGGAGCAGCTGTATTCTGCATTCCAAAGGTTAGCAGAATTGGAGCCTTTTTTTCACTGTAACAACATATTACTATTACACATTCATGGAATATGGTGATACCTTTGTCTATTTAATAAAAAATAAAATACCACAAGAACAATATACGTCACTCCTCATCCCCCATCCCCAATCCTTCTCTCTCTCTCTCTCTCACACACACACACACACACACACACACATACACAGAGGCATACTTTGGTTAAATGTTGCCAACATAATTTCTTCTCTTATATTTTTAATGAAAAATCCGAGTTTCAATTCAATTTTGCAAACATTTAAAAGGCTCATATGTGGTATTTTGCCCTTTTTTTTTTAGCATTTATGAGGAAGGAAACCATCATATTAAGGTAATAATTCAGCTTACACAATTAAAATTTCAAACAACCAAATTAAGCGAGGATAATGATAATTTCCTCAGAAGTAAGTTGAAATAAATTTGGTTTTCATAGTGTGCTTGTTGTCATTTGTCAGATAACAATGAACTGAGATAGCAGTGCAGACAGTCCAAGTCTGCTTCAGCCTGCGTGCACACAAAACAGCAAAAATATTACATAGAAAAGAAAGTGAATGCTGTCTGTTGGATTCCGTGTGGTGCCACGACTTTTTGTAGTCACCGTATTCATGGTTGTGGCTGTCTTTGGGGTCATTTTTGTCTTCATAATTGGCTTGGGATTTGAAGTCGTCTTAGGATCTGGGGTTGTTTGGATCTTTGAAGTTGTCTTGGAATTCAGGGTTGTCTTGGAGTCCAGGGTTCTCTTGGAATTCAGGGTTGTGTTGGAGTCCAGGGTTCTCTTGGAATTCAGGGTTGTCTTGGAATTTGGAATTGTCTTTGAATTTGGACTGATCTGCTTAGAGGTTGTCATAGAATATGAGGTCGTTGGTTTTGAAATTTGTCCCAAAGTGTTAACAATCAGTAGGAACAGACTGAGTAATAGCTTCAACATCATTTTCCTGTTTCAAAATAATTACAGAAAATTAATCTAACACTTGAATCACAAACAGATCTAAGAACTAGCATTTTTTAAAGTAGGGGTAGAAGGATGAAGGAGACCTATCTCAGCACTTGGGAAATGCCATCCTTGGTTTAATAAATTTCATAGTTTGCAAGATAGAAGGAAATACAGAAGTGATTAATATCAACTCCATTTTACAAATGGGCTCAAAGGGCTTAACTTGCCTGAGGATACATATCTAAAAATGACCACACCTAGAACTGGAGTGAATCTTAGTCTAGTGTCATTTAGTAGATTGAGACTAAGAAGGCATAGTATAGACATATACCAAAAGTTTAGTAGTAAGCCATTTTAAAAGAAAGCTAATTTTTTTAAATCCTATATTCAAATCTAAAATTAGCTTGCCACATTTGAGATAAAGTAGCTAGCCCATATTGAACATAGTTAACTTTCTTTTTTAACTTAGAGCTCAAAACTTTAATTTTAGAAATCTAACATATGCTGAAATTGACATTTGGTTCTAATATGTAATTGAGAAAACGTCAAATGAATATTACCTTTTGATGTTTTTTCTATGACTGTTAAGACTTCAGGCTTTCTCCGGTGTCCTATGGGGAATCTAATTTCTTACTCACTCTGTGCTATTTAAATATAATTAGTAAGTCACGTGTTATAAACTTGACCTGCTGTTTGCTCTTTGAAAATAACCTGTTGGGTGCTTTCCTAACTGATGCAAACAGTTGGATTATGGCAGAGATCAAGTAATTCAAATCAAGTCTTTCTAAAATCTAGTCACTTATTTAAAAAACCCTGTGGACTACCACTTTGTTATCCCCCTTATCTATGTGTACATTAGTGAATGTCTTCCCTGGATTGATTCCAACTAGAGGAATATACTGTTGGCTTGCTGTGATTGTCTTGACTTAAAGTCAAATAAGTATATTAGAGATAGAGGTCTTTTTTTTTTTCTGAAAGCATCTTATATTTATCTTTATAGGGTAGTTTGAGGCTATTATTATTTTGAAGTTTTAAAAATAATTCAGGAGTTTAGCATTCCAGGAATTTAATTTCTAGGAAATAATTATTTATTCTGTTAGAAAAGAAATTAAACTTTATTAATATAAAACTAAATAAGCCATGCTGTCCACCAGAAATTAACACTTTGTAAATCAACTAGACTTCAGTTTACAAAAAAAAAAACCTAAGTAAGAAAAGAATTGCATAACAACAATTTATACTGTGTAGCACAGGGAACTATAGTCAATATCTTGTAGTAACTTATGGTGAAAAAGAATATGAAAATAAATATATATGTTCATATGTAATGGAAACATGCTATACAGCAGAAATTGATACATTGTAAACTGACTATACTTCAATTAAAAATACATATACAAAAAAAGAAAAGATTGTATATGAAAGTGATACTTTTCATATTGAGTTTGCAAAGATTTTTTTTAGTACATTAAACCATCCACATTGAAGAGCATTAAGTAAATTCTTTAAAGTAATTTCATCTTTTGGTCACTCCTTTTCCTTGACAGATGACATACAGGGAAGTCGGGTTGTATTGTGCTAATGTTTTCATCACATTAGTGAGCGCTCTTTTAAAATTGCAGGGCTGTGAGCAATGGTGTTGACATACAAGGAAACTGCTATATAAATGGCAGAAGTACAAGTCAGTACACGTTTCTGATTTGTTTTACTTTGCTATGAAGGTTTTTTTTTTCCTCCTTCTTGAATGACTAGAACCAGTTCTTGCTAAATCTCATTTATATGGTACACATAATATAGAACCTCACTTATCTGGAGATTAGTGTGGTCAGACCTAAGAAGTAAAAAGCCTCTTAGCAACCAGATAGATATTAAAAATCAGCATACTAAGGTAATGCACAGATAACTTTTTATTGGTGGTTCAGACATCTCAGTCTCAACATAGTTAAAATTTTAAATTCACCATTTTCCCCTTCCTATTCTTATGCCCAGATATATTTTTCTCATAATCTCTTTCTCTGTTAACTGCATCATTGCCTAGCCAAATGGTTCTTCAGCCTTGGATTTCTTATTATCTTCTTACTGATCTTAAGCTGCCCAGGCTTCTCAACGATAATTAAGTAAAATTAAAAATTCTGAACTCTCCAGCACTCAAATGCTACCCCTTACAACAACAACAAAAAAATCACTTACCATTATTCAGGCCTTTAAATACTTCCCACTTCTTTATCTTTGTTCAGCCTCCCACATCTGCCCAAAGTATTTCTTCCTCATTCAGAATTTTCCATTCTTCCTACAAGGTCTAACTCTGATGGCAGCATGTTTTATGTGAGCCTTCCTTAATTCTATACTTCAGAATCAGTCATTTTAGAACTTCATACTTCTACAGTGCTTATCAGAAACTATTTTTTACTGTAGATGTGTCCTAAATCTTTCTTCCACCATGTTCCGGCTTTCTTGTGGTCAGGTACTACCTCTTATTCTTTGTATTTCTTCTACCTGCTAGCACAGTGAGTACTTGTACAGAATAGGGTAAAACAAACAGAACTTATTGAGATATCTCCTCTTTGTTTCTTCATGTCTGAGGGCTGATACTGTTAGTAATGTCTAGAATAGTAAGAGACATGTGGTCATTTGCAGTTTTCCCTGCATCATAAGCATAAATGTGCAACTCACAGGCCTGAATTTAAATCCCATATCTACGTTCTGTCTGTTGTTTTGAGAGGGCTTCTTTATTTGTATGATGTGGATTGTATGTGTATTCATTATTGCTTTCCTTTGTTAACGCAGGATCACCTGCTGTGGATCGGGTGCCCCTGGGGAAACACAACTGTCACCCAGATTTGAGTGCCATAGCAATCAATTAAATAACAAAAATTTGACAGAGTAAAATTTTTAAAAAGATCTAATTGGCTTTATTGAACAATTCGTGAATCAGACAGCATTCCATGTAACAAGTAGAGAGGAGCTCCAAAGGATTATGAAAATGGAAAGGTTTTTAAAGGCAAGACAAGGAAGTCATAAACAAGGAAGATTACGTCTGGCTTAAGAAACCTACCATTGGGAATGGAAGGGGTCTGTCTGTGTGGCAGATTACCTCATTTGCCTTTTGGGGATGGAAATGATTACCTCATTGGTGCTGACCAGAAAATTCCACACTGACTGGTTAGGATTACATTCTTGGAGAAGACTGTAACTGCAGTTAGGTCAGGTATTAAGTCTTGGTATTAACATAAGTGACTCCATTTTGGGCTTGTCATTTCTCTTTTTTCAATAGCAAGTAGTAGCAAGTGGCTTTTCAGTGCAGTTACTTTTCAGAAATCTGTTTGGAAGCTTCCTGAGAAAGTGGCTATGCAAGTGTGTAAAAACAGGCTGTTGTTTCTGTTACGTTGTTGTTACTTAAGTGTGAGTACCTTTTAAAATTGCCCATTAGAACTTCTACAGTAAAATTTCAGCCACTTCAATGTAGGGATCTAATACAGGAAAGAGAACACCTTTCCCCTTAGTTGCAGAATACATGTTCTGAGAAGAAATGTCCATCTTTGAACAAGTTTATCTTCCTAGTGGTATAATACTGTAAACCTGTTGTCTAATTTTGGGTTGTCATTTATTCTTATTTTTCATTATCAAGGAAATATGTGATTTAATTAAAAAAACAAAAAAACCTTTCTTTCTTTCTGTTTTCTTCTCTTGGATAATGGTCTCTCCATCCATCTTGAGTTTTAAATAGGAGGCTGGGGGAGGGTATAGCTCAAGTGGTAGAGCGCATGCTTAGCATGCATGAGGTCCTGGGTTCAATCCCCAGTACCTCCATTAAATAAATAGACGTAATTACTTTCCTGACCCACCAAAAAAAAAAAAAAAAAAAAAGGCTAAACATCAATCTTCATTTCTACCTGCTCTTAACCACATACATCTGATTAGTCATTAAGTCTTGTTGATTCTGCTTCACAAAAATTTTTGTGCTTTATCCTTATATTACAGGCTCAGTTTGTAGCTTCATCAGTTATCTAAACTGGGATCAGCAAATTTGCTTGTCAAAGGACAGGTGGTAAATATTTTAGGCTTTACAAGCCACATTGTTTTTCTTTTTTTCTTGTTTTTGTCTTGTTTTTTGGTTTTTACCACTCTTTAAAGATATAAGAACCATTCTTAGCTTGCAGGTCATACAAAAACAGACCACAAGTAGCATGTGGGCATGATATTGCCAGTGGATCATAATTTGCTGACCTCTGGTCTAGGCTGTTGCAATAATTTTCTGATTGGATTTTTTTTTTCCACCAGTAATTTACCCATCCCCTTTATCTTCCGCATTACTGCCAGAATGATCTCTCTAGAATATGACCATGTGACTTTAAGATAAAACCCTTTATGTGCTCCTGTTCACTACGTTTTTATACTTCAGGCATCCGTATACCACCTTTGGGGTTTTGGTCATTTCTTCATAAGATCTATATTATTATTTCTTCAGTATTTTTATTGACTTTTTTCTTAAAGGGAATTTTATATTATACCATAAACAGAAAATCAGTATTGATTGCCATAACTAGAAAACCAGTAAATAAAAGATAATAGTAAAAAAGAAATATAGAATTATTAAATGACTATTTCATATACCACCCCATCATATAAGTACCATTCTTCAGAAAACCCCTGGTTATAAGATAAAGCTTGTTTCCTTAGCATCTTGTACAAGTCTCTTCATAATCTTTTATACTGTTCACAGTAGTTGCAAGATTGCTAAACTAAAGCAGAAGGTTGAAAGTCATTTTGGTAAGAGACTAGAGATGCTGGCCTTATTCTGGAACCCTCATGATGCTATCATCATTGATATGGTTCCAGGTAAGCCTTGTGTGCTTTCTGGGTTGCTATCAGGAAAGTGTGTTCATGACACATAGCTGCGAATATCTTTAAGGGTACTTGTCTTGAAGACTTTAGGAGCTGGGAAAGCCACAGAGTCTGCCTAGAAAACTCAGGATGCCAAACGCGCATTCTACACATAACCTCTACTGTATTGGTCGAAAAAGTCTTAAAGCCATTTTTCTCAATTGGTCATTTAAGTTTAATAATAAAAGACCAGTCATTACAGTGTGTAGTAACATCTGTAGAAAGAAGCTCTAGACTTTGTATGTCTCACTTCTGCTTCAGCAACACTGACCATCTCACCATTGCCCTACTCTGCCATGCCCTGGCATCCTGGCATGCCTGTGTGATTTTGCATAGGCTTACCATTGGCTTCGGATGCCTATAACATAGGACAAACTCCTACTTTTGATTCAAGACCCATCTCAGTAGCCTGACTCTCACTCCTCTAGGCAAGTTTTTAAAAAATAATAACAGCTTTATGGAGATATAATCACATGAAATTTATCCTAGTAAAACTGTTCAGTTTAGAGGTTTTTAGTATATTCACACAGTTGGGCAATCATCACCACTATCTAATTTTAAACATTTAATCACCCCCGAAATAAACTCTGTATTCATTAGCAGACACTCCACATTCTCCCTTGCCCTAACCCCTTTAGTCCCTCTCAGCCATTTTGTGTGTGTGTGTGTGTGTGTGTGTGTGTGTGTATGTGTATTCTTCTTTTCACATTTTCTTTATCCATTTGTCCATTGATGGACACTTAGGTTGCTTCCAGATCTTGACTATTTTAAATAATACTGCAATAAACATAGGGGTACTTAGAATATAATTTTCCTGTTCATCTATTGGACTTTTAGTCTTAGATGTCTTCTTCTGGATACACAGAAAACCTAGCAGAGTATGTAGCATTTTCATAGAACACTTAATAGATGAACTTAGCTTTTAGGTATAATATATATATAATCATTAAGTGATAGTGTTAAGACTAATCACCAGTTTTAATTATGGACACACATGACTGTAGTTTAAGAAAGAAGAATTGATTTAATAAAGTGATTGGAGTTGGAGTCCTGAATTGAGCCAAAAGATTGATTGAGTGGTTTTGTTTTCTGTGATTCTTGGTTTATAGAAGGATAATGGCCTTGGGTGTTAGTGAAACAAGGCTTTGGTTTACTCATCAAAGATGACTTAGTGATTGATACATAGTGAATAATCTGGTGGTTATGACTTAACATATACTTTAAAAAAAAAACAGTGGCTGCATTCCATCTATTGCTATGAAAACAGTTGTTTTTTTAATCAGCTGTTGTTCACATCTTGTAGTGTATGCAATCCTTGAAAGGAAGTAATCCTGAGATAAATTTATGAGGTTTGATTTTATAAAACAACATGGAAGAATTCTAGAACAAGCATCTAAGAATAAATACATCCAAGTGAATCTTACTCCTGTCAGAAGAGTCACTGTTGGAGGTGCTATACTTACTTCAAAACCTGTGCCTTTGAGCACACATTTTTAGGGAAATACATTTTTGGAAGTGCTGTCGAAGTCTGAAGCATGTTCTTTTTAAATGTGGTAGGAAAATCTTGAAACTTCTTAATAAGACAAAATGTCATCTAGTAATATTATTTTTTGTTTAAAATGAGTTTTTTTCTTGTATGACTTACAAGCTGGCTCTTAGTAATATTTGAAAGGAGGGGCCCCAAAGGTGTTTTCACTAATGACAGCCTCATTGGAATAAGAGTTTAATGACTCAAACAAGACTGCTTTGATGAAAAATGTAAAGAAATTTAGATACGTAACATTTATGTTTAAAGTTAAAATCAGTTTATAGTCAACTCATAGTTAATAAGTGAAGATGTTATACCACTTTTAGGTTTTTCCTTCATCCTTTAATTTTACTATGTTTTAAAGACACTTTAGCCTTTACTGTGTGTCTCTAAGTTCATATTTAATATCCCGCAGCTTTTATTTTTAAATGTAGTGTCAGGGCAGGAGACACATAACACTTCATACTTTGTTAAGCAAGAAAGATTCCATATAATCACTGTAGAAAAGCTATACCATGAAGAAATACTAGAGCCTATAAATAGATGGAATTACTTTAAAATATTTATTGACTTTCTTTAATTATTTGTCATCAGTATGAGGAAATACAGCTGAGTATCTGATGTCTCAGTAATAGAACTGGTAAATGGATGTGGCTGTGTGCCAGTGACTCTTACACTACACAATGTCTCAGATGCCCTAGTGGTCACTGAGGCTTTGGATGGCAAGCAAGGGCCTTCCCAGTGGTTATTGTGGTGTATGGCATCCTTGTTTTCCCTTAGTGGTGTTTTGTTTTGTTCTTTCTCGATGAAAGCCATTAAATATGAGTTTATTTTCTCTTGAGGCAAGCATTTGACTGACATTTGAACTCCCTCAGCCTTCCAGAAGAGTTCACTTTGTTTGTTTGAACTGTGACTATGGGCAACAAAATAGCACAAAGTACAACACTACATTTCCTGGTATTGGGTATTTCATCACATGTATTTGATACTTGGCCTTGAGATACTCATTTGAAATATTCGGATGTCTGATTTTTTATTTATAAATCATATTTACCATGAAATAAATAAATAATCTTGAAAATTAGTTATTTGAAGTGTAACTAAAGAAGACAGATACATGGACTATGGGTTCCAGTCATTTCTGTTTCTGATTGTTTTGATTACCAAGAATCTCTTATACAAGGCACAGCAGTAATGTTTAAAATATCTGTGTAGCATCTACCAAGTGCTTTGATATATGTGATTTAACCTCTTCTTAAAAATACCTGTATGGAACCATGTTCTGAACTGGATTTTTACCAGAGAACACACTATCACTTGCCCAAGATAACAATACAGGCTGTTGGTGACAAAGTCTTACCTTATGCTCTTTCTGTTAAACCACAATGTACTTTAAATACTCTTATAATTCTTTTGATCAGAAAAGAACTATCCAGTTTTGCTGTTTTTATTGTATGTTTTGTGTGTGTGTGTTTAATTTCTGAACTTCGATATCATCAGTAACTTCTAACAAATCCAGAATATCAGGCCATGGTTTATAGAAAAGATAAATGGGTGTATTGAGTGTATATCTCAGCATTCCTGAACGTGTTTAACAGAGTTGGGGTTGTTGAACTAAAATGATGCTTCTTTAAAAACAAGCTTCTTAAAAACCTCACTTGTATCACAGTTTTTAAAGTGTGAAGCAAACTAATTTGTTTAACACGTTAATACGCTGAGGTGGCTTTTTCTCTGTTTCCTTGATTTCTCTTGAGCAATCTACTTGTACTGAATTGTTCACAGATATCAGAATTAACCTCTCTCTGAAATTGTTCCAAAGGTAGCTCCCCACTGCCCAGAACTAATTTCTTACATGACAAGTAACAGCCCAACCAAATCCTCCTTCATTCATAACTTTTCTTCAATCTTTCTTTTTGTAGACTATGAAGCTATTACTTTAACCTGTTGGAAGAAACTTAGGCTCTAGAATAAGACTTGGAGGTTTGACTTGGTCTATCTTACGTAGATTATGGTTAGTCTACCAGTCCATCTTTGATCTGTACTAATTCATTCTTTTATTTAATAAATTCAGATCAAGATGGCCAAAAGAAAAACCCCTCCTAGCAAGAAGTAATGTCTAAACTGAAATAAAAAGGATGAATAAGGGTTTGCCGGGGAAGAAGAGGGAAAGAGTGTACTGATGAGGACATGCAGAATCTCTGAGAGCCTGGTGGCAAGAGAGAGCATGGTGAATCACAGAGACAGAAAGAAGTTTTGTTTGAACTGTACAGTGTGAGGGAGCTAGAAACTTTTAAGATGATACTGGAAAGGGAAGCAAGGGCATGATCATATAGTAAGCCATATTTAGAATTTAGATTTTATTCTCAGATGTGGGAAATTACTGAAGTTTGGTTTGGTTTGGTTCATTTGCTTTGCTTTTAGGAGAGAAAAGAGTTTGTCTGGTTAGATTTGTTGGGAACAATTCTGACAGCAATTAACCATGTAGAGCTAATATAAGCTAATGTAATATGTAAGTGCTTCCAAGAAGTCTTGGTAGTGCTTCTCTGTCTCTGATCTTTACTTCATGATACCCTCTAGTTTCTTGACTACCCTTACCTTTTCATAGTGCATTTTGCATCTTCTCATTTTCTTACTCAAGCTAGAGCCCTTGGACAGCTGTTCGAACAGTTTTCTTAGATCTCTTGCATTTTCAAAGACAAAAGCAAAGAGTGTACTAAAACATACTTGGTATACATGTTAACATTTTGGTATATTTATCTTTTTCTGTTGTTTTTTATACATAGTTTTTTAACATGCATGTTTATATATCCTGTTATTTTTGCTTATCATTCTAGTATTTGCATTCTCCACATTTCAAACTTAAAAAATACTCTACATAAACATTTGTATTGGATGTGTAATTTCTGGCCAGTGGGTCATCATTTACTTAACCAGTTTCCCAGTGGTAGATATTTAGCATTTTATTTTTCTTGCTTTTAGAAAGAATGCTAGTATTTACCTGGAATCCACTAGGTTAAAGATTAAAATATTTTCATTTTTTGATCATTGCTGTGTTGCTCCCCTTCATAATTGATATATTAAGTTAAAATATGCAGATTATGGCTTGTTGAATGATGAGGCACAAGCCACCCACACAGGGTTAGCCAGTAACTCACCCAGCTTCCTCAGGAAGTGAAAACTCTTGGGGTCCTTTTGATTAACGGCTCAGTTTCAGTACACTCACACAAAGGATGTAAAGTCACAAGGTTTATTACATAGAGATCCCAGAACTTGAAGGGTAGGGCATGGTGAGGGTACACAGTGAATTGGGGGAACAGCAGTCCTCTGCCCCAGGTCAAGAGCAAGCAGGAGATAGAGCACAGGGTAGCAAGTGCCTCTTATAAGGTGATTGGGATGGCAGTCACTTACTTTTCACAAGCTAAATTCTGTGTTGCCTCAGGAAAAGGTGCCCCAGGAAAAGCAAAGTGGGAATTTGTGGTAGGTATTCTAATCCGAGTCTTTATCAAATGTCCAGACTGTGTGTGAGCAGGGTTGTCATACTGTAAAATGCTTAGGCAGCAACTCAGAGTAGCTGTTTTCTCATCACAGTTGCTGTTCAAAAGAGCTGTACCGATATGTGAAGATGGCTGTTTCATTATGTCTTCCCCAGCATTGATTTTTATTGCTTTTTTAAAAATTGCTTGCTGATTTAGTAATGAGCATGGTATCACATTTTTATGTCTCGATTATTATGTGGTTTGCCATATTCTCATATACTTACCAATCCCCATGCTTCCTATCTTTTATTTTTCTTTCAAATACCCTGTTTGTATCCTTTGCCCACTTAGCATTGGGAAATCTCTGTACTTATCAAATTTATGAGCATTTGGTTAACAAACTCCTTCATGGTTTCTCTTTAAAAATTTTTATCAGGCTTGTTGTTTCTAGCATGAAGAAATTTGAGGTTTTGTGTAGACAAATCTATAATACAGTACTCAAAGCTGATGACGTTTTCAAACTGGATGACCTTCTGGCTGGGCTATTCCAGAGAAGACCCCTGAACCAGGAGGGAAAGGGGTGGGAGAAGCTGGATTAGAATCTCAGAAACAAGACTTCCCAAGATTTCCATGATGGCAGAGGTGGCATGGAGGTCATTTTCAACATTTCAGAAAATTTGAAGTGATCACACATTCCCATCTACCTGTCTCAAGTGAGTTAAAATTCAATATCTCACTAAACATTTATGCTGATGTATGGCAGGTATAGGTAGACCCGATTAGTAAACAGAAAAACAAGTTATTTTCTAATGAGTTAACAGTTCTTGGTGGACAAAAACCTCTGAAAGTCTAAGTGTAGGATAAAATCCCAAAAATCTATCCTCAGTTTCCTTGGCAGGTATTTGAGAAACTACTCAAATGTCCATCATTTGTGATAACCATGTTGGGAGAGGATGCACCAGCCCTTTAAAAAGCTCACTTAAATTCAGGTATTTAGGTGTAGTATAAATATATTTATCTATCCCCTCATGTTTCTACTTTAAATCATCCTTGTATGTAATTCTTTGAATTTAATGGTTCTTAGGACTAGATGTGCTACCCAGGAAAAACTATGTGTGTGCTTTTATTTGGATTCTCTTAACTGGTGAGAAACCAGAGTTACTTGTAAAATAAAGTCACACCTGAGGTATGGATGGATGCATATATAACTTATGAGCTTGAGAAGTAGATGCTGAGGACTAATGCATTTTGAAATGTTTATGGTGCCCAGTAATGCAGTAGTTCTTGTCTTAGTGACAGATAATGATTCTTTCTCCATTAGTAACGGTAAGAGCACAGTTTCCTGAGAAGGAAGTATCTGATTACTGTAAGTCTGGATAATCTTTCTGAGGACTTAGAATCTGTGTAGTTGACATGTGTTGTACTTGTAAATTTACTGCTTTTTTTCTCTGCATTTTGCAGACACATCAGTCATACAATTGGCATAATGCATAGGTGCTGCTAATGTTATAATTTCATAATTTATAATTCCATAATTTCACTTTTTTGTCAACTTTTCCTCATAGGATTTCTAAGACAACATTGAATTTTTGGTACCCTCAGGGTGAAAGACAGTTACCTCTAAGAAACCTACTTTCTGTGAAATTCATTGTGTGCATTTTTTAAAACAAGATGCAAGTATGTAGAATAGTAGGAAATAGCCAAGCAGTTAGCCTCTGTCACTGATGGTGAAGGTACTAGATCAGTGATTGGAAAGGAGTGGAAATAGCTTGCCCATTTTACAATCATTTAGGGGACTATTTCAAATAACTCTTTTTCTTTTTGCTGAAATTCCCTGAATAGCCAATTAGATTTGCCAGGGCAGAAAAATGTTGAAGAAACACTGTACTAAGTTAGTATAGGAGAGGAATTGCTTCATTGAAGCTTAAAAGTAATTTTTCCGTAAGCCTGCCCCTTAAAAAGGGGGGAAAAGAAAAGCACATTAGAAGGTTGTTACTTTTCTCTGTCTCTGAATAGAAATGTTCCCAAACCTGGAAAGAAGTCTATCTTAATTTTTAAATTTCTTAGGAAGGAGCACCAAAATTTTTCTGTACTCTTTTCCCAACTCTAGGAATGCTTGAAATAGATTCTCCCTTATGTCTCACAAATTAAGTTCCTCATTTGTGGCTCACCCATTTCAATTATGCTGTCTTGCATTTCAATCTATCCTTGTTTCAGAGCTTCTTTTTCTGACTCTTGGCTATTACTTATGTTTATCTCTAATTCAAAAGGTGGCTTACTTTTATATTTGTAGAAAATTCTCAATTTTCTTCTAGTTGAAGTCCAAGTGCAATTTGATTTGGAGTGTTGAGATCTGACCCATCCATGCCTGGCTCTAGTCCTGTTGTCTGTTTTATTGGGTTCCTCACCTGGTTGTAGCACCAAATGAATCCCTTTCTCCTTTCCTTGTCCTCCCCCTCCCATAGTACTGTCCAAGTTGGTTAGACCCCATGATTTTAGCCTGAAACTCACCTTTTTTTTTAATTTAGGTAAGTCATATTCTAACTTCTGATGTGCAAAAGATAAATTTCCCTCTCCTGCACAAAGAAGGCTTTTAATTTTGTAAATGTTTTAATTTTCCATTAATAAGCAGTCTGTTAGATACGCACTAAACCTGTTCCTTTACATGTCTTTAAGCCTAAACTTTTTATTGTATTTTTAATACTTTTCTTAAATGCAAAAAACGAAGACATTGAACTTTCCTTATTAAAATGCAAAGCTGGTGTCTTCTAGCTTTTTGAAGAGCTTTTTGTCCATTATATAATCTGTAAAGTAGCCAAGAGTTCCTCAGAGGCAGGACATCATTTAGATTTAAAACAATTATGGCTTGTGTGTAAAATAACGATGTGGCATAACCATTCATGGGGTGGCAACCACAGTTTTACTTTTGTGGCAGAACTCGTGGATACCTCCAACATTTCATTTGCCATAAAGACTGTACCAAGGTACCCTGGAACAAAAAAGGTTTAGTCATTTTTATTCTACTAAGTAGATTCTTGTATGACTAGAAAGCCAAATGACACAGTTATGAGCATAGACCTTTTATTTTTTCCAAGGTGTTTGACAGTGTAAACATACATAAAATACATATTAAAGTTTAGATGCTTTATATTTTATGCAGTAAGTTGAAGCTTTAAAAAGAAAACATTTCATTTAAAAAAAAAGAAACTCATTCGTTTTACTTCATTAAGACAGTAGAATAGCAGCAAGTACCAAGACATTGTGCACTTCTTTTATTTAAGACAAGTTACTTCATTTACATCAGTGTCAGAAATATAAGACTGGCTTTCTTGAATATTTAATATAGCTTGAGTCACTGGTTAGATAGGGGCGTATTTTCCCAACTATACATCAGGAAGGAGTTCTTTCATTAGTTTCAGAAAATGCGGACCCTCAGACAGCCAGCATGACCACAGCATTGAGCATTAAGAGAAATGAAGCATTTACTTTCCAAGAACTTGCCACAGAAGAAGGTAAGCGAGTCTTTACATTTGTGGTTGTCTCTTCCCTCCGTAAGTTAAGGGTTGTGCTTTGTTGAGGCATTTCAGAGAAATTGTTTGGCATGCCACTAGTAATACTTAGGGTCATGGGTGTTGGGGATGATTTTGTTGAGCTAGTGAGGCTTGTGTTTGTAACCATTCCATCTTGGAGATGAATAGTTAGAGTTGCAGCTGCTGCTTCATGTGGATGTATCATTTCTGTGGATGTATCTTCTGGATAGGGCACAAAAGCCTTGTCGGTGCTAGTAAAGGTGGTATCTTTGCTTAGAGTGGCACCAAGCGTTGTTTCCTTTGTTCGATATTGTTTGGGTATTTTGGTCACTTTGGATTGAGTTACCATACTCAGAGAGTTAATGGTGTCCACTGTCTGTATCCCACTTAGAGTGAACAAGCTTGAGGTAAATCCAGAAGGTGTAGGGTATATGTTATGTTCCTTCAAAGATGATATTTGGCTAGAACAGGGAGTCCCTATCACATGGGCTTTTGTTTCCATCATCCATTTAAGTAAGTAAGTAATATTTTGTTTGTGGTCACATGACCACCTGTTATTGTAAAGGGTTATCTCTTGCAACTGAAAGAGTTGGTCAAAAGCTTGATCTGGAATGAATGTGAACTTATTGTTGTGCAGGTAAAGATGTGTGAGATATGTCAGATTTATTAATGTTCCTGGAAGGATTTGTGTCAAGGAATTGTTAGACAAGTCCACGATATGTAGTTTGGAGGGCATGTTGGTTGGAACTGTCCAGAGTTTGTTACTACTGAGGTTGAGAACCTCAAGACTTCTTAGTGTATTTTTAATGAGGACAACCTTTTCCAGCATATTCTTAGAAACATCCAGATATTTAAGGTTCCACTGATAAGCAGTATCAGATTTTTCAAGCAGTTTAATGTTGTTGTTAGCAGCAGACATGTTCCAGAGGGACCGAGGTAATTGAGCAGGCAGGCTTTCTAGCCTGTTGTTTGAAATGTCCAGGGTCCTCAGATTGGTATACTGGGTTAACTGGTTATGCAGATCAGTAAAATGGTTATAAGACAGATTTAAGTGGATAATATTCTCTTGCAGTCCAGATGGTAATATAGTCAAGTTTCTACCTGAACAGTCCACATGCCTGTGCCTCTCGGTGCATATACATTGGAGAGGACAAATGCATAAAATACCAGGTGTGAGAAACAGAAGGATGAACAGGCTGGGAGACATTTTCAATATCTGATATTCCATCAAAGCCTGGAAACAAACAGATACACCCTTCTTTTAATATGCAAATACAATTAGGCATCTGCATGGGTCAGTTAGCATTAGGCAAAATTTTCAATAAACCTCGTTGTTGTTGTTGAGTCCTTTTATAATTGTTCCAGTGATTAAACTAACAAAGCTCCCCTTCATTTATAGTCCAAATGCCTAATCCTTCAATTGAGGCTATGTGGTAGAGAGAGACTCTCTCTCCCTACTCTCTCCTGCATTTTCTCCTTTTTTTCTCCTTTCTTTTGCCATAGTCTTTCTTATTTATCTTCCCAGAGCCTTGATATTATAAAATGACATTCTCAGCAAATAAAGAGTCAGAATCTTAAGCTATTACTATTTTTTATAATTTTTTTTCTTACTCAGATGGGGAAAAATGGCTGTCGTGTCTGTTTTGGTTTTTTGTTTGTTTTTTTTTTTTTAAGATCTCTGCGGTAATGAAATAGTCAATGTGTGTGTAGGATGAGATTTTATTTAGATAGTCAAACAATACTTTGAAATTCATCTTTGTCTTTTTAGGATAAATATATCCTTGCAAAACATTTCAAGGCACTTGAAAAATCAGATCAACACCGTACCTTTAAAACTCACATTTTATAAAGTGATTTCTTTTCTGTATGTTTCAGTGCCGATTCTAAAGGAAAACAATATGTATATTTACAAAGTGAATGCATATTAAAAAGAAATCCCTCAACTGACACTGCAGCAAATTTCTGGTGCATGCACTTGCTATTGAATATATATCCATTCCTAATGTTGACTTTCTCTTATAAAAAGGAAAAAGACAAAAATTCCGAAGTCGATTTTTTACTGATTTAAATAACAGCTTACCATAGTGTCGTCTTCAACATCAGCATCTCATTTTCTCCGGGAAACTTAAGCTTAAAGGTCGCCTCGTTCTGGAAAGTGGGAATCGCTTCTGGCTGTGGGCTGTGCTTGCCTGCTCAGCTGCATTGTGTTGCTGTGAGCCGAAGCTCTGCAACCACCTGATCAGCACCACACAGGAGGACTGCAGAGCTGTCATTGGTGCTGACTCAAATTTATTGCAAGAGGTGCACACGCAACAAAATGGACCAAAAAACATTTTTTTTTTTTAATTTACAGCATTGAGTGTACCCATATAGCTCAGATTTGCTGTAGAATGGAGAACCTCCTGCACATTAGACCTGGCCCTTACTCATTTCTCTGTATTTGTCTGGGCTTAAGTTCCACATTTTAACATTTGCCTCATGAAGAATTTTTGGTTCTTCTTAATGCCTCTGATCTTCATTCATTTTATATGTTGACAAATGTTGAAAATGAGTTTGACCTTCCTTGTGGATGGTTTTCTAAGATACTAGTTTAACTATTTTTAACTCTGCCTTTTCATGTTTTTTTTTCCCTAAAATTGTACCATTGTCGTGTCACTTTTAAAAATAACATAATACAGTCTGTTTGATTTTTATATACCTCCCCCCAACATAGTGATTATTATGTAAAATCAGCTTTTCAAATTTATCAACCACTTAACTGTTCATCTTTTGGGGAAGCACTAAAGTACTTAAATATGATTATTTTTGTCTTTATCTTTATGATACAAAGGATTATTTGACCCAGGCTACATACAAACAAGGCTACATTTTTTTAATGAGCATCTTATGTTTTTAATTATCAGTTCATGTGGTAATGTACATGTGTTTTATGTCTTTTGGGTTAAAGATTTTTTTCTTCATGAAATTACTTTGGTGAGTGGATATAAATATTGTTTCTCTAGAGACATCTTTGGTACTATATGACCATTTATTTGATTTAATGTTAAAAAAACAGCATAAATTTTCACATTTTATTTTACTGAGGAAACAACTAATAGTTTTTAAATTACATGAAATAATGTAAAAGGAAAACTTTCATTATGAGCTTTATAAAATATGACCAGATTTATGATAGTTTCTGCTCCACTTTTTAGTGGACTGATTGTGTAAATACTGTTAAAACTCGAATCTAATTTCTAGAATAACCAATTTACCTTAGAAAACAAAGTCATGGCATTTTATTTGTCAGATTGTTACCATTTAAAAACCAGCAATTATTAGCACATTGCATGTAAAGAAAATCTGTTTATGCCTAGTTACTAAATCTTATTTTTCCTCTTAATTACATTTGCCATTATTTTACTCCTAATTTTACCCTAAGTAGAATTTGTTGTATTAAAAAATTGAAGTTTATTTTCTTAGAAAATAAACTATACTCTAGGAGTCATCTTTTTTATGAGATTAATGTTCCTTGAAAAGTACCTACATTTTAGAAGTCTGCAGTGTTAGAAATTTATTATTGATTAGGTACCTTATTCCCACTTTACTTTGAGGGTTCGGCCTTGGACTCTTTAATAAGACTCTTTCTGTGGATTTCAGAAACCAGTCATCAGTCTTAGTGCTTAAAAATAATGTGTTCAAAATACTACGTTCAGCAATATTGCTGTGGAAATAAGGAATGATTCTTTTGACATTTACGTTTCTTCTATTTCAGCTTCGGTGTGTTTTACGCTTCAGGGGATGTGACTTAGGATCAGTTTAGCAAACAGATCTCTCCTTTTAATTTTTGGAAGTTTCATTACTTCCAAAAGTAGAGTTACCCAGTTCCATTATACTTACTGGTATTTTTGTTTGAAAGAAGGAACATGTTATTTCATTATGAATTTGGCTGCATCAGGATCAGATTTTGCAGCATATAATAGAAAATTTCAAAATAATAGTAGTGGCAATGTTTCCTATTTCAAGTTTGGGGACATACCAAATTGCTCCTATTATTCAAAGATTATTATAAAATTCTCCAAAAGAAAATGTTGAGGGTGTTGTCTACAGCCATACCACCCTAAATGAACCAGATTTATCGTCTAATCTCAGAAAGTGGGGTCGGGCCTAGTTAGTACTTAGATGGGAGAAAAAGGCGACTACATTTTAACATATTTGAATTGTAACCATCTGTCCTTATGATTTAAGAAATTCTTGTGAAGTAAAATAATAGTATATTACTGTAACTCAAAAGAAGAATTTTTATAGGCTTAAGTGTTTGTTACAACTTACTTTAGATGTTATTCAGACACATTACATCTTAGGTAAGTCTGTGAAGTAAGTAATTACAGCTGTTTAGGCAACTATTATATTCTAGACTAAGCAGTAAATTAATTTACATATTCTTTGGTGAAACACACTGTCCTAGGATATATTACTCCAACATTGTGAAAGGTATAACAAATTACCAGAGAACAACTATCCCATGTTAATCAACAGTTTGGAAATCCAATCAGTTTATCTTTGTTACTTAACTGTATAAAATTTGTTGTGCTTATTTGAGAATAAAAGCATTATATTCTCTATTTTTGGTAATATATAGTTGGCTATTCAGACTGAATTTACTGCTGAAAACAGCAGAGAGTACTGAATAAAGAATTTGAGAAGCATGGAAAAACTGACAATATAGAAATTATCAGGTCAAAATTCAAATGAATCATTCCCTTCTCCCACTTCACTACCTTTTTTTCCACCCCCATGCCACTGGATTTTTGCCAAAACTCAGTCATTTGTTCCTTAGAATGTCTCTCATCTGGATTTATCTGTTTGCTTCCTTGTGAAGATTTGATTTGTTCCTCTATCCGCCATATTTCCTATAAATGGTTTCTAACAGCATTAACATAATTGCTTATTTGTATCATCCTACAGTAGTTTCAAAATAATACCAGTATTGCTACAGATAATCAGATTACAGACTACTGAATAAAATTTAAGATTTCTTTGCAGCTCTATTTGTTCTTAGAATATATTTCACTAAGGATGTATAGTCAATTCTGTATTCTGATGAAACTGGAAGTAATTGTTTTCTCCATTTTTAATATCACCAACTTTACATAAAGTTAGCTTTATTTATTTTAGTTAATTACTAGTTTTTAGGGACAGCTTAAGTCCAAACTGTATAACAAGGTATCTTCCGGGAAATCTTGCTTCTCTGTCCCCTCCAGTCTGTTCCTTTCCTCTTCTTATTGGTGACTATTTTTATTAGCTTTTGGTTGTATCTTAACAGTCTTTCTTTTTGAAAACAAACAAAAATATGTATGTGTAAATCATATGTTCCTGTCCATCCCTTCTTATATAAAAGGTTACATACTAAATAGACCGCTACACATCTTATTCTTTTATTCTTAATAATATGTCTTGAAAGTCACTCCATGTCAGTACATAGGGATCTTTCACATTCATTTCATGATGCATAGTACTCCATTTGGAAGTATACCATGGTTTATTTAATCAGTGCCCTGTTGATAGGCGTCTAGGTTGTTTCCGGACTTTTGCTGTTATAGATGATGCCACAGTGAATACTCTTGTGTCTAAGTAATTTTATATTTTGTCCAATGAATCTTGGAAAAAGTCCCTGTAAGTAGGATTGCTGAGTAAAAGGGTAAGTGCATTTGGAATTTTTCTGGATATTACCAAATTTCTCTCTATAGGTTGCACTGTTTTGCAGTCCTACCAGCAGTATATCAGGGTGTCTAGTTCTGTGAAGCCTCACTATAGGCTTTGTTGCTAAACTTTTGGATTTATACCCATCTGATAGGGATTGGTATTCCAGTGTAATTTAAAATGTATCTTTCTTATTATGAGGAAAGTTATATACTTTTATATGTTTTTAAGGACTATTTGAATTTTCTCTTCTGTGACTGTATTTTATATGTTCTGCATATTTGTTGTGTTGTGGGTATCCCCCCATCCACGTTTAGGTTTTTTTAATTTTAAATATATAAGCCCTTTGTCTTCATTTAAGTTGTACATTTTTCCCCTAGTTTGCCTTTTGTCTTTAGACAAAAGTGTTTTTTTTTTTTTTAACATTTAAAAAGTTTACCTAATTGGATTTTCCTTTTTTTTAAAAAAAAAATTGCTTCTGGATTATAAAAGAATTCACTTATCTTTCTTCTATTATTTGTATAATTTCATATTTTATATTTAGGTCTCTGATCTATTTGGTGTTTATTCTTATGTACTATAAAGTATGGATCCAATTTTATCTTTTTCCAAATATCTGTCAGTTGTCCCTGTACTTTTCTGCTGATTTGGGATTTTAGTTTATTTCTGGACTTTTCATTCTGTTCCATTGATCTGTTTGTCTAGCCATGCGTTAGTATCACAGTGTTTTACTTATATATAGGTGCCCATATATTTTGCTGCTTTACTTTTTGTTCAGAATAACAACAATTAGAGTCACCCTCATCTGGCTCTTTGTGTTGCCCACCACCAACACCAAATGGAATATATATGTGATACATGTCTGTTGCAGTACATAAAGTAGGTGCTCTTTGGTCCTATGTTAGTAAAGAATGCTGAACCAAGAGTCAGGGAACAAACTCGGCTTTCCGAACCACTTCTAAGCAAGTCATTTACTCTCTCTGGGCCTGTTTTCTCAGCAATTAACAAATAAAAGAAGTTGAACTAGATGGTCTTGAGTGTTGTTTCTGAATCTGGTTAATACTTATCTGGTAAAAGCACCGCTGGTATGTAGTCCAGTCTACTTTTTATTCCCCTGTGCCTTGTCCTTTTGCCATATTCTGAAAAATACTTGGTCTTCTGAATCCTGCTTCCTTAATCTTTTCTGTAGGTTTTTCTTTGTTCCAGCATTTTCTTTTCTCCTGTGTTTCTTTTATTAGCTTGCATTTCTTTCTGCTGATTAGGCAAGGATTGCCACTGTTTGGCTACTCAACTCCCACTGACCTCAGTGAGGAAAAATTACATGAAGTAAATAGGAATTATTTTCCCCCGGCAGAGAATTTCTTAAAAACAAAAACCAGCTGTTGACAGTAGCCTGTTCTTCTGTGGCACAAAGAACAGAAGGCAGAAAACTGCCTGTGTAGTGTTCGAAGAAATCAGACAAGACTATGACCAGGTCACAGCTCCTTATTTATCTATGAGGATTGGTATTTCCTAATATTCCTCCTTCAAGAGGTCAAGAAAGAAAGTGATGGAAAAGAGGAGTGAAAGTGTGAAAAGAGCCTGCTAGGTAACAATCTTACATGTGAAAAAAGAAAAGTTATGATTGAAGGCATGTCTAAGTCTTGACCAAATATAAAAACTTTATATCTTACTTACCCTAATTACAATACTTAAAATTAAAAAAAAATAGGAAATTCTTAAATTACTAATTGTTGTTGGATAAATTAACCTTAAAAGTGCTAAATTTGAAAAACATATGAAAAAACATTTTAATGTGGAAGACAGAAGAAAACCAACATAGTTTGACAAACATCATGCTTATTCAGGAAAAATAAGCTCAAGGAAGTGTTTCTGCAGATAAGTTTTAATAGTCAGTAAGGGATTTCTTTAAAGATTTAAAGAGAAACATTATATATAAAAATTTTAATGTCCAAAAGTCTGCTAGTTTTTATTAAGATGGAGCTTTGTTAGTTTCTTGAATACCAGTGCTGCAGATAAATACTGAATTTTATTCTGACAAAACCAAAACTGAGAGGTTCTTCAAGGATAGGTTACCACTAAGGCCACCACGTTTCATTCTAAGGGACTGTTTCCCCCAGGAGTTTGGGAAGGGGTAAGGAGGGCAAAGAAGTCCTTCTGTAGGCACAGGCTGGCATCTCCACCCATGTGAGCCAATGAGCTCTCTCCATGTTAACTTTGTCAATGATTGGGTCCACCCCAATCATTGTCAGGTAATGAATAAAAGATGAAATTCTGCATAAGAACGGTGGTTTAAGAGTTTTTATATATGAGAAAGCATGAGTTTAGTGAAAGTTGAGAGCCATCTGTATGTTGATATAATTGTTTTTTTCTGAAAAAGTCATCAGAAGTTGGAATGAAGCCATACAGGTGTATTTTTTTTAAACCTTTCGTAAGATTTCATTTTGTTTGGGAGCTTGAGACATATAGAAAAGAAACTTTTTAAAGAGGCTAGTTTTAAAATTTGTGCTCCTCCAACAAGATAGGAAAATGTCTGCATTTTATGGTGCATGGTCATATTTTTTTCAGAGTAAATGTCTCCAACCCCCTCAATTTGTTGTTTTAATATGTTTGTTTTACCCTAATTGTTTCCAGTGAGAGCTAAAAGGAAATTTCTCTGTTCTCAAACAGGCATTTTAACCTCTCACCCCCACAAACTTGGAATATTTAATATCTGAGATATTAATTTAAAACTTAAGAGTTTTGTTTAGAACTTGAAGTGTGTATTTAAATTCTCACCTCCCCCCTCAAACTTTGAAGTGGAAAAATAAAATTTTATTTATTCACAGCTTTTCAGGGAAAAAAAATCTTTTGGGTAATAATAAGTATATGTAGATTGCTTATTTCCAAAATGGTTTAGTTATTGATAATACATACCATATTGATACACATACCATCCACATATGTAAATGTACTATACTTAAAAGTTAGGTCCTATAGCCAGTCAATAGATCACTGTTACATAATTTTTAAAAATTCTGCTTACGCATATGGGCTTTGAGCAGATTTCAGGTAGTTCCTGAATAAAAATCAAAATTGGCTACCAGGTGCCATTTAATATAGTTCATCACGTGAAGAAAAACAAAAGATAAAGTCCTTGGAGAAGAATGGAAAATCAGCTGAAAAGAAAGTTGTAATATTTATAACAGTTCTGCAGATGGAGGTGGCAGGGATTCATTGAGATCCTGATCAGAGTCAGGAGGAGTAGGAAACTCCTGACACTGGATCTCGTTGGAATCTTCCTGGTTTTTCACAAAATCTGCTGATGGCAGGGGCAAGTTAGGTGAGTCAGGGGGAGGTGGAAATGACTGTTTGACCTCAGAGTTATGATCTTCACAGACTTGATGGAGACAGTCCAGAGGTGGTGGGAAATTGGTAGAATCACTTGGAAGAGGAGATACAGTTGTCATTGTGAGATTGTCAGATTGGTTACTCTCCTGCCCTTCCAAATCAGGAAGGGGAGGAGGCGGTGGAGGCAGATCTACATCATCTGAAGAAGAAACTGCAGTGCCATCTGTTGATCCATCAGCACTATCCTCTGATGTACCATTTGCTTGATCTTTTATTTTCTCTGTTTTGGGGTTTTTGGAATCGTCAATGTTCTCACTTGATTCAAACAACTTAATTTCTAAATCATCTGCTAAAAGCGTGCTTTTGCTTGGTTTCCAGGCCATAAGTGAAATAATTGATGTACGTTTTGTAGATACTTCATTTTCTCTGATGTCATCCAAACACATATCAGGGGTTTCACCATCAGCAAATGGAGACCTACCTGCCCAATTTTGGTCGTTTGACACTGGTTTTCGCAAGCATTTCCATAATACAATCATGATTATAGCTACCAACATAGAAGTCATAATTACACCAATTAATATGGCAGCTATTGAATTAGAATTGGTACTCTTTGGGGTAATTTTGTTACTGATAGTTTCTAGGATGAATCCTGGTGTACTTCTGATAGCTCGTTTTGGTTTTGTGGCTAGATTATGAGCAGTCGTTGGTGTTAATTTTCTAGAAGTGTGCATAGATGATGGTTGTTGAGGGGGAGTATAGTCAAATGGTGGTGGTTGTCTGGTAGAAGTATGGTCAGATGATGATAGTTGTCTGGCAGAGGTGAACACAGGTATGGCTGTTCCTGGGAAGGAGGCGTTGGCCATTGGTATTGGTTTTCTGGTGACATTATGGGCAAGCGGTTGTCCAGCAGAAGTGGATGCTGCTGGTTTCTCAGAAGAGGCATAGGCAGCTGGCGTTGGTTGTCCAGCAGCAGCTTTAGCAGTTGATATTGGTTGTCCAGAGGAAAGGTTGTTGAATTGCGTTCGTTGACCCAAAGGATTCTCTGTTGTACCTTGAGAATTAGTGGAGACATATGGCATTGATGATCTAAATAAAGTAGACTGTTGTTCCTTCTCTGTTGTAATCGCCTCTGTCTCCGAGAAAAATACATTGTTCAGGTGTCCACAAAACAAAATTAAGATGAAATATTTGGCATCCATTTCAGAATGTTTCCTCTTTACCAGTGGTTTTACAATAAAAAAAAAAAGAAAGACAATAAGGTATCATTTAGTGTTTAGCATAAAGGAGGTAGTTACTTGATAAGTATATATCATTCCTACTTTAGTTAGGCTTGATCTACTATAGGCTAATGTGAGCAACTTTTAAATATACTCTAACTTATTATGTAACATTTGGACCACATAGGCAGTGATCTCTCTTAATTCTTTCATAAGGTCAGTACTTGGCCCTGCTGCCCTTGTAGCTTTATTACATTACAGGTCTTCATCTCACAGCCGTGCTTCTCAAATGCATAGGCTCTGTATGCTGGTACCTCATGTGCTCTACTTTACCCTCCTTCTATTGCTAGAAATACTTTGATCCTGCTGCCTTGAAGGATACCAGTAACTATCTGTTACCTAATCAAGTGGTCTTTTCTTCTTTTTTTTTTTTTTCCTCTCTTGATCATCTTCCTTCATGTTAATCTCACTAGCTCCTGTTTTTCTCTTGCCTTCTAAATATGGTACTTGATACGTACTCAGTCCTCACTCTTAACTACTTTTCTTAATCCTGAATCTGTGAGGTTTTAGCGCTCACCTTTACACTACAGCTCCCAAACTTGTGTATCCAGCCTTAATTTCCTTAATTCTTGTTCCATTTGTATGACTTCTTGGTGGATATTTCCATGTATATATCCCACTATTAGCAAAATTCAACATACTTAAAACATAATTTATCTTCATCTCAAAATGACTCCTTTCCCAACTCCTCTATTTTTGTTAATGATACTACCTTTGTGAGTTTCTCATGCACAGAGTCCATTGTATTAAGTAATCTTTGCAGCGGCATCAGTGTCTAGAACAGTGTCTTTATATTAGGATCTCATATTTTTAAAGGATTCAGTTCAACTTATAGTCCTAGGCTCAGAATCCTGAAGCGGTCTTTGACTCTGGTTGAGTCAGTCCTATCCAGTTAGTAAGTAGTCCTGCTGCTGCTTTTGTTTATTTATTTATTATAAACAACATCTTTATATCAGGTCCTGTTCTGGTTTAGAAGATACCAAAAAAAAATTTTTTTTTCATTTCTAGTGATAGAAGCAAACAGAAAATAAGTAAATACAATAATTTGCTAAGTTTTATCACAAAGCTATGCAGGAGATGCACAGAGGAACTAACCTAGCCTGGGAGGGCTTCAGGGAAGTTTTCTCAGAGAAGTAAAACTTGAACTGAATCTTGAAAGGTTTGTAGGAATTAAGCAAATGAAATTTTTCAGCCAGGGGAACAACAAATGGACATAGGAAAAGAAGGTATGGGTATAAGTTTGGTGGGTGGAGTGTTTTGTGGGATGGAGCAGATGCTAAAACTTGAAGGGTTTTAAGTTCCAGTTATATTTCTGCCACCTAACTACCTAGCTAACCTGAGAACTAGTCACTTAATTTCTCCTATTGTCAAATGCCTTATCTCTTAAGTGAAGACAGTTTTCAGCTCTGTGTATACTACTTGTTTTGTACATCATTAAACACAATGTTAACTATTTAGTTATTTGTTAACATTAAGGAAAGGAAAATCTCAAGGTGTTACATCCTGGAATATATGATTCAAAACTATAGTTTTTGTGTGATTTTTAGGCCAATCTGAGAGAGATTTGATGGTCTTTGCAAGGTACAATAAATGGAGAAGAGGAATTCCTTCAAGTTTTGCAAATAAATAGACTTTTCAGCATATTTGAGTAATTCTCACTGCTCATTTCTCTACCATTTGGTACACAGTGATGACAGATTACCTTATTTTAGTAGGAGAAAAGACATGTGATTTTTTTTCCTGTACAGTCTCTTCCTCTTTGTTTTCTAATACTTCAAGCCTAAATTTTAAAATATTTCTGCTTTAAACTTTCCTGCACACTGCTGATGAATTAATCTTCTTACAACCATGTATGATCAGATTACTGTTCCCTTTCCTCTAGGGTTCCCCATTGCTGTCAAGATAAAAATTCCAAACTGAGTTTTCTTCCTTCTGTCTCGAGTTTACCAGTCTAGACGCATGTCTCATGACTGAAACTTCTTATTCAGCCTCTTCCCCATCTTACATACTTCCTAAACACACACTTTTTTCCCCCTAAACAGACACTTTTAATTATGCTATTTTTCGCCATCTCACAGTGTGTTCTCTTTTATCCAAACCCAGCCTCTTTCACCTTCTGGCTGCCTAATTTAACCTGTCCTCATCTGTCAGACCTCAGCTCAGATTTCCCTTCTGAAACCAGATTCTCTGTGACTGATCACAGCTGAACGAGCTCGGCCATTCCCTGGATCCGCCTCGTTCTTGTTGTCTTTATGGTTTCTTAGAGAATTCTTCATGTATGTTCCTCACATTTCTTTTCTCTTAAATAATTGTGTTTATTTTTTATTACTTAACTTTCCACACTTTCTTTTTATTATCCCCACCCCCTCAAATAAGATTACAAAGAAA
This sequence comes from Camelus dromedarius, assembly GCF_036321535.1. Lineage (NCBI taxonomy): Eukaryota > Metazoa > Chordata > Mammalia > Artiodactyla > Camelidae > Camelus > Camelus dromedarius. Next base: position 49,128,545 of record NC_087451.1, read on the forward strand.
TGTGAAGGAAAAAGGAAAAATCCTTATCTTGAACATACTATGTACTATACCATCTCAGGTGTTTTACATACTTCATTTTATTTAGCCTTTAAATGATTCTATGAAGAAGATGGAGGAATCCTTGATTTACAGATAAAGAGACAAATTCAAATACATTAAGCAATATGCCAAATGTTGTATCCCTGTTAGTGGCAGATTGGGAATTTATACCCAAGGCCATCTGATTCCAAAGCATACGCTCTTTCTTATTTTCAGCTGCCTCGTGTTTTTATATTTTGATTCCTTTACAGCAGAGTGCTGTATGTGTTAGGAGCTCAGTAAACATTTAACCTGTATTGGACTTCTAGGTTCTTTACCATTTCGCCTTTTTAGTACTTTTTAATACTTTCACCAGAATGTAAACGGAGAAGATGAAATCTAAGTTACTAAATTACGCTTTATATCCATTTTCCAAAAGGTTTAGTGGGGAAAAATTTGAAACTTTTGACATAAATACGGGGACTTGAATCATCGCTAGATAGTTATCATCTATGCAGTTCCTCCCTACTATTCTTACTCCCCCCCACAAAAAAGCCTCATTAGAAAGTGTTATTCTTCAGAGTTTCATTTTAGTTTTTAAAAATGTCATCCATAGCAACAGAAAATATAGGCCATGAATTGTCTTCAGCAAAAAATGTTTCTTCTTTTGTGAGTTTGCTTAATTTTTTTTAAAAAACCCACACGGTTCCTTTTTTCAGTTAGCTGAAAAAGGCATTAGAGAAGGAAAAGAGCCCAAACAGGAACATAATTATAAACCCAGTTTAGTTTGTAAGATCAATTTTGATAGGTTCATAGCTTCTTTTGTTAATAGGAACATCACAGGACCTTCACTGTGTAAGATTTTCCACTTGTCATTTAAGGGTTGCAGCAGTATTAAAACCGAATTCTATTTTTTACCTATCCCACTCCTTTCTCCAACTCCTCAGTTAGCTGTCTACCCTCTTAGTGTCTGTTACATCAAAATACTAGACTTTGTCTTAGAATTCTTCTACAGCAATTCAGAATAGTCCACAAAAAAGGAACCAGATTTAAAAGAATAAATAGGGGGTATAATAATGAAGAATCTGAATTTTTTTCTAGTTCAGAGACAGTGAGGCCAGTGTTATTACCAGTGCAGAAAGCTATTTAACATGTACTTTAAGTATATAAAAACCATGTGTACCTGAAGTGCCAATATTATTTCTGCAGGAAAAGAAGGTAGAAAGAACCATACAGGGCAGTGGAGTAAGTAAAAAGGAGGAGAAGATGTCAGATAAGATGAAATGAAAAGGGAATGCAAAGGGAGAAAAAAAACACAGAAGAAAAAATAAAGCAAAACTTATAGTAAGCAGCAAATACATGGAAAAGTGGAATGTAAACTGATTAGAGAAGGAAAAGAAGAAAAGTTAAAAAACTGAAGAACAAATAGTGATTATATTTAGCAAGAAGTTAGGGTAAAAGATTAAAGTGGACGCAATTAGAAGTTGGGGGAGAAGGTAGAAGTAGATGAAAGAAGGAGCCACAAAATGGTATTCTCTGTCTTTGTGGATGTGGGGAGCCAGCAAAGAGGAGAGATCTTCCCAAAATGGAGGACTTAAATCACCCATCTTGTCAAAGTCACTTATCTTTCATTTCAGGCTCTCGTATCTGCTATAAGTATCTTTAAGATTCATATTCATTCTCATTCTCTCTCTCTCTCTCTCTCTGTTCCTGGCACTATCCAGCAGCGTACTTGTTAATTACTCTAAAGAATCTATGCACAATCTATGCAGTGTTTTTCTAGAAATCCCTTAGTCTGCTGCTCAGGCAAACTCTGAATTTGTCTACCTTTGTACAACAGTATTTTGCTCCTTATTTTAGGTTGGGACTTTGAGATTTAAGTCTGTGATTTTGGTCCTCTGTTTTTCCTGAATATTGAAGAATTTTTAAAGAGAAGAAGAAAAATATCAGCTGTTTTAACTAGACATTTTAAAGGCAGTTATAGTGAAGCAGGAGTGCCCATGTATTAGACATGTTCTCATAGACATAATTCGTAAGTACGTAAAAAGTTTAGCATTTAGTAACGCTGTTAAGTTGGATATGATAAGATGTCATTGTCTTTTAAAGGGAATCAAGGAGATTTGGAGAGCATATCCTCGACAAGGCAAGTGTAGGTAGCAGTATCAAAAGTAGCATCTGAATTTCAGTTACTTTGATATACTGTTACAATACAGATACGGCAGATTAAAATTTAGTGGTACTGCATCTCCAGCTAATAAAGTTATGAAACCAGGAAAGGAAGAAAACAGCAATTCCATATCTTGAGGAAGAGCAGAAAAGGAAATTAACTTTGAACTATGATAGGAATTATTTGATGACCATCTTTTTTTGATAATAATAGCTACCATTTACCAAGTACACACCAATGCTAGGCACTACCCGTTTTAATGAGCAGGGTGATGTTATCATCATCTTACAAATAAAACTGAGGCACAGAGAAATAGGGTAACTTGCCAGAGTATCACAGATCTGAATAGTGCACTGACACAGAAACCAGTCAATCTTGTATCGGAGCTTTTTCCTTCTATTACATTCATAGTAAAATTATGAAATAAGAATACAAATGAACTAATTATTATTTTGATTTCTTGCATATGTGTAAGCACATTTGACTGTCCTTTATGATTGGATTACCGAATTCTGTTGATTCTTATTTTGTAGTTGGCTTTATTCCTTTGATAACTATGTAAGTTTAAAAAGCTAAATATCTAATCTGTTCTTAGAAACAAGAATTAGTACATATATGTAAACTAAAGAAAAGTGCAGTATACTGTATATATGTATTTGCATGCAATATAATGTGTATGTGCAGTCGAACTATAATAATTCTATCTAATAAAACTGAGAAAGGAGGAAAAAAAAAATAATGCTTAAAGAGGGGGGGAGATGTGAACTCTCTGGGCACAGATACGTAGGTAACTTTTGGAGGTAGTCTTGTATAAAAGTTTGGAAAAGAACTACCAGAAAACCATTTTAGTCCTGTGACTGAAAACGGTTATGGAAGTTTTCAATGGTTAGTCTATAAGCTGTCATATTTGAGGTGATATTTAAAGATTGGACACTGAGAGGCATCAAATTTATATTTAACAAATTCAGACTTATTCAGAATTCATAATTTCCTTCAAAGTAGAATTACATAGGAGTTAGTTGAAAAACACAAGCACTGTTAAACTCTACATTTGGGGCTGACCCTTTAAAAATATATAGATACATCTTGTCCAATAAAAGGATAAGAATCTTTATCTTTTAACTTCTGTAATAGTTACTTAGAAGAAATCCAAAGTAGACTGCTGTAAGGGAGAGTCATAAGTACTTAATGAAATATTGAAGTAGGCTGTCACCCATTATGAATTTATTATTCTGTGATATTACATATCTATGTAAATTCTTTGTCATCGTTTATTTTGGAGGATATTCACTTTATAGTTGCCCAGTTTACTCACAGAATAACCATCTTTTCTCCATATTAACAACTTTCTATTCTGTGGGTGTTCTTTTCCCAAACTGTTTACTAAAGGCTCAAATACGTGACAAATATATGGATGGTATAAGTATATGTACACATATTTTATCATAGTAGTTTTGTCTTAGCTTTAGAATGTTGGATAATATTTTCATGTCATTATTACTTAAATTTAAATTTCTATTTGTAAAAAATAAAGCATATATAATGATAATGAGTATCTCATCCAATCACCTTTGATTTCCTTTTTTTTTATTTTAATTAAGTGAAAGTGACCATTCTTACTGTGGAAACTAAAGAAAATTTAAAAATGAAAATAATGTAAATCTATGGATTATGCTATATACAGGAAAATTTTATAGAAAGCAAATCAGAATTTTTAATAATCAGTGTTTTGGGGTTGTAAATGCAGCCATATCCCATGGATTCTAGTTTTATTTCCAAGCCTTAGAAATAAAGCTTCATCTGCCATGGCTATAGTTTATTTCTTTTGGTTACAGAACAAAGGTTAACAAACATAATGATTAAATAAACTTTAAAGGGCTTATATTAACCTAAGTGAAAATTTTTCTCCAAGGCAAACTCAACACTGAATTTTTAAAATTCCATGTGATAAAACCACAATACCTGCTATACACATCTGTAGACTGTCATACTTCAAGTCTCAAATAATAACGACATTTTGGTTTTAAAAATAAATTTTACATAAAGCAAAGATTAAACCAGATTGCCTATGTGAAAAGTTTCTTACCTCAGCTTTAACTTCTTTTGCAGAATGCTAAATTCTTGCTCTAACTGGACATTTTGGTGATTTGGCTAAGAAAGCAAAAGGAGTGGTTTAATTCAGATTATAAATGGTCCTCTAGCAAACCGAGATGGTTTCTGTAGAAAAAGAGGAAGTTTATCTGTAGTTGGTTCCGGAAGTGCAATAAGCCACAAAATGACTAAGAAATGTACTACTTTAACAGAACTTATTTTGAAACACAGTTTGGAGCTACATGATTTGAGTACTTTTAATTAGCACTTATAGGTAAACATTTGAGACTCTCTAATAATGTGATTGTATAGTTTAAGTGTTTAAAATAGAACCTTGGAGAGAAAATTGTATGTTATAAGGAAAAACTGCCAGTTCTGTTATTACCCATAGTGAGATTTCTTTTCATAAGAGGTAAATGATGTGTCTTGTTTACTTGTATGACCTTAGGCAAGCGTTGCACTTCTGAGTCAAATATTCTGGAGGAATATTTTTATTACAAGTTTTGTGAGGATTAAGTAGAATAACATGTATAAATGCCTTACACACAGTAGATAGCCAGTAAATGTTAATTTTGTTTCTTCATACATAATTTAGGCTAAGCCCAGGTATAAGTATAATTAATTTTTCACCAAATACTTTACCAAATGATTTTTGAGTTTTAAGTCCACAGCTCTTTGACTACTCACAGAACAGGTAACTCTCAGGTCAAAAGCAAAATGGGAATCATCTTTTAAATAAGTTAACTAAGCAAAGTATGTTTTGAGAAGAGTATGGGTCAGTCTGAATACAAACTTCTTTGGGCAAGTCACCTTCTGGCCTCTTTCCTCATCTGAAAAATGGAGATCATAATTCTTAATTTATAAATGTATTATGGGATTAAATAAATGTAAAGTGCCTAACATGACACCTGTTATAGTGGCTACAGTAATTATTAAACCATGCCCTGCTTCCCCCCGGTCACTGCAGAGGAACACAGATTATTAAGACCTAGTTCTTAACTTCAAGGTACTTATGATTTGGTACAAAAAGAATAGATTTTTTTTTTCTTTTTTAGGTGACTTCTGCTCTAAAGCAGAATATAATCAATATGGTATAATTTTTTGATTCACTGTTTTTAAATCCCTGAATTAATCATGCGAACCATGTCACCCAAGAGTAGAAAACAAAAGTGTCTTTGTTCAAAAATAACTTAAAATTTGAATTCAAAACATATCTTAACCTGTCATCTTTAAACACTGGTCAAGTCTGGAAAGGAACCACTTCTGTTTATTCATGAGCTACTATTGGATGTTGTCATTCTGAGGTTGTGTGTTTAATAGCTCAGATAGTGATGAATTTTAAGTATTCCTGCAGTAGGAGCTTTCTGTTTTGTGAGAAAATCTTTTACCTGTATGTTGAATAGGAAGTAGTTGCCTAGTTAATTTCTTATTTAAAAAAAAAAGACACTAATTTGTTTCCTCTGACCAGTATTTATATATGACACTTGGTTCAAGGACTCCTATGTGTTATCACTATTTATTCTAGTACACAATCCCAGATTTTTAATTTGCACAGAATGGGAGCTCTGCCCAGTTTGATTTCAAGTGTGGTCCTTTTTATCCCTCAAAAGATGTCACCACGACTGGCATGAGTACTCTCTTGCTTTCTTTTTTTCTTTGTTGATATTTACCGTTGTCTGGAATAGTATGTTTATGATTTATTGCTTAGAAAATGGATTTTTTATAAATTGGTAATAAATTGATAATAAGATTGATGCTTTTTTTTTCTCCCCTATCATCATTTTAAGATGCAACCTTAAAAAAAAATGTAACCTAGATCTTTGGAGCCATGGAGCTTTTAAGAATTGAATTTGGTATCCAAGAGTAGTATGACCTAGGAAATTATGCAAAAATTATCAATGCCTGTAGCTCACCCCATTCTAATTAAATTAGGAGGGGTGTGAATTAGGCATTGGTGGATTTAAACTCTTCGGGTAAATCTGATTCACAGGACGAGAGTCACTCACCTAGGAGAGAGGATAAGGTTGTGGTCATACTTGGAAAATATATATAAAATCTTTTCTTAAATGGCTAGCATTTTGCCCCAAATAAATGCCCCAATAAGGGATGAGTTTTGTTTTGTTTTGTTTAATGTGGCCTGATCTTTAAGTGTGCCCTGTGTCAGTTTCAGTGGACAGTTGGAAAGTCTCTCAAACCAATTTTTGTAATATATTGAAGATTTAAGTCTGGACTTAAATGTAAGTCATTGTTTTTCTTGAACCCAGTTTCTTTAAGGGTTAAACAATTAACCTGAAATTAGAACAAACACACACACATCTTTGCTTATGTCATATTGATAGTAAAAAAATAAAACTGGTCATTTATTAGGCCACTTGGCATTCTTGAAGTCGAGAAGTTGATCAACCTTTGGATATTTGCGATAAATAATCCAATAAGCAATACTTACAGAGTGATGTTACACTTAGATATGCTTTAAATTTACACTGGCCTTCTCTTGTGACTGTAAATCTCATCCGTTTCAGTTGTGCTGTATTTCTTTCTGATCTTTGTAGTGTGAGCCCTAAGGTAATAAAGTGAATGCAAATATACGTAGTAATTTTTATTCTAATGAGTCTTAATTTATTATACAAAATCAAAGGTTGTAATTAAATATTTATAGTAGAACAACACTTTCTTATGTGTACTGTATGTAAAGATGAAAACATCTAGCATAACAATTAGCTGTGCTGATATATGAGCTGGCATGGATTCTGTCACATTCAGCAAAGAAAGTACCATTTAACTATACAGTTCAACTCTACGCATTAGGAAGGTGACTTCTATTAGATGTTAAAGCATATATTTGCCTCTCATGGCACACTGAAACTCTTCAAAATTTAATTACATTTAGACAAAGATCATCTAACTACTGTTGCTGGACAGGAAATCTTTATTTAATTGTTCCTTTCTACCTCTATTAATTCCTTCACCTCATCTTTAAAACTTTCCTCAAATGCTTGTTTTATTTTTTAGCTTTTTAAAATAGTCAGTGTCAGAACAAAAGTGCAGTTTAAGTAACTGAGTAATCAGGCATACTTCTCCCCTTCTCACCTGCTTGATTCTAAATTGCAAGGCCTGCCATGTCAAGTTTTAGACCATCAGAGCAACACACTGGCTTTAAGTATCAAACTGACTTCATTTTGACTCCCGAAACTTTCTCATTGCCACTTTGCATTTTTCTTCATTAAAGCATCCGTTAGTTGGTGAGTTGTTCAGTTCCTTCTCCATCTTTTCTTGCCCTTGTAGCTGTGAGCACGCCAGTAGATTGCATCATTAGGTTGGGCCCTGTGAGCTGTTTTGCTCTTTTCCAAGTGTCTGATTCAGCAGACCATAGACCGCTGCTTGCCAGGAAATCGCCATTGCTTCTAGGCTGACGCTTGCCTACTTGTTTTGAACGTCGGAGAGATGAGACTTTGTTTGCCAGAACCACAGTTGATAAAAATAAAATGGTACAGATAAGAAAAAGCACTGCGATTATAATTAAGCAAACTAGCATGGCCATTTTGTTGTTGTTTTCCTCACAAGCATCTTTTTTGAAAATTTTACTGTGATTTTTGCTTGTGTTTTCAATGCTCTGGGCTGTTGGAGAACTCTTCCTGACAACAGAAGATATATAAAGCTCCAGTTCAGTTTTAGGAGTTAAAGACATCATGTGAGATGATGTTGCTATTTCAGGCATGTTTGTAGAATTACCTTTTTTATCTACTTCAGAAGTTGTAGGGTTTGTGTTAATGTTTTCATTTTGGCTTCTGCCTGTCTTATTTTGAATATCTGGATCCCAGACAACAGTATTATTAGTCCACAGATGTGTGTAGTTTGCTTTTGTTCCGGGAGACAAAGAAAAAACTGTTGTCATCAGAAAGGCAAGGTGCAGGTAATTTCCTGTGTGTTCCATGTCCTTGAGTGTACTGGTAATCTGTTGGGATAGCAATATAATTTGTTAACTTGTGAGAGAACAATGGTTCCTAGTTTGGGTAATTGTAGTAAAAGATAGACAGCTGATACGTTACAAATAAGCTACAAACTCATGCCTGACATTTGCTATCCTGCTTGAGTTCCTTCTGAACCGATTTTTTTTTTCTATTAAGCTACATTATAAAGAAACAATTTAACTTATATTATTCTTTTAAATGCTAAAAGATAGCATTACAAATAACTACTAATCATTGTAAACTGAATACCATGGCTTTATGGTTTTCTTCCCCTTGAGCGTTCTGGACTTTAGTTTTGAGTCAGATGCTTCTGCTTTTACTTTGATTCCTCCTTTTTTAGTTCCTGACCATTTAAGGAAACTCTTTGCAGAAACTCCCCACCCTCTAACAAATGTGTCACCAATCGTTATAGTAACGAAGAAATGTGACATTTTGCTTCATGTATGAAAAGAAAATGCAAAAAAAAAATTTTTGGAGGGATAGTCAGGAAAGGGGAAGTATGGTAGCACCAAAAGAAAACAGACTTCAGATAGGAATTCAAGGTGTTCTTTTTTCTTCTTTGGTGTTTATCTTGAAGCTTAGAATAAAGCTGGTACTTAGAAATATATTCTCAATATTGTGAAAGCTGTTTTATGGTTGTGGGTCTCTCTTTTCACCTCTCTATTCCCTGACTTACTGTGGTTTTCTGCAAGCAAAAGCATGCCACTTTTCTCAACCTAAATGTCTGTCATGACAAGGAAAAAGAGGCAGATTTCTTTTGAATAACCTCAAAAGTCCAACAAAAGTGATTTACTTTTCGAGGGGAAGGTATGGCTCAGTGGTATCTATCAAATAAATAAATAAATAAATAAATAAATAAATAAATAAATAAATAAATAAATAACACCCCCCCCCAAAAGAACCAAACAAAAAGAATGATTGACTTTTTTCATCATTATTTTCTATGAATATTTTGACATAATTTTTAAAAATAAATTATGGAATCAGATAGAAAGAAAAACAGCATCAGGATCATGGGGATTTAGGCTAAAATGGGACTTCAAAGCAGATCTCAAGTCTCAGTATATAAATGAAGGAATTGAATTTCAGTGTTGGCTCTGAGGTCCCTAGAAGCCAGTCCACAAAGGAAACAAGCCTGTTCCTGATTTTCATTACCCACCGTATGATTGAAGATTTAGTTTAAATACAATGGGTATATCTGTTCCAGGTACTGGTAGACCAGCAAGAAAGTTTTATCACCGTTACAGGATTCTCTCTTGTAATATTCCAGTTTGTGCTACTTTTGTAAGAGTATTTTATTGTTAGCATTTATTTGAATAAGGAAGTAGAAACAGAAGCTAGATTATTCTCCTGAGAGTTTCTGAATAAAACTGCCTATTTAAGAACTTTATTTATGTCACAGAAAGTTCTTCTCAGAGTTGAATGTGGGGCCTTTTTTTTTTTAATGCAGAGTTTGATTCTGTAGGTCTAGGAGGGATTTGAGATTCTGCATTTCTAACCCACTCCCAGGTGACACAGATGCTACTGCTAGTCATGTTTTTTTGAGTTTCAAGGTTTTTTTTAAGAAATAGTTGTTATATTGTCATTGGATAATATTTGTATACTATTGGTATACTGAAATTGAGAATAACAAATGTGGTATGTTGTTATACAAATAAAAGTAGCATATAATAAACAATGCTAACTGGAAACAAACCTGTGAAGTAATATTTCATATTGATAACAGGGAGGAAAAAGACCTTTATTTTGTGTTTGAGAAATAGGATTACTTTTTTAAAGATTATTTTTTAGATTATGACCTTTAATGATAGTTAAAAAGACTGTACACTGACGTCTACGTAATAGTGTCTAGCTTCAATTTTTAAGTTGAATGACATAAACCTTTGGATACTTTATGATTCTTTCACAAAGAGAAATACTTTAAATTGGGTTAGCAAGTAATTTCGATCCTTTTATACTAGACTGGACTTCTGCATTAGATGCTAAAACAATTTAAAGCGGGTTATTCTTGTCACATTAGTTCATTAACAATGTGGTACGCATCACAGTGTTCGTACACATTTTAACAGTGCTTACCACGGGATAGATAATAGGCCCGCTGTTGATTGTCTTCAGCCAGATGTACTGTCATCCCCAAATAAACAAACTGTTAACAAAATGAGACTTTCTCTTACCCTTACAAATGCCTAAAAATAGAGAGCTGTCTCTACATCCCTAATTTATGCCATGGAGGCCAGGTTATGTTATCAAAAGTTTTCTTTATCTCTGGTCATTTTCAATAAAATTGTAATGCTTAAGCATTGGTAATGAGAAATTTATTTTTTAAACTTTTTAAAATAACAAATGAAACTTTACAATTCACTGTACAATCTAAACTCAAATCGTTCTTAATCCTAATTTAAAACAGTGTTAAAATCTTTCCGTTTCCTTCCTGAGTTTTACTTACTAAGATGGAAAAAAACAGCATACAATTTCAATTACTAGTGCTACTTTGTTAGTAAGATTCTTAAGTACTGTTTGAAAGCACTTCCTCAAACACTAATCTGTACAAAGTTAAGTGAAAAAGCAGAAGAAAAGCCATACATATATGTGACCTACCTTACAAAATGGTTGTTCAAAATCTTATTATAACCTGATTTTAATAAGCCACTTCTTTTCTTGTCTTGAAGCACAGCTTCCAAGTAATTTAAAACAGGATAGACTTGGAGAGTATGAACTTAAAAGTAAATCTGCAGTAAAAAAAAAAAAGGATATGTACAGCTAGCTTTCCACTAACCACAGATGACACATTTCCTTTCCACTGCAACTAAAGCACATGTCACAGGGGAAAAAAAAACAAAAACTCCAACTTGTCTAGTTGGCCACTGGCATAACAGGAGGCTTTGTAGAACAAATCCCCGCCTCCAGGGCAGGGAGGGTTTTCTGCTTAATGCCTTTTGACCTTATGTCTGTTCTGTATGCCTGCTATATATTAGCATCATTCAAAAGAAGATAAAATGACATTTTCCCTGAGATTGAACATTAAAATCTTCTCTAAAAATTTTATATGTGTACTGCAGACTGACTTGACAACATGAGTTTGGAGATGTGGGGTATTGATCAGATAATAGTAACAGGGTTGTATATAACCAACATCTCAAAGTGTGGAATTGCAACAGTGGCTTGAGAAAATATCTAGTAAACATTATGGGACAGAAAATACTTTCGTGTGGTTTCATGTGTATACCCACACACTCTCCCTTCAAATGTCCTGTCATCACCTCATATTCAGTCTGTCTAAAATGGAGTTCATTTCTCCCCCTAATTGGCTGCCTCTCATGATCTCTCTGTTTTCGTTCATGACAGCAACATTCTTTGTAGTCTCAGAGAGCCTTGGCATATGGCAAGTCCTTTTAATTAGAGTCTGTCCTTTCAGACCTTGGTCATGTTGGTCCTTTCTTCGTATTCTTGAATTAGTTTCTTCTTTCACTGTCACTTACTTTCACTGTTACCCTAGTATTTTAGATCCTTGTTAGACCATACCTAGACTACCATAATACCTTTTTCACTAGCCCCAACTCTTTCACATACCTTGTATACATCACTTTTTGTGATCATATCACCCCTTTCTTTAAAAAAAAAAAAGATTGAATAACTCCATAACACCTACAGCAGTGATTCAGAAATGTTAGTGCACATAAATATCAGATGATAAGGTTGTTTAAAACAATGACAATTTCGAGGCCCCATCACACAGATTCATATGTAGTAGGTCTGGGCTGAGACCAGGACTGGGAAACTGCATTTTTATTGAGGTCCACAGTTGATTCTGATGCTGGTGCTCTACAGAGCACACTCTGAGAAGTACCAAGCTCCTTGGAGAAAGCCTGAGCCCCTTGGTTGAACAATTTTGGTCCCTTCACAAGTTAGCTATTCTCTATTTTTCTAGCTTTAGCTCTTAAAGCTTCTCTCCATGAATCCTCCATTCCGGCTAAACTAGCTGACTCTCACCTCAACACTTCTAGTTACCTATTTCTTTCCCTCTTGCCCTCTTTCCATCCTCTTGTTGAGTTTGAAATTCCTCCTGCCCACTTCAACCAGTAGTTTTCACTGATTTTCCAGTTTCTGTTGATTTCTCCCTCATCTGAGCTTAACAAAAGTATTTTTTGCTACGGTTTCTTTGACAGGTGATTACATACTACTTCATATCTTTTCTTTGGTCTTGAAATGTTTTTCTTTTATTTTAAAATCATTTAACTTGTCATATTTTTATCTTATTTTCTCCCAGTAAGATTAAAAACTCTGAGGTAAGGATATTTATCTTAGCTTAATATGTAGTACACCGGAGTCATCAAGTATAGAACACTGGGCCAAAGTTAATACAGGTTGTTTTGATTTTTAATTCTGATACTGTGTTCTTCAGGGCTTTCTGATGGTCCTTATCTTGACTACTCAGATTGGTTAGCATTCTTTTGAGTGTAAGCAACATATGACCTAATATAGCTTAATCAAAAAATGGAATTTATTGGCTCACACAACTGAATTAATTTGATCTCGGGAGTCTTTATCTAGAACTCAAATGAAATGGTCAGGGCCCTGTTTCTCTCATCATTTCTCCGCTTCATTTCTTCAATTTTTAGGGAGGGTCTTCCTTCATATCTCAAGACCCAAGTTAACAACTCTCAGGGGTATGTGTTCCTATGTTTATAAACATGAGGAAAGAAAAGTTCTCAATTCCCAACAGTTTAAGCTGAAGTCTCTGCATTTGACCTCTTTGGCCTTGGTTGTCCTGATCTGAGTCACGTGATCATGGCTAAACCATTCTCTGGTCAAGGTGGGCTAAATGAATGAACTAAAGCCGTTCATTCAGTTTATTCCAGGGCTCCAGGTAGGTCATTCCCATCCATTCTGTTCACACGGGAACTTTGGTGGGCCTGGAGGCAACCAACCAATGTCCATTTCCTTCCTCTTTGCTTCTCTATGGCGGGCAAGTTTATTGTGGTTGCTCAGAAGTTTTCGAACTGGAGATTTGTCTCTTCCGCTTTACTTCAGCCTTACTTCTCAATGTCTTAAGAACAAGTGATTTAAAAAATGGCTGCAGACTTTGTATAATTGTTTTATATTGTAGTTGGCTTTCTCTAGAAAACTAACCAGAAAATAGAAGAATAAAATAGATTAGCAGCGTCTGTAATTCATTCAGAACTCTGTTAACAATGTCCTTTTTTGTCGTCTTTCTTAGGTTCAAAACTGGTCAAATCAATGGCGATTTGCTGATATACCATGTCTTGCTGACTTTAAAGCCATATTATGCAAAGCCATATGAAATTGTAGTGGACCTTACCCATACTGGGCCTAGCAATCGGTTTAAAACAGACTTTCTCTCCAAGTGGTTTGTTGTTTTTCCTGGCTTTGCTTATGACAATGTCTGTGCAGTTTACATCTATAACTGTAACTCCTGGGTCAGGGAGTATACCAAGTACCATGAGCGGCTGCTGACTGGCCTCAAAGGCAGCAAAAGGCTCATTTTCATAGACTGTCCTGGGAAACTGGCTGAGCACATTGAGCATGAACAACAGAAACTACCTGCTGCCACGTTGGCTTTAGAAGAGGATCTGAAGGTATTCCACAATGCTCTCAAGCTAGCTCACAAAGACACCAAAGTTTCTATTAAAGTAAGTTTCACTCCCTGTTTGGTAAGTGATTTATTGCCTTTCTTGACTAACTAGACTATGTACCAGACTCCCTAGGTGTCCCTGTAGTAGTATATCAAATGTAAAGTTCAGATGGAGGAAAACCAAGCTTTCTATCTTCATGGAGGTCCTGCAGAAGATTGGAGAGGTGTACACTTAATGATATTCCTGGTTGGATTGGAGGCAAGAGAGTGTTGTAGAATGGGCATTTACTATGTACCAGTCAAATGGCAGGAATATGTGGGGAGTGGAAATTACCTATTGAGAGTTCTTCTGATTATTACATGCTTTTTGCAGAGTGGGGAACGTGAAGCTTCAGGATAAAATCAGTAATTCTCCATAGGACTCTCAACCTTTTAAAAAATAAAAATTTTTTCTGATGTTTTCAGTCTCTTTGAGAGTATTTATCTAAATAATTATTGAACCCATTTGAATATATAATGGTGGTAACTCTTCTTTAAATGTCAAACATAGTATTTTGTTTGGTTGGTTGGTTAGTTTTTGAAGTCTCTTAGAATTCTGCATAATGAAATTTAATTCTTCTTCACTCTTCATCTCACCACCATTTTCCAGGTTGGTTCTACCGCTGTTCAAGTAACCTCAGCTGAGCGAACAAAAGTCCTGGGGCAATCAGTCTTTCTAAATGATATCTATTATGCTTCAGAAATTGAAGAGATCTGCCTAGTGGATGAGAACCAGTTCACCTTAACTATTGCAAACCAGGGCACACCACTCACCTTCATGCACCAGGAGTGCGAAGCCATTGTTCAGTCTATCATTCACATCCGGACACGCTGGGAGCTGTCACAACCTGACTCCATCCCCCAGCATACCAAGATTCGGCCAAAAGATGTCCCTGGGACCCTACTCAATATTGCATTACTTAATTTAGGCAGTTCAGACCCTAGTTTGCGGTAGGTTTTTAAAAAACTTGTTTCAATTTTGTTCAGTATTTGTTGGTTTTACCATGAAACCACTTAATAAGCTTTTAAAGCAGCCTCTCCCTTAATGCTGTAAATTAGAAGGTATTCTATGTTAGTTAACCAGCATGACCTCATCAGGTTCACATGAACTGTGGAATTCTGAATATGGTGATTCACACTAAACCAATACATGTTCTTTCTCCAGGAAACTTGCATCTGAAGCATACAACACAGCAGTTTTGGTGGAGTTTTTTTGTTTTTTCAGGATGATTTTTGTTTTTGTTTTGGGTTTTGTTTTGTTTTGTTTTGTTTTTTTGGTATTTTTCCCAGAAAGTCTTCTTTAAAAAACTCTACTTCTAAATTAAGTTTCTCTTCCTCTGAGTTCTCTAAATAATTTTTCCCATGTTCAAAAGTACATCACTATTAAGTTTCCTCACAGTCAAATCAGGTTATCATTGAAAAGGAGGGCTTAATGTTCAGTAACTCAATAACGTTGCATAGTTTCCACCTGTGTAACTAACAGAATTCTTGAAAGAATTCTTAAGACAAATATAGATATCATTTGAACAGAGTATAATTGGTTCTGTTTAGACTTATTAATCTGAACATAAATGAGGAAAGAGCAGGACCTATGAAGTCAGTAGATTTGGGTTAAATCTAGATCCTCTGCTCTGTATGACTTTGGGCAAGGTACTGAAGTTCTTTGAGCTCCAGTTTCCTCATTTTTAAAATAAAGGTAACAGTGCTTTCCTTATACACCTACAGAGGTTGAATAAGTAATATGTGTGGTAGTGTAGCATAGCACCCAGCAGGTAGCTTCTGCTTAGCAAATACTACTTCCTCCCAGCTCCCCCCACTGTTTCCTCTCTCTGCCAGCGTCTCTTTGCACCACTTCCCTCTTCCCCCAGCTCTCTTTTTCATGTTAAGATAATTTTCTTGTCCCAGGTACCTTAGGACTGTCAAGATTTTTACAGATACAAATTTTTGGCTTCAGAAAATCTTCCCCAGGGTAAAGTTACAGCCCAGGTTTTATAAGTGGGCTTTTTAGGATTCCAAATTCTTACTTATTTAAAAGGGGGGAAAAACAAGATTTTTTACCTGAATTGGCCTCATGGGGTCCATGAACTCCCAGAAACTATATGCAAAATTTTGTGTATGCTTAGCTTTCATTATCTCAGAGGAGTCTGTGATACCTACTCCCAGTTTGTGGGATCCCAGTTCTTTATAGCTGTTGAACTATACAGAGTGAAAGTCAGTGTCAAAATAGTATCACTCAGAATTCCTAAGAGTTAGTGAGAGATATATAAATTTAGAAACAGTAATATTAACATTTTCATTTTAGGAAAATGGATCTATACGTCTGCCTTTAATTTCTAATGCAAAATTCCTCATAGAAGAATGCTAGCAATCTTCTAGTAATTATTAACTTGAATGAACCTATATTCTTCTCTTATGAAATAAAGCCAGCTAATAGCTTCTGCTTTTTTGCTGAAGCATGTCATCCCAAAGAAAAAACCTTGAGGCAGACTTATATTTCAGTAGCTTTTCCCTCTTGTATTGTTGCATAAAAACATTAGCATGATGAAAACTCAGAGGTACTGAAAACCTGAAATTTACTGCAAACCATTTCTTTTGCTGGATAGGAAAAAAAAATCAAAATCTAAAGTCTGAGTTTTTTTAACTGTCTCTTAAATTGTTAAGCATATTTTTTAGACATTTATAAGGGAGTTTGGAGTTCTAATGGAACCTAGATATATTACGGATTTTTTTTTAACTCAATGCTTATGTACAATAGAAGTTCATAGAAGGAAAAACGTGGTGGAGGGGGCACTTAATTACATTTAAAAAATTGTTTGACCTCTAGTTTGTAGTATAACTTGTAGGACACTGAAAAAGAAATTCATTAAATGTTGATGAAAGACTTTAACATTCTGATTCGATGAGGGCTGTCTCATTTCTTGTGACCCCTGTTATAACTGCATCTAGTGGTGGTGGGGGAGCCACAATTTAAGTTGTGGCTTCACTGAAAATATGATATGCCTTATTCTGACTTCCTTTATATTGATTCATCTTAGGACCATAAACTTCTCATATTTTATATCCCAGTGAAATGTCTTTAGAAAGGCCTTATATTCACCTGTCTTAGGAGCCTCTCAGTTCTCTTCTGGTTGTGTCAGGAATTTCCTTTAAAAAAAAAAATCCTAAATGATCAAGGGGTATTTTGGGCTTACCATAGAATCACAACATCTTATCTCTAATTGATCATAAAATTTAAAAATAGTTGATTATGCTTGGTGATAGAATCATAAGTTATATGTTATGAAGAAGTTTTGGAATTTTAAGAAAAATGTTTTAAGACAACTTTATTTGTGTTTTCTCCTAGGTCAGCTGCCTATAATCTTCTGTGTGCCTTAACTTGTACCTTTAATTTAAAAATCGAGGGCCAGTTACTAGAGACATCAGGTTTATGTATCCCTGCCAACAACACCCTCTTTATTGTCTCTATTAGTAAGACGCTGGCAGCCAATGAGCCACACCTCACCTTAGAATTTTTGGAAGAGTGTATTTCTGGGTTTAGCAAATCCAGTAAGTAATGGCAATTTTCTTTATTTACTAACAATGATGCTAAGAAGATTCAAAGATGACCCTTTCATTTCAGAATTTGCCAGTGAAATTTTTAATATAGTTCTACTTTTTAACCTCTTTTCTTTTTTCATCTGTCTGAAGAAACTTCCTGGTAGACCACATTGAGAAATCCACCAAAATTCTGGCAATAAAAGCAAGGTGGCAAGGTTTTGATACCTTCCATGTCTGTGGACCACTTACAAAGCATTTTTTTATACTATGTTTCATATTAATTAGTTTCAACATATCTCTTCTTAGCAGGTTATTCCAAATGAGTAAAGTATCCACGTTGTCTCCTCAATTTTAGGGAAATCGTCATTTTCTCTTCCTCAGGTTAACTTTGAACTGTGATTTTATTGTTCATGTACAGTTCATGGATAATGAGTGGTACATGATACAGGGTCCAGAGTCAACTCCTGACTTGGCTTTAGTAAGTCTCATAAATTTAATATCCACTCTTTACATCTGTCCACCATCAGTCAGACCCTATAATAGTATAAAGTTGCTCTTCTTCCAACTTATTTCCTGACGTTTTCTTCCCTTCCCTCTCTTTCCATAATACATTAGACTTCCTTTTTCTGCAAACACATTTCTTGATTTTTCTGTATTAAGTAATTGAAAGCTTTGACAATTTATTGAGATTAGATTACTGTATATTTTCACAGTAAGAAATGTAGGAATAAAACCCTAAAAAGAAAATATGTAAGACTGACAAAATAAGAAAAGTATAGTTGTATTGAGAAATATTAATAAAAAAAGATTCGAGTGAATGAACAAGCATATCGTGTCCCTGGATGAGCAGTTCTTCTCAGATTATTATAAATTCAATGCAGTCCCTTCAAAAAAGCTGTGAGATTTGAGGATTAAGAGTGAAGTAAAACTTTAAATGATTATCCATTTCACTTGAAAGTACAATAGCTAAGAAAATATTGAAAGAAAAAAAAAACTAAGGGACTAGATTTATCAGACATCTGAACACACAACAGTACAATGATTAAAACAGGTGTTCAAAAGTCAGCAATCAGATCTCTTAAAGAAAAATAGATTGATAAAGAAGTATCACAAACTAATGGGGGGAAAATTAAATCATTTAAGAAATGAGGCTGGGAAATGAATTAAGTTGTTAACCACGAGATGCCAAAATAAGTCCTCACTGTATTTAAGAATTGAATATAAAAACTGGAACCATTTTTAAAAAAAAAGAGGAAGAAGAAGACTAATACCTAATTGCTTTTTTGGTTACTAAGGGCTTTTGAAGCAGAAAAGTGACACAAACAGAGGAAATGGTAAACAGATTTGACCACATAAAACTTCAAACATCTCTACTTTAAAAAAAAAAAACTAAAAGATAAATAAAAACCTAAGAAATATGCTTGCAAAAAGAATGATATCTTTAATCATGAAGAGTTCTTAACAGATTAGTAAGAAAAATGGATCAACAGTAACATGCGGGTCATGCTAAAATATATATATATATATTTTACATACTCCTTTTACAATAAGAATAAAACAAGAAAAATTTTAACTAGGAGAGAAATTATTGTTACCATCTATGCTAATAGTGTATTTCCCCCCTCAGGTATTGAATTGAAACATCTTTGTTTGGAATACATGACTCCATGGCTGTCCAATCTAGTACGCTTTTGTAAGCACAATGATGATGCCAAACGACAGAGGGTTACCGCGATTCTTGATAAACTGATAACAATGACCATAAACGAGAAACAGATGTATCCATCTATTCAAGCAAAAATATGGGGGAGCCTTGGGCAGGTATTGAGTTTGCTCAGATCTTTATCTAGTACAGCCTTGGTGCAGGTATTTATCTGATGCCCAGTTTGTGCAAAGCACTGTGCTAGGGATATAGCTATAGAAAAGACAGTCCCCTCTTTCTGAAAGCATGCAGTCACCCACCGAATTCTTGATCTGGTTCAAAACTGTAGATGTGTGATGCATGTCTCAGAACCAGAGGAAAACTAATTATTTTATCACTCTTCTCTATGGCATGCATAATTATGGTTGTCCCAGACTTCTTTATGTGCAGACCCACAGGTGCTGTCGGCCAACTGTACTAGGCCATTTTTTATGTAAGGGACTTGAGTATCTGCAGAATTTAGTATCCATGGGGATCCTGGAACTAACCTGCAAGGATACCAAGGGGCAGCTGCATGTAGAATTTAACTGTAAGAATCTGATTTTTTTTTCTAGTAAATAGTGTGTTATGGTTGGTATATTCTAGTACTTTATATACCATAGGTGTCAGTAAATGTTAATGATGTTATTTGGGACACCTGTTCTAGCACAAGAACGCCAATATTAAAATAGTTAATGTAGCAATTTATTTTTTATCTGACAAGAATCATCTTTTCAAGGTAATCACTTAAGGAAGCAATATCCTTATTCAAACAGTGCTGCAAATCCTCCAAATAATTTTAAATGACCTTGGAGCCAGTTCTATAGCTCTACAAAACATCTCAGTACTTGATGTCATTTCCTATAATTTAAAATAATTGTGCTTTATATTGCTCATACATTACCGTCTAAGAAGAGAACAGGGGTGCTTTAAAAGTGAGTGAAAATAATATATGTAGAGATTTAAAATTTTTGAATTCCAGTCTCTTAATCTCTGAAGGAATTCAGTGACTATTTTCACCCTTTTCTGGATGTTTTATGATAAATTGTATCTACTGACAAATCTCTAAACAAAGCCTAGTATTATGGAGGCCGCAGGTAAAATAGAATTTTCGTGTTGATTGGGCTGCTCCTTGAAGTTAAAAATTAAGTTGGTAGAATGGCTAAAACGTAAGTTATTTTTCCCTCTTCTACTAGATTACGGACCTCCTTGATGTTGTACTGGACAGTTTCATCAAAACCAGTGCAACAGGTGGCTTGGGATCCATAAAAGCTGAGGTGATGGCAGATACTGCTGTAGCTTTGGCTTCTGGAAATGTGAAACTGGTTTCAAGCAAGGTAATCACTTTTCTTTTGCCTTCTGGACTGGCTTGAGGTATCTGTTTTTATTATCCGGAGGTTTTTAGTTTTGTAACAAGTCATTTTAAAGTTAAACTGAATTTTTTTGTGTGGTAAAACTCTTTTTTAGCTCCCACATTTTAAAAAATTCTGCTTCTTTACAGGTTATTGGAAGGATGTGCAAAATAATTGACAAGACGTGCTTATCTCCAACGCCAACTTTAGAACAGCATCTCATGTGGGACGATATCGCCATTCTAGCACGCTACATGCTGATGCTGTCCTTCAACAACTCCCTCGATGTAGCAGCTCACCTCCCCTACCTCTTCCACGTTGTTACTTTCTTAGTAGCCACAGGGCCACTCTCCCTTAGAGCTTCCACGCATGGATTGGTCATTAATATCATTCACTCTCTGTGTACTTGTTCACAGCTTCATTTTAGTGGTAAGTTCCAGGAAAGCAGTTTGTGGTTCACCAGCTCCTTTCTCCGTTTTACACCACCTGATTGGCATAGATTACCGTATTATTTATTATGGTGCCGTAACACCAAGCCTATGGTAGTGACATGAACTATTATCAAAAAGAAAAAGAATGAGTTACTTCCATTCTGTCTCGAGCCATAGCAAAAGATGTTCCGTGCATGTTTGTCACATAGACTCTAGTAGCTACCACGCAAGCTAAAGACGCAGCACCAGTTGACAGTGTTGCATTCTAGCACAGATTTGTAGATAAAAGGAGCGAAAGCAGTGAGCATTAAGCTAATGTATCCAGAGGGTTGATTTAGGGAGCATTGTTATGTAATTTTGGTATGATATTCAAATTTTCTAAATTCGAAGTGAAATATGGCACTTTGGAATTTTAAAATTAGTATCGTTAAAGTCTTTCCCTGTTCCTTTTTTCTGTTACAGAAGAAACCAAGCAAGTTTTGAGACTCAGTCTGACAGAGTTCTCATTACCCAAATTTTACCTGCTGTTTGGCATTAGCAAAGTCAAGTCAGCTGCTGTCATTGCCTTTCGCTCCAGTTACCGGGACAGGTCATTCTCTCCTGGCTCCTATGAGAGGGAGACTTTTGCTTTGACATCCTTGGAAACAGTCACTGAAGCTTTGCTGGAGATCATGGAGGTACAGACGGGAAAATGATAAGACACTAAGGTCATTTTTAAAAATCTCCTGGAACTGTATAGAAGAAATACTGATTTTTCAGCTGTTTTGCATTTAATGCTTAAATAAAGACACTCCCATGGAATGTGTTTATTGGTACTATATATGTCATGTATTTAATGCCATTGTAATAAACATTTTAAAATGTTTCTGTAAACACTTATATACATAAATATATTCGGAGTATCCTTTTTTTAGGCATGTATGAGAGATATTCCAACATGCAAGTGGCTGGACCAGTGGACAGAACTAGCTCAAAGGTATGTCCCAAATAAAATCAAGTTGTAAAAGTATGGTATTGTTGAAAAGGTAGCTATTACTGCATAATCAATATTTTAATTTTTTTAATCTACATATATATAAACAAAGATTTTCATAAGCACTTTGGATCTTTTAATCGCAGATTTGCATTCCAGTATAATCCATCCCTGCAACCAAGAGCTCTAGTTGTCTTTGGCTGTATTAGCAAGCGAGTGTCTCATGGGCAGATAAAGCAGATTATCCGAATTCTTAGCAAGGTACCTCCCCCATCTCCTCCCAAATATTTGTGGTTCCCTAAAGCATATCTTGAATTTTCTAAGGGACATTTAAATTTAAATTTAATAAAATGTTTTGTGTGTTGCTTTATTGAACCTTTAAAAAATAGGTTTTGGTTATTTTCTTTATTAGAGTTCTTTTTTTGTTTTGTTTTCTTTATTATAATTCTTTGAAGTGAGGAAACCTCTCTAGAGAAGATACCTTAAAAAGAAAATGAATATTTCTTTTGGTAGAAGGTACTCTTAATATTTTATTATAAAACTAGATGGTAAGACTAGCCTTACACAGTATTACGTAACTTGCAGTTACTATAATAATAATGCCTGATACTATATTAGGATATAGTATAGAAATATTTAAAAATAAGAACCCAAATGTGCATTGAGCTAACTACCAAAATCACCACAGCATTAGAAATAATCCTCACACTTATCAAATACAGAATTGTCCCTGGACTAATTCTGAGACTCAGTTTAGGAGTTAATGTTTTATTTCAATGAAAGTAAAATAAAGAATTCTCTTTCCCTAAAAGGCGCTTGAGAGTTGCTTAAAAGGACCCGATACTTACAACAGTCAAGTTCTGATAGAAGCTACAGTAATTGCACTAACCAAATTACAACCACTTCTTAATAAGGTAATTACTAGAAAATGAGTGCATTTGTTTTGGGTATCAGTGTTAAATGTTATTTTCTTTCAAATAGTAAGAAAATAAGATGGATTGAGAAGTTATAAAGAAAAAACTACAGCTAAAGTAGAACTTCTTGCTTTAAAAGTTAGTTGTTTGAAGTATTTACTTTAGAGGAAGATTGGGTATGGAGAGTATATTCTCAAATGCTTGTGTTTTGTCATCAGTGCTAATGGAAAGACAGGTGTATATTCCTAATTCTTTTATCCAGTAAGTACTAATTGAGTATCTGCTATGTGCCAAATACTGTTCTAGGTGCTAGAGATGTATTACTGCCCTCATGGAGCTTTCATTCTGGGGTGAATGTGGGAGTTGGGGAGTGGCTAGATAATAAACGAAGTGAGGAAAATTCATGGTATGTCAGTTCGTGACTATTACTGTGGAGAAATGAAAAGCTGGGTAAAGTATCCCTGATAATCAAAAGAGTTTGGGTGCTAAACTAAAAGGAATACAATGATACAGCCACTGTTTTAGGATGGTCTGAGCTCATGTCAGCTTTGTGACCTCAAGCAGGTCATTTAACATGCCTGGATATCACGTTGATAAAAGGAGTAAAATAGACTGTGTGGTGGTGTACTGTTATCTTCTACTCTAAGGTTGTACTGTGTGAACTGAGCACAGAGACAGGCCAGACTTGAGAGAGATTATGGAGAAGTAAGTACCTGTATGTTCCTGGTAGTGAAATTTTTCAGAATAGTGAGAGGGAAGATTGTAAAGACTGGATAGAATTAATCTAACACTCAACATTCTTCAGAAGATTGTAAAGACTGGATAGAACTAATCTAACATTCCAACATTCTTCACAAAGGGAGTTTGGAAATGTACCTGTATGTTTTCAAGCAGATGAGTAATCTTGGCAAAAGTAGGACTTAGAAGGATCATTGTGGGGGTGGTGTACACAGGAGGATTGGAGGAGAGAGAAACTGGAGGTAGGAAGTGTCCACATTTAGAATAAAGAAGGTTGGCACAGCATAGTGTCATTAGCAATAAGCAGATGCAAAAGAACCTACTTTGGAAGAATCAATAAAACTTAGTGACCAGATTTTAGAATCAAAAAATAGGGAGCAATCAAAGGAGATGACAAGGTTCTAAACCTGGCTAACAGTGTCTTTAGTTACACATATGGAATAGAGGAAGAGCTTACCTATGTATTTACCTTCTCCGAAAGAGAGAACACACATAATTTGGGGGATAACATGATTTGTTTTATACTGCAGTGTGTTTTGACAAGACTGTTTGTGGTTCATCATTCTAACCTGGCGTGTGTCTCCCTTGCCAGGACTCCCCTCTGCACAAAGCCCTCTTTTGGGTAGCTGTGGCCGTGCTGCAGCTCGATGAGGTCAACTTGTATTCAGCAGGCACCGCACTTCTGGAACAAAACCTGCACACCTTGGACAGTCTCCGGATATTCAATGACAAGGTAGACAAGCTTTCAGTTGGTATTTCTAAAGTTATACAGATTTGAACTCCTCCTTCTTTTATTGTTGTTGTCCTTTAAAATCAGAAGAGGTCCATAACTTAAATATGAATTTCTGTAATGCAACTTATTGTGAGTATAGTTCCTTACCAGCTCATAAAAATTGTTTAAACTTGGCATATTTTCCATTAAAAAATAGCAATAAAACAGTATTTACCCAGTATTAGTAAACAGAATAAGGATAAAAATACTGAGTAGTAGTAACAGCTATCATGTGAGGCCCTGTGCTGTACTATGTACTGTATGTTTGTTATTTGTAAATTCATAACCCAAAGGTAAAGGTTAACATTCTCCACCCTCCATTTCACTTCATATATGAAGAAATAATTCAATAAAAGTCAGCTTATTTTTAGATTTTGGCACTTAATGAAAAGTAGGTATAATTAGAAGTTGATAAGGAGGTTGGAGGGTCTAAAGGAAACTTCTGGATACTTAATTATACAAGTTTTTTGTTTGCTTAATCCCACTTTATTTTTATTTTTATTTTTATTTTGGGTGGGTAGTTAGGTTTATTTATTTATTTAAAAAAAATTTTTAATGAAGGTACTGGGGATGGAACCCAGGACCTTGTGCATTCTAAGGATGTGCTCTATCACTGAACTATGCCCTGCCCCAAGCTTAATCCTACTTTAAAAGATACTATCACCACTCCTCTTAACACTTTTCAGCCTTGATTGAGGTTGGATTTTGTTTCACAGAGTATAGTGGAGGGAATGTAGCAGTAAGAAATTGTATTCCTTTTGTCTTTGGAGAAACAAATGGGAAGAGTCTAGGAGAAAAGAGAGGACTTTAAAATAGGCATGTGTGTATAACAAGAGATTTCAAGTGAAATTAACAGCTTATGGGTAGAAAGAAACAGAACCAGAGTGTGGTTTTGAGCGTGAAGATACCTGTCTAAGCATTGTTTGTTCAGTCTGCCAGAGACAGCGTATACCCAGAACAGCTGGGGCTCTGGGAACTGTGGAAACAAAATTCTAGAGGTAGAAGCTACCTTGAAGTTTATCAGTCAGACCTCCATTTTATAAGATAGGAAAGAACAAAGAAATAAAGTAACTTGTTCGTGTTTGGGACTAGACCTTCTCTTTCCTAATCCCCATTGCCCTTTTCTGAGGCTGTCTTAGGGCAGTGGTGGTCAGATAGCTGGCTTTGGCCATTTGTGTGACTATAAGAATATTTGTAAATGAAGTGTTTATCTAGGGCTATCTGCCTTGGCATTTTCATTGCCAGAGTAGCCCATTAGCAGAAGCTAATGTTGACTCCAGTGCCCCAGGATACTAGGAATCAGAGCTAATAAAGCTTGTTAAAAAGTCACCAGGATGAAAGATGAATAAGGTCTGAGAATCTGTGTTATAATCTGATGACTATAGTTGATAATGCTGTGGTGTATAAGTGAAATTTGCTGAGAGTAGAACTTAAATGTTCTCACCAAGAAAGAGCAAGGGGGTGTAAACATGTGAGGTGATGGATGTGTTTATTAACTTATTGGGGAATCCTTTCACAGTGTATATGTGTATCAAATCATCACATTGTAAGCTTTAAATATCTTACGATTTTATTTGTGAATTATACTTCAGTAATGCTGAAAAATATATATAAATTAAACATATAGTAGGTTAATATTTTATATAATATTTATATAATATGCAGCAACTTGTTTTATTTAATATAAAGTGAACATCTTTCTAAGCATATATATATGTATGTGTGTGTGTATGTGTGTATATATATGTATATACACATACATACACACCCACATAAATATATGTGTGTATAATTCTTTCTCATGGCTGCAGAGTATTTTAAAGTATGTATGAACCACAATTTATTCAACCATTTGCCCATTAATGAACATTTGATTTGTTTGTCATCTTTCCTATTATAAACAATGCTGATCTAAACATCTCTCTCCATTTATTTTATATACTTATGCTTTTCTTTCTTTGAGATAGAAATCTAGACAGACCTGAACATGACCCTAGTACCTTCAGCTTTTGCTTTAAAAACTTTCTGTTCATAAGGAAATCACTGGGATTCTTTTTTCAAAAAATGCAAATTCCTGGGCCTTACACACCTCCCATGATTCTGAGATGGAACCTAGTACTTTCCACTTTAAACAAGCATCATCAGTGACTTTAAAGCAGATATTCCTGGAACCACACTTGAGGGAACACTGTTAAAAATCTTAATTTAGTGGGCAAGTAACATAGCATTTTTGAGTTTCAGTTTCCTTGTTTTCCCACACTATAATTTAAAATCCATCAGGGCAAGTACTTTTTGTCTGTTTAGTTCACTGACATATTTTCAGAGCCTAGAACCACGCCTGACACATCAAACACTATAAGTATTTGGAAAGTAAAAGGATGATTAAGTGAATGAATGAATCTGTAGAATGGAGCTATCACCTGCTGCATAGAATTGCTTTAAGATTTCAATACAATAACGCATCTAATGTTGTTGTATATAGCAGGCACTTGGTAAGTATGAATTCTCTTCATTCTCTTGAATTTGTAGTCACCATAGTACATAAAGTGCCAGCTACAATTCAGTGGATGGTTTTGTTTAAAACAAGAATAGTTGTAATTTTTTAAAAAGTCACTGGGATTTCAATTGACATTTATTTTGCATTATTTGACATTTAAGCTGTTTTATCTTCCATCATCTTCATATTTTATGCTTGAATGTCTTGCACTAGTTTATTTGTAGTACCTTAAATGTTCTATGGTTTTCTGTAGTCATCTGAAAATAATTTCTCTCAACCTGAAAGGATTACTTAAACTTGTCATAGCTGTTGAACACAATCAAAAACCAACGAGTGATCCTTTAAGGAAAGTTCCTGTGTGAACCCCGTCAACCATCTCATGATTATTTTTAATAGAGTCCAGAGGAAGTATTTATGGCAATCCGGAATCCTCTAGAATGGCACTGCAAGCAAATGGATCATTTTGTTGGACTCAATTTCAACTCTAACTTTAACTTCGCACTGGTTGGACACCTCTTAAAAGGTAGAGGCCTTGTGTCAGAATAGTTTTATGAAATGGTATCAAGAAGCCAGAAGTAACTAAAACAATTGCTTGCTTGAAATAATTTGGCTCATATATCTTACTTTAATTGCAAACTGATCTCTTACTGAGTTATGTTTCATTCAGTATGTATTTTAATAGAGCCTAGTTTCCACATCAAATATCAGATTTCTTTTAAAGAGCAAAAGAGTTGTTGATTCTTATAAAAATGTTTAAGGACTGAACTTTCTAATAGCTGGTTTATTAGTTAATGCTACTTAAGTATCTTTTTAGTTATCAAAATAAGACATACTACAAGTCAATAAATGTTATTTGAGTAACCTAAGTCGAAGATGTTATATTAGAGATTTGGTGACAGATTTTCTTAACTTGTATACTAATTTAATTGTTGATCAGTCATATTAATTACATACCATAGACCCCCCCTTCCTGGTACCCCATCCTCCCCCATCCACATTTCTATATTACTTAGAGCAGTCGTCTCCAGCTATTGCTCAGAGCCAGCTTGTTCACTCTGACCAACTTTACTCCCTACTGCTGACCTCACTATGTGTAAGCTTTTGTTTATTAACATGGGGCAGTCATGGCACAAGACTGCATTTAACAGGAGCGGCATATAGGGGTGAGTCAGAAGCAAAAGCAGTGTAAACTAAGGCCTGGGATAAGGAGCGGGCATGAATCAGTGGTTTTAAGCAGCACTGGATTTGGTCAAAGTCAGAGACTCAAGCTAGAACTTGAATCTACAGTTTTGTATCAATTTAAATGATTGTTAGGCTTGAGGGATCATGGAGGTTCCCCCAGTTTTTACCTGATATGTATATATACGCCCACTACTGTGAATATATACATTTGATTTCACCACCTTATGAAATTTTTGCAAAAAAATATTGACAGTTTTAATCACGATAGTGAATAGGGATTGCTCAAAGATACTGCACTTACTGCAGGATACCAAGAGGAGGGATTGCAGCTGGGCTGATAAAGTGCTTGCTTATTCTGTATTTCTAAAAGAATACCAGATATTTTCAGTGTATAAATCCCTTGTTTTAAATGGAGTAGCATAAGTGATTAAAAGCTGTCTAAAGAACAAGCTTACCCTCTAATCAACTCGATTCTTTGCGCTCTGAGAGCATATACTCCCCATATCATTAGGCTTTTTCTTTTAATTAAAAGAAATTTAGGTGATAGAACCCTATTTTCAAAGGATATCTTAAGGTGAACTACAATACATAGGCTTTTTAAAAAATCACTGTGCTGCTTAGGGAATAGAAGATCAGAAACACCATCATCTCTCCTAATTTCCCTCTTAGAGTTACAGGGAACATTATTCTATTCTACACATTTTTGGTGCTTAATCATATGTAATTAATTAACTATTCACATGTATATATTTTACCTTCCAAAATGGCTATTCTTAGAAGGCAGGAGTTACTCCTTATGTACTTCATTTCCTTAGAGTTGCTAGTCACAGAATAAGAATTCAGCAAATACTTGCTGAAAGAATGAATTAACTTCTTGTTTGTTTTCATCTTTTGTAGGATACAGGCATCCTTCACCTGCCATTGTTGCAAGAACAGTCAGAATTTTGCATACACTACTAACTCTGGTTAATAAACATAGAAATTGTGACAAATTTGAGGTGAATACACAGAGCGTGGCTTACTTGGCAGGTAAAAATACAAAATAGACAAAATTAATCTTACCACATCTATATCTAAAGACCGCCAAAAAGGTACAAACACCTTTGGGTCCTGTAGCTGGCTGCTTGGTAGGATAGAGAGTTCACAGTCCAGTCCTATGGTATTAGTTAAAATTTGGAAAGTTCTGCCAAAACATTTTTCCTTATAAAAGAATTTGCATTTAAATATGAAATATATTAGTCACCTTTGGTTCAAGACACTATGTAGTTCCCTACTGTCTGTCAAAATCTGAACGTCTCAGCCTAGCACTCTGGGCTGTTAAGCAGCCCTCCTGATTCTGTCCTCTTTCTCTAAATTTCATAGGCCTCATTTTTTATTAGCTCTCCAAATGGATGGGCTATTTTAAGCTAATTCATTTGCCATCTCCTAGAAGTGCCTTTCTGCCTCTTTAATATTCATTCTTGATGTCATTTGTTTTACCTAGACTGTCTGCCTATCCCCATCATTCCATTATACCGTCTCTATTTGTTTTTGCCGGTACCTGTGTTTCTCTACTCAGCAACACTTAGCACTTACGCATATAACACAGTTTGTAAACATAGTCGTTGATGGAAAGTGCTGACTCCCAGTTTAGCAGACTTTAGTTTGTGGCAACTTTTTTGTTTGAATCATTTAACCTTGGGCAAGTCATTTAATATTTCAGAGTATTTTTCCTTATCCAAGAAATGGGCCTCATAGTCCTGCTCTGCCTACCTTTAGTGTTTGTTGGGTTCAAATGTACATTAAAGCACTTGACAAATAGAACGTACTGTTTAAATCTCTTTGTACCTTTCATGTTTACATACAATCTTTCAAAACAGACTGTAAGCCTAATACGATAAACAAGTCTGTCCTAAGTGTTTTATATCCTTAAACTTCATTCTCTTCCGAGGCTCTTTACACGCACATTTAACAGCTGTTATTCTCTTTAGGAGCTTCTGAGAAGTGTATCCTCTTTTAAGTCACACTTATGATTTACTAAATGTTTTGATCTTCCTTCTTTTTCTTTTTTTAGCTTTACTCACAGTGTCTGAGGAGGTTCGAAGTCGCTGTAGCCTAAAACATAGAAAGTCTCTTCTTCTTACTGATATTTCAATGGAAAATGTTCCTATGGATACATATCCCATTCACCATGGCGACCCTAGCTATAGGTGAGCGGGCTTCTCCCCCCACAATTACATAATTACAATGAGGTTTCAATTTTCTGTGCTAATAGAGGCAAGAATCAGAGGAATCCAGGAGGTAATGTAGAGGGGAACCTAGGGATAATCTAGGAAGACTGTAGAGCAAAGCTCATTTTATAAACATACAGTATTTTATATGGGTTAGTAGTAGGAGAGCTCTTCTTCTAATCTAATTGTGCTAATTAGTTAACATTAGTTTATCTCTTTTTAAGCTCAAATCAGTTGAATAATGGAGAGCTGATTGTGAAAGTATCAGGTTGCAGGAAAAGGCCTAGGGAAACCTAACATGAAATATAAACATTACAGGCTTAATGACAGAAAACTAAACTATACAGGTTTGTAAAAAGATATATATACCATCCACCAGAAATGGACACAACATTGTAAACTGACTATAACTCAATAAAAAAAAATTAATTGAAATATAAATAAATAAATAAAGGCAGTTTGCGTTGTAAAGAAAAAAAAGATATGCATACCAACGTATTTATTGTATTTACTCATATCACACTTAAGTTATTAAAAAGTTTCCATAGTACGGATTTAGACAAGATAATCAAATTATATCCACTGTTGTACATGGCTTTGGGTAATATACTTTTCAATATAACGTGGAGAAATTTCAGGAAAATGGCATCATTTGGAGTGTTTTTGTATTTTCAATTAAACAAAGGTATCTTTAAGTTTTAGGTACAGTATTGAACATAGGAAAATAATCTTGTATCAGTTTATCAATATCCCACTTCGTGATTAAAAAGCCCTCAACAGTTTCCAACTGAGATATTAACAGTGTGTGCAAAAGCTTTCCAGCATACTTGGTTTTTAGTTTCCTTATTCTTCAGTCATTCCTCTGATTATATTTCTTTGAGATATGCCCTTTTCTTATGGAAAGGAGAAAGTGAGTTTGTCTATGTTCCTCTTGGTTTTTAAACTGAGAATACAGTCGCCTATTTAGACTTGATTTTGCCTGATTAAAAAATCAGTGCAGTACAATTCTGTTGAGTACCTACTACGTATAAGATGTCATGGCAGAAAAGTGGATACTTCCTGGGGATAAATTAGCAGTTTGTTCCCTAAAGTGCTTTCGAGTGCAGTTTTAAAATTAAATGATTGCTGTTACTGGGAAATACTACAGCCAGTTGGAAGGGAAAACAGTGGTTGTATCTGTCATCATGTTTATTAATTCTTCTCAATTGTTTCAATCTCTCAGGACACTAAAGGAGAATCAGCCATGGTCCTCTCCCAAAGGTTCTGAAGGGTACCTTGCCGCCGCCTATCCAACGGCAGGCCAGACCAGTCCCCGAGCCCGGAAATCCATGAGCTTGGACATGGGGCAGCCTTCTCAAGCCAACACGAAGAAGTTGCTTGGTTAGTTTATCTAAATTATGTAGAATTTTTTAGAATTATTTTTTAAAATGGTAAGATGCTTTCACTCTTGGAAAATTATTTGAAGCTGTTCGAGATTATCAAAATTTCTTATTTCTGATACAGCAAAGTTTTGTATGCCAAATATTAGAGAGTTTGATAGATCAGTTAAGATAGAGGAATGAGCGTGGGAAGTTGAAACAGTGTTTTGGGGATTCTTAGACTCAATATAGTGGCTCTCCTTGTTTTATTCTGCCTTGGCCAGGCAGCAGGGAGTAAGAGAGATACTAGATACAAAAAAGGAAGGGTCTTGCACCATTCAGATGCAGGGCCTTTAACAGTATATTTCCCAAAATCTGAGAGCACAGTACATCAATATACTATGAAGTTGTAATAATACTATTTGCCATCTTTCCTTTAAAAAGACAAAAAGGTAAGGTTTTTAAATTACTATATTTTTTTACTATAAAAAATATGATTCTTGGAAGTTAAAATTGTTCAGTTATGTCAACATTTGTCAAAGAGAAATACACCTAAAATGCTGTGAGATGCTTTCTGTTTTCAAAAACTGAAAGTAGATAATGAGAGAGCCTACTGATCCCACCTCACCACAGACTGAATGCAAAGGTGCTCTTACACAACTGGCTAAAGTTTGCATTGATACTGGAATGCAAATATCAGTGACCAACACTATGAATGGCTCAGTAGGTTTCAATTATCCTGGGAAGTATATTTTTAAGTGTCTTTAGATACTGGGAAAATTTTTGTGTTCATAAGGAAATCAGTGAACAAACAATGAAGTATAAAATAACCTGCAGTAAACCATGAGAGAAGTTGAAACCGCAAATGTTAATCACTGTTACTGGTCACACAGGACTGTTAACCTTTTGTTTGAGTTCTTTTCTTTTTATACTTTGCCGTAAATAATCTTCTAGGAGTTTCCTGGTTACTTTATGTTTTGTAATTCTGAATTTTCATGCCAAGGAAGTTATAAATGAAAAACTAACTTCAGAGAAAATGCAACGTTGGATTCATTCAACCCATGTGCTAGATGAAAAAGTTACAGTCTTTGCCCTGAAGGAGCTGAGTTTGGTGGCTAAGACTTATAATCAGACAATTGCAACAGCATCCCCAGGTGCCATTTAAGTCATATGTCTTGATGAGGGGAAACTGAGAATCTGGGAAAATTAGGAAAAGCTACAGAGAGGAGGTAACATTTGAACTGGGTCTTAAAGATTTAATACATACTTGCCAGGTAGACATAGAGTAAGGAAGGCATGCATTCAAGAGAAGGAATAGCACGAATAAAGAAAAGTCAGGAAAAATAATTGGGTAGGAAATGAAGCTAGAGAAGGATTGGAACTAGATTATGAGAGACTTTGCTCCATGTAAAGAGATTTAGCCTTATCATGTATCCAGAAGGGATCTTTAAGTAGGAGAGGGACATTACAAAATTTTATTTTTAGGAAAGGTTTTTCGCTACTATGTGTAGAAATAGGAAGAGCTTTTTGGCAGGGGAACTGTTTAAGAGATTGATACAGCAGTCCAAGTGAAAAGTGGTGTAGGCCTGCACTAAGGCAAGAGCAATGGGAGAATGGAGAAAAGGAATCAAGTTTGGGACTTAGTGCTGGACTGTTGGGCCAGGTTGGGAGGGACAAGACTGTGAAGGATGTCAAAAGTTTCTAGCTTCAAACACTGGATGGGTAGTGACTCCATTCCCCGAGTTCAGGACTAATACATATATTATGTAATATGCATGTGATATATATGTAACACAAGATAAATGTAGGTTGGTTGATATTATATTTGAGATTCCCTTCAGGATTCTAGGAGTATATATTTAAGAGATAAATGAAAACATACATTTTGGAGTTCGGGAAGAGAGAAGTGGACAAGTGGCACATTGAGAATTGATGAGCTCATAGAAGCTATGGGAGTGGAAGGAGGTGTCCCAGGAAGAGTGCAGAGAGTAAAGCAGAAAGGAAGAGTGAAAAAGGTAGAAAAGCTAAATGTAGAGAGTGCTATCCTGATCTCACACAGGATGGAAAGCACAAATTGGTTATTAGGAAATTTGGTATTTTAAGTCTGGTTTTATTTTTATTTTATCTATTTTATCTGGATCCCCAGCCATGCAACTTCAGGCTAATCACGTAACTGCTCATGGCTTCCTCAGTTTACAGGTACATGAAATGAAGAGCTTTGGCTAGATCCTTTTGGGCTGTTAAATTATCTGACCTTGATATGTATGACTATTGTGAATATTTATTAGTTTTAAAACTTGAGGTTAATAGAACATTAAATTTCTCAAGTGTTCAACTGTCAGATGTAATTGGTTTCAGTTCTGGCTTCTAAAAAAAATGGTACTGTCAAAAGTACTCCAGATTTGTTCCTAGAGCTGTACCAAGAAGAATGAGAGAAGCCCTTGGAATACAAATAACAGAAATATCTAAGTTCCAAATAACCCAATTTCAATACTTTTACTTTAAACAAGAGAAAGATATTTAACATTAGTGTAACACATGATTGGAGAAACTCAGAGCCAAATGGGAGATGGTACTGCTCGCTATTTTTGAAGCATCTCCCAGTATATCTATTATTTAGTACTTTCAGGCATGCAAATCCTTTCTTCAAAGCCTGAAGAATTAAAATGAAACTCTGATTTTACCTACTTTTGGAAATTCTCCTTATGTTAATAACTCAGTCTTGGCACCAGCAGAATGCCTTAAATTGAAAAAAGGCTGTTCAGACTAATTGATCTTTGCTCCTGAACAGCACATATCTCTGTATTTATTATCAAATATTGTACTTGTTGGTGGAGTTTGGTTTACCTCCAGTGTAGTGAATGTAATCTCAATTTAATTTGGACCTGTAAGCCCATCCAGCAGAACAGCTGTGTGACCAAAATGCCTTGAGAAGATGAAGAAAAAGGGAGAGGACAGGAACTCTGCCCTAGGGATATGTCTGAGCTTTCTTTGGGTCCTTAAGTGAAAACTTAAACACTTTATGCCCAAACATTTTCTTTTTAGTATATTACTATTCACAGACACTGTGGTTAATGAACTTCCATATTCTGTAACTTTTGTTTATAGGAACAAGGAAAAGTTTTGATCACTTGATATCAGACACAAAGGCTCCTAAAAGGCAAGAAATGGAATCAGGGATCACAACACCCCCCAAAATGAGGAGAGTAGCAGAAACTGATTATGAAATGGGTGAGAAACAAAGTTAATAATTAATCTAGATCATTGAAAGTAAGATTGGGGAGTACATTGAAGCCATATTTGCTTTCCAGTCATTTTTTAGAATCATTAGGATGAAATACAGAAACATTTGCTCTTTTTCAAAAGATAAGCTATGCAGTCCTTACAATGACAGGTATCCTGAAACCTGTGTAGAAAAATCATACATGTGATATACGCCATTGTAGACAGCTAGCCAGGACGTTTGTATAGGTGCATAGTAATTTGTATGATGTTTATGTTGCTATTTTAAGTGGCTTTAAAAAGCTGTTGCATTTTTAAAAGTGACATTAAAATATGTTAGGTGAAGTAGTATCTAGTGTGTTAAATTCAATTAATACAGCTGATTGTGTTAATCCATATCTTACTGCAGAAACTCAAAGGATTTCCTCATCACAACAACACCCACATTTACGTAAAGTTTCAGTGTCTGAATCAAATGTTCTCTTAGACGAAGAAGTACTTACTGATCCAAAAATCCAAGCACTTCTTCTTACTGTTCTGGTAAGGCTTTCCACTTTTTGTAGGATTTTTTTTTTTTGGTCCAATCTACTCTTAAAAGGCCCCTAAATATTAAAAATATGAAAGGAAGGCCATCGTCTGCTTTTCGCCAAAACAGATAGCAATTCAGTCACAAAATAAAATGGTTTTTGTTTACTTTTTTGCAGGCTACACTGGTGAAATATACCACAGATGAGTTTGATCAGCGAATTCTTTATGAATACTTAGCAGAAGCCAGTGTTGTTTTCCCAAAAGTTTTTCCTGTTGTGTAAGTGTCTCCACTTGTGTTTAACGTTTGTGTCTGTCTTGAAGTCAAATGCTTTATGAAAGCTAAGGAAAAATACCACCCACTAGTGCTCGCTGGTTGTGGAGAGGGGACTGTGGGGTAGTGTGATACTGGTTTTAGCTTAGAGACAGTGGGTTTAATGGGATCTAAGACTAGTTTTGGCCTCTTGAATACAAAAAAAAACATTTTTTATCTTGTGATTTTCTTATGTTGTTCGTTGTAGTATTTTTCATTTCCTCACTTAGGAGAAAACTGTTAAGACTGCCATATTTAAATCAGCATACCTGTTCTGGTTTCTTTTTCAGTAGAGGTTTTGTTTTTACCCACAGCTGAGTGAAAACAAAATTGATCTCTTCTTTGGGAGGTGAATTTTACTCTTTCTTAAGGGCCGAAATAATACCGGCCTCAGAATGTTCAAATCTAAATAACCTAAAGAAACTTGGGAAATTCTATTCCTGATCTAGGCCTTCTGTGTATTATCATTATTTCCTTATTTTTGTTTAATCTCACTTAAAAATTTCAGAATTTTATATAGTTGGCTGTTAGTTATTTTTATTAGTACAGTATAGCTGAGTTGGAAGTAGCTAATTTCCTCATGTTTGAATTGGATCATATATTCCACCCGCTCCAAACTAGTTTTTCTCTTGATCTAAACTTGCTGATTCAATCTGATTTAGCATTTATTAAACACTGATTAATATTAAATTTAGTTTTAACTCCTGGGTACATATCAATAATCAGCAGAAAGAGATGGTCCTAAAGCATGCTGAGTGGCAGACAGAAGCCAACCTGGTCTTGAGCAAACAGTCACCATGTATAGTTAAACATGAGTATAGGACAGTGCTAGGTGGTGGTTTTTACCATATTTTCCCTGATGACTGTACACAAAACAAAAGACAAATCAAAAAAGCAAACACACACACATTCATTAGAGAAAATTTGAAAAAGCACTCATCTCCCTTCATTTTTATCACATTGTTCTATGGAATATATAGTGTGTTTTCCAGTAAATATATTCATTTAATTTTCCTTTAAAATGTTTCTCTGTTGACTTTTATTTTTTAGGCACAATTTGTTGGACTCTAAGATCAACACCCTGTTGTCATTGTGCCAAGATCCGAATTTGTTAAATCCGATCCATGGGATTGTGCAGAGTGTGGTGTACCATGAAGAATCCCCACCACAATACCAGACATCTTACCTGCAAAGTAAATAAGTGTACCGGGAGGAGGATGGCTGATGAACTTGAAACATGTGTGCTGTTAAAGAATGCACAGCTGAAGAATTCCTTACAAGGAATAGGCTTGTTCATACCTCTCTCTATCCATGCCGTTTTCTGACTCTCTTAAATATGTGTTCAGCACAATAACTGATTGACAACTTTTTAACTAAAATATGCTTTTATACTGAGTATGTTTTCAGTGAGTTTTAGTCTACTTTGACACTCATTCTTAACAAAAATGTTTTCACTGTACATGTAGGTTTTGTATATCATCAACTATATAACTTATTTAATTTCTGTTAAGATTAAAAGAGTGTCATGCTTGTTTTAAGAGTAACATTTGATTTGTTGCAGGTTTTGGTTTTAATGGCCTGTGGCGATTTGCAGGACCCTTTTCAAAGGTAAGAAAATATATTTTTCTCTATTGACAAAATGAAAGTTTTTATTTGTATTAGTTTGCCTGCTGTAAGAACACACAATATCCTGGAAACCAGAATGATTCACAATAAACACATAAGTTATTTTTATTAAAAGTTTTCTACCACAAGATTCTTTCCAAGAGGCAGCACCTTTAATATGTTTATATATTAGTTTTTACAAAAAAAAAAATTCAAATTGTGCCCTATACTGGAATTTGACGCAACATTGTAAAATAACTATAACTCAATAAAAAAAAAGTTTAAAAAAAATTCAACTCAATTTATGCTTGACTTTTCAGAAAGGTTTGATAAACCTCTGTAAACTTTTCTGCCCTCAGTCCCTCATGTAATTGATGATCTTAATGACACACTTTTAGGTATCTTGTGATTAGGAAGGAGCATTTTGTATGGTTAAAATCTCCCTCATGACCTGAAATTAATATAATGTTGTATATCTCTTTAAGCGTCAATTTTTAAAAATTACATAATTAAAAAAATTAACTCATGGAAACATTTTTCCTTTCAACCTGTTGTATTAGATCCATTCTTCCCTGAATATATCCTCATTTGCTCTGTTCAGCTTGCTTTTGGATTGGCATTAGTTGATGTAGTGCTACATAAATGTGTATTTAATTATTCTCTCTGTATATGGTCTCTCTCCAAATTGATTGAGGTTCCTTGAAGGCAGGACTTCTATTTCTTCCCCCTAGTGCAGTGTTGAAGATACACGGGTGCTAAATCAATATGAATTGTGTTAACTTTGTTCTAATTTTAATAATTGAGTATTTTGATTTGTTTAATTATTACTGAATGTCTCTTGATATGCAAAGGCTGTCATTTAAAAAAAAATGGGCCTGAAGTCACAGAAATAAGTGTATCATGTAAGAATTTTTGTAGTTTGATTGCCGGTAGCCCTCTGAGCCCTTCAGTGTTTAGATAGTTGAGTCTCTATAAATGGCAGCTGGAATGATGCTCTGCTCGTTTTCTCTGTTTTGGAAAATTGACTAGACATCATTCCTGATGATTGGATTGTCTCAGGATTAATTCTCTTTGTCTGTGTATGGCTTTCAGTAATTGCAGGTTCATCTGGAAGCTGTAAGTGTAAGCTGAATAAAATTCCCAGTTGTAAGTCCCATAGTTGTCTGTAAATATTATTCCACCCCTTTTTAAATGATCTTTAGTACAAAGGAAGAAAAATAGTAAATTAAGCCCAAAGCTACAATTGAATTAATCTTTGTTGGCTTCAAAGGGGATTTTAAAAAAAGAAAAAAAAAAAAAAAGAATGGAGCTAAAATAATTTCCTATTTTCCATTACAGCAAACACAAATCCCTGACTATGCTGAGCTTATTGTTAAGTTTCTTGATGCCTTGATTGACACGTATTTGCCTGGAATTGATGAAGAAACCAGTGAGGAGTCCCTCCTGACACCCACATCTCCTTATCCTCCTGCAGTGCAGAGCCAGCTTAGTATTACTGCTAACCTTAACCTTTCTAATTCCATGACCTCACTTGCAACTTCCCAGCATTCCCCAGGTCAGTAAATGTAATCTTTATATGAATTTGAGCAATAATATTACTATACCAACATTAGGAATTCCCTTGTTATCAATTTATACCAGATTTTGCTCCTTTTTTATCATGAGATTCATCTTATTTCTTCTTTACCTTGTAGATGACTTGAATTTTGGTTTCTGTAAAGCTTTCTACTTTCAAATAGTTATACAGAAGATAGTGAAATGTTTAGAACATATACACATAGTGTTCCAAGGTTGATAAGTTTTTAGTTTAGGCAGTAAAAGTAACCTAAGGTACATTGTTACCCTGTAAGTGAACAGAATATAATTCCCTTACTAGATGCACTAACTTTGCCCTAGTTCTTCTGTGTCTCTGATACAGCAAACTTTATCCAAAAAAATGCACAAAGTATAGTAGTGCCCCACTTCCCTGCTGCCAGCAACAGCCTGAAAATCTAAGAGTAAATAAACCAACAGACAAAAAAAGCCACCTCAAGAATATAACATCTTAAAGCCCATAAGCATATTCCTTACTCTGGAGTCACTCTTAGGTCCAAGTGGGGAAGGTATACCAATTCAGCCTGCAGCTAACAGGTGGGTACTCTGAGAAATAATAGCTAATAGCTCAGGTGTGGCCGAGATAAACAAGATGGCAGAAATGGCAAACCTACAGAACACTGGGCTCATTCAGTGTCAAAGCAGCTGGCTTCACATAACTCTCGTCAGCCCAGGAGGTGGTACTCAGTTCATTACAGAACTGATGCCATTGTGTGTGTTATATGATGTTAGTAATGAAGGAAAGCTTCAGTTGTGGTCACGTTTTCTATTCAGAAAGATATCTTCTAAAATGATTTTAAAAGGTTTGTGTTTAAAGTTCCATTATCTGAAGAGTTAACTTATAAAACACCTGATTCTATTATGGAAAAGTTACTAAATGTAATTAAGTGTTAACATGGATTTTCTTTTAAAAAGTTAAATGATGTATTATAACTATTTTGTGACGTTCAGGATTCATAAATAGAATTCCCAGTTTATAATCCTGATTTTGCATGAATATTTAAACATACATAATTTTGAAGTATCTGAAGAACTTGGCAAATGTAATACGCAATTTATATTATAAACTATTAAGTAACTATATTTGTCTGTTAAGCGTTGGCCAACAACAAAGCTTTGATCAGCAGAGGAAACAAATTTCTTGATCCAGCATTTATTTATCAGTCACCTTACTGCACCCAGTCAGGTTCTTTTTCTCCCTAAGAAATAAGAGATATCTGGCCAACCTTTTTTCCACATATAGCCATGTTTATTTGCCCTCTGTCACTTATTCCCCAGAAGAGTGTTTCTCCAAGTGTAGTCCCAGCCTAGCAGCAGCAGCATCACTTGGGAGCTTGTTAGAAGTGCAAATGTTGGTGCCCCACCACAGACCTCCTGCCCAAGAAGCTCCAAGAGTGAGGCCCAGCCAGCAATTTGTGTTTTAATAGACACCCAGGTGATTCTCACGCACACTGGAGTTGAGCAGCGCTGCACTGAAGTGCGCCTGTGATCTTACCTCATTATCGGCATTTCGGCTGTTAAAGCCAAGGCAGACTTTAAGTTTACTTTCTTCTGAATATTGCAACCACTGAATTCTTTCCCTCTTCACCACCAACCCCACCATAAAATCTTAGCTTTTTGGAGTTTGAGGGAACAATAGAGGTAATTTAGTTCTAGGTTCACAATGTTCTGTGTGAAGCGGGGAGACTCTGGTTTAGAAGAGCTAAGTTAATTGCTTTATTACACAGTTCTTACCTGGAACCAAGGCCAATGCTCTTTCTACCAATTTCATTGCCATCAGTATCTATCGTCTTTCTTCCTTCCCTTCCCCTGCTTTTCCCTTTTTCTCCCATTGATTTGTTTATTTAGTTCTGTCTCATTGCCTCCATCTCCCTTACCTTAAGTCCACCACTCCTTTTCTTCTGTAGCTCTCTGTTGTCTTGGTTAGTCAGCCATGAAAGTTGATCACAGTTAGAAAATTTGTAGACTCTATCTATATTGATCCTCTTGTTTTTAATGTTTGATTCATTTTGACCAACCTTTTGCCTTTTGGGTTACTAAAATGATGTTAAACCTGTCAGAATGATTAGTTGTTCTTAAATTGACTTTTTCTTTTTTACCCAGACTAATTGTCAGGGGGATTTCTGCTCATCTTTGCCCACCGATGGAGACAATAAAATAACCCAGTTAAGACTAAATGCACCACTACAAGTTCTTCTGCTAGTGGATTAACTGCTTATGTACTGTGTTGGTTGGAAATTAGCCATATCATTTGCTTAGAAAAACAGTCCTGCTCTGCAACCTCTTATTTAGAATTGTTTATAAAAATCAAAGAATAGCATGTATGGTTTTGGTTGCAGTTTTAAACCAATGTTGCAAACTCCAGTAGTTCTCCAGAGATGGCTACATGAATAGATTATTAACACACTGGAAACCTCTGACTATTCTCAAACGTAATAAAATTAAGTAGAATAATGATGTTCAGCATTTCCTGTCTCTAAATTGTAAACTGTGTCTTTGGTTTGCCAGATTATTTTAGTACATGTTATTAGAGAAAGGGTTTGTCTTTTCAGTAGTAACTTTACTCTCCCATGAAGCTCATTTGTATCCTTAAATTGCGGGCTCATCTCCATGAAAGGATCCTGATTTATCTAGCTACCTAATTATTGTGTTTTTGTCATTTGCTCTTACAGAATACATCTCATAAGAGTTAATACTTTGTGACTAGATACGCTCCTTTGTATCTTAAGCACCTTGTAATCTTACATCCTTATCTCCTCAATTCTTTATGGAGCTGAGTTTGCTGATATCAAAGGGTTAAAAGAAATGATGAATCTTATCCAGATTCCTAACTCACTCCAGCATTTCAACTTGGCTGTTTAGTTGTATAGAAACCAGAATATTTCCCTGCCTCCACTCCCATCAGCCAAGTCCTAAGCAGAAGTATTTAAAGAAGCCCTATGTCACTCCCTGAAATGGAGTGTAAGTGTGGCCATCAAATTCCCCAACATCCACCTTTGCCAGTCTACTGAATTTTAAGCAGGTGAAAGCTCTGTTGCTTTATGTGAGAGAGCAAAAGTTCCTGACTTGCACACAGCTCAACCCTTTGCTGCAAACTTTCCCTGTCAGTGTAAGTCTTTGTTTTCTAGATCTTTGGTGCTAAGCGGGATTGGCCACTAAGCTGGATCTTCTGTTTGATCTCCAATAGTCTCTGCTGTCAGATTAGCTAGATAAGGAATTCACGAACTCCCTCCCTGTCCCCATCAAGCATTAAACATTACTTAAGTAAATTTTGGTGATAATTCATCAGTCACCAGCTTTTGAGAAAGTGGTGGTCATTTACATAAAATAATTGTTTCTGAAAATGCGTCCTTCTTGACAGATGACCATAGCCCACTTACCTGTCCCCTTAGTGCAAGGAGGATTGCTTTATAAGTCCACATTTAAAAAATACCTAAATGACTGTCTTCTGTCTCCACTCCTAACAGAACTTGAACTTGGTATCAGTGGAACCAGTGGACTGTACTCAAGAGTTCATTGCGTATGAAAGTGTGTTGTGGCCCTTTTAGCCAAATAGACATAAAACTTTGCCTCTTCAGATTTTCCCAAATGCCACTATGAGAACCTTGAAGAAAACCCATAACATTTATTCTGTGATATATAAGACTATTTCAGATTTGATATTGCAATCCATTCTTAGGCCCAGTGTAGCTGAGCTGGACGTGAATTGAAGAACCTGGATTAGAAGTAGAAAATAAAACCCATCTACTAAAAATGCTATATATGGGACTTTCTCTTGCTTAAGGCCAAGCCATGAGTGGTTCTCTTACAAGGTGAGCAAAAAAGCCTTGTTAAAAAACCATGTGAATGCTTTATAACCATTTCAAGTATGCATTTCAAATGCAGTCTTCCTGCATCCTCTTTAGATATTAAAGAGCAAGTATACTATAAATAAAAATTCGGTTGGAATTATATGGACTTAGTACTCATTAAAAAAAATTAAACAGGTTCATTTCCAATGTATTAAAATTTAATTTATACTCTACCCAGACCTTCTCATATGTCTTACACTGTAATTTAATTCAGTAAACATTCAAATACCTATTTTGTAGGTGTACACTAGGCACTCTGGAGCATTTAAAGATGAGAGAGACCCTGGTCACCAGAGACTTGACAGTTTTTGTCTATGGATCTCAGTATTGCATTTCAACTAAAGTCATTTCTGAGTTGTGTTGTTTAAAAAATTCTATGTGTACACAGATTCTTTGATTTTTAAGTACAAGATTAATACTACAGTTGTAGAAGG
Source organism: Camelus dromedarius (assembly GCF_036321535.1). Lineage (NCBI taxonomy): Eukaryota > Metazoa > Chordata > Mammalia > Artiodactyla > Camelidae > Camelus > Camelus dromedarius. The sequence goes on from NC_087451.1 coordinate 49,171,612, forward strand.
TAACCAAAATACCAGATTTTATCCCAAATTATCCCAGATTTTCATTGTTTACTATATCTAAGGGACTCTGTAGACCCAAAGGAACACGGGGCTAGTGGGACATGAGACCTGCCCTCAGAGAGATTTGAGAACAGTAAGAGTGGCAAAGTATTCACAGGCAACTGTTTGGACCTCTTTTGTACTTACGTTGTACCTTGTACTATAAAGTATTCTGATAGTTCAAAGGGACATCTGTTTGGAAAAATCAGGTGATAGTGATGGCAAAAGTTTTACAATATATTTTTTATCTCAAAAATACATGAGGTGTGTGTTATGATTTTTTTTAACAAAAACAAGACTTTGACCTATTTTAAATGTTTTTTCATGAGAAAAAAACACTTTAATTTTTTTGATCAAATTATTTTACTTACTCTTAGAGCATGAATTTTTTTAAAGCAAAGACCTGTCAAGTTGAACTTTAAATTCACTTCTTCTGCTTTATTTTGTGGTTCTGTCCAGGCCTGTCAGTTATTCAGTCACTTTGCTTCTGTATTGCAGACCTCTCTCCCAGGAAGCTGGGAGGATCAGCTAGAAATTATAAGAATTCCTAAAACAATAGTGCTGACAGCTGTGTGCAGAAAGGGCTGGTTCGTCAAAGTCATTTCTCCAAAGGGGATAATCACACTCCTGCTGTGTTTACCAGGTTTAGAATGTCTCCCTCTTAGAAGAAACTTAGAGGCCTCTATTTTGAGACGACTTGCAATCTCAGAAACAATTTTAATATTTTAGGTGACTGCTCATGGTATCCCAGACCTTTATTTGGTATATTCCTGATTTATTTTTTCTTCTTTTTCTTTGTTATTACCCTATATTTTAGGGAGAAAAATAATTTTAAACTGAGAAATTGCTTGGTGTAATTTCTGCTAATTTTCCATCTCATTTTTTAGTTTAATTCTTGATTTAAACTAAAATTCTTTATTCTAATAAAGGTGGTAAAAATCCATCTATCTGTAAAATGGTAAGTTCTACCATTTATTTACAGATTGTAATATTTAGGAGATTAATGATCAGAGTTTAATAATGAAAGCCGGAAGCCTCCTGAAAACGAAGGAAAATAATAATTATCCAGTATCTAACCGTATTACACCCTTAAAAAGTCTTATGGACATCACTCACTTTTGTTTTTCCTTCCATTCTGTGTCTGTGAAGCTTCTCTACCTTGCTCTAAATCAGCAGTTTTCATGCAGCTGTTCCCTCATCAAGGTACTCTTTACTTTTGTCATCTTTGCACGAAATACTGCTTACCCCGCGCTCATCCTGGGCACATGGCATGAGACTTCATTCACCAGCCCCTGTAAGCACAGTCTGCCTCAGGCACCTGAAGAACTTGTAAGGCCACTACTTTAAGGTCTGGTTGTTTACGGGCACTGCAGGGCTGAGTCTTGTCGCAGTGAAAGAGCTGCTTTTGCTCCCCGTGAAAACTGAATGTGCAGTCCTGGCCCTGGACTAACACAGGCAGGTTAACAAGAAACTCCGAGGAGAGTTAATTGAGAAAGGAGGGTACGTGGTTGAGGAAGAGTGTTTAGCTTAGAAAATATTTATTTTCCCCAAATACAAAGCCAACCGTGGTGTTTCCTTAGAAATTAAAGCTGGCTGTCAACCTGTAGAGAAAAAGAAGTGTTAGCAATTGATGAAAATCTGTTACAAATATTTTAAAAATTCTTATACTCTTTTGTATATCTAGTTCAAAATACAAATATTTCTAAGTATATATTTAACACATCTCCATCAGTGTATTTACATTAGCATACAAGCAAGCTATGGTTATTTTTTCTCCTAAGAAAACTTGTTGTATTTTGTGTTTATTTACATTAACATCAGTGATTTTATAAATTCTAGTATAAAATTCAAGTCCTGTGCGTTTGTTCTAAAACTCCTTTCAGTGCTTCACTTGCTCTTTTTTATTTCAGATATTAGGAGCATCTTCGTTTGTGTAGTAATTATCTTATCTATCTGCAAAATGTCTTCGCATAGCTTGTCTGATTCTTCTAATAGTCTTTCAAAATAGGCACATGATTTTTAATTGCCAGATTAAGAACTGAAACCAAATAAGAGTTCTGATCCAACCAGACTTGAACCTGGGTCTTCTGACGGGCCTCATTACACGTGTAACAAATGAGCCTTCAGCTTTGCCTCCTATAGACGCAATGAGAATTTTCTGAGAGGTTTGCCATGTTCTATACATGATAAACTGACCAGCGCAGGGAACCTGCGAGCGCCCTGTGCGGGTGGTGAGAGACTTGGGTTATTATTAGTCTTTCATTTTTGTTGTATAACTTCTCACAAATCACCTAACCTGTTTTTCCTCAGCTTCTCAAGAACTAAAAGGGATTTGATCCTTTTGTTATTTCATGAAAATATTAGGTTCCAGTTTGGGAAATCATTTTGGTGTTTAAAAAATAGGTGACTTTTTTTTTTAAGATTAAGTATTTTAAGTATTTTATTATTTGTCAGGCTGGAACTATATCCTGAGTTGTCAAAATAAACCTTGATACCTGCCTTCAAGGAACTCATGTTTGAGCAAAGGAGATAGACATATAACTGATACATGTTTTAAGTTTCCTAACTATAATGTAATCTGATCACTTTTTTTCCACTTAGTCAATTCACTGAATTTTGGCCAATAACACCTTTTTATTTAGAATTTTATCTTTATCTGGAACCACCACAATTCATTGAAGCACAGAGCTTGTTAATACACTGCTATGGAGAATTTCCAGCTTCTTCTGGCCTGCATGTTAGTAATTGGCCGCATCCTTAACTAGGATTTTAAGGGAATTTAAACTAGCAAGTCAGGACCACAGTGGTTTTTACCTTTATTTCATTTGGGTGGTGCCCTTTGGGTTTCTATCACCACATGGATTTTTGCTTTTGTGCCCACTGAAAGTCAGAGGGGAAAACCAGTGCTTAGGGGCATAGGAGAGACCAGGATGCACAGCCTCCGAGGGGCCTTGATGAACAGGAGTGCAATAGCAAGGTCTGCTCACTAATTTAGATGTCGTATGTACCAAAGCAGGATGGATCTGTCTCCATTTGGGCAGTCTGGCTGGTGATCTGAGAGTTTTTCCTATAGACTGTTGAGACCAAATCCTTCACCAGCTTCCAGAGAGGTTTTGATTTAATTTCAGAGGGTTAAAAAGAAGAATGCTGCCAAAATTCTCAAAAGTGAGAATTCTGCTTAAAAGCCAGGATACTGGGATCGTTTTGTTTGATAACTAATTTGACTTTTTCAAGGTGCTATATTTTGATCTTAATGCTTTTTAACACTGATTTTTTAAAAAACCTTCAAGATTTTAATGTCAGCTTCTCCTTACATCCTTAAGGTAAAACATCTTTGCTGTGCAGTTGAGCTTAGGAATCAACACTTACAGGTTGGGTCACTACGTAGGAAGAACACACACACACGAAATGAATTGAGATGAAGATTGAATTTGAGAGTAAAACTGGGACATTAGCCTCTCACATAGCATTGAAGCTTTGGGTTATGAGTGGCAGTCCTAGGTCAGTGATACTTAATTTAATTTTTAATTAAAAGGAATGCATGCTTGTTAGGGAAAAAATTAGAAAATTCAGAAAAATAAAAGAAAAAATTCTTGCCCATAATCCCTCTGGAGACTCACACTGTTTATTAGCATTTTAATGTATCTCCTTTCCAGTTTCTTTATGTAGTTGAGGTCGTAGTATGTGTAAAACTTTACTGCTTGCTTTTACTTTTCACATTTAGTAAGTGATAAATAAGGCTTTTAAATGTCTATTTAGAGGTCTGAAGGTGATTTGCTTATTAACAAAACAGAAAATGGAATATTCTTAGTATTTCTTCGAAGAAACTTTCACGCTAGTGACTTACTCTATGTGATTATAATTTATATAATTTAAATTCATAAGACTTAAGCTGGACAGACCCTTGTCCTCAGCTGCATTGCCACCTTGCAGTGTGTTAACTGCTTCCCCCTCAGTGAGCACAGTCTAGCAGTAGCAAGGCTGCACCAAAGGTGGGCACACAAGAAAGAGCCCCAGGGTGGCAGACTGCTGGCAGAGGGCCGCTGTCCCTCCCTCCAGTGTCACCCACTCTGTGTCCTTCCTGGTGCCCATCTCCTGCTTATTTCAAACCCTTATCTTTAAAGTCCTAGTTTTGCCTGAGTCTTATTTCCTATTAAGGAAATGACCCCAGATAAGGAACTACTGGACTTGAACTTGTAGGCCACATGCAAATTTAAGGAAATGGAATGTCCTAAATACACTGATAAGTTCATGATGATTTCAGACAGAAGAAGATAAAAATTTTTTTTGTCTTTTCCGGTAAAAATACTTCGCCACCCCACTTCAGATCAGCAGTGCACGCTTTTTGGTTCCGAATTACATTTAAAAAAGGAAGCATTCGGTTCAACCAATATTTGTTTAAAAAGACATCAACTAGATCTTATAGGAAAACAAAAATGAATAATAAATGATCTTTGCTCTTTTAGGTGCTTTTATTCTAGTAGAGAAAATATGTATACACAAGTTTTGATAGTATAGGCAAAATAGAAATGCCATATCGAAGCAGGGAGAAAGAAGGGAGGGAGAAAGTAGTTCCGGCAGGAGACAGAAGAATGCATCACGAAGGGAATAGAGATGAAAAAAACATGGGTTGCATTTTGTGGAGATACGTGAGGCAATTGAAAGAGCTGCATAAAAACACATCACAGGCTTCAAGTCGCATTCAAGCGATGATGAGCAGTCTTTCAGTTTTTTTGTTTCTTTTTTAAAGAGCTCTGGTGAAGATGCAAATAAATACGCAGAACAGAATAAAAATCATCCAGGAATCTGTTACCCAGAGAAAAGTTCTGTGAACATGGCCGTGTGTTTTCTTTTGTTCATCTTTCTACCCATAGGATGCGATTAGAACAGATTCGGGATGCAGGTTGCCTCTGCTTGGCCCCTGGGGAGGTAACTGCTGACCTTTGTAGCCCTGCACTCGCAGCCTCAGCCCAGTGCACTTTTTCATATGCCCATGGTCCTTTGATAAATTAAGAGGAACCTCTACGGAACCTGTGTACATCAGGCTGTGTGCCTGTGGATGTCTCATACTCTGAACTGAATTCAAGGCTGAATCCAAATGAAGGATGTGTGGCCCCTAGGAAGAGGTCATCACAAATCCATTTCCTTTCCATGAACCAACAAATAGATGCATGGGTCTATGTATATTTTCAATAACATAAGTACTTTTTGACTTGAAGTATTATTGTTGTCCAAAAATAGAAATTTTTCCATTCTCCAATGTAATGTGTATTTTAAAATTCAAATGGTTCAGATAAGAACAGAGTAAAAATTACCTGAAATCACACCATCCAGAGATAACATATTTTGGCAAATGTTTTCCCAGGCTTTTTTTTTTTTTTTCCTGTATGTGGATTTTTTCCCCCCTTACTCCAAAATTATCATCTTTCTGTATCAGTGACTATCAACCAGTACTTAACATTTTGACACAAATTTCTAAAATGCTTTTTGCTTTCCTAACAATAGTTATGCCAAAGGTGGGTATAATCGGTCTGATTATTTTAGTAAGTTTTATTGAAGTGTAACAGACAGAAAAGCACACGGATCATAAGTTTACAACCTATTGAACTTTTAAAAAAACATACTTAAAAATCCAGCCTCCAGGTCAAGAAACAGAACATTACCAACACCCCAAGAAACTATCTTTGTACCCTTTTCCAGTCACTGCTTCCCTAGAGGTAACCACTGTTCTGTTACCTGTCTAATTTGTCATCTTTACTAATCTGATGAGTAAAAAATATCTTGTGTTTGCTTCTGGTTTCTTTAATGAAGATACTGATTAGATTATTTATAAAATACATTGTAGGGCCCAGTTGGGGGAGGTTTAGTCTCCTCTATGAGAGAAATAAATGGCATCTATTTAAGGTGCAGAACAACAAAAAAAATGACTTGCCAGAGTTGAAAAGAAGGTCAAAGGAAAGATACTATAATGACCTTGGTGATGTATTATTTTCTCAGTAAATACTTGAGTTCCTTTGGGATAGGCACTATTATTTTAAAAAATAAAAAGCATCTACCTTTCTTTGAAATGACGAATTTCTGTACCTTCTGCAACTACAGAATATACTCGGTGTAGAAACACCAGTAAGGATATGTGGCTAGAAGCTGACCTCTGCTGGAAGTTTCTGGTATGATTTGAAGGAAGCCGTCTTCCTTAGTGGCTGCTAGCCTTTCATTCAGCTCAAGCCTGCCTGCCTCTAGCTTTTCCTTGCAACTTCTGTTTGTTTTTTTTGTTTTTGTTTTTTCTCCTTATGCTGTTTTTCTGCTGTGATAGCAAATTTTGCTTAACAAAGTGTGAGGTTTTCTGCGTGACACAGTGTTTGTAAACATTCTAGCAATTGACTATTGAAATGAAATAATGCAAAAACAATATACCAGGTTGTCTCTCGAATACAAATCATGAGATTCAATCCTGGAGCTTAACACCAGAGGAGGAGGGATGACTGGCTGCTCTGTTTTTTTTCCAGGAATCGACAAGGAGAACGTTGAACTCTCCCCCACCACTGGCCACTGTAACAGTGGACGAACTCGCCATGGATCCGCAAGCCAGGTGCAGAAGCAAAGAAGCGCTGGCAGTTTCAAACGTAATAGCATTAAGAAGATCGTGTGAAGCTTTCTTTCTTTCCTTTTTCAAACAGACTTAACTTATACGGGCTCCTCACTAGTGACCCCTCACCACCGTGCTGTGATGCCGCACTCCATGCTTTATAACCAGCCCGTCCAGTCTGCCGTGTCGCCAGATGCTCAACTCTTGGAAGCATTGCCTAAATTTAATGCTGCTTTTTTTCTTTAACTTTTTTTTCCTTCTACTTTTGGTGTGTCTGATTTAAGCAAGTGTTCAGAACAACTGCAGAGAAATTGGGAGGTCAGGACACTTGAACTGAGAACATCCCAATTGTGAGAGAGGATGAATTCTTGAATACTGCTACTACTGCAGTGCCAGCTATGAAAGCCATTTGCACAGAGCTCTGCCTTCTATGTTTTCCCCTTCTTCATCATACAAAGTAAAGTGTTAGTCTTATTTACACACTTTTCAAGATAGAAGTCTATGGGAGAAATAATATTATAACCCCAGTATGTTTAATCTGACTTTTAGCTGTGGACTTTTTTTTTTTTTTTTTTTACCTTAACAAAACTGAAGGAACCATAGAGGTCAAGCCTCAGTGACTTCACACCATAAAGCCGCAGGCAAGGTACTTTGAGGGCGGGGGGGGGGGGGCGGGGGGGTTGGAGGTATTTAGTATTTTGTAGTGGGTTCTTAAGAAATACTAACACTTGAGTATTAGCAATAATTACAGGAAAATAAATGTAACCACATATATCTTAACATTACCGAATTAAAAGCGATGAGTTCTGAGGCCTTATCCAAACTCAGTCATCCAAACTAGTTTATATTTTTCTCCAGTTGATTATCTTATAATCTTTAAATATGCTAAAATTTGTTTTTTGTTTTTGTAAGCCAAAACTATACTAAGTATAGTAATTATACATTTTCCCCCTCCTCCTCTTCTTTCCTAAATAATTCTGATCAGGGTAATCAGTGAACAAAGTGTTGAAAATTGTTCCTCGAACGTAATTTTCGTAGATGGTTGCATTAGCTCCATAGCAAAATGGAATGGTACGTGACTATTAGAATAGCTGATGCTTTTATTTTGTTTAATGATTTTCCCAGAAACAGAGAGTATGGTGTATATTATCAAAATTTTTCAATAAGATATATTTTAAATGTCTTGTAATCTTTCCCCTCCCCTCCAAAAAAATCAGGAATTTCTTTAGCAAAACATTTGAATTCTATATGATAGAATTGCATTTAATCACTGTGAAATGACTGGTCAGCCTGCATTAGTGTGACAATAGGGGGACCTTAAGAGTTGCTGCTATACTGAATGGTATGGATTATCTTGGCATTGGAATTTCCATAGTAATGCAGATCGAATTTCTTTGTGGTACCTGCAGTGTGCAAAATAATTTGACTTCAGTGAGTATATTAGTATCTGGATGTTCCAATTTAGGACTAAACCATATTTATTACAAGAAGATATTATCCTCCTATCCCCAGGTTGCCTTTCTATGTTAAGATGTAATGGCTTTGGGAGGGGAGAAGAAACCTAGGGGAGGGGGATTTCCTGTAGTGCTATCTCATGAGTGGATTTCAGTAAATTAAGTTCCACAGCTAAATCAATAAATAATGGTACATTTAAGTGTTCTGATTTTAATAATATAACATATTTCACATTTATCCAACACAGTAACAATGTAATATGTTAATGTAAATAAAATTGCTTTTGATATTCAGAAATAACAGGAATTTAATTCTTTTAATTTGTTTACAGTCCTGGGAAAAGAACCATTTGCCAAAATAAAAAGAAAAAAACCTTAGTATTAATAGTTATTTTGACATTAAATTGTTGGAAAATATTGAAGACAGGTGCAAATAACTAAACTTTTGTTTTTAACTTTTGTAGAGGCTGAATTAGAATTGAATGTTTATAATATCAGAGCAACTGAGACGATAAAGAAGCTAAGACTAGAGCTTAGTTTAGAAACAGATCATTAACAGCCCCAGTGCCAAGGATGCCAAGCTGCCAGTAAGGTCCCAGTTCCCCCACAACCCAGTGCTTCTGGAGTGGGTATCACAACTTCCTGGCTCCAGGAGTAAAAGACAGATATGAGCCTTTAATCATTTTGGTTCCATGTTTTCCCCTCTTTGGTTGGTTTGGTGCAATGACAGTGGGTAGTTTTATGCTATTTTGCTTTCTCCATCATAACAGGAACTTCAAAAATTTACTATTAGAAAATACTGATCTTTCCATAAATGAGGCTTCCAAGGTATGCTATTTCTTAAATTTAGTCATTATTTCCCTTTAGTGTAATGAATGGCGTGAATTCACTTGAAGTACCTCATGAAATGATCTGCATTGCACAAGTCAAAATTGAGCCTTCTTTGGCGGAAATACTTTTGATCAGTACATCCTGAGAATTTGAAAACTTATTAAGGTTTAAAATTTACCTTGTTTAAAGAATTTCCAACTCTTGAGGAAAATCTAGCTTTCCAGTAACTAAAATGAACATGAGATAAATCTCTCACCAACATGCTTTCCCTGAGAAATGAAACTCTCTTTAGGCCTCATACCTGTAACCGACACAAGACACTCTAGAGTCCAGAGCAGGTTGTCCATTTTGCATAATCTGATATAAGTTGTGTAAAGTCATTTGTTTTAGGTTTGTGGATATTTCCCCTGACTTTTTAAAAAGGAAAACATGAATTCATCACGTTATTTTGCATGCCTGATCTCCCTGTTTTATCACCGCCCTGTCCCAGGGGTACGCCCTTGTTTGCCAGCACTGAGATGCAGTTCTCTGGCTTTGGGAGAAGTGGCGAGTGCTCTGTCCTTCATCCACTCAGCACCTGTTCATTACTGAATGCAGCCCCGTGCAGGTCCTGAGGACACCACAGAGAACAGTCAGCTTCCACCCCCAAGAATGGATGTCCTGGGGGAGACAATGTAAGCCGTCAGCCCTCCCTGCTTAGTGGGTTTTAGGGTTTGTTTGTTTTTTGGGTTTGTTTTTACATCCCACCCCCAACCCAGGCATAATGAGGCATGTCTTACTCAATGTTATGCAATGGACTTACACAAAAATTCACTATTAGTGTCAGCCACACTTTTTTTTAATGCAGTATATTCACCTGTAAATAGTTTGTGTAAAATTTGACAGAAAAGTATATTTACTACACTGTAAATACATGTGATGATATATTGTATTATTTTGCTTTTTTGTAAAGCAGTTAGTTGCTGTACATGGATAACAAACAAAAATTTGATTATTCTCATGTTAGTATTGTTAACTTCCTGCGACTGCGTTACATCCTTTAAAGAAAATGCTGTGTATTGTAAACTTACATTGTATATGATAACTTCCTCTCTTTTCCATTTGGGCCCAAACTTTGGCAGTTCCCTTGTCTACAGCCTTGTTAATATTGTAAGCAGTTGTATGCCAGCAGGAGGAATACTGCCCTACAGACAAAATCCACCATTGTAGGGGAGAATTGTAGAAATCCATTTCAGATCATTGTTGTTCCCATCCCATTTTTTCCTCCCTGTGTATGTATTCCTCCCCCTTTTTTAAGTAAACTGTAAATTCAATCGGCTCTAAGATGTGGGGAGTTATTTAATTTCTTCACATGCAACAGCTCTATTTTCTCACTTCCTCAACTCCTCCTTGATCTTTTGAAACATTAAGGCCATTTCCTTTCTTTTAAGGATGTCTTGGGTTCTCAAACCACCCCCCGCCATGGGAAAGACCTTTCTATTTCCAGAACCTCTCAAAACTAAAATAACTTTGATGAAGTATGTAGGGGAGAAAAAAGCTTTCTTTGAGTCCCTGAGGGTCTCTGGCTGGGTCAGTTGAAAATTAAACTGACAAAGATAGATTAACAGGAGAAAAGCATACGAATTTATTTAGTATAAATTTTACATGACACAGGAGCCTTCATAAAGAGATGAAGACCCACAGGAACAATTAAACCTGAGTATTTCTGTCCTAGGTTTGATAAAGAGTGGGCATCCGTGTAGAAATACCTTAGGTCAGAGACTGAGAGGTGAGAGCAGCAAAGTGGGGGAAACCTAGCAAGGCCTGTTCCAGTTCTCGGAGTCCCTCTGTCTTGTCTTCAGGGATAAGGGTGTTCCTGTCCTCTGGGGCTAGGGAGGGTGCCTCTCACATAAAGGTTTTATGACCTATTTCAGGAGAAGAGGGCAGGGGGACAGTTGGGGAAACCTTCCTGCTTCTGCCATTTTCTCAAGTCCCTCAAGGTACCACGTTTTAAGATCATGTGTCCTGAACCCCATAAATGCTTTTTTAGGGCCTGCGAAGCTGAGAGGTGACTCGCTTCTTTGGGTTAGGCTGACTTGAGTTCTTTTAAAATGAGCAGTCAGAAATGCCAGCACACCCCGCAAGACCAGAGGGCATGTGTTAGGATCCCACAGTTCTCTCCAGCCTCTCAGCTCTCCCCTATAGAACCTTCCCTGACACAGCGTGTGTAAACACTGTCCGACACTTTCCCTGGCTCTGCTGCTGTGAGTTCTACGATTTTGTTTACCCCATTATGTAGGCTACCCTGAGATGGAGAAGGAAGGCTGCCTAGACCTGGTGGGCAGAACAGAGCTGATCCTTACGAGGGCAAGTGTCTGGTATTAGACAAAGGGCTAAAAAGACCATGAAGCCAACACCTGCAGCTCTGAGGCAAGTGGTTGTCTGTTTACTCGAAGACTGAGAAAGCAGAGGAACCTCATCTGGAGCACTTGATAGCCCCTGGGCCCTCCCAAACCTCCAAGGTAGAGTGTGTGGACTCTCTGGGGATGAAGGTCCTGGGGGGGAGGGAGGGAGAGGGAGAGTGTGTGTGTGTGTGTGTGTGTGTGTGTGTGTGTGTGTGAGAGAGAGAGAGAGAGAGAGAGAGAGAAAGTTTAAAGGTTCAGGCAAGTTTCCTGGGCACCCAGGCTTAAATGAGACCATTGGAGTAGAGAACTGAAAATTCAAGTACAGTTGACCCTTGAACAATGGAGTTTGAACTGCCATGGTCCACGGTTGGTTGAATTCAGGGATGAAAAGGAACAGTGGATGCAGAGAGGTCCGACTGTAAATTATATGCCACCTTGTTCAAGAGTCAGCTGTACTGTCTTTTCCCTCCAGCCTAAAGCATCATAGTCAAAGTAGGGATGCCTTTGGGGTAATGACTCTATGGATCACATGGCTCCATCCCTGGACAGTAAGCTGCTCAAGAATATGGACAACATCACACATCATTTCCGGGCCCCTGTACCCATGTCTTGCCTGCAGTTTTTTCTGGGACAGTCTCAGGGTGGCCTGGCAATTTTGAGCTGTCTGGCCAGAAAAGTTGATCCCCATGGTGGGCTGGGGGGAGCCCAAAGGCACTAGAAGAATAGTAAAAACTTAACCTGCAGCAAAGAGGTAGCATCATCACAGTGTTCCTCTTTTCCCAGAAAGCCGCCCATCCCCCACCCTCCATGCCCTAGTTGGTGGCCAGCATCTGTGACGCTTACCCTCACCCCTAGTTCGCCCTTGGTTTCTAGCAGTAAAACTTACACTGCATACCGCATGTCAGAATAGCCTCTGGCACAGCTGTATCCAAACTCTCTTGGGCAGTTGCCCCGAGTAATCCACCAGGCCTGTCCATTAGAGACTCAGTCTTTGTACTGAAGTGATTTGCACTTAAGACCCTTCTAGCTGCCAAATTAAAGGAAGCCCTTTTGCAATGTTGATTATGTTTCTATAAATATTAAGCCATACTACAGCAACACAGTCCCTGTTGGTTTGAATCTCGCACATTTTGTTCTTTTAAAAGTACTAGTTTATCATAAGTGGAAATTTCATATTAATGTGGAATTGTAATTTTAGTAGATTTGGCTTTTTTTTAAAGTACCTTCTAAAAATCCATTTATACCATGTATGTATATACATATATACATACATTACATACATGTATGTATGCATATTTAAAGTTTCCAAAGAAGCTTCATACATTTTACCTAAATTGGGCCAAATTACCTTTATCCTTTTTATATTATCCCCAAAAGTTCATACTGCAGATATTTTTTAGAGACAAGCTAAAGAAAATTTATGTGTTTATGCTTGACAGACAAGCTAAAGAAAATTAAGCCTGTGATGTTACAGAGTTCAGAACTTCCCCCATAAGGGCCACTTCCTCCATATGAAAAGAGGAAGTCACTGGAATCTTAATAGGGCCCTTTCCTGGTCAGAAGTTCAGAGAGCATTGCCCAACTTAAATATGTTTAAAGAAAGAAAATGTCAACAGAGCTAACCTCAGCTGATTTATTCATTTGTTCAGAGAAGCATTTTCAGTTGATTATAATTGTGCCAAGCCCTTTGCCAGGAATTGCAGATGCAAAAGAAGAAAAAGAAGAAGAAAGCTTGGCCTCTCCCCTACGTGAGCTCACAATTTAGTTAGGGAAACAGCCATGTAACCAGTGAGCACAGTGTCCCCGGGTGTGGACCAGTGACTGGCAGGGTCAGTGACTGAGGAGTTGGGTCCTGAAAAATGACCAAGAAGTTTGTCCAGGAGGTTACGTCCACTGAGGAGTTGAAAATTGGATTGTGGAGTCTTGAATGTATAGGAGGTACCTGAGGCTGGGGACGACCTGGCCCAGAGAGCATGTGTAGCAGAGAAGTGTCTAGGCAGAAAATGCACCAGAAAGGAGACGAGCTCCTGTTCTTAGTTTCCTCCTTTCTTTTATTCTACTTTTGGGAATGCACCCTGATTTTGTACATTTAAAAACTTCATAAAGACATGCCTTAACCCCAGAGAGCTCTCTGAGTCTGGCCCAAAGTCAAAGTAGGATGAGAAGTTGATGGCAAGGGATGCTCCCTCACCAATTTGGTGATTTGCAGATGGGGAAGGCAGGAGGGAATTAGGTGGCGGATGCCTTAAGCGAAACAGCACCGCCACCTACTATACTCACATCTAGGATTCTACAGGAGACCAAAATAATTTTACTTTCATTAAAACACTGAGTCTTTTTGAGTTTTCAGCATTCATTCATTCATCCAGCAAACATTTACTGGAGTCCTTGTTTTCAGTGAACTCCAGCATCAACACCTCTTGGAAATGCTTTCTCCCATGGGCTACACTGAGAGCCCTTCTCTTTGTCCCATAACTGCTTCTCATTACAGTGTTTTGATCATCAGCTGTTCCTACCTCCTTGGCTAGATTCTGGGCCTCCAAATACAGGGACAAGTCCTTGTTCAAGGAGTTCAATAGATGGTTGCTGAATAACACTTAAGTCTCTATATCAGGGAACTGTATAATTAGATATACTAGGAAAAAAGACTCCATTCAAAAACCAACCCCCATCCAAAAATCCCTACCAAAATGGAGATGGCCTGCGTAATAAAGACCTATTGAAAATGAATCCAGACTTCAAGATTCCACACATCAGTAAAATTTCTACAAGTATTTTGCGAACTTACGCATTTAGAAAACAAAAAGAAAAAATTCCAGTAACAGCCTTTTTATAATAAAAAGGCCAATTCAACCCCCAAAGAAGAGTAGGGAAAGAGGGAAATACAGTTATTTAAGAAGAATTAATTTTGTTTTATGGAAAGTCACCGTGTTGCTCTTATTTTCCTCCTGTTGCTGCTGATTCAGTCCGCACAGCGTTACTCAGCAGACAGGCAGGTGCGGGCTGGGCGCTGTAAGGAGAGCAGAGGGAGTGGAGATACTGACCACATCCTGGATGGGAAGAATGAATACTAGAGTGCCAGTTCTTGCCATACTAATTACTGATTCAACACAAATTCCAATCAAGATCCCTACAAAAAGAGAGTATGTATCCAAACAAAATGATCCTGGGGTTTATCTTATAAAATAAACAAGAAAGCATAGCTAAGAAAAAAGAAAAATTAAGAGCATACATAGAAACTTTCCTTACTAGATAATAAAACATAGATATTTTAAAATATTTAAAGCTGATAATATTTGGCTCACTGGCCTGTTTATAAGGGTCTCCTAGTGTGACCCATTGTCCCCAGTGTCCTGCACATCATCAGTGCAGCCAGGGGTTACTTAAAAGGCTTTCTCCTCACCTCTAACGCACAGATGAAGTCCAAGGTCCTCTCCAGGATTTATCGGATCCCTACCTGCATTTGCAATCACATCTTCTGTTACAATCCCACCTAGCTCCAGCCATTCTGAGCTCCTCAGCTGGAAGGGCAAGCACTGGGATGACCGACCATTCCACTTGTAACCTAGATAGCGCCCATTCCCTCCTCCCTTTCAACACAAACCCACCCTGACACATGGCACCTACCCCCCCACTGAAGAATCCACTTGCACAAAATTTTACTGATGGCATTACAGGGATGTACTGAAGGGGTTTTCAACCGCTAGCACCTTACAAGTCCTCCTAGAGATGTGGCACCTTCAGGGCACATCACTTCCTGCGGAGAGGGGAGGGTTTCTTCTTTACTGACCTCTGTACATGCCCGTGTGCAGTCCCAGCCTCAGTGGCTTCTCATAGTAAGCCAGGTTTGTTCCACCTTCTCCCCTCAACATGGATCCTGAAAATATGATGTTTTGTCTCCTTGGCCCTCTCGAAGCCCTTTTGGTGTGTAGGCCTTTGCAGGCACCATTTCCTCCCCGGGGAGCCTACCTTGTCCCCCAGGAGACCTCCCCGTGGCAAAGGCCACTTCCAGCGAGGGTTTTTTGTGGAAAAGCAGTTCTTTGGGCTGCTCTCCCTGCTCCCTCTGCAGCTGACATCTGTCCTGGGGGCGTTGAGTGCCGTGGGTTGTTGGCTGACTCCTTGTCAACCTCACCACAGCCCCCTAGACTACGAGGAGGGTGGGCAGGAAGAAGTTCGTGTGACAGCTCATGTCCCCAGTGCCTTGTCCTGGGCTTAGCTCTTACGGAGTCCTCAAATCCAGGTGGAATTAGTTAATAACTCTAGATATTATGAACCCGAAAAAAATTTCACTACCATTGACATCCAGGATGATGCCTTGGAAGAGGCATAGAATTTCTTAGGACTTCCCCAGAACCCAGAAGAAAATGAGTTCGGTGAAGGCAGAGTTTTCTGTTTTGTTCACTGCTGCATCCCCACAGTCTAGAACGGAGCTTGGCACACAACGGACGCTCAGTACATGTTTGTCAAGTGAATGAGTCTAGGAAAGAAAGGTTTCATCTAAGGGAGTGATCTTAAATTTTAAAACCTCCCTTGAACAGCAGGGGGCGCGGGAGAACTGGGCCTTGTCTCCGGGGAGGCCGATCGGTGGAGCCGCGGAGCCCTCTGCTCCTTTGCTTGGTTGGGCTCGCGCCCTGTTTGAGCCCCCTCCCTGCTTGAGCCCCCTCTAAACCCTGCACCTCAGTCTGTTCCCGAGAAGCCTCTGGAGGGCTTCTCCCCAAGGTGACCATCCAGTGCACCCCATGCAACATCCCTGGTGATGGGGTTCCCCGCAGGAAGACCTTGGCCTCCACACTCCTAAATCTCAGTGATCCTGGCTGGTCCCCAGATGTCTCCTCCGCACCACCCCCGCCACCCCCGCCATGCCACGCCCACCCCCCAAGTGAATGCAGTAGGACTGGGACACCCCGATTTCTGTTTTGTTTTTAAGCTTTTCAGTGGGGATGGCAGAATTGGTATCTGGGGCTTTAGCCTAGTGCCTGAGATTCTACACCAGTCACTCCGGGACCACCTGCACCAAAGCTTCCTCACAGAAAGCAGCACTGGTGCAGGTCAGGAGGCCACTGAGGTTGCGGTCCTAACTCTGCCACTGAAAAGCATTGTCATCTTGGAGGAGAGAGTTTGGATCAGATGGCGGGGTAGAGAGAAAGGTGTCTCCCATCTGGACAGACAGCTCTATGATTGTCAGGCCTTTGAAGAAACCAGGATCCCTCCTCCTGTATCAGTCAGGGCAGGGCCCATTACCTTTCAGTAACAAATGGCCCCTACGACACCCCCATCTCCCTTTTATTCCATGACCCAGACTGACAAGCAGTGTCTCTCTGGGACGTTGCCAGGGGACAGAGACATGAAGAACCATGCTCATAAATTTGTCCACAAATGATGCTTCCCCCACATTGCACTGGCCAAAGCAAGTCACACTGGCCACTTCTGAGTTCCATAGGGCAGATAGTGAGATCCCCTGGAGGGAGGAGTCGGTCAGGATGAAGTGGAGGGGCTGTAATAATTAGCAGCATGGCAACACCACCTGCTATTTATCCATTTGTTGAGCCCTTGCTGATACCCCAGGCACCTGGTGGCAGGGCCTGAACTCCAAGACAGTGATTAACTATGGAGCCGGCCAAAGCACTGCATACACTGATCATCAGTCTGTGCTTACACCGATATTTGTGTGAGAATACTATTCATGGGAGGTGATGAGCCAGGCACTATGGGAAGATTCAGATACAAGATCTTATTTTGTCTTCACAACTCTGAGGTAGACACGGTTCTCCCCATTTTATAGATGAGAACATTGAGATTAAGTCACTCAAAAGATTAGGTCACTTGATCAAGTTCATATGGCTAGCAAGTGGCAGAGCCAGAAGATGAATCCGGAATCCTTTGAATCTGAAACCTGAGCTTTTAGCCTTCCCATCACATACCTCCCACAAGGAGCAGAAAAGCCCAGATGGGCCTGCCAGGATTAAGTGCCACCCACTGTGGGTAAGAGGAAGTCAGGGGGAGGCACCTGCTCAGTCAAACTAGGCTGTGGTTCCTGGCCGGGCAGGACCAAGGAGCCCGGGCATTCGGAGATGTGCCTGCCAGACTGACACAGGCCCTGGGACTCCTGAGCGCTCGGTCAGACTCCCCAGGGAAGACACACAGAGGCTCTGATCAGGCCTCCCTGGGAAGGGGGCAATTTTCACTCTACGAAGAAGAGAGACCCTGGTGTTGTCAGGAGATGAAACCAGAGAGTAAAACCAGACCCTAGAAAGAGGGGTCCCCTGGAGCCAGACGCCCAGATTCGAGTCCTATCTCCCACACACTCTGGCTGTGTGACCTTGGGCAAA
The DNA here is from genome assembly GCF_036321535.1 of Camelus dromedarius. NCBI lineage: Eukaryota > Metazoa > Chordata > Mammalia > Artiodactyla > Camelidae > Camelus > Camelus dromedarius. Next base: position 49,189,235 of record NC_087451.1, read on the forward strand.
TTACATAACACCCCTGTGCCTCGTTTTCCTTGCCTTAAGATATAGTTAATAATAGCGTCCCCTGCAGTGGCTGCTGGAGGCAAGGGAATGACTTGTGGAAAGCCCTAGGTACAGTGCCTGGCATGAGGAGGCCTCAGTCAGACAGCAAGTATTGTCACAGGGGCCAGAGGAGGTGTCTCCCCTGAGGAAGAGGGAAGTGGAAATGATGCTGCCAAGAGCCAAAGGTCCTGCCTTCAGCCAGGTCACTGGAAAGATTGTGAAAAGGTTAAATGGTATATCTGTATAGTATATGTCGTATACCAGTTAAATCTGTATATCTATATTTTTTAAAGTATGTGTGTGTGTATGTGTGCACACACCTGTACTCTGGACACCTGAGTGAGTGCGCACAGAATCACACTGGGGTCAGTGGATGAGAGCACGGCTCTAACACTGATGTCGGCTCTCCCTCCTTGGTCTTGGAATGATCCCCTTCAGCCCTGAGGTCCCCAAGAGCAGGGATGCAGAGGGCCTGGTGTCCTACCTGGGAAGGGGCAGCAGGTGGGCAGGACATCACTGAACATCATGAAACCCCTCTAGGAGACTCCTTGCGGAGTTCTATAAGAGCAGAGCAGTGAGGGCGGCTCACTCTGGGAAGGCTTCTTGGAGGAGGTGGCATTTGAAGGATGGCTATGGGGGTGGGAGTGGGGAGGACAGTCTGGGCGGAGGGAATGGCATGTGCAGGACAGGCCGTGCATTTCATTGATCAACTCCACATTGAGTCATTGTCTTGGAGCCAAGGCCCACGGACACCACGCCGGGGATGTAGTAAGCACTTGATAGAAGTGCAACAGAGTGTGGAGGTGGCGTTCGTGTTCTGCACAAACAGAGGGCACGGGCTGGGATCCGACTATAAAGGGCCTGCAGGCCTGCGGCGTTTCTTTTCAGCAGGAGGGGGCCGCAGGGGAGGCTGGGAGCTGGGGAACGTGGACTTCCGGGTGGACTTCCGGGAGGTGAGACCTTGGCAGGAGACCACATCCCAAACCTCCAAACCATGAGGAGCCCTGTCCAGAAATCACTGTTAGGAGCCATTTCTGAGGCTGATGAAAGGATGCAGAGCCTAGCTGGGAAGAATAAGCACGGTTTTGTTATTCGTCTTAGCTTCCTGGAGGAATGTTAGCAGTCAGATGGTCCTGCTCCCTTCGGAGGGTCAGAGAAGGCTGTGGTTGGGCACCCACTGTGAGTGAAACCCCTGCTTCCTGGGCACCCCTCCTGACAAGACTGAGGTCTGGAGACGCTGTGCTCACCCCAAACACGCTCTGGTCCTGCAGAGTCCTCGCCCCACCCAGGCAGAGCTGGCTGCTTCTGCCTCTGCTGGCCAAACGTCTTTCAGGACAGGTAAAGAAGGCATTTGCCTTCACACCTCTTCCTCGTCTCCAATGCGAAAATTATTCATGGTTAAAAAAAAAAACCCAGGAGGTTGTGAGCAGGAAGAAACTGTGAATCCTGCCCCACTTTCACACAGTGTGGACCATGAAGTCAAGGCCCGGAGATGAAAATCAGAACAGCCTCTTCCTCAACCTCTCCACGTATCATAACCCTCATGGGCCAGATATGTGCCATGCACAGTACATTCATTTTCTTCTGTAAAACCCACAGGACCTCAGTGGGTAGGAACTACTGTCCCCATTTTACAGATAGGAACACTGAGGCTCAGAGAAGTTAACTTGTCTGGAGTTCACTGGCTAAATGAGCAATAGCCCTTGGTGCCTGGCTTAGCTGTTTTGGATTCCAAAGCCTTGCCTTTAATAATCTGTAATAACCTCCTCATGGTATTTATACCATGTGATTGGTTTCCTGAAGTGGCTGTAACAAACTACCACCAACCTGGAGGCTTAAAAAAAAAAAAAAAAGAACTTCATCCTGGTGCAGTTCTGGAGCTCGGAAGCTCGAGATCAAAGTGTGGGCAGGGCCATGCTCCCTCTGGAGGCTCTCAGATTCATGACCTTGTCTCTTCCACCTCCTGGCAGCTGCTGGCATCCTTGGGTTATGGCCACATCCCCCCAATCTCTGCCCTCTGTGGCCACATGGCCTTCTCTTCTGTTTGTGTCAAGTCTGCCTCTGGCTCCCTCTTATGAGGATACTGTGATCGCATTTAGAAGCCCTCCAGCTGACCCAGGAGACTCTCCCATCTCCAGATCCTTAACTTCACACACCTGCAAAGACTTTTCCCAATAAGGTAACTTTACAGGTCCCAGCGATTAGGATGCGGGTATCTTTTGAGGACTATTTTTCAGCTTACCACACCACATATGTTCATTCCTTCATTAATTTGTTCCTTCACAGACCTTAATTGTGTGTGTTGACCATCATGCTAGGAGCTGGGAACTAGGAAATCGAAAGGAAAAGGACATAGTCCCTCATGGACCCCATGGTCACTGTGTGAACAGTTACACCTACTTCCCAGAAGCTCTGGGATAAAAGACAGGAGTCAGAGACATCAGGACAGTCACAATAGCTGGCACCTACTACCTGCAACATTTCTGATGTGTGCATATTAACTCACTTGACCCTCACAATGGCCTCATCCCCCTCTGGAGGGGGGTTCCACAGTCTGTACCTGTCACCTCCCTGCACAGCACAGGGTGAGGAAGTCAAGGTGAGGGAGGGTGTGGTCAGGGAAGGCTTCCTGCAGAAGGTGCCAATTCCACAGAATCTGGAAGGATAGGAGTTGGCCAGAGGAAGTGGGATGTGGGGAGAGGGTAGGAGTGAGGAGATGCCCCTGCGCAGGGAGGCAGGAGGAAGAGGGATGCTCCCAAGTAGGGATGAGGAGACACAGAGGGTATTGAGGACTCTCTGAGGAAAGGAGTTTTGAATTTGGTGTCACTCAATCTTTGGGGAGAAGAACCACAAATCTAGTTGTGGGCTTTGGGCTTAGTGCACCTGGGGTTTGTTCATGCTCAGGTCTGAAGCCCCCACCTCTGCCAGATGGGGTCACTCAGCTCCCCTGGTCTCCTGTGTTGTGGGATCTGATGCCAGGGGCAGCCGTAAGAGCCATTTCTGCAGTTCCTAACAGGGCGGAGACCCAGCCCTGCCCGTCTCGCCTCTGTGCTGAGCCTGTTGGGTGAGAGGAAATGGGCATGAGCTGGCTTTGGAGGGACAAATACGAGGGTCCCAGGGGCAGGCAGCAGCCCCCAGCTTCCACACCCTACCTTTCTTTCCACCAGTGGGCTTGCTGGACGTCCCATAGCCAGCCTCTCCCCCTTCCCCGGATGTCCCTGAGTCTCTTCCTTCCCTTTCTCCTCCATTTCACAGGGCAGGTGGAAAGGGAAGGAATACCCAACCCTTTGTATTCATCAGCTCTATTCTACAGTTGCTTCATAAGGGAGGTACAATCATTATCCCCATTTTGCAGATGAGGAAACTGAGACTCAGAAATGTTAGTATCTTGCCCAGGAGCATCTAGCTAGCAGAGAAGCCTATGCTGTTCCCAGAATACAGCCTTCCCCTTCCTGCTTTCCCACATCTTGGACTCCCCAATCCTCAAACTTACAAGTTTCTCTTCCCAGGAGGTACCCCCAGAGAAATAAAAATCTCAAGGGGGAAAAGGCAGATAAAGGCCAGCTTTGTCCCCTGGTGCTGAGGCTGAAGAGAAGGGAGCCTGGCCCACTATCAGAGAAGCTACATGGCAGCCCCTGAGCAGGGTATGTTCACAGATGAGCAGGAAGACTACAGAAGGGTAACTAAGGTCCAGGGAGGAGAAGCCACACAGCCCATGTGCAGACCTGGGCCCCAGCCCACCCCTGGGTCCCAGTCTGGGTCCCTATGCTGCTCTTGTCTCCTGCAGATGATGGGGCAGGGCCTTATCTCTTCTGGGCAGGGGCTTTCTCCCAACCCACCCTTGGCTGGAGGTCAGGGACAAGAAGTGACTAAGACACATCCTGCCCTGGAGGGGTTCCCAGCATGCTGAGGGGAGATGGGTGCCCCACCAGAGAATTATTGAACTAAGAGGCATCTAGAGGAAGAGACCAGAACTCAGGCTAACAGGCAAGATGAAGAGCCTTCAGAGAAGGCTTCCTGGAGGAGGAAACCTCTGAATTGAGTTGGAAAACATAAGTAGGGGTGGGCTCAGCCAAGACCTGTGTTTGAGTTGGGGGTAACTAGTGTCACAAGGGCCTGGGTGCTGAGCAACACGGAGAGAGGGGAGAGGAGAGGCAGGCCAGGTCCTGAAGAGCCCCAGGCGGGGCTGGGAGTCAGCTAGGGTGGAGGCTCATCTGGGCACTCCTGGGAGAAGGCTAAGGTCCAGGCCTGCAGGCTGCCACCAGCCCCCAGGGCCAAGACTCTGTTCTGGACTCTCAGCTTGAGCGTCCACAGCTGCAAGGAAAGGGTGAGAGTGGAAACCCAGGGGAAAAGCAGGAACCTCCCCAAGGCGTTGGGTGGCCCTGGGCCCTGCAACAGGCAAGTCTGGTGGACAACCCTGGCTTTTCCTTCCTGCTGCCTGCTCTGGACTCCTTTCTGGCCCTTGTCCCAGGGTCCCTGCTCCCCGGCTCTGCACCCTTTACCAGGCAGGAGCTGCCCCAGAGTGCTCCTGAGGAGGCCTGTGCGCACCTAAGCCCGGAGACTGTCCTTTCCGAGGCAGCACAGAGAAGGTTGAGTAGGGGGTCTAGATCCATCCAACTTCAGACTGGTTAGGAATTCTGACCGGGCCTCCCACCGGCTGTGTGGCCTAGGGTAAGTAGTTCAGCCTCTCGGCTTCCTTGGGAGATGAGCGTTAACAATCGAACCTGCTAGTGTAGGAAACCCCTAGGACATACTGAGCGCTCGGGGCTGCTAGGTACCCCCGAGGGGCGCGGTAAGCGGGGATGGGGTTGGCAGCGAGGTGAGGGGGTTTGAGGTAGGATGACAGGCGTGTGGACCCTAGCGCGGGTGGTCGGGGCTCGCGCCTCCTCGCTGACTCCTCCACGCAGGGGCGGGGCCTTCTGGCGGCTCTGGATTTCCGGGCGCGGGTCGCGCACCCGCCCTCCCGGTTTCCCAGGGGACGAGACGAGCTCGGAGCCGCCGCGGGACACGGAGTCCGGGGTCGGCGGTGCCGCGCGGGCGGCCGCCCTCAGAGGCGCGCGACTCCTTTTGTCTGCAGCCTCCCCCCTCCCCCGCCCGCCCCGAGGCGCGGGGCTGCGGCGCCGCTGCTGACACGGCTCGGCCGCCGCCGCCACCGGGCGGAGGCTGCGCGTCGCAGCGCCGGGCGGAGGGCGCGCGGCGATGGCGGCGGCGGCCGCAGCGCGGGACGGGCGGGCGCGGCGGGCGCGGGGCCCGAGCTAGCTGCGGGGCCGGCCCGGATGGCGGGCGGCGCGGGCTGGGCGGGCGCCCCCGCGGCTCTGCTGCGCTCCGTGCGCCGCCTGCGCGAGGTGTTCGAGGTGTGCGGCCGCGACCCCGACGGCTTCCTGCGCGTGGAGCGCGTCGCGGCGCTGGGGCTGCGCTTCGGCCAGGGCGAGGAGGTAAGAGCGCCGCGGCGGGGGCGCCCCGATACCTCACCGCTTGGCTTCCCTGCCCTTTCACCTGCCCGCTCCCAGCCCCCGGCGGTGGCTGCCCCCGGGAGGGATCCCGCCGGAGCTAAGGACCCCGAACCCCTGGCATCCCCGCCCTGTCGGACTCTCGCTTTCCACCATTAGCGCCCGTGCTGCGAGCGTCACGCGTCACACCCCGGGTGGCCTCTCTGCCCACCTTCCCACCCCCAGCCGTGCGGGTCCTTCGGACTGCTCTGCAACCCATTCGGTGTTTTCGGAGGAAGGAGCTGGCAGACCCTGCCTTCGGGACACCAGCCCCTTCCCACCCGGCGGAGAGCAACGCAGAGGTCCGTGTGCGGGAATTCCAGGACGCGGTAGGGAGGCACGCGCCCCACAGGGCCTGGCCAACGAGGAGAGGACAACTAGGGGCGCCCCGCCGCCTCGGCTCCTTGGCTACATCCAGCCGGCCTAGGACACAGCGGGAGGTGTCTGCTTGAGGCCTTCCTGGATTCTCCACCCAGCGCCCTGTGACCCCCATGCGGGCTCCGATGGGTAGGCCTGGCTGACAGCTGGCTGTGGTGGCTGCAGCAGGCCCGCCAGGAATCGCAGCTGAGCGGTTTCCAGCGGTGGGCCCGCTTCTATTTGGGGGAAGCAGGAGCTATGCTGATTGTTAGCAAGGCTGAAATCGGAGGGTGGGTGCTGCCAGGGGGTGGGCAGAAGAATATCAACAAATGTACTCGAGATCGGTGTCCTCTCATGCCACGGACACGGGCTGATGGCTGTTTCTCAGGGGGAGAGGGGAGAGCAAGGACCTACCTGGCAGGGGAGCATCCCCGCCCTCCCATTACTGCCCACTCTCAAGTGGTCAGGGCAGGAAGCCCTGAGTAGTGAGTTTCCAAGGCCACCTGAGGCCTCAAGCTCTGCATGGGCACCGGCTGGCATTCTGTTCCGGGGACAGCTGGGGCCTAGCATTCCAGAACGTGGGAGAAATCAGGGCATGGCTGGGTTGTATCCATGCCTCCCTTTCACCTGGCAAGGGGGAGATGATAGATAATCATCTCTCCATGGCCCCTGGGCATGACCCCCATCTGGGAGTCCCTGGGAGCAGTAGGTGAAGGAGGGTGAAGCAAGTGTCAAATTCAAGAACTCGGGTACTGCATCCCAGGAGGCTTACTGCTGCAGCCCGGTTGCAGCCCACCCTCCCCCTCTGCTGGGATCTGCACAGGCGAGAGCCCCAGCTCCTTCCCTTCTGGTCACAGGCTGCAGGGGAGAAGAAGCCTCGGGCTCTGGCTGGAACTGGAGTTCCAGAACCACAGTCTCTGTGGTGGGAAGGGCTTCCCTACAGGGTCTGGCAGGAGGGCATGGGGCCTCAGTCCTGAGCCCCCATCAAGTCTCACCAGCTTATCCCTCATGCACTCTGTAGCCAGACCTGCTTGTCACTTAGTCATCGTGGTTCTGCACAAGGACTCATGTGAGTCTCTGTTCTACGTGGCAGCCTTTCAGTATTTGAAAACAGCACTCCTGTCCCCTTCCCACCCACTTCCTCCCTTTCTCCCTTCTCCAGGCCAAATACCCCCTGTTCCTGAAGCCCCAAGCCATTTCCATACCAAACCTCCGGCTTCCAGCCCTGAAGCCATCAACTAATTGTGTGACAGAGCTTTCCTAGTAATAACAGGGAAAGCCTGGACCAGGGGACCCCCCAGGACTGTTCCAGCCCCAACACCTCTCACACTCACTGATGGCTCGGGGTGGAGCTGTCTTTTGAGTGGTGCACTCATACTAAGTTTTTGGCCATCAGACTCCCCAGGGATCTCTCTTAACAACCTCTGCCATGCCTCGATTCCCCTCCTTCCTGGAGGAGGGTCAGTGATTTCTTTCTTTTTTAAAGCATAATCTTATATCATTACAAGAAGCAGTTTATATGCACTGTGGGAAATTAGAAATATGGACAAGCAAAAACAAAAATATTATGTTCCCATCTCCCAGGGAGCCTTGCTGCGACACCTTGGTCACATCCTTCCAGAGCTGCTTCTATGCTTATAGGTAGATTTTCTCCGTAAAATGAGATCGTGCTGTGCATGCTGTTTTGTAGCCTGCTTTTTTTCTGGTAAATGATCAGTGCTTTTCTGCTTCAATAAATTCTCATCTCACTTAATATGCATACCTTATTCAGATTTCCCTATTTGGCCCCAAAATGTCAATCTTTGCTTTTTGTTTAAACCAATTTCCTCTCCAAAACTCTGCAATGCATCCAGTCGTTATGGCCCTTTGGTCTCTCTTACTTAACACAATTCTTTCTTTTTTTCTTTTTTTTTTTTTTTAATTTTAATAATCCTGACTTGTTGAAGAGATCAGGCCTGTTGTTTGTGTCAGTAATTTCATGAAATCTAAACATGTTACTTGGACCTTATTCCTATTCAATTTCATCTTGTTTATTTCATCCTATTGTAACAGAAAATAGAATTTACAGTCTTACCTCTGTCACTTTCAGATACTATACTGCCTGCAGATTGGAAAATTGGGTGCTTTGTGTCTCAATCTGCAAGGCTGGCTGTAAACCCAGGGCAGGACCACGGACAGGGCCTTGTAGGGGCCAGTTCTGCTCACACCGTTATTGACTGAGACCCACAGAAATATATTTTGCATCCCTGCTCACTGCACGCCAGATTCACATGGCACTAGAGAATATTATGTCATTTCCCCACAGGTAGGGACCTCTTCAAAATGCATGTTCTCTGACAGTTCCTGTTTCATTTGTTTAAAAATCAGGCAGAGACCTTGATTTCTCAGCCCCTCTAGTGCTCTAGGGTGGATAACTATCATTTGTTAGATATGGAGTTCAGAGAATTTCTCAGAGCTGAATATTCACATTTTATCAACTAGGCCCAGAATACCAGAGGTACTAGAATCAAATGCTTTGCAAAAAGCAAAATATACTGGGTTGCAAAATATAAAATAAATATCCATGAGGCCATACTGATATCAATAAATGATTGAATAATGAATAAATAAATATGAAGAAAGTCTCCCATGCAGAAGAAATTAAAATAATTTATGTAGATAATAGATAACTCCCCATCAAGGAGGTGGAGCATAACTCCCCGCCCTGTAAATGTCAGATATGCATAGCAACTGTCTTCTAAAGAGCACAACATGGAAACAGGGGGAAGGTGCAACTTTGCGGTGAAGAAGCCAGACACACCCTGACTCAGCCAGGTCACCAAGGTCAAAATAAGCAGTGATAAGTCATGCAGGTGGTACGTACCCTTCATACCATGTGATGGGAGTGGCACTTTACTTTGTGATCTCCCTCCCAAAATCCAGCACCCCTGTCTAGTCATGAGAAAACATCACACAAATCCCAACCAAGGGGCATTCTGCAAAACACCTGCTCAGTCTGCCAAGGTCATCAAAACCAAGGAAAGTCTGAGAAACTGCCCCAGGCAAGCAGACCTAAGGAGACATGACAACTAAACATCATGTGGTGTCCTGGGTGGGATCCTGGCACAAGAAGAGGACTCTAGGGAAAAACTAAGGAAGTCTGAATGAAGTATGGACTTCAGTTAATAATAATTGTATGTATTAGCTTGGCCTCTGATGTTGCCCTGATTTGTTGACATAGGAATCATAGGAGAAAAGAGAAGATGAGGAAACTGACAAAAACTTGAGTAATGTGTGAGACACAAAGCTTGACGTGTTAAGGAACGTAAGGATGGAGAGGAGCCGGGGCACAGCGCTGTCCCAGCCCCGAAGGTCTGTCATACTTGTCAATAGGAGCACAACTCCTGGGACGAATACAAGAAACGATGGCCCAGGGCCCTGAACCGTGTTGGCCTCTGATATTTTGCTTTTTGCCTCTAACCTCTCTAGGCCTTTGTTTACTCATCCCTAAAATGGGGGTGATGATAGTCCCCACTCCATAGGGTTATTTGGGGCTTGAGTGAGTTAGTACATGTGAAGTGTCCAGGATCTGCACAGAGTGGGCGCACTATGAGAACTGCTGTTGCTCTTATTACAGGCTTTTTTGTAAACACTTGCCAGCATCTTTGAGACATCCTTCTGGGCTAGGGGGTTCCTGGGGGTTGAGGCCATCTGCAAACAGTCCCCTGTGCTCTCAGCCCACTTTCTGTGTCCAGCTCTGAGCTCTGCATCTAAGAATGGAAGATGTTGAGAGCAGCCAGAGATATCTTGGGCCTCATCCCTGTTAAACATATCCTTCTCCCTTTTCCAGTTTGAAAATCATCCTCCTTGCTAGAAAAATGGACACAAAAATAGTTGAATGGTGTTTCTGCTGTCTGTTAACTCAGAATTATCTCCTCTGAGCAGAGGCAAGTCCTTCCTGCTGGGAATAGAGTTCTGCTCCCTCATCCCAAAGGGTGCTGTTAATTATTTTGGGAGGGTACCTCAGCTTTAGCTCACCTAGGGACTGCTCTATTATTTCCCCTCTTCTTCTCAGGTGCCAGAAACAGCTGGGACACTGTGCCTCCTTGTTCATATTAAGCAGGAGACGGAATAAGGGTTCAGACTGGCCTCCCTTAGGTCCCATGTCCCTCCGGATTAACGATGGCCACGGGGGAGATGCTGGCGCTGCCTGGCTTCAGTCTGGTGTTTGAATCGGCAAAGGGTTGGATGCGAGGAGGGCCAAGACTTACCAGGAGCCAGTCCTGGGGCTGCCAGGGGCTGGAGAACCCTGAACTAAAGCTGGATTCTGCCCAGAAGGAGAGGGAATTGGATGCTGGGGAAGAAGCAACTCTACCTCTGTGGCTGGAGGTGGGGAGGTTTCAGGAGCAGAGGCTAGAGGGGGAGGCGGGGCCAGGTCAGGAAAGGCTCTGTAACCGGTGGGAAGGGCCAGCAGCAGATCAGATGTGTGCTTGAGAACAGAAGCTGAGGCCAGGAGGGCGCTGTGACACCCGGTTAGACAGATAGAGGGGCCTGACTTGGGCGGTGGCAGCAGGGGTGCAGAACTGACGGGGATGGGGGGCGGAAGGCCTGCAAAGCCCCAACAGGTCACTCCTGAAGGGTAGAATAGGAGGGTTTTTTGGAGAACAGTCCCCTCTAAGTGCCCCACCCTGATGGGGACGAGATGTAGACAACAGAGCAGGCAAAACAGAAGGCAGGCCCGGGTCCTCTGATCCCTGGGGGAAGGGCTGTGACCGTGAGTGGGGAGCCAGATGGGAGTGGGGCCCAGAGAGACCTCTTCCCTGTGTATCTGCCTCACCCGGTGCAGTGGTGCTCCTGGGCTGGGAGGGCAAGGCTGCGGTCCCTCGGGGGCAGGGCGTGAGCACAGGGCACGGAGCTCTGGGGACAGGCTAAGAGGGCCAACCCCTTGGGCCTCTGGCTGCCTGCACCCCCTTTTGGCTGTGCTGGGAGGAGGGGCATGTGGAGAAAGTCCAGGGGCGGTGGGTTGGGGGCTGGTCCATCTTGTCAGACAATCTTGACACAGCCTGAACCTCTCTGGGCTACAGCTTCATTCCCAAGACCCGGGATCTAGAACAGGAGGAGGCTCCAGTCTGTGGGGGGCTTGGTGGAGGGCAGTGTGGTCTCTGCCAACCTCATTGAGATCAGAATTGGGGGTAGAGTCAGGCCTGCCCTACAGCAGGACATGCCCTCTGGAGGCTTTCAGTGGATGGAGACTCTCAAAGACAAGCTCCCCTTGGGTGCCGGCCGTTCACCCTGTGGGACAGAGCTCACCCCCTTTGGCAGTTGGATGGTAAAGGGGTCGGGGTCACCAGGCTGGGCTGGCAGAGCTGCTGTCGGACCTGACCCCAACTCTGAGGCCCAGGAACTTCCCCCAGCACCTGGAAAAGAACCAACAGAGCAGAGGAGAAAGGTGATGGGAGGGGGTGGAAGCAGGGCAGAGCTGGGGAGACCTAGGCTGTGGCTGTTGGCTGAGGGGCAGAGCCGAGAGAGAGGCTGGAGGGCTGGTGGGCTGGGAGCAGGGAACTGGGAACCTGACTGGGGAGGAGGGTGGAACATGGCTGAGAAATTGCTCCTCTTTCCACAGGCCAGGGCTCCACTGCCACTGGCACGGGTCAGCCCTGCCTTGAAGGGCAGTGCAGATTTGGGGCTGGTGCAGCCCTGAGTGCCTGGCAGGTCCCACCCAGGTGCCCCACCCCATACAACTTGGTGCAGACAGGAACTCCCATGTTCACAGGTCCATTTGTATGGGGTGGGGAAAGGGTTCTGCTCAGCCCTGGAGTGACTGCAGGGAGTGGGGTAGGGAGAGGCAGCCCGCCAGTGGTCGTCCCCACCCTGGGTCCTGAGCAGTCCCAGGTCAAGCACAGAAGGGGAGGCTGACAGCTGGCTGAGGTGGACAGTTAAAACTGGGTGAACCAGATCTGAGGTGGGATGGAGGGGAAGTGCCCACTGGCCTGGAAACAGAGTGAATGTCATGCCTGGGTGAAGTGCTGCCCTCCCCGCCCCTGACATGAGTAGGTGAATGCCCTGGAAGTTTTCTAGAGTAGTCTTAACGGAAATACCTCTTGCATTTGGCGGTTGTCTTAATATGTTTCCAGGATTTAAAAAAAATTTTTTTCCCAGTAATATCTTGCATACCTACTATATGCCAAAACTCTTCCAGGCACTGAGGATCGGGAGTGTCCTGGAGCTCACATGGGGGAGGGGCTGGAAAAGAAACCGGTAAAGGGATGAAAATTACCATCGGGTGGAGTCAGGTACTAGGGAGAAACAAAGTACTGAAACAGAAAAATATTTGCCCTTAGAGTGACCGTAGATGGCCTCTTCTGTCATAGATGGGCATTTAGGTGGAACCTGGAATGAAGTGGGGGCTGCACCTTGCAGACATCTGGGGGTGACTGATCAGGCAGAGGCAGAAGGGAGCCTTGGGATTAGAGGCCCAGCAAGCGGCCTGGGAGGCTGAAGAGGAGTGAAAGGAGGGGACAGGGGGCTGGGCTGGACGGGGAGACCGGTGGGGAGGCTGTCACTTCATCCCGTGAGACTTGCTGGAGGCTTGGAGCAGGGGTGTAACAGTGGAGACGTGGCTGGATTTGGGTAACAGAACCCATTGGAAGTGGGTGTGAGAGGAGAGAATTTGGAGACTTTGGAGGCTGCCATGTGCTGAATGGAGAAGACAAGGGACGAGGAGTCAGGAGTTCAACGTGGGCCTGTGAAACCTGAGATACCCCTGGCAGCCCAGTGGGGCTGCGGGAGCCAGCAGTGGACAGCCAAGTCCAAGGAATGTGCCTCATCCCTGCTCCTCCCCACAGACCCTTGGCTCCTTCTACCCTGGCCCTTCAGTCACCCTGCCCACAGCAGAGTTGCTTATCTGAGGGAGAAAACACAGAACCTGATAAGGTGTGATTCAGCCCCTTTGAAACTCCAGGCTCGGGTTTGGGGGTCCGGGGACTCATCTGGGCTGGCTTGGGGCATCTCATCTTCCAGGCCAGAAGGCATCCTCCAGGCAAGGTGCTACCTGTCTACTGTCTGGAATGCTGACTGCCCATCTGCCCAGCTTCTCAGTCAGAGCTGCCTCCTCCCTGCACAGAATAAGAACTGTCCACAGCCATAACTCACTGCTTGAACCTGCTGTTGGCATGACCACTGGCCCTCTCCAGTGGATCTGGTTAGAACCACCCTCAAGCAGAGCTGGGCTCTTTTCACCCTTCTGCCCCTCACAGTCTCCCTGATTCCCAGCATCTTCTGATTCTTGGAGGCCTCCAAAGAGCCATAGCTTAGGGTCACCAATTCTTTGCAAACTGCCGCCTCTGGGGTCACTGTTGAGGGACCCATTGTCCATAGCTGTATGCCGTTGGGGACCAGGAGCAGAGCAGCTCGGAATCCAGAAGTTTGGGTACCAGTGATCAGGAGGAGAGTGGGGCTCCTGGTAGCCAAAGCCCCACCTTCAGCTATGAAGGTCTGAAGTTCCCTTTAGACCTAAGACCTTGACTCTAACCCACGTCTCACTTGCTGTGGCACAAAACTCAGAGAAAATTGCCGGCTTCTTCCAAAACACATGGGCCAAGAGTGGGCACTGTCCCCAGGGAGATCCCAAGTTGAAGGCCAATACCTGGACAGGGTAGACAGAGGGCTGATTTACACTGAAACAGAACTGAGAGGGGAGTAGAGGTCCATTCAGTGCCTGTGTTGCTCTAGAATAGCTCTGCCAACAGATGAGGACCCACTGCCTCTAGAGGCAAGGTCATTCCATCTTGACGAGGCTCTGGGTGAGCTCTCTTTCCTAGAGTGAGCTAAGTTCTGTCTCCCAGAACTGCTGTTCTTCCTTCCCTCCACCCATCCATCCAGCTACGTACCTTCCTATTCAATAATGAATCCATTTATACATCCACGTATCCATCTATCTACCCATTCACCATCCCCGCCATCCATCTACCTGCTCATCCATCCATCCACCCAGCTGTCTATCTACCTGCTCATCCATCCGTCAATTCATCCGTCTACCCATCTACCTCTGTTCATTACCCATCCATCCATTTGTCCATCCATCTGTCCACCCAGCCTTCTACCAGCCTCCCCATCTATCCTCCCACCACCCACCATTTTCTGAATATCTACCTACACAAGGCCTAAGCCCAGATCCAGGGATGGGGACTGGCATTTTCAGGGAGTGACCAGTGTCTCTACATGGTGAAGGCACAGGAAGGGCAGGAGGGTGAGAGCTGAGGCTGGAGCAGGAGTCGGACGGGAACCTTAAGGAGGGCTCAGGAGCTGGGCCTGCGTGACTGGCTCAGATGAGCTTTGGATGGGCAGCAGCACCCCGGCACCTGCTTACCCTCGCTGGCATCTGCTGTTTCTGTGACTTTGCACCTCCTGCACTGGCCACTGGGTCTAAAGGGCTGACACCTTTCTGAAAGAAGTGAAAGCCCAGGTTATTTAAAAGATGCTTATGAGGATGGATGGGCCTCAGTTTCCTTCTCTGTAAAATGGGGGTCCAAACCCCTTCTTGTGGGGCTGTTTTGAGGGAAGGAGATATCTAAAGGCCGAGCCTGGCGCCTGCTGGCACGGTGCCTGCAGCCCACCTGCTCCGTGACCTGCGCTGGGGTCCCTGCTGCGCTCAGCCCGACAAGTGCACCGCTGACCCCTTTCCTCCACCTGGCACTCTTCCAGGCCTGGCCTCCCTTATGCAAGGGCCAGAGATTCTCCTGGAGCCACTGGTCACTTTCCGTGGACAGAGCGAGTGAGGGGAGGATTTGTGCTGATGGCCTTCATATTTCTTATTCTCTTTCATCCTCAAAACAGCCCCGAGAATCTGAGAGGTGAGGTGCGTTGACCAGGGTCCCACAGGAATCGGAGGAGCTGGGATACACACCCAGCTCTGTCTGGTTCAAGAGCTGCCTCCTTCGCTGCCTGCCATTGGTTGAGGGGAGGGACAGGTGGTTCCCAGGTACTTCAAGAGTCAAGGGAGGGGGGAAATAACCAGATCTGAGGTTTGGAAATTTGGCAGAGGGGAAACCTCCAATCTAAGGTTTCCTGTGACTTTCTGAATCTGGGGTGCTGTGGGTTCCAGGGGTGGACCAGCGCCTGGCAGCGGCTGTAAGCAGGAGATTTGTATCCGCGGGGCAGGCGGGCATTGCCAGGAGCCCTGAGTGGGCCCTGCAGGCGGGGCTGCGGGCACTGTGCCCGCCAGAAGATGCCGTGGAAGGAAGGCGGCAGGTGCCAGCGGGAGCTGAGGTTTCAGAGCAGAGAGAGGCTGCCTGCAGCCGCGCCCTGAATTATGCATTGCCACCACTTCCTGTGCAAACGGTGATTAAAGAGCCCCAGGAGGCCAGTGTTTCTCTGCAGCTCCGCTTTCCTGCCGGACGCCCTCCTGAGATCCTCCCCAGGGCGGGTGTGTAGCAGGGGCAGGGCCGGGACTCAATCCGGACACCCCGCCAGCACCCAGTCCACGGTCCCTGGGCTCCTCTGTCTCCTTGGCCAGCGCTGCCAGCTCTTCCCACCGTGGCTTTGACCCCTCTTGCTCCCCGGTCCCTCCACCTCCCTCCATCCTCTCAGATCAGTCCAGGCCGGCTTTAACTTTCTCTCTGCGACACAGAGAAGTGGTTGGGAGCTGGGTCCTGGCATCAGGCACACCTGGTTTGAGGCCCGTCTGTGCCACTTTCTAGCTGCGTGACCCTAAGAAATTCCTTAACTTCTCTGTGCCTCAGTCTCCTCACCTAAAAAGTGGGCCCATAACATTGTGCTTGACACATAGTAAGTGCTGTAAATATTTGTTAATATGACTGTTACCACTTAGTCTAGGTTTTTTGGGTGGTCTATGCATTTCCATTTTTTCACAGATCTTTTTGAGCACCTGCTCTGTGTTAACAGCATCAAACTTGGGTCCTCTCACCCAAGTGCAGTAAAGCCAATCTACTGACACCGAGTGGTGGTGAAGGAAAGTGCAGTGTCTTGCAGGGTGCCGAGCAAGGAGCAAGGGTGGCTCATGCTCCAAAGACCTGAACACCCCGCTGGCTTTCAGAAAGGTTTTTAAGGACAGGGTGAGGGAGTGGGGGTTGCAGGGTGCATGACCAGCTCGTGGACATTCTCCTGATTGGCTGGTGGTGAGGTCATCAGGAGTCAACATCATCAACCTTCTGGTTCCAACTGGTCTGGGGTCTCCTGTGGTTTGCATGCAGTTAACTTCTTCCATGGTGGGGGTTTCAGTATCTGCAGAACAGGTCAAGGATACGGCTCAGAGTATTAGCGCAGCCCTTGAGGAGGAACAAAAGGCCCTTGGCTTTGTTTAATGGCTAAACTATTATTATTTTGTCTTGCTTGACTGTTTCCCTTTGTTTCTGCATTTGCTCACTTCTCTGATTAAATGTGCTCTTTGGAACTCAGGGAAGGCCTAGGAGGCTAAAATTTTGCTACAAACAAGAGGCAGACAGAGGACATGGGAAGGGGGCCTGTCCTGGGAAGGCTCCGCGGGGTCGTGCTCCGTTACAGTGTGAGCAGATACTCAGATGAATAGGTCACGATTCCTTCCCTGGGGAGCTCACCTCCTGATATTTCCTGTGTCTGGGTCCCAGGCAGAGCCCTATCACCTCTCTTCTGAAACCTGGTCTAGGATTGATCACCCATCAGGCACTGTTTATTCCTCCACGGTGTTCCGTCCTGCCTGGTACACCTGGAGGGGACCCTGGGCTGGCCGGTCAACCCCTGGCTTCCCAGCAGCCTCTGCAGGGCCCAGCCCCTGAGCTGGTGCAGGCAGGGTGGAGCCCAAAGGGAGCAGTGCCCCCAGATGTTGCTCTGAGAGAGCAGAGGTGGGGGCAGGAGTTATTGGGGGAGGGATCTTGGGCACCCCCAAGTCTTCCAACTGCACTGCACACTGGGCTGGACCTCCCTCAGTACCACTGACCATCCCCTGGGTCCCAGCCTGCCTGGGATCTTCCCAGCCCAGGACTGGCCTCTAGGGTGGGCTTCTAAAAACCTCTGACCCCCAGTGGGCACTGCCAGGGGACACCTGCTCCCGTGTCCTAGATACTGAGTGGGTAGCACTGAGAGCCTGTTTGCCCACTCATCTGGCCACAGGCACCTGGGCTCTGGCCGCGCTCCCTGGGGCTGTGGAGTCTTTGTTTCTCTCTCTGTCTCCTCCCCTTTCCCTCCCCTGCTTCCTGATTGACTGAGTTTCAGACCCTCCCCAAGGCATGAGGACGCCTGTTTCTCCCCATCAACACTGAGTATTATTTCAGATTTGTTTCTCCAGTTTAATGGATGTGTAATAGTATTTCAAACATTTTAGGTTTTCATTTTTAATTGCTAATGAGACTTTACTCTTTTTCCATGTTGCTGTTTACTCTTGGATTTCTGCATAAACTGTTGTGTCCATGTCTTTTGAGCACTTACCAAGGGGAATTTTTATTTTGATCTTTATATGTTTAAATCGATTCTTTGTATTTTTTCAGGACCATTTGACATTTTTTTTCTTGCTCTGTTGCTTTCCTTTTTTTAATCTGTGGATCACATTTATTACTCAAAAGTCCCTACATTTGAATATTTCTGTTTTTAGTGATACCATATCTGCCTTATTTCTATAGTTATTTATTAGTTAGGAACATATTTCCCATCTCTAGCAAGAATAAATAAGCTCTTTTGTTTACAACCCCCAATTTGTAAAAATAGTTGACTTTAAACCCATTTACAGTTTATTTTGATGTTCATCCAAGATTTAATTCTACTAGTAATTTGAATTTATTTCTAAATTTATTTCTAAACCAGAACTGAATTCCATTATTTTTCTATTTTTTCCTCATTCTATTTTGAAAATGTTCTAACAGAAAAGTTGAAAGAAAGTGATAAGACCAGATGCTCCTCACCTCGATTCACCGTTAACGTTGTCACGTGCGGTTTCTCTTTCAGTCACTGATCATCTGCCGGCTCTCTCCTTTAGTGTTGCTTTGTGTTGCAGAAGCATTTGAAGTGAGTGACGACTTCTTGACATTTCCCCCATAAACACTTCAGAGTGTAAAGGCAAGGACAGGCTGCTGCCTAAACAAGTGCCACTGTGACACCTCAGACTTGATGTTAATTCCATCAGCTCGTCTGATATTCAGTCCATATTCAGATTTCCCTGGTTGTCCTCAAAATGTCCTTTCTCACTCCTTTTGTTTTGATCCAGGATTCAATCAGGGATCATGTGTGGCACTTGGTTTGTCGTGTGCCTGTTTCATCTCTTCCAAATTAGAACTGTCTCTGGGTTTTGTTTTGTTTTCTTCTGTAACCAACAGTGACATTTTCTGCCGAGTCCCGGCCGTAAGAGACTGGATGTGTCTGATTGTTTCCTCGCATTTTTGACAACGAAAGGGGGTGTTGTGAACTTCTCAGGAGTCCCAGGCTGTCGATTTGTCCCGTTATTGGTCATGCTGAGTTTAATCAGTTGATTAAGGCCAGGTCCGCTTCACCTCTTCAGTATAACGGTACTCCTTCTCCTTTTAAATTAATAAGTAGTCTGTGGAGTGGCATCTTAGACAATGTAAGTATTTGGTTCTCATTAAGCTTTTCACGCAGTGGTTTAGCCTCCACTAATGCTCCTTTCCTGCATAAATTGCATCGGTGGTTGCAAAATGGTGATTTTTCTAACCTATCCTTCCATAGGTAGAGCATTATTCTGTGCAGATATTTCCTTCAGCTGCTTTTCTGAGTGTTGCTAGGACCTCCTGGATTCTTTTCTTTCCAGTGTGTTATAATTCGATACCATTGTTATTCTTATTGATGCGTAAAGATTTTTTTGTTTTGCTTTTAATGCGGCGTTATAAATTTTTGATCATTATTATTTGATATATTTTAAAATTGAGACAAGTCAACCGTCATTACACTTTAAAAAAGCTCTTTGATTCTTCACCATTTATGTTTTTTTAAGTATGTCAACACATTTTCAAGGTCTTTAATTAGTGTTGCATTAAACTTACTAGAGAGTATTACCCTCTTTATTATATATTTAGTTCTCTCAATAGGATCGAAATATTAACCTTAAAAATAAATGGCTTACAATTCGGCTAAATTAATGTTTACTATTTAATGAGTTTTGTTACTACTGAGGATGAAATACTTTTTTCCCATTGATTTTTTTCCTAGCTGAATGTCACTAGCATATAGGAATGCAATTAAATTTTCATGAATTTCTCTCATATCTCGCCACTGGTATGAACTCATTTATTAAACTTGTTGTAATTTTCCGGTTGATTTCTTTGGATTTTCTAGGTAAGTACTCATGTCCTTTTCAAAAAGTCATAATTTGATTATGTCTTCTTTTCCTTTCTTTGTGAATCCAGTTAGTTTTGCTTCCGAGATGGGACTCGGGTGCATTTCTAAAACTAGTTGGACCAGGGGTAGGCGCTGGAGACGTCCCGCCGACTTAGGAGGGCTTGGGAGTGAGGCACGCTGGGATGCTGGCCACCCAGCTCGACTGTACGTTGAGGGAAACGGGCTGGAGTGGGTGCCTGAGCTGCAGCTGCCCTGCGTGGTCTCACAGACAGTGTCCCACAGGCAGTGTTGCCAAGGCTGGTGTTGCTCCGGGGGATGGTCTAATGCAGAGGGAAGGGGCTGATGAGACATAGTCAGGTATCTTGACCGAGGATCAGGGGAGGATGCCGCCTCCAAAGGCTGGAAAACCGAGGCAGAACAGCACAGCAGGGGGAAGGACAGACGGAAACTTGCTGGGACAGATGCCCTCAGAGCCGGTCTTGGGCAGCCAGAAGCGGCTGGTGGGCTGACGTTGTCCCCTGACCTCTGCTCCGGCCTTGGACTAGCTGGTGGAGCCTGTAGGTCGAAGGGTTGGTCGGGCTGGCAGACGCAGAGCCCCATCATCCTTCCCTTGTTATTTTTTCAGAGGGAGGGTCAGTTGCTTACTACCGTTAAGAATGTTGGTACCTAGGTTTAGGTTTATAATCTTTAGCACGTTAGTTCATAAAGACCACCCCCTCCCTGCCCCATTCTCCTTTTGTCAGAATGTTATTTCAAGACCAGATGGTAAATTGTACCACATGTCTTCCCAACATCTACTCAGTGTTTTAATGATGTTTGTTGTTTTCCCAGTTGAGGCAAAGAATTACGCCTGGGAGGGGAGGGTCTGATTGGCCAGGAATGGTCAGGCACCCATCCCCAGAGGCAGGCCACTACCTGGAATGGAGGGGTGTGGTTCCCCAAAGGAGAGCAGGGTGCACCTGCCAACCTGATGTCGGGCAGAGAGAAATGACAGATGTGGGACGCCTGCCTCTTAGCCTGCCCGGGAGGAGCTGGGTGGAGTGGGGGTGGCATTTATTTCTGTGATTCTCTTGGAAAATAGAAAGCGAGGGCCAGAGAGCTGCGTTCATGCACCGCTCTGCCCGTGACACCCCGCCCTGCGTGTGGCCATAACACAGGCACAGTGTCACCTGAACGACTGCCCGGGTGAATAAAGGAAGTACAAGTGGGCCAGCCAAAGGCCCAGGGGCTCCAGCCCCTCCTGAGCTTCACCGTGAAATCGTGTGATTTGGAAGCAAGGCCCTCTCTGCCTCTTGAGGTCACCCAGTGAGGGGTTGTGGGGACAGGATTTTGTAGTCAAGGACACAGGTTCTGCGCTGGATAGGTCAGAGGTCAATCCTCAGCTTTCCAACCTGCCAGCTCTGTGACCTGGGATAGGTCTCTGTACTTCTTTGAGCCTCATCTGGGAAATGGGGATGCGTTGATGCTGTCCTCATAGGGTTGCAGTGAGCATGGAATGAAAAGAATGAGGCAGAGCCCTGAGCACCGTGCCTGGCGCATCCTAAGCCTTTTATACAGGGGAGTTGTTTTTGTGGACTCTCTAGTTTTAGGGAGCCGTAGAAGAGGAAGTATGGCACTGGGTGTAGCCTGCTGCTGCTATACCTGCTGCCGCCACCGGTGCGGCCCCAGGCTGTTGATGACAATGACGATGATGGCGGAAGAACAGGTGAGCACCTGCTCTGTGACGGGCGCCAAGTCCAGTTGCCGAGTAAATGGCAAAAGTGGTATCGCAGAGCAGGAAAGAGGGTAGGCTCTTGAAGTTTGAATTCTTGCTTCTCACTTCCCAGGAAGACCGTAACCTCTCTGTGCCTCAGTTTCCTCATCTGTGAAATGGGGGTAGCAACAGAACCTACTTCCCAGGCTTGTGAAGTGTAGGTGGATTAACACACGGAAATACTGCCTGGCTTGTAGTAACTGCTCCTGAGTGACGCCCCTGATTGTATCCTTGTCTCCATCAGTATGACTGCTGTGACTTCGAGGAGCTCAGCCCAGCCAGGGGGCCAGCGGGGACCCATCACATCCCTGGAGAGGTTGTGACCTTTGTGGGCTGAGTCTGCCTGGGAGGGGGTGATGTAAAGCCCTTCTGTTTCTGCTTCTGCTGCTGCTGGAATATTCCCCTTCCCCACCACAGCCACCTAACTGCCCTCTTGTCAGCCTCACAAGGCACATGCCAGGGCCCTGGGTGAGGACTGGGCCACTGTCCCTGCCTGTGTGAGGTCCACCAGCCATTCAACGCAGATTCCCCTCCCAGGTCTTGGAGCTTTGAAACTGCAGACTCCACACCAGCTCCCGACCTAGCAGGCCTGTGCTGGGATGACTGGGTTGGGACTCTCCCCTTCCCTCTGCCTAGAGGCTGCACAGGCTCCAGATCAGAAGGCCAGGCTCCCAGCTGGCTGTCCTCCTTCCTCACTGAGAGAGCCCCTCCAAGCCCCTGAGCCCCCTAAGCCTCCACGCCCTGGTCTAGTAAATGGAGCCAGAGACACTCCCTTCGGAGGGCTCGTGAAGGCAGGTGTGGTGAGAGTGGGCAGGTGCCACAGCCCTAGTCCCTCTGGTGCCGGGGGTCCTTCCCAGGATGGTGCCAGGGGCCCTGTGCCTTGGGCCTCCGCCCCAGGCGCCCCGTCCACTTTCTCTGGGAGAGAGGCACACGTTATAAATAAGGGTGTAAATCATGTATGAGGCCTCTCGCCGCTGCTTTTTACTGCTGTGCTGCCTAGAAAAGAAATGTGTGAGGGGAAGGGGCTGGGCCACATTGGTCCCTGCTGTCCTCACTGGCTGGGCACAGCGACCAGACCGCAGTTGGTCTCTTGGTGGCCCCCATCCCCGGCTGGGCCTGGTCCCCAGAAGTATGTGGTACACACCCGTGAAGCCCATGGAAATAGACAGGATCCCAGCAGTGGTCCTCACAGGCCCTGGGCGCTTGTGGATTCCAGGCCCTCTGCCAGGGCCGCCGGCTGTGCAGCTCTGCCGAGGCCCTTTGGGGTTTCTTCGAGGGAGAGACCTCCTGGTAGGCAAGACACCAGCCTTCTCCTGTAGCCACTGTAGCTGTCTGCCTGGCCCCTGCCATCGCTGACGGGACGTCAGTAACACACGCCTGCAAGTCTTTCTTTTTTACAAGAGCTCTCAAATCCATAACCTCCTTTGGTCCCCACAGGAATAGTATGAGGTGGGGCCTGTCTGCTCCATTTCACAGGCCAAAAGGCTGAGGCTCAGAGAGGTCAGTGTCTGTCCAGGGTCCCATGGTAAGTTTGAGGTGAGACTGCTTTTCTCCTTGCCCCGATTTAGAAATTCCACAGTGAGGCTCTGAGAACTCATACTCTTTCTCATTTGCCACCTTCTGTTGTGTTGACAGCAACAACATTGGAATGTTGTCACCACCTGATTTTGCTATTTCAAGTAGCTAAACCTCAGTTCACCAGAAGGCAATGAGATGTTCTGTTAGGCCCATTTTCTGGGTAATGGAAGGGTGGCAGGAAGGCATTTCTGTTTGAGTTGAAGTGTCAGTGCCCAGTGGAGGGCAACCTGGGGCCGTGGTGGGGTGACTGGAAGCAGGGGCTGGGCCAGTGTTGGAGGACTAGGGTGGGAGAGGCGGGGTCCCGGGACCATAGCCTGGGACGGGGCACTGGTGAGACACAAGGTTCCCGGCTCCCACAGACCAGCCACTCCCCTTTGATGAGCAAACACTCCCATTAAGTAGTTAAATGTAATGGGCCTAAAATCAGCCAAAGCCCTAGAGTGAGCAATGCCCTTCAGACCAGTCTGAAGATCAGAGATGCCAACAGAGGACCTGACGCTGAGGTCAGAGCTAGTGGTGGATATGAGGTGCACCCCATCACCAGGCTTTGAGCACTGTGTCCCACTGCAGAAAGCAGTGTCCCGGGGCGGGTGCCCCTCCCCTTCCAGGGTGAGATCCCTGCCCCCATGGCCAGGAGGCTCCCCACAGAAGCGGGACAGACTTGGGGTTACCACCCACCTGTGTCGGGATTAGCCCACCTGTCTTTGGGCCCGCCCCCAGCTCCCTCCTGGTGCTGGCACCCTGGAGTTCCAAGCAGCATACAGAGATTGTATCCCTCTTGGACCCCTGCTTCACAATCCTGGGGGGGTCCTTAGAGGTCACCTAGAGCCTCACTACTCCAAGTGTCCATCAGTATCGGCATCCCCAGGAGCTGGTTAGAAATGCAGACTCTCAGGCCCTGCCCCAGACCTACTGAATCAGAATCTGCATTTAAACAAGATGCTGGGTGTTTCACAGGCACACTGACTGACGTGAGAGCCCTTCTGGGCAGGCCCATCAGAAGCCCAGAGAGAGTACTTCCTGTACCTGTTCCATCCTACAAGAGAACAGGGCCATGTTTCCGTCTTTTCTTCACAACACAGTTGGTGCTGGACCTGCCCATGGTAGGCACGGGGCGACTGAGAGAGGGCACCCCTGGGCAACTCTGCCCAGACCTGCAGGTTTCTCTGAGTCCTGGTCACTGAAGCCATCAAACCAGAACCTTCTCCCTCATGCTCAGGTGGCCACCCTCGTCCCCCATCCCAGACAAGCTCCCTGCATCTGCCACCATGGGGAGGAGTCAGGGCTGCCCTTCCCACCCTTGGAGACAGGTGGATGTCTCCAGGTCCTCTGTTCCTCTAGGCTCCCCCCTGTCCGGATTTGGATAGCATTGTGGTGGATTCTGTCTTACCTAACCTCACGATACTGTGAGTAGTTTTTTAAGAGACTCAATCAAACTCTTTTGGTTCTTTTCCCTGAGTTTAAAAATGATCCAATTCATTTTTAAAATTCAACCCATTAAAAAATGTAGAAGGAAGAGATAAAAGAACTGGCCATCTCAGCAGGTGCAGATAACCTGTGTTTACCGCTTTGTGTTCGTGACCAGCTTCCAGGCGCAGTGTGCCTGTGAAAGCTCTGGGCCAGGTTCCAGGCTAAGTCTTAGTGTCTTTCCCTTATATCCTAACACCCCTTGAGGCAGACGTCATTGCTCAGAGAGGCTGGGTCAGTCACCGTTGGTCACACAGCTGGTAAATGGAGGAGGTGATATTATCCTGCCCCTGGGCATGTGGCAGAATTAACAGTCATCTATACACTTTTGTGCTGGGCCCTAGGCTATTTTTATTTCAGTCTCAAGTACGGCAGGACAGCTCTTCCTTCCCTGGGGAGCTTTCAGGGAGCTGGTCTGTCTCCCCACAGGGCAGTCAGGCTGAGGGGCTGAGGAGACGTTTTGCTGAGGGAATGGACAGAGGGACAGAAGGATGCATAGGCCAGTTTACCTCAGAGACCACCCAGGCTTCTGTCCCTTTCATTCCTATTCACACACCAAACAAAGCCCTCTTGGGTGGCCTAAGGGATTCTGGTCAGCGGCAGCCAGGGCATGAATGAGGGGCCACCTAGTGACACTGGGACGTTGGGGGTCTCATATAGGAAGATGTTTCCAGCTCCAGAGGCAGTGGCCTGGGTACCATGTGACTGACCCTCCTGGCCACCTGGCCAGAGGCACGCCAGCCACCCTGCCCCTCTCTGTTAAGCACTGGGCAATTTCATTCACGCAGCCACCCTCCCACCACCTCTATCACCACTGCAGCTCCTTGAGGAGGGGGTTCTTCATCAGTCAGAGGCCCCCAGCTTTAAGAACCAGGAACCAATGCAAAGTGGCTTAAATGCTGAGGAAATGTATTCTTTGTCTGAATGTGCAGGCCTAAGGAAGGTGGGCAGGTAAAGAGGGGAGGCACAGGCCCCGGGAGGGAGAGGGGAGCCACACCAAGAGGGGTGGGTCAGGGTTCCTTGAGACTCCCTGGGGCAGGCCAGGAAGTGCCTTCATTCTGGCGGGAGCTGTTTCGCAACCCCACCCCCGCCCCCTGTGCTGCCTTTGGCTGCACCAGACCACCACCAGGAGTGCCTCTACACGAGGCCTACACTGCCTGCAAAGTGCTTCTGGGGAGGAGACCTCCTGGAGGAAGTGAGGCAGCTGCTGGAGCTGAGAGTTCTCTGGAGGGACACCTGTGGGGACCCTGGGGTAAGCAACACGGACCAGGGACATCCTGATCCCAGGATAGGTGGACAGTATCCTGCTGGGAGGGAGCGGGTGGAGAAGCATCTGTCTGGGGCAGCAAAGGGAGTAGTGTACGGGTAGGGAGGAGAGGAGGTCCAGCCCCTGCAAGGGTCTTGGGGTGCAGAAGGCAAGGTGGGGCGGGCATGTGGGAAGCAAGCTGTCATTAAGAAATGAGGCCAGAGAGAGAGGAACAGGAGAAGGGCTTGGAAGCCGCACCAAGGAGGCTGCACTTTATCAGGAAGGTCTGATGGCCCTGGTAACAGTCACGAGGATGGCAGCTCACAGCTGAAAGCTCTTCCTAGACGGCAGGCTGAGCACTTCACAAGTCTTGCTCCTCGCCGTCCTCAATGAAGACAGCTCCGAGAAAGAGCTGGGTCGTTCCCATCTTACAGCAGGAGGTCTGGAGGCCACAGCGGGTAAGGCTGAAATTCAGCTGCCTCCCACCCCCAGTCTGTGAGCCCCTCCTGCCACCCCAGGGGGCTCCTGCCCTCCCCTCGGGCCTCAGGGCCACACGCTCCGGGCAGCTTGTTTATCCACTTTCGCAGGCAGCACAGCTGCCTGATGTCAGGGCGCACAAAGGGGCCCTATATTCTGGAGCTCCCACCCCCACCCCCACCCCCATGGGACAAAGGACACAGAGGTGGAGGGGGAGGCAGCCACTGGCCCTCTCCATTAATCCTCAGGAAGGAGGGGAGGGGAGTCAGGCAACAGTTTCAGCAAAGCCAGAGAGAGACATAGTCAGGGAGGGGTCCCAAAGTGATCCTGCTAGTTCCCACACCCCTGCCTCTGGCTGACCACCCCTAGCCTCCAGAAGCCGGCTCTCCCCTGGGATCAGTCAGACTTGTCCCAAATGGGCAGGGGAGAGCGCGTTGTACAAAGCGCCCCAAGGAGACAGGAGCTGGGGGCTCAGGGTCGGCTTCATCATCTGGGGGCAGCGCAAATGGGCCTGCGGGGCCCCTTGTTTAAAACTCACAGTGACCACAGAGCATTAGCCCTGTGTGGCTGCACAGGTCACGTGCCAGTGAAGGGGCTTCAGTATGTACTCATGCTGTGATCTTGGGCAAGCCACATGACCTCTCTGGGCCTGCCCCAGGGAGTCTGTTTCTGTTTTGTATTTATGGTTTTTTTTTTTTTAGATTCCGCATATGAGCGATCTCATGTGGTATTTTTCTTTCTCTTTCTGGCTTACTTCACTTAGAATGACATTCTCCAGGAACATCCATGCTGCTGCAAATAGCGTTATATTGTCAGTTTTTATGGCTGAATAGTATTCCATTGTATAAATATACCACATCTTCTTTATCCAGTCATCTGTTGATGGACATTTAGGCTGTTTCCACATCTTGGCTATTGTACAGAGCACATACTTTATATAATTTAATTCTTTTAAACTTGTTGACTTTTGCCCCAGTGGCCCCAGGATATGATCTGTCTTGGTGAATGTTCCATGTGCATGTGAAAATAATATGTATACTATTATTGAGTGAGTTCTATAAATATCAATTAGGTTAAACTGGTTAATGGTGTTGGTCAGGTCTTTTATATCCTTGTTGATTTTCCATCTAACTAGTTCTGTTGATTACTGGAGAGAAGTACTGAAGTATCCAATAGAAATCGTCAATTTGTCTGTTTCTCCTTTCAGTTCTATTAGTTTTTGCTTCATGTGTTTTGAAGCTCTGTTGTTAGGTGCATGTGCATTTAGCATTGTTATGTCTTCTTAGTGAGCTGGCCCTTTTATGTAATGTTGCTCTTGATCTTTGGTAATTTTCCTTGTTCAGATTAGATCATTTCTATTGTTCTATTTTCAAGTTCACCAACTGTCTTTTACTGTCATCTCCATTCTGCTACTGATCTTATCCAGTGAATTTTTAATGTTTCATTTCTTGTATTTTTCCATTCCAAAATTTCCATTCAGTTCTTTCTTACAGCTTCTATTTTTCCGCTGAGAATTTCTAGATTTCCATTTATTTTAGGAGTGTTCACCCTTCCTTCATCGAATGTGATTATAACTGCTTTAAAGTCTCTGTTTACTAATGATCACATCTGGGTCATCTTGGGGTTGTTATTTACTGAGTATCTTTTGTGCACTGTTGAGCTTTTCCTGTTTCTTTGCATGTCAAGTAATTTTGGAATGTGTCCTGGACATTCTGAATATTATATTATGAGACTCTGGGTCCTGTTAAAAATCCTCTGAAGAATATTAATCTGTGTTTGTTTTTTTAATCAGGAAATCAGCCCAATTAGGTTGAAGCCTCAGGTCCCAACCTGCCTGCTGAGCTATAGTCCCAGTGTCAGGTCAGTTCTCAAAGCCTTTCAAGTGCTGTTTTGGGTTAGTTCCACGTATGTGCAGCTCAAGAGTGGGCCCAGGACTTCAAATACAACTTAGGGGGTCCTAATCTCAAGCTTTCTCCTCTCTGTCATCTCTCCCCCAAACCCCTCACCTCCAGCTCCCAGGGGCCCCTTTTCCTGGTCTTCTAGTCAGAAATCTGAGGTCTTGGCCACCCTGTGCCGTTTCATGCCTCCCATGACTGGTCTACCTGCAGGGTGCAGTGGTGAGAGGAAAAAGAGAGAAACAAATAGCAGGAATCTCCCTCCCCATTTTGACCACAGGGACCCTTTTTCCTAGTTTCTCATTCCACAGAGAAAGATTTTCCTTCTCTCAGAGTTTTAGGTGCCTGCCTGGCTGCTGCGGCTACTGTGAGCACCCACCTCTGAGCCTGGATCTTGCCTTGGAGTAGGGCTGGGAAAAGGATTGAAAAAAAAAAAAAAAAAAAAGGCCTTTCTTCCACTCTCTGTCCCCAAACAACGCCCTTCCCTGGCCTCTCACCAAAAAAGAGAGAGTTTCTTTGGGAGCTTTTTCTGTTCACACCTGCTGTGTGGTTCTGGGGTTTGAGCTACCTGAGTCTGGGCTGGAACATAGGCGAGAAAAATAAATCAGGGAATTTACCACCATAGTCATCTTACTTCAAGATTGATTGTTTATTTTTGACTTCAAGTTTTACTTTTTCTTCCAGTTTGCCTGCTCCTCTCCACTTTTCAGAGGTGTCATGTAGTTGCTTTATGTGGTCTGTCCAGAGCTTTTGCTGATACTCAGTGGAAGAGACCGAGTGCTGTGTACTGACTCCATCCTAACCTGAACCAGAGGTGTTTGGGATCTTGGCATTTCATTTAAAAATTTTGTGAGCTGCATTTGGTATGCAAGTGAGAGACCTGTGCTTGTCAACACGTTTGACATGACACATTTTCCTTTAAATATTCAAATTCTTAAGCAGAGGTCCTCTGGACCCAGTTTTCCTAGGTTAAAAGAGAACATAGTACAAATTTATTCTTTCTCTGGTCAGAGCAAGGCCCAAACTTGTGATAATGATCATAGTGATTATTATTATGTTAGTAGAAATGATAATAATTATCATTCCTGTGTTCAAATCCCAGCTCTGCCTCTTACTAGCTGTGTGACCTTGACCCTGAATGACAGCCTTCCTGAGCTATGGGAAGAAGGGTAGTATCTACTTCTGAGGTGGTTGTGAGGATTTGATGAGTTCATGTGTGTGGAGTGCTTAGAGCCAGCTTGGCACAAAGGAGGAGTTACTGAGCATTTGTTTGATTAATAATTTAATGGCTAACATTTATTAGGCCCGCAGACTGAGCCAGCTTATCTCCCTTGTTCAGATAATGACTTGCTTGAGTCCGTCTGGCTTGCAGATGTCAAAATGAGGGAGGTGTGGGTGGCTGGGCACAGGCTCAGGGAAGATCTGGCTGGTGATCAGTCAGAGGGTGGCGGCAGTGAAGCGCTGAACATCTGAGCTGAGCTGGAAGAGATGCGACCCGGGGGAATGAGCGGAGAAAGGCAACAGAAATAGAAGGGGAAGCCTGGTAATTGAGTGGCCCAAAAAAGGAGAGATCAATATTTTACTGCCAGGGAAACAACCAGTTTCCCCGGCAGCCAGCTGAGCGGCCCAGCTGTGTGTGTTTCAGCAAGGACAGCTGCTCCTGCAGCCCCCGCCTGGCCCGGGGTGCCCAGCCCTCCTCCCTGGGAGGACAGCCTGGCCCTGCGTGGTGTGTGGCCCAGCCCCCGGCGGGCCCAGCGCCAGGGGCCCTGGTTCACCACCAAGACCCCATGGGGTGGTTATCTGCTGCACTCACCGCCATGTGACCTTGAGCAAATCCCTTGCCTTCCCTGGAACATGGCTTCCCTGTTTGTAAAACCAAGGGCTGGGTCAGATGAACGCACCCCTGGGGGCTGCTGGCAAAAGGTTTCTGGTGTCCAGGAAGGTTAAGACTCTTGGTGATCCAGGTGAGAGGTTCCAGCTGTGGCGGGAAAAGCCCCTTCCATACACTATGGGACAAGAGATTGAAACACACTTTGGTGCAGACAGCCTGGCAAGAGCCTGCCTCTGCGGAAGGAAATAGGGTTCAGAGGCCGATACTCGGGTCAGCGGGACCTGGGTCAGGAAGAATTACCACTGCAGGGACTGTCTCAATGTCTTAGCCTCTCAGTGTCTGAGCCTCAGTTTCCTCAGCTGTAACATGGGGGACTATGATAGTAGCTACTGTTAAGATTGTTCTGGGGGTCAGGTGAGACTAGTCTGACCAGAGTTCACAGCAAGACCTTGGTGAACACTGCCCGTCTTCTAAAGGGCTGCACAGCGGTTGACACGTCACGTTCACACCCACTGCTTTCTGGAACCTCTGCTCTTTGAAGTGCCCAGTGCGAATCCCGGACTCACAGTGCAGGGGTGTTCCGGGGACTTCGCAGTAGCCCTGAGATCCCATCTATCTGCCTGTCATCAAGCACCCTGGCACCTCTGCTCCTGGTTGGCTTTCCATGGAGGCAGGGGATAGACAGCCTGGCCCACCAGTGTCTCCCAGCCCCGGGAAGTTACGGACTCCATGGATCATGGAATCTGAATCCACAGCCTGCTGCCCCTTATGTGGATTTGAGGTTGGGTCTCCACATCAGCCATTCAACACTCGGTGGCGACTCTGCCCTTGACTCGCATCAGAGATAATTAATGCACAGCCCCTAACCTTGGAGAGGACTATGGGGGTGAACACCAGGAGCCCCAGCCCATCCCTGCTTTCATAGACTCCCTGCAATGCCAGTGATGGGGAGGCAGGAGGAGAGGAGCCGGGACATCAGCTGGGAGGGCAGGTGGGCTCCCCTTGGCCCTGCAGGTGGCACCTGGGCATTGCTATTCTCAGAAGCCACATCATTGCCTGGCAGTGTCAGAGGCTGCGTGGCTGGAGGGGTGGGGGGGTGGGAACAGCTGCAGTGCTGAGGAGGCGCCGGCCAGGGCAGGAGTTGGCAGAGAGCCCCTTCCTCCTTCCCTGGAATTCCTCCAGCCTTTCCCTAGGGCTTGCTAAGTGCAAAGTTCAGGGGGGTCCCAGAGGCATGAGGCACAGCCTCTGTCCACGCCTCACCCCCAGACTCACACCCGAGTGGAAAAGCAGTGTCAGCAGTGTCAGAGGTACACACTCAGGAAGGGAGGAGGAATGCTCACGTATGGTCTTCCCTTGCTCACTGCTCATCCTTCAAAGACCACTGGGCGTGTCCCTATAATTGGAGGGGGCTTCAGACCCCTGCTGCAACTGCCTTGCTAGAAAAGTGTCCTGTGGGCATGCAGGAAGCATGATCCTTGCAGATGGATGAACCCCCTAATATGGCTTGGACTTCAGAGCACGTGGTGGGCGATGTGGGCTGGAGGGTGTCTGCAGTAACAGTATTAACAGGACAACAGTGGCAGTAATCTGTTCTCTGCGTGCTGTGCTCTAGTTTCCCAAGAGCTTTCACACCCACCACCTGTAACCCAGCCCCAGAGGAATCTGGGAAAGGGCTCATCTTTGCCCACCTGTGCTTGGGATACTGATGGTGATTATGGCAGGTGTGGGGAGGGGAGTGGGTGGTGCCTGGCCACCAGCATGTGAGAGCATATGAGAGAGTGTGCACGTGTGTGTCCATGTGGCTGTGTGTGTGGTTAGCCAGAGGGGCCAGTAACTACCGCCATCAGCCCCCAGCAGAGAGCCCGGCATAGAGGGGGTGCCCAGCTGTTACCTGTTGAATGAATGTTTGCATGTGTGCCGTGGAGGGGCTGCCACTTAGTGACAGGTTGATTTAGAAGCAGGCTTCTGAAAAAAAAATCAAGAAGCTGAATTTCAGGTATTGGAAATTTCAGGGTTGGTGGGGGAATGGGCTCCAATTAATTAGAAAAGATAGTTCTAACAAAATTGGCCGTTGACCAAAATCAGGAAAAAAATACCCAGAGCTCACAAGTTTGAAGTCAGTTTGCTCTGATCAAAGACTAAATTGAGACATCTTTACAGAGAACAGTATGGCAACTGTTATCAAATGTCTTAAAAACTTAGATGTCTTGTAGAACCATTTATTTTCATTTATTCAACAAATTTATGAAGCTTCTATTATATGCTAGTAATGGTGGGAGCTACAAGGTATACAGTGGTGATTAAAACAGACATGATCCTTGACCTCAGGGAGCTTACTTTCTAGAGGGGAAGATACAAATTAATAAAATTATCATAAATGCATAATTATGTATTACAACAAACGGTTTGAAGGAAAAGTATAAAGTGCTACAAGACAGAATAGCAGCAGGGTAAGCCCTAATTTGATAGGAGTGGTCAGGACAGGCTTGTCTGGGGGAGAAACAGTTCATAGAGGTACAAATGGAAACCTGAAGGATGAACAGACATTGCCAGATGATGGATAGAGCAGATGAGCATTTGAGATACTGAAAACAGCATGTGCAAAGGCCCTGAGGCAGGAATACCTTGGCTTGCTTGAAGAACTGACTGATGGCCGGTGTAACTAGAATGCAGTGAGTGATAGAAACAGAGGGAGGAGAGGGGAGGGTATAACTCAGTGGTTCAAACCCCAGTACCTCCATTTAAGAAAAAAAAGTGACAGGAGGTTTGGCTAGAGAGGCCAGAGAACATAGGATGTCATAGGCCACGTTAGGGAATTTGGTGGAAAGGGAGGAAGGATGCATTCATGGAGTAGGATGATTGAGTGAGTGATGTTGGAGAGACAAGCAACAGTGATGACTGGGTCCTCACCGTGGCCAGGGGACTTGGTGGCTGAAGTGGGATGTGGAAGGAAAGTTACTGGCAGCAGGAAGTCAAGGATCTGAAAGGCCGGGAATCCGTGGGTCATCCACACAGCTGTAGAACCCCCCAAAGATGAATTGTAATAGCAAAAAGTTGGAAATAACCAAAATGCCCAACTGTTGGGGTGGTTAAGTAAATGAAGGTATATCCAAGGGGCAGAATATTTTATAACCACTAAAAATGAAGGTGGTACCCACCAGGCAGGGTGGGAAGGTACTTCTGATGTACTGTTGAGCAGGGGAGAACCTTTCCAGCATCAGGAATGACTGATTCCTTTGGGCTAAACCTTATTTACGAGTTTTTTTTTTTTGACACTTTTTATTGAAGTATAAGGTACAGATAGGACAGAAAAGTGCACTGGCCACAAGTGGACAGCTCAGTGAGTCTTCACTGTGTAGCTGGCACCTAGATCGAGACCTGGAAATGCCCCTGGTGTCCGCCTGCACAGCCCTGCAGATGGAGCTGCCAATTTTGACCATACTTGGTTTTGCCTTAAACTTTAATTTGTAATGAGTAATTTTAAAATAATGGACACAAATGTGACAAACTTATTTCCTCCCTGTAGACAAAGGGGAACTTGATCAAGGGTGTCTCAAAACTATAAAACGCCAAAAAAAAAAAAAAAAAAAAAAAAGAAGGGAGGGAGTTAAAATGATGTGTTTTAAAGAAGAGTGGGAAGAGATGGGGTTTTGAGCCATTCTCTTTTCTAGAGTTTCGGTGATGAGTTTGTATTTTGTATGAAAGAAACCACTAAGTGAAAATTGAGTGTTTGTTTTCTATGTGCCGGTCTTTGCAGGAGTGACTTGGAGACAGAAGCTCAGCCCAAACAAACCCATGTTCTGAGCACCGCGGTGACAGATTTGCTTTTCCTCTCTTGTGCTGTCTGTTGACCTCAGAACAAAGTGGTGCCACCTCTGTCTGGGGCTGATGCTGACCCAGGCTGAGGGGCAGAGGGCTAGAAGGGGACCGCTGGCATCCCCTTGGCTCAGTTGACAAGCCCTCCCTCCATCCTGGCCACCCTGGCCAACCTCACCCCAGCTCCGGGAGCCTGCTGAGGTGTCTCTGGGGGCCTCACACTTGTCCCTCCTTCCTTCCCACAGGTAGAAAAACTCGTGAAGTATTTGGATCCCAACGACCTGGGGAGAATCAACTTTAAGGACTTTTGCAGAGGCGTTTTCGCCATGAAAGGTGAGGTCTTCTGGGGGAGGGGGTCCCAGGGGCTCCCCAGATCCTGTCCAGCTGGGGAGGCTGACATGGCTTGGATTGCATCTCCCATTCCTTTCTACGGGGTTCCCAGGAGCCCAGGATGAGTTCCAGAAGTGGGTTCTGCCCCCGACTCCCCAGGGGGGCCGAGGGGACAGGTCTGAGGCTCTCACAGCTGCCCCCACCATGGAGGGCCTGTGGGTGTCTCTGAACCTCTGCCTTGAGGTCCCACGTCCAGAGCCAGGCTTGGCTGGACTGGCCGGACATCATTTCTGCCCTTCTGTTGTCTGTCCCCGTCCTGAGAAAGGCTCCCTCTTTGCTTTCCTTTCCTCTCTCGGCCTCCATCTCCCTC
This sequence comes from Camelus dromedarius, assembly GCF_036321535.1. Classification (NCBI taxonomy): domain Eukaryota; kingdom Metazoa; phylum Chordata; class Mammalia; order Artiodactyla; family Camelidae; genus Camelus; species Camelus dromedarius. Next base: position 49,223,140 of record NC_087451.1, read on the forward strand.
AAGGACAGTCAGGCTCCTGAGAGGTTTCCCAGGACATGGGACTTCCCGTTTTAAAACCAGGATGGTTCTGGGCAAACCTGGACCGAGCTGGTCTCCTCACCTCCCTCCCTGCCTCCCTTCCAAGTTTCCTTCCTTTGTTTCTTACCCCTCTCTCTAACTCCTCCTGCTTCCTCCCTTTCTTCCCTTTAAAGAGGGCAATATTGTAGAGGGGGTGGGTGGATAGAACGCGTGCTTAGCGTGCACGGGGTCCCGGGTTCAATGCCCAGTAGCTCCATTAAATAAATAAATAAGCAACATAAAATCCCCCCCTGTTCCCCCAATTCAAAGGCAGTTGTGAGAGACCCGCAGGAATCAAGTGTGGCCACTCTCAGTACTGCACTCTTTCTGGAGAAAGTGGTTCCTGTCACGAGCCTGTGGGGAGAACACAGTTGACGTCTGGGCACCCAGAGGCCCTCAGTTACTTTGATGGATGCCGTGTTTCCATGTCTGAGTGGGTCAGAGCAGGACGAAGCCTTTCCTGGGTGGCCGGGGGTTGGGGGGGGGGTCCCTCAGAGTCTGGGAGGGTGGGAAGGGAGCACAATTACTTCCATTGACATGAGGGGCAGAGAGAAGTGAGCTGAGAAGTTGGGGGGCCTGCTCACCGCAGCCCCAGTAAAGGTTTCTGAATGGAGTCGTCAGACTCAGCAGGGCCGCTGCTAACCGTGCCTGTCACGTGCCCGTGCTGGCACTCTGCAGGTTTGATCTCCTCTTTGCTGTTCTGAGACCAATTCCTATGTGTGGAGGGTTCCCCCGACAGCAACCAACAAATCAAACCCACAGGGTGTCCGAGGAGAATTCAGCTCGATTCTGACACCATCTACCCAGAGACAGCGTCAGGTCCCACTAGTTAAGGGTTCAGTCCTACAGGACTACTCCCTCACCGCCACTTCAGACGCCAGTTACAAGCCCAGGTCACCTGCGCTTCTGACCAGCTGGCTATAAATCAGAGGTTCCCATGACCCCCTCTTTGGATTGGATTGATTTGCTAGAGCAGCTGGCAGAACTCAGAGAAACATTTTACTTACTAGATTTCTGGTTTACTGTAAAAGGATGTAACTCGGGGACGCCAGATGGAAGAGGTACACAGGGCAGGGTCTGGGTGCAGAGCTCCCATGCCCTCTCCGAGGGCACCACTCTCCCCAGATCTCCACATGTTCACCAACCCAGAAGCTCTCCAAACCCAGTCCTTCTGGGGTTTTGTGGAGACTGCATTCTAGTCACGATCAATCAAATCACTGCACATTGGCCATTGATTCTACCTCCAGGCCCTCCTTGGAGGTCGGAGGTCAGGAGGTGGGACTGAAAGTTCCAGCCCTCTAATCACCTGGTTGGTTATCCTGACAACCAGCCTCCATCCTTAGGTGGGTCCAAAAGTCACTTCTGTAACATAAAAAAACCACCTTTTGTCACGCTCAACCCTTAGGAAATTCCAGGGATTTTTGGAGCTGTGAGTCAGGAACTGTGGATGAAGGCCAAATATGTATTTCTTATAAATCACAATATTACACCTCCTTTGTCCAATATGATTTGGAGGCATTTGCTCAGGGGAGGGGGGCCACCTGTGTAATGAGTCAGCAAGAGGTGGATCCTTCCTGAGCGTGGCTAGGTGTTGTGGAGTTTGCAGGGCTGCAGAGAGCCTCAGCCTCACAGCCTCAGAGTGCATGTGTTAGGAGTCCCTGTGATCCAGGCAGGGAGTATGGTCTTATGTCCCTTCCTCCAGGAAGGCCTCCTTGATTATCTTTGTCTTCCCTCTGCATTTGGGAGTCACTCATCTGTGTGTTCCCTGTTGGGGTTAGTCCCAGTGGCAGAACGTCTGGAGGACAAGGGCTTGAATCAGCTCCCTCTACCGATCCCTGGACTGGCTTCTCCATAGACTGGGTGCCCCATCTTTGCCTAGAATGAGCAGCTGGTGTCTTGGTGATGTGGGGCATCTGCCTTCCCGCAGACCTACCCTCCCAAGGCTGGTTCATCAGAGGCAGAGCTACCAGGCCGGGCTGAAGCTCTGCCCCTCAAGGTCTGCCTGTCGTCCTTCCGCAGGGTGCGAGGAGCTGCTGAAGGACGTGCTGTCCATGGAGAGCGCCGGGACGCTGCCCTGCGCGCCCGAGATCCCAGACTGCGTGGAGCAGGTGAGCAGGGCGGCCTCCTGGGCAGGGGTGGGAGCCTCCCGCCGCCTATCTTGCCCTTCTTGGTCTTCTTGCCTTTGCTTCACCTTTCTCGTGTCAGGGAGGCCCCAGAGCCCTCTCTGAGTGTCCTTTGGCTTTGAAGTCAAGGAATAGATTTTGGAACCAGTGCACTGCGGCCCCTTAGGAAGCCACAGCAGAGGGTGTGGGGGCTGGGGGTCCTCACAGAGCACCTTTACTCTGCCCTGTGATCCCAAGGGGAAACTGAGTCCCAGAAGGAAAGTGGTAGACTTGAGGTCAATAGCAAGCAGGGTAACAATTCTCTTTTCTTCGACACCAACTGGGTGTCTGGGAATTCAATTCACTTCTGATGCTACTGCCCAGAGTTAGTGCAGACCCCAGGATCAGAGACTCAGTCCCACAAGACATTGGGGACAGCCACAAAGGGGGTGCCCAGAAGGGCTCTGCACTTCTGTCAGGCCAACTACAAATGCGAGGGTTCCCACGACCCCCCTCAGGTTCAGTAGTTCACTAGAAAAACTCACAGAGCTCAGGAAAACACTAGATTTACAATTATTGCTTATTATAAGGGACACAATTCAGGAAAGCTGCCCAGGGCCAGGTATGGGGGAGGGGCCTCTCCAGGGCCACCACTTCCCAGCAAGCAGTGTGCTCACCAACCCAGAAACACTGGAGCTCATTGTTCTAGAGTTTCTAGGACCATCTCCAGCCCTCTCGCCTCCTGGAGGTGGGGGTGGGCGGGCCTGAAAGTGCCCAATGTGGAATCACTGGTTTGGTCCTTCTGATGACCAGCCCCCTCCTGAGGCCCCCCTGGGGGCCCCACCTGAGTCACCGCATTAGCATGGACTCAGGTGTGTTTGAAAGGGGCTCCTTACGAATAATCACAATCACTCCTATCACTCAGGAAGTTCTCAAGGTTTTAAAAGCTCTGCTCCTGGAAGTGGGACAAAGGCCACAGTTTTACTGTTTTACTGTCATCATCACCTAATGGTTTGTTTATTAGAAAACTTGGACCATTTTTCCAAACCCTTGCAGCTGCGTCCTACAGACAAATAGGTTAAGATGCCTGGGTTGACAGTCTGAGGGCCTTTCCAGCTGAGACACCCCAGAGCTGGAAGAGAATTATCTTGGTTTCTTATCCAGGCCATCTCCGAAACCTCTTCCTCAACTCTGGTTGGTGCCTCATCTGGACCCCAAAATGACTATTTTCTATAGCTGAAAGAGACCAGGACCCCAGAGGTTACTTTGGCCAGTGGAACACCTACCTATTGGAGTCCAGCTGGGTGGTGGGGTCAGGGCTGGGACTGGGTGAGGGGGTCCCTACAGAGGGTCATAATGCCCAGGGCTGCCCAGCAAAATGGTGTCAGAGAAGGCCAAGGCTCAAGGTGGCAGAGACCAAAGCCAGGCAGAGACCAGGTATAGGCCAGAGCCTCCAAGGTAGGGGTCAGGTTGTTGGACCCCAGGGTGCTGTGCCCTGGGATGAGTGAAGAGAGCTGGGCTCCAGGCAGGCACAGAGGCCAGCAGTGAGGGCTCTGGCCTGCCTTGAGGATATAGGGTGAAGATGCATTTGGGCCTAACTCATGGGACCAGGACCAGAGCAGAGGACCCTGGGTACAAGACAAACACTGAGTGTCCCATGAGGTTTTGGGAGTGGACCCTTCGTGTATTGAACAGGAAGCAGGGTAAGGAGGTGGGCGGTGGCGCCCTTCAGAACAGGGTCTACACCCCACTTCAGCCACTGACTAGCCCTGCAAACCCAGGCAAGTCACTCTCCACTCTTTTGAGCCTCAGTTTCCTCAGCTGTCAAAGGGGGCTTGCCTACCAGTCCTGTGAAAATTCAATGAGAAAACAGACTGCTGATACGTGAGAATTACCTTCCTCCACGTGTGGTGTCTGGGAGATGAGTAGGAGAAACAGTACTGAAGTTGCAGTCTGCATCTTTCTTTTACCTTTGGATACCGATGTTTCAAAATTACATCAAACTAAAAGCTGACTCGTGAGGGGCTGAAGGTCAGGGTGGAGCCCTGGCCGGGCTTCCCCACTAGCCAGCAGCGACAGGGCTGGGTCCGGTTCCTGCAGCCATGGGCTGCTTTCATGGCCTCCACAGTAGGCCGTCCACACTGGCAGGTGGAGAAAAGGAGAGAAATACTCCTGGAGGAGTCAGCCTCCAAGAGAGCACTCTTCTTTTTAAAGCAAGATGATTTTTTCCAGAATACGAAATCTAGAGATTACAGAAAAGCAGAAAGATCAGGTCAGTCTAATCTCAGCAACCTTGTCGCCCCTCTCCTCTCCTCTCTCGGGACTTTTGGTGTGAGCCCCTCCCGGTGAAGTCTTTTCTGCCCTCCATGTAGGTCTGGTCCTTACAGGTGGCTCAGGTGGCCAGAGCCCAGCAAGGTGGCTGACGATCACTGGACACACTGCGCAGCCTTGGTTGTGAGCCCACTAGACAGGTGGGCAGTGTGGGTAACCGGGGCTCTGTTCCTTGCCATGGGCTCCTGAGTGCTGGGAGGGGGACAGTTCAAAGGCCAGCCTGCTAGGCTAGGGGACTCCTATGGTGAGGGGCTGTGAAGGCCTGGAGGCCCCAGATCCTGTGATGTGAATGAATCCTGTAGGGGGAGCTGAGGGGACCGACCTGGGGCAGGTCCTAATCCTGTAGGCTCGGCCCTCAGTGCCCTGCTGTGTCCCAGCTGTCCCCTAGGGGTCAGCTTGAGACCAGCCAAGCCAAAGGGACCCTGGCTTGTCATTTGGGTCTCCCAGGTACCGCTCTCAGGGAGGGAAATCTGAGGAGTGGTTTAGGACCACGCAGGGTTGACAGATGCCCTCAGGGTGAGGGGGAACCTTTGACATGAGCACGTGACAAATGTCTTGGTTAAAGTAGTGAAACGCTTTGTGTTGCTGGTTGGTGAATGGCTGCAAACCCGGCATCCTGCGGAGCCCGTCCCACTCCTCCTCTCCCAGGCCCCTTGAACCCCTGCTGGGAGCTGCCACTGCAGGGGCTCTGGGCCTGCTGTCCAGACTTGCTGGCCTGTGCAAGTCCGTCTGGGTAGGTGCTGCCTGCACCCCACCCAGCTCTTGAAGTCACTGGCTATCACCCTGCCTGTGTCCTTAGAGCCTATGCCCCAGTACAAAAAGCCTCCTTTAATGGCTTGGTAAACCCAGCTGTTGGCGAGTTTCCCAATGCAGGAGATTTGAGTTCGGTCACAGGGGATGCTGGGTGTCCCTGGTGTCCATGGATCGGCGTCCCAAGGCTGAGGTCTCAGGAAATGTCCTGGGAGTCCCTCTGGAGGCTGGCCTGCTTGGTGGGCTGCCCACTGTTCTCCCTTTTTGCAGCCCCCAATCCAGATGGTCTCTGCGGGGTGGGGGCATGGGCAGGTGCATTAGGGCCCCACCCTCAGGCCCCACAGCCCTCTGGGATCCCGGTCCCTTGGTTGTTCTCTGACATGGGCTGGTTAAGAGGGAACCCCATAAAATAAATAGGGTGTCAGGCCACCTTCTCCTCCTGTGTAACTGCCATCTCAGTGAACAGTGTCACCATCCACCCAGCCTCCAAGCCAGAAAGTCATCCTTGACACCCTGCATCCAGCCAGCCTGAGTCCCCCAGGCCCCACTCACCCCTGTCCCTCTCCCACGGTGCCTCCCGGCTCCTTGTCATCCCCAGCCTTTCTCTCTCCAGACCCACATCCCACAGTTGCCTCAGGATCTTCCTAAGGAGCTGCTGGGATTGTGTCACCTTCCTCTGTGGCCCCTCATCACCAGTGGGATGAAATCAGCTCCTACCCACTTCTCCAGCCTCGTCTCTCACCACCTCACCTCTCACACCCTGAAACTGGTGACACCCAACTGCACCTTGATTACTGAAAAGGCCCTGTTCTCTCTTGCCTCCCAGACTTTGCACAACGTTTGTCTTTCTCCTGGGATGTCGTCCCACTCACTGTCCCTGGGCTAACTTCTGCTCATCATTTAAGATGTATGTAGGTGCCCCCTCCTCCAGGAAGCCTCCCCTGGTTCCCTCTGCCCCCAGCCTGCACTAGGACCTGCACTGAGCTTCCCTGGGGCCCTGTGCCCTCCATCATCACTACCTTAACCTCACCCTCCAGGACAGCTCCGTGTTCCCCACACAGTGACACCATTTTGGCCTGGTGGTACCAGAGCTTGAGCTGAGCGCATCTCCTTCACACCCAGCACGGGGTCCACAGCGAACATCCTCATCCACACTCCACAGAGGGTTTCTCTAAGTATTTCTAGGATTCAAAATCTAGAAATGGAATTGCAGTATCGAAGGGTATGCAGATTTTATTTTCTAATCTATGGGGCCAAAATTTTCTTCCAAAAAGACAGTACCAATTGTATCATCCAACAGTAGCTGGGAGTGCCCAATTCCTTACCCCTTTGCCAGTCCTGGAAGTTCTCCATCTGCTGGCAGGCCCCCCGCCCCACCACCACTCTTTCCCCTTCCCTTCTCCTGCTTGGAGGAAACTCACTCTCACTTTCATTTGTGTTGCCATTTGGGGTGAAGGAGACCAGCTTTCCTTATGTTCACTGGCCCTTTGGGTTTCTTCTTTTGTGAATTGCCTATTCACAGTCTTTGCCCATTTTCTGTTGGGCTGTTTCTCTTTTCCTTATCGATATATGCAAAATCTATTTATATTCTGTCCGCCTGTATGCATTTTGCTTGTATTTTAATTTTGTTTTTGGTGTCTTTTAGTGTATAGAATTTTCAAGTGTGGATGTAATCATTATCCAACCTTTTATGCCATTTATGTTTGTGTATGATTTTTGTGCCTTCTTTACCTCAAGGCTATAAACATATTATTCTCCTAATTTTTTTTCAAATACTTTTTAGACAAAAAGTGTTTATGCTTAGCTCTTTGATTCACCTGGAGCTTATTTTTCATTTTGGTGAGGGTAATATTTTTATTTTCCAAATGCTGCCAGCTGTTCACATAATTACTGTGGAATAGTCCCTCTTTCCACAGTTAGTTGGAAGTTACACCCCTTTATTGTAAGCTAAGTTTCCTTATAACATGGGTCTCTTTCTGGACTCTGGTCTATTGTATTGATCTATTTGTCTACCTACTTCTGAGCCAAAACTACAGTTTTACTATAAAACTACTGCTTTATAGTGTAATATCTGATAAAGCCTCCCCCATCATTCTTTATTTAAATAATTTCTTCATGTTATTCTTACTTATTTTCTCTTCCAGATTACTTTTTTTTTTTTTTTTTTTGGTCAAAATCTATTTAAAAGCCTACTAGACATTTTGGTTGAAATTTGTAAATTAATTGAAGGGAACTCGGTTTGGAGGGGGTGTTTGTTTTTACCATATTGAATTCTCTCATCCATGAACATAGTATATCTCTTCGTTTATTCTGGACTTCTTTTATGCCCTTCAGGAAAGTTTTATGATTTCCTCAAATAGGTTTTGCACATGTCTTCATTGGGTGACTCTATTTAGAGTTTCTGTTGCTGCTTTGTGTAGGATCTTTTTGCCATAATTTTTCTAATCGGTTATGGCTAGTGTTTAGGAGACCATTTGATTTTTGTTGTTGATCTTGTCATAACAGCCTTACTGAACTCCTTTATTAGTTCTGATAGTTCATTTACAAACTCTTCTCCAACCTGCTTAATCTGTATAACAAGGCAGCCATGTTATTTTTTTTCTGCATAAATTTAAGTGGCTACATAATATTTCATTTCAAGAAGACAACTAAATATATTTACTATATAAATATATAATTATTTACTACATAAAACCCAAATGTATATAGTTTCTTATTGTTGGGCACATATATGTATATTTTAAACTAATTTGGGGAATTCACAAAAGCAGTGTTATTCTTGTAGCTAAATCATTCCCCACAGCCGCAGTTGTCTTAGAGTAAGCCAGAGGTTGGCAAATGCCAGTTCTCATGAGCCAAATCTAGCAGCCTGTTTTTGTAAATAAAGTTTTATTGGAACACAGCCATGCCCATCTGCTCATGCTTAGATGGCTGTTTGCCCACCACAATGGCGCAGTTGAGTGGCTGCCACAGAGCTGTGTGGCCCACAGAGCCTAACATATTTACTACCTGCCCTTTACGCGAAAGGTTTGCCAACCTTTAAGATAAATTCTGATTGGTGGAAACTGTTTTATCAAAAGGATGCAAATCTTAACATTTCTAATACATCTGTCAAATTGCTTTCTGGAAAAGTTATCTCACTTACTCTCTCATCAGGATTGTGGTATATTCCTCCTACCCTTTGGGTCCTGGAAGTTCTGCTTTCTCAAATCTTTCTCATGTGAGAGGCAAAAGTTAGTTGCTCTTTGGAATTAAATTATGGTTGAACTTCTGACATTGCGCGTATTGGTCACTAGGAGTTCCTTCTTCATTCTTTGCCCACCCACATTCTTCACCCTAGTTTCTGTGGATGTATTCATTTCCATTGACTTAAAAGAACTAGAAATCTTAACTTTCGACCATACATACAAGTGTTTTTTTCAGCTTGCCATTAAAAAAACTTGAAGTATAGACAGTTTACAATGTTGTGTTAGTTTCCGGTGCACAGCATAATGGTTCAGTTATACGTATATACATATATATTCCTTTTCAGTTTCTGGTGTACAGCATAATGGTTCAATTATATGTATATGTATATATATATATTCCTTTTCATATTCTTTTTCATTATAAGCTGTTAAATGGTTTTAAATATAGTTCCTTGTTGTCTTATCTATTTTACATATAGTAGTTAGTATCTGCAAATCCCAAACTCCCAATTTTTCATTTATTTTTGACTTTGTTTACCACAGCAAATTAAAAAAAATTTAAGCCAACTCATTCATGTCTTCCGTTGTGGCTTCCGCCTTCGGTGTAAAGCTTAGAAAACTTTCCAACCCAAGACTGTGAAATGCTTCTGTTTTTCGTTTTCTTTTTTACGTTCAGTTGTTACGGTTAAAGCTTTGATCCACAGAATGAATGTTGATGTCTGCAGTGAGGTAGGGGTCCAGTTTTCCTTTGTTTCTCCTCAGCCCCTCTTCCCCTCCCTCCTGTCGCCTCGCCTCACGGGAACCAGAAGCTCTTTACAAGGTTAGGCTTAAGTGGTCCCCTGATGGCAAAACAAAGGGAGTTTGCTGGGAATCAAGACCTCAGCCTGAGCCCAGACTGGCTCTTCTGCTCACATTCACAGAAGGAGCTTTGCCAAACCCAGTCTTGCCAGAACAGGTTTTTGTTTTTTGTTTTTTTTTTTCAAATCTGTCCTGAAAAAAAAATCTGCCCTGGGCTGCTCTCTAGAACTGGCCCTGGAGGTGGGTAGGGCCTGAAGGTCCAAGTCCATTATTGTTTAATTTCATACATTCTGAAGTGAGTGTTTCTAAAACCACTTGCAATAATGGCACTTTTAAATTCTAAAAATACTTTTCCTGACAAACAGCGCTCTGATTCAGCTGTGCTGGTGAAGGTGTGGGCGGTGGTGCCATGCTTGCACTGGTGAGGCCGGGTGGGGGGAGGATTTTTCCTAGCTCAGGGAGGGGCCCAACTTGATCCTTTCTGCTTATATAAGGCCCCAGTATTTTTTTTTTTTCTGTTCCAACACCTTCTTCCTTCCAGAGGAAAGAATAATTTACTTATCCCAAGCCTGAGAATCTCTGTAAGAATAGAAAGATCCTTGAGTCATATCTTTGAGAAGTAACTCAATTCTGATTAAACCATCAGTGCTAGGACCGAAGCAGAGCAGACGTGGAAGGCCCTTTTGTTTGTTCCCTGGCCCTGGTCTGCCCTGGACTGTGTGTCCCCCGCCTCCTGTCTCTGACCGTTGTCACCCTAGGTACGCTTGGCTGAGCATTCCCGGACTTCCTGAACCGTCTTATACTCCACCTCCTGCCTACTCCAGCCTAAATGCTCAAGTTCACACCTGTCGTTAGAAGTTAGACTCACTGAGTTAGAGTTTGAGCAAACTTGAAAGAGTGATCACTTACATCCCCGTCTTTTTTAAGCCAAGCAGAAGGGGAAAGCTTTGGTTTTATTACCCTGTAGGATACCAATTTTGTGTCTACCCTTGCATCTTCTTTCAGCAGCCTTTCTTTCATTGACTGTACATACGTCGATCTCTCCCATTCTACTTTGAAGCCACTATCCCAACTTGACTCACTAATGAGTTAAGTAAATTTTTGACACAGGTAACTGTCGGAAAACACATACATACACAATCCCATAAGGACAGATGATGGTTCACACATAAAGTTACATCAGGACAGGTGCTAGTTCTCAGAAATAGCAATGTAAGCCAGTGGGTCTCAACCCTGACTTCACACTGGATTCATGCAGGCTGCTTAGAAAACATACCGATGCCCCAGTCCCTCCTCCCAGAGATTCTAATTCAATTAGTCTGAGGAAGGGTCTGCTCATCTGTTTTTAAAAGTTCCCCAAGTAATTCTAATGCACACCCAACATTGAAAACCAAGGATCTAAGCCAGGAATTCTCAGACTTTGCTGCATATTAGAATTCCCAGGGAGCTTTTAAGATTCTGGATGCCCAGCTATCCCTCAGACCAATGAACCCAGAACCTCAGTGGGATGTGGCCCAAGCATCAGCACTTTTTAAAGCTCCTCAGGGGATTCCATGAAGCTGTGACCCGTACAGCATCCTGGATTCTGGTCAGTTCACATCAATATTTCTTTCCCTGAGGGTGGAATGCAGAGGCTGGGACTGGGGGAAGAGAGGGAAGAGTCTTCTACCTTGAAAATGGCGAATGCCTGGCATAGGGTGTGTGTTCAAATGTCAGCTGCCCTTTTCATATTGCCCCAGAAGTGTCCTCTGCGGAGAGTGGTTTGGGACAACAGGGCCCTGGCCCGGGATGTCCATCCCCCATAGAACCCGGCTGCCTGGATGATCAGACTTGGGCAGGGAGCATTCTTAGAGTCCAGTGAGCCATGACAGCCTTCCCAGACAGAGGCTGCAAGGGCCCACGGGGACCCTGGGGCAGGGGCGCTCCCTGTGTCAAAGCCCAAACAGGCATCTCATTAGAGAGTTCCCCGCCTGCCACCCAGTTTTGCAAACTTCTGAGAGCTCAGGTTGCCCCTGCAGAAGGTGTGAGAATGGAGAATGTACTTTTCCTCCACCTTTCAGGACAGCGGTAAGGGCAGTACAATGAATACCCATAGGTCCGGTGTCCTAGTGCACGGTTGTTGACATCTGGGCAATTTGCTTTCTCTGCATCCGGGTGTGTCTCTGTATACACACTTTTTGGGAGTGGGGCTGGACCACTTGAAAGTTAGTTGCAGACATTATGATTCTTCATCTTAAAATGCTTGACCCTTCCTAAGAGCAAGGATCTCTCCCTGTGTAACCACGATACCGTTATCACCTGTGGGAAGTGTAACACTGATGCAATATATTATCTAACAGAAACTCCATATTCACGCTTTCCCAGTATGTTTATCACTTTACTTTTTGATCTCGGCTCCAACCCAGGATCACACCTTACACTTAGCCATCATGTCTCTTTAGTCTCCGTTCATCTAGAATAGTTGACCAGCCTTTTGGTTTTTGCAGCCTTAGTGACATTTTTGTGGACGTTTTTGATGCGTTCAAACCGGTTGCTACAGAAAAGATCCCTCAGTCTGGATTTGCCCATGTTGATTGTCTAGCCCTTTGGGGTAATGCAGTTTAAGTCCAAATTAAACACACAGAAATCTGGCCCTGGGTGGCCGGGGCCAGGGAGCAGGTCCCTATCCAGGCTCTTGGGGTAACATGATTTCACCTCCTATCACAGCTAGTCTCAGAGAGGCTTGATTTGAGCCCCTTTTGTTGGGGGGGGGCTACTCCGAACCTGCCAGAAGCCCTTTTAGTCAGATCTTCACCAGGCATTGCTATGCCTCACCCAGGCTGCTCAGAACCCTGGAGAGAGCTCAGGTTTGAGTCCCAGGGGCCGAGGGCAAACTCTGCTCCACCACTTTCACTGTGTGTCTTTGGGCGAGTTGCTTCACTTCTCTGAGCCTTCTTCATGTCTGCATGTGTGATGCGTAACTTGCAGGGTTATGGTGAGAATGAAATGGGGCCATATTTCTAAACGGTCCTGAGAAAAATGGGTCCCCTAGGAAGAGGTGGTTTGGATTATTGTCTTCTCAGTACTACTCAGATCCTTGAGGGGAATCCTGGGTGCACAGGTGACATGGAGAATACCCTCCCTTTGTCATCCCTAGAGCCACCGACTTGCCTCCAGGTGCGCTCACCATAGCTTCCATCCTGGGCTTGTGGACCAGGTGACCCTGCTCTGACAAAGGCCCTGGATCCCAGCACCTCTTGTGGTTCTGGACGTGCCCCACATAGAGCCCCTCCCCTGCAGCGCCCCCTCCTGGATCATTTCCACTGGCCGGCAGCTGATGTACTATAATGCTCATGGGGTGGGGGTAGGAGGCCCCCTGACCTCCCATCCCCCTCTCTCCCCTCTTTAGCTTCTGTTTCCTCCAAAGCTGTCTGACCCACTTTCTCACCTCCTTTCTCTCCACTACGCCACCCATTCATGTCTCGGCCCCTCTGTCTGGCTGAAGCACTTTGCGTGGTCACCAGGGACTCTGTCTTGCCCAGTCCTAGCGTCAATTCTCCGTTCACACTTTACTGGAACTCTCAGCCCGTCCTTGGCACAACCATCCTCTCCCTCCTGAGGATGTGTCCCTCTCTGAGCTCTGTTGGGCCCTCCTGCCTCTCAGACGTCTCGGTCCCTAGACCTCTGTCTTCCTCACACTCACTCACCCGCCGGGGGAGCCTGTGGGGTGGGGGCAGGGCTCTCTGTGCACCACCATCTATGGGCCCCCAGCAGTGACTCCCCACTGATTTTGCCTTTGGCTCCAGACCCTTGTATGGAACTGCTGCACCCTGGGCACTAACGTCTAGTGCGGTGTCACAAGGTCCCTTTGGTTCTGCTCCCTCCTCTTAGCCCTCGAAAAGGCCCCGCCACCCACCTGGGTGCTCAGACCAAAGACTGAGCCATGGTCTCTTTCTCTCCTTCCTTATAGGCAACCCATCCACAAGGCCCGTTGGTTTTACCTCCAGGACATGCCCTGGGGTGTCCAGTTCTCTCCACCTCCATGCTCCACCCCTCTCAGAGCATCACTCCCCCCACCTGGTCGTCTGCATCCTCTCTTGTCTTTCTCCAGATTACAGCCGAGTGGCCTTTTAAACTCTTCAATCATGTCCTAGAACTCCTTCACTTAAGATCCAATCACTTGTCATCTTAGGGCAAAATCCTGAACCCTGACTTCTCACTGTGAGCTCCCGGATTTCACTTTGGCCTGAATCTTTGACCTGAATCTTCCCCACCATCCTCACTGGCCTTTTTTCTGTTCCTCAGACCCCTTGAGCTAGTTTCTTACTTTGCCTTGCTGTCCTGTCTACCTAGAACCCTTGTGCCTCAAATCTTTGAACAGCCACCCTTGCATCCTTCAAGTTTCAGCACAAACATCACCTCCTCAGAGAAGCCTTCCCTGCCTACTCCTCTCAGAGAACCCCTCCCCCCACCCCTTCCCCATCACTGTCATAACACCCCGCTCATTTCCTTTAGAGCCTACACCACTGTTTGTCATAATCTTAAAAAAATTTTTTTAATTATTATTTTTTAAATGGAGGTACTGGGGATTGAACCCAGGACCTCGTGCATGCTAAGCACACGCTCTACCACTGAGCTATTCCCTCCCCTCGTTTGTCATAATCTTAACTCTCTGTGTGTCTTGTCTGTCTCCCCCACTAGACTGTAAGCCCTGTGGGTGGAGGGCTTTGCCTGCCTGTTTCACTGCTGTGCCCTCCATGCCAAGCACAGGGCCTGGCACGGAGCAGCTGGTAGTACATACTGGATGGATGAATCTCAGCTGTGGAAGGTCAAGTCTGCCAAGGAGGGATGGGCTAGGTTTCATCCCACCTGGGAGCTGTGGAGGGGCATCCCCTTCACATCAAAGGCTGTGTGTACAACCACACTCAGTGGTGGTGGGGTGCAGGGGGGCAGGCAGGGGAAGAAGCTGAAAGGAAGGGACTCTTTGCCGACTCTGCACCTGGGCTCTGAAACTTTAATATGTGTGTGAATCACTCTGGGCTTAACACAGCACAGACTCTGATTCAGTGGGTCTGGGGTTGCCGGACTGTGTATCTCCTACAGGCCCCCATGTGGCGGTGATGCTCCGGGGTGGTTGGGGATCACACCAGTAGTGCTTTTGGTCACTTGTGGGTCCACTGCCTTCCCATCAGTGCTACGGGAGGATGTGGAAAGAGTCTGGGGGTCCCCCTCCCCATTGCCTCCCACCTCCTGCCAGCAAGTGTTGTTTCTAGCAGTGGCTGTCACCTCCGCATGTGGCAAGGCCCACGTGGTTTCTGTCTCCACATGTCTGCTACCGTGACAGACAAGACATTCTCTCCCAGGAATTGTGCCCAGCCACCTGCTCTGTCACTGCTCTGATTTCTCTTTGCGCGCCTTTCGTTAAGCTGACTTTTGTGGGGTAGGAGGGAGTCAGGCCCCAGTGCAGGACGGGACAGCTGACCTAGCTGGGAATTGGAGGCTGAGGGGTTCCCAAGCTTTGGTTCAGGCACATATGGGCAGACCTGACTAGTCCTGGAGGCAAAGGGTTAATTTTAACTTGGGGTGAGCATGGGCTTTGGGGACTGAGAGTCCTGGCTTTGGATCCTGACCTTGTCACCTGCCACCCTGAGCAAGTTACTTAACCTCTCTCAGCCTCGCTCTCCTCCCTTGCTAAATGGAAGTCGTAATTGGTGTCTTTTGCACAGGGTTCTTGTAAAACTGAGAAATGAGGATGCCTGCAAAGCACTCAGTACAGTGCCTGGAAAACACTGGAATCTCTCAACTCAATGCATAGATTGTGAGACCTATCACGTAGATTGAAAACCTTTGGCCCCAAGTGTGTTGACCAGGTATTGACAGGCGATGCCTGTGTCCCAGGCTGCCCTCAACACCTGCATCCCAGAACCCCACAGCACAGTTAGGAAATCCAGCCCCTGGGGCAGCCTCCGAGAGTTGGGCCAGCCCTACATTAGACCCTTTTCCCAGGGTAGAGAGGGCCTGAGGGCATGAGAACCACACCTGCTGAGCCTGAGGAAGAATGCTCAAATATTTTACAAGAGAGATAAACAGCTGCTCCCATCCTGATCATTGCTACATTCTGTTTCCTGACCAGGGCAATGAAAATAATATGACACAGCGCGAGGTCCGATTCTTGAGGGGAACTCTCTGTGAATTCTGTGGGGGTCCCCAGCCAGTTGCTGACTTGCCAAGCCTCTGATTACCAGCACAGTGTGGATGGGCAGGAGGGTTACTTCACAAGTCTCTGCCTCAGAGTCTTGCCTGGCCCCCTGCTTTGTACACTTGCTGTAACCAGTTGGACAGAAAAGGCTCCTTTGACCACAGGGGCATTGCCTCTTTTTTGGTTGATGGAGGTGCTGGGGATTGAACCCAGGACCTCATGCATGCTAAGCATGCACTCTGCCCCTGAGCTATACCACACCTCAACCCACTCCTCGCCCAGGGGGCTCTTCTCACCGCTGATGCTGTGATGTTACATATAGAACCAGCTTTAGAATGGCTACCGTTATCACACCCAGCCCAGGCTTCTTGCTGCGCTGTGACTTGGAACATTCTGGCTTTCCTGGGCGGAATTTTTAATCCAGGCTGAAAGGACCCCTGAGATGGGTGGGCGGTCTGGCACCCAGGCGGAGGCCTGTCAGGGCCTTTATCTGCTGCCGTGAACATCAGCTGATGCCTGGGAAGCGGCTGGACCTCTCTCCATCGGACTTTATCGGCAGAAACTCACTCAGATGTGTGATACAGGGATAAGTATTCCTGAGGACACACTAACCCCATTCCTTTAGATTTTCCATCCCTGGTATCAGGTTCCATGTCAGAAAGCACTGTTTCATCCTGCCGTCTTGCAAAATCCTCTTCACAGACATCTTGCTTTTATTCCCTGGGCTCAGTGTACGGCAACCCTAAACAGAGTATTTCTTCAATGTCCTTAAAATTGCTACTGGAAATCTTATCCGACTTGCTGCTTTGCATGCTTTGATCCAATACATTCTTTTTTGGATTTTTGCACCAGAGGGAAAAACAAGTCTTTCCTAATGAAATGCTTTCCTCCTCTCGTCAGTCGTGATACAACTAACTCCTCGCTCTCCCTTTTTCTTGCTAGTTAGAAAATTAGAGCAGTGGTGAATCAGAAACTTTCAATGTCCCTGCTTTTTCCATGTGGCTAATTTTTGCTTCATTAATCCACCTGTGAATAAGGCAGTCTGACTGTCTTTTGTTGTAAGTGATTCCACAGATGTCAACAACAACAAAAATGGGCGGGGCAGGGTGCAGGAGAGGGTGGGGAGGTGGAGGAGGGGCTTCCGTGCAGCCCCCCAGCCGAGCAACAGATGGAGCATCACTGCTGCAGCCTGGCAGTGGGTCCCCTTCTGCGTGCTCGCCGGGCCTGGCCTCCCCAGGTGACCGCACCCTTCAGGTGCCAGGGCCTCTCTTTCTCAGCTTATCTCTGTTTCTATGCCTGTGTGCTTGCTCTCTGACTCTCTGCCCCTGTCTATCCAATCTCTCTCTCTCTCTCTCCCCTCTCCCCTCTGCCTCTTATCTCTCTCCAACCCATCTCTCTAGCCCGAAGGCTTTCCAGTTGGCCCCAGGTCTCAGCAGAAACCAGAAACGAGGGCAGGGCTGGGGAGGGACAGATGGAATGTCAACCCCGCACAGGCCTTTTCTGTATCTAATCTCTCATCACCGCCCGATCCTGTCCACTCAGACCAGCCCTGCACAGTAGGTACTAGTATACCCACTTTATTAATAAGGAAGCTGAGGCTCGGACAACAATTAAGTCGCTTGCCCAAGGTCTCAGGATGACAGTGCGCAGACCCAGGACTTTAATCTACACCTGTCTGATCCCGGATATCGCAGATCTGGGCACCTCCCTGACCCCAGCCCGGGAGAAAGGACCAGGACTCATTTGCCCTGTGGGGTTTGCCCAGCGCCAGAGGCAGTTCATCTGGAGTATCTGCATTGCTGGAGGACAACCTTTTACCCAAAGGAATGAAACTATTCCAGGAGTGGGGGTGAGGTCTGCACTGGGGAGAGGAGGCAGAAGAAATCCCCCTGCCCGTTCCTGCTCTGTTTGGAGCCCTGCACGTGGCCTCTGACCTGCACACACAGGGTCCTAACACTGAAGCCTTTTGGTTGGTGAAGGAGGCCATTGGCTCCAAGCTCTGGGCTGTACATGTTAAAAGGTGTTCCTCAGAAAGGGGTTCCTCCGCGAGGGAGTCTGGGAAACGCATCAAGGAGAGATGCGCTGGCTTCTTGGCTGCAGGACTTCGAGAGCCGTCAAGATGCTCAGGTTCACCTCTGGGATCCCAGCAGGATTGGGAGGCTGCTGGCCAGCCTTCTTTGCTCTTGGAACCCTTTGTGCATTAGCATCTTTTTACAGAAATGCAGAACTGACAGGCCCTGTGGGTAGCCCGGAGTGTGGTGTGAAATGTGTTTGGGGCATGGCTGCCACTTCTTCCCCAGAGGAAGCAGAATGTGGCCTGGTTATAACAGTGTGGGGTTTGGTCAGCAGCTGTTACACAGGGACCGAAAGGCTTGTGGCAACATACATGGTCATGGGTGAGTCTGGTCCCTCTATCCACTAGGAGGGTCACTGTGCTACACAACTTCAAAGGGGAACTGTTCTCATCATAGTCCATGGGAATGGTACCTCGGAGTTGTGCAGTGCACGACCCAAGCAGCCGAACATGACAGTACTGGTCCTGGCCCTCAGCATGGTTGTCTGACTGTTGCAATAGCCTCTCTGTTGACTTCCTATCTCCAGTCTGCCACCTTTGGTGTCTCCTGCCCCCCACCTCTCCAATCCTACCCTCCTCCAAGTCCCTTCTCCCCTCAGCCAGCTGCCAGGGATCTACAAGTACCCTCCAGCTGTGCACAGCCCTCGGAGAGGAATCCTGTCTCTGAGATGGGTACATTATATTGTCTCAGGCAAATCACTTACCCTCTCTGGGGCTAATGTCTCCATTTGTAAAATGGAGATAAAATATTTGGGTTATATATATTTTTTATCACTAGATTCTGAGCTTCCAGAGGCCAGAGGCTGTCTGTAATTCATCTCTGTCTCCCAGTGCCTGGCACATCCTCAGTCTTGGTGACTGGTCACTTGGACCAAAACCTTTCTGCAGCTTCTCCTCTCATGTTTGATCAATTCACCCAGGATTTCTCGAACCCTACCTGCCCTTCCTACTCCTAAGTTTTGCCATGTTCTCTCCCCTAGAATTCTGCCTCCAACTCTCACCATTTAGGGGACAGCTCAGCTGCCCCCCAGAACCCTCACTGGAAGCAGCCTCCCCCTTTCATGCCTGCCCCTCCCCCATGGCCTTGCCACTTCTGCCTGACCGGGGTTGGGGGGGGGGGTTCCTTTTGTCCCAGCCAGGCTCCTCTGTTGTTCGAGGAAGAAAAGGAGTTGGCACTTCACTGTACCCTCTTGGGGTTCCCAGAGCCTGCGTGGTGCCAGGTGCGGGGCAGGGCTCAGGACAGAAGGACACAGTGAATGAGAAACTGGTGGTGGCCATGGTGCTTTTTCCTGCTTTCTGGTCTCTCTCAGGCCTCTCTTAACGGAGGGAGGAAATCCTGGGCAGCATGATCCGCCCCGCCGCCTCCCCAGCACCGGCCCAGGCTGTGCCAGGACAGACCCGTGTGCTAATGCCGACTTGGGGAGTGGGGGTGGGGCACTTCAAGTTCAGGTTTGGGGTCCATTGAAAAAGTAGTCTTTGGGTCTGGTGGAGAAGGAAGCACATTGGAGACCCGTGTTTGATGCCTTGGCTTACTCGGCTCTCTGTTGTTTAAAAAAAAAAAAGCATTTAAAATGCCGAACTCAGGACATGACCCATTGTAAGTGGTCAGGGTCTGCTGTCCATGGGAGGAGGTGGTAGCTGCCCACTGAGAGCATGGGCTTTGGGATCAGGAAGACCTGGGTCTGAATCTCAGCTCAACCCCTTCCTAGTGAGACTTTGGGCAAGTCCTGTCACGTCTCCAGACCTCAGTTTCCTTGTCTGTGAAATGGGCACGATCCTGGTGCACGCCTCTTCAGGCTCATTATGAGGATTCAGGGAGATCCAGTCGAAGCCCTTGGTGTCAGTTAGGATGTGTTGTTGGCGTCTGACAGTGAGACACAGGGCTAGAAACATTGGTGGCTATAAATATTTCTATTTTGTTTCTATTTTCTGGCAAAAAAACATGAACTTCTTGGACCTCTTTGTTTTCTCTCGCTTTCCATGACTGGCAGTAGCAGGTGGCTTTTCTCTGCGACGATTTTTTCACAGAAACAAAATTGTGTTTGTGTTTGATATCACTTCATAGGAGTGATCGCACTTGACTAGTAAAGAACAGCTCTGCTGTAAACCCCAGCTGGGCCACGTGCTGAGCCCTCACCACCCGCAGCCCCCACCCGCAGCCCCCAACCCCCCGGTCCCCTACCCACACACCCCCATGGACCCCTATCCACGGCAGCCCCCTCAGCATTCGCAGCCCCTCAGCTCCCTGCCCCTAGCTCCCCAGCCCCACAAGTCTGAAAATACCTTAACTATTTTAAGGCAAATTCGCCACAGAGGAGTAGGGGCACAGGTAGGGCAGAAAGGTCCCTCCCTACACACAAGCCTGAGCCTGGCCTCTGACTTAGATCAAACACTATCCACATCTCCATCCTCCCCCAATGACCCTTCGGTCAGGCCCCAAGGAGCACAGATAAGAACCACCGCCACATGCCCGGCTTGGCCGTAAGCCAAACAGCCAGTCAGAAATAGATGTGTAGGACTCCTCAATCTGGTATGCTAATATCCCTCAGGAATGTCAAGGAGGGTGACAAGACTTGGCCAGGGAACCCTGTCTTCCCCACAGGAGCAAACTTGGGAACTGCTGTCACCAGCACTCCAAGTCCTTCCTATTGGAAGTGTGGGCCACGGATGGCACGTGGGACCCTGTTAGAACTGCAGACTCTAAGGCCGAACCCAGACCTGCTGAACCTGAATCTGCATTTTAACAAGACCCCAGGTGACTCATTCACATGCTCCTTGAAGTCGGAGATGTGCACTGCCGGTCACTGGGTCCCGACCTTGGCTGCACACTAAATCACCTGGGAAACTCAAACGTGCTGATGCCCCGGGTCCCACGTCCAGATCCGGATTTCACTGGCCTGAATATCAGCTCAGACGCGGAGAGTTTTACATGCTCCTCGGGTGACTGCAATATGCAGAGTTTAGGAAGCACTGCTCTCAGTCTTATCGCTGGACCAAAAGCTATTTTATTGCTTGTGTTTGTGAGTAGGACTTGGTGAAAGGAAGGGTGTAGGTTAAGGTGGCCCTGGGCAGCACATGGAGGGGGAACATAAGAAAGGGTCAGGAGTGTCAGCTTGGAAATGCGCAGGGAAGCGTTTAAGGCCTTGGAGCCGCCCCAGTGAGGCCCAGGGGAACAAGGCAGTGTCCCAGGTCCCAGAGCTGGCTGCTTGCAAAGCCTGACCCAGGACTCACTTCCCTGACACCAACTGCCAGTTAGTGTCTGGGTGTTTAGAGTCACTACCTCCACATCTTGGGCCCTGAAACGAAACCTCAGCTGGGTTCTGATCAGCAGGCTGCCTCTGCTCTGCTCCTGCTTTGCGCGCGGGCTGCTGGCGCAGGACTCCAGCAAATCATCTCTGAAGCCAATAAAGCTAAATCCACCAAAGCCGGAGGCGTTAACACATTGTAACCACGGGCCTCATCCCGTCTGTGATGAACACCGACTGCGAGGCAGCTCAGCTCAGCAGAGAACGGGGTCTCCAGACGGGTGGGGCCTGAGCGCCAGTCCTGCTGCTGGTCAGCTGTGCTGCCTCGCACTGACCCTTCTGCCTCTCGGGCCTCGGTTCCCTTATCTGTGACCTGGGCACGACAGTACTCCCCTGCTGCAGGGAGCGTGCAGACTGAGACACGGGACAGAGGCGCAAGCAGGGCCTGGCAGGTGTAGGCACCAGATCAGAGTGAGCCAGGGTTGCTGAGGGCTTCGTGTCACGTGGCATGGCCTCGGGATACCAGCCTCAGTCCCTGGGAACACCCTGACCCCCCGGGGCCAGGGGCCTCCAGCACATACCTTTCACCTCCTCTGCCGGACACACAGGCTCCATCGCCATCCCACTTGTGTGTTTGGGGGCTTCGAGGAGACCTGCACTGTCAGTGTGGGGGACTCCCCAGCCTTCCTGGGCTCATCCAGCAGCAGAAGGTGGCCACGCTGGCCACCCTTGGTGGCAGTCTTCCCACCGCGTGGGCCCACTCACGACAGAGCAGCTGTTACTGTCATGGTTATTTTAGTTTCAGTCCTCCCTCCGGGAGCCCAGAAGTAAAAGGAAACCTTAGCTCTGCAGCCTTGTTACTGAGAGCAGAGAAAGCGGAGGGGGTGGTGGGTGAGCTTGCATCTTCTCGGCTGGGGCTGCACAGGCTCAGAATCGCAACATCTCAGAAGACAGAGCCCCAGCCACTGTCCGATAATGACACTTCAGATGACAGGTGGGGAAACAGAGCACACAGGGTCCAGAACTTCCTCAGTGGTGAGTCAGGGCCGGGTTGGAACCTGGTTCTCCTGGCTCTGGTGTGTAAGGTCTTTCTCCTGCCTCCTATGACCACAGCAGCCAGGGAGGAATTAAGGGTAGTTGATTCAGAGACCTCTTCTCTTTAGCCAGTGTTTCCATGTGAAATGCAGATCCTCGAGCCTCAGTGCCAGACTCAGGATCTGGGGTGGACCCGGGGATCTGCATCCTGAGGAAGCAGAGTTTGGAATCGTGGCTGCGGACTCTCCCCATTGGTCCCAAAGCCCCAGGCCTGTGCTCCGGGTGCCTCCTCTCTCCTGCATCAAAACCCCAGCCCCTGACTCATCTACTTCCCTTTAAAGCATCACTTATGTGGCACACCCGACAACAGTGGGTCCCAGAGGAAGGCGACATAGACAGGGTCCTGTCATGGAAAAGCACATTCACCCTGGACCCAGGCAGCCTGGGATCGAATCCCACATCTGCCACTTCTAGTTGTGGGCCCTCAACACGTTTCTTCACTGGCTGGTGCCTTCGTTTCCTCACCTGTAGGTTGAGGAAGTGATGCCTCCCTCCTGAGGTGTTGGGAGGATTAAATGAGTTGGTATAAATAAAGTGCTTAGGTGAGTACCTAGCACTTAGTGGAGTCTGTTCGCTATTATTATGCCCATTTTACAGGCTGAGAAAATTATGCTGAGAGAGGTTAAGAGACTATCCCAAGGTCACACAGCCTCTAAGGAGCAAAATTGGTTGAGGCTTCGACCCTTGTCCCACCTATTCCCTGCCTGGGTGTCTACACCCACTTCCGCCGGCCAACTGCAGCTCTGCTGGTGGATTACAGACTGGTGAGGAAAGACAGCCCCTACCTTCTACCCCCTTACCCACTCTGGGTTAGGATGGAGTCCTAATTCCATTAGCCAGGAAGGCGGTGTCTGGAAACCAGATGGCCATACAGAGCCACCTTTATCCCAAAAGTCTCTCCTGGGGACAGAGGCTGCTGGGGACACTGCCATTCTCAATCTCGAAAGCTCAATGTTTGTTACAGCAATGCCTATTTATGCTCAAAGCTTATTTTCAATTTCTGGAAGAAATTGCATTTAGAACCTTTGTGATTTGGTCTAAGAGAATGTGCTCAGACATCAGCTCTCTTGGTCCTCGGGTCAACAAGGCCACTTCCTTGTCTGGGGAAGCAGTAAAGTCCAGGTGTCCTTAAACCCAGTGTCCGCCTGGAGCTTTCTGGTATTGGCAAAGTGGTTTCTTCCTGGTGCTCCCCTCCCCCACTCCCACCCTCCATCTTTCTGTGATTTAAGTCTCATCTGAGTAATTCCCAGGGGATTGGAACTGGGGAGTTTGGTCCCACATTCGGCTGATGCTCACCCTCAGAAATGGCTCGGTGGTACCTCTCTGGCTGCTCTGAGGACTCAGGAACTGAGTGAGGCCATTCAGGCCCGTGGAGAGCCTGGCCCAGGGCCTGGCCGGCACCGCGCCCCCCTCTTCCCGCCGCCTACCCCTCTCCCTCTCAGTGGCCTGGGGAAAGGCAGCTCCGTTACCATTCTTTTTCTCTTCTTTCATCCCTGCCGTGATAGAATCTGCCCTGAACGGTCAGTGCCCGGCCAGCTCTCAGGGCCCATTCTAATGAAGGTAACTGAATGCCCGGGCAGCTGAAACTGGCCCTTTGCAAAACAGCCAGGGGAGGGCTGCCCCCGAGGGCAGAGTGTGCCAGCTCTTGTTTGCCTTAGCCTGGTATTAGAGCTGGGCTGGGCCCTGCCGCGCTGACAGAGGGGCCCAGGAAGGGGGAAGGGGACAGAGAGCAGGTTTATTTGGGGTGAGCTGGGCTGGCTCATGGCAGTTTGCTCTCAGTACTTTCGGGAGTTGGAAAGGCAAACATTAGATTTGGGTCACGCAGGGGTAGGCGGAGAAGGAGATGGTCAGATTAACCAGGATTCTGCTGCCAAGCGTGGGGGCTCAGGGCTCTGAGCTCCAGACTTAGGACCCTTCTCATCAGAGTTTCTCCTGCCCTCTTTCCTTTCCTTCTTCCCTCTGCTCAGAACCCAGAACTGCAAAGCTGCCCTTGGGCAGACACGTGCCACCACTGTCCAGGGCTCCTTTCCCTGGACTTGTGAGGCCACAGCAGAGCAGAAAAGGCCTGGGAGTCAGGCAGGCATGCGTCAAAATCCAGGCTCTGAATGTCCTTGGGCAGGTCGCTTAATCGTTTCAAGCCTCAGCTTCCTCATCTGTGAAATGGGAAGAGAAGGGCATCTACTCTGGTGCAGCCACGTTTGGTGGGGACCTGAAGCTCTCTTACAACATGTGGAATCATCTTTAAGGTAAAGGATCTTTTACTTTTGCAAATTTTACAAAGCACATGACCATGTGAACATGGGGGAAGGGCCCATCCAGAGCACTGGAGGGTCCAAGGAGTGGAAGCTTCCTTGGCGTTATGTGTATACATCCACCTGGTCGAACCATGAAGAGTCACATACTCTGGTATTTGTAGAGCTCCTGGAACAGGGCCTGGCACAGACTAAAGCCCTCGTAGTGTTAACCTTCAGTTTTTTTACCTCTCAGGGTTGTCGTCAGCATTAGGTGTACGCAGTGCAACGCTCGCCACCCCCACGCACGGTGCTGGCAGGTGTGTTCATCCATCCACTCACCTAATAGTACTCATAATGGGCCGGGTGCTATGCTGAGGTCTGGGGCCAAACGGTCCCTCCTAGAGCCTTCAGTTTGGGAGGGGTAACCGGGCCGCCAGTTAATTACACAAATAGGCAATTCCAAGTGGGATGGTGGTGATGTGAGAAAACTACGTGATACCTCAGGGGAAAAAAACTGAGGAAGTAGAGAGGAGGGTGTAGCTCAGTGGAGGAGGGCATGCCTAGCATGCATGAGGTCCCGGGTTCAGCCCCCAGCACCTCCATTAAAAATGAATATAAAATAAATAAATAAACCTGATTATTCTCCTCCCTGTGAAAAATGAGGAAATCATTTGACTTGGGATATAAGGAAAGGCCTCTCCTGAGACATTAAAGGAAGGAAAGAATTCTTATTCCTCTAATTTCTGCATGTCCATCTATAAGGCAGTCTGGCAAGGTGACCAGGTCCAATTAGAAGCTCAACAGATGTTTCCTATTTGGTCTCCTTGACAACTCTGAGACGAGAGGATGCAGACCAGCGGGGAGAGGTGGTTTTTCCCGGGGCTGCGTGCGTACTAAATGGTAGAGCTGGGACTTAAACCTCCGCCGACTGCCTTCTGGCTCTCTCAACCCCACCACATGGCTGGCACAGGCACGATGCCCTTGCAGGCTCAGGTGACCTCATGATCTCAGAGGTCACATTACCGCTGCTACCAAAGTGGCTGTGACCTCCCTGGGGTATCAGACTCCAAGAGCAGCCATTCTCTCAGACTTGGAGGGCCCTCCTGGCGTCCTCATGCACCTGCATCATAGGTGCAGCTGCACAGACCCAGCTCCCATGATGGTAGACGGCAGCTCTTCCCTGGCTTTCTGGTCTACCCCTTTGGTGCCCTTATTGCTGGAGGGGCCGTTGATGCTCTGTTACTTGTTAGCTTGGAGGCCTGGAGTGTGACGCATTCAAACCATTAACACAAAGGTCAGAGTTCAAAAAACGACTAGGGGAGCAAGAAGGGCCCAAGTATTGGACCCAAAAAATCATAGTGAGAGAATGAGCTTATCCCTGGGCTTGACAGGCAGAAGGGGGAAGAGGTGATGTGTAAGTCTCATGATCCAATGGAGGGAAGCAGGTATATAGCAGGTAGGCTGGGGGGTAGGATGGGGACTGACACCCCTGAAGCATTTACTAGGTGTCACCCCGTCTGCTAGGTGCTTGAAACCTCTTCCTGAGGGGTCCTCGTAACACTCTTGTGTGGTAGCCACTTTAATCTCCATTCACAAATGTGAGCGCTAAGTCTCCGAGAATCAGATGAACTTATTAAGGCTCATTCCTGAAGCTGACAGGAGCTTATGGAGAGGCTCATTATAGAGGTGACAGTGGGCCACCTCGTAGACAGAGTTTTCTATGTAAGTTTTTTTTTAATTAACTTCATTGTTTTCAAATACAGAAACTTGTCATATTTCTGTTATCCCTTGTTAAAAGCTGAGGCAAAGGTGTTCAATTAATGTGTGACAGAAGTATGTCTGTGGGAGAAGAGAGTTTAGAAAGTGTCCAGGATTGTAATATTTGCACTTGAAACTCAGGACCAGAGCAGCAACGACGGCGCACAGGTATTGAGGTCATGGGAACCAAACGCTTTGGAGACCTTGCCCCACGTAAGCCCCCAGCTACCCCATGAGAGAGAGATGATATTATCCCCATTTTACAGCTCATGGGACTGAGGCTCAGCTATTAAACAGGTTGCCCAAGGTCACTCTGCTGGTAAGTGGTGGAGCCTAGACTCACAGTCAGGTCTATGGGAGAGGAGGGAGCCAACCCTGTCTCAGTCCTGCCTTGAGCAAGCTTTGATGGGAGCTGGTGAGCAGGTGGGAGCTGTAGGACTGGGTGATGGTGTGGTGTTGATGGAAGCAGGATTAAGCCCTTGGTGTGATAATGAAAGTCACCACTGTGTTACTGTCCAGCTGGCCAGCCCGTCACCTGGCACCCGAGATGGCAGTGCGCTCCACAGGCGGGATCTGGACTTGTGCCCAAAAGCAGGTGGCCTTGCCGGGGGTGGGGTGGGATGCCTTGGCTTAAGCCGTCAAATGCAGAGTCCATCCCCCCGAGGTCAAGTCCCCAGACCTTGGCTGAGCATGGCCCTGGGACAGACTGGGGCTGGGAGACAACACAGTCCACCTGGAGGGGCTCAGCCTACGGGGGAGGCAGACACCGAAAGAACCACCGTGCAGAGCTGTGTGAGGAATGTTCCAGCTGTACTTGGCCCCTGGGCACCTGGTGAGGGAGCAGCTGCTTCTGCCCTGGGGGGTCAGGGCAAGTGCAGGGAGCAGGCTGTGCCAAACTGGGCTTTGAAGGCCGAGTCCTGGTAATTCTCCTGAGCACCTCCCCATTGCCTCCACTGTGTGCCCCCAACACTCTTCCTCTCCAGAGGAGACCCCGTTTACTGACAAGGCTCAGCCATGCACTCATTCAATAAATACGCATGGGGCACTAGAGGTCCAACTGGTCCCTCCCTCCAAGAGCTTTATTCTAAGGGGAGAAGGCAAGACCATACACAGGAAAACAGTCAGTAACGTAAATGCAGACAGATGGGCAGGGTAGGGGAGTCTCTGGAGGTGACGTGAGGGATGGAGGCATGTGAAGCTGGGGGTGGGGCAAAAAGCAGGGAAGTGTAAAGGCACTGATGTGGGAAAGAGCTTGGTTGGTTTGAGCCGTCAAGAAGGCCACTGTGGCTGGTGAGGGATGGAAACAGGGAGGCTGGAAGGTGGAGCCGGGCAGAGATGCCTGAGAGCAAGGGGCGGGGTGGGGTGTGGGGGCCTTTGGGGTTTATCCTGGGTGCTGTGGAGGCCAGGCGAAGGTTTTCAGTTGGGAAGTGACAAGGCCTACTTGGTGGTTTTTGTTGTTTCGTTTTGTTTCGTTTTGTTTTGTTTTTTGTTTGTTTTTGCGGAGGAGGGTAATTAGGCTTTTTAACTTATTTATCTTTAATGGAGGTACTGGGGATTGAACCCAGGACCTTGTGCATGCTGGGCACGCATTCTATCGCTGAGCGATACCCTCCCCCCAAGATCTGCTTGGTGGTTTAAAGAGCTCTCTGGGGTGCATATGTGAAGACAGCACTGGCATCAGGGTGACCAGGTGATTTGTCTAGGCCTACAAGAAATTTGTCCAGGGAAGAGGTGGTAGCAGCTTGGCCCAGGATTGTGACAGGCAGGTGGCGAGAGGAAGTGGGCTTGGCTCCAGCTGACAGGGTTTGCTGATGTCAGGGGAGGAGAGAGTCATTAAGGACAAGCCTGAGGTTCTGGCTTGGGCTCCTGGGTGGATGTCCGGCAGTGTCCTGTGCTGAGCTGGGGGGTCGGGGGGGAGGGGTGGGGGGAGAGGGACTGAGGGAGGCAAGTGGGGTTTGGAGGGAAATTCAGCAGTTGGGTGTGGACTTGGTACTCGAGATGCCTACTAAAGACATTCACAGGGAGCAATGCACGTCCAGATCCCCTTTAGATCAGAACCCCTCATTCTTGCATCTGCCGGGGGTGCCGGCTACAGCAGACCCTCCCTAGGCCACAGCCAAGGGGGCTGCCTGGCCCCAGATTACAGACTCTTCCTGGGGGCATCCTGCATCCCACAACTGGTCCAAGTATTAAGTGTTTTGCCCCCTTGCCTCTTTGGCGCTGAAGGGCCATCCCAGCTCCAGAGCACCTAGGGTACCAGGCCTTGTTACAATGGCATTGCTGTTCACGTCTGACCCCACCCCATCCCACTTCCCTTGTGCCCTCGCTGGTTGATCCCTAAGACGCTCCGCAGTAAATGTCTTCCATGGATAGTTTGGATACAATAGTCGGGACCTCAGGGGAGAGGTCCAGGCTGGACATAAACATTTGGGAGTCCCAGAAAAAAGAGAATTCACTCCTAGGAGGAAACCAGGAGTGCAGGCATCCTAGAAGCCAGGTTGAGAAAGTGTTTGAAGGAGCGAGGTCCACTGGGTCAGATGTTCTGGGGAGAGTTTAGGTGGTATGAGGACCCATGTGGCTCTGGTTTATTTGTTTCCATCCTGTGGTATTTAGGGAGAGATTTTTAAAGCTGAGGATCATCTGGTGAAGACATGAATGAATGGAGAAGGGGAAAGGAGAGAGAGATGGGGAGGGGGGACAGTGGGTGGGAGGTGGTTGCAGGGGCAACGAACCTTTGAGGGAGTAGGGTCCAGGATCTGAGGAGAAGGATCCATCTATGAACCACACCTTGAGGCAGAAGGAAGGCAGTTAAGGCACCTGCACAGGTGTGCAGACCTGTGGAGGGGACAGGAGGCGGGTCCCTTCCGGTCTGTGGATTCTTTGTTAAGCACAGTCATCAGCGGTGTGTGAGTGTGAGCGGCAGTGGGGAAGCAGTGCTGGACTGAGAGGAGGAGGGAACCGGATTTAGCCCGTGGGCTCCCAGCTGGCAAACGGCAGAGGTGTGATTCAAATTCAGCCCGAAGCTAACTTGAAACCCTGATCTCTGGGCTTCCGTAGCTGGAAAAAGCACAAGGAAAGACATTCCAAGCAGATGGAGCAAATGTGTCGAGATGTGGTATGTTTAGCAAGTAATAGATGTAGTAACAATAAAAATAGGGACTGAGCTACCGCTGTGCTAAGTAGACTTCTGATCTAGTCAGACTCCACTGCGCCACTGGCCCACGCCTCGGAGCATTATTCATGCGTTATTTCATTTAACACCCCCCACCCCATCCCTCAGTAACCCTCTAACACAGATACAGTTTCTCCTCCTTTTTTTCAGATTTGCAAATTGCCTACTTGCTAAAATTTATCTGTAATCCCCAAATCAATACTCTTGGTTTTTTTTGGGGGGTGGTAGTTAGGTTTATTTATTTGTTTGTTTTTTTAATGGAGGTACTGGGAATTGAACTCAGGACCTTGTGCATGCTAAGCATGTGCTCTACCACTGAGCTATTTCCCTCCCCCCTGCACCATTTTTGTACTCACGCACATATAAGCTTAGAGAGATGAATATTCGAGTTGCCCAGCTAGGGGCAAACAAGATGTGACTCTGTCTTGGCTTTTCAGCTCCTACTGTCAACAGGTGTCCTTTCAGCAGTCTTTTCAGTGCCATGCTTTTGCATTTTTGTGCCTTTTTTTTTTTTTTTTTGTGACTTGGCTGTTTAAAATGACCCCCAAATAGAGTGCTCAAGTGCTGTCTAGTGTTGCCAAGAGCAAGAAGGCTGTGCTGTTCCTTAGGGAGAAAATGTGGGTTAGGTAAGCTTTGTTCAAGCATGAATTATAACTCTGTCAGCTGTGAGTTCAATGCTAGTGAATCAACAACATATATCAAATATCTCACCTTTAAACATAAACACGCATAAAACAAGGAATGCATTGATTGGCTGATGAAAAGGTTGTGATCAGAGGCTGGCAGGGATCAACTGGAACGCTGGCTGTGGGAGGTGAGTAGCAGAACTGGGGCTTGAACCTGGCTGGCCTAGCACTAGAGCGCTTCTCAGCCTTGAACATGGCCTTGTGGTCTAATGAGACAGCAGGGGCCTGGCCTGGAAGAAAGGTTTCTTTTTCAGCTGCCCCAGGGGCAGCCCCACCCTCCCCTGCCCTGGCCGCCTCTGGGCTCCGGCCTCTCCGGCATCTACCTGAACACAGCAGCTCCTTCAGTCCACCCGGCTGTGGCCACAGAGCCCTGCTGGGTTGTGGTTTTCCCCTAAGTGGGAGGAACACTGGCTCAGTGTCCAGGGGAGCAGGGCCTTTGGTTTCCTCTTTTCCAAGCCCGGCCCTGGAAGGGAAGCCACAAAGGAGGTGTGTGTGCCTGAGAGGGAGGCCAGCTCCAGTCTCCAGATGAGCCCATCCCCCCTGTTTATTCAGGGGCCGTCTGGCCTCTCCTGGGTGGGTCCAAGGGAGCTGTTGGCTCTGGGCCCTCCAGGAACCACGTCCAGGACCCGGCTGCCCGCCTGCCCACCATTCCCCCAGCCCCCCTCCCTGCAGCCCTCCTGTCATTTGTGGGGCGGCTGCTTTATTGTGGGTTTGGGGTGTTTTTTCATGCCAGTATTACTAAGATAATTTAGGAGACAATTGTGGGCGACTGTGCTTTCAAAGTGAAATTACAAGCCCTTCAGGGTTTGTCCCTGAAAAAAGATGTAAGTTTGTCTTCATCCACTTCCAGCTTTGCCTAAAAATTACTCTCCCCTCCAGAGCAGGCTAAATTCCTGAGATTAATGCCTGCCACTGTGGGGCGTCCTGGATGCAGGTCCTAATTGGCGGCTGACAGCAGATAGGCAGGGAGGGCTCACAGGACTGTGCGGAGGAGCAGTGACCGTGGTGAGTGGGGCTCAGAGGGCCAGGGACCCCACCCTGCCCTGCCGGAGAGCAGCTTTGGAGGGCAGGCTGCCGTCCAGCACAGCACTGGGGAGGGTTGGGTGGACCCAGCAGGGAGTGCAGCCCAAGTGCCAGGCTGTTGCGCCGAGGAAGGAGCCTGGGCTTGAAGTGAGAAGAGCTGGGCACAGGATCCCACGACCCTCCCTGAGCCACTGTGTATGAAAGCTGCAGCTCAAGGACACAGCTGTCGGGGCCACAGAGGCAGAATTTGGACCCCAGCATCTCAAATGTGAGGCCACTGGTGACTCACACACCCAGCACACCGTGTGTGCACATGTGCTGATGACTGGAAGCCCTAGGTGTCCAGCGGTGCTGGGTTGGGGGTGGGTTGGTGGGGAGCAGCCCTCTGGCATCAAAGGGGACTGAGCTCTTTGTGTCTCATTCTTCTGACATCTCTGGGTGCCTGGCCTATGGTTTCTGCTTGGTGAATGTTGTTTGAATAAATGAATGAACTAGTGAATGAATGAATAGTCTTGGTTCCACTGTGGTTGTTTTGAGGGAGTTATTGAACAATCTGAGCCTTCTTTTTTACATAAGGACACTATTTTTTAAAAAACTTTTATTGAAGTATAATTGATTTGCACTGTTGTTTAGTTTCCAGTGTACAGCTAAGCGATTCCATTATATGTATTTTTCATATTCTTTTCATTATGGTTTATTACAATACATTGAATATAGTTCCCTGTGCTTGGACCTTGTTGTTTATTTTATATATGGTAGTTTGTATCTGCTAATCTTAAACTAATTTGTCCCTCCCCACCTCCTTTCCCCTTCGGTAACCATAAGTTTATTATTGATGTCTGTGAGTCTGTTTCTGTTTTGTAAATAAGTTCGTTTGTATCCCATTTTAGATTCCATATATAAGTGATATAATGGTATTTGTCTTTCTCTTTCTGACTTACTTCACTTAGTATGATAATCTGTAGAACCATCCATGTTGCTGTGAATGGCATTATTTCATTCTTTTTTATGGCTGAATAATAGTCCATTGTGTAAACAGACCACAACTTCTTTATCCAGTCATCTGTTGGTAGAAATTTAGGTTGCTTCCCTGTCTTGGCTATTGTAAATAGTGCTGCTATGAACATTGGGGTGCATATGTCTTTTTGAATTGGAGTTTTCTCTGGATATATGCCCAGGAGTGGGATTGCCGGATCATATGGCAGCTCTATTTTTAGTTTTTTAGGGAACCTCCATGCTGTTTTCCATAGCTGCTGCACCAGTTTACATTCCTGCCAACAATGTGGGAGGATTCCTTTTTCTCCACACCCTCTCTAGCATTTGTTATTTGTAGACTTTTTAATGATGGCCGTTCTGACTGGTTCTGATGTCAGTTCTGATGCCTCACTGTGATTCTGATTTGCGTTTCTCTGATAGTTAGCAATGTTGAGCATCTTTTCCCGTGCCTCCTGAGCCTCCCTTTTTCGGGTGCACAGTCTCTGGGGTCAGCTGTCTGTGTTCAAATCCTGGCTCTCCGCTTACTGGCTTTATGTCAATAACCTCTGTGAGCCTCAGCTTCCCCATCTGTAAAATGGTTAATACCTGCCTCTCAGGGTTGTAAGATGAAATGAGTTAATACCACGCAAAGCACTTAGAACAGAGCCTGGTGCATAGTAAGTGCGATATAGGTATTGGCTATTCATATCTTTAAAATGAAGATAATAGCATCTTGGTATTGTGAGGGTGGATGTGTTGGGAGCCTGGTATGTTGTTTTCCCAAGCGTGTTCCTTACAACACCAAATCCTTGTGTTGCTAGATGTTAAATGAGAAGGGGTCCTGTCCCAAGCTGGACAGCCTTAAGAAACTCCAGGTTAAAACAAAGCTAGACAGGTTTCTCTCCTGCTGAGATGCTCTGTGACATCTTCAAGGGGTAGCAAAGAGGTTCGCCTGCTGATTCGACCACTGAGCCCTTTTTTGCTTTCAGAGTGGGATAGGGGCTCCATAAAACACATTTTTGGTTTCTTTTTTCTTTTTCTTTTTCAAATGGAGGTATTGGGAATCCAACCAAGTAACTTGTGCACACTCAGCGTGTACTCTACCAACTGAGCTATACCCCCACCCCCATAAAACACATTTTTGGAAGCAACAAATATTTCTTCCCTCCTTCTCTCCCTGGAGCCCTGGCCCCATCCTGCTCTTCTCATCCAGTGTCACCCAGGGAAATTCCAGGATGCATCTCCCTAAGCATGGCTCTGGGGTAGGACGTAGCAGCCAAGTCCATACCACACGGGTGCCCAGCCCTCCACTCTCATTCGGTCTTTTGGGCCAGCAGACTGTCATTGCACCTTCAAGGGCAGGACACTCCCCTGGAGGTATCACAGAGGTGCATGTGGACTCATCACAGAGGCCTGGAATGGGCTGCAACTGATGAATATAATGCAGGCTTGACCATGGACGCCTCCCCAAGGATAAAGGAGAAGAGCATGTGGCTCTGACTTGCTCACGGTCTTTTATCATCCTTATTAATTAGTCTCTGCTGCTTCCCAGACCATTCAGTTGCTGTCAATAAGCTGGTTATGCAATAAGAGAGGCAGCTGGGAGTCCTGGACGTGGTCCAGCAGATCTGAATGTGGACCTTGGCTTTGCCACCCTGGCCAGAGCACTTAACCCTCTCAAGCCTCAATTTCCTCATCCATAACATGCGTACAGTAACATCTATCCCACAAGATCGTTGGAGTAAAATAAATGAGAAGAAATGAAGTGACCAGAACATTATGGACCTCCAATAATTGGTAGCTGTTATTAATAATAAGCTTCAGGGAAAGGGTCTCTCTCTGGTTTCAGAGCCCCTGTCCAAGGCTCCTGTTAGGCAGAGAGTGTCTCTTCAGAGCTCAGATCTGATGCGTTCTGGAAAGAGGGCAGCCGGATCTTGAAAAAAGCCTTTCTCATTTCCATGTTTCTCTCCTTTCAAATGCCCGTCTCAGGAACTTCAGAAAAGACTCCTGCTAATTGACAACTAATCAGACCCTCAGCTCTCCACTGTCTGTGTGTGAGTGGTCCTCAGTCCCATTCGGGGCCCCAAACACTCCCCAAGTGCCTACTGTATGCCAGACATGTTAGTAGCTAGAGTCCAAAGACACCAGAGACATGGACCCTGTCCTTAGGAATGGCATGCAGTACGGTAGGGAGCCTGACAGGAGGCCCATCTCAACAATACAGTGCGTTCCTCACAGTAACAGAATTTGTGTTTGAGGCAAGGAAATCATAAAGCCAAGGAATAATGTATTATCACTGGAGGAGACAGGCAGTTCACGCCAAAGTGGGGTTTTGAAGAATGAATAGGAGTTTGCCTAGTGAACATGTTGCAGAAAAATGTGTTACAGCTTGGTGTTACAGCTCAGTTATGACAGCAACCTGGATCTGGGCGAGTGACCAAGCAGCACTTGGAGAGTTGGAGAACTCAGGTTTATTACGCCAGCAGGCCCAAAGGAGTTAACACTCCAAGCTCTGGACCCCATCTGTAGGTTTACACAGGCTTTTATAGGCTGCCATTTAAACTTTGCAACATCATATGTAAATAATGTATAACAAAAGTTGACTAATTAGAAACAAGCTTTGTAGAAATGGACTAATCAGGAGTGAGCTCAGGGAACCAACAGAATTTTAGGGGTAAGTTCCACTTTCCTAGAAGTAAGCCCTTTCAGAGGCAAAAAGTGAGATAGACCCTCTGGGCCAGGGAACCGGATGATGCTGGCATGAGAGTAGTGGCCCTGCCTGGGGGTCCTGCCGGTCTTTGTTTTTGGGGCTTCCCACCTCAGACAGAGGAGGCAAAATGTTTGATTCTCAAACAGCCTCCCCAGTCTATTCTCAATCACCTCCCCTTTTTGGGGTTGGTGTGTACCCTTCTGCCATTAGCAAGCTTTGTGACTGTGGTTAAGTCATTTCTTCTCGCCAGGCCTCACTTTTCCATTTGTAAAGTGTGATCTCTTCTAGCTTTAATGTGATGCGATTTATGTCTATAGGCCTAGATGATAATAATTTGTAAAGATGATAATAATTTGCAAAAAACTTTCTAAAAGTGGTTGGCATTGTTTGAATGCACAGCCCAGCCTTACAAATTTAGTTGTACGCTTTCCATTTGACTGAAGAGGAAACAGGCTCAGCGAGGAAAAGTGACTTGCCCTTTGCCTGTCGGTGGCAGAACCAGGCCTCGCATCCAGGTCCTCTGACCCTAAGTTTGCTGTTCCCTCTGCTGTTCCACACAACCTCTCATGCACCCCACAAGCCTGAAATCTGTCTGTGGGTAGGATATAAATGATCCTTGATGGATCACTGGCCTTGCGCAGGCCCCCCGTCCACTGCTACTGCTGACAGAGGGGGCAGGGGAAGAGGAGGAGCCAAGGGCACCATGAGCAGAGGATGCCAGGCCCCACCTAAAGAAAGAGCATAAGGGAAAGAGGTCAGCAGGGTGAGGGGCAGGTCGGACCCTGGAGGTTGTCAGGTGGAAGCTATTTTAGCGTGATAGCAGGACGAAGTAAGTCCACGACAGCAGACAGGGGCCCAGCTGCTCTTTCCAAAAGCAAAAATCGGCACCTAAATTCAGGGTGACAGTAGTCCCCTGCCCCCAAAGTCTCTCTGTCGTTCTGCTCTGGTTTCCTTCACAGCACACGTCTCGGGCATCATGCATTCACGTACCTGTTCATTGTCTGATTCCCTCACTAGGAAGCTAGAGCCACAAGAACAGAGGCTCCTGATTATACAGGTGAATTTCCAGCACCTCGAACAGGGTCTGGCACATAGAAGGTGGCCCTTAAATGTGTGTGAGTGAATGACAGAATGAATGAATGAATGAACGATGCCTTCCCCTGTGATCGCTCCAACCCCCACTGTAGTCAGCGAGCCTTTGGTAAAGTGGTTCTCAAACTTTGCTGCATTGCAGTCACCCGGAGAGCTTTAAAAACGGTTAACGCCTGGCTCCCACCCCAGCCATTTGGATTCAGTTGCTACCCAGTAGGACCTGGGCATTGATTCTTTTTTTTTTAAGTTCCCCCAATGAGTCTACTGTGCAGTGCGGTTTTGGAACTGGGGCTGTGCTATTCACTCCTAAAAATCAGAGATGTGGGCTGCCAGCTTTGGGAGGAGGCAGGGATTGGGGGAAGAAGCATATGAAACAGGGAGAGTTATTTATGCTCTCAAGGGTTTGCAGTCACCTGATGTTACCAAGACTTGAGGAAAGGGAAGTTCTTCCTCCTTGCCCTAGTCAAAGAAGACCTTGTTCGTTTTCCTCCTCACTCGCCACCACCTCCCCCGAGATGACTGGATGAGTCAGAGGAAACACACGTTCGCTCACCATTTTCCCCTCTTATTGGGTTTGCATGAGTAAGAAAACCCATTGTTTACATGTGCACAGGTTGACAAGAATAGAGCTTTGCCATTCTGAATACTCAGCCCTGGTCCACAGTCAGTAAGACCTGGTCCCGCCCCGTCTGCACAGCACCCAGCCAGATGTCAGACAGGAACCCAGCCCCCGGGACAGACTGCTGAAGGCATCCCAGCCAAAGGACAGTCACCAACCCTGGTGTTTGCCAGTGGAAGGGGACTCGTGTTTCCGGGGCACACACCTGGGTCCAAGGTCTGCTCCTGGGCTAGCCTAGTGTTACAGAGTGGGGAGGGACCTTAGTGATGGGCTGACCAACCACAGCTTTCCGGAGGAGGGACTGGTCCCGGATGCCTCTTCTTCCCTGGCACAGCGCAGGCCCCCTGGACAGGCCCCTGCCAGAGTGGGAGGGCTCTGGGATTCAGGTGTTGCTCTCGTTTTTCTAAGCGGGAGGTTGGGAATAACTTTCCCTCACGTTAAGAGGCCTCTGCGATCCCAGCATCCTGCCAACTTCCTGAGTACCTGTTTCCCTTTCTGAAGCCACTGCTTGAGTCACCAAAGGTTGAATTTGTCACCTGGGAAGGAGGGCTGAGACTTAGCAGTTGGGGCTTATGCTTTCTGACTTCGGAGTCAAGGAACCTCTAAAGAGGAGGTTGGAGAAGACAAGTGTTTGTGGCAAAGTCTGAGCGGGCACCATGGAGGGTTTTCCATGCAATGAGACATAGCTGGTGATACTGTGTTGGGACAGAAAGAATGTCCAGGGTGTGACCAGGTCTGACGGATGTTGACAGTCCTGACTGATGACTGATGTTCGTCTTGGAGATCCCTAGGAGGGATCCCTAGTGAGGCCCAGCTCTCATCCTGGCTCTGCCGCTAACTCTGAGGAGCCGTGAGCAGAGAAGCCATTTCCCACCTCTAGGCTGTTTCCCTGTTAGGGAAATGAGTGGTTTTACTAGACTAGGGATTTGAAGCAACTTTAAGCCATGGAACTCTTTGTTCGTATGAAATTTCCTGTGGAAGTCTACATGTAAAGCCAGTAGTGGTGGGGCTGTTCCTCTTGCTTATCTAGAGCACACTCCCCCCACCCCACTTTAGCAGGGTCTGCCCAGAACCCTGAGGGATCCCAGGAACCCAGCCTGAGAACTGCTGGACCTGGTGCTTCTCCCCACCCCCCACTGACACCCCCCCCCTTCCCCTCCAAGCTCTAGCGTTGTTTGTGTTGCTGTTTTCTGTTTGTTCATTTGCCTAATGTTGGTTGGCATCAGTGGTGGAGCTGATGTTGACACTGGGTAACATGCAGAGAGCTCTTGTCCTGTTACAGTGATGCCACGCATGCTCAGCCTGGCCTTCCGTATGGCCCCAAACACGTACAAAACATTGCCTCTTTACACCATCGGATGCCGAGCTACCTCCTGCGTGGTGATAGCAGAAGTAGACAGAGGTAGGTAGCTGTGCTACAGAGAAAACTCGCTCACCTCGCCCAGCACCTGGATCAGCCACGTGACCACGTGCTTTCCGCCCCCATCTGTTTCCGGAGGGTTGTTAACTCCTGTTTCTCTCTGGATTTGGCATTCAGCATCACGCAAGTATGCTCATATCGACAATGGCAGTTTTATGTTTTATGACATAAAAGGAATTAATCAGAGTGACTTGCAGTCTGAAAATTACTCTTGGGTACACTCCCTGGTAGAGGGTTTCTGTTGTTTAATGAGGCTGTTCTTTCTCCTGAAAAGACAAGTTAGACCCCTCAGGAGACTCATAGCGCTAGGCAAATGTGAGGGAGTCACCTCCCTGCCACTTGCCACCCCCTGCCTGTCCCACCCCATCAGTAGGAGGGAGAGGGCCCTGCGCTGGCAGTCAGGAGCCTGAGTTTCAGTCCCTGCTCTTCTGATGTCTTATCATGTGGCTTTGGACCAATTCCCAGCCTTCTTTAAGCCTGTCTTCCCATATGTAGCATGGGGGAAGAGTACATTAGATACTTACCCAGAGAGTCTTCCCAGCTTAAATGGTCAGAGTCTATGCTGAGGGAGCAAGGTAGCTAACTCAAGACCTTCCTTGTTCCCAGCCTTATAGGTAGGACTGTGCTCAGAGGCAGAACTGTGTAGCCTGATAATTCTCTCCCAGGCCCCATTGGGACAGAGGATGCCGAGTCCTCTGGGAGCCCTGTCTGGGCTAGAGTCCTTAGTTTCCACATTCTGTTTCAGAAACAGTTGTCCCCCTGTCCTGAAACTATCACTGCTTCCCTGAACACTGGGGAGGATATCAGGGCCTCTCCATAAAGTCAATGTCCTAAATTCTCCCGAGAATTCTAATCCTCCTGAGATTCTAATCCTCACCCCAGTTCCCTCCCAGCCTCTTGTTTTATGGTAATGGATAATGGCTACCATTTATTGAGCACCTGCTATGTGCCAGACCCTGTGCTAAGTATTTTATGGGTTCTGATGATGAAAAAAAATTTTTTTAATGGCGGTACTGGGGATTGAACCTAGGCCCTCGTGCATGCTGAGCACATGCTCTACCACTGGACTATTACCCACCCATGTGCCCTGATGGGATTTTGATCTTCACAGTAATCCTAAAATATATACTCCTGTTATGGCTCATTTACAGATGAGGAAATCAAGACCCTGGGAATGAAACTTGCCTGGGGTTATCCAGTTACAATGTGGTAAAGTCAAGATATGACCCTCGGCTCTGGCTCCAGTGCTCATGCAGCAAATCACTAGGTCAGACTGAGGCTCTTTCGTGCCACTGGTAGTAACTTGGAGCTGCTGTTTACTGAGTCCCTGCAGCGTGGAAGGCATTATATGAGGCACTTACTTTATCATTTCATTTAAACTTCACAAGTGGAAGAGGAAAGGTCTTGTTTCCATTTTGTAGAGGTGGAAACTGAGGCACTGAAACATTAAATGACTTCCTCATGGTAAATTGTAGAACTGGCAGGCTTCAAACTTGGTGTCCAATGCTAGTGTCTTGGACCCTCCTCTCTGTCATGCTACTTTTCAGAAAACATACCTGGAGATGCACCGCACCCCACCATTTTGGGGAGGAATAAAGAGGAACCACTAGCACCACCCTCTCCATAGAGCTCTGGAAAGTGTCCATCAGCCTGCCCCTGGTGGGGGAAGGGAGGGGACTTGACAGGCCTGACTTTCTCCCTTGAGCTTTGCTGGGAGAAAGCCAGGACCCAGAGAGGTTATGATTCTCTTCCCAGTTCTGGGTGACCGTGTCATGTGACCTGCTTTCTGGCACCCCATCCTGAATTAGGGGCAGCATGAGACTCAGAAGAGAACAGGGGAAATGGAGATAGAACCTCCTGGATTCAGCCCCACCCTAAAACCTCACAGGAAGTGGCCGAGCTAAGGCCTCAGGGCAAGCCCAGGGTACATGGGCTCATCCATGCACCACACCTTTGGTGAATTCCTAAAATCAAGCGTACTCGCTGGGCCAAGGTGCACAACAACCCATGAGGCACAACCCGTGCCATTCCCATTTTACAGATGAAGATATTGAGTCTGAGATGTTACATAACTTGACCCGAGACTCACAATCCTGGCAAACAGGATTCAAACTCAAGTCTGTCTGATCCTGAAGTCAGTGCTCTTTCTGATACACCACAGTGCTCCTGTGTGTGAGAGACAGTGGGGGTGGACACAAACTAGGGTGAGAAATAGTCTGTGGCCTCCACACGAGATCTCTGAAGTGCAGGGCATGAGCAAGGAGGAGAGGGTCAATTGTGATGGAGTTTCTACCTCATCCAAACTGCTCCAGCCTCCCCCCGCCCATGCAGCCCTTGCCAGGGCCCCCCCTCTAGCTAATGCTGTCCCTTTTGGAGAGTCCCCAGCAGGTCTGGGAGCCCCAGTGGGATGCTTTGCCTCAGAGACAGGCGCTGGAAAACAGAAAGGCAGCTGGGAATTTATTTGCAAGGGAGATGTTGGAGATAAGGAAGTTGAGAGCAAAGAGCCTGAGACAAGGGGACTGAAAAGCTGTGTGTGTGTTGTGTGTCTGTGTGTATTGGTGCTGGACCAAAGCATCCAGTTGCTAACAGGCCCTGCCTATACCAAAGTGTTGCCATGTTGGTCAGTGAGGACTCAGGGACAGCAAAGGTGGCTTCATATGGGCCAGAGCCAGTTAGGAAGATAAATCTTCTCCCCACCCTCCCCGGTTACACAATGCAACATCAAGTCAAAGGGAAACCACACTTGCAAAATTTGTTGGTTTACAGTTTGCCTTCTTTTAGTCCAGAGCATAGTGAAGAGTTATGAGGGAGCACATTGTTGACAAATTACATTTACTAGGATCCAACAGAAGGGGTCCGTCCTTGTTACCGCTTCGTTCTTTGTATTCTGGTTATAAAGACAGCTTGGACTTTACACAAAAATAATGGGAAAGCTGTGGGTGGGATTCAGGATGAGAATCAATTTAGGAGTCAGCAGGCTCAGGCTGGTGGTGGTGGTGGTGGTGGTGGTGGCGGTGTGAGGCGAGGGTGGGGTTGGGGGTTGGCAGATATTGGTTCGGTTCCGCAATGTGAACCAGGAAGCGGTGACAGCAAACTGAGAGTAGCCTGGAACAGGCAGCTACGGCCACAGCGCTTGCCAGGAAGGCACGCGAACTTACAAATTCCATCTCCCAGAACCCCGGGTCCGGGGCGGCGGTAACCTTGCGGCGCGGGCTCGGGAGGACCCAAGCGAACTCCACCTCCCGAGGCTACCCCTTGGGGCAGGGGTGGGTCGCCCGGGCCCGCCCCGCGGCCGCGCGGCCAATGATTGGCGCCGCCCCAGCACCTGCCCCCTACCTTAGGAGGCGGGGTTACCTGGGCCCCGCCCCCTGAGGCTCGGGTTCCCAGGCCTCGCTTCCTTCTCCTCTGGCCTCGCCTCTGTCGCGAGGCCCCGCCCCTTCGAACCCCGAGCCCGGGCGCCTCGTGATGTCACGGCAGCTTTGATACAAAGAGCCCTTCGGCCCACGCGGGTCTCCCGGCAACGGGCGCGGGTGGGGGCGGGGCCGGCGCCTTCAACCAATGCCCAATCCAGCGAGCAGCCGCGGCTCGGACCGGACTGTTCCTGCGCCTTTCGCGCCGCCCGCTGTGTCTCCGTCTGCCCCGCCGACCCGCGCCCGCCGGCTTCTCGTCTTTCCGCAGCGCACCGACCTGCGGCCGGACGGGGGATGCGCACCCCGCCGGCCTCCGTGGGCCAGGTAAGCGGCGCTGGGGGCGCTGGGAGGGGCTCCGGCCACGCGCACCTGGCCCGGCCCGCGGCCCCGAGACCAGGGAAGTTGCCGAAGCGCGGAACTTCGCCCGCAGCCCGGGCGCCGGCTCCCGCCCAGGCAGGGTCCACCCTCTCGGCCCTGGCCGGGGAGGTCGGGTTACCTGCGCCCGGGCTCGCTGGACCTCGGAGGAGAGGCCGCCACCCACCCTGCCCCTCTGCCCGCGCCCAGGTGCAAGGGTGGGAGCACTAGCCCCGGGGCCCCGGGAGAGGCGGCCGCTTCTCTCTTCCGCACCGTCTCAGAGTGTTTTTAGGGGTTCTAGTGGGCTGGGAAGGAGGCTTGTTTGCCGGGACAGCTCTCTTGGGACATTCCCCGCGCCCACGTCCCACCTTCGCACTCCACCTCCCCTCCCAGCGCGCCTGCTCCTCGGGGACCGGTGTTGCCCCAGCTCCCTGCCCTTGGCCCTGCGGAGTCCCGAAGCGGGCTGTGCATTGGCGAAGTTTTTCCGTAACTGTTGGAGGCAGCACCGAGGCTGTTCGCGGGCTCTCCTCCACTTTCCGAAGGACTCTGCCGGGCAATAGGGAGGGTCAGCCTAATTTGGGGGGGACAGGGCCCTGCTCCTTCCCAGCCAAGAGGCTGCTAAGGCCGGAGGTGTGCGCGGGGTTCCAGCTCTTAGCTCTCTGGGCCCTAAGAGCCGGCAGGTCTGGCCCGGTAGTAGCTGCTGTTGTCACAGCCTATTCTCTGCGGCGACAAGCGTCTCCGTAGTCTTGGCGAAGCGGTCTCTGGAGAAACGTGTCTGTGCTGGGGGAACCTGGTCCCTGCTCCAGCTCCGGACTTTTTTCTTCTCATCCTTGCGCCTCATCCCAGGCGCGGGTGGGGGCGGGACCGACGCCTTCAAAAGCACACCCTCCAGTGTACCTCTTTCGTCTTTTCCCCTTCTCCCTTGACCTGCTCTCCCACAGATGGCTAGAGGATACATCATTCGGCCATGAGGGGCATGCCAGTGTTCCTTGACTGGCTGATTTATAGGCCGTCTCCTCAAAGGAATGTGAGGGGGCTGGGTTCTTGCATTCAGCCTATAGGACTTGGTGGCAGCTCCCTGGGCTGGTTCCTGGTGATCCACCGAACCTCTGTCCTCCCTTCCTGCAGCCGGGTGCTAATTGCAGGGGCTCCTGGGA
The DNA here is from genome assembly GCF_036321535.1 of Camelus dromedarius. Classification (NCBI taxonomy): domain Eukaryota; kingdom Metazoa; phylum Chordata; class Mammalia; order Artiodactyla; family Camelidae; genus Camelus; species Camelus dromedarius. The sequence continues at coordinate 49,265,568 of NC_087451.1, forward strand.
CGGGGCATCTACAGGTCTTCCCCCTGGTGAAATGTAGTTACAGTGATTGTGGGTGGGGGGAGGGTACCAACTGTGTGCATCTCAGACATCTGCAGCAGGGCTCGCTATCTCCCTCCTTGTAACCGAATAACCCAGGCTAGGTGAAGTCCTTGAGTCACTGTCCTTGACTGGGGTCTTGCCACCCACCTGACACCAGCTTATCCAGATAGACTGGCCCAAACCTTACCCTGCTGGGCTGGCCTTCCTGAAATGCTGATTATGTGCCCAGGGGTTATACTAGGCAGACAATTAATTCCCTGCCTTCAAGGTGTTTGAAACTTGGGTGGAATTGCTCCCGACCCAACCACCCCCTCCCCCTCCCCCCCGAGCCCTCAGGCAAAAGTTGATCTGGGTTGTCTCTGAGGTCTCTGTGACTTCACACAGGCAGATGTGGCCTAGGGGAGTGAGGGAAGCCAGCCAAGAACTTGGATTCTTCTGGAGTTGCAGGCAGCACCTCCTGGGCTGATGTCTACTGGAGGACAGCTTTGTAGTTTGGGGACCCTGGGCTTTGGTGGAGGTGGTGGGATTGATGACTAAGGCCAGCATGAGATAACACTGCCCAGGGGAGGGACTAGCCAGGCCAAGGCATGACCTAGCAGGCAGGAGGCATGACCTTTGCCCCAAGGAAGACCAGTAAGAGAGATTGCCTGGAGCCTGTCCATAGAAAGGACTTTCAGTCAAGGGAGGGCAGAAAGGAGAAGAAATAGGGTGCCTGGGGCAGCCTGCCCTGGGGTCAGGGTTGGGGGGCACTAGGCTGCAGCTTGAGAACTTGCTGGTGGATAGTCTACTACCCACCCTACCCCCCGAGGATTTGTGCCTCTCCCCAAAGCACACTGGCCCCTTCATGGCCTCCTAGCCCCCTCCCCTCCTCCAGCTTCCCCCACACCTGGGACTTTCTCTTCAGCTGTTCACCTGAGGTCCTCACAGCTCTCACCTTCCAGCACCCGCTGAACCCTTCAGCAAGGTGGCTAGAAACTTCCTTTCTTAGAGCTGCAGTCCTTCCTCTGAGGTGTCCTGTTATGCCAAGGGATGTTTCACAGCTGACCCTGCTCTAAGGGGCTTCAGAGTTTCACATCACTTAATATATTTTAGGTGTGGATAGGGAGGGAGTGCGGGTGGAGGAGGTGGGAGAGGCTTCCAATAAAATAGCAGGTGAGCAATTCCTGGGGGGCAGGCACCTTAGGGACTCAGGGACTTAGATGGGGGAGGGACAGCTGGGCAGAGGGAGAGCCCCGACTCTGGCCCTGTGCCCTGTCCTCCTGGCACAGGGCTCGTTGCCTTTTGAAACAGAAGCATAGTTATCTGGTCTGCCGGCTGCCTGGTGTTGGCAGTGGGGCACAGTGCCTTGGCCTTGCGGGCATGCAGGATCCCTGGGGTCAGGTTCTGTTCCCCTCTGGTTCTTGACTCATCACTGGCCTCTAGAATGAGGGGGACTGCTCAGGTTTTCCTATTGCCCCGTCTCCCTGCAGCTGGATTAACAGCTGTCCCGCCCCATGGCCAGCCAGGCCTGGCTGGACAGTTGGGGTGTTGATGTTGATTTGGCAGATCTACCCTGGTGTCCTGGACGTTGTGTGAACATGTCTGCCGGCTGTGGTCCAGAGCCTCTTCCATTAGGTGGCTTCTTGGGCACAGATCCCTCCCCACGTCTGTTCTCCTAGCCCCAACCCAGCCCTTTGCCTGGCACAGGACGTTCATTCAGTCAATAGTATTTGAGCATCTGATTCACATTGGATTCTGTGCTGGGCACTGGGGATACAGCCGACAGCAATCCCTGCCTTCACGGAGCTCACGTGACAGCAGAGGGCAGGAAACAGGTGAAACCTGCTGCGGGAGAGATGGCAGGAGAGAAAACTGGGTCCTGGCCAGTGCTGGGCCAGCTGTGTTTGAAACAGAGTGGGCAGGGAAGTCTCTGCTGAGAATGTGGCCTCTGACAAAAGAGGTCCAGGCAGAGGAAGCAGCAACTGCAAAGGCCTGAGATGGGACTGCGGCTGGTGAGGCGTGTCCAAGGACCTGCAGGGAGGCTGCGGTGATGGGAGAGCGAGCCGGGGAAGGCGCAGGGGGCGCCTGATGCTGCCAAGAGACAGCCTGGAATCCCAGGAGGGGAGCAGCAGTGCAGTTGAGACTAAAAGTCTCCAGGCACAAGATGCATTTCAGTGCTCTGACCTCTTCAGACCTGTGCCACTGAGGGGTTTGAGCACAAAGGTGGCATTTCCTGGGGAGAGGCGTCTGCATGTGGCCGTGGCTGTGTGGATTGTCCTGCCCTCAGCCCGTGTCGGGTCCGGTGAGCGTGTCCGCATGAACGTGGAAACAGTTCTTGCCGGACTGTGTTGTTTCCACCCCACAAGTCGACAGCAGCCGGGACTGCCTGGGTGATGCCCGTCAAGCTGTGTCTCAGGAGGCGGAGCAGGTTGGGGCTGTCCCCCCGGTTCCCACGGGCCAGTGCCGCTGCAGGTGTGGTTAAGTCCAGCCCTCAGCACCCGCAAAGGAGCCTGCAGCCCTTGCTCATCCATACTCTGGCTGCCCCTCCCTCATCTGCTCTGCTTCCTCCTCGGGCTCCCTGACTCCCTTAGCCCCGGGATGCCTCCGTCTTCACTCCTTCTACCTCCGAGCAGGTGGCAGCACACTTCTGGGCCCGGGTCTGCGTAGTTGCCCGGCAGCGGCACCCACACATCTGGGCAGCAGCTTTGGGCTAGTCTCTGTCTAGCCGAGGGCCCCCCGAGTGTGAGTGTAGGGGGAGGGGAAGGAGAAAGTGGGCATCCTCCGAGGGTCGTGTGGACATCTGAGGAAGCGGCTTGGGGGTCCAGAGCCCCTGGGGGAGCGGGTGGTGGCCGGGTGCCCTCTGGCCCAACTCCGTCTGGCAGCTAGTACAAGTCATACCAACGTTCCTAAACCCCCTCTTCTTGACTTCCTTCAAGAAATAGGAAGTTTTGCGACAGTTGGGCAGCTTTTTAATGGATTCAAACTGCTTCATCTTCCCAGACAAGTGGGTTCTTTCGCAGCAATGTAAACATGATTCAAATGAAAACAAAGCTCTGTGGCCGTTAGTATTAATATCTGTGGCTCTGCTCATGGGAACTTTTGTGTCTCAAGGGATCAAAAAGAGGAAGGCCTAAACAGAACCGGCGTGTGGGAGAGTGGGTGGGAGCTCTCTCACTCTTGAGTCAGCTTTTGTCACCCCCACCCTCCTGCGCTCTGTGCTCTAATTACCATAAAAAGTGACCGCACTGCTGTCTGCTGTCTGCAGTGGACTCGGGATAAGAGCTGAGCGGGGCCTGCTCTCTGTGCCAGACTTCCCTCTCCCTCTTAGGATAGGAGAGAGGATGGGAGCCAGTTTTTCCTTCCTGCTTACCTGCCTTCCTGGGAGAAATAGCCACCTCAAAACACAAGTGCCTTCATCTCGTGTTCAGCCACCCAGTTCCTATTTTCTTTAAGTAGAAAAAAAAGTTTTGGAGCCAGAAAACATGTGGGTCTAGATCCTGGCTTTGCTGCTAGTTGTGGGACTTTGGGCAAGCTACATCTCTGAGCCTCAGTTTCCCCGTCTGTAGGATGGAAGTGATAAAAGTAGCCACCTCCTAGGGTGATGGTGCAGATAAAATGAGCCACTGTGACCTGAAACACCCAAAGTGGGCTCTGAGACTTGTTGGGTTGGCATCTGATGGACGCTTTGGTAGCTAGAGGCAGGATGGCACTGTCCCCGAGGGCCTGGGCTCTGGAGTCAGGCTGTCTGGGTTCAGATCCTGGCTCTGCCAATTACCATTTGTGGAACCTTAGGCAAATTATTTAACTTCTCTGCCTCAGTTTCTTCATCTGTAAAAAGAGGATGATGCTAATATCTTCCTCAAAAGGTTGTTACATGGATCAAATATGTAAATATATGAAAAGCACTTAAGACAGTGCTTGGCATGTGAGTGAGCTGTTATTTTTAGCTCCTTCAAGCTTTTGCTGGTTTGATTCTTGTGACTGATAACTTTCGCACCTAACAGAATTTCTTGCAGAGAGGATGTCAGCCCCAAAACAGGAAGGTGGCAGGGGAAGAGCTCCACCACCCCAGGACCTTTGCAGGAGGAGCACGATTCCACTGCCTCAGCTTCTGGGTGTTTAAATGAAACAACTTGGCTTTTGCAGATGCAGACTCTGGGGCTGGATGGGGTGACTGGCGCCAGCATGGCAATCTGTGAATGAGATGCAAAGCTTGTTCCGAGGTGATAGCCATCTCCCTGGGGCTTGGTGTGAGGCTCTACCTTGTCCTTCCTCCCAGAGGCTGCCTGCTCTGCCCGGGGCCGTGGCCTCTCTACCCAGGAGGGGCGGGCTGCACCTCTGCCTGCTGCCTGCTGTCCTTCACCTCCAGCTGGGGCCTGCCTGCCTGTCCTCCTGGGCCTGGCCGGAAAAGCCAGCTGCTGGCGCACAGAATCTGCCTTGTGAAACACTGTGGCTCTGACTGGCTGCAGGCCCCAGGAGATCTGGAGAGGGGCCAGGTGGAAAGGTGTGGGCTGTGTAGCCACCGAGCCATGGCAAGTGACTGCCCTTGGTAGTTTTCCAAGGAGCTAACCTACCTGTCTGCCTGGCTCGGCTGCCCCGAGGTCTGTAGCTCCTCTGAGGCAAAGCTGGCCAGGCCGGCTGGTCAGAGGGGGTGGTCAGGACAGCCGGTGGCTGACAATGTTGAGTAACCTTGAATTGATGGCCTTCTGGCAAAATGAGGGTTCTTGTTGACAAGACCGGTATGGCCAGCACATTGTTGTGTGATTACCTGCAAGACTGCATGAGTTATTAGCAAAGAAGGATCTCACAGCACTGGGGGGTGGCGTGTGCACGCATGGAGTTGTCATCTGCCCTTCAGTGTGCGCACACAGGGAACCAACTGACTCCCTGCTCCCCACTAATATTCACTCCCAGAGGCTGCCTGCTCCCCCAGGACATGGCCTATCTACTCACACTGTATTTTATAGATTCTAAGACATACTTTTCCCCCACGTTTTAACATCTCGAATTATTGCATGTCATACATTCACTGGTGTGTTATAATTTAATTGACAGTGCCATTTCTTGGTATACTCGAAATAACAGTGCGTAACAGTGCTTAAAACCAAAAAGGCGTCTTGGATTTAATGAAACACAGAAACTAGGTAACCTCTAGAGAACTTACATAATTTGCCCAGTTTCTTCAAGGAGGGAAGTAGTGCCACCTTGTAGTGGTGGGAGGGTTTATGAGGGGACATTGATGTGATTCATGGGAATGAGCCTGGGCTCAGATTCCAGTTTACAGCTCAGAAGCTGTGTGACCTTGGGAAAATAGAGCAACCTCTCTGAGCCTCGAGTTCTTCCCCTATCAAATGCAGGTCATGGCTCCACGGTCATCAGGATTGTGTGCAAAGCACCTTTCCCTGCTTCTTTCCCGCTGGGTACCATCTAAGGTCACACTCCTTCCAGCTGGATCAGAATGAAGGCAGGGAGAGGGTCCCTGGCCTCTTAAGGTAATAGAGGAAAACTGGCCTTCATACCCTGGCTTCCTGATGCAGTTTACAACCTTTGAGCATCATCTTTTCCTTCCTTCCCTCCTCCTCCCGCTTTGCCTGAGTTTTCATCTTCACATGTGTTTCCCTTTAGCAATTTTCTTTCAGACCTCTTTCCTCTCTCACTTTCTGTAAAATCTTCCCACATGTAGCCTCTTTGAAGCTCCCTTTGGTGGTAGAGGGGAGGGGGCTCTGCCCTGAGGCCAGGGTGGCACAGGCCCCAGGAGCCTCAGCTGACAGTAGTCAGTGGTCTAGTGTGCTGTGGTGCCTGCAACCTGCAGCTCAAGTCCAAGTTCTGGCGTTGCCCTGTGGCCTGGCTCTGCCATGCTCAGTGTTGGACCTTGCCATTGCCAAGAGGATTTAGCATTCTTGTACCTTCCTTGCTGCCTTAAAACCAGACCTTGTTCAGATCCTAGTCCCCCTAGCTCTGTGACCTTCTGCAGGTTACTTAACCTCTCTAAGCCCATTTTCTCATCTGAATGGTGGCCAATGCACAGAAACCCCCGGCACATGCTAGGTGCTTAATAGATGGATTCGTTCCCAGTCTTCCTCAAATATTTAAGACCTCCTTGTGTTTCTTCAGCTAGGTTCCAGGGGCTCTGGGAGCACCAGCTGACAGAGTGTTGCTCCAAGTAAATGCCCTGAGACAGATGGAGATGCTCGGGGCAGGGAACTGTCTGGGGGAAGACACTGGGCCTACCTCTGTGAACAGGATGTGGCGGGCAGCCTGGCTGGGCTGCAGGGGGATGGAACGGGTTGAGCAGCCAGTACCTTGGTGAGGTTGGCGAGGGGGCTTCTCGCTAAGGGAGGAACTGGGCTGGGGAGGGCAGCGGGCTGAGTGTGAGGCCCCGGGAGACAGCTACACTGCGATGTCTAGCTGAGCGTGGACCACGGGAGCCAGGGCTCAGCGAGAGACGCTGCCCTGGGGGAGGCTTTCAGAGCAGGCAGTGGTCTTAACCCTTGTTTTCGTCCAAGGTCTACTCTCTGCCTCTCCTGAGATTCTGATGAAACCAGTAGCCTGACTTTCTGAGTTTTGTGTACAGGGTCAGGGGTTCGCGGCTGCCTCCTTGAGGTCTGAGGGTGGACCTCAGTCCCTCGCATGTACTGAGAGGTGCAATGCAGTAAACCAGCCCTAAGGGAAACAGAGCTGCGGGAAGTGGGGCAGAACTTCGCTTACAAAGAGCCTGTGTCTGCCCGTGCAGTGGCCCCTCTGGGACCCCGGGAGGCAGGGCTCCGGCACAGCTCCTGGCTGGGGACCGGGGGAGCGAGTGGGTTAGCCGTGCCAAGGCTAGGATGCAAAAGCTTCCCGCTTGGTGATTCTCCTCTCCTTAAAATGGTACATAAGGGGCAGGGAGGTGGGGATGAGGCCCCAGCTTGGCATGTGCCTCCTTCCCCGGTGTCACAGGGACAGTCACAGGAGCAGAGGCAGGGCTTGCTGGAGGCCTGGTGCCCACAGATGGCTGTAGGGCTCTAGACGCTCCATTCTGGGCTGGGGGTGAGGGTGGAGGGAGGGGATGGGCCTCCCAGATATGGTGACTTTCTAACTGGGGCTGGTTTAAGGACAGGCATTTGTGGCCCAGGGAGGAATTGTGTTTCTGGCGTAAGAAACAGCACGTGTTGAGACGTTTGGGGGTGGGGAGGGGTAATGCTGAACGGGAGATTGGGGTCCGAGGGGAGGGGGAGTGGCCATATCGGGTCCTGAGGCTGAGACTGCTGGCTGGGGATGGGTGTGCTGGTCTGAGGAGTCAGGACCTGGTTCTGTAGCCAGTGGGGCCTGGCAGGGGGGCTGTGTGAGGTGGACAGGAGCAGAGCCTGGTCCCAATCTGTCCGCTCCTAGAGGGCGGGTCAGATGAAGCCTTGGCCATCGGCTGGGGGTCAACACTGGCACCTGCTTGGCCTTCCAAGGTGCAAGGGTTTCTGTGGCGGAGAAGAGGTGGGGTGGGTACCCACCCCAGCTTTAGATTGTCAGCTCTGTTCAGGTGTGCCCTCCCTGGGAGGGTCATGTCCCCTCGTTTGGGGGTGCCCTGCTGAAGGAAAGCAGCTTGGCCCCCCTGGTGGGCTCTCAGAGGACAGCTAGCCCCTGCTGTCCCTTCTCAGGCCTTCACTTTAAACTCCTCTTATCATGATGATAAAACAGGGAGCCCGCAAGACAAGCCCCACAAACGCTTGGCTGTGTGAGTAATTAAGCCCTCATTTCAAACCGCCACATCTTTAAAAGCTGTAATTTGTAGCCCAAAATAGCTGCCTGTTCTGAGAGCCAGGAGAGTCCTGGTTGTACCCCTCTTTCAACTTGCAGCCTGTGAATTTGCTTCTGACATCTGAGTTGCCCTCTACCTGGCCCGTGGCTTTCTCAGGGGAGCTGCAGATACAGTGGCTGGTGGGAACCGGGGCTTCCAGGCGGGTACTTGTGAAATCTTTTTTTGAGAATTTAGAGGGGGCGATGGAAGTTAGGGTTCCCGATTCAGGTCCCCGGGGCTCCACCTTTCCGTGTGATGACACGGGGGTGTAAAGGGCAAAATCACAGTGTCCTTTCAGGGCAACGTGGGTTAAATTCTCTGGGCACCGAGTCCTCATCTGTAAGGAGGCGATAGTATTTACTTGCAGGATTTTTAGGGGGAAGAAAATGAGACCACCTCGGTAAAGCATGTAGCAGACATGGGGCACGTGGTTGGCACAGCCATGTGTTCCTTTCCTTTCGTCTCGGGTGTGGCCACAGCCGGCCGCTTGTGGACAGGTCTTGCCTATGGATCCGAGTAGGTGGACGCTGGGGACTCAGCTAACAGGAAACACCTCCCTTGACCTGCAGCCTCTCCAGGCTGACATGCCTGGAATTCTTGGGGCTGGCTGCTGGGTTTGGTTTCCAGATGTGGAAGCAATTTAAGTTCTGTTTTCATAATCCCCAACAGTTTGCCTCCAAAGTCCACGTTCTCATTTGAAAATCAAGACCGTTGGCTCTACTTCAGGGCCGGGGAGTGGGGCAGGGTTGGTGGCCTCTTTGAATCGTTTCTGCTCAGGAGGGAGGTTCACAGGGGTGCTCATATCTGGGACCCCGGGCTTTGTTGGGGCAGTTACACTGCATTGAGGGTTTGGTCCCCATGGGAGCAGAAGTTGACCCTGAGGCCACCTCCCCTGTGGGTTTTCCTTGAAGATGGGTCACTTAGCCACATTCAGCTGCAGTATCTGCCTGGCGTCCTGGTCACCATCACTGACCCTGGACAGCCAGCCTGTGGGGAGAGGAGACTCCGGTTCTGGCCATGTCGGAGGGAGGCTGGCATCACAGCCAAGCAAGTGGTAAAACACCCTCCTTCCCAAACTGACCACAACAGAGGGAAGAAGTCTGCCTGAGTTTCAAGTAGCCAGAAATACTGCCTGGCATGGAGAAACTGGTAATATCTCACTCAATTACTGAGCGCTGCTGGCCACAGAGGTGGCCTGACCCAGGGTGAGAGGGTCTGTGGCTCTGTGGTTCCAGGGCTAACTGCTGATCTCTTGTCAACCAGTCACTGTTTAGGCAAAATAACTTTTACACTCATGTCATAGCTACACTATATACAGCCCTGGGCAAACAGAAATTGCCTTTGCAGTTTTAAATGTCTCTGGCTGAACCGCACACACGCACTTCTCCTTAAAATTTAACCGTAATACCTATGCAGTTGAGAGAACACACGAAACTTGGGAATAATTTGCTTAGGTAATGTGTAGATAGTGTTTATGAAACGTCGGCCTGACAATCGTAGATCCACCAAGCTTCAGTTTCAGCAAAATATGGTCTCTTTAGGAGCAGCAAGATCTCAAAGTGATCATGGAAGAGAAGCCAACAATTATTTTCAGGGGAGACTCCCCCCACCCCCCAAAACAAAACAAAATCCCAAGTTTCTTGATGAGGTTCTTGAGATCCAGGAATTCTCTGTGGAGGTTGAATTTAATGGACCTTGAAGGAATTTGCTCTTATTATCCCGGTGGGAGGGCGGGTGAAAAATAGGGACTGAGCTGAGGGATTTCCTCAAAGGCTTCCTGGAGGAGGAGGAGGAACGGAATGTGTATTAGTCTGCTAGGGCTACTTAAACAACAGAAGTGTATTTCTTCATCATTCTGGATTCCAGTGTCCGAGATCCAGGTAGCACGGTTGGTTTCGTCTGAGGCCTCTTGCCTTGGCTTGCAGTTGGCTGTCTTCTCCCTGTGTCTTCACATGGTTGTGTGTGTGTGTGTGTGTCCACATCTAATCTCCTTATAAGGACACCAGTCACATTGGATTAAAGACCCTGTCTCCAAGTACAGTTATATTCTAAGAGACCGTTGGTTGTCTGTGGGGAGACACCCGGTTTTACCCATAGCAGAAAGGTTCTCTGGTACTGTCCTCCAAGGGTGGGAAGAGGGGAGTGTGCAGAGCCTGCATCCAGGGAGAGCCTGAGTGAAGGGCAGGCAGCTCTGAACCATTTGAAATAAAATTAGGCAAGACGTTACCAAAACTAAGGGCATTTCTGCCTTTGTAACTAGATACCAAAGGCCCACTGTTGATGAGGGGCCCGTCGGGGATGCTCTGTTTATAAAAGTTTCTAGTGATGTTGAGACAGTTGTTCTTCCAGCTTGAGCCACCCTCTCCTCTTGATCTGGTCATTTGTAACCTAGACCACCCACTCTTCAGTGCTTACTTTCGAGGGTTTGTTCTGCCCGAGGATGCTGTGCTGGTCCTCCGGGCTCCCTGTTTCTGCTGACGCCACCTTCAGGATAGCATTCTTTAAGGATGGCTTCCCTTTTCATTGTTCCTTTTAAAGGGAGCTAAACTTGTCAGAGACTTTACACTTTTCCTTAACGAGTCCAGGCAGTTCGGGGCAACTACCTTTCACACTCTACATAAGCTTTCCTTCTAACATACTGAAAAAATCAGACCTGTAAGAACTGATGATGGGAAGCCATCTCCCCGAGGTTGTGCCCCAGGCCACGCTCTACGGTGGGTCATAGCACCACCCCCACCAGCCTCCATGGCTCCAGAGCCCACCATTCAGCCTGCTCCAATAGCCGCGACTCCATCAGCGGCACAAGAGTACCCTGCAGTGTTTCACATGAAGCCCAGTCCAGCCCTTGCCACCAGGAGAGACCATCATGGAGCTGGTCACGGAGGAAGAAGTTACCATTAAGAATTCATATGCCCCCAGGTGCTCTCCAGTGCTGCTACCATGTTCGCTTTGTCTCTGTAAGTTTTCTTCCTGAAATGTTTGAAATAAAATTAGGCAAGACGTTATCAAAACTAAGGGCATTTCTCCATAACTAGGTACCATCAACACACCTAACAAATCACGCATCATTCCTAACATCACCCAATGTCTCGTCCATGTTACAGCTTCCCTGTTTGTCCCCAAAAGTTAGGTGGGGGCCCCTAACTTTGCTTGCTTGCAAGCTTGCTTGAACCGGGATCTAATCAAGGATAACAGCGTATGTCTCTGGTTAATCCAGAACCATGGTTCTCACAGTGTGGTCCTGGGACCATCAGCATCACCTGACAACCTATTAGAAATGCACTTAAAAAAAACAAACCCCACAAAACATTGCAACCTATAGAAATGCACATTTTTCAGACTTCACCCCGGGCCTCCTGAATCAGAAACTCTGATTCACTGAATTTTAACAATCCGCCCCACCCTGCACATGACTCTGATGCACAGTGAAGTTTGAGAACCACTCGTCTAGGAAAAAAAATCCCCCTCCCTCTTCTTTGTGACATTCTTTTTTGGAGAAGACCAGGCTCGTGGTCTTGCAGAGGGTCCCCACATTCTTTCTGCCCGATTGTTTCCCTATGGTGGCGTGGAGCTTGTCCCTCTGTCTCCCGCAGTCTTGGTTAGTAGAGGACCTAAGGCTTGATTAGAGTTAAGTGTTCGGTGAAGGCTCTGTGGGAGGTGATACCATGACCTTCATACTGTATCACATCCGGAGGCCAGTGCGCGGTTGTTTCCAGTTAGCGGGGCTGGGTTTGATCCCTGCGCAAGAATGACAAGAGCCTGTTTTCTCCGTGTGGAGGTGTTGGGGGTGGGGAGGGGTGTCTTGCAGTCATCTGCAGGGTGATTCTGCAGTTGTTGGGGGTAATGCTCTATTTGTGTCAAGTCAAGCTTGTGTCATTCAAATCTTGTCTCCCTTCTTACTCTCTTGTTTGCTTGCTCTGTCATTTAGTGAGAGACGAGAGTTAAAAACCTCCAACTTGCAGTTCTAAGTTTTGCTCTGTGTATTTTGAAACTATGTTATTAGATGCATAAATGCTTAAGAGTATCTTTACATCTTATTAAATTGATTTTTTAATCATTTTTTAATGTTTCTCTGTCTTGCCTGGAAGTGTACTTTGATATTAATATAGACCCTGCGACTTCTGGTTGGTGTTTGTGTGGTGTATCTTTTTTCATTTTAACTTTCTTTTTTTAAAAAATGTATTTATTTTTATTGAAGCATCGTTGATTTACAAGGTTGTGTTAGTTTGTTCTTTTACTTTCTACCTATCTGGGTCCTTATGCTTAAATCGTGTCTCTTGTCAGTGGCATGTAGTTTTTTTTTTTTTTAATCTAGTCTGAATATTTGTCTTTTAATGGGCTGGTTTATTACATTTACCTTTAATGCATTACTGATGTGGTTAAGCTCTTTAGTATTTGGGTTTTTTTTGTTTGTCCCAGTCTCATCTTTGATGCTCTTTTCCTCCTTTTTCCTGAGTCCTTTTGGATGACTTAAGCATTTTTCTATTCCGTTTTTTTTCTCCATTTGACTTTTAGCAACACATTTTTAATCTTTTTTTTCCTTTAACGGAGGCACTGGGAATTGAACGTGTTAAGCATGCACCCTGCCAGTAAGCTGTATCCGTCTCCCCTGTTTTTATTTTTTAACTGATAATGTTTGATGCGCTCAAATGTGTCATTGGCATAGAAGCGGCAATGTGTGGATAGAGGGCTCAGAGCATCTCCTGGACAGGACGGGTGGCCCTAGTGAGAGGGGTGTTTCCAGTGGGGTTCCAGAGTCTGACCCATAGCCTCATGGGCTTGAAAACCACAAGGCCCTTCCCACACCCCCAGGACTCAAGTGCTGCTTATGCGGGCAGGTTGTCCCTGGGCGGATGCACGAGCCAGGGTGCCAGCTGGTTCATGGACAGTGAGAACCGCCCTCTGGCAATGAGCTCAGGCAGCCCTTCTGGTTGTCAGCAGGCTCCTGGGACGCTTGTCCCGGTCAGAAGGGTGGTGAGTGAACTCGGACACGGGGGAGATGTTAGAAGGTCTGAATGGACTTTGAGTGGTCTCAGGCTCTGGTGCCAGTGAAGCAAGGCCCCATGGCCTCTGGAGCAGACCGGACCCACAGGTCAGCTGGACAAAACACCTCTGGCCAGTGCCTGGGTGGACACTGCCAGGATCTGCTTCAGACCCTCTCACCCAGCCTCTTAATACTTCCAGCTCCTCTGCTCAGCTGCCCTTTGGGGGATCTGCCCACCTCTGGTCTTAGTTTGGCTGCCGAGGGCTACCTGACACCCCTCATTTCTAAAGGTTTTCTGGGGGCTACGTCACCATCCGCCCCTCAAGCTCCTGTGATGCCATCTTAGCAGTAGCGTGAGTGTGGAGGGGAGGGTGTGAGATCAAGGAGAGAGATAGCTCGAGTTGCAATTAAAACCCCGAATAAAAGGCAGTGCAGGCTTCCACACCCCTTCCGTCAAGCAGCAGGACTCCTTATATGACCGCCTTGGCTTTGTGTAAATGGCCCAGGAGTGCTGGAGAAACACCAGCATGACTTTTTCTATTCTGTTCAGTACTGGCCTGGGCTTCCACAGCAGGTGGAGGCCAGATCCACAACTGAACCAAGTCGGCCTGAGAGCCTCAGTCTCCCCATCTGTAAAATGGGGTGGTTTATTTAGCACCTCCCTCCAGGGGCGATGTGAGACTCGAACCCTCTCAGGATTTCCCACTGGAGACTAATAAGCTCCTGGGGAAACCCGGTTGTCACTGTTGTCTGCCTCCTGGGATCTGCGGGTCCACTTTATGAGGAACATAGAGGTAGCAGTTGGGGCACCTATGCTGAGATCTGTTCCTGGGGTCTCCTGGTTGGGGCAGGAGTGCTGAGCCCAGTTGAGGGTGGCCACAGGGTGTGTAAGGGACCCCAGTCCAGGTAACCCCATCCCCTCCCCGTGGACCTAGGGCATCGGCATCCATGAGTTAGCTCCTTAAACTGAACCTTCTGCTACCTGTGAGAAAGACCCAGTGAGACCCTGCCCAGGCCTGTCCCTGTTCCTGGGCTGTTGGCTGGCTGGGAGGGTTATGGGGGATTTGACTCCCCGCCTGCCCCCTCAGGCCTGCTCAGCCCGACCCAGGCAGCAGGCTGGCTTCTCCCTCACCCTCAGCTTGGTGTGTGTCCATCCCTCCCCTCATACCTTCCCTGCAGGGGGTCCCTGTGTGCCCACTGGTGCCTGTCTGCAGGGGAAGCTGGGATGTGCCCGGTGCCCGCCTGAGCTATTTTTACCCAGCCCTGTCCCCACAGAGCTGTTCTTTGGCTCCAGTTACTGCCTGGGGAGTGGAGCTGTTGCCAGGGCTGGGGGTGGAGAGTCAGAGCCTGGGAGCCTCACGGACTCCATTGTCCAGGCAGCATGTCATCTTCACACTTGTTAAAGGGTGTAATTAATGCACAGAGAGATCATCCAAGACAGTGGGCAGAAGACAACCCTGGTGGGGAACAAAGAGGCACCTGGCATGTTTAGAGGGCGGGTTTTGCGACTTGCAAACATCTGGCTTCCAGAAGCTGAACCCAGCCTACCTTCACCACTGGGAGTCACAGGGACAGGTTCCTGGGGGCTGGAGAGAGGTCACTGGGCCAGGAGGCACCTCTGACTGTCTTCTCTCAATACTGTGAAGACAATGATAGCTCAGATTTGTTGAGCACTTTCTGCTTAGAGTATGTAAAACTCATTTAATCCAAGTAGTTAACTCCATCCCATAGATGAGAAAACTGAGGCACTGAGAAGTTCAGGGAACCTGAGACCACAGAGCTCATCAGTGGTAGAGGGGGACTTGAACCCATCAGTCCGCCTCCAGAGCTTGCTCGTAACACCACCCTGCCCCCGCTCTCCTTTGCTGCTTTCCCAGCATCTGTGAGGTGAAGGTATTGTTCTAGATTCTCTATGGCAGTCTTGCCAGGTGTGTACTTCCATCCCTGTTTTTAGATGAGGCTCAGAAATTGAATAGCTGGTTCACAGCCAGCCAGGGACCGAGCCGGGGTCGGCACCCAGGTCTCGGAGTCCCCACCCTTGGCTCTTTCCAGCTAACCATCCACAGCACAGTTTGGTCCAGCTGGTACTTGCTAATCACTACCCTGTGCTCCCTGCGATGCTGACCGTGGGGGTTCAGATGTCAAAATCCCCATGGTTGCCCCTTTAGGGTCTTCTCTTTCCCAGGGAATGTGGAAATGGGGTCACCCGGAGTCCCTCAGCTGCCAGGAAAATGCAGAGTAATGGGCTGTGTGACTTCGAGAGCGTTTCCCACTGGGAGCAGTGGGGGAAGGGGAGGGTCAGAGGGAGTCGTGCACCTGGGCCTGCCGCACCCACTCCAAGACCCTGGGCAGTGGGTGGTGCTGGCCACTCTGAGGCTTGGAAGGGCCCCACAAGACCTGATTCTGGGCCTTCTCACCAGCCTTTGAATTCAGCTCGTGCCAACTTCCTACAGAGGAGGGGGTGACTTTGGGGCCTGCTGGAGGGTGAATGCTGCTCTTGAGACTGGAGTGGGGCGCCCACAGGCCGGCTGTGTGCCTCCAGGCTCCCACTTGCAGACAGGGCCGGCGGTCCCCTCTGGAGACAGGATGGGGTGTAGGGGGGCGCTGGTGGTGCAGACCTGCCCTGCTGGAGCATCTGGCTGGGGCCTCAGAACTCTCCTGAAACCCCCGTCTCTTGAAGGTGGCATGCCTCCTGGCGTCCTGCCTGTCCGGGACCTCGCTGGCTGACCAGCCGGGGTCCCGTGGGCTAGAGGGGCAGCTCGGCCTCTGTAATATGCAGCCCCCAACAAGGCCGGAGCAGAATTTAATGCTCCTGAGGCTGCTGACTCCCTGATGCTTGTGACCACTGTCATGTGTGCCCTTAGAGTAGTCTCTGGGGTAGAGGTGACTGTCCCCAATCTGTAGGTAAGGAATCAGGCTCAGAGGTCACTTGCCCCAGGTCCAAGGTCACATGGCTTGTGAATAGTTGGACCAGCCAGGACTGAAACCCCATCTGCCAGGATCCAGAGCCACACCCTCACCCAGCCCCTCACAGGGGTGTCTTGGAGCTCCTTGGCAGGGTGGGCAGAGGTGACCTGCAGTGGGCTGGACACGGGCCAACCACAGGGTCCTGGGGATACGGTCACCTACGGTGCTGCCTGGAGCTGCCTGCCAAATACACTGTCCCTTCCTTAAAGGTACCCTCTCTCAAAAAAAAACTCCCAGTCTCACTCTTTCTGTGAAATCCTGCTTTCTGCTCCCTGGATCCTTGCCCCCTCCAGAGCACAGGCCTCAGGTCTGGGACTCGCTGGGAGCTCGCTGCCAAGGAGCGAGACCTGAACGCAGACTGCTTGGTCTGTTGGGAGCGGGCAGCCCTCGGGGTTCTTGGCAAAGAGGTGCCGATGAGCATGAGGTGCCCTGTGGATCGATGCCCTCCTCTCGTGGGAAGGACGCCCCGTCCTGGGGACACCGCAGCCCAGGTTCCTGCTGCCCGGTCTCGGCCTGGGGGCTGTCTGCAAACTCTGGAATCTTGCAGCAGCAGTAGAATTTGCCCTGCTGCCCCCAGGCAGATTAATCGTTAGCTCTGGCACATTCCCCGGAGATCTCCCCTTTCTTGGAAGCCTGCATAACATGGGGGTCTCCGTGCAGGGCCCGACTGGCCCAGGGGCCTGGCGGGAGGGTGGCTAGGCTTCAGGAAGCCCCCAGGCCTCCTGGAAACCCTGCGAGGATGATACGTAACTTTGTCTAAAAAATATATAAGGAAGAAACTGACTCAGAAGCATTTCTAATAGGACTTATGGTTCTCCCAGCCGGGGAGGGGTGGCTTCAGGTGAGGTGAGAGGTTGCCTTCCAGCATCTTCCAGCAGCTGCCTCTGCTTGGCCTTCCTGCCTGAGGCACTTGGGAGGGAGCATGCTGTCCCCCAACCTCAGCAGCATCCCCCCGGCCTTCCCCAGACAACCCGGAGAGCGGGACCCGGGCTGGGACCGAGGCCCCGGGGGAGGAGCACGGGTGACAAGGCCACTTCTGTTCAGGAAAGAAACCAAACCAGCACCACCTCTGGCTAACCGAGGTGCACGATGTGTTCCTTTTCTTATAGCTGTCTTTATGTTATCTAAATTTAGGGGAAAACTACAGATCTCATTGGGATATGACATCGTCATTTGATATGCCTAATCTACTATCAAAACCTAGCCTAGAACACCTTAAACAAAATCACCCAGAATGAGGCCTGTTTTATAATTGTGTTGAATCTCTGCCATAATTGATGGAATGCTGCACTGAAGGTGAAAAATGGAATGGTTCTAAGTATATGAGCTGTTGACCCTCCTGGTCGTGCGGCTGCCCCGCCGCCCAGCAGTAGGGGAGCTTCAGACCGTGTGTCGCTAGCCCAGGAAAAAGAGGAAAATTCGGAATTCCAAGTACAGTTTCTACTGAACACGTATCGCTTTCACACCGTCGTAAAGTCAGAAAATCTTAAGTTGAACCATTCTCCGTTAGGGACCGTCTGCGCTAGAAATGGGTTTGAAGTTATAATTAAAATTTCCACTTGCCTTGAGCAAACAACTGTGGGGTGAATGAAGAGGTGCTGATGTAGGGAGCAGCCAGTTTTGAGAGAGAAGGCGGGCGTTTTGAGTGAGTGCATGTGGGGGGTGGGGTGAGGGGCCAGACTTGGTGTGTCAGGAGCCTGGCGCCAGGTCTCAGCTGGGCCCCCTGTTGCTGGGCAGCCCCCTCCCACTCAGCATCGCCTTCCCCAGGTGTCAGCTGGAGAAGACCACTCCTCCTCCTGCCTTGTACACGCCCCAGATCTCCCGGGTCTGTCGTGAGAGATGAACGGTGTGTGTGTGACAGACAGGACACTGTGTCAGGTGTGAGGGGCCAGACAGCTGTGGACTCTGCTCAGAGGATAAAACTATGCCTGAGGAGTTGGGAGGGAGGGAAGCAGGGACCCCTATGGGGGGGTCTGACCCCTTCCACTGCCCGGGCTGAGACAGACCACTCGAGGCCCCTCTTTCCATCGTGTGCGTGGTGTTGGGTGTGATGCTGTGGGACGTCAGGTGAGAAGGGGGCTGTCTCCGGAACTTGGTGGCTATTCTGTAAATGTTTGTTTCCCTTCGTTTCTTCTGGAACGCAGCTTGCTTCGGCTTGCAGACAAGCGCTTGCTTGGGGCATGAGCTCTGATAAGGTTGGGAGCCACATGGAACTGGATTAGTGACATCTAGACAGAAAGGGCCGTGTGAACACCAGGGGTGAGTTTAATTACACAGCCCCTTGGCCTGCACAGTCAGGGGTGCCTGGCTGCCTGATGCCGACTTTATTGGTCCATCTGGTGCTCAGCCCGAGTCATGGCACAGGCAGGAGCCAAGCTCATTAATTGCCATCTCTTCCTAGCCGGGCGTGACTTGCTGGGGGTAGACCCAGCAAGACCCAGCTCACCGGCGGACAGCTGCACACGTCTGGCAGGCCCAGCCGAGCCTGTCGCTGACCACTTTCCTTGGATGTCCCCGATCCTGTTCTTGTTGGCGATGCCCCTAGACTTTTCACAGCCCTCTTACTGTCCTGTGGCTGGAGGAAGCACCTTTAATGGGGGCTCTGCCAGCTCTTAGCCAAGGAGCACACCGAAGAATCTGAGGAGTAGCTTGACATCTCACATGGGAGCAGGTGGAAGATACTTCCCTCGTCAGAGGCAAAGCAGACTCGAGAAATGGTTTGCAGAGGGCTGCCTCTCCGACTGGGATAATCACTGAATAGAGCCAGAGCTCTTCTCCTATAAGTTTAGCAAAAGGTTCAGGCAAATCTTTGTGGTGCACTGACATTGTGCTGGACAGGGTGCTGGGCACTGGGGACCAGCCCAAATCTCAGAATCGAAAGATCTAGCGTTCTTGCTCTCCAGTGTGGCTGTGGCAGGGCCAAGGCAGGCCCATGGCCGGGATTTATTCATTGAGGTCCTGCTATGATGACCCAGCGATCCTGTAAGATTCCGTGGCCATTCTCAACTTGCAGAGGCAAGAACTGAGGTTCAGAGAGGTTGTTTGACCTACCCTGAACCGTGGAGGGCAGATCCCAAGCTGTGTGGACATCCCTGTACCACGATGCTTCAAACTCCACTAGGTCAGAGTCACTGTCGGTGGGGCTGTGCCCTTACAGTCACCAAGGAGTCTTCTCCAAGTCCCGTAGCTTCCCGTGCAGATTTTGTGATGGGGACCCTGCCCAGCTGCCCAGGTACCCTGGATGACGTGGCTGGCCTGGTTGTGGCCCTGCTCCATGGATGGCTGTCCCATGGGTTCCCGCTCCTCACTGGGTTCTCACGAGGCCGCCAGCAAGAGAGCCCCCGAGACCAGTCACCTGCCAGGGTCTCATACCTGAGCTCTCGGGGTCTCGGCCTCCCGGCACCACAGTCTTCACTGTCCCCAGCCCTGCTGATGTCCTTGCAGTCTGAGGAGCAGTGCTGGGTCCTGGGGAGCCAGCCTCACCCCTGCTGCCCCCTCTGTCTTCCCAGGGCAGCGAGGTGCCAGACCCCACCTCTGCTGACGGCGAGCTCCTCCTCAGGGAGCCCGGCTTCTTTCTCGAGGACGAGGACGAGGCTATGACGCTCGCCCCACCCGAGGGCCCCCAAGAGTCGGACATGGACGGCCCCATGGAGAGCACCCAGGGCCTGGAGGGGGCGGTCAGGATTCCTGCCGAGGAGAAGGACGCGGGCCTCGGGGCCCTGTTCCTGCCAGAGGACAAGTGAGTTAAAACTGCCTGGAGCTCTGTGTGTCAGAAGGAGGTGATGGTCATGGCCAGAGATTTGGAGAGCAAGGAGAGGGGTTAACCATACAGAATTGTCAATTTTTAATTATTTCTGACCTTCAAAAGAAAGGCAGTTTCATATGGTTCGACCTAATACCTTTTCCCAGTGCAGAGGTTCTCAAACCCGCACAGCTCTGGGAGTCACGCTGTTCATGGTGGGGTCCTTTGGAGTCCTTCATCCATGTTGCTTCCTGGGAGCGGTCCGTCCACTGTACCTATGATCCGCCAACCCAAGGACAGCTGGTCGTGTGGACCACAGACCTGTTGTCATGCTGGCTAATCATCTGCCATCTGATCGTTCCCACTGTCTTCTGGGACTGATCACCAAGAGGCAGCCAGAAGTGAGCCCCAAGGATTTCAATAAAATGTATAGGAGAAAGAAGTGAGGAGTGTGATGCATTCCACCCAAGGTGCTAAGGAACCTGAGGGCAGATAAATAAGTAAATAAATGGTACAGGGTGGAGGTACCAGGAGACTTGACCTTTAGTGCCCAAACACTGACACTGTGAACCTTAGAAGTTGGGGTACCTCGGGGGCAAAGTTTGAGAACCGCTGTTTCCCCATTTTTGAGTGTGGGGGCTTAGGAGGCTAGAGAGATCCTAGTTTATGAGTGAGAAGGTGCAGAAGCTCCTGCTCAATGACTAAGGGGAAGATATGTTTTGGCAGGTGATGAGTTGTGTTTCTGTTTGTCCATGGGTTACAGACAGCCCCTGACACTGTCCCAGGCCACGCTGGGTCACCCATGAGGGGTCTAGGGTCTCCGACCCGTGCTCTGTGGCATCTGGCTTCTTTGGAGTAGAAATCCCCTCTCTAAACTAGCAGAGGCATGTCACCTAGTAGCTCATTGTTTGTTTTAAAACCTCATTCGTTGTTAGAGGACAAGCAATGACACAGAACTTGAAAAAGGTAGGAAAAGTGAGAGTGAAGGATAAATAACATACTGAACTAGTGGTCCCGCCACCCAAACACAAGCCCTGTTACCATTTAAATGTTTTCATTTCCTGCTTTTCCTTATTGTATGTAGACCTATGACATGCTCTGTCTCCCAGTGTCTAAAATTTTGTCTTATAGTTTACATTAATTTTTTCACATTATTGCCAATATTTTTTACAAACCTTTCAACACCAGTGAGATAGTCCATAATGTATGTGATCATTTCATTCATTGCTATATGCTGCAATTTAATAGCTAATTCAGTGTAGCTGTAGGTAAACCATGCGTTTGTAAGCAATGTTCCTCGAGAAGCAGTGACATCTCTTGTGCAGAACTCTTAGGATGAGGTCCCCTAAGTGTACTTACCAGGTCAAGAAATGCAAGCTTTATCTGGCTCCCGGTATCTGTGGCACTGACTGACCTTCCAGAAGGTCTGGCTGGTTTCTTCCGCCGCGGGCTCTGGGTGGCGCCTCATTAACAGCCGGCTCTCCTGCAACCCCAGGTCCCTGGTCCACACTCTGTCCATGACGACGTCAGACCTCTCCACGCACTCCACCACCTCGCTCATCAGCAACGAGGAGCAGTTTGAAGACTACGGGGAGGCGGATGATGTGGACTGTGCCCCCAGCAGCCCCTGCCCTGACGACGAGACCAGGACCAATGTCTACTCGGACCTGGGGTCGTCCGTGTCCTCCAGGTGGCCCCTTGGTCTGGAATGGCATTTAGGGCCCAGGAAAAGTAGCAGAACCAAACCAGCCTCATCCCTGGGCAGAGCTGTGAGCTCCGTAGGCTCTGCTCCTGGGCTGGGGAGAGGCTGACTTTGCACCCTGATTAGGGGTCTGGAATTCCTCGTCCTTCCTTCTGCCTTGGGGAAGAAACACAATTAACCAGCCTGGGAGCCTGCAGACTCCAAGTGACATACTGATACCTCCCCACGCACTTGAGTCATTGCTTACTTTAACATTAGCTCTCAGTTGCCATCTCTGTGAAATGGGTACAGCTCATTGGCTTCCTCTCTATGAGTATTGGAGGAGGGGAGATCTGTGGCTGTATTTCCACTCCCCACTCCTCATCTCCCAAACACACACGAGGCTCATGGGTGTTGAAGAATCCAGTAATAAGTAAGCTCGGCGGGTGGGGCGGGGCACCAGACTGGACAGCGGTTAAGAAGATTTCTTTCTCTCTCATGAACCAGTGCGGGGCAGACACCTAGGAAAATGCGGCATGCGTACAACAGCGAACTGCTGGATGTTTACTGCTCTCAGTGCTGTAAGAAAATCAACCTGCTCAATGACCTGGAAGCCCGACTCAAAAACCTGAAGGCCAATAGGTGAGGCCCCGGAGCTCAGCACAGGGGTGGGTGGACTGGGTGGGGCCAGTGGGGGAGGTGGCCCGACTCTGTCTTGGCAGGTGATCAGGGGGCCACTTCTCAGGGCCAAGCTGGTAGTGAATTCCCTCCAGTGGGCGGGCAAAAGCCTCGTCCGCACTTTGGTATCTGCAGTCGGGACAGAGGAAGGAGTGGGCTAGAGGCCCCTCTGTTCAATAACCCTTTCCTCTCTCTCTCTATAGCCCCAACCGAAAGATCTCTAGCACAGCCTTCGGACGGTAAGGCCCCCCCAGGGGCGTGCGGGTTGAATGCTGTCCCCTTTCACTGCTCTCCTGCTGCCAGGGTGGCGGCTCCGTGCCCACAACCAGACCCAGCCAGTGCACTGCATGTGGCTGGTTGGGGAGCAAGGTGCCCCAGGGCAGCGGAGGCAGAGGGAGATCCACTCCTGATAAAGAGAGGCCGGCCTCCTCCCTGTCCCCTCCCTATCCCCACCCCTTGTCCCTTCCGGCAGCGGTCAGCCCCTCCAAACTCTCAGGGGCCTCCACCTCAGGCAGGCACAGCAGGGATGCACTGAGAGACACAGCCCTCCCGCGGCTGTTGGTGCCCTTCCCCGTCCTCTGGGGCCGGCAGCCGTACCAGCAGAGACCGTGGGCTTCCCACAGGAGAGATGCACCATTAATGTGCCCACTGGAGCTGGTCACTCTGCTCCAGGTTAAATCTTGCACAGCTGATTCCCAGGACTGCCAGGGTCCCGCTCTGGTTCTCCTGCACACTGGCCCCAGGTCCACATCGGAGACTCTGGGAGATCCAGCGAGTGTCCGGAACCTGGGCTGGAACATTTAGCCAAGACCCTGGCTGCTGCCTGTCAGGGAGTGGGAGCCGCTGGGGAGTGGCAGCTGGGTTTTGCCTCAGGCAAGAGTCACCTGGATAGTGGCTGCCTGTTTCCAGTCCACTCACCAACCCACTGTCCTGCACGACCTGGGTGGTCTCCCTCCTTCTGCCTTCCCCCAGGGTCCCCAGAGATGTAGTGGGAGCCAGCCTGTCAGAGGGCTGGGTGGTCTCAGGAGGTCCAGGCCTTCTGCTGGGACCTGGTGCCAGGCTGGCTTCACTGGGTGGTTTTCCAGGTGGAAGAGGCCAGGGGCCTCACCCACCAGCTCTGTTCCTTGGTGGCTGCTGGCTGGGACACTAGTGTGAACAGGATCTGAAGCAGCAGGAAAGGGCTGTGATGGACTGGCCATGTCTGCCACGGGCTCAGGAGGGCCATAGCGGCATGTCTGCCATCTTCTGGGCGGGTTGATCTCTTGAGTTCAGAGGTCAGGCCGCTCTCCTCCCTTGACTGGGCGAGGGCAGCCTCCTTAGAGGGGGTTCCTGGCACCCTCCCCGGGCCATAGCCTCCGGCTGGACCCCAGTCTCAGGGGCCCCCGGCAGCCAGATGCTCCTCCCCGACCCTGCAGGCAGCTCATGCACAGCAGCAACTTCAGCAGCAGTAACGGCAGCACTGAGGACCTCTTCCGGGACAGCATTGACTCCTGTGACAACGACATCACAGAGAAGGTGGGCCTGGGCGGGCCTTGATGCGTGCATACTGCCTGGGGGTGGTAGGGGTGCTCCTGGCTGCTGCCTGGGAACTTGGGAGACACCCCCACCCAACGTGACTTTTTGGGGGGAGGGTAATTAGATTTGTTTGCTTACCACCCCACCCAACATGACTTTGGGGGGGGATTAGATTTGTTTGTTTATTGATTTATGTTTGTTTCTTTAAGAGGCGGTTCTGGGGATTGAACCCAGGACCTTGTGCGTGCTAAGCACATACTCTACCACTTAAGCTATACCCTCCCCACTATGAGTCTTCTTTGTACATGCTCACATGGGGATCCTGGCCATCAGCCTCACCTGTTAGTTCTCAACTCTGGACTTAAAGGTTTTCTTCGCCCCACCTCTGCCTCCCTGTGGTAGGTGAGCTTCCTGGAAAAAAAGGTGACAGAGCTGGAGAATGACAGCCTGACCAACGGGGACCTGAAGAGCAAGCTGAAGCAGGAGAACACGCAGCTGGTGCACAGGTCAGGCCGGCCTCGGCGGTGATGTGGGGCGGAGGGCTGGCCCTGTTGCTGAGCCCCCGGGAGAAGCCAGGGGAGGAACCTGCCTGTCCTTCTAGCTCTGAGGCTCTGGGATGCGTCAGCCCCTTGCTGCATGGCCCTGCCCGTGCCAGACCCCTGGGGACAGGTCTTTGGGGACAGGGAGACAGGTTGGAGCTTGACCTCAGCCCCCCAGGGCTGCAGCCCCAACACAGGTCAGAGGCAGGGGTTGGGATCCATTTCTGGTCTCTCTGTTCTGCAACAAGAGCCTGACCTCCCTTCCTGGGGAAAAGGGAGAGAGGGAGGCCGGTACAAGCCGGGGGCTCACACCCGCCCCTAGTGGAAAGGGTCTGGGCACTACTGTGCCCTTCTTCCGATGGAGGCCCGCTGAGCGTGACCCTGATGAGGTGGTGCTGTGGAGTGTGGTGCATGCCTCACGGGATGGCATGAAACTTGGTAAACTGCTCCCCACCCAGTGTCTGGTCCTCAACCTTGTAGGGCCCAAAGACGGGCCCTTTTGTACGTCCCAGGTCAGCCTCGTAGAGGGACTGTTGCCAGTGACATGTCCCCCAGACTGATGTACCAACTCGGCTGCCAGTAGTGGAGTTAGAACATCCACAGTGGGGCCTGGCCTTTCCTGGGTCTGGTATGCTCAGGGCCGCCAGCCGGGACATGTCCAGCTTTGGAGCCCAGGTGCCCAGTGAACTGAACTATTGATCAGAGGGGTATCAGCCAGGAAGGAATAAAGCAAAAAGAGGAAGTGAGGCCAGAGGGCTGCTTGATCTGGCTGTGGCGAGGCCGGCACTCCCTGTGTCTGCCTTGGGAGTGCCCCCTGCTCCCCTCCGAACCAGCTAACAGGACTGCCCCTCGGTGGTGTGCGTGGCTGGCACACCTCTCCTTAGATGCCACGGTGTCCCTCATCCCACAGACCTAACAGATACGCTGCCTGGGGTCTCGGGGTCCAGGGCTCCCTGTTGTCGCAGCCTGGGTTGGGGTGAGAAGACTCAGGACTCCGTGCCACTCTCCTCAGGGTGCACGAGCTGGAGGAGATGGTGAAGGATCAAGAGACCACTGCTGAGCAGGCCCTGGAGGAGGAGGCGCGGCGCCACCGCGAGGCCTACAGCCGGCTGGAGCGGGAGCGGGGCACGGAGATCGAGTTGCTCAACACCAGGTCGGCCCCTTGGGGAGGGTCTGACACCCTCCGCCCTCTGCCATGTCCTCGCACTCCTGGTCTCACCCTGTGGGCACGCGCTGTCCCCATTACATAGATGGGAACACTGAGCGCGAAGGGAAGCCTCTGTTCTAACAGTTCTCCTTGTGATACCTGAACATATGGACGTGTTCTCTAGCAAGCAGGTAAAAGAGTGTTTGTGTTAGGTAAACCAGGGAACAACATGGGTCTATAAATAAGAGAATAAGTAGAAAAAAAAGTGTCTTATCCCAATTCCTGGGCTGGGTCTGATGTCCAGGCTTGGAGCGCCCCCTGCTGCTAGGTTCTCCCTGACCCTGAACACTAGGGCTTACTGACCCTGGGCCACAGGGGCCAAGATCAGTGGAAGAACAGGGCTTCTGAGCCTTGGATAAGGCTGCTGGAATCCGAGGCAGGCAGGGAGGGGAGGACTGACCTGGGAGTCTGGCTTGGTCACCCATTAGCTCCATGACTTTGGACATACTGTCACTTCCCGGGCCTTAGTATCCATCTGTCATCCCTTCCCATAGAGTGACCAGGATGCACATCAAAACACTGCACACCGGTGAGGGCTGTGTTGATGTCCCAGGGCTGCGCTCCCGCTGACCAGGCTGGGGTAGGCCCCTGGGCCTCTGGCAGAGGACGGCCATCCCCACACTCCTCAGGCCCCCGAGGCCCCAGTCTCTGAGCTGAGAGCCTCCTGAGTCGGCCAGGCCCAAGCTGGGGTGGAAGGCAGGTGGGGAGGGGGCTTCCACCTCGTACCTCACGGCTGGCAGGCAAGCAGGTCAAGCGCCCAGAGGGAACTGGGCGGGCCAGGCCCGTGTGCAGCAGGGTGAGGGGACCTCCCCACTCCCCTGTGCCTGAGACCCGCTCTGCCCTCTCATGGACCGGGGGTTCATTTAAGTTTCTAGAAGCTGCTGTTTTGCATCTGTTCCTAGGGGCTGATGCCTTCATTAAGCATCACTTCTCTGCCTGCTCTTGACAGCTGACTGAGCGGCTGGCCTGAGAGAGGTAGCTGGGAGGCGGGTGGTGGAAGAAGACCGTGGGAGTGCGGGCCTATGCGGGTTAGGGTGCTGTCTCCTAACCCTTGCCCAACTCCAGGGGCACTGTTCCTGTAGCTGCTGCTGGCAGTGCTCCCAGAATCTGCAGTGTGCTGTGTCTCACGTCCTCCACCATCTCAAGTCCCCTGTGAGGTGGCCTCATCAGAGCAGGGTGCTGGGTCTGAATTCCTCTCAGGCCCTGGCCCAGGGGTCCCTCCTGGCAGTGGGGGCCGGGGAGCCCCCTCTCTGGGGTGGAGGAGGTGGGAGTCGGGAGGAGATGGCACTCTGCAAGAATCCCTGCCAGAATGGCCCCGGCCGTCCCAGTGTCAGGCCAACAGCCTGTCTCCACTGCTCACTTAACACCGATCTGGGTGCCCGGGTTCCGTCTTCTCAGGAAATCATGTTAAGACAATCCCTCGTGAACACTAACAGAGGTTATGATGGTCAGAACCACTGCCTGGGGGTGTCAGGCAGCTGCACCGAGCACTCAGAGGGAAGAGCTCTGAGCGAGATGCTGGAGGAGGACGGAAAACAAAGACAGCTGTTTGTTGCCTTTGGACTGTGGCTCCTCACAGGAGGGCCTTGCCCCGGACAGCCACGCACAGCCGCAGGACGACTCTCCATTTAGCAGAAAAATACCACCATCCCCATCTCCATGTCTGCAACGAATCTTATGTTCTTATTCACACATGAGTTTTCTTTTTATCCAAAAGTAATAATAACTCAGTGTCTTTACTATTTTGCCTTAGATGTCAGGAAGCTTAAAGTCAATATAGTATCACTTGGAACAACTATTCATATTCTCACTCTCTGTCTCTCTCCGCTGCTTCCAGGAAGCAGAGAATCGCTGCACATTGTCCGATCGTAAGACAGTCCTCACTTCTGACCTCCTTGTCTTTCTCCTGTCCCCAGGGTGCAGCAGTTAGAAGAAGAGAACACTGAGCTTAGAACGACAGTGACTCGACTCAAGTCACAAACAGAGAAACTGGATGAGGTAAGTGGCGGGGCCAGGCATCTCTCAGACTTGGTTCTTGAGCTGAATCCACAGAGAAGCCATGTTGGCCATCGGAGGCCTCTAGTTTCTAGTTTCTGAAATTCTAATAAAATTGCCTTAGCCAGAGAAAAGACAGCAAAATATGAACAATAATTTGTCTTTCCGTACTTCTGATTTTCCAAAATTTCTACAGAGGATATATTTCCTTATATTATGGGGGAAAATAAAAAAGAGAAGGAGGTTAGCTTCTGCTGGGGCTCTTGCCTTCTATTCAAGTCTGTCTGGCATCACTGAAGGACTTGAGGGTCCTGAGATTTTTCCAGCTGTCTCTGGAATCCTGGGGGATCAGGCTGTTTCTTTAAGCTGTGCCTCGGAGGCCTCTGTCCAGGGGGCTGGTCTGGTGGCCTGTTTGTTTAGGTGGCTGCCCAGACCCCCAGCAAAGCCCCCGGGGCACAGCAGGCCCCACTGGGACCTGTCCCCCAGCCCTGCTCTCCCCGGTCCAGGAGCGGCAGCGCATGTCTGACCGGCTGGAGGACACCAGCCTGCGGCTCAAGGATGAGATGGACCTGTACAAGCGCGTGATGGACAAGCTGAGGCAGAACCGCCTTGAGTTCCAGAAGGAGCGGGAGGCGACGCAGGAGGTGGGTCCCAGCCAGTGGGCACCAGGGCTCCCCCGGCGCCCTGGCTCCTGCCGACCAGCCTCTTTGCCATGCAGCTCATCGAGGACCTGCGGAAGGAGCTGGAGCACCTGCAGATGTACAAGCTGGACTGCGAGCGGCCAGGCAGGGGCCGCGGCTCGTCCTCCGGCCTGGGCGAGTTCAGTGCCCGGGCCCGAGAGGTGGAGCTGGAACACGAGATCAAGCGGCTCAAGCAGGTGGGCCCTGGGAGCCTCTGTCCCGCGGGATATGGCATCCAAGTCCCCGCCAGGTGGGCTTCCTGTGAGGGGCTGAGAGCTGTTGCTCCACCTTCCCCCACGGAACTGTCCGCTCCCCTCCACACCTCGGTTGCCGACTCACAGCTCAGGCAGGGCGAGTGGAAATCCCAGGGTCTCTCCTCTGAGTCCATGAAGAGAAATAGACACAACTCTTCTGTCCTTGGCACGTGGGTAGAGAACGAGATGCCACCCAGCCACCATCTAGTGCCTCACTGTGTCGGGTCCTCCCAGGAGCAGACCAAGATTCCATTTCCAGTGGTTCCCAGAAATACTCCTATAATTGGAGACGGGTTAGGGATGGGGGGAGCGGGATCAGGAGGGGCAGTGACCAGCGAGAGCGTGATGGTGAGGGGAGCCCCGTGCTCAGAGACCCTGCAGTGCAAATTACACCTCCCTCCCAGCTGACTCCCAGAGGGAGGCTGAGGTGCTGGAGGTTCTGCTCCCACTGCAGTCCTAAGCCTCAGCCACGAGGGGGCGCCCAAGGTCCCAGGTGTGAGCAGTTAGGAGTCTTGAGGCAAAAAAGCTAGAGCTGAGGGCTGGTGAAGAGGGTCTGGGCACAGCAGTACCTGGCCGGCTGGGAGCGAGGGTGCCCCTGGAAAGAACCCCCAGGAGCAGGGGTCCTGAGCCTGGCTGCAGGAGGAACCAAGGAGATGAGTTGACCTACTGGCCTGGAGACCCAAGCATCACTTCTCAACATGGGGAAGGAGCCACTGTGGGCTACATCCCCCCGACCCGCTCCTGTGTGGAGACTTGACTCCCAGAGCAGGGCTGTAATACTTCCTCAGCCTCACAACACCCCAGCCCCTGGCCCTCCCCGCCATGTGTGGCACAGGCCACATCATCTGTGGGTGTCCTGAACTGGCTGTGACGCCCAAGGGAAGGAGGAGAGGGTACTCGTGGGAGGCAGGAGACAGCGGCTGCAGAGAAGTGGGTTCCAGGGGGTTCTGGACGCTCCCGGGAGTTGATGTTGCTCTGTCCTCCTCCACAGGAGAATCACAAACTGCGAGATCAGAATGATGACTTGAACGGGCAGATCTTGAGCCTCAGCCTCTACGAGGCAAAGAACCTCTTTGCCACCCAGACCAAAGCCCAGTCTCTGGCTGCAGAGATTGACACGGCCTCTCGCGATGAGGTAACGTGCCCACCCGCTCTCGCCTTGGAGCCTGGCCCCTTGTCTGTGAGTCCTGCCCCATCCCACCTGCCCCGATGACAAGCCCCAGGCTGGCCAGAGGGACGGGGCAGAGCAGGGAGGGCAGGAGGCTGCAGGCCAAGCTAAGTCAGCTCTGATTTCCAGGACATGCTGGGAAGAGCAGGGGCTTGATGAGGCTCAGCTCTGCCCAGAGCCTGCCGAAATGGCTGGTTAATTTCACCAGGGGAATAATCCAGGGGAGGCAGGAGGGGAAGGACCCTAGTGTTACTTGGGCACCTGCTTGCAGTATGTCCTCACTTAATCTTCTGACGACTTGGAGGCTTTCTGCACATGTCTGCATCACAGGTCGAGAAACTAGGACACAAGATCACCCAGTTTATGGAGAGAAAAGGACCCAGATCTCTAGCATCAAAGCCCACTCTTGGGCTATGGTTTTGAAAGGTCAGGTCTCTGAAATACCCTGGTTACATTGCTACATGAATCGTAAGAGGCAGTGAGCCCCTTACCCTGAGCTTGGACACAGAGCTAAGAGCTGGCCCCTGGCCACAAGGAGCCCCCACGTGAGCCAGGCACCAGCCTCCAGCCCATGGACGGAGGTGGCATTTCTGTTACAGCCTACAAGACTCAGAGAATTGTTGGGGGGTGTGGCCCAGGCATTTACATATCTGACACTCCTTGGGGGTGACATCTTAGACTCATGCCCAGCTCTGAGTGCTGAGGTTGGTCTTGGGGCTGCCTTGCCCAGGGTCTCCTGAGCCCTTCTGTCATCGACTGCCGGCTCACTGCACGCCCGGGAATCTGGGCTCCGCCTGCGCCCAGCCCAGTCTCGGCCCTGACCTGTCTCTTGTTCCCTTCAGCTCATGGAAGCCCTAAAGGAGCAGGAAGAGATCAACTTCCGGCTGAGGCAGTACATGGACAAGATTATCCTTGCCATCCTGGACCACAACCCCTCCATCCTTGAGATCAAACACTGAGGCGAGGGGGCTGGCTGCAGAGCGGCCTCGGGACCCCTGGACCCTGGGATTCAGGAGCAGACCCCGCATCAGGATGCGGCCCGGGTCGGGCCTCACACACACACTGTAAATGTGTCTCTGGCCACCGTGTAACGTGTACTGGTGTGTCTGTGGGGAGGCCGTGCGTACAGCACAGGGTGCGCGTGCAGTTAGCTGTCCACGCACTTTGTGGTCCCTTTGCGAGGGGCAGAGGGTCGGCTCTCAGGAGTTACTGTAATAACGAGAACTGGAAGCTTGTGTTTCAGATACTGGATAAAATGATTCTACCTCTGGGGACAAGGATTAAAAAGTACTCGGTGAGATGGGCTCTTTCTCCCCATCCCTACTCCCCGCTGCAAATGGGAGCAAGATTAAGATCTTTCACAGGCATTCAACAGCCTCTTTGGCTGTCTTTCAAGCCCAGGCACCTGCGCTCAGAGAGGAGGGAGGGGTGTGTGTGGCCCTTCCGAGCCCCTCCCCTGCTGGCAGCCTGTGTGATGCTCATGCACCGGGCGGGCAGGGCGTGCAAAGGACTCAGGCTTGCAGAGGGGCTACAGGGGGGCGCTCTTCATTCTGAGAGTTCTTGGCACTTTTAGAGTTCTCTGTAAACTTCCCCATCCCTGCTTACCCTTTCTTTGTTTTTAAGACAGTGAAAAATAAGCAGCCTTCACTTGGGTGTGCATGAAGGATTAAAAGGCAGGGGAAGGGGGCTGGGGGACGGGGGTGTCTAAGGCACGTGCTGGCATTGGGCAACCAAAGACGTGATTTTCGGGGAGGAGTGTGCTCACAGCCCTGTCAGCATCCTTCCCCGTGGCCGCATTCTAAGAGAGCAGCTCGGAGGGAGCGGTCCCTGCTTACCTGCCTCTGTTCTCCACACGGCCTGCTGATGGCCTTGGGTTTACAATCTAAGCTGAGGCCCCCTGCGTTCCGGCCTCTAGAAACACTCCTGTATCCGGTTCTTGGCCGGGGAACAAATGCCGTGCTGGTGGGAGACACAGCTGGGGAGGTGGCAGGGAACTCTTTGTCTCCATCCTGGTGACACGTGGTGGAAATTCACCCTCTGGATCTTCCATGGGCTCTTGTTTCACGCGGCTGGGACTAGATCTGGTACTTTCCCTTCAGTTTCCCAGTTTGTCTCAATTCTGTGCGGCTTGGGATTCGTTTCCTTTATCAGATATATAAGAACATGTATGGTCTTATTCCCCAGCCCTGCAGTTGCTGGTTTTCTTCAGCATTTCCAGTGGGAAAAGGAGAGTTGGGGCATGTCGGGGAGAGGTGTATGCAGAGGAGAGAGGGCAGGAGGGGGAGAAGAGGGGACGTGGGGACACAGGCAAGTCCCCGCTCACAGAGCAGGGCTGTGGCCAGGACTGATGTCCATTCCACCCAGTCAGCTTCGGCTTTCGTTGCATTTCCTGATTCTTTCTAAGCATACGCATGGGATTGGTTTCCTGCGGCAAATAATGGGGCTGCGTTGGTCTGATGTAGGACTTTGGGGCCACCCACAGCAGGAAGATGGGAGGCAGGGGTTGGTCTCCTTGGGCCCCTCGAGGATCTGAGAAGCAGCAACAGTGGAAAGAGGGTGGGTCTCTTGAGAATTTGCTAAGAGGAAGGAATGGCAGGAATTAAAGGACAGGAAAGAAGATGAGTCATGACGTGGCTTTGGTCTGGGTTTTGTATCGGAAGGAGTCCTGCGGAGAGGCCAGCCAGACCCGGGTCCTGGTCCAGGGGACCCTGCCCCAGGGGTGAGCATTTCATGTGTAACACCTGACATGCTCTTTAGCTGCATTGATGGGGTTCCGGGGAAGCCCGCGGAGGCTGAGTTCCTGGAGTGACCACATGGGAAGGCATTTCCGCCATGGGGAAAGGGGGTGGGAAAAGCTGTCGGCCTGCAGGGGGCGCCACAGAAATGGACTCCCTCAGGAAGCCCTGAGCCTGAAAGGCCCTAGGGACCTGGTGTGGTGCGGGGGTCTCTGGAAGGAGCTGACTTTAAAGTGAGACTGAATTCCATTTAACACACAGCCCAAGTTAAATCCAACCTTCCTTCAGCCAGAACACATCAAATTGGCTTTTTAAGATCAGGTAGCTTTTTTAAATGCTCTTTCCTGTTTGAAAGCTAGCCTGGGGTGGGGGTGGGGCAGATGGCCCAGGGGTCCCAGCCCCACAGCCCCTGGGTGGGCTCTGTCTAGAGCTGTCCTAACTCTGGGTGCAGGCGGGGCTGACCCTGCTCCCCTGCATTTTCTCCTTTGCAGGTTGAGAGGGCTCAGTGGTGGGGCTGTGAGACAGTGCAGGGATGCTCAGTTCAATTTGAATTTCAGGTAAGCAACAGATAATTTTTAGTAAAATGTTCCCTGCAATACTTGGGACATATTTAAAATGGAGAAGTTCTTAAAATTCTGATAACTGGGCCCAGCTCCCAGAGGTTCTGATTTCATTGGTCTGCGGCGTGGTCCAGGCCTGAGACTGTTTAAAGAATCCCCCGGGTGGTTGTAATTTAACTGGGTGTCCTCTGTAGGTTGGGTGTTTGCTAAACCTGGTAATTCCACCAAGTAGGGATTAGCAGTAACTTGTCTCAAGTTTAGAGGCTTTGGGGGCGGGAGTGTGGGGAGGGGGTTCAGCAGATTCACATTTTACGGGACTCTGAGGTATCCTTGTATTTAATTAGAAGCCGAACAGAATTTGTTGAGCCCGAGAGTGAGCATTAGATACACCATCTAACTAAAAAGGAAGCACTTTCTGGTTTATCTAGGGACGTATTCTGTGGGACAGTATAAGAAATGAAGTTCTAGTAAAAAAGAAAATTTGTTTAACTTTGAATTGGTCAGGGTTAGACAAGTTATTTTAAATTTGTAGATTCTTTGAGAATTGTCAGAGGGAAATTATCCTTTATCTACAGCCGTTCTGACCTATGGAAAACACAAAGCTTGACAATTTCCCAGAGTGCTTGAGCCTGAAACTGGTTCTCAACATGGGCTGTGCATTGGAATCACCTGAGGAGAATTTTAACGTTCTGCTGATTGGGCTGACCGCTCCCCGCCCTCCCCCCGCCCCGGAATTCAGATTTAATTGGTGTGGGTGAGGCCCGGGCACTGAAGTGTTCAAAGAGCTCCCCAGGTGAAGGTACTGTGCAGCCCAGCTGAGACTCCTGTCCTGGGAGGTTGCTGGCCAGAAGCAGAGAAAATGGGTGGACAGGCTATTGGGCTTGTTAACCCAGGTGCTGGGGAACAGGGAGTTCTCTTGCTGGTGTATTGATGTCTGATGGTGAGAAGTTAGCAGACCCCCTCCCCCAGGATGGGAGGCCAGGTACCTTCAGGAGCAGGTGGATCCAGCTGCCCAGCAGCCTGAGAGTTAGTAAACTTGAGTGGGTAAGTCTCTGCCTGTTGCTGGTGGAGTCAGCGGGTGGCATGTGTAGGGATGTATCCAGAGTGGGGGGAGGACAGAGTTTGGAGGGGTGCTGGAAGCAGCCTCAGGAACAGCTGCTGCCTCCTGTTCCAGCAGAGCCCAGTGGGATTCCCGCCTTGTGGGGTTTGCTCTGATCTGTTTTCAGGCTGGACGAATGAGGCTCACCTCAGCCCCTCCCCTGTTATTCACCAGTCCAGCATCCCTGCCCAGCCCTGGGGGCTTGAGTCGCTGGTCTGCTAGATTCCTGGCCCAGCTAGGTCCTGGTGGTCAGGACGGCTCTTTTGTTCCAGTGAGGGACTTAATAACCTGCACAGGCATACAGGGGCCATTGGGGCCTGGTGGACGAGGGAGAAGTGAAGCCCTCTTTCTGTGCTCTGTGGGTAGGTGTGTTTAGCACATTAGCAAATTTAAACCCAAAAGCTAACTAGATGCGATCAGAACAGGGGAATATTGGGTGGTTACTGTGCCAAGGAAATGACTTTGTTCACCTGGCAGATCCACAGCGACTCTTTTAAGGAGCTGAGGTGGGTTTTAGATCAAGGAGAGGGGCCATTCAGGATTCCAGCGCTGTTGCCACCCCTGGCCTTTCCTCCTCTGGGATGAGGACAGCCCCTCTGGGATGCTGCTCCAGGTTGGGGAGGGGCTGCGCCCTCCTGGGTGACTGTGAGCAAGTCCCTTTCCTCAGCTGACCTCAGGGCCCCCCAGGCCCTGCCACCCTGCCCTGAGTGTGCGCATGCTCAGGAGGGAGCAGGAGTGGCCAGAACAGTGGGGCTGCCTGCCCGCCCTTCAGCCACACTCCACCTCCCCGGGAAAAGAGGCTGCTTTCTAGAAAGATCTGTTTCTAAAAGTGTGGACCCTGCAGAGAGTGATGCCACGTGGCACTGGTGCTCCGACCCTGTAGGCTCCTTCCCGCTGTGACTGTAATGGAGTGGGGTGGGGGTGGGGCATCTGCCCCCAGCCACCAGCAGCAGGGTGGCTGGAGCGGCATCCCAGGGCCGCCCCTGCAGGACCTAAGTGCTGCTGTCTGGGGGGACTTGGGAGGTGTGCCTCCCCCGGGCCCCCTGCTTTGCTGTGCTGCGCCGGCCGTGTTTTGTCTGCATGGTTTGGGGTCACTGTCCTTGTGCCTTCTCTGCCCTGTCACCACTGTACAGGATTTTCCGCGTTGCCACTGCCCCCTTTTCTATGTCCTCTCGTTTACCCTGGCCCTTCCCGCGCCCTGTAAAGTGTACATAGCGCCTCCCCTACATGGTGTCCGCGGGCCGCCACCCCACGAGGCCGGCTCCCTGCACGCGCATCCCAGTCCCTGGGCTCCGGCTCCGCTTCCCTCCACCTACTCAGCCGCTCAGACCTGGAAACGGGATGGAATTCTTTATTATGGTCTTCAGCTCGGGGGGCGTGGGCCCACTTAGCCCGTCCTCCGGCCTGCCGCTGTTTAGAAGCCCCACACCCCCCACAAGGCCAGCTTTGTGCAAGCAGCTTCTCCCCCCCCCCCCCTTTCCCTGCATCGGTGTCAGTGTCTGTAGGTGGCAGAGCACACCTGTCGAGCCTGGACGTCAGCCTGGCAGGGGTGTCAGGGTGTCTCGGGTCTGCAGCCACTCAGTGAGCCCCTTGGAGGATGCACCTCCGGCCCCCGGAAGAAGCTCCTGCTGTGTGGCTCCCCGTGCTTGGCCCTGGGCCTGGGTTCAGGGCCACCGCCGTCTGGTGTCTTAACAGCGTCAGACCCCAAACAAGCAGAAGGAAGGGGCTTCTGGCTGCGTCCCCTGCCGCTCATTAACAGCTGCCGAGCTCTTCCTCGTCTGCCGAAGGTGCTCAGACCGGGTGCCATTAGATCCCTGATGATGTCAGGACCGCTCTGGGACCATGCGCGGCTGAGGACCTGCAGTCCCCACTTCCCTGGCTGGGTTTCCAGGGCCCAGGTGCAATGAGCTGCACGTGGGGGCTCATGCCCAAGGGTTTGTCGGGCGGCTCTGATGGCCCGAGGGATTCAATCCACTTGAGTCTTTCGCCCTCCGCGGGAGCCTCCATCCAGAAGCAGGTCTAGCTTTGGGGCTGGGGCGAGACCTCTACCTCCAGGCCCCTGGGTGGGGAGAGTGGGGTGAGGCTCCAGGGCTGTGTCCCAGGGCCCTGAGCTCTCCGCCGTCAGCCTGCTTCTAGCCAAATAGGAGCAAGCTCTCAGAGGCAGGCTCCCTCGGGAACTTTAATGTACAGACCAAGGTGTAAATAAACACTCTGCTCCTCTTGCCTGACTTGACGGTGTTTCTGTGGGGAGAGAGGGAGGGTGTGAGGCCTGGTGCCAGAACTCCTGGGGACAGTCTCCCTGGGTCACAGGCCATGCCCTCTACCCCAGCCTGGTCTCACACCAAACTGCTGGCATGGATCCTGCCAAGCGCTAGGGATGCTCCAGGTTGATGGCCCAGACGCCCAGGTTCCTGCCCTCTCCTTGCCTGCTCCTTATGGGATTCCAGGTGTCAACAGGGTTCACAGGCCAAGCAGCTGGAGACGACTTGGCCTTCTTTGTTGGCCCAGACCCTCCACCCTGCTACACAGGCCCTGGTGGCCTGGGTCTGCCCCGGTGGGCCAGTGGTTCCCCATTCATTGGATTCACACGGCCGCCTGGGCTCACGGCAAAGTCATCTTCCAACACAGGGAGCTGTAGGTTCTGGACCTTTACTCCCTCCATCCTCCTAACGTGCCTTTCCCTCCCCAGTGAGGGTTGCCAGATTCTGAAGTCAAGATACAGAATACCTAGTTAAATTTGAATTTCAGATAAATAATTTTTCAGTTTAAGTATGTCCCAGGCAATACCAAGTTACTTGTCATATATCTGAAATTCAAATTTAACAGTGGGTCCTGTGTTTTATCTCATTCCCACCTCCTGCCAGGGTCCCTCTGCTGCCAGTCAGGGGTCTCCAGTTCCTGAGCACCGGCCTTACACCCCAGTTTCAGGAACAGCTTCCTTCTTCGTTTGCCGCTACTTTTTTGGAGACTGGTTCTGCCTTCCCTGCGCCAGCCCTCCAGAAGCACCTGCTGGCTTTTCAGGGGCAATAGCCTCCTTGCACCCTGCCTTGGGGTGTGTGTTGAGTTCTGAAGTCCTGAAAAGGACTTGACATGGAGGCGAATTCCCTGTTGTCAAGGAAGCGCAGGAGAGTGCAATGGCATCTCGGGGACCAGGGTGGGGACAGGAGCGTCACTGAGAGCCCCAGTATTAAACTTCCAGTTTGCTTATGTTTCACAATAAGCATTTTCTAAGCACCAACTCTGTGCAGGGAAAGATTCCTGGACTTGAAATCAGACCTCCACTCCATGACTTCCATGTAACCAAGCAAGTCACCTCTCGGAGTTTCAGTTGCCTTGTCTGTCAAGCAAGGGAAGTAACAGTTCCTACCCTCAGACCTGTGACGAGGAGTAACTGGTAGCATCTGTCAGCTCACCAGATGGGGCTCCAGTAAGTGTTGCAGAATCAGAGTCTGGATTTCGGGAGGCAAGTCTCGTCTTCCCCCAAAGACTCCTTGTCAGTGTCTCCTCTGTGATACGAGTTTTCTAGGGCAGCTGTGAAAATATACCACAAGCTGGGTGGCAGGGGTGGGGCGGGGCTTAAAACAACAGAAATTTACTCTCTCAGAGTTCTGGAGGCCAGAAGCCCGGAATCAAGGCATCAACAAGGTTAGTTCCTTCTGGAGGCTCCGAGGGAGCATCTGGTCCATGTGTGGTTGCCTGCAGTCCTTGGTGTTCCTTGGCTCGTGGCTGCAGACCTCCAGTCTCTGCCTTCGTCGTCACATGGCCATCTTCCGTCTATGCATCTCTGTGTCCATCTGTGCTCCTCTTATAAGGACACCAGACATTGGATTAGGGCCACCCTACTCCAGTGTGACCTCATCTTAATTTGATTACAGCTGCAGTCACCCTGTTTCCAGATAAGGCTGCGTTCACAGCTACCGGGGCTTAGGATTTCAACGTATCTCTTTGGGGGGACATAATTCAACTCAGTTTACTCTTCTGAAGAGAGGTGGGAGCCAGCACTGCTGTGTGTGCTCTCTGCACAGGTGGTTCCCCTCCCGCCAGTTTTGGATAACATTTCCTCACCGTCTTTTTATTACAGACAACAACATTGTCCCTATGCCCCCTAGAGGTCACTGTTCCTCCAAAGGTGTTCCATTATTGGATCCGACCAACTCACCCTGGGCCCTCAAATGTAGGGCCTTTTAGTCATCTGGGCCCAGGACAAAGTCTGCCAAAGGGTCAAAAATATCTGGACGCAAAATCACTCAACCAACAGACTTACTCTACTGGCAACACTGTGTGTGGTAAGCTCTGTGCGGCCCTGAGGATTGGTCCCGAAAAGTCAGAAGAGGCTTCTGCCTCTTAGGGGAGGAGGGGAGACAGAGCTGACTTCTGGGTGATGAGAGGTACCAAGAGAAAAGTCCAGAGGGGATGGGAGCAGGGGGCAAGGGGACTGAGGCCAGCTGGACAGCTTCCCTGAGGAAGGG
Organism: Camelus dromedarius; assembly: GCF_036321535.1. NCBI lineage: Eukaryota > Metazoa > Chordata > Mammalia > Artiodactyla > Camelidae > Camelus > Camelus dromedarius. Next base: position 49,303,627 of record NC_087451.1, read on the forward strand.
GCGTTTCAGCAGAGCCCTGAGGAATTGCAGGATCTAGTAACTGCATGTTGGGGGAGTCTTGGTGAGAGCACAGCCCTTTCAGGGTACTGTGGATGGGATAGTGGAGAAGTGGAGCTGGGGAGATGGGGCAGGTGAGGCAGTGAGGAGCCTGGTGGGTCAAGGGTGGGTCTCATCATCCACTGAGCCAATGTTTCATTAGTACCTAATAGATGCTCCATGTAGGGCGAGGTGCTGGGTTTGTGACAGCAAAACTCATGGCACAGAAGCATCTAGAAAGGGAGGGTCTCAAACCTGGCTGCATATTTGAATCACCTGGAGGAATTTTAAATCACATGGCTATAGGGCTCCCACCCAGCAATTTGGATTCAGGTGGTGGTAAGGTGGGACTGGACACTGGGCTTTTTTAATCAAAGTTCCCTAGGTGATTCCAGCGTGTAGCCAGGACTGAGAATCTCTGGTGCATAATCACTTCTGAAATCATCTGAGGAGTCAGGGGAGACTTTGGGCCTGAAGGAGGAAATGGAGAGGGCCAGGTGAGGGAGATTGGGGAGGACACAGATAGAGAGCACGTGCAAAAGCCTTAGAATTAGCAGTGCAGAGGGTGGGGGCAGGGACCGCGTGGCCACCGAAGGCTCTTAAGCCAGGAGAGGGCCTGGTTGCAGCTGAGTGTCAGAGAGCATCAGCGGGCTCAGACAGGGAGCTGGGAGAGGAGGTGAGAGACGAAGGCAGCCTGGACTCAGGTATGTGAGACGGGGAGTTGGAATCACCAGGTTTGGGTGGACAGTTGGGCGAGGGAGCCAGGCTTCTCGTGGCCTTGCTGGGAGGGCCCACCCAGCCAGCCCAGCTCCAGAAGATGACAAAACTAAACCCAAAGGTGAAAAAAGCTATTCCTGCAGCCCCCCACTTTCAGACCTGGGACCTTCAAGGGAGCAGGTGTAGCACCACTAACTGTGGGGTTCAGAGACCCGTGGTCTGCCTGGGCCCTTGGTGAGGGGTGAGCCAGGTTCGGTCTGTCCATCTGCCTTTCTGCTTTCTGATCTTTGAGCCCGGGGAAGCAGGATTTGGCAACATTCCTTCTCCAAGTCCGGTCTCCCCATCCCTGGAGCCCAGGTGGGCTCTCCCTGAGCAGAGGGTCTGTGAAGAGGGCGTGGCAGGGGGGGCACTGCAGGAGCAGGAGCACAGAGGTACTCTTGAGCATTCTGCATCGATGAGGGCGGGAGCAGAGGCCTAGGAAGGATGTGAGTCAGCCTGGGTTGGCCAGGCCACACCTTCAAGTGGGTTGATGGGTCAACAGTGCCCAAAGCCCACTGGGGCAAGGCTGTGGGCTCCAGGGCCCAAGAAGTGCTTCCTGGAACTCACCAGGTGGCTGGCTTGGGGCCACAGAAGTTCCCCTCCTTCTCCTGGGCTGGCCCTGACTTTCCCTCCAAGCTCTGACTTTGGCATTCAGTTCCAATTTGGGCTCCATGACACTGATGTGGCCTCTGGGTTAAAAAACAAAAAACAAAACAAAACAAAACAAAAAACAAAACTGGAGCTCCTGAAAGGCTCAAACCCGGAGGGCAAAGGCGCTGACGTCTGAGCCCACTTTTTACGTCCTGTTTCATGGCACTGAGCCCAGAGGAGCTGAGACACCCCTCTCTGCTTTGCAGCCCAACTGGCCCCCTCTGTCTCCACTCGGCCTTCCCAGCATATCCGGTCCAGCAGGCAACCCTAGGCCCAAAGCTTGACTCTTCTGGTCTGTGGCAACCTCAGGCCAGACCCTCAGGGCTTTGGCAGGCAATCGTGGTGGTGGTGGTGGTAGTGTGTGTTGTGGGAGGGATGTTGTGAACATCAACTTGAGGCTGTCAAGGCTGGAAAGAGACTGGGAGAGGATCTAGTCTGACTTGTCCCACTAGAGAGCCCTCAAATGAGTCCTCATCACTCACCCACCTCATCGCTCTCTGCATCCTCCATAGGATCCAGCCCCAGGGCTGAGCACCATTGTCGACACTCAAAGTCACAGTCAGCAACTGACAAGTGTGGTCAGTTGTCTCCAGAGATGGCCATCGTAGACTTATTTCCTCCCTACGTGCAGGCCACGCCCCTACAGGGAGGTGGCATATACTCGCCACCCCCCTCCCCCCACCTTGAACTTGGGCTAGCCCTGTGACTACTTTGATGGATAAATGCATCACTTGTGGCAGAAGTGATGTTCTGGGACCTCTGAGTCCCGGCCTTAAGAGGCCTTAAGGACTCTTCTGCTTTCTTTCTCTTGAAATGCACCTTCTTGGAGGCCTACTGCCACGCAGGAAGCCCAAGCAGTCACATGGAGAACCGAGGTCCCAAGCCAACAGCCCCAACTAAGCTTCCAGCCAGTGCCAGCCCTGTGAGTGAGGCCACGTTGGGCCTTCCAGCCATCCCACACCTCAGCCAACACCAGATGAATTGGAACTGCCTGGTCAACCCACAGAACCATGCAAAAGTAACAAGCTCTTCTTTGAAACCTCTGCGTTTTGAGGTAGCTGGTCACACAGTGATAGATGCATGAAATAGCAGGTCTTCAGCAGTTTTGTTGCTACCAGGCTTTCCCTCAGAAGATCCACCTTTCCCCAGAGGAATCCTCCTAAACAGGACCCATCTTGGGGAATGACTTGGTCCGTCAGTGCTCTGACCTCAACCAGGTAGATCTCTTATGGTCCAGGAGCCCCACAGAGAATCCCAACCGTCCACCATAGCAGGATCAAGTTCCGGGGAAGAGAGAGTCCCAAGGGCTTGGGGTGGCTTAGCAGTGGTGCTTGCTAAGGCTCCTGCCTTGTTTTGGGACTTCTGAGGAAGCCTGATTTTATTTAACCCTCCATCCACCTGCAAACCCACCCCTCCCCTTTAAATCACACAGCCACCTGTGAGCATTTTGTTACAAGGGAGTCTGCAAATGGCTGGAGGGGTCAGAAAAAGGTAACTGACTAAACACTGAGAAGGGGAAGAGAGAAAAAAACAGAAGGCACTAACCCTAAGTATGAAAAGCAGTCTTTTCTTAAAATTTATTTGTATTGAAGTACAGTCAGCTACAATGTGTCAATTTCCAGTATATGAAAAGCAATCTTAATGTAAATGTCTACACATGTGACCATACACACTCCAAAAAGTTTTCAAGTTGTGCTGATTTTTTTTCTATTAACAGTAGCCTTAATTTGTGCTGCCAAAGGGACTATGAAACTTGACCAAAGGGACAGTGTCAAGTTGCTACTGCACCTACGGAAAAAGGGTCAAGCAGCATTTCACTCCTGCTCACTTTAGCAGTGACTAATGAAGGTTGTTCAATTTTAATTAATGCAGGGCTGTGGCTAATAGCTAACGAACTCTCCCATTTTGTGGATGAGTTAATTGAGATTAAATGGCCTCTGAGGGGACACTAGGCACGGCCCCTGCCACACTGATCCAACATCACAAGTTTTAATTACTCCATGCAAACAACCACCAGCCCACAAACCTGGAACCAAAAAGTGTATTAGTTGTACGTAACCTCCTGTATCTAGGAACTATTATTGCTATGTAACAAACTACCTTCAAAACTGTACAAGAACCAAAATATACAAACAGCTCATACAGCTTAACACATTAAAAAAAAACACACAATGAAAAAATGGGCAGAAGACCTATATAGACATTTCTCAAAGAAGACATCCAGCTGGCCAACAGGCACATGAAAAGATGCTCAGTATTACTAATTATTAGAGAAATGCAAACCCAGACTACAATGAGGTATCACCTCTCACCATCGGAATGGCCATCATCAAAACGTTTCCAAAAATAAGTGCTGGAGAGGATGCAGAGAAAAGGGAACCCTCCTACACTATTGGTGGGAACATAAATTGGTGCAGCCACTATGGAAAACAGTATGGAGATTCCTTAAAAACTAAAAATAGTTACCATATGATCCCGTAATCCCACTCCTGGGCATATATCCAGAGAAAACTCTTAATTTGAAAAGATACCTGCACCCAAATGTTCACAGCAGCACTATTTACAATAGCCAAGACACTGGAAGCAAACTAAATGTCCAACAGATGAATGGATAAAGATGTGGTATATATACACAATGGAATATTACTCGGCCATAAAAAGGAATTGAGTAATGCCATTTGCAGCAACATGGATGAACCTAGAGATTATCATATTAGGTGAAGTAATTCAGACAAAGAAAGACATATCATATGATTTCACTTATATGTGCAATCTAAAAAAAAAGATACAAATCTTTTTACAAACCAAAAACAGACTCACAGACATAGAAAACAAACCAAAGGGGAAAGGGTAGAGGAGGGATAAATCAGGAGTTTGGGATTAGCAGATACACACTACTATATATAAAACAGATAAACAACAAGGTCCTTCTGTATAGCCCAGGGAACTATACTCAATTTATTGTAATAACATATAAAGGAAAATAATCTGAAAAAACTGAATCATTATGTATAACTGAATCATTCTGCTGTATACCTGAAACCAACATTGTAAATCAACTACCCTTCAATAAAAAACAAAATTAAAAAAAAAACCTATAACAAGAACAATTAATTTCACCATTTTGCGGGTAGGCTGGCAGCTCCCCTGCTGGGTATGTCTGGATTCACACTTGCGTCTGTCCTCAGCTGCATGGTCAGCTGGGCCGGACAGTCCAAGGTGGTCACATGGACATGCCTGGCAGGTGGTGCTGGCTTTTGGCTGGGAGACTCCTCACAACCTCTCATCTTCCAATAGCTGGACTGCCTTCCTTATGTGGTGGTCTCAGGACAGGGTTCTAAGATAGTGAAGGCAGAAGCTGCAAGTTCTCTTGAGACCTAAGCTTTAGAACTTATACATCATCACTTTCACCACATTCTATTGGTCAAGGCAAGCCAGATGGCCAGCTCATATCTGAAGAGGGGAAAAAGACTCTGGATGGATGAGAAAAGCAGCAAGGAATTTGTGACTGCGTTTAATCTGTCACATCTCTCCATTGAAAATTACAACCTCCCTCCTACCTCTAGAACTTCCTATCCTTCCCTGCTTTATTTTTCTCCATAGTACTTATCACCATCTGATATACTGTATGTTTTGCTTATTTAAGAAGAGAAACTCCATGAGGGCAGGGGTCTGTGCTTAGTTTACTGCTACAGCCCCAGCACCGAAAACAGTCTGGCACCTAGCAGATGCTCAGTGAGGATTTGCTGAAGGACTGAATGACTCGATACGCTTATTATTGCACCACATGGAGGTGGGTGTAGCTTGATTTTTGTCCTCTAGGAGCTCTGTGTTCTGGAACCAGCTCCTTGGTCAAGTTTCAGAGCATCTTTCCCAATGCAAAAGCTCTATATGAAAAATGGTACATATGAGATTAGAGAACAGATCCTGGGTCCCTGTGGGTCTGTCCAGGGTTGGCTGTACCTCATAGCAGAGGAGTCTGAGAGCAAAGGATTCAAGTATTCTCTACTTTCTTAAAGTGGTTTTTTTGGAAGTTTCTTTTTGAGATACCTTATTTTTTGGAGCAGTTTGAGATCCATAGCAAAAGTGAGTGGAAAGAACAAAGTCACCATATTACTCCTCTGACCCTCGACACACAGCTTCTCCTACTGACAACATCCTGCACCAGTGGCACCTCTGTTACAATCCACGAAATGATCCACTTTTAAGGGGATGGGAAATGCTTATCCTGCCATGGTGAGAAAAATGAGGACACCGTGAAATACACAGATGTGAAAACATGAGTCTGACTCTCCTAACTGTATGATATGTATACTCCATTACATCAAATTAATTGATTTATTTATTTTTAAGCTTTTTTCTATATGGGGGGGGGTGGGAATTAGGTTTGTTTATTTATTTTAAAAAATTTTTAATGGAGGTACTAGGAACTGAACCTCATGCATGCTAAGCACATATTCTACCACTGAACTATACCCTCCCCCTCCAAATTCATTGATTTTAAAAATTTATATGTCAATGGAATAAAGCAAATGGTGTTGGAAAAACTGGACAGCAGCATGTAAATCAATGAAGCTAGAACACTTCCTTATACCACACACAAAAATAAACTCAAAATGGATCAAAGACTTAAACATAAGACAAGATACAATAAACTTCCTAAAAGAAAACATAGGCAAAACTTTATCTCACATACATCTCAGCAATGTTCTCCCAGGGCAATCTACCCCAGCAATAGAAATAAAAGCAAGAATAAACGAAAGGGACCTAATTAAACTTACAAGCTTTTGCACAGGAGAGGAAACCATAAGCAAAACAAAATGACAACCTATGGAATGGGAGAAAATTTTTGCAAAAGGTGAAGCTGACAGGCTTGATCTCCAGACTATATAAGCAGCTCATATGACTTAATAAGAAAAAACAAACAACCCAATCCAAAAATAGGCAGAAGACCTAAACAAGCAATTCTCCAATGAAGACATACAAACGATCAATAGACACATGAAAAAATGCTCAATCACTAATTATCAGAGAAATGCATCAAAACTACAATGAGGTATCACCTCACATCAGTCAGAATGGCCATCATTCAAAAGTCCACAAACAATAAATGCTGGAGAGGCTGTGGAGAAAAGGGAACACTCCTACACTGCTGGTGGGAATGTAGTTTGGTGTAGCCACTGTGGAAAACAGTATGGAGATTCCTCAAAAGACTAGGAATAGATTTACCATATGATCCAGGAATCCCACTCCTGGGCATATATCCAGAAGGAACCCTACTTCAAAAAGACACCTGCACCCCAATGTTCATAGCAGCACTATTTACAATAGCCAAGACATGGAAACAGCCTAAATGTCCATTGACAGATGACTGGATAAAGATGTGGTATATTTATACAATGGAATACTATTCAGCCATAAAATGACAACATAACGCCATTTGCAGCAACATGGATGTCCCTGGAGAATGTCATTCTAAGTGAAGTAAACCAGAAAGAGAAAGAAAAATACCATATGAGATCGCTCGTATGTGGAATCTAAAAAAGAAAAGAAAAAGGCAAATGAACATAAATATAAAACAGAAACAGACTCATAGACATAGAATACAAACTTGTGGTTGCCAGTGGGGAGGAGGGTGGGAAGGGACAGACTGGGAGTTCGAAATTTGTAAATACTGACAGGTATATATAGAATAGATAAACAAGAGTATACTGTATATCACAGGGAAATATATACAAGATCTTGTGGTAGCTCACAGTGAAAAAGAATGTGACAGTGAATATATGTATGTTCATGTATAACGGAAAAATTGTGCTCAACACTGGAAATTGACACAACATTGTAAACTGACTATAACTCAATAAAATAAAATTTAAAAAATTTGTGCCACTGGAAAAAAAATTGTCAATTAATTGTAAGTCTCCATCAATTGCAATCAGTTGTCATCTTGATTTCTAATTTGTTAAAATGTGAAAAAACCACGTATCTCAGAATAAACAAATCAGTGTGTTATATACACATGAGAATGCAGGCATTATGTTTCTCTCTGGTGGTAAGACTATGAATGCTCCTTGTTATGCTTTTAAAAACTTTCCTTTCTCTTTGACAAACGGTGCTGGAGAAACTGCATATCCACACAGAAAATAATGAAGTTGGATGCTTATCTTGTGCTATATACAAAAATTAAGTCAGGGAGGAGGGTATAGCTCAGCGGTAGAGTGTGTGCTTAGTGTGCACGAGGTCCTGGGTTCAATCCCCAGTACCTCTGTTAAAAAATAAATAAACCTAATTACCGCCTCCCCCCACCCCAGCAAAAAGTCAAAAGGGACTAAAGACCTAAACATGACGCCTGAACTGATACAACTCTTAGAAGAAAAAACAGGGGGAAAGCTTCAGGATGTTCGATTTGGCAATGATTTCTTGATAAGGACACCAAAAACACAGGCAACAAAGGCAAAAATAGACAACTGGGACTACATCAAACTTAAAACTTCTGCACAGTAAAGGAAACAACCAACAGAGTGAAAAATCAACCTAAGAAATGGGAGAAAATATCTGTAAACCATATACGTGATAAGAGGTTAACATCGAGGGTATATAAAGAAATACAACTAAACAAACAAAACCCCAAAAAAACTAATAACCTGATTTTAAAATTAGCAAAAAGAACTTGAGTAGACACTTCCCTAAAGTAGATATACAAATGCCCAAGCATATGAAAATATGCCCAACATCACTAATCAGAGAAATGCAAATCCAACTACAATGAAATTACACACCTTCACACCTATCAGGATGACCACTACGAAAACAGGTATTGGCACTGATGTGGAGAAATCTGAACCCTTGTGCACGGTTGCCGGGACTGTAAAATGGTGTAGCCGCTAATGGAAAACAGTTTGGAGGTGCCTCAAAAAATTAAAAATAAAATTACCATACGATCCAGCATTCCCACTTCTGGGTGTATATCCAAAAGAACTGAACACAAGATATTTAGATATTTGCAACCCCGTGTTCATCGCAACAGCATTCACAATAGCCAAGAGGTGGAAGTAAACAAAATGTCTAATGACAGATGAATGGATAAAGAAACGTATAATGGAATATTGAGCCTTAAAAAAGGAAATCGTGTCATATGTCACAGATGACCCTTGAGGACTTTGTGCTAAGTGAAATAAGCCAGTCACAAAAAGACAAACACTGTATGATTTCACTTATGTAAGGTACCCTGAGTAGTCAAACTCTTAAAAACAGAGAGCAGAATGATGGTTGTCAGGGGCTGCGGGGAGGAACAAAAGGGGAGTTGCTGCTCAGTGGGTATAGGGTTTCACTTTGTACAATGAAAAAGTTCCAGAGATCTGTTACACAACCATGTGTACATAGTTAACGCTCCTGTACATTTAAAAATGGTTGACAGTAAATTTTATAGCTTTCCTGAGTTTCCCCAAATCTCCACAATCTCTATATTTTTTAAGCTCTACAAATAAGCAAGGATGACTTTGGCAGTGGAGGTGACAGGGTGACAATGGCATGATTGGTCCGGTTTGCATCCCCTCCCCCGAGGCTGGTGTACAGGAGGGCTGGGCCCTGAGGTGGGGCTGGCAGGTGGCCATGCTGCCCTGCCCTGACTAGTGGGCTCCTCTTCCCACACCAACCCCACTAACCCCTAGGAGAACAGGCCCTGCGGCCACAGGCCAAACAAAGATAGAAGGACCTAATTTCTCCCAACCTCTGGGCTTTTTTTTTAATTTAAAGAAAACACAAAACCTACAGTATCATAATAAACATTCAAATTTCCACGCTCAGCTTTTTGTTTTTTCATAGAATAGAAACAAAATATTTGCAATAAAGTCCCCTTTAATCCTATCTCCAGTCTCCCCCTCTCGATTTTTCTAATGTTTTTACTTTTACTTACTTTGTGTGTCTTTCCCTTTGCTTTAATAAGTGGTATGTATTGTTCTCCATCTTAAAATCACAAGTGATTTTGGGCTCCTTCTATGCTGATAATCCTTTGAATCTGGATCATTCCTTTTAAGAATGATCTAGTGTCCCATGGTATAGACAGACTGTCAGACTCCTCCATTCGGGTCGCCTCCAGTTGGTCACTCTAGCACTGTCCCCAGGGACACCCCTGGGGGTATCTCCTTGTGCGTTCACATCAGCTCCTTCTGGGCAAGGCCATCTTGTCTAAACAGATGTTTACATGGAGTCTCCAGCACGAGGCTCGCTCCAGGGCCTGGAGGGCAAGCGGGTAGTGAGGGCAACTGGGGAAAGTTTTGCATACATAGACCCCTGCGGGGTCAGCGGGGGAAGCTCACCTCCCCTTGCCCCTGAAGCCTGGCCCCCATCCCTCTCGGCTCCTTGCATCTCTCTCTGAGGGCCAGTCCCGTCCATGCCTGCACCGCCCTTCTTGACCTCTCGGCTCCAGGTGGACTCGGCCCCAGCTCCCGCGCTGCCCCCCATATCCTGCACACTGGACTGAAATGACCCAGCCAAGGTCACACGGCGGCGAGCGGAGCGGCCCGACACGCCTCGCTCGCGTGCCGCGGTTTCCGCTCTGGCTGGGTAACAGGCGTCCGTCTTGGTTCCTCTCCCTCTGAGCTCTCCGCCCGCGGCTACCCCTTTCAAATCCCCTGAGGGCCTTTCCGCAGGCACCGTGCCCCTGGGGGCTCCGGAGACGGGGCGGGGCCGGGCTGGCGCGCACCGCGGGTTCGGGTCCTGCCGCAGGTAGGACGGGGGCTCCTGGACTTGGCCCTGTGCGGGCTCCAGCGGCTCCTCGAGCGGGGTCCGGGAGGCCGGGCCGGGAGCGCCGTGCGGCCGGGCCGGGGGCGGGGCCGGAGGCGGGGCACCGCCCCTCCCGCGCCTGCGCCGCCTCCCCTCCACTGAGAGCTTGCGCTGCTCTCTCGGCTGTCAGGCGCGGTGGCCAAGTGGTAAGGCGTCGGTCTCGTAAACCGAAGATCGCGGGTTCGAACCCCGTCCGTGCCTGAGGCTTGAGGTTGGGGTCTGGTTGTAGGGGCCTTGGTGTCTCCGTGAGTACCGTCCCTTCCCTCTGAAATACAGTATCTTTTACTTTTCAGATTACGTTTAGGCGCTCTTAGGTCCCACCCCTCCCCCCTCTCCACCCCCTGGCTCCGCGGTGGCCAGCAAGCCGGGGCTCAGAGCATCACTAGGCTGACGAGCTCAGCCCCAGCTATGCGGCGCTTCGCTGGTCACCCCGCGTCTGCTCTCCCCCAGCTCCCCAGGTGAGACTGGTCTGGGATCCCTGTGTTACCGGTGAGGACACTGTGGCCCCTCTGGCATTGGTGTAGCCAGCGGTGGGTAGATTCGGGGGAGAGGTCTGTTCTCAGTGGTTTTGCGTGTCTTGAGGGTGGAAGAACTTTGCAGAAAGGGCATTTGAGCTGAAGCACTGGTTTTTGCTTGAAAGGTGAGTTTTGCACGCGGCACCTGCTGTCTGCCTTCTTGTCTAGGAAGCCAACTGAACCACATCGTTCAGCTGGCGTATGCCTTTTCCTTTCCCACCCCTTGTGAACTGGCCCTTTAAGTCTGGCATCTGCCTGTGTGATCATCTGAATCTGGCCCCTAGCCATTTATGACAGTCCCCAAGTCATATCTAGGATAAACAGCCCAATTTAATCTGACATGAAATTGAGTGCTTTCACTCCTGATATGCTCCAGTCTATTTGTCCCTTTCTTCCATTGTAACACTCAGGACTGAAAATACAACTCCAGATGTAGTCTCATTAATAGAACTTCACCTCCCGCATTCTACATCCCCTACTTCTGTTAATGTGACCAAAAAACACATTACCTTTCTGCAGGCCCCATTGCACGTTGACCATGTGGAGCGTCACGTGGATTGAATGTCAGCAGAGTCTTCTTTGGGGAAATGTCTAGAGTTATCAGAAGACAGGATGTGGGGCTCAGGCAGCCATGAAATATACTGATCTTTTCTCTTAAGATTCCAATAAATGGAAGACATGCCCTTGGCTTTTGAAGGGAACGCTGAGCTAGGGTATCAGTGTCATCATGGAATTGTCACTAAATGCAAACTGATTTTTCGGACATTCAGATTCCGGGCATTCAGGGGTAGGAAAGGGAAAGGTCCTGAATGACTGAGTATTGTCTTGAAGCTTGTCCCTCAATTTGGATTCCTGATGAGAAGGAACTCTAAGGCTGGACACTGGGTTTCCTGCTGTTGCTGGAGCAGAGAATTCCACCCAGCAGAGGGAGGTGGATGAGCCAAGCAAAAGTCAATAAAAGGGGGTCAAGGTACAGAGGAAATCAACATATAGCTGTTGGGGGAAACATGGGCCCTCAGAGGTGAAAAGCCAGAGGTGAGGGCCAGGATTGGGGGTCAGGTTTGGTCCCAGGTCAATGTTGGCGAGAGGACATGGAAGTGTAGGCAGTACAGATAGACTGGAGTGTATTAGGTACCAGGGTGAGAGTGGGAGCTGAGAAGTCTAGCAATTACCTGGAAGGCCCACAGGTATCTACACTCACCTCTGTGGGGCTGGAGGTACATCATAGGCTTGAAGGGGGAGGGCAGAGGCAGAAGGAGACACCTGTGTTGAGTTAGTTGCATGACATGTATTAAATCACTTACATACCGCAGACTGCAACTTCCTTAGTTGCAAAATTCAAGTGTTGACAGGGATGTTTCCCAAATGACTCGTGGCCTGAAATTCTGTTTCTACCTTAGAAGCAAGGGGGCCTCGAGCTGCCCCGCCTCTCTCTCTCATGGCTGCCAAGGTGGTGAATCATCATAGCCCCTTTCACAGTGGGGCCTGGTCATGGCGCCCTCATAATGACACTGTATGTCCCTGGCTCCCCCATCCAGAGTGACCATCAGTCCTCCCCGATGGGCAGGACCAGAGCTGCAAAGACCCTACCCCCTGCTAGTTTCCTCTTGCTCCGACTGCCCCACAGCAGCTCCCCCCAGAGTGTCGAACAAACTCGGGGCCTCTGGTACTGCAGTTGGAGAGCCACGTAGGCAGGCATGGCCATTTGTGGGCAGCAGAAACCTCCAGGATATTTTTAAAAATATAAACTACTTTAGGTCAGGCCGCTTCCTTCCTGTGAGAGAATATTATTTCACTTAAAAGCAGAATTTGGCAAGTATATAAATTTTGCCTCATGCTGTCAGTTTTAGTCCCATATTCCAGCCTGGAGATGTATATTTTTAAATCTTCTATTTCACAATAAAACACAGATTCAGAAACCACACAACTCAAGTGAATATCTTAATGAGTTATTAGAAGAGCACCGCCCAGGTCAGAGAATTTTGCCAAACACCCAGAAACCACTTTCTCATGCCCCTTCCCAATCATAACCCCCCACGGCCAGGAGCAGCCATACCTCTGACTTTTAATTATTTCCTTGCATTTTTATTTGTCACATAATTGTGCATCTTTACATCTTTATACCCTAGAGTTTAACTTGGCCCATTTAAAAAATGTATATATCTTGTAAGCTTTTTTTCCCCTCCCCATTCACTAGGATTCTCTTTCTTCCCTTTCATTGCCTTGCAGTGTGTCTGTTGAGGAACCTGGCCCACCTGACCTGTAAAGTTTCCTGTAGTCTAGACTTTACTGACTTCAGAGTCGTACAGTTCAAGTTTCTCTGTTCTCGGTAGTCCCTGCAAATTAACAGCTAGATCCAGACACTGGATCACAGTCAGCTTCCATCCCTTTGGCAAGACTTAGGTATCACCTCCTCTGAGACACCTGTGATTCCCCCAGGTAACTCAGCTTGTTGTCTGGGACCTCTCTGTGTGTCTCACACCTTAGCTGGGAGGCCCCTCAGAGCTGGGACAGCTTCTCATTTGTGTCTGTGTTTCTAGCATCTGGTACAGAGACAGAGCCCTGGCCCAAGAGAGGACCCTACCTAAAGTGCTGCGGAGGTCTTCTCGGAGGAGGTGACGTCGTGGCTGGGCTCTGGAGCACCAGAGCACCATAAGATCTTGGCTCTTTCTGCCCTCATTCAAAAATCCTTGACATTCAAATATCATGATCTAGGTTGCAGCTAAACAGGCAGGTACTTTTTTCTACCCCACCCTACCCAACCAACACCTTGCACATAAAATGGAATTTCAAATATAGAAACAAATATTCTCTGTCAATGGTTTATTAGCAAACACTAAAGGTCCAACCACATCCTTCAGGACAGAAGTTATCAGTTTGGAATGAGGGACTGATAAAAATGATAGCAACCATCCAGCCCTCTCCTTTTATAGCCAGAGACAGGCAAAGAGAAGGGCAGTGATTTGTTCCAACTCATCCAGAAAGCTCTACCTGTATCACATAGGTTAAGCTCTTCCGCAGGATGAGCACAAATCTGTTTGGAAAAGTCATCTTCGACTAGAATCTGACATGTACCCAGGAGGTGGCCCAATTCTGCCAGCCTATGGGCCAGGCAGGTACTTCACTTGTCTAATTTTCACCCCTCATCAACAGAAAAAGCACATAGTGAACAAATTCACTAGGCTTGGCTCCAATCACTAGGCTGTGGAGACAGAGAAGGGACATAGACACTCCTTGTCAACCATTGGATTCTCCAGGAGACAGACCCCTAGTTCTTCTGAACCAACGGTGCTGCTACCATTTTCCAGGCATTTACCCTGCCCATTGAAGGCTTTCCGAGAACCCCGAGGGAGCAGGCTGGGACTCTGAGCCAGCAGGGCTCCCGTGTCCTGACTTTCCAGGAGCTGCCCGCCATCCTCTCAGCCTCATTCCCCGGGTCACATTCAGAGGGCACAGCAGAGTGTCAGACCATCTGCTTCTTCTTCACCCCACCACCCCCCTATCAGGCAGGAAAACTGAACACAGCTCAAGCACTGCCTTGGCATTGCTGAAACATAATTACACCAGAACAGAAGCAACACCTTTCTGGGGAATTTATCCCTCTGCTGCTTCCTGCAACCAAGGGTTGTATCTTGTCTCCTCAAGAGAAGAGAAACTGGGTGGGGGAGTGGGTATAGCTCAGTGGGAAGATGTGTGCCTAGCATGCATGATCATCCTGGGTTCAATCCCCAGTGCCTCCATTAAAATAAATACGTAAGTAAATAAACCCAACTCCCTCCCTCCCTAAAAAAGGAGAATAAATAAATAAGAGAAGAGAAGCTGGGAGAAATTGCAGAGAACTCATCCTAGAGAACTGATGAGAGTTTGCACAGGAGTGAGGAACTGAAATAAATGGTCTTGATCTCTTTTTGCTGTAAAGACTTTACCCCCAAGCCTGAGCTCTGGGGCTCTCCCTCATTCTAAGCCATCTGAGCCAAGAGAAACAAAATTGCCACCTGAGCAAAATCTGCTGAGAAAATCAGCCCTGTGAATTCCATAGTTACATACAAAGTACTTTAAGTTATCTGCCCCTCTTGTCTATGTTCACCAGAATCCCTGTGTCTTCTGTCCAAGTTCTTTCTGACTGATGGCAGGAAACTGAAAAGAACCAGCACAATCGTGACGGTGGAAGTGGCATCCGATGGGTGGGATGGTCCAGAGGAGGAAGTTGAATGGAAAGAGTTTGGTACATTTGGAGCGACCTCAGGTAAATCATTTCATTGCCCCCAGCCCAGTGTCTGTATCTGTAAAATCAGGTGTTCTCGTTCCTGAGAACTCCATAGCACTTTATGCCTTGCTAGATTGATGGCACGTGTTCATTATCAGCAGAGAATCAATACTGTAAGGTGGTGGTGATATTAAATACCTTGCATGGTCTGAGCATTGGCGGCCACAGTGAATGCAGGAGACTTTGGGGGTGAAATCCAAGGGTGTTGAAGGGAGTGCCTCTGTGTGGGTGGCTCAGCCCTAGGGGTTCCTGGGGAGGGTTTGGGGCAGTCAAGCCCATGCACTAATGGTAAAACCTGGCTCTCAGGGCAGTGTATGCAGGACTGAAAGGCATTCAGCGCACAGTTACTAAGAGTGCACTATGTGCACTGGGATGCAGTAATGTTTTATGAAAGAGACAAAATTCCTACTCCTGTGGAGCTTACATTCGGGGAGCTGGAGGCAAAGATCAGGAGCTGGGAAACAACATACTCAAATGAGTAAAAGCTGTGGCATATCTGAGGGGATGAGGACTATGGAAGGGAAAAAACTGGGTTGGCGATAAGAAGAGATGGGGAAGTGGGCTGCAGTTTAAAATAGGGTTGCCTGGGAAGGCCTAGAGAAGAATCTAGAATGAGGGGAACCAGAGAACAAGGTCAGTGTCTCCAGCTCTATGGGATTTTGTCCCCAAGGCAGATTGACCCCTCCCAGCCATGGGGATGGATATGTGGGGCAGGGAGGCCGGGACATAAGATTGTCCTTGTTACACCTCATCCCCACCCCCACCTCTGGGGCTCTGAGGTCAGCTTGCTAAGGAGCCTGACTCCTGCAGGTCACTGGTGGGTCGGGGGAAAAGGGCAGAAACCACAGGGCAGACATGGAGAGGTGGACTACATTGTGGGAAGGGCAGGCATGGGAGGATCACCCAGGAGACTGGGCCTTTCTGATATTTACTCGGAGTGGGCTGGTAGGAAGTGCACTAGACCAGGGTGGAGAGCGGCTGTTCTCAACTTGCACTTACTGGCCGAGTGAGACCAGCAAGTAATTTCACCTGTAAAACGTGGGCAATAATTATACCAATGACCTAGGGTCACTGTGAGAGGATAAGAAGAAGGTCTTAGCACAGGGTCTTGGCACCGAGAAATTTCTCAGTGAGAGCTACCGCTTTTATCATCATTGTCATCATGGCATGTTCTGTAAGGCAGGATTTGTCAAATTGCAGGAGGTAACCCATGAGTGAATCATGAAATAAATTTAACAGCTTGCAAGCAGCATTCTTTTTTTTCATGGAACAGAATAGGATTAACATTCAATATATTTGAACGTACAAGAATTTTTTTCCTCAAACATTTTATATACATATATAGATATATTTCCTACCACAGGGCATGACTGAAAGTTTGACACCGTTCTAAGGCAGTATTTCTCTAAAGGTGGTCGTAAGGAGCGTTTTCCTAATGAGTAATTCACAGGCCACTGTCACCATTTTTGCTGTATCAGAACACCATTTGTGCTATTATTTACTAAATACTAGCCTTTGATTTAGTTCATTTTAACTTCATCATAACAATGTTCATGAAATTTATATTTAAAAATGTATATTACATATTTTCACACTATTTAGAAAAATACTTTCATTTTAAAATTTTTGGTTTTTTTGTTTTTTTTTTGGTGGGGAGGTAATTTTGTTTGTTTTTTAATAGAGGTACTGGGGATTGAACCCAGGACCTCGAGCATGCTAACCATGTGCTCTACCACTGAACTACACCCTCCTCCCAATATTACATATTTTTAACCTAAAACCGTCTCACATATGAGCCCCACACTTTGGGAACACGGGTGGTAAGGAGCATCTTTGTGAAAGCCTTTTCTGAAAGCTGGGAGCCAGCAGAACTGTGAGATGAGAGTCCCAGCTCTCTCAGGGTCCCGTTCTGCCTGTGGAGGCAGGCTTCTCACTGCCCAGTTTTGTGAATTCGTGTGGTTGATGTTCCCACAGTGGTCACCCCAAGAAGCAAAGGACAGGCCCCAGCTGCTTGTGGACTGGCTTGGGACCTTTCCTGGGATGTAACCCCCAGTGCAGGAGGCCAGGGCCCTGGTGTATCTGTCTTTTCTCTTGTGAGCTGTGTCCTGATGCTGCACCAAGTTTGCAGAATTTCCATTCTTGTCCAGCTTTGATTCCATTGATGGGATTAGGTGCCCCCCACGGCCATGTCCTTTGATGTGGTCAGAGGGTAGCAGGGAGATTTCAAGCTCAGGAGGCAAATCTTAATCTTCTGCGGTCTTCTCTGGGATCAGCGCTGGGGTAAACCCATTACATCCCTGCCCTTTCATCCCCCCAGGACATCGGCTCCTCCAGGCTCCTCAAGTCTCAGCGATCCAAAAGGTCTGTCAGATTTAGAAAGAGCAATAAAAGGGGAAGAGAAAGCAGAGCGCAAACCCCAGACCCCCTCCAGCACTGGCAGCATCACCAGCAATGTCAGGGCATCTTCCTTTTTCTTCCCTTCTAATCCTGGGCTCCCACAAAATGGGGATTATAGAGGCATGGAGCCAGCGGCCAGCTCTGCCCCAGCACTGGGCAGCTCTGCCCCAGCACTGGGCACCTCTGCCGGTGCCTGGCCGCCGTCTGCCCTCCATCCCTCCAGGAGCGGCTCTCTCCTGGGAGCGCCTGCTCCTGCACATCTGTCTATCCTGCCTTGGGATCTTCATATGGGGACGTGGGGGAAGTTGGCAAATGGAGCAGATAAACCACTCAGCCCCCATCTCAGTGAGGTTTTAAGGCATGATTTGGATTGGTGACGCCATGAAAGAGAAGACAGCATAAGCCAACATCTGTGCCCGACCACAAGCAGGTATACCTCATTTAAATTAAATCTGACTCCAAGACTCCATCTGAAGAGAGGCAGGGGAACCCAATCTCAGTGATTATTTGGGTTTACCCATCACCCTCTCTTCCGTAGCCCCTGGAGTCCTGGCCATACTGAGGGTGGAAATCTTGGCAGAGGACTATGGTTGCTCCAGATTGGTCTCAGCTGAGGCACGCGGTTACTCCCCCACGTCCTGGCGCCTCTAGAGAGAGAACGGGGCAGCAGATCTCCACCAGAGGGGATTCCACTGACCTCTGACCCCTCTCCAATCTTGGGAAAGCTCTCCCTCGGCCTCGAAGCCTTTCTGTGCCATCCTTCCTCCAACCCCCCTAAAGGAACTTGGATTTTCAGAGGTGGTAAGCAGGCAACGGAAGCGGGAGTGGAAAACACAGAATTAACATATCAAAAAGCATGCTGCTGGATACTGCGCTTGGCGCTTAACATTTATTATCTCGTAGGTTTTGTCAACAAAGCGCCGAAAGCAGAGCCTGGCGGGCCTCAGGGTCGGTGTGGGGAGGTTGAGGCGGGCGGCAGGAGCGCTCCGCAGGGCCGGGGAAACGGCCCGGGAGCACAGCGGCCGGCAGGGGGCTCTCCGCGCCGGCCTTCGAGGGAGGAAGCGCTGGCAGCGGCTCGGACCGGTCAGAGGAGGAAAAGGGAAAATTACTGGAGCTCGGGGGCGGGAAGGGCTGCGTGACTGGGAGAAAGGCACTCGAGACTGTCGAGTCGGCAGTCCGCGGCCAGACTCGATCCCCAGGGCGGCTCGGACCGCCCGGGAGACGGGCGCCCCGGCCGTCCTCACCCCGCCCGCGTGTCCTTCCGCGGGTGCCGCAGGCTGGAGCGGGCTCCGCGGCCCGGGGCGGGGGCGGCGCCGCCGAGGGGCGGGCGGAGGGCGGGTTGGGGCGGGGCGCGTCCGCTCGGCCCCGGGAGGCGGTGCGGGCGGGCGCTGGTCGCGTCCGCCCGCCCGGAGCCGCGGGGCGCGCAGCCTTCCTGATGTGTCACCAGCACGTGGAGCCAGCTCGGGCCGCGCGGCGAGCAGGCGTTACTCCCCCAACTTTCGAGGGGTCTCGCCGCTCCGTTGTTCTTCCCGCGGCCCCGGGCTTTCGCTCCTTGGGGAGGGGGCGGCGACGGCCCCCAGGTCCAGCGAGGCCCCGACCCCCGGCCCGGCGCGCCCGGAACGTCGGGGCGCGGGGTCAGGCTGGCGGCTGCTGTCCCCTACCCCCGGCGGCGGCGTGGGCTCGGCGGTGCGGGACAGCGCGGCCTGCAGTACGAGCGGCCCGGCCCGCCATACGCCCGGCGGATCTGAGCGCAGGTAACTCAGGCGGCGCGGAGCTGGGCCTCGCGGGATGGTGGCGAAGTTTCTCGGCGTGTTAACTCTTGCGCTCGGCCGGAGGTGGAGGATGAGGGGAGGGCTAGGTCCCCGCACATCCCCCACCCCGGCATCGTCCCTCCGCCTGCGCCCCGGCGGCCCGGGGGTGGCCTGGACGCCGCTGCGCGCAAGGCGTCATGTAACCCTTCGAGGGCTGGTCTCGGAGACCATAGGTCGAGGTCGGGCGAGCTGGGTGCCGCCTTTGGGGGACGCCAATTGGGAGAAACCCAGAACCTCGGCCGCGCAGAGCGTGTGGGAAGTGGGCGGCCGGATCCAGCCGGAGAGAGCCCGTCGAGGGGTGCAGCCCGAATCCGAGATGCGCGGGAGCTGAGGGCTGGGTCTTTGCGGGCGAGATGAGGGTGTCGGTTCAACTGGCCTACAAAGTCCCAGTCCTCGGCTCCCAGGACCGACTCCTCCTCGCCCCAGGCCGGCGCGAGCTCAGCGCCCAGGTTGGGCAGGGACCCCGGCCGGGCGGCACCTCGCGGGTCCGCACTGGAGATGGGCTGGCTAGGCGCGCTCGCCGCGGGCTCTGTGCGGAGGTTCAAGGGATCCTTGCGCTTGGCTGGAGCAATTGGAATGCGCTAGGTAATTCGAGTTAGTCCCTGCGTGCGGTTCGTGTCCTCCGAGTGGAGCCGGATCCCCGCCGCGGCCCACCTGGAGGGAGGGGAGAGAAGGCATCCCCCTCCCTAACCGACCGAGCTTCTGCGCCTACCAGGGCCCGCCCCGCTGCGCTTTCCGGAGCCGCAACCTTGAGCTTAGGGGTGGTGAGGACTGCCCGAGGTCTAGAGTTCCCCCTGGGAATACGGGACGGGAAGTGGAGGTTTTGCCCCGTCCCCGCGCCCCACCACCATTTCTTTAAAGATGGATCTTTGTGGGTGTGTTCCTAATGGCTAGTCTTTTGTTCCCTGACATATGCAACATAATGCCGACGCGACCCGAGTCCTCTTGGAGTTTTATGGTGAGATTCCCTTCTTAAACCCTTTATTCAATAACTTTGCTTCTACTTTCCTCCCGCAAAAGAAAAACCCCACCACCCCTGAAACCTTGGGTTTGCCTGGTGTTGGAACTTTCTGTTTGTTTTTGTTTGTATTGTGTTTTGGCTGTCTTGGGGCTGGGGGCCTTGGGAAAACATTTGGGAACACACAGTGAAGTGACCTGAACCGTGAGAAGGGCCAGTTTGACAAAATAGGGCACTTCGGGCCCCCTTCTTCCTGCCTTTGGGAAAGCTGGAGAAGTTTCTAGAAGGGGGGAGGGAGAGGGAGAAACCAGCCCAGCCAGGTTGGCCCACCTCTCTTGAAGTTGTGGAAGGCTTTTCCGACTTGTGTGGGCCAGTGTAGAGGAGACCTTTGCAGGGATCCTATCACACCTGTGGCCGTGTTCTCCTTGCGGTTAGGGGTCCCCAACAGAGGGGAGCCGAGTGTGAGTGTGCAGGGTCACTGAGGCAGGGTTGGGCCTGTGAGCCCAGGAGTGGGCTGGGTACAGCCCTGAACTGCAGTTGGCCGGCATTTTACCCGCGTGAGCTTTGTCCTGCGGGCTCTACCCAGTGGACCGTGCAGATGCCGGAATTGGGGGAGAAAAGAGTTTCATTGACTGTGCATCTGAATGTACAGATCTTGATGAATTCTCAGTTTGGAGGCAAAATCTGAGTGGACTGGTGGGAGCCTTAACTTGAGGCTGCCTTAATGAACGAAAATGCTCTGAACGAAAATGCTCTGTTAGGGGTACTGGATCAGGTTGGGAAAACAAAACTCTCCCTTTGAATGCATGCCTCTCCCGGTCTTGGGGATCAGTGTCTTAAAGTAAATGAAGTGGAAATCTCCAGAATATTGCGTGGTCATAAACACCCGTAGGACTGGTCTGGAGCAATGAGATGCTCAAAGCAGGCAGAGTTTAGCTTCTGGAGGAGACAGGCACAGGGATGAGGGGCATAAATCACTGGGAACAGGGTGTAAGGAGCCCGGCAGAGCTCCGGACCTCCCCTGGCCTGGCCCAGGTGGCCGGTGGTTTCCTCTCAGGCTGTGCCCCGTTCTCTGTGGCTGCCCAGGGGTTTAGGAGTTTTTAGGAAATGCCTTGGCACTTCTTTCTTTGGGGGGAAGTGAGTGATTAGGCTTTTCCTTCTTGGGATTTTTTTCCTTTGCAAGATGTAATTGAATCAGCTATGCTGGGGGCTGACCTGGCCTCCAGCAGCCGATTTGTGCTGTGATTTAAGTCGTGGTATTTAGGAATCGTGTTTTAGTTGAAAGCTTTTTGATTTCGCTACCCCTTTTGAATTCTCATAGTTTCCTGAAGCACGTGCCGCCTCCTCCTCCACCCTTACCCCAGTCCATCCCTCTAAGCGGGGTACCTTGCAACTTCGTGGGGGAAGTGGCTTAAATGGCAGACTTGTTTGCCCTGGAGCCTTCTTCAGGAAGCAGCTAAATGCATGGTGGGAAGCTGGCGGGAGGCTAGGATTTTAGCCAGACCCCCAGGGAGACCCACGGAAGACTCCTAAAATCAGCTGGTGCTGCCTACTGGGAGGAAACTTACATTCCCTCAACTCTTAAGTAAATTGCAACCTGGTGAATAATTAACCTCGCCCATTTAGCTTTTTTTTTTTTTTTAAAGAAAAATAATATCCCACCCTGTGAAAGATTAGAGATCAATTTTTGTCCAGCTGGAGGAAGACTGGATTGATGAAGGAGTGTTGGGAGAAGCCGACCCTCTCACCTCCACCCCCAAGTCCTAGCAACTCTGGACATTCTGATCTTAGAAATCCCTCCAGGGTTTCTCTGGTGGCTGTTGAGGGGGGCGGTCTCTGAGCTGCCTCCCCAGGTTTCCTTCAATCCCTCTGCCCAAAGCCAGGGATTGTCTGAACCCTCAGGAACGGTCAGGATTCTGCCCTCCACTTTCTGTAGCGACAGCTTGGCTCTCACTTCCGCACTGAGTTGATTCTGCTGCCCCGCCGGTTTGCAGCTCTCTGCACGGGATGGTAAATATTTGGCCTGTCTGTCCTTTTACACAAAAGAACAGCGCTCCTAATCTGGCAAGTCCATAGAAGAATTGTCTTAGAAGCAAGGAATCCTTTTGGGGTCTATGAAGGGTTTTTCTCAAAGCGGCCCAGTGTGAGGGCCATGAAGGCAGATGTTGGGTCCAGATGGACTCCAGTTTAACTACCATTTGCCAGCTAGGTGGCCTTTGGCAAGTAATGTCTCTGCCTGTTTCTTCCCTGGTGGACGAGGGTTCTGAGACCTCCCTTGTAATGCTGCAGTGAGACTTAAAAATGCAGGCCCAGGGCCTGGCACACATCAGTAGACCTATAACTGCTGGTCATTGTCTCCTCGACCCTCTTATTTTGAATAAGCACATGGCCTTGGGCAAGTTTCTTAACCCACTGGGAACAGCAGCTTTGTAATCGTAAGGCAGGATGATGTTTGGGAACCTGGTCCCCTGTCCAAGTCTCAGGCCTCTCGGTTTTTACCATCCACCAACCACGTGCCAGGGACCGGACCTGGCTGGGGTTACAACTGTGGGTAAGACCCTGGCCACTTCAATTTGTACACCAGCTCTGTATGCAATTGAGGGGTATTATGAGTCCTCTGGTTGTTGCCGAGGCTGTGACTCTGAGGGGAAAGGCTCCCCCAGGGTCTCACAGCTGCCTCTGGTGCCACAGGAGTGGGATGCCTGGGTGCAGTAGGGCCTCCCGGTTGGAACCAGCCATCATGAGCTGTGGAACAGGAGGTGGATGGGTCTGGATTAGCCACGTTCCTTAAAGGAACCCTGGGTGCGCAGAAGTGGCCACCTCGCACATCTGCTCAGCCATGCATCCAACCTGGAAGGACTTTCCAGACTCCATGGTTCAGGAAAGGCAGATTGCCACAGCTGCTCTTGGCCCACTCACAGACCCAGCAGGTCAGCCAAACACACTCCAGTGGGACCAGTCAAGCAGGGTACAAAATCGAAGGGCTGGAGGAGGGGGAAGGAAATCATATGATATTCCAAAAAGTGCTGCAGAGTAATCACCATGGGGAATAAAAATCAGTTTCTTCAGACTTCCTTATACTTTTTTTATGGCTTAGTGAGGTTTCTTTTTGAATTTCAAACTGGTGGTGGAGATGGACCCTAATCTCTTCATTGCTTTAAAGCCTGCAGCCTCCATAGCCCTAACTGGCCCTGGGCAGGGTTTACAGGTGACTTCTCACCCACTGCTCGGCTCTCTCCCGCCCCTCTCTGGCAAGGTCTGGGGAATTTTGAAATTGCCCTGTAGCCAGACCCCTGGTGTTTGCTGCCCAGGAGAACTGGGGAATGAGGTGCTATGTGGAAAGAACCATCATCTGATTTTAATCTCAGCTCTGCCACTCTGGGCCTGACAGCCCCCTTCTCTGTCAAGTAGGGGACTGGCCCGAATACAGTGTACACCCCTTGTAGCCTCCACAGTCTTCTAAGGTCCTGAGCCAGGAGGCTCAGAGGCAGGCACCCAGTTGGAACATGGGGCTGTGGTCTGGAGGAGCAGGGGAAAGATTCAGAGGTGTGCAGCTGGGAAATTTGGATCAGTGCATGAAGCTTTCTGGTTCATTCTTATGAAATGTGCTTCCTCTCACTGGATTTCTGCCCTGGGGTGCATGGGGTTCAAGGGAAAAGCTGGCTTCTCCATCTTGGTGCCTGAAGCTTAAATTCTAGTCTTCCCATTCTCATTCTCCAGATCTGCTGGAAGGTAGACCTCCTCCCCACCTTCTGAAAACCAGTAAATTGCATTGCTGCTAATGTGTTCATCACATCACCCAGCTTTCCAGGAGGCTGAAGGCAGGCGTTGGGGAAAGGGTGTTAGCTTTGCAGGCTCTCCCGTGGACTAGCTGGGTGACTTTGGACCAGTGACATGCCTTGCCGAGACTCAGTTTCCCCACCTGTGGTGCTGCATGCCCACTGTGCAGTACGATGTGAGGATCACATGAAGATGCTTGTGTGAAACCCAGGGCGCGTGGTGGTGGTGGTGGGGAGTACATGGTAGAAAACTTTGGAAGAAAAGCAGGTCCTTGCTGTATATGAGGGTGGGGTTCCTGTTTCTTCAGGGAGATACACCTGGTACATTGAGAGAGGTAGGGGGGCAAAGTCACTGATTCTTCCAGGAGTGGGTTCATCTGATCACTTACTAGTGAGAGTCGGGATAACGTTCTCTTGAATCCCTTCCTCTGGAGCTTACTGCTGTGAGCTTAAGAACATGGGGGGAAAAAGTTTAAAAAAAAAAATGTGTCTTTGCTCTTGGAACTAATAGGGCGATGAAACAGATACTTGGAACCAGCACTTGCATATAAGCAAAATGTTGGTCTCCAGCTGCCTGGCTGGACCACTGTATATCTGGGAAAAGTTAACCAGACCACTTAGTCCCAGCTGGTTAGTGTGGAGGGTTCTCCCTCCCCCGGCCTGTGTCTCTCTTCCCCTGCCCCTGCCTCTCCTCCTCCTGTCTAGTGATACCAGGCATTTATTGTTGCCCAGGTCTGGGTGCACACGCTAACCTTGGCCAAATCGCTGAATGTAAAAACATCTGGCAAAATATCACATTTCGACAATGGGCCTTTTTTCTGTAGAGCCAGGGATAGAGGGGGCAGTGTCAGGATGTTGGAAAACCACTTAAGCATTGACAGTGGAAGGGGGCAGGGTCCAGGGTCCTGACTTTGAATGTCAGGCGTGGGGATAGAGCAGGGGGGCCACTCCCTAAAATAGAAGTAGGCCTCCGAACCACATCCCTCTTGTTTCCAGAACCCGAGTTGGGGAGGGGGCTGCAGCCAGCTTACCTTGGCACCCTCCCTTTGGTCCTTTTGGTGGATTCTGTTGTAATTAGACAAGTTGTGACAAATACCCATTGCCCTTTGGGCCGGGGAGCAGTGAGCAGTCCTGCCTGGAAACCCAGCCCCATTCGCTTGGGAGCCATAATTAAGCAAAAGAACAGTTCACGGGCCCTTGATTCAATAAAGACCCTTTTATGATGTTGGTTTTTCCCAGAAAAATAATACCACTTTGCCCTGTTTATTGCATTTAGATGTGTAATCATATTAGGGCTAAGCAGCCCGGGGGACCCAAGTTACGTAGTTGGGGTTTTCACCAAAGGCTGTTTACCCGGTCTTTAGAGAAAAGCAGTGCCTTTACGGAAAAGGAAAAAAAAGACAAGGAACATTTTGGGGGATTTTCTCTCCGCATTTCAAAGACATTTTCTTCCGTCAGGGTGACAAGCGACCCAGGAAGAAAACCAGAAAGTGAAACTAACTCGACTGGCTGTGTCAGTGCCGGCCCTGGAGACCACAAAGGGGTGTGCCCAGCGCGGCCCCTCCCTTGTCGCTAACCGTATCTGTCAGTCACGCGTGGCAAGTGCCCGGCAGAGGGCTGGAGGAAGTACCAGAGAGGATGCGTGTGTCCAGGAGTCGTGGTGTCCTAGCACGTCTCCACTGCCATGGCAGGGCTGCAGGCGCCGGTGTTTGCAGGTGGCTGTCTGCCTCCCAGGCCCCTCCCTGTGAGGGTACTCAGCCCTGACTAAATATAGTCCTGAAGGTCAAGGCGGCTTTTGGTTTGTTAGAAGCGTTTGCCTGGCCCCGCCCACGCACTGGCCCCGCCCACGCACTGGCCGCTCCACCTTCCATATATTTGCATACAGAGAGCTCTCATCAGCAGTCCCCCTCTCCACTCAACCATACCCTCTTACCTTCTTACCCAGACCTTGTGTCAGGCAGGCTCAGAACGGTTTCCCAATCGCCGAGTAAAATCCCTCCTAGGAATCTGCCCGGTGCTGGGGTTAGGTAGGGATCACCAGGGTGTCCAGAATCTCTTTCTCAATTTGCAGTTTAGAAATCACAGGCGGTGAGGAAATTTCTGGGAGTCACTCGTAGGCGTGTTCTATTAAGAAATAGAAGGGTATAACATTTCAGAATGCTAAAACTGTGTTGCATTAAAAAGAGGGGAAATCCATTTAATTCCAGGATATCTAATGGGAGTTGTTGCTGAACTGTCTTTTCAGATATTATCCTTTAATGCATACAAACTGGTCTGTCTGTTTATGGATAATGCATATGAAAATACTCTTTCAGTGTCATGACTATCAAGGTTTGCAGTGTGTGTGTGTGTGTGTGTGTGTGTGTGTGTGTGTGTGTGTGTGTTTAACCTTATACTTTAGATATCCTGAATATTTTACACTTTTTGAAAGAAGTGCTCTTAAGTTTATATATAAATATATAAATATCCCCCCCCCAAGTAAGTATAATTAGAACATCTGAAACCAGATTATCCAATTACTACACTTTTCTAATTAGCTGTTAGGAATTTGCAATGAGATAGAATTCTTTTAGATTTCCAATGAAACTGGCCACAAGGAGGTCCCGAGGAAGTACACCAGGGTTAAAAATCATGGGTTTTCGGTTTTTACTACCACCCACTCACCTGCTACCTCCAAAACACCTAGTGTGCGTGCCCATCAGGCAGCAAAAGTGACCAGAAAAGAGTTTTATTTTCCTTGTCCTGAGTAAATGGGGTTGGAGAAATTGTTTATGTTAACTTCTCTCTGCTCCTGGCAGTGGAGCAGGCACCTGAAGGTGGGGTTCCAATACTACTTTTCTACAGTAGCAGTGTTAGTTTTCAGCAATAATGTCAGTAGCTGTTCTTTGGAGAAAAAATTCTGGGGCTCTGCATTCACTCAGTTGGTGTTTTCTGTGTGCCTTGGGTGTGCTTTCTGTGAAGGTGGTGGGGGTTGGGGGGGCAGTGTACAGGGGTGGGGACCTCCAACCAGGACCAGGGAGTGACGCCGGGACTCAGCATTTGCACTTTGTAGCAGCTCCCGGTGTCGGCCCACAAGCCTTTATCCAAAATTCTGAACTCCAGAAAACTCTGAAAACCAAAAGTTGTGTTTATAGCTAGTTTCGTGGGAAATCCTGACCTGAGCTGACTTGAGACTATTAGAGTGTATTTTTCTGAGGGAGTGTGGATCTTCATGGCTTTCGCTGCTGAGACGATAATATGTGTGAGTATGGGTGCTGCCCTGCTGCTCTGGTTACCGTGTTACCTTCTTACCACCTGAACAGTTCTCAAGCACGTGGGGCCTGAAGGTTTGGGGTGAGAGCTTGCAGCCCTGGCATAGGAGCAGCAGCTTCACAAAGACAGCAGGTGCCACGGCCTCGGAGCCCTTCCCTCCCCAGGCCTTGAGCTCCATGAAGGCTCAGCAGGTTTTGCTCACTGTCGGATCCTCCGTGCCCTGCTGGGTTCCTGGTGCAGACTACGTGCTGGGTGAATACTGGTCAGAAGCAGAGGGTCAGCCAGCTTTGTTCTTGAAGGCCGAGTAGTCCATATTTTAGGTGTTGAGGGCCATGGGGTCTCTGTTGCAACTCGTGCTCTTCTGTCGTAGCGTGAAGGCAGCCATGGATATGTGTAAATGAATGAATACCCGTGTTTTGATAAAACTGCATAAACAGGTGTCGGGCCAGGTCTGGCCTGTGGGCGCACAGTTGGCTGACCCCCATGAGAAGGGTAAATGCCTCCTTAATCATAGACCCTTCCCCACCCCGTTAGCCCTGCTGTTTGCGTGCATGGCTGCTGCTTTTCCTCCCCCAATGGAGCCTCCTGTAAAGAGATAAAGGCACGCACCCTTGGCATTGGCCCCTCTGATGTTCTGGAAACGTGGCTGAAAGGAAGGCGCTTTGGACTGGCCTCCCTCGCAGGAGTGGGTGTTTGTGTGGACAAATGCGTTCAGGCTCCGGTCCAGCCTTGCCGAGGGGCACTCGCGCCTCCACCCACTGATGAGTTTTTTGGGGGCTGAGCCAACCCTGAGGCATGCTGGCCCTCAGCCTTGGGCCAGGCAGGGAGTTCGCGGGGCACAGGGAGTTTGTGGGGCATGGAGGGAGCTGAGGGTCTGAGAGTGAGTGTTTAGGAGCCGAGGTGTTCTTAGTAAAGATTTCTGGCACTTAGTACAGATTTCTGGCAGAGAGATGGGGGAACGTAAACCCAGGGGCTCTGATGCATGAGTCTCAGGCCTCTTGGCTGTGTTCATCCCAGCCCTGGAACAGCTAGCAGGGTGGATGGGGCCCGTGAGTCTGAGAAGGCTTTCCACTGCAGTGGGAGCTCAAACCCAGCCGAGCCCTCTGGCTCCCACTCCCATGGTGGGCTGGCCTGGACAGGATGGCTGGCTGGCTGGCTGGTTGGCTGGAGGGCAGCACCTTGCAGAGCCCATGCCCCTAAGCTGAGTGCTGGGAGCCACCAGCATCCCCCTGCCCGGCCCCTCCAGGCCCCCCAGCCAGCCCCTGCTGTAGGCTCTTGTCCCTAGCTGTACCCAGGTGCTTTGCTGTTGGCGGAGTGTGTGTGGGGCACCCCCAGAACATCCTAGAACTGCTGCCCTCTGCCCGACCACCTTCTTTCCTAGTCTGGGTGGGATTGGCACAGAATTTTCTTAACTTCATGTTTTATTTAAAAATTTTTTTCTTGTTTTAAAATTTGCATATATGTACTATTCATTGTTTCTAAGAACAGTTTAGAGCTTTAGCTTTTTTTAAACATTTTTTTATTGAGTTATAGTCATTTTACAATGTTATGTCAATTTCCAGTGTAGAGCACAATTTTTCAGTTATACATGAACATACATATATTCATTGTCACATTTTTTTTTTTGCTGTCAGCTACCACAAGATCTTGTATATATTTCCCTGTGATATACAGTATAATCTTGTTTATCTATTCTGCATATGCCTGTCAGTATCTACAAATTTTGAAATCCTAGTCTGTCCCTTCCCAGCCCCCACCCCCTTGGCAACTACAAGTTTGTATTCTATGTCTATGAGTCTGTTTCTGTGTTGTATTTATGTTCATTCTTTTTTTTTTTTTTAAGATTCCACATATAAATGATCTCATATGGTATTTTTCTTTCTCTTTCTGGCTTACTTCACTTAGAATGACATTCTCCAGGGACATCCATGTTGCTGCAAATGGCATTATGTTGTCGGTTTTTTATGGCTGAGTAGTATTCCATTGTATAAATATACCACATCTTTTTTATCCAGTCATCTGTTGATGGACATTTAGGTTGTTTCCATGTCTTGGCTACTGTAAATAGTGCTGTTATGAACATTGGGGGTGCATGTGTCTTTTTGAATTATATTTTTCTCCAGGTATATGCCCAGGAGTGGGGTTGAAGGATCATATGGTAAGTCTATTTTTAAAGAAACCTCCATACTGTCCTCCATAGTGGCTATACCAATTTACATTCCCACCAACAGAGTAGGAGGGTTCTTTTTTTCTCCACACCTTCTCTAGCATTCATTGTCTGTAGACTTTTTAATGATGGCCATTCTGGCTGGTGTGAGGTGATATCTTATTGTAGTTTTGATTTGCATTTCTTTAATAATTAGTGATGTTGAGCATCTTTTCATGTGCTTTTTGGCCATCTGTCTGTCTTTGGAGAGATGTCTGTTTAGGTCTTCTGCCCATTTTTTGATTGGGTTGCTTGTTTTTTTGATATTAATGTGTATGAGCTCATAGTTTTCTTTCTAACGCAAACTCCAAACAAGGGCTGGTATCTCTGGTTGGCCTTTCTTTTCCTTCCATCATGGTTTTGTGGGCTGCTGGCTATTTTAGGGACTCTGAGTTCAGAGCGGAGCCTCCTTGCTCTGCAGCTCCCGTGGAAGCCTTGATAGCTTTTCAGACCCCAGCATGAGATGGCAGTCCCTCGGTCATCACCGTGGGTTCCACAGAGGCCAGGCATGGAAGGAGGGCTCAGGGAGACCCTAGGCATTGAACTGGGGGTGCTGGTGTGTTTGGTGACGGTTAGTTCTGTGTCAGAGTCAAGCCTAGGTGGGTCCCCGTCGCTGTCCTAGCACAGAATGGAGGGTCCTCCATTGTGCCTCTGCCTGGCGCAGCCCCCTGACCTCACCTCATCACTGAGCCCCGGGCCAGGCACTGCCTGTAGTACCATGGTGCTCAAGTGGCTCAGAACAGAGTTTCTCAAAGTTGGGCATCCCGAGAACCACACAAGGAGCCTGTTGGCAATGCAGACTCCAGGGTCCCTCAGCTGACCTCGGGCCCTGGAGTCAGCACCATTAATAAGTGTACGTGATTGTGAGGCTGGCGGTTCCAGGACTGTGCTGCCGGTGGGCTAACGGGGAAAGCAGCATGACAAGTGTGGAGTCGGGGAGCAGGGCGAACAAAGGGGCTCTGGCCCAGGGCAGGGCTGGGGTCAGGAAAGGTCACCCAGAAGAGGTGAGCTGAGTCTTGAAGAGCAAAGCAGGGCGTGGTAATGATCTTGAACCTTAATTGAGTGCTTGGTGCCAGGCTCGGTTCTAAGCCTTTTATGGGAATGGACCCATTTAATCCTTACAGCAACCCTATGAAATAGGTGGTTACCTTGCTCTTGGAGCGCAGAGAGGGCTCAAGGAACTTGCCCAACGTTCTTGGCTCGTAAGCAGTGAGCTGGGTCTCAACCTCCTGCTCCATTTCACCGCACTGGGGCCAGGGCGCCACGGGCAACAAGACCAGCTCATGCAGAGGCTGTGCAGACCGAGGGCTGGGGCTTCCTAGTAGATGAAGCAGGATGCCGCCGTGTCTCACGGTTCAGGTGGCTTGAATCTAGTGTGTGGGGACAGCTTGGGTTTCGCTGGCAGAGAATTTGGCCGTGATCTTGGTTAGGGCAGAAAGTTCCAGTGAGGTGACAGCTGCTCTACCACAGCTCTGAGAGGGTGGAGGCTGTAGCCGGGCCGCGGGGATTCTGGGTCCACGTGCTCCCAGTATGAACGAGGCAGGACCCTGGGGTGTGGGGAGAAGGCGCAGCGTTAGTGCTCAGGGAGTAGTGAGGCCTGCGCCATGACACCCGCCCCAGCTGCTCTTCTGAGCAGGAAGAATTCTCCACTCCCAGAGAGCCAGCACCTGCTCTTGGGGTCTGTAGGCAAGGGGGAAGCTGCTTGGAGAGGGGAAGACACTTTTGTTGGAAGCCAGCCAAGCTCTGTGTGCTGCTTTCCTTCAGTCCTCACATTGTCTTGCAAAGAAGGTTGCTTATTCCTATTTACTGACGTGACAGCTGAGGCCCAGAGAAGCAAAGTAACTTAGACACCATCACACAGCAAGTAGGCAGATAGTGGTGCTACGTTTGTCTTCCGTGGGATGCACGTTTTACCACAGTGGGGTCCCTGGAGTTCTGAGAGGCCACGTGTCCTGCACACCCAATGGGACCGGTGACCAGGCTCCCGAGGAGTGGGTGCAGTGCCAGGCTGGGTGGGGCAGGCTCCCAGCAGCCAGCAGGGCAGATTCCAGCTGAGCTGGGGCACTGGGTGGCATTCCGAGCCCCGCGTCTGTGGGAGTGGCCTGCTGGGACCTTCCTAGTCAGGGGTCCTCCCATAAAGGAGGCCCCTAAACCACCCACGCTCTGATTCCGGAGCCCGTTTCGTCCTCCTATAAGAGAAAAAAATCGGCCAGCAGCCCCGTTCCTTCTTCCTTGTCATGCACTTCTTGGCCATCCCCTCACCCCACCCCCAGTTTCTTCCAGCAGAGCGGTCAGCCCGTTGACTTGAACCTGAGCACCGTCGGGACATGCTAGAGCCTGCATTCATCTTTGCACCCCGGGCTGCTTGTGGGCGGGGGTGGGGGGCCTCTGCTGCTCCTGTGTCACGTCAGGCCTGCAACCGTCACCCGGCCTCTCAG
Organism: Camelus dromedarius; assembly: GCF_036321535.1. Lineage (NCBI taxonomy): Eukaryota > Metazoa > Chordata > Mammalia > Artiodactyla > Camelidae > Camelus > Camelus dromedarius. The sequence goes on from NC_087451.1 coordinate 49,335,477, forward strand.
GAGCTCAGTGTCTGCAAGATGGGCTCACGGCCCACGTGTGAGGACAAGGGCCAGCTGGCCCTCCCCCGGGTCTTCCTGCACCACCCCGTTCCTGGGGCTGCCCTCGTCCACTTGGAATCCTGCCAGGGTTCTAGCCCACAGCTCTCTGCGGGCAGAAGGCCTTGGGTTCCCAGTTGGCTCTGGGTGGAGCACAGGCTGGTCGTGTCTGGGTGTGCCTCGGCGGCGGGGGGTGGGGGGCAGGCGGTGAAGACAGCTGCTGTCCAGGCCGAGCACTGGAGAGAATGGTGCTGCTGTGGAGAACCCCCCACCACCACAGAGCTTCCTGGGGTCTATGCGGGGTGGGCCAGGGTCAGTGGGGGCCATCATCCCCACCTCTGCTTACCTGGGCCCTCTGGCCGATGACTTACCCACCTGGAGAGTGTTCAAGGACAGCAAGAAAAATGAGGGACTTTCAGGGGCAGCTGTGTTTTCTGACTCAGTCATAATGCCCCTAAAAATCCTTATTGTTCTTGCAGTGTGCATCCGGAGCGGCACTGAGCCACCCCTCATCCACCCGGCCACTCCGGCATGGTTCTGGGCTGCCTGGTCACCTGGGGTTCGATTGGGGGGTGTCCCCCCCATCCTCCTGAAATGAGAGTGAAGGGGGACTTGCTGATTATTCAGAAATTTTGTTGATCAATGCATTGATTCGTATGTACTTCTGTAATTTTCTTTTTTGGTGGAAGACTGGGGAGGGCCAGGCTCTGAGACATTCCTGCGTGGATGGGAGCCCAGAAGACAGGACAGGGTCTCCCCGGTTTGTGTGCATGGAAGGTTCCCAAGAACGCAGCTGCACGTGTATGGCCCAGGGTAGGGTGGCTTCGGGGCCAGTTGTGTCCAGGGTGGCAGTGCTGGGCTGGCTGGGATGCCCTGCCTTTCCTGAGAAGCCGGACCTGCTTAGGGGTATTGGGTTTTAGAACAGGAGCCTTATTCCAGGCTCTGAGACCTGGTGAGCTGGTCATTTTGCAAACCCCTCCTGCAGTGGATTTGAGGTCGTTCCTCCGACTGTGACCCTAAAGCCTGGTTTCTCTCGGCCAGATGTTGTCTGCCCATCTCACCTCCTTAGCTCCTGGGTCTCCACCCTGCTCAGCTGGTGCCCCCTGTCCCCCCGGCTGAGCCAAGGTTATTCTGGGTGGAGGTGGGGCTCCTGGGGGCTTGTCAAGCAGCAGACATACCCCTCTTAATGCAAGAACACCATTCCACAAGAATGTCACCAGATCCCACAGCAACAGGATCTTCCCTCTGGCTGAGGATTGGGCAGGTGGCCTGTCTGTGGGTGGGTGGGTGGATGGATGGGGAGGTGAGCAAGCAGCAATCAGGACTCTGCACCTGTGTTCCACCCCGGGTCTCATGAGCCTCCTGGATCAGCAGGGGAAATTCACTCTCGAGGTATTTCTAAGATTCCCTCCCAGGTGCTGACTCAAAAGCTCTTATCATCCAAGATGATGGCCATTTGTGGGATCCTGACCACCACGATCCTCCTTCCTGGCTAATCCCAGCCCCCTGCTCCTGCGATCAGAGATGGTTTTAAGGTGCTGAGTTTGCTCTGGAGCCTCAGCGTTCTTCTGCCCAGGGGAAGGGACAGCTCCAAGGTAAAGTTACTACGCAATGGAGGCGGGGGAAGTGCTGTTTATCCCTTCTTGGTGAGAGGTGGGCGGGGCTCTTGTGAGATGAGATTCTCACAACCCACAGTGGACACAGGTGATGGAACACATTCTGTCCTCCCTCATAGCTGAGCATTTGCTAACTTCCAATCAGCTGTCCCTCCCAGAGGCCCCTGTGCCCTGCCCGTCATTCCCCAAGAACCACCTTGTTCCCGAGTGTGTTCCTCATTCTTTACCCCAGACATTTGCCAAAAAAAAAAAAAAAAAATCCATTTAAGAAAAAGATAGTGCATAGAAAGTAAAACTGATTACTGTTTTTTCCCTCTTCATTTCAAAAACATTTCAAAAGCATTTCAAAAACACAGAAGGATGAAAAAGGCTTATAGATGTCCACACTTAGAGGTAAAGTCTGCTAATGAAATAGAGCCTTCCAGCATTTTTTTCTCTTTGCATGAACACACCCTCACCCAGTTAGCAGGATTGGGGCTTCTAAAAGGGGTGAGGCTCGTAACCCATTTGAGTAATGGCCCTGGGCCCTCGGAAGCCAGAAGGTCTCTATTTTCTTTTTTGCCAAATGGGCTGGGCCTTGGGCTGAAGCTTGCCTCCAGCCAGGAAGCTAATTGGAGGGTGTCGCACTGGGTCTCTCTACAGCACTGGGTCTCTCTACACCGAGACTGATGAAGTTGCTGGGGAGGATGCTAGAAATGTGGGCTCTGTGCTGACTGATTTCTGAGCAGACTCCTGCATTGCTTCTTGACTCTGGTCACATGCAAGAATCCCTTAGTGTTAGAAAAAATTTCACTGCCTACCCTCACCCGAGACCAGTTGGATCTGAATTGCTGGGTGTTGGGAGGGACCCAGGCCTTGGCATCTTTGTTTTTCTTAGGTTCCTCAGGTGATTCTGTCAAGCTGCCAGAGGACGACCAGGCTCCATGCCCACAGGTTGGAGGTGGAAGAGATTTCCTCTAGCTCTGCTGTCAGAGTCTGACAGAGGACATGTGCAGCTGGCAGACTTTCTCTTCCATTATTTTCCCTTCTGCTCAGAGTCACCTTTGATCCTCATTTTACAGATGGAGGACTGAGGCTCAGGAGATCAGGAGACTTAACCAGAGGACACACAGCTCGGATGCAACAGAGCTAGGATTTAGATCTGCAGCTTCTGCCTCCCAAGGCCAGTGCTCTTTAAGTAAAATTGTTGTTTATAATTAGCATATGTAGTTATAACAAGATGTGGTCATCACAGTGTCCCAAGGTTGGGGGTGCCTCTGTCTCGTGGAGGAGGTATCTGCTCCCCAGGGAGGCTGGGTGATCGTCCCTGAGTCTTCCCAATGCTCAGTGTGTACGTGGCCAGCTTGGACCCACAGCCTGCCATGCTGCCAAGGATCCCAGCTCTGGGCAAAGCAGGATTTAGCCCCGTTTTCAGAACAGGCAGGAGGCATGGCCCAGGTCCCACAGCGGGTGGTGCCCTGGGCTCCCTAGTCCCTGCTCCTCGCCTGGACGGAGGTGTCTGGGAAGCAGCACAGCCGGTGAGGGGCTTGCTTCTCCAGGCCCTGCTCTGAGTGGGGCGGCCCTCAGGGTCAGGACCCCTGCTGGGGGTTCTGCAGGCTCCTGAAAGCTGTCCTCGGCCCTCCCTCTCTGCTACAGAGCTGGACTCCCGGAGCCTCGCCGGAGGGCTGCCCGGGCAGGCGGCCAGCAGAGAACTAGCGGGCAGGCGCACTGTTGGATCCAGGAAGTGGTCACTGTTCCTGGGCCGGTCTGGGGGCTGGAGGGCCAGCCTGCCTCGGACGTAACAGCGGGGATGGGAGCTGAGAACACCACTCTCCCAGGGCCCGGTGGCTCTGGGCCCAGCCCACGGCCATCCTTTGGCAGGGAGGGCCCCAGCCTTGCCGTGCCTTCCCTTGCTGGGCCCTGGCTCTTTCTCAGCGGGCTCTCGCCCTGCTCCCCACCATCTCTCTGCAGCAGCGACATCCGTTTAAGCTGCATCCCAGAAGACAGGATGGCTGGGCAGGCAGATACAGCCAGCACCTTGGTGGGAAGTGGGGCAGGGGCCCTCAGCTCAGGCTTCTTTTGCCCACATTCTAGGAGATCTGGGCTGGGAGGTGGCCCCGAGCTGCCAAGAGCAGACAGGCTGAGGCCAGAGCTTGGAGCTCCTGGAGGTGGCAGGAGTTTGTCCAGCAGCCTGATCAGCGACAGCCACTTCACGGGGGCCGTGGGTAATGCCCCCTCCCCTCCAAACCTGCAGCCTTATTTATTTAATGGATGTAGTGCTGCCCTGTAGGAGTAGGTCTACTTTTAGGCCTATTCTGAACAGATACGAAGCTGTGGCTCCCTTCCCTCCCATTCCAGGAGGACCCTTCACCAGAGAACTCAGGAAGTACCTGGCATGAGAATGTGCGAGCGCCACCGCACCGCCCAGGACGTGAGTGTGGGTCTCCAGGTGCTGGATGTTGTTCTGTCCGTCATCTCTACAAAGATGACCTTCCCTTCAGCTTCCTCTCTGGCCAGACCCTGTGGGGATGGTGGTTCTGGACTGAGAAGCTGCCCTCCTTGCCCCTGTGCCCTGTCTGGTCTGGCCCCCCAAGGCCCGGAGCCCAGGGAGGCATCCTTTCCCTCCTTGGGGTACATCCTACAAGTTAGGGTGCTGTCAGCTCCAAGGTGTTCCCACTGGGCCTGGGCCAGAGCCCCTCCCTCCCCCGCCAGCCTCCTCTGGGTGCAGACTGACGGCTCCACACAGGCAGGCAGGGCCTTCTGTTGGCCTTGGCTGGTGGGGAGGAGACTCACTCTCACCTTCTGTTTAGACTCTTGTATCTAATTAACATGCAGAGCCTATGACATTGCAGAACAGCAGCCTTGGGTCTTGAGTGAGTCTGGGGCCTGGCCACTGTAGTGCTGTCTGTCTGAAGGTAGGAGTGGGTGACAGCAGCACCCCCCCTGGTTATTTGTGGAGAGATATGATGACCATCTGTTGGCTCTCCCAATCAGCGTCCACAGCCCCTTTCTTCTTTTTCTTTCAGGGGATCACCTCTTCTGTACCCCTGGGGTTCAGATAGGGCCAACTGCATCCCCTGGCTTTAGAGGCAGGCATGTGTCCCAAGCTGGACACTGCAACTCCCCCTTGGGACTTTTGCAGCAGCTATGGGAGAAGAGGCATTCACTTTTCAGGGTGGGAGTTGCCAGGTTGATGGTGGCCATTCCTGTTCTCCACTGGAAGACAGAGCCAACAAAGAGGAGTCAAGAAGTGGAGAAAGTGTGCTGTCCAGACATCAGTAAGCCATGCCTGAAACTAACTGTACCTCTGGACTAACCTGATTCTATAAGCCAATATCCACCCCCCCCCCAAAAAAAACTATCCTGAGTTGGGTTTCTGTCATAGAAGGTGTCCGAATAAAGCAATGTTCCTGTTCGGTATCATTTAAAAAAATCAACTTTGAGGTACACTTTACGTGCAGTAAAATCCACCCATTCTAAGTATCCAACTCATAAGTTGTTTCAAACATGTACACCCTTGTAACTACCACCACAGACAAGAGATAGAATATTTCTCATTCCCCTTTATGGTCAGTTCCGCAGCCCCATATGACCACAGACTTACCTTTGTTCTAGGGATTCATTTCGCATTTTCTGGAATTTCATGTAACTATTACATTAATGTAAACGCTTTTATGTCTGGCTTCCTTTACTCAGCATGTTTTTGAGATTCAGTCCTGTTGTTGCGTGCATTAATAGTTCATTCCTTTTTATTACTGAATGGAATCTTATTGTATGGACGTTCCACAGCTTGTCCATTTATCAGATGATGGACTTTGGGTTGTTTCCTGGTTTTGACTGTCACAAAGCTGTCTTGTGTAGGAATGTGTTTCGATTCTTGTGCCTAAACATCTCATTTTGCAGGTGAGGAAACTGAGGTCCAGAGAGGTGGAATGACTTGTCCCCGGTCCCATAGCCGATGGATCCTGTGGCTGGTGCAGGGACCATAGGTAACAGCAGTTACGTGGCTGGAGGAACAGGGCGTGGTGTTTGGGTGTCCCTTCATAAAGAGCCCCTGGGACTGCGTGGGGAGGGACTGTTGGGATGAGCTGCAGCCGAGGGCCTCACCTTTTTTACCCCCGGACCAATATCGTGCATTTCTCCTCTGTGGACTCCACAGTTTGAAAGATGATGTTTACTAAACAGTCTGCGTTTATTCCATGCAAGTGGCAGCCAGCATCCACTTCCCCAAATGTATTTCTCTAACACGTAAAGACATCTAGAACTGCCTGTCTGAGCTAACAGTTACTTCATATGAGCATGCTTGGAGGAAGACATGGAGTTGAAATCTCTCCAGCCAAAGCTAGAGACTTTTTTTTTTCTTTTTTTTTTTTTGCCTTGGGGCCAACAAATCATGCACCCATCCTAGAATTCTGGAAGATGTCAAGTTGGGAGTCCCCAGTTTAGTCCTGCCTCTCTCATCTCACAGATGCTTCAGCCAGGTCTCTTTCTTGGTCCTCTCTCTGTTCAGGTCAGGTCCCTGGAGGTCAAGGAGAGCCTTGTCCCAGTGCTCATATCGTGGGTCCATGTGGGTCATTTCCCTTGGGACTTACAGTCACCCCCTGGATCCAACTCTGCTGAACCCAGATGCACCTCTGGGCCCTCTGGGCCCCCTGGAGGTGTTCAAGTATTAGTGCTTAATCCCTTGCCAAAGGTTCTGTTTTCTAGGGACATGTGCAATCTGGCTCCTGGGTCTGTACTCCATGGCCTCAGTGAATGTCGAACAAGAGGAGAGGTACATTACAGGTCATGGCCGTGGGGTTGGGGACTGGATAGGGGACAAGGATGCTGCCAAATTCATCAGACTATTCCCCTTTCTCTCCCCATCTACTCACTAGGTCTGATCAGCCAAATCCTCTCTGACGTCAGAGACCCTGGCCTCCCCCACTAACCTCTGTCCAGGACGAAAGGATCCAGACTCCTTATCCTCCACTTGCTAGATGTGTGATGCTGGCAAGTTACTCAGCCTCTCTGAGCCAGCTTCCCATCTGTATGATGAGGGTAAGAATGGTCTCACCACCCAGGCTGGTTGGGATGACAGTTGGTTTTGTGCCTGGTACAGAGTGGGGGAGGGCATTGTTGAGGCTACCTGTCCAATTACAGACCTGCTGTTTTTTGGGAAACACCCCTCCTCCACTCTCAGTCCCTACTGGGCAAATTGGGCTTTTCCCCTATCCAACCCCATCCCCACACCTGCCACCAGACCCAGGCCAATCAGCACATCTCAGTATCGACCACAAGTATTGGCTCAGGCCTGGGCAAGAGACCTAAGCTGGACTGGTCTCTGTAACTGTGCCCTGAAGTTTCTGGAATAAGGAAAGTGGTACTTGCTCTTTTGCTGAGATCCTTAGCCTGGAGCTACCAGAGGCCATTTTTACTGTTTGGCCATTTGACAATGAAGTCAGTGCAGTGAAGTCTGAAGAAAGCAAAGCCAAGAGATGGAGCGGGACACAGACTCCTGAGGATGCCCTTACAGCTCCCGGATCCAGCCATGCCAGCAGCTAGTTAACCCCTGGGATTTTTAGAAATTAATACATAAAATTTTCTACAACTCAGTAATAAAAAACCAAACAATCAAAAAATGGGCAGAAGACCTAAACAGACATTTGTCCAAAGAAGACATCCAGATGGCCAACAGGCACATGAAAAGATGCTCAATATCACTAATTATGCAAAACTACAATGAGGTATCACTTCACACTAGTCAGAATGGCCATCATTTAAAAGCCCACAAATAATAAATGCTGGAGAGGCTGTGGAGAAAGGGGAGCCCTTCTACATGTTGGTGGGAAGATAATTTGGTGCAACTGCTGTGGAAAACAGTACAGAGTTTCCTTAAAAAACTGAAAACAGAGTTACCATATGATCCAGCAAACCCATTCCTGGTCACACATGCACTCTAGTGTTCACGGCAACACTGTTTACAATCGCCAAGACATGGAAACAATCTAAATGTCCATCAATAGATGAGTGGATAAAGATGTGGGGGGGGTGTGTGTGTGTGTAAAAAATATTACTCAGCCATAAAAAGGAATGAAATAATGCCATTTGCAGCTACGTGGATGGACCTAGAGATTACCATATTAAGTGAAGTCAGGCAGACAAAGACAAATATCATATGATATCACTTATATGTGGAATCTAAAAAGAAAATGATACATATCTTATTTACAAACCAAAAATAAGACTCATAGACACAGAAAACAAACTATGGTTACCAAAAGGGAAAGGGTTGGGGAGGGATAAATTAGGAGTTTGGAATTCACAAGTGCACACTACTATATATATATATAAAATAAACAACAAGGTCCTACTGTAGAGCCCAGGGAACTATATTCAATTTCTCGTAATAACATATAATGGAAAATAATCTGAACATGTATGTATGTATATGTATAACTAAATCACTATGCTGTACACCTGAAACTTAACACAATGTTGTAAATCAACTATATTTTAACTAAAATAATTTTTTTCCTTGTTATTTGTTTAAGTCAGTTCAAGTTGAGTTTCTGTTACTTAAAACTGAAATGATCTTGACTAATATCACAGCTTCCCTACAAATGATCCCTGCTGTTATTGTAATTGATGTTATTATTATAAACACATTCCCAGGAGGATGCAGCCTTGGGGATGTGTAGTTCAGGTTCCCCCAGGGACCACTGCTACTCTCCACACATTATATATCCTGCATAGCAGCTCCTTCAGGGCAGGGATTCATTTTTGCTGCCGACATATCCCAGGTGCCTGGTGTCTGCTGCAGGTTAGGTGATTCATGGACACCCACTGAATGAACAAATGAAGTTGGCCCATTGCTGTCTCATCCCCAGGCCCAATTCACATGTTGCCCTCTCTGCTTGTCCTTGGCTGACATCTGAGCCCCCTGGGGTGTCTGCCAGGAGTCTGTCTTGGCAAACTGATCTCCTGTTTTCACAGTTTCACTTTCTAGGGCCTCATTCATCCCTTATCTGTTCATATATCCAGTTTAGAAAATCTTTAAAGTGTCCATTATGGACAACTATTTTAAACCACTCACAAAAATTAACTCAAAATGGATCAAAGACTTAAATGTAAGCCCGGAAACCATAAAACTCTTAAAAGAAATCAAAGCAAGAAAGCTCCTTGGCACGGGGTCTTGGCAATGATTTTTTGGATATAACACCTAAAGCACAAGCAACAAGATAAAAAATAAACCAGTGGGATGACAGCAAACTAAAAATCTGCACAGCAAAAGAAACAACAAAATGAAAAGATAATCTATGGGAAAAATATTTGCAAACCATACATTTCATAAGGGGTTAACATTCCAAAATATATAAAGAACTCCTACAATTCAACAGCAAAATATTAATGATAAGAAAACAGGTAAAGGACCTGAATAAATGTTTTCCAAAGAAGATAACACGTGTGGCCAACAGGTACGTGAAAACATGCTCAACATCACTAATCATCAGGGAGCTGAAGATAAAAAACCACAATGAGACATCACCTCACACCTGTTAGAATGACTATCGTCAGAAAGATGAGAGATAACAAATGCTGGTGAAGATGTGGAGAAAGGGGAACCCTTGTGCACTGCTGGTGTGATTGTAAATTGGTGCAGCCACTGTGGAAAACAGTATGGAGAATTCTCAAAAAATTAAAGCTAGAACTACTGTATCACCCAGCAATTCCACTTCTGGGAATACATCTGAAGGAAATGAAAACCCTGTGTCAAAGAGATCTCTACCTCCATGTTCATAACAGCCCTATTTAAAATAGCTAAGACATGTGAAAAACCTAGGTGTCCATTGACAGATGAATTGATAAATATGTGGTGCGCGCACACGTACATAATACAATGGAATATTATTCAGCCATGAAAAGGAGGAAATATATTTGTGACAACATGGGTAGACCTTGAGGGCAATATGCTAGGTGAAATACGTCAAAAAGAAAGATGCTCACTTATATGTGGAGTCTAAAACAAAAAAACAAAAACCAACCTCAAAAAAAGATCAGATTTGTGGTTATCAGAGATGTGGAGCCGAGGAAAGGGGGATTGAATGCAGTCACTCAAAATGTACAAACTTCCAGTTATAAGACAAGTAAGAACTAGAGATGTAATATACAACATAATGACTGTAGCTAACACTGCTGTATGGTATATTTGAAAGTTGTTAAGAAAGTAGATCCTTAACACAATACTGTAAATCAGCTATACTACCCCCCCCCAAAAAGTAGATACTTAGAGTCACAAGGAAGAATGTTTCTCTTTATCGTACCAACATAAAATGACAGATACCGACCAAACTTATTGTGGTTATCACTCCACAGTACGTGTAAGTCAAGTCATTATGTTGTACACCCTAGACTCATGCAGTGCTGTATGTCAGTTGTATCTCAAGGAAACTGGGTGTGGCAGGGGAAGCGTCCCTCCTTCCAGGTACCAGGGAGAGATGCAAAAATGAATAATGGTGGGGAGGGTATATAGCTCAAGTGGTAAGAGCACATGTTTAGCATGCATGGAGTTCTGGGTTCAACCCCCAGCTCCTCCTCTAAAAATATATAAACCGAACCCCCCTCCCAAAAAAAAAAGCCTACATGAAATTTTTTTTTAAAAAATGAGTAATGCCTGCCTTCAGGGAGCTTCTGTTCCAGTGGGGATGCATGCTGACAGTTTTGGTACAAGTTGGTTATTTGAGGTATTTGGGTAATTTCCTGGTACTCTGCAGACCGGATAATGAAACCACTCCAAAGTGGTTTTAAACTAAGTTGGAACTAACTGGTTTAGTTATTTAGTTACGGTCAAAGAAAAGTTGGCACCTTCCCTCCCATCTCCTCTGCCAGTTCACACCCTACCCGGGTCAGCCCTCAGTTTCTTACATTGTTCCTGTTACTGACATTCACATCCTCTTCTGCCCCACAATCAAGTCTTTATTGCTTTGTCCACAGGTTGACTCAAAAGATGAAAAGCCGTGGAACTGCATTTACAGGACTATAATTGTTATTTATCCTTTACTGTGAGCATCTCCTTTTGGCTGAAGCTAATTGGATTGGGGTTTGTGTTTGGTCCTGTTTCGTTGAATTGGATGAGATGTATCAGGCCCCTGGGACGGAGCTCCCCCGACCGCTTTTGTGGGCCTGTGACCCACACAGTCACGCAGGGCCTGTATGCAGAAGGGCCCTGTGCTTGGTGGATGCTTGGCTGTTGCTGTCTTGAAATTCAAAACAGTTTTTGAATAAGTGTCCCATAATTATGTGGCCAGCCCTGAGCTCACTGCCTTGCTGATAGAGGCCTGAGTGATCTGAGAAACTCTCGTTGGGCAGCTTTCCCTGGGAGGAAAGGCAGAGTCCTTAGGCAGGTCCTGAGGTAGCCACAAAAAATTAAAGTGATAGACCATGGACCTGAATGTTGGCTTGTGAATGTTCCCCCTGCTGTGATGTCAGGCTGGGCTTCTCCAAGTTTCCATCCTACAAAGGGGCTGAAAGATTGGTGAACCTTGGTCTCTGCAAAGGAGGTAGGATTATTCTGATGAGAGCGTCAGTGCTGAATGACCTGCCCAAGGTCCCACTGCTTATAAATGGCAGGTCCTAGATTCAAGTCCATGGTCCTGATTCCCAGACCCCAACCCTCTCTGTTCCACTACACTGCCTCCAGACCGATGCCACGTGTGATGCAGCAGACCTGGGTTTGCATTTTAGATCTGTTCCCAGTTTGCTGTGTGTCCTTTCATGAGGGACTTACCCTTTCTGAACTACTTACCCCAGCATCTGAGAGTAGATAAACTTTAAACGTCCCTTTCCAACAGAATCACTATGAAACTAAAGAAAATAGTTAAATTTTATCTATAGATAGATTCCAGCTAACAAAAGCAGAAGGAATGAAATAGGACACCATTTTGCAGTCCCTAACAAATTAATTGCATGAATGATGGCTAACATCACAAAAGAGAATCAGATACCATGTACCTCCTGATACATCTCAACACCACCAATGACAAAGTCTTGCCAATAAAAAAAAAAAATCAAACTTGAATCTGATCAAATCTCTGCTTCCAACTAACAATTTACAGGACAGAGAATAGAAGAACACGTCCAACTACACCACAGGGCGGCGATCAGGAAAGTCCAGATGGAGCAAAATGTCACAAGACAACTAGTTTCTTCCAATGAATAAAAACAAAACACTAAGCCCAAAGAGACTCAAAAGACATACCGACCAACTGTAAGATGGAAACCTTATTTGGATCAAAATTTAAACAAATTGTAAAAGGGCAATCATGTGACAATTGGAAATTTGTACACTGGCTGTTCGATAATATTAGGAATTACTAATTTGGGGGGTGCAATCATGGTTTAGTTAGTTTCTTTGTAAGGAAGGGTCCTCTGAGAGAGACACACTGACATGTTTATTGATGCAATGATGTCAAGCCTGAGCTCTGCTTCAAAGTAACAGGAGGATGAGGGACGGGAGTGGGGAGGCAGGTCTGGATGAGGCAGGGTGGGCCATGGGTTGATGACGGTCACAGCGGAGTGACAGGGATGTGGGGGGTTGTTATATTATCATCTCTGGTTTTGTGTAGAATTTTCAGTTTTTAAAAAGTCCCTCAAGCCCATGGGAGGGGTCAGTGGTGGCCTGGGCTGAGGGTGAGGGATCAGGGGAAGGATGGCCATGCCTTCTCAGAGCAGGGCAGAGGGCTGATTAAGGGACATCAGGACCTGACCCTCCCTGCTCCCCTCCCATGGCCAGTCTGAGCCCCGGAATATCGCAGTCACTCGTGCGCAGGCTCAGATCTAAAGGGTGGCTTTCTTGGTGTTCAGATGAGCTCACAGAGCCGGACACTGTCATTGTAGAACTCTGGCCCTAGCCCACAGTCCCAGCTCTGTCCTCCCCTGGGGACACTAGCTTCATATTCCAGGTGCACTGTTGGCCACATCAGGCCACCTGGCTCCCAGCACGGGCAGGAGAAGGTGCAGCAGATGAGGGGAGCTGTGGGGTTTTCCCAGATGTACTTTCTGTGATGGTGTTGGTACTGGTGGTGTGGCCAGGCCAAGACCTGAGGACCAGAGGGCCCCTCTCAGGCCCACCACCCAGGAGCGCTCCCCCATGGAAGTTAGTACCTACCACCTTGCTGCCCAGTTTGCTGTGTGACCTGGACGAGACGCTTTCCCTCCCTGTGCCTTTGGGTTCCCCATCCAACAGGAGGCTGCTCAGTGTTTCTCAGTGGGCTGATTTTGACCTTCGGAATGGACAATTCTTCCTAGTTAGCCTTTCTGGGCCCCTGGCCCTTAAATGCCCACAGCTGTCCCTGTGCCTAAGGCAATCAGAAAATGTCCCACATGTTTCCAACCACCCCCAGGTTGCAAACTACTGTGGGTCTCTAAGGACCTTGCCAAGACTGTAGTTCTGTGCACCTGTGTTTCTGGAGAATTGAGGACAAATTGAGGAAGGGAAGGGCAGAAACTGTTAACATGGTTCGTAGTCTTGCAGGGAGATGATACTTGGGTGGGTCTTGAAATACAACTAGGAGTTTGCAAGTTGAGGAAGTCCCAGAGGCTGGGTGAAGGGAGCTGAGAACATTCTAGGTGAAAGGGTCAGCCTTTGCTCGGCACAGAGGGATGAGGGGGCAGGGGGCGTTTGGAGAAGTGCAGAAGTTCCTGGTGGCCCCAGCATTGGCCGATGCTGGAAAACCATTCAACGGAGATGGGACATCAACTTGTGGACAACAGGGAACCAGCAAGGATTTTCAAATGGGGCGGAAGCAGGTTTTTCCACCCTGGTCCCTCTGTACAGAGAAACAACGAGACGCCTATGTATCAATCAAGAGAATGCTCCTCGCTTCCGAGGAAGAACTCATGGGTCAAAGCTGCAGAGAATGCAATTCCACAGCTGGGATTGCTTGTCCAGGTGGCACCCAGGTGGCAGAGAGATTTGGAGCCAACAAGCTCAAGCTTCTCAGATCATGCAAGAGGCGAGGGGGCTGGGGGTAAATGTGTATACGTGAGTACGTTGAGTGTGCAAGTGAGCCTGAGCCTGAGTGTGGACGGGTGTGAGGGTGAACGAGTGCTCACCTAACAAGGTCATGGCGGGCGCACGCGGAGCAAATGCTGACCTGGTCCTTGTCCTCACGGAGCATATGATCTAGTGGAGCCAGTGGAGGAGAGAGAAATAAACAAGACAGCAAAACCGCATTCCAGCAATTAGACTGTGACCCGGGGCCCCCAGCCTGCCCCAGCCACAGGGCGGACACAGGACCCCAGGGCAGCTGATCAGAATCTCCTCCTCTCTGACTCTTGGGCAGAGTGACACAGAGGGCAGGCCTCCTGCCCCACATTCTGGCTCCGAGTCCATGCCTGCCCCCAGTCCACTTGGCCCTCTGGAGCTGTCTCGGTTCTTAGCCCTGTTTCCCAGCCTTCCCGTCGATTTCTGAAGCACATGTGGGTGTGTCTCTCTGTGTGTGGGTTTGGTTTTGGCTTTGACATGAGCACAGCCAGAGCCAGAATGCTGGGAGAAGAGATGAGGTCTCAGGGAAGGCCCCCTCCAGCAACACTCACAGAAAGGGCGCCCCCACTGGGCACACCACACACGGGTACCCCAGGGTGTTCACCCAGGGGCCCGCCAGCGGCCCAGCCCTGGCCAGCCTCACGGGGAGGAAATGCCAGCCGCGTTCCTTTAAGCCTCTTTCCGCCTCCCCGGGGACTGTCCGCCGCCCGGCGCTTCCTCTGAGGCCATGTCAGTGGTGCAGGCCTGGGCCGCCACGGGCGGGCCTCCAGTGGGGGCCTGTGACTCAGGGCTCAGTCAGGCCGAGGCAGGATGTCAGCCCATTCACAGGGCCGCGAGGAATCTCACTCTTCTATTTATAGGCAGCACAAGGGCTGGCCCAGCCTGGAGGGAGGAAGTGGCCGCTGCAGGCGAGTCAGGGGAATGGGAGCAGCGATCCCAGAACCAGGGTGAAGCCAGGCCTTGCCGCCCACTCCGCCTGCCCGGAGGTTTCCAGACGGGGACTCAACTGGACCATCTCTCCAGAATCATCAGCGCTGGGAAATAAGCCAAATAGCCCACATGACCCAAAAACTGAGCAACAGGAGGCTGTGGACACTGGCCGGGGGAAGCTTGGCTTGTCACGGGCCTGGAAGGGTGGGCAGAGGTCGGGTGAAGGCGGTGCCCGGGGGCCTGGTGTCCCAAAGTTTGGACCCAGAGAACTCACCCTCCTCTTCCCAACTTGCTTCCTCTGCCAAAGACCCCTGTTTCTACCTATCATCTTGCTCCACGGTCAGGATGGCTCCTTGTTCTTAGGAAGCTAGGATTTGATACCCTCCTACGTGCTGAGCCCTGTCACACATACTCCCTTGTTCAGTCTCACAAAGCCTTGGGGCGTAGGTCTCAATAAGCCCATTTAACAGAAGACAAAACTGACAGTCGGTGGGGTGGAGGTACTTGCCTGGCTTTGTGCGAGTGCACACGTGTACTGAGTGTACAAAATGTGTCAAATGGGAGCGACGGTGCCTGGTCATGGGGTGCCGAGAGGCGTGAGGGAGCTCGCACGGGCTGCTGCTATTTGCTGCCCCCTCTTTACAGAGCACCCTCCACATGGTTCCTTTACTGTCCTCAGCTGAGCTTGTATCTCTGAGCCTGTCCTTCTGGTGGGAACCAGTTTCTGGAACAGGAGATCCTTCCAACTGAGCTTACGGGGGCTGCTTCAGAGGAAACCGGACATGGGCCGCAGTGGGTACTGCAAATCTGCCCTCTCCCTGGGAGAACACGCTAGGAGCCGTCACCCCTTCCTTTGTATTCTCTGGGCCCCCTCCCCCATCCTGGGTTGCTGGCTGTCCTCAGTGACCGCACGCACGCTGTACTCTGAGGATGCTTGAAGCAGCTGTGAGGGCTTTGTTGAAGGCCTCAGACCCTTGTCACAAAGCCAGGCAGGATGGGAGGAAGGGAGGGGTTGGGTAGAGGGTATTGGGGTCAACAGGAGGTGGATTCTCCCTGCTTTGACCCCAAGGGGGGCCATCCTGGCCATGCTTCTATCCTGTACCTCCTCAACCAGAGTTCTCACCCTTCCTTTCACCCCATGTTCATCTCCTCAGCTGATCGGTGACCTCAGGGCCTTTCTGTGTCTTGCAAACTTTGCAGCCTCTGACAGTCTCTTCTTCCAAGCAGGACAATGAGTGCCCATAGATGGGGGGAGCAAGGATGGGGGCGGTGTGGGGAGGGTTGGTTCTGAGTCGTGAAAAGAAGGGTCCCCAGGGGTGAAGATCTAGGGGAAGAAAAGGAGGTAAACCTTCTAGAATGTGGAAGACGCTCTGGCTGCTTGAAGGGCTGAGGCTGGAGTCCAGGATTTGGGGGGAAGTGAGGGAGGTTGGATGGGTGGGCAGATTTCTAGGGCCTGGGGTCAGGCTAAGCTTTCTTCTGAACACAAAACTGAAGGCTGTCAAGGATTCCAGGCAAGATGCCATTTAGAAAGCTCCCTCTGGCCATGGGGGTTGAAGGGGTTGAAGCAGACAGGCTGGTGGCGGCAGGGGGGCCAGTGAGACACCAGCACAGCCTTCCTGGTGAGAGATGGGATTGGAGGAACTTGGGAGGGGAGGAGGGGGGAGCTGGGAGAGAGCCACCACTGGCCTCGACTCCCTCCCCAAGGCCCCCCAGCACTGACGAGGGTTGGGGTTACCTGAGTGCAGAGGAGAGGAGCCCCTGATGAGCCCCAGAGACCCCGTCAGCTGCGCCAGCTGGATGGGTACAGAGATGACATCATTTTCATGTACTTAACACAAGGTAAACAGGGGTGGAAAAACCCAAGTACTCATTATCTAACTCGGTAGCCGGCTGCTAGCTCCTTAACAACCCGTTTCCTGGGATTCAGCCTTTCTCCTGCAGAACGAAGCCGGAGCCAGAGGCTTCCCCTCCCCGGGTGCAAGGAGTGTGACCTGGCCCCTGGGCCTGGGGCCCCTTCCTTTGAGTCATTTCCTACGTGTTCATGGAGCCCGGTTTGCTGGGGGCCCGGCCCCAGGCTAGCCATTTGAGCGCTGTGAGAGTCAGAGTGCACATGGGTGAGGGGTTGAGTCTAGCGACCAGCTGGGCCTGAGAGCCCAGGAGTAGAGGGTGGAGGTGGGGAGACTGACAGGGAGCTGTCACAAGCATAAGCTGGATGAATCTGAAGGCACCTTGGAGATCATCCATGCCGACCCTGAGGCTACTGATGGGCAAACTGAGGCCAAGAGTCAAGTAACACAGCTAGAATTAGAAACGGGGAGGGAAGTAGGGGCGGGACCGAAACCCAGGTGTTCTGATGTGAGCGGTTCTTTCTGATAAATTCACTGAGAAACTGGCTGACTCAAGAAAGGAAAGGAACAAAGATTCAAAGAAAGGGGGAAAAAAAAAAGCAAGCAATGCAGGCGGTCTCCTCCTACCCGCCCCCACCCAGGCACACGCTCATGTAGGTTCTCCAGGGGGTCAAAGACAGAAAAAGGCCTTCCTGTTGGCTGGGTTCCAAGTGCTTCCCCTTCGTCCCCAGAACCCACCCCACGGCCCAGGTCTGGGGCAGGAGGGAAGCTTCCTCCTTGTGGAGACAGACCGCAGCGGCCAGGCAGCCTCAGGGGAACCGCCCCTCCCACCCTCGATGGGAAGCCCCAGTGAGCAGAGAGCCTTTCAAAGAGCCCAGCAAGTCTCTTCTAGCCACTCACACTCCGGGGGCTACGGGCCCTTGCAAAGCAACCCCCACCGGCCCCCGCCAAAAAAAATAAAATCTCGTAGATTTTGTTCTCTGCCTTAAACAGCAGCAACCACAAGCAGCAGTACCCCCTTTTCTCTGATGTCAGTTGAATGAAACATCTGGAGAAGAGCTGGAGAACCAGCCCTGCCACTTTAGACAGATCCTCAGCTCCCTTTGGACCTCAGTTTCCCCATTTGTATTGACCCCAAGTGTTGCCAAGGTTCACTACCCTGTGAGTTTGAATGACCACTTAATATGAATGCCCAAAGCCTGCTAACTCTTACCCCAAATTCTATTCCCAACAGTGCTAATCCCTCAAGTCTTTTTGAGAGCCCCCAAGAAGACGACCAGCCTGCCCTCTTGGGTGATGTGGTTGGCTTAATAATGCCACACACACACCCCGACCCCCGGCAAAAGTCCATGTCCTAATCTCAAGAACTTGGGAGTTACTTATCACAGCAAAAGAGAATTTGCAGATGTGATTCAATTAAGGATCCTGAGATGGGAGATTATCTTGTATTATTCAAGTGGGAAAGTCGGAGTCTAAGAAGATGATGCAATGACAGAAGCAGAGGAGAGAAGGCAGAGGTCAGGATGATTTAGGGAAGGGGCCATAAGCCAAGGCATGCGAACAGACTCTAGAAGCTGGAAATGGCAAGCAAATGGATTCTCTCCTAGAGACTCCGGAAGGAACACAGCCAATCTAAGTGTCCATTGATGGATGCATGGATAAAGAATTGTGGCTTCTACATATAATGGAATATTAATCAGCCATAAAAAAGAAGGAAATCCTGCCATCTGTGACAACATGGATGGACTTTGAGGGCATTATTCTAACTGAGATAAGTCAGAGAAAGACAAACATTCTATGATCTCATTTATATTTGGAATCTAAAATTTAAAAAAAACCCAAATAAACAAAAAACGAAACTCAGAAAAAGAGATCAGATTTGTAGTTCAGAGGTGAGGGGTGGGGAATTGGATGAAGATGGTCAACAGGTACCAACTTCCAGTTACGATAAGTAAGTACTGGGGGTGTAATATACAACGTGATGACTGTAGTTACCACTGCTGTATGGTCTGTTTGAATGTGAAGAGAGTAAATTTTGAGTTCTCATCACAAGGAAAAAACCATTTTTCTTTTCTGTTTTTTTTTTTTTGTCTATATGAGATGATGACTATTAACCAAATTTACTGTGATTATTGTAATCATTTCACAATATATGCAAGTCAAGTCATTATGTTGTGTTGTACACCTTAAGCCTACACAGTGGTGTATGTTAATTATATCTCAATAAAACTGGAAGGAAATAGAGCAAGGCATAAATATTCATCCTGTTTGGATAAATGGGGGAAAAAGAAGCAAATAAAAATGATCTCTAATTCTATTACATAGACATTATAATCTACTACTCTACTGCTGAACTTTTGGTGTTTATCTGATATCTGGATCAGATCCATTATCATTACTGGAATATTATTCATTTATTTAACACCACCACAATCATGTCCTACATACTACTCCAACACAGGCTTTTTTCTTGCTCAGCAAAAGGGCGATGAACTGCTTTCTGTCTCCACAGATACACATCTATGTCATTATTTTTCCTGGTTATGTGGTATTTGCCAATGTGAATGTGCTATATTGTTATTAAGTCTATTGTTGGACAATTATACTGTTGCTAGTTTTTCAAAAATATAAACAATGCTGCCTTGTAAATCCTTCTTGGCCCACTTACTCAGCTATCTTGAGAGGATAAATTCCTAGAGGTGAAGTTGCTGGGTCAGAGGGTGTACACATACTGAAGGCTTCTTGTACATATTTGTGGTCTGCTCTTAATTCCAGACCCATTTTTTTCATGCTTTGGATTGGTCACCCACTTCAGCATTAGCTCAAGGACAAAGAAATTTAGGTAGAGAATCTGCTACTTGTAATTCTCTGGGCTACTTCTTTCTATTAATATGTATGACTGAAAAAACAAAATGACTGTAGTTCACATTTTCACAGCATCAAGCATTTCTCACCCTAATAGTCCAGTGCGATTGGCTCTTTTTGGGAGTCCTGGGAATTGGGTTCAATGCTGTTTTTTCCCCCCTCCAGAGACAAGTTCCTAGATTAAGCTGAAGATAGTGTAATTTCTCTGAACCTCAGTTTACACATCTGTAAAGTGGAGCTACTAACCATACTTTGCAGGATTTTCTCCTGTGGGTAAAAGGAATTCAGCTTGTTGTCTGACTCACAGGGAAGCCTCAGCACTTTAGTGTGGCCCCACCCCTCGGGGCCAGGTGGTGTGTGATCGGGACTCCTGGCCTGCGTGTTGGCACTGGACACTTGGTTCTTCCTGGACCCTGATCCCAGAAATGCTTACCCACATTCCCAGTCACCCAAGACTAATCGTCTCCCTCAAGAACAACCCCCGGATTTGCCTCACCTGAAAAAGTCCTTGAGCTCTCAGAAGGACAAGCAAACAAGAGAAAAGAACATTAGAGAAAATTGCCTGTCTAAAATAGACAATTTTCATTTCATTCTTCCTTCTGTGTTCTACTTTCTCTCTCTCCTTGCTGGCCCTTTTTCTACATCAGCCAGGCATGAGGGTGATATTATTCTTATAACTTCTTGAGATGGATTACATAATAATCTAGTCTGGAGACTTAAAAAGAAACGCGACCGCTTGGTAAATGGACTGAAGTCTTTGCAATGGTTTGAAGCGCCAAAGCCAAGGTCAGTCCCTGCCTCCCAACCCTCTGTGGCCGAACCTGTTGAGAGCTGCACAGCCCAACTTCCCAGGTGATCAGGATCATCTGGGATGCTTATGAAAATGCAGATTCCTGGGCTCCAGGCCAAACCTGAATCACATTCTCCAGGGGAGAGATTTGTATGTTTACAAATGTACATTGTACATTTACCAAGTGGCTGCGGGTAGTTCTTAACATCAGAAAAATATGTCAACACTGTTACAGATGGAAAAAACTTCAGTAATTTTCAACCTTGGTTGCCAGTTATGGTCTCCTGGGGACCTTTAAAAGCCCAACTTTCAGTTAAATCAGAATCTTGATCTCCTTGACCCATGTGCCAGGGCCAGTGGGAAGACCCATGACTACATGTGGACCAAGAACCCAGGGTTCTAGCACTGGCTCTGGCACTAACTCATTGAGTAGCACCTCTAGACCCCAACTTCCACACATGCAAAATGAGGGACATGGACTAGCCCACTGGGAACATGCTTTCTGTCATGTGTGTCAGTCTGATTGATTGGAAGTGGCTGCCTGGGTTTCAATATTGAGAAGGATTCCGTGGTGGGAATGGGGCTAAATAGGAGAGAGTGCCTTAGTTGATTAGTGATGTCTGCCGTGGGTGCAGATGAGACGGTATTGGCTTGGGTAGCAAGCGTTTGCTATCTCTGGACTAGATCATCTTTAAGGTCCCCTCTGAGCCTCAATGACATAATATTAATGATAATGGCAACAGATTTATTGTGATGAATAACAGATAATCTATGCAAATAATGTGTTGCAACCTATAAAGTGCTGTACAGATGTTAGTTATTATAATAATAATTATTTTAGTTCTAGAATGCCATTTCTTTGATGCTTTTTAAGGCAGAGCCATGAGCAGCAAGTGGCCTGCCTGAGTTGGGGTGAGATTGACCAAATGTGCTACTGGGAATCACATGGGATTATAGGAATGGATAATTGAAATTATTAGGGGTTTCAAAGCTAGAACCCTTTTTTTTCCCAACCTAACTAGGGACTGAAATGGTAGAGGTGATAAATGGGGTTTTGGATTCCAGAGAACATCTCTGCCCCAACAAGGGCCTATTGGACATGTAGTTTTTCTACTCTCAGGCAGGATTATAATTAAGGACACCATCCACCCCATCCATCCATCCATCCATCCACCCGTCCATCCATCCACCCATCTCTCCATCCATCACTCTATTCATCCACCTGTGTATCCATCCAATTATGTATCTAGGTTTATTAAGCAATTACAATGTACTAGGCATATTCTAGGTTCTGGGATACAGTTGGGGACTGCTATGTTGTACAGCTCCAGGGGGCAGCATGCATGTAGACATTCACATAGGTATCACATATAGATATTTGCATAGCTCCTCTGGACACAGAGGTGAACAAGACAGGCTAGGTCTTTGCTGGTACAGATCTTTCGTTCTAGAAAGGGGACAGATGATAAATAAGCAAACAAAATGCATGAACAAGATCATTTCACATAGTGATAAGTTCTAAGAAGAAACCAAAACAGGGTAATGGGCCAGGCAGTGGCAGGTTGGGGGCAGGGTGCCTAATTTGAACAGGGTGGCCAGGAAAGGTGATATTTGAATAAAGGCCTGAATGACAAGAACCAGCTTGCCATGAAAAATTCTAAGCCAAGAGCATATCAGGCAGAGGGAACAGCAGGTGTAAAGGTCCTGAGGCAGGAATAAGCCCAGGAACCAAAAGAATGACAGTATGGCTACAGCCTGCTGTGTGAAGGGGAGAGTGGTAAGAGATGAATGCCTTTTGGGGTAAAGCAGCTGGGTAAATGGTTAATGCATTTACTGAGATGGAGAAACAGATGATGGGAAGTGAATCAAAAGATCTATTTTGGCCATATTACCCTAGAGGTGCATATTAGCCATTTGAGTGAAGATACTGGGTAGGCAATTTGATTGAGAACTCAGAGGTCAGGGTGGAGACATGAATTCAGGATTTGTGGTAGACATGGGATGGGGATTGCTTGTCTAAAATCCATATCCTTTTTCACGATAACTACCCTGATTTATGTTCTGGTAGCCATGCCTCCCATGTGCTTAGGGGGAGTAACTCTGCCCCTGTACTAGGAGTGGTACACAAAGCTTAAGTCTAAGCAACAATACATCCCATCCTCTGGCCGTGTAGCTGGTCTGGGGTGGGCATGGGACCCTATTTGAGGCAATGAAACTGAAGAAGACAAGTGTTAGGGTTTTCTGGCTCTTTCAACAGCACTGTAGAAGAACCCTCCTCTCTCTCCCTGAACAGGAAGAATCTAGAAGTCTTTGGCAGCCATCCTGCAACAGAGAGAGGGGACCAGGGTGACGGTAAGATGGACACATTGGAAAGCAGAGCAGAGGACATGAGTTTTTTTAAAAAGTTAAAGTTCTTACATTTAGTGGCTGAAGCCTAACCTCTGCCTCAGAGTTTTGTGAGAAAAGAAATCCACCCCATCATCTACACCAGATTGGGCTGAACACAACCTGATGACTAACGGCCACAACACTAGAGGCCATGTCCTTGGAAGAGAGTGTAGATGAACCGGGTCATGGGTGAAAGTCCTCCAGAGAGTGGGGGGGCTGACCCCTGAAGCAGCAGTTCTGGAAGTTTCCCTGTGTTGAGTCTGGATCTCTCCTACAGGAGAGGAAGTGAACGTAGTGGAAAAAACACAGTGCCAGGGAAGCTGGATTTGAACAGCCTCCGCCACTGGCCAGCTGTGTGAGTTCTGGCGAGATGTTAAGAGTTCTCACTTAACCTCTCAGAGCCTCGGTTCTCTCTCTGTGAAAACAAGGTCATCATACCCACATCAGAGGGTGGTGTGATGGTTACTGGTGGGAGGCATGTGCCGGGCTCTGCACGTGAAGCTTTCTGCTTTCCCCTTTGCTTTCTCCTTGGTGGTATAAGCTGCTCTCTCTCAAAGCATCATGAGGAAATAATAAAGCTGAGTTGCTTTATTATAAAATTGAAAAATGTAAGGGCCCCCTCAAATGACTCTGTGTCCCGAGAAGCTGTTGATCGCCAGACACATTGGTTCCTCCTCTCTGTGCACCTATCACATCTTCCCCGGAAAACAGATGCTCTACTTAGGGGAGAAAGGAGCGTCAGCTCAGGTCTGGTGGCTGTTCTGTGATGACTCACGTGGGACAGGAAGGAAAGGCTGTTTCTAACAGGGGACACCCTGCTGGGACGATGGCCCATCCTGAGAGGTCCCTGGGGTGTGGTCCCAAAGATGGGAAACACACAGAGCTTTTCTGGAACTGGAATGTAACTACTGGAGGCTGAGCCAGTCCCAGGAATCTAGGACGCTGGTTATGGAGGGGTTAACCTCCCAGCCTGTCACCCTGCATCCTATCTCCTGGGAAAACATTTCTCAGCTGGGTCCAAGTTCCATCTCTGCTACATCATAGCTCTGTGATCTGGGCATGTTATTTTATGCCCCGTACCTCTGTTCTTTCATCTATAAAACATAACACTGGGAGAGTCATGTTCATTCTGGGTGTGCTCATCTATTGCTGGCAGGAATGCAAAATGGTGTCCCTACTCCAGGAGGGAATCTGGGAGTATCTAGTAAAATTACACAGACATTTACCCTTGGACGCAGCAATCCCACTTCTAGGCACCTATCCCCAAACCACAACAGCAAAAGTACAAAAGATACATGCACAAAGCTACTGCAGCGTGATGTGTGGTAGTAAAAGGCTGGAAACAACAAAATGTCCATCAGTTGGGGACCAGTTGAATAAACTGTGGTCCATCCATGCAATGGAGTTCGAAGCGGCTACTAAAAGGAGTGAGGGCTATTCTGAGACACTGCTTTGGGGTGAGCTTCCAGATAACAATATTAAGTGAAAAAAGTAAGGTGGAGAAAAGTGTGTTTAGTACACAGCCATTTATTTAAGAAAGGAGGGAGAACACATGCCTACATGTGCACACATACAGAGTTTTTCAAATCGGGACAATAACCAAAATATTTTTTGAATGGTTATCCATAAGGAGAGATGGAAGGGAAAAGAAAGAATCTAGATTTTTCTGAAAGTGGTTCATAATACCACTTTACTTTTGTGTATGTATGAAGTCTTCCATGACACAATATATATTTTGTCAGCATTTGTTCCTTTGACTTCACACTGACCAATGGACCCCACGGCACGGCAAAGCGCCAGCACCAACCTAAGGCCTTACCCTGGACTTTCATGCGAGGGGCAGAAGCCTTTTCTTGGTTCAATGACTGAATGTTTGGCATCTATTTGTTCTGCAGCTTAGCCTACCCTGACTAATACATAATCTACCATTGATCTTCGAGGGTCTGGTTTTGCCTTTCCCTCCTGGCTTGAATTCACCTCACAGAGGACCAATCCTTCTTTCACAATATGTTCTCAAGGGATGGAAGCCATGGGCCTGGACCCTGCCTTCTCCTTGGCCCCAGGCCCACAAAGGAGTTAGAAATATATTGGCAACACTACATTTTTTCCTGTTCACCTGTTTGATAAGCTAGGGACATTTGCTTTGGCAGAGTGGTTTCGATTCTTCTTTCAAATATAGAGTTCTGATGTTTAAGTCTTACAGTGACACCAACATTGTAAGCAGATAAAAGAAAACTCTGGTTAAAACTGAGTAGTGAGTAGTTCAGAGCCCTAAAGTATCAGCTCCCTTTGCAGCAGAGCCTACCAGTTGTCCACATCATCATCATTACCCCCTTCCTTCTTTGTTCATAGAAACTATTTTTAGCTGAGCATACTGCTGCCTAGAAAAAGACTGTTCAAAGTCTCCCTTGCAGCTATATATAGTCATGTGACTACACCCTGGCCAGTCAGAAATAAATGGAAATGTTGTATTTGACTTCTGATCTTATTAAGATGAAGGGGGAATTTCCTCCCCTATCCCCTACCTCCATTCCATTACCTGGAACAGATGCAATGGCTGGAGCTCGAGCAGCCATTTTTGACTAAGAGGGCAAGGGCCACATCCCAGAAACGGCACAGCAGAGAACTGCAGGGAGCCTATATCCCTGATAACCTGTGATACTACCACTACCACACCAGCTCTGGGCTAGCTACTTCTGAACTTCATAAAAGAAGTAAAAATATGGGAGAATAAACTTTTATCTTATTTAAGCCATTGTTATTTTATGATTAAAAAAAATAGTCTCTTCAACAGTGGTACTGGGAAAACTGGACAGCTAATGTAAAAGAATAAAATTAAAACATTCTCTAATACCATATACAAAAATAAATTCAAAATGGATTAAAGACCTAAATGTAAGACAAGATACTATAAAACTCCTGGAGGAAAACATAGGCAGAACACTCTGTGACATAAATCACAGCAATATTTTTTTTTCAGTCTGTCTCCTAGAGTAGTGGAAATAAAAGCAAAAATAAACAAATGGGACCTAATTAAACTTAAAAGCTTTTGCACAGCAAAGGAAACCATAAACAAAATGAAAAGACAACTTCCGGAATGGAAGAAAATATTTGCAAACGATGTGACCAACAAAGGCTTAATTTCCAAAATATACAAACAGCTCATACAGCTTAATATCAAAAAAATTTAAGAAGACCAATCAAAAAATGGGAAGAAGACCTAAACAGACATTTCTCCAAAGAAGACATACAGATGGTCATTAGGGACATGAAAAGATGGTCAACATGGCTAATTATTAGAGAAATGCAAATCAAAACTACAATGATGTATCATCTCACACCAGTCAGAATGGCCATCATCAAAAAGTCTACAGATAATAAATGCTGGAGAGGGTGTGGAGAAAAAGGAACCCTCCTACACTGTTGGTGGGAATGTAAATTGGTGCAGCCACTATGGAGGACACTATGGCGGTTTCTTTAAAAACTAAAAATAGATTTACCATATAATCCAGCAATCCCATTCCTGGGCACATATCCAGAGAAAACTATAATTCGAAAAGACACATGCACCCCAATGTTGGTAGCAGCACTATTTTCAATAGCCAAGACATGAAAACAACCTAAATGTCCATTGACAGATGAATGGATAAAGAAGAAGATGTGGTATATATATATATATACACACACACACATACATATACCTATATATACACATACACAATGAGTATTACTTAGCCATAAAAGGGAATGAAATAATGCCATTTGCAGCAACATGGATGGACTCAGAGATTATCTTACAAAGTGAAGTAAGTCAGATAGAAAAAGACAAATATGTGATATTACTTATATGTGGAATCTAATTTTTAAAAAAAGGTACAAATTAATGTATTTACAAACCAGAAACAGAGACATAGAAAACAAACTATGGTTACCAAAGGAGAAAGCTGGTGGTAGGGATAAATTAGAAGTTTGGGATTAGCAGATACACACTACTATATATAAAATAGATAACAAGAACCTACTGTATAGCCCAGGGAACTATATTAGTATCTTGTAATAAATAACCTATAATGGAAAAGAATATGAAAAAAAAAAATATATATATATATATATATATATATCACTTTGCTGTACACCTGAAACTAACACAACCTTGTAAATCAACTATACTTCAAAAATTTTTCTTTAAAATTTTCCTCACATAAATCAAGCTTAGTCTCAGGTATTTTACTAGTCTCAGGTATTTCATTTTGTTGCTATTTTAAAAGAAGCCTTTTCTTTCTGAGATATATATAAATATTCCATCCCCCTTAGGAAAAAGAAAAGACACATACTTAAGCTATGACCTGAAATCTCATATCTAGATACCTATCCTATAGAAATAAAAGCACCAATATCTCAAGGCACAGGTACAAAGCTATTTGTTATAGCAATGCTTACAATGATAAAGACTAAATATAACTTTATGTTTATAATAGGGGATGACTGGGTGAAGTATGGAAGATCCACAGTGTGGAATAATATGTAGCTATGTAAAAGCTGAATTAGATATGCACCTACTGACCTTAAAAAATACAGTGATGGTATTTATGTGAGTAAAGCAAGTTTCAACAAAAATGTATCTAATGTAACCTCAGTTTTATTAAAACCAAAGATAAAATTGCTAAATGTATATGTTTGTATAAGTGTGGAGAAAGATAAAGAAGAATCTACAGCAGACCAGGAATATTAATCATCTGGGGCAGGATGTACATATAGGGAGAAAATTGAAATACATGTAAACAATTAGCATACAAAACAGAGCAAGATAAATAGAGCAAAAATGTTCTAAAGTCCTTGCATTGTCCCAGAAGTGTGTACAAGTGCCAATTAACATTCGATTTTGATAAACCAAGAGTGTGTGTTGGTTATCTTTAGCATAACCTTTAAAATAATCGTAAAAGAATTTATAACTTCTGAGCTAATAGGGGGATGAATAATAAAATTCTCAATCAATCTGAAAGAGGTCAATGAAGGGGAGGTCAAAAAAAAAAAAAGGATGAAGGAGGGTATAGCTCAAGTGGTAGAGCGCATGCTTAGCATACACAAGGTCCTGGGTTCAATCCCCAGTACCTCCTCTAAAAGTAAATAAATAAGTAAACCTATCTCTCCCACCAAATAAAAAAATAAATAAATAAAAGCTTTATTTAAAAAAAAAAAAAAAAAAAGCAAGGAACAGGAGAAACAAATAGAAAACACTTAGTGAGATGGCAGCTTAAAACCAAATGTATCAAAAATATAAATATAGTAAATGCTTCGATTATTGTTAGATTAGATTTAAAAATAAACCCTATCTTTTGTTTACAAGAAGTATATTCAATACACAAAGATACAGCAAGGTTGAAAGTAAAAATATGGGGGAAAGTTCTACCGTGAAACACTGAGCAAAAGCAAGCTGGTGTTGCTATATGAGTATGTTTCAAAGTAGACTCTAAGGTTAAAAACTTACTAGAGATAAATGGGAACATTTCATAACTATAAACGGTTTAATTCACCAAAAAGATATAAAAATTCCAAGTTTGTATTTACCTAACAATACTGCCTTAGGTGTATGGAAACAAAAACTAAAGGTATAAGGAGAAACAGAAAATTCCATAGAGTGGAAAATTTTAAAACACAACTCCGAGTTAATGGTTTTTTAGAAATCCAGATAAAGATCTGAATAATTCAATCAGTAAAACTGACTTAATGGAAATATAAGCACTGCATCTAATGATTACAGAAAACATAATCTTTTTAAGTATATGCCAAATATTTACAGAATTATCCACATGTTGGCCATAAAGCAAACTTCAGGAACTTTGAAAAGGCTGAAATTGTACCGAGAATATTTGTTCTATGATCACAATGCAGTTAAACTGAAATCAATATCAAAAAGATAACCAGAAAATCCTAATATGTTTGGAAATTAAGAAATATATTCCTAACCAACCCATGAATTAAAAAAATCATAATGGAAATTTTAAAATACTTGGAACTAAATAATACAAAAACATTACATACCAAAAATTGTGGGATGCACTTAAAGGCATGCTTAGAGGGAAACTGAGAACTCGAAATGCATCTATTAGAAGAGACTGAAGAAACAAAATTAATCTTTCATCTCAAGATGCTAACAAAAGAACGACAAACTAAACTCAAAGGAAATAGAAGGAAGAAAATAATAAAGGGCAGAAATCCAATGAAACCTAGAAAACAAATGCTAAAGAGTATCAACAAAGTGAAGAGTTGTGTCTGAAAGAATGACTACAATTGATAAACCCCAAGCAAGACTGATAAGAAAGAGACAGAAAAGGCATAAATAATGAATATCTGCAGTGAAAATGGGAATCTCACCGTAGATTCCAGACATATTGAAAAGACAAGAAGAAAATATGGTAAACAACTTTATGCCAATAAATTTGAAAAATTAGATAAAATGAACAAATTCCTTGTAAAACATGGCTTACAAAAAGCAACAAGAAACAGAAAACCTGAATATTCATGTAACTATAAGACACGTTCAATCCATAATTTTAAATCTCCCAGCAAAGAAAACTGCAGTTGTAGATAGCTTTACTGGCAAATTCTGCAAAACACCTAAGGAAGAAATCATTCCAATTTTGCAAACTCTTATAGAGAATGATACTATTCCTCTACTTATTTTGTGAAGCCACCATGACTTTGAAAACAAAATCTAGTTGGAACGTTTGGAAGAAGGGAAATTATAGGCCAAGCTCACTCATGATCATAGCCGAAAAATTCTAAACCAAACATTTCCAAGCCTTTTTACAAATGACCAAGTTGAGTTGTTGATTCTAGGAATGCAAAGTTGGATTAACATTTGCAAATCAATCAATGCAATTTATCCCATTTACAGTATAAAAGATAAAAATCATATTATTGCAATAGATACAGGAAAATATTTTGATAAAATTTAACCTCCGTTCATGATTCTTAGCAAACTAGAAACAGAAGGGAACTTCCTTTAACTTGAGAAGGCCATCTCTAAATAACTGATCATAATCTTGATATATAACAGTGAAATGTTGAAAGATTTTCCTTTGAGATCAGTAACAAAATAAGGTTGTTTGTTAACAGCAATTTTATTCAACACTGTATTAGCCTAGTGTATTAAGACAAGAAAGGGTTGTAAAGGAAGAAATGAAACTTATTATTTGCAATGTAATTTGATATATGATGTATAAAAAAATCCAAGAGTCACAAATGAATTGTGAGAATTAATTAGCTTAGTAAGGCATCAGAAAAAAGGGTCTATATACAAGGCTTAGTTACATTTCAATATATCATAAAAAAAGATGAAATGGAATTAAAATATTCCATTTGCAATAGCATAAAACTACAAAATACCCAAGAATAAACCTAATGAAAGACATTGCAAAGTAGACCTCCAAGGAATATGAGAAATGTCAAAGAGGATCAAAATAAATGAAGGAGTACATCATGTTCATGGATTGGAAGACTCAACACTGTAAAGGTGTCTACTGTACCCAAATTATTTTATAGATTTAATACCATCTCAATCAAAATCCCAACTTTTTGTGGAGTGTGACAAGCTGACCTGAAAATGTATATGACAATACAATGGGTCAAGAATTGCCATGCGATTTCTGAATGAGAACAAGATTGGAGGACTTTTTCTATCTAATATCGAGAATTATTATAAAAATACAGTATTTAAGACAGTGTGGTGTAAGGACAGACAAATTAATCCATGTAATAGAGGAAAAAGCTCAGAACCAAACCCAGAGGTATATATACATGATGAAGGTAGCCCTGCAGGGTGGTAGGGAAACGGCAGTCTTTTCAATACATAGTGTTGGACAACACAATTATACATTCTTTCAAAGCAAGAATGTATACTGTATGCCATATGGATCAATGGAACAGAACAGAGAGCCCAGAAAGAACCCACAGACCTCTGGTCAATTAATGTTTGACAATGGAGGCAAGAATATACAATGGAGAAGTCTCTTTAGCAAATGGTGTTGGGAAAACTGGACAGCAGCATGTAAATCAATGAAGTTAGAATACTCCCTAAAAACCGACAACATAACGCCATTTGCAGCAACATGGATGCTCCTGGAGAATGTCATTCTAAGTGAAGTAAGCCAGAAAGAGAAAGAAGAATACCATATGAGATCGCTCATATTTGGAATTAAAAAAAAAACAAAAACAAACAAATAAACAAAACATAAATACAAAACAGAAACAGACTCATAGACATAGAATACAAACTTGTGGTTGCCAAGGGGGCTGGGCGGGGGGAAGGGATAGACTGAGATTTCAAAATGTAGAATAGATAAACAAGATTATACTTTATAGCACATACAAGATCTTATGGTAGCTCACAGAGAAAAAAATGTGACAATGAATATATATATGTTCATGTATAATTGAAAAATTGGGCTCTACACTGGAATTTGACACAACATTGTAAAATTATTATAAATCAATAAAAAATGTTTAAAAAAAGAGGCTGCTAATAAAAACCATTTCCATTGTTGCCTCCTCCCCCCCAAAAAAACACTCCCTCACACCATACGTAAAAATAAACTCAAAATGGCTTAAAGACTTAAACATAAGATAAGATACTATAAACCTCTTAGAAGAAAACATAGGCAAAACATTATCTGACATACATCTTAGCAATGTTCTCCCAGGGCAGTCTACTCAGGCAATAGAAATAAAAGCAAAAACAAACAAATGTGACCTAATTAAACTTACAAGCTTTTGCACAGCAAAGGAAACCATAAGCAAAACAAAAAGACAACCCATGGAATGGGAGAAAATATTTGCAAAAGATGAAACTGACAAAGGCTTTATTTCCAGAATACATAAACAGTTCATACAACTTAATAAGAAAAAAAACAAACAACCCAATCCAAAAATGGGCAGAAGACCTAAACAAGCAATCCCCCAATGAAGACATACAAATGTTCAATAGGCACATGAAAAATGCTCAATATCACTAATTAACAGAGAAATGCAAATCAAAACTACAATGAGGTATCACCTCCCATCAGTCAGAATGGCCATCATTCAAAAGTCCACAAACGATAAATGCTGGAGAGGCTGTGGAGAAAAGGGAACCCTCCTACACTGTTGGTGGGAATGTAGTTTGGTGTAGCCATTGTGGAAAACAGTATGGAGATTCCTCAAAAAACTAAAAATAGATGTACTGTATGATCCATAAACCCCACTCCTGGGTATACATCCAGAGGAAACTCTAATTCAAAAAGATACATGTACTCCAATGTTCATAGCATCACTATTTACAATAGGCAAGACATAGAAGCAACCTAAATGTCAATCAACAGATACTGGATAAAGATGTGGTATATTTATACAATGGAATACTACTCAGCCATAAAAAATAATAAAATAATGCCATTTGCAGCAACATGGATGGACCTAGAGATCGTCATTCTAAGTGAAATAAACCAGAAAGAGAAAGAAAAATACCATATGATATCACTCATATGTGGAATCTAAAAAAAAAAGAAAAGAAATGGAAAAAGAGGACACTAATGAATTCATCTACAAAACAGAAACATACTCGCAGACATAGTAAACAATCTTATGGTTACCAGGGAAAAGGGGGCTGGAAAGGGATAAATTTGGGAGTTTGAGATTTGCAAATATTAACCACTATACATAAAAATAGATTAAAAAACAAATTTCTTTCGTATGGCACATGGAACTATATTTAAAATCTTGTAATAACCTCTAATGAAAAAGAATATGAAAACAAGTATATGTATGTGTGTGTGTGTATGTATATACATATGCATGACTGGGACATTATGCTGTACACCAGAAATTGACACATTGTAACTGACCATACTTCAATTTAAAAAAATGGAATGGATAAATAAATTTTGGTATGTCTGGGTAACAAATGAACTAAAGGGTCACATGCAGCAACATGGATGAATCTCAGAAACATAACACTGAACAAAATAAGCCAGCACAAAGGCACACACACTTATAATTCCATTTATATACGGTTCAAAAAGCAGGCAAAACTAAACTAGAATTTGGGTACACATGCGTAGTAAGTAAAACCATAGAGAAAAGCAAGGAAGAGATTACTATCAAGATTGTGGTTAATTACAAGAAGAGGGAGAGCTAGAGGTTGGAGGAGGTATGAGAGAGGCTTCTGGGGTGCTAGGAGTGATCTATTTCTCGACCTGGGGGAAGGGGATGTGGTACACTGGTGTTTACTTCATGATAATCCACTGAGATACAGATTTCCTTTCACTTTATGTATTCTGTTATATTTCAAAAATTTTAAATGTTTGCTATAGGTAATATTGCTGCCAACATTTAACAATAAAATATGCATAGATAAGAAAATATGGAGAAAACCTTTGGTTTGATTAGGTTACATAATTCTGAGCATTTTTCTCTTGGATATGTTGTTATTTTTGGCATTATTTAAATTTAATAAGGTAACTTCTAAGTGAATATTCAGAAACAGTGCTAGGAAAGATAAATTAATTCAGAATGAGCTGAGGCCTGTGAAATGTGTTAAAGAAAACACAGAGAGTTTTTTTAAGGTCTATTCAGAGAAATACCATTTTTTCCCCAGTAACATTCATCACTCTGTAACACATCATTTACTTATTTATTATGTTTGTTGTATATTATGTGTCCTCCTCCCTTCCCTACACAAAAACGCCCACACACAAATACCAGATTGAGAAAAAAAAACACAAAGGAATATAATAACAGGTTTGTCTGTGTAAAAATATAAAACTTCTGAGCCACTATCACAAAACAGAAACAACTGAAGCATAACAGGAAATCAATAAAATAAATTATTGTATATTCACACACTGGAGCACCTCTGGCCATTTAAAATGGTGGTGTAAATCAGCATGTACAGTCCTGAGGGAGACTGTGATACACTGTCAAGTGTTCAGAACCAGTTCTGTAATGTTAATCCAATGTTTGTTTATAAATGCTTAGAAAACCGTAAGACTTTTCCCCCAAAGATAATCTCTCAATAGAACAATGGGTAAAATAATCATTTTAGTACTATATTGATTATAATTAATTTTTCCCTTAGGAATTCATGAGCTAGTACAGAGGTCCTGCCCAATAATCCAGAAATCTCTTCAAATGCTCACTACTTATCATAAATACTGGGGTTTTTTTGCATTCTATTATAATTGTCTTAAAAGATGTTTCCTATACTAGATGATAAACCCCTGGAAAGCAAGGACAAAGAATTTTATATCTATACTCTTTACTTTCACCCCGCATATTGTAAATGCTTAGCCCTAAGGAACATATGTTTAACCCTAAGGAAAATATGAACAATGCAAAAAATAAAACGGAATTATAGAAAAGTGTCTGAGATCACACTAAGATGGGCTTTGTCTCTGGATGATTTAATTGTGGTTGAATATGGTTTCTATTGCTTCTCTATATTTTATCATTATTCTGTAGTAAACATGTGCAAACTGAAATAAATTAGAAGTTATTTTTAACTAAAATTTAACCAACTAAAATAAAAATGCAAGCTTCAACTAGGAAAAAAATACAATGTATGTGATTCATGAAGGGTTAGTGCCTTTATATATAAAGAGTTCTTTAAAATCAATAAGAAAGCCTTTCTCTTCCTCTTCTTCTTTTCCTCCCTTTCCCTTCTTTGCCCTACTCCCTGAACAATTTGACCCTAAATTCACTAGGAGGGCAAAGCAAGGCAGACATCCCTATTAGTCACGGGGGTGGATGGATGCACAGATATGTTTAAAGTACCAAACACATATAGAATGATAAACAACAAATTCAGGATAGCAGTCACCTCTGGAGAGGGCAGGAGGGTGGTAGGGAGGGAAGTGACATCAGGGAAGTGACATCAGGGAAGGCTTATGGGGATCTTCAAGTGTATCTGTGAGGTTTTTGGGGTTTTTTTCAATCTGAAGCAGACGTGGTAAAATGTAAAAAATTGGCAGAGCTGGGAAGTGAGCGAGGGGTGTTTGTTATTCTGATACTAAAAGTACTTCATTAAAAAATACAGGAAGGAAGGGAGGGAGGGTAAATGAATGACAGACACTCCATCTTCCCTTAGTTTCAGGGCGGTTAAGTGCTCTGCCCAAGGTCACAGAGCTCGCAATGGCAGATCCCTGTGGTCTCTGGGCCAGCCCAGTGTTGAGGCTACCCTATTCTACAGTTCCATCAGCCCCACCAGGAAGCAGCTCCACCCAGGACACACCACCTGGTTTGACTGGGTGCACAGTCTGGGAGTTTGGTTAGGTTCAAGGTCTTGAACCTAAGAACTTCTACGGACTGTTCATACTTAGCTCCTGGCGTAGCCAGGAGGCTCAGCAAGGAACTATCGTCTGAAGGATACTAAAGAGCATCTTCTCAGGACAGGGCAGTTCAGTGGAGCAGGGGCTCCTTCCGCCCTGCCCCCAACTCCCCTTCTTCTTGCACACCCTCCTGATCACCTAA
The DNA here is from genome assembly GCF_036321535.1 of Camelus dromedarius. NCBI lineage: Eukaryota > Metazoa > Chordata > Mammalia > Artiodactyla > Camelidae > Camelus > Camelus dromedarius. The sequence continues at coordinate 49,370,457 of NC_087451.1, forward strand.
GACTCTGGACGCAGGAACAGCAGGCTGTGATTCTCCAAAGCCCACTAGGTGGAGGGGCCGGCTAGGAAGGAATTCTGACCCTTTCTATTGTCCTTTCAGAGGTGGGCTAATCCTGGGGTAGGGGGACAGCCGGAACTCCCATCTGCCCCAGCGAGCCTCCAGCAGGACTCTGGGAGCTGCTGCTTTAAGAAACACAGAAAATGTCCAGAGAGACTCATTTCCTCCCTCCCTCCCTCCCCTCAGCAGCTACACCCAGAAGGCCCTGCCCCTCCCAGTCATCCCAGAGTCTTCCCAAGTTTTCCAAGGCTGCTGATAATCCCTCCCATTTGCTTGGGGATCAGTGCTCTGGGGCTGTGTTTGCCCGAGAGCCAGTGACCTCCTGAAGAGGTCAGCGCATCATCGCCCCACTTCACCCAGAGACTGAGGAGAGGTGGCCTTGAAGGCCATGGAAAGAATGTGGACTCTGGGAGTCTGGTATGCCTGTGTTCAATTCTAGTGCCTTAACCTTCCTGAACCCGAGGGTTCACCTCTGCAAAATGGGGGGAAATGCCAAACTTTCCCAATGACAGACCTGGGGGCCCAAATTGATCTCCTGCCAGTGTTTCTTGGTGAGGGTGCTGTTGGCACTGAGAGCAGGAGGTGTCCTAGTCGTGAAGGACTGTCCTGTGTTATGGATATTTAACATCCTTGGCCCCGGCCTCTCAGTGCCCCAGTCATGGGGCCGAGCCAGATGCCCCAGGCATTTCTAAGCATTTCCTGTGCCAGCTCCTCAGTTGGGAGACTAACTCCTTGAAGGCAAGGACCATGTCATGGTGTCTCCAAAGTCAGGCGTTTGATTTGACTTTGCTCCTCTGTGGACTTTTGGTTTTAATTTAAAGAAAAAAAAAAAGTCACCTCTGGGGCAGCGATGTGACTAGGATGCCCTGTGCCCATGGTCTTTCCCCTGCTGCTGCCGGGCTGAGGGCCAGTGGACAGGCTGGGAAGGGCAGTGGCCTGGGGCAGACAGACTGCCACCACCTTCTAAGTCCCAGACCTCACCTCAGCTGGACTTGGCTGACAGAGGCCTGCAGCAGGGCGAGGTGTCAGGAAGGAGATGCCAGAACCCAGAGTGACACTGCAGAGCTTTTGGGGCAGAGTGACCTGACACTTGCAGTCAGATGGGCCTGACACACCCCACGTAGCCTGCCCTCCCCTGCAGCCCAGCCCATGTGCTCCAGGCTCCTTGGCTCTGACCAGGGAGGCCGAGAGTCACCAAATCAGAGGCCCCTTTACAGCCTTGCCAGCTTCTGCGAATGCACTTAGCACAGGGCCCGGGGCCACCACGCCTCACCCCTCTGGGTCTTTCTCCTCATCTGTAAATAGAAACCACAGCACTCACCCTGAGATCACATCTAAAGAACAGGGATGTATCTAAAGAACAAGGATGCTACAGTTCTGTTCATATCCCCTCCCTTCCTACCAAGAGGCAGCTGGTGCATCACATAACCCCAGCTGGCGGGTCCTGGCTTGGGCATTTACTAGCCATGGGATTTGGGTGGGTCAGTTCACCTCTCTGAGCACCTGTTTAATTATCAAATAAACAGAGTAACTCTTACTGACCTTCATACCTCCCAGGAGCTGTTGTGACAATCAAATGAGCTAATGGCTGGAAATATTTTTGCAGCCTCCCAAGCCAGCGTGCCCTCCCCTCTATCTGCACCCCACCCATTTGGCTTTGAACTTGAACATGATGGTCCAAGAGGTGAGCAATGCCTTCCAATCCATTCCTAGTGGGTCCCTGCATGGAGACAGCTCACTGGCTTCCAGGGACTCTCAAGGACTTTCTAATTACATATTTATTCTGATAATCTGATTTCCTTCAACAAAAGACTTTTTCTTGGCTAAGCAAAAATTTGGTTTTTTTCCTTTCATTTTGCCATTTTTGGCATTTTTCTCCCTTCTTTTGTGTGTTTTCTGTTTCTAAGGATAGGAGACCCTTCGGCACAGCGAGATTCTGTTTTGGACAGTTCATCTTCCTCACTTTCTTCCCACACGCAGCAAGGACTGTGGGCAGGGCAAAGCCCTGTGCAAACAGACTACTTCGGTCCACAGTGCCGGCCTCTGGCCAGAGACCACAGAACTGATAGGAGCAAATGTCATTTGTAAGTGACAGCCATACCTCTGCAACCAGGAAAAGAGGACTTTTTTCAATTCACTTCTTAGGAACAAATCTGTAAGCTAATTGGGTACCACACCTTGAAAATACAGTATAGCTTCAGTGAACCGGTGGCCCAGTGGTCCTACACCCCACTGTTGTCTTGCTGTTGGGTCAAGTCAAAATCTAAGGGACAATGTTGCATAGTGACTGTGGTCCTGGTAGATATCTATTGTCCCCTGAAACGAAACTGGAAATCCTCGATGGGTAAGAAACCTCACTGTCACAAGATTTATAGGCGTGGAAATACATATGGAAAAAATTATAAATATCATCATATTCATACCTATAAAATAAATAGAATCATACTATCATTCTATAGTCAGTCCTCATTATTTACCGATTCTGAACTTTCAAACTTGCCTACTTGCTAAAATTTGCTTATAACCCTCAAATCAATAATCGTGGTGCTCTCACTCATTTGTGGAAAGGTAAAGAGAGACAAAAAATTCAACACTCAAGCTGGGGTTGAACCAGATGATACTCGGCCCTCCTGTTTCAATTATCATCCTGTAAGCAAGTGTCCTTTTCACAGTCTACTTAGTGACATGTTTGCTGCATTTTTGTGCTTCCTTGGGTAATTTCTCAGTTTAAAAACAGCCCCCAAGCATCGTGCTCAAGTGCTTGCAGTGTTCCTAAAAGCAGAAAGGCTGTAATATGCCTGACAGAGAAAATACAGGTTAGATCAGCTTCACTCGGGCGTCAGCTACAGAGCTGTTGTCCATGAGTTTGACGTTAGTGAATTAACAGTATAAATTCAGTAAGGCATCTTTAAACAGAAACATGCATAGAACAAGACTATGTATTCATCATCTGGCAAAAATGCTGTGACCAGAGGTGCACAGGCATTTAAGCCTGCATTTCCCCCAGGAGCAATCATTTAGTACTCGCTAACTCAGTGTTCACGGTGACTTTACAGGACATAAACACCACAAAAGATGGGAATTAAAAAGAACATATATAAGTAAATATGTATATCTGTGTGTTTATATATATATAGGAATATTCTACATCTAGGAGGATTTTTGGCTACCCAGCAGCTGAACCCCCTTCTATAATTTGGAGATTTCTGCTTCTGCCTGCAAGTCATGGTGAGGCAGGGAACCCCACCTCCCAGTCTAGACTAGGCGCAGCTGACTGGGTCCACCGGCCCAGAGTCTGAATCAGGGCTCCGGTGGTGGAGATGCCAGTGGCAGCCGTGCTACCAGGGTTGATAGTGTAAGCTGCAGTGTCCTTGGTGTCCCACACCTGGTTCCAAGATGCAAAATGCCATCGCCTGGAGCCTGGGTCCTCAATTCTCTGGCCATTCTGGAGGTGACCCAATATCCTTTTAATAAAGTCCTTTTCTGTTTAAATTAGCCAGAGTTGGTTTCTGTTGTTTGCAACCAAGAATCTAGTATGTATACATGCGCACACGCACACACATGCATCTCGTTGTTGGGTGTGTGTTTGTTTACAAGAGAATGAGTGAACGGGAGTCAAGGCGTGCTGGTGGAGGAGGCTCCGTGGAGGAGTTCACTGGGATGGGTCTGAAGGCTGGCTAAGGGTCTGCCAAGGGAACAAGAAGGAAGGAGCGTTCTGGGCAGAGCAGACGGCACGTGTGAAGGCACGGGCGCGTGCATAGTGCAGCCTGTTCGGGACATCGCGAGACACTTGGCAAGGCTGGAGCGCGGGGTCTGTGCAAGGTGAGGGGGGAGGCGGAGCAGGTACGAGAGACGGGACCGAGGCTCTCATCCCTTCCCCGCTGCTCCTTCTGACCCCCTGACCCGTGCTCTCAACCACACCAGCGAGGCCTGCTTTCACCTGCCCAGGGCACCTAACACACAGTCATGCCAAACAGATTCATTCCCAAGGGTGGAGAAAGCCAACTCACTTGCCAGCAGGCCAGGGAGAAGAGGCGTTATAACGAGTTCTGGCAGCATCTCGTGAGGACATTAGAGCCAGGTTCCTCCGGGGACGCTACCTGAGATTGTGACCGACTCTCAGGCTTAGCCAGCTGGGGCTGCTGTAACAGACTGGGTGGCTTAAACAACAGAAATGTATGTTCTCACTGTTCTGGAGGCTGGGAGCCCAAGATCAAGGTGCCCACGCGGTCAGGTTCTGGTGACGGCTCTCTCCCTTGCTTGCATACGGCTCCCTTCTCTCTGTGTCTTCATGTGGCAGAGGGAGGCAGAGAGATCTCTCTTCTTCTTAGAAGGCCACAGTCCCACTGGATTAGGGTCCCACCCTTATGATCTTAACCTTAATTACCTCCTGAAGACCTTCTATCTAGATATAGTCAAATTTGAGGGTTCGGGCTTCAACATATGAAGGGAGGACACCATTTAGACCATGGCACTGGCCTTCAGGGAGCATCCTTCAGGGAGACAGAGGCTGCTCTGGGAGCCCAGAGACCAGGTTCTCACCCTAGCCTGCTCTTAACTGGCGGTGTGGCTTTGGGTGAGTCACATGCCTCCCCTCCCATGGGATAAGTTCACTTAAGCCTCAAAATTTCTTCTCTAAGATTCTATGAGAGGTCCTGGACTCCTTACTTGGGGATTGGGGTGGGGAGACTCTTTCCTAGTCCTCCATGATCCCCCCGAGGAAAGGTCAGGTCAGGAAGAGCCGGGCTGTTTTCCTTCCAGCGCTTCTAATGACTGTGCTTGGCGCAGGGACTGTCTGTTGCCATGGTGAGTGCTTCCTGTGGTCCTGGGCCCAGGAGACCCACTACAGGGACTGTAGCGTCTTGTGGGGGGGCTGTCAGGAACAGTGGGTAGAGAGGGGTGTCAGTGGATTCCAACTCGGGAAGAAGCCCAGAATCAACAGACTTTTTTAGCTGCTTTGGCTGAAAGTGGAACTTGGGGAAACACACAGGGATTTTTCATTTCCTCAAACCCCACCAATTTTACTGCCGTCTCTTTACGACTGCAAGTATAGGATCATTTCTTTTCTGCAAGAGTTGACTCTTCTTGGTGAAAGTTTCTCAAAAACTGATCTGGGAGAAAGGGGTGTGTAATGGACAGTGTGGTGTAAAACCTCGATACTCAAAGTGTGGTCCTAAACCAGCAGCATGGCATCACCTGGGTGCCTGCTCTAGAATGCAGAGTCTTGGGCCCCCCTTCAGACCCACTGAATCAGAATCTGCATTTTAGCAAGCTCCCTATGGATTTATGTGCACATCAAAATTCCAGAAACCCTGGTGTCATGGAAAGAATGCTGGCCCAGGAGCCAGCAGACTTGGTCCTGGGACTGCTTTGCATTCTGCTGGGTGACTCTGGGCAAGGCACTGTTGTTTCTCTGAGATATGATCTGTAAGATGGAGAGGAGAGAAGAATTTTTTCTAAGGTGTCATCACCTTCCATGGAGAAGCTTTTTTGGGGACAAGTTAGTGCATCCTGGAGGTCCCACCTGGCTCTGGAAACCAATGATCTCAATGATATTGCTTTAGTCAACCTGTAGGAATCTGAGCCACTAAGGGGGACAAAGGTGACCCATGGTCTTCTGGAAACTGAAAAAGAAAAGAAAAGCATTCATGGGACCTCTGGTGTGATGAAACTGGGAAGTCAACACATCCAGTCAAAGGGAAACAGGATCTGATTTTTCAGGGAGTGAGGGAGCCATCACCCACAGACCAGACTCCATTCACTGGATCACTGCCATGACGCCCTGTCCTCACTACCCTGTAGAGCTCCAAATGCTTCTGCCCTGGTGGGTGGCTTCACAGTGGGTCCCAGCCCCTCCACTCCAGCCCTGGAAGCTTCAAGTGTCTGATGCTGACAGTGATGAGCACCGTGAGGGATTCTGTTCTGACTCCCAGGAAGAAAGAGGAGAGCTTGGAGGCCCTGCAGGTGTGCATGAAAGCCAGAGAAATACTGTTTACACCTCCCCAAGTCATAGTCCCTCGGGGAAAACGCTAGTAACACATCCCAAGTCCAGGAGTTTAACTGTCTCCAAAACATTTTATGACCATCTTTTTATTTGGTCCTCCCAGCAAAGAATTCTTCCTTTTAGTTAAAAAAAAAAAAAAAAATGAAAACAGGCCCAGAGGCCACCTTCCTTGCCCAAGACCATCCCTGAAGTTGGTGGCACATCTCAGCATCTCCAGATCATTTTGGTACACCACAGGGGACTTTATCCAGGATTCAGCCTGAGGGGAGAGTTTCAGATAGATGTCGCAACTCTCAGCACAGGCCTGGTTCAGAGAGAGAAGGAGAGTCCTTTTGAGCCCTCACTGCGTGCCTTATTTTTTTCTTAAATCTCACAATCATCTTTCAAGGTGCAGACACTTAGTTAGCACTTACTATGTCTCAGATGCTGCCCTGAGTACTTTGCAAATACTAACTCTTCTTCCCTTCCAGCATGCCGCTGACATGGCTACTGCCCGTATGAACACCACGTCACAGATGAGGAAACCGGGGCCCAGGGAGGTGAAGTGAATTGCTCTAACTACACGGCTCACAAAAGATGGAGCCAAGACTTAAACCTGGCAGTCTATCTCCCAAGGCCAAGGCTATTTCAGTTTGACAGATGAGGAAATTGAAGCTCAGAGGACTGGCTGCCTCATTCCAGGTCTCACAGTCAGGAAACAGCAGGCCCATGAGTCAAATTCAGAACTTTCTGCTTCTCAGCCACAGTGCTTCCCGGGTCCCCTTCTAGGATACCAACGAGCAAGTCAACTCACTTTCTCTTCCCATTTTCCACCAGGGCCTCATCTTTTCCCTCCTTGCCTCTGCACTCTCTGTCTGCTCATATGCACAAGTCTCCCTTCCCCAGCTTCAGATCTCAGGAGGCACAGAGGGCAGGAAAAGCCCCTGGTACCTGGACCAGACCTCCCAGGAGCCTTCTAGGGTGTATTTCCAGGGACTGAAGGAAAGGAGTCACAACAAGGCCTGGAACGTGCTTCTAAGACAAGCCTCGGATGCTCCCTTCTTGCCCTGATCAGGGAGGCTTGAGTGGGCCAGTTATCCTCATGGAGGATGTACTCTTGCTGTCTCTGGTGGGAGGGAAAAGTGGAAGGAAAATCCAAACTTGGCGGAACAGGAATGGAAGTGTGCTGGGAAACGGACCTACTGTGTGTCAGATCCAATCTAGGTATTTTACAGATATAATCCATGAGGTTGATTTTATCATCATTACTTTCTAGATGGGGAAACTGGAGCTTAGAAGGAATTTTCCCAGGGTTCTGCTCCTACTGGACCACAAATACAACTATAAACTCTAGACAAAGATTCAAAACAAAACAGAACTGCCCAAAGGCACTGAAAGGCAACCAGAAGCAGGCAAAAACTAGGAGTCTGCTTGCGAGCAGATGGGAAATGACAGAAGGAAGAGTCAGTGAACTTGAAACTAGATCAACAGAAAGTCCAATATGAAGAACAAATAAGACTGAAGGAAAAGAGAACTGAGCCTCCGGGACTTGTGGGACAGTATCAAAAGGTCTAACATATGAAAAATTGCAGATCAAGAGAAAAAGAAGAGAGAGGATGGGGAAAAAAATGTATCTGAAGAAAGAGTGAAGAAATTACCAATGATTTCACCCAGTTTGGTGAAAGACATACATTTATATATCCAAGAATTTTCAGGAACCCCAAGCAGAATAAATATAAACTCCCAAACAAATCTATAGACAAATGCTTATAGACATGCAGCCAAACTACCAAAAAACAAACAGAGAGAAAAATTTGAAAATAGTCAGAGAAAAAACATATTTCCTAGGAGCAATGATGTATATATACCACTGACTTCTTATCAGAAAGAACAGAGGCCAGGAGATGGTGGCACTTTAAAGCACTAGGGGAAAAAAATCCTTGTCAATTCAGAATTTTATATCTAGTGAAAATAACTTTCAAAAATGGAAGTGAAACAAAGATATTTTCAGATCAATGAAAAACAAGGGAATTCCTCACCAGTAGACCCACCCAAAAGAAATGTTAAAGGGAGTTCTTCAGATGGAAGGGAAATGGTCGCAGATGGAAATTCAGATTTATCAGGAAGGGGCAAAGAACTCAAGAATGGGGAGATTACAGGTAAATATAAAAGACTATTTCCCCTTTCTTAAAATGCATGTGACTGTTTAAAGCAACAGTTGTAACAATACACTGTGAGTTTGTAGTGGATGTAGATGGGCAGGTAGGACAGCTGGGGTGGGGGCAAGGTTAATGGACCCGTTGAATTAAAAGGTTTTTATATTTCATGAGGAGTGCAAGTAGCTTGCCAGTGTCCTGCAGTCAGGAAGTGGTGGAGCAAAGTATGATTAATGTCCATATCCCATCTTCCTTCTGCATCAGACAAGAAAAGTGAGTGGGTAGGCGGAGAAAGCTAAACAGGGAAGAGCGTGGCAGCTTCAAGCAGCCTCCTTCATCCCTCCCTCCCTCCCTTCCTCCCTTTCTTTTTAGAGGAGGTACTGGGCATTGAACCCAGTACCCAGGATCTCATGCCTGCTAAGCATGTGCTCTACCACTGAGCTAAACCCACCCCCGAGAGCTGTGTTCTATAGTTATAGTCTCTCAGTTTTCCTCCTTTCTCTTTCTGCTCTGTGTAACCGAGTCCTTATATTAAATTTCCTCTGTTGAAATCCTGGCGTGATTTCTGTTTTCCTGACAGACTCCTGCTGGCGCAGAAAGAAATGAAGGTGCCTCTCCCGGGAGCCTGACGTGGCTCACAGGAGACAGTGTGGACCAGAGGGAAGGGCCTGGGCTTTGGGGGCTAGTGGAGCTAAATCCAAATCTCAGCTCTGCTTTTATTCCCCAAGTGACTTCAGGCAAGCCTCAACTTCTGAGTTTCTCTGCATCTCTGGTTCCTCACTTGAAAATAAGGTTGATACCACAAACCTGATTAGGCAGTCTCTTTGGGTACAAGAGACAAAACCATGATTTGACCTAGATTAGGCAAACGAATGAAACTATGCTGGAAAGTTTCCGGAAAATAAGACTCAAGGGCAAAGGGTAAGAAGGCAGGGGTAGAGCTTGCCTCACATGTGATGGGAACCAGGAACTCAAATGCATTTGGTTGGGGGGGAGGGTATAGCTCAAGTGGTAGAGCACTTGCTTAGCATGCATGAGATCCTGGGTTCAATCCCCAGTACCTCCTCTAAAAATAAATAAACCTAGTTACCTCCCCTCGCCAAAATTAAAAAAATAATAATTAAATAATAAATAAAACAGAAAGCTATTTAAAAAAAAGAAACTTAAAAAAATGTACTCGGGACTTCTCTCTGTTTCTCAGACCACTTCTCAGTTTGTGGACCTGATCTTTTACCACAGCCCCAGTTTCCCACACGGTGGAAGAAAATGGCCTCTAAGTAGCCTTTAGGCTCTCAGGCTTTTACAGCTTTACTCAGAGAAGAAAGGGCTCTTCCTGGCTGGACCCAGCTCAGTGGTCCCCAGGGAAGGGCTCCAACTGGCCAGGGTGGGTCACATAGGGATGACATCTGTCAGTCAGTGACATTACATCCAAGTCTTACAAAAATTCAGCCATTTCTGGGATGACTATCCCCATTTTGCAGACGAACAAGCGGAGGCTCAGAGAGGAAGGGGCCTGCCCGCAGCCATGTGACTTTTGTCTAAGTGCCAATGCTGGATATTATGTCATTAAAAACCAGGTTATTAGAGGTTCTGCCAGCCTGACAGAAAGAAGCTGGCTGGGAGCAAGGGTAGCTCTTCAGAAGGGAAGGAGCTCACATTTGCTTCACGCCTACAATGTACCCGGCACTGGGCAGGGGTGGGCGGATAAACATGGGGATGTCCAGCTTCTTCGAGGGGAGTGGGGGGTGGTATTGGCCCCACTTGAAAAAGAGAAGAAAATGATGGCTCAGGGAGGTTTGTAGTCAGTCCTGGGTTCACAGCTTAGAGGCGGAGCTGGGTCAATCCTGAGCCCCGTGGGTTCTCTGTATTACCCATCACGGTCTCAGTGTGCCCAGTCCCTGTGGGAAGTGTCATCCTATTGGACAGGCTCAGGATTGGCTCCACTTGCTCTGGTCTTAAATGCTGGCAAATGCAAGATCCATTCGGGGTTCTAGCATTTGGAAAAAATGCCAGGAAAGGGTGCAGAGAAAGTAAAAATGATGATCAAGGGACAACAGCAGGCATCGGGGGAAAGGTAAAGACGGATGGGGCTGTTGCGTGGCCAGGAGAGAAGGTCCAGAGAGATCGTGGCCGAGGTCAAAGCTCACTGGCAAAGGCTGGCCGTAAGGCTCCCCAGGGCCCACTGAGCTGCCCTGTGACAGCCCCTCCCCAGCACGGGCCGGGCCTCCCGCACACCTTACACAGTGCTAGTCCATGCATCAGAGTCATCTCAAGAGTGGTTTCAAAATATTCAAGTCCAGGCCCCACCCCACAAGAGTTTGACCCAGAGAGTCTGAGGTGGTACCAGGTGTCAGAAACTTAAGTTGATGCCCCAAGGGCTTGTGATGCTCAGCCACACGTAGGGATCACTGAGGTGCGCCCCTTGAAAGGAGAGCCTTCTCCTGTAGACCAGGGCCTGGCCCAGAGGAGTGCTCAGTGAGTGTGGAAGGAAAAGGGGAAGGAAGGAGGAGGAAACGAGGGTGGGAGAGAAGAAAGGAGGGAGGGAGGAAGAGAGAAAAAGAGGGAAGGTGAGAGAGAGGAGTGGGAGGATGAAGATGAGTGTGATTCAGGGATGGGCAGGGTGTCTCAGAGGTGATGCTCCTGGACCATTTCGACCTCACACCTTCCTGGGTGTTGGTGAAGATGCCAGTTCTGGAGTCAGACATGCCAGCATCTGAGTCCTGGTTCCACCCCTCACCAGCTGTGTGTGCCTTAACAATTCACTCAACCTCTCTGTTTGCTCTGCCTAATGGTGGTAAGAGTTGTACCTGCCTCACTGTGATGATCCGAGGATCCAGGGACCAATTTGGGTCAGTACTTTTTAAGCCTTGTTGTGTGTGTGGACCATTCGGGGATCTTGTGAAACTGGAGATTCTGATTCAGTCCGTCTGGGCTGGAGCCTGAGATTCTGTGGTTCAAGTGACCCTCAATGCCCCACGCATCCATCTCCTGAGTCTTAGAGGCTGAAAGAGTGGGCCCAAGGTCACGCTGTTCCCTCCAGCCCTGAGTACGTGCTCGCCATAAAGTGACATGCTTGTAAGAGCCAGGCCAGAGGTGACCCCGTGGTGCCAAAGGAGGATACTGACAGGAGGGCCAGGCAGAAGTGGGCGGAGCACTGGCTAAGGAGGCAGAGTGGCTAGTCACTGGACAGGAACAGAAAGCTGAAAACTCCAGCCCCACTTTTTCCTAAACCAGTTATTCCCTTAGCCCTGTGGACCCTGCCATGTGGGCGCAAGCTGAGCCTGACCCGCCTGATGTTGCAAGTTCTGAGCCTGTGAGTGGCTCTTGGGAGCCAGTGGGCGGCAGGGCCCATCACCGGCGAGCATTGAGGTCAGAGGGTGAACCCACAGGGCAAGTGCAGCTGCCCCCGTGGCCTGTGCACCACCTCTACGCATGCAGACTGCGCTCTGGACAACCATCTGGACTTTCCCGGGACTGTGGGCTTTCCTGGGAAAGCGGGGACAAGTTGGTCACCCTACTTGTAGGGCAGCGACACCAACCCCAGCAGCAGGCTTGGCTGCCGTGCACCCTCCAGGCCTGGCCGAGTTGGCAGGCTCCTGACCCCATCAGCTGGCGGGGTTCATGGCTGTTGAGAAAGACTACCTGTGTGAAGCAATGTCTGTGGGTGACAGGTGGAGCCTTCCTGCGGGGCCGCTGAGTCACACTGGCTCAAGGGCTGGGAAATTCAGGAGTTTGATTTTTCTCAAGTCACTAGAGGGTGGAGGTGGGGCTCCAGCTGGAAGGAGTTGGAGGGGAGGAACAAGACCCCCAAGTTAGGTCTCCACTGCTCATTCAGAAGCCTACAGGGGAGGCATGCCCTTCCAAGGTCAAGGACATGCAGCTGGGAGGAAGTGTGGTGTGGAGTTTATGGGATGCTGGGGTCAGACAGACCCTGGACCTTCTACTTCCCAGGGAGCCCCCAGCATCTTCCAGCTTCTGTTTTCTCACTAGTGGAAAGAGGCTAATGAGACGTGGTACAGAGTGAAGATGAATAATAACCAACGTGTGAACTTGAACTTGCCTAATACCCAGGAGGTTCCAGGAGACGGCTCCTGTCCTGACGCCCAGACCAAGGTCAACAGGAAAGCACATTAGCCACCAGAGGCTGCCTGGTAAGCCCTGAACTAGAACAAAGGGAGCGGGACAAACCGAGAGCTCTGGACCCAGGGCCCTTCCCTCCCTTGGACAGTATTTCTCACCAGTCCCCTGGGACTCCCATCCTGCCAGCATTACCTCATATTGGCTGTGTTACAGATGAATTCGATTCTAGTTCCATCATGTGACACACAGACACTGTTAGGTTGTTTTTGTTTTTATTTTTGTTTTTGTTTTTGTTTTTGTTTTTAAATATTTTAACCTGTGTGATCTCATTTGACTGTTCCAGCAACACTTAGGGGTAGGTGTTACTCTCCCCATTTTATAGATGTGGAAACTGAGGTTTGGGGAGGTTGAGAAAGCTACTTGGAGTCACATGGAGTCAGGCTCACATCTCTAAACTCAGAATTCACTGCTTTACCCACTGAAGCAGATCCTGTGACATCGATATATTAATGAGGTATCACCCTGCAGAGAATGTGGGGGGCGGGCAACCCACCCTAGCTGACAGCACCTGGAAGATACTCCCATCCTCTGGGCAATTTCCTCACCAACAGTCCCAATTACTTGACTGGTAGAAGGTTCTTCTCTAAAGAATATGGGCCTCCCTCTCATTCTTGGCTCAGCTGCTGAGAGATAATGTCCTGGGTCTCGTGTCTGACTTACCCTCCCACATCCCTCACCCTGACGCTGTGAGCCAACTCCCCTCAGCTGCTAAAAATGGAAGCGACAACTCCAATTTCCTTTTATGAGAGAAAAGGAAATTTATCAGACTTGAGCCGGAAAGGACATACTCTGAGAGGGGTGTGATGTGGGTAAACTACAGTCAGGGAGAAGCCCCCAGTCATGTGGCTGGCTGTGCTGGCCTGAATCACATAGGCCAGCTCTGGTATTGCAGTCTGTCACCTCCTTAAAAAAGGTCTGGCATCCTTGGGAATCCAGCCAGAGAAGGGGTCAGGGGCCAGGCTCTGGACCTTGTCCCCCAACAGAGGGCTCCAGACCTTCGCTTATTAACTTCTGTAAAGTGGGAGATTTTGAAGCCCAGAATTGACCAAAACTTTGGTCTGTGAAGGAAGCACCAGAGCCTTTGTCCCTGGAGGTGATTGCAAATTTGACCAGCCTCAGAGCTAGTGAAGGAAGGGGAGGAAGACAAGGGGACAAGGTGAAGCAGGGGTAGAAGGCAACCTCAGACTCAGAGAGGGTACACCCAGCGATGCTCCCTGCAGCATTCCTGGAGGCCGGGCCACACTGGAAACGGCCAAACTGCCCATCAATAAAGGAAATATGACATGGACTATAATGGCCTCACCTTTTCCAAAGAATTCTCTGCACTATTAAAAAAAAAAAATGAGGACAGTATGAAGCTTCCTCAAAAAGTTAAACATAACTATCACAGGATCCAGCAATTCTACTCCTTGGTATTTATCTGAAGAAAATGAAGACATTAACCCCAAAAGATATCTGCACCCCTGTGCTCACTAAAGTGTTATTTATAATAGTCAAGATATGGAAACAACCTAAGTGCTCCATCAATGCATGAATGGATAAAAAAGATATATATATATAGTGGAATACCATTCAGCCATAAAAAGGAAATCTTTCCATTTGTGACAACATGCATGGACCTTGAGAGCATTATGCTAAGTGAAATAAGTCAGACAGAGAAAGGCAAATACCACATGCTCTTATTTATATGTGGAGTCTAAAGTAAACAAAGTGAACTCATAGATACAGAGAACAGATTGGTGGTTGCCAGAGGTAGGGGGGCAGGGGGCAGGCAAAATGGGTGAAGGGGGTCAAAAGAGTCAAAATTCCAGTTATAAAATAAGTAAGTCTTGGAGATGTAATGTACAGCATGGGGACTATAATTATACTGTGTTACATATTTGGGAGTCGCTAAGAGAGTAGATCTTTGTATTTCTCATTACATACAAAGAAATGTGTAACTGCGTATGGTGACAGATACCTACTGTGGTGATCACTTCCCAACGTGTACAAACACTAAATCATTATGTTGTACACCTGACACTCATATAATGTTATCTGTCAACTACACCACAATAAAAAAAATGCAGAGAGGAAAATTACATCGATGGGAGTGATCTCTAAAACTGCTTCTTTTTAAAAAAAAAACAGGTTGCAAAACAATATGTACAGTCTATCATTTACATTTAACAAATTAGACAAAAGAAGTTATATATACATATTCATGTATATGAAGTTACAGAAAAAGATTTGAGTAGATAAACATTAAATTGATAATAGAAGCCGGTGATGGGAAGAAATCTGTAGACCCAACAGCAGCATAACCAGGGATGCCCGCAGAGAAGACGCATCAAAGCTGGTGAGGGTCTCTGCTGATCTGTGGTGACCGAGACCTACTCTGACAATTGTACGGGGACAGGAGATGAAGCCTAGGGCCCACCAAGGTGGGGAATCTAATAAGTCACCCCACGTACAGCTGGGGCCCAAGAGTTAAGGAGGAATAAGAAAAACGTTCTTCTACCTGACATCTTGACCCTGGGTAGAGGTAATGGGGGCAAGGTCCCCCGAGATTCGGAATCACGAGTGGCCCACACACAGGGCTGCTGTCTGAATTCTGGCAGCTGTGGGGGTAAAACAAGCAAGCAAACAAAAAAGCAACCCCAAGTAGACGCTTTTAAAGTGTCCTAGTTTGGTAGCACCTCCCTTCTTTAAAAAAATTATTTTTTTTAATTGATGTATAGTTGATTTACAATGTTGTCAGTGTCAAAGGGAAAGGCAAATACCATATGATATCATTTATATGTGGAATCTAAAAAAAGGATACACCTGAACTTATTTAGAAAACAGAAACAGACTCACAGCCATAGCACCTCCTTCCTGTAGAGCCAATCGTCCCTGGAGGGACCCTCAATTCAGGCCTCAGAGAATTCCCACAAAAAGAATTTTCAGGAAAATGAGCAACTCCCTTCTTCTCCCCAAGGAAACAAGCCCCCTACAAGTCCCCAGGCAGAGCATGACTCTGTCAACACCTTGATTTCAGACCTCTGGCCTCCAAAACTGAGAGAGAATGCATTTAGGTTGCTTTAAGCTGCCAATTCTGCAGTGATGTGTTATGACAGCCCTGGGGACACCAAGGCAGGGGAGGAGGTAACCTTCTAAGGAACCATGACTGGGAAGTTTCAGAACGGTTGTAAATCATCAAGACCCAGATCTGCTGATCCTAGAAAATCCCAAGCACACGGTTGAAAGGGAACCCGTGGAAACTTAGAACACCGAAGACAAAAGGAAGATCTTAAAAGGAGCCAAAGAGGAGGCGTATGACCTGAGAGCTGGTTTCTCCAGCAGCTGTAATGGAAGCTAGAAGTTAGTGGAAAGGATCTTTGATGGGTGAACAGAATGTAACCGTCAGTCTAGCATGCAATGCTATCTTCAGCAAAGCTATCATTCCAGAATGAGAGGGAAAGAGAACATTCTTAGACAAATAAACTTACTACCCACAGCTTCTCACTGAAGAAGATTCTGGGCTCCACGTCCACAGGAGGAAAATGATCCTGATTGGAAGGTTTGCAAACAGAACAAAAAGCAGATAAAGTAGTAAATACGGGATAATTCTAAATGAACGTGGACGTGCAAAACAGTAAGTGGAACGCCTTGAGATGTGCTGGGCATTACCAGTTACTGGGTTTATCCTGGCCTCGTACTGCAGGGTTAGAAGCCTAGCAGCTACATCTTTCAGAGTCTCACGCCAGCTGGATTTGAATGTTGGTTCTGACAATGAGAAGCATCCCCATGAGATCAGAAGATGACAGAGATACAGAAGCCATTCTTCTGGCTCTAGCAGTGGTGGCCCCCAGTTTTGCTCTTCCAGGCCTTCCAAGAATCCTATAACCAAATTTCCCAGTTAAATCTTCTACCTGACATAGCTAGGGTAATTGCCATTTTATTGGCTAGACTCCTACTGTTACATCAGTTTGAATGACACACATGCACACAAATAATAGAAAAGTACACAGTAATTGTAGCATCTATACTGGGAGGGACTTAATGGAGTCAAACTGATTAAAGACTCTTGTATTGCTTGGGAGGAAGGCTAAGGTTTTGATTAACTTTTGAGTTTGACAGGTTAAGAATGCATTTTGTACCTTCCGGGATGATCATAAAAATAGTGGAAAAAAAGGATTTTTTTAAAAGTGGAATTAAGTTTTTTATAGACATGATTATTCCAACAGAAGGCAAGAAAGGAGAGAAAAAAATAATATGGAACAAGCAGGACAAGTAAGATGGTAAATTTAAATCCAAAGATATCTATTCTATTAACTATGTAATTACTCCAGTTAAAAGATAATGAACATGCATTAAAAATAAAAATCCAACTATGTGCTATTTACAAAAGACACAGAAGAATACATTAAGGGTGAATGCAGAAGGATAGAAAAAGATAAACCACGAAACATTAGCTAAAGAAAGTTTACATACAGTGTGCTAATTATTACAGTCATTTTAGAAATATCAGACAAAAGAGACATTGAGTTAAAAGACTACAAAAGCTACAGAAGATCACTTCATAATGGTAAAAGGTTCAATTCACCTAGATAATAGAACAGTTATAAATTTTATGTAAAAAATGAAAAAAAAAGAAAAGGATTGGAAAGGAGTAAATCAACTATACTTCAATTAAAAAAAAGAATAAAAAAAAACAAGGATTGGAAAGGAAAAACAAAACTGTCATAATTTGCAAATACAAATTTTGCACAAAGTCCAAAAGGGTCTATAAATTATTAAAATTAATAAGTTTGACAATATTGCTAGATACAAAATCAACATATGTAAAGTCACTCACGTTTTTGTACTCAGGCCACCAAAAGTATAGAAAAATGTTTTTAAAATATACTATTTACAAAAGCATCAAAGAAATATTAAGTTATTGAGAATGAAATTAACAGAAGGTGTGCAGTCTCTTTGGGGTATAATAAATCTATATCAAGAGATATTTTTAAAAGCTTTAATAAGAGCAAAAATATGCCATGTTTGTTTGATCCATCTCTTGCATCATATACAAAATTCAACTCAAAATAAATCATAGACTTGAATGTAAACCCTAAAACCACAAAAAGAAGACATAGGAGAAAACCACTGCAACCTTGGCTTGGGCAAAGATTTCTTAGATGAGACAACAAAAGCACAATACAGAAAAGCAGACTGATGCATTGGACTTCATTAAGATGAAAACTTGTGCTCTTCAAAACATTAGAAGAATGAAATAACAAACCATGGACTGGAGGGAAAGAAAAAACTTTGCAAAGCAAATATCTGATAAAGGAGTTATATCCAGCACATAAAGAAATCTCAAAACTCAGTAATAAGAAAATAACCCAGTTTAAAATGAGCAAAAGATTTGAACAGACACTTCACCAAAGAAGATATACAGATGGAAAATAAGCACATAAAAAGCAGCTCAACATGATGGAGGGGAGGGCAGGAAGGGCTGGGGAGGAGGGATCACCAATAGAAATGAAGAAAACTTTGGGCTGATGGATTTGTTCATAATCTTGTTTGCAGTGTTGGTTTCATGGGTGTATACACATGTCAAAACGTATCACATTGTACACTTTAAATATGTGCAGTTTATTGTATGTCAGTCTTACTTCCATAAAGCTACATTTTAAAAGACTTCAATAAAAGCAAAAATGCACTGTTTGTGGGCTGACAAACTCAACAGTCTCCTTAGTTTGATTTATAGATTCATTGCAATCCCATTAAAAGTCCCAGCTGCATTTTTTTCTTTTGTGGAATTTGATGAGCTAATTCTAAACTTTATATGGAAATGCAAAGGACTAGGAATAATCAAGACATTCTTAAAATTTTTCCCACAATGTGGGAGAATTTGGTTGATGAAATATAAAGATTATTGTAAATATTTAGTAATTAAATATGTAGTAATTAAGACAGTGTGCTGTTGGCTCAGGGATAGACCAAAAGACCAACAGAACAGAAGAGAGAGCCCAGAAATAAGCTTGTGCTTATATGGACAATTGAGATGGACTACAGAGCTAAGGGAAGGAGCTGACTTTGCAATAAATGATACTGGGACAGCTGAGCATTCTTCATTGGGGATTAGGGGGTGAAAATTGGACCCCTACCTCACACCATACACAAAAATCAATTCCAGATGAAGTAAAAGTCTAAATGTCAGAGACAAAAATTTTAGAAACTGATAAAGGATAATATCTTCAAGATGTTAGGGTAGAAAATAAAGTCTTAAACACACTCACAAAGAGCACAAGTCATAAAAGAAAACATTCATAATCCCAACTATGTTAAAATTAAGAACTTCTGTTCTTAAGAGAGCAAAAAGGTAATTTACAGAGAGAAGATATCTGCAACTCATAGAACTGATCCAAAAAATTAATATCAAAACTACATAAATAACAGTGGTTGCCAGAGGCTGGGGGGAGCAGAGAATGGGGAGTTATTGTTTAACACATATAGAGTCTCAGATTTATAAGATGAAAAGAGTTATGGTGATGGATAGTGGTGATGGTGATACAACAATGTGAATGTATTCAATACCATGGAACTATACACTTCAAAATAGTTAAAATGGTAAATGTTTATTTGCTTCCTATTTTCCTTTCTTTTTCTCATTTTTTTCAAAACAACTTTTTACTGAAGGATAGTTGATTTACAGTGTTGCATTAGTTTCAGGTATACAGCAAAATTATTCAGTTATATATATTCTTTTTCAGATTCTTTTCCATTATAGGTTATTATAAGATACATAACCCTGTGCCATACAGTAGGTCCTTGTTGTTTATATATTTTGTATATAGTAGTATGTATCTGTTGATCCCAAACTCCTAATTTATCCCTCCCCCTACCTTTCCCCTTTGGTAACTATAAGTTTGTTTTCTGTGTCTGTGAGTCTATTTCTGTTTTGTAAATAAGTTCATTTGTATCATTTTTTTAGATTCCACATATAAGTGATATCATATGATATTTATCTTTGTCTGACTTACTTCAGTTAGTATGATAATCTCTAGGTCCATCCATGTTGCTGCAAATGGTATTATTTCATTCTTTTTTATGGCTGAGTAATATTCCATAGTGTGTGTATATACAGATATATGTGCCACTCAGCTGCTCTGAAATGTTGGCCAAATCCTTTAACTTCTCCTCATTTTCATTTCCTCAGCTATGCAATAGGGATAAAAATCCTACCAAGTAAGATTGATGGGAAGATTCAGTGGATTCAGACCCTGCAAGGAACCAGCTTATCCTAGTTCTGGTCACAGATGCAAAATGTTAGCTGACGCTGCAGATGATGATGTTAATATACACGCGCAGTTGTAAAAAGGAGGAAGAAGCAAGTGCAGAAGAACATGTACAGTATCCCAACTTCAGGGTACAGAGGGGGAAATTGATATCAACAACACAGAGAGTTTCTTATAGAAGCTTAAAACAAAGCCAGGAAATATTCGCAAAACGATGAACGATAGTTACAGAGGGGACTGAGGAGGCGAGGGAGGAGAGTGGGGACACTTTCTACCATGTATCTGTTGTATACTTTATTTTTATATTTAAACCATGTGAATGTAATCCTTATTCCTAAAATTAAATTAATATTTTAATATTAAAAATGTGTTGTTCAGTGAATGAAGGGCTGCAAATGGTAAAATACTCTTTCTTATGGGTGAGTTGTATTCCATTGCATATATTTGTTGCGTCTTCTTTATCCATTCATCTACTGATGTGCATTTAGGATGCTTCCATAACTTGACGATTATAAATAATGTTGCTTTTAATAGTGAATAAATTTTTTTTTAATAAATTCTTATTCTGTGATTGGCTTTATTCCTTTGATAACTATGTAAGTTTAAAAAGCTAAAGCTCTAAACGTTCTTAAAAACAATGAACAGTACATATATGCAAATTTAAATAAATATGTGCAGTATATTGTGTATACATATTTATATGCAATATATTGTATATGTGCAAATTGTAACAGTTCTACCTAATAAAACTTAAAACTGAAAAATACAAAAAATACAAAAAACCCCCAAAAAACACGTTGTTCAGGACTGAACACAATGTCATGATGGATCAGGAGAGAGCCATTCTCTCTCTTTCCTTGACCTAAAAGCTGCAGCCCCAAGACTTTGCTGTCTTGGTTTTGTCTCTGAATCACACATTTCACTCCACCTAGGTTTCCCATCACCAAACTTGGGTCACTGGCCTGGCCCCTGGCTGTGGTCACCTGCCCTGGCTGGGCCCCCTGCCCCCACCAGGATGGCTGTCAGAAGTCCAGCACAGGGCTCACATCCCACCTGGCCTTGACACAACTCCTGCCCCAGTGGGGCTCACCTGTCTGAACCTCACACCACCACCTGCAGGCCTGAGGCTCCCCCTCCGCTGCCTCCCCTCCCCTCCTTGACCTGCACTCCCAGCTCAGGCCAGGTGCTGAGCCTCGGCCCCGCGCCCACTTGGCACCTCTGAGCTCTAGGCTACCTCTCTGTGCTCTGAACCTTGCCATCCTGGCCCCACCGGACCACTCTGAAGGAAAAAAATGATAATCAGTGCAGTTCCTTTGAGAAGCCCACCATTCAGAGTTTGGGGAAGATAGCTAGCTGTTCGGGACACATTTTTAATCCCTTTTCACAGCTTCTGACAGAAATATCTAGCAGAGGGAAACCTGGCATCTCCATTGGAAGTTGGGAAGCATCATTCACATGCCAGAAAGGATGAAGACTTTACGCTAAATACAGAGCATGCAGGAATAAATTAGAGAAGGACTTTTGGAACCAGCCTCTAAGCTACCTCGCCTGGGAGGGGCCCGGCCTCAGAAAATCAACAGCTCTCCAAAAGGGGGAAGAATCATCAGATTGAGTCCTTGGGAAGCAGGGTGTAAAACTGCAGGACTTCGCCAAGAAGTGCGTCCTGGCTCCAGCTCCCCCTCCCACCCCCAGCATTCTGAAGCACAATGTGAACCATCATTACATGGCAGGGGTCCCACCAGTGCCCATAAATATTTCTCTATTGACTTTTGTTTTAGTCTTTAACAGTATCCTATGAACTATTTCAATAAACAGTGCGAGGCAAAGGAAGGGAAGTTTCAGAGAGCAGAGTAAATCATTGAAATGTTAACATAAACTCCCAGCCAACTCTTCCTTGGACGGCCAGGCAGGCCAGCCGAGGAGGAACTCGGGACACTGAGAGACACACAGGGCACAGACGAGGCGTGGATGTGGCCACCTGGGCTCTGCCAGCATCTCCTGCAGCATCGCCAAGTGGAGAGGGAAGGAAGGTTCCAGAACTAGGGAAGGAGGCCAAGTGGAGAGTGAGGAGGCGGGGAAAGAGATGAAGCCCAGCCAATCACAGGGTTGTGAGGTGCCCCAGAGGCCCGCCGATCCTCCCCCTGCCCCCTGTGACATGGGCTTTAGAGCTCAGGCTGTGGAACCTGACTGCCTGGGTTCAAATCCTGGCTCCACCACTCACTAGTTATACAGCCCCCCCAGCCTCAGTGTGTCTGTCACATGAGGGTAAAAACAGCACCTTCCACGAGAGGCCAGTGTCAGCATTAAGTGAGGCAATTCACACAAATCCACTTTGTGTGCTCAATAAATCGTGCCTGACACGATTTTTACAGGCAGGGATGTGGGGCTCTGAAAAGCCCCAAGGAAGATCCACAGACCAGTCTCTGCTTCAAAATGTCTTTCATCTACTTTCCCCCCGGTTCTCGCAGGGATGAGCAAGCTCTAGGAAACAGGTTGCCACAAAACACTGATTTGTTTACAGCTCCTGATTGTGTAAGTCTCGCGATGAATCCCTGGGCTGGGACAGTTAATGCTGCTGCCGGGAAGCAGGTGCATTCAGGAAAGTAGACCAGGGATGGGTTGGCAGCTGGTGCACAGGAGGCTTGAGCAGCCGGGTCCTGGGCAGAAGGAACGCAGCTCAGGGGCAGGACCTGGTTCCCACCACTGCTCGTGGGGGCCCTGGAGCATCACTTAACCTCTCAGGGCCTCAATTTTCCTCTTTCATAAAATGGACAGGATCGTACCGTTGCCAGGATTTCTGCCCAAAGCCAATGGGATAGCAAACGCGAAGAGCCTGGTATGAGCAGGTACACCTCCCACCTTGAGGAATGAGTGAATGGTATCCCCACTGAAGTCAGAAGACCAGGTGGGATTTCCAGCTCAGATGGACCCTCAGGCAAGTCCTTCACTGTCAGGATCCAACTGGATAATGTGCCTTAAAGTGCTTTAATAATGACAATAATTTGCCAGGTGTCGTATATTTTTCACAAATACACACTTTTATTTACTGGTCCTCACTGGTATCTCTAAGGCTCAGAGAGGTAAAGTGATATTCCCAGGGTCACACAGCAAGGAAACGGGCAGATCAGACGTTAGTTTGGCAACTCTGAACCCCCTGTCTTTTCTCTCTGTGCCCAGCCCAGAGCCTGAGGCTTTACAGCCTGATGGGCAGGCTCACCCCACACCATCCCCAGCCCTTGGCATGGAGAGCCCAGCCTCGCCTTGCTTACTGCTAGTGAGAGGACCCAGGGAATATCTGCTGCTGCCACCCCAAGCATCTAACATGGAGGAGGGGCTGGGGTTTGAGCACCAATCCTCCTGCTACTTGCAAATGTCAAGTGGAATAATATACAGAAGCCCTAAGCGCAGCACTTCACCCCATCGGTCCTCAACAGCAGTTGGCAAGGTACTGCCAGACTCAGAGCTCTCGTGGGCAGGGACTGGGTTTTCTGTGCCTATGAACTCTAGTGACTGCAGACTGAGAAAACATACACGTGGGGCTCCAGAAAAGAGCAAGCTATAGGACTGTGGCCGAGACAGAAGACTGAGTAAAAGAGACAGAGCAGAAAAGGCCAGCGAAGTAAGAGGAGAACCAAGGGGGGACTGTATCCCAGAAGCGAAGGGAGGAGAGTTTTCAGGAAGGAGTAAGCCACGGTGCCAAACGCTGCAGAGAGGCCCTAGCGGGCTGGAATGAAGAGGCCTCTGGATTTTGCAATCTGGACGCACGGGAGGCCATGGCAAGAGTAGTGTCCGTGGGGGACCAGATGGCAGAGGTCTGAGTGGCTGAAGGAGGTAAGACAGGGGATGGGAAGCTCAGTCCAGCACAACAGGAACAGCTCACATTCAGGGGTGGGGAGGGGGCAGTTAACACGTGCCACCCACTGTTAAGCACAGTTTCGTTATTTCAGTAATTCTTCTCAACGGTTCTGTAAGATGTGCTGTTGTCCCCATCTTACACATGGTAAGATCAGAGAGGTTAAATAATTTCCCCCAAGTCACACAGCAAGGAAGATGGAGATCCCAGAGCTGAGTGCAGTTCTCTTTGATCTTGTAACCAGAGTCTCAACCTATATAGTGGAGAGGGTGAGGATATAGGAGAGAAGGCAGAGGTGGTAGGGACCTGGGATCTGGACCATGGGGCTGAGGACATCCCTTTTTGGTTTCTGGCCACATGAAGCACTTAGTCTCAGCCAGGATTTACCTTAAGGGCTCAGACATCCTTTTACCGACTGATGGAACTTCTTTGCACCTCGATTCTACAATAAGCCCTTCTACCAGTACGGGCCAGTGAGGAAGCTTCTGGAGGAGAGTGGAGGCCAGAATCCATTAAAGATTAAAACAAACAAACAACACTCACACACACACACATGCACCCATTCACGTGAGTGTAGCATTCAAACTTGAATTATCTTGACTGGTCCTCCACGCAGCCAGGGATGGACATACACGGAATCATCGCCACTCGGCAGGTATGGAAACTGAAGCTCAGGGGCTGTGTCAGGCACAGAGGCACCAGAGCACTAAACTGCTCTGCTGAGAGCAGCTTTTAATCTTCTCACTGATCAACTCTGCCAAGAGCCCAAGGAGAATGAGATCAGAGGGAAAAGTCCAGGATGAGTCATTCGTTCTACATTGATGTATTGACCACCTACTATGAGCAGACCCTGTTTCAGGAGGAAATTTAGAGACAGAAGGACAACCGTGCCCACCTCCAAGCCAGGGAGACAGATGAGGACACAAACGGTGACAGATTCTCCTGCAGGCGCTGGGCAAGCCCAGGGCCCTTGGGGCAAGGGCGCTGGAATGAGAGGGCGCTGCTGCCAGGAAAGGAGGACTGCCTCTCTCTGGGGCTGGGGTAGCTGCCCCTCATCCCTGTATGTGAGCAGCATCTGTCCCACGCTGGCGCTCTCATATGACAGGGCAGCCAAACCCCACCACTCCTCTGGGCGTCCTGACGCCCCAGGCAGCCATCAGCAGACCCTGTGCTGTTGCCTCTCTCCCTGGCAACCTCAATGGCAAGTCCTGGCCAGACATTTCTAACAGGCTGAGCTTTGGGAAAGAACCTAGACCCAGCAGGAGTCAGGTTCAAGACTGGCTCATCCCCACCACCAACTCTGTGTGATCTGGAGCCACTCAGCTCACACCCTGAACCTTGATTTCCTCATCTGTCCGATGCAGTTGGGCTCACCACCCCTCTCCCAAGCTGCTGGGAGACTGAAACAGGATGGTGTTCATGGAGGTGCTTTTTAAGCCGAAAATCTCTTGACAAAGAGCAGGGGCTTTTCTAAGGCTCCTGATGAACTCCTATAACCGAGGTTCCAGATAGCTGCCGCCTCTCTCCAAAAGCAGCGGATGAGTTAATTCTTAAGCTCTTTGGCCTGTGGGGAGCAGAGGCAGAGCAAAGGGCAGGTCTGGAGGCCTCTTTTGGAAATGACAAGATCCATTTAGCAATCAATTAGCGCAGTCCCCAGGCTCCGGGCCTGCACGCTCGGCAGAAAAAATGCACCGCACTGTGCTGATTAGAAACAGATGCGCTGGCAAAGGGACCTGGGCCAGCGGGGCCGGAATTCCTGGGCACCCAGCTCCTGGCTGGGAGACGGGGTTCGTTATTACATTCTGGGCACCGACACGGGGAGGGAGGCCAAGGAAACCAAGCTAAGTGAGCAGCCTGCCCGGAGAATGTGTACCTTTGAGGGGATTCAGAGGCGGGCAGGAGAGGGAAGAATGTTGACTCTGTCAGAAATAATCTGGGATAAAATTAGTTCCACCAAATACAGAAAGATGACTTTTGACCAACAGATGCCGATTCTGAAAGCTGACACAGCTGCCATGTGAGGAAGGGAGTGACTTGGGCGCTGAGCAAGTTGCAGGAGGCCCTGGGGCCTCTGGTGCCTTGAAAAATAACCTGCCCTCATCCATCTCATTTATTGAGTGCTTACTGTGTACACGACCCTGCACCAAGCCCTTGATACCCTCTCTCCTTCGCTGATTGCAGCTACCCTGCTGTTATGTCCATTTCACAGATGAGAAAACTGAGATGCAAAGAGCTTCATGCAGTTACCCAGTATCGTACAGATAATATGTAGTAGATCTGGGACTTGAACCCACTTGGGAGGCCCCTCTCCTGACCATGTTGGGAATCACTTCTCTACTTTCAACTTTTTCCTTCTCCCTTAATAAATGGAAGGGGACTTCGAGCTCCTCCACTCCAGTCTCGCAGCACTGCAGGGAAGCTCACCGCTGTGTCCCTGACAGGGGGCAGAAGCCTCTATCAACCCTGCCAGTGATGAAGGGCTCACCACTTCCCAAGGCTGCCGGTTCTCTGCTTGGACAATTCACAGAGCTGGCTATTCTTTCTTCTCTTAAGCCAAAAGCTGGGTCCCTGCAAGCTTGGGGCTTCCCCCGGTCATGCTGCTTCTGCCTCTGCATCCCCTCAGACAGCATCTAATTCCTTTTCCCTGGGACTGCTTCAGGGCAGGACCGTGACCCCTTCCTTTATTTTTCTAATTTTTCTAAGCAACACAGCTTCTGTTTGACAGCTGTTTCCCGCACAGCCAGCTGTGCAGCTCCCCTCTTATCCCAACACCCTTCCCTGGACACCTTTCAGCCCGTCCCTGTCCCTGGTGGGTCCAGATGTGAACACGGGGTCAACTGGGTCCCCCAGTTCTCTACAGCACAAAATGAAATCCTCTTGAAAATATTATCTTAATACAGTTCCTTGGCCATTGGAAGATGAGATAGTCTCACTGCAGGAAATGTAAAAAGTGCCATGAGCAAAACAAAGCTGCCTCTCCAGAGAGAAAGAAATCACCCGCTGTTCCACATCCAGCCTTTTTGGCTTCATTTATTCTAGATCTACAAATTTGTGTCCTGCATTGTCCCCTACCATGATAGCATAAGCAGTTGGCTACGTTATTAGAAAGTCTTTGGAAAGGTCATTCATAATGGCCACATCAAAGCCTGTGAGATAGACAGACCGACTTCACTCTCCTTTCATCTGGGACAGCATGATGAGGCCAGTCTCCAGTTCTTCCTGACTACAGAACCTCAGTTTTGTTCGAGGTCTCCACAAGATGTCACCTACATCCTAGGGGATAGGGCCCTTGATTCTAAATGCCTGGCAATGATGTCAAGCCCCCCAGCCCTCATGTTTGTATCATCAGGCAATCTTATGTCATCAGGCCTGAGCAGAGGGCGCCACTCACACATGGACCAGGATTCTAGCACCTAAGCCCGTTTTAATACCTTGCTTGACTTTGAAACTTTATGATGTCATATCTGGAGAGGTCCCTTAAAGAACATCCTCTCAAGTTTCAGATCATAAAACAGTCCAGAGAGGGCAAATGAGTTGCCCCAGGTCACACAGGGGCGGTGCTGGACCAAGAACTGAGGGCTCTGGACTCCCAGCTTGGGGGTCTCTCCACAGCCATCCCCATGCTACCCAGGGCGAGTGCTGCTCCCAGACAGCCAGGGAGGGCTTGTGTTGGGGCAAGGTTTGCTGTTCTTTGACACTAAGAAGCAAAAATCAAGCATTTTTAGCTAAAGCAACTGGCCTCTTACCAAAGTTCAAACTTAACAACAACAACAAAAGGAATAGAATGGAAATCAAAAATGGCACACGGGCCACAGATGAGGCAATGGAAGCATACAGAGCATTTCCATTTTCCTTGCTGGTCACCCTTCCCAGCTTCCCAGCTTCCTCTCCCACGATGTTTCAGGTGTATAGTAAAGTGACTCAGTAATACATATATATATATACTTTTTCAGACTCTTTTTTCATTATAGGTTATTATAAGATATTGAATATAGTTCCCTGTGCTCTATAGTAGGTCCTTGTTGTTTATCTATTTTATATATAATAGTATATATCTATTAATCCCAAATTTCCAATCTATCCCTCCCTGCCGTTCCCCTTTGGTAACCATAAGTTTGTTTTCTATGTCTGAGTCTATTTCTGTTTTGTAAATAAGTTCATTTGTATCATTTTTTTTAGATTCCACATATAAGCGATATATGCTATTTGTCTTTGTCTGACTTACTTCACTTAGTATGATAATCTCTAGGTCCATCCATGTTGCTGCAAATGGCATTATTTCATTCTTTTTTTATGGCTGAGTAATAGTCCACTCTGTGTGTGTGTGTGTGAGTGTGTGTGTGTGTGTCTGTGTGTATCTCACATCTTTATCCAGTCATCTGTTGATGGACATTTAGGTTGCTTCCATGTCTTGGCTACTGTAATAGTGCTGCTATGAACATTGGGGTACATGTGTCTTTTCAAATAAGAGTTTTTGTCTTTTCTGGGTATATGCCCAGGAGTGGGATCACTGGATCATATGGTAACTCTATTTTTAGTTTTTTAAGGAACCTCCATACAGTTTCTCACAGTGGCTGCACCAATTTACATTCCCACCAACAGTGTAGGAGGGTTCCCTTTTCTCTACACCCTCTCCAGTATTTATCATTTGTAGACTTTTAGCTGAGTCATTCATGAAGAAGAACAAGAGGGAAGGATGTGTCCTACCAAATATCAAGATAAAGCTATAGTAATCAAAATAGTATTGTATTGGTGCGGGAGGAGACAAATGGACCAATGAAACAGAAGAGAGAGCCCAGAAACATACACAGGCATATGAAACTGGATTTATGAAAGAACAGACCTTGTAGATTACTAGGAAAAGGATGGACCATAACATAATACTGACACAAGTGGTTATCCACACTGAAAAAAAATTAATTCCTCCTTCATGCCCTACATAAAAATCAATTCAGGCTAGATTAAACACAAATATGAATGATGAAACTGTAACCAAAATTACAACACAATATAGGATAATAATTTTAGGCCCTCAGGGTAGAGAAGGAGTTCTTCAGTAAGGTATACAAAAAACACGTTGCTTTAAAAACAACAACAAAATAGATAAATTAAGAACTTCTGGTTTTCCAGAGACTTCATAAAGAATGAGAAAAAAAATAAAAAAAAGCCACCAACTTGGAGATGAAAATTGCAACACATATTACAAAGGATTAATTTCCAGAATGTGTAAAGAATGCTTATAAACCAACAAGAATAAGGAAAATAACCCCAAAGAAAATAGATGAAAGGCAAAAACAGGAACTCCACTGACAAGGAAAGACAGATGTATAATAGCCATGAGAACATGCGCAACATAATTGGGAATAAAGTGCAAATTAAAATCACAATGCTTAAATTAAAAGTTTACACACACAGAGTGCCTTACCAGTCCACAATGACCAGTTTGGCAAAATTTGAAGTGCTGACAATACCAAGTGTTAGTGAGTAAGTGAAAAAAAAAAAAAAAAAAGCAAAAACCTCATATATTGAAAGTAGGAATGTAAAGAAGTACACATGATTACCAAAAGCTGGAAACATCACAAGTGTCCAAAATGAGCAGATTAGATTTATATATTGTGATACATTCAAACAATGAGTCCACTGTTTGACTAACCTGCGGTGTAAATGATGAACGACAGGGCCACTCATCAACGCCGATTAACTTCAAAAACATAACATTTAAAAGGAAAAAACAAGTCACAGAAGAATGTGTACACTATGATTCCACTTGTATAAACTTTAAAAGCATCCAAAATGAAATAATAAATGTTTAAAATTCATATGTGTGCGGTAAAAACGATACGGAAAAGCAATGGAATCATCAACACAAAATTCAGAAGAGTGGTTTTGTGGGGAGCGGGGCAGGAGGCCCTGGAGCAGAGGCACAAAGGGAACACATAAGGTATTAGGTAATGTTCTAATTGCCAGCCTGAATGCTGGGCACGTCATTCTTTGGTATACGTTTTATATAGTCGGTTATGTATGATAACACAGTAAAAGTAAACACACACACAGAGAACTGAGGCCACAAAAATGGTCCATTATCTGTAATACTGTAATAGGGAGGAACACGTCTGACTCCATGTTGGAGCTGTTTCTTTTACTTCAACCTTTGTATTCTATGGCTTTTGCTACAAGTTAAGAGTGTTGCCTATAGCCTGAAATATACATGACAGCCCATTCTCAAGGCTCCGATCTTTCCTGTTCATATATAGAGATCAAGAAGTTGTAGAACAGAGAACAACATTTGTCTTGTTGGAGGTTTATCTTGTGACCAGACCTACGTGGTCAGCTGCAAGAACAAAGGATTCCAGCACCAAGAAGTTTGCTGCAACCAACCACCCATTTTAGTATAGAAGAACCCTGAATTCTAACTCATAGAAGCTGGCTCTTTGGGACACTAGTCTACCATCTTCTTGGTCTGCTGGCTTTCCAAATAAAGTTCCTTGCTCCAACAATTTGTCTCTCAATTCATTGGTCTGTTATGTGGTGAGCAGAACAAACCTGGAGTTGGTAACAATATCTGGTGTGTTATAATAGTGGCCATGGCAGCTTTAATGGGTACTGGCAGGTCAGACAATTAGAGAAGAAAAGGACATACTAAGTTAATGATTTATTTTCTTAAGATACAATTTTTAATTAAAGGTTTTTAATGTAGGCCTTTTAAAAAGAGAAAATGGTTAAACACTCACTAAAATTGATGGATTTTAAGATACAGGAAGCATAATCAGTCCTTAGAGGGTAAGTGAAAATTAACTATACCTATATATGTTATAGTTAGGGTGGCCACATAATTTATTATTCTAAACAGGATATTTTTGAGGATGAAAGAGATGCTATTAACAGTTATGCAAGGGAAGCAAGTGTCAACCAGGACTGCCCAGGGCAAAGGAGAATATATCATCCTGGTGAAAGTACAACCACAGAGAAAACACAGATTGTTTAAAAAATAGGAGGAGAATATAGCTCAGTGGTAGAATGTGTATTTAGCATGCACAAGGTCCTGGGTTCAATCCCCAGTACCTCCATTAAAGATAAATAAATAAATAAACCTAATTACCCCCCCCACCAAAAAAAGGAAAAACAAGTAGATTAGCAATAGACTTTTCAATAGACACCAGGAGACAATGGAAATATGTCTTCAAATTACTCAGAGAAAGAATTCAACCAGGAATTCTATACCCAGCTCTATGTTACAGGGGAAAAAACAGTTTGTTCAAACTAGCACTAAGAGAGTTTACCATTATATACCAATACTGAAAGAACAACTAAAGGATGCACTTCAGGGAGAAGAAAATTAAAAAGAAATGAAAAGCAATAAACAAAGATGAGCAAATAAACTGATAAAGTTACACATGAATCTAAATAAACCATGACAACTTAATTAATGTTTGGGAAATGTAAAAAATACACTTCTAAATGGATCAAAGAAGAAATCAAAATGAAAAAGAAAACATTTAGAACTGAGAAAATTTTACATATCAAAGTTTGGGATGCAACTACAAGCAGCCCTTAGAGGTCATGGCCATAAAAACATATATTAGAAGAAAATGAAAAATTAATAGATTAAGCACTAAATTCAAGGTGTTATATAAAGTGCAACAGAGTAAATCCAAAGAAAATAAAAGGAAATCATAACTAAAGGACCAGGTATTAACAAAATGCAAAACAAAGCAACAACAGAAGAGATAATCAAGTTTGGTTCTTTGAAAATACCAATAAATCAAAATATTAAAAGGCACAAATCAATAACATTAGGAATGAAAGAGGGACATAACTACAGATACAGTAGAGAATTTAAGAATAAGAGAATACCATGAATGAGATTAGGCCAATCAACTGAAAAAGTTGGATGAAATGGAAATTTCCCCAGGGGAAAAAAAAACTTATCAAAACTGAGTACAAAATAGAAAATCTGAACACACAAATAATCATTAAATAGATCGCATCTATGTTTTAAAAATCTACACATATACACAAACAGACAAAACCTGGCCTAGGGGATTTTACAAGTTAGTTCTATCCAACATTTAAGGAACAGGTAACCCAGCCTCATGCAAACCACTCCAGAGACCAGGAAAAGAAGGAAAGTTCTCCCAGCTATTATATGAGGTAAATATAACCTTGATACCAAAAGAAAATAAGAAAAATCTAAGAAAGGAAAATTTCAGCACAATCTCACTGTTCAACATAAATGCAAAAATCTTAAAATGTTTGCCATTTGAGTATTATTGTGTACAATAATAATAACCACCAAGAGAAACCAACTAGGTTTATTCCCAGGTTAAAAGGATGATTTAACACTGGCAAAACTGTGTATATAATTCACAAGAATAGATCAAAGAGGGAAATTCTATGATTATTCAATAGACAGAAAAATCCTTTGAAAAAATTCAACACCCATTTATGACATAATTTTTTTTCAACTCTTAGCAAACTAAGATTTGAAAGGAACTCTATAATTTAAAGTGTATCTACAAAAACTTTAGAATGAACGTCAGGCTTCGTGGGCAAATAGTAAAAGCATTCCTTTAAAGGCAGGATCAAGACGAGGCTGACCGTTACCTCCTCTTCTATTCACCATTATTCTGGAGGTCCTAGCCAATACACAAGGCAAGAAAAAAAATTAAAGCTGTGAAGATTTGAGAGGAAGAAGTGAAACTCTCTCCGCAGATTATAGGATTGTTCATATAGACGACGCAAAAAGGAGCAACTGCCAAACCATAGGAACAAATAAAAGGGTTCAGAAAAGCGCTTGCTAAACCATCGGTGTACAAAAATCAACTGTGCTCCTACCAACAGCAACAAATGATTTAAAATGTAATTTTTTAAAATTCCATTTACAATAACCAAAAAATTTTAAGATGCTTAAAATAAATCCAACAGAAAATGTGCAAAGATCTTTACAGAGAAAAATATATTACTTTATTAAAAGAGCTTAAGGAAACAAAAAAATAGAGAAATAAACTATGTTCTTGAATGGGAAGACTTCAGGTCATAAAGACGGCAGTCCTCCCGCAGAATAATCGATAAATATGATGCAAATGCGAACAAAATTTCAACTCTGTGCGTGTGTGAGCATGGGCGTGTGTGTGTACATGTGCACACATGCGTGTAATCTGACAAACTGACCCTGAGGTTTCTAGGAAAGAGCAAAGACCCTGTGTAGACAAGCTGATCTGGGAGAACAAAGTAGATGACGTACCCTCCCAGATAGCCAGACATTCTTTGAATTAGAGTAATTAGCACAGTATGGTCTTGGCATAGAGATAGTAAAATAAACCAATGGCACAGAACAGAGCCCAGATACAAGTCTAGATCTATGTGGAGGTAGGGGGTGGGGATAACTCACTGGCAGAGAGCATGCTTAGCATGCACAAGGTGATGGGTTCAATCCCCAGGACCACCATTAACATAAATACATACATACATACGTACATACATACCTAATTACCTGCCCCTCCAAAACAAAAACAAAAGCAAACCAAAAAATGTAATAGAGTAAAAAAAATTTTTTTAATTCATGTGGAATCTCATATATGACAGAGCACTACAATTGGGGGTGGGGGTGATGCCCTAGCCAATACTAGCACTAGGAATATTGGTTACCCAAATGGGGGATGGGGAGAAAAATAGAGTCTTATCTCACACGGTAGACAAAAATCAATTTCAGGCAAATTAAAGACCCAAATGTGAAATACAAAGTTTAAAACCTTCCAAAGGAAATACAGTGGAAAATCTTTATGACCTCAGAAAAAGATTTCTTAAAGCAAGCATAAACCACAAAGGAAAAGATTGTTAAATCTGATGACAGACAATGCCCTTAACAGAGTTAAAAGGTGAAACACAGCGTTTCTCATAAAGTCAAACATACACCTTCCTATGTTCCAGCAATTCCACTCTGAAGTATTTGCCCCGGAGAGATGAAAACATATGTCCACCAAAAGATAAGATAAGCGCAAAAATGTTTATAGCCATTTTATTCATAGCAGCCAAAAACGGAAACCCACACTGTCCATCAATGGGAGAAAGGATACACATGCTGTAGTGTATTTGTACAATAGAAATCTCAGCAATAAAAAAGAAATCTATGCAACAACATGGACGAATCTTAAAAACATTATGCAGAGCAAGAAGCCAGACACACTTACTGTATGATTTCATTTACATGAAGTTCTGAATCCGGCAAAATTAATACAATATGGTAAAAGAAGTCAAAACAGTGGTTGCCTGGGAAGGAGCACAAAGGACCTTCCTGGGGTGACGGAAATATTCTACGACCTGGTAGAGGAGTGGGTTACATGCTACATACATTTGTCAAAATCCAGCAAACTGTAGCAATTAAGATGTGTATATTTCACTGTATTTTTTAAAAACTACCAAGCCTCCCCTACCCCCACGACTCCCAAAAGAGAGGCAAACCTGGGAGAAGATCTTTGCCTACCAAGAGATTCATAGTCAAAATCTGTAAAGAACTGCCACAGATCAACTCTGGAGAAAAATCACCAAATGGAATAGGCAAAAGATAGGAACAGGCAATTCACAGAAAACAGTTGAAAATATGCTCAACTGCACCAGCAGCCAGGAAAATAACAAGACAGCACTGCGTACCCTCTGAATGCACAAAGATTTTGAAGTCTGGGCGTACTGAGCACCGCTGAGACCGAGGAACAACTGGAGTTTGGATACCCGGCGCGTGGGAATGCAGACTGGCAACATCTAGAAAGAACGAGGATGCTCTTACCATACAGCTCGGCAATCCCATGCCAAGCATGGCCCCGGTGGTCTTCAGCTGGAGGACATCTGCATCTCTCACGTGTGGATGGGGATGGATCGCTGCAGCACCATTTGTAACTGGGGGAAAAAGAAAAAGAGAAACCAAAGTCAGGCGGGTGAGGAAGGGGAAAGGCTAAGTGATCTACCAGCAAAAGGATGGATAAAGTATGGTGACTCCACATAGTGAAATAAAAACCATCAGTAAAAAGAAATGAATTCTAGAATACATATAATGTCAGAACAAAACGTTAAACAACAGAAAAAGCAGGTCACCAAAGAATAGGAAATGTATGTTTCCATTTATACAAAGTTTAAAGAAACAGCAAAACGAAACCACCTATTGTTTAGGGATGCAAATATATTTGGTGTAAGTACAAAGAGAAGGCAGAAAATCATACACGCAATTCAGGATAATGGTTATGTCTGAGAAGGGAGCAGAGCGGACGGGAAGAGGAGGGCATCAGAGGGACTTTAAAGTGACAGTTATATTCTTTTTCCTAAATTGGGTGGTGAGATCACAGGTGCTCACTGTTCAATAAAGGCGAACTCTGGACTGAGTGACAGTCACCAATGAACCATGATGGGGTGAGGGGAGGATTCCAGAGCAGGGACCATGGGATAGGGTGACCCCTCTACTCCCAAGAAGAAATGGTTGGAGGCTGGAAGGGCCGACGATGTGGAAAGCTGATGGGTGGGGACATGGACAGGAAACCAAGGGACCCCACGGAGGGCCTCCACCATATTTTCTTTACGATGGAAGCAACAAGGGTGTCTCCCCACAAACTGGAGGGAGAGGGCCACCTCATCTCCCCAGCCTGACTGCAAATGCCTGCCCCTGCTACTGTCCCCACTAGCCTCCCTGCAAGTGCGACCACCACAGGAGTCAGCAGACACCTGCTAGAGGTGACGGTGAGAGGACCGGGGCAGAGAAGAGGTAGAGATGCCCTGGGCCGGCTCTGGAGAAGAGGTAGACGCTTTCTTGACTGATGACTGTCCCTCCTGCCAGGAGTCACTTGCAAGTCAGCACAGCCATGAGCAGCAGGGCACTAGGTGCCTCTGTGGGTACCGCACCACTGAAGGCTGGGGTCCCAGGAGAAAAGGTGGTCTCAGGTCAAGGGTGGTGGCTCGGGGCTCTCTCCCAGATTCCTCCACTCCCTCCCGCTACCCCAACTGGGGCTCATTCACAAGCCAACACTATGAAAACAAAGGGAAATCACCCAGCCGAGGCCTCCCCATCTGCACAGCAAGGAAGTCTCAGTCTCAAGGTTAATGGTGAAGAGGAACTTGCCTGGTTGTGCAGGTCGTGGGATTGGCAGGAATTCTGATAAACAAGAAAGGATGGTGGCACCGGGGCAGGGCGGGGGTGGGGAGATCACCAAGAGATCTGGCCACAGCTCAAGAGGAGGCCAAGGGTGCACAATCTCAGGGAAACGAAAGGGTGATCATTTATAAGCATGAATTGTTTTACATTCCAGGGGAGTCGACTCTGAAGCCAAACACTTCCTGCAGAAGTTTAGGTGGAGGGTGAGTCATTGTTATAAATAGACCAGTGATCAGAATGTCATCGGGAAGGACAGAATCCCACAGGCATAACTTGGAGGGAGTGGAAGGCGCTGCATGAATTGAGAGCTGGGGTCTAAGGGGGAGCCCTCTGATGGGCTTTTGTGGAAGAAGAAGCAGATACTTAGGAAGGGGGTTCCAGCCAAGCAGGAGGAAGACGATGCTGGGGACCGGCCAGGGACAAGCCTCCCGCGTGGCTGAGCAGAGCCCAGCTCACAGCCCGCCAGTCCCTGACTCGGACTGAGCCATCACATCTTCTAGAAATTCTTCCAAATTGAAAGTCTTCTAGGATCCCAAGGGTCCCCATCCACCAAGGCCCAGGAGAACAAAATTCTTCAACTGGGATCCCTCATTCGACATGCCTGATGGGCACCGGGGACTCAGAGGGCCCCCGGCCTCAAGTTCACAATAACTCAGAGCTCTTAGGAAACTTGTCCAAGGGGAGAACATTATCAGGGAAGCCAAGCACTGTCCCCTGAGGGCATCCGAGTCCAGCCTTGGGTGGGAGAGGTTGCCCAGAAGCCTTTCCTGATCCCTCATACAGGTCCCTGAACTTCATCTTATCCTGGGTCACGTAGAGGATTTAATTGTCCCAGAACTGGGCCAGGGCCCAAAGCAAAGAACAAAAGGAGCCAAGAACCTGGTACCTTCACACTCAGAAGGGGAGGCCGGGCCTGTCCAGCTGCTGAACACTACCATCCGCCAAGGGGGACCAGGAAGCTACGGAATCTACCCAAAATATGTCAAGGGACAGGAAAGGGGGCTTCAACCTAGCATAATGGAAAACAACATGGAGAAGTAAAAACGTTTCCTGTTTAGACTCCCGTGAACTGACATTCCCCAATAAAGCATGCATCACGGGATGATGGTTTTTGTTTCCTCAAGAGGACTGTAAACTCCTAGACAGAGGAAGACGTGCTCCCCGCTCTGTCCCTCGCACCTGCGGGGGTCTTGGGCAGTGTGACTCTCGCTGGAGGAACTGAATGCCCAGGCGCCTCTGTTCTCAGTCACACTGCATTTCCCGTCAGACGTGCCACCTCCTCTGAACCAGAAGCAGTCACATCTCACGTGAGGCACCAACCACTCGGGGTCCTCCCCCATCCTAGGGCCCCTGCCATGGGCCTCAGAGCAAAGCTTGCTTTTTGGAAGACTGGGCAGCCTTTCCTGGAACTTCTGGCCTCCCCTCGGGCTCGCCCTCCTCTCCTCTTCTGGTGTGAGGTTCCGGGCCTGCAGAGCCTGGCCCATTTTGTGGAGCAGACATGCCAGATTTCCTCTGGGAAAGCAGAGGGAGGGAACCCCCCTTACAGCCCAACAGCCGGAGGTCAACAGGAAGTGGCCAGGAGGCTCTGGGTGAGCCAGTGGGGAAACACCTCCTTCCAACAGGGCAGACAGGCCCCGGCGTGGGCTTTGGCGGGAGGAAGGGTGGCCATCCCTGTGAGCTGAGCGGACAGCCCTGGCCTCAGCAGGATGACTAAGAGCCTGGGGCTCACACAGGCTGCCGGCTGACCCACTGACATACAGCCCTCCCCCAGGACTTCCTCTCTGCCCCAAAGTGGGTGTGGGAGGGAGATCCTGAACCGCCAGCCCCGCAGACACCCAGCTGGCAGGGGCCAGAGACCCAGCACCCACTCCTGTCTTAGAACCCAGAGGGGAGGCCTCAGGATACAAGCATCTGGCCCCAGAGAGAGACCCTTGAAGGTCGTCCAACCCAGTGGTGCTCACTGTGCCTCAGGGAGCCCCAGGACACAGCAGAGGAGGGAGCACACCCAAGCCCTAGGCCCCTGCTCCCCTGTGGGAGTTCAGCTTTGATCTGTCTTCATTATGGGCATGAAAGGGAGGTCACCTCTCAGGGCTCATTCTACAGCTGGGGAAAGCGGACCAGAGGGAAGGGAGCATTGGTCGAGTGTGACATGAGGAGTCAGTGCCGGGCTAAGCGTGGCAAACAGGGGGAGCCAGGAAGAGACCAACTAGGGGGCGGCTGAAACTGGCTACACTGGGGGGGCGGAGATGTGGCAAGAACTCAGCGGGAGGGCAGGAGGAAGATGCGGCAGGAACAGATCTACATTGAAGGCATGTGGCTGGGGCTTGGATGGTGCCACCAAGTCTGACTTGGCAGTCAACTGAGCAGAAGGGCCAAAGATGACCCCAAGTTTCTGATGGGGTTATCTGAGAGGCTGGTGGGGCCACTACTGGGAAGAGAGAAGTGGGGGGGCTCGAATTCCAGGTTTGCTCTGAGCAACCAGAAGGACGAGGCTATTTCCTTCGGGAATAACTAGAGTTGGGGTTGGGGGGTTAAGGCTACTTTTCTACAGTAGGCTTTAAAGTCAGCTAGACCTGGGGGGTGCGGGGGTACAGCTCAGTGCTAGAGCGCAGGCTTAGCATGCACAAGGTCCTGGGTTCAATCCCCAAGACCTCCATTTAAACAAACAGTCAGCTAGACCTGAGCTCTAGTCTCCCAAGCTCTGCCCTTCACTAGCTGTGTGACCTTGGTCAAATCATTAAACCTCTCTGAGCTCAACTTTCTCCCCTGTAAACTGAAGGCAAGAGAGCTCACCCAGAGGATCATTGTAAGGATGGAGACAGCACATGTAAAGTGTTTGTTGCATTATAAGCAATGATAAATATTTGCTGTTATTCTCATTACTATATGTCAAGGGCTTTATATATATATAATTTCATGTCATCCTCCCAGCAATCTGCAAAGCTGGCACTGTTTTTTTTTTTTGTTGTTGTTGTTTGTTTTTTGGCCCCAATTTGCAGATGAGAAAAATGGAGGCTCAGAGAGGTTAAAGAAATGGCTCAGGGTCACACAGCAAGCATTGGGGTCAGAGCAGAGATTTGAACCCAGAACCTTCTGGCCCTAAGCACAAACTTTCCAACATCAGGTTGTATGTCCATTAACCTTCCTGGGGCTACAGGGCGGGCCCCCACTTCCAGGAGCTGGGAGAGTCAAGAGGCTCAGAGAGTAGGCAGTAGGTTTGAACCCAGAAGACATGAACCCAGAGTCAGAATCACATGGACATGGTTTAGACAATTTTGTCTCCAATGAACCTGAGGACATTTTTTTTTCCCTCTCCCCACTTTTTCTTCTCTTGTCAATGAGACTGTACTCTTTACTCCAGTGACTCACCGGAAAATGTAAATTAAAAAAAAAAATTAAGAGGAACATTGCTCCTACGTAAGCCCCTGTCATCTGTGAATCATTCAAGACAGGTATAATGGACATAATTACAGCTCACCCACAAGCTAGACCCAAGATCAGTCCTAAAGGCTGACTTCAGAATCCAGCGGTTTCCCCAGCAGAGCCTGGGGCAACTGATGCCAGCCTGGAGAAGAACTCAAACCTGAACTGGTTCTCCTGGCCTTGGTCATCTCCCTGGGGGCCCAGGTCGGGAGGAACCTGGGGACTTATGCCCTGACCCCAGATACCCAGCAATTCCAGAACTCCCCTCCCACTCCACCCCCCTACACCATGTCCACCAGCCCCTCTTCCCAGTTCCCATCTCACTCACTCGGGGCCCCTCCCTCCATGTGAACTCATTCTCCTTCACCATCTTGCTTCTTAAAGAAACCTGACCTTTATTCCTCCATCACTGTAAAGCCATCCCACTCAGCCAAAAGTGGGGGGATGGCACTTCATAATGCTACAAATAGTGGAGTCCCGTATGTGTCCAGACAGCCTGGAGCTGGATTAATCATAGGGGTTGTGCAGCAATTAAGTGAGATGATGCACGTATGGCCCTCAGCCCACTGCCTGTGTTCGGGAAGTGCCAGCTATTATTAACACTGCCATCCTCTTCGCCATCTTGGGAAACAGGAGCGTCGGGAGCTCCCACGTAAGCTGGCAGCCTCCTCCTGTGGCCTCGGGGCCCCATGATCTGTGGGCCAGGATTAGGAATCCCAAGGGCACTAGAGTTAGATTGTCACAGGCGGCAGATCACTCAAACCCAGTAAGGAAACTGGGCCCCAGGAAAGGCAGAGACCAGTCCAAAGCTACCTAGTTGGTTGGTGGCAGTGTCAGGACAGGAACCTAGGCCTCCTGCATCCAGGCCACACCTCACTGCACTCCAGTACAGGCGCCCCTCAGAGTCACAGAGATCAAGGAGAAGGCTTAATGCATCCCAGGTGACGAGATGAGCTCCTGGGAAATCAGAGGGACTATGTGCCCAGCTAATTCATTCCAAAGTTCTCCAGCTCAAAGCCAAGTGCAGGGGGCCTGTGGTTGGTGGGAAGTGCACTCTTGCACATCAATGCCGGTGCTGCAAGGAAAAGAAAATACCCCTGGTCTTCTCAGGAGAAAGACCTGGAGTTGCCCTGAAGTGCCATCAGGAAGCACAGTTTGAAGACCTCCTTTCCCAACCTGCCTTCCCAGCCCCCTCTGCATGGGCTGCACCCCCAGACCCATCAGCTCATTGCCTCCTTCTGGCCTGGAGACACCCACCCTGCACCTAGGGTCTCATATTTCCTGCAGTCCTTTCCCCAGTCGTGATTCAAGGAGTGCCTCTCGCCAGACTTCTGAGATAAAGGCCGGCCGCTCCCCTCCCAGAGCTCACTGGCTAGCTGGTAGGGAAACAGACAACTGGAGAGAGGAGACAGATGCAGGCAAAGACAGTCCAGCAGGGACTTGCACGAGCCAAGTAAGGAGATGTCACCCGGAGAGGCTTGTAGTCCTCCCTGCTGCTGCGGTCTCCTCCCTAAACAAACTAGGCGCCTCCTTCAAGGCCCCCTCCTTCAGGAAGCCTTCTCTGATACAAAGGTTGCAATCACACTCTTCTGAACTTCTGTCCTAATGGGCCGGTGACCATTCCATGCCCTCCCCTCCCCCACAGCTGGGGCCCTTGACCCAGCCTGCGGGGTCTACCCTGCCTTAAGCGCAGACCTAGCCAGGGCTCCACCCCAGAACCTTCTGATGACACACCAGCGGCTTTCCCACTTTCCCAGGCTGCCCTGGCCTGCTCCTTCCCACCCCAAGTGTCCAAGGCAGCAAGAGGCTTAGAAAGAAGCTTCCCTACCCCTAAGCAGTGTGTGCTCCTGGGGTGCAGTGGAGGCTGAGGCTTTGTATCACAGGGGTCCTGACCCCAATTGCCCCTTTTAAAGGGTTGGGATGGGGGCATGCCCCTCCCTCATCTGTCAGGATTCCACCCACTTGGCTGTAAGTGGCAAAAACCTCAGCTAACACAGGCTTCAGCACATTCAGGGTCATTTTTCCCCACATAGAATGTCCAGAGAAAAATAGCGTCTGCTGTTCCAGGTTGTCACCAAGGACCCAGACTCAGTCTACATTCCTGTCATCCTTAAAGTCTGAGTTTCATTCTCACAGTCACAGGATGGCTGTGTTGTCTCCACACTTCCTGCAAAGAGCCAAAGAGGCGTGCCAGCCACGGCCATCCGGAGCAGACTCCTGGACAGGCACCAGAACAGGGACAGGAGACTTGATGGGCTGGACATCTGGGCTTCCTGCCGCCACTGGCAGGAGAGTGACCCAGTGTGGGCACTCTGGGCATGGCCTGGGGCTAGTTAAGGGCTCCCTGACCTGGGCAAAGGGTGAATGGTGAAGGCAACGCCTCCCTCCAAAGGCTATATTTTCAGACCCAGTGGAGTAGAGGGTGAGGGGGCTGGTGGAGAGCAGCCACGTGGAGGAGGACACACGTGGAGAGTAGCTGGTGTCCTCAGTCCCATGCAATCCTATAGCTGTATCTCTAGAGGCACCTTCGTTGGGAAACCCCCTCCAGCTCTGCTTTCCCCACGGCATGGCTCTTGTGGGGGGGCTCATGAGCCCCACCCCCACGTGTAACCTACAGCGTCCCTGCTGCTACAGGAAGTGACTGGATGACTGGATCGTGTCTCTGGGCTTCATAATCAGAAGGGCCAGGCTCCACTTCTCCTTCGCCCGTGCAGGAGGCAAGCTGGCCGTCTTTGTTGCCAGGGAGATGTGGATCTGAATCCTAACCCCACAGCTTGCTCTGTGCTCTGCTGACCAAGTAAATTCTTGTCCTGAGGGGGTAACTAGGCTTCCATACATACTGGCTTTCTCTCTCCATCACATCCAAAAACTGTTGTCAAAATCAGAGACCAGTTGGATACACACAACAGCTCTGATCTGCCCTGTGCGGAAGTGGTGGTGACAGATACCATTGTCACGGCTCCCATCCCACCCTGGAGCTACACGGAGTAGAAGCATCAATGTCACCAGAGGCTCTTTTTCTAGACTCAGGTTAAAAGTAAAAAATACATATATATTTATATATGCACACACATATTATAAACTTATAATACAACATATTAAAATTTTAAATATAAGTATTTTTCTATATTTATATATGTTTACAAAGGGAGATGGAAGAAGAAGGACACAGGAATATCAAGGCAGGATGGCAGTGTTTTCATCCATAACCAGTTGCTTATTTTCTCCAAAATAGAAATGCCTTTATTACTTCATCTGATTATAAAAGTAATACTTGCTCATGGTAAAAAAAAAAAAAAAAAAAAAAAAGCTATAAAATCTGTCTGGTAAAAGTATCAACTTCCCACAAAATCCTAACCCACATAGAAAACCACCGTCAGTGGTTTGAGCCATGTCCTTCCAGGTGCTTTTTAAAATGCGCATAAGACTTTTCAGAAACATAATGGAATCATATTACACTGTTCTGATTCCGTCTTCTGGTTTCAAGTGTACTCTCCTTGCCTTGGGATTTTACCCCTTGCTTCTGGAGAGGAAGTAGCTTGTACCCAGGAAAGATGCTGTGAAGGACTCAACAGGGAGCAGCGTATTATGCAATGCACACATTTTTTAAATAAATGTTCAAAAGAGAAAGCTCTTAGGCACTGGAGTAATTGCCCCATTTTAAAGGCTGCTTCTGTCAAAGAGGTGCTAACTGCATAAAAAATTTCACCAGAAAGAGAACTGCATTAAAGAGATAATGCAAGGGATGCAAATTAAATAATAAAGGGCTATCATTTTTCATTTACCAACTTAGGCCCCAAAATTATTTTAATTATACATCTGGTGGCGGCAAGGAACATAGCAGGCTCTCTTGTCTGCTCCCAGTGGGTGTGTTAATTGGAATACACTTTCTTGAAAGTAATTTGGCAACATAGATCAAAAACCTGACACATGTTTATGTCCTTTGATTCACTTTCAGGAATTGACCCCCAAAGAAATCATTCAAAATGCTGGCAGAGAGCTCAGCACAAAGATGCTCATTGTAAGTATTTTGTAAGAAGGGGGAAATGGAAACAGCCCAGGTATCCAGCATTAGGGGAGCGATCAAGGAAAATGTGGTCCATTCAAAGTACTGCATAGTATCTGGCTATTTGAAGTTTTCATGAAAATGTGGAAGATCAAAATTAACGGCTGTGATTGAGTAGTGATGCCTGCTACTTGTGGGGCTTCGTGGGGAGGGGAGGGGAGGAGAGTTATGTACACAGGTCATTTGGTGGAGGCCTTGAGGTCACCAAGTGGAAGCAGGAGGCTGCAATCTCTGTGGTTTCTGCTCTAGGTTTGTATGTATGGACTTCCTTTAGCAACTTTGCCTTCTTCAGGCCAGTGCTAATTCACCACGTCTGCCTACTGACAGATAACTGGGCTCTCCTCCAGAATCGGGCAAACTCCAAGACTTACGAGATCGCTCTCATTATTTCTGTTTGCATGATGATTTGTTCTAATTTAAAATGATGTTCTGTGATCAGTAGGTAGAAATTTTAGAAAGTACAGGGGGGAAAAGTAGAAAAATTCACAAAGACCACTTCATCCGACGTCCCCTGACTAAGGGTGGACCAGTATACTTTGCAAGGACCATCACCTTCTTCAAGACATTTGAAGAACCCAGGAATCAAGCCCCAAACTTAGATCAAGTTTATCTCAGATTATAGAGCCCCCAGGCACCTGCAAGAGAAATTTAAAATCCTCTTAAGAGGAAGACAGTATCATCCTAGGCCTGAAATTATTTCCACAAATAATTTTTCCAACACCATAGTCTACACTCAAAGATAACCAAGTACAGGAGACAAGATACCAGGGGTAAAAACTGGTAGGAAAAAAGACAAGAGATACAAACCAACAGGGAGCCTGGAGCCTGGCATAAATCAGACAGGATTGTAAAATAACTCTGCCTGCTATGTTCAAAGAGGTAAAAGCCAAACTTGAAAAAAATTGGCAAAAAACTAGACATTGTAAACAGTGACATGGCAGGCTTGGGAAAAGAACCAAAGAGAATAAACCGAATTTACTAAGCTGAAAATATAACCACCAAAATGACTAGAGAAGATGCCAGCATCACAGACTCTCCCTCTCCGGTCTAGGTGGGGGTGCCGACACCCAGTCAGCGCTGACGCTTATTTCTGTCCCCTGTGGAAGCACGTAAGGCGTGTCACCACTGCCGCGCCTCGAGAGAAGTCAGGAGATTTTTGCTTGTTTCCCAGCCCCTGACTCCAGGAGTAGCTTTCCTCTCAAAGGCACCAGCAATGACAGCACCATAGGGTGGGAACTGAGGGCTCTCGTACTGATCCTGATGCAGGAGAAAGGGTCTCATCCATAGGCTGTTTGCTAACGCAGCGAAGGATGGGGTGTATTTCAGGAAGACTTCCTTCAAAATGTTTTCAAAGTTGGGGGAGGCTATAGCTCAATGGTAGAGCTCGTGCTTAGCACACACAAAGTCCTGGGTTCGATCCCCAGTACCTCTGTTAAATAAAAAGAAAGTAAGAAAGAAAGAAAGAAACTTTTACCTTCCCCACCAAAAACAAACGTTTTGAAATTCTCAGCTTTCCTTCTCAGGAAATCTCATCTGTAGAGTGAGCATGGCTTCTCTCGTTGACAACCTCTCTGAAGGGTTCCTTGGACCTGTCTGCAGTGTTCATCACAGTGTTACTGACAAAGGAAACCACCTCGGTGTCCAGCCATAGTGGAATAGCTACATTAATGGGGCCAGGGCCACTGAGGAACCATTTATTAAGCTACCCTGCTGCCTCTTAAAGCTGGCGGGGGGCAGAGAAGATGCCAGAGGGGCAACCCCTGGCCCTCCAGAGAGGCTGCGGACACCCGTGGTTCTGAACGGCAGGCTTGAGAAGAAAGGCAGATGAAGAGCTCTAAGATGTGAACCAGTCCCAGAACACACCTGCCAGGGA
Organism: Camelus dromedarius; assembly: GCF_036321535.1. Lineage (NCBI taxonomy): Eukaryota > Metazoa > Chordata > Mammalia > Artiodactyla > Camelidae > Camelus > Camelus dromedarius. The sequence continues at coordinate 49,415,394 of NC_087451.1, forward strand.
GGTCTGTCGGGAGGCTGACTCTGACCTTTGGATCTCTGACTTCTGACCAGGACCTTTTGTTCTTTTCTGGCTAAGACTGACCGAAACCCAAGGCCCAAAGGCCAACAGAGCAGTGTGGTTGTTCCAAGGCTCTGGAGCCAAAGGTTTGGGCTTTATTTCCAGGTGTCCGAGGGGAGATCATCTGTTCTCTACTCTGAGAGTTGGCTTCCTGTCCCAGCCAACACACACTCTCCAAACTGGGTTTGAACTCAGTCTCAAATGGCACAGGGAAGACCTTGAGACCCTCTGAGGACTCCAGACAGGAACCCAGACAGATAGGAACCCAGACGGACAGGAATCAAATATCCACAAGCTCCCAGGAGACACCAAGCACTGACTCTCACAGAGGCCACGTGAAAACCTTGCCAGGGGCAGATGGTCACTTCCAGGTGGAACAGGTGTTACAGGTGTGAACAATCATGGCAACCAAATGGTGGCAGAGCTGGGATGTTAACCTAGGTCTCAGGCCAATGACTATTCTCTTTTCACTGTACCAATCAAGCTGCTCAGGGCAGGACCTTGCTGCTCCCTCTTACACCCCAAAGCTGATCCATGACTTCCCTAAACGTTTTAAGAGAGAAAAAAAGGACAAGATGGTTGCTTTGCCTAAGAATTCAACAAGATGCATGGTAATGTACCCAAATATACCCAATCCCAGGGAAAATACTGCATAATTTAATCAAATCCTCCCGCAGACACATCACCTGTACCTCTTCTTCTTGGAATTTAAAAAAGAAAAAAAACTTTCTCACACAAAAAAAGATAAACATGGGAGATGATGGGTGTATTCATTAATGATGGAGTCCTTTCACAATGTATACTATATCATAACACCACGATGGACACTTTTTTTTCTGATGTACACTTTAAACTTCTTACAAATTTTGTCAATTATACCTCAATAACACCAAAAAGGAAAACAAAAATTACCAAGGGGGAAAAAAAAAAAACCTGAGCGTTTTTTCTTTTCCAGAAGGAAGAGACTTAACATTTAGTGGGTGATTACCCTGTGCCAGTTACTAAAATAGGTATTTAAAATTAATGATCTCATTTAAACCCAACAGCTGGATGAGAACACTGAGGTTCAGAGGGCTTGGCCCTGTCAAAGCTGCATGGCACTGTTTACAATAGCCAAGACATGGAAGCAGCCTAACTGCCCATCAACAGATGCCTGGATAAAGAAGATATATAAACACATAATGGAATACTACTCAGCCATAATAATGCCGTTTGCAGCAACATGAATGGACCTGCAGATTGTCATACTTAATGAAGCCAGAAAAAGAAAGAAAAATCCCGTATGATCTAACTTATATGTGGAATAAAAAAAAAAGACACAAATGAACTTAATTACAAAACAGAAACAGACTACAGACATAGAGAACAAGCTTATGGTTACCAATGGCAGGGCACTGCAGAGGGATAAATTGGGAGTTCAGGATTTGCAGATAATAACTACTATCTATAAAATAGATAAACAACAGATTTCTATTGTATAGCACAGGGGACTATATTCAATATCTTGTAATAGCCTATAATGAAAAAGAATATGAAAAGGAATATATATATATATATATTTGTATAACCAAATCACTATGCTACACACCAGAAATTCACACATTGTAAACTAACTGTACTTTAATAAAAGCAAACAAAAAAGCTGCATGGCATATTAAGTGGCAGAATCATCACTCAGACCAGCCAAAGCTCCCTGCATAAGGACTTTCTCTCTGCTGACTAGCCAGCCGGTAGAGTGACCAATCCATCCAAGTCATCCTTGTTTGCCTGGGACCTTCCAGGTTTTAGCACTGAAAGGCCGATGTCTCAGAAATCCTTCAGTTCGAGGCAAACTGGATCAGTATGTTAGTGTATCGAGCAGTTATCCAAGGCTGGGGGAACATCACCACAGCTGCTGGTTTTCACATCGTTTTGGTTTCAACCGAACATTTTTCTTTTTGGTACATCTAATAATGAAGCACAGAATAGCATCAGCACATCCTGATTTCCCCATTTCTGGAGTTTTCTTCCTTCCTCATTTTTAATAGCCCTGGAAGCACCAACCACATCCTGAAGTCTACTGAACTGTACCCAGGAAGGAAGAGGGCTTGAAAATGACACAGGAATCGTTCATGGCCCCTTATTTCTTTCTCAGAGAAAATGGAGTTTCTAGGGAGGTAGAGGACATGCCTTGAAACCAAACCCCTGAGCTGGTTCTGCCCGTTAAATAGCTGTGTGCCCTTCAGTAAGTCCCTTTCCCTCTCTGAGCCCCCATTTGAAATACAGGAGTTTGAAGCGATCCCTCAAGGAGTACCCAGGCCTCGATGCTCAGCCCCCTCATTCCACAAATGACGACTGAAGGCCGGAGAAGTAAGGAGGCTTGGCCAAGGTCACCCGGCAAGCTGAAGCCATACGGGAAATCTCGAGAGCTTTGTCCACACCCTCAAATACACAGCAGAGAAAAAGCACAGTGTGCCTAGAAACGGCATCTGTTTAATGTTGCTTTCGGATCCTGTGAGGAAAATGAGCCAAATGCTGAAAGATTAAGAATTTTGATCTTTAAAAACAAATCAGGGTTTAATTTGGGTTCTCTTAAATCCTCGTAAAAAAAAGGGGAGGGGGGAGCTGAATCCTACACCAAATACTCAGCATTCCAAACTGGGAAGATGAGACAGATTTTAATCCCCTGCGTGAGGAGCGGGCAGATTGGAGGGTGTGTGTTTCCATGGGCCTGCATACTTCTCAGATGTGTAAATGGCAGGCCGCCTAGAGAAGAGGCCGGTCCCAAAGGGCCAGGCAGGGACGCTGGAGGCTCTGAGGGGCGCTGCCCCAGAGCAAAGCCATAGCGAGAGCTAACTGGCTTAAGTAATTCGCTTAAAGCCACTCAGCTAGTAGGTGGCAGAGTCAAGAATTGAACCCAGATCTAAAAGCAAGCCCAGGTGCCCACTGGCTATGCTATGTAATCTTGGGAGCTCGAATTTGAATGGAGAAATCAGAGCTCCTTTTATTATCCAGGGAGTCCGCTGTGGCTCCTTTAACCTCCCTGTCTTGGATAAAAACTTAGTCATTCGGCCAGGGAAGGGGAAAGGAGTAGCAAGGGATAAATTGGGAGTTTGAGATTTGCAGATACAAACTACTATATATAAAATAGATAAACAACAAGTTTATACTGTATAGCACAGGGAACCATTTTCAATATCTTGTAGTAACTTATGGTGAAAAAGAATATGAAAACGAGTATATGTATGTTCCTATATGACTGAAGTATTGTGCTGTACACCAGAAATTAACACAACATTGTAAACTGACTATACTTCAATAAAAATATATTTTTAAAAAAAGTTAGTCATTTGGTTGTTCATTCATTCAGCATTCACTAAGCGTCTACTATGTGCTGGCTTCAACACGTAAGAGTATGCTGGCTGATACTTGTCATCAAGGAAATAAGCCAATCAAGCAACATGGAGATGTGACCAAGTGCTGTGGGATCAAGGAAGGCTTCCCAGAGGAGGTGATATTTGCAGTGGGACTCGATTTGGGTTTGGATGTATCAGTTGTCATGTCAAGATAAAATTTGGCTGACTTACTTAATTTACTAGCAGCTTGGGCCCCCTTTGGTGGGGGAGGGCCCTGGGTCAGTACCACTGGCTGAAACAAATTTAGGGATTGTCTAGGAATGCCGATTATCCCCAAATTCCAAAACCCAGTGTATCAATGATCTCTGTATCTCACTTGCTTCCACCAGCAATGGGAAGGCAGGAGAGGGACTCCCATAGCCCTGGGGCCCCTACACCAGTTATTTCAATAAATACACAGGCCTGTGTGGGGAGTAACCAGCCTCATGTTAGAGTTGAAGAAACAGAAGCTGAGAGAACATGGGGGACTTGCCAAGGTCACACAGCTATCCAGGGCAGCACCGGGACTGAAACCTAAACCCCACACTGTCTTCTATGTGCCAGACACTACTAAATGCTTGAAAAACAAAATCTCTGCAAAAAAATAGACCCCAAAAGACGTCAAACAGGAAATGATTCTGCACCTGTGGGTGCTAAGCCCCATGCTGACACCAGGGGTTCACAGAGGCCCAACCTCAAGGAAGCTCTCCCTCTACTGGCAAAGACCTCAAACGTGTACGTGAAACCACAGCGGCCCACATATAACCGGAGCTGAGTTGTGTGGCATCCCTGGTATTCTGGGTGGTGGGTACCCATGAGGGCTGCAGGGGTCAGTGATCAGTGTCCCAAAAGAGGTAACTCCGTGCTGGCCCAAAAGACTGGGAAGGGTGTTGGCAAGGATGTGGAGCAATTGGAACCCTGCGCTTTGTGGGTGGGAATGTAAAATGGTGCACCCACTATGGAAATTATGACAGTTCTTCAAGAAAGTAAAACTAGAACCCCCATATGATGCAGCAATCCCACTTCTGGGTAAACACTCGAAGAACTGAAAGCCTGGTCTCAGAAGAGGTATTTGTATGCCCGTGTTCACAGCAGCTAAAACCGTGGAAACAACTCAAACGTCCATTGACAGATGAATGGATAAACAAAATATATAGTATACAGCCAGAGAGTAGAATATTATTCAGCCTTAAAAAGGAAGGGATAAATCTGGGAGTTGGAGATTTACAAGTGTAAGCCACTATATATAAAAATAGTTTTTTTTAAAGTTCCTTTTGTATAGCACAGGGAACTATGTTCAATATCTTGTAATAACCTTTAATGGAAAAAATATGAAAATGAATATATATATATATATATATACATATACATATGCATGACTGGGACATTGTGCTGTACACCAGAAATTGACACATTGTAATTGACTGTACTTCAATTAAAAAAAAAAAAAAAGGAAGAGAATTCTGACACATGGCAACAGGGATGAACCTTGAAGACACTGTATTAAGTGAAATAAGCCAGACGTAAAAAGACAAATATCGTATAGTTCCACTTACGTGAGGTACTATATACGAGAGTGGCCCAACACGTAGCGACAGAAAGCAGGTTGGTGGTTGCCAGGGGCCAGGGAGACCAGGAAATGGGTACAGAGTTTCCGATTAGCAAGATGAAAAAGTTCTGGAGATTGGCTGTACAACAACATGAACGTATTTAACACTACTGAACCATACACTTCAAAATGTTTAAGATGATCAATTTTGGGGAAGGTATAGTTCAAGTGGTAGAGTGTATGCTTAGCATACACAAGGTCCTGGGTTCAATTCCCAGTACCTCCTCTAAAAAAGTAAATAATTTTTTTAAAAAAGATGATCAATTCCATGTTATATGTATTTCACCAAGATTTTTTTGCAAGTCAAAAGAAAAGAAGAAAGGGAGAAAGGTGGGAGTGAGGAAGGGAGAAAGGGAGGGAGGAAGGAAGAGAGGGAGGTAAAAGAGGAAAGAGAAGAAATGTCAGGAAGGATTTGGACAGAGATCAGGGAGGAAGCCAAGCGGTGGCCACTCCAGATGGGGAAAGGGTCCTCCAACACAAACTGGGACCTGGTTTCTTTCTCCCCAGCTCAGCTCTGCCCCTCAAGGTGGTTCATTTTCAGGCTTGATTCTCAGGCTCAGGCTGCTGCAATCATACCCATCCAGATAGATTCAAATTCAGTCAAAAAGAGCAAGTGTCTTGTGTCTCGCATTCCCAGAAGTCCTGAGATTCACTCTGGTTTGACCAGCTTAGGTCACCTTGCCCAACTAGGAAGCAATCAAGGAACATGAAGGCTTGTGACACACTGCTCAGCTTTGGACTGGATCACAGGTTCCACTCCTGAAGCTGGGAACAGACATAACTGCACCCAGAGGTTCACAGACCAAAAGTGGAGCAGGGATGTTCTCCAAGGAAAATTAGGGTATGGCTACCAAAGAGATAGTATGGGTGGAAATGGAGGCAGAGCTTCCAGGACTCAGTAAATATCCACTAGTTCCCTTTCCCAAAGGGAATCCAAGGTTCAGAATTGTTACATGACTTGCCCAAGATCAGAGTGGTAAGAAGTAGACCGAGAAATCAGGTGCAGATTTTCTGCTCAAAGCTGATGACATAAACTCTGTGCGTCTTGGGAGGTAAGAGAACTAAGACAAAGATTTGGGTTGAGTGGTGATAGCGATGAAGGTGCTCTTAGTAGGATGCACCTAGATTCGGGAGAGTCAGAAGAGGAGGCTGAGTTTAGTGAAGAAGGAAACAGGAAACTTCTGTGGGTTTTAGTAGAGACAGTGACAAGACAGAAGCTAAGACCCAGTCAAGGCTGCAGTCAGGGGTCTGGACTCCTATCAGCTCAGATGGACGCTTCCTTTTACACCTTGGAGACACTTTCAAAAGATGGTCTCTGTGAGGCGTGCCCACTTCCCACCCCCGCTGCCTGGCTCCAGCTGGTCCTTTGAGACCTTGAGTGCCCCTCCTCCTCCCAGCAAAGCTGTGGCTTTGGCAGCCACTTCGGAAACTGCAACTTTTAAATGAATTTCCACCCCAGAGGATGTTAAGAAGCGGGCATGTTCCACCAGCCACTTCTGAGATCCCAACATTTCTCCTACCCCTTCAGGAAAAGGATCAAACACTCTTTCACAATGGAAGGAGGAGCGGGAGGGAGGGGAGGAGGAGGAAGGAGGGGGAGGCAGAAGGGGAAGCAAAGAGAAAAAAAGGCCAAATAAGAGAACCTCATTTGATCTTAATCAGACAAAGTTTATGTCTGAACTATACATTTTTCTCTTCCATGCCGAGAAAACCAATACACAAGGGAAAACAAATCACATGTTATTTATTTACTCCCTTGAATTTTCTCTGACTCCAAAAGGATTTAGGAGGCTCCCAAGACTAAACACAGTGGTGACTATGATAATTAGGGACAAAAAAAGGCACCAAGACCACGAAGGTAGCAGAGAGAATACAGATTAGCCAGGCACCTGAGGGAATCCCGATTTATTACTTGGATACGCTATTCAGCCCCATGGGGAAAGAACACTAGCTTTATGTTAGTTTTGTCTTCTGATGATAGAACGCATTCGGATGCATCTGTGGCCATAAACTTTTTTCTGGGACTACACTAAAACGGAAATATATCACATGGGGCCAACAAATTCTATTTGAGTTGCAGAGAAAGACAAGGCCAGTGAACCCAAAGGACCTTTGATGGCGGCATTGTCTGAAATGGCAATGAATGTTCTACCTGGCATTTTTAGTGCCAAAAGAATAAGCATACTTTTTGGATCATGTGTTAAGTGAGAAGATGTCACTCTCAGCCCAGGCCTGGAAGCGTTCACTGCAGCAGGATGCGCAGCCTGAGAGGTGCTGAGATGCAGAACTTGCTGACCTGGAACTGGACCTGAGACTAAGCTAAAGCAGACACCAGAGAGAGGACCACAGCCAGGTGCCCACCTGTTCCTGGCCCTTTAAGCAGCCTGACCCAGTCACACATCCCATCCCTGGAGATCAAGCCCCTCTTCCTCTCTATCCTTTAATCCTTGCATGCTTTCTCCTGATTTTAAGACCCTGGCATCACCTTATGTCTTCAGCTGTGACCCCCCCCACCAAGCTCAACCTCCAACTAGAATAAACCTTTGTAGTTTGCCTCCCCACATCCACTCCCTCCTTCTCCCACTTCAGTGCCCCCTGAAATTCCCTTAAGAGCATTTGTGCCTCATTTTTAGCCATGTGTTTGGATGGAATTGATTCTACCCCCAATTCTAGGGTTGAATTCTGTGACCCAACCCTTAATTAATCCATGCGTCACATTTCGCTGACCCTGTGGTTGCTTTCAGGAAAGGACAGTGACCCAAATCAGGCTATTCAGGGCTAATAAAGCTCAGTGCTGGATTTTGTACTCTCAGGGAAGTGGATTTTCTCTTCCTCCTCTGGAAAGATAGAGGGAAGGATGTGGCTCCCAGGCCTGCTGGCAGCCATCCTGTGACATGACGGCAGAGCCAGTGAAAGAAATAAGTGAACCCAGAGGAAACCAGACTGTCAGATGGGAATGACTGGATTCCAGTGACACCATCTAAACTCAAGCAATGAGCCATGCTTGAAGCCAGCCTGACCCCTGGACTTCCCAACGAGGTATCTCAAACCAGTTTGGGTCCTAACAGATAAGCCACTTTTGACCCCTCTGGAGTTAGACTTACCTCCAGGCTTACCTCACTCTCCCCTTCATCAGGACCTTGGCACTTTCTTACAGACACTGCCTTAGCCCACCCCTGCTCTCAATTTCCACTATTGATGGTGCTGGTGGAGCCAGCCCTGGCCCTCCAAGGAAGGCTGGGAATCATTCAAACACCAGCTGTAGACAGTAAGAGGAAGTTGGATCAACAGGGAAGATGTCGCAGCCAATTCATCTAAGCAAGCCTTTCGAGGCTTGGGTCCCCTACTCTCAGGGGCTTTGACAGGCAAGCTGAGGGGTGTCTCAAGGAATCCAGGCAGACAGTACTTGGGATGCCTGTTAACAGGGAGTAGGCTCCACAGCACAAGACTGAAACGGGGGCTAGGACTCCTGACCAGGGGAAGAACTGGCAGAAGCAAGCAGGGTTCCCGACTTAGAGAGAGCCAGGCCAATTATTTAGCAAGGAATTCAGGCAAGAAAGCATCCAAATACCAGAACAAGGGCCCAGTTCAGCCTTTGTATCAGAAACAAGGCAGAAGTCCAATTACTCCAGTGAAGCCAAGATCAAAACCAGTGTGGAGGCCAAGTTGACTGAACTCTGGATCCTTAAAGACATCCAGACAGAGCTCAGATCACTAGGCCTGCAACTGAGGGTCCAAGGGCCTGAACTATCCGCTTTTCCACCCATTGAAGGAAAGCACTTAAAACAGAGACTATCTCCTACCCGAAATCCATCTTCTCTTCTTGCTAGATTTTTGCCTACAGATGGGCAAAATGGCAATATGCCCAACACTGCCAAAAGGAAAAGTTTTTTCCCATCTTCCCCTTTCTTCCTGTTTGGAATGCTGGCATAAGTATGAACTGCCTGGAGCTATGGCAGCCATCTTGCAACCCTGAGGAAAAGGCTACTAGAAAGTAAACACAGTATGTAATGGCCTGAAACCAACCCTGGGACTACCCTCTTCTGGACTTTTTGTTCTATGGGGTAAATGAATCTTTAAAGCGGTTAAGCCAATGGTTCTTAAAGTGTGTCCCCAGGCCAGTAGGGTCAGCACCATGTGGGAAATGCGTTAGAAATGCACATCCTGTCATCTGTCGATGGACATTTAGATAAAAATAGATCCCAAAAAAGATTCTTTTGTATAGCACAGGGAACTGTGTTCAATATCTTGTAATAACCTCTAATGGAAAAAGTATGAAAACGAATATGTGTATGTACACACACGACTGGGACACGGTGCTGTAAAGAGATTGGCATACTGTAGTTGACTGTACTTCAATTAAAAAAAAAAAAGGAAAGAAATGCACATTCTTAGGCCCCAACCCAGACCTATAAGAAACTTGATCGGTGGGTCCTGAAATCTGAGTTTTCCCAATCCCATCGCAACCCCGTGACTCTGATATGTGCTAACGTTCAAGAACCATTGGCTTAAACTACTGTTGATCACGTTTTCTGTGAGCCTCAGCTGAAAGCATTTATAATTTACACATTTTCCCCACAGCATTCCTGAGCTGTTTATGGGCTGTCAGGCGGCTGAGGGCAAAGTTGGGTAGCCGACATTCAGAAAACCAAAAGGGAAAGTTTCAAAGAGGAAAAGGGAATTGACAAAGGGAAAAAATACAAGTTAAGCACTTCTAGTCATCAAAATAATTATCAATACAATTAAAAGCCAAAACACTGAGGGGAAGTAACTGTGACAAAAGGACAACACTGAAAATCCTTTGTCAAAAAGTCATGCAAAAATTATAAAGAAAAACAATAAGATTCCAAATAAGGAGACAAAGAACACCAAAAAAAAAAAAATTGCAGACTGGGAAACGCAAATGGATAAGAGGAAAAATGCTCAACCTTTAAGTAGTCAAAGCAAATGTGAATTGGAATGTGATATTCCCATCTATTGAATTAGCAAAGATAGAGTAGAAGAAACTTCTCGAAGCAGTGAGGGTAGAATAGGATGGTCATGTTCCTGTGCGGCCAACGAGGGTGTTTAAATTGGAACAGCCACCATTCTGGAAAGTGCCCAGGCCACAATTAATCAAGAGATTGCTCGATGTTCACACTGTCTGAATCAGGAATCCAACTCTCTGGTCCAGAGGTCACCAAAGGCCTGTTTTTGTATGGTCTACAAACTAAGAATGGTTTTCACATTCTTAAGAGGTTGGAAGAAGAAAAAGGAGGAAAAAGAAAGAAGGGAAAAGGATAAGGGTGAAGAAGAAGGAAAAGATTAGATTCGGGACAGCCTCCTAAATCTATTTTCTGTCTGTTTTTCATTGAAAAAACTGGCCAATTTTTGACTGATTCTAGTCTTAAACTGGGTTGGCAAATGATGGCCCATGGACCAGATCCGACCAGCCACCTGTTTTTGTAAATAAAATTTTATTGGAACACATTCACACTCTTTTGTTTATAGCGTTCATGGCTGCTTTTTGCACTGCAGCGGACAGTTGAGTAGTTATGGCACAGACTGGCCCACCGAACCTAAAATACTTGTTCTCTGGCCCTTTACCAAAAGTTTGCCAACTCCTGGCCTAAAGAAATACTCAGAAAGCTAGATTAAGATGCACGTACAGAGATGTTCATCACAGCATTATTTATACAGGAGACCAGTTAAACAAACAATGGCTTATTCAACTGAGACAATGAGCAAGCATTTACTCCATGGCCTCACATATTAAGGACTCAATAAACATTAGCAATTATTAGTATCCATGGGATGTTTTGTCATTTTTATGTTTTCAAAGAACCAGGCATAAAACAGGACCGCAGTCTATAGCAATGCTCATAGCTGTTTCTTTTGTATTATTTCAATTAAATTTTTAAAATATTGAGATACCAAGAAAAAAAAAAGGGTCTGGAAGGAATGAATTAAAAACCTCATTGAGGGGGGAGGGTATAGCTCCAGTGATAGAGCACATGCCTAGCATGCATGAGGTCCTGGGTTCAATCCCCAGTACCGCCATTAAAAATAAATAAAAAAACCAAATTATCTCAAACAAAGAAATAAACAAAACACACACACCTCATTGATAGTTCTCTTGGAGCTACAGGATTCTGGGTAACTTCATTTGCAGCCATACACTTTTCAGTTAATTCTCAAGTTTCCTGTGATGGGTGACTATTGGTCTTATTAGCCTTAAATTAAAAAGCCTTATTTCTCAGAAAGTATTTGAGTTTGGAAACTCAGCTGTGGGCTGGGGGCAGGCTTTGGGGAGGTCGTTACTACAGAAACCTGAATCAGGCTGCATCATAGCGTGAGGGAAAGGTTGAGAGGAAGGAATGAAATTTGGAGGAAAAAAAAGAAAGGAAGAAAGAGTGAGCCAGGGGTGTGGCGTGAGCCTGAGCACAAGGCAGAGGCCAGCAGCCCGTGGAAAACCGCAGGGGCCGCAGAACTTTGAAGAATGAGCAGGTCTGGCGCGGCTGCTCACAGACTGGACCTCAGACCAGCCCCACGGGTACCACGGGCCAGGAATGGAGAATCTCAGGCCCCGCCATGGACACGCTGAATCCCAGTGCGCCTGGTTCAGGACCCCCAGGTGATGGGCGAACACACCCCGGTTTGAGAAGCACGAGCTAGTCTGGGGAACTGTCCGGAGTGTCAACTCTCCCTCAGCTGCTACCCCCAACCTCAGTCTTTTTCAGTAAATGTATTATACTTAAAATACCTTCCGAGAGAGATTTGTGCCTCCCTCACAGATCAAAAGGAGACAAAAAAGGAAAAACAGAGAGACGGGTAAGCCACTGCCCCTAAAACACATACACAAACACACACACACACACACACACGCACACACACAGACGCTGGCCAGGCTTGAGCAAGCATCAGGAGCTAGAAAACACCTGAGGAGCAGCAGGAACGCCTTCCAGAGGCCCAGAGAGGCCCGCCAAGCCGCCACGGAGGAGCTGTTATTCTTGGGCCAAGCCTGACAGCTCAGCTGCGACGCGGGAGTGTTCCAGAGGCAAGCCAGCTGCCAATTTCCCAGAAGATGTTTTATTTCTTGTTCAAATATCTTGAAGAGCCATTTTAGAGCTGGGAAGATCAGACATGGGATGAGAGGGGCAGAGGGGCAGAGAGCAGTGCCCAGGACGTGGGCGGGGGTCTTTGCCTGCAGCAGGCCCCCTGCCAGCTTCCTGAGCTGTCACCCAGGAGGGTAATTGCAGCCCCTCCATGGGGCCAAGCGCTGCCCGAGCATCGTTGCCCTGTGTGCATACAACAGCCTGTTGAGGTAGGGACTATTATTATTCCCATTTGATAAATGTGGAAACTGAGGCTCAGGGAGGCAGAGTAGCTTGCCAAGGAGTGGCATAAGGAGGAGACTGGGCAGGGATTCACCATGAGGTGTCTGACTCCAAGGCCAAGTTTCTTCCCAGATGCCAGGCTGTCTCATGGAAGAATCACCTTTCAGTCTAACTGGTAGGTAGAAATCACTGCTGAGTGATGCTGTCAGGCTTGAGGGGCTCTGCTCAGAGATGCCCTGAGGTCATCAGCCTGTCCTGAGTTTCAGCAATAAGCAAGCTGGGTCAGACAAAAATTCCTGTTTCCTCCACCCTCAGAGAGGGACCTCTCTGGGTCCCATGTGGCCACTCTGATAGCCACTGGCTTAGCAGTCCCAGCCAGATGGCTGTGGGTCATGTAGTCGCTGACCAGCTCTGGCCCAAGGAGGGGCCTGGAGAGAGGGAGGCAGGTCTCAGGGGCTAATGGAATCTCAAAGCTTCCTGACTTTCCCCTTGCCCAAGCCAAACCAGGTAAAGGAGGAATAATACATCAAGGAGACTTCCTAGCATGAAGGTCAAATGGTAAGAGCTAGGTAGGAGTGTGTATGTGTGTGTGTGTTTAAGAAGGGAGGGGCATCAAAAAATTAAACATAGAATTACTATATGGTCCAGCAATCCTATTCTGGGTATGTATCTCAAAGAACTGAAAGCAGGGATTAAAAACGGACACTCGGACACCCCTGTTTACTGCAGCATTATTCACAATAGCCCAAAGATGGAAGCAACCCAGTGCCCATCGACAGATGAATGGATAAACAAAACATGGCATCAACACACTACAGAATAGTATTCAGCCTTAAAAAGGAAGCAAATTCTGACACAGGCTACGACACAGATCACTTGGAAAACATGATGCTATGTGAAATAAGCCAGACGCAAAAGGATAAATACTGTATAATTCCACTTAGGAGGTACCTAGAATAGGCAAATTCATTAAGACAGAAAGTAGAACAGGGCTCACCAAGGGCTGAGGGGAGTAGGGGATGGGGAGTTACTGTTTAATCCTTTGATCACCACGGCACCCAAATCTGGGTGACAGTTGTGTTTCCTCGAGGGCACCCAATCCACGAAGGACGATCAACGTGTTAAGGGGTCCAGAGTTTCGGTGTGAGATGATGAAAAAGTTCTGGGGATGCACGGGGGTGATGGCGGCACAACCAAGGACAGGCACTTCATGGCACTGAGTTGTGTGTTTTAAAGTGGTTAAAACATATACATATGCTATATATATTTTGCCACAGTTTTTTATTTACAAGAAGTAAAAGGGGCAGGAGAGCAAGAAAGGAGAGCCCCTCAGGGCTTGGGAAGGGGAGGAGGAAATATGTATTGAGCGTCTCCCAGATGCTAAGACCGGTGCACGGTGGGCTCTTCACGTGCCATTTCATTTAATTCTCAACATGGCCCTTTCAAGTAGGAACTGTTATTAAACTAAGGTTCAGAGAGTACCGTGTGCAGTGTCACCAAACCAGACAGTGGTAGACAGGGACTCAAACCCAGGTCTGTGTTCTCCGCAGCACCAGCCGCCAGTTCAAACATTGTCACTGACAGAAAGCATTGGGAAGACCCGGTCCTCCTCATCTCATTCACTCAGCATCAATGAGCACCTCCTCCGGGCAGGACAGAGTAGATGGCAGCAAAGGGGACACAGCCCTGACAATTAGGACCACTGGAGGCTGTGGGACCATTCCCTGTTTTACTTCCTTCCCATCCTCAGAATCTTAACACGGAGTGAGGGACATTCTGCCTCTGATATTGCCTGGCCTGATTTCTACTGAATTGGGAGCTGCAACAAGCTAGGGCAAAGGAATTTAGGGCTGGGGTCAAGGTGACACCAGGATTTAACTTTGAGCATCTCGGGAAATGGGTCCCAGACATCCCACAAGAGCAGAGGGACACAGGTTCAAGCCCTGCCCTGGACTGGCAGAAATCTTGGTGGAACAGAAAATGCATGGGTTTTGGAGTCAGGTAGCACTGGGTTTGAAATCTAACTCTGCTGCTTACTCTGTGATCTAGGCTTGGCCTCAAGCAAGCCTCAGTTTTCTCAATCTGTCCAAGGGGCATGGAGTACCTGCTTTATATAAGGGCTGCCCCAGGTGGACTGTGGAGCCAAATCACCTGGGTTTAAAACCCTGTTTCCCCACTGTTTATTAGGTGTGTGAACTAGAATAAGTTACTTAACTTCTCTGCGCCTCAGTTTTCCTCATCCAAAAAATGGGTTATCAACTTAATGGGTTGTTGTAAGGCTTAAGTGAGTTAATACAGATAATCTCCTGAGCATAGTGCACACTAAAAAATATTTTTATACATATAAAATTTTGATAGCTGTTGTGAAATGTACATAAAACCCTGGCATGTGGTAGGGGGCTCACCAATGGTAATTCCCCCTTCCTTGCCCCTCCAGTTCCCCTCCTGTGTGAGATGCAAAGGAACTGTTAATGGGCATTTGTCCTGGGTTTTTCTCTAAATATCCAGATCGGATGCAGCCAGCACTGCCAGGAACCTCTGGTCTTTCCTGTGCTTCCCTCTCCTGTCCACACAAACTGGGGCTCCCGGAGAGAAGCCTGGCAGGCTGAACCCTCCAGGAAGGAGGCTAAAGATGAATCAACCCCAAAATGTGCTTCTTGGTTGTCTGTGCCAGTCCCACCCCACTCGTCCTTAGTGTGTGGGTTCCAAAATCCCAAGGCAGCCCTGAGTGCTCCCGGGAACGCTAGAGGAATTTCCTTGGGTGAGGAAGACTGGGAGCAGGGAATGATCCTTCCTCCAGATGAGCATCAATCGATCCTCTCCAGCTGCCCTACAGGAGTCGTATTGCTTTCTCCATTTTACTGATGAGGCCACGAAGGCACAGAGAGGTTAAGACACTTGGCCAAAGTTACCCAGCAAGTCCACACTGGAGTGAAATTTAAATCCAGGCCTTTTTTGATCCAAAGCATAGGCACTTTCCACGTTCTCAGCCTACTGAACCACATCACCATCAGCTCTGCCACTTGCTGGCTGTATGAACTTAGGTAAATCCCCACACCTCTCTGAACCTCAGTATCCACGGACATCAATGAAGAACCTATCTTACAGGGTTGTTTGTTCATTCAACTTTCACTGACTGATGCCAGAGCCATCTTTAAAGTGATATTAATGAAGTTTCAGCCTAGGAACCTGGAAAGTCTCTAGTGATGTTATACACTTTTCTTAAAGAGAATCCCAGGCCCCACAGAACCTGGATCTGCCCCTGATCCCACAGTGTACCAGCACCAGGCTACGCCCCGGGTGTCAATGGGGTGACACAAAAGGGACACAAGACAGCCCATGCTCATGAAGTCCCTAGCACAGGGCCTGCCCCTCTGCCACCTGGCACCATTACTACTGTTATTGTCTGTCTCTTCCCCCGTTGGAATGTTAGCTCTCCAGGGACAGGGAACTATGTCAGGTTTTGTTTGTCCAGGTGGCCCAAGAGCCCAGAACAGTGCCTGGCTCGTGGTCAGAGCCCAGTAAATATTCTCTGACCCTTGAGATGGTGAAGTTCAACTCTCCAACTCATCAATGAGAAAACTGTTCCAGAAGGTGTGTCTTTCCCACGATCAGGGCCAGGCCCCAGGGCCTTGTAACCTCTGACTCTCTCTTAGTTCTTGCTGCCTGTCCGGTGACTCATACTGGGGCCTGAGAGGCATTTTTGGAATAAAAATCTAGGGAGCAACATTCCGAGAAAGAAAAGCAAGGAAAGTGTCAGAGCGGGTAGAGACCGAGGCTGCCAGACTGAATAATGGTGCAGGACAACCAGTTGATTCTGAAACTCAGGCAAGTCCTCTTTTAGTGTAAGCGTGTCCCACGCAATATTGGGGGCATCCTTAGACGCTAACATTAAGATGCACAGTTTATCTGAAATTCAAACTTAACTGAGCATCTTATATTTTATCTGGCAACTCTGCCTTAAAATTCCATAGAACTTAGTTCAGATTCCTGCTCTGTTATTTGCCATGTAGTTGTGGGCAAGAATCCTTACCCCTCCTCTATACCTGTTTCTTCATCTGCAAGCTTTGGCTAGTCCCACATTACTCATGGAGTTGCTGCGAAGATTAGAGGAAAAGGTATCTCTTGCTATGGGCACATGGTAGATCGACGTTCTGGATGTTGGTTTTCCTCTCCTGATATTAAGACACCCTTAAGGAACTCAGTGGGGAGCCCAACTCGCCAACTGTAAGGAAACATGGTAACTAGCATTAAAGTTCTTCCAACCAGCATGCTTGTATAGAATACGATGTTATGGGTCTAACCTTCAGAAGGCAAACATCTAACCTGGAATTTCTCAGCCCAATCGGACCCAATGCTCCCTTCTCATAAACGTCTTTAATGCCTCCTTTGCCTTTCTTAAATGAAACTCAGTGATAAAAATGACCCACTTACACACACACTGGAAAGAATGTTCTACCTGCAACTTAAGTGAAAAAAGGAATGTAACAAAACAATATTTCAACATGTGAATGCCTGGACACGTGGCAGTGAGATGCTTGCATAGACTGAGAAGAAATAAATTGGGATTAAGAAACTGGACAATATTCAGTATGAAATTGAACCATGTAAAATTGTGGACATGGAACTGTTTTTGATTTGTGAAAATGTTATTTCATAGGATTCAACCTAATATTTGACATTCGAAATACAAGCACACTAAATCTACCTAGTGTGTGTGTATATGTGTATATCACACCGTGAATCAACAGCTGAAGGAGGTGAGGGTATAGCTCAAATGGTAGCGTATATGCCTAGCATGCATGAGGTCCTGGGTTCAACCCCCAGTACCTCCACTGGGGAAAAGAAAAGAAAACCAGCTACAAATGTAGGCAGGTGACTCAAATATCATAAGTAGCATCACTATTCAGGTTATAATTTTTCCACTCTTGTTAAAATTACGAAGAACACAAAGCATAACCTCTTCTTGTTTTGCCCAGTAGTTGCACTTCCGAAAAATTAAGTTCGTATTTTTTAAATGGGAAAACGAAGCCCTGCAGCATTTGGTTCAAGGTCTCAAAAACCTTCACCCAGTAACTTGACTTCTAAGAAGAATCCTCTCCTAAGAATTCCACTTCTAAGAATATACGTAAGTAAACAATCCAGATCGCCATTACAATCTCTGTGCATGGGAAGCACTGTATAGAAAGGCGGAACACACCAATGACATGCCAACTACAGGGACATGGGTAAGCCAGTCATGGGATGGTCTCCCTGCAGGCTAGAAAGCAGCCATCAGAATGAAACGGTGGGCAGCTGTTGCGGGGCATGGGTGCTTTGGGATTTTCTCCTCTTTGCTTTTCTCGCTTTCTAGAAATAGTGATTTTCATTCCCATAATTGGAGGAAAATCAACTCCAGGGAAAGGAGAAACAAAGAACCATGAAGTCCCGAGTCGGACTCCTTTCCATGGAAATGAAGAAAGAAACTGCAGAGAACGGTTGTGGGGAGAGCCATTGACTGGGGTCGCCGGGGCTCCCGCAGCTCCCGCCCCCGTCTGAGCCTCCATCAGCGTGCAAGCCCCCAGCGCCAGTCCAGGGGCTCCCAAGAGCAAGATCTGGGCTTACACACAAGGCCCGGCCTGCGACCTGCAGAGTCACCCAGGAGTATACTTAGGAAAATATTATTAAATATCTTCACACAGGAATGAGGCGAAACAAATCTATCTACATTTTAAGGAATATTTTTATATTCCACAAGCATTCATCAATCTTTAACTTTTGATAAACATATCCATTATATCCTATTTCACAGATTTTGACATTTGTGGTGTTAGATTTAATAAATACTACCGGTCTATTTTCTCAAGTTGTTTTATTTATTTGCAGAGATTTTTTTTTTCTTCTTCTTCTCCAGTTTTCAAAAGAGCTTGTTCAAATTACTTACCTGAATTTCCTTAAAACCTTAAGCTTCTATATGTGCCCCAAATTAATTGTGTTTATTTATGGTAATATGAATTTGAATTTCAGTTCTTTTGTTTTGGAGATCCAGCTACCCAAAGCCTAAAGCACACAGAACTTTTATCCTCATCAACGTCCTTTGTAAGTCAGCATTACAAGTTAAGGACCCATTAGACCTGCAATGTCTCAAACAGAAGTTGCTACCTTTGTCCTGACCATTTGGACAATTTCTTAAATGAATGAGCTTCCACCATCCTTTCCTTCTCATCCGACTGACTTTAATTCTACCGTGAGCTCTGAGACAACATTCTTACTGGTTACAATTTGTACTACTTCAAATATAATCATCCACTTTCTTAAGTACAGATTCCAGCCTGCATTGAGATAAATAGCTCCCTGGTTATCCTTTGTCAACAGTTTCCTCACTGCTACAGTTCTCTAGTTTGAGAGTCACAAGCTCTCTTTCAGAGACATCGTGTGCCCTGCAGATTCATTTGTCAGTTGGAAATGCTGCTCTGTTTCACTTACAATTTGTGATCTTGAGCAAACTGAAAAGCCTGTTATCGGTAATGATTGGTGAGTATGTTGCCATGTTAAAATGAATCAAAGCCTACAACGGCAGTAAAAAAAAAATTAACAATTTTACAAATGAGAAGGATAGTTGAAGGCATATGCAGATGCTTAGTTAGGTAAGTGGATTGGTAATCAATAGGGCACAATGGTGATCGGAGGCTGATCCCTAAAGTTTTTTTTTTTTTTTTTTTCAGTTGAAGTGTAGTTGATTTACAATGTTAGTTTCAGGTGTACAGCAAAGCAATTCAGTTACACATGTACATACATTTATACCTCTCTCAGATTCTTTTCCATTACAGCTGATTACAAGAAACTGACTATAGTTGCCTGTGCTATACAGTAGGTCCTCTCTAAGGGGTTGAAGGACTAGGTAGGACCTGAAGATTTCTTCCCAACTTTCTTACTTTCTCAGAACATGTCTTTGTATTTATTAGACCATGTTTTTTTAAATACACACACACGCCACACACAAGGTCCAAGCAAAGTCTCTGCAATGGTTCAGGAATGTTGTGCATTACAAACAGAAATTTGTTTTCAACACAAAAGTTAACAGATGCGTGGCCAGGTTCAGGCTTTTGTTACCCAAAAATGTACCAAATGCAAACTGTATACAAAAATCTAAGATCTACTGCCAACTTTTAAAAATAAACTTTAAAAGCTTTTTTTAAGAAAATCAAATGTTAAAAACTGAGCCCATTTTTATAAAAATTAATTTATACCTATACACATAGAAAAAAAATCTGTTAGGAAATTCCCAATGTTAATGCCAGAGAGCTCTGGATTATATGACTCCGGAGGGGGTGGTCTTTTTTTAATACCTTTCTGTAATATCTGAATTTTTATAGTGATTACATATTGTTTTTATAATCAGGAGAAAAAAATCAATAATCCTATTTTTTTCAAAAATGACAAACATCTACACACTACCATATATAAAATAGATGAACAACAAGGTCCTACTGCATAGCACAGGGAACTATATTCAATATCTTGTAATAACCTATAATGGAAAAGAATCTGAAAAAGAATATATATATATTATATATTATAAGTGAAACACTTTGCTATACACCCGAAACTAACACAACATTGTAAATTAGCTATACTTCAATTTAAAAAAATTTTTTTTTAATTTTTTAAATGATAAAGGAAGGGAAAAGTCTAATGAAATTAAAGTGGGTGAGAGTTGCTCACAGGCCTGGAGGTAGAACAAACCAGAAGGACTAGTTGGGAAATGGCTCGGGCTGAGCCAGAAGTCATGGCTCCCTGAACAGTCCCTGAGAAGGTTAACCAGGCACCTGAGCAACTTTGAAGTCATGTGGTTCCAGAAAGAGCCAGCCACGTGCACCGGGGGTTTGCAGTCCTAAGAGGAGGGCTCTGCACTAGATACAAAAGTCACCTGGATGCAGTCCTTGGAGAAGCATCCAGTCTAGAAGAGCCAAAGTACGGTGGCAGCAATGAAGAACAAACCACTAGAAAAATTTTCGACCTCTCTGGAAGTCACAGCAATACACAATGAAACAATAAGTCGTCACTCTTCACCTAGCAGAAGAGTAAAGAATTCTTCAATGCTGGGGAGGGTCTGCTGAGACTGGCGCTCACTCCCTGCTGCGGGGAATGATTACATGACGAAGTGCTTTTGAAAAGCAACATGGTATATGTAGCAATCATTTTAAGACACTCACAACCTTTCATCGCTCCACTTCTAGAAATCTACCCTCAGACAAATGCAAAATGCCTTATTATCGAAGATAGTCATTGCAGTATGATTTATAATTTTTTAAAAAGGAAATCTGAATACTGTCCAACAACAGTTAGAACGGTAAGTTTTGATACAACCTCTCAGTGGGGCATTATGTGGCCATTAAAAACAGTGTTTATGGAGCCTTTATAATAAACACACAGGGAAATGTTTATGTTACCATGTTAAATGATACAGTAGGCTATAAAATTGTATATAGAACATGATTTCAAGTACATAAAAGTTCACATAAACCAGGAAGAAATGCTCTGAAACTTTACACAGTTCCCTGTGGATTGGTTGGGCTATAGATGGGTTTATCTTTTAAAAAACAATTTTGAAATAATTTCAGATTTACAGAAAAGTTGTAAGAAAAAGAAAAAGAACTGCCATATTCCTCTTACTCAGTTTTCCCAACTGTTAATGTTTTCCCACATTTGCTTCATCGCACGCTTGTGCGCACACAGTCTTTCCTTACACACACGCAATATCCACAATTGTTGGTTTTTTTCTGAAGCATTTGAGGGCAAGCTGCAGGTACAATCTCTCAGTACCTCTAAATACTCCAGAGTATGTTTCCTAAAAACAAGGACACTCTCTGACATAACTTTCCAGGTCGGGAAGTCAACAGTGGCACCATCCAATCCACACCCCATTCAAATTTTGCCAGCCATCCCAATGTTTCTTTTTCCATTCTGGTCCAGGATCCAGTCTAGGAATAGACTAGATTAGTTGTCCTGTCTCTCCATTTGCCTTCAAACTGCAACATTCCCACTCTCTTTCCCTGTCTTTTGTGTCTTTCTTTGACAGCTGTATCTTTAACACTGTAAGTCTTTCATTTCATAAGGCACTTCCAATCTGAGGCTGACTGCAGTTTCCTCATGATGAGACTCAGGCCATGCATTCTTGGCAGAAATAGCACAGAAACAAGGCTTCACTGACCTAAGGAGGCCCATGATGTCAACCTACCTGGGACTGGTGAGGTTAATTTTGATCATCTGCTAAGGCTGGTGTCTACCAGGTTTTTCTACCAGAAGGTCACCATTTTCCCCTTTGTAACTTATAAATATTTTGCTGGAGATACATTCCAACATTACACCAATATCCTGTTCTTCAAAAATTCACCTCCCAGTTCTAGCATCATTGACAACACCAGCCTGAATCAACCACCCCTGTGATGGTTGCCTAATGTGGATTTTTCCTCTTTCCAGCATTCCTTCTCTGTTTATTAACTGGCAGTTTCTTGCAAGAAAGTGCCTACCCTTCTCTCCTATTAATTTGTTCATGTCAATATAGTCTCATGGATTCCTATATTGAGTTGTATCCAGTACTATCATCATTAATGTCAATGCTCAAATCCCCCAGATTTGATCAATAAGACCCCCTTCTAGCTGATCCCATAACTATATCCTTTTTATAAGCCCTCATCACTCTTTGAGCACTTCCTTCCTTTCTGGCACACAGTGTTCCAGACACATCTTGTCTCTTCCCTGCTCCATCTCGGGAAGCAGCCACTTCTCTCCAAGAAGCTGTGATTTATATTGGAACCACATTCCGCATTCAGTGGAAAATGATGATTAGAAACTAAAATTTGGGAGCTTGGAGTATTCATCACTACTAGAATGTTATTGCTTCCAGGCCCTCTAGAAACTAAGAAGTGCGTACAGGTATATAAGTATGTGTACAAACACCTATAACTGGATATATTTACATATATCTGCAGATATATATACAATTCATGGTTTTATTGTGTGTATAAATGTGCATATGTCAGTGAGGTCATACCTATCCAGCACCTCAGAGTTCTTTCTAGCTCTTCCATGTTTGCACTAGAGAAATCACTTCTCTGTTAAGAAATCTGCAGGGGGAAGGTATAGTTCAGTGGTAGAGTGTGTGCTTAGCATGCATGAGGTCCTGGGTTCAATCCCCAGTACCTCCATTTAAAAGTCAATCAAGCAAGCCAACTGAATTACCTCCTCCTCCCACCCCCTCAAAAAAGAAACTGGGTTCCCATTAGCCTCATTTATTAAAATTAAATTAATAAAAAATTAATTTATTTGCTCGATGCAACCAAGCTGCCAACCACACCCACTGCCCTTGCACAGCCCCACCTCCTCAGCCAAGCACACCTATCAACGCCTCTGTGAAGTCCCCCAACACCTCACTTCCTCAGACCACAGACATGACAATACCTCTACAAAAATTGTTTTTATATATTGTTACTCCCCACCTCTTCTCTTTTTTCCTGTGAAAGCCATTTAAGGTGTAACACCAGCTCTCCTGAGGCAGCGGCACAGCAGTGTCTCACGTGGGAATCACATGCACCCCAGCAGGTGTAGGAACACTCTTGTGTGTGTGGTGTTAGGACTGTTAGAACCACTCCTTCCCCAGGGGCCTCCATGTCTCTCCTCCACCTGTGTGCCCTCTGCACCTACCCCTACCCTAGGCTGCAGCTTCCAGGGAGGCGGTCTTTCCAAGGGGCCCTCTGCTTCCCTAGAGACCAGCCTGCCCCCTCACAGGGACCCCAAGGCCTTTCACAGCTCCCCCTCAACAGGTCACAGAAGCGCCTCCTATCTGGAAGGGCAGCCCCACAACCCACTCCTCCTCTCCTCATCCTCACAGACCCAGCGCTGAAGAAACCCAACTATAGCAAACCCACCGAGAGTGTGGGACAAGCATAAAGGCACACAGAGCTGTGTGACAAGAGTCTCTTTCCTTAGAAAGTTTGAATGTCAAACTGTCACTTATAAACAAGCAGAAAAGCTACAGAAAGACAGTAATTACAGCAAGAGGCAAGAAACAGCCAGCTCTAGAGTCAGAACCTAAGGCTCGGGGGTAGGCACGCTGGGACACCCTACAGAGAAGCAGCCAGAGGGGTCCTTAACCCCCCACCCATGTCGCCCTGTACAGCAGAGACTACCCTCCAGACAATTCCCCAGGCAGGACCTGGCCTCCCCAGAGCAGGACCACAGGTATCCTTCAGCCCTCTGGACACACTGGGCCCCCGGCCATTGTTCCTGGCCAGGGTTAGAGCCCATGTGCAAGGCGAGACCCTTCTCTGTCCAGGAAGCTCTGAAGGCAGAATCAGCCCCGGCTCCCACGCTGTCTCCCAGCCACACTCAGCCAGGAAGGGAGGCCAGGAGCAAGCAGAGACCATCACTTATCTCCCCAACTGGCCAGCTTTGTCTGGTCTCATTTCCCTCCGGTCCTGGGGCCCAACAGAACAGGCCAAGTGGAGCACAGGGTAGAAGGAGGTGAGTGGTGCCAGTGAGACCAGCCATGGTCAGCAGGAAGCTCAAACGGCTTACAGCTGTGAAAAGTAACTCCATGGACTCCCTGAGGACTGCGTGTGCCTGGCCGGGAGAGGTAAGTGACACGCTCATCCCTCACCCTGGGTACTGACCTGCTGCCGGGCTACCAACCCCTCTGCTTTTCACTAAGTGACTGTAACGGTTCATTTTAGATGTTGACTTGCCTGGGCGCCGAGGTACCCAGATTTTGGTCAAACATTATTCTGGTTGTTCCCGTGAGGGTGTTTTTAAATGAGAATAACACTTGACTATGTGGACAGAGTCAAGCAGACTGCCTTCCTCAATGTGGGTGGGCCTCGTCCCATCACTCGAAGGCCCCTAATAGAACAAAAAAGCTGACACTTCGTGAGTGAGGAAGGATCCTTTCTGCCTGATTGCCGTCAAACTGGAACACTGGCTTTTTCCTGACTTTGGAGTCAAACTGAAACATCAAGGCTGCCAGCTTCCTGAATGAAACTACACTATTGCTCTCTGGCCTTCAGGCTCAGGATGGAAACATACCATCAGTTCTCTTGTTTCTCCAGACTCACTGGCTCACCTGCAGATCTTAGGACCAGTCAGCCTCCATGATCACATGCACCAACTCCTTAGAGTAAATCACTTTATACACATACACCCTATTGCTTCTGCTTCTCTGGAGAACCCTGACTAATACTGTCACCCAGAGAGAGGCGTGACTCAGCCCAGGCTCTTCAGTATTGCCAGGGGAGGATGTAGGTACCCAGCTTCCAGGCACAGCCTCCTCCTCCTATTTCTTGGTTCACAAGGACTGGGACCGTCACTTACGGAACGGCACCCCAGCGTGGCTCCAGTCAAGGTGGGGCCTGCCCAAATGGAACGGACAATCACTCAGGACGGCAGGCCTGTTGGCAGCAGGCAGGAGGGACCAGGTGTGTGCAGAGTCACAGAGGCCTCCTGGGTTCAAAACCCAGCTCCTCTGCAGACTGGCTGTGGCCTTGGCAGTTTGCTGCACTGCTCCAAGCCTCAGTGAGCACCTCTGTAAAATGGGGATGATACCCCCACAAAGCTATTGGAAGAATAAACAAGACACTGGCTGCTAAGTACCCAGCACAGGGCCTAGTCCATCAATGAGGCCCAGGGAGTATTATTTCTTGCCCCTACTCTCTTCACATTCCCTTAATCTCACCAGATGATTGAGAACCACTGCCCTCGGCCAATGCCCCTTAACCCTGATGTCCATTAAAATCACCTGAAGGGATAAATTGGGAGTTGGAGAATCACTAATATTAACTACAATACATAAAATAGATTAAAAAACAAGTTTCTTCTGTATAACACAGGAAACTATTCCATATCTTGTAATAATGTATAATGAAAAAGAATATGAAAATGAATATATGTATAAATATGACTGAAACATTATGCTGTACACCAGAAATTGACACATTGTTACTGACTATACTTCAACAACAACAAAAAAATCACCTGAAAAGGAATATACAAACAGCTCATACCACTCACTAACAAAAATAAACAACTCAATCCAAAAATGAGCATAAGACCTAAACAAGCAATTCTCCAGTGAAGGCATACAGATGGCCAATGGGCACAGGAAAAGATACTCAATATCACTAATTATTAGAGAAACGCAAATCAAACCACAATGACGTATCACCTCACATCAGTCAGAATGGCCATAATTAAAAAGACCATAAACAATAAATGCTGGAGAGGGTGTGAAGAAAAGGGAACCCTCCTGTAATTTGGTGCAGCCACTATGGAAAACACTATGGAGATTCCTTAAAAAACTAAAAAGAGAGTTACCATATGATCCAGCAATCCTACCCCTGGGCGTATATCCAGAGAAAACTCCAGTTTGAAAAGATACATGCACCTCAATGTTCATAGCAGCACTAATTACAACAGCCAAGACATAGAAGCAACCTAAATATCCATCGACAGATGTCTGGATAAAGAAATTGTGGTATATTTATACGATGGAATACTATTCATCCATAAAGAGAGAATGAAATGATCCATTTCAGCAGACCTAATTATCATGTTAAGTGAAGTAAGGCAGAGAAAGACAAATATCATACAATATCACTGATATGTGGAATCTTAAAAAAATGACACAAATGAACTTACTTACAAAACAGAAACAGACTCACAGACAGAAAACAGGGAAAGAGGGTGGAGGGGTAAATTTGGAGTTTGGGATTTGCAGATACTAACTACTATGTATAAAATAGACTAACAACAAGGTCCTACTGTGTAGCACAGGGAACTATTATTCAGCACCTTGCAATATAGTTGGGAATATAATGGAAAAATATATATATATGCATAACTGAGTCACTATGCTGTACACCAGAAACTAACAACATTGTAAATCAACTATACTTCAATTTAAAAAGAAGTCACCTGAAAGGGCTTTGAAACATACCAAAGTCAGGGCACCGCCCTCAAATGCTACTTTAATTGGTCTGTGCTGGTGTGGCACCTGCAGTTTTAGCCATCGCCTCCTAGGGGATTCAAAGTGAAGCCAGATTGAAAACCGCAGGCTGTCTCCACTCACGGGAATTTATCACCCTCCAAGCTCTCAAAAAACTAAGCGGGAAGGACACATAAGGGGGCCTGGGACTGAGTACGTGCCTGGTCAAAGGCAGGTCCTTGTCCCTTCATTGCCTGACCTATTGGCCCCCTGGCTGACAAGGCAAACCTCTCTTCCATGTCCCTGGAGGGGCTCAGCCTCATGACCTGTGTGGCACTCCCGGGGTGGGGGTGGGGGCGGGTCAATGCACTGCAAACCTTCTGCCTAACACCTCCCAGACTCAGTTCCAGACTCACCAGCAGGATAGGGAGTCAAACTCAGGGGAGAAAAACTTCAGCACGGTGGCCGGCTCCAGGACCCTGTCTCAATTGCTGAGGCTGACACTCAAGGTTTGCCGTCCTCCAGCTGCCACCCACATCTCTGGCCTCCTGCCTTCCCCCCCCCCCCCCCCGCACACGTGCTCGCACTCTGCCTGGAACGGGCTCCTCGCCTTCTCTGCCTGAAAACTCCTACTTATCCTCCAGGTCCGGCTCAGTTGTCACCCGCCTTTGCAGCTTCCATGACTGTTAATGGCCTCACTCAAGCGGCAGCGTGCAGAAAAGTGATGTTTTTGGCTTTCCTACCTGGTATCCAGTCACCACTCTCCCACTCTTGATGCTGGTTTTCCTCCAACTTGTCTTCCTTCTCCAGCAGGCTCACTCCACGTGTGGCCAAATGACCACCAGCATCTCCAGGCTCACGTCCTCCCAGTGAGCAGCTCCAGCAGCATGAGGCCGTAGTTCCAGGACAAGGCCCAGGGTTACTCTCACGGGCCTGGGTTGGGCTCCCTACCTGACCCAGACCCAGGCTCTGATGGGCCAGATGGCCCCGGGGCAGGAGCCCATCCTTAGAGACTGAGGGTGGGGTCAGCCCACCCCCAACCGAATAGAGTAAGAGCAGGGGGAGGTATGATTTCCAGAGAGACATTAGGGAGCAAATACCAGATGAAGAACCAGAACTCAGCTATAACAACCTGTAGCATCTGGCCTTAACTGGGTTAGGATGCCTCCTCTCCCACTCCTCAAGGCGCAGAGTACCTCCTTATCAGGAGCATTACGGTTACTGCGTGACCCTTGGCTTGGCAAGCATCTGCCCTGACTGCCGAAGCCGAGCACTACGAGGGTAGAGATGGCAGCGTGGCCGAGACTAAAGCAACCAATCAGAAGGCAGAGCTCGGACACGGAGGCGGTTTCTCCCTGGCTGGGGAAGCAAGCTCTCTCGGGGGAAAGGCGGTCTTTGTATAGAGAACACCTGTGAAAGGTGAAAACTCCAGGATGGTAGGATTGAAGTCAGGGAGCAGAAAGAGCAAAATTGGTCCGTATGGTAAAGTCGGGAGTTTGGCAGCCCAGCAAGGAGCCGGTGGGAAGGCTTGAGATGGAGGAGAGGAGAGAAAGCTCGGGAACACCTTAGGAGTCAGACTCAAGGCCAACAGGTGGCCAGTGTCTCCCAGAGGCTGGAAGACAAGAGAACATTAGAGGTGATGCTGGGCTGGGCTGGGCGGGCTACGCCCCTTCTGACTCCTTCGAGTTCTTAGTAATTGTCTGCTGTATGCCACAGCATGCATTGGCAGCTAATCTGGAGAATCAAGGGGAAAATTCTAGGTTGTTTCGTAGACTCCGCACAGGGCAGAGAACAGAAACCTCGCACTGGAGGGAAGATGTAGCGAAAGCAAGAATTCAGTGGCAATGTTCCAAATGCCACTAAATTGTACACTTGAAAAATGGTTAGAACAGTAAATTTTTATGTGTATTTTATCACAATCTTTTTAAAAAGTAGAAATTAGCTACCTAGTAGCGGGGCGGGGCTGGGCAGAGGAGAATTCACCGGAAGAGGAAATCAGAGCAGGAGACCCCGAAGGGAAACTGGAGTCTCAGTAATTCCCACATGTGGGACGGAGGCCTCAGTAGCTCTCCCACCACAGGCGCACTTGACTTGAAACCAGTTTTTCTTAAGTGTCAAGGAGAAGGGTGATGCTAAGACTGGAACCTGGGACCCTTTCCTGCAGTGCTTGCACCTGGACAAATGTGTCCTCCCGCAACAGAACACACACAAAAAAAACTTTATAGTAAAGGACTAAAAATAACTGCATACATGCACAGTTGGGGCAAATTAGGAACAACAAGATACAAAAAGACCAAATACGCAACTGCCCCTTTAGAGGCATCGGGAGCAAAAGCAGGGGACTGAGCATAGTCCCTGCACACAGCACCACCGAGGAGATGAGCTGACCACCTAAGCCATCCCTCAGGCTCGACCCTGACCCCATTTAAGCGACCAGCTTGTCCCCACTCAGGGAGTGAGCAAGGGCACCTGTTTCTCATTCTTGCTCCCTTGTGCTGCAGCACAAGTCCCAATAAAGCCTTGTCTGAATTTCTCATCTGGCCTCTTATCAATTTCTATTGATTACAGAGTCCAAGAACCTGGGTCAGGATCAATGCCGCAGAGCTAAGTAAAGTTACAGATAAACACATACATGATCAGTAATTAATAAATAAATCACTGTCCTTGTTACGATTATTTATTCCATGGCTCCATTCCGCTAGCATTGAGCTGGCAATAAACCTAACACCACATCTCATTGATTCTAAGATGTCCATCTTTTCAGTTTCACAATTCTGAAATTGGGGTGCACCTTACAATTAACAGTATAACAAAGTTGGCAGCGTTTGTCGGTACCTCAAAGTAACAATGCTTCTTACAGTCAACACTGGATCTTGGATGCTACAGAACACTGTGAATAGGAAAGCAAGAGCCATTTGGTCTCTCTGTGGTCCATCTCAGGGAAGTAAACGTGGGCAGATCCATGTCCTCGCCGAGCACTGGGACATTCTGGCTAAAGTGTAATACGGGGTGGGGGGGCCATTAACTCCACTAGCCTGTTCCCCTGACCACTTCTTTTTTAAAAAAAAAAAAACTTTATTTATTATTGTATTATTTTTTGTTTGTTTGTTTCTGGGTATGGAGGTAATTATTATTTATTTTTTTAGAGGAGGTACCGGGGATTGAACCCAGGACCCTGTCCATGTTAAGCATGCGCTCTACCACTTGAGCTATGCCCTCTGCCCCCTCCTCTTTTTTCTTTCTTTTTTTTTTTTTAATATTAATAGTAGTGTCAGCATTTACTGATTTCATTCTGCTTGGAATGTTCTTTCTTCAGATCTTTGCATGGCAGGCTTCTACAGGCTATTCAGGCCTCAGCTCAAATAACACCTTCCCCAAACAGTGCAGTTCTTTCCATTTTCTTCATAAATCTCATCGATGGGAAAATACTTAGCTTATCCATTCACTTGCTTTATTGTTGTACTTGGCACATAGGAAGACCTCAGGTGACGTTAGGTTTTATCTTCTTCTTCCAAATCCTGACCACTTCTGTTTTATTAAGTCCAGCCAGCCGAGGACCTGCACAGCTGGGAAGGATGTGCCTAGAAGAGGAAATTAGTTTCTCAGATGTGCAATGTTTGCAGCGGAAGTGAAACGTGGTGTTTATCGCATGAGCCCTGCATCCTGTTCTACAGAGCTGCCTGTGACCCGGGAAGGCCACACAAAGACTCAAGGCCCACGGCCCTCCGGGGCTGGGACACAATGTCTTTGTGTGTGTGTAGGGGGCAGTGTCCGGGGGGATAGTTAGCAATCACCTAGGAAATGCTCTGACCGCCCTGTAAGGAAGGGCTGCTTTCCTTAAGATTAGCAAACCCAGGCATCTTCTCCAACCACCTTGGGGCTCTCTCCCTGTGGACCCTCAGGTCCAGTTCTCTCATTCTGGCCACCCACCTGAAACTCCACTGGGAGGAGGATGATGGGGGTCTGACTGAGGCCCAGGAGGCTAAGGCTGGGCATAGCCCTTGGAGGCAGGCAGCCTGGTGTGGCTCTAAGAATCAGGGACAGGGTGGCCAGATAAACTATCTGGGTAAACTGTAATTTTCTTCACTAAATCTGGCAACCCTAATCAGGGGGCAACACAGAGGCCATGAATCTCTGGATCCCTAGGGCCACCAGACACAGCCCCCTCCCACTGGGGCCAGCACGGAGGCTCCAGGTGAGGGAGGTTGCCTGTCCCTACTCCTTCATATGTGTGTCACACTCGCCTTCTGCTCTGAGCCTCAAAGTCTGCCTCCTTCAAACCAGAGGATTCAGCTGCGAGCCTGGAAGGGCCCACTCTAAGGGCACATGTGGTCGGCAGAATAATAGCCCCAAAAGCTAACCAGGTCCTAATCCCTGGAACGTGTGAATGTTACCATCTATGGCCTAAGGGACTTGGCAGACATGATTAAGAATTTTGAGATTATCCTGTATTCACCAGGGTGGACCCTAAATGCAATCTTCTTAAAAGAGGGTAGTGAAAATTTGACAGCAGAGGAGGGAGGAGATGTGACAATGGAAGCAGTGTTTGAAGTGATGAGAGGAAGGGGCTACAAGCCAAGGCCTGCAGGTGGCCTCTGCCAGCTGGACGAGGCAAGGAAACCCACCCACCCCCAGAGCCTCGGGAGGATGTGTGGGCCTGCCAACAACTTGATTTTAGCTCACTGAGACCCATTTCAGGCTTCCAGCCTCCAGAACTATACGAAAATTATTTACATGTTTTAAGCCACTTAGTTTGTGGTTCTTTGTTACCAGTCATACAGAGCTTGCTCAGAAGGGCCCCATGTTTGGTTGAAGGCTCTGCGGTTGCTGTCTTGAAATTCCAGTTTTTGAAGAAGGGACCCCATATTTTTATTTTGCACCAGGCTCCCCAGTAGCTGGTTTGGGGGCCCGTTATACCTATGGTTCCCACCCCTATCCACCGACTAAATCCAACACATCTCCTGGAGCACCAGTGTTACTCAAAAATGGGGCAGAACAGCCTTATTTTCATAACAAAGCAATCATACACATTATAGGAGAGTGTGCAAAATTCACATCAATTTACAAGATAAAGCAAGAGACTCCCTCATCCCTTTTTAATGCCAGGAGAGTTATTCCTGGCCAAATGCCCAGGCCCTCAAGGGAATATGCTGTGTCCTCTGCCGTCAGGGATGGCCACCCTGGACCAGCCAGGGAACTTCTCAATCCAATGCACTCAACAATGCCACCGCCTCCAGGAAGCTTCTGAGGAATGACTGCAGACGGTTTAGAGGCCCCTTCTTTAGCCTACCCCATCAAAAACTCCCTGGGCTCTCTGGCACTGCTCCTGACCCTAATATGCAAGCTCTGTGGGCATATCTGTGGCACAGACCCTGTCTGGGACTCATTGGTCAGCAGTTCTGGCCTGGGCTCCAGGGTCAAGGTCATCGCTTGTTCAGCTGGTATCAAAATGGGACTGCATGGGTTTTGGAGTCAGACAGTTGAGGGTTCAAATCTTGGCCCCACCAAGGATCAGGGGTTATTCTTTTAAACATTCAACTACACCTCAGCACCTACCATGTGTCAAGTTCAAGCTCTGTTCTAGACTGGTGATCCAACAGCAGGCTGGACTGTGTGTTTTCAACTTGGCATCATTGCCATCCCCTTCTGTAGTCTGCTCTACAAAGGGAAAGCCAAGAACCACATTTCCCAGGATCTCCTCTCCTGTATGTTTCTGGGTTGGAGGCTGTCAACACGAGGCATTCAAAATAGTGGACGTGAAGTTTGCAGCAACGTCCAGGTAAGTGCCAGCAAATTACTTCCTGTAGGCGAGTGAGCTGGCCAGCAGCAGCTTCCTGGAGGTCCTTTAAGAGTCACAGCAGCTTCTGGGCAGGCTCTTGAAAATGACTTTCCTTGTTGCAGCAGACTAAAAGTTGACAACCAAATCCAGTATTTCTCAAAATTCACAGTGGCCTCCAGGTGAGCTGTTGAGAACCGCCACTCTCCCCCTCCCTACCAGTGGCTCCCAGATCTTAACTCCCACCACCCTCCCAACAATTGTTTGAGTCTCTGACTCCATGGATTAAAACACTTCACACATGAAATCCATAGAGTGGCTTCTGTTTTCCCAACCAAACCGTGGGCTGAAACCAAAGGCCCACAAATCAAAGACCCTGTCCTCAGGACAGCTTGCCGTTCTAGTGGGCTGAGGGAGCTCATAAACCATGAAAGGCATAAATAAAGACTCCTTCAGTTAGGGCGGTCACAGGGGCCCTCTCTGAGGAGGTGACTTTTGAGCTGAGACCAAAATGAGCCAAAGGAGGCTGCCCTGGGAAAGGGCAGGAGAACTTTCCAGAGAGGGAACAGCAAGTTGAAAGGCCCTGATGAGGGAATGAAGGAGACATAGCCAAGAAATAGCAAGAGGGCTGCACTACTAATCAAAGGAGGGAAGACCCGCCCTGCCTCCAGGCCACCACTCGCGCCTAATCTCGGCTTCTTTGAGAACCTAGTACCGTGTGCAGGGATCTGACTCAGCTCTTCATCAACTGGGCTACTGGCCATCTATCCCCATCACCATTCTGAGTCCACGCAAACGGGCCTTGTCACGTTCAACACTCTGTCCCCAGCACCCGGCACAACGCCTGACCATTGGATGTTTCATACTTGGTGAATGAACCAACAGGTGAATAAAACGCAATAAATGCCACAAGTGTGTTCAAGGCGAAATGAAAACTCCAAGGCAGGAACATACACTCTGCAGGGGCTGCGAGGTGGACTGGGAACGTGTTTCTTCCTGACAGTATGTGTGTGCCACTCCGATCACAGAGGACTGGAACCAGCGCACAAGGGCCTTTGGCTTCGCAACTTCCGGCTCTGTTGATCCCAGGACCATGTTCGGTTTGGTTCAGTCTGATGCAAACATTCTCCTGGGCATTAAGTGCGAAAGGAGTTTCAAGGCCTAATGATTGCTTGACCTCACCCAGCAGAGTTCTCCTATGAACAGAAACCAGCTAAGCATCAAAATATTAGAACTGCCTCTCCCAGGTGTGTGGGGAGAAGACGTTTGCCAGGGAAGACATTTGTATTTGCCTTGACACAGAGCTGCACGGATGACGGTTGATACTTAGAAATAAAGCCTGAAACGTCTGTCCACTTATGTTGCCATGGTGACACCCACTCTCCAGGAGGGGACCAAAAGATGGAGCCACCGAAATCAGCCCCAGTCACATTGCTAAGGTCGCCTCCTCCCTCATGGTCCTTCCGTTACCCTCTCTGCTCCTCCCACTGTGGTTTCCCATGATGACGGAGGCACAGAGCCAGTGACTGACAATCAAAATGACCTCTCTAAAACACAACCCTGATCACACTAGTCCCCTGCTCTAAACCAGTCAGGGTCTCCTCTGCTTTCCAACTAAAATAAAATCCAAATTCCTGCTTGTGGGCTGTTAGACCCTGCATGGGGTTCCCTGCTGACCCCCGGCTGAAGGTGGTCACCCTGGATACTCCTAGGACGCGATGTTTTCCTTTCCAGCCCGGCCTGCAGTGTATAACTAGACTTCCACGTGTTCACCATCTGCCTCTCCCACTTAATTACAAACTCTTTAAAGGGCAAAGTCTATTTACTAACTCTTATACTCCATTGTCTAGCACAGTGCCTGGCATGTAGTAGGTACTCAATAAACATGTGTTATTGAGTTAATTGGCACCTATCTCCTCTCTAAGGGAAGGAAGGAGATTGAGAAGCACTACCTCCTAACCCAAGGGTGGAGGGAGGGAATAGTTGATGTGGGGGAAACAAGGACCTTCGGGAAGCCCCAGCTCAGGCCAGCCCAGCCCACACTGAGGAGCTAAAGGAAGGGTCCCGGCATGTGGTCCCAGTCCCTAGGGAGGCTGCTGCTGTCCCACGTTGGGACAGACCTCTCCAAGTTGGTCCTTCTTCTGCTGGTCTCTAGAGTTTGGGAATAGAGTTGCCTATAGTCCAAAGCAAAGCAGAAAACTCACTCCCAGGTTAAATTTCCTGGAAGTATAGTCATTCTCCAAAGCTTTTTCATCTTAATAATAATAATAACTAGTGATTATCAGCACCTGCTCTGTGCCAGAAATTGTGCTGAGAGCACTTGACAAGAATCATCTTATTTAATCCTCACAACAGTCTTACCAAGTTGGGTTATTATTATCCTCATTTTTTCAGACAAGGATGCTGAGTCTCAGAAAGGTTAAGAAAATTGCCCGAAGTCATACAGCTGCTAAATTTGAAAAGCTTAAGCTCTTAACCATTAAGTGAGACCGCCTTTCCTTAAACATAACCTATCCCCACTTCCAACTAGCCTCCTGCCTCCCTGTCAGGCAGAGAAAAGCCTGAAGTCCCACCAACGAGGCACGGGGATCAGTTGTGGGGAAAGGGCAGAGAGCACTGAAGAGGCTGGCTGCTTGACTTTATACTGAGAGATCTGTAATTCTGTGGGAGAGTCTGAGGACGAATTAAGATGATTAAAAGGATCTTAAGCAAACTGGAGAATAATTTTCTTTAAAGGCTGAAAGTATTAGGTATTAATGATAGCTGCCCCAAAAGACATCTTAAAATCTCAGTGGCTTAACACAGAAAGGTCTATATCTCATCCATGTCACAGGTTAATGCTTGGTGGCTTTCCCCCAAGGGGTGACTCAGGAGCCCAGCCTCCTTGCATCTGGCACCTCCACCATGTCAGTGCCCTTCAGTCCAGCCACCTGGAGCAAGCGTGTGGAGGAGACCTTGGACCCAAAGGGCTGTATCACTTCCACATGCATTTCCATTGGCCAGAACTTAGTCACATGGTCCCAAACTGAACAGCAAAGGAGGCTGGGAAATGGAAACTTCTGTGTTCCTGGGAATAGAAAACAGGGAGTGAACACACCTAGCATGGTTTCTACTATATTGTATAAGGAATAAAATGTAATCATTGCACCGCATGTGACTCAGCCATAGACAATACTTACATAGTCACGATTAGGCAAACACCAGATATTGGCTCAACCAAAAATCACAATATAACTAGATTAGGAGGATGAAGAGAGTAGAAGTGAATGGGGGGTGGGGGGTGGGGGGGAGTTGCCAGGTTAGGGAAAGAGAGAAAAATCTGTTTTAGCCGGAGGTTAATAGATAACTCAGAAAAAAATTTTCCTCAAGAGTATATTTCATAATCTATGTAAGTCAAATCATTACCTTGTACACCTAAATGTACACAATGATAAATGTCAGTTATAGCACAATAAAACTGGAGGGAAAAAAGAAATAGCATTATAAACAGATTATTTAGAAATATAGCATAAAATGCCAAAAGGAAGACTTAAAGAGTTTATGGAGTTGGACTCTGGAGAGTTGGATTCAGGAGCAGGGTGTCATACTGCACAATTTTAATTTTTTAACCAGGTACACATGTTAAGAAAAAATTTTTTTAATAATTTTTAAAAGAAAAAGGGGGGGGGGCCTTCCCTAGCGAGCAAAGGGCAAGGCCAAACACCAGGTCTGACACATGGTGGAGACACAAAGCAGAAACCCAGAGGCATGGGCACCCTGTATTGGCTGAGTGGCCTGGGTTGGGCTGGGGAAACAGCCCCGGAACCTCAGTGGCATCACACAACGCACATTTCTCTCTCGCTTGTGTTCCCGTCCCATGAGGGTGAGGAGCGGCAGCGCTCTGCCCCATTCAGGCACTGGGGCCCAGGCTGCAGGAGGCTGCTCTACCCCGGAGCGGTCCCGCGGGGTAACACGCCAGAGCTGGAAGAGACAGCAGGAGGAGGCGCACCTGCCCGGGATACTTCAGCCCTTCTGCCCGGGGAGGACACGTGTCCTTTCCTCTCACAGCCCATTGGCCAGAGCCACGCGGCCCCGCCCAACTGAAACGGAGTCTTCTGAGCGCCCAGAGGGGAGGGAAACTGGACGCTGGCGCACACCTGCAGTGTCTACACAGATCCTGACTCCCTGCCACCGGAAATTGTGGAGGAGCTGGGAGAAGGCAGGAACGCCCTGACTAGGTTGGAAGGCTCCAGGCTTTGCAACAGAGTTACAGCCTTCTACCACGGTCAAGCTGTGGACACGCTGATTGCTCCCTCCACCATACCTCTATAACCTGCCATCTGAACCCACCATGACATGAAATGGGTTATTATTCCAAAGCCTTAGGAAAGTGGAGGAAAAAGGTCACAAGGCTCAAACATCCAGTCCATTCCCCTCCCTCTCAGTAGGACCTCATCGAACCAACCATAAAAGGCACAAGCCAATGGACAGATAAAAATGAGGCTTGATGGTAAACCACCGGCAGAGCTCCAGCTGGAGACCCACCAGGTCCTTTCAAGTCTGGCTTCCCTTTCATTTCTTAGAGATGACATGAGATCTGTGTGCCCCAGTCACCTCATCAGCAGGCACCCTCGTCTCACATTTGCACTGCTCCAGAAGTCAACCTTGGCCTGGGTAAACAGAGTCTCCTCTGTCCTGTTTGGGAGTTTTATTCCAGACACTTCTCCATGTTTGGAATACGCAAAGGCTGTTGTGATCAAATCGGCCCAAGGCTTCTAAGACAAGGAAGCATTCAATCCTGGTCTGTTTCCCTCCGTGTAAACATTATCCCGGGAGCCATGTAAGTGTCTTAGAGAAGTGGTAGGAATAATAAATGATAAAAATAACAGCCAACATTTATTGAGTGTGCCTGGTACGCATGTTTTAACTCCTTTGTTCCTCCCAACAGCCCAGAAAGGCAAGAATTTTTATGACCCCCATTTCACCAAGGATGAAAGAGACAATAATTTCCCTTAGGTATACACAACTCGTAAGTGGAGGATATGAACCAACACACTCTGACACCAGAGCGCAGGGTCTGGAGTTTTACAAAATTTAAGTTTGAATTCTGGCTCTCTCACTTCCCACGTGAGGTTAAGAAAATCATTTCTTATCTTTGAGCCTCAGTGTCTTCTTTAAAAACAAAAATAAAAAGCCTCCATTTCTCCTGAACTGGGAATGTTAATATCAACTTCTCTAGATGTTGTTGAAGATTAAATAAACTACCCTGTGAATTTCTCAGCACAGGCCTGGCCTGTGAAGGCATCAGGGCGATCCCTTTTGGGGATGTGTTCTAGCCAAATCTGACCTAGACAAGAGTGCTTGACTGCCTTTTGGAAAGACCCCCCACCTCCCACCTCAAACCATGTTTTACATCCGTAAAATAGAGATTGGTAGCCTGGCGATTCCACACAATGAGGCACGGCGTAGGTGCTGGAATGCTTTCGCCCTCCCTTGCCCCTCTGACCGTTGGGCATTTGGGTGATTTCCAGTTTCTCACTGTTATAAACACTCGGCTTCACACGTTTTGCCCAGGCCTGTGCCTGGCTCTGGCTCACAGTTTCTCCCTGCTTTCTGAGTCAGACCATTGGAGGTGCCTAAGTGGGCTGGCCGGGAAGCGCTGCCTGGCACAGCCCTCGCCCTGGGACTGGAAAGAGCAGAGAAGATACAGCACCAGCTGGGAGGCTGGGAGAGACGGTGCCCAGTCTGCATGTGTCTGCAGAACATCACCCTACACGGAAAACTGCCTGATAAAAATGGGTCCACACGAAATTCATTTTTGTTTACACAGACCCACTTTAATGTTAGTCATCGCTCGCCTTTGACACCCCACGGCCAGCACTCATCTCAGTGGACACCAGCCATCACCCTCCCAGAACCACAGGCTGAAGTAAAAGCTCACCCACTCTGGATGCCCAAGTATATCTGTGACATCAATTTTATGGTTTTGGGGGGGAGGGTATAGCTTAGTATTAGAGTACTTGCTTAGCATGCACAAGGTCCTAGGTTCAATCCCCAATACCTCCATTAAAAAAATTAATTAATAAAAAGAAATGTTTTAAGTATGGCTTTTAACTTATTTAAATATTTATGAAGAACCAGAGAATCTTAGAGCCAAGGATTCAAACTAAATTTTGAACCCCAAACAAGAAAAAACCAAGCTGATTCTCTGAACCCCAAAATGACAATCCAATTTTTTTTTTCCTGAACTATGACTCGAAGCCAAGTTTTCCCAGGAAACATCCAATGAACTATTTTGACCTTGATCGTGGGCTAAACCTCAGTTTCCCTATCTGTAGAATAAGGTTAAAAAATCATCTTAGTCCATTCGGGCTGCTATAACAAAAATGCCATAGACTGGGTGGCTTAAACAACAGAAATTTATTTCTCACAGTTCTGGAGGCTGGGAAGTCCCAGAGCAAGACCCTGGCAGATTTGGTGTCAAATCCTACATGCTATTCAAGACCCAGTTCAATGCAACTTCCTCCATGAAGTCTTCCAGATTAATTAGGGTACCTCTAACTCTTACCAATCCCAAACTGTCAGTGACTTATCACAATAGTTTATTTTTCCCTCAAGGAAAAGACCAAGGTAAGAGTTCTTGGTTGGCAGGTGCCTTTCCTCCTTGGGATGATTTCAGGAACCCAGGCTCCTGCTGTCTGGTGGTTCTGCCTCAGCCAAGAAAGAAGCAAGGAGACAAGCCATACTCATGCTTAAAAGCTCCAGACCAGGGGGGTGGGTATAGCTCAGTGGTAGAGAATGTGCTTAGCATGCATGAGGTCCTGGGTTCAATCGCCGGTACTTCCTTTAAAAAAAAAAAAAAAAGAGCTCCAGACTGGAAGTACTTCCCATTTCATTAGCAAGAGCAATGGTGTGGCCACTTTGGGATACAAGGAAGAAATAATGCTTTACCCTGTGGAATGGGGAGCACCCATGTCTCACGGACAGTTAGCCATCTCTGCCATTCCTAACCTGAACCACCCTGTCCAACCCCACCCTCCATCCCAGTCCTACCTCCCTTCTCAGGTCCCTGTTGTGTTCCACTTGCTCTCAGGCAGTGGTGCACACCAGAATTGTATGATGGCTGGTTCTACACGTGCATGGCTCTGAGGACAGGACCATGCCTTTCATCAATGCATCCTCACAGCACAGAGGACAGTTCCTGACACACATCATGCACAGGCTATGTCAAATTACTCTGTTTTCTTTCTACATTCCTGGGTTATTTCTGTCTAGATAACCAGTACTAACCATTAGTATCTAATATCCTCCTGCCTTGGACAGGGCTGGAAGCACCAATTCGCTTTGCTCTACAGCCCTAATAGGATGTAGAATGGAAATTTCCTGTTGTCTCAACTTTTCAGTTAAAGACGAAAAGCAGAAAATGACGAATAACATATATTCCCATATTTTAAATAACAATGCTTTTTCCAAAGATGATGTACAGGTGACCAATAGTCACATGAAACAACAGGCTTAATATCGTTAATCATCAGGGAAATGCATATCAAAACCACAATGAGATATCACTTCACACCTGTTAGAATGGCTAACATCTAGTAGAACACAAGTAACAAATGCTGGCAAGGACATGGAGAAAAGGGAACCCTCGTACACTGTTGATGGGAATGTAAATTAGTTCAGCCACTATGGAAAACAGGATGGAAGTTTCTCAAAAAACTAAAAATAGAGTTACCAACTTACCATATGACCCAGCAATTCCACTCCTGGGTATATGTCCCCAAAAAAATGAAAACAAAAAGATACATGCACCCCAACGTTCATAGCAGCATTATTTACAGTAACCAAGATATGGAAGCAATCAAAGTGTCCATCAAGAGATAAATGGATGAGAAGCTGTGGTATATATACACAACAGAATACTACTCAGCTCTAAAAAAGAATGAAATTTTGCCATTTGCAACAACATGCCTGGACTTGGAGGCCATTATGCTCAGTGAAATAAGTCAGATAGAGAAAGACAGATACTGTATGATATCACTTATATATGTGGAATCTAAAAAAATAGAACAAACTAGTGAATATAATAAAAAAGAAACAGACTCACAGATATAGAGAACAAACTAATGGTTACCAGTGGGGAGAGGGGAGAGAGGAGAGGCAATTTAGGGGTAGGTAATTTAAGAGGTTAAAACTACTGTGTATAAAAGTAATAAGCTACAAGGATATATTGTACAGCACAGGGAATATAGCCAATATTTTATAATAACTATAAATGAAGTATAACCTTTAAAATTATGAATCACCATGTTGTACACCGGAAACTTATATAATATTGTACGTCAACTATTCTTTGATAAAAAAGAAAGAACAAATGATTCAAAATATAGTCATGCAAAATTCATTAAAAGATACCAAACCAGAGCAGGAAACATCACCCCCATCATCCTGTATCAGCTGAAGACTAGAAATGAGGGGGTGATCACTGAAATAACAGAAAGTATAGGGTCAGAATAGCAAAGGGGATGGAAGGGGCACCACCCACCGAGTGTGAAGTTAGATTGGACTTTTTAGTATCTGAAAGTGAATCATGATGATCAAAATTAGAGACCAAGGTTAAATTGAAAATGACAAGAAAGCAATGATCATTAGGTATATACTCCCAAAAAGAAAGTAGAAATCAAAATCATAATATCTAACAAGTTGGATGGAGGGCAAAACAAATAAATGAAATAAAGAAGGATATTTTATAATGACAAAGGGTGTGGTCACAAAAAGGTATTTATGCACCAAATACCAAAGCATCATGAATATGAATTGAAAACTCATGGAAACACAAAGGAAAATAGAGAAATGCATTTGTGGTGAAATTTAGATGACATCTCTCCATCCATGACAGGCCAAGGGGATAAAAGGTAAGGACTGAGAAGACCAACTAACAACCCATAAAGTACATCTAGTGCTCTAAAAATCAAACATGTCTTTTTAAAATTCAAATCACAAAAGTTGATTTTTGTTTTGTGTTTTGAGGCCTCAGATTCTATGCTTTTAAATCTCAAATAGTAGAAACAGAAAACATTTTCCAGTCACAAAAATAATGTTAATATAGTAATTAAGTAAAAATTAACAACAGAAAACAGAAGGATCTTGTCTTTCCTAAATAATTCTTGGATTAAAAAAATAAAACTAGGGGGGAGGATATAGCTCAGTGGCTGAGCACATGCTTAGCATTCACGAGGTCATGGGTTCAATCCCCAGTACCTCCAGCTAAAAAATAGTAATAATATATAAATAAACCTAATTACCTACCCCCCCAAAACAAACAAACAAATAAATAAATAAACTGAAGGACTTCTGTTTCCTTCAAGTCAAGATGGACTAATAGAGACTGGATTTACTTCCCACCTGAAGCAACCAAAAAATAAAAGTTTGCAAGACCCTGGACGTTGTTAACAAAGGACAGTGATCCCTGAGTAGTGTTCAGGCTGCAGTGCAGGGAGGGGGACCCGAGGACAGCCAGGCGGACTCCCTGAGTTGAGGAGACCAAGGCAGCTAGATTGCACAGGACAGACAACCAGCGAGGAGAGTGCTGTACAGAGGGAGTCAACCTCTCTTGACTCTGTCTGCTTCTCTCTCTCTGCACTGACACCACCAGAGCTCAGACCTCTGTCTGTCATCTCTCACAAAGATTCCTGTAACGCTCCTGCAATCTAATCACACTGCACAAATAAACACGTCTCATAGGATAAAGCACAGCATCCACACCTCAGCTAACAAGGCCTCTTATGATCTGGCCCCTGCCTGTTTTTTCAGCTTCTCTCTTATCCCTCTCCCACGTCCCATTTCATACTCCACCCAGAGTGAATACTTGCAAGTCCCCTGAAGGTACCATAATCACACTTGCCTCTGGCCATTCGCACACGCAGTTTCCACAGCTTTTGCCTCCATCTCTTCCCTCCTCCCCTTTGCCTGGCCAGTTCTTTCAGATATCTCCTTAGGTCATTTCCTCTGGGAAACTCTCCCTAACCCCAGGAGACTGCACTAGGTACCCCTAGTGGGGGCTCCCCGAGCTCCCTGCCCCTACTTCTGACACTGCATTAGAAATGTATCTGCCCATCTCCCCAGGAGGCGGTGAGCTCCCCCAGGGCAAGAGCTTGATTTGATTCACTGCTGGCTTCCCAGCACCCAGCACAGCCGAGACACAATAGACTTGCCGAATCATCAACTGCATAAATAAATGAACAACAGTCACACAGCTATGGTATAGCAGTCAGCACATCGTCTGTTCGCTTCCAAACCAACTCCTCACCCCCCCACCCCCACCCCCACCCCCCGCCTTTTCATTTCTCTGGAACAGTTGGGAAGGGCTGGAGAGAAGTGTATGGACTGACCACCTTTGGAAGTTTCAAGGCTATGTGAATTTTTTTTTTTTTTCTAGGCAGTCTCTACCTTCATCCCCTTAATACATGGTTTCCAACCTTGGCTGCACTTTGAAATCACCTGGGGGGCTTTAAAAAATCCTGATGCCTGGGTCTCACCCCCAGAGGTTCTTATCTGATGGTCTGGAGTACAGCCTAGACTTTTCAGGATGATTCGAATCATTTGACCAGGTTGACGACAGCCCTAAGGTTATGCTCCCTTTTCAGTAAGACTCCTATTTACACTTCAAAACCCAGGGCAAACATCACTTCCTTGGAGAAGGCTTCCCAGGCTGACACACATACACACCCCAGAATGAATCACTCTCTTTTCAGTTCTTTAGTTTTTGTCCCTATCTCCAAAGTGGCATTTGTTACACTTAATCTCTGGCCCCTATCACAGAGCCCAGCACATTGAAGGTGCTCAACAGAGATTCACCAGGAGCACACATGCACAGAGGAGCAGATTCCTGAACCTGGCATTCTGCCTGAGATCCCAAACCCCAGGCAGGATCGGAATATTAGCATGTAGTCGGCAATGGTCCCGGAGACTGATGGTCCCTCTAAACTGACTGGAAGGCCGCCGCACTCAGAGGAAGACCAGCCAGACACAAAGTAATTGTTGTTCCCCCAGAAATTATGGTAACAAAGCCAAAGAGATGCATAATCATTAAAAACAAAGTTTTCTCTTTGGCACTTTTACACTTGGGCTGATGGATCCATTATGAAAATACTGAATAAATAATGAAATGGTGGCCTCGAGAGGGTCTCTGACAGAGGGGGCTCATGCAGCTGTTTTTAAAAGCAGAAACACAGGTTTATTGGACCTGGCAGGTGTGCTAAATCCTGACTCTCGGAGCGGAGGTGGGGACAAAGGCTGTTCCTCCGCGTATTGCTGGAGGTTTATGACCGCGTCAGCTGTGAAAGCTTCGGCACTGCTGACCTCCCGTCTGCATACAGCCAAGTTGCAGGGGCCTCACCCCTCTACCTGTTAGAAACCCCTAGGAAGATTGTTTTTAAATAACCAGGCCCAGCCTCTCCCCTCTCCTTCTCCCCAATTTGGGTTCTGATTTAATTGGTTTTGGTGGGGGATTGAGTATTGAAAATGTAACCACCAGCACCACCAGCCCCCTGGGGTGACTCTAATGCACAGTTAGATGGGAGAAGGGTGCTGAGAATCCCAGCTACTAGAGGGCCATCATCAGAGGTTCCCCACCCAAAGTATACACCAGGATTATCCAGAGAGCCTTTAAGAACAGATAATGGGGTTCTGCCCCAGATGGTTTTAAAGCTCCCAGGTGATACTGTTAAGCAGGCAGGGTTGAGACCCACTGGGCTAAAGCAGGGCATCCCCCATCACATGTGAGAGTGAGACATCTGGGGACTTGTTAAATGTACAGATCCCGCCCTGAAGATTCTCTAAGAGGTCTGGGTGGGTTCCAGGATGGTATATTTTAAATAAGCACCCAGGTCATTCTTACCTTTCTGCTGGTAGCAGTCTCTCAAACTTGCCTGATGTTACGGTCAGGCCATTTGAGATGCTCTCTTGCTCTCTGTATCTCCCCCGTCTTGACCATCCTCGGCTTCATGCACATGACTATCCAGTCCTCTTAATTGTAGGGCTTAACTAGTCCCTGGTAACTCATGAGCCCACCTGTTGTCAATTCCTCCTGTAAACAGTAGCCCCATCTCCCCAGAGCAGGGAAAACCACTGCCGTGTTCCGCCCGCCATCTGCCACACAGGGTGGGGTGTCGCTCCAGGACCCTTTGTGTCAGATTCCCTGTCTAATAAACCACTGATGTCTCTTCTGCTGTCTCTGGGCTCTTTCTTTGGTCTCAAGGTTGAGCAACTACAAGGCTTTCAGGCCCACAAGGTGCAGCCTAACACCAGTCATAAGGATTTCCTAGAACACTTGTGAAAGAGATTCCAGATCCCAAACCAGATCCACTGAACATGTGTCCTTAGGAGACGGACCCAAGAAACTCACATATAACGAACAACCCAGGGGGGAGGGTATAGCTCAGTGGTAGAGTGCCTGCTTAGCACGCACGAGGTCCTGGGTTCAATTCCCAGTACCCCCATTAAAATAAACCTAATTACCTCCCCTTCCCCCCCTCAAAAAAATAAGAAAGAAAGAAAACAAGCAACCCAGGTGATTCTAGGACCAGGCACATATGGAAAAATCAAGCCAAGCTATTGTGAACCCCAAGACATCATCTTGAACTAACAAAGAGTTAAATGAGTCATTCTAGTTCCCACCCACAAAGATCTCCGAGTTCATTCATTCAGTCGATCAGACAGCCAGTTCAAAAACCTTTTCTCCACATCTGCTCCGCAGCAAGGATTGGGATACAAGTGGATAAAGTACAAGCCCTCACCTTTTCTCCAACTATGTGGAGTGGTCTGC
Organism: Camelus dromedarius; assembly: GCF_036321535.1. Lineage (NCBI taxonomy): Eukaryota > Metazoa > Chordata > Mammalia > Artiodactyla > Camelidae > Camelus > Camelus dromedarius. The sequence goes on from NC_087451.1 coordinate 49,460,288, forward strand.
CCCACCCTGCAGACCACCTTCAGTTCCTCCCCTGAGAATCCAACCCTCCCACAACTCTACTTATCCTTCAAGACCTGCTCTGAGCTGATTCTGCTGAGGAGCAGAACTGATCTCAGCCCTTCGTTCCACCCCCATCCCTGGAAACATCTGCCAGCCCCTTTACAATAATGCTGGCACTGACTTGTCTGTAGCTCTAGTCTGAGCTCTCCTGAAGGACTGGGACTGTGGCTGGCTTATCTTTGCAACCCCAGTAGCTTGTACCTGGTAGGCACTCAGTGGAGACATAGCTTATGAGCAGAAAGGTATGTACGCAGATAATGGAGCAGGAATGGCTGTAATAGAGGTAACTATTTATAATGAAAATACAGGCCAGTGTGCTTGACCCTATGGGGGACAGAGAGAGGGACAGAGCACAATCCTGTCCCCAGGAGCCCCCCAGTCTAGGAAGAGAAGTAGAGAGCAAAATCCATGATATAAGGCTGAAAGGAAGGGATACCAGGGGATCAGAAACAAAGTGTCCCCCAAAAGGACAATTGCTTCTGATTATTGATCAGAAAATGCTTCAAGGAGAAGTAGTATTTGAACTTAGACTTGTGTATTGGAATGAGCAGACATGGGATGGCAAGGTGTCCCGGGAGCAGGGAACGGTGTGAGCGAAGGTATAAAGGCAGGAACGGGAAGGCATGTTGAGGAGGGTGGAGCGTTGAGACAGTCTGACCCAGAGCCTCAGAGCAGTGTGTCTGGGGATTGGAGAGTCACAGACAGGAGTCTGAAGGGATGCCAGCCCTCCCTCGTCCTCATGGCTCCCCAGAGTGGCCATCACTGGGAAGAGGCTGGCTTCCCTTTGTCGGCTATTTCCACATTTTCCAGATTTCTATTTCTTAATTAATTCGATTTCCTCGATTCACACATTCCCAGTGTTTGCAACATCTCCCCCAGGCCTCAGAAATGGATCACATGAAAGCTGAGTTATCTGTGTTGGACAACAGCTTGGCAGACCTTCATACGCAAGGGCAGGAGGTGGCTCAACAGTCTGGTCGGGGAGGCCGGACCCTGCATTGCTTGGTCCTCGGTTCCAAATAGACAAGAGTTCCCTCAAGGGAAAGGGCTTCTTTCTTCCTGGCCCTTCCCTCCTGATCTCAAGGGCTGAGGCCCAGGTCATGTGCTCTGAACAAGAGCTCAATGAGCAGCAGGCAACCTGTGTTCAGACCCCCAGGGTCGATCCCGGGTGAAGTCCATGGGCACGTGGGGCAGCCGTGGGCTCAGGAGAGGCTGGGGAGAAGGAAGCAGAAGTCTGTCCCTGGAATCCCCGAGCCAAGGGAGAAAGAGGTAAGAGCACTGCCCGGCCATGGAGCAGGGGTCAGGGGTCTGAAAGTAGCTAATGATCACGGCAGTGCAAAAGGACAAAAGTAGAAAGGTCGGGGCTTAGAGGTCATCAGTAAGTGAGGATAAGACACAAGCCGGGCATTCCCCAGGGCGTCCCTGCAACAGGGGCCAAGTCTCATCTTGACTCTATGCCCTAAATATGCTGTGACTGCTTATTAAACAAGGGAGAGCTGGCGAGCAGCTGGGCGGAGGGCCCAGGTCCCCTTTACAGCAGCACCGTCCACTAGAAATACAATACAAGCCACCTATGTAACATCAAGTTTTCTAGTAGCCACTTTAAAAAGGAAAAAGAAACAGGTGATATTAATTCTATCAATATATTGAACCCAGTCTATCCAAAATATATTTTAATGTGTAATCTCTGTAAAAATTATTAAAAAGACTTTTGCATTTTTTTCCAACTAAGTCTTTATGTATTTGACATTCACTGCACAGCTCAATTCAGACAAACCACATTTCAAGGGCCCGATAGCCACAAGTGGCTGGTGGCAACCACACTGGACAGGGCAGCTTTAAAGCGTCTGATTCGGTGTCCTGCCTTGCAGATGAGAAAGAGACGGCTATTTCTGCCTCACCCACAGCCAGAGTAGAAACAAATTTTTTTTTTTTAATGGAGGTACTGGGGGTTGAACCCAGGACCTTGTGCATGCTAAGCATGCGCTCTACCACTGAGCTATTTCCCTCCCTGTGGAAGCAACGTTTTTGGCCAGCTAGATGGTGTCCCCTTCTGTCCTCACTGCCCTTCCGTGTCCCTCCTGAAGCTACACACTTGATGAAGATGTCCTCGCACACAGAGAACGGGTATAGACATGGTGGGCTCTCTCCTAGACTCTCCAACCCAGTCCTCACGGCCCACGGGCAGAGGAGTATGTGGCAGGTACCAAGCTTACTGCATATTAAAAGAGGAATGGCTTCTTGCAAAGACTGCTAAGGGGGAGGGTATATTAGTCTGCTTGGGCTGCCAAAACCAAACACCACAGACTGGGTGGCTTAAACAACAGAAATTTGCCTTCTCACAATTCTGGAGGCCAGAAGTCCAAGATCAAGGTGTTGGCAGGGTTGGTTCTTTGTGAGGCCTCTCTCCTGGGCTTGTAGATGGCTGTCTTCTTCCTGCATCTTCCCATGCTCCTCCCTCTGGGTGTGTCTGTGTCCTGATCTCCTCTTCTCATGAGGACAACAATCGTATTGGGGTAAAACACACCCACATGACCTCGCTTTCACTTAATCACCTCTTTAAAGACCCAGTCTCACAGCACAGTCACGTTCTGAGGTATTAGGAGTTGGGACTTCAACATATGACTCTTAGAGAAGGCAATTCAACCTATACCAGAAGGAAAACACAAGATACTATGAGATTAAATGCTGGCTCAAAGTCCTAAGATCCTTGAGATTTCAACAGGAAAGGCATAAGCTAAGAGCAGGAGGGAGCCTGTACTTTCAAATCTTCAAGCAGGTCTCTATTTCCAGAGATGAATTCGCCCCCAGAAAAGGTAGCCTTTTATTTGAGGACAAATCCCCTCTGTGCGTCTCATAGTTGTAAAAACACAAATCAAACACTCCTGTAGCTATGGAGATGGTGGAGACAGCCAGGGAACCAAATGAATCCAGGAGATGCAGGGGAAGGTTATCTGTGTAAGTAAAGTGGTACCTTGAAGACTGGGAGAGAAATGCTTCTTGCACTAGGGATGGAGGTAGACTGCCCTGTGCCAGAAGACCATTTTTTAATAGTTAGGAAGATGTATGGTCTCATGCAGGCAACCCTCACAGTAGGTGAGTCTCTGAGGTTTGGTCTTCCCCGAGAGCTGGAGAAGAGACTGTGAAAAAGAACCTGGGCCAGACTGTTAATGTCCCCCTGGTGATGCTGTTCAAGACCGAGGTTGCTGGGGCTGGGGCTGGCTTAATGGGTGTGGAGGTAAAGTCGTGTTGTGTTCCCAGTGCAGAAACACACCAAGGAAGGGGCAGTCACTCCCCTACCAGGAGTGGACGTCCGCACTGTCAGTCATCCTGCAATATAAAAATTAGGGCTGCCGGTGTTCACCTAAAAGGAGATAAAATGCATCTCCTTCGTGAATCTGCACGAGTATAGGGCAAAAGCTGGGTGGAAGATTGCCAGGCTCTGTGAAACGCTCACTGATCCATGTCCTGTCCAGGATGGCCCGGGTGGCTAGTGACAACCAGGACAGAATAGTTGAACATGGAATCACTCCCTTAGAGAATCCAAAAAAAAAAAATACTGAGAGAGGAGGTCAGCAAGACGAGCTAAATGACAATAATATGGGCGTTAAAAGGTAAAGTGATCTCTCTCAGGAGCCACTGGCCGCGGGCTGGACCTGTTTGCTGTGAGTTCCTGAAAGCCAAACCTCTTCCTCATCTTCTGGTCTCCAGAATGATCCTGGCACAGAGAAGGGCTTCACTATCACACATTGCAGGACTTGGGAAGCCAACCCCAATCCTGCAGAAGGGAAAGCTGAGGCACAAGGGTCTCAGGCCAACAAGGGGCAGAGAGCAACCCTGGGGAACCTGGGATGGTGGTTTTTCTCTGTACTTTCTGACAGGAAGAGGCAGTCTGCCTCTCATCTTCAAATATGCCTCTCGACAGAATTTGCCTCCCAGAGAAACAATGTGGAAAAGCCAGCAGGAAAAAAAAAAAAAATAACAGAAAAGAAAGGGGAGTGGTTCGTGTTAAGCCGATGAGCAGGCAAACATTCTATGAATGAAGAAGAGAAATCACTAAGGACAAAAGCCTGGACAGGGCACCAGGGCCTCCCTTTCCTGGCAGTGGCCAGTTTGTAAACACCATTTCTCTCCCAGGTACCCCAACAATCAGGAGGAGCTATTGCATCCCAGAGCCCTCCCTGCCTGGACTGAAGTCAAGGAGAGACAAGGAAAGAGCTGGGGCCTGACCAGTTCAGTTGAAGGAATTTCAAGGGCAAGGCAGCTCTGCCAACAGCATCCGAAAGCAAGAGAGTTTAGGCAACCTTGGTTACACAGATCTCTTCAGTCCTTCTGATGAAAGGGACTGATATGGTTCCAGTGCCCAGCTAGTTAAACAAACAAACAAACAAAAAAAGGTTTATTCAAGAGTAGACTTGAGACAAAACATCCAGAAGTAACACCCAAATCATGGCCTAGTAAGGAAATTCACCCCGAAGCCAAGCTCAAAGTGCCAAGAACCCAGCCCTACTGCAGTGACTACCACAGCCAGCACTGTTTTCACTTCTGTATCAGGAACTTGACCTTGCTACCTCTGGGAACCAGCACCACAGCGGCCGCCACCATCAAAACCTGGGCACCTCTGTTGCCATCCATACCAGCAAACATGATGGCTTCACCCACCACCTGTTTGTTCCTGTGGCTCCCATCTGAATCATGGTCAGAACGGGTGCATCTGGTTGGTGGAGCCTGGTCACAGGCCTGCACCCCAGTCCCAGGGCAGGTGGGACTGTGAGCTCTGACTTCCTCACTGGGAAGACAGAAGAGGAATTTCCCCAGATACACAAAGACCACTCAAAAGACACTGGGCTCTGCAAGATGAAGACTTCCGTGGATGGATGGTGGTGGTGGTGGTAGCACAAACAACGTGAATGCCCCTAATGCCTCTGAACCGGACACTTAAAAATGGTTAAGACGGTAAATTTTCTAAGTATTTTACCACAATTAAAAAAAAATTTTAAGTTAACAACTGAAAAAAAAAAAAAAAGACATTGGGCAGCTGTGAATGTGACAAATGGCCCTTGCTGATCTCAATAAACATTTGGTGAATAAGTAAATAAAGGTATTAGGTGAGGACACTGGACTCCCAGACACACAGTAGTTGTAACCAGTCACTGTTTAACTTTTCTCAGTTCACTGAGCATTTCGTAGTGTACTTTGTACTTCCTGCTCTCAGAGCTCATACCACACAGGCTGACGGTGGTTTACATAATAATAGCTAATTTGTATAAATATTTACAACGTGCCTGGCGCTTACACACGTTATCTCAATTACTCCTCGCAATAACCTGTGAGGTGGGTGTTAGGGGACTGTATTGCTCAGAGGGAGTCATTTATACTAGAGGAGGAAGACGGTATCAGAATAAGAAAAGAGACTCACGGACACAGAAAACACACTATGGTTACCAAAGGGGAAAGGGCGTAGAGATATAAATTAGGGGTTGAGGATTAACAGACAGACATTACTATGTATAAAACAGATAAACAACAAGGACCTACTGTCTAGCAAAGGGAACTAACTATATTCAATTTCTTATAATAACATAAAATGGAAAAGAATCTGAAAAGAAAATGTATATATGTATGTACATGTGTAACTGAATCACTTTGCTGTTCACCTGAAACTAACATTGTACATCAACTACACTTCAACAAAAATTTTTTTTTAAACAAAGGAAGACAACAGAAAGAGAAAGTGAAGTCAGTGAATTCAGGGTAAAGAGCCAGAAGAACCCGGGGAGAAACAGAGAAAATAAGAAGAAAGAAACTTCAGCATGTTTATGGTTTTGTGGCCACAAAAGTGAGGGGCCCAGAAGAGTCTAGAACACAGGAGAAGTGTAATTAAATAGGGTCAGGCTCACGGACACAGGTCCTACCTACATCCAGTAACCCTGGCAACAGCCCCTACTGTATGGTATGATGCTATAATGAGCAAAGCCATATACAAATAAACAGTCATCCTGGGACATTATGCTGTACACCAGAAATTGACACGTAACTGACTGTACTTCAATTAACAAACAAATAAACAGTCATCCCAGATGGGGCCACGTAGAGTCTAGCTGGCTCCACCTTAAGGAAAGTTCTGGGAGGAGTTTGAGAGTAGTTTGTGCCATCAGCTGAGGTCAAGGGAGATATTCTCTGAATCGTGCATGATAAAGGATGCACCTGAACTGAACTCCCAAGGGAACCCGTGGGTCCAGCCCATACCTGTTGCTTCCGCCACTGAGCTTGATCAAAGTGTGTGTGACCGGTCAGTTGTGTGTGTGACCGGTCAGTTGTGTGTGTGCTCATCCAAATGGTCCCATGTGTTCCTCCCTGGCATCTCTGCCTGGAGGAAACTCCAAACTGGAAAAAGGTAGAAGTTCACTCCCCAGTTTGGGACAGCCTGCTACACTGCTCTCCTGACCCCTGACTACCATCCAGCTGGAGTCTGCCCCCAAAGAGAACAGCGAGTTCACAGGGTTATAATTAACATGGAAAATTGGAGGGTCAAATACCCACCCGAGACTGCCAGCTAGCAAGAGGCGGAGCAGGGATTTGAACCTAGTCTAATTCCAGAGCCCACGCACTTCATCACCAAGAACAGGTCCTGACTCCAGTAACTAGCCGTGGGACCCAAACACATTTATTTAGCTCATTGAGTCTATCTTCCCGCAGGTAAAAAAAAAGATAACAGAATTATCTGCCTAATGGGGTGGTTGAGGGGATTGGAAATGATGTACATCAAATCCTAGCTCAGTGCCAGGTCCTCGGTAAAGGAGCATCAGTGAGCAAAAGTAATATTCCCACACAGAAATGGAAAATCCTGGCCTCACTTTAAGAACATGAGTAGGGTTACATGGCCATTTGCCATCAAGGATCTTGATCCTGGCTTTTTTACCTCAGATTCCAGGCGTCTATTTGGCTCATTTGAGGGTTTGGGTGGGAATGTGTGTAGGACTAATCTAAGGGTCTTCCATAAGAAATTCAATTTTATTTCACTGAGGACAAGACTGCATGCATCTGCTCCGGCAGGGACTGAAGAATGGGACAAGATGAGGGTGACCCGACTCTGTCCTCAAGGACAGTGACCAGTGAATGGGCCTGCTGCAAAGTTTGTAGCAAGGGTATCCTCCCTTTCTCCCTCCATGAGGGAACTGGGTTTAGCTAAGCCAGTGATCATTATTTTTTGTTTTTAATGGAGATACTGGGGATTGAACTCAGGACTTCTTGTATGCTAAGCATGCTCTCTACCACTGGGCTATCCCCTCCCCCACCAGTGCTTCTTAAACTTGGCTGCACATTGCTATCTCCTGGGGAGCTTTAAAAAGGCTTCCACCTGGTCCCACCACCCAGAGATTCTGAGTTCCATGGTCAGGTGTGCAATCTGGCCATTAGTGAATGGGGCTGCTGGGCTGAGAACCCCCAAGATGAAGTTCTTGAGCTGATTGAGGTGTGGGAGGAGGAGGGACCGTGAGTGGGGGTTTTTTTGTGTCAGTAAACTAAATGGACCAGTGAGGAGAATGTTCTGGACTGCAGTCCCTGAGGCCCTAGACACCAGCCCCCGGCACTCATGACAGGAGCAGGACAGAGCCTCTGCCTCCCAGCAGGTGTTGAAGGCAAGACGTCAGACAGGCAGTCAGGATGAAGATGCTTCCACTAGCCTGAGATACCATCTTGATGGCAAGAGCTGCTCACCAGGCTACCTGAAAAGGAAAGGTGGGACTCCAGCTCTTGACCGGCCTTCCCGACCATGGGAGGCAAGATACATGACCCCCTGGAAACGACCTGTTGTGTTTCCAAACACAGAGTCAGATAAATAAAATGCATTATTGTTTTATTAGCACCTCTTAAAAGCTCCTGCCCTGGTGTGAGTTACAACAGATACAACTGGTTTCATATATTTATTTTATGTGTTTAGCGCTTAATTCACACTCGCTTGCATTGCAAGACACTCAGCTGTAACACAGTTTTACTATGTTCCGCTCTTCCACATTCATCAGACTTTATTGATTACCCACCACCAGGGCTTCTAGAGAGCAGTTGCCTGGTTTCCAATAATTCGCTTCTTTTTTCAGTGGTTATCTGTCCATCTTTGTTACCACAGGGCATGCTTTCCACATTGCATTTTCTTTTGTCTCCAGTCTTTCATTAGTCTTTCTTCTGTGGTTTCTCAGAGTTCTTACAGACTAGTCTACCATTTTGTGCTTCTTAAAATACTGGCATGAGATTTAATTCAGGAAAATACTCAGAAAACTCACAATTCTTGTAAGTATTTTCATGCTCTGTATGAAGTCCCAAATTGGTGGTATGCTGAACATTACTTGATGTGGCAATTCTATGCTTAGCTTTTCAAAGACTAGATAAAAGCTCAGAAACCTGCATAGAACGTCTCATCAATAGTCACCACCTATGTCGATCTGTGCCCTCCAGGAAGCAGATGCTGGAATTAGGAGTTAGCAGATGCAGAGTTGGAGTTAGGAGTGAAAGATTTGTTGGAGGACGATAACTATGAAACATAAAGGGTGAGAAGGCAGGGGAAGCCTTCAGAGTACCACGCAGATCCCATCCTGCAGAAAGAAAGACAAGAGGAAGAAAAATAGGGCCGGGAACATCTCAGATCACAGAGCAGGCCATGCGAAGTCTGGGGCAACCCAGCGGGGAGGGAAGCAAAGTTGCCCGTTGGAGGAGTCCCCCACTGGGCAGAAATGAGGGTGCCTCCACTATGCTCAGTCCTTGGCTTGGGAGCTGTCCGGGAAGAGCACGAAGCCAGCTTAGGTGCTGCAGTTGGAGGCTATCAGCGAACCACACTCTTCGCAGCTGAAAGAACTTCACAAGCTCTTTCTTGAAGGAGGGAGAGCCCGCACTGCTCCCCTGTGCCTGCCCCGCCCCCTCCTATCTCCATACAATGTAAGCCTTTATACATGAAAAGGCACAGCTCCGTTAAGTCACGAAACACTTGTCTTTTCTTGGCCTGGCGTGATCATGTGAACAACGTGCCCAGCTTAACTGCGGGGAAAATGCAACTGAACATGGTACAGACAGATACAATTGACTGACAGTCAGTGGTAGAGCCATGGGGAAATTTTTTCTTTCTGCTTCTCTTTCTGTTCCAAGTTTTAGGCCCTGATCATTTGCTTTCTTTTTGATTGGAAAACATTTATAGTGAACATCTTGAAATCAGTCTTCATATCATAACTAAATGGTCCAAAATGGCATTCCCCAATTTGATAGCCCAACAAATTGCTTTCAAGTAAGAGAACATGGTAATAGACCAAGCATAGGTTGGAGCTCAGACATGTGAACTTGAACTCTGGCTCAGTGACTACTACTCTGCGCTGCAGGCAGGCCCTTACTCCATCTCAGCCTTTATCTGGAAAGGAAGGCACGTGTCCTTACTTCTCAGATTTGCTTTAGTAGAAGATTTAGTGCATGTAAGCCCTGGAGCACCATGCCAATATACAGTAACCAACAGAAACCAATCGATTCTTTCTTTCCTTTTTTTAATTGAAGTATAATTGATTTACAATGTTTCAGTGTACAGCAAAGTGATTTAGTTATACATATATCTCTCTCTATTCTTTTTCATATTCCTTTCCATTATAGGTTATTACAAGATATGGAATATAGTTCCCTGTGCTATACAGTAGGTCCTTGTTAATGGTCTATTTTATATATAGTAGTGTGTATCTGTTAATCCCAAATTCCTAATTTATCTTCCCTACTTTCCCCTTTGGTAACCATAAGTTTGTTTCCTGTGTCTATGAGTCTATTTCTGTTTTGAAAATATGTTCATTTGTATCATTTTTTAGATTCCACATATAAGTCATATCATATGATATTTGTCTTTCTCTGTCTGAATTACTTCACTTAGTATGATAATCTCTAGGTCTGGCCATGTTGCTGCAAAACGCATTATTTCATTTCTTTTTCATGGCTGAGTAATATTCCATTGTATAAACATACCACATCTTCTTTATCCAGTCATCTATTGATGGACATTTCAGTTGCTTCCATGTCTTGGCTATTGTAAATAGTGCTGCTATGAATGTTGGGGGGGGGTGTATCTTCTCAAATTAAAGTTTTCTCCAAATATATGCCCAAGAATAGGATTGCTGGGTCATATGGTAACTCTATTTTTAGCTTTTTAAGGAACTTTCATATTGTTTTCCATAGTGGCTGCACCAATTTACATTCTCACCAACAATGTAGGAGGGTTCTAGAAACCAGTTGATTTTTAAGTATCCCAAAACTGCTGGAAATTTCTAAAAATTCACATTTAAAGGACAAAGAGTGGCCATACCTGAGGAAATTCAAAATAATTTCCTAGGAAAGTTCTAAAAATAGTTCTAAAAACCCCCTCCTTGACAGCAGCTCCACGCCCAGGTATACACCCCAAAGAGACTCAAACGTGTGTTTGTGCCCCCATGCTCACACAGCAGCACTATTCACAATAGCCAAAAGGTGGAAACAACCCAATGTCCATTGACAGATGAATGGATAAACAAAATGTGGCATAGACAACCTATGGAGTATTATTCAGACTTAAAAAAAAGAAAGAAATTCCAACACACACTGTAACACAGATGAACCTTGAAGACATCATGCTCAGTGAAATAAGCCAGACACTTAGGACAAATACTGTATGATTCCACTTACATGAGGTACCTAGAATAGTCAAGCTCCTAGAGACTGAAAGTAGAACAGAGGTGACCAAGGGCTGGAGGGAGGAGGGAATGGGGAGTTAGTTTTTAATACATACAGAGCTTCAGTTTGGGATGATGAAAAAATGTGGAGATGAACAGTGGTGATGGTTGCACAACAGTGTGAATGTACTTAATGCTGCTGAATTGTACACTTAAAAATGTTACAATGGTACACATACACCCCAATGTTCACAGCAGCACTATTTACAATAGCCAAGACATGGATGGAAACAACCTAAATGTCCATCAATAGATGACTGGATAAAGATACACACATACATATACACACATACATATACACACAATGGAATACTACTCAGCCATTAAAAAGAATGAAATAATGCTATTCGCAGCAACATGGATGGCCCTAGAGATTATCATATTGAGTGAAGTAAGTCAGACAGAAAAAGACAAATATCATATGATATAACTTATACACAGAATCTAAAAAAAAAGATACAAATTCTATTTACAAACCAAAAACAGACTCACTGACATAGAAAACAAACTATGATTACCAAAGGAGAAGGGACAGGGAGATATAAATTAGGAGTTAAGGATTAACAGACACACATTACTATACATAAAATAGATAAGCAATAATGACCTACTGTATAGCACAGGGAGTGATATTCAATTTCTTATAATAACATAACATGAAAAAGAATCTGAAAAGAAAAAAATATATATTATATATATGTATAACTGAATCACTTTGCTGTATACCTGAAATTAACATTGTAACTCAACTACACTTCAATAAAAAAAAAAATTTTATGTTACAATGGATTTTATGTTACAGAGATTTTACCACAAGAAAAAAAATAATTCTTAAAACCTCCTTGTCAATGAAGTTTTATTGCTTAAAACACATGCAGGAAAAAAAAAACTGAGCTGCCAGCAGGTGTTTCTCACATAGAGAAGCAACATATAGCTTCTGCAATTCATTGCATTTTTTATCACTTTTAATTACCAAAATAAGAAAACTACATGATAGAAAATGTTGAAAATAAAGAAAAAATTCATAATCTTTATTTCTTTACAGGATTTTTTTGTTTGTTTGTTTTGCTGTTTCTTCCTTTCCTTCTTTTTTAATGGATGTACTGGGGATTGAACCCAGGACCCGTGCATGCTAAGCATGCGCTCTACCACTGAGCTATACCCACCCACCTCTTTACAGGATTGTTTTCAGACCTAGTTGTAACCATAGTGCTTTGGACACCATGGGCTCTGAAGACAAGTTCTAAAATGACTTCCAGAAATCTCACTGTCAATGCCCCAAGCAAGAGAGACACTATGATTTCTCTTGGGACACTATGCTTTCCCCCAGAGTAGGAAGATCCCTACCTCGGGCAGATGCGAAGGGCTGGGATGTGGTGGAGGCGGGGTGGAGGGAGAGAAAGCTAAAAGCCATCTACAATTCCTTTATGCTGGCATTAGATCATCGGTACACGCATGTCTGTGCACATGTGTACAAGCATTCGACGCACACACAGGGGCTCTCCCGACGCTGAGGGTCTGTCACACACCCCTGGCTCTGTTTCACGTTAAAGTACAAAAGGAAAAAGGAACTGGTTGTTGGAGTAGTCCCAGGGCCCTGGTCACGAGGACAGTGTGGCTGATGGCTGAGACCCTCTGCAGGGAGCCCAGGACAGGGCACTCTGGGAAAAATAAGGTGGAACTATGGCCTCCTAGTCCGTTTGACACCCACCAGGACAGCCGAATGCAAGTCTGGGGCTGGACACACCCAGGTTTGAGCCTAAGTGCAGCCTTAAGCAAGTGACTTGCTTTCTTGGAGCCTCTATTTCCTTAGCTTTAAAATGGGAGTCAGATTTCCTACCTTCTGATGGTGTTATCAGGCTGGAAAGAGAAACCACGCCAACTGCTCGGCACGGAGCCCTCACTAAATGCAGGGCGAAATCAGACACAGCCCTCCCAAAGCCCCAGAAGCAACTTCCTTGACCCAACCAGCCAACAAATATTGAGCACCTTTCCACTATGGACCTGGTTGTGAACTGTGAAGAACTCACCAAAATCATTTTAACATTATAAAGAAACACGGGAAAGACTTACTAAAAGTTTACTTCAGTATTTTCCCAAACCACATTATTCATCACTTCTTAACAAATAAATTGAGCAGGCTGGAAGAACAGATTCTAGAAATAGCTTCAGATGGCCTCTTGACACAAAAATTTGTTGACGAGGAGGCACACATATCATTCTGATTAGAACTTCATTTTCAGTCTCCAATTCAAAGTGTAATAGAAAAGAACAAATCTGACTCCATATTAGATCTGACCCTTTGACTTTAACCCTATGCTCTGTTTCCTAGGCTTAGCCTTGCTGGTTCTGCACCTTTTGTAAAAGGATGTTGCCTGTAGCCTGAAATATACAGGCTAGCCCATTTTCAAGGCTCTTAGCTTTAAGGATATTAATACTTTCCCATTCACATAAAGATAACAAGTTGCAGAATAGAAAATAATGTTTGCTTTGTTGGAGGTTTACAGGGACACCACGATCTGACCCACGTGGACAGCTGCAAAAACAAAGGATTCCAAGAACAAAGAATTCCTACACCAAGAAGTCTGCAGCCACCAAGCATACCCTCTCCCCTTTTTAGTATAAAAGGAGCCTGAATTCTGACTTGGGGGAGATGGTTCTCCAGAACGCCGGTCTGCCATATTCTCGGTTTGCCCGCTTTCTGAATAAAGTCATTATTCCTTGCCCCAGCACCTGGTCTCCTGATTGACTCGCCTGTTGTGTGATGAGCAGAACGAGTTTGGACTCGGTAACAAATATATACGTGAAGAATAATTCTATATATGACATATATAGAATTTAAACCCAGAATACATAAAGAACTCTCATAATTCAATGATAAGAAGACAAACAATTGAGTTAGAAAATGGGAAAAGATCTGAAAAGAAACCACAGCAAAGAAGACACACAGAAGGCAAACAGCACATGAAAAGATGTTCAACATCATTGGTCATGAGGGAAATGCAAATTAAAACCACAATTAGATACCACTAGACCACTAGAATGGCTAAAATTAAAAAGACCGGTGTCCCAAGCAGTCGGCAAGGCTCTGGGGCAACTGGAGCTCACATGCAAGGCCAGTAAGAATGTAAAATGATACAAACTCTTTGGAACACAGTTTAGAAGTTTTCTTATATATGATTAGTTTTTTAAAGCTATATATACCCCTGGACCCAACTATTTCTTTTAATGTCCCTGTCATGCATATACATACATATATTCATTTTCACGTTTTCTTCATTAAAGGTTATTACAAAATACTGAGCGTAGTTCCCTGTGCTTTACAGCAGAAAATTTTTGGACCCAACTATTTTAGAATACACATTTTTTCCAGAAACACATGGAACACATAGGGAACTATATTCGATATCTTGTGGTAAGCTACAATGAAAAAGAATATGAAAAGGAATATATGTATGTATATGGATGACTGAACTGTTATGCTGTACACCAGAAATTGACAAAACATTGTAAACTGACTATACTTCAATAAAAAAAGAATGCACATTTTTTAAAAAGAAAGAAACACATGGAACATTGAAGAAATGTAACTACACTCAAGTATTCACAAATTTCAGAAGTTTGGTATCCTAGCAATTACTTTTTCTGACAACAGTACAATTAAATTTGAGGTCAATTACAAACAGAAAATTAGAAAAAAAAATGTTTGGAAATTAAGAAGTCCATGTTTAAAAGTCATGGGTTAAATAAAAATCAGTGGAAATTTTTAAAATATTTAGAAATTCTACAATAACAACAGTACTATATGTGAAAACCTATAGCATTTACCTAAAGCATTACTGTGCTGGTAGGAAATGTAAACTTTTATAGGCTTTTATTACATAATAAGTTTTTAAAAAATAGAAAAATTAATAGTAGTACAAACCCAAAGAAAGTGGTAGGGAGGGAATAATAAAAATAAGAGCCCAGAATAATGAAATATAAAATAAACACGCCTAATGGGATCCACAAAACCAAAATTATGTTATTTTAAAAGATTAATAATACTAACAAAGCTCTGGCAAAATTGATCAAGAAAAAATAACAGAAGGCATAATATTAGGAAAGAAAAATAGTATATAACTGCAGATGGCACATAGATTGAAAAGACGGAGAGTATCATAAACAGTTTAATGCTAATAAATTTGAAAACTTAGAAACACATGGACAAATCCCTAGAAAAATAAGCTGACTCAAGGAGGAATTTAAAATCTGAATAATTTTATAACCATTAAAGAAATTGAATCAGCCATTTAAAATCTCACCACAAAGAAACCACCAGGTCCAGGCTGTTTTACGAGTAACTTCTAGCATTCAAGGAACAAATAACTCCAATATTACACAAACTCTTTAAAATTATAGTAAAGGAAGAAACAATCCCCCCCCCGCCAATTTATTTTGTGAGACTAGCACAAAATTATTTCCAAAACTGACAAGAACGGTGCAAAAAAGAAAAATTAGGAGACAATTTCACTGGTGAACATAGATGCAAAACTCTTCTTAAAAATTTAGCAAACTAATTGCAGCAATGTATAAAACAGTCTTGACGAAGCTGAGCTGCCTGCAGGAATCCAAGATTGTTTTAATGTTAAAGAACCAATTCATATCATTCACACATTTAAAGGAGAAAAATTATATGACCATCTCAGTAAATGGAATTTAGGGTATAAATTTCAATACCCATTCATGATAAAAATAAATACAGAAACAAGAAAGCTAGTAGAATTTCCTTAACCTTCCAAAGTGTATCTATAGAATACTGACAGCAAAAATCCTATTTAATGTGAAACACTGAATGTTTTCCCTTTGAGACCAAAAAAAAGAATGCCTGCCAGTATGTTCATCCAGCATTGTATTGTAGGAAGAGAAGATAAATAAAGGTATAAGGACTGGGGGAAAAAAAGAAATAAAACCTTCATTTTCATATATATTATCAGCTATATACGGAAAGCACAAAAATCTATAAAAAAGTTATTATTCTAATAAAAGAATTTAGCAAGATGACTGAATAAAAAAATCAATATACACATGTCAGTGAATTTCTACAATCAGCAACAAATAAAAAAGTAATTTTTAAAAAGATAATCATGCCAAAAATATAAAGAGAAGTGAATAAATCTAATAAAAGTATATAAATGCTTTGTGGAGGAAATTACAAAACTCTTTGGAAAACATTAAAGATCGAAATACATGGGGCGGTTCATGGATATTTTTAAATTTTAATACACTTTTCTTCTAAAAAGTGTTCAAAATTAACTGTTGTAAAACATATAAAAAACAATTTCAACTTGTTAATATTATATTCATTCAAATATCACTGGCCCATCTACACAGCATCCAGACAGAAACAATTATGATTAAAATCGGTCATATTTACTATTTTGCCAATTTCAGTAATAGGAATTACATAACTGTACACATATCTTTACACATTTGTACACATATGTATTTTTTAATCCTGCCACCATGAGGGTGCATTTGTCAAGAGAGTAGGATGGAAAACATTTAACACCTTATTAGCTTGATTCACAATTTTTAAATATTGGGACAGATGGTATGTGGCTCTCTTTTGACTTCTTGTCATGGGCTTCTCTGATGTTAGGGGCAGGCCTGAAGAAAGGCACTGCGGTGGTCCCGGCTATGGGCTGGGAACCCTGCAGACTCCCAGCAGGGCCCCAGCCCAGGTGAGCCAGGATGTCTGTCCTATTTGGAAATGTCAGTCAAACCTCGTAAAGCTGGTTCCTGGGAGGAAGCTAGTGGACCTTCAGGGCAAACCTTCTGAAGCTGCCAAGAGGGAAACATAAGCATTCAAGGCCTTTCAGTCTGGAGCTGTGTGGAGTCAGGGCTAGAAGACCTGCATGTGCTGTAGGAGGTTCTAGAGAGGAGGCTGGGGATCATGAGCAGGAGAAAGAAAAGCCATCGTTCCTTTCTGTCTGTGCACCAGCAAAGCTGAAATTCATTCAACAAACACTTCCAGGCTGCTCATCATGGTCATTATCAGCAAAATAGCTAAGATTTATTAAGCACTTACGTGCTGGGACCCGATGAGGTGCCTTTTACACATAACCTTGCACAGTATCTGTTATACACAAAAGTCAGATGAATTAGGTGCTATTTCTTCCCCAGTTTTACAGATGAGGACACAGAGGCTTGATGTTAAGTGACTCATCCAGGGTCACAGAGGTTGTACATGACAGAGCCAGGATTTGAATCTGGAGAAACTTGGGTGTGTCTGGGCCTACACACGGGGCCGTGGGCCAGTGTTGAAGCTACAGAAGTGAGTCATGGTCTGGTGGGAAAGTCAAATATGCACGTGGACCTGTTTTGATAACTCCACCTGGATAAAACTAGATGATCGAGAAGGACACCTAAATGAAGCAAAGTTAATGACCCGGGAGTGACAGGGTATGTTGGAAGGACAGTGAGGGGTCCATCAGACTCTAGAAAAGGTTTGTATAGAAACTGTGGGTGAGGAGTAACCATGTTAGTTTAATATTGGATCGTGGAAGACCTCCAATGCCTAGCTAAGGAGTTAGGACTTGATCTTCCAGTTAATGGTGAGGCAGAGGAGTGACAAACAGCCTTAAGACTCATTTGTCTCCTCTGTGCTGGATGAGTGGACTGTGTACAACTAATGGCAAGATGACCAATGGACCAGTGAGGACGCCCCTGGCACTCAATGATCTGGCCTTAAGACCGGTGTTGGCCGGCAGGTGGGGAGAAAGGAATGGTTACAATGAGCTTGGCAAAGGAAGGATGGATAGGGCTTACAGATGGCTGGTCAGCCAAGGGACACTAACCAGGATAAAGACTGGGAATTAATACTAGGGTACTAACAGGAATGCAATGTAGCCTTTAAAAATGTTAGCTATGTGCCATTTGCAGCAGCATGGATGGAACTGGAGATCATCATAGTAAGTGAAGAAAGCCAGAAAGAGAAAGAAAAATGCCATATGATATCACTTACATGTGGAATCTAAAAAAATGACACAAATGAACTCATTTACAAAACAGACACAGATGCACAGACATAGAAAACAAACTTATGGTTACCCAGAGGGAAAGGAGGTAGGAAAGGATAAATTGGGAGTTCAAGATTTGCAGATACTAACTACTATATATTAAATAGATAAACCACAAATTTCTGCTATATAGCACAGGGAACTATAGTCTTGTAGTAATCTATAATGAAAAAGAATATGAAAAGGAATATATGTATATACTTGTATGACTGAAACATTATCCTGTGCACCAGAAAATGACACAGTGTAAACTGACTACAATTTTTTTAAATGATAGTTAAGAACACTACATAGCAATGCAAGGAAATGCTTATAATAAGTGAAAAGACTGGAATTTTTTAATTCACATATACCTATGACTACAAATATCTTTTTACAGCTCAAAAAAAAAAACACACCCAAACAAATTAAACAAATCATCCTATCCCAATATCTTATTTCAACTTGGTTAGTGTTATGCAGTGAATTGTGTCCACCCTAAAACTTGTATGTTGAACCCCTAACCCCTGGTGTAACTCTGTTTGGAAATGGGGCCTTAAAGGAGGTAATTAAAGTGAGATGAGGTCATAAGGGCAGGGCCCTGATCCGTTAAGAGTGGTGTCCTTGTAAGATGACGAGGAGACCCCAGAGCCCTCTCTGCGCACGCACACAAAGGAAAGCCCATGTGAGCACACAGCAGGAAGGCACCATCTAGAAGCTGAGGGGACAGACATCTCACCAGGATCTCACCAGCTGGCATCCTGATCTGGACTTCCAGCATCCGGAACCATGAGGAGATACATTTCTGCTGTTGAAGCCACCCATTCTGCAGTATTTTGTCACGGCAGACACGGCTAATACAGTTAGGCAGCCAGTCACCAAGTTCTGTTGACTCCTTCTTGCAATTCTTGCAATCCTTTTTCCTTCCTCACCATTCCCCCTGCCAGCATAGCTCAAGTTCATCTTGTGCTCAGATGAACACAATCGACTCCCTCATCTTCTCTGGCTCTGTACTCCCTCCCTTGCTTCTCATATTCCCAGCCACGCTTCCCTACCTGGCCCCTCCTGACTATCATCTCAAACATCTGAAATGTTTGAATCTGACACCTGGTATCTCCCTCTAGTACCAGCTCTTGGCTCCCTCTTTCTAGAACTTCCTGCGCTCACCTCTCAGGTGCAAGTTCTCCGGCCTCTCCAGGTAAACTAGAGTTTTTGCATCGTTAAGTGCCCTTCATGCACGTGTGTCAGTAATATCGGTAGGATGTAACCTAGCAGGGAAATTTTGCTAGGGAAGCTGATGCATTTTGAAGTATACTCTTTAATTTTTCCCCCCAGCTGAGGAGTTATTGGTGTAAATGCAGCCATATAAAGACATAAGTTATGAAAAACATAGTCATGATGTGCCCCAACCCTGCCCCCAGGCCAGGCCCCTAAAACCCTCTTCTGTGGGAGGGAGAGAGAGAGAGAGGAAGGGGGAGCCCCAAAATCTCTTTAGAAAGCCACAGCCCCTGGACCCTTGCAAGGCCGGCCCGGCTGGGGTGGGAGAACCAGGCTGTACACTTAAATTTTGACAGACACCACGGGATCGCCTTCTATAGGACTTGAATTAGACTCTACCCAGTGATGTATAAAAGTGCCTGTGTCCCCATACCGTCACCAGCACCGAGTCTTAATAATGTCTTTGATCTTTGACAAACTGAAAGGTAAAAATAGTATTCCACTTTGGTTTTAATATACTTTTTCTTATAAGAAAGGCTGAGTCATCCAGTTGAGACAAGCACTCCAATGACCAGCATAAAGACAGTCTCTTACCACCTCTTCTGCCTCATCTCTGTGGGTCTTTCCTTAGCTCCACATTCCCAGGCTTCTACTGCAGACAGAATTTTCCGCATGGAGGGAAAGAGGACCAGTAGCAGCCTTAAGCCTAAATCATCCCAACTTATCAAACGTCATGGGAAAACATAGTGTCTTTCTCCATAGGCCAAATTCCAGAAAGGATGGTGACTGATCTTTCTTGGGTCAAGTCTCTGCTCCTGTGTCAGACGCAAAAACTCTAGCTCATCTGGAGAGGCCAGAGAATCTGCATCTGACAGGTGAGCACAGGACGTTCTAGAAAGAGGGATACAATGGTTTGCAAGAGCGAGAGAAGTCCCTATTACCAGAAGAGGAAAGAGATATTGAGCAGATAAAACAAACATCTATCCTTCCAGGTGAC
This sequence comes from Camelus dromedarius, assembly GCF_036321535.1. Taxonomy (NCBI): domain Eukaryota; kingdom Metazoa; phylum Chordata; class Mammalia; order Artiodactyla; family Camelidae; genus Camelus; species Camelus dromedarius. The sequence continues at coordinate 49,480,330 of NC_087451.1, forward strand.
ACCAGCTCTGATGCAACCCAGCACACAAGTCACCTTTCCCAGGGTCACACTCAACTGACTTTGCTGCATCCCAGCAAGAATGAATCAGACGGCACCTCCCTAGACAAGAGCCCGGCATCCTATACTGCCCTGCATCTCTGGGGCTGTAGGTAATCTGTTCCAACTGGTAATCCAGGAGAGGAGTGTTTGAGCAATTCTTGGATCAATGGGAATGTGTTTCTTCTACAGTGACTCATACAAAGTTGGCTGTGGGGATTTTACAGAGAAAAGAAAATAGACATTGACATCTCTGATGCAGAACTCTGAGTCCTCCCACAACAAAGCTGATCCTCAGTTTGACAGGAAGGATTTGGGTTTGTGATGTAAAGGAGGAAAGCCTGCTGACTTTAAAGGTTAGGCTAACACTGGTTTAGAACACAAAATAAATCCACAGAAGCTGCATCCTAGGGGATCCTTTAAATGTAGTAAACCAGTTCTGGCAGTGGAGAAATGAACTGGGGACACATGTTCATTGTTGGTGGGGCTATAAACTAGTTTAAGCTTTCCCAAGAGCAATTTGGCGATCCCATCTTTCAAATGTCCATACCCTTTGACCCACAAATTTCATTTCCAAGAATCCATTCCAAGAAAATAATACAAAATGCTGAAGACACTTTATACAAAAAAGATGTTCATTGCATTTATTATTTGTAACAGTGAAAGTTTAGAAATAACATAAAGGAATGGTTGGATACATTACGGTAAATCCTCTCTGTGGTATATTTCTGAGCAATTAAAAGACGATGTCTAGTCAGTTCACAGAAAACAAAATATAAGTGGCTTTGTAGGATTATTCAGTCTTTCTCATAAGAAAAATGTATATTAAAACCAAAGTGGAAGACTATTTTTACCTTTCAGTTTGTCAAAGATCAAAGACATTGTTAAGACTCGGTGCTGGTGACAGTGTGGGGAAACAGGCACTTTTCTATGTCATGGTAGAGTTTAATTTGCTTCAAGTCCTATAGAAGGTGATCTGATGGTGTCTATCAAAATTTGAAGTGGACACTTTAAAATGCACCAGCTGCCCTAGCAAAATTTCCCTGCTGGGAAAACACCCTACTGATTTTACTGACACATGTGGGTGAAGGGCAAGACTGTTGCCTGAAACACTGTCTACAGGAACAAAAGAAAGGAATAGTCTTCAATAGGAGACTGGATCATACACTGTGGTACATCCATGCAATATATTCTATCGGCTGTTAAAAAGATGAGGTCAAAACTGTATGTGCTTTCGTGGAATGATTTCCAAGATATGTTAAGTGAAAAAGACAAGAAAGCAAGCTGCACACCAATATGTCTAATACTCTACTACTTGTGTAGAAAAGCCCATTTTTGTTTGAATATGCATAGTATTTCTCTGGATACACAATAAAATTATGACAATAGTTCCTCTGGGGAGGATGACTGAGGTCAAGGGTGGGAAAGAGACTTCATTGTATAACCTGCACTATTCTAATTTTTTAAAATCATGAGAACATCCTTTTGAAAAAAAAGACAATAAAAATAATAAAATACACAAGCTATAAAAAGGATGTCTATGTATGTTACACTTATATAGATTACTATCTATATTATAACAAGCAAAAAAGATAAAATTGTTCATTTCGTATATTCACAGCTATGTGAAAAGAGAAAAATGTTTAGAAAAAAGTTTTTTAAAAAATAAGGAAATGTACTAAAATGTTAACCTAGAAACTAAGAGTAATTTTTCAACTTTTTCTGTAGCTTCCAAAATGTCTTTAATAATCACATTTCACCCTCATAATAGAAAAAACAAACTTTAAAAAATGTTAAAATAGAGAATCCATCCATCTTTATAGTCCAAATGCAAAAGGTAAAATCAGGGGAAACAAGAAGTACTAACTTTTCAACTCCATGCTTCTGCATTAATGGAGTTTGTTGTGGTTTCTTAACTCCTTTTCACTTTTTCCAGCTTGGTAACGGCTGCCAATAAGGATGAGACATAGTTCATAAATCAATCGCAGGAAAACTGCATTTGTAATACCCAGTGCCAATGGATGTGCAGTTGGATGAGCTTTCTCAGACATTTCTGTGCTGCAAATCAATACCACCTTTTTGGAAAGCAACTCAGCCATATGAATCTGAAGCTATAAAAAGTGTTTACGCCCCGTGACCCAGTAATTTGACTTCTGGACTCCTAAGGAAAAAAACCTGAAATACCAGAGAAGTTTATGCATAAAGGTCTTAATTAAGAGTGGTATGCAATCATAAAAAAAATCACAATTATGAATAACATGTAGCAACATGGGGAAATGTTTGTGATACAGCATTAAGTAAAGGAAAAAGAACACAGAAAATTGTATATCCTCCAATTACAACCACTTAATAAAATGCATGTGGAAAAATCCTGGAAGAGTTTTACACCAACATGCTCACAGAGCTTGTGCTCAGGTAGTGGGATCTCGGGGGAGTTCTGGGTTTGTTTTTTGTTTTTTTTTTTTCCTCTCCTTTTCTGTTTTCCAAAAAGTTTACAATGCATTTTGGGGGTAATGTGTTTATAAATACTTAAAAATTTGAAGTCTGGGCTGTACCACAGGGCATAAAGACTCTCTGTGTCACCAAATCTCCAGTTCCCTTAAGTGAAAAGAAAACTCCTTCATTTCATGTAATAATAACAGTCACTGATATTCACTAAGCACCTACCTTCCGCCACGCTCTTTACATATTTTAGTTCAATGGATCCAATGAGGTGGACATTCTTACTACCATTTTGTAGATTGGGAAAACTGAGGCTCAGACAGGCTAAATGATACAACCAAGAGGTGACAGCATCAGAATTCAAACCCAGGTCCTTATAGCTTGACATCTAGTTCTCTCCACCAGGTCACAATAACTCCCCAAAACAGTTCTTGGAGTCCAGGGTGTGCCAGGAAGAGTGCTAATGCTTTACGCATATTTTCTCATTTAATAACCCTGTAGATGTAGATGACATCCCCATTTTACAAATGAGGAAACAGTGGCCGAGGGAGGTTAAGTCACCGCATAGCTGGTAAGAGGTAGAACCGGGATTCTAACCCAAGTTGGTCTGTGTTGGTAACCATGACGCCGTCCATGACAAGGAAAACCCAGGCCCTCTGCGCCTGGGATGCAGAGCACCATCCCTGGCACAGCCACTGTCCAAAAAGAAGCATCTGGCAGGAAGGAGAACGCAGGAGGAGGTGGGCTCCCGGGGCTGCCCTGGGTGGGTGGGGCTGGCTCTGCTGGCGCAGCACACACCTGAGGCCCGGGGCTGGATGAGCTGGCGCTGTGCAGAGACGTCCGTGTGGCCTGGCCTAGGGCCAGCACAGTTGTCACATCCTCCTGCCAGCGCCGACAGTGCTGGTGCTAACCTGCCAAAAGGCCTCAAGAAAAGCCGTTCAAGCTCTCCTTAAGGATTCCTGGTTCTGAGAGGTGTGGGGAGACAACACGGTCTCCTCCACGGTGGAAAGTTCCAGTGCCACCTGGCTTGGCAAGAGAAAGTGATGTGAACTTCCTTAACCCTCAGGGGCCAAAGGGTCTTGCTGGGTCCAGAGTCCAGGACAAGGCTGGAGCTCTGTGCCTGGACACAGAGGCTGAGCCAACAATATGAGCAAAGGCTCAAACTCGCCGGGAAACAGGAAGTTCAAGTCAGCCTGGGGGTGACCAAATCAGAGGGACTCAGGCCAGAGGCCAGGTGAGGCCTGAGTGTGGCCAAGGGGCCTCTGAGATGTGGATGTAGTTCAGTGGACAGCCCAGTACCAAAGAGACCTCTGAGGATCTGGAGTTTGGGGAAGACTCACACGCTGCTGGTAGGAGTGTCAGTGGACCCAAGCTTTGAAAGACAGTTTGGCATTATCCAGTTCCCACAAGGCCTCTGGGACTCCGTGGTTCTGCTTGTCACAGTGCACCTAAAGAAACTCTTTACCACGTGGTCCCCAGAAGGATATTATATCTATGTATGTACACATATATAAAACAGGATAAACAGGACTAAGGAAAGGCAGAAGAGGGCTGCAGGGAGATGCTAAGCCTCTGTCTTCAGGACCCTCTTTTCGGGGGGCCCACGTTACCAGCACAATGGCACAGCCTCACTCACAGACTCACCACAACCACACTCTTGTCTCACCGACCTACCCAGCAACAGCGGCCCTGATCCCATGTATAAAGCCAGTCTCTCCCCTCCTTCCCCCGCCCCCTGCCCGGCCCCAGATCTTTGGGAAATTAATTGCTTTTTATTTCATATCGTTCACCACTGACATTCTACAGTTGTCATCACTTCTCCTGAACCAGAGCCAGGGCTTGGCAGATCAGAGAACATCAAGAAGAGCCACCTGAACTGGGAGCTTTTGCCCATCATAATCATGAGCTCCATCCAGAGACAGACTCATAAAAATAAATTAAATAAATAAATAAATAAATTTAAAAAATTTTTAAACTAAGAAAAAGGGGGAGTAGAGCTCAGTGGTAGAGCATGTGCTTAGTATGCATGAGGCCCTGGGTTCAATCCCCAGTGCCTTTGTTAATGGAAAAAAAAAAATTTTTTTTAATTTAAAAAATAATTTTAAAAAAATTAAATAAATTAAAAAAAAAAAAAGACGGTCCCTCAGTAATGTGGAATCACAAAATCTTTAAGGCCACCCACCCCTAAGCCTTTATTTTAGCAGGTAATGAGGTGAAGCCCAGAGGGTCCATGCAAACCCATCTAAAATCACAGCTACTTGAAGGCAGGACTGGGACTGCTGACCAAGGGTCCCAGAGCCCCGTCTTCCCCCCTATAGTGTGCTGCCTTCCTGCAGCTGACGTGGAATGGACCTCTGTGTCTGGCCATCGAGCAGACTAGACACTCCTAACTACTTCCTGCTGAAACATGAAAAAGCCCGGACTAAATGTTTTCAGTCCCTAAAAGGCACCCAGTGAGCTTGAAGAAAGGGTTAAGAAATAGAGGCCAAAGAGGAAGGGAAAGCAGGAACCCGGAGAGGATGTGGAAGCTGGCTTTCTCCCCGAGGATCTGTGCCAAAGCCAAGCCATCTTAAGCACCAGTTTCCAAGGCCTGGGAGAGTGCGTGAACGCTGGTCCGGTCAAGGTGGAGAATAGAACGCGGAACTTCCTGTGAAGCTGGGCCCCATCTCCAGCACGAGAGTGGGCTAGAAATAAACTCCTGCTCCCCTCAGAGGAGCCAGGAAAATTGCCCATGCTAAACGCTGGAAATGGGTGGAAAGAAAAAAAAGAAAGAAAAACTTTTACCCTCAAAATTCTTTAACCACAAGCCAACTCTTATGTGTAAATTCACGGAGAGCGAGCAAAAAAATCCTCAAACTGATTGAGTGAAGGCTTTAAAGGGGGCAAGAGACTTAGCCATGAGAATCTCCGGGGACAGAGCACTCCAGGCAGGCAGAGGTGATTGCCAACTTAGAAGCCCTAAGGCTTGTTCCAGGAACGAGAGGGCCTGAGGGGCTGGGGCGGAGAGAGCCAAGGAGAAGTAGAAGGAGATGAAATCACGGAAGTAACAGGAGATCGCACTGGACTCTTGCTCCAAAGTGAGGGTCCACTGGAGGAGTTTGGGCAGAGGAGTAAGACGGTCTACCTTACATACGAAAAAGATCACCCTGTGGTGATGGTTGCACAACAAACATGGATGTACTTAGTGCCACTGAACTGTACACATTAAAATGGTAAATTTTATGTTATGTATATTTTACCACAGCTTAAAAGGAAAAAAAAAAAAAGATCACCCTGTCTGCTGTGCTAAGACCACGTTGAATAGAAGCTGGGAGATCAAATAGGAAGACAGTTCAGGCATCTAGGTGAGAAATACTGGCTCCAGCAAGGACGACAGCAGGAGAAGAAGGGATGCAGTCATATTTTGGAAAGAGTTGCCAAATGTGTTGGAAAGAAGAGCCAAACAGGCCCCTGACATTGGACGTAAGGTAACAAAAAGGGGACGATCATGGTGACTCCAAGGTTTCTGGCCTAAGCAGCTGGAAAGACAAAGTTGCCATCGACTGAATAGGGAACAGGTCTGTAGGAGAACATGAGTTAAATGCTGGGTTTGTGACATCTGTTAAACATTCAGGTGGAAATGGCAAGTGTTGGTGAGGATGGCGGAGCTGTTGAAAGTTTCACACACTCCTAGGGGAGTGAAAACTGGAACAAGCTTGGACAACCCTTTGGCAGTATCTACTAAATGAAGCACATGTGTAATCTGTGACCCAGTGACTCCCCTCCTAGCTATGTGTCTGATAGCAAATCTGCACGTGTGTTCACCGAAAGACGTGAGCCAGAACACTCACAGCAGCATTCTTTTTTTTTTCTATTGAAGTATAGTTGATTGACAATGTTGTGTTAGTTTTTGGTGTACAGCAGGGACTCAGTTATACACACATATGTTCTTTTTCAAAATAGTTATTACAAGCTATTGAATATAGTCACCTGTGCTGTACAGTAGGACCTTGTTGTTTTTTCTATTTTATATACGGTAGTTTGTATCTGCTAATCCCAAACTCCTAATTTATCCCTCCCCACCACCACCTTTCCCTTTTGGTAACCATAAGTTGGTTTTCTATGTCTGTGAGTCCACGGCAGGATTCTTCATAATAACCCCAAACTAGACAGAACCCATCAGCAATAGATCAGATAAATGGTGATATATTCACATAATGACATATTATTAAGCAATGCAAACCAGCAAGCTACCACTGAGCAACAGTGTGGACAAATGTCACATCAGAGACTAGAATCTTCACGAAGAACAGACTCGGACAGAAAAAGAATATGAACCATGCAGCCAATTTAAGTTTGGAAATAGATAAAATCGGTGTTCAAACAAAAATTTGTACACGAACGTTCACAGCAGCACTGTTCATGACTGCCAAACGGTGGAAGTGAGCCAATGCCCGTTAACTGATGAATGGATAAAGAAATGCAGTATCAAGACACCAAGGAATGTTATTCAGCCATAAAAAAGGGCTGAAGTCCTGACACAGGCTACAACATGGATGAACCTTGAAAACATTCTGCTAAGTTAAGGAGGCCAGACACAAAAGGCCACACATATTGTGCGCTTCCATTTATAGGAAATGTCCAGAATAGGCAAGTCCATGGAGACCGAAAGCAGGTTAGTGGTTGCCAGGGGAGGGGCCAAGGAGAATGGAGGATGGGGAGTGATTGCTAATGGGTACGCAGTTTCCTCCTGAAAATGTTCCGAAATTAGGTCGTGGTGATGGCTGCACAATATTGTGAGTGACTAATCGCCCCTGAATTGCATGCTTTAAAATGTTTAAGACGATACATTGTGTATGTATTTTACTGCAATAAATGAAAAAAGATAGAGGGTGGGGGGTATAGCTCAGTGGTAGAGTGTCTGCTCAGCAGGCATGAGGTCCTGAGTTCAAACTCCAGTATCTCCATTAATAAAAAAAATAAAAGATAAAACCAATCTTTTATCAATGGTGTTATAAGTTGGGATAGCAGTTATCTTGGGGTGGAGAGAGGGGTGAGTGATTGGGAGGACAGGGTGTCTGGGGTGCTGATAATATTCCTTTGTTTTTAAACCTCAATGGTAGTCATGTGAGTGTGTTCATTTTGTAAAGCTCTGTTGAGCAAAAGAGACAAGTACAGACAATTCTTTCAAGGTGTTTTGCTGCAGAGTGGAGCTCAGAAAGTGGGCAGGAGCTGGAGGGAGAAGTGGGATCAAGGGAGAGATAACCATGGCTTTTGTGCACACGAGAATGATCTAGAAAGGGAGGGGGAAATAGATGAGGGAGGGAAGGTAGGTGAGAATTGCTTACGCGGTTCCTGAGCGAGGGAGAGGAGATCAGATCTCCTGCGTGAGTGGGGGTTCTGCAGTGAGTCTGTCTAGAGTAACAAGCAGGAAGCTGATCACACGGGTGTCAGTGGGTGAGGAGAGCAGTGGAGAGTCTGCGGAAGTTCACTCTGGGTTTATTATCAGGGTTACTGCCCCCGATTTACTGACGAGCAATCTGAGACTCGGAGAGAAAAGAAGATTGCTCATGATCGGACAGCTGGGGCCAGGAGTGGAGCCCAGGTCTCCCTGACGCCAGGTGCGCGACCCCGCACCCCAAGTGCGGCTCTGCTATGCAAAGAAGCACTTTTGATTGTTTGCCCTGAAACAACATCTCAAACGTTTAGGAGTCGCACCCTCAGCTTCTAAGGGTTCTGGGATTCGAGGAACAAGTCTGTTCTGTCTTGTGGATGCGCCTTATCATATAGAGGACTTCACTTCGTCCCCTTGTCGGCCTCCATCTTTCCCAGCTGAAGAATTCTAAGTGTGGAGCTTGCCCTGATGGTAAGAGCTCTTCATCACGCCATCCTCTGGCCTTTCTCCAGTTCTATTACGTCTTTCTTGGAATGCAGAGGCCATAACAGAAACCACAGTGGCAACCATTTTGAAGAGCCTTTTGCAGGGACAAGGGCCCCATTTATACATTCAAACCGATGGTCAGCGAGCCTGTGGTTTGCCCAAGGTCACACAGAGTGTCAGCAATAGAGGAGAATTCCAATTGCTGCGCTCTCTCCCCCACACCCAACTGCCTGCATGCAGGACTCGGAGGGGCCCGTGTCATCAGTCAGGGCACATTCAGCAGCAAGAGACCGGGAGCGGGAAAGTCACATCCAATTGGCTTAAAGCAATAAGAAGGATTTATTGAGTTACATAACCACAAGTCCTAAAGCAGGCAGGCTTCTGGGTTGGTCAACAGGGACTCGGAGATGTCATCATGGTCCCAGTTTCGTTCTGTCTTGCCACCCACAGAGGCTGTGCTGGGCTGAATGGCAGCCCCCAAAAGATAGGTCTCCCTCCTGACCCTTGGACCTGTGAATGTGACCTTATCTGAAAGAAAGGTCTTTGTAAATGCAATTAAGTTAAGGATCTTGCGACGGATCATCCTGGATGACCTGGCTGGGCCCTACATCCAATGACAAGTATCCTTATAAGAGACAGAAAAGGAGAAGACAGGTGAGCAGCGACAAGCCCAGGATGCCAGCAGCTGCCAGAGGCTGAGAGAGTGAAGGAACAGAGTCTCCCCTAGGGCCTCTGGAGGGAGCACAGCCCTGACTTGATTTTGAACTTGATTTTGAACTTCTGGACTCCAGAACTGTGAGAAAATAAATGTCTGCTGTCCTGAGCCACCAGGTTCAGGGTAATGTGTTAGGCAGGCCCAGGAGACACATATGGAGGACCAGAAATACAATTATTCAGGTCAGCTTGGGCCTGATCCCCATGCCCCACCCCTATGTCCTGGGGAAGGGTTAGCTTCCCTCAAGGTCTGCGAGCAGCACAAGAAAGGGGTGGTGGTCAAGAGGAGGGGGATGGGTGTAAGAGAGGCAACCAGAGGGTGCGCCCCAGACACCATCTGCAAGAAAGGTGCCTGAGCATCTGCTCTCTGAGGCAGAGAAAAGCAGAGGAAAGACAGAGGGTACCCCAGATGCATGATCTTCCCATGTGAAGTTCAAGGTGCAGGGCTACATAGCTCCCAGTGAGTCCTCCAAACCCTGAGAACAAAGCTGAACATCTGGAACGCGGAGCACCTTCCTCTTGAAATAGTGGATGGGAAAGGTCTTAGGCATCTACAGATCATTCACGCACAGAGGCCACTCTATCCACCTGGACGGACCGCAAGGTCATCCCAGGCTCCTCCCTCTCTCTCGCTCTACCCTTCCAGGCAAGAATCCCTGGCCCAGATCTGGCCCGGATCCCGTCGGCTCAACCTTCTATAAACAGTTCCAATCTGTCCGCCTCCCTCCATCTCCGTAGCTGTCCTCTTTGTTAGGTCCCCATCCTCTGTCACTAGATTACAGCCCCCAGACTGGCCCCATTGGCTCGAGTCTCAGCCTCTTCCTACCACTCGCCACCAGGAACTAGAAAGTTCTTCTGAAAATGAAAACTTGCCCATGTCACATTCCTGCTAAAAACGCTTCAAGCCCCTTGGCATAGATTTCAAGTACCCCTGCTTACCTGACTTCATCCCTCACCACATCTCCCAATACACAAGACCTCTCACACCTGGGGATCTTTGCACACACAGCTCCCTCTGCCCCCCCCTTGCCAGGCCAAGTCTTCCAGGACTCAGTTTCTAGACTGTGTCTTTGAGGGGCTCTCCTTGACCTCCCACCCCTTCTTCTGAGTTCCCGCCACACCCTGGGCTCACACAGATCTCCTGTGGTGATGTAAGGGTCCGTTTGTGTGCCGTCAACTTCCCCCTAGACTCTAAGCTCCCTGAAAGCAGGAACCTGGTCCATCCTCAGTCCAAAGTACATAGCAGATGTTCGGAAATCAATTGATGGATAGAAATCAAACCTACACTGGATTCCTTTGCTTCTTCTGTAACAAAATTCATTCCAGACTATTGCCAAATCTAGGTGTTTCCAACACCAGCAGAGCAAACGTACAAGCTCAAAAGCTTAGAGTCAGATGACTTGGGTCACATCCCATTCTTGTGACCTTTGGCCAGTCTTCTTACTTCCTTGAGCCTCAGTTTCTCTTTCTATAAAATGAGAATTATAAGCCTTATTTCATTGGGAAAACCACTTAGCGTATCATCTGGCAGAGGAATGCACAACGATGTAGTTTACTTTCCTTTGCACTTACAGACACTTTGGTTGAAGTTGGCAAGCAGATATTAAGCACTTACTATGCGCCAGACTCTGGGGTAGCTGTTGAAGGTGGTTAGCAATGATGACTCTTACCCTAAATTTCACAGTAACCTTTTCTGAAAAAACGTATCTATCAAATCAGAAGTAAATCCTGCCCGTGAATTTGCAAGTGAGTTTGCCAATCAGCAGGAAACCCACTAACAGGAAGGTAACCCTGAGCCGGCTCCGCACCTCCTCCAGGGCCCCTCACTCTCCCTGTGGGTCGCGCGGAGACAGCGCGTCAATGGGTCTTTACTGCCACCTGCTGGAGAAATTCAGTAAGGCCACCAGCGGGAGCCAGGAGAAATTCAGGCGCCTGCTTTGAGTTGCCGAAACACAGGGCCGTAACTTCTTTCTATCTGCCTCATTTGTTCAAAAGCTAATGAGAAGTTTTCCGAGGAAATGGCTTTTGAAATCAAAATTACCTCACCAGAAAAGGGCAAAAAATAATAGTAAAAATAATAAAGAGAAAGAATAAAAAAGGGAAAGCCAACTGTACCTTGCCAGGGTCGGAAGATGGGAGCGTTCCTCCTGGGAAACTTCCCTCTCTGACTCAAAGGGGAGGACCAGAGAACCCTGTAAGGTGGAGAGAAATCTCTCCTTCTGAGACTGTGGCCGTGTTTTACTCCCCAGGCCATCAGCAAGGACAAATCCTGGTGAACCGTCCTCCTGCCCAACGACACCTTGCAGGATCTAGCCCCGTCCTGGAACCAGCTCAAGAGAAACTGCTGGAAGCTGGGAGGCCTTTCTTTCCAAAGGCCTTGGCTTTGCAGCCAGACTGGCTAAGTCAACAATGCGGGAGCCAGCCGTGCTGCCTGCCTTCCTGTTACACCCTCCAACTTCTCCCGGCTCTGCCACGCTCACACACACGTGTGCACGCACGCGCGCACAGAGTCCTCTGGACACAGCGTTCTCGGTTATTTGGGTGGGGAATCTGCTCTGGGAGAACGGGGGTGCAGAATCCAGATGGACTACAGCCAGGGTGTTGGAGGTTTTTTTCTTCTTCTTCTTTTTCCCTCTTTTTCCATATTCCAACCATCCTGTGAAAAGTTGGGCCCAAAAATGCAAACTCCGGAAAACCAAGGGCAGTGCAGATATTTACTTAGCCAATGAGTGTGCTTCCGTCTCCCTGGAAGGTGGTCTCAGATTTCCAGGGGGAAGGGGAGCCGTGCTTCTGTACATAAAGAGGGTGTTCTCTGCAGCCTCCGCAGTCAACCCACCCAGCCACCCCGGCGTCTGAGAGCAAAGCTTGGGGGAAACACCATCCACCATACCCCCTGGGGGCTCACGATGACCAAACTGTCCCCACCATAAACACCGTACCAAACTAATGTAGGGGTGCGGCTAAAGGATACATTCCCCCAGACTTTCCTGAAGGGAAGAAGTCGTAACAGACAGAAACCTGCCAGAGCCATGAAAAATACACACACAACAAATCTGTTTGCTCGGCCACAGTACCAAAGTGGCAAGTTTTTCATGCAGATAGAAAATAAAAATGAAAAAAAAATTATCAGCACTCTGGTATTAATCAGCCTATGAGGAGACTTTCAATGCGGCATCCTCCACCTACCTGATGATCCAGCCCGTGGCCCCCAGCAATTACTCCTTCCCATCTCAGCTTCTGTTAACTTCCTATCTCCTGCATCTCAGGGGTTCAAGAAACGAAACTGTCTTCTCTGACCATCCCAATTTCTGACCCTGAGCTTCCACTTGGACCCTCTGGGGTTCTCCTCACTCCCTCAAGCAGTGCCTCACGTCATCCAATGTCCATCTTCACAGGTCCTTCTGGTCCCACAGCCCCTCTGGGTCCATCAGGTTATCTGCATGCTCAAGGTCTGGGCATCTTCTGCAAGATGGTTCTGACTGCGTAGAAGCCTAACATCTATCTCTCTCTGGGACCTAACTCCTCAGGGACACACCAGGAAGCAGAGCTCATAATTCCATCTGCTCTTAACATCTCCAGATCTCTCTCTTTTATCACCATCTTTCTTCTCCTAGCCCAGGGGATTTTTTTTTTTTTTTTTTTTTTTTTTTTGGCCTGGGGAAAATTCTTCCTTCCCAAATTTCTTTAAGACTTGTAATCTGTTGGCCCCAAACTCCCTAGCCTCTTTACCAGGAAAAAAATTTTTTTTAAATTTTAATTTAAAATCCCTTTTTGTAAAACAAAAGCTAGAAAAATTTCTTGGCTGTTTTCAACCCTGTCACATGCCTCCACTAAGGCAATGAGCCTGCTCGCATGGAAAGAGAGCAAGAGAGAAATAAAGGCACAGCTCAAATGTCATCCAGCCACCCGATAAACACATTTTTATTCTTGTTTCCATCACCCAAGGTTTTTAAAGTGGTCAGCTGTGGTTTCCTTCTTGGTAAATGATATTGTCTGAAAAAACACAAGAATACGAGTTTCTCTTTTCTCCTTCCTTACAGTCCCGTCGTACCTGTACTTCTCCAGCAGCCTCTGCCCACTTCTGACCGCACGCCCACCCCTCCTCCATTCCCTCAGCTTCTCTCCCATCGCTGCCCCTTCGCCACCTGGCTTGCACATTCTGAGAGAAGCTGGCCGGAATTCACCATGGTCCCCCCAGTCAAGAGAAACAAGAGCATCAGATGCATCCCCCAAATTGTGTTAGCCCGTGATGCCCATGTCCTGCACCTGCCCCAAGTCAGTACATTATCCCACACCCCAAAACACCCTCTTCAACCTTCTCCTTAAGAGATGGCCACTCCCTCTTCCTTAAAACTCTCTTCTCCTTAGATTTGGCTTGAGTAGTGCCCACACTCACCTGGCTTTCCTCCTCGGCCACTGGCCACTGCCTGCCCTTGGGATCCGAGCCTTCCAAGTTACCCTGTAACTGCTAACGCTCCCCGGGGTTCTGTCCTTGGCTTTCTGTTCCACGTGCCCTCACTGAACAATTTCAACCCCTCTCAATGCTGCAACACCTGCCAAAAGCTCAAAAATCCCCAATCATGTTCCCTTTCCCCTCCTCCTCTTTCTCCTCCTCCCCTTCCCCCCTCCCTCTCCCTCCTCCATCTTTCCGCCCCTACTCGCCTTCTCCCTCTTAATTCCAGACACCTGTATGCAATTGCCTGGTGACTGCTTAACCTAGAAAATGGAAAGCCAGAGAGAGGATAAGGTTGCTAATTTCCTACATTTGAAAGAGTGTCAGGACCGCAGGGCAGACCAGGACCACCAAATGGGTAGACTCCAACTCAGTAGAAGGAAGAACTTTCCAACCCATGACACTAGCCATCAGTGGTGGGTTCCTTCAGAGGTAACGAGCTCCCCGTAACCAGAAGTGAGCCAAGAAGATTCCTGCACATACTTCCAGGCTGAACTCAGCACCATCTGTGTTCTCTCCCTATTCTGAGATTGTAATTCTCAGCTCAGCATTCAGAGATTCAGATGTATACTAGCTTTTTGGTTGGTTTTAGGATTTTTTTTTTTTTTTGAGTACCTAAAAGTACAATTCTTTGCTACAGGATACTGGTTAGATACCACTGTGCCATTTTCTTTTTATCCAACTATTTTTTAAATAACCATGATTTGTGATTTATCCAACAAACAATTTGTATCACAAATTAATGTGTCATACACACACTCTAATTTTTAGAGAACAAAAAACTTGGTCATTGACTGAAGGCTTTCAGAGTAAAGCACGGTTTGCAAAGCTCACTGCTTCGGGACAGTGCTGTCTGCTCTAGTCCTATACACTGTTTTAAAAAGTAAGTCACTATTAAAAGAATCCTAACTAAATCCTAAAGACCTTTTAAAGGTTCTTTTTTTTTCAATGAGTAGTTTATTTACAATGTCAGTTTCAGGGGTACAGCAAAGTAATTCAGTTATACATATATATACATATATATTTTTTGTTTTCAGACTCTTTTCCATTATATGTTATTACAAGAAATTGAATATAGTTCCGTGCACTATACAGTATGTCCTTGTTGTTTACCTACTTTACAGAGTTACATGTATCTGTTGATCCCAAACTCCTAATTTATCCCTCCCCCACCCTTTCCGCTTCAGAAAACATTGTTTTCTATGTCTGTGAGTCAACTTCTGTTTTGTAAATAAGTTTATTTATATCATTTTTTAGGTTCCACCTATAAGTGATATCATGTGATATTTGTCTTTCTCTGACTTATTTCACTTAATATGATAACCTCTGGGTTCATCCATGTTGCTGCAAATGGCATTATTTCATTTTCTTTGAATACTTTATTCTTTCTTCACCCTAGCCTGGGATGTTGTCAGTCACCCCTAAACACAGCCTGGGCAAATGCTGCTCCATAACCAAAGAAGAATGAATTTGTGCCCATATTTACTGAACATTTTCAAACCGGGCACCATGCTACGAAACAGGGAGGCTGAGGAATAAAACTGTCCTGCCTTCAAAGAGCTCACACCCTAAGGAGAGGGTTGGATCCGTAAGCCAGTGACTGCAGCGAAGGAAGGCAAGTGTGGTGATGTTTGTCAGATAGAACAGGGAAGACTGGGCAGACTGTTTCAGAATAACACCTTGTCTTGATTTTAAAAACCGTATTGCAAAATCTGTATTAAAATACCAGAAATATAAAAGCAAATTGCCATGGGGGAGGGTATAGCTCAGGTGGTAAAGCGCATGCTTAGCATGCACAAGGTCCTGGGTTCATTTCCCAGTACCTCCTCTAAACATAAATAAATAAATAAGCCTAATTACCTCCCCCCAAAAAATAAATTTAAAAAAATTTTTTAAATCTTTAAAAAAAAAAAAGCAAATTGCCACCACCACCACCATATAATCAAATTGTCTCCATCTGTCCATGTTAACCCGTATCACTTACATATGCAATTTTTTCACATTTGCAATATTAGCAGAATAGTTTTATAGTCTGTTATTTTCACTTACTGTATCATTAGTGTTTTTCCACGTCCCTACTTTTGTCCCTTACTCCCAACCTTGCTCCCCCTTGAGATAACCAGTGCTCACAGCCTGGGGAGGGCCCCTTCTACTTTCAGTTTGATTCATCCTAGAGGCACCATATCGGTACCTAAATCAAAACAATTGACTAGCGCCCCACCCCCTTTTCTTGTTCTGTCAAAACCAAATTTCGGCTGTAAAAGACATTCTAATGTCTTTAAGAGAGTATTGTTTTCTCCATCCTTGCTCCAGCAGACCCTATTTCTCTCCCACCCACTTTGCTGGAAATAATCAGGAGGAACTGCAAAGAATAGCTTTTAAAAAGCAAGAGTCCAAATTCACAACAATCCCGTGGATCATAGCAGCAGAGGCTTGTAATTTTCCTCTGTTCAGTTACTCACACACAAGTGCTTTTCTTACTATTTCCTCCTTC
The DNA here is from genome assembly GCF_036321535.1 of Camelus dromedarius. Classification (NCBI taxonomy): domain Eukaryota; kingdom Metazoa; phylum Chordata; class Mammalia; order Artiodactyla; family Camelidae; genus Camelus; species Camelus dromedarius. The sequence goes on from NC_087451.1 coordinate 49,496,329, forward strand.
CCTCCCTCTGACGTATAGGTAACCTCCCCACCTCATGAATTCTGCTTTTACTCAGATTCAGCTGCCTTGTAACCGCATGTGGGCCCACGGAACCTGTCAGTAACACCTCTACTTGGCCATTCTGCCATCCTCCCCAAGTCCCCAGCGGTTCTTGGCTCAGTTTCTCAAGTGCACCTTTTCATGCCAGACACTCCCTGCCTAATAGCCGTGGCGCTGGGGGCAGTAAAGCAAGAGTGGTGGGGTAATGTGGTCTATAACTGCGGAGGAACAGTGGAAGGGACCATTTCTTTAACCCTCGGGCAACCTTGGCCATGAGGGCTCCTCGCGGCCAAAGCCACTGTCCTCCATCATGAGGTCCTGCCTTATTCTCACACTTCTTGTGGGGTCTTTCAAAAACAGCTTAAGTGATTTTTTATTGAAATGCTGTGGGGTTGGCTCAGATTTCAGATCGTAAACTTTTTCTTGATTCAGCTTCAATCAGGAGGCAGGGAGATAAGAAGCAATCTGTTCACCTGCCAAAGAGGCCAGGGTGACTTGGGCTGGAGCGTCACAGAGCCGCCAAGGTGCAGCCCCCAGCCCTGGCTCCAGGCTCACCCATGCATGAGGGCAAACCCCCCTGGGGAATAGGCTTCAGAGTCGTGTGTGGGTTCAGGCCACAGTTCTGCCGTTTCCTGGCTGTGTGATCTTGGAGAGGTCCAAAAATTTTGAGTTTTACTTTCCTCATCTCTAAAATGAGGAAATTTTTTGTTGTTAAATGATTTATATAAGAGTAGTAAAGATGAGAAGATTAAATGGAAAATAGAGTTTAAAATCCTTTCATGCCAATCGAGGGTTATACAATTGCTGATTTAATTCATCTGCCATTTCATTTTCCGCCCTGCAGAAAATCCTTGTTAACCAAGTAAATGGTCAATTTTCCATCTGACAGGAATAGAAATCAGTCATCAAGTCAGCAACGTCCCTTGGGTTCCGATCTCGGGTCAATAGGCCAGATCTACAGAAGCAAAACTAAAAAATCATTTTGTTTCACAGAGTAGTTTCGTCTCCAAGGACTTCAATCCTAAAAATCTAAGTGAGGGGCTTTAAGGGAAGAAGAAAGGCCTTGCTTAGAGGTATCTAGTTAAAAGGGGCAGGGGGAAAAAAGCCGACAAAGGCATGCTGATTTTTTTTTCTACTTTTATTTATAAAGAACACGGCTCCTCCTCCTGACACAGACACAGACATTCACACACTCCAGGAGGAGCTCACTAAAAACAACAGCAAGGGAGGCAGGGGACGGCGGACCTTACTGAAGACCAGGCTGTGTGCCCGACTCGGGGATCAGGGAATGTTTCCTTAGATGTGACATCTCACCTCAAAGAAAGGAGACCTTGATCTGGTGGGCGCCCCACCCACCCATCAGGCAAAAGCTGCACCCTCAGTCTTCTGCATCGTCAAACTGTCCCGTTTCAAAGACCATCTTGGAATAATGGGGCATCAGCGGCGGTGGATGGTGCCAGCTGGGGTCATAGATCATGTCTCCTTGCGGGGCGCAGCACACCCAAGGTCTGACCTCTTGAGAAAGGCAACCCTGGATGTCGTCAGCATCTGCAGGCAGTTTTAAAAGACAGATTAAAGGAAGGAGGGAGGGTGAAAAGGGATAGCTGAAAAATCTAGTGGACAGATCCTTGCACTTTCTTGGCTTAAACACACTCACACACAGAGTCCTTCTTCCCTGAAGAAATGCAAGCACTTTCATTCATTCAACCCACAGTTCTGCGTCTCAGACATCAGTTCTTAGCAGCGCAGAGGAAGCAGCTAGTGGGCAGAACGCTTCTGTCTGCAGCTGCTCAATCCACGTGAAGATGTATGGAGAGAGTAACACTGGGTTGATGCTAAAACTAACCGATACATCATGTAATCAAATGCAAAACTGGCATTTGGCGCGCACCCCCTCCCATATTTAAAGAGAAGCTGTCACAGAAATTTCAGACCTGTGACAGCTATCAGGCTAAGCTCACAGATGTGGGTCCGTCTGCCTATTAAGAGGTTAATCTGGTAGGAGGGTCTCAGAACCCTGGCCAAGGGCCCCAGAAACCCCACACCTACCATATGGATTCCCCTGATCTGCTTTCAGCTCCAAGTCCCAGTCCTCGTTAAAAAGATCAGCAGCCTGTTCCTTGGGTGGGTGGCCAGACAACCCTTCTGACAGCTCCCAGGGATTCAGTTCCCCATCAGAATCTTCATCATCCACAGCAAAGCCTTCCTCTTCAGAATGGGCGCCCTCACCATGAGCAGGACTATCCTGAGGGATGCTCTGTGCTCCATTGGCTAAGAAACCGACAAAATTTTTAAAAAGTCTTTGAACAACTGGCAAACCAGAGGGGGCCTCGTTGTGTGCTTGGGAACTTTGGGGGAGACTTACTAAGAAGACAGCAGTAAAAAAGTGGACAGAGTTCTGTAGTCACCAGAGCACTTAAAAAAAAATTGTTCTGTTTACAGTTTTAGAAGTAGAGTTGATCAATTATTTTCAGTCAGATGCTTTGCCTGAAACAAGGCCATTAATTACCAGGTCTTCTAATTCACATGAGGAGTCAGGCAGCTCATACTTTCAGGCAGTTTAAATGTCAATGAGGCAAAGAGCCTCTGGCAAAGGATAAGCTTTCACATTATAGGCTTGAATTGAATTTTTGCTCTTCTGTCCCTCCCTTCATCCTCATGGAGCAGGTCAGAGGTGAGCCCAGGACAGGGATGGGAGAGGAGGGAGGAAAGCAGCTGGAGAAGCAGAACCCACTGGTCACAATTCCTCTTTCCCTGATATCAGGGAGGGGCTGGAAGGGACAGTTACTAAAGGTCTCAAAAACTGGAAGAAAAGTCTGGGGAGGGATAATGGACCTCCGAGCATATAGTGCTATGGTGATGCCACGTCAGAGCTGGGGAAAGAATCAGCCTTAAAACAGCCATGCTACTAACCCTGTGTGATGACGACACCTACAAGCTATAAAGTTCAGGACTCGGGTTCCGGAGCCCAACTACCTGGGTTCAAATCCTAGCTCTGCCAATTACCAAATGTGTGACTGAGCTGGAATTTTCTCAGCAGACTCAATAACTTCAACACAGGATGACCAGACAACCCCGCAATTCCATTCCTAAATGTGCGCCCAAAAGAAGCGAAACAGGGCTTCAAACAACACATCAACAGGAATGTTCAGGGTGGCACTGCTCACAATCGCCAAGGGGCAGAAACCACCCAAATGCCTCTCAGCTGATGAACGAGTAAACAAAATGTGCTGTCTCCGTCTGATGGAATAATTTGGCCATAAAAAGAAATGAAGTACTGACATCCGCTACAACAGGAACCCTGAAAATATTACGCTGAGTGAAGGAAGTCAGACGTAAAAGGCCACATATCATATGATCCCATGTCTAAGCAAGCCACATGTGCCTGTCCAGAATCGCTAAATCCAGAGGCACAACGCAGGTCTGTTGCAGCCAGGGGCTCATGGGAGCAGGTGATGGGGTGTGACTCCTCGTTAGGTACAGGGTTTCCTTTCGGGGTCATGAGGATGTTCTGGAACTAAACAGTGGTGGTGGCTGCACTGTACTGGGATGGTGCTAAATGCCACTGAGTTGTACACTTTTAAACTGTTAAATGGTAAATATTGTGTTATGTATCTTTTACCACAATTTTAAAAAAACGTTTTGCTCTGGAGCTCAGTTTCCTCATCTCAAATGCAGATAGGATTGCTGTGAGCATTTTAAAAGAAAAAAAGGGAAAGAAACACTTAGAACTGTGCCCGGCCCACAGGGAGTACTCGGTAAGTGGCAGGTGCTATGACTGCTTTATCCAGACCAGCTCTATGCAAGAGAACTTTCTGCAGTGACGGTCACGTACTTGCTATAATCTGTGCCACCCAATGGCTACCACGAGCTACGTGTGACTACTGTACACTTGAAATGTGGCCTGCGTGACCAAGGAACTGAATTTTTCATTTTATTTCATTATCATTAACTTAGCTTTAAACAGCAGTTTATAGTGGCAATTACAGTTCCAGATCCTATCATTCCATCTTCAGAACCATCCTCTGATGTAAGTATTATTATCCCCATTTTACAGATAAAGAAAGGATAAGTAATACAAGGCCTCAAAACTCAAGCCCAGGGGTCTGACCCAGAGCTGAAAGTGAAAATAAGTTTGCCTGGCTGCAAAGCCTGTGCTTTGCCCGCGGCCCTAAGCTGTCTTCCTCGGTAGAAGGGATGGGTAAGTCCAGGACTCCCTTAAGGAAGCTCCAATACGGTTTCCAAATAAGGGTTTGGCTGAAAACCTAGGCAGAAAGGGCAACCGGGCAGCGAAGAGGACTGGCTAGAAAGAGGAAGTAAGGGACCAAGATGTCCTCTTGTTGGGACTGTCCCCCTCGTCACTTCATCTCTCCCAACACCCACCCCAGCCCCTGCCATCTACTTGCCTAGTCGGTCAGTGGCCTTCTCAGTCTCTCTCTCTTGAAAGGAAGGGTCAGCTGGGGCAGAGGCAGCCTGCGGGAAGAAGAAACCATTACCCAGGACGTGGGTATCTGGGGTACACCCAGTGTTTCAGGCCCACACCCACTCTCCCATACCCCCCACCCCCCTGCAAAGGTGAGGCTGAGGCAGGGACTCGGCAACCCACATTTCTGCTCTGTCCTGTTAACCTCCACAAGGCTGGAGGGAGAAGGGGCTCGCTTCTTCCTATTCCTGGAGGCATCACCCCTGCCACCAGGATCGCCTGCTGCCTTCCTAGAGGCCAATGAATCTAGTTTACAGTTTGCCAGCAGCTGCAGAGACAGCCTCATGGCTGGGCCCTCTCTTGAAAGGTATGTGTCACAGGCCCTCGGGACCCCTCCTCCAAGCTCAGAGACTCCCACACCCGGGGATGCTGTGGCCCCTCCTCAGAGGGCGGGATTTCAGCAGGCTGCAAAGCCTCTCCTTTGAGCCTGTACATTTCACTCATTCCAACCTTACCGCTTTGCTCCCTCAGCCCTCCAGCTGGGAGCGGTTTCCTGCAGTTGCTACTTCCATGTTCATTTTTACCTTCTCAGTTACTTAACTTTTTACCTAGTTTACAACTCTATCACACTCTCTGTCTCCTGACTGATACATGGGGATAACAGACCTTTGGTTGTTGAAGGGAAATCTTCCCCCAGGGCCAGGCATATGCTTCTAAGCTCCCATCACTCAAAAGTTCTTGAAATCCTATCACCAGTAAGACCTCTTTCTAAGTGGAATAAGAAATGTTCAAGACCTGATTTCAATCCCATTCATTAAGTGTACCTTGGGCACGTCACTTCAGCCACCATGCCTGGGTTTCCTTCTCTGGAAATTGGGGATGACTGTTCTGACCTTATAGGAGGTTGATAATGAGATAACACTTATGAAAACATCTAGCACTGAGCAGGAACAGAACATTTGTTGAATTTAAATCCAACTTTTTTGCCCCTACATCTAAACTGCACTTGGCATCTGCCCCAGTTAGCTTACGACCTAGTCATACCTGGATTTAATGAGTCAATTTAACCTCCTATAGTCAGTGACAACCCTGGTCACTACTGCTGACCAGTAGTGGGAGCTTTCACCTCCACCACTGCAGGAGCCCCTAACTGCCTTCTCACTCACCCACACTGCCCGGCCCTACACTGTTAACCACTACTCGGCTCAAAACCCTCAAAGGCCTGCATTGCTGGAGCACAAAATTCGCCATGGCATCCACACAGACCCCTCATATGCCAGCAACCTATGGAGTACAGTCCTCTCTCCCAGCTCTGGGACCCAAGCTCCCAGCCATTTGCCCTGCGCTTCCTCGTCTCCACGCCTTTGCCAGGACCACCAGCCTCTCATCGTGGAGAGGAAGTGCACAAACCTTCCTGCTCCGCCCTGACAAAATCAGTCTCGACCTATCTGCATCCCAAAGTAATTTTCTTTATAAGCCTATCACTACATTTTTCAAATCTTACTTTGGTTAAGTACTTTCTTTGATGCTTAAACAAGCATTCCATTCCTCCATCCAATTAATAGGCGATGGTCCCAGGCACTATGCTAAATGCCGGGTTACCACTAAACAGAGGGTTCCTACCCTCAAGGAGCTCACTGTCTAACACGGATTACTGACTATCAACAAGGGTAGGTGATGACTGTAATAACGAACGGTCTTTGAAAAACCAGGAGATGTCTGGCAAGCAAATGAAAACAAGTTTCTGGAAACCCTGCGTCAAACGCGGCCTTTTGCTTGCAGTAAAGAGAAAAGGAGAGAACGCATGAGACATCATCTGGTGGTGCTCAGGGTTAGCCGAGCATCCCCACCAACGGACATAGATCCTTCAGGGAAAGTCCCTCTCCTCGCCACCGTCACCTGGCCTCAGTCCAGGCCACCCAGCAGCGGCCCCACCATCACCTCCCATCTAGCAAGAACGCAGAGGCGCTCCGGGGCCGGCAGCCAGCCCTCCCCGCCCGGCGCGCCCACCCACGTCCTCTGGGTGCCCCGCCCCGCAGCCCCGCGGCCCGGCCGTTTCCAGCTCGGGCGCGCGCCCAAACGGCGCTCCTCGTTCTCGCGGAGGCCCGAGGCGGGCCCGAGGTGTTTCCCCCAGTGCCGCGGCCCCTCGCCCGGCCAGCCCCGCGAGCCCCGCAACTTCCCGCCCCGGGCCGCAGGTGGTGGCCGCCCCCGGCCCCCGCGCCGCGCTCACCCCCGGGCTGGGGGGCGCCTCGCGTAAGCTCGGCAGCGGCGGACCCCGCGGCGGCTCCGCGGCCCCCAGCGCCTGGGCCCCGGCGATCTGAGGGTCCATGCCGGGCGGCCCGCTGCTCAGCGCCCAGGACGCTGCTCGGACACGTGACGCGCCGGCCTGGCTGCCAGCCCGAGGATACGCCGAGGAGGGGCCAATCAGTCCGGGGTGTTCCCGGCCGGAGGGCGGGGCACGGGGTCACGAGGAAGCCAGGGGCGGGGCGGGGCGGGGCGGGGCAGGGGGCGGGGCGGAGCAGGGGGCGGGGCGGAGCAGGGGGCGGAGCGCGCCCGACAGCGAAAGCCCCCTCCCTCCCTTAACGGTCCGCGAATCTGATTTTTGCAGCTCCTGCCGGGATCCCGGGGCTGGATGAATAGCTAGCTGAGTCTAGAATGCCAAGTGTTATCCTTCCCCAACCACACTGGATATGCTTCCGCTTTAAAACCTCAAATTCCTGTTAGAATAGTCAATTACCCAGGTCCACCTGATTGTGTACAAAACTCAGCTCTCTAAACTTTTCATGCTCCAACCCCATCTCACTTGTATCTCTAAATAGGTTTCTCTAAAAGTCCGGCTGGAATTGGACTATTACTCAACCCCAAATGGATGAGACAACTTGGCAGCCCCGTGATTCTCCACCTTGAGTTAATGGCAGTTCTTCAAGTTAACCCATTAGAAACCAGGGTGATCAAAACAGACTCCTACAACCTGCAGACAACCTATAGGATGATACTTGGTCACAGTGACCCTGAGCATCCTGTGTTGTGCCTGTACAGTCTCGCCTGGGCCCGTACCTTTTCACACTCAAGCCTGGCCCTCTACAACCTGAGGGCAGCAGAAGATAGGCAGGGCCTGAGCTGGGGACAAACTAGACAGCCTTCACTGCCTAAACTCCAATAACAAATCTGCTCAAGGTGTGATAACCGTGTTCATCTTTAAGTACCAGAAAAGCTGGAAGCTGGGATCAGGCCACCATATGACAATCTGAGACATTAGAGGGCCCATTCCTTCATCTTCCTCAAAGAGTGTGTTGTTTAGGCACTACATAAGGCATTTGAAAAACTGTAGCCTAACAGTTGACCCCATGAGTTAGTTTCCCCAAATCTAACCGGATCTAGGTCAACACTGTCCAGCAAAACCATATGCAACGGTGGAAATAAAAGTTCTGTAAGTTATCTGTGCTGTCCAGTATGGTAACCATGTGGCTACTGAGTACTTGAAATGTGGCCAGTGCAAATGAGAAACTGAAATATCTAATTTCAATAAGTTTAAATTCCCACATGTGGCTAGAAGCTACCATATCTAACACCGCAGCTAGGTGACCTAGCTAGATGCATTTTCACAACCTGCAATGGTGAGAACCAGACACAGGGTTGTAATGACCCCAGGGTGACCCACCTTCATAGCCTTACTTTAAGGAGCCAACAACTGACCTCATTACTAACCTCTTATGTGCAACATGTATCTCTTTACTAAAATGAAAAGAGCCCGGTAAGGATTGAGAATGTTGAACTTACTGGAATTTAATGAAGAGGAGAAAGAGAAAATTTTTCTTGTTTTAAAACAAATAACATACAAACACCATTTAGGGTACAAAGGCTTATAATAAAAATGCCCTAAAACAGATTAATCTTCATAGGAGTTTAATATATAATAAAGGTAGTACTACAAATCAGCAGAGAGAAAAATGGCCACATTTAAATGGTGGTGTGGAGAACTGAGTTAACTGCTTGGGGGAAAAAACTGAGTTATCCTCAGCAAGAGGCAGGGTTCTCAACAACAAATCACACACACACATACAAAACCACTGAACCTCAAAAACCATCAGAAAAAAGAGCTGAGGGAAAACTATTTGCAATAAAGAAGAAACAAATTAAAGATTTGTATTCTTAATACACAAAAAACTCTAATAAGTTAGTAAAAAAAAGTTCAAAAAATAGTCAAACATGAAAAGACAAGATAACCAGGAAAAAATACATTAACTACACTAATACCAAAGAAATGCACTTTAAAATAATGACATACCACTTTTCACCTATTAAAATGATAAAAATAAATGTAATACCTATGGCAGGTAAGGGTGTTGACATTTTCATACAGTGTTTGAAAATATTTTCATACATTGCAAACTGGCAATACTTATCAGTATTCTTTAAAATAGTTATACTCTTTAATGCAGTAATTCTATTGTCAGATGTCTGTCTCCTAAAGAAATAACCAGGGATATGGGCAAAGATTTGCAAGAATCTTCACCAACAGCGTTAATAAGAAAAAATGAGACATGACAACGTCCAACCACAGGGTATTAGTAAAATAAGTCACGGCTCAACTATACAATGGAACGTTATGAACATTAAATGTTTTTAAGGCTATTTAATGACATGGAAAAATAACATAATATTAAGTGAAATGTTTAACAGTAAGGAACACTGCACTGAATGCTTCTCCCAGTGATATCATCATGTTAAGTTAAGATATGCAAGTCAAATAACTGCTTCCCCTGCTCCCAGAATGCCCTTCTCTGCGCCAAGACATCCTTCACCCTGCCTTTGGAGCCCTTCTCTTTCTAACCTACCCTGTACCCCGCCCTTCTTTGTTGCTGGGCCTCTGCAATGTAAACACTTCTCTGCAGATTAGTCCCAGAGATAGAAGGCACTTTTATAAGCTCTTAATCTTCTTAAAGGACAACTTTTGCCCCAATACCCAGCATCCTTCTCTGCTGCTTCAACCAATTCAGGACATCCAACTCTGTTCCTCCAACCCCTACCTCCATCCCAAAAAGCTTCCCTTCTTTTCTACCCATCATGGGCACTCAATGAATGAATGAAATGATCTAACAGTATAAATCCAATTCTAATAAAAGAAAATCAAATTACTCAGTTTAAGTCCCAATGATGAAATCACAGATTGCTTTTATTTTCTTCTCCACATTATTCTATTCCTTGTGTATTTTCTAAAACAAATGCATACCACGTATACTTTCATAACAAGGAGAAAATTAACAAACAATTGTACTTTTTCCTCCATTTTAACAGGCCCCTAGGCCTAGATTAGAGATATTCAATGCTTGACCAGGGATTTAAAAAAGCAGCTTGGTTATCAGATTTCCATATATTTTGGAAAACACTTAGAACCCACGGTAAGCCTGGCCTCAACAATTGGCCTTTCGCCACTGAACAAGCAGTTCTCTTTTCTGGAATTAAAGATGAACACATTACAAAATTAAAGCATGTCAAGGTCAGCCATCTTGTCTGCCATCTCAGTGAAGTGCAAATGAATGCACAATACAGTCTGCCCAGAGGGCTCACAATTCCATCTCACAAAGTTGGCTGGGTTCTTCCTCTCTTCACAAATGGCCAGCCTGATGCATAGCATGTTTAGCTACAAACTGCTCTGCTGACTCTCCCTGCAACATTTTCATGGCTCGCCAGTAGATCTGTCCGCAGTTCTCAGGTCTACCATGAGGGTGGTTCAATTCTTCTTTGATGTAATCCATCCAAAGATCTTTAAAGGGAACCAAAAAAATTAACTATAAACATACAACTAGATAAATGACAAGGCTTTATTAGGTAAATAGAATTATTTAATATCAACACAATGCAAGATTTCTAAGAAACAGCTTCCTGCTGTTGTTTTCCTAGAACCTTATGTGATATAATACCTCTCTGAGCTTCTTTACAGTATGATATATATCAAAGCTATTTTTTTTGTAAGTACAAAATTTTACTTATATCATAACATTATAGTTTTTCACAAACCTAAAAATACTAAATATTTTAGAGGGAGGATTTTGCTGAGTCTCTTTCATGGCGAATATGACTTCAAGTGAGTTCACTAGAACCTTGTCGGCATGCTTAATAAAACGCGCTCGGGTTAGTAAAAATGCTATTTTCATTCATTTCACCAGAAGGTCTGCTGAAACACTGCAAAAGCTAATGTAATTTTTAAAATCTGAATTTAACAACTATACGTACCAGTTTTTGAGTCATAAGTAAACAGAGTTTACATGACAAGCCCATACCCAGAAGTATGTTTCCCAAGTCCTATAAATGAGGACAGCATGACAACAGCCAATGACAGCCTTTGTCAATTAGAATCCCACTGCCCCTTTGCTATAACTCCTACATTGTGTTCTGACCTACATTATTAACCTTTTCCTCACAAACATCACATTTTTTAAGAGAATCAAACCAAGCAAATTTTCCCCTAATCCAGAGTTCTTAATAGTAGGGCCATGGATTCCTGGGCTTGTGAACTTGAAATTATCAACAAAATTATGTCTGCAAGTATTTCTGCACCGAATGAGGGAGGAAGCTAGGGGAAAATGCCAGGTTTTGTTGTCAGAGAGGGCCATGACCTGAAATCAGCTACGAAACTCTATTCTAACCGTTAACGACAGGTTACAGACCATACGTGCAAACATACTCACGTGTCTATAACTGAAGTTTACTTACCAGAATCTACAGATCCGAATTCCCTCAAAGCCCTCTCATAATACTCCCTTAAGTTCGCCATCTTGCAGGATTCCTAACAAAAATAATCAGACAGTCTTGCCTCAAAAGCCTAATTTATAACGTCTCAAATTCATTTCACCCACATTGTTGAGCAGCTACCATCTTCTGGGTAATAGAAGGGGAGGAGGGCTGGGTTTAAATGATCACAGCCTGGCTCTGAACTTCACCAGAGAAAAGTCAAATGCACTACACAGCAGAGTGAAGTAAATGTCAAACAATGATAAAAGCACTTTGCCACCGTCACATGGAAAAAGCCTAATTAACTGTCAGCTGGGGGACATGGGCAGCTCCACAGGGTAATACATGTGAAAGCTCTGAGGGAGGAGTAAGATTTAAATAAATAAAGGGGGAAGGTTCTGTTCCCTATGGCAGGGACTTCTTCCTTTGAACTCGGGCTCTGGCACACGTTAGCCATACCCACCCCCAAATTTTTTATATCAAGACAAAATATATAGAAATACTAGTTATATGAACTTCAGCAAGTTTTCTGAACCCTCTGACCTTAAAGTTTCCTCACCCGTAAAACAAGGATATCTCTTTGGGCTACTACAAGGATTAACTTAAAATGCTAATTATGCACCTAGCAGAGTAGCCAGTGCTAACTTTACAATCGATAAATGTTCATTCTTTACCTCTACAACTCTTTGTTTCATTTTCAAAGCAGATTATTATCTTCAGTTTAAAAATCTTTTTGTGTATTCCAGTTTCTCTTCGCTGAGACTACAATTTTATAAAAAGCCAACCTAACCTCTCTTACATACACATGAAAAACAGAACCACACTTTGCTAAGGACTCATCACGTGCAGGGACCTGTGCAAAGCACTTTCTATTCAGTCTCCCACTTGGCCTTGTAACCCTGACACCCCTGAAACAGGTATTACGACGTCCTTTACAGGCGAGGATATCGAGGCTTAGAACCAAGTGACGTGGCCAAGGCACCTAACTATCATGTTATTAATCCAGGCCTGGCTGCTAATTATTATGCTAGACTATCTCCTGTCCTGTAAGATAAGAACAGATAACTGACCTACACAATGACCAAAACTATGAAAATAAGAGTTCAACCTATTAATTTTTCAAGTCAAAATAATAAACACCAATCAAAATACCAAAATGAACGAGAGAAAGCAACACTGAAGTGTGGAGGAAACAAGATATACTAAGATACATGTAGATATAGATATATATATGCTGATTATCACTATAAAGAAGTAGGATAATTCTTTTAGAGGACTATCTGGCAGTACGTTAAGAGCCATTTAAAAAAGCCAGTACCTGACACAACATTGTAAAATGATTATAAATCAATAAAAAATGTTAAAAAAAAAAAAAAGCCAGTACCTCCAATCCTAGAAATTAATCTCAAAAAGTAATTCGAAAGAAAAAAAAGCTACATAAACAAAAGGCTCACAGCACTGTTTTCAATATCAAAAAATACGGAAACAACTTACATGTGATGGAACAGTTAAGAGAACTACATGTTTAAAAGCAATACAACTATTAAAAATGATACCATGTAAGAACATGGGAATGTATTTACAAAATAATGGTAAGAAAAAAAGAGAGAACCTCCAAGTGTCATGTAAGTCAGAAATAAAATGGTACAAAACTGTGCATATATATGTAAATGGAGGATTAAAAAAAACAATAAAAATAAATATGGTTGGCTGTGTTACTATAATGGGATTATAGATGTTTGGATTTTCGTGTATTTTTTTTTAACTGACAGTTTCCTATATTTTTCCTCATTCACAAGTTCAGTTAAAAACATCCAAAATAGCGGAGGTGGGTAGAGCTCAGTGTTAGAGCACATGCTTAGCAATCCCCAGTACCTCCACTTAAAGAAAGAAACAAACAAGCCTAATTACCCTCACCAAAACAAAAACAAAAACACCCGAAACAGTTATGCATGCCTACTCTCTGCCTCTACCTCATAACCACAAACAAGACACAAACAGGGCCCTGTGGAGGCAGAGAAGTAGCACCTCACTCAACCTAGCAGGGGGGACTTCCTGTAAGAGGTGATATCTGAGTTTTCTAGTTTCCAAACATGTACCTTTCCTTCTTTGCCTGACTACCATTCCTAAAACCACATCTATGAAAAGGGGGTTGGAGGAAGGGACCAGAAATTATACTGTGTTATAATGAGAACTTTTTAAATAACAAAATGCTGCCAGAGATTAGTAACCACTAATCAATTTTCCCAGACAAGAAATACAGAGACAGAATACTCACTTGCTCCTTTTCAAACTGGATTATCTTCCTGAAAAAATCAACTGAAAATGGACGGCTTTCCTGTAAACTAAAGAAGGTGAGGGGGAACCGTTATCGTCCACAGTGATACATCCTGTGACTATAAACACCTATGCCAGGGCCTCCACGACAAGTGATTAATCAAGTCCTGGCCGCAGTTCAGTGCGGGGACTGGACCTGACCACCAGCCCCTCACCACCCTGTCTCCAGTGCCTCACTGTCCACCACCCAGTTCTCTTCCTGTTCTCTTCTTTCTCACTTTTAGAGTCTTAAGTTCCCTCTACTTCATCTCAAGGCTTTTTGAAGACCAGTAACTCCATTTCTAAGAATATATTCTAAGAAAATAATTTCCAACATGGACAAATAACATTTGTGGAGAAATGTCCATCAGAGCAGTTACCGCAGCCAAGTAAATCATTGCACATTCACAGGGTGGTATATCATAGGGCTATTTTTAATACACATTATTTATGAAGAATTGTTACTGACAGGAAAAAGGTCAGTTTAATGTTCATCAATAAAAGTGGTAGGAAATATGCAATTATAAGATAATCTCAGACATGTGAAAAACACATTTTAAAATGATATATTAAGATGGTTTTCCTCTTGATGATGGAATTACAATGAATTATTAATTACCTCTCTCTCTTTTTTAAAAAACTTTGCACAACAGGTATGAACTGCTTCCATTGTTCAAAAAAAAAAGGAAACTTAAAAAGGCTCTTAGATTTATTCCTCCATCTATCTGTGATACATATAATCTGGGTGTGAGAGGCTAAGCACACGGTGGAGACTGGAAACAGCTGCGAATGTCTGTGGGTACCTTTTAAACACAGCTCTGGCCTTTTTGCAGCCACCACTTCGGTAAGCCCAATCCAGGTACTTCTCCTTCAGAGTGACTGAGTCGACACCCGTGACAGCTAAGATAGCTTTCTAAAATTTAGAAGAAAAAAAAAAAAGCAAGCTATGTGAGGCAATGTCTAGAGATCAAAACAAATTTTCCCAAAACCATCCCTGGCCACTCAATTAATAGTGCTTTAAAAGGAACATCTTTAGAAATTACCCTTTGAAAGCTAGCCAGCTGGCAAAACTACTCGCTCAGTCCCCACACACAAGACTTCTAACCTGGAACCTATACCTTAAAGATTGCTTCGGTGTCTTCTTGGCTTTTGGCACCTTCACTCCACTCTGCCCAAGAAATCCATAGTGGCAGACAAATCTGCTCACAATAATAAAAAAAAAAAGTTATAAAATGACAGCTTAGTGTTCTGCTCTGAAAACTACACTATAAAAACAGGTTCCTGCTATGATAATCAATATGTGAAATACGGAGTCACTCCTGGTCTGGCCTCGCCGGGACAGAACTCCCAGCGCCCAGCAGGAATGGTACGCCAGAACACAGCCTTCTGACCAAGTCACCCAAAGCAGTAGTCTCCGGTTAACTCTACTTCCCCTCTGTGGGGGAATACTGCCTGAAGTTATTATCATCAATTATCTGTTAGTTAATTAAGCAATTTACAGCCTTCAACTAGTCAGGCACACAGCTACCCAGGTCACATCTCTGCCGTCCAGGACCACAACCCAAGTACTAAATGAACTGTTCTGATCTTCTCTCACGTCTCAGCAGCACACACAATGAGCAGTCAAGTTAAAAATTTTTTCCCGCTTGAATTCCTGGAATACTTTTCTCCTGCTACTATAAAAGATTCACTGTAAAAGCTCTAAGGTTTAGTCTTTTAAACTATGAAGTTTAGAAATGTATGTGTGTTTAAAGCAGGCTTAATAAGTTCAGCTTTGGAAACACATGAAAATAATAATTCTATGAACGTTTCTCACTTATATAAATAGGGATAGAAAAGTTTACATAATTTAGCCAACTTTCAAACAAAGAATTAGCAATAGGCTAGTAAATGGAAGTAATTCTTCTACCCGTGATCCCTGAACCATCACCACAAATGCACTCTGGGGCCAGCTCTCCTCAGGCAAGTCTCCTCCTAATGAGCTTTGGCTGCAGTCTGAAGAGGTTTCCCGAATAGAATGAAACGCGAAAGACCCAACTCACAGACCTGGGGCTTCAGGTGCACAAAGGCTTCTTCAAAGAGCACGGCTGTGTCAGGGCTCTTTGAGTCGATCAGCACCCGCAGCTTCATCTGCCACATCGTCACAGAGTCTCTGAACAATTCCATCCCGGCTTCCGCCACCTCCAGAGCTTCCTTAAAGAAGTCCCGGCGCAGCAACAACTCGATCTAGGTAAGGGATCAGGTCACTGGAAGTGTAACTATGAGAGCTAAATTACCTATGTAAATGGGGACAAGTAGAGACCTCATTTGAGGCAATAAATTCAACAGCCTTTCCAAATAGGCACAAAGTGAACAATGGGGAATTTCCCCTCCATTCCCTGCTCCTATCCCCAAAGGCTGTCAGAAAACAGGGTAGAGGTGAAAAGCAGAGGGCCTAAATAATTCAGATTGAAAGTTAAATTTTTAATAAAATAGTTGACTAGAATAAACTGATACCTGCCGAACAGAATATAAAAATCAGTAAAGGTAAAAGCAGTATTTATGAGGCCTTTATTGTACCAGTGGTTAATCTGGTCCAGGCATTACATTCAGAATGTTCAGTAAAAGATGAATTCTGAGTGTTTTCCACTACACAATATTTCTCCCCTAACCGGGACAGATTTCATTTCTGCCATACACCAAACACTCCCAGCAAATTAAACACTCCCTCTATCTGTACCAATCTTTCAAATGGGCTTAGTCATAAAACTACATATTTTTAAACACATGACACCAGTGTGAGCCAATCAGAATTAAGTACACATAATTTGGCAGTGAATGTGTTCTCCATGTCCTTACCCACTGCTTGTACTGGAATTCCGGGAGAAGTTTGAGATCGTGTGCCTTCCTGAAGGCAACCATGGTTCTTTCCAGCCTCTGAAATCAGAACATGTCTCTCAGTTCATCACAAAGATCTCAGCAGGGCCCTTTGGACTCGGACAGGAACCAAAGAACTTTTACACCTTTCTGAGAATTGAGAGAAGGGACGGAGGTGGTTTCACTTATGATTAAATGATGTGGGCAGCTACATTGGGCACAGTTCTAACCTGGTGGCCAGAACTAGGGCAAAGCAGACCATGGTCTTCAGGAGGACAGGTCACTCACAGGACAAAGAGCAGTTATACATGAAGTTCTTGGAAGCAGTCTTTCAGAAGACAAGTCACTTTCCAGTCACCCACTGTAACCATGCAACAGAAGTCATTACCTTCTCTCTGAGGAGCCGACTATTTGTCTTCTTAGCAAACCTTTCCATGCAAAAGTTGATGTAGCACTTCCACATGGCCTCTGGAAAAGTCAGCAATATTACAGTGATCAGGTCACCAGTTCTCGTAGTTGAACAATCATGATATATCTTTTCTTGGAAAGGAAAACTCCTCTGAGAAGAGTTTAAACTCGTCTGATGAAAAAAATAGGTATTCTGATTACAGCCAATCAAACACCTCAAATATAGAGCAAAAAACAACTGAGTAATGACATAAATATGAAAGTTAAAAGTCTTATCTGTTACATATCCTCTCTACCTTTATTCTCCAACATTAGAAAGCTACAAAGTAAATCTGTAAGAAAAGATAATTAAGAAACGATAATTATATACGTATGTACATGTATGATTGAAACATTATGCTGTACACCAGAAATTGACACAACATTGTAAACTGACTATACTTCAATTTAAAAAACATTTTTTTAATGATAATTAAACAATCTTCCAACTTATCACTTCCTAAGTATCATTTACTTCCCCAAATAAATTAACAGAAATGCCACAGATGTAAAAGACAGTCATAAAAATCTCCATCTTTTACCATCAGAGCAGGGACAACTTGGAAAGCCAGGCACACAGTAAACGACCACAAAAAGGTTCCAGAAATCAATTCCGGTCACGGGAACAGAGGTCCTGCTTCACGCTCAGGAACACGATGACTCCTCCCCACACCTGGGCCTGGGGAAGCTCACCTGTGGGCAGCGTCTTCACCGCCTCTTCGTACACAGCACAGCACCTCTCCTCCCTGCGGCCCACCTCCGCTGCTTTAGCCTGTTTCATCGCAGGTGGCTCTTCTCCTGGCTGCGACTCGATCTCTAATTCTCGCCGGGCCACATAATCCCAAGTGAAGGGGTCATCCGTGTGCAGAGCCTGAAGGCTAAAACATACTGGCATCAACCCAAGGACATGAGAATGGCCCTGTGCTCTGAAATTGTACCCAGGACACCCTTTAACAATTCCAGCACCAAAAGAGCTATTTGCCGACAGGCTCTCCAGATGTTGTCTCCCTAAATGTTGTTCATGGATCAGAGCTGTCACACACTGGTTAGTTTCAGACTGTTTCAGACATCATTCATAAATGTTAACTTGCAAGTTAGCTCTCAAAGTCAAATCAGCAGGAATATGTGACTAGATATCTGGTCCTTGAACCCTGGAGAACCTTATTATACCCAGACTTGATTTTCTCTAATAGAGGGAGCCTAATCCTCCACCAAAACCCTGAAGGTATCCAGAGAGCAAACTGATCCAAGTTCCACCTCATCTCCTATGAAAGGAAGAATGCTACTAAGGGTGAAGTACCCACAGGCAGCCTGCAAATAACTGCCAAACCACATGCTGAGACATTGTCTAAGTACCTGCAGCACTCAACTGTGAACATTCGTGAGTACAACTCTCACCAAAAGACATGCCAGGAGCGCACGAATATAGATTTTTATATAAGCTGTAGGATATATCTGTTATTGAACAAAAGCAAACTACTTCCCAAGGGAAGCCAGTGAGTCAACCTCTCCAAAAATATATTTTTTATGTACTACGATACAATAGTCCTAAAATTTAGCTTTCTTCCAAGGATTTCATGTGGTTATCTTCTTTCCCCCTTTCTAAATATCCAGCTTCAAATCCTTACCACGAACTCAAAACAGACACGTTCACCTTGCCACTACTTTACTTACTCATCATAAATTTCTCTTTGCAGATCTTTGGCAAAGTCGAACAGCTGTGCTATTGAAAGCAGTGACACATGAAATTCTGCACCTAAAATTTAAAAAGCGGGGAAGGGGAGTAAGACTCTAAAGCAGCACTTTCTTGAGGTACTGGAGTTAGTTCTGTTTTTTTATAAATTGAAACATAAGATAAAATGGGGGGAAAAATCACCCGTAGTCCTACTACACAAGTAAAGTCATTATTAATACTTGAGTATTCATAAGTGATTTAACTTTTATTCTAAGCTTATTTAGGACATAAAGGAACTTAATTACTAAATCATCTATTTCTTTCCAACTCCCCACATGAATTAAGTTCTCAAAAATGTTACCAAAATGTTCAATAAAATCCTAAGGGGAAATAAGCCTTTTCTGAAAGAAACAGGACAATATTTTCGAACAAATCAGAGTTTTGTACACATTCCAACAGAAATTGTCAAAATAATCTAAAGGTGGCCCTCATTACAAATAGAATGTTTCACTTTCCCACCATAAATAAATTTTCAAGAGATACCTACTTTTAATTATGCTTACAGCATTTTTGTAGATGATCCGTGCCAGCTCGCCCGTAAGGATTTCCTCAGCGTACTCAAGATTCCCCTAGAGAGTGTGGTATTAAACAGAACTTAACAGGAAGTGCCAGTGAGCAGGAATAGCACTAGGGTGAAAATGAACAATCCTAGACTACGTGAGCCACATGACCTCTGGGCAAATCACATCTCCCTCTCTGGGCCAGTTTCCTCACTTGTAAAATGTGCAGCTGGAACAAGATCCTCCAACTGCGGTCTCTCAGGCTCCTGGAGTGGTAGCAAGATCACACGGCTTAAGGCCTCACTCTCCATCTGGACCAGAACAGGTCAGGTTTTACATGCCGTGTTTACCCTTCTGTGCAAGATTTTATTTGGATAAAAAAGTTCAGAGCTGGAAACCACCATAACAGATGATAACAAAGTTCCTTTTTCAGCTCTATCATTCTCAAACTTCTTTCTTGGAAAGTACTCTGTCACATAAAATGTTACATAAAAAGGAAGAGAGAGGCAGCTAGGAACCATACGTTTCACAGCCTTTCTTGAGCTCCTTCAGCTCATTAACATATCATTTAATGAGATCACAAAGTATTAAAGAATAGTATTTGGCCATTCCATCAGTAATAATTTTCAAGGACCACTCCTCAATTAGTCCAAAAGTCTATTTTTAAAGCACAAAACTCCATTTTTATAACTAAGCCCATTTTAGTTAAATACACTTTAGACTTAAAGTTTCAAAATACTAAATTGGAAAGAAAGAAAAATAAATTCCGAAGATTTTCTTTGACTCCTAAGCAGGTTTGAAACACTAGATATGGTTAACAAGTGACCATACATTAGAATCTTACCACATCCATCTTGGCTTTTTCAAATTCTTGCTTTTCCTTCCTCAATTTCTCGGCGTGCATCAACTCCATCCTAAAGTACTACAGAAGGGAAATAATGAACGGAAAATCTTTGGAGATAATTTTTTTAATTAGAAATATGTAAAATGCCATTTTTTACTCCTAAGTATCAGATCTGGGGGAGTTGTGGGGAGCACTATGTTTTGTCTTGTTATGAAACCAGCTGACATTGACAAGGTGTGGATATTATTTTATGCTCTTATGACAAGCAATTTGGAGACATGAATCAAAAACCTTATAAATGTTAATACCATTGGTCATCCCTTCACAGCTAAACAAACCATAAAGTCTAGCCCTAAACTGGTGAAGAGAAGTAACAGCTGTGTTGTAACATTCTTAATCCAGTTGAGAAGTACCTAAGCTTGTCATCTAACAATGGAAGCTTTTGCAAGTGATTTTATTTATGACCTCGTCCTTCTATGTGAAAAGGATCAACAAAGGCCAGTGGGGAATCACCTTTTAATCCCATTTAGCAATAAATATATATATATATATATATATATAAACAAAAACAAAACAAACAGATCATCATCATCATCATCATCCCACCTAGCAGTAAAGAGGCTGAGTGGCATCAAGGTGATCTACTAAACGGAAGATTATAGTATCTAGAGTCTCATAAAGTAACAGCCAAAATGTCTACAATTCAATGGAAATTCACCTGTCAACCCAGAACCAGGAAAATCTCAACCTGATCATCAAGAGACACCAACACCAAGACGACACAGATGCTGCAATTATCTGACAAGAATTTTAAGCCATGAACTTGAAGGCTGAACAATAGGAATTACCCAATCTGAACAACAGAAAGAAATAGGACAATCACACTATAAATGAGGAAGGTACAGGGACATACAGGGGGATCAAGTCTCTATACTTCATTCAAACTAGTAAAATTCTGAAACCAGCAGACTGTGATAGATTACAGATATATAGTACATACAGTACCTAGAGCAACCACTGAGAGAGCTATACAAACAGATGCGCTCAGAAACATCACAGATGAATCAAAATGGAACTGTAAGCAAAGTTCCAGTAGCCCACAGGAAGACAGGAAAAACAAAATAGTGAAATGTAAACAGAGGGATAAAACAGAAAACAAAAAATTAAATGGCAGATTTAAGTCCTACTACATTGATGGTGGGAAATAGTGGGTAACATTAAGGAGGCAGCGTGAAGGAGAGCTCTGTGGTGACAGAACAATCTTGCACCTTTACTGAAGGGCGGTTACACAAATCTACACATCTAAGAAAAAGAAATGACAAAGAACTACATATACACATGCGACCAATGTCAATTTCCTGGCTTTTTTATTATAATTTTATAAAATATAATCACTAAGGAAACTGAGAAAAGGGTATGCAGGACCTCACTGTACTATCTTTATAACTTCTTGGGAATCTATAATTATTTCAAAATAAAAATCAATGACAAATATGTAATACCAAGTTATACAAAAGAGAAACTAACACATGATTAACTTGTACTATAGAGCTGAACTCATCCCAAATTTTCAATTCTTTGAATTCTAATTCTAATTTAATACTTTGAATTCTATGTTACAAGGCATTAAAATGACAAGTTAAAAAAAAAAATGTTTATACCCTTTAAACCAGTAATTCTGCTTCCAGGAATCTATCATAAGGAAATAATCCCAAAATACCTTAAAGTCAACATCTACCACTGGCCAAGAAGTACCCTCCTGGCCCCTCTTCCCCAGCAGCACACCTACAAATCCCTAGCCTCCATCAGTCGAAGTCTTTCTTAACTTGATAAAGATATATGCCCTCAGAGGACCAAACTGAAACATCGGTCTCTCATGTTCTGTGCACACACACTCACTTCTTGGTAAAGTTTTGGGCACTCTGGATGAAAGCGCAGAGCCCGGAGAAATAGTTGTCTTGCACTTTCTGAAGACAAGCGATCTTCCATTTCCCATTTGGCTGCCATAATCCACAAAGCTGTAAGTGAAAAACATCAGACTTCTTTTCAATAAAGTCATTAAGTCAGGTAAGAAAAGACCAATGCTCCAACTGGGAGACCCAGAGATTGTTTTTTTTTTAAATCTTACTGAAAAAGGAAGGGATGGAGAGAGGGAGTTTTTAATGGTTATCTGTAAAGTACTGTTGCTTTATGTAAAATTAGAAAGTGTTCTAAAGCAAACAGGTAAATGTTAACACCTGTAGGTACTTATCTGCCCGTTACTCTATTTCATCAGATCTAAGGTCAACATCATTGTTAAGTCACACACAAAATTTGAAAGTGTTAAAATGCTGGAAAAAGACTGTGTACCTTAGAGTCAATGAAATAAAATTATTTTGCTCTTTTCTCTGTACTTGAAGTAGTTGATAGTTACTTTTTTTCAAATGACTCAATTTTAAAAGTAAAAATTTTATTGTACCTACTGGGAATAAAGGCTTTAAAAAAAAAACAACTTTGTCCTTCTACATGAGAAATTAACCTTGAGTTAACATTCTAGCTATTTCCCTAGGAACTTCATAAAGGTCAGCTATTATCAGGCAAAACTGTTACTGGTAAAAATGATCTATGATTGGTAACCATATCTGGACTAGGAGAGCTATGAATGGAAGAGAGCCACTGCTTTGGGCTTTCTTGAGCATGTGACTCCTGAAATTGAGCACAGTCCACAGGTACAATACCTGGAAACTAATACATCCATGGGTCTTCTAAGCCAGAGTGGCACCTCTGCCCACTTGTGTGATCTCACACCCTCCCACCTGAGACAAGCCTTGGAACTGCTGAGAGTACTGTGCTCAAGAAACACAACTAGTGCCATTCAGCTGTGTCCTTCTGCATTAACCAGTGCCAGATGTAGCTGATCTTGAGTCCTGTGTAATGTAAACCTAATACTTGAGAACAGAACCTTAAGCACCTCCTCTATAAAACAGCGTATCACTCACACAGTATTCATAAGACAAGTCTTTCTCTTGTAAAACATGAGTTCTACTCTGTGCCAATCACTCTTGTAAAATCTACATTAATAGTTTCCCTTTTAAGTTTCTGAAACCCTCAGATCTGACTGCCTCCAAATAGAATGCCCCTCAAAGGACTGAAGGGTTTCTTGTACCATCAACTAAAAAGAAACAGTCCTCCTCATCCACAGATAAAATACCTCACACAGTAACTAGTACACAGTAGGCAGCGATGAACTCAGAGGCAGCTATTCAGGAATAAAAGTTGCTGAGGCCAAGTGTCTATGCTCAAGTTCTCAAAATTATTCTTTTAGATTTAGCAAAATAAATTCCAAAATAGCTGGAGCCTACAAAAAAGATACAAAAAGAACTGACAAGGATTTCACCATACCTGGCTTGTTTGAATGAATGGCCAACATGGCAGAGAATACCTTGCTAAGTTGAACTTTGGTAGCCTGCAAAAGAAGAAGAAAAACTTCTACTTCCCGCACAGCTAAGTCACTGCTATTAATCTCCAAGAGACCTGGACTGTACCCTCACCAACTATAAAATCCAGTGAGGCGACGTCTGCTATCGCTAGGAACATATAAACAAATACAGACACACTCCTAATTTTCTTCTACCTAAACCACTATGCATAAACTTTTTAAATATCTAAAAAAATCTTTCAACTTTACTGAACAAATACACAGAAAGATTATTTTCTTTCCAACTGATGTGGAAGCTATTTACATATTTATTCAGATATGCAAATATTGCTATATTGAAATTCAGCCTTCTTGGGCCCTTTTCCCATTTGTTAACCCTGAATCTTTGGAGAAAATACAGAGTTTAGTAATCGAGTATGAGGCTTAAAAGGCAGACTAATAAAAGCAGAGAGAGGGAGCAAGAAACAGCTACCCAATACTCACCCACTTCTTACAAAAGACTATATAAGACAGCCAGAGTTGAACATCATCCTACAAGAAAAGCAATGTAGTAAGGTGGCTGAATTTGAATCTTATATATAATATACCTTTACATTCATTCATTTAATTAGAATCAGAGGTGGATTTCAGAAATTCCAATGTGTTATACTACATCCCTCAGCCTATGAGGCTGTTCCTCACCAGGGCCTCAGATCTCTTAACCCCGACAGTTCCTTCTGCCCCTCAACTGCCGCCTACTAAGCTCTAAGACAAAATCTGTTGTCTATCCAACTTGTTCAATGCACTTCTTAAGTGGTCTCAACCAGGAGCAGCAAATTAAAATTTGTCATTCCCAAGAATCCTAAGTACTTTCCATATAATATATCCCAGTCCCAGAACCAAATTTGAAGAAAACCAAGTTACTGGGGTGCTGCCTTATCTTCCTCCACCAAGTCCTCGGGCTACTTTATTTAGAGATATATCCAAACAAATCCCAGACAATTTTCTGATCCTTAAATACATATCAAATCCACTGTTTTCAGCATCATCCTCACAGAACAACTCTAAGGTAATGAGATGAATTTTCTTAACAGTTTGATAAGTGGTTTGCGAGTAATGATACTATCATTAGAATAAGCACTGAGATACCCAAGAATCCACAACTGCACATTTGAATATCCAACTCATAATATGTAATACACATCTTCACATCTCTTACAGCTAAGGACACTCTGATCACTCACCTTCCACTTGGCTGAAGCACGTCGGAAAACACCTCGTACCCGGTGTACAATAGAATCCTCAATCTCATCTTTCTTAAATGAATACCCAATGCGCTGAAAAGGGACATTAAAAAAAAAAAGCCTCAATTTAATCACATTTATCCAAACAGCAGTCCCGCTTGATCTCTAAACAGTACTGACAGAGAAAGCAGAGAATTACAAATATCATCGTGAGCACACCACCACACAATTATCAATGCCAAATCCTTCCCAAACCCAACTTCCAGCTTACAGAATCACACTATTCAATTCTGTATTTTTTCCAACTTCCAGAAAATCATCTACTTACAACTCTTCTTCTCTGGATCAGCTCCAAAAGATTAATTTCATACTAAGAAAGAAAAAGATACAAAGAAAGAGAAAACAAGAAAAATTATAACCATTTATACAAGGAAATGCATTTAGTTAAAATCATAAAGTAAATAAAAATCAAGAATATAAAAATGAAAGATAATTTGCTATCAAGAAGCCTAATTTACAGTAAATGTCTAGCATTCACTAAAAATTCACCTTACATCTGCAAAACTTACCAATATACACATTAGCTAGCATACAAACATCTTAGATACAAAGAAAGCACGTTACTAAAACTGTAAGACCTGTAAGATCTACCATATCAATCTAACTTCCCAGTCTACAACAGTGTGTTCAAACTTTTAGTAAATTAATGACTCCAAACTTTTAGCTGATGCACAAGCAAATAAAGCAGAGAAACAGGGTTGTACTAGCTGAAACAGGGTGTCTAATGTGCTCTTCCTACCTTCCCCTGTAAAGGACCAGAGAACCTCTAAGGCTCTCCAGAAACCATTACTACAGAATTCCTCTCTAAGCCTGAAGACTATTAGAGACAGAAAGCACAGAACCTTACCAGACCCTATACTTCATTTTAAAACTGTCTAATGAAATATTTCAAGCATACAGAACACCCACGCAGCTACCACACAGCTACGTCAAAGCCTACATTTTACTATACTTACTTCAAAACTTTTTTAGAAATAAAACATTTCAAATAAATGTTTGAACATGCACCATGTCTGATTCCTGTCTTCTCCTTCCCCAGAGGAAATGACTATCTTTTTTTCTTTTCTCTTTTTTTTTTTTTTTTACTGACATATAGTCAGTCACAGTGTGTCAATTTCTGGTGAACAGCACAATATTCCAGTCATGCATATACATATATATATTCATTTTCATATTTTTAATTAAAGGTTATCATAAGATACTGAACATAGTTCCCTGCACTAGACAGAAGAAACTTTTTTAAAATCTATTTTTATATATAGTGGGTAACATTTGTAAATCTCAAACTCCCAAATTAATCCCTTCTCAACCCTTTCCCCAATAGGAAATGACTATTTTGACTCTGTTATCATTCCCAAGCATGACTCTGAACTTTATTAAAATGCTGTCTTGAATGCTTTTAAACTTGTAAAAATTATTCTGTACCCATCACTCCATATTTTTACTCAACATTATGACTTTTGATATATCCCTGTTGTCACAAGGAATTCAAGTCTATTCATTTTAACTGCTGTATAGTATTTCATTATATGAATGTACATTTTACCTGCCCTTTCTCCTGCTGGTGCATATTTGTTTTAAATTTTCCTATTACAAAAAGCTTCATTTAATATTCTTGTATGTATCTTCTTGGGGATATATCCAGGGACTCTACCAGGGTGCACACCCACTTTCACCACTCACATGTAAGCTCAAGGCCATGGTTTTTGTCCGCCTTTTTATTGTTGTACCCCATTGGATTGGATCAGTGCCATGCACACAGTAGGTACCCAATATACACTGTATGATTGAATGAATGAAATTGCTGGGTCAGAGTACACACATTTTCAACTTTATGGGACATTACCAAATTGTTCTTCAAAGTGGTAGTACAAATTACATACTGATAATATGAGTCTGTTAATATGATGGATATCATAGTAGTACTGCACCCTGGTTTTAACTGATATTTATCTGATTACTAATGAGGCTAGCATCTTTCCATACGTTTATCAATGAATGACGTTTCCCCTTTGTCAACTGCATGTTCCTACTTCTCCAGTTGTTTTCACTTTCTTTCCACTTGTCATTTCTTCTTGACTAGTAGTTCTTTACATATTCTAGATTCTAACTATATGTACTGCAAATATTTTGTGGCTTGTCTTTTTACATTATTTACAGTGCCTTTCTTGCACAGAAATTTTTACCTTTAACACAGTCAAATCAATCTTCTTTTTCGTGGTTTGTGCTTTCACAGTCTTATTCATTTTAAGAAAACTTTCCCTACCTGAAGTCGTTCTTTCATATTTTTTTTTTGCAGAAGAGGTTAAGTTTTCCCCCTACATTCAGCTATTCAATTCAACAAGAATTTATATTTGCATGAGGAAGGGATCTAATTTTATTTTTTCAATGTGGTAACTAGAACCTCAATTTAAAATGCCACTTTTATGTCTCATAGCAAATTTATATGATTGTATGCAGGCACAGGGGGGTATATGTAAGAGAATGTGTGTATGTGTGTTTTTATACATATTTACTTCAATTTGCTCTCTAAAACTAAACAATCAACCTAATCCACACACAGCTCTTCAAACATATGAAGAGTGAACTTATCTGCCACTTCTGAAGTCTCCTAAAGTTACACATCTCTATTTCCTTCAATGATTCCTCCCAGAACAAGGTTTACATCCTGGCTGCCTTCTAGCCAACCTCTCAAAGTCCTTCTTAAAATGTCATCCTGAGCCTAACACAATGCTCCAGACACAGTCTGATAAGTGCAAAACACTATTTTTCAAACCAGCATCTTCTGGGTGCCTACTGTTTGCAATGTCCTCTGCTCAGTTAACTTACCCAACACTGTATTTTGTTAATGTAATCATTTAGGTTATATATTTTGGCACAATATCCTTCTTGACCTATTCTGAGCTAGCAATCTACTATGAGCAGTAGGACCTCTTTCAAACACACAATTCTTAGCCAGGTCTCATACATCATTTGTTCAGTTGGGTTTTTTTCATCTAAGCTCAGAAACTTTAGTCTTAACAATACTTATTAGTGTTAAAGTATAAGACTTGTAACATCTTGTTATTGGGTTCTTTCGGAATCCTGATTTTTTTGTCCAACATATTACTTACTCTCCTTCATCTGAAATTTGATCTAGCATGTATATTTTATTTTCACTTAAATCCTCTATTCATTCACAGAACTGAAGAATCTTGCAGCATACCTCTTTCTAAACTGACAGACTTGCAGGCACATAAGTATTAACTTCCCAACCATTTACTATTATCAAACTCACTCTCCTTTACTTTTCCCTGCTAGACAAAATCTATCAAATCTCTTGCTGAAATCCTGATACACCATATTTGGCAGTCTCTGATTTACTAACCTAACCCTATAGGGGAAAAAAAGCTCATTTTGTCAAGGACCAAAGCCTTAGTGGAGCAATGCTATTCCCAAATCACCTCTATCCCTGTTCAAAAATTATCTATCTAATCATCAGTTCTAGAATTTCATAGAAAACTGACATCAAGCTCACCATTTCAT
The DNA here is from genome assembly GCF_036321535.1 of Camelus dromedarius. Classification (NCBI taxonomy): domain Eukaryota; kingdom Metazoa; phylum Chordata; class Mammalia; order Artiodactyla; family Camelidae; genus Camelus; species Camelus dromedarius. The sequence continues at coordinate 49,524,450 of NC_087451.1, forward strand.
TACGGACTTTAAATTTGTGAAGAGATTAAAAAGCAATAAAATTATTCACTTACCTGAACATAATTGATGAAGTCTTCCTTAAAAAGAGTTCTACGCTGTATTCTGTATTCTAGATCTGAAGCCTTCTTAATGATAGCCCTGAGGAGAAAGTCATTTAAAATGTTAACACTTGAAATGCACAGAAGTCAAATAACCTTGGGATTTTTTAAGTTTATTTTTAATATATTTAAAACAGATATTCACCATAACATATAATTCCCAAATAATTATCCTTCATAAGCAAGTACATATTCTCTTACATGATTATTTTTGTGTGTGTGTGTTTTATTATTATAGTTGATTTATAATATTAGATTAGTTTCAAGTACTTCTACATTCTTAAGGTCATCCAGGCGTATTTTAAAACTTTCATGAAAACCACCTTAATTGCCAGAACCACTGACATTCCTACCAACAAAGCAAGTGTTAAGTAGTAAACATTTATGTGTGGTATTAGTAAAGATTTCTCTTCCTCCGAATTCAGGTCACATAGGTTTTAATAATCAAATTTCTTTCCTAAATTCCTCTTACTTCTAAATTTTCAACATGTAGATAAAAAATTAAAAAACCTAGAGTGTATCAACCTTTATTATTACTACGAAGGGCTTATGGGAGAAGACTCACTGTATTTAGCTAAGGAATGAACACACAATATGTGTATGTCAGGAGACTTTAAAGCAAGATGTTCAAGACCAGTAACTGTCTCCAATTAATGGTAACAATAATAATATTTACTGAACAATTATTAAGGACTCCACAATGCTATATGGTGTGTCCTTAACAAACATTTCCTTTGAGGTTCCTGCCTGAGCATCAACAATATGAGTTTATCAATCGTACAGTATAAAGTTTACACATATTCTTTAAAGGCTGTATATACGTATATACGAGTATATACGAGTGTTATCACAAGGGACTTGTACTGTCTAGCTATATTTCTAAAAAGTTTAAAATTTGCACAATTACTATATTTGATATTCCTTTGATAATCAGGGGATCACAGCGCTACATTTGCAGTCATTTTAAAATGAAGAAACAGCCACAAAAAATCATTAAAAACTATTAAGCTTAATTTTAACACACTACTGAATGACAACTATATACTGGACGTTGTTGGCTAAGTCCTGGGGAAGAACACGAAACTGAAACGGCCCCATCTTCAAGCCTTGTTAGAAAGATGTATCTAACTCCTCCTGGGCTCCCTCGGCATCTGTTCGCATCTCTAGAGCAGTACACTCTATTTCAATCACCGCGCTGTAACCAAAAAATTTCATGCGCCTGTCTTGCCCACCATAGACAGGGCAGTTAGCTCCTGACGGGCAGGGATCCTGGTTTCGTCACCTTTACAGTCTCAAGACCTGGCTCCATGGAAAGCTGTCAGTATGTTTGGGGGTGGGGAGATGTAAATGGACAGATAACCTTGCAATGAATGAGAAATTAATTTTGGCCATCATCAAAATCGGGAAATGGGCTTCTGCCCAAAATAAAAACAACCCGAGTGCCCCCCACCCCTGCCCCCCGCCACACACACAACCCTCAACCTCCCCTCTGCCCGCCCCAGCTCTTCCTCTTCCTCTGCTCTCTCACTTAATCTCAGCGCGACTGAACAGTCCAATGCGCTCCAGCTGTTCCAATTCGGGGAGTCGATCTTCTATGCGTTCCTGAATTATCTCCGCCATGAGGTCCAAACTCTACTACCCAGGGTAGATGCTCTCACCACAGACACGCGCAGGAAGCGCCCACCTTCTATTCCGGAGACCCAGCCTCAACGCTCCCACGTGCTGACGTAAAGTGTGTCCTAGGTCCCGCCTTTTCCGCTTCCGCCGCCTCCGCCGCTGAACAAGGCCCTCTGGCTCCTGCGGCCGCTGTCTCCTCCCGGTGGCTGACTGTGGGGTTGCAGGTAGGACTCCGCCTCGCCAGAGGACACAAGAGGACAGGAGTAGAGGGGGCGGGGCTATGATGGGGGCGGGGCTACCTGCGCGTGAGGATAGACCTGCGTATCCGAAAAGCACCCCTGGGTCTAGAGGGGTTACCTGAAGGAGGCAGGAAGTGAATTTTCTGCAAGGTATTGTCTCCTTTTATTCAGCTCCCATCCCACTTCCTCGCTTTCCAACTCCAACAACCAAAAATCAAACAAACAAAAAAACAAAACAAGGAGGAAGGATAGAGTATATCGTACAATTATGGTAAACATTTCAGAAAGTCGTCATGAAAATCGTAGGAGGAGTTAAATTTGATCAGGCTAAGCTGTCTTTGCTTTTGACTAGATTTAGTAAAGCAATGTGGTAATACTGGTTTTTCACGCGCCAATGAGAATTTCTAATTAGCTGATTAATTTTTAAGTGGGGAAACATTTTTATTATTTAAAGAATAATACTGGATTTGTAGACAAGATCTTTCAAAACATGGCCCTGGGTATCAGGAACTATGGGGGTTTTTTTTGAGAAGGGGATCTTAGTATTGAGAAGTTTGGGAGTTACCCAAATAAAAATCAATAAGATAAAGACCCTCCTTGAATCATTGCCCAAGCAACTTAGCATTTCTAAGAGAACGACAGAAAACCTAGCTTGAAAATGACATTGTTGGTATAATTACTAAACCTAAAATATTAAGTATATGACTCAATTCTTTTTAAGTTCTGGAAGATGATTTTAAAAAGAAACCCAAAGGAGGAGTTCTTGCTAGACCTGTTTATTTCAACATTGGCATTAGTACCTTCATCCTCTGTGTGATTTATGAAAGGGGAATATAGGTTTAGCAATTAACCAGGTTCCACTCCTGTGCCTTTCCTTTCTTTCTTTTTTTTTTTTTTCTTTCACATTTTATCCCACTAGTCTCAGAATTGAGGCAAAGGCTGGCTTAAGCTTCAGCATTTCTTGTTTATCTCAGCTGTAAGACATGAGGGAAGTGGAGGAAATAACAGATGTAAAACAAAGGTGGAATTTCTTTGTAATAGGACAATCTCTGGGGGGCTGTGTAAACAGTAAAAGTGGGGATGATAAGGTCCATGTGGGCAGGGGATTTTTGTTTGTTTTGTCTACTTAGATACCTGGGAGCTTAGAACAGTGCCTAAAATGTAATAAGCACACAGTAATAAAAAGCATGACAATAAGGAAAGATACTTACTAAATCTCTTTAGGTACAAAAGAGTCAGCATGCTCTGAGAGATTATAATCTTTCATTTCAAGGCAAATATGATGGATTACTACATCAAATCAACCCAACTGTAAATACTTTCCTCCTTTATTTTCAAATTTAGCTTCTTTGTTTCTCTCGCTCTAGGAATTGTCATAATGGTAATGGCAAAGCCTTCTTTTGCATTTCATAATAACACCTATCATTTATCTAGGACTTATTATGTGCACTGTTCTAAGTTTTTTATATATTAACTCACCTCCTATTGCAAATATTTTAAAATATCAACCCAAGAAAGAGCTCTTGAAAAGGTAAAAACTACCTAATGGAGAAAACCCAATACAACAGAAAAAGCTATGTTTGAGTAATGCCCACTGGGTCTCAGAATCCTTAGCTGAGCACACCTTCTAATTAAGGAACCCGAGGGTCTGAGAAAAAGTACTCGAGTCTGAAGCTCTAAGGTGTATCTCAGAAAGCTTGACATGTCTTGTAGTCTTTTATTTGACCTTTAAAATTCACATGAATATCAAATACTGACTGGGAGGGGCACAAGGGAGCCTTCTGGGTGCTGGAAATTTCTATATTTGATCTAAGGGGTCATTATATGGATGTATGCATATGTAAATATTCATCCATTGACGTATTCACTTAATATTCATGCACTTTATGAAAGTTATACTTTAAAAGAAAAAATAATAATAACCAGGCCTTCTCTTTGAGGATCTCATCCTCTTTTAGAGCTTTAACTATTTTTATGTATGTCAGGGTCAAACTATTGAAACACACACAAAAGACCAAAGCCTTCTACCTCTCCAAAAGAGTTTGTTCGAATTTTACATTCTAGCCTACAATATATTAGTATTTGAATACAAATCATTGTGATTTTTTTCCAGCTTATCAAGAAAGATTAATCCCAGAAAGAGGATGTACCCTGCTCACCCCATGTTAGAGAAACCCATGGCTCTGTTGCAGTACTCACGAGCCAGTTTGGAAAGTAGTACAGAGGGGTCTCCATCGGGGTCCCAAGACAATCTTTTAAGGAATCTGACAGATAAACAGTAGTCAGATGTTTGCAAAGCAAGTTAAAATTTCCATTATGGCCTTCAAATTACTGAAATGTAAACTTCAAAGTAAACTTGAACTTTTCCTTAGAATATTCATTGTCACATCTGCAAGTTCACCAACAGCTCAGTGGTTAAAAACAGCAGGAAAAGAAACGCTTCTTTTTACTACTGTGATGATGATGATGGTGATGATGCCAGTGATGCAAAGAGATGTACCTAATTTCAGTGATAATGAGACACCTGGAATCCTATCCCCCTTCCTTGTTCAAAGTCCGTTGCCTGCGTCTCCCACACAGAGAGCCCTGGTAGACTTCAAAGTCAGAGCAGAAGTGATAGACACAGTCTGGTCTTTGATGCCTAAGAACACGGGATCCCTCAGTATGATGCGAATGCCTAGCATCGGTACTTTTCAAACCTTTCATGTTATCTCACGTTGCTGACAACAAAAGCTGAAAAGTTTGAGGTGACACGTTACACACATTAAAATATTTGGAACCGGGAACTTTTCATTTCTTGTTCTATTATATCTAGCTTCTTTTTACTTTGCAAACCACACTGGATAGTAAATTACTTCTGGCATGCAGCCTTGTCAGCTTGCCAAATTTCAACTGGAGCAAGTTTTTACAGCCAGACTAATAAGCCCTGAAAATTAGGAGGTAAGTATAATGGAAATAATGACATGGTCTTTAACTGCAGGAGAATAGAATGACAACGTGAGATTCCAATAGATTCTACTTTTCAAAGTTTTTTTTACTCTAAAGAAATCTTTTTTTAAAAATTTAGGTTATACTAGTTCAAAACACATGTGAATGAGAAGAGTTTCGTTTAATGGGTAAAAAGCATTTTTGTGGGTTTTTTTCCCCCTGTGGCTTAAGTTATTGCTTTTTGCAAACTCAGGAAAAAAAAAAAGGTAGAATATGGTGGTTTGGGGATAACAACCTACTATTAAAACAAACTGCCATCTTGAAAAAACATGTTCTGAAATGATTGGCTTCCAGGATGGGGCCTGGTGATTGTTTGTGTATGAATACATTTCATCAAAGCCATAGCTGATTAGCTACATCAACTTTTTTCCAGTTTGCCCCCAATCCAGATAGAAACCCAGTCCCTGCTAAGTAACTTTCAGAGCTTTATGGAACAAGTCTTCAAAATGTGGGAAATTAGTACCACATTTAATTTTTATCACTGAAAGAAACAGGTGGTATCTGTTGTATCCATTTCCCTAAATTTAACTCTTACATCCATTCCCATTCACAATTTCCAAATGACAAGGAAAATTCTTTTTTCCCTTCTTGTTCTGCCTTCCAATTAGATCTGGACTGATTAACTTCACCACTACTTGCTCAGTCCCAAATTGTTTAAGCAAAAAAGAGGTTTGGAGTTATGTTGTGTGTGTGTGTTTTAACTATATGAAAATAATATGGTCTTGCTCCAAAAATGCCAGGCTTCTTAGTGTTCCTCAACCATACTGGGCTATTTTATATTTCTATTAACACACACTATTCCCTGTGCCTAGGATGTCTTTTGTCGCCTTATCCACTTGGCAAATTTAGTTCATGGAGGAAAAAAAAGGAAGCCAGCCCTTAATGCCCCACCATCCCACCATCATTACTAATTTGTACACTTACTAATATACACTTATATAAAGGGCTTAGTCCAAACCATAACCACAAGCCTTATGTGGCTGTTGAGTACTTGAAATTTGGCTAGAGCAACTGAAAAACTGAATTTGTAATGCCATTTGATTAATTTAAATTTAAATTGCCACATGTGACTTCTGTATTTATAGCATGAATCCCTAACTGTCCCCTGAACGCCAGTGTACCCAATCGCCTACTCAATATCTCCACTTGGAGATTACTAATTTCAAAATTAGTATGTCCAGAGGGAGGGTATAATTCAGTGGTAGAGTGTGTGCCTAGCACGCACGAGGTCCTGGGTTCGATCCCCATTACCTCCATTAAAATAAATAAATAAATAACCTAATTACCTACCAGCACCCCCCAAAAAAAACCCCAAATGTCAAAGTTAGTATGTCCAAAACCAACATGCTGGTGTTCTCCCCCAAAATCTGCTCTGGCTATAATCTTCTCAATCTTGACAATTCCATTCTTCCGGTTTCTCAAGCCGAAACAACTCCACATCTAATTTGTCAGCAATCCTCTCTGTTCTACAAAATACGGCCAGAATATGACCTGTCCCCATTCTTGCTACTGCAGAGCTGGCGCACACTGCCATCATCCCCTATCTGGATTATTGCAAAAGCCTCCAACTGGTCTCCCTGCTTTTCACCTGGCCCTCTTGAGCCTATTCCTAACAGGAATCTATTCTTAAAAGCAGCCAGTGTTCTTTTGTTAGAATCTTAAAGTCAGACCACATCACTCCTCTTCTCAAAGCCCTGCAGTGGCTTCCTGACTCAGAGTAAAACCTAAAACCCTTTCACATGCCTACAAACTTCACACCGTCAGGTGCCCTGCCCCTCCCTTTCCTCTCTGACCTCCTTATTTCCAACTCCTCCCTAGTTTCCTCCACTCCAGACACATTAGCTTCCTTGGTATCCCTCCACATGGCCATGCAGGGTCTTTGCACTGGCTCCTCTCTCTGCCTGGAATTCTCTTCCCCAGGTGAACTCTTGGCTCAGTCCCTCACCTCCTTCTGATCTTTCTCAAATATCACTCTCTCCAGGAGGACTTTCATATCTAAAATTGCAGCTCCTACCCTCCAACAATCCTTACTCTACATTCTTGCTCTTTTTCCTTCCATATCACTGATCACCATCTGACATAGTGCAGTAGTGTTTATTATTTGTCTCTCTTCCAGCTTACACTGAAACATAAGCTCCATGGAGCTGAAATGGTTTGCTGCTCAATCTCCAGAGTTAATCATGCACATAGTAAATGCTCATTACATATTTGTGGAATAAATGAATGAATATTTGTGTGGTTGTACATCTACCCTTTATAATACTACGACTTCCATGACAGAGAGAATTAATATTTTATTTGTCTTTGAAGTCCCTAAAACCTAGCATTGGAAAACATTAGATACTCAATAAACATCCACTGAAAAGAAACAACTCTACATTACACATAATGCCTGTTACAAGAGTCACTCACGGAGCTTAATATGCCCAAAACCCTTCCTGAAGGAAACTCATCTACCCACAGCTACATTTTTCTTACCTCCTGACTCTGGGCAATCTGACACTACTGATCAGGCCACACGGAAGCTCAAGGACCGCCTGTAATATACCCTGGGCATGAAAAGATGAATTGAACTAACTTAACTATCCTTCTTTGGACTCTGAATTAAAATGTAAAGAGCGAATTCCTTGATGGTAACATATGAGTTAAAACCAAAGAGAATCCATGAATTAGAGGTAGGAGTTTGAGGAGCCTGGCAAAGCAAAGTTATAAGGAAGCAGAAACTGAGTACGTAGAAACTATGAGATGTAGAAAAGGTGTACAGGGTAAAATGGAACGGCAGCAAGAACACAGTACCAAAGAGAAAATGGAGAGTCACAGAATCACATTACTGAGAGTTCCCTGGGGTGAGGTCCCACAAACTCCTACAACTGAAGTCCCGTTTGGAACTGTTTTGAGTCCAGTCCTCTGGAAGATCTGTGCCCCTTTCTTGCATTGTGTCAACTCACTAGTGCCCAATTGCTTGAGGTGCCTTAAGACATAGTCTCTGTTGACAACCCTCACCCCCAACTAAAATACCATTCTTGGTTCCTACAGTTGCTGTCACCTGTAGAAGAGGGAGGGTATCGCATTGTCATCTTTTCTACCAAATGATACATTTGAGATGTTCTTCAAAGCCTTAGGCAATTGGCCCTTTGAGCTTTGAACATTTATGGTGAAGCACAGGGACAAATATTCTCTTTGGAGCCATTTGGTTTCTGTTAAAGTCACACTGCCACGGAAGCTAGAATCCACTTGTACAATGTGAATATACCTTGCTTTAAACAGACTTGAAACTCTGGATTCACAGCAGTAGATGATTATGTGGTCACTTTTAACAATCTTTTATTTATTTATTTTTATCACAAGAGTAATATATTGTTAGAAATTCAAACACTGTATTCTTTTAAAAAGTGGGATTTATGAACCACAAGAGCCACAAACCTCAGGTTCCCTTGCTACGTTTTAGTGAATCTCGTTGGCTTGGGAAAACACAAAGCACCCAGGGAAAAGGGCTTTTGGCTTCAAAAACTTGGTCATAATCTTTCTCTTTTTCCTTCTCCATTAGTAGCCCTCCCCTAGGGGTCCAAACAGCTGCCACTACCCAGAGGAAGCCAGCTATTTGAAAATGCACTCACTCCTTTGCTTAAGGGGCAGTGGGGGCATAACTGTTAAGGCCACCAGCTTTATTTTGAGTACATTTTGGCAGTATCTACCAACATTTTAAACATGCATGTGTAAGGCCCAGCTATTCCAACATGTACAAATCTATCCTACAGAAACACTTACAAAAGTGCACTAGCATATACAAGAGTGGTCACTGAAGCAATGCTTGTAATAGAAACATTGAAAAGATCCTAAATTGTCTATCCGGGAAGTGGCTAAATAAATTATAGTACATCCATACAATGGTATGATGTGCAACTATTAGGGATAATGAGGGGGGTGGGGAATAGCTCACTGGTAGAGCGCATGCTTGGCATGCACAAGGTCCTGGGTTCAATCCCCAGTACATCCATTAAATTAATTAATTAATTCACTCATTCATTAAATAAAAAGGCAAGTTGCAGAATAGTAGATATTGTATACTCCATTTTAAATGTGTGTATTGTGATATGAGCAAAATAAAAAGCTAGGAGACTTGCCCACCAACCCATTAGTTATCTCTGAGAAGTGGAATGGGGACTTTATGTCTTACTATATTGTCGGGTGATATAACAAAGGTGTATTATTTTTGTAATTTTCATTTAAGTTAAACATTTCAATAGCGAGAAAAGAAAAATGAAATAAAAGGCTTTAGAATCAAACTCTGATTCAAATCCCAGCTCCACCATCTTTTTCGGGTTAGCTGGGACATGAAAATGAAAACTTACTTTATCTTCACTTCTGATTGACACTTGAGAGCAATTGCTTGAAATACCTCAATTTTTAGTTTACACAGTGTGTTTTTAAACATCAGAGAAGATTCTGCCTTGAGAAACTGATGATACATTTTTCATATGAGGACCACTTTTTGTAAGGTGAATGATTTCCCACCCTAATGTTATCTGTTTGCTAATAAGATACCCATAATAAATAGGGCATATTCTGTCTCTTTCAAAAATCCTGCTCTCTTTTCTCCCCTTCTCACCCTAAGCCTCCACAACCTGGGAGCTGTCCAGGTACAAATTAACATTTAAAAAGCTCTCTGGTTGTTCACACAAGCAGCTCTATTGTTGCTGTCTCCTTTACAGCTTTGGTCTGCTCAAAAACCCACATTCAAATCTGATCACATCCACTCCAGCCCTTCAGCACACAGGTATTGTGGTGGAGAGGCCGCTTTTGGCTACAAACCCCTTTATTCATTCTAAAATAACTTCATTCATCAGGTCCATTGAACAACTAGTTTGTGTCCATCACAGACTTTTACAAAGCATCTTTGCCTACCTTGTCACTAATCCTTACCGAAACTCTGTGGGTGGGTGAAGCTTCCTTTCACGTAGGAGTGAACCAAGGTTCCAAAGGGTGAAGTGACTTGCCCAAGTTCACACAGCTAGTAAGTGGGGAAGCTAGCTTGAAAATCTAGGCTTCGGGGTTACTAAAGGCCACTAACGATTCCTTATCGTTTTCTTTCTCTGTCTCTCTCTGTCTCTCTGTCTCTCCCCCCTCCCCCCTTTTAAACCAACTAGTTTTAAAAGCCAAATACTACTTTAAAACACGTAAAGAAAAACAGCCTTCCCCTACCCTACCCGTTCCTTCTCTCCTATTACCGCTCCCCTGTGTAGCCCACGTGCAAGTTTTTCAGCTATGTCTACTGGTTTACCCCCAGATTCTGTGCAAATGCATGGGTGGTGTGTTGCACAGATTTAACCACGATGTAACTAAAATGCCACTCTACTGTCCATTCCCTCGGCTCCTTTATACTTGGTTCCCGGGGTCACCCACCCCGCCCAGGTTGGAAACTCTGTTGAGTCTCCTCTCTGCGCTCACTCCAGCACCCCGTTGCAGTAACTAGCCCGGCCAGGGCCAAGGGACCACCACCCTGGGGGCTGAGCGATCGGCCTCCCCGGCTCGCCTCGGCCTCACCACAGACCCGTCGCCGGCTGCGGATCGGGGTCCAGGCGGTGGTCTGTGTCTAAGAGCGAGGATCGGGCAGGGGCGAGGGCCGGGGTCGCAGGCGAGGGTCGGGGTTGGAGGGAGCGAAGGTCAGGATCGGGGCCGAGGGCCGGGGCCAGGGGACCAGGTTCAGAGTCGGGGTGGAGGGGCGGCCGGGCGCGGCACTGGAGGCGGGCACAGGGAGCAAGCGAGGCGGAGCGGGGCCCGCAGCGTGCGCCTCCCCGCCCGGCCGCCGTGGCCCTCGAGGGGCTCCTGCCGGCCGTCGGGAGGCGGCCGCGTCGCCGCCGGCGCGGGGCGGGCACCGGAGCCTCAGCTTTCCCGGCCGCCGCCACTCGGCCCGAAGACCTCTCCTGAGCTCGGGTTCGAGGGTAGCAACCCTGCCCCGTCCTCGGGATGGGAAGGTCCACAGTCCCGCAGCTTTGCTCCAAATAACCGCTCCTCCACGCCCTCCAATGTTCTCTTCTGGTCCCCTTGGTATGTTCTTTATCACACTGAGGGGGTCCAAGACTTGAGCCGTTTCGGAGAGAAATTTCCTGTTTATGGAGGGGGGCGGTCTGTTTCCCATTCAGTGTGATGTATCTTCTTACTGGCCTCCCACCAACTCTGTCCCCTTTCCTCCACACACACTCATCCTCCCCAAACTGTCTTCACAACTATAGGTTAAATCAACTTTTAATTTACATTATTATAAATTTGAAAATACTTTTCCCAACGGATCTGTGTAATACACTGTGATTATATCGCCTGTCTAGTCCCTAGGGTTAATCATTGTCTCAGTTCTTTGTTAAGCTTCCTTTCATTCATTTTTCCCAAATGTTCTGCCCAAACTGTAAGTCCCTATTCATTCAGACTCATCAGGTCATCTATTTTGTTTTTTCTCGGGAATATTCCTTCCATTCCAATCTTAACTCTTGCTCATGAGGCCAATTCCACAGTTGTCGTTCTGGGATTTCCCTTCATCATCATCCTGGGAATTTTCCTTATTTTTTTGTATGAGTCCCCTGTGTCCTAGATTCCATGTCTTGTTTTTGTCTCTTATTTTGATGCAGCATATCTTGTGGTAGCTTCCTGAGAAACAGTGTAAAGGAGGTAATTTTTTTTTGAGATCTTGCATGTGTGAAAATAGCTTTATTTGACCTCGTTTAATTGAAGTGATTATTTGTCTGGGTATGTAATTCTAGATTGGAATTCATTTTTCCTTATAACTATGAATTATCTTCTAGCTTCCAATATTATTGCCAAGAAGTCTAATGAAATTCTTACCTTTGTACATGGCCCATATTCCTTTGTATATTACTCTATTTTTATTATTTCTGGAAGCTTTGATTATCTTCTCTCTTTGATGTTCTGAAAAGCACAATAATATGCCTTGATGTACATCTTTTCGTTCAATGTGTTAGACACTCAGAGGCCCTTTCAATTTAGAAACTCTTGTCCTTCAGTTCTGGAAAATTTCTTGCTTAATTTTTTTTTCTCACATTTCTCATTAGCTCTCTCCCTTCCACACACATGTACTCCGCCCCACTCATCTCCATACATCTTTTCTGTTCTTACTTTCTCAAATTTCTGTTACCTGTACATCAGAAAAACTCCAAATAATTCTAATTCTCTCATCTTTTCTCTTCCGCTTCCCATCTCTTTTTTTTCCTACTGTCTGCAAATTTCCTTGACTCCATTTTCCAAACTTTTCATTACCCCTTTGTCAATTTTGCTTTCTAAACAAGGGTGTGCTAGTAAATGTCTAACAACCATCTCTCCAAAGGGACAGGGAAAGCATTGATTAATAGTGCTTGCCCATTTCCATAGTGTAAATATTTCCACCATAGCTGATTTCATGGTACCAACATTATACCACTGATGCAGAGTTGGAAAGAGAAGCACAGTAGTACATCGTGTTAGTATTTCTACCATATAGATACAGTAGACAATCTCAAGAGCATAGGTAATAATAAAATGTTAATAAAATAATTTGGAAGTGATGAGTTTTGAGTATTACTTTTATCTTTAATATATCTTTCATTGTAACTTTATATAACCTAATTTTTAATAACAACTGTGTTTAACAAATGGCTTGCAAAATTGCTCAAGATTCACCAGTTGGCTCTTGCAAGCTAGTCTGAGCCAGCTTCTGCAAATTATTGCTTCAAAATGAAAAACCGTGGTCTCTAACGTAATAAAATTAAATCAGAGTAATCTTCCCAAAGCAGCTCTGATCACATCACTCCCTTGAGTGAAACTCTTTATTGCTTCTCTGCCTTCTGAAACTCTCAACAATCAAGGCTCAGTTCACATTACACCTTTCTTATTGGTTCATCAAACAAATATTGAACAGATATCTACTATGGGCAAGATTTTAAACAAAAGAAGCTAAGGATACAAAGATGAATAATATACATTTCCCTTCTTTGATGTTCTCCCAGTGAGTAAGAGAAGCAGAAACTTAAATAGATCCTATTGAATGTGATAAGTACATTTTAAAAGGTATGTACAAACTACTATAGGAATGCCTAGCGAATGACTAATTCAGCCTGGGGGATCTGCCAAGAAAAAACTTGTTTTTCCTTGTTTTCTAGGTCTACTAGTAGGTTGGGGTTTTTTTTATTAAGCATTATATACTTTTCTCATCACAAGCCCTAAAGGTAAAGTGGAGTTTTCATTATGAAGTCTTTTTTTTTTTTAAACTACAAGAGATGTCCTCTTAGTCCATTCTTAGATGTCCAAAATAAACTGCTGGTTAATTCAAATGTTAATTAATGTTAAGTTAAATGTAAAACTTTTAGACTGAACTAATAGAGGATTTCTTTAAGCTATCAATGTATAGGAAAAGTAGGAATATTAAAGTCTGTGATGCTAAGTTTCTGGAGGATATTTACAAGTATGAATAGAAGAAATGTCATAGAAATATGTAGCACATGAATGGAAGTAATATGGCCGTGGATGAAACATCCCTGAAAGTTGTAACTGAGCCATAAGAAGCTTCCCAGAAATCACATACATAGAATTTCACAGGATCAACTCCCCTTTCTGACCCAAAATGTTTGAGGCTATGATCTTGTTCCAGACTAACAAAAACTAATCCAGTAGACTCTTCTAATTGTATAGAGAAATAGGCCCAGAAAGTTGAAGTGATTTTTCTAAGGCTATATAGATGTTGGTTGAACTAGGATTAGAGAAGCTAGGTGTCTTGGCTCCCACTTCTTTTCCACTAAAAACTATAGATATTTACCTAGGGGCAAGCTCTGATGTCCGCCAAGCAGCGCTGAAGCAACTTCATGTGGATATGTTCATTTTTTGTTAATCAGTACAACAAATACTTATTGAATGCCTACTCTATGATAGACTTTAGAGATGCACGGATGAATTAGACTTTAGCTAACAAGATAGACAAGCACATATACTATGGGTAATTCAGTCTACATGGGAAGTCTAGGGGACATTTTCATGTCAGAGATGACATCTGAGTTAAAATGATAAGTGTGCAGAACTTTGATGAGGGAATGGGGGAAGGCATTCCAAACATATTGTGACAGTGTGGAAATGTTCATGGAATAATGCTGAAACTAGCATGACTGGAGAGCAGGCAGTATGGCCAGGAATGAAGGTAGGGGGGAACTCTTGTTTCTGCAAGACCTTTTCCTGAGAAATTAGGGATATTTATTAACTTTGCAAAAGGTTCTATCATAGTATTGTTTGAAGCAAGAGTCAGTAGCTTAGTTACTTGAAAAGTCTTCAAGACTCACGACTTTCCAAACTACTTGCTATATGCCATCCTCTGCCATATTTCTCTCTGAAATACTTCTGAATTCACAGTGTCAGGAAACACTCAGAATAAAACAAATTTCCCAACTTTATTTGGGGGTTTTATGGTGAATTCATTCTCTCAGTTCAAGATATATTCTGTTGTCCTTTCTTGTGCTCAGACACTTGAGTAAAATTTTAAGATTTCTAAGAAATGAAAAGTAGCTTCTAATGAGAAAATAAAAGGAACTCTAATTTAATTGAGTATATAGCAACATAATTAGAATCAGAAAAATATAATTGCTGTTACAGTTTTCCAGGAGCCCCTAAAGCAAGAAACCTGAAACAGGCCCCTTATGATGGGGACTCACGTTAAAGTAAAGAGTGAGCTCTGCCAGGAAAGAGGCAAGATAGTGAATATAGTTCCCTGTGCTATACAGAAGAAACTTGTTGTTGATCTGTTTTATATATAGTAGTTAATATTTGCAAATCTCGAACTCTCAATTTATCCCTTCCCATCTCCTTTCCCCACCGGTAACTATGAGTTTGTTTGCTATGTCTGTGAGTCTGTTTCTGTTTTGTAGATAAGTTCATTAGTGTCTTCTTTATTCTTTTTTTAGATTCCACATATGAGTGATATCATATAGTATTTTTTCTTTCTCTTTCTCTTTCTGCCTTACTTCACTTAGAATGACGACCTCCTGGTCCATCTATGTTGTTGTAAATGGCATTATTTTATTATTTTTATGGCTGAGTAGTATTCCGTTGTATAAATATACCACAGCTTCTTTATCCAGTCACCTGTTGATGGACATTTAGGTTGTTTCCATGTCTTGGCTATTGTATAAAATGTTGCTATGAACATTAGGATGCATGTATCTTTTTGAATTGGAGTTCCCTCCATATATATGCCCAGGAGTGGGATTGCTGGATCATATGGTAAGTCTATTTTTAATTTTTTGAGGAATTTCCATACTGTTTTCTGTAATGGCTGCACCAAACTACATTCCCACCAACAATGTAGGAGGGTTCCCTTTTCTCCACACCCTCTCCAGCATTTATTGTTTGTGGACTTTAGAATGATGGCCATTCTGACTGGTGTGAGGTGATACCTCATTGTAGTTTTGATTTGTATTTCTCTGATAATTAGTGATATTGAGCATTTTTTCATGTCCCTATTGGCCATTTGTGTGTCTTCACTGGAGAATTGTTTGTTTAGGTCTTCTGCCCATTTTTGGATTGGATTGTTTGTTTATTTGTTTGTTTTTGTTATTAAATTCTATCAGCTGTTTTTTTATATTCCAGAAATTAAGCCTTTGTCAGTCACATCATTTGCAAATATTTTCTCCCATTCCATAGGTTGTCGTTTTGTTTTGCTTATGGTTTCCTCTGCTGTGCAAAAGCTTATAAGTTTAATTAGGTCCCATTTGTTAATTTTTGCTTTTATTTCTATTACCTGGGTAGACTGCCCTAGGAGAACATTGCTAAGATTTATGTCAGAAAATGTTTTGCCTATGTTTTCTTCTGGGAGGTTTATAGTGTCTTGTCCCACCCTTCCGTTTACTCCAAGATTTGGTTGTCACCTCTCTCCTCCCTAACATTTCAGGATTCCTGGGAAAATCAAATTAGTTCTTTTTGCCAAAATGTGGTGACAGTTGTTAAACACATAAGTAATTGTATTAACAACACCAACTGGGGCCCCTTGGAGTAAGTGCTCGGGAAAGAGAGAGAGATTGAAAAGAATATGACACCTCTCAGTAAAAAGCAAACAAATTTTAAAAAGAATTAGAGTCAGAGATACCAGTATGAACTCATGTTTAGCTTAATAGAGATAACAGACACAGAAATAATTACAGATCTGTGTGTATGCACATATTAGCATACAGACATATTTCCTAGCTCTGACCACTGAGGGCCTAGAAGAAATGACACCTCAGAAGCTATGAGCACACCCAGCACCCACATCTTGGTTTCTCTATCATTTCATCATAGGAAGAGGAACCAGAGCTCTTTGGAGAAATGGCTGATCTAGGACTGGGGTAGGGAATATACAAGATGAGTCTGGCACTTCTCGTAGTACGAGAAAGTAATAAGTTGCTAAAATAAAAACAAAACAAAACACAATGATGAGGCCAAAGGGACAGAGGAGCCAACTAAATGATCCCCAATGGCCAAAGCAGAAACAATTTGAACAAAATAAATAATGCAGTATTGGATATAGCCCAAAGCATCAAATAAATATCCATAGATCTATAGTGATACAAATTAATGATTGAGTAAACACAGATATGAGGGAAAAGAGAAAAATCCCCTGTGCAGAAGAACTGTAGATAGCTTACAAAGCTACTCCTCCATTAAGGAGGTGGAGCTAAATTCACCATCACGATCTCCATCACCACGTCTGAGTGTAGGCTACATGTGGGGACTAGCTTCCAAAGAGTATAGCATGGAAAGGAGAGAAAAAAGTAACTTAACAGTGGAGAACCCTGTCAAATACTAAGTTGGTCTGGTGATTAAGGCTGACATCATCAATGACAATCATGTTGACAGTATGTACTCTGGATACGCTGTGTTGAGAATGGCATTTCACCTCTGGGATCTTCCTTCCCAAAACCCGTAACCCCCTCTAACTATTAGAAAAACATCAGACAAATCCAAATCGAGGAACTTTCTACAAAATACCAGTACTTTTAAAAACTATCAAGGTTATCAAAAAAAAAAAAAAAAAAAAAAAGGAAAGTCTGAGAAACCATCACAGGTCACACAGACCAGAGGAGACTGAGGACCAAAGTAATGGGTATCTTGGATAATAGATAGATAGATAGACAGACAGACAGACAGACAGACAGACAGACAGACATAGATAGTTAACCTTGTACCCAACAGAAAATATACATATTATTTAAACATCCACAGAACATTAAAAATAATTGACTATTTGGGACTCTGAAAAAAAAATCTCAACAAAATCCCAAAAGCAATTTATACAGGCCTTTTTTGCTTTCTTACTATATTGCAAAACAGATTAATAGGAGATCGATTGAATAAATTATTGAATTTTTTTAAAGGCCTAATAATCATATTTTTGAACAGGCCTTTCTATGGGTGATTCTGACTGCTCAGATCTTTTTGTACTCTTGGCATTTTCTGGATATTTTTGTCTTAATTTGTGAAAGAGGATTTTTACATTCTTGCATGGGAAGCGCAATATAAAATTTCCTGTTTTATTTTATTTCCCTTTCTAACTATTGTGCAGTTCACCTTCTTATTGGACATTCTTCTACATCATTTGACTTTTTTAAGTTTTTAGTTTATTAATCCTCTCATGAAAATTTTGCGCAGTCACCACACATACAGTCACTGCAGAATCTTCGCTCCTTCTGTTGTCCAATCTCCAGCTCACTCCTTTTGGCCAGCACCAACACTGGTCTTTGCGGTCCCCCTGACGGTCTTCATCCTGTTCTTCCGTTCCTTTCACTGTTTCCTTGAGGTCTTTTTCTTCTCATACAGGCCACGTCTTGCAAGCCTGTGTTTGAGTTCATTTTTCTTTGCAAAATCCAAGGAATCATAAATCACGCCAAAGCCAGTTGTCTTGCTACCACCAAAATGAGTTCTGAATCTGAATACAAAGATGACATCTGGAGTGGTCTTGTACGTTTTGGCTAGTTTTTCCCAAGTTTATGCCTTAGGTACTGTTGCCTTCCCAGGGTGAAGGACATAAGTGACCATTTGTTTCTGCTGTCGGTTGGTTGGTCATGAACTTCCTGGTCCGGATAGTTACGGTGTCATTCATGATGGCGGCTGATCTTCAAGCAGCCAGGGAGGAAAAGAGGCATTTGACAATTTTAGAGCTGAATTTGTAACCCCTTTCTGCTCCACTGGAGAAAAGATAATACTACTTGCATTTTGTTTATTGAACATTCAGGAATCAAAAGTGGAACCCAAGTTTTATAATTTTATAGAAAAGGAACATTAGTATGAATTTAACTTTGGTATAGTGCACTGGAAGCTGACCTCTATGATTTTCTTAGAATTAAAGAACTGGGATAACTTGAACAATAACCTAAACGAATGTTTCTTGATTTTTTTCTCCATATCTAAGTTGATTTATTTTTTAAATTCCTATACCCTTACCCCTGAAACCCATGTCTCTCTGTCTCTAGGGAGATGTGCCTTCAGAACTCTGACATATAGAAGACTGTCTATCTCTTCTTAAATCCACTGATAAAGAACTTTATTTTCAGTGATTATAGTGTAAAAACGACAGATAGCTTTGTTTTTGCTTTCCAAAAAGAAAATTAGAATGTTGAACATGATTTTCCCACATTACTCGTGATCTACCTTCAACTTCCAGGGATTCTGTTATGAACAAAAATCATTGGTCTAAATCAATCCTTAATTTTATATTAGAGAAAATGAAGACCAGAGAACTTAAATAACTTTCTCAAACTCATGATGTAAAATAATGACCAAGTCAAGTCTTGATTGATGGTACAATGCTTTTTCCTGTTTGTTGCAAAGTCGAACTTGAGGGGGAAAAAAAAGATTTTAGAAATAGAGCCAGAAGCATTTCTCTCCTTTGAAGAAAACTCTTGGAAGAGTGCTCTCTGAAGAAAGCCCAACCAAATTAAAATCCCTTGGGTTCTGTATGTTAACGTGTTCCTTTTTATCTTGATGTAAAGTAGAAGCCCTACTCCTCCAATCAGTCTCTTTACTTACAGTGACTCTGTGACAGGAAATGGTTACAGAACTCTGAAATCTATTGTCAATGCTTTTATAATCTCAAGGAATTTCTTCCAGGCACGTAGCATATGAACGAGAACTACCCCAGTGGCAACATATAAGCTCTGTGTTGTTCTATCAAAAACAGCTGTTAAATCATTCTGTGCTCTTCAGGGCACCTCTCTTATTCAGCTCAGCTGTGAAGGGTGGCAGCTTTCTTGAACTAGTCATTGTCAGAATCCTCCATGCCAAAAATCAAGTTCGAGTGCTAAGAATCGCAGGGAATGGGGACTGACAAAGACTTTCAATGGATTCACAGCAAGTTTCCAATCACTACAGGGTCCAAGAGAAAATCTTCCTACAGATTAAGGTTAAGAGGTAGGAAGCCATGAGTATGAAGGAAAAAAAGTAGTTCAACCAGGAGGAACAGCAGCGTTTCCCCAGGAACTAGTTCCACTGAAGGGTATGCAGCCAGAAACAAAATCCTAGGTAGAGTAAGGTGGGTGAGGACCTTTTTTTGAATGAAGTACATGAACTATCCTAAAGAACACTGAATTTATAAGCTAAGAGACTTCCACAAACGTTAAGCCCTACAGATTCTCTCAACATACACTTAAACCTCTTATGTGGTCTTAGCAAATTAAACTCTGGAACTTAGTTTCCTCAGGGGTATAAAAAGAGGCTTAAACTCGATAAGTTTCCTCTAGCTATCACATTTGTTTTCATATAATAATTTATAAGCTGTAATTGCTAAATATATCCTTCAAACAAAAAAATCATATCATGGAAATAAGAACAATATTTGTAAAAACAACAACTAGCTAAAAATAAAGGCCTGTATCTCTTAATTTGTTCTGATTAACAGCAGCAGTCAGCCATTGTAAAATAAAGGTGAACTTATAAACTTGAAATGGAAATCCAGATTATAGCAGTATCGTGGAAGTGGTATATAGCTAGTTATGTTGACAAGACTTATGAAGAACAGCGACAAAGTAATGGTCTTTTTTCCTCAGAAGATGAAGGAAACTTTTAGTTTGAAAACAGTTCACACACCCAAAAAAAAAAAAAAAAAGAAAACAGTTCACACAAAGATAAAAGGTAATAATAGCAAGGCGGTTTTTTTTTCTGGGCAGGGCATGTGTGAGATACACAAGGATTTTTTTCATCTATATTTCATTACCATTAAATAAAGTAATCTTCATTATTTTTATTTTTTAATATTTGATTTATTTATTATTGTATTATTTAATTATTTTATTTTGGCAGGGAGAAGGGGAGGTAATTAGGTTTATTTCTTTTTAGAGGAGGTATTGGGGATTGAACCCAGGCCTTCGTGCATGGTAAGCAAGCACTCTACCACTGAGCTATACCTTCTGCCTATCCTACTCTTATTTTTAATGCTGTTGAATTTTGAGGTGAATATAGCCCAGAATCCATTATTAGTGCCATTTCAGCTCATTGTTTCTCATTATCAGACTCGGGAAGGTAGCAGAGTGTCACGGTGGGGGTGGGGTTCAAAAAGTATTTTTTCAGCAAGTAGAACCATTATATTCAGACAAATGATATAACAGATAAAAGCAGAACAGTTCTGATTAAAGATGAATGGCGAAGCAGAGCCCCCACCATTTCCCTGAGGTAGCTTTTTGAAACTCTGGGGCTTCCAAGATGACAGGCTGGATACCTTTATTGTACGGGAAAAACGCATGGGGTTTTGTGTCTCCTGTAACTGGGTTCAAATCTCAGCTCCCCCACTGACAAGCTATGGGATGGTGAGAGAGTTACTTAATCTTGCTGAAATTCAGTTACATGGGTATGAGGTTAACAACAGTAACTAACATCACTGCTTATGATTGTTGTATGGGTCGAATGCTCAATAAACATCAATTCACTTCCGCTTTTGTTTAAAATTAAACATAAAACAACATGCCCCATAGTTTTAAAAAATGGGCATAGTAGCTGTCTCTGGATGTAGGCCTTACAAAATTCAGTTTTAGATATTTCCAATTTGTCTCAGGTGGTTTTTCCTCCCTCAAGTTATTAGTGTCAAGTTTCTTGTCCCAGGAGGTCTAACTATGCCTTACTATGACCCATATTACATCTAGTTAAATTCAGGTAAACACACACACACACACACACACACACACACACACACACACACAATCAGTGGTTTATTATGAAAACCCCATAATACACAGTTAATGTTCCGTGGTTCTCACATTTTTCTTTTCTAGACAAAGGAAACAGAAATGGGCAAAGTTTTGATTTTAAATTTCAAGTAGAACTGTTAAAAGTGTTTTCCTCACACTAACTTTTATTGGGAAGATTATTACTATTTTTACTTTGGAGGCCATTCCTTTTTAAAAATCTAATTTGGTCTATATAGCTCAGAACTCATCAGCAAATAGAACTTTCTAGTTCCCTCAAAGCATGACTTGAACGTATTTTTTTCTGATATAGCTTTTGTTGGCTTCTTTTCATAGACTCAGCACTCAGTCTTAAGGTGATGGGAGTGGAGGATAGACGCATGTGTACAAGTGAAAAGGAAAATTGATACCTAGGTGATTTTTCAGCAAATGCATTCGATACTGATGATTATTCATTCCAGTGCATCAGAAGCAGTATTTACTGATCTTTTTGACCTAGAAGTGACCTGTGCAATATTTGATATCTCTAAGACTCTCTAGTTTCACGACATGATGGTCAAGAGTAAGGGCTCTGGAAACAGACTGGGTTAGAATACCAGTTCCTTTACTTACCTTGTGCAAGTTACTTAACAAGGCTTGCTTTGTTTCCTCTTCTATGAAATGGGAATAATAATAGTTATCTACATTAGAGGGTTGGTGGGAGGACTGGATGAGTTGGAATTGTTACAGACTTAAAATACTACCTGGCACATAGCAAGTGTGTAATTATCATTAGCAATATTTATATTTATGCACTGGTGTCCACCCTTATTCATTAGAACTCATTGTATGAGCTCCTGTTCTATGCCAGGCACAGTGGTAGACACCTCAGTTGTTAAGACAAATCACCCAGATCCCTGCCCCCAAGAGCTTACAGCCAAGAAGAAAGAAAAAGACTTGGTGTTATGATACACAGGTTGTTAACCTGAATCAAATTCAGGGACTCTATGAATTTAGATGAGGGGGGGAAACTTACATCTTTTTGTACATTAACCTCTAACTGAAATTTAGCATCTCCTTCAACTAAGATAGGTGACCAATCATAGTAGTGTTTGCAGTGCTTGCAGCTTTGTTTCCAAGAGAAATTACAGATATTTCCATATCACATTCCACACCTTGCAGGTATCTCAAAATATATAATATTTACCCTTATCACTGCTTTAAAATTATGATAGTTATCAGACTGACCTGCTGCTAGATCTTATTCAAAAAGCACCTATAGTAATACATTACAACTTTTTTCCCCCCTATTTGGGTAATGATTATTGGTTTCCTCTATAATCTAATAAATTTTACATTTGTACATTTTTAAAAGAAGCCTCCATAGGCTTCATCAGACTGCCAAAGGTGTACATGGCGCAAGAAAGGTTAAAAGTCCCAGCACAGACGTCTGTGTAAGGTCAAGTGGGGGCACTGACAAAAGAGGGCACAATAGGGAGGGGTACAAGGTGATTTTTAAGAAGGGAAGAGAAGCTAAGTCGTCCTCAGTTTTTAAAACAAACTTAAAAAACAGTCAACTTGAGGTACTAAGGAAAACTTTATTCTGATTGCAAAAGCACATAGAAATTAAAGTTTAAAAAACTGGGTCAGGGAGAGGGCAATAGCTCAATGGTAGAGTGCGTGCTTAGTATGCACGAGGTCCTGGGTTCAATCCCCAGTATCTCCATTTTTTAAAAGAAAATCGTTTTAAAAAATAAATTGAAACATTAAAAACTGGGTCCACGTCACAACTCTGCCACTAAATGAGCAAGTCACTTAACCTCTCTGAGCCAATTTTCTCTTCTGTGAAAAGAAAATTATGCCAGTTTCATAGGATCACTAGGACAAAGTGAGGTAATATACATAAAAGCATACTGATAACTATAAAAGTTAAAACAATGGCTATTCTTCTATCTTTGCACACATGTTGTCCTGTGCTAGGAAATATAAAAGAAATGGATAGTCGCCTTTGCTTTTTAGGAGTTTACCAATTCCAGATATGCATGAAGGCAAAAATAAACAAAACCCTAGAAAGCAATTCAAATTCAGTGTGAGGTAGGGGACTAAACATATCCATGTCATTGACAGTGAATTGGCATCACAAGTCTTAAAAACAGTTGCCACAGCCATCAAAAATAACAACCCTAAATTAAGAAGCTGGCCACAGAAGTGACCAACTCTGAGGTGATCTATAAACATTTTACCTGTAGAAAGTAATCTGATTCTTAGACTGTAATATAACCAACATAACCTCTCAATTATTTCTAATTTGTGCAAGGTAATAAGGATTTTTTTTTTTTAGTATTCTACATATATTCTCTACAAAGAAGAATACAAAAAGTGAGAATCTGTTACTATGCCTGCCCCATAGCATGGTTGGCTTTGAGTCTCATGACCAGTACTGGTTAGCTACTGCACATTAAAACCATGTGCATGCTGAAGGCTAGAACGCTACCATGGCATTCCTAAAGGAGATATGCTTTAATAGCATCCCAATTCTTTTCGTTCCATTACTCTATTCATCAAAGATTTATAAAAACCTGTGACTTGATCTTTTTCTTTGTACCTGTTCCCCTCCTCCCCCTAAAAGGAAAAAACCCTGTGTAAATGTTGAAGACTGGTAATCTTGACAGTTATATTTACTGTTAATTAATAAATTAGCATTCTGTTTTACAACTTGCCATTTTCTGATTTGCTTAGTGCGCTCTAATTCTCCAGACCCTGACTGAATTGATGAAACTTCATTTTATAACCCTGTAAAGCTAAAGATGAGCCATTTACCAAGATCTGAAACCCCACAAGTCTCTAGAGGTGGCATTCATCAGAGAAGGCTTACTTCAGAAATCTGAAAAGCCTCTCTTTTTGTAGGGAAAACTAAAAAAAAAAAAAAATACAGCGTACAGAGCAGCATAACAAACCAGAGAGCATTCTGAACTTTTTGTCTGACTAAAGATATAGACTGTATTTAAAAATCAGCAACAGGTATACCTAATTTCAGATGTGTTCCTAAAGAGCCGAATTTTATACTACATGCATCATTTGTAGAGCTCACTATCAAATGCTTTGATACAATCATCACTTGGGATATTTAAATAACCATTCCAAAGATGCTTGCTTTGTAAACAGTGTTTTGAAGTCAACTTATAAAGGACCCAAAGCAGGCATTTAAAAAATGTCATTGAAAGTAGGAAATGGTTGTGTTTATAGCTTGGGATTTTTGAAGATAATGTTTCATTTTAATGTAATACAACATCACAGGATTTGAATTGGAAGAACATCCTTGGAGACCATCTTGTCCAACCTGAAATTCACATCTTGAAGAGTACCAACTCAACTCCAAACCAGTCCGCACCAGAAAACGGATTCGGGCCTATGCAGCTATCTTTTTAAGCGAGACGGGCAAAACACCGGATTCCCTCTCCAGTTTTCGAGAGCAAAATGAGTAGGTTCTCAAGAAGGGTGTACGTACTTCTAAGAAACCATCCAGTCTATTCCTTTGACCATCCCTATGGTGTCTGGGGATCATAAATGCCTAGGTTTTGCTTCCAACACGCTGAGAAGCCACAGTCTCTCTAGCAACGATCCTGAAGTCTCTCTGCACCTACAGAAAATAGTTTCCTTCATTTTACAGGACACTCCTGCGCCCTATAAATCGCTCCCTTTGGTGGAGCCCGGTCGCGTCCTAGAGCAGCAGCCGCACCCCCTTGGCTGCCCCGAGTCCTCTCCAGGGCTCGCTGGGTGGGATTCGGCCAAGGGTGGCTCGAGGCACGTGGCGACGAGGGGACCGGGGACGCGATCCCCGCCCCACGAGCCCTCAGATGGGCAGCGACCCGACCAACCCCCTGGCAGGCCCCTTCCTGGGAAGTTAGAGACTCGAAGAGCGGTCGTGGATTTCAGTTCATTTAACAGGCCCCTCGCCCCCCACCCCCATTCCTCAGAGACCCGCCTCTCCTCAGGGGTCCTGTATCCCCCCGGGGGTGGCGACTGACGACGCTCAGAAGGCGAGAAACCGCTCCCTAAGCCGCTCGCTGGGTCCCTCTCTCCCCACAATGCACCGGGGCCAGCAGGAAGGCCGCTCCGACCCCTAATTTTCCCGCGAATTCAGTTCAAAGAGGCGGCCGGGCCCGCGATCGGCAGCGCGCACGGGCCAACCAAGCCGCGCCTCCGCGAGAAGCGCCTCCGCGTGACTGACGGGGGAATCCGCGGGCCAACGGGCTGGGCGGCCGGGCGGCGCGCGCTCCCGCCGGCCAATCAGGGCGCCGGGCGGGGGAAGTGGGCGGAGCGAGGCCAGGCTAGGGTGAGCGGTCTCCCGAGCAGAGCGGGGCTCTCTGGAGGAGACACTTTTTTTTACCTCCCTCCTTCCCTCCTCTCCTCCTCCCTTCCCTTCCCCTCTCCTCCCCTCTCTCCTCCTTCCCCCCTCGGTCCGCCGGAGCCTGCTGGGGCGAGCGGTTGGTATTGCAGGCGCTTACTCTCCGGGGCCGCCCGGCGGGTAGCTGGCGGGGGGAGGAGGCAGGAACCGCGATGGCGCCTCAGAAGCACGGCGGTGGGGGAGGGGGCGGCTCGGGGCCCAGCGCGGGGTCCGGGGGAGGCGGCTTCGGGGGTTCGGCGGCGGTGGCGGCGGCGACGGCGTCGGGCGGCAAATCCGGCGGCGGGGGCTGTGGAGGCGGCGGCAGTTACTCGGCCTCCTCCTCCTCCTCCGCGGCGGCAGCGGCGGGGGCCGCGGTGTTACCGGTGAAGAAGCCGAAAATGGAGCACGTCCAGGCTGACCACGAGCTTTTCCTCCAGGCCTTTGAGAGTAAGTGCGTTTCAGGCTCTGAAGGCAGGAACCCCCACTCTTCCAGCCTCAGGGGGCCAGGACACTCGTGCTGGGTTCCCCTTCCTCCCCGGGAGTCGATTTGATTCGGGAGTGGAGGGCGAAATTGAGGGGGCCGGTCCCCCTTCGTGGGTTACGGCTCCAGGGGCCCTAAGTCTAGGGCCTTCTGGGGGAGGTGGGCTAGGGGGTCCAGGTGAGGTTCTTGCTTCCCGGAAGATTTACAGGCGAGCGGAGGCAGTGGGGCCCCACGTTAAGAGCAGGCTTCTTTTAGATGAGGAGGTCACAGTTGGACTGTACAGTTGGGTCTGCAGTCACATCCCAGGATTAGTTCTTGATTTCTTTCATGCCTTCCGTACTCAAGAAGTGCAAGGGTGTCGGTTGTAGGTTTGAAGGAGCAAAATTAAGCTCTAGAAGAGAGGAGTGCAGTAAAATCGACGAAATTGTAATTAATCTGAAATGTCTTCGCACCAACTTGGTGCTGCTTGTTAACATGGCACCTTTTGATGCTCTGAACCTTTCAAATTTGTCTACCCATTTCGTGGATACGTAAACTGAGACAGGCAGTGTGTAAGCATCTCACTTCTCTCGAGACGATCTCAGAAGTCAGCCCGTCGTACTTGTTTTAATTTCGGGCCATTTTTCTTATGTCACTTTCTGTTTTTAAGGTCTGTTTCGAGGGCTTAAAACTACCGCTTAATTTGGAAAGGAGGGCAAGGTGTCTGGAAACGAACAATAGAATTTATAAGAAACATCATGATTATAAGTAATGTGAACTGTTCTTTAGTGAATATTACCTGCTGATTGTTTTCCTTTTTGCGTTTGTGTGGATATTGTCGTTTGAATGATATTTAGTAGCTAAATACCTTACAGAAACTTGAATAAACTCATCCCTACCACCCAATGTCTTTACAATTTTCCGTGGCATATGTTAAGGGCATGGTATCAGCTGTTCTTGGAAAGATGTATTACATTGTTTAATACCCTTCTTTCATTCTAATTAATGCTTCATGAAATTCTAATTGGAATTTAATACAAGGAATTTCAGTTTTTATTGAAATGAATATTGAATCTGCTTGAGAGAGAGTCACATTATTCTTGCTTTTGCTTAATATACTTTGAAAAATCTGGAGAGGCTTTAAATTGGAAATATGGTGAAGAACTGAAGGACAGAGATGACGATAAACCTACATATTTGTAGCCCTTCTAAAATATCTCATCTCCTTTTAGTTTATTTGAAACTAAAACTAAACTAACTGAAGACTAAGTGGAAAATTTTAAAATTCTTTCTAAATGTTAAGACAAATCTTCCAAGAAAGTTTTAGCTATTCTGCTTTCTGATGAGTCTACTTTGGAGAGCTGAACTGTCATTAAGAGTTAGATTTGATCACAGAACAACTTGATTCTTCTCTAATGTTGATCTTGGTTTCAGAGAAGTTTAAGTGCTTTGATGTATTAACTAATATAGTTAGTCATATTAGGTCTTTTTGATACTGCTTTATTTAAAGAAACGTGATTCTGAGGTACTATAGTATTTGTATATAAAATATTTTCTATGTATAACTTAAGTCCCTTATAACAAGTTTTAACTAAACAACATTAAAAACACTTTGGGAATCTATTATTTTAAAAATAGATGTTGAGGTAGTATTTACATATTGAGATAATATTTACATTGAGCCAAACAGGTAGAAACTTCAACTATAACTAGACACAGTCATTAAAAATTTTAGCTACAATTTGTGTCTTAGATTTCTTTCAATACTGACTTCCATCACATCTGAATTAGAATGTCTATCTAGGTAACGGTTTTATCCTGTTTTGGCTGACTAATGTACAAACTTTTGAAAAGGCCAGTTAAAAAGTGAAAATCTCATTTTGTTATTTGGCATCAATAAGTAGTTCTTTTTCTGAATCCAGCTACCTCATTTCAGCTACTTTTTGGAAGGAGATGGGTTATAAATAGTTTAAATTAGCTAAGTTAAATGAATATAGCTACTTTTCAGTTCTGCATACAGACCAGTTTAAAAATAGCTACCTTAGAAATTCAAGGCTTAAGAACAAGATTGTAGAAAACTTTAAAGATGTTGATGCATTTTGTGAATGTATGCTGTAGATTGAATTTCTTTTGATGTAATTGTACATAGTAATTTTCTTGAAGTAGATATTCAGTACGTGATTCTGTATCAGGTGATTGGGTTATATAGGTTATAACACGGGCTGGGTTGGTATTTTCTTGACAACTTAAGTAATGAGTAAATATAGGTGATATTTGGATTTTGTTTTCCTGTTACCTAGAACCAACGCAGATCTATAGATTTCTTCGAACTCGAAATCTTATAGCGGTAAGTGAGCAACAAAATTCATCAGTATTATTTTTTTCCTAGCATTTCACCTATTTAATTTTAATATTTTAACTTTTTTTATAGCCAATATTTTTGCATAGAACTCTTACTTACATGTCTCATCGAAACTCCAGAACAAACATCAAAAGGTACATTTTATGAATCTTATTTCAAGTTGATCAAACCATGTTAAAAATTTGTTTTAAAGTTCTATTTCTAATGAAGGATTAAATATGAAAACTGAGGTAAAAGAGTGACTGATTGAATTGGTTGCAAAGTGATTTTTAATAATACCATTTTTGTAAATCCTGGTTTATTGCCAGTTTTTTCCTAATAGAAATGGTTTGGTAGTGAAGTAAGTGATTTTACTGACTTATGTTTTTACTCTGTGTTAATAGTTATTTTCAATTTTGGTAGAAGTTGAGAATGTAAATATTTTTACTAAAGGACTCAGGGGAACCATCTTTGATACATAAATTTATATGTTCTAACAGTAATGAATTCCCTTCTATGATGATAGATTCAGAAAGTCTCATTTTATATCTCTGGTGGTGGTCTTATTAAAGGGGAAATACTTTTGAAGTCAATAGAATGAATGTCCTTAAAAAATTCTTAATCATCCAGTCTTAAAGTGGAGTCTGGAGGTGTCGGGGAGCTTATTTTTGGTTTGTAACATTTAGCCATATGTAATTATGGAATGCTAGTTTCTTGTTCTGCACACATGATTATTTATTGAGCATATCAAGTGAACAACTTTAAATTTAAAGGAGAGAACTTCTGCTAAGAATTTGGTATTGTTACAGTCTTGACTTAGTAAAACTTAAGCTATTATAGTAAACTTTGAAACTAGACTCCTTTGGAGATTCCTACTGTTTACTAAGTAAGCATTATGTTTTCTATAACAAGACATAGTTTAGCTTTGTAGATATATCTAGGTGTATTTTGAAGGATTGAAATGTTTAAACTATTTGTCTTCTGGTAATCTTTCTGAATCTAAAGAGAGCAAGCATTGCATTAAATGGGTGAAACCTGCCAAGTGCCTAAATAGCTAAGAAGAAGGTGATAGATTAGGCAGCAGAATAAAATACTGAATGTTTTGAACTATGCCAAGGTTCAGGAAACTTTTTCTGTAAAGGACCAGATAGTAAATATTCTAGGCTTTGTGGTACAGGAAACAGAATTGAGGATATTCGGTAGCATGTATGTACTTATACAAAAAAAGAAAACAAATGTTCACAGATTTCTAATTGAAGAAATTCACAATATAATATTTGAGTACAATGTTTTATAATACAGGCCTACTAGTGAGAAATGTGGGATTCTTTTTATTTTTGCAGGGTTGGGGGGTAACATTTAGCTTAATTGGGATTTAGAGTTAGTGTTCTCCATCATCATATCAATTGCAAATTTTTATCTGTAAAAACCATCCTTAGCTCATGGGCTGTACAAAAACAGACAGCAGGCTGGATTTGACCCACTCTGTAATTTGCAGACCCTTAATTTATTCTACAAAACTAGGAGAATTTGATTAAGTAGTAAAGTTTTTCCTTTAGTATTTTTAATATAGAGGATCACTTATCTAGAATGCTGCCTGATTTTAATTTAAAAGTGATAAAGTGTTCTCCAAAAAAATTTGAGTTATTCCATAAGTGAATTTAAAATATATACATTTAATCTCTAAATTCATCACTTTCACACCATGTTTATTAGACTATTTGACTGTCTCGTTGTAAGATACATTTCTGTTGTCTGCTAATGGGTGGAGGCAATTTTAAAAGCTCGGTAGTAGAAATGAACTTTCTTAATTTATTGCTCTTTAGGTAAAAACTTGTCTTTGGGACAGTTTTGAAGCAGTTTGCCATCCAAGAAACATACACATTCCATTTAATTTATTTTCATACAAAAATGCATTAGGATCACTTAATTCTTTTGTTGTATGCCTTGCCTATGTAAGACATTAAGACTGATTTTTAACAAATTGTACCACAACTTGTATCTTCAAATGAGTTGTCATTTTTGGAGTAGTTGGTGCTTTTGGAAGGTAGTTAATTTAGCCCAGTGATTGTGGTCTTTGCTTAAAATGCTTTGGAACTCCTTTTGTACTGTTACAACAACATAATATTCATTGTTGGAATAAAATCACTCTTTTTGAGGTTATACACAAGGTGTAACAATTCTGGTATATTTGTTAAACTCACCTTTTACTTTTGTTGCATTTCATGGAAGTATTCAAATTCTGTAGGTTGACACTAGTGCAGTGGAAATACTGGTGAGGAGAAGGGCATCTTTTATTGACTCCATTATACTAGGTTTCATGTAAGCTGTTTCTGAATCCTCTCCCCAAAATTTCCTGAAGTTGAATATTTAGAATATTCTCCTTTTTGATAAACTTTTGATAACTATTTCCCTTGTTAAATCTGAGCTATAGTAGCAGTACCTTTGTAAAGAACAGAATTAACTGATGTTGGGAGGTGGGGCTGCTTTTGTGTAGTTGCTTTTATAGTTTGTTTTGTTTTTCCTAAGAAATGCTGAGTTGCCTGTATGATCTTAACCTATTTCAAATGTTTGTTAATATTCACTTTTCCTGTGTACAACTCCATAATGTTGGAAAAGATGAAACTTGTGACCTACAGTCTGAACTTTTCTTCCTACATACAGGATTTCTTCTTACTCTACAGAAAAATAAACATATTGTTCTTAAAAGTTTTCAGTAACTTTACAACCCTTCTCAGTAGTACATTTCAGTATTTATACTGAAAAGGTCTTTGTAACTGGCCTAAAAGAATCCTCAGTTTTTCATCTTTCTTCTCTTATCTGTGGAGATTGAAAATGTATTGCCATCCTTCATAAAGAACTTCTTACTGTGCTTTATTAGATGTAAGTTTAATATTGATGTTTTTGGTAACTCTAAAGGTAAAGAAAGAAGCTTTTTTAAAAAAGATCTTTTGTTAATGGAGGCTATTTATTCACCTGAAATAGAGATTGTATCAATTCTGCTCTTTCTATCAGTATTTTATGGCAATATATTTACAGTAACATTTCTCTACTGATTATTTTTATAGTAATAGAATATAATAGCTATTTTTGAGGAATGAGCATGTTAGTAATTTCTAGTATCTGAATTCAGTCTTTACAAATTAATGTGAAATAGGTGAATCTTTTCAAGTTCTAAATTTGAAGAGAATATATGAGTATAGATGGAAATATTTGATTCCAGTTAACATGTTATATTTGGGTCTAGATTTTCAGCCACTAGGACATAATAGATCACTTTAAAAAGTAAGATGAGATTGTTTTAGAATCCATTCATTCTAAAATTGCTTGGTGGGGGTGTGGTTATTAATTTAAGTTTCTACTTTGGAAAATCACTTTTTTCTCTTAAACTTGTCAAGTTAAAAGCTGATAATGTTAAAATTTTATTTTTTTTAGCTTTTATTAACTTCATACATTTTGTACTTTCATACTTGTCAGTGTCCTTAATAGAAGTATGAATGTTTAAAAGTATACATAATTTGCATTTGTTTGGCTCGAGTCCAACAGATGCTTGAATACCTACCAAATAAAAGGCAGTATGCCAAGCACATGTGGTTTTGCTTGAAGAAAGCCAGTCTCTGCCCTTCAGGAGCTTATAATCTAGTAGAAATAAAGTATTTATTCAAGTTTCACATTTAGGGGACGTTAAGTGTCAAAATAAAAATAAACCAAGTGCCGTAGGTAGGGAGAAATCACTCTGGTTTGGGAATAATTACAAAAGGTTTCGTGGAAAAGTTAGCGTTTGAGATGGGACGTGAAGGCTTGTCTGCTGTATTTTAACATACACTGTCTCAGTATTTTTTTTTATGGCTAACGATCCATAATTTATCTTATTAAAAATAAAATCAGATTTCCATCTTGCCTATTGCAGTGACAATAAAGTGTAACCTGTTTGTTTTTCCCAGTTGAGAAGTGATTATTTTGTTTATCTGTTTCTTCCAGGAAAACATTTAAAGTTGATGATATGTTATCAAAAGTAGAGAAAATGAAAGGAGAGCAAGAATCTCATAGGTAAGATAACTTATCAGTTTGACATTAAGTGACATAACTTGAGGAAAGAGGAAAGATTATAGTGATCATTTTCCTAGTAATTATCTCAATATTGTAAGGAGTTAGAGGGAACCTAAGAGGTCAGTTGGCCCAAACCTGTACACAAATCAGGGTTACTTCTTCTGTACTTCCCTGGCAGAGAATCAATCCTTAAGCCTTATCTTTTTCATCTCCAGTGCTGGAAACTCATTGTTTTCTAAGGCAGTTCTGTTCATCATTGTTTTTCTCTATTACAAACTGCCTGCTTGTTGAATCAAAGTTACTCTAACTTCTGCAGTTGGTATTAATCCTTCTGCCTCATCTAAGGAAGAATGGAGACTCATTTTTATGGTATACTTACTATATACTGGGTGTTATGCTTAACAATATCGCACCTTTTCTAAGTAAGCATCTTCAAATATGAGAGAAGCTTTTTTTTTTCCATCTTGTCCTTCCTCTTATTTACATCCTTCAGATGAAATATTCCTAACTTTATTTTATATTTGAAATACGTATATCACGTGATAGTTTCAGAAACCTGGCCCTTTGGACAGAATCTTATTTTGTATGTTTTCAAATGTAGCACTGTGAAACTAATCCCTGAATATTCTGACTCACCTATTATCTGCCTGGGCTAGACAGTATGCTTCCATTCCTAGACAGTATGCTTCCATTTATTATTTGATGTGTAAACTAAAAAAAGTTGAATATTACTCTAAAGAGAAATAGAAACTTGGGTGGTATTTGTTTATTCATTGACTACTTTTAGGGAGAGTATAAAACTAAAAATATTAGATTTTTTTTTAATGGAATAGGAAAAATTGCCACATGGATTTTTCTTTTTCTCTTGAAATTTTAAATCATGTATTACCAATTTAGATAGGATATACACAATTTAATGATGCATAATTTATAGTTTTTCATTTTTGTGATTGGTATAAGATGTCATTTCTGTAGTTGCTTTCAAATTTGGCTTTTCAACTATTTGTTACTTGAATTTTTAAAATCACATTTAAAAATTTTTGTATCTTGCAATCTTGTCGGACTGAAGTATAGTTTATATTTCCGTATCTAGGCAATTCTGACTTGTAAATAAGCTTTGATAGTATATTCTAGAAGCTGAGATCCCAAATCTTTACTTAATCTATTACTGCCCAGAATACCTTACAATATGAGTATATATGGACTAAACTGGGTACCCTCTAGGGTATCCCCAGTGTATGCACACTCTGTTCTTTGCTTGCATTTCTCTTCCTTTGTCTGTTCGCCTACACTAGCCAGAGCTCTTGGGATCCTCAGGGTCTTTTTTACTTAAGTATAAGCTGTAATCAGAACTTGATCTGACATCCTCACTTCTTTTCTCCTGAACACCTTAATACTTTGCCCTCCAAGTCTTTAGGGGCTAATGTGAGAAGGAAGAATAAACCAAGAAGAAGAAAACTTGACCCTTCATCTTCCCCATCAAGGTTTTACCTTCATCACTACTAAATCCTACCACTATCTCATTATGACGTTGGTTTTGATAAATACTATAGAACTTCCCTTAGAGTATGTGTTGTGAGGAAGGTAGATTATACTGATCCGTTCTCTGAATAATCATTCATCCAATAAGTATGTTCCTTTTGACCCAGTGGGCTCAACAGCTAGGCCACTACTACAACAGGGCTGTTGTTAGTCAATTCATAGAAACATCGGAAGGTTGTATGGAATTCCTGCTTATAATTTTAAATAACAACTTTTTCAGTCTTTAGGATCCAGCTGGGACCAGTGAGTTGGCCATTTCAACCCCCCCAAGATCTTTTTTTTTTTTTAAACAGACCTAACTCTGTTGGAGCTGACCATGCTTACTTAATACCCAACGAGGCACTTTAGGCCCAGAGGTATTGAGTTACTGTAGTAGGTGCTTCGACTCCCCTAAGATCTTTATGAATGTCTCATTGTTGCTCCCAGAGTCACTAAACTTAATTGGGAAATTGCTTCATTTTAAGTTTACCCCCAAGGCCCTATATTACTAAATTCATTCAATGTATTTCTCATCTCAAATGAGGCATAATTCTGTTGTTCTCCTAAACTTATCACATAGGATTGTAAGAAGTTCCCTAGACACCGGTATATAATGCCAGCACTATAAAACTTCTCTTGTAAAACCTGTGGTCAAATTCTCTTATGAGAGAACAAAATAAATCTTTGTTATTCCATGACATTAAGTAACAGAAGTTAAGCTCTTAAATCATGTACAAAGAAAGTCTCCATCTATGTTTTTATTCTGTACCATCTCAAACATAGTGATCTTGTTCAGTTTAATTGGATCCTGGATCTGTTCGACAGCTGCAGTCTGGGAGTCTTCTACTGGAGCTCATGTTCTTTAAGTAGTTCCACAGTTGTAATGTATATGTCCACTCTCAAACCCAATGTATTTCATCCTCCAAAGTTCTAGGAGACTGTAAGATACCCAAAAATACCGTAGTGCTACAGCCCAAAAGTTAGAACAATCAAATACCTAGCCTATTTATGACAGTTGTAGTGGCTTAGAAATGAAACCAAATTCCCAGCATTGTCTGCACAAACTGTAGTTGGTGTTTCGGGATTTTTTTTTTTTTTAATACTCTACTTGTCACAAATAATGGCAGCAATTTATTAGGGGAAGGAGCTGAGAGAAAGAAATATGGGACATTTCATGGTTTTCACTTCTTTATGGTGTCAGTCAATTCATGACCAGACTGCAAGATCAGAATTGCATTTGTAACCCTAAAACTCAACAATAATGCTCACCATCTGTGAAGATTGTTTCTTTTCTTGAACAGTGGCTTCTGAAAACTCCACAACAATTAGCAAATTTTAGAAATTCGTAGTGGTCATGTCTATAGTCTCCCAAGTTTTTCCTGATGTTTCTACTTGCTTTTTTTGGTGTGGTTACGTGTGTTTAAAATACATTTATTTTCTTTTTAGAGTATCTGATATAATGCCTTATATTCTATCCTCTCCGTCTCTTGCATCTGGCATGCCAATTTTTTGTGGGTTTTAAATTTATTTTGAGTTTTGATGAAGCACAGTGGTTTATTGGAGTAAATCTGATCTCTTTGTAGTTTTCCATTCTAGCAGGATCCCAGAGGTCTCTTGGGCTGTTAATCCTATGAATTTTGAAATTCTTTAGCCATAACTCCTGACTTCTAGGTGCATCTCCACTGACTGAAAGGCAGCATGAAAAGATTTCCAAATTGGAATGGCTTCCAAAAGTATGTCGTATCGTAAAATTAGAAGCACTTCCACTTAATCATTTTCTACTCCTGTTCCACTGTTAGTAGCTGGAGAAATCCCCTCAAAAGATATTTTCAAGCTTATGTTTTAGGTAGGTTGATAAAGTAAAGTGCCTTTCATCACTTTTTTTTGTTGTTGTTTTTGAATAGTAATCTTTCGAATTAGTAGTCTTCCTATTCTTACCTTTTTGTAGTATAACAAAATCTGAATCTATTTTTTTCTGGAATTCCCATTTCCTTAGTGTACCATGCCACAGAGAATGTACTGAGTCCTGGGGGATATGATGAAGACCTTGTCTTTATGGAGCTAATTGGAAATTAGGAGAAAAAGACATAATTGTATAATAAATATAAGTGCTGGGAAGGAAAAGTACACATAGGGAAACCGGGGGTTTATAAAAGCAGGAGAATCAACTCTTGAGATGTTTGAGATGTTGGATTTGGGAATAGTGATGTTCAATGAGGGCTTTGCTGAAGAAAGGAACTAAGATTTGGGAGCTGAGTATAGGAGTAAAATGGGGAAAGAGGGTGAGCAAATAGGCGAGATTCTAAAGGGAATGTTACACATAACATCATTTGAGGCCAGAGTAGCTGAGTAGAGAGTAGGGAGAGTGACATTTGATGAGGCTGCGACAGATGGTCATGACCAGATAATGCAGAGCTTTTTAGACTGTTTAAGATACTGGTCTTTGTCCTAAGAAAGCCATAAATTAATGTATCTATTAATGTAATAAATATATGTAAGTATATTGCATTAATAGTGTTTCCCCAGCCTTCTCTTTTGTGTATTTAGCTGCATTTTTAAAACTTCAGGCCGCTTGCTTCTTGTGTTGATTGTGTCTTTCCCACCATAAGATCTGATGTCTTCCTCCCCTTTCTCTTTTTTTTTTTTTTTAAAACAACCCTGTCTTGACTATAAGTTTTGAAGTTATTTTCAAATCAGCACCTTTTCAAACTTATTTTAGTTGTTCCTTTTTCAGAACCTGGGCCATAAATTTCTTTGTATGTATCTACTTCTGAAGGTATCATTCACCAGTGAAGGCCTTATCATTCACCACCGAACATAAAAGATTCTTAAAATCTAAGTGTTTAAGAACAAATTTTTTAAATGTTCCTTCTTGTATAATCTTTGGGTTTACAATAATTTCTTTATATTTTGTCTATAATATTGCTGGAAGGTGATTTCACTTATATGTAATGGACTCCCGTGCCTCATTCAACTTTATCTTCTCACTACAAAGGTCTGAACCTCAAAAGAGACACTGGATTCCAGAATAATGGACTTGACGCAGTCACCAGTTCCTCAGCTTTATATGTCATAGCATTAAATGTAATAGTGTAGATGCCAAATAACTTATCAAATTTGTCTTGTTTTGAGGTGATACAGCCATGGTCCTAGAAATGAAGCCTTATTCCTGCACTGTCAAATTAATGTATACAAATTAGAAGCACTGTCTTAGTCTCTTTCCTGCATAAAAATGTTGGTCCCTCAGAGGGTACTGGCTATTCTTAAAATTTGAGTTTCCTGCATGAACCTCATCTCAAAATGTTAGTCTGTTAAGAATTTAAATTTACTTAAACTCACTCTGTGAACTACTTTAGAATTGTCAGATGCTTGTGCTTGGAACCTCATCCCCAGATTTCAAATTCCCCCTCTAGTTTCCCATTGCTATCTTGCTTGCTTCCTAAGAAGATTCAGATAGGGAACACACAAAGATGAACCAAATTCTTATCTGGTATCTCATCCTGATCGTCTAAGCTAGATCCTGGGCTGTTTAAGACCAAATAGGTCAGATCAGTCCTACATATTTCTTTCTTCCCCACTTCTGATCCAGCTTAACCAGTTAAGATGTGGATACAGTAGCCACAAGAGGGAAGCGGGTAAATCAGGAAGGAAAAGAAAACTGACCTTTTTACTTGGACTAAGCCACCTGTGGGAGGGAACAACTAGGCCTCATTGTTACATTTTATTCTGGGTACCTATCAGAGAGTTTACTTTTAGGAGGGGGGGAGGGGAAATTGCATAGCAAATCACACTTCCAGAGTTATTTTTTTAAGTTGGTTAACTGAAATTTGAAATTCCTTTTCTCAATGTTGTAATGATGGCTGAATGTGCTTGCCATCTCATTTAATTTATAATGTACTGTTTAAAACTGTCTCAAACCATCCTGTGAAGGTGAAGGACCTTTTTATTTGTTTTTAATTTCCAGTATTTTGTGGATGAATACTTTTGTAAATATACTGACCACATACTTGGATGCTATGGCAATGCTTAATTTCTGTTAAGTGTTTGTAAAGTCTTATTCTCAATTTCTTACATGTTGTGGAATGGTAACACTTTCCCCAGTGATCTCAGTGTGCAGACCATGTTTTAAGGAATACTGAAATATTTTCTGGGGTAGATCAATGCAAGATATTTCTGTCATTTCACAGTTGGAACTTAGAATCACATTTCCTGTAAAAGCAATGTAAATAATATTATAGGTTCTATGGTATAATGGGTCCTGATCCCTGACCTTAAAAATCTTATTACTCTAGGGAGGACATTATTATCCTTATGAAAAGCATTTTTTAAAAAAACACCTTTATTGTGGTATAATACCTATATAGTAAACTACACATTTCAGATGTACAATTTGATGAGTTTTGATGTATACACCCGTGAAACCACCACAATCAAGATAGCTAGCATTTCCATCACTCCCCAAGAGGTGCAAATTTTGAACTCCTGATTTATCCTTTCCCACCCCCTTTCCCCTCTGGTAACCATAAGTTTGTTCTCTCTGTCTGTGAGTCTGTTTCTGTTTTGTAGATATGTTCATTTGTGTCTTTTTTTTTTTTTAAGAGTCCAAATATAAGCGATATATGGTATTTTTCTTTGTCTTTCTGGCTTACTTCACTTAGAATGACAATTTCCAGGTCCATCCATGTTGCTGCAAACGGCATTATTTTATTCTCGAAAAGCATTTTTTGAGTGCCTTTCTGTAAGACACTACTAGGTGCTAGGGACACTGATAATAGTAAGATGTCAGAAGAGAATGTATGTGAAAAAATTGTGACAAAAAAGTTGTAAATTCAAATGCTTATGAAGGAAGTTAAGCTCTGGGATGGTTGGGGATGGAGTCTTTGTGGAAGAAGGAGAAAGTGTTTTGATGGATTATTAATTTCTCAAAGCTTCACAATCTTGAGAGGTCATTTCCTCATTTTATAGATACTAGGTCACAGCTAATAACTGAATCCAGAATTCAAACTACGATTTTCTGGGTCTGTTTTATCATTCTATCCTACTTTCCTATATAAGGCTTTAGTGGAAATAAGAAGAAATGGGAGCGGTATTATTGACAGCAGTTAGACAAAAGATTTGGCAGTTGGGGACCGATTAGAAAATTTGGAGAAAGGAATGACGAATACAAAATGGTGTTTTAAGAAAATTTAACCTAGCCTTAGTATGTAGTTTTAACTGAAGCAACCAAGAGTAGGATAGATTGGTTGTGACTAATGGGTTATCTTCTAACATGTGGAAATTAGAATATTTCTCTCTTTCAGTTTTGTTCTGGAGTTTCACTAATTCTGCATTGTAAGGTTACATTTATGGAATAATTTTTATAGGAAAATACTAGTTATCTTTTAGTAAAATGGCATGTAGATTGTAGATACACTTTTTAAAAGTCAACTTGAGGCATAATTAACATTCAGTAAAATACACCCACCTTAAGTATATAGTTTGGGTTTTGACAAACGTATACACTTGTATAACCATAATCACAGTCAAGATACAGAACATTTTCATCAGCTTGAAAAAGTCCTTTGAGTTCCTTTATAGTTGATCCCCTTAATGTACTGTTTTTTGGAGGGGGGTGTGAATTATATGCAGTCAAATTCCCTCTTTTTAGTCACGTGACAGCTGTTACAATTAAGATAAGAAACCCTACAAATTCCTTCATGCCTTCTTTGTAGTCAACCCTCCCTCTCTTCATTCCTGATATGCTTTAAAAATATATCTGATTCATGTAATATATACACGAGAAAGCGAGTCATATACATGAATTACCTGTTTTAAAGAATCCCATTGTATACATTTTTATTTTCTTGATACTTAAGTTACAGTTGTTATTCTTAGTTTTCCTTTATGTTTATGCTTTCTAACTCTGCTTGGACCCTTTTTCCCCAGTCATTTTGTTGTCTACTGATATCCTAGCATACTTTTCTTAGTCCTATTCTAGAAATGCCCTTCAAGGCCCCCATCCTGTATTTTTTTTTAGCATACACTTGCATAGATTACCTCACTAAGAAGACAGAGGCATCCTCACATCTTCGGTTGAAGTATCTCATTTACCTCATATTTCTCTAAGAAAAAAGTCCTGGGCAAAGTTACAAAGCTAACCTATTTATAAAATGTCCTCATTTCCAATCATTACTTGCTCCTTAATGCTCTTGCCTCTAAGTCTTTGTATAACTCTTTTCCTCTGATTATAAGAATGCCTATATTATAAGCGTCATTTTTTAAAAGGCAAAAAACATATTCTTTATTGATCTTTATTACCCTTTAACCTCCATTTACTTTCATTCTTTACACTAGTAAATTTCTTGAGTAAGGGATCAGTACTGCTTCCCTTTTCCCAACATCTGTTCTCTGTAGCCCTCTATAACCTGATGTCTGTGGCAGAAACTATGTTCTGGAAAGTTAGGAATGGCTCCTGATCAGTGGCTCTTTTCCAGTTTAAAGGTGCTACAAAAGCCTGTTGATGTTTTTGTTTATTCTATCCCATCTTAAGTAGTTTTTCCTTTGTTACAGATATTTTTCAGAACAAAACGATCACCATAGTTTATGCTTCCTTTTCATTGCTTCTGAAATTAAAAGTGAAAATGACGTTGAAACAGTAAATTACAAATCTATAGATTTGTGATTGTGTATTTCAACCTTAATTGAAATAGGAAGTGATGGTTCTGCATCATTTGATAGGAGGATGAAATCCCATAGCTTGAAAATATTCAAACACTTTTGCATGGATTCAGTAACTCTTAACAAAATCTTCTTGAGGAGTAGAAAGGGAAACCTGCCCCCGTTTTGTAAGCAGAACACTAGAGCACAGTAAATTATCTTGCCTTTTATTGGTGGTCTGGTTTTTTTTCCTTCCTTACTACTTTGTATTTTTGTTTTTATTTGTGTGTGTGTGTTTTTAATATGTATAGCCACACTGTTTTGAATGTCATTTAACAGGGAAAGCATTAAGTCATGGGCCTGAAGAGAAGAATAAGACAGTAATTTAATTAATATAATAATTTATTTATAAATTAACTGAAGTAGCTTTGATTTCATTGTTATATTTTAAAGTTTAGGTTATTTTTTATTACAGAACATTAAAGTGATAAAAATTTTTTGTTTGTTCTGTTTAGCTTATCAGCTCATCTGCAGCTTACATTTACTGGTTTCTTCCACAAAAATGGTATGTACTTAAACATAATTGGCATTCTAACAACAAACAAAACATCTTTGTGAATGTAAAAAAAATTATTTTTTGTGTGTGTAAATTTATAAAATTATATTTAATGAACAAGATGTTGATTCTGATTTAATTTCTCTTTAGTGGACTTCTCGAGAAA
Source organism: Camelus dromedarius (assembly GCF_036321535.1). Lineage (NCBI taxonomy): Eukaryota > Metazoa > Chordata > Mammalia > Artiodactyla > Camelidae > Camelus > Camelus dromedarius. Next base: position 49,565,666 of record NC_087451.1, read on the forward strand.
TTTCTGTTACTGCTTTATGTGGTCAATGATGGGAGGTGAATGATGTAATTTGCGACTTATTAAACTTTAAAAGTAGTAGTTTTAAATTTTAGTGTGTGTAGAAACATTCTGACAGTTTGAAATATGTAGGCCTGGTCCCTACAAGGACTCAGATATAGTAGGGTTCGGTGGAGCTTAGGAGTCTTCATTTTAATAAAGCAGCAAAGTGATTTAGAAGTAGGTCGTCTGAAGAATGAGTTTTAAGAAACTCTGCCTTATAAAAGCTTTTAAAAGTTGTAAATAGACCTTAAACATAAGATTGCACTCATAGCCTGGCTTCCTTATTATTTTCTTGCTATCCATTTGAGTTTTAAATAGATTCTTAAATTGTTAAATTAATCAGTGCTGTGTGGGATCATTTTTGAAGTTAAATGTTAGCTTCATCTGGCTCATCTCTAAATAGATAAATTCTTGGTCTTACCGCTAAACCATACCTTTTAGGGCTCTAACTATTGCTATTAAAAAAAGCTGTGTAATGTTATCTTACCCAACTCAGAACCATCATCTTTCCATAGATCACAGGTAGAATACAATGGTAAAGTCTTTTAATGATTTCTTAGGTTTTTGTCATTTTTTATTTCCAATGGTTTTTGAACTTTACCAAGACTAATTATGAGAATTTTAATTAATTGCCTTAGAACATGGAATTAGGTGAAGAGTCTCCCGAGTAGAATCCTTTCTACATAAACATTCTTGAGTGTTTTTTCTAATAAAATAATGAAACACCTGAAACAGCCACTGTTACTAGTGGGGATATATCAATATGTTAGATATTATACAAAGAAAATGATATAGTCTTAAATGTTACTTCATTAAAAGAGGTGAAAGCACACTGAAGTTTTAATTGGTTTCAGCATGGATAAAATGCCACTAGGCTTGTCCATCTTAAGTTTGTGTGTGAATCTTTTAATTATCATGCAATGGAATAAAAACCTTTGTAAGAAATAGGTCAGATTGGTCATCCTTCGTATTGTTCAATAAGAAACAAGATTTAATAATAAAATGATTATATTAGAATAGTTTGATAACTAATGAGGTTTTTAATGTAAGGAATTTGAAGCTTGGTCATATCTGTATTAGTAGATAATGTAACTTTTCTTCTAGTTTTGCCTAAGATCTAGTCTTTTGAGGGGGGGTCCACTTTTTTTACATGGAAGTAACCTGAGTAGCACCTTCATGTGTTTTTTTTTTTCCCCTAAATCATTTTTTCTAATCATTCATCATACTTGCTTTTCTGTGGTACTTACAAGGTGCATGGACTCTAATACTTTAGCAGATTATCATCTGAATTTTATAGGTTTCTTAGCCCTTTGCTGTCATGGACTTTATAAAACATATATAAAGTATTTGTCACTGAAATTAATGGATGTTAATTGAATATTTACTAATTAGTATTAAATAATATTTGATTAATTAATAGTAATAGAATTTACTTGAATTAATTAGTTGAAATTAATTTGAATGTGGTGTAATAAACTTTTTTCCCGTCTACATGACAAAAAAGTTCAAAAATTGCTTAAATTCACTTCGTTTTTATTTTTTATTTTTTGATATTATAAAGTAAATGAGAAAGTAAACTCTGTCGATACTTCTATTTCCAGAAAATAATTTCCCATTGTAACTTTGAAATTAGTGGAAGTTGGAAAGAAGCAGATATATTGCCTCTCTTGTCTGTTAAAGGTATACTTGTAGTTTTTTTTTTTTTAAAGAAATAGTATTTTTAAGAAACCAGGACGAAAAGCAACATCAGGATCCCTAAAATCTGATTATTCTTTTGTTTTTAAATGGAGGCTTTTTTTAGCAGTTACTACGTGAAACTACTTAGAATGAATATACAAAGATTATTAGGGTACTGTTTTCATGGTGAGTATTGTTCAGAGAATTTTTGTTACTGCATTTTAGACTTTTAGTTATTTTTTGTTACACTAAGTTATTTTTATCCTGAATATATGTAATTCAAGAGACTGACTTAGATGTATTTTATGTATACACCCTGAGTAAGAAGGATGTTTTTAAGTAGAAAAAAGTGATGTCTAAAATCTCAGAACAAAATTTATTTTATTTCTGTGTTTATGTATTTATCTCTAACATATATTATTGAAATTTAATGATGAATGAATGATTAAATATTTAAAGTTTTAGACTATTAGTTGAAATCGAGTAAAGACAAGTTGTAGGGGAGCATTGTGGAACCTTAATTTGCAGAAGCCTTTGTTAGTTAATTGATACAGAGAGTATTACTTAAACTTAAGATTCCTAAACTTTATAAACCAAGAGATTCCCCTAGGTGGTAAATAATATCTTGATTTTTGCTATCTCTTCTAGGCTTTAGAAAAATTCTAGGGGAAAGGTCAAAAAAGAGCTGTCTTTCTTATGAAATGATAATGTAATGTTTATATTATGTAACTTTTATGTTTAATATTTTTTCAAATTCACTTCTTAAATCCCTTTGGTTACAAATTTTGGTCAAATCAAAGAACTTTTTAGTTTAATATGTGTTCAAAATGAAATATGTAAAATAGTAACCAATTCAATTTAAATGTTTTGGGATATTTTTTTTTTGCTTTTTCACTCAGTTTTCATTTTTTTTGAGTTTTGTCCATGTTTACACACATAATTATACTTCATTCATTTGCATTGCTATTTAATAGTAATCCATTGTAGGAATATACCACAATTTACTCACCCATTCTTTTGGTTATGGATATCTGCCTTGCTTCTAGAGTAAAATTCCTAACCTCAAGATAGGCTTACACAGTTTTTAAATATTTAGGGTAACCATATAATTTGTTGTCGAAACTCAGACACATTTGAGAGTGAAAGGAAATGGTGCTAATAATTACACCAGGACAACAGGCATAAACCATTTTTTATGTTACCCTATAAATACTGAATATTATCCTAGGATTTCTTAATCAGCCCCCTAAGGTGAAGACTGAGGCACTGAAATCCAATCCTGCTTAACTGATGGTTCACATTTCAGTGCCGTTAGCATCTGTAAATTTATCTTTAAGTAATTTTCCTAATAGATTTTGGGAGAAGGAAGAAAAATTTAAATGTTTATTTTTTGTGTTACTGCTCATGAATTTATTTCGTTTGTGCTTTCCACCAAGAAGCTTTAACTGTATTTGTCAAAGATACTTTTGACTAGAAGTTTATTCTTTTCTTATCATAAATGTTAAATCTATAGCAGAAGTAACTTTTTAGTATTAATTAAAATAACTAATTTTTAAAATTCATCTTATTTGAATAAAAAAAATCAATATGTAGGAAGGTGATTATAATTGAAAGGTTTATTTAAATGACTATTATATATAAAGGCTTTTAAAGCATTTGCTGCAAATTTGGAACTGATTTTGGGGAAAAGGAATGCGTGAATTTTTGAGAGAGCTTCATTAGAGGAAGTCTTTTTTGTTCGAAATTGACTTAGGAAAACGAGTACTTTTTTTAAAAAATAGATTTTAAAGTGTTGATTTTCTATTTAGATAAGCCATCACAAAATTCAGAAAATGAACAAAATTCTGTTACCCTGGAAGTCCTGCTTGTGAAAGTTTGCCACAAAAAAAGAAAGGTAACATGTAAAATGATATTGGTAGATTAAATGGAATATTTTTCATTGAATATGTTTATCTGTATGTATTATATTTTTAAACTTTAAAAGCTTTTCAATATGTTGATGGCTGAATTGTAAAACTGATAATCTCTTTTGTCAACCTCTCATATTTTCATGTTTTTTTTTTTCTAGCTTGGCTACAGATATCTGCATAAAATATTTATGCTATAAGAGTCTTGACAGTGAAAGGAAAAAGCTATCTTTTAGCATCTTAGGACATAAATGCAATTGCTTCCCTGCCAGTCCAGTCTCTTAGCTTATTTTTTTAGCTATTTGTACACATTGAAATTTTAAATAAGGGTTAAGAGAAAGTTTTCCCAAAAGGATTATCTTGCAAGACCACTCTCAAAGAGATTCTGTTATTAATATTATCAGCCATTAACTTATTAATACACTGCTTCAAATTTTTATTTGTAAGGTGAAATCATTTCACCCTAGAAACAAGTATTACGGTTGTTAAATTTCTTGGGCAACCCACCAAAGCCACCAGACACACTTTTAAGTAGCCTCAAGTCCTTGGGTATTTTAAGAGTAGAAATGACCTGTATAGAGGTTCCTATTACTAATTAATGCTCTTCCAAAATCCTAGTAAGGTGATACAGTGCTTGAAAACTGCTAGAGCATTGGTATGCAGTAGACTAAGGTGATGGGAGACAGCAGGTGTAAGTATATGTTAAAAACTAAAGTTAATTAATATCACTCCCCACTCCCACCCAACTCCCCTAACAAGTAGTGATATGAAAATTCTTCAAGATGTATTATTATTTGGGCAAAAAAATGTGAATATAATTATAGTATGTTCCTTTTTGTGTTTCAGAAAAATAATAGACATAAGTATTTTCTTCAAGGGATATACCCAACCAATAGCTAATATTAGTCATTTCTGGAATGTAAGACCTGGGCAGTGGGGGAGATGTGTAGTTTTCTCACTTTATACTCTTTTGTAGAGCAGAATTTTAAGACCATAAGCATGTATTCTGCTAGTTTTTAAAAAGCTACCTGAAATATGTACTATATTTTAATATTATGAAGGTCTTCTGCATCTTCCAATTTTTCAACGTTGCTCTTCCAGCATTATTCTAGTTATATAATTACCAACATTACTCATGATTAATATTACTTCTAATAAACAACATATTTAAATACATGGATTTACTATATCATAATGTTGACAGTGGACTTACTGTAATCATCTTTTTTTATTCTAATGATCCTATCAGTTATTTTGTTAAAATAGAATATTTAAGGGAAAGTATTAATTTACATGAGTAACATTTTAAGCATGGTTTTAATTAATTTATTTCTAATTTAAAACTTTAAAATAACATCAGCTAAATATTGGATACACTGTCTCATTATTTTCATTATATTGAGGAAATTCTCAATTGTGTTAATATTTGAAGGATAGTTGATCCAATTTTTTTTGCTTCATCACAGTTTTCAGACCTGTGCTTAGAATTTTAGCATACCATTTCGCAATCGTGACTTTTACTGTATTTTCTGTAGCTGTGATTAGAGGTTTTATTGTAATTTTTATAATTGTATATGTGTAAGTAAGTATAATAATCTTTGCTTTTGCAGGATGTAAGTTGTCCAATAAGGCAAGTTCCTACAGGTAAAAAGCAGGTGCCTTTGAATCCTGACCTCAATCAAACAAAACCTGGAAATTTCCCGTCCCTTGCAGTTTCCAGTAATGAATTTGAACCTAGTAACAGCCATATGGTGAAGTCTTACTCATTGCTATTTAGAGTGACTCGTCCAGGAAGAAGAGAGTTTAATGGAATGATTAATGGAGAAACCAATGAAAATATTGGTAATTTTTATTTTAATAATTTTATTAGATTTTGTCATTAGAGATTAAAGTGATCAGTGATTGAACTAGTACATCTTCATAGTATTCATAATTGTACAAACTTTCTGAGTTATTTTAATAATTATTTAAATCTTTGCCTTTCCAAGGGGAAAAATGGTGCAGAACTAGAGATAATTGCATATGTTCTAATAGCATGGTTTTTATTTGCAAATCTCTTTTTTATTCCCCCTTTGTTTATGGGGAGGTAATTAGGTTTGTTTGTTTGTTTGTTTGTTTAAATGAGGTACTGGGGATTGAACCCAGCACCTCATACATGCTAAGCATGCACCCTACCACTGAGATATGCCCCCCCCCCCCCCCCGTGCAAATCTCTAATAGTCTAAAGAGATAATTCATTTTATGGTAGATTGGCCTGGCTCTTAGACTACTGACTATTGTGCTGTACTAGGTATTTAACCTGTAAAGTTCTCATTATTGTGTGATAAAACATTTCATGTAGTAAAAATACATATATATTGAACACTGGATGGAAAGGACTAGTGTTTAAATTAGTCTCTCAGCACACAGTGAATTCATTTCCCCCATTCCTAACATTTTATTGTGAAAAATTTCAGTCAAAAGAACAGTCAGAACAGTCAAAAGAATTTGGTAGTGACCACCTAAGTGTTCCCACCACTTAGATTCTGCAATTCATATTTTATTTCATATTTACCATGTATCTACCCTATCCTCCCAACAGTTCTGAATTCACCTGTGAGGTAATCATTCAAACAACATATAGGTGCTGGGGACGCAAAGATGATTAAAAAATCCAGTCCTGGGGGGAGGGTGTGGCTCAAGTGGTAGAGCACATGCTTAGCATGCGCAGGGTCCTGGGTTCAATCCCCAGTACCTCCTCTAAAAATAAATAAACAAAACCAAATTACCTTCCCCTAAAAAAAATAAATAAATAAATAAATAAATCCAGTCCTATCTTCCAAAGGCTCCCAACCTAGAGTACGGAGATAAATATACAATTTAACTGCGGCTAAATGCTATGTGGTACAGTAGAGGTCTATGTGGAGTTTAGTAGAGAAGCACCTTGGAAGAAATAATCTCTGAGTCTTGAAGTATCCTTTGAAGTTCGGGAAAAGAAACCAGGAATGAGGAGGATTTTTTTTCTCCTTGCCTAGCAAGGAAAATCATTCTGAACAGAAAATGACATTTGCAAAAATGGTGGGGTTAATGACAATGAATGTCAAGAAGTAAGGATATACACATGTGGTAAAAACATAAAATTGAAGAGTGTTAAGTCTGGTATCACTTTATTGCAACTTAAATATATTTGTACTTCATTTGGGATAAAGGTAGTATGTTATGTGAAGGGCCATATATATCATAAATATGGTGTTTTTGCTTGAATATTTGATTCATGAGAAATGTTTGTCAAATTCAGATGTCAATGAAGAACTTCCAGCTAGAAGAAAACGAAATCGTGAAGATGGGGAAAAGACATTTGTTGCACAAATGACAGTATTTGATAAAAACAGGTAATGTTGATGGACAACCAAGGCTCCCATAATGTTTTAAGAAATGTTTTTATTTTAAAGCAGCATGTAAGTGGTGATACTGTTTCTATGCCTTTGTTTCTCTTTATCATGGGTGAAAAAACATTTTCAAATACTAAATTTTTCTCTTTATCACATAGGAAGCAATAAACACAGATGAGGAACTATTTGGTTCAGTTAAGATTGTTCATTTGACAAGTATTTTCTGAATGTCTGCTCTTTGTCAGACACTGTTCTAGGCAGTGAGAAGGCAACAAAACCCCTGCCCTCATGGAGCTTAATTCCTAATGGAGGGAACAGACACCACCTCCCAAAAATTACATCAACTAATGTCACTTAGTGGGAGTCCTGTGAGGAAAAATAAAGAACAAATAGTGGTTTCATAGAGAAAGCCTCTGGGAGAACATCGTATTTGAGGAGGAGACCAGAATGAAGTGGGCCCTGTGCAAATCTCTATATTTTCTAGAGTTACGGAAGAAGTTGTGTGTATCACTGTGTGGCTCTGTGTGCATTTGGCACGGTAGCAAGGAACACTTGGATTTATAATCACTGATGCAGTTTTCATTTGGTAATTAAGCATCTTAGTGCCAATAAAAGAACCTCTAGGAAGCAAATGCAGCATTCTTTTTTTTGACAGGGTTGGAGGATGAAACCTGTAACGTGCCATGATTTCTTGTCCCAGGCTGCTTACTGGTAGTTTAACACAAGTTCACTGTCGGTCAGGTATAGGACAAAGAGCCAAGAAAAGCAACTAATGCATTTCTCCTACTCTTTAAAAATTAGATTATTACTTTAATGTAACCCACTTACTAGCCACCAGGTAAAGAAAGTTATGGGGCCTTTAATGGGAAAGCAAAGATGATTAAGAATAATGCCATAAAATTTGCTACCATACTGTCATAGGATACATCATTTAATGCCACTTAATGTACCAGCAGAAACCATTATGTTTTTTTTTTTTAAGTCAGAAATTTGAATGTGGACCAAAAAGTTAAATGGGAAAAAAACAGAAAAAATTGTACTAGGGAGAAGGAATTAGGATGTTGCACACTGGGCTTCATCAATGTTGGTAAATGTTCTATTTTAGGCAGTTTGGGGGGAGAGATACATTATATTCTTTTAAGATTTCTTTCTATAGTAACATATTCCTTGTACATTAAAAAACAAAAACAAAACCCTTTTTATTTAATGAAAAAAAAATACCAAGAAGAAACATGGGAGGATGTTCCCCCAACTTATTTTGAATTTTCCAAACCTGTAAAAAGGTTGAAAGAACAATACAGGTAATTAATACCCATGTACCCTGTACCTAGATTCATTGGTTGTTAACATTTTACCACATTTGCTTTATTTATAAGTGTGTGTTTTTGTGACAGATGATTTGAAGGTTAGATAGTGACACTGGATTTCATTCCTTAATCCTGAACACTTCAGCATGTATCTCCTAAGAACAGGGACATTTCCCTCCATAACAATAATACACCTGCCATACGTGATTCAGAAACTACTTTCTCTCTCCAATTGGCCAGGAAATTTAACGTGATTCAGAAAGTACTTTCTCTCTCCAGTTGCCCTGATAATGTCCTTTACTGTTCCTGGCTCCTCCCATCAAGGATTGTGATCTGTAGCTAGTTATCAGTTGCCATCTGTTCAGTCTCCTTCAATTTGAAATAGTTTTTCAGTCCCTCTCCCCTTTTTTTTTTCCTCCCCTCCATTTTGTGCTTTATTGACGACATTTTAAGTACAGGCCTGTAGTTTTGCAGAAAGTCTTTCAGTTTGGACTTTTGTGATTGTTTCCTTATGATTAGATTCAGGTTAAACGTTTTGGGCAGGAACAGTAATTGGTGATACGTTCTCTGTACTTGTCACAGACACAGCTAATAATAGGTTTGATTACTTGGTTAAGGTGGTGTTCGTCATATTTCTCCATTGTAGTAACATGGTACCTTTTCACTTTAATTAATTAGTATGCAATCTCGGTAATAATTAATATGTGAAACTAGATAAATGTCCTTTTTCTCCCAGCAGCCTTTTACTCAGTAGTTTAGCATCCACTGATGATTCTTCCTTGAATAAATTATTTTATGGCTGTTGCCAAATGGTAACTTTCTATCATTTCTTCTATGTTTATTGGTATTTTTCTGTGAAGAGCATTCCTTCTCTCAACATTTTTTTTTAACAGTATGGATTAACAAATTCCACTTTTTTTCAATCTGTTTTAATCCATTCATGTTGCTAGTTTAATGCTCAAATTGTCCTAAATTTGGTTAGGATGATCCCTCTGAGGAGGCTCCTATGTCCCTTTGACTTACTTATTTTTTGTTTTTACTTATTTTCTGGAGTATTCTAGATATTTCAGGCTTTACATTCTTTTCCTGCTTCTGCCCTGGAATTGTCCATTTCTTCAAGGAATCTTGGTTCCTTTTAGTAGAGGAAAAGTATTTGCAAGCCAAGATCTGAGGCGTTAGATGATTAAAAATTATTTTTATAAACTCAGAGAAGTTAAAGTATACTGAAAGAATAACCAAAATTCAAAAGCCGTATCAAAAAAGTATGAAATATTGAGTGAAATAAAAAACCTTGTGAAAATAAAAAAGCCATTATAAGCCAAGTCAAAATGAAAATGACAAGTCAGGAGAAAATTAATTTCAACTTACAATATATAGATAGATGTCTCATTCCTCTAATATAAAAAGATCATACTAATTAAAAAGAAAAACACCACAGACCAATAGAAGAATGAGCATGGGATATCATAGAAGTGTTCACAAGGAAGGAAAATGTATGGTTTTTAAACAACTGAAAGGTAAAACATCTGAATATAAAAGTACACTGTGACATCATTTGTTCACTTACCAGTTTGACAGAGATCAAAAAACTTGATAAAGCACTGTTGATGAGGCTGTGGGGAAAAGGGCTTCTTCACACATGACAAGCAGGAGAGTAAATTGGATTATAGCTGTCAGGTGTACATAATAAGCTAGCATATTATGTAGCCATGCAGACATGCATGAGGAAAGGTTTTCATTTTAGAAGTATACCGATATATTACTTACTCAGATTTAAAAAATCAGCTTTAAAAATACTAAGTTGAACAGCTTTGCTGATACTCTTGAAGTAGAGTGCATTCACGTAGCACAGCACAAAGACAAAAATTCTCAAGTCAAAATCGTTTGGTATTAAGAGTCAGACTTTGGCGACAGACTACCTGGATTCAGCTGCTAGCTCTGACTACTTACTGTCATCTTAAAGCAAGTTACTTAACCCTCTATGCCTCAGATTCCTCTTCTGAAAAATGGAGTGATAGCATCTACTTCACAGAGTTGTTGGGAAGATTAAATGAACCACATAGTGTTTAAAATAGTGCCTGGCACATAGTAAGCACTCAATAAATGTTAGCTAATATCACCTAACAGAATTTCTCTAAGACTGATGGAGAGAAGCCAGATTCTTAATATACATATAATCATTGAGTATGGTTGAAGAATGGTATTTAGGTTAGTAGTGTTACTAGTGTTTAATGGTATGGAGAAAATAATATAAACTATATATATACACACACAAATATGTACACACACAATAAAACTATACTGTGAGTATGGGTATAATTTAATTGATTCTTTGATTCAACCAGTATTTCATTTATTCATTCACCCATGAAATGTTTATTGAGCACCTATATGTGCCAGGTGCCCCCAAGATCTTGTAGTTACAAGTCATCATTATAATCATCAATTAGTTTACTGGTCAAGTATAAAAGTCAAGAATTCTAGTTCAGGCATTTACAATAGTTAAAGATAACAGAGACGTAGTTCCCTAAGGCAAGTATTGTAACACTGTTGTTATCCCATTTTTAAAAGTATAAAGCCTGCACACATGCTTTATACTTAATGTTTAAAACTTAACAAGTTTTAAGACCTTAGGCATATTTACTTTAAATGTTCAAAGTTATATCTGAGTAGCTACAGTAATGAAATAATTCTAGTAATAGTACAAATCATTAAAATTGCTTTTGTAGGAATGGAGCATAGGTATATTTTTAAATCTTGTTGGGTATGTAAGCTAGTTTATAAATTTAATGCTTTTTAGAATAAATCTAAAGATGTAGAATTTGTGTACTTACAATAATACACAGGTTACTTTAAAGTGTATGTGTTTGTCTAACAGGCGCTTACAGCTTTTAGATGGGGAATATGAAGTAGCCATGCAGGAAATGGAAGAATGTCCAATAAGCAAGAAAAGAGCAACATGGGAGACTATTCTTGATGGGAAGGTATGGACTACTTAGAAGACTGAGCACGTTATAGTTATGAACTCCCATTTTTGACTGATGTTTTCTTCCCCAAATGCAAATTCATGTTGGAAGTAAAGAGCCCTTTTTAAACATACTTTGAAAAACACAAGTGAAAATTATCTAGTCAGAGTATTTAATGGAAGGCATCATCCTTGGAGCCAGACTGCCAGGTTCAAATCTCCACTCCTAGCTATGTGGCATCTGGCAGATTACTTAATCTTGTGTGTCTCTGTTTTCTCATCTGTAAAACAAGGCATAGAATTGATGGATTAAATGAACTAATTAATGAAAGATGCTTAACACCGTGCCTGGCATAAAATAAGTGCTCAATAAATGTTAACTGATATTTTAAATCCCATTCATAGTAATAGCAGGTAACATTTGAGACTAGTAATAAATTTATCAGGAAATACGCAAATCTTAGATGAAGCAGTCTTAACTCTTCTAAGAGACTTTAAAAAAATAGACATACATTTCTTGGATAGGCAGACTCAACAGAATATCAGTGTCATTTATTTCTAAATGTATTAGAGCTGTGTACCAGCACAAGCAAAATCCTGATTTTTTTTTTTAGGCCTTAAAAATTAGTCTCAAGTTAACCTAAAACAGTATGTAATAATACTAAGGAAACTTACGAGAATGTTTTCTGAGACCCTTTATTTAGCAGACAATAGAACATACTATAAAGTTAAAAGAACTTAAAATTTATGTTATAAGCATAGGAATAGATAAGCACATCACTGAAGCATAGTCTTGAAATAGTTTCCTGTACATTTTGAATTAGTCTGTGATAAAATTGGCATTCAATCTGTATGGGAAAGATAAATTGTTCATTACCTATGTGACAGAATTGGCCTCTAGCCATCTGGAAATAAACTAAGGCCTAATAAATTCCAGAAGGCACATAAATGTAAATGTAAAAAATAACACTACATAACTTCAGAAAAAAACATAGGTGAATATTAATATAATCTTGCTATGAGAAAAGCCCTTTTAGTATGATGCTTAAACTAGAAAGCATAAAATAAAAATGACTAAAGTGAATCATTTCTATACTGCAGAAATCTAAAGTTAAGATCAAATGATGGACTGGAGCAAATATTTTTAACATACAAAAGGCTAATATGAATATGCAGTTAAATAAGAAAAAGATAAGCAATCTGTAATTAGAAAAATGTAACCATGTGTAAAGGACAGTCTGGCAGTTCTTAAAGCAACAAATATAGATGTCCAGTAAGCTTTTAAAAAAATACTCACCTTACTAGTATTCAAAGACATGCCAACAGACTCAGAGATTTTACTTTTGACTACCAGATTGAGAGTTTCTAGTTGGAGATGTGAGGACACATATTCTCAAATAATGCTTTAATGTAAGAATAAGTTGGTACAGCCTTACTGCAGGGCAGACTGGCAATATGGATAAAAATTTTAATTGTGTATATAATTAACAATTCATTCTATATACCAATTTCCATTCTACAGTTTTGTCACAGGGTAGTAACTGGTTAACTGAAAAGATGTAGGTAACAGGTCTTGTCAAATTTTTAAATAGCTAAAAATTGGAAACATCTTAAATCTTAAGAAGATAACCATTAAAAAGAACAATACTTTGACAAGAAGATTTCCATGATATTTAATTTTTACATAATACATACACCCATTTTTTCTAAAATTAATCATATTAGTGGTTACCTCTAGGTGGGTGGGATTTTTAAATATTTCTTTATACTTATCTATAGTATTGGAATTTTCTGCAGCTATTTATTGTCTTTATGTTTTAAATTTCTTATTTAAAGTTTGTTAAGCTTATTCATGAGAAAATAAGAATTATATATCTGAGTTCTTGGGTTTTCCCAACAAACTGAGGCAGTGTGAAATGGGCATCCTTTTAAGTCAGGTCATATAGATTCACATTTTTATTACTTTTATTTTAAATAAATGTCCCATAATTTACTAAACCATTGTCACTTTAATGGATAATTCAGTTATTTAATTTTTTTTTAACGTGTTCAAAAATGTAGTGAGTATACCTGTAGTACATGTATCGTTTTCATTGCAGGTATTTTTTTTTTCATTGATGTATAGTCAGTTACAATGTGTCAGTTTCTGGTTTACAGCATAATGTCCCAGTCATGCATGTAGATATACATATATTCATTTTGATATTCTTTCATTAAAGGTTATTACGAGATACTGAATATAGTTCCCTGTGCTGTACAGGAGAAATTTGTTTTTTATCTGTTTTTATATGTAGTGGTTGATCTTTCATTGCAAGTATTTTTATAAGAAAAATTCCTAGAGGTGGACTCACTGTGTCAAAATTGGTTTATGTGATTACATTTTCACCTCATTCCAATCTAAAGTTAAAGTTTTAAGAGAACTACTTGTAATAAAGATGTAGGAGTTCAGGCTTGTATAGCAGTAAAATAAGTAGGAGCCCATTGAAGTTTTCTATAAAAGGGAATAGCATGAAAGCAGTGTTTGAGAAGATTGTTTGATCTTCCGGATACAGATAGAGAAGTAAAAATTAGAAGCAGGGAGAGCAGCTGAGATACTACAGTAATAAGGTAGTAAGGCTTTATAGTTGGTGATTGTATAAGAAGCAAAAGCAAAAATAGGGGTCAAATGTAATTCTGAAATTTTTGGTTTAGGGTCACTAGTAGAATGATAATACTTGAAACAAAAATAACTGTACTTGGGGAGGAAAGAAAAGAACAGATGTCTAAACATACTTTAGTTCAAGGTGACCTTGATATCCAAGTGGCAGTGTCCATGAGGCAGTTGGAGATACATGGGTTTAGAGCTCAAGTATAAAGAATGGAGAATCAATTTGGGATTATCAGCCTAATACGTAAATCTTTGGGGATGGGTAGAGATTGGGGCATATGGCTAAATGTTAGCTAGGAATTAAGGAGACCAAGAGAAGAGTCGTTGTGTAAGTGATTAGAGGTAGAGGAGGAAAGCCAAGATAGTTCACTGTCCCAAAACCCAAAGAGAAGCAAGGGCAGTCATCAGTGAAGCTGAGGGAAGTCAAGGAAAATAACTAGTTTCTATAACCATTCAGTTTACACAAAGAAAGTAATTGGTCATCTAAGAGAGGGTGCAAATTGGCAGGTTTGGTGTACCACAGTTTTCTAATTTTTTTAAAGTTTATTGGTTAGCAACAAATAAAAATGGGAATATTTGTCATGGGAACTTGGATTTATGGCTTCTTACAAAATCTGAAAATCTGGCTGTGCTGGGCCAGTGTTTGTACAGAGCAGCAGTTCAGCAGTAGCCAGTAAGTGGCTGCCTCTTAGACAGCCTGAGTCCCCCAGCACTACTGTCTCTGCTGAGCCATACATTGACTTTATTTGCTTGGCCATCCCTCTAGGCATTTGGGGTTTTTAAGGAAGAATCTGTGATTTAACTCAAATCGACATTAACTTACCATAATTTTTTTTTATTCCTAGTTTCTTTCAGTTCATTATTTGGAATCTTCACTCTTTTTCATGTTTTTTCTTTTTTAGAGGCTGCCTCCATTTGAAACATTTTCTCAGGGACCTACATTGCAGTTCACTCTTCGTTGGACAGGAGAGACCAATGATAAATCTACAGCTCCTATCGCCAAGCCTCTTGCCACTAGAAATTCAGAGAGCCTCCATCAAGAAAACAAGCCTGGCTCAGTTAAACCTACTCAAACTATTGGTAAGAAAATATTACTGTCAAAATAATACTTTGCAGAATTAGGACTTAGGCTTTAGATTAATTTGCTTGTCTTTTGCTCCAGTAATTCTTTGGGAAATACTATTTGATTTATTAAACAGACAATAAAGTATTAATCCTATATTAAATATAAAGTTTTGTGTTGAGATGCTAATCCACAGTTCTTTATTCAAAACCTACTTGTGCCAGATGTATGTGAGAATTTGGGGGTGTTTTTGGTTTTTATAAGCATGGTATAGTATGCAGTACATGTGCTGTGTATCATACAACACCTCCAGATGAGGTCTTACAGCTTTATGTCAATTTAGGACAAGTCTTTCCACTAAATAAATTTGTCTCAAACTCATGAGAAAGTTACTGGTTTTCAGAGCTTTTTAGATTTTGGAATTAAGTCTATAAAAGGCTTTGGAACTGTAAGCTTTTTAAAATTCACGTAAGAATTTGTGTATGTTATACAACTGACTTTAGTATTTCAGAGTGTTTGTACAAATTTAGGGCTGGAAGAGGATCATCATAACCTAAATTTTACTAGGTTACAATTTTTCAGTAAATTTTTAAGAGGGAAAAACATTTACAAATTGTGGCAGAGTTCACCCGGCTAGGTTAAGGCTCAGGTTGCAGTATTCTTTCATTTTGTATCTGCCTGATAGGAACACTGTCCTTGACCTGAGAGCATTCATGTGTTTATATCTAACTCTGTGTAAAGAAGGCAGAAAGCTTAAGATAGCTGTCTTTGACATTATCCACTCATGTCTGTTAATTATGTGTAGGTCAGTAAGAGTCAGATTCAAGAGATACAAGAAATGACCCATGTCACGGGAAAGATTTCCCAAGTAAATTGGTCTGGGCACTTAAAATATTCTGTGTCCAGTCAAATAGATAAAAGAGTTTTAAAGAAACTGAGAAGAAATGTTTTATACACATATGAAATGGTTACTTTTGTCAGGGAAAATAAAATTTTTAAGTCTGTAAAGTAATACACCAAAATTATTAGCAATGATTCTCTTTTGGATTTAGGGTGATATTAATACAATTGTTTTTATTTAATTTCTGTTAAACCAGCATTTAGTGGATGTGTGCTCACTGCTCTGCACTGGGAATACAAAGACCAATCAAAATCACACTCTCACCTCAAAGTGCTTAAGACATCACAGTGACTGCATATAATCACTTGGGGTTATTTTTATAATGTTTTAGGACATAGGTAGTGGTTTTTAAAGGAAAAAAAATGGTTCCTGCCAATAAAGGCCTTAATATCTGATGAGGGGTGCTGATTAAGGAGATTGTTTCCATGAACATCAGTTGAGGATTAGAAGAGAAATTGTGTTAAATACCATAAGAAGAATTTTGCGAAACCTTTAATGTTTAATTGTTTTCATAAGATACATTATTTTACTTTTTAGAAGCAAGTATTTTCATTAAATATTAAAGTCTATGTTTTCAGCTGTTAAAGAATCATTGACTACGGATCTGCAAACAAGAAAAGAAAAAGATACTTCAAATGAAAACCGACAAAAATTAAGAATATTTTATCAGGTAAATATAGCTGAACCTTTTTTAAGTAATGATGAGATGCCTTTGTTTTGCATGTTTCATCTGAAATATTTTGGCATATTTTAATAAAAACAATGCCTCTGATTTGATTTTCCTTTTATATTGTTTTAACTATTTTTAAAGGTGATATTGAAACAAAATATGTTGAGATATGTAAGTTGGAGATTTGCTGTTTGGTTTTTGTTTTTTTGTTATTTTTAAAGTTCCTTTATAACAACAATACAAGACAGCAAACTGAAGCAAGAGATGACCTGCATTGCCCGTGGTGCACTCTGAACTGCCGCAAACTTTACAGCTTGCTCAAGCATCTGAAGCTCTGCCACAGCAGGTTCATCTTCAATTATGTTGTGAGTAACTTCTCATTTTTTCTTCCTAATAATACATTATACAATATTAAGACAATTTGACTTTCAGAAATTGTACTTCATGCAAAATACCAAAGTTTCTTCATTTGATGGACTGCTGTGAATTACAGTGAATGATACACAGTTTACATATATTTGCATATGGTACCTATACTGACTCACATAATCCTCACACTAGCTCTCTGAATTAAGCGGTAATTTCCTTATCCTTGCTCAGACAGGAAATAATTTGTACAAAGTTACCAAGCCAGTAGATGTCTCAGCCAGGATTTTAACACAGATCTTTCTGGCTTCCTGTTCACCATGCTGGAATGCCTGGCTTAGTTTTCAAAACATTAAGAACTCACAAATACTTTTTAATTAATTAAATTTGAGGGATAGGTATTTAGGGTAAGATAATTAATATTTTCTTTTCCTAAACCCCTTGCCATTTTTGTTACAGTATCATCCAAAAGGTGCTAGGATAGATGTTTCTATCAACGAGTGTTATGATGGCTCCTATGCAGGAAATCCTCAGGATATTCATCGCCAACCTGGATTTGCTTTTAGTCGCAATGGACCAGTAAAGAGAACACCTATCACACACATTCTTGTGTGCAGGTAGGTAAAAAGGTCATACAACAAAAGTTTATTCTCTGATTTATTGATGATGTCGGAGGAATAAAAGGGAGCCAGACAAAGGTACTATTTAGGTGGGAGTCCTAATTTCAGTATTAGCTGAGTCTCCCGGGCTGGTATACTACTTTATAACCCTCCTGGCTCCTGTTTCTGCAGAGGTTTTCTCACTTCCTCCTTACAGCTTATTGCTGTGGTGTTAATGTCACTACTGCTCTAGTGGTCAGGGGGATTAGAGAAGTCTCCCAGTGGAGGTTTCTGGATGCATAACTAGGTAGAATCCTGTAAGAGAGGAATGTACTCTATTTGGGTGGTGTGAAATATAAAGAACCCTCTCCATGTTACTGAATTTATTACATCAAGCTTTCTTTTCATTAGGCCAAAACGAACAAAAGCAAGCATGTCTGAATTTCTTGAATCTGAAGATGGAGAAGTGGAACAGCAACGAACATACAGCAGTGGACACAATCGTCTGTATTTCCATAGTGACACTTGTTTACCTCTCCGTCCACAAGAAATGGAAGTAGATAGTGAAGATGAAAAAGATCCTGAATGGCTAAGAGAAAAGACCATTACTGTAATTATTATTATTGTATCATAATATTATTGACAGTGATTTTAGAATTTTATGATTAAATGACTTTTATTTAAAAACTAATAATTATTTAATAAGAATTAAACTTTTGATTTAATGTAAAGGAACTTTTTCTAAATTAAGGGATTTAGGAATCCACAGTTTTTATACTTGTGTCATTTTACTAGTTACCAACTAAAGGAAATACTAATTTTCCTGTGATTTTTGTATTTTTTTTTTAATTTTATTTATAGGTAACTTTCATAATTTAGAATTTCCTTTTTAAAATTACTACTTAAATAGACATTGTTTTTAATAAACATTACCACTGTGCTGTTATAAATAAGTTGTGGTATTTTTAATTGCAAAAAAATTCTATTTTTGACAATCTCACAATTTGTTCTTAGAAGTACCTATTATATTTATTCTGTATTTAATAGATATTTTTTCTTTCCTTTTATAAAGCAAATTGAGGAATTTTCTGATGTTAATGAAGGAGAGAAAGAAGTGATGAAACTCTGGAATCTCCATGTCATGAAGCATGGGTAGGGTATTTCTAAATTCAAATATTCCATTTCCTTTATGCTCTTTTTGCTGCTTCACATTCTATAAATCTACCTGTGTTAGAATCTTATGTAAAATTCTGTTAATTTAGATGTAACATTCCTAAATATGCTAATTCAAGAATTACATTTGCATAAAGAAATATGGTGATCCTCAAAGAATGTATAAGGAAGGTGCTAGCTATAACAGCAGAGTTTTATTTAATGAGCACCCCCTCCTTTTTTTTTTAATAACACCATTTTCATTCCTTTAATTGCTAGGGAATACAAAAATAACATGCCACATTCTCCACACCTGGAAATCCTGAAAACTCTCACACTTAATTACTACAGTTTTTTTTAATTGCTTAATTATTCAGAATAAAATATAAACAGCTTTTCTGATTTCTTACTACTGCTTCATAAAGGTCAAGGTTAGAACAGTCCTTATTTCTCTTGCCTTTGTGGTTAAAGCATTGTTTTTCCTGCAGATCTGCCTCCTTCCCTGTATGAACTATTCCCCTGTCAGTACACGTGTTTTCCTTCTCTACCTTCATTAGTGTTAGATCCTCAGAGGCGTTCCTGTACAGCACAAGTATTTAAGGTTTTTTCATTTCTGATAAGTGAAATAAATGGGAGGGGGCACTTTTGTTTCTTTATTCTTGGGGAGTGAAGAGGAGTTCGTCCAGATGTTTGGGTGCATGGTCTATAGCCTTTTTTTGTTAACTGCCTTGAGCTAAGAATAGTCTTCACATTTTTATGGGTTGTAAAAAAGAAAAAAGAGGAAGATGACAGAGATCACATATGGCTTGTAAAGACTGAAATATTTACTATCTAGCCTTTTACAGAAAATGTTTGCCTGGTCCCTGGTCTAGTTGTAAAACCCAGTTAAAGTAAACCCATGAATAAAGTATGTATGTGGAGGCTTGGCTGAAATCTGTTTTTCCTTTTGTTCAGATACGCCAGTTTCAAGATAGAATTTTGGTCAAATTACTTAAAATTGAGTTCTGTTTTAATTCCTTGATCTAAATCTGTTAGCATAACAACTATTAGGTTCATTATATACTGGCATTATAAAGTGGCAGGTAGTTGGTAAACAATTTGGAATTTTTCAAATCTGCAGGCAAGACTTACAGACTCTGTTGGACTCTCAGTTTCAGTGGGTAACTGAGCAGCCTTCTCCTGTTGGGTTTAATTTGGTTGTCTCAAATTTTATTCATTGTATATGCACCCTTTTTGCTTTCCACCGAAACAGTCATGCTGACCACATTTGTTGTGACATCTTCATTTTTTCAAAGGTTTACCATGAACTGAAAATGTAGACAAACACTGCTTCTAAAATAGGAAAGAGAGAATAGTTAGTATTATATAGTTTATGAGAAGTGGTGCTGGCAAGTGAAAATATTTTAATTGCTGTATGTAATTTCATTAGGGAAAACAGAAATGACATCTGTTTTAGCTCTATTAAATCTCTCTGAATTTCTAAAATGGTAAGCTCATTCAGGTGGTTGAATTTCAGATTCACTATAGTTTTACTAAGTTAAATCATCATTTATGGATTTGGATATAGTCTTACTGTTCTTTAATGGTTATCACTGTTGTGTTTGACAGAAATGCTTTGTATTGCTATTGATGTTTTGTGTTGTTTTTATTAAATAGGTTTATTGCTGACAATCAAATGAATCATGCCTGTATGCTGTTTGTAGAAAACTATGGACAGAAAATAATTAAGAAGAATTTATGTCGAAACTTCATGCTTCATCTAGTCAGCATGCATGACTTTAATCTCATTAGCATAATGTCAATAGATAAAGCTGTTACCAAGCTCCGTGAAATGCAACAAAAATTAGAAAAAGGAGAATCTGCTTCCCCTGCAAATGAAGAAATCACTGAAGAACAAAATGGAACAGCAAATGGATTTAGTGAAATTAACTCAAAAGAGAAAGCTTTGGAAACAGATGGTGTCTCAGGGGTTTCAAAACAGAGCAAAAAACAAAAACTCTGAAAAGAAAAGGTCTAACCCATGTTATGGACAAACACTGAAATTTCATTCTAGGGAATTCAGTCTCTAGGAAGAGTTTTGTTTTGTTTTTAATCATAGGTTCCAAACAGGCACTGTCAGATGAAGTAAATGATTTCAACAAGGATATTTTTATCAGGGTTCTACTTGACTTCATTATGCAGCATTACATGTGTATCAGTTTTATTGATGTCATTAAAACATTCTCAAGTTTGAGCATGAAAAGCAATACTTCAAAGAAAGTATTTTTAACTTCAACAGTTGTCTTATGAAATATATTGAATTGATAATCTAGAACTTATTTCATATACTTAAATTTTTTTTTTTGCATTTGTGACTGGCTGTTTTTCTACTTTGTAATTGTGAGACATTTTCTTGGGGAGGGAATTGGAATGTGGTTCCCTTTTTTAAAAATTGGAGATTTTTGTGAAATTATGTTGCATTACTGTTTGCAGTCAAACCTTGATCCTTGATTTTGAAATCATTTATCAGTTTGGATTGAAAAATTACAACATAAGATATTTACATTATGTAAATTCATCTTAAAATTTAAAAGTAGCACTTCTTCATCTTATGCCTGTTTGAGAACATGTTAATTTTTCATTGTTGACAGTGAAGTGTCATGGTGGTTTATAAGGTTACTGACCATTTATTTTTATGTGGATAATTTTAGTGCATTGCTCACCCAGTATATTTTTTTAAACTTGAACGTTTTGCTGTTTTTGTTTTTTTTTTTTTTTTCCTTTCCCAATTAGGTAATCACATGGAAAATTCAGCTGTCCACATCTCTTCATTAGGATTGTAAACCAAGGGAAGAACGAGTTTGAGATTTTTTTAAGATGCCACTTTCGAGGGAGGAAATGTTCTATAAAAATGAACCGGAAAAATGTTCTAACTTTTTTTTCTTTGCAAGGATGTCTTTGTAATGTATTTCATGATTAGAATATCCAATACAGATAAGCTGACTTGAATCGTTTTGAGCAATTTTGCCCTGTGTTATATGTGTTTTATGCACATATTTGCAGTTGGATTTTCTCCAACAGAAAGTGGTTTCACTACTGGCACATTACCAAGCACCAATAGATTTTTATTCCAACTCCAAGCACTGTGGTTGAGTAACATCACCTCAATTTTTTATTATCCTTAAAGATAATTGCATTTTCATATTCTTTATTTATAAAGGATCAATGCTGCTGTAAATACAGGTATTTTTAATTTTTTTATTTCATTCCACCACCATCAGATGCAGTTCCCTGTTTTGTTTAATGAAGGGATATATAAGCTTTCTAATGGTGTCTTCAGAAATTTATAAAATGTAAATACTGATTTGGTCTTTAAGATGTGTTTAACTGTGAGACTATTTAACTAATAGTGTGGATGTGATTTGTCATCCAGTATTAAGTTCTTAGTCATTGATTTTTGTGTTTAAAAAAATAGGAAAGAGGGAAACTGCAGCTTTCATTACAGACTCCTTGATTGGTAAGCTCTCCAAATGATGAGTTAGAGTAAACTCTGATTATGCCTCTGGATAGTGGATTTTGAGCAATTCTCTCGGGCTTTAATTTGCTAAAGCTGTGCACATATGTAAAAAAAAAAAAGATAGATTATTTTAGGGGAGATGTAGGTGTAGAATTATTGCTTATGTCATTTCTTAAGCAGTTATGCTCTTAATGCTTAAAAGAAGGCTAGCATTGTTTGCACAAAAAGTTGGTGATTCCCTCCCCCAAATAGTAATGAAATTACTTCTGTTGAGTAAACTTTTTATGTCATCTTATAATAAAAGCTGAAAAAGTCCCTTTGTTTCTATTTATAAAAAAAAAAGCTTTTCTATATGTACCCTTGATAAGAGATTTTGAAGAAATCATGTAAGATGATAAAGCATTTGAATGGTACAGTAGATGTAAAAAAAAATTCAGTTTAAAAAGAACGTTTGTTTTTACATTAAATGTTTATTTGAAATCAAATGATTTTGTACATAAAGTTCAATAATATAAAAGCTGTATTCTGTTTTGGTTTTGTTTTTTATTATTATGCATTGTTAATATGTGCACAAAAATTTTGGCTTAGGATAGTAAGGATCCAGAAAAAATAATACACCCTTTGGTCAGAGCTGTAGTTCAGAATAATGTCAATATTAGTTAATGTAACAGCTATCCATCTTTTGGGTATGCGTTTTTTTTGTTATTTTCTTTGAATTTATCTTGGCCTTCAAAAAGCCCATAAAAACTAAATTAAAAAGTAAACAAAAAGCCCATACAAAAGATAATTATAAAGTGATATCTTGTATAATAAAAATATACTACAATTCTGTGAGGTCAGTAGTTGTACAGAAGTGTTGCCGATTCCACTGTTCTCGCTTTATGTACTGGTTTTTTTGTACTTTGCTTTATGTACAAGCTTGTTGCTTGTACATGTTGCTGTGTATTTGAGCTGAGTGCCCCTCTGCTTCTGAAGCTAACTTTCTTTTAAGCATCTGCTTCCTGTTCATTATACTGCTAAGTCAGTCGCACTGGCTTTAGTACTGCCTCACGGTCTCAGTTGGTGCTCAGATATTTGGTCGCATGAACTGAAGGCTTTACATGCCATGCTAAGTGTTTGGATTTCAGGCAATAGGAAGTATTTGGAGATTTACTGCCAGATAGGACACCACCAATTTGTTACCGGTGAGCCATGGTTACAAGAATTTGGGAGGGGAGAAGCACTACATAGGGAGAGTCACTAGGATGCTATGGAAATCCAGGTGAAATTTCCAACTAGAACACTGCCTGTCATGAAGTGCCCAAGAAGTAATCACTGAGTGGTGGTTCAGTGTGAAGGAATGAAAATGTACTAATATGCAGTGACAAAGCCAAGAGAGGAGAGTTTCAAAAAAGAAGCAGTAGTCCTGTAACAGAAAAGTAAGATGGTAACTTTAAGGGATTTAAGTGATAGAAAACAGCTTTAATGAGTTTAGTAAATGGAAGATGAGTTGGAGAAATTTATCATGAATAATATGTAAAAATGAGGCCACAGCAAGAGTGGGACAAAGGAAGGATCAGGGCGAGTGGATGGGAAGGTTGATTGTAGACTAAAGAAAACAGATCAAAGATATAAGTCGCCAGAAAAAGGAAGGAATGAGATCAAAGACATGGATTCAGCTTGCTAAAGATGAAAGTTTGCTGTTAATACTGTTGGTTAAAAAAAAAAAATGGGGAAATGGGGACTCAAGACATTTCTGGTGGAAAAATAAATTAGAACCTCTGGAGAGAGCAATTTGGTACTTTCTATTAAAATCATGATGCATTTAACCTTTTTGCCCTAACAATTCCATCCTTAGGAATTTATCCAACAAATGGGAACATACATAAGCTGACAAATTGTTACCTCTGTTGAAAATAGATTAGACACAAGTCATGAGTAGGAGACTAGTTAACTTATCATAGTCCATATAGGTAGAATACTATACACCCATTAAAAAGGGATCAGGAAGGTTTGTTGTAAACCAACGTGGAACAAATTCTAAGATAAAAGGTACAGAATAGTTTTTAGTATGCTTCTATTTTTTTTAAACAAATTGAAAAATTAATGTGCCCATATTTGCTTGGGATATAGAGTATGACAGAAGCAGCTACACCTGCATGTTCTCTGCACAGTCTTATGATCCAGTTTTTGGAGGCTGTTCTGTACTTCTTCATATGTGCTACTTTATACAAGCATATGGTTGATTTTTATACAGAGGTAAAAATGCACTCAAGTACATTCTTAGACAAACAAGATTGTTACTTAAATGTCACATGGATGAGTCACATTATAAAGCTAGCTCTAGAGAACAGGGCTGCTACCTCCTGAAGTACTGTAGTTTTTTACCTGTTGTCTTTTCCCATTTCTGACCATCCTAACCATGTGGCAAAAGCTTCCACCAGGGGCCACTGGCAGGTCACCAACTCTATATTTGCGTCCACGCTACTCCACCCTTTTTCAGAGCCCAAATAGGTTCCATCTGCTCTAGCATGCTGCCACTAGCAGCCATTCTTTCTCTCATCGACTGAATGTGTGCAAGCACTTGTCCCAAGCTCTGGGAATGAGAAGTTGAGTAAGACTAAAATCCTGTTTCAACGATTCTCCCAGCCCTCATGTCAAAACTACAGTCACATCACTTCTTCCTTCTCCTGTCCCTAAACAAGCATGTATCTCTTGACTAGAATTAATTGCTTATTACTCCAGAGAAAGGGTGAAATTATACAGGTATCAGAATAAGCTTTTTATATTTTGGGACAAATTTATGAATCACCTAGTAAAAGTACTCAGACTGTAACAGGAGTCCATAAAGCTTATCTTTCTTCACTAATCCAACTAAGATTTTCTTCTGAGTGCATTCTGTCTAAATTATACCGATTTCTTTTTATTTAAGGGGTGGGGGGCTGGGTCTTCTGTGAGGCCCTATAGGAAAAGGACCATGGTTGCCATGTGGGTAATTAGGCTTAAGGAGCTTTATTTATTTATTACCTATTGATCACCTAATACGGTCTTTTCCTTAGCTAGGCATGAGGATACAAAGACAAACAAACCAGACATTGTACCTGTCCTCATGAATCGAATTCCAGAGAGGGAGACATTCACTTATGCTTTAGTAAGCCGCGTTCCAAAGTGTCTAATCTCCAACTGGTGTCCTGGGGACATCGGGTAGTGTGGTGGAAGAACTGATAGCTGGTAAGCTTGGACCTGAATGCCGACTATGGTGCTTGTGCAACTACAAAACTCATAACCACACTGAGTTTGTTTCCTTAACTGTAAAGTAGGATTAAAATGCCTTCTTCAACAAGGGACCTAGCACAGTGCCCTGCTCTTGGACAGCATCGCTGCTTCCTCCCCTACAACCATATAGTTTTGCCAACTTCAATCCTCCACTCCCATCTCTGAAGAAAAAAATCATATGCTAAATTGTAGAAGTCTGCTCCCTCTTCCACAAGTTATTTTAAGAACATGGAGAAGTCCTCCCTGACTTCAGACTATGCTACAAAGCTACAGTAATCAAAATAGTATGGTACTGGCATAAAAAACAGACACATAGATCAATGGAATCAAATATTCCAGAAATTAACCCACGCACTTATGATCAATTAATCTATGACAAAGGAGGCAAGAATACACAATGGAGAAAAGCCAGTCTCTTCAATAAGTGATGCTGGGAAAACTGGACAGCTACCTGTAAAAGACTGAAATTAGAACATTCTCTAACACCATATACGAAAATAAAACTCAAAATGGACTTAAATGTAAGACCAGATTCTATAAAACTAGAGGAAAACACAGAACACTTTCAGACATAAATCACAGCAATATATTTTTTGAACCAGCTCCTGGAGTAATGGAAATAAAAGCAAAAATAAACAAATGGGATCTAATTAAACTTAAAAAGCTTTTGCACAGCCCAGGATACCAACAACAAAATGGAAAGACAACCCACAGAATGGGAGAAAATATTTGTAAATGATGTGACTGACAAGGGACTACTTTCCAAAATATACAAACAGCTCATACACCTTAATACTAAAACAAAACAAAACAAAAAAGCAACCCAATCCAAAAATGGGCAGAAGACCTAAACAAGCAATTCCCCAGTGAAGACATACAAATGGCCAATAGGCACATGAAAAAATGCTCAGCATCTCTAATTGTCAGAGACATGCACGCAAACCAAAACTGTGAGATACCACCTCACACCAGCCAGAATGGCCATCATTAAAAAGTTTACAAATGATTAATGCTGGAGAGGGTGTGGAGAAAGGGAACCCTCCCTCACTGTGGGTGGGAATGTAAATTGGTGCAGCCGCTATGGAGGATGGTGTGGAGGTTCATTAAAATACTAAAAACACTTACCATGTGATCCAGTAACCCCACTCCTGGGCATATACCTGGAGAAAAATATAATTCAAAAAGACATATGCACCCCAATTTCATAGCAGCACTATTTGCAATAGCCAACATATGGAAAACAACCCAAATGACCATCAACAGATGACTGGATAAAGACAATGTGGTATACATCTTAAAAAAAAAAAAAAAAAAAAAAAAAGCTTCACTGATATCAATTAAATCATAATTTTTGCTATTTTTAAAAGCTCTCTGGGAAATTCCAATGTGTAGCCAGGGTTGAGAATAACTGCTATAGAAGATACAAAAGCTCAAGAAACTTATAACCTAGTGGGTTTAAAGCAGGTATCACAAACTCATAAACCCATGGGGTCAGCAGTTAAATGAGCTATGCAGCTGAGTATTATACCAACCTAGGAAGACAGAATAAAGAGAAGATACCAGTCTTCCAAAAAGAAAAAACATACAACCAAAAAAAAAAAAAGAAGAAAAAAAAAAGAAAAAACAACTTACAAATGTACAGGCATCAGAATGGCATTGACTTTTCCTAGAAGACAACAGTGCAATACATTCAAATTCTGAGGGGAAACAATCTCCAACCTAGAATTCTTCATGAGTCACAGTAGGATATAGAATAAAGAGATTTTCAGACCTCTATTTTTCAAACAATTCACTCTTGGGGCACCCTTTCTCAGGAAGTGGAGGAAGTGCTCCACTAAAATGAACAAATAATAAAGGAATAATCCAAGAAAGAGGAAGACATGGGATATTGGAAACAGGAGATGCAACAGTGGATTTGAGCTGGGCAAACTATCCGTTCTGGCTGATTTACATATGTGTGGACAGTTCTGAACCAGTTTAGAGATACCCAAGTGTGTTGCCATCAATGACAGTTATCACGAAAGTTTGTTCTTAAATAATTGAATCAATCTCACATCTTGAACTAAACCCTTCATACTTAACAGAGGAGTTAGAAGCTTACTCTGCTCCCCTCTACAGCGAAACCCCTCAAGAGCTCTATTTACCTTTCGTCTCTCTTTACTCTATTTTTTGTTTTGATACTAAAATCTATTACATAGCTTCAGAATTTATGCTTCTCCAGAGAGACTAAGTAGCATAATTTCCCTATTCCTCCTCCTAAGTACAACTAAAAGCCCTAGAAAAAAAATATAAAACAAACATAAGGAGGCTCTGACAAATGGCCAAGGGACCACAAAACCCAAGGAACCCAATATTCCAACACTGTATGTTCCTTGGTTCCATTCTTGTCATGTGTATCCCAGACCTGGGGCTGAAGAAGCCAGCAACCTGGAAATGCCAACAGGCACAGACAAAAAAAGCCTGCTCTCTGTAGCCAAAGGACCCAGAAAGGGGCAGCCTAGCAAGACAGAAACTGACAGGCGACCACCACTCCACTCCAGCCAGACACCATCATACAGGGCCCAGTGGTGGTGGTCACAAAAAGACCTGTCCAAACCAGAACTTGTGACGGTGACCTTATTTGGAAAAGGGGTCTTTGCAGGTATAAAGATACTGAGATGAGATCATCCTGAATTATCTGGGTGGGTTCTAAATCCAAGATAAGCGTCCTTGTAAGAGATGGAAGGAGAGGCAGAGACTGGAGTTAGGCGGCAGGTCAAGGAATGCCTGGGGCTACCAGAAGCTGGCAAAGGCGAGGAAGAATTCTCCCTTAGACCCTTTGGAGGGAGTACAGTCTTGCCAACATACACATGTTATGTATGAATATATAACTTATTATTTATATATGGATCCTTCCACTTAAAAGTCAAGATTAAATAGGGATTAATCAAATCTTATGAAAGAAAAAATACACACATACAACTTTAAGGTTTTTATTTTGTTTCAGACAGCTGGATGAGGCAGCTACATTCTAGCACATCTTCTTAACAATCACTAAACAAGTGAAAAAGAGCTCACTTACTATATATATAAAAAGGCAAGGAAAAAAGTCATGATTGTCTAACAGGGAATCTGGATTCCCAAATAAATTATCTTACAAAAATATCAAACTTGCTTTTCCACTATTCTATGTTAAAAAAGAAAAAAAAAATTCACATTCAAGAAAAAGATCTTAGGCTGGTAATATAGCAAGTTAAGATAATCATTTTCACATACTAAGTAAGTTCTTCAAATAAATATTTTAAACCAATTTAAGTCTTCTAAAACATAGGTCAAGTATTTACCCTGTATTTGTTTGCTCCACTGAAAGACCATTTATGAAACTGACAGGAAAATGGGACTGCAGCTGAGAGCCCCTGGGGAGCAACACACACGTCACCGAGGCTGGATGTGCACCTGGGACGTGGCTAACGCTGCTGTGCATCCTACTTCCACGAGCAGTCTTCCCCTCTGCCAGTCCTCTAGCCTGTCATCAAACTGCAAGGAAAGAACAAAACAAAGTACTTTGCCTCTTGTAGACACTTGCTCAGTTGTTTTTAAAAATGCAAAAATGATCATGCTTTTGGGACTTAAAGATTCCTGAACATGAGATAAAATTCAATACTGCTTACAAATCCCTGAATACGGACAGAAGATTCGACACTCATGTGGAGAACACACCAGTGAGTGCATATTACAACGTACATGGCAGCCACGTTCTGCCGGCTCTAGTCTGGCTGTTTTATTCTACAGTCTTACTTGGCACTGGACCTTTAAAAGATGGAGATTTAATAAAATAATGTTATGTCACATTTTTCTGTTCTTATAACCAACTTTAAAAAGAAGTACAGTGGAAGGCGTAGGGCTTTCTGTCTGTATCTCCTTTAAGAGTCAATTTGATCTTTACGATGTGATAGTCTGAGTAACACTATGCTGAAACATAAAATGGACTGCGTTATGGTTTGTCCACAATATTCAAGCCTCTTATTGTGAAAATATTCCAAAATAAATCCAGTAAACAATTTCTGTCTCCAATGGCTTAACTGAGAGATGAATCTAACCATTTTTTAAATCAGCAACAATTAAACTGGGCTGAGAACAGCTACATGACACCCCTGCACCCCAAAGCCAGTCATCCGGGAAGCTAGAACACCAGCACCTTCCACCCAGGATAGAAAAACGAGCATCCAAAGTAAAGGGAACCACAAGACTGATCGAGCGACCAATCAAACACCACTTCTCTGTTATTCGAGCTAATCGTTACTCGAAGCTTGAAGTTTCCGCCTTCGTTATTATTGGTGGATCCTAGAGTCACAGCTTCAATGTCAAATGTGACAGTGGACCCAGAAGTAACTGCGGGCAACTGATTAGTCATTTCTTTTCCATTTACAAAAACTGCACCTAAAATGTTAAGGTAAAGAGTCACTTAACATGTGAGCAATAACCAAGAATGGAAACAAGATTCAAGATTATTGTGGTAACACAACTAATTTCCTAATTCAGATAAACATTTTGGAATACCAATGGGTCACAGATAAAGCAGTTAAATATGTTAATTAACCCCCACCCCAAGGCAGGAGAAAAAAGTTAAAGCTTTAAAACATTTTAGAGTTCTAGTCCAGGGTTCCATTCCACTCTTTTAGAATAGACACCATGAGTCTCTCACATGGGTGGCGTCAAAAGAAACTTGACTCCATTACAAAAGCATATCCTGTGGGGGGCAGGGTATAGCTCAAGCAGTAGAGCGCATGCTTAGCATGCACGAGGTTCTAGGTTCAATCCCCTGTACCTCCTCCAAACATAAATAAGTGAATAAACCTAATTACCCCCCTCATAAAACAAAAACAAACAAACAAATCACACACTGTGGAACAGCAATCTTGCCTACTGCTGACCCACGGCATAAAACATGAACACATCTTGATAATGACTTTTTAAAGTGTGATTACTGCAAAGTAAGAGACCAAACAACGCTACAGATATACATCAAGTTAAGTAAACCCTCTCCCAAGTTCCCTAATTGATGCTGAATTTATGTTCTCCAGTCTATGCTGACTTCAGATGACCTGGGCATACAGAATCCAAGGGCAAATTGCCGGGTGAAAACCCCAGCTCCATCACCTCCAAACTGCGTGAGTTGAAGCCAGCTACTTCATCTCCCTGTGGCTCAGTTTTCACCAGCTATCAAATGGATCTAACACTACTACTCCCTTCAAAAAGTCATTAAAAGGACTGAATAACGTATTATTTTAAAGGATTCAGAATAATGTCTGATATATAGTAGCCACACAGATATGCCAGTAAGACCTAAACTTTTTCATCTTCTGCTGTAAATGATACTGAGACTGATTCAAACCTCCCTACGGTCATTCATATACATCAACGAGAAAGGCAGTTATTTCTCTCTTACCGTTTGTACTAATGCACACAGCTTGATCCCGCTGCAGAGAGTCATATCCATTCTGTTTTTCTGCACACACGCCTATACTGTCTCTTCTGTCTGGTTGTCCCACAGTTTCAACTCTGTCCGTAAAGTAGAAAGGTCATTTAATCTCTTCTCTGTTTTTAGCATGATATCTAACAGTTAAGAAGCTTAAAAAGAGCAATCTCATCACAGCTGCTCTTAAGAATGGCTAACACTGACTCAGCACTTCCTAAATTCGGGATACTGTTCTAAAACTTTACATCTACTTATCTGTCTAGTTATGAATCATCTCATTCAATTCACATAGCAACTCATGAGGTAGGGGCTATTGTTTTCATACCCATTTTACACAGGAGGAAACTGAGGCACAAAGGAAAAACAAAACAAAGAAAAGGCAAAATAAATTGAAGCTGAGCACCTGGCTGAGTGGAACTAGGAAGGAACTCAGGCCCTCTGACAGCAGAGTCCGTGTCAACTGTTCACAGCAATGACAGCGCATTATTATTTTATGTTCTGGCCCCAACATGTAGAAAACTTGTCACATTTGCCATTATAATGAATGTGACCAATGGTGCCATCACCTAAACCTTCAATATGAGAGTCTATGCAATGATTAGATTCCTGTTTGTCAAGAATTTAAAAACAGATATTATCCTCTTTTTAAAAAAGAGATTATGGATGTATTTTGGTTGAAGTTCATATGTAGAAAGTTTAAGCATTTCCTTTCATGTTTTAGTCTCAATACATCATCAGGTACTCCAGAAATAGGAAACTTAGATATAGAGGTCAATCTATATCCCTATTACCAAGGTCATCTTTCCCTCCATTCTAGAAAGCCAGACAGAAGAACAAAAATCAGCAAGGACAGAAAAAGAAAAATTAGCAAGGAGCAGCATGTAGCTTCACCAAGGAAAGATGTGATTATTTACACTCAACGTGGCCTCAAAATGTCTTCTGTAGTAAAAGGGCAAAAGCTGCAGGTT
Organism: Camelus dromedarius; assembly: GCF_036321535.1. Classification (NCBI taxonomy): domain Eukaryota; kingdom Metazoa; phylum Chordata; class Mammalia; order Artiodactyla; family Camelidae; genus Camelus; species Camelus dromedarius. The sequence goes on from NC_087451.1 coordinate 49,597,507, forward strand.
CCTAATAAACACGTGGATGGGTTTTTTAAGTCATTTCACTTCGAACTCAGCAATATAAAGAAGTATGGGTGTGGGATTAAGAGGTACAGACAATTATGTACAGAATAAGCTACAAGGATATATTGTACAACACGAGGAATCTAGTCAATATTTTATAATAACTATAAATGGAGTGTAATCTTTAGAAATTGTGAATCACTATATAGTACACCTATATATTACTATATAGTATAGTAATTCATATACTATTGTAGTCTATCCTTCAATTAAAAAAAATAAAGTAAAAAAAAACAATAAATGATATTCATAGACAAGAGAAGAAAAAAAGATTAAGCATAGGGAGGAGGTGACATCAGCCACAAAACAGAACAGTAAGTCCCAGGACACGTTCTACCACAGAAATACCATTTTTAAAATGTTATACAGACCAAAATACCTTTATGAGATTTCCAGAATCCAGTTTAAAAATTCCAAAGGGAAAAAAAAAAGTTCCAAAGGGACACAAAGCTAAAAACAGCTGCACTGAAACAAATGAGCAGAGTCATTTCACTTTCCCCATGTCAGCCCCTGTCCCAAGCTACCGCAGCTAAACGCCAGGCAAGAACGCCCCAGCTCCTGACTTCTCCTTCTGGAAGGAGACACAGGAACGGAGTGTGCAGCAAGCATTCCAGCTCTCTGGAGGGCCGCCCGAAGGACTGGTTTCTGTCATGCCTCATTTGGAGCTCTGATGGACCTGGCACTGTATGGCTGCCTGAGTGCTGCTTAGACCAAAGAAGAGTGAGGGGCAGCATCCTGCAGCCGGTGCAGCTCGGCACGGAAGAGAGAGAGAAGAGGAAAACGTGTTCTGGTGTGTCGGCTCTTCATAGGGCTGCTCATCTGTCTCACTTGATGCAGAGCCAACATACTCTGGCCCCTGAGAACGACAGAGCAAGGCAGCTTGCGGCTGTAGTACCGGAGAACGTGCAGTGCCACAAACAGACAGCAGAGGGCGCAAGAGATCACAAGCTCTTGAAAAATCAGCAAGGCTCTCAGAAATTGTACACACAAGCCCAGGAAGGTCACATTCCTCTCCAAAACAGTTCAGAGTCCCCCGCCCAGCATGCCATCTTTAGCTGAGCTCATCTGTGAGGATCTTATTCTCTATGAAGCTAGGCTATAAAGACTGGGAGAGGTGGCAGGTTTTTGGGGTTTTTTTTTCATATTTGCAGATTCCAACACAAAATTATGAAACTTAAAAAATAGGCAAATTTGGCCCAGAGAAAAAATAGAAAAGATCTTCATTAAAGTATCCTAATGAAATGGAGATATGTATATGAATCATCTGACAAACAATTCAAATAAACCATCATAAAGATGCTCTCCAGGCTCAAGAAAAGGAGGCATGAAAAAACAAGTTTCTTCTGTAGAGCACAGGGAACTATATTCAATAACTTATAATAATCTTTAATGAAAATGAATATACGTATATATATGCATGACTGGGACACTGTGCTGTACACCAGAAATTGACACATTGTAGCTGACTGTACTTCAATTTAAAAAAAAAAGAAAGAAAAGGAAGCGTGAACAAAATTAGAATACCAACAACGAAAGTTTTTTAAATAACTAAAAGAAATTTTGGAACTCAAGAGTATAATAAATGAATTGAAAAATTCATGAGAGGGATTCAGTATCACACTTAATGAAGCAGAAGAAAGAAACATCAAACTTGAAACTCAATTGTTCAAAATAACCCAATTAGAAGAACAAAAAAATTTTAAAGAGTGAAAAGAGTCTAAAAGACTTACAGAAGAGATCACGGGTTTAAAGAAATAATGGGTGAAATTTTCCCAAAATGGGGGATGGAAATGGACATTCAGATTCAAGAAACTCCAAACAGGATGAACCCAAAAAATCACACTGAAACACATTATAATTAAATTGTCAAAAGTCAGAGACTCTTCACAAATGCCAGTATCGTAAAAGTTAAAAGATACAGAGAAAAGGTATCAGATTAAGAGAGACTAAGAGACACAGGAACTGAATATAACACATAAACTAAGATTTTTTTTTCTGTAAAGAACATTAATTGGAACAACTAAATCTGATAAGGTCTGTAGGTTAGATAATAGTACATTAATGCTAATTTTCTGATTTTGAAAATCTGTTTTTATGAAATGCTCACTGAAAATTATTTGGAAAAAAAAAAAAGAAAATGATGAAACAAAAATAGTACTGGGAAATCTGTGTGAAGAGTATTTGGAAATTCTTTGTACTATTCTTGCAATTCTTCCCTAAGTCTGAAATTATGTTTATAAAGATTTTAAAAACACACAAAATACTTTAAGGATAAATATACATATATATAGAGACAGAGACAGAGAGACATGGGAAACACAAGATAACCTGAATTTTAACTTTCATATTCCTAATATTTTGTTTCTCTAAAAAGTAAAAACATGCTAATAGTATTAATTCTACATGGAGGACAGCAGTTACTTCCTTCACTGTTGTGTAATGAAGAATTTGGTTTGCCTTGATCCTGGGAGGTAACCTCTAAACCAGGAGTGTCTCTGTTACTCATGCTGGGCCCCTCAGGGCACACCAGATAGTTTACGCTCATGAGGTGCTCATGGTGGGCCCCTAGATAGCTTATGCTAACAAGATGACTCAGTACGAGAGCAGGCTGCCCCAGAAAGAACAGTCATGTGACCAGAGGGTTGAGGCTTTCAGCCCAGTCTCCTAGGAGGGTCTGGGAGGTGTGCATTGAGTCAGATGGGGATGAGTTAATCAGCCATGTCTCCATAATAAAATCTCAATAAAAACTCTGGACACCAAAGCTTGAGTGAGCATTCCCGGTTTGCAATACTCCTGAGTACTGCCCTGCCAAAAGGCCGTGCATCCCTGAGACGCACACTTTGAGTCTGGAATCCTTCTAGACCTCGCCCTACGAGTCCCTCCCTTTGGCAGGTTCTGATTTGTATCCTTTTGCTATAGTGAAACTGTAATCATTAGTGATGTGTTTTCCTAAGTTCTGTGACTCATCCTAGCAAATTATAAAACCTGAGGGTGGGTCATGGGAACCCCAGAATTTGCAGCCATCTATGCAGTTAGAAGTGAGGGTGGGCCTTGGAGACCCCAGGAACTTGCAGCTGGTATCTGAAATGAGGGCAGTCTTTTGCAGCACTCTACTCTTGACCTTGAGTTTGACCAGCTCATTGCTAGTATACATTTTTGTCCATAATTAAACTTTGTACATGAATAATTAATTCAAATAAAATTTCTTGAAATTAACTAAAAGTTAAAACTCAAGGAGTAAGAAAAAAAAATCCTGGGGTGAAGGAAAAAAACTCCTTATTTGAATAAATCACAAAATTGTTCCTAAAAGCAGCCTGCATGAAAACAGCATTGAATAAAGAATATATATGTATAACTGAATCACTTTGCTGTACACCAGAAACTAATACAACACTGTAAATCAACTACACTTCAATTAAAAAAAATGTACAGTAATCAAAACAGTATGGTACTCGCACAAAAACAGACACATAGATCAATGGAACAGGATAGAAAGCCCAGAAATAAACCCATGTACTTATGGTCAATTAATCTACAACAAAGCAGTCAAAAATTTACAGTGGAAAAAAGCCAATCTCTTCAATTAAGTGGTGCTGGGAAAACTGGATGGCTACATGTAAAAGAATGAAATAAGAACAATCTCTATAACACCATACACAAAAATAAGCACAAAATGGATTAAAGACTTAAATATAAGACCAGATACTATAAAACTCCTAGAGGAAAACACGGGCAGAGTACTCTTTGACATAAATCACAGCAGTATTTTTTTTGGATCTGCCATGATTTACTGCCTAGTTGTGTCTTAGGAAGCCTTGACACCTAATTTGGAATTTGAGTTTTCTGTCTTTCTTAGTTTCGTTGAAAAAGCACTCACCCCCCACAACCTTATTTCTTCAAAAAGTTTACAGAGGTGGAAAAATTCAGGACCAAAGTGCATCTACTGGTTCCCCATGTTCCCATCTCTCTTTTGAACTGACTCTAATCAAGCTTTCACCTCCACAGCTCCCCTGGAACTTCATGTCAGGGTCACCAATCAACGTCCACGCGGCAAACCCAAAGGTCAACTCTCAGTCCTTTTCTCACCTGTTGGGTCAGCAGCATTGGACACAAGTGATCACTACCTCCTCTTAGAAACACTCCCTTTGCTTGGCTTCCAGAACACCGCGGTCTCCCAGTTCTCCTGTCCACCTCACATGCTGCTCATCCACAGAATCCTGTGATGGTACTTTCTTTCCTCCCCAAATGCTGAATGTTAGGAGTTCTCCAATGCTGTCTACCTACACCCATTCCCGGGCTGATCTCATCCAGTCTCATACTCATCTGTATGCCAAAAACCCTCAAATTAATTATCTCCAGGCTGACCCTCTCCGCTGAACTCCAGATTTGTATCTCCGACTGTCTACTCCACATCTTCACTTACACATCTGGTGAGGAACTCAAATTAATTTGTGGAAGAACTGATATTCACCCAGAAATATGCTCCTGGTAAGACCTTACCCACCTCAGTAAATGACACTTCTACCCTAAGTTACTCAGTCCAAAAATTCAACTTTCTCAATACCCCACAACGAACCCTTCAGTAAATCCCATAAGTTCCTCTTTCAAAATAAATCCAGATTCTCACCACTTATCATTGCCTCCATTGCTCCGTCCTGGTGCAAGCCAACATTAGCTGTCAGGAATACTAATACTGGAATGCTGAATACAGTTTCTCCTTGTTTCTGGCCATACTTTGGCTCCTCCTCTCCAGCCTCCTAACTGGTCCTCTCCCTGCCTTACCTGTACGGCGCTACACACTATTTCCCACCCAGCAGCCAAAATGACTTGTAAAACAAATGTCAGATTACATCATTCACTCGCTCCATACCCTCCAACGGCCTCCAATCTCACTCCAAGTTCCAGCAGAGTCCTGCAGGGCTAGACTGTCAGGATTTGAATCTTAGCACATCACTATTAACAATCTCTACAAGTTGCTTACTCTTTCTACATCTCAATTTCCTCCTCTATAAACTGTGTCTACCTCATGAGGTTGTAATGAGGATTTATAGGCGTCAACTCATTTAAGTGCTTACGAACTAATACGCAGTGGGGCTCAACAAAGGTTAGCTGGCTTTTCCTATTTTGTGTAAGTCTAGCTTGACTCATGAATTCATGAAGAGAAATGCAGAGCGTGACCCCCAAGACTATGAAACATAAATCTGACTTGGTTTTACCTGGTGAAGACTTTTGTTGCGAAAAAAAAAAAAGAAGAAAAAGATCTCTGTATGTCCTCCTTGCAAATGGGCACAAGTGAGCTCTGAGGGGGCAATTCTTTGAAGAATTAAAGAAGAAATATACACAGCCTGTCCACAACAAGATCCTACTTTTCTGGGGTTCTCTCTGACTCTACGCCTGTCTCTGTTAGCCCCGTTCAGACTCATTACTTGCTATTCTTTGTCACTTTTCTCCTCCATCTCTAAAAACAAACCAAAAGCTACACTATAGAATCTTAAAGGAGATCTACTTACAAACCAGCTGTCTTACCTCACCCAAGTCTGTAATAAAGGGTCTGTGGGGGAAAACGTCTGTCTGACAACATTGTCCCACGCCTGTAATAAGAGCCAAGCTTCAACCTGAAAGGACTACAGAGAGGCGAGTGGCAAATACAAAGCTCCCGCCAAGCTGTACTCTCCCTGGGACAGCACAATCTGTCTCAATATAAGGAGAAACGGATAAGGTTTCAAAGACCCTAGTCACAAACAAATTAACTTCTTAACCCTAGCTGAGACTATGCCCTGGTGGGATTTTTGAGAAAAGATCAAATTAGACTGAGTTTGTTTTTTTAAAATATGAGAAGCTAGTAATTGGTATGGAAGATACAGCTGGTAATGATGGAGACCAATTGTGTGTAGGAAAGAAAGATCTCCTCAAGCTTACATTCACTCAATGTGAATGCTTCACCAAGAGCAAGCATTAAACTTAATTCACATATTCCAAGAACCCCTCTAACAGCTACCAACCATGGCACGTCTAAGATAAAGCCCCCAAATTCTTGGATATTTCTCTCATCAAGAAGTAGGGTGTACGTCCCTCCCTGGGATCTGGACTCTGGTTGAGCAACAGAATATGGTAGAAATGACACAATGTCAGTTTCCAGGCTTAGACTTTAAGAAATTGGAGCTTCCACTTCCTATCTCTTGGGATGCTCATTCTTGGAACCCGGCCACCATGCTGTGAGGGGTACCAAGGACCAGAATCAACCTGCCAGTTGTGCGAGTGAGTCATCTTGGAAACAGACCCACCACCCCTAGTCAAACTTCCCCAGTAACACCACATAAGCAGAGATGAGCTGCCCTCGCCAGTCTCTGCAAACGGCAGCTTCCTGAGCTAAATAAATGACCGAGGTTGTTTAAAGCCTGTGAGTTTGGGGACGGTTTGCTACCCAACAACAGGTAACTGGAACATTACTTTTTTATATTCTTGGGAGGAAAAAGTTAGTGATATCAAATAGCTAGCCTACTGCCCCGTGGTTTCCCGCCTCATGTTACTTGGGAAAGGCAGGGCAGCACGGTGCTTAAGAGCGCAGACTGCAGGGCTAGATGGCCGGGGTCTGAATACCAACACGCCAGCGACTCTCTCTGCGCTTTAGTTTCCTCATGTGCGGAAGGCAGGCAGCACCCTCTTAGGCTGCCAGGATTAAGGAAGGCTGTTAGAAGGGAAGCTGTTTTAAAGAAAGGAGGTGGCAGAGAAGAGAAGGTAAAGATATGGTTTAAAAAACAGTAAGATCGGGAAATCTCAGAAGCAAGGAAAGGGGAGGAAGGCAGGAATGTTCAGACATGAAAGCAGGGAGAGGGAGGCCCGGAGTGGGAGGCTGCTATCAGACCTGGGCACCACACGAGACTGGGCTCAGAGACTATTAAGAGCCAGCCAGTAACAGGCTTCTCTGGCGTCAGCAGCTCTAAGCATTCCAGAAACTTCAGCAGAGATAGACTGGGCTGAGCAACAGGCAGGAGTATAATCTCCCTTGTGACTAGGAGGCCCTCAAATACCCTCAAAAAGCTGAATAAAGTTTACCTTTAATCAAGTGGACCCATCTGCCCCTGCCTCGTGCATGAAGGTGTCCCCCCACCACCAGTCACACCTTAGCTGCTGATGTCTGAAATTCCTTCATACAAGGAAGAAAACATTTTCATTCCACATTCAAAGGAAAAATGACAAAAATGCAAAGGTCTGGCTGAGACAATACTGAGCTTAACCAAGTTTCAGTTAATCACCCTGCCAAGTGGGGCCCCGTCAGGCATTTCTGGAGGAGGAGGGAGGAACTAATGGTTTATTCAGGCCGACTAAGTGTCAGGCCACAGTCCACAGATAGTACGTGGATGTAAATCAACTTGTGTAATTTCCAATGTCGTAATCAATAAACAGCTACTGAGTGACTCAAGAAGCAAGCCTAAGTCAGTCATCTATCAGACCCTGTGTTCACAGAGGAAGAATTAAAAGTAGAGGAGCATCAGTTCACCATCACTGGTGCATAAAAGTCACAGAAGAGGGAAAAGGAAAAGGGCTGAGGATACAGCAGCAGAGAAAGCGTCCATTTCCACATTAACTACAGTCACGTTACCTCCCCCAGGAAAATGACAAACAAGAAGCAGTATGGTTGACGCAACATTGTAAACTGACTATACTTCAATTTAAAAATTAAAGCCAAATTAAAAAAAATAAAAGCAATATAGACCCTGTGATTAAAATCCCTGGAGAGAGACTGCCTGGGTTTTAAATCCTAGCTTTACCATTTACTAAATATGTGACACTGGGTAAATGACTTCACTTCTCTGTGCCTCCGTATCCTCATCCCTAAAATGGGTAACTACACCTATTTCATTGGGTTACTGTGATACTCAAGTGAGTTAAGTAAGGAAAGTGCATTTTAGGACGTTACCTGGCACAAAGCACATGCAATTCAAACATTAACTGCAATTAACAGTAAACACAATTTAAACATTAACTGCAATTATTATTACTATGATTACTATTCTTATTATGGTGTGATATCTGGCCTGAATCTATTAACTCAAGAAGCCCTATTGTGACGCAGAAGCACCCTGTTCTCAGGAGATGCACTAATGGGAGTATTTCTATAAACAAGAGACAGAAGCAGGGAAGGGGTGCCTTCGCACAGAAAACTCTTGACTACCCGGGGAATAATTAAGTAAACATTAGGTACTAGACTCCTTATTTCTCTCTATTTGTTGATATTTTTCTGGCTATTAAGTCATTCTTTCTTCATTACGTAAGGGGTGGGAGGAGGTGTTAAAAATGAGACAGAGAGTAAACTAGTGCCTTCTGACCATGCTGACAGTTCACATGACTTGGCTGGCGGAGAACATGGCAACATGAGCTCAGAAAAAACTTCCAGATTCTCTCCATGCCTTACACGATAAGGACCTGAGAACAAGAGGAACATGGAGCAAGCATTCACAATAAAATCCCATGATCTCACGACTTAAAAATCAGAGGAGAGTTTGCTCCGCTGAGGTGAGAATGGCAAGCTTTACTTTTCCAAATCAAAACTGGGCTTTCGTTTCTAGGAAGAGCTATTCAGTGATACAACCATAGATAGAGAATACATCTCAGACAACATGAAAACAAAAACAAAAACAAAAAAAAGGAAAATTTTCTAATAGTTAACAGAAAGATAACTGGTGGTAGGGGAGGCTTGCTTTCAGTTTTATTTTAGAGAGAATTATATATACACATATAGTATGTTTACACTGATAGGATATTTCTCATTGACACCTGGTCTACTGAGTCACCAAGAAAAAAAAAAAAACTAGGGGGAGGGGGGAACGCTGAATTTTTAAGATTGACTTCCGACCGGTATTCTATTTACCAAGAAGAAGACCTAAACATAGTGAGTACATACTAGGTACCAGGCAGAGGCGAAGCATTTTATACACATTTCTCAGTCCATGCTCATAATAACACTATGAATACATATGAGAAAAGTGAAGCCAACAGAAATAAGGCAATCTCCCCAAGGTAACACTGCCCAGAAATGATGGAATAAACTGAGGACTGCTTGGATCCGAGGCTCACGTACGCTCTGTGCACTTCACTATACTGCCTCAGGCGTGACAGACTGATCTGTTAATATGCACTTGCCTGAATGTTAACGTCTGCCCACAGAAGTACGTTGGGGCGCTGGAGTAGAGAACACCGGAGGATTCGGAGTCATTCCGGAGCGCTATATTTCTCCGACTGCTCAGACTGTACCCCTCAAAGCCAGCTGTCCACTCTTTTTAAAAAGTAAGGATATTGAAAATTGTTAGACACTTTTGGTGGAATACCTTCAATACAGACACATTAAAATAAAACTTGGATGTCAAATACGCTACACTTAGGGGTCATGAGCAAGTTCAATAAAGGAAAATATTCAGTGACAGAGTGTCATGGTTAATCCTACAAATCACAAAGATTTTAGTCTCTTCCTGCACATGTTTGGCAAGGAAGATCAAAGAAGGGTTACCTCCTACCTAATAAAATCACATTGGAGCTGACTCCAACCTGATTAAGTACTAAGTAACAAGTGAGTCTAAATCTTTTTAAAAATATAGGAGATCAATTTCCAATCATAAGGCTTTTTTTTTTAAAAAAAGCCTCTACTAAGAGAAGAGGGAACAAATAAAAGCTTCGACCAAGATATATATTGCAAGTTTCGGTCAAATATTGCAGTCTTCTAGCGCAATACTTATAATCTTTTTGGTTTTAGGGAATGCTTATAATCAATCCTTATAATCCTCTCTGGCATCATTTTGGGACTCTTGAGCTAAGAACTGATGCAAATGTCTCAGAATTAACACAAAGTAATCTGAGCAGGACGTGAAAGACACATTTCATGTTATTCTCATCAATTCACGGTTGATCCTTAGGAAAAAGGGCTGTCCAGGTGCTGCCTATAGCGCAGAATACAAGTGTTCTTATACAGGTAAGCTTCAGGAGTGCGAAGGCAACAGCGTACCGTGAGGCACCAGCGTGGAGTGACCTGTCTGGGGGACGCTCCAAGGACTCCACTCCTGCCGGCCGTCTCCTCGGGCGCAGACTCTGAACTGGTAATCCACGTTGGGGTCTATGTGCAACACTATGAACTCAGTTTCGGAGCCCACATACACGTCCTCAAAATGACTTGAAGTACATTTACGGAACTGGAGCCTGTAATCTTGGGCTGTAAAGTCGTCATCTACCTAAGGAGAAAGGCTTTATGTTAGGTAAAAGTCAGAGAGTAACTTCCCTCAACATCACTACTTAAGGACTTTGAATGGGGGCATGTGCGGCCAAGCGTACAGGCGCATGTGCTGCGTACGGGCTGTACTCAGGAAGGTCATAGGAAATACGCCACCATTACTACCCTTCTTTTCCTAATTGAGCCATGTGTTTTATAATCCCAGTCTGAAAAGAAAATGTCTATCTCCTTTGAAGAAATGGCATGTTTTCTATACAATTATGCCAAAGATAAGACATTCAAAATTCAAACACAAGTATCCCACAGCTACATCATTCATACAACCGAGAGAGTTTATTAACATCTATAACATACAAAGGACGCCTAAAAATTAATAGAAGATGGTGGGGTGGAGGGATAATTTGGGAATTTGGGATTTGCAGACACTAACTACTATATGTAAAATACATAAACAACAAGGTCTTACTGGATAGCACAGGGAACTGTATTCAGTATCTTGTTATAGCCTATGATGAAAAAGAATATAAAAAGGAATATATATATATATATATATATATATGTATGTATGTATAACTGAACTACTACGTTGTACACCAGAAATTAACACATTGTAAACTGACTACACTTCAATTAAAAAGTAAAAAAGAAAAAATTAATAAAAGACAAACCACCCAATAGGAAAGTGGGCAAAGACACGAATAAGCATTCTATAGAATAAGAAACACAGGCAGCCAAAAATAAATGAAATTATTCAACTTAATTTATGGGATGGAAAATGCAATTTAAAAATAAAACCACAACAAGATACTATATCGACAAAAACAAATTCTGACAATGCCAACAAGCATTGGTCAGGATGCAGAGTAAGAGGAACTCTCACACTGCTGGGAGAAGGTGCTCTGGTACGATCACTCTGGGAAGTGTTTGGTATTTCCCAGCAGAGTATAGATCCAATACTCTTAGGACTTCATAATTTCATAGCTAGGTATATACTTTATTTTTTATTTTTATTTTTTATTTACTTTTTTATTTTGGGGGGAGGTAATTAGGTTTTTATTTATTTATCTTTAATGGAGGTACCGGGAATTGAACCCAGGACCTCATGCATGCTAGGCATGCACTCTGCCACTGAGCTGTATGCTCCCCTAGGTACATACTTTAGAAAAAAAATCTTAAATGTGTATACAAGGAAACATGAATAATGATGCTTATAGCGAAAAGACAACAACAACAACAACAACAACAACAACAACAACAACAACAAAAAACCTGAAAACTGTAGGTCCACTGGTAGGCAAAAGAATGAAAATGGAATAAGTCTTCAAAAGCATCTCTACTTCTTTCTTCTATACCAAGGCTGCGTTTTTTAAAAATCCCATTTATCCCATTTAAGAAAATAGCTCCCAGAAGCTGACTATCCACCTGTTAACAATATATCTGTCAAGAGCCAAGACACTAGACTCATTTGGACATGGATTCTATCTAAACTATGGTCACTTACATACATAATACAACTGAATACACAAAATTGTTGGCAATGCTGAGAGTGCAAAAAAAAAAATCACACTTTAGGAATTTTAGTTCAGAGGTATCAATTCAGAATTGAACAGAAAAATGTCAGACACACAATATTCACGATGACATTCTGACTTTACTAACACACAGAAATGGGGGCGATCCTTATCTCACCAAGAGTTAAGTTTGGGAAATATGTGGTGAGAAACCACATTCTGACAGAGAGATTTTTATAAGTACCTTCAAAACTGTTTATCTCAAAACTGGAAGCGCTACCTCAGTTCAAGTTCCCCGTGACTAGTTGTAAAGCAAAAGGAAGTTTCATTTATGAAGAGAAGAAGATATTCAAAGGAAATTAATAAAAACATAATCATGTGGGCCCCCAAATCTCAAACCCATCCCGCTGAAGCCACTTCTATGATTCTGAATTGCATACCTTACACCATCGTACGATGATGCCTCCAGGTTTCTCTATCAATTCTTCTATCTGCACCGGTGGGCGAGATGCTACCGTTCCATGCTTGAAAATGTGGTCCTTCACTATGTTAAGAATTGAGTCATCCAACTGAGCAGATAAACAAGGCACATCAACCAGCAAAGGCACTTCTGGTAAGCTGAGGAAACAAAGCTCTTGTGCTTATGAGGCTTTTAATGGAGAGTTAAAAATACAAGGAAGGGGGGAGGAGGGTGAGAAGGGATAAACTGGGAGTTTGAGGTTTGCAGATACTGACTGGTATATATAAAACAGATAAACAGGTTTATACTGTATAGCACAGGGAAATACATTCAATATCTTGTAGTAGCTTACAGTGAAAAGAATATGAAAATGAATATATGTATGTTCATGTATGACTGAAGCAGTGTGCTGTACACCAGAAATTGACACAACATTGTAAACTGACTATACCTCAATTAAAAAAAAAAACAAAAACAAGGGAGTCTAACCTTTAAAAATTCTGAATCACTATGTTGTACACCTGAGACGTATATAATAGTGTATATCAAGTATACCTCAATTAAAAAAAACATAACAAGGTTAGGGAAAAAGACTAAAAATACTGCTTTTCTAGAAGACAAAATATGTTCAGTATATAGTGACGGGCTTTATGTAAATTTATAACTCAAGAGGTTGATTATTTTGAATGCAACAACACTCATGTGGATATCTAATTTCTGGTATACTTGTTAAAAGATATCTGTCACATTAATTTTTATCCACAGATCCCAGGCTGTGTTAACAGGTGAAAATGCCTCATCCTAGTTGTGTTGCCTTGTTTGTTTGTTTGTTTGTTTGTTTGTTTGTTTGTTTGTTTGTTTTTAGCAATCAAAATGGAGTGACAGTGCCACATACATTCCTGTCTTTCATTCTTAAGATCTGTAGGGATATACAGCAATGCCATGAATGCACTGCCAAAAAATGTTTTTCTCTATTTCTTAATGAATTACTTTGCTTTGACTTCTCCTATATTTAAAAACAGAAATGCACCATTTTCAAAAACTTTGATCTGGGCCATAAGACTAAGGAATGTCTAACAGTACAATCTGATTCTGACTGCTTTTCTAAAATCTTTAAAGAGTTTTGTGGTTGAAACTAGAAGACATCTTAATCACATTCAGTATTCTTTTAGAACACTTTAAGTTTTGTTGCTGGTAACTTTGCTGAAGAGCTTTGTTTTTCAATACACTCTTTAAAAAAAAACTTAAAAAAATAACAAGGAATATTTTAGATCAGTCACACTATAATGATGCAACAATGCTAATGGAAGTGGGGGCTGTGCAAGATGCTATGTAAAGATTCTCCTCCCAAATGAATAAGAGAAAACTGGTGGGACAGCAATTGTCAACTTTATACCAAAAGATCTGGTTTACTGAGCTGTGACTGTTTTGATGATATGTTCAGAATTTTAAAAATTTAACCATTTTCTTACACATAAGGATTGAAGAACACCTGCAGTAATTCTATACCAAAGATTACCACCACCACTATTTCATACTAATAATACTGGAACTGAGCAGGGAAACCTTCAAAAATATATTCTTTCTATCTCTCTTAATCAGAATTTTTAACAGAGGAGAAAAGAAAGAAAAAGAAAAGCAGACAGTTTAAGCCCAAGAGACGATAACTCTTTTTACCTGTCCAGCTGGATGTGTGAGGCCTTCTTGGCAAAGCTCCACAGTTTTTCATTCTCCTTTCCTACACCCCCCAGAATGGCGATCTCACCTGCAGTCAGAAACAAGAGAGCAAGTCCAGCGAAAGCTGGTCACGTTATAAAGTAATCAACACAGCCCCTGTTCTAGGTGGGTCTCTGGTTCTCTTGAAAACCACTCCTAAGTGATGTCACAAATTCTCCAAAAGTAAATGTGGAAACTATTTCAGAAGTGACTTTAACGTTACACACAAGGGGAGAAGGGATATGCAATGCCAAGACTATGCCAGAGATGAAAGACTCTACACAAGGAAATCTGGTTTGTGAACCCATTTTATGCAAGGCACAAGTCCCAGGGACCTCTTCCCATCCCCTCTACAGAACCTTTACTAACTCTAGTAGGAGTCAGTGCAAATATTACCCTGACACGGTCAGTAGGGTGAAGGGTCATATAAAGGAAACACTATATAAAGGAATAAAAAAAAAAAAAAAAAAAAAGACTGACGTCTCTGTCCATCCACAGCCCTGAAGAACACTACCAGAGCTGTTTTCCATCTCAATGTGCCCTGGAGCCACTCGAGTTTTTCTGAGACCACATGACATGCTCTTCTCCCTCACCAAAAGGAAAACAGAGACACACTGAACGCTGCCTCAAAATCCTCAAAATTCCATAAATAAGTTTTTAGCCCTTGGGAAGGGAGGGGAGGAAAAAGTAAGAAATTTGAAATATTTCTGAAGTATACAAAAAAAAAAAATTCTAGCATCAGATGCTATTACAAACATGTATGTGCCTCAAAGGATTTATTTCCTAAAATAAAAACACTGGTCAGCCCTCATGGGTAGACACTCTTGACCTGTGCTGAACTGTCACTGGGTTTGTTTCCAAATGCTAAGCCCCCAGGGAAAGACATTCTGCAGTTGTGCTAAAAAGAATTTTCTCAAAGGCACTGTTATGGTCAGTGGCAAATAAACACTTTTCCTTGAAGATAAGACAAAAGTGCATTTAGCATGTAAAGATAACACTAGAGCCATAGTCTATTTTTATTATTATTTTTAAAATTTTATTTATTTATTTTTAAATGGAGGTACTAGGGATTGAACCTAGGACTCCGTGCATGCTAAGCACGTGCTCTACCACTGAGGTATACCCTCTTCCACCTAGTGCCATAGTCTAAGTGAGACTAAAAAGGGGACTAACTTCCAGTTGGACTGACAGACCTGGGAGCCACGCACATTGTATCCTAAGCCGCTCACAGAACTCAATGCAGAATGGATGGTATGTGGTCTCCCTCCCTGGATCCTCTCCCTACCTGCCTTTTAAAGGTTGGCAGCCCTCAGAGCTCTACCTTCTGTTCCCTTCTCTTCTCATACTGAAAAGAAGTTTCTCAACATCATCTCTTGATGATTGTATTTATTCCCATGGATTCAGATGGGATGTACACACCATTCATTGCCATACTGACATCTCCAGGTGTGACCTTTCTCCTGAGCATCACACCCACATTCCCAGCATCTGGCATCTTCAGCACCTCAAACTCAACAAGCCCCAAACCAACTGTCTAACTACCCACCTTCTTCCTTCGTTTCCTGTGTCAGTAAATGGCACCATTCACTCACTGATCATCTAAAATCAGACAGCTTTGGGTCATCCTAAATCCTGCCCTTTCTCCTCCATCCTATAACCAGGCAATCCCCAATAATCAACACTTACTGCTCAGTAAAATCACCAATAATTCTATCTCCAAAAAATCTTACAGCCAGCTCTGCTTCATCTTCACCTGCATCACTCCCCACCCAGATTCCCGCCACAACTTTCTAATCAGCTATTCTGCTTCTTCACAACCTCTAATACAGCCTCTGAACGGTAGGCAGTGTCACGTTTTAAAAATGCAAATCTGGGGGGTGGGAAGGGACTGGGATTTCAAAATGTAGAATAGATAAACAAGATTGTACTGTGTAGCACAGGGAAATATATACAGGATCTTGTGGTGGCTCACAGCCAGAGAATGTGACAATGGATGTATGTATGTTCATGTATAACTGAAAAACTGTGCTCTACCCTGGAATTTGACACAGCATTGTAAAATGACTATAACTCAATAAAAAATATTTGAAAAAAATGCAAATCTGACTGTGTAATTCTGCTGCCTCAAATACCTCAACACATCCCAGGTACACTCTTCACTTCACTCGGGACTATTTCTGCTTCCAGTCGCACTTTCTTTTACCTCCTTTTCCTCCTTTGTCTGCTTGATAAATTTCCTAAGACTCAGTGGAACTCCTCCTACGGAAAGCGATTCTATACTGTTCCAGAGTTGAGCACCTCCTTTTCTGTGCTCCCAAAGGTCTTAGATCTCTCTCATCATGTATGCCTCTCTCACTGCGCTGTGAACCTGAAAGGGCAGGACTATTACCTTCTTATTTAATGTACCTGACAAAGACCTACGGGAGGGAAGGAAGGAACAGAGGTAGACGTGAAGGCAGGAAGGAACCAAGGCAAGAACTGGACACACTTTAACCAAAACAACTGACTAAGGAACAGAACCACCACAATTTGAGGAGTAAACACCAACCCTACTCCTTAACCTTCTAAAAGGAACAATGAAATTAAATTCAATAAACCATCAACACTTTGAAAAATATGTGAACAGACTCAAAATGATGGTAAAATTGCTGTGTTCACAAGTAAATGAGATATTAGCATAGAACCATTTGAGAAAAATCATTTACTCCTCCTTACTTTGTAAATGATTATAATTAGCACATTAATGGCACTTACCACTTTGTAAATGATTATAATTAGCACACTGATGGCACTTAACCCTAGGAGACCTCACTGTGCACCTGTCATCCTATATTACAAACTGCCCCAAGGTACGAACAGCCCAAGCACCCTGCAGACAGCGGGAAGCCTGCTGGCACCCTGAGAAAGCAGCAAAGGGGCAAAGGGCTCCCCAGACTCCCACCTTCTTGGACTAAGTCTTCTGCAGTGTTGACGCCGTGCTCAATCAGCTTCTGGCAGTCATCTAGTGGTTTAATGGTCTCCTGTTCAATGGTGTCCACCTCTTGCAAAAGGGTCACCAATCGCTCATCCAGGAGCTTCCCAAGGGTTCCCTTTAAATCATTAAAATGCTGTTTGAGGACATCTCTTGTCTGGGATGCACTCTCTCTGATCTGAAAAGAAAGAACATAAAAACTCAGAATGAGAATCTCTGGAAAAGGCTAATCCACAGGCATCAATGCATAATAATCTCAAGGCACTGCACAATCATCACCTTCTATTTATTGATAAACCAGATGTGAGTCATCTGTGCGCATATGCAGAACTGCAGTAGAACTGGCCCTCAGGTGAGACGGGATGGGTCCCCTCATTCACAGACGATGTCAGTTTGGTGAAGTTAATTAAGTACGCCATGCCTCAACTCCCTTATTTGTCAAATGAGTATACTAATGCTCACCTCATGGAGCTGCTGTGAGGGTTAAATAAACACAACCTATGTACTGCACTTGGTAAAGTAACTGGCACATCGGTGTTCTCAATAAATAAATGTAGAAGTAAGTAGTATCTACACAAAGTAGCTCTTAGAAATAGTATGTTTCAGTTCAAAAAAAATTTTATATTAAGCAGGGATTAAAATTCATTCTATTTTAAAGAAGTAAAGAATGGTAGACTAAAAAGCCATAGTATAAAAAACACACACACACACAAAAGGACTAAAGGCCCTTATTATGCTAAAAGAAAACTGAGAATTTATTTAAAATCCACAAGGCTCATAAAAGGCAGAAAATGTTCAGGAAAACACACCTCTGGGACAATGACTTCATCCTTTTTGAGTCACGGTCCTCTCTGTGAATCTCAATGAGAAGTTTATACACCTTCTTCCCAGAAAAATGAATAATCCCTAACTAAAAGAAATGTATTCAATTTCAGAGATTACAAATGCCTTCAAATCTCAACCATGGCTTGCCCGGAGCAGTAATTCTGAAACTTGGTTTGCAGAGGAATCACATAAACTGCCTGTTATAATTCAGATTGCAGGGCTCCACTCAGAACCAGCTTGGAGAAGGGGCCAGAGGAGTGTATGGACAGAGTTCTTATTCACAAGCACTCTTGTGATTTTGTAGCCCATGTTTTGAGAAACACTACCCTAGGTCCACCGAGCCCAGATTAAGAATTGCTGTTCTAGGACATGACAGGAAAATCTTTTCAACTCACAACTATTTTGAAAACAAATCAGTTGCCCGTACAGACACTAGATTTTTTTTTTAAGGAATACAGATAACACACAATTCCCTTTTTCTCACAGGGAAATTCTAACTTCAAGACAAACATTCAGTTGAATTAAAGCAAACACATATTCTATTTTGCAGATATTATATTAGTTTCCTATGACATGTTATGTTTACCACCCTGCCCCTTTGCTAACTTGACCTTAGCAAGAGTATCTGAAGTCCAAGAAAAATCCACCAAGAAAAGAACACATCAAAACATGGATAAAGCAGAATATTTCAACAGTTAAGAGAAATTTAGAAAGCTTCCTTTTTATTCTCTAACACTAAATTTAAAAAGCAGAATGCAAAATTGTTTTCCAGAAATATTCTCAACCATGCAAAAACAAAAGATGTCCATGCTAAGGACTACAAAGATACACAAGGGAACAAAAGGATGGGGAGGGGGTGTTAATTGGCTGGGGTGGGCAGATAAAGAATTTTTTCTCCTTTTGACACAAATGTAAGTTACAATGGTATGTGTGCAGTAAGAGAGTTCCTCTAATTATGAAGAAAAAGAGAAATCCTAATTTAAGTTTAATTGTTCACTAGTCTCTGTAGACTTGCTCAAGAACTTCTAAATCCAAGTCAAAATTTTAAAAACGCTGGGGGTAAACTCAAAATGTATTTGATTTGGTGTATCATTCAACTGTGGGATTCCTGAGAGCAGCACCTAGCAAATACATGTTGTTTAATAAAATTAAGTTAACCATGTATGCCTTTAAGACCTTTTAAAAAGAACCAGGGAGACAATGAGGTGTGATTTGGATACATCACCTGAAACATTGTTAGAAATGCAGATGCTCAGGCCCCACCCAGAACCACTAGATCAGAACCTGCATCGGAAGTAAGATCCCCAGGTGACTCATACAGACCTTACAGGCACAAGAATAAGTGAAGACAACATGTCAAACGCTGAACTACAGATCGCACCCCCACCACCGAGAGGAAACTCTGCAGTCCAGAGCTATACCAGCGAGGTCCCGCCTGGCTCCTTAACGGACGCTGCACACACAGGAAGTGCACTGGTTAGGTAAAGTCAGTTTCCTCTTTAGAAAGAATTCAAAAGCTCCTTCAGCTGCTGCAGAGCCTCACTCCGTTTTGTTTTTGTTTCAGAACCTCAGAAGAAAAATAAAAAAAAAAAGGAAGTGTGTGAACACACAGCAGTAAATGGGCCAGTGAAGGGAGAAACTGTTTCTAAATCCAGTTCCTATAATTTCATTGTTAATCTGAGCCATTTGGGTTCACAGATTCCTGACCACCGCTGTTTCAAACTTGACACTACCTTGGCATCATTTTCTTCCCTGAAATAGTTCATAATGCAAAGCCACAGTCACCTTTAATCCAATCATGCAACTAATCAAGATCATCTGCTTGGCTTTGATGAAAGTAATTGTAAAATGCGGTCTTCACTGCTGAGTGAATTTCTTTGTGTCTGATGTGGTACCAGGGTCCAGTGTGCTCCCTGTTAGCTCAATAAAGTTGCCCAATAACTCTGAGAGGCGAGTCTGTATTGTCTACGTTGAAGAAGGCAAGGCTCAAAGAAGTCGAATACCTTCCCCACAGCTTCCCAGTGCCAGAAACAGTCTGACTCCAAGGACCAAGGGCTTTCCCCTGCACCAAGCTGTTTAGTACTGACAGACCCCATTTTAAAGAGTTCCAGTAAACTGGTAACTTCTGTATTGGCTGAGGACACTTCCTGCTGTAACATGTATTTCTTGCCCTTGCATAAAGAATCCTGTGATAGACAATGGGGCAGGGCAAAACAACCGTGAAGGTGTGTAACAAAGTACACTTAAGAAGAATACAAATGACACACAACACAAGGCCTCAAAAAAGGAAACTGTAATATACATTGTTTATGTTGGTTAATAATATTCAGAACTGAAACCTCTACTGTAACAGACCATTAAAATGTACATACAAAATTTCCACTACAGTTGACTCTAATTCCAAAGCAATTGCATTTCTTAGGTTTTGACATGAGGACAGGTTTCCCCAAATGCCAAAAAATCAAGTTTATACATCAATCCTAAGCCATGCAAAAGCCTATTAAATATATACTTCACAGCTCTCCAAAGCAACAGTGACTGATACATTTTCCTCTAGAGGTCAGCTACTAAAATGTCACAAAATCTATGTAGGATCTGATTTTAAGACATCTCTGGTCTTAAGTGGCAATATATATTTGCTCTATTTATAACAGTAATATAACGTGTGTTTCAGGAAATTAAGTAACTGGATCTCCACTAGTGCCTCCAAAACATGCATTTTCATGACTTTATAGAAGAAAGGAATTTTTATCCTCCAAGTTTACTCTAAGAATTTATTTTCCCAATTGCTTTGCTTATCAGAAACTAAAACTATTTTTAAATTAGAGACTGACTTTAAACACTATTACTATTAGCTAACAAGAACACAGGAATCAAAAATTAAAGACAAGCGGGGAGAGTATAGCTCAAGTGGTAGAGTACATGCTTAGCATACACAAAGTCCTGAGTTCAATCCCCAGTACCTCCTCTAAGAATAAATAAATAAATAAACCTAATTACCTCCCTGCAAAAAAATTTTTAAAATTCAAAAAAAAAATTAGGCAAAGTAAAGATACAAAATAGTCAACTGAAATTGAAGAAGCTAACCAAAATATTTCTTCTCGGTTCGTATGAAATGTACTGCATTAGCTATTTGTCTTCACACTGACACTAAGACATTAGTCATTAAAAGTAATAATAATGGCAAAAATAACAATACAGGAACAGTACCATCTACTGAACACTTACTGTGTTATACCCATGGTCTCACTTAAACTCTACCACAACCCTATGAAGAAATCATCTGCATGTGAGTGGCATAGGAGTCAGATGAACTTGCCCACATCACAAAGCTGGTCAAGTGGCAGAGAATTTGAATTGTCGGATTCACGGATGAACTCACAAGCCTTGCTACATTTCCTTCTTGTCTCTCTTACAGTAAGGCTTTTTTTTTTTTTTAATGCTTATTTGAAAACTTTCAAGAAGAAACTCTTTATTATAGGATTCGGCAGTCTGTTACATCACTGACCACCAACGAACCACGAGCCACGGCTCCTGGTACTCAGCCTCACAGAGACCTCTCTCCTAGAACACAGGCTGGGCTGGGGCCTGGCAGTGCAGTCCCTCGTGCACAGTTACAGAGAGGCACTGATGCTGTGCCAGTCCCAGGCCTCTGCCTTAAGAGAACCTGGCAACTTCCGCTTCTGCACTTTGTGGGGTCATTAGCCCCCACGAAAGCAGCATGCTTATCTTTCTTGAGAGAAAAAGTGGGAGGCGGAGAAGAGTGTGAGGGGCAGGAGGAAGAGAGACTGGCATCCAGGCCCACCCATGCCAGCGGTCCAGTTGAGTCCTGCTACCACATAAGGCTCCAAACAGGGAAGTGAACATTCTATCTTGAACATTCCAGCCTCAGCTGCCATCTGACTGCAATTACATGAGAGGTGCCAGCAAAATCCAGGGAACTGCCCAACTGAGCCCCAGTCAATCCCAGAATACTAAACAAGTCATTGCTTTTTAAGCCATTATGCTTTGGCATAGTTTATTATGTAGCAACAAATAACCAAGCCGTATGACAAAACAAATGTTTAATTCTTGATTACCTGCATCACTGAATAGGTGCATATAAGCAAGACCACGAACAAGCTAAAATGAAAGTCTGCAAAATCACACCCACAGCATTCATAGAGGCACTCATCTAATATTTATGAAGGTCTAGTATGTGCCAGGAATTGTGGTCAGAAAGATGAATAAGGCATGATCCTGACCTCAAAAAACTGTCAGTCTAGTAAAGGAGATAGTTGCAAGCAGACGTAACTAAAATTAAAACTACTGAATTCTTATACAAGTGGGACAGCCACAAACAGCCATCAGAGCTCAAAAAGGTTATTCTGCTGGGAAAGAAAGTAGGAGATAGTTAAAGAATAAGTTGCCACTTGGAGAAGTAGGGGAGGTCACCTTGAATAACGACAGTATTTGGTGGTATTATTATTATGGTTAACATTTATTAAGCAGTTCGTATGTCCCAAGCATTGGGCTAAACATTTTAAATACAGTGAAACATTTTAAGTACATTTCTCATTTTAATGCCCACATTGGCCAAGTAAAGTAGGTACTACTGTCACTGTATAGATAGGAAAATGAGGGGTCAGGAAAGTTAAGTTTTCTCAAGTTCTCATGACAGGAACAAGCAGGAATTAAGAGTAATAACTGCAAATAAAAGTGATCCATGAATACCCCTCAGTAGTACAAGCCTGTCCTACTTTGTTTAGCTTTTTAGATCACAAACTAACCATATTATTTACCAGATGTCTAGTAACAAGAATATTCTTCTCTATTAAAATTATATATACATTACACTCTACATTGAAAAACCTTTGTCTACACAGAGAGAAATTGGGTACCTCTGTGACACACACTTTTCAACGAACATCCCTGAGTTTAACATGATTGATTCCAAATGCTTGCTTTAACTCCCTTTTATATCCTACTATATTTCAAGTGGGGTTTGGACTCAACAAGCAGCAGCTTTCAGAGTGTTGTATTTAAAGACAATTTGTGAAAAGATTTGTTCGAGAAAAGATAATCGAATAGCCAGCGTAAACATGCAGTCCTTTGCACACAAATACACGTGCAGCTTTCTTCCCCTTTGGTGGTTATTCAGTTTTGCTTGTAGAGCTTTGCTTCCAGTATTTTGGCATTTCTGAGTCACGTATCAGCACACCACCAACAAATGCTCCCTAAGCACCTATGTGATAGACGATGCACCTCTGCATTAAAAATTAGACCATACATGGGAAATGTTTCATAAAACATGCTTACGATATAATGTTAACAACAACAACAAAAAGCCCAGATACGAAGTTGCATATACAGTAATCTTTCAATTTGGCAAAATAATATGTTTAGAAGGATACACCAAAATGTTAACGGTGGTTGTCTGTAAGAAGTAGAATTATGGGTTATTCTCAAACTATTTCATCTGTTCTTGGCTCTCCCCAGCCCTAGATTTAACCTCTTCTCAGGACGCTATAATAGGGACATTTTAATTACCACTGCAGTAACAAATTATTTTCAAACAGATTTTTGGACTGTTTTGAAAACGGGTATCAGAAGGGGAAGTGGGAGATAAAAGAAGCAATAATAGCTTTCTTTGCTGAGCTACTAAGACTTCCTGCCCTGGTTTTCTGAAATAACTTTTTTTTTCCCCTGCTGAGTCCTCTATCTGTTCCGGTCTTTAACTAGCATGGTATGTGTTTTCAAATCCTGTAGGAATAACAATCTACAGAGAACCTGGTATCGTGCATTAGAAATATCAAGATTCCTAATTAAAACATCAAAAAAATTATCTGCAATCAACTATTAAAAAATCCAAAACAAAATACTATGAGACACAAATGGCCACACTACAGGTGTTAAGACATACGAGGACAAGCGCTGGCTTGAGACTGTCAGTTATTCACTTGTCTGTCATTGCGTAATTAACAAACCTACGCTGTTTCAAACTGTTTTAATCTTGAGGATGAACCACAGCAATTTACAACAGCACACCTATGGTTTAAACTACAGAAACTGGTAGAGAGCTAGTGAAGCGCTACTGGTATACTCTAAGGCAGTGTGCCTCAGTTTTCAATGGGCACACACGTCACACCTGGTGATCTCGTTAAGGTGCCGATGATGATCCAGTAGGTCTAGGTGGGGCCTGATTCCTGCATTCTTCACAAGCTCTCTGGTCATAATACTACGGCTGCGGTCATGGCCCACGCTTGCAGTAGCAAGGATCAAAAGGACACCACTGGCCACAGCTGGGCAGGGTCCTAACCAAAGAGTATCTTAATTAGGTACCAAGATCTGGCCCTTTACTCTGAAAGAGCAAAGACATGCTCTTGTCCATGCCCTGAGAGACACTGGACCACACTAACGCATGAAGGCCAACACAATCATTTTATAGACTGAACAATAACTGTACACAGTCGAGAACACTAGTACTGTTGGCACCTCCAGTACCTCAAACTAATTCGCCTTTGATAATGTACAGAGATGGAGTTTCTGGACCTGTAAAAATTAAGGACTAGGCCCCAGACAGTGGCAAAGTCATCCACCTAGTGTCACTCGGTGAGACGTATCTGACTGGCCAGCTGACATCACTGACATCTTTTTTTTTTTAATTGAAGTAGTCGGTTTACAACGGTGTGTCAATTTCTGGTGTACAGCATAATAGTCCAGTCATACATATACATACACATATCCATTTTCATGTTCTTTTTAATTATAGGTTACTACATGATATTGAATATAGTTTCCTGTGCTATACAGTAGAAACTTGTTTATCTATTTCATACATAGTAATTAGTATCTGCAAATCTCGAACTCCCAATTTATCCCTTCCCCCACTCCCATAACTATAAGTTTGTTTTCTATGTCTACGAGTCTGTTTCTGTTTTGTAAATAAGTTCATTTGTCTTTTTTTCTTATTTTTCAGATTCCACATACAAGTGATATCATATGGTACTTCTCTTTCTCCGGCTTTCTTCACTTAGAATGATGATCTCTAGGTCCACCCATGTTGCTGCAAATGGCATTATTTTACTATTTCTTTATTGCTGAGAAGTACTGTCTGACATCTTGATTAGCTATCTCAACTTAGAACAAGTAGGAAAGTCAACCCTATAGAAATAAACAAGTGAGAAAAAACATAATGGAAGTGAAATCTAAAAGTGAATATACAAGAATTTAGGTTTCTCCTATTTGTTTTGTTTTTAGGGGGAAGAGTAATGATTAGCCACCAAAGGAAAGAGTAAATCCATGAGAGCAGTGGTCTGTTTCCCTGATCACAGTATTTCTAGGACCTAGAACTATCTCTGACCCACAGGAGGCACCCAATACATATTTATTGAGTGAATGAACAAATGAGTATTTAAGGAGAGTGGGAGTTAACTTCTTTTGTATTTACATCTTAGTACCAAGGATTCCAGGGAGCTATAAAGAACTATTCTTAATGATTTCAACATCAGTTAGGCCAGGCTGGCTATAAACATTATCTGATTTCCTGAAGACAATGAGTATCTCTTGAGACTTTAACTTATTCCAAGAGTAAGAGTTACAGACTACCCTTCTTTCCTACATAGAACTTCCTTTTCTCTCAAGACAGAGGGTAGGGCTAAAACTTAACCACAAGAGGAGAAACTGCTACATGCTGGCAGTTGTTTTTGACAAAATGACTTAAAAGATTGTTACTCTTGTTCCTTCTAAGCTTTCACAGACATGATTTCCTAAGGGCAAATTTCATGAGAGATTTTTAAAGAGTAAGAAACAAAAGCAAAGATACAAAGTATGCCAAGAGTTCTTGAAAACGTTCAACTAAGTTACCACATGACCCAGCAATGCTTGAGCATATACTAGAAGAATTGAAAACATGTCCACATGAGAACTTGTACATGAATGTTCACAGCAACATTATTCACAATAGCCAACGGCAAAAATAACCCAAGTGTCTATCAGCTGATGGTTGGATAAATAAAATGTAGTATATCCATACAAGGAGTATTACTCAGCCATAAAAAGGACTGCAGTGCTGATACACACTGCCGCATGGATGAACCCTGAAAACATTATGCCTAACTCAAAGAAGCTAGGCACAAGGGGCCACATACAGTATGATTCCATTCATATGACATGTCAAAAATAGTCAAGTCCAAACAGAGACACAAAGTAGTTTAGTGGTTATCAGGGGCTGGGAGAATGACAGCTAACAGGTGTGGGGTTTCTTTTGCAGGTGATGAAAATGCTTTGGAATAAGTGGTGATGGATGCACAACTTTGCAAGTACACTAAAAACTCCTGAATTGTACATTTTAAGGCATGAATTTTATGGTATGTAAATTATATATCAGTAAAAAAGTCATATGCCGGGGGGAGGGTATAGCTCAGTGGTAGAGCGCCTGCTTAGCATGCACGAAGTCCTAGTTTCAATCCCTAGCACTTAAGTTAAAAATAAATAACGTAAAATTAACTACCTCTCTCCCCCACAAAAAATATAAATAAATAAATAAAAGTTAAAAAGTCGTATGCCAAAAGGAAATAAAATCAGCAAGTAAAAAACTTACACAAAAGAACCATCCTCCTTCTTGGCTGTCTCATCCTTGCCCCATGCAAAATCTTTGACTAAAAAGCCGTATATTTCATGTAGTTACTCTGAAAATGACTGGAACCCTAAAAATATCCAAACCACTAAGCAAAAGCAGCTGCTTATTTTGATAACATTTTTGTAACAAAGACTTTTCTTAAAACGCAAGTTGACAGAGGACTTTGTCCACAAACCCAAATGTGTACCTTGCACTAGAATTAGCTTTCAGGAAGAATCAAAACTTTTAGAACGAGAAGCTGTTGTAACTGGCACAAAATACATTCCAGTTCACGAGAGCTACAGTGTAGTCAGAAGGCAGTGTCATCAAGAACCTATGTGGAATGGATGTTCTCTTAGTGTTTTCTGTCTCAAGCCCCGAAGACAACAGGCCTCAAAAACAAAATGAAACTCCATGCCAAAGTCCACTAAATTATAGGAAAGTATGCCCTCTATTTAAGCTATCATACACAGAATTTAAAATGTAGGTTTGGACATTGAATACTAAACCATTTAGGATGGGATCATACTGAATTATTTTTCACTCTGTTCAATAGCACACGTTCAAGATCAATTACTTAAATACTACTCCCAGGTGCTAAGTTTATTCATTTAGTTTCAACCCTACTGTTTCTTAATTGTTGATGCAGTTAAGCAATAGTCTTGCTCATATATAAGGTACCTTAACTGGTTGAAACATTAACCATATAATAAGAGACACTTCAATCTCTTTTAAAACATGTCCTAGATTGAGAACCTCTATTTCTTTTTTGTTGTTGTTGTTAGTCTTTTTTGGGGGGAGATGGTAATTAGGTTTACTAATTTATTTTTAGAGGAGGTACTGGGGATTGAACCTAGGACCTCATGCGTGCTAAGCATGCACTCCACCACTTGAGCTATACCCTCCCCCCTGAGAATCTCTATTTCAAAATAGCAGGAAAAATAATGCAGATGTTTTCAAGTGGAAATCATGATGAATGTGTTGGAAGGCCTTGAAAAGCATTTGTCAAATCAGGATCACCATACCTAGATTTTGCTCCCAGCTTTGCTGCTAAACTACAAATGATGCCTGGCCTACATTTAAAATCTACAAGAATTTTTAAAGATATAAAACCTAAAGCATGTTGAGCATCCCTAATGATGAAAATATCCAAAGGCACGGTTACCACAGCACTACTCTGCCAGTTGTACATTTTCAGATTCTACGCAGCATGGGAGTTACCGGGATGACAATACAGACTGATAACAAGTGTGATGCAGAAAACATCCTACTCAGTGATGAATGGATTCTCACTCCCTCAAATGATCCCACTCAGATGGAATCCCACTGACTAAAAAAGCATGCATTAAGCACCTGAATTAATAGTAGCTGGAGGATTATCTGTCCAGCTACACATTTGCAGTGGGGTTATATCTTTTTCTGTTTATGTTCCACGGTGTAGCAAAACCAGGTGGCTTTCCCATATCTTTGATAACCATGTCCCCAGGGAACAGATAACTGCTGTCACTTGAAGGCATATGTATCTTCTTTCAGCACTTCTCTCTTTAAATCTGTTTTTCCATTCCCCTACACTTTTGTATTTGAGCCCTCCAGGGTTTCATTTTCCTTCTTTTGCCCTTCCAACACAGCTTCACCTGAAATTCTAAACTATCTAGAATGGGATCACGCTAAACGATCTTTTAATGCATTCAAAATCACATGAGATATTAAGCGCTACTTTCAGACATTGATTCCATTCATTTAGTGTTAACCCTACAGCTACTCCATCTCTCTCTCTAGTTCTCCCCTTCCAATGTCCATTTTGCTTCCACTTTCATCTTTTCCCAAGTCACTGCCTCGCATTCCCCTCAAGCTCTCTAAAACCAGTCTCCATCCATATGGCAGGTTTTCCAAAGAATCTCCACCTCCCCCAACTCTCAATCTTCACTACCCTCTGTGACGCCCTGGGATTTTGCTCTAGTCCCTCGCGCTCCCCAACCTCGGCCCCACCCCATCCCCATCACCGCCCCACACAGTTTAGGTAACGCCCCTCACTCTCCACCCCTCAAACTTGCCTCTTTCCCTAAAGACCCCCTCCCCCCCGACCCCCGCGCAGAACCCACCTCCCGGATTCCAGACCCTGCTAGGTCTCCCTCACCTTCAGAGACCCATTCCTTCTTCCTTCAGAGTTTCCAAACGCTCCCACCCCTCGGAGCCCTCCGTTCCGTCGCCCACCGCCGGGCACCCCGCGCCCTCCCCGGGACCCGCAGCGCCCCTTCGGGCGCGGCCCTCCGACCTGCCTCCGCGCCTCCCGCAGCCCCTGCAGCCTCTGGCCCAGCTCCCGCCGGTAGCTCTGCGCCGCCTCCACGTTCTCACGGGCCTCTTGCAGCAGCAGCTCGGGCTCCAGCTCCATCGCCCCCGGGTCCGGCCGCGCGGCCGGCGGGTGCGGGCGCGGTTCCCGACTGTCCCGGGCGCCGCCGAGCGGCCCGGCACGGCCACGCGCAGGCGGAAGCGCCGCCCCGCCCCGCCCCACGGCGGCCTTGATTGACAGCTTCGCGCGACGCGCGCCCAGGTCCCAGCGCCGCCCGCGGGGCAGACTCTGCGCGTCCCAGCGCTGCTCCCGCGCACCGCCTGGCTCGCAGTGCTTCCTCGCGTGGAGTCAGGGAAAGATTGATAACACCTGACGAAGTGCTTCCCACATCTTATCTCATTCTGTTCTCACTACCAGGCCTCCTTGCACCTTCATTCCACAGAGGAGGAAACTGAGGGACAGAGAGGGGAATAAACTTTCTCCAGCTGTCGGGATTTCAACCCATATGACTCTTAAATCATCATTTTCCTGCCTCCCTAGTAAATGAGCATCCCTGCAGCAGCCGGTGTTTTAGCTTACTGTGAACCAGGCAGCACACTCAGAGGAAGCAGATAAGGGCTCGTAGTCTAATGAGTGAGCCTAAGAGGCCTAAGCATTGACCCAGGTAGATACCTCAGTCCTGGCAGAAGTCCAGGACGGGTATTAGCAAGCTTTTTCTGTGCGGGCTAGTAGTGAAATTTGGAGTTTGGCGGGCCATGAAATTTGTGTTGTAATTTAGTAAGTAAATGGGCGTGACCATGTGCAAATAAAACTTTGGGGCACAAATTTGAATGGCACATAATTGTCACCTGTCACAAAATATTCTTTGCATCCTTTACCAACTATTTTAAAAAGTGAAAACCATTCTTAGTTCAGGGTTCATACAAAAACAAGTGGTGGGTCGGATTTGGTCCTGAGCATGGTTTGCTGCCTCCTGGCCAGGTTTATTAGAGCTGAAAATTGCCCCTGCCAGGAAACAGACAGAACAGTGATTCACCCAAGGTTACACAACGAATCTGTGCTCGAGGTTAAATCCCAGTTTTCCTGGGCCAGACTCAAGCTCTTTCTACCACATTGTTCTGTGCTAAGTAAATGACACTTGAAATTAGAAAATTGTAGAAAATGAAAGACTTTCTAGAGGAAATGGAAGAATATCTTTTTCCTGAAGTAGCTGGGCACTTAGTAGATTCTCAACAAGTATCTGTAGAATGAATCAAGTTATTAATTAAATAAAAAGGAGTAAGGAAAAGCACGCCAGGTAGGACAAAACTAAGTGGTGGAGGGTACAAGGACTTGGAGATCCGCATATAAGTGGATTGTTTAAGGAAGGAGGAGCAGACCACTTTGGAGAGGTAGGACTGAATAAAATATTGGGAGATGAAGTTAAAATAAAATTAAGGGCCATAGAATTCAGGTTAAGAAGCTTTGACTTTAATGAATAGACATTACAGATTTTTTGCACACACAGTGACATTTGCAAAACAATGCTTTAGGAGGTTAAATGATAAAGAAAGGCCGGACTTGGGTCTGTGTTAGGATAAGTCAAGGGTTGGCATATGGTAAATTCTCAATAAATATGTGTTTTAGTGAAATGAATATGCATAGGACAGATGGAGGGGAGTAAGCAGGAAAAACTATACGGCATTAGTCTAGTTATGATAGGATAGTGGCTTAAATGAGGATGTTGGCCTTAAGGAGGTTTGACAGTGAAAGCAGAGGGAAAGATAGTTAAGTGGTTCAAGAGAACAAGAGGTTTCGGATGCAGAATGACTCAGTAAAAAATAGGATTTATTAAATACTCTTGAACATGGTATGTTCTGTGTGCTCTCTAAAGCTAATTGAACAGAACTGGCTCCCACTCCAGAAAACTTTCCTACATGAAATTAAACAAAAACAAAAAAAATTTTTTTTAATTTTTCAGAAAGTCAAGATACCAAACTTAGGCTCATTCAACTTTATTTCCTTAATCTACTAACTTATGGGAGGTAGAAAATGTGTATCTAATATATCCACACTGTACAAAAAAAAGTACCACAAGGAAAGCTGAAGAAGCTCTGCAAAATCACTCCCCAGGCTTGAAATTTTTGGATTTCTTTTTAAACTGTAGAGCACAAGTTTCTAAAGAATAAATACTCTGGTCAATAACAAAGAGGAGAGGGGGAAGGTATAGCTCAAATGGTAGAGCACATGCTTAGCATGCAGGAGGTCCTGGGTTTGAGCCACAGTACCTCCTCTAAAAATAAATAAATAAATAAACAAACCTAATTACCTCCCTCCACCCCCCCCCCAAACACAAAAAATAACAAAGAGGAGGATTGATCTAGAGGTGGCAATGACAGAAGCCAGCAGGCCATCAGACAGGGCTTTACAGAGTTATCTCTGTGGCATCACATTAGAATTGACTTTTCAAGTGTACCCAGAGGTGAGCAGATTCAGAGGCACAGATTCCTCATGGCTAATTAGACTTATGAGAAACAAACAAAGCAACTTGGTAATTGATTTATTTATGTAAGAATTTAATTGCCAAGAAAATTGCAACAACTGGAAAACCAACTTGTAGCCAGAGAGTTGTTTGGTAAACATGGATTCAGTCCAGAATAGTTTGGTCATCTGATGAACAAAAGCTTTCTCTCTCTTCTCTCCAA
Organism: Camelus dromedarius; assembly: GCF_036321535.1. Lineage (NCBI taxonomy): Eukaryota > Metazoa > Chordata > Mammalia > Artiodactyla > Camelidae > Camelus > Camelus dromedarius. Next base: position 49,628,842 of record NC_087451.1, read on the forward strand.
CTTATTCTCAGAAAGCTCCTGACTCTATGGTGCATATACTGACAATTTTTCACTCTCTTGACTCCCCTTTTTTCAGACTTAATACTGTTAACACATTCTTTAGAATCAACTGGCTACAGCCAAATAAATCTTAGAACCTAGTTTCTGAATAACAACTCATACAAGGAAATACTTTCCAGTTATCCAAAGTAATCAAGAAATCATTCTAATTTTGACTTGTATCTCTTTTTTTTAAATTGAAGTATAGTCAGTTTACAATGTTGTGTCAATTTCTGGTGTACAGCATAATATTTCAGTCATATGTATATATATATGTATATGTATATATATATGTATATGTATATTCTTTTTCATATTCTTTTCATTATAGGTTACTACAAGATATTGAATAAAGTTCCCTGTGCTAAACAGTAGAAACTTGTGTTTATCTATTTTATATACAGTAGTTAGTATCTACAAATCTCGAACTCCTAATTTATCCTTTTCCACCCCCTTTTCCCTCTAGTAACCATAAGTTTGTTTTCTATGTCTGTTTGTTTCTGTTTTGTAAATAAGTTCATTTGTGTTTTTTTTTAGATTCCACATATTAGTGATATCACATGGTATTTTTCTTTCCCTTTCTGGCTTACTTCCCTTAGTGTGACAATCTCCAGGTCCATCCATGTTGCTATAAATGGCATTACTTTTTTCTTTTTTATGGCTGAGTAGTATTTCATTCTATAAACATACCACAAATTTTCTATCTAATCATCTGTCAATTTAGGTTGTTTCTATGTCTTGGCTATTATCAACAGTGCTGCTGTGAACATTGGGGTGCATGTATCTTTACAAGTTACAGATTCCTCTGGATATATGCCCAGGAGTGGGATTGCTAGATCATATGGTAAGTCTATTTTTAGTTTTTTAAGGAAACTCCATACTGTTTTCCATAATGGCTGCACGACTTGTGTCCCTTAAAAGCTTTTTACTTGTACAATGTCTTTTTTAATTTTGAAAATTCATATTTATAGAAATTGCAGAAATCAACGGAAAAGTTACACATACAGTGCAAAACATTTTTTCTCCCAAGTAAACCATGGGAAAGTAACTTGCCAACATCCTATAAGTACATTCTCCTATGAACACAAAATGCAACCATCAAAAACCAGGAATTTAATATTGATACTTTATTACCATCTAATTCTCAGACCCCCTCATTCAAGTTTAATCAATTGTTACAGTGAAGTCCTTTATTAAAATGGATCCAGTCCAGAATCAAGTATTGTATTGAACTGCTATGTCTCTGGACAGTCTCCAACTCATGGCATAGAAACTCTCCTTAACATTCTCTTCTCCACTTTCATTGTCTTATTTCCCATTAGCGCTCTGGAGTTCCTCCCTCAATCTCTTGCTCCCTATTTAACCCAGACCTCCCGATACCCATCCTCTTTCCCACATGCCTCTTAAATTTCTCCCAATTCTTTATCACAGAAGCTCCAGAGCCACATTGAAGAAATCCGCAGGTGAGGAGGTAAAGGCAAAATTCCGTTTTGTTAGTAGGTTGGGAGTACAAAGGCCAAGGCTGAGAATATATACAACATATAGAAAATATTTTGTTTTTGTCAGTCTTTCCTGAGTTTACCTCAATGGTCCCTTAATTTTTTTCCACTTTTATTGAGATATAATTGACATACAGCACTGGGTAGGTTTAAGACATCCAGCATAATAGATTGACTTACATACATCATGAAATGATTACTACAATAAGCTTAGTGAACATCCATCATCTCATACAGATACAAGATTAAATAGAAAAAATTTTTTTCCTTGTGATGAGAACCTGCAGGATTTACTCTCTTAACTTTCAACCCTAACATACAACAGTGTTAATTATATTTATCAGGTACTACAGTTTGTCCCTAGTATTTATTTACCATATGACTGAAAGTTAATGTCACCCTGACTGACTTATTCAGAATGTTCCTAAATGTATCTTTCGTGTTTATGTAGATCTTTTGCATAAGCCCATTACACCTTGAGTCTCCCTAGTTTTCCTCTCTATGCCTCCTTTCATTTTGTGTCCTTTCGGATAGCTTCAGTTACCAGTTACAGAAAACTCAAACTGTCTTTACCAGCAAAGGTGATTCATTGGCTAACATAATTGAAAAGGCTTTAGGGTTAGTTTGTTTCAAAGATGAGACTTCCTAATCCTTTTGCCATTTGTACCATTACCTTATTTTAAGGCTGTTTCATCTTGTACACCTTCTGCAAGGCATGGAAGGACTCCTTCCTGGACCCATCTCAGTAGTACCAACATGCTTATCTCCTAGAGGCAACCAGAAGACCTCCAATATTCCAAGTCCCAGTTGGCCTAGAACAGGTCACGTGCTCATCCCTGTACCAATAACTGTGGCCAGGAGGTGGGATTATGCAGATTACTCTCCAGGGATGCAGAGCCAGGGGTGAAATGAGCTTTCCCCAAATACACTGGCCAAGTGGGAGAAGTGTGTATACCAGAATGACAACAGTAATGGTTATCAAGAGAAAGAGATATAATATTGGGGAGAAAATGACAACTTTCTACTTTTTCTCCATGTGCTGACTACACGGTGTTAGTGCCAAAAAGGCACTACACTTGAAAGTTAGGAGACTTGGCTAAACATTGTGACTTCGGAAATATGTCTGAACTACATTTCTATAAAGTGACGATAATGTAAAATGTCTTCCTCCCAGGGCTTACATAAAGGCTGAATAATATGGCCAGGTAAAAACACACATTTATTTACAAAATGTTTAAAGAGTACAAAGTATATGTCTGGCTCTCTGCTAGGCGCTGGGAATCAAACCAGGAATGAGACTTAGGACTTGCTTTCATAGTCCAGTGAGGAGATCACACACAGATAAGCAGGAATTTACATGTAATACACTGAGTGCAAGGCACTCACTGGCACCTCATCCAGTTGAAGGCTAAGTGGAAGGAAAAAAGTGTCAGGGAAAGTTTCATGGACAAGGTGAATCCAGAGCTGAGTCTTAAGGCTTTTCTTGGCTTGGCCACAGGTGCTTCTCTCTTTTCCCATCCCAAACTGCATCAAAACAACAAATAAGGGATTTAAAACTGGACTAGGGACAAGTGGAACAGTAGAGAACATAAAAGAGCACTAGAGAGTTCCACAAATTTTTGGAAGATGAAAAGTAGGTGGGGAGGGAGGCTATGGTAGCTCAATGGTAGAGTATGTGCTTAGCATGCACAAGGTCCTGGGTTCAATCCCCAGTAACTCCAGTTAAATAAGTAAACCTAATTTACCTGCTCCACCACCCAAGGAGAGGGGAATGAATGTGGTTGGAGGAGTAGTAATTGCTCAAGTCAGTTGAAGGAATTTACATCCTTAACTGTAGGGGGCGAAACATTCAGAATTGAGCTAACTCTCCCTGAAGACTCCTGAGAAACTCAGGCTAGGAAGCCCTAGGTGTATACTTTTTAAAACTTGGGTCCCCTTGCCCATGTGCAGCAAAGCCAACCTACTGACACCAGATTGTGGTGAAGGAAAGTGCAGTGTTTTCTTGCAAGGCACCAAGCAAGGAATCCAGGTAGCTAGTGCTTTAAAGACCTGATCTCCCGGAAGGCTTTCAGGGAGATTTTTAAAGGCAGGGTGAGGGACAGGGTTGTAGGGGTGTGTGGCCAGCTTTTGATTGGCTGGTGGTGAGGTAATCACAAGTCAAAAACATCAACTTTCTGGTTATAACCCGTCTGGGGTCTCCATGCTAGTGGGCAGCATACAGTTAACTTCTTCTACCTGGTGGCGGTTTTAACATCTGCAAAACAGCTCAACAGATATGGCTCAGAGTATTATCTCTAGCTTTTGAGGAGGAAGTCCTTGACTTTGTTTAATGGCTAAACTATTATTATTTTGTCTTGTTTGATGGTTTTCCTTTTTTTCTGCACTTTCCCACTTCCCTGATTAAAGGTACTCTTTGGAATTTGGGGAAGCCTAGGAGACTAAAGTTTTTCTATAGACAAGAGGCAGGCAGAGGACATAGGGGTGGGAGGTCTGTTCTGGGAAGGCCCCATAGTGTACTGCTCAGTCACACTATGAACATTTGTATACAAGTGCATAAGTCTTTATAATATAACTATATTGGGAAGGTGGGAGGATAGGAAGTGTGGAGGGTGATGTTACGAGAGAGTTAAATCCTTAACCACCATAACAGGACATTAATGAATACTGTTGAAAATTATTAGATCAAGAAATAGATGTATAAAGATATTAAAGTATTTAAAGATAAGGAGATAGTGCTAGAAGAATTTTGCAAGTGGTTGCCTCTGGGAACAGAACTGGGGTATGAAATAGAAATCAGCTGATTTTTGATAATAAGTTTTGTAATGCTCTTTGACATTTTTATCCAAATACAGGTATTACTTGGATAACTATAAAAGTTAATAATAATTTTTAAGTGTAGGGGTTATCCAGATGGGGAAGATAATCCAAAACAACCCAGGCACACCGTACATGCTTACAAATGTGAAAGCTCATTTAATTTAGAACTGACAAGTGCCTTAAGCTCCTAAATAAAAGTTGTGTAAAATACTAACTACGTATCTAAAATTAAACTCAGCGCAAATGCTTAAAACCCAATGTATTTTAAACGCTTAGTTCTTTAGAAGAATAAAAAGCGTGAGAGACAAACCCTATAACCCAGCAATTCCTCCCAGCAATTCTGTAAGTGTGTATTCTAGAGAAGCATTACATGTGTTCAAGGAGACAAGAATGTTCATGTTTAAATAACAGAAAATCGGAGACAACTTAAATGTCCATCACTAAGGAAATGGATAAATAAAATGTGTATAATTTGGTGGAATGCTCATTAATGAAAGAGAATGAATCAGATCTACACGTATCATGGATAGCTCTTGAAAACACTGATCAATGAAAAAAGGAAATTGCTGAGTGATATTTGCATTGTTACCTTTTATGTAAAGAATAGAAAAACAAAACTAAAGATTTTTCTGTGGATCCATGTATGTATGTAAAAGTATTAAAAAAAAAAAGGGTGCAATATTGGCTACCGTTGAGGAGAAGAGGAAGAAACCGAGTTTGGAGGTGGAAGTCAAGGAGACTCTTTTTTTTTCCTGTGATTTTCTAATTTATTTCTCCTCCTCTCTTCCCTCTCCTCGCTCTTGCTCCTCCTCCTCTTCCATGTCCTTCTCCTTGAGCGCGTTATTACACTACGTGAGTTATAAGAAAACAAAACCAAAACTGCAAAATAGTGTATACTTAGAAGACTGAAGGTAGTGTAGTCTCCCTTCCTGAAAAAATCTTATCCAGGGCTGAAATTTTCAAGGAAAAAATAATTACCACTAATTTCACTGGAGAAATTTTTACCCTGTATGTTATCCAGACAATAGCAAATACCATAAAGGTAGACACAATTAGGTCAACAGTTAAAATCAGGTTGCATTACCCGACCTAACGAGGTGGCTTCCGGTTGCTATTTGACAGGTCCTTTTACCTGTCCTGTTTCAGCTCTCACAAACCGTGCAGCTAAAACTATGCACTCAAAATAAGCACACTCTACGTATCGCAAGTTTAATGTAAAAAAGAAAAAGTAAAGCTAAATAAATATGGAAACAATGCAAATGATATACGAGATTATCATCACTACAAACCGGCAAACAACTGGTAACTGGTACCCAGCGACGACTGCAACACACGCCAACCAGCTGAGGCTCTTAGCTGCTCGCGAGGACGAAATCCACGGGAAGAAATGCCTCCTTAGCTCAATTAAGGGTAACAAGTTGAAATTTCGTACCCGAAATGGGCGTATCTCGAAGTAGGACGCTTGCCAAAATAACTTTTCATTCTGTGTGGGAGGAATGTAATCAACTGTTACTCCCTTTTCTGTATTTTTGAAATTGCCACTTTCAAATATGGCTAGTCTGCGGCGTCAAAAGTCTAGGATTTTAATTCTGCCACCAACAGACTTTAGTCAAATCACAACCTCATCCGTGAAACTGGGTGTGAGAAATCTGAATTTCCCAAATCCCCGCCAATTTTTAATTTCACGGTAAAACAGTCCTGCCTTCTGTAGGTTCGCCAAAGAAGTATTTTGGCCTTACCGGCTCACCGTCCGACAGCTTCCGGAAGCGACCTAAGCCCCGCCCCCTGCGCTCAGGACGGCGCGAAAACCCAATTGACAAGAACTCCCTCTGAAAGCGCCGGGTCGGGTCTGCGTTCGGCCTGCTTTCCCGGCCTGCGCCCCAGTTCCGACTGCTCAGAACTGGAGCGCCCGCCTCCAGGGCGCCCCGCGATCACCGGCCGCACCCCCGAGTCCTCGCTGCCCGCGCTTTTTCACCGCCTCTTCCCGCGTTCGACTCGGCTGAGCTGGGCCCAGCCTCTGCGACCACTCGGGGCAGTGGGCGCGAGGGAGTCCGAGGCGGACCCCACGGCCCAGCTCCTCGCTCCTGCTGGAGCCGGCCGCCTCCATGGCCTCCAGACAGGCCGGGCCGGGCCGCGCAAGATCCTAGGGTCCGGGATTCCGGGAAGCAGGGAGCATGGTGGGGGTCCTGGCCATGGCGGCAGCAACGGCTCCGCCTCCGGTGAAGGACTACGAAATTGAGGTGAGTTTGAGTATCTCCGTATGTAGGGGATGGGTGGAAGGTGATTCTGATTTAGGATCTATGAGGGAAAAGGAGGGGCGAGGCTCCACAGTTGTGCCATTATGTGGAACAGTTGCTAGAGCGCGTCGTATCTTACAGTCATGATAGGTCCCTACAAACATTGGGATTGTGAGATGTTTGCGGGGACGTTAAGATGTCTCGTTAAGGACCAGCTCCCAGATCCTGAAATGTTGGTGAAACTTGATGTTTTGGGCTTTTGAAATGTCCTGGAGGATCCCAGGGTCAAGTCTGGGTTCATGATAAGGAATTATTAGAACTTTAGCGTTGAAAAAAATCTTTTAAGTTTTTCTAGTCACCTATCCACCTGTTCTAGGAATACCAGTTAGATTGTCACTACAGGAATCAAACAAAGTGCTTGATTTAAAAATCAGTTTCTCATTGTTCTAGAGCTTAAGATACTGCAGTTAGAAGTTGCAACCTGGCATGCTGTTATTCTCGTGTGTTCATCAAGTTTCAGTGAAATGCACTAAGCAGTCGTTATAAAGAGATTCTAATGCCATGAATTAGTGGAGTAGCATCTTACAGTAGACAGCTGCTATATTTTTACACCTTTTCATCTCAATCCAGCATTCTAACTGAAGTATGCATACTGGTATCCTTGAAGTGAGCCAAGATGTATGTTCACTTATTTAGAATTGAGTGTTTTTTTCTGCTTACTAATAGTTGTTATACTGATACTTGTTTGTTGAGTCAAGGCAGTTTTTCAGCTTGGATCAGGTGTGAGGAAGGACTTTTGATACTAGAATTATACAGTTTTGGGTTTTTGTTTGGTCAGTTTTTCTTTCTTTCTTTTTCCATTCCTGTTCCTTCCTCCCCAAGTCCTGGTCAGTTTTTCAACCTTTTTTTTAGTTTCTGCTTTTGGTGCCCTGCTTCGAGAGCCTATTTCATAGTAATGATGCTTACTGTTTAGTATTGTAAGAGTAGGGTACTTATACACATTATTTAACTTAATATCAGCCTTGTGATGAGATGTTATTATCTATATTCTACAGACGACAGAAGGTTAAGAAGTCATTTAAAGTAAGTTAAATTAAGTTAGAAAAAGTTAATTAGAAAATTGAAAGTAATTTGCTTAAGGTCCCACACTGGTACGTGTCAGAACTAGCACTTGAACTTAGATCTGACTCCAGGGCCTATGGTCTAGCGTCTCTGATACAGCTCAGGATAATAGTAACAACTCATTAGCATTTTCTTTAATACATTTACCATTTCATTTTAAGATGTAAAATTTAATCTGTCTGTAATTTATTTTGCCTCCTGTTTATCTAGATGGTTAAAAATTTGTCCCAGTACTATTTATTAACTAATTCTTTGCCTGATAACTTGAATGCTACTATTATATACCAAATTCTCAAATATATGCTTGTCTTTTTCTGATCTTCTCATCCATTCTGTTAAGTGGCCTGCTTGTTCATGCATCAGTGCTATGCTTTTAATCATGGTAGCTTTACAATATATTTTAATTTTCCAGAAGTATAATTCCTTTATTACTTACCTTTTTAGAAGTTTCCCTGTTATTCTGGCAAGTTTATTCTAACAAATGAACTGAGGGCAGTTAGAATTAAAGAAAAGACTGATGGAGCTTTTTTTTAAGGGTAATAAACAGTGTAGCTCTCATCTCTTCTCCGCCATCCCGTGTGAGGTTGGGTTTGCCCCTCGCCACGTCTTCTCACAAGACTTTCAGGATCAAGCGATTGTTGGCCAAGAAACAAATGCAGAATCATCCCATTCCCCAATGGATTCGAATGAAAATTGGTAATAAAATCAGGTACAGCTCCAAGAGAAGACGTTGGAGAAGAACCAAGCTGGGTCTCTAAGGAGCCCCCCACGTGAGATGGCACACGTATTTACATTGTGTTAGGGTCACTTACGTCTTACCATGTCACTCTGAAAGCATCACTGCTATCTGAATGGCTGGATGTGTTTAATTGGGAAAATGATTTTTCTCTTTTTGTTAGTGTTTCTGCACGAGTGCTTTGGCTCAGTAATAAATATGTAAGACCTTTCGTTGGGAAAAAAAATAGTGTAGGAGGCAGGCAGCAACAGTTTTAATAGCAAATTAAAACACTGGAAAGTCTTATTTGTTTTATTTGTAGTAAGTGTCCATCATAATTTTTACTTATTAGTAAATTTTGGGATCCTAGACTTGTTCACTATGTACCTGTTTCTTGGAAATAGAGTAATTTGTTTATTTTTAACTCAAAAAGTATAAAGGAAATAGAAATAACATTTACAGAGTTCCTACCACGCATCAGACTTTACATGTTTGTATGTAACATGTTCATTATAAATTCTGTGCAGTGGTGTTACTAATCAAAGATCATAGAGTAAACAGAAGCCAGCAGTAATTAACACATTTGTACACAAGTGTACTGGCCTTGAAACTTTTCATTGAAGTATAATATATATATGGTAAATTGCACAAATTATAATTGTATAGCTTGATATGACATTGAGATTTGGATGTAGGTTCAACTTTAAAGCATTTTTTTCTTCGTAATATGTTTATCAACTAAGGGAGTCTTTTCTCATTCTATTACATAAAATAATAGGTCCATGTTTAAAATGTATGTTTTGTAGTATTTTGCTTGAAATAAGTGCTTTTTTTTTTTTCTTTTAAACTGATAGGCATGCAAGAAGCGAAGGAAAGATGATGACAGAAATTCTTGCAAAACAATTACAAAATATTTATCACCAGTGGGGAAGACTGGAGACAGGGTTTTCTCTTCACCAAAATCCAGTAATATCCTGGATTATTTTAAAAAGACTTCATCCACAAATGAGAAGACTCAGACAGCAAAAAAGAGCAAGATAAAGTCATCCACACCGTTGCCTGCTGACAGTGGCAAAGACTGTAAAACACCTTTGGAAATGTTCTCAAAGACAGAGTGTAAGAAGAGAGGGAAGAGAGTTAATTTATCTCATCAACTAAGTACTATTAAAACTGAAAATGAATCTCCAATTGAAATTAATAGTGATGATAGCAAAGAAGACTTTAGTTTAAATGACAATTTTGTGGAAAGTAGTTCTGCTTTACTCTACAAGAAACATGTAGAGATACTTGCAGAAAGTATTCAAGGTATCAAAAAACAATCAAGCACTATGACCTCCAAAAAAAGTTCTAAGAAAGTAAATCCTAAACAGGAGCCCACAAAAAATGATTGCAGAAAATTGAGGAAAAGGAAGTACAGAGATATAATAGATCTATCTGAAAGTTTACCCTTGGCAGAGGAACTAAATCTCCTTAAAAGAGATGTTCAAGGTAGTGAACGGGTAATACCTGGCCTAAGTAATGAGGTCGGAAGTCCTGCGAATGTTGCAGAATCAAGGGATAATATAACTGAAACAGCCCAGTTAAATGATAGTACAGTAACTGTCTCGTATGAGGAATTTTTAAAAAGTCACAAGGAAAATAAAGTGGAACAGATACCAGACTCTACAATGTCAATTTGTATTTCTTCTGAAACTGCTGAAGATACAGGCAAAAGTGGTTGTGTGAGTGACCCAGAAACCTATGAAATTTCCCAGCAGGCTCGCTTTAAGACAGTCACCGTTCTTGCACAAGTTCACCCTGTTCCTCCCAAAAAGACAGGGAAAATACCCTCAATTTTCCTGAAACAAAAGCAGGTGGAAATGGAAAGTAGTCTGTCTGATCCTGAGAATGAACAGACGATTCAGAAAAGAAAATCTAACGTCGTTATACATGAGGAAGAACTTGAATTGGCAGTGTTGGAGGCTGGAAGTTCTGAAGCTGTGAAACCAAAATGCACTCCAGAAGAAAGACAACAGTTTATGAAAGCATTTAGGCAGCCAGTATCAGATGCACTTAAAAATGGAGTCAAAAAGTCTTCTGATAAGCAGAAAGAGCTCAATGAAAAACCTTCAAGTGAGGAAGGAAGAGACAATAATTCTAAAAAAGTCATGCAAAGTCCTAATATTCATATGGTTTCAAATAATGACAATCCACAGTCACACACTGATAAGGGAAGTTTTCCTAAGGAGAAAAGTAAAAAGCTGAAGAAAAAGAATAAAAAAAGTTTAGAATCTGGTGCTACTCCAGGTGAAAATAAAAAGGGAAATAATCAAAAGAAAGAAACAATTTTTTCCTTTAAAGAGAAACAAAATCAAAACAGGCTTAGAATGAGTTTAAGACAAAAGAAAACAGCAGTTTTCAAAAATAGCACATTACGTACCCATGAAAGCCTCATTTGTGAAGATGCAGCAAATGATGGCCCTATAAAGATTTCCTCTCTGTGTAACACTAAGGCTCCAAGGAAAACCAGCATACCAGTCAAGGATAAAGTTATACACTCTAAAGGTGGAACTGAAGACAGCTTGGTAAATGTTTCCACACCCAGATCAACCAGAAGATCTGTAAGAAGTAGCAGCACACCAACTACAATAATCATTAGAGGTACTGATTATGAAGATGCACAAGACGATAGTCCAGTAAAAGCTTCCACTCCAAAAGCAGCCAACTTATCTGAAAAGCGTAGCTTATATACAGCGGAACTGATAACAGTATCCTCTGATTCAGAGAGCCCTATTAGGTAAACTTCTGTTTTGTTCTGAAATTCTGAGTATTCTGTGTATATTACTAGACGGGAAGGAAAATACTTCAAGCGTTGGAGAGTATTATTTTTCCCTAGAACACAACTGATTTATAAGAAAAAGAAAACAGAGTTTCAAACATGCTGCTTAATTTCCATATTTGATTTAAAAGTCAGGCATGGTTTCAGAAGTACTCTATATGTATTTTAGATGAGTTTTAAACTCTTTATCGCAGTTGCTAATTCCTGGAGAAACATTCTCCAAATATGATTTCTGTGCATTTAACAAAGAGAAAAAATAAATTGTAGAACTTTATTTCTGAGCCATATACTATGAGGTATATACTTGCAGGGTGGTTCTTGCTAATGTAAGGTGATCCTACGGGCTAATTTTCTGTAAAGCTTATGATTTATAAAAGGAAACTATATTTTCTAAGAGTTTAACATTTGGCTTACTTTTGAATTAGTGGCTTGAAACTAATGGGGGTGTGTTTTAGTTTTTGTTTACTGTTTCAGAACTGTCCAGAAACTGGAGCCCTACTCGGTTCTTTTCTATATTTAATTGAAATTCTTACACATTATAATCGTGAAAATGTGTCTGAATATCTTTTTTTTTTCAGAATGAAATTCACCAGAATTAGTACTCCCAAGAAATCTAAGAAAAAATCTAAGAAAAGATCTAAGAAATCTGAAGCAGCTGAAGAAGATTTTATGTCTCAAACTAGAAAGGTAATTGAAATATTAGAGAGTCCTATAAGTGATAATATATTTCCGGGAACAGCAGCTTCTACTATTGGAAGTCATACACCAAAACAAGATACACGTATTTCATAGACTGGTTATGTTAACTACAACCCTATATTATTTTTCATATTATTAAGAGATCAACATATCTTATTGTGAGATGAAAAATTAATGAAGATAGTATAGTTTACTTAGAAGAAATTTTCTTAGTGAGAGTTACATTCCAATCATTTTTCTTAAGACTGCTTATGGAAATAAGCATGATTGACTTTTTGGTTTATTTCTATAGATTAGAGGCTAAAAAGTGGGGTCTCTGTCCTGGTACTGTTGACATTGTGGGCTGGATAATTCTTTGGTGTGGGACTGTCTTGTGAATTATAGGATGTTTGGCAGTAACCCTGCCCTCATGAGATGCCAGTAGCACTCCAACTCCCCTTGTTATGACAACCAAAAACATCTCCAGATGTTGCCAAATATCCTCTAGAGGGAAAAAATCACCTCCAGTTGAAAACCACTATCCTAAAGGGAGAGGTAAGGTATTTAAGAATATGTTAGCTGCTTTTGCAAAATAAGCTTCTTATCCCCTCCATGAGAGAACTGGACTCTCTCCAGGGTGAGTAGGTACAAGTATGTATGTTTTGCAGAAGTCACCAAGGTGATTCTGGTGTAACCCTTGGGTGAAAGTCACTGCCACAGAAAGTTGGTTTCTCTTTTGTTTTTATTTAACAGCTGTTTGTTTTTTGGTTTTTTTTTTTTTGATTGCATGTTACATTCCAGGTACTATGAGTAGTACTCATAGCATTAATCTCATAAAGTAAATATTTAACCCTGTTTTGAAGGACAGTGGTGTCACAGGAGGTCAAAACATTTTGAAGAGTGATATACAGTGGAATTTCAGCTGGGTGGCAAAGGGGAGCAGGGCAGGGCTGATAAACAGGAAGAAAGTAGAGCTGTTGGGACCAAAGTGCCTGATGTAGTCAGGAGAAACCACATAAGAGCTGGGAGGACAGACAGCCTGGTCGGAAAGGAGGCTGCTGGGAATGACTGTTTTTTGAGGTGTTAGGATTATGGTTGATCTTCATTCTCTTCATTTTTCTGTTTTCTGTTTTTTTGTAAATATGAACTTTTAAAAACTTTATTAGAAAAATAACTATTATAAAAAAACAGATTTCTACTTACCAAAATGTGTATTTTTTTTTACACATTCACTAAAACGTATTTCTGTGTATAACTGTTTCAGTGATTCTATTGTTCATTTAAATGTAGGTGGCTTATTTTGAATACTAACTTATCATAAGGCCCATCAGCCTGTCAAAAATTTTGCTAGCAGAGCAACAACAAATCTGTCACTCCACTACTATAGAAGCAAATCTTAACATTCCTAACCTTACATGTGTTTTAACTATCCATGCCTCTTCTTTTTAATGCTTTTTAAAAAAAAAAGTTAAAGTTAAAAAAAAAAACCAGCAAACATTTGTTTAAAAAACAGTAGTGTATAAAATTAAAAGAGAAAACTTTTTTTCCTCTTCTCTCTCCTACCCTCTAGGGGCAGCCCACTTTTAATAGTTATATGTTCATCTGTCGAGACTTTTTCCTATGCTGAAATAGATAAATGTTATTTTTAAAATATAAACTGTTTTACAGCGTGCTTGCTGTATGTTTCAAATCCAAAAGTAAAAACTGGTAGAACTCAGAATGTGGAAAACACATTATCTAGAAGATAGTATTTAAATGCACAAGATCACTTAGTACATCAATGGCAGAGCAAGATCTGAAGGCTGGACCTTACTCTTTTCTAGTGCTGTTCTCCATACCTAATGCCTTTTCAACCTCTCTCCAAAGGATTCAGCCTGAAAGTGACTAAAATCAAAGAAGAGATACCATGAAGATGGTGGGGAAATAACCAACAATCTTAATCTATACAGACATCTAATACACATATCTTTCTGGGTGTTTTTCAGATAAATTATATTTATCTGGATAGATTTCAAGTAAGAAATAAAGGCAAATCAAGTATCACTAGACACATTTTAATTTAATTTCCTTGGTAAGATTTGAATGACCTTTTTTTTGTCTTTCATTTAATGTGATTTGTGATTATATATTTCTATTTGTGTATTTGATGGGCTTCATTTTTTAGAGCAGTTTTAGGTTCACAGAAAAACTTGAGCAGAAGATACAGATTTCCCATATACCCTCTGCCCACACACATGCATAGCCTCCCCTGTTATCAATACCAGAATACTACCCTTGTTACAGTTGATGAACTTGACATTGACTTCATTATCACCCCGAGTCCATATTTAAATTAAGGTTCACTCTTGGTGTTGTACAGTCTGTGGGTTTAGACACATGTATAATGACATGCATCCCCATTATAGTACCAGACAGAGTAGTTTCACTGCCCTAAAAATTCTCTGTGCTCCGCCTATTCATCCCTTCTTTTCTCCTTAACTTCTGTCAACCACTGATTTTTTTTTTTACTTTTTTCCAAAGTTTTGCCTTTTCTGTTTTTTTCTATTAAATATAAAATGTTTGCCAGTGACCTCAATTATTATTTCACATTTGTGTTTAGGTAAGCAGTGCTTCCAAAAATGTATCAAAAGCAAAACAACTCATTGAAAAAGCAAAAGCATTACACATTAGTAGGTCAAAAGCTGCTGAAGAGATAGTGACACCTTTGAGGCGTTCGTCCAGACATCAGACACTTCCTGAAAGGTCAGCAACACAAGTAAGTATTCCAAATATTTATTGGTTTAAATTCTGTCCTGTTCTGCTGTTTGGAACAGAAGAAGGAAACCACTCTTAAGTTATAAGGTAGAATTGTACGATGGCCTTGACGTGGTGGAATATCATTCTCAGTTCTCTTTTAAAAGTGTTTAGCTCTCTTTTGCATACAGAATATAGTCTGAATCCTTATCAAGTCCTTCAAGATTCTTCATAGGCTAAACTAGCTTTTCCCTTTCCTCAAACAATCCCCTTCCTTAGATACACTTTGCTCTCTCATACTAAATTATTCATTTCTCCCTAAAGGGTGCAATTTTTCCTTTTTTCAGTTTGTAGTCTCTCAGCTTGAAATGTATCTTAGGTACTCTCTTCTACCTGAGGAATTCCTACTCAGATTTTTTAAATCCTGCTAAATGCCACCATCTCCTCTTTTATTTTATTTTACTTTATTTTGGGGGGGAGTGGTAATTAGGTTTACTTATTTTTAATGAAGGTACTGGGGATTGAACCAAGGACCTCGTGCATGGCAAGCACACATTGTACAACTGAGCTTTACCCTCCCTCCTCTTTTTTTTAAAACAGCTTTATTGTAGAAATATAATTTGCCATTTGAAGTGTGCAGATCAGTCACTTTTAGTATATTCACAGAGTAGTGCATTCATCACTACAATTAACTTTAGAATATTTTATTAATCTCAGAAAACCCTCTTCCCCTTAGCTGTCACTTCCCAATCTCCCCACCCCCAACCCTAGCCAACCACTAATCTATTTTCTTTCTCTATAGATTTGCCTATTCTGGACATTTAATATAAATGGTATCATACAATATGTGGTCCTTTGTGTCTGTCTTCTCTCAATTAGCATAATGTTTTAAAGATTCATCCATATTGTAGCATAAGTATTTCATTTCTTTTTATTGCCAAATAGTATCCTATTATGTGGATATACCACTTTTCATTTAGCCATTCATCAGTTGATGGATATTTGGGTTGTTGCCACTTTTTGGCTATGAATAATGCTGTGAACAATTCAATATCTCCTGTTGAAAGCCTTCAAGACAGATAGTTTCCTTCCCTATGTGTACTTTAATTTACTTCCTTTTTTTTTTTTTTTTTGTCAATATTACTCTTACCATACTGTATTATACCTAGTTAAACTAACTATTCATGGACTAGCCCCTTCTCTGTCCCCAAACCCTGGTGTAACCTTGACACCAGCTCTTGAGTTTCATTTGGCTGTGTGTTCTCAGTAGCTGCTGTATTGCCTAACACATAGTAGGCGCTCCATAGAGGTATGCTGGCCACAGGAAAACTTGTCAGACTTTATCTAACATTTCTAGGATGTATAGAATTTTTATAACTTGTATTGATTCTTTTATCTGGAGTGTCGTCTGTTAGTTGCTTATTTAAAAAAAAAAATCTGTGGTCATAATGAGTCTACTCTTTGATCAGGTGACCTTGTATGATACACAAGACTACTGCCATTCATATCGTGGTTTTTTTTGTATCAGTTTCGGACGGAGTTATATGGAGTTGCTAATGTAATTACCTTGTCTATGTCTTCTAGCACTGTAATCCTTTTGAAATTTGAATGGCATTAATTGTATATCACTAAGAATTTTTTTTCTTATTCTGTCTTAGGACTCTGTAATGATAATAGATTCAAGTTCTACCTCTTTAAAGCATCCTGAGAAAAATCAGAAGAAACTTCAGTGTCTGAATGATGTGCTAGGAAAAAAACTTAAGACTCCTAAAAATGTCCCTGGTAATCAGATTTGGTAACATTGATGATGAACATTAGAACGTTTTGGTGGGGATTACATTGTTCTGAAAGGTCTCATTTTAATTTAATCTCTTATCTTATAAAATATAACCTTTTAATTAAACATTTCTATTTTAATGAGTAAAGTTATAATGTAGTGAAGGGTTTTACAGAGGGTAGCACTCAGCTACCCTTTGTAGTTACTGCATTTCTTTCTGTTTAGCCTGTTCGCTTCGTAGTTCCCAAACTGACTGAAGATCAAAATCATCTGGATAAATCTTTAAATCTTTAGGTCCTTTCCTAGACTTACTAAGAATCTCCAGAGGTGGGTTGTGGGAATCTGTAGTTTAAAAAAAAAAAGCTTCCTGGGAGATTCTGATACTGATACTGCCAGGTGGAGAGATGAGCTTATTATATAGAAAATTTTTTGGTGAAAAAAAATTTTTAAGAGTTTTGAAAGTAGCTGGAGGTAAGTGGAGATGATAAACTTTGATGCTAACCTAAGTATTTATTTTTCTAAGGACAAATGAAAGTTGCTCCTTTATTTCTTACTAGAAGGGCTCAGAAAACAGCTGATCCAGGCCTTGGTTTTGATGAAAGCAGGTCAGTCTGATACAAATTTTTAAGTTGCCAAAATATTTTATGGAATGTATTTTGTTTTTATTCATTTACTTTGATGAAAAGGCATGTAAATTACCATTTGAAGCTTTAATAAGTCCCATTTTAAAAGATGACAATATTGACAATGCTACAACTGCAATTTGAAGATCTTGATCTTCTGTAGACATTTTGTGGCCATCTCTAGACAAAATAGTGAAAAAATAAACAGGCAAACAAATACCAGGACACTGACTTACGAACTTACTCAGTAAATATTTAAATACCTGCTACGTACCAGACACGGTTTTTGGTACTAGTAATATTATGGAAAATAAGACATATTCCCTGTCTTCATGAGGCTTACACTCTAGAGGAAGATAATTTATGATTAAACATTAACTGGGCCAACCAATGAAAAATTGCAGTTGTGCTAAAAAGGAGAGGTACAAAGGTTTATTAGATTAGGCAGATTTGGTCTGGCCAAGAAAGATTTGCTGAGGAAATGACACCTGAATTGAAGGGTGAGCAGGAGTTCATTAGTTGGCTAGCAGTGTTCCAGCAGAGGGAACAGTCTGCAGAGTCCCTGTGGCTGGAAGGAGCATGGTGAATACAGAAGGTTGGGAGAATTCCGGTGTGGCCTGAGCACGGAGAGCAGGAGTGAGAAGAATGTGAGATTAAGCTGGAGAGGTGGCTGCCTGCCCATGTAGGTAGGACTTTAGGCCATATGGAAGAATCTTGTCATTATGCTAAGAGCCATAAGAAGCAATTAGAGAGTTTTAAACATGAGTATGGACATAAAATTTGGATTTTGAAAGTTTAATCTGACTGCTGGATTAACTTGGCTCTTGTGTAAAGAATGGAATGTAGGAGGAGTTAGAGTGGATACAAGAGCCTTGGTGTGAGATGATGGAGGTGTGGACTCGGGTGTTGGAGATGACGCATGAAAAGATTTTAGGAGATAAGTTTAAGAACCCTTGATGATTAATTAATTAGACACGGGGGGATGGGGATGGGAGAGAGGAAGGTAAAAGGATGACATTTAAGTTCTGGTCTGTGCAAGTGGATGGCACATGGGAGAAGACCAGGTTTAGGGACATAAGTTGAGGTTTTTATTTTTATTTTATTTTTTTCCTGTTTCAGTTTTATTGAGGAATAATTACTTAGTGTTAAATACACAAATCTTAAGCATACAGTTTTGATCAGTACACTGTATCAAGATAGATATAACATCTTTCTTTTACTCCTGAACAGTTAAGTACTTTTTTTCTGTTACCCCCACCACCAACACCACAATAAAAGATTACCCCTAATTCTATTACCATCGAATAGTCTCATTTCTGTTGCCGAGGGTTAGTCTTGTCTGTTTCAGAAATTCACATAACCTTTATATATTCTTTTGTGTCTAACTGCTTTTGCTCAGTACACAAAACACAATTTTTAAAAAATCAGCTTTATTCAGATAGTATACACACAATCATTTGCATCCATATTAAGTAAACACTTTGAGGTTTAACAAATACACCTGTGTGATCACCACCACAATAAAGATAGAGAACATTTCATCACTCAGAAATTCCCTAGTGCCTCTTTGCAGTTAACCCCTGACTTCCACTCCCAGTGCCGTGCAACCTCTGATCTGCTGTTGACACGGATTAGTTTGCCTTTTCTAGAGTTTCATAGAACTGAAATCATACAGGAGGTCACTTTTTTCTTTTTGATTTTTCAGTTTTGGGATTATTTACTGACTTTACACTGTGCAAAATAAGGATCGAATCTTCTCTCCTTCTCTTGGCCCCAGCCCCCCCAACCACACAGGACCCTCTGCCCATCCTCTGAGGACGATTATATTCTGATTTTGCCTGGATCAGCATTCAGTGTTTACATCTTATGACTGTGGACATGCTAATCACAGCTGAACTGAACAGTGGAAAACTGTGATTACTTTTCCTTCCCTGTACCAGTTTGTTTTCTCTGGAGTGCATTATTGCCTCATTTTTTGTTTGGTTGCTAGCATCTCAGCTTCCCAGAATCCTTTACCACTGGTCCAGGAGGTACACTTTTGCCTCTGGCTTCTTTCTGTCAAATGCTACAGTATCCATAGGCTCTTTTCATTGCTGAGTGCTATTCCTTATATGAATACATCACAAGTTGTTTGTCTGTTCTTTCACTGATGGCCATGTGGGTTGTTTCCATTATTTGGTGTTATTCATAAGGCTGCTATGAACATTCCTATACACACTTGTGGACAAGTGTTCTCATTTCTCTCACATAAATTCTTAGGAGTGGAATTGCTCTGTTGTTAGGTGGGTGCGTATTTAGCATAAGGATCTGTCAAACTATTACTACAGTTCTCACTCCATGTATGGCAGGCTAGGAAGCGGGTGTACACCAGCACCACACCCTCTGTCCCCTCCACCACGCCATAGTCCCACCCTCCTCTGCCCTTGCACCACTCTCCCACTGAAGTTAACATTCTTATAGTTAGCAAGGTAAGCCAGGTAAAACCGAGACACAGCACTAAGGGCCCTAATGTTCCTGCTATTATATAGGAAACAATATTACCTTAGAAGTTCTTGTATTAACTTTGAGAAATATGGCACCAATTCTGTTTTCTTCTTATAATATAAATGTATGTTTTTTTCTTGAAAAAAAAAAAAAGAAAAAAGACAAGAAAAAACTCACCTACCAATCAAACATAGCCTCTTAACATTTTGGTAGATGTCCTTCAAGTCATTTTTCTCTTCGTATACTTATTTTTTATTTAATTTTTTAACATTGATAGATTTTCATTTTTATGATACACAGGAAAAGAATTTGACCAGCTAACATGTCAGGTAGCTGATTAAATTTTTTCAAGTAAAATTAAGAAGTATTTATTTTATAGATAGTTTATTTTCTTAATGTTTATAACCTTAGCTCTTGTATATTCATGTCATTTTCTTAAAAGTCAAGATGCATCTGAGAAGTCTCAGGATTGTGATGTACAGTTTAAAGCAAAGCGTGACTTTCTCATGAGTGGTTTGCCAGATTTGTTGAAACGACAGATCGCCAAGAAAGCTGCTGCATTAGACGTGTACAATGCAGTGAGTGCCGGTTTCCAGAGAGTCGTTCATGTTCAGCAAAGAGATGATGGTGAGCTTTCTACTATTAAATATTTTAAAATGTTAGTAGTAATATGAAACTGTGTAAGTTGGCTTAAGGTGAGACACAGGTTTAAATATAATTCTTACGGTGATTTTAGTGAGAATTTAAAGTTGTGTTTCATCCTCTCTTCTTCAGCCTTGGACTGAGGAAAAGGGTGGGGCAAGAAAGCCACAGGCATCTTACCCCTGATACCAGGGGAGGGCCCTTCCCTGATATGAGGGGAGGGCAGGCACGCGTGCGAATGTGAGCGCTGACCTTCAGGGAATGTTGTGTCCAGAGAGGCAGTGTGTTCTAAAGGAAGGGAATTCCCTTCTGAAGTCATAGCAGTGTGTAAGCAGACCATCTGTAAGAATCTCTCGGCGGAGCACCAGCCCGGCCTTTGCCCAGCCTACTGCTGAATGTTCAAGGGAAATCTGTGTGCCTCCTTTCCAGCGCAGCTTTTGCTGTTTAGTTCCATAGAAGTGTCTTCTGGAATAGGTAACAAAGAGCAGGGCTTCATTGCTCTGGTCTGCTCTCTTCCCACATGGCTGTGCACAGACCTCTTGTAGGGTGGTGTTAGCTTGATTGTAATCTAATTCTCTTTGGATTCAATGCCATGGCAGCCACAGTCTTACTTCACTTAAATAGTTTTTAATTAGTAATGTACAAAGCCTTACATCTTTGCTTTGTTGTTGTTCCTAGGTAGAATTATTCTTTTGCCAGCATATAAACATATTCTTCTCAACGGCCTTTGTGGTTTGGTTTAGGGCCCTCCCTCTACTGAAATGTTCACTGTGTTCTGTTCTTCTTTTTTCCCTTTTATGTTTCTGACCTTGATACTTTTGGAGTTTTGTTTAGCCTCTGTTTTGTGTGGGGAACTTCCCAGTCAGTCTTTCTTATAATATTCTACTTTTCCTTTTTTCCCAGTTCTCCTACTGGCCATTCCATTGATGAAGCCTTTCTTGTTACTTTTACTAGTGCATTTTTAATAGCATTTTCTAGTAGTGTGTTCAACTATAGAAATTAGTTATAATTTTGATAAACACATTTTCACAGGACTGCTACTGTAGAACTTAGCATATCGATTTGTAGATGAGCAGATGAGGCAAGCACAGAGAACTTCTTTTTAGAGCCTTAAGAATTATTGAACATCCACTATAGTCTGGCATTCTTCTGAGCACTTCACATGCATTTTTAGTTTTATCCCCATAACAGCGCTAGAAGGTTGAGTGTTATAATTGTCACCCCCACATTACAGATGAGGAAACTGAGGTTTAGGATCATGCCCACTTACCTAGCTAGTGAGTGGCAAAGTCTGGATTTGAATCCAGGTCTGACATCAGAGTTTCAACTTTAAACCAGGTTAACTGGCCCTGAAATTTTTACCCTGAGTAGTAAGGTTGATTTAAAAGAAAAGAAAATTTGTTAATATTTGCTTATTTTTAACAATTGGAAGGCAGGACCACGTAGTTTTTTATTAGTTGCATTTGTTGGAGGCGAGGATTTGTTCCCTGTGTACTCATTTGAATTTTGGTGCTTTTGTGTTAACTATGTAATTGTTGTCAAGTCTGTTTACATTTATATACTTGGCGTTTGATAAATAGATAAGTATGAGAATGAAGGTGATTAACATAATTTTTCTCTTTTTCTTTAGGGTGCCACCTGTGGCATTTGAAACCACCCACTTGTCCTCTCTTAACTAAACTTAAAGAACTTAATACTAAAGTGGTAGATTTCTCAAAATGTGTTATGGCGCTTGGTGAATTTTCTACATTAGACTCAAATTTGAAAAATAATAATTCTGCTGTTGTGGTAAGTATTAGAGAGGTCATCCATTGTAGGATGTTTCCTTCACATCTTTCAGAGGAAAAAAAAAAGTTGGATATCTGTTGTAGCCTAAACTTCATTTTTTCCTTGAATAATACAATTTCAAAAAGTAAATCCTAATTGAAGTACATACCTCTTTTAAATACTCCTAGTGCTTTAAAAACATTTCAAGGATTAATGATAGCCAGTTTCAAAAGAATGTTAGTTTATATAGTACATTTAGATACTTTGTAAGTCAGCATTATAGCCAAATAAATGTGTAGAATACAAGTATTTGAAAAGAAAGAACAATAAAAATATGAATATGAACTAAGTCTTTCTAAAGCTATGCAAATGCAGCTTTGCCATCAAGGTGGTGTTTAGTGACTGAAGCTAATCCTGCATTGGCATAGACTTACTATAGATAAAAAGTAGTTGGCAGTATTGTGATTATTATTAATAAACAATATGTGTCTAATTGAGCATTTTATTCTTTATTGCAGTTTATGGGGAGAAGGAAAGATTTGACTGAAGAAGTAAGGAATCTTTTGCTGGAGGAAATTGTGTGGTCAAATCCTGAATGTTCTTTGAGGAAATACTTCCCTTTGCTTCTAAAAAAACGAACTGAGCACCACGTACTTTCTGAGTGTCATCGTAAACAAGGTTAATGATCATTATTATCATTTCCATTAACATTTCAGTTTTGAAACCACTAAGCTTAGCCATTGATTCTTGGAAGTGGTCACCATGGAGAGAATTTCTTGCGGTTGACAGGGAGAATTGTTCAACTGAAGAAAAGCATCTAGTGCCATGCAGTGTTAGCACCTGCCAGCTACCAGAGTTGCCAGCCCAAAGGCAGCTTTAATTATGTTCAAATATTAATAATGTACTAAGGGAAGCCTTAGATGAAGTAGTTTACATAGCCTGTACCAAAAGGAAGTCCAAATAACAAGATATCCAGCTTGCTTTCAGTATGCCATGTTTGATCCTTGCCTTTTCATTTACAAAATAATAAAACTATTAGATATTTTGAAGTGATATTAAGATTATTGTGCATTAAAGTTTGTTTTTTTGTTCATTAGTAAGCACATGCATTTCTATAATTTTCCAAATAGAATGTCCACAACTAGAGCCCAGTGTCAGTCAAAAAGAAACTAAAAGGAAACGAGTGGGAACGGAAAATCATAAATCCAAAAGAAAGAAGCCAAATGAGCATTCCGAAAGTCCAACAAAGATGAGTGGGAAACCAGAAGACCTTGACAAAAGAAATAACTCCAGTGGGTTAAAGCTAGATTCTTCCAAAGGTTTATCTTCTAAAACATCCAGAAAGAAACAGACTGCTTTGAGTACAAGGTGTGAACTGGAAACAGAAGCAGTAGAAGATTCTGATATTCTGATAATAAATGATGACAGAGAGTCTGTGTCGGAAGGATCTTCTGTTCTGGGTAAATTGGCTTTTCTCCTTCTGGTCTTAGAGCCTTTTCTTTCTTTTTTTTTTTTTTTTTTTCCTGTTTTTTTGCCCCTCGTTTTCCCCCTCTCTCTTTCAAGATTTGCTCATTGCAACATTCAAGCAATGTAGAATAAGAAGTGATAGCCTCGCTGATGAGAGTCTTCTGTGACCACATGGAACAGAGTGGTGTTTGGTCTTTGGCTTTTCTGTGCTTCCCTAAATACGTGTGTTTTTTTAAAACCCTAGAATCACACCATACCTATTATTTTATACCTGTTTCACATATTTCTGACATATTCCCATTTGGTTATCTATCTTTTCCAAAGTATTCTATTGAGTTGACTGTTTCACCCATTTATAAAGCTTTAGAATATGTTTTGGTATTTGTACAGCAAATCTATCATTTTTTAAACTGTTTTCCTGCATTGACCACACTAAATGAACTATAGATTCCCTTACCATACAAATTCCATTGGGGTTTTGATTTTGCATTAGTAGATAGATTGATCTGGCATCTTCCCAACATTCAGTCTTCTCTATCAGGAGTGTGTCATATCTCTTCATTTACTCAGGCTGACTTAGTAGGATGTTTTAATGTATCCTTTTAGGGGTTAAAAGAGGCTCCACAAAAATTATGCTGCATTTGTTCTTTAAATTTTTTTTATGGTGGAACTTATTTTTCATATTTTGTATTTCTTGAGTGGCTACTAAAATTTTTAATGTGTACTTTGAAATCTTATTGTCATGAGACCTTAATGGTGGTTAGCTTTTAAGGGGGGAAGGGTTTTGAAATGCCTTTCTAACAATTTGTAAATATAAATATTTGTACAAATAATCATTTTTATGTGAAATAATAATGTGAATGTCTAAGAATATACGTTTATGTCTAGGGACAAAATACTTTAATACGTGTTTTTTGCTTTAGATTCTGGAACTGAAGACATGCTTTGGACAGAAAAGTATCAACCTCAGAACTCCAATGAACTCATAGGCAATGAGCTAGCTATAAAAAAGTTACATAGGTTGGTAAAACTTATAAAGTAGCTTATAAATCTAGTTTTACTATTTCATTTATTTTATTTGTACTAAAATGTAGAAATTATAATTATAAAGTAATACATCACATGGTAAAATCTTAAGGAAAAAAAATAAGAATTTTAAGTGGAAAGTAAATGTGCCTCTCTTCTCCTGTTTCTACTCCCTAGAGGTAAATGACTATTAAAGGTTTCTTGTAAAACCTTCCAGAAAAATTTTTATGCCTAAATTAGTTCCTTTCTTCCTAACAAATAGGATCATACTACTACTAATTCAGGTCATAATCCTTTGTCTACAAGTCCCACCTCTAAAAAGTTCTGAAAAGTGTAAGTTTATTAACTTTATTATATACGTAAAGTTTATTATAGTCTTTATCAATCCCACTTAGTAAGAGTTCATATTTTTTTAACGAGAATTATTAAGTCATTATGGACGCACTGCCACAGACCCACTAGGGGTATTATGTTACACATGGTATGTGTACCAAATTGCCTTTCTAATACCTGAAAAATACTGAATTCTAAAACTCACTTGGCCCAAAGGATTTCATATAAGGAGTTGGGACCCATAGTAATAAACACTCTGAGATTGGCACTCTTCTAAGTACTTGATCATTCTTAGCTCATTTAATCCTTAGAACTATCCTATGAGGGTAAATATTTTTGTCTTCATATCATAGATGAGGAATGAGGTCGAGAAAGGTTGAGTTATTTGTCCAAGGTCACACAGCTGGAAAGTGGTGGAGCTTAAACTCAGGCAGTCTATCTCCAGCCTAGAACTTCATCTTTCTACTCACACTTAGCATTGTGTATTAGACATCTTTCATGTCATCATACAGACCACCTCAGTTCTTCATAGTTCCTCTGTACTGGCTTCTTATGTAAGCGTGCCATAAGGTATCTTTTCCTCTACTGAAGGTTTTTCCTTCTGGGGGCTATTATAATGTTGCAGTGAATATCCTTGCACATAGACTCTTGTGTATTTAGGCAAAGGTACTTCATTTTAAAATATTCATGCCTATGTAAAATTATTTAACTATGTAGTTGATTCGGAAGCACCATGGAGTTCTTAAAAACTGACTGTATACCATCACTGTCCCCAACAATCATTTCAACATATAGTCTAAGAGATATTTATATTCTGTGAATTATTTTTATTAACATACATTTTCTTATGGTAGTTGGTTGAAAGACTGGAAAAGAAGAGCTGAGTTGGAAGAAAGACAAAATTTGAAAGGAAAAAGAGATGAGAAACAGGAAGGTATTTTGAGTCATTTTTTTTCCATTTCACTGAACATTTTTAGAGTTAGATTAGCTAAAAATTTTTATAAAGCTGCTTATTTGGCATTTTACATTTGGTCTTCTAGTTTTTGTTTCCAGCATTTATTGGCAAGAAGTTTGTGGGATTTGGTCATTGAGTTTGGTGAGATAGGATTGCTACCTAAGCAATTACTTTATGTGTGTTTTTGAATAATTTTTCAGATGCCTTGGATAGCACAGATTTTAAGGGCAGTTCAGATGATGAAGAAGAGAATTGCCTTTGCAATACTGTTCTTATAACAGGTCCAACAGGAGTGGGGAAAACTGCTGCAGTATATGCCTGTGCTCAGGAGCTTGGGTTCAAGGTCAGTGACGACTACGGTGGACAAACGTCAATGTGATAATTACCCTTGGGGGAAGAAATGAAACATAAAGCATTCTGCCTTTTTTTCATACATTCTTCTTTTAGATATTTGAAGTGAATGCCTCTTCTCAACGCAGTGGTAGACAAATTCTGTCTCAGCTGAAGGAAGCTACTCAGTCCCATCAAGTAGACAAGCAAGGTGTAAACGCACAGAAACCTTGCATTTTTAATAGCTACAACATAGGCAAGTCACCAAGTAAGTAATTTTTTTCCTTAAGTCATAACCTTTTAAAAAATTAAAATTAAGAAATTTAATTATCAGCATTTTGCCATTCATTTTTTACCTTTTCCTACACATACGCATGCCTTTTTTATTTTTCTTAGACTTTATGTTTTAAAACAAATCTCAAGACCATCATATAATTTTACCCATATATGTACAATATGTATCTCTAACGGATAAAAGCGTTTTAAAAAGCATTATCAAACCTAGCAAAATTAACTATATACCCTAATTTGACCTAATACATAGTCTAATTTCAGTTTTCTGTTGTTTCAAATGGTTTGTTCAAATCAGGATGCAAACAAGGTCCACATCTTATATTTAATTCATATTTCTTAAGTTTCTTTTAATCTCTTTAACAGTTCCCTCAGCCTCTCTTTTCATGTCACTTATTTGTTCAGGAACATTAGTCATGTGTCATAAAATTTCCCACATTTTGGATTTGACTGATTATGTCTTCATGGTATTAGTTAACACATTCCTCTTCCCTGTATTTCTTGTAAATTGGCAGTTAGATCTGTGGACTTGATTAGATTTCTCTCCATTTCGGTGCTAGCATACGCGTGTTGACGGGGTGTGTACTTCCTGTGGTATCATAGCAAGAGATACATAACAACTGGTTATCCCACTCTTAGTGATATTTTAAAATATTTTTTTGAGATTACGCCTCCTTCCTTGTGTTAGAATGCCCTGTTTTTATGACATGCTAGTGATGTCTAAGATAGTTTTTTCAAGCTCAAAATTTTCACTGGGTTTTTCAAACACCTATGATGCATATGCAAGGATATATGATAAGACACATGGAGATAAGGGTACAAAAAAAAGAAGAGGATACAGTCATGGAATTGTGCATGTATGCTGGTACTGTCAGGAAGATTCTGCTCTGCTCTGAGGCCATATGATGGTAATTAGGACCTTTAAAGACTAAATCAGGTATTTAGGAGAAAAGGACATACCCTGGAATAAATGCCAGGCTGTGGTTGAGCTTCTGAAGGGTAGACACCAGCCATTTGTTTTTTAAGTTTGTATCCCTCTTTCATAGCATATCTAGAAAAACATTTGTTTGCTTGCAGTATCAGTTACTGTGGGCTAAAGTTGAAGTTGGACAAGAAAGTCTGTAATGTGCTCAGTTTGTACCATTATCACTTCACCTCCAGACTCTTCTGACCTCAAGCAGACGTAGACAAAGTGAGCAGAGGGATTATGAATGTTGTTTGCTTCAAGAATGTATGTTTCTCTGGAAAGAGTATCTTTTCCAAATGACTGGTTTTACCTTCTCTGCTGGTAGTTTAACTAATAATATGGTAATATTTGAGTGTACAGACTGTAAGAATGGAAAAGAATTTTTATATCTTTGATTTTTAACTGGTACGAGTAGAAATGTAATCTGTGGATAACTCAATCTTGCCATCTGTTTAATTTTTAGAATGCTTGTCTTTAAGTGCAATTTATTTTTGGCAGAAAAATTAAGTTCCCCCAGAAAAGTTGTTACATCGCCAAGAAAACTTCCTCCATCATCACCACAAAGCAGTGGACCAAAGCGGGCACCTCCACCTAAGACTTTGGCAAATTATTTTAAAGTGTCTTCCAAGCCAAAAAATAATGAAGAAATAGGAGCACTTCTGGAAAATAATAAAGGTAAGACATTACATTGACAAAGACCCTGATAACATAAAAATATGATCATATTTCATGAGTTCCTATTGCTGTTTATCAGACTTCAGCTGCGCTGAAGGTCCTACATATGAGTCTTGATACTGTGTTTCAGTTTTGATGGCAGATTTCAGTTTGAGCTTATTCTGTGGAAATAGCCAATGTTCTATTAAAATTTGATTTGATGTAGAATGTTAATGTTTTATTCATGCAGGAATCAAAAGTTCTTTCGAACAGAAACAAACCATTCTGACTAAGTCAACAAACACAACTAATTCAAATGTCAAAGAGTTTGGGGCTGAGGAACCCAGCAGGAAAAATGCAACATCTCTTATTCTTTTTGAGGAGGTAGGCTTACAGAGTATACATCTGTGGTCTCTCATGATGAAAGCTTACCATCTTGGCTGTAAAATAGCCAAGAAAGTCAGGAGTAACTGTCTCTATTGAAATTAAACTGAATGAAACTATCAATCATAGAATTTTTCAGGAACATGATTAATGCAATCCAATTACTGTTCAGTGTTTGTAGAAATTATTCTGACCCATACTTATCCAATTACAGGTGACTGCATTAAAGAAATGGTTTTAATGTTTGATAGTTTTTTTTACTCTTTTGGTAGTATAAGACATTGTAAGCTTTTGGCATGGGGTGAATTCACACTGTTTAGAAATTCGTAAATTTTGTCTCTAATGGATGTCTACTGTGTATTTACAACCGATATCCATTAAGTGTATTGTTACTCAGTACATTAATATTCTAATAATTGGTTCTTAGGTTGATGTCATTTTCGAAGAAGATGCTGGGTTTTTGAGTGCAATCAAAACATTCATGGCAACAACGAAAAGACCTGTAATCCTTACTACAAGCGGTAGGTAACCGGTGATTTTACACTTAGTTACTTTTGGTTAAAATATTTGGGGAAAGCTTCTAATTCTAGTTAGATATGTTTCTTTAGAAGTCTGCTGGTAATTAAGTCTTTTTTTCTAAAGTGAGGAGGCTTCTAGATCATTTTTAAACTAAGAATTACTGAAATGTGCAGTTGATTTGCAGCCTTGAGTAATGACAAAGTTAATATATTGCCTTGCAAATAGCAATGACTTGAAAATCACTGAATCATTATGTTGGGTGTTAAATATTTAGGAAGCCAACAACAGCCTAGAATGCAGACAGACAAATTTATGGATGCAATGGAGGGGTTTTGGCAAGGAAAATGACATATTCTTCTCTTTACCTCTTCCTCATACCTATAATATTAAATAACCAAACCTCATTTACTGGTCAGAATTTTTTTGGAACCCAGCCTTTCTGCAGTTCCTTAATATTGAACTTGGCCATTCCTTAGCTCCTGGTAACACTTCCATATGGATTAATTGCTTATTTTAGCTGAAGTAAACCATCATCAACCTAAGAGAATAGGTCTCCTTTCCTAATAATTAGAATTCAGTGTTTAATTTTAAAACTCATATAGTTTTTTTATTCTAAATATTATAATATTGTTTTCTCATATTTTTCATTGCAAATTCTCAGTAGAATATCTATGCTATCGATTTCTGTAGGAAAATGTGTTTGTTAGACTCTATTTACAAACTGATAGCCCATTTGATAGTTAATGATTGTACTCTAAAAATAATGATAAAAATCATACTAATCACAGTAGTTTAATTAACAGGTCAAGATAGAAATTCAATTTCTTAATGATTTACTTATAATTTGCATGTTTTATTTTCATTACTGATGAAGTATAGAATAGTGTCATAGAAAAAGTATGACTAGAAAAAGTAGTAGTCTAAATGTTTAAAAAAATTTTTTCCCCTATAGATCCAACCTTTAGTTTAATATTTGATGGCTTCTTTGAAGAAATTAATTTTAATACTCCTTCCCTGGTAAGTTGAATTTTCATGATCATAAACTATACATTACATTACATAAAAGGTGGTTTATTATAATATTTAGTTATAATTTTAAAATGTAGTTACTAAAGGGTGTTAAGTTTTTTGTTTTAGAAAACTTCTGATTATTATTTTTTGGTTAAAAATTTTTTTTTTTCAGAATTCAAATATTCAAATTTTTACTAGATGCCTGTGTTCATTAGGTCTTTTTCATAGTAGCCGGTGCTTTATTGAGGTGAAGTTTACATACAGTTAAGATGCACTTATGTATACAACTTGAAAAATATGAACAGAGGTAAACATCCATGTAACCATCACTCAGATCAAAATACAGAGCATGTCCCTCCCCTCTAAAAGTTCTCCTGGGTGGTTTTAGTCACCACTCCCTTCCCCACCACAGATAACCACTGTTCTAGTGTATTGGATTAGTTTTGTCTATTCTGAAATTTCAAGTAATAGGAAACATTTTGTGTCCTTTTGTAGCTGGTTTCTTTCACTTAACATGTTTTTTAGATTTATTCATGCTGTTTGTTCTATCAGTGGAATTGTTGGCTCATATGCATTATGTTTGTTATTTGGTATTTATTTAGCTTTTAAAGAATCTGCCAGAGAGGTTTACAGTGCATGAGAGTTCTGGCAGCTGTTGTCAGTCTTTTAAACTTTGGCCATAGTAGTGGTATCCATCTGTGTGTGTGTGTGTGTGTGTGTGTGCGCTTGCTCTCTTGCTTGCTTTTTATTAATTAGCTTTGAAGTATGATTTACATATAGTAACATACATATAGTAAAAGACACCCACTTCAAGTGTATGGTTCAGTGAATTTTGACAAATGTAGATACAGAACATGTCCATCGAGACACACAACATTTTCATTACTTTCATCTGAAAGTTCCCTCCTGTGCCGTTGTGTTCTGTCCTTTGTCCTAATCCCTCGGCTTTAGCAACTACCGGTTGGTTTTCTGTCACTATAATTTTGCCTGTTGTAGAATTTCATGTAAATGGAGTCTAATATATAGTGTTTTTTATTTAGTTTCTTTTACACACCATGATGCTTTTTCAGATTCATATTATCTTTGCCAGTAGTTTCCTTTCCTTTTCATTAACAAGCAGTGTTCCATCGTATGGACTTACTTTACATATATGAATTTGTGTCTGTCATATTCACCAGGTGATAGACATTTGGGTTGTTTACAGTTAAACTAATAAAAATAAAGCTGCTATGAATATTCAGTGAAGCCTTTGTCTGAACATATATTTCTATTTCTTTTACTTAAATACTTACAGAAGAGCCTGATGTATACTGTTTTCTAATGATTTGCATTCCTAGTAGCAGTGTATGAGAGTTCAGTTGTTTTTCACATACTCACCAGCACTTGAAATTGTCCATTTATTTGATTTTATTCATGTTAATAATTGTATATTGGCATCTCATTGTGGTTTTAATTTGTGTTTCCTAAATGACTTATGATGCTGAGCATCTTTTTCATGCGTCTATTTGCCATCAGTATTTCTTCTTTGGAGAAGTACCTATTCAAAGCTTTTGCCCATTTTTTAAATCAGTCGTTTGTCTTATTGAGTTTTAGCAGTTCTTTTTATATTCTGGTGCATGTTTGTATTAGATACGTGTTTCATAGATATTTTCCCCCAGTTTATGGCTTATCTTTCCCTTTTTTCTTTTTTTGTAAAGAGTAGAAGTTTTTAATTTTAATGAAGTCCAGTTTACAAAGCTTTTCCTTTATTTGTTGATGATTTTTGTATCCTGTTTAAGATATCTTTACCAAGCCTAAGCTTAGAAAGATTTTGTCTTGGAAGTTTTGTAATTATACCTCTTACATACAGGTCTTTGATCTTTTGAGTAGTTTTGTATGCAATATGGGGTAAGACATAAGATTCATTTGTTTTCCCAGATCTCCAGTTGTTCCAGCCTTGTTTTTTGAGTCTTTTTCTATTGAAGTACTTTCCATTTTGTCAAAAATCAATAGACTTTATATATAATCTTACTCTGTTCTATTTGTCCAGGCAAAAATATGACATTGTCTTAGTTACTATAGCTCTTTCCCAAGTCTTGAAGTCAAGTAGAGTAAGTCCTCCAACTTTGTTCTTTTGCAGAATTGTTTTGGTTATCATAAATCATCAATTTCTTTTAATTTTAGAAACAGCTTATCAATTTTTACAGGGTTTTTTTTGATGTTTTGATGGGAATTTCATTTCATCTATGCATCAATTTTGGGAGAACTGACATTTTAATAATAATTGAGTTTTTTACTCATAAACAGTTTACTTTTGGGGAGAGGAGTTTAATTTCTTTCAGCAATGTTTTATAGTTTTCATTGAACAGACCTTGCACATATTTTGATAAATTTAGTCCTAAGTATTTAATGTTTTTTGATGTTATAATAAATGGTATTCTAAGATTTCAATTTCCAGTTTTTTGGTGGTATATAGAAATACAATTGATTTTGTATCCTTGCTAAACATATTTGTTAGTTCTAGTAGTAGATTCCTTAGAACTTTCTATACTATATTTTCAGGTCAAGTAAAACCATTTTAATTTCTTTTTTTCCAGTCTGTACCTTAATTTCTTTTTGCTCTATTCTAGTGGTTAGAGCCAGTGTGCCTTCAGTATTGAATAGAATTTAGAGTAGACATCTCTACCTTGTTCCTGATGTTGGGAGAAAAGCACTCTTTCTTTTTATCAATTAAGTGTGATATTTACTGTATATTTTCATAGATGCTCTTTATCAGTTAGCTGAGAGTTTTTATTGTAAATGGTGTTGAGTTTTGTCAAATACTTTTTCCTCTATCTTTTGAGACAATCATATGGTTTATCTTTTTGATTCTATTCATATGGTGAATGATGTTGATTGATTTTTTTAATGTCAGACCAGTCTTGTGTTCTTAGGATAATATAGTCATGATGTGTTATGTCCTTTATATATTTCTGGATTTGCTCATATTTTGTTATGGATTTTTGTGTCTATGTTCATGAAGAATATATGATGTGTAGTTTCCAAGTCATATGAAATGGGTTAGGACTTACTTTTTAGTAGTTTCTTTAGACATTAAAATATGCATTCTTAGGGGTGGGGGTATAGCTCAGTGGTAGAGTGCATGCTTGGTGTATATGAGGTCCCGGTTTCAATCCCTGGTTCCTGTGTTAAGGAAAAAAAAAAAAGGGAAAAAGAAAGAAAATAAAGGAGAAAATATGCATTCTTAGATTTTCATAGTGTATTTGGCATTAATACTATAATAATTTACAGATAATCTAAGAACTTTATAAAAAATATAAGTCCATTTACCATCCCTCTTTTATGCTTTAGTTTTCAAATGTTTTATGTTTATACACATTATAAACTCCCTGATACAGTGCTTTATTTATTTTTGCTTTAGCCAGTCATATGTTTTAAAGAAATTAAGAGGATAAAAAGTCAACTTTTATGTTCACCTGTATACTTACAATTTTTATGTTCTTCATTTCTTTATGAAGATCCAGGTTTTTCTTTGGTTTTGTTTCTCTTCAGCCTGAAGAACTTCATCAACAATTCTTATAGAGCAGGTCTGCTGGCAATGGATTTTATTAGATTTCTTTTATCTGAAAATGTCTTTATTTTCAGTTCATTCTCAAAGGATATTTTTCTTCAACCTAGAAGTGTTGTTTTTTTGGTCACCATTGTTTTTGTTATGTCAGCAGCCTTTTTTTTTTTTTTTTTTTTTTTGTCTCATATGCAATATATCATTTTCTTCTGGATACCTTCAAGGTACTCTCTTTAGTTTTCAGCAGCTTGCCTGTGATGAGCCTAGGGATTATTTTTCTTCATATTTATCCTGCTTGTGATCTTACATATCTACAATCCTTAATTATATCTCATTCCTCTAGTTAGGGAAATTTGTAGGGTTTTTTCAAATTTATCTTATGTTCATTTTCTCTTTTTCCCTTCTGGGGATTTAAATACAAGTTGGTTAGACATTTTACATTGTCCCACATGTCACTGAGGTGTGCTGTTGCCCCCCCTCACCACCACTGCCCACCCCCCCTTTTCTGTTTCTACTTCTGATTTGGTCATTTATATTGATTTATCTTCAGGTTTACTGACACTTTTTTCCTCTCACCTCCTATCTTCTATGAGCCCATCCAGTGAAATTTTTATTCTAATATTATGGTTTGTAGTTTTTCAATATCTATTTGCTTCTTTTTTTTATAGTTTCTTTTTTTCTGCAGGTTTTTTCCTATTTGTTTATTCATTATGAGCATGTTTTCCATAAACATAGTTTTATTATAAGCAGTTTTAAAACTCTTTGTTGCTAGTTCCAACATCTTTGTCATCTTGTGATGGGTCTCTATTGATTGCCTCTAAAGGGATTGGTTACTTTTCCTATTTCTTTGTATGTCTAGTAATTTTAGATTTTTATCCTGTACTTTGTGAATGAAATACTGTACATATTTTGGATTCTGTTATATTCTTCTGAACAAGTATTCTCCTGTAGTATATAGCAGCTAAAATTTTTATTCAGTTTTTAGTTTTAGCTGGGCTGCTCTGAGACAAGCCCATGCCTGTTAGGATCAAGCATCAACCAGTGATTTGCATTCTCTTTTATAGCCAGGATTCCTGATTCTCTACTTTCATGCACCTCCCCTCACTTTCCAACCTTTTATTTCCCTTCAGTTTTATTCTTCCTTTGGTTACTCTCTTGTCCATTCAAACCATTGTAGTTGGCTTTTTAGACTTTTTTGTAGTTGATTATAGAATTTATAGTTATTACTGATGGCAGGGTTTGTCTGATAGTAATTACTCCTTTTTACTGAAAGCAGAAGTCCCAGGTGTATGCAAGAATAATGTGTATATATTGTAAAGTCAGAGATATATCATAAGGGAAAATTTTTTTAACTTATTTATTTATTGGGGAGTTAGGTTTATTTATTTACTGATTTACTTATTTATTAAAATGGAGGTATAGTGGGGATTGAACCCAAGACCTCGTACATGCTAAACACACACTCTATCACTGAGTTATACCCTCCCCCATCCTGGGAGAATTTTTTTAATTGTCTTGTTTACTGTAATGTAAAAATGCTAGTGGTCTCGTAAAATCTGTGAAATGTAAGTACAGTTTTACTTCTTTTACCTTTTCAAGATAAAAAGCTTTTTATAAACAACAGTGGGA
Organism: Camelus dromedarius; assembly: GCF_036321535.1. NCBI lineage: Eukaryota > Metazoa > Chordata > Mammalia > Artiodactyla > Camelidae > Camelus > Camelus dromedarius. Next base: position 49,663,903 of record NC_087451.1, read on the forward strand.
ATAATACATATTCTGTTTGTTTTACAAAAAAATCACTATTAATTGAACACTAAATAAAGTGAAAAAATGTACTTGGTTCATTCCCTAACAAATCACGTGTTTTTAAATTTTTTTCTTCTGTTTCTTGTTTACATTTATTCTTTTATGCATGCACTGATATAATTTTCTAGCTCTGGTTTTTAAAAATTAAATAATAACTATTTTTCAGTACTTCTATAATATTCATATTTCTAATCTTAAGGGCTGTAAAAATATCCCATCAAGTTATACTATTACTTAATCCTAAGGGATTTTCTTAAGGTTTAGTAAAGTTGCCTCCAGGGTTCAGGTTGGACAATCTCCCATAAAGTTTCCCTTGCTGTCTTAGATTATGTACAATTAATAAAATAAGTATATGTAAAAGCTTTTAATTTGGTAGCATATTCCTTTATATTTTCTAGATCAAGTCATTCTCAATAAAAGCTTATGATATTGTGAATTTTAGCAAAATCTGGCTTACTTTTTGATATGTGTTATTGATGTACTTCTGTTAACTCTGCAATTGACCATGTTTCTTTTCTTTCTCCCTCTCTCCCTCTCCCTCTGTCTCAGCTAAATGTTGCCAGCTACCTACAGATGATCTGCTTGACTGAAAATTTTAGAACTGATGTAAAAGATTTTGTAACATTGTTAACTGCAAATACTTGTGATATCAGGAAAAGTATCCTTTACTTACAATTCTGGATTAGAAGTGGAGGTGGATTTTTAGAAGAACGGCCATTATCCTTTTGTCGTAAGTTGATTTCTTACAAAAGAAATTTCTGTAATGGGACCCTATATACAATATATGTTGTACCAAAATATTTGAAAGATTATACAAATCTTGAGCATCAGGATACCATGTTAATCTTAAAATAAACATACATACATCAATTTTGTTGATGAAAAGTTTTGTAAGCATTAAATGTGGATAAATACATTTAAATTGAACCTGGAACAAATGGTTATACATTTATAAACAGTTTCTTATAAACAAATAGAATTATATTATTTAGCAACTTCCTTTTCCACTTATTAAAACATGTTAGTGATTTTTCCATATGTCATTTATCCATGACTGTAAGTTCCCTTTTAGCTTCTTTACTAGTCTATAATTCTGTCGTTCCTAAGAACTTTATTTCAGAAATGCTTTATTTCTTATCAGTCTTCAGTCATTGTGACCTAATTGAATCACAGACATTTGCTGAGGACTTTCTTCATGCCAGGTCCTGTGTTTATATGAGTAAGACACGGTTCCTTCCCTGAAGAAGTTCATAGTTTGTGGTTTCCTTGCTCCATAGCCAGTTCTATAGTTACAGTTCCTGCTCTGGGAAATACACAAATATTTAAATTTTAAAAAGGTGAAGTTCTGTAATATTAATCCCTTAATGGTTTTCTGATTTGATTAAATAAAATAAAATTTTAACATTTTATTCTCTTTCCAAGTTTTCAAAGTATTTAATTCAGTTTAAGTTGGTAGTTTTAACTGTTTCTTAGAAGTAAACATGATAAATAAGACATGGAAAATATCCTGTTATAAACAAATTGTTAGTAACTATCACCATATTATTGGATATAAAATGCTATATCAAGGACTTTTAGAAGACAGAAACTAAGTATGGCATTATTTCTTTTTTTTTGAAGATCTTAAAATGCATTTAATTCCTTAAAAATCAGACACACACACTGGAAATTCAAACAGTACAAAAGTATATAAAGTAAAAAGTAAAAGCTCTTTCCCAGTTCTTAAAGGTAGCTAATGTTAGACCTTTATCTATGCATATACAAATATTGCTACCTACTTATTTAGCAAAATTAACCAATACTATATTTAGTAAGCAATTTGCTTTTTTTAAACTTGACAATTTATTCTCAGTACATACAGTTCTAGTCCTCTTTTTCATAGCTGCATGCTATTCCATAATAGAAAGTGAATGTAACATAATTAACTATTACCTACTAGGGGACATTTAAGCCTTCTTCAGTTTGTCATTAAAGTATGCAGTGAGTATCTTTATACATTATCCTTAAGCATATCTGTGAGTACTTGTCAAAGAGAATTCTAGAAGTATGATTGCTGGGCCAAAGGCTATGTACATTTTTTATTTTGGTAAGTGTTGCCAGGTTGCCTTCCAAAGATAATTGCTCCCACGAAGAGATTTTGTTTGTTTTTTTGTTTTTGTTTTTTGACATTTTGCTAGCTTTGTTGCTCTCATTCCCCCACCCGCTGCAAGCTCCCACTGAGGCAGAGGGACTGCCCGCCCTGCCCTGCCCAACTGTCCCTGCCAGTCCCCTCCTGCACTTCGCCCTTGCTTTGTCATGGGGTCTGAGCCCTCACACGGTGGGCACAGCCTGTGAGCCGTGGAGAGCAGAGGCTGTCTGGCGGGCCCATGAAGAGTCTGAGGTTCCTTTACTTGTACCTCTGGCAAAAGCAGGTTATCAATTATTTTAATTTTGCCAGTTTAAAAGGTGAAAAATGAATAGTATCTTATTTTGATTTCCATGATTACTGGTGAAATTACGTATCTTTTTATAAGTTTGTTAGATACTTGTGTTTCTTCTGGGACTTGCCTGGTCATCCTTGCACTTTTTTCTATTGGATTGTGTTGTAAGCCTACCTCATGTCCCACCCTCATTTAACCTATGTGGAAATAATGTTTGTATTATACTTTATGAATTAGATACATATATAGAGAGTAACAAAATGGGAGTTAGATCCAAAAGATGCCAAAGGATCTTGGATTTTAAATAACTGTTTGCTACAATTTGTTTAAAAATATGGGTAGCTAAGATTTCCTTTTCCTAATTTTGTAGGAGGAAATAGCAGAAATGTACAGCTTGTTTGCTCTGAAGAGGACTCTGATTCCAAAAATAACCCTAAAAATACTAAAAGGAATCCAGCAGACCTTCCCAAATGTGACACTGGCTGTGTTGAGACCATGTTTGGCCTTAAGAACATTTTTTCGCCATCTGAAGACTTATTTTCATTTTTGAAGGTATTTTCAATGTCTAGTTTGAAGTGTTAAATTTATGTTTCTTTTTCATTTTCTCAACACTAACTTCTGTCTTTTGAATCATAAGATTAACTTAAATTTACCAGTAATTTTTAGACTTAAGATTTCTGATTTCAGCACATTATACCACTTTGACAAATGGTGCATAGGCATTGCTCTATATGTGTATTAGCAGATTTAGAATAGAACTTAAGAAATATTTCAGATTAAAAAAAGACTATTTCTAACAAGTAGTTATTGTTGTAATTTTTTTATTTTATTATTTTTTATTTTTAATGGAGGTACTGGTGATTGAACCCAGGACCTCCTGCATGCTAAGCATGCACTCTACCACTGAGCTATACCCTCCCCACCAGAACAGTAGTTTTTAAACATATGAGCTTCTAATTATTGAATTAGGGTATAACTGAGTATTAGAGAATTTAATTCTTCAAATTAACAATCTAAATCTATTTTTTGATGTATTAAGGAAGTGTACATCAATAAAATTATGAGGGGTAAGGGCTTATTACTTTGAAGATAGATAGAAATGACGTTATATTTATACGGGTAGAAAAATGTTCAGACTGTATGCTGTTACAACATTTTTTTACTCAAAATTGTTTTTCAGCACAAAATCAGAACAAAGGAAGAATGGAATAAGCTCATCCAGCTTCTTAAAGAATTCCACGTGCAGAATGTAGATTTCTTATATAGTAATCTTGAGTTCATTCTGCCATTACCTGTTGATATCATTCCAGAAACTGAAAACTTTTGTGGTTCATCAGTAAGTGTGGACACCAGTGCAGCAACAAAAAATATGAAATGTCTTGCTAGGAAACATTCTGAAGGAGAGAAGCCATTGAAAAAGTCACAAAAAAAGAAACGTAAGAAAAAGATAGTAACTCTAGATGACAGTGACTTATTTGACACCAAATTGGACTTTTCTGATGAACTTATTAGCCTTTCCTCTGTATCGCCTTCAAATTCAGAAGAAAGCAAAGCCAGAGACAAAAAAAGCAATCCAGAGACAAAGAAACTGAACAGATGTCTACAGTCAAATACTGAATCTATTCCTCATCCTCCTAAAACACCAGCAGAAAAAATAAGTTCTGGCCTTGTTTCACAGTGTTTAAATTCTCTCACTGAGTTCATGGACAACATGTCCTTCTTAGATGCCCTTTTAACTGATGTAAGGGAACAGAAGGAATTTGGTAAAAATGATTTTGGTTGGACAGATGGAAAAGTTAAAAGTGGACTTTGTGATGAGTTTAGTCTCGAGAACAGTGATGGATGGACTTCTCAAAGCTCTGGAGAATTAAAGGCAGCTCTAGAAGCTCTCAGCTTTACTAAATGTTCTTCTACTATTTCAAAAGCATTGGAAACCTCTCTGAATTCTTGCAAGAAATTAGGAAGAGATCCAACAAAAGAGCTTACTTTTTATGTTTCACAGAAGCGCAACAATGTACACTTTAGTCAGTCAGCTGCTAATTTAGAGTAAGTCTTACTTCTTTTTGCTTTTTATTTTTTAATAATAAATGGTAAAGGGGAAATTATTAATTTCTTCTTACTAATTTTGAAATGCTGGGCATTATTGATCATGCTAATCCCTTAATATTAATGTAGTTTCTAATGAGACAGTTAAGGAGGCCAGCCTGATTGCTGGAAGAGAAAATAATGAGACACTGTGGGGGGCGGGACTAGATTTGGGAGACTCTTGAATAACAGGGTTTGGATTTGCTGTGCATATAGCAGGTAGCTATTAAGGTCTTTTCAGTAGGGTAGTGACTGATGTGTTGAAAATGATACAGAAAGTTACTCTGGAATAGTTAATCTAGTCTAGACCAGAAGCTGGTTGTTTATGGGATTGTTACATTTTTATTGGGCATTAAAATCAAAAGATAATGCATTACTTTTCATTTACAGCAGTGCTTGGAAGAGGACAGCAGTCATTAAAAGTGTATTTTCTAGCCGATCTCTTCTGAACCTGGGTAATAGACAAGCTAGTATCATTGAATACTTGCCAACTCTCCGAAACATTTGTAGTACTGAGAAGCTAAAAGAACAAGGAAAAAGTAAAAGAAGGTAAAGTTTCTATAAAAAGAACATTTTAGTTAGCTATTTCAAGATTGATAAATATTCTCATCTCATGGAACTATTAATATTAAATTGTATTTTTCCTTGTAATTTTTGACAGGTTTCTGCACTATCTTGAAGGAATTCACCTTAACATTTCAAAAGAGACTATGAACACTTTGGCAGCTGGCTTCCCTTAATATTCTACCTTAACAATGCCTTGTACAGATTGTTATGTGATCCTTAAGACACCTTTTTATATTGATTTTCATAGCAGAGTTTATTTCTCTTACTGTACATTTAAAACAGACTATTTGTATATTTTATTAGTGTGTAAATATTTTAAATGAAAAAAAAATTGAGTTACAAATTGTATTTATGATTGTGGTAGTATTTTTTTCCTGAATTTTCTGTATTATCTGATTTAGCTTTGTTGGAGTATTTTTTTTTTTAAACTTGTGTGAGCTGTTTCTAGTAGGTAGAGTTCACTAAGATATTTCTAAAGGTGTTTCAATGTTAAACTAATCCATAATTTTCCCCTTTCCTGTTATTCTTAATCCATCTCTCTCCAACCAAGTGTCAGCCCTCTGTCAAGTTGTGAATGTGAATCACCTAGGTGATAATCTTTAAAAATATAAGTTTACACAATCAGAAATACAAAATAGCATATATAATACGTAAGTAAACTTCCTAGGGAAGAAATTATGCATCATTTTTCAAAAAGTAAGATCTTCTGATAAATTTGAGTTTACTCATCCAGTGTATTTTACCATGTGAATCACTGAATGCTGACAAGGTGAAATCAAGATTATGAATTGTAGTTTTCATAAATGTTTTTTAGCAACCATACAAATGTGATATCTTGTATATTTTGACAACTCCTTATTTGTCTTGTATATTTTTCTTGTATTTTTATACCATTGATGTTTTATTTCATAAAGATTAATGATGTTAATATAAATATTTTGGACAAACTGCTATTCATTAAAACTATAACAAAGAATGATTCTACTGTAGGATTTCTACATGATAGCCATTTCCAGTTAAGGTTATATTTTTGGAGAAAGTATATACTTTTAATTACAAGATTTTTAAAAACCACATTGTACTTAAAATTTTTACAATCAGATAATCAGGTATCTTTAAAAATAGGTTCCTAATTCAAGGGTTTAAATTATATATTAGCTTAATATTCAATTATATTATCTAGTAAATTACATTCTCACCTTAAAAGCTAAGGATCCTAATTTTGTAGTTGAATAATACAAATGTATACCTATTCACAAAATTTTTTACCACTTATTTGTTCAACCTTTCTTGTATTGATAGTGTATTGATTCAATTAAAGGCTAAAGCTAAAAGACTGCGATATTTAAATGGGAGTTCCAGGTGTAATCATCTGGGTAAACACGGATATTGTATAGGCTTGGATATAGGCCATATCTTACAGGTTTCGTCCCTGCAGAAAAGAGAGAATAAGATGGAAGTCTTTTTTTTTTTTTGGAAGGCATTTTTTTTTAAGTGTATGGTTTTATTTTTTTCTACTGAATACAAGCGTTCACTACCTGTAGATCAGTTACCTGTTAATTTGATCAAAAGTCAAGAAAATAATAAGGATATTTTCCTCCCTAATAGGGACACGTTTAATATCTTTTTTTAAGGTTTAGCTAATTTGGGGAAAAACATTTTTTCTCAGTTCTTAAAGGTGGTAAGTTCCTGTAAGACTTAAGATTTACTTTCGTGATAAAAGTAACTAATTTTGATGACTTTTCAGTACTTAGCATCTTATCCTGTGAATGTCTAACTTAGATACATTTTCACTACAGTTATTTCCAGAAATATGTGCGAGGTAGAATGCCACACATCTGACATGAACAACTGGGTGGCTGGTGAAACTGTTTACCGAAGTGTAAAACAGTGGCAAAAGAGGTGGTCTGGAGGAAAGAGGATGATTCCAGAAGTGAAGTTTGGGGTGTCTGCATTTCCAAGGCAGAGATGCATATGTATACAGTCACATATGCAGAGGTTTACACGTGCATGGCCACAAGTCTACAGTGCATATCAGACTCACTAAAAGAGCTGAGGTGCTGGAGGGGAGGGCTTCCATGTATTTTAAATATTTCTGATTATGTGGGTTTTTTCCCAACAAGTGTATTTCACTTTTAGATTAAAGGAAAGAAAAGACAATGCTTTGACATCAGAGCCTTGGGTTCATTATAGGTTAAACATAATGAGGGCCTGACCTAAGGCAACTGTAATGGAAAATGGAGAGGTGTGGAGGAAAAATACTAAGTACTACTTTCCTCAAAAGATGGTCTGTTAAGTAAAATATTTCAAAGTTTAAAAATGAGCCTGTTAGACAAAGCCTGTTTGTTCTAGGTTTAATAGACTGAGCCAATGAAAACTGCCTTTTGGAGGCAGTGCATCAACCCACATTGTACTCACACAGTAAGAGGATTCCGCAAGTTGTGTTATCTATTATATTTAGCTTTACTCCCACGATGAGCACCATCCAGAAAACTCGTTATTCCCTATTTTAACAATATAATAATGCAAATCCTTTAGTACAGATGGTATTTGCTTTTAAAAGAAGATAACTTTGTTTCTTGTTTTGGCTGTTTAGAGGGCATCTTATTTTTTTAACACTTAAACCTAAAAGATACAAAATCTCATATTTACTGATTTAGCCTTGGTTTATTATTGTGTAAATCATTCAGTAGCCAAAAGTCTGACATTAAACATCTAAAAACACTCAAACGTGTTAACTCCATTAACATGGATGTTCCAAACAGTTGGTTTCACAACTTTAGAGCTACCATATAAATTAATACAACATTAGAGCATGTAACATACTAACCTCAGATTTCAAGATTCAGTGTTAAAAACTGCTAATTCATAGAAGGCAACAGCTTGTAATAATGAGTCGTATAACTCTTCTGCTCTGTACTGTTCAGTAGATGAGAACAGCTGTCTGTAGCGGACTATCTTATCTGGCGGGAAGAACACCCGCGGCTCTTCTTTCAGGACAGACTCTGAGAGGAGCTGCTTCACTATTTCTTTTCCACTAGTCCGCGTGTCACCAATCATCAGTTCAAAGTGCTTCCCCACGGCATTTCGATTCATGCTCAGCACCTGATGTTGGCCATCCTGGGCAAACGTCTTATTTAATAAGGCATACAGCATGGCTTCCACGATATGAAAATGTAACAGTACAGGAAACAGAGATGAGTTCTGAACTGAAGGCCCTGTTTTTTCCAGAACATAGAAGTCAGCTTTGGGCATCTTTGAAATGACTGAAGAAATCTTGACAAAAACAAAAACAAAAACAAGATAAAATAAGTGAGCAGAAATATTCATTAAGTTTTAATGTTTGGCCCCCACCTCTGCCCCACTTCTGTTTTTAAAATAGAACCATGTAACTTACATTATACTGCTTTTGACAATTTTGAAGTAACTGAAAGAGCACTTTATGGAGGTGTCAGGACAGCCAAGTTCTGGTCGTGGTTCTAACAGGAGCAAGCTGAGCTAAGACAAGTCAGTTAATCCTCCTAATTACTAGTTTCTTCATCTGTACCTAATTTCTAAGATCTATATTGGCCTTAAGATTAGACAACTTAAAACTGTTTCCTTAACCTTTTGAAAATTTCTAGGGTAGAGCACAGGGTGTGAATAACGAGGCTAGAATCAATCACCTTTGCAACTGACCACATCAGATGCCTGACTGAACCAGGTTTCATAGATTTCATCAGGGTGATAATTACTGTGCATCTCCCGAGGTTCTGAACCTCAAATGAGACAATCTGTGATAGCGTTCTGAAGAATGAGCTTCATAAATAAAGTAATGAAAACTTCCTTTTTTAATTTTTATTTTTTAATTGAAGTATAGTTGATTTTCAGTGTTCAGGTGTATAGCAAAGTGATTCAGTTATACATATATACATAAATGTTTTCAGATTCTTTTCCATTATAGGTTACTACAAGATATTGAATATAGTTCCCTGTGCTACACTGTAGGACCTTGTTGTTTTTCAGCTTTTTAAGGAAATTTCATAATGTTCTCCACAGTGACTGCACCAGATTACATTCATACCAACAATGTAGGAGGGTTCCCTTTTCTCCACTCTCTCTAGCATTTACTATTTGTAGACGTTCTGTATATCTTCTGTGGAGAAATATCTATTTAGGTCTTCTGCCCATTATTTTTACTGGGTGGTTTGTTTTTTGATATTGAGCTGTATGAGCTCTTTGTATATTTTGGAAATCAATCTCTTGTCGGTTGCATCATTTGAAAATATTTTCTCCCAGTCCATAGGTTGTCTTTTCATTTTGTTTCCTTTGCTGTACAAAAGCTTTAAGTTTAATTAGGTCCCATTTGTCTACTTTTGCTTTTGTTTCCATTACTCTAGGAGACAGATCCCAAAAAATATTGCTCTGATTTATGTCAGAGTGTCCTGCCTATGTTTTCCTCTAAGAGTTTTATAGTATCTGGTCTTAACATTTAGGTCTTTAATCCACTTTGAGTTTATTTTTGTATATAGTTTTAGAGAATACTCTAATTTCATTTTTTTACATGTAGCTGTCCAGTTTTCCCAGCACCACTTATTGAAGAGACTCCTCTCTTGTATATTCTTGCCTCCTTTGTCATAGATTATTGACCGTAAGTGTGTGTGTGTGTTAATTTCTGGGCTCTGTATCCTGTTCCATTGATCTATGTGTCTGTTTTTGTACCAGTACTGTGGTGTTTTGATTACTGTAGCTTTGCAGTATAGTCTGAAGTCAGGGAGCGTGATTCTTCCAGCTCTGTTCTTCTTTCTCAAGATTGTTTTGGCTATTTGGGGTCTTTTGTGTTTCCATACAAATTTTAACATTTTTTTGTTTCAGTTCTGTGGGAAAATGCCATTTGTCATTTGATAGAGATTGCCTGGGGTGGTATGGTCATTTTAACAACACTGATTCTTCCAATCCAAGAACACAGTACATCTTTCCATCTATCTGTGTCATCTTCAGTTTATTTCATCAGCATCTTATAGTGTTTGGAGTACAGGTCTTTGACCTCCTTAGGTAGATTTATTCCTAGGTACTTTATTCTTTTTGATGTGATGGTAAATGGGATGGTTTCCTTAATTTCTCTAATATTCTGTTGTTAGTGTATAGAAATGCAACAGATTTCTGTATGTTCATTTTGTATCCTGCAACTTTACTGAATTTATTGATGAAGTTTCTTAACATTCAGAGTAATACACCCAGAGTCTCTCAGTATCTGCCTTTGATTCATAAGGCATTTCTTGAAATAGATGAAGATTCAATTTTTTTAAAAAATCATAGAAGTGATGGAAAACATAATTGGAATGTGTGAGTCATAATTACCAGAAGAAAATCGACCCTTACCATTTTTTTACATTCCTTTTAGGACTAGAAGATTACACAAGGAGTTCTAGCAGGTAGGAATTTGGAGGTGCAACTGCCTTACCTCTTCTAAATAGACAGATGATGGGTATGTTCCTTTCATCAATTGGCAACATTCATTTTGCTGCCAGTCCAGCACTGCCAATTTCCGATCAAGGTGAGCCCAGGCAATTCTCCGAGTACCAGAAACAATGGATACGATACTATTAACTGCCTAAAACAAAAAAGGCTGGTTTTATTACAAGTGTAAACATTTTAACAGACACAAAATTTAAGCTACAAACTCAGAAATCCCAATTAGTGTATGTAACAGAAATACATTTACAGTGTATGAACTGAGAATTGTTAAATACAGGAGTAATTATTATTAAAAGGTAAACAGTAGCAGTCAGTTTAAAGGCAAAGAATTTTTACTTGCTCTCAACAGGTAGCTCAAACTAGGCATTCAAATATTCAAATGTTGCTGGGGAAGGTGTGAGACACTGGGAAACAAGGGACATAACCATACTTTATAAGAAATGCCACCATACAACAGTTACACTGTAGAGAGGAGAAATGGTCAGGAAGACTTGCTGGAGGACTAAGACAATCAGTAAAATGGTACACGGGGAGGTATTTCACCCAGATGTCTGCAGATACAGACTGACACCTTCCAGGCAGTGGAATAAAGAACGTGCAAGTGGGAAAAGGGCAGAAGGGTGTGCAGTTTTCTGCAAAACATATCTTGCTTTATCATGAGAGCTGCTGGAAGCCACCAAAGCATGTAACGTTCTGGCATACCTGAGATTTACATTTCAGAAAGATCACAGACAGCTCTGTGGCAGAGGGGCCCGAGGAAGCTAGGCTTAGGGTAGAGATTTGTGTTAGATATCTGTCATATGACAAAGTATGAAGAATCTAAGTCACTGACAGTGAGAAAGGCAAGAAACAGGGATAAAGGAGGAGCCCAGGAAAATTCCCGTTTTACTTCAGTGACTGGCGTCATTAATCAAGATAATGACAGCAAGCAGATCATCTTGGGAAGTCGAGGGAGACAAATTATTTTTTAAGGTACTGACTTCAGGTTGCCTACACAGCTTCTAAGGGGAGATAGGTAATAGATAATTGGATATGTGGCTTTAGCTCTGTGTCAAGTCTGGGCTGGTATATGGTACATAACATCACTCCCACATGACTCAGTTTATATGGGCAAATAATATGCTCTATAGGTAGGGAAGCAGATAAACAGGAACATTTATAATTCTATACCCATCTTCATTCACTGCTAAGGTATGGATAAATATCCATTAAAGGCAGAATAGTTAGGATGCCCACACATCTACAAAATACAGGCAGGCCTTCTTTCGGTTCTTTTCTTTAGCTCAATGATTCTCAAGTTTTAGTGTGCATAAGAATTACTGAACCAGTTTGCACACAGTAGTTAATGGGCAACAGATTTTTTTCAAGGGCTCTACTGTGTAGTTTTTCCACACAAACTGACTTTAGAACCTAGCCTTCTAAATAAAATACAACTCCACTATAATCAGAGTATAAATAGTTTTTGCTGTAAAATTTGGTTGATATGTTCCAGACCAACAGCAGCAGGAGTCCTTGGGTGAACTTAATGAAATCTGCAAGTCCTCTGAAAATATATGCAATGTTCTATGTATATGTGCTGTTATTATTTTTTTCCTGAAAAGAGGGTCCATAGCTTTCATCAGATTTTCAGAGAGTATCCATTATACCCCCAAAACTGAGAACTACTGGCCCAGAAAGAATTGATTATTACAGGATAAGAGAATGTTTTATCAAATGTTACACAGTACCTAAGTTTCATTCCTCCAAGTTTAAATGTTTGCTGCGCCAAGTAATTCTAATATTTACTTCTTAAGACAACACTGAAAAAAGATTTGCTTTTAGAATGCTTTTTAAAAGGGAGATGGAGGAGACAGAAAATAACTTTAAATTCTGCTGGAAAGACTAGTATAATGTTCTAAAGTCACTCCTTGGCTATAACCCATCTTTGCATCTTCATTTCTCATTACTCCCAACATAGCCCTCAGACACAGTCAGGTATCTCAACATTCCTCTTAAATAAATCTTGCACAGACCTACTTCTCTACATCAACTGTTCTTTCTTCTTAGAATGCCTTCCTCTTCTTGCTAGCCTAGTTCTCTCTCCACGATCCAGGCTGAGTTCTTCCAATAAACTTGCCCCAACAGGCAAAACGCAGAGTTCTCGCCTCTAAATTGCTAACTTACTACCTGTACATCTCATTCTTTGAGATTAACCATATAATGGGTTATCTATTTATATGTGTATCTCTGAGCCCACCAACTAAGCTATAAGCTGCCTGAAGAACCCTGTCTTGGTGGCCAGAATAGTGCTTTGCAAAGCAAGTTCTCAAACAGTGTAAGAGGCATTAAGAAAAGGGGTATACCTTAAGTCTCTCTCTTCCTACTTCCGGTTTGATGAGCTTTCTCAAGAGCTGGTTTTCCGGTAACTTTTTTTTTTTCCCTCCAGTCTCTGGTGAAAGAATGGACTTACAAACTTTAAGGGTAGTTTTATACCGGAACAAGGGCACGTTCATTAAACTCTCCAAATTCTGAAATGGCCCAAACTTTTCTCTGTGCTCTACAATATTGATGGACTTTCTTCCCCGAAGCAATCTGAAAGCTTCAAGTTCTTTATTAGATGCTGTATTCAACACATGCAAGATGGAAGCCTGCTGTTCTGAAGAGAAGAGCTTGTCAAGTGCCTTTCCAGACTCCTTTGTATTTTCATGAGAAAAATCAACATGGGGAATAATTTTCTTTGGTGCAGTGGTTTTTTTCCGACAGCAGGAATTACGTAAGGTCTGGAATAAGGATGACTCCAATAGAAATGGAAAACATCTCCACCTCCCTAAAAGGAAAATTTAGCAAAATGTAAGTTGAGACGTCGTACTTCCTTTTAGTTTTAGTAGCGGCCTAAACAGAACCTTTGCAAAGTGACATTGACTTTCCCATAATTTAAGAACTAGTGGACCCTATTCACAGGAGATATCTTCTGATTTTTGTGTATAAGTCCTACATTTTACTACCCAGAAATCTTATTTTATGTCCATCAAGAAGCATGTATTTAAAACAATGATTTCAACTGCGTTACGTTTTTAAAAATTTTAACCTTAGGGAAATCTTTTTGTAATTAATAGTTCTCTTTAACAATATTTATCTTCACTAGTTTCTTTCTCACCCAGTGGAACCAATGAAAACTAAATTTTATACGTTTATAAGAAACGTTTTATCTGAGTGAGTGGCAGATTTAACGAAGGTTTTTATCTTCTTCCGTACACTTTACAAGATTCTTCCATGACTATATTTCTACAAGCAAAAGAAAAACCATGTAAGGAGCAACTCTGTAAAACCAATGAAAGTCACTCCGACATCGCGGCCACAGGGAAACAACGCAGCCAGAAGCAAGCAGCCGTTAGAATGTGAACCCGCCGCCCTCGGCCCAGTCCCAGGAGCCGCCCGCGGACCCCTAACCCAGGGAAGGAAGCACAATCGCTGCGAGGCTCGACGACCAGAACCAACTCAGAGCGGACTCCAAGAGGGAGATGTGGACATAGGACCTGAGGGAGGAAATACTCCAGAGCCAGGGACTAAGGGAAGACGGGAAATTCACCTGGTGTCGCAGACACCTTACCTCCCGCTGAGAGGAGACCAATGACGTTCATCTTCGACGAGGCTCCCACGGATCAGTCTTCCGCCACTGACTTCCGGTTCCTGTGTGCTTCACCCAAAAGGGCCCGGCCTTTCAGCGGAAAGGTTCGGGTGGAAGCGGCGTTCCGGCCAGGTACTAGATGCTTCGCTCTGGGCGGTGGGTGGGACGCCTGGCCCGGTGCTCCTACGCCCCCAGGCGGTGGGGCGCCGCAGGCTTATTTCGCTGCGTTTGGGAAACAGTCTCGTCCCAACTTGCCCCTAAAGGCAGCTGAGTCTAATCTCTGGGAAGAAAACACCTGGGCCGGTTTTAGGCTGTAGTTGACAAGATCCCTTCTTTGCGGAGCCTCTCTGGTTTATTATCTCGGCATATAGGTTGATGAGTTCCCATTGGGGCCCTGCCTGGGGCACAAGGAGGAGAGCCTGGTTGGGGAGCGCAGTCAGGGACACACATAACATCGGGTGTAATGGAGTAACTGGGCGAGATGCGAGGTGTTTCAGGAGCTCAACACAGAAAGAGTGTGAAGGGAAGGGCGAGGTAGGAGGAGGTGGCTTTGGCACTGGGCCTGGAAAGTCGAAAGTCCGAGCAGTATCCCATGTGGAAGGGATGGAGGGAGATGAGGCTGGCGCCAAGTTTGATTGGGCCTTGAATGTGGAATGGAGCAGTTGAAGAGCTCCACTAGGTAGCCAGAAGCCACTGGGAATTTTGTGGACTCAGATTTGAGGTGTGTTTCTAGAAAATTAGCCATATGTCGAAGTGTGAGTCTGGGTTGGAGGTGAAGAGCGTAGGAACAAGGAGAGGAGTCGGAACAGTAGTGTGTCTTCTCAAGGGACAGGCAACTAGAAGGAAATTGAACCGGGAGGTTGCATGATCATGTCACCCAAGATGGCTGTTCTCTTGCTCTCTGTCCATCCCCTGCTAGACCAGTCTCTGCTTCAACCCTGCACCCTACTCACAAGGCTGACCTTCCCTCTTAATCATAGAGCCTAATGAGTAAATGCCTACATACCTGCCCCCAGCCCCAGCTAGTGTTTGTTCTAATCTATGAATGAGAACATCTCCACTATGATAGTTTATCAAAGGGGTGGTGAGAGGTGGGTTCCTCTACTGGTTTCCCTGGTAACTGATGAGCCAACCTGATTCAATTCACTGTATAACTGGTAATCTCCCTCCCCTCTTCCCCCCACCAAGGAAGACTTCTGCCACCATGGTGAGGTGTTGCTCCAGAACCCTTCTGCTTCAGGCATGTAAGGTCCCCTATCCATTAAACCATTCATGTCTCTGTTGCTGACTCCGGGCTCTTTCTTTGAACTTGAGGCAGGACAAGTACAGGGCTTGCAGGCCTAGGGGGAGTGCAGCCCAGCAGAGGTTTAAGGAGAATGGAAAGAAGAGGATTCTTTATGGGAAAGAATCTTTAGCTAACTGTGTGAAAAACAGGGAAGTCAGGAGAGAGGTAGCTTTTGGAGGGAAAGGGGGTGGGGTTTGTGTTTTTATGAGGCAGCAGTGTCTGTGTAGGTGTTGTCCAGGTGGAAACATAGCCAATCATAAGTATTTATAAGAACTACTCGTGGGAATTCTAGGATTTTTTTTTCCTGGTTTATTGATTTTATTGCTGTATAGAATTTCTTTGCACTACTGAAACAAAATTTGTTTACTCTTATTATGTATGTTGTTTTCAGTTTTACTCTATTGCAAACAAGGCTACAATGATTATTCTTGGAATGTCCTTGTGCTCATATGTGTGAATTTCACTAGAGTTTATATACAGGGAAAGGAATTATTAGTCATAGGGCACACACTTTAAGATTCTTGCCAATTTCTGGGGAACTTGGGAATCTAACAAGAAATAAAGTCAACTTTTTGTGCAAAATCCTCCAAATCAGTGGGAAACAATTTCCCTTAATGAGGTTTTAGGAGTTGAACTGCATCCATCAAAAAAGATTGTTGAAGTCCTTCCCTCAATACCTCAGAATGTGACCTTATTTGGAGGGGAGGGTATAGCTCAGCGGCAGAGTGCGTGCTTAGCATACAAAAGGTCCTGGGTTCAATCCCTCCAGGAAAAAAAAAAGAACGTAACCTTGTTTGGAAATAAGGTCATTGCAAACATAATTAGTTGAAACTAAAATGAGGTCATGCTGTACTGGGTTGGGGGCTGCTAATCCAATATGACTGGTGTCCTTATAAGAAGAGGACTATCTGAATGTGTGTGAACTTGGAGGCAGAGATTGGAATGATGCACCTACAAGCCAAGGCCTGAGGTCACTCCAGGTCTCACACACACCACAAGCTAGGAGACAGTCATGGAACAGATTCACCTGCAGAAGAAACCAACCCAGCTTGCACCTTGATTTCAGGCTTCCAGCCTCCAGAACTGAGAGAGAATAAATTTCTGTTGTCTTACGCCACTCAATTTGTGGTAACTTGTTACAGCAGCCCTAGACAAGCAACACAGGAGGCTGTAAGAAACCCTGGTGATGGATGATCTCGGAGGTGATGTGGTTCACTGGCAAGAGGCAACAGTGACTTGCTAATTGCCCGAGCTTAGATAGTTTCTCATCCTCCCTGAACCTCAGCTTCCTCATTTGTGAAATGGAGATAGTGGTACCTGCGTCACACCACTAAGAAATCCTGCTAAGAGGATTTCTCCTTAGAAACGGGATGCAGAGAGCCTGGCATTTAATAAGGGTTCAATAAGTGTTACTTCCTCTATTGAGGCATTACCTCTTCTTCAGAGCTAATTATTAATGACCTCTAGGGGAAACGGGGAAACTCCCTCATTCCTCAGCACATTCATTCATAATTACTTTGACCGGATTCTAGAAGTGGTGAGGAAAGAAGCAACCACTAGGTGTGATTTACTGTAAGTCAGAAATCAGTGGGTTCAAAATGAAAGTCGTCCTCTTCCCCAGAAACCAGCTTGTCACTTCCCTGTTTTTGTTGTCCAGAGGCAGATGTCCCTGGCTCCCCCCCACTGCTCGCATTATGTCTAGCCTGTTATCTAGTTCCTGTGTTTTCCAGACTTTTTGACCATGACCCAGGACACACTGATGTACTGTGAAACAAAGGTTTCATTAAAAAACACTTGTGTTTTGAGGGGAGGATACAGCTCAGTGGTAGAGCACCTGCTTAGCATGCACGAGGTCCGAGGTTCAATCCCCAGTAAATCAAAACCAAACAAATAATCATTTAAAAAATACTTGTGTTTTTATATAGGATACACCTTGACATTTTCTATTCTCTTTGTTTTTTAACAACACTGATTGGTTTTTAAACCCATGGGACATCAGGTGGCGATGTCTAGTAGATGGATAGATATCTAAGGGAGAAGACTGTGCTGGGGTATAGATTCAGAGGTCATCACCGTAAATAGATGCCACATTATCCCGTGAGAAACCATGGGTGGGGCCAGGGAGATGGGTAGTGTGAGAAAAGCACGGGAAGCCAAGGAGAGAACCTGGGAGGACCAGCACTGGGGGTGGGTAGAGGATTCAGATGCCCCAAAAGATGGAGAAGTAATGTTCAGAGAGATTTAAAAGGAAACAGGACAAAGTCAAGTTAGAGAGACAGGACATATAGGATGTTGAGGAGGAAAAAGATTTTTTAAAAAAATATCTGGGTTAATTGTGTTGTCGAAGATTTAATTAACTATCAAATTGAGAAGAAAAAAATGGAATTTTATTGGAGCCAAACTGAGGGTTATTCTCAGATTCTCAGAAAGCTCTGAGAACTGTTCCACCTGTTAGAAGTCGAAGGCATAGTCGTATACATTTTTGAGACAAAGGATCGTACATTAAAATGACATACTGATATTTTACATACAGTTCGCCAAGGATAGAGTCCAGGAAAGCGCAAAGCGAGCAGCAAGTCACTGTGACCCCCTACAGAGCTGGGTAAGAACACTATTCTTTTAAGAAGTTACATTGCTAGTGTCAGAGGAAAGAAAACAAATTTGATTTTTACAGCTGAGCAGGCACGCCCATCTCTAAGGAGCTCTGGTTAATGTGTAATGCAGGTGCACCGTGCATGTGAGTGAGGGAGGCGGCCCAAACAAACACAGAGAAAGAATTTTATGTGAAATTTTTTCTTGCCCTTTCTTAAAATATAACTTTAATTTCATCAGTTGGAACCACTAAATTGATATTCATTTCATGATTCACTCTCGTGTGGCATCTTGCCGTTTAAAACACATGAAATTCTATCAGCCTTACTTGCAAAATGTCTTTTTTACCTCTTCTTTGCCACTTTAATCTGAGCCTCATTGTCTCCCACGTGGGCTCTTGCAATACCTCCCCCCATCCCCCACCCTCCCACCCCCAATTTTGTTAGCTTGTCAGCCTAGCCCCCTCCCTGTCCTTCGCACACACCTTCCCTGTCCTGGCCCCAGTGCTGACTGAACGTCCAGCTCCTGCCCAGTGGAGGGGCCTCACCCTTCTCTTCCAGCTCTTTCTCTCCTCTCGCCACCAGGTACCCACAGTGGCACTGGACACCCACAGTGCTGGCGAGCCTGGCTGTAGGCAGGTGGCCATGTCTTCAGTCATGGTCATCCCGTTTCCCTTGGCTAACCATTAAGATAAGAACGGGTGTGGTTCTGTTTGGGGCCTCGGAGGGAAAGATTTTACACCCTGAGGAAGAGTGGGAGCAATGTGTTGGGGGGGGGAGCAGGAAGCAGCCCCTCTGCTTCCTTCTTGTGGCTCTGATCCTGGGACGATGAGCTCAAAGGAGCAGCCACGTCTCCGTGGACAGGCAATGCTGACAAGGGCAAGAAGGACAGGACTTGAGGACATTGTTTAACTGCCGGACCAACCCTGAAACCACCTACCTGCAGACTTTTGGTTCGGTGGGGAGTAACTGACCTTGTTGTGTAAGCCACGTTTAGATCGGTGTTCTGTTACATGGAGCTGATCACTTCCGGACTGACACCCACTCAGAGTGCTGTCTCACCTCTGTGCCTTTGTGCCTGCCGGTCCCTTTCCCCAGGATGCCTTCTCCCTAAAAGGGTCTGAATTCTGCTCACCTTTTAAGGGCCAACAAGGGTGCCCTGAGAAGACCCCTGTCTCCTGAGCCAGAAGCATCCTCTCCCTTTTCTTAAGCACTTGACTCAAATTTCACTCATAGTACATACGGTCTTGAACTATAAGATTTTTTTGTTTGATTTTGTTTTTGACCATGTGTCTTTGTCTCCTTATTTGACTCTGTTTTCCCAAGGTGATCTGGACGCTACCAAGTAGAATATATCAAAAATCTATCCCTGGTTTCCCAACATCCCTCCTAGAGGCAAAGGAGTTCAATGGCTACATTCAAACTCTGGAACCAGTCAGTCTTGTGTTTTAACACTGTGTCCAGTCTTGGCAAACTAACAACATCAACTGGGGCAAGTGACGTCACCTCTCCAAGCCTCTTCAGACGCCTCCAGAGTGCATGAGGGACTCAGGACATAATTATATCCCTTATAATGTCTAGCACATTGCCTGGCACGTATAGGGATTCCGTGTTTGTTAAAAAAAAATTAATGAATGATTACATATATAACATCCCAAAGGTTAATTTTGTTTAGGAAGAGCATTAAAAATTCGTGCTGCACAGCTTCATGGCCTTGAGATGGGCACATTGCTAAAACAGGAGATGAAAAGCATTAACCATAAAGGAAAAAAATAGACAAATTAGACCTCTTTTAAGAACGTCTCTTTGTTAAAAGACACCAGTGAAAAGGCAAGCCCAAGCCCGAGAGAGAAAGAAGATATTTGCTATACATGTAACAAAGAACTTGTATCTAGACTGGACTTAAAGTACCTACAAATTAATAAGAAAAAGGCAAGCAAACCGACTGAAAAAATGGACCTAAGACTTGGATAGGTATTTTACTTCAAGAAGCTATTCTAATGACCAATGGACCAGATGAAAACGTGCTCACCTTTATGAGTCACCAGGGAAACGCAAATTAAAACCCACACTGTGATACCATTACACACCTGTGGGAATAGTGAAGGACAAAAAGATGATACTGAGTGATCTGTGGATCGGCAGGGACGTGGGACTCTCATGCGTGCTGATGGAAGCATGGACTGGTAGGATGGTAGAATCTCCTGGGGAGACCATTTGGCAGTGTCTCCAGAAGCTGAACCTACACCTACAAGATGACCACAGCAGTCCCACCTGTTGGTATCTATTCAACAGAATGCAAACATACGTGCGCTGAAAGACATGTAATAGGTTGAACTGTATGTATAAAATTGCTGACATCTGACAGCTGTTGATTTACAAAAACTGCAATTTCATACGGTTAAACCTAATACTAGAATGTTCATAGCAGCATTATTCATACTAGCCAAAATCGGAAATATCTCAAATGTCAAAAGTCTATGCATCTGTTGAACGAACTTCAGCTACACCCAGCAATGGATGTATTGGAATGGATGAATCAAATACGTGGATGAATCTCACAAACATAATGTTGAGCGAAAGAAGCCACATACTGATGTAAAGTACAAAAGCAGATAAAATGATTCAAGGTGATAAAAATTCATCAAACTGTGGGCTTATTATTTGGGCACTTTTCTGTATGTTTGATACACTTCAATGAAAATTTCCTTAAAAGTTTAATTCTCCAAGTCATTTGAATTAGATAGGCATTGCATTAGATTTGAATGTTTACTTAGTGATATGATCTACTTTATTTAGTCCTCAAAGATGCTCACCTCCTCAAACGTAGCCAGGACTCCCACGAAAGGGCTGCCAGTTCTTGGATAGATTATTCAGGCTGGAGCACACGACATATCTGATTGCTCCCCCTTCCCCAGTGTTACTTTGTGGAGGAAATATAATTGGTCCTTAGTCTGGGATAAGTTTTGGACTTTTTCCCCCCTACTTTTAGCTTACCTTTTAGTTGTTTTTTTTTTTTCAGTATTGCATACAATTAAATTAGGCAAATTATCAAAATAAAAACAGCATACACAAATTGAGAACTGGAATCAGAATTGGGCTCATACTCCAACCCTGCAACATATTATAAATGTGTATCTCAGTTTACTTCTGCAAGAACAGTCTTCTCTTCTGCAAAATAAAGCTCACAGTACCAGTCTTACAAGGTACTTGTAAAAAGGAAATTATGTAAATGATTGGTGAGATAGAAAATGTTATACAGGGAGAGATGGTATTAATTGGACAATTGATTACATAGATTGAGATGAAATGTAATTAAGAAATGAACTCAAGAGGAAAAATA
This sequence comes from Camelus dromedarius, assembly GCF_036321535.1. Lineage (NCBI taxonomy): Eukaryota > Metazoa > Chordata > Mammalia > Artiodactyla > Camelidae > Camelus > Camelus dromedarius. The sequence goes on from NC_087451.1 coordinate 49,685,300, forward strand.
CCCAGACACTTTATAAAAGAATCCTTTATGTGATTGATTTAGGTATAACTAACGGAAATAGAAGTTTTAGACTTTTGAACCTAATTTTAAAACTCTAGTTCAATAGAGTGGCACCCCAATGTTCAAATCAAATTTCCAACAGATGTCACCCTAATCCCTTCAATTGTCGTTGTGACTAACCCTCTGGCTAGTCACTCAGTGCTCCAGGTAATGATATAAAAAGTAAGCACTCGACTGTCTTGTGTTTATTCAGGCTCTTCGGATTTCACAACTGAATTTTTCAACCCTCCGGATCTCTGTTGGGTGCTTGCATTTTATTTAGAATGCAAACTCCATCCCTCTCTCTCCCCTTACTCAATTTGTTTTCCTGTTATAGCATTTTCTGTCTCCCCGACTTGAAGGTGAGCTACATGAAAGCAGAATGGTTTGCTTTGTTTATAGCTATAACCTCCGTACCCATAACGCTGCCTGGCACATACGTCTGTGCCCCAAAAATGTTTAAAGACTAAATGAGCACTCACGTTGACCATGTGGCAATGGGAGTCCCTCTGGGCTCTGGACTGGTTCTTGGTGAAGACAAAGTGATATTGAATATGCGATTAAAGAGATAAACTCCATCAGAGTCTTCTGCTTGACTGCTTGACTTTCCACTGTGACACATGCCTGCCTGTTCTTTCTTTCCTTCCAAAAAGAAAACACTTTTGTGATCTCAGGTCCTCTCACTTTATTGTTTATTATAAAAATTTTTTAAACCACACTCTTTTCTTCATTTATTTCACAAATATTTATCGAATCTCTGTTCTGTGGCACGCAGGCTGGGGATACAACAGAAGACACACTAACCTGACCCTGTCTTCAGCTTAGATGAGTGAGGGAGACCAGTGAGCAACTACAGGAGAGTTTGGTGCTTGAAAATACATTGTTACAGAGGGAAAAGGCTTTGGACATAGAGATGCTCTTTACAATATTATGCATAACAGCAAAAAATTGGTCACAAGCTATGTGTCCAACAAGGAAATAAATATATATCCTATGGACATAGCTATTAAAATGATGTTGAAGCATCTAGTAATAGAAGAGATATAATGTAAAGAAAGTTTAAAAAGGATATAAAATTTTATGGTCCCAATTATAAAAAGATGTATAAAAGACCAAAAGGAAATTCTTGAAAATGAAGATCAGTGGTAGGACTGACTACTAAAAAGCATTAGATTGAACTGCATGATATTACTAATTTTTTTTTTAATGAAGGTACTGGGGATTGAACCCAGGACTTCCCTGCATGCTAAGCATGTGCTCTACCACTGAGCTATACCACTCCCCCTAATTACACTACTATTTTTTTAAAGTCAACTTTATACATTCCAACCTAATATTTTGTTAAAAAGGGCCCAAGGCGAACTTGGGTTCAAATCCCAGCTCCGGTATGCAACATCTCAGTTGTGTAACCTTGGACAAATTCACTTAAATTCTCTCTCAGGGCCTCAGTTGCCTCATCTGTAAAATGGGCATAAAATAAACAGTCTCTACCTCAGGGTTGTACTGAAGACTAAATGGAATGATGCCTATAAGGGGCCTGACATACAGCAATCCCTGAATACATGGTGGCCATAATTGGGGGTGGTGCTTTCTTTCTTTCTTCCTTATTGTATTTTCCAAATTTCCTGTATTACAGGGTTTGTTTGTTTTTTTTAATTCTATAACTGATAAACATTATTACTAGTTTCCAAGGGGCTCTGGTCTGTTCCGGGAGGACTCTGAGCCCAGTTCAGAGCTGGGAAGGCGGCCGAAGGCTCTCTTCCAGCCCTGCTGCGACTGGGCTCAGCTCAACAGCGGCAGGGATCCCGGGATCCCGGGAGCACGGCGGATGTTTGTGCTCTGAGGACCCCGGGAGGTTTGTTTACCGAGAACACTCCGTCCCAGGGCCCGACTGCCCCCTCACCCCAGCAGCTGCTGTATGGACTTAGCGCACAAGGGGGGCCGGCTCCGCCCACTCTGCCCCTCAGTTCCCGCCCGCCCGCCCGCCCGGATCCCAGTGCTCTGTGTCCCACGGTCAAGACAGCCTTGGCCCAGAGTTCTTGCTTTAGGCGCAGCTTCTGGTTTCCTGAACACAGCTGAGCTTGACTTTGATCGTGTCCAATCCCCACCAGCCTGGCTACAGTCTTTATTTGAGGCGATGAAAAAGGCTTGGAAATGATAGTGGTGATGGTCGCACAATACTGTGAATGTAAAGAATGCCACTGAGTTGTGCACTTTAAAATGGTCAAAGTGGCCAATTTTATGCTATAGAGATTTGTCACACGCTTTTAAAAAGTAGGGAGAAAAATCCAGCAATGCGAGGAGGACTCAAGGGACAGCAGGCTTGCCCTGTGAGGTTTCCGGACATAAGGGCGGCGGCCGCTGCAATAGGAGACCTGGGTGTAGGCTCCTGTTCTCACCCTTGCTTGGCTCTGTGACCTTGGGTACCGCAACCCCTTATCTTCCATGAGGATAGCACGCTGCCCTCAGAGGGCTGTCATGGAACTCAAACGTGATCAAGTAGTGTGAAACTCTGTAAAATACTCAGTACCGATTGGCGTCATCCCTCCCTCCCAAACCCTCTCCCCAAAGAAAGAACAAAGGAAAGAAAGAAACCCATCACCAACAAAATATAATAGTACTTTTCTTTTTTCCTCTGAGGATGGCTGAAATTCCATCTTAAGCCTTGAAATTCCTTTACATAGAACGGGAAAGGAGGAAACTAAACAAACATCTTGATCACTAGCTTCTCACCATGAAGGAGTTGCTATATTTTCCCTTGAGGTGGCTTTTTTTTGGGGGGGGACCTCCAGGGAGGGGTTGCTGAGGCTCAAGGTGCGGAGGAGAGCCATTCAGGGGGACAGAGGTGCTCCTATCCCACCATCCCAGTTCTGTCCTGGCATTGGCAGCGAAGAGATGATGTCCTTGGCCTGTCCCCTCTTCTTCCCCCACTTCTGCCTTAGGTTGCCTTTCCCATATTTCTCCTGGGAGATTTATTTCTGTCCCTTTTTTCATCTATAGCAGCGGAAATGAATCATCTTTCGGCCTGTTTGATAAACAGCCGCATGCCCTCTGACCCCTTCTGGACTCTCTCACTGGTTCCTCTGGAGCTGTTCCTGGGCTTGGCCTCACCCCCCACAGACAAGACCCTCCTGGCTGGATATTCTTGGTAATGCCCCCCCACCCCACCCCACCCTGGGCCTGTGGGCTTGACCTCCTCCACTCTGGGGAAGATGGGAAATGACACAGCATTCCAAGGGATGATCCCATGAGTAGACCACAGGGGCAGGAGAAGCAAGGGAGCCATTGCGTTTTGATGGCTTGTGTTCCACGAACTGGCTCATCTCAATGACCCTATTAGGTGATCTCTCCACCCTCATTTTACAGATGAGGAGTCCAAAACTCAGAGAAGTGAAGGACCCAAGACCACATAGCTAGTAAAGGATGGAACCAAGACTCAAAGCCTGAATTCCTGGATTCATCCCATTATACCATGCTGCCCCATGTGTTTGCATGTGTGCATGCCTGTGTGTTGGGGATACTGACAGTTCAGCTAGAAGATTAGCTGTAATGCATCAGGATGGAAATTTAGGATCCATGTTCATTAAGCCTTATGCATATGACAGATGGGTGTTTGCCTACAGAGGGGATGGCAAGTGTGCCCAATGTGTGCATTACCAGAAGCCTGTGGGTCACGGAGGATGGTGTTAAGGAAGGACAGGGATGGGGCCCCCTAAGCCAGCCCCACACCTCACAGTGATGGAACTTCACAGATAAAAGTGCCCAGCGGTGTCCTGGCTGGTGAAACCACATTTCCTGCTCAACAGAGCCATGCAACTATTTATTGGACTTGTAAAAATGTGCAGGTGCTTTTTCTAGGAGCTGTGTGGGTTACAGAAGTGAAACTTCTGACATCAAACTATCTAGTGTGAACGTGTGTGTGTTGAGGACAGGGAAGGTGTGACATACATACATAAATAACTGTGATTCAAGGTAGATAGAAAGTGCTCGGGGCCAAAGGAATCACCTGATCCTACAATGGTCGGCATTCTAGCAAGACCAGAAGCTGGAGAGATTACTCAAGGCTAGATATCAAGGAGGGCTTCCCGAAGAGGTGACATTTGAATGTTTCTAAGTCTCTAAATAGATGTAGGATCAGGAGAAGGCTGTAACAGAAGTTAGATACTGTTTAATTTTCCAAGGGACATACACCCTATTCCCTTCCGACAGAGGTGGAAACTGGCCCAGAATGGTTGACTAGGCTGTCCACTGTCACGAAATTAGCCACTGGCGGACCAGGATTTGATCTTCGGCCAGGGTGAGTGACTCCAAGCCCGGCACGCGGGTCCCTCCCGGCCGGATGTCCGCCTGAGAGAGGAGTTCAGTCCGCGGAGTTGGAGGTGAACTGGCCTTGCCGAGGGCCCAGCGGAAAGTCCAGGGGGCGGGGCTTACAGTCCTGGGGGCGGGGCTGCCGGCGCGGGCGGGCGGGAGACACTGGGGCTGCGTCCCACTCTACCTGTCCCGCGAGCGCGCTGGTCATGGGCGGCCGCAGGCCGGGGGGCTGTGGGGCTGAGCCCTGCTGAGCCCGCCGGGCCGGCCATGGGCGACCGTGAACGCAACAAGAAGCGGCTGCTGGAGCTGCTGCGGGCGGCGGGCACCGGCAACGCGTACTGCGCCGACTGCGGGGCGGCGGGTAAGGGCGCGGCGGCGCGTGCAGCCAGGGACCCAGGGCGGGATTCTGGCCCGCCGGCCCCCTCTCCTCCCTCCAGACCCGAGCCGATCCCGGACCCCCGCTGGAACCTCGCGTGACACATATGACACCACTTCGAACCGGGCCCCTGACCGCCCTCTCCCCGTCCAGTACCGCGCTTACCCGAACCCAAATCCTCTGACCTCCCCACTCAGGATCCCAACACGACATCCCGGACCCGAGTGCCCTGACCATTCTGCTCACCTCCCCCTCCAGACACCCTACCCACCCGGACCTCAGCCCTTGACATCTTCACTCAGGACCTAGCCACTTCCCACACCCTCGGACACAAACATCCCGCACACCAGAGGTCCCAGACTCCAGGTCAGGGTTCCCTGACGGCCAGTGTCCCCTCCCCCAACCCGGACGCCCAGGGGCCCTCCCGCGTTCCTGCTCCACAGCGCTCCGATCCTACGGACACAGCGGGCCCTGACTCGGCCCCCCTCCCCCCTGCAGCTCCCCAGACAGGCGACAAGCGCCTAGGTGCGGGTCTCTCCCCCTTCGCCCTCTCCTCTCGGGTTACCCCAGGTCCTGTCACTTCCACATCGCGCGCGCCTCGGCCTCTCACCCCCATCCCCGGGACTCCTTACAAGATCTTCATCCTGGTCGCCGCCACTCCAGGGCCAGTGGGCTTACCGGAGAGTTTCGTGCTGGTATCTTAGTTCACCCAAGGCTGGGAGAGCAAGAGAGAAGACTTGGGCTGAGCTGGACACCGCCCCAGGCTATCTGCCAAGCCCTGTCTCTCCCAGCGCCCCCAGCCCAACCTTGGTTTCCTCATCCAGCCCTCCGCCCAGCTCTGCTCCTGCCCTCTCTCCCCGCAGATCCCGACTGGGCCTCTTACAAGCTAGGCATCTTCATCTGTCTGAATTGCTCCGGAGTCCACCGCAACTTCCCTGAAATCAGCAGAGTGAAATCTGTGAGACTTGACTTCTGGGACGACAGTATTGTGGAGGTAGCAAGGGGCCGACCTGGGGAGCCTTGGAACAGCAGGACTGAAGTGGAGGCACGGTCAGGGCACTCCCATTCTACTGGGAAGGAAACTGAGGTCCAGAGAGGGGCAATAAGGAGCCAGTTAGAGATACCTTAGACAGAGGCCCTGAGTTCAAATCCTAGCTCCATCACTTGCTTACTTACAAGCTGTGAGGCCCTGAGCTTGCTATTTAAGGCTAGTTGTGGACCCTCAGTTTCCACATCTGTATTAGAGGGATAACACTACCCCTTCACAGGGCAACTGTAAGGATTAAACACAGGATCAATGCAGGTACAAAGTAAGCAGTCGATTAACAGCTACTTTTCTCATTAGCTGAAGTCCTGGACTGGAACAGAAGTATCCTGATTCTTGGTTTTTTGTCCCCCCTCCAGTCCTCCTGGCCAGGGAACAAGCCACTTTGCTCTCCTGCCCTTCAGAGATGAAGGACACCTTTGGCCTGGACATTTTGGCCAGACCTTCAAAGAGCAGGCAGTCTTAAACTGTGCTGGCTAGATGAGTTCGTCCTCATGTTACTGAGTGCCCATCTGTGCCAGGCACCGTGTTAGACCGCTGGACTGGATGCTTTACTTACTCATGCCATACAAGTTACTGAAGGCCTACATGTGCTGGGTATTAGGGGAGAGCAGTGAGCAAGATACCGTCCACATGGAGCTTGCCTTCTAGTGCAGGACAAAGACAGGAAACCAGGAAAGTAGGACATAAACCTGAAGCTTGTTCCTTTGTGACTCATGGCTCCTGTTATACATTTTCTTCATCTTTACAGGGGAATCCCCTGTAGCTCAATTATTGCCCAAGTGTCCGTCAGTGACCAAATGGCACAGCTGGGATGTGAACCCTGCTCTGCTGAGATCCAAAACGCACTTGAATCCTGTGGCCCAACAGCCCGGTGGCCACTGGGGGAGGGGAGAATAGTGTTCACCGTGCCCATGGGATATAGATTAAAACCTAATTTTTTTTCCATATGTGCCCTCATCCCAGATGGCCTACTACTGTTCCTGAGTGGTGACTGTTGGCCAAGGCTACTCCTGGCACATCTGCCTCTGGGCCTCTCATGTGCCAAAGGTCCCCAGTGATCCTCTGACTTACATACTCTATGGGGCAAATTTCTCCCATCCCCCAGCTCTATCTGACTCCTGCAGACTTGCAGGGATTGTGGCTGGTGGTCCTGGCCATCTGTGGAGCAGGTCGGAGAAAGAACATGAGCTTTGCCATTAGACTGGTCTGGGTTCAAGTTAGACTGGTCTGTGTTCACATCCCAGCTTTTCCACTTACTAGCTGTGTCACCTTGGCCAAGTGACCTAACCTCTCTGAGCTTCAGTGTTCCCACCTCTAAAATGGGGATGGTCAGATTACAGTGGTTGAGGGTATCAAATGAACAAATGTGTGAGAGCTGTTAAGTGCTCAGTCTGTATGCGGCATGGTTATTCCAGCACCTTGTTGCATGGATACCCAGCTCAGTGGGACACGTCAAACTCCAGTAGGAGTGTCTCCTGACTCAGCCTAGGAGCCAGTGAGAACAACGGCCTTCTGGGTAGACTGTGGTTTCATTTCACATTTTTTCAAGTTCTAACATTACTCCAAGTTGCTGTTGTCTTGCAGTTTATGACCCACAACGGGAACCTCCGTGTGAAGGCCAAGTACGAAGCCAGAGTCCCTGCTTTCTACTATATCCCCCAGGCCAACGACTGCCTGTGAGTGGGTGATTTCCTGGTCCTGCAGTTTCCCAGTACTTAAACAACCCAGGGGCTACTGATGCGGCATGTAGTGGCAGGGCAGACAAAGCTTTCAAATCAGAAGAACTTGTGTGGTTTCCTGACTCTACCGCTATGTAGCTGTGAGAGGTGGACAAGTTAGCTGACCTCTCTGATTCGTGGCATCCTCATCCCTGAAATGTAGAGGGTGATGCCTACATCATAGCATGGTGCTAGGGCTTAAATAAGATAACTTATGTAAAACATCTCACAAGACAGCCTCACACTGGTTTTAATCCCTCTCTCAGTGTCTGCTTCGGACTACTGGCTGGTCCCTGGCCCAGCTGAGGGATGTGCCTGGAGAGAGCTTGGCTCATCTGGCCTCACTGCTGCCGCTCAGCCCTTTGCTCCAAGGGGAAAGGGTTAGGCACTTGGTGAGCACCTGCTAAGCTCTAGGCTTGCTGCCAGCACCACAGACACCATGTTGTCATGATTCCAACAACAGCCCTGCACTTTAACCCCTTTTGGCTGAATGCTAATGGCTTCCAACTCTCTATTCTAAAAGCCCCTGAATTCCTCCCCTTCAGGATCTCGGTCCCCATTCCCTCTCCTATCTCTGATCCTGTGGCTTAGGGTTCCTCTGTGTGCTGGGGGCAAGGATTGTGCATGCAGTGGGGCTCTTGATTGTATGTGACAGAAACTCAGTTTCAACCAGCTTTGGCACAAGGGGATTTTTTTGGGTTCTGGGGATCAGACCACAGGAAGAGCAGATTTGGAGCCACCCTCAGGAAGAACACCAGGGCTCAAGCACTATCAGGTCTCTTGAAATCTCTCTGGTTCCCCTTCCTGCCTCCCCTTTCTGCCTCTTTTTCTCAGCCAGGCTTCCTTCGTGTAGCCGGATGCAAGGCCACGTCCATGATCCAGGCTCCAGCTTGACCCTGGCGAGGGCTTCCAGCCCATCGCTCTCAGTTTTGCTCCTTTTGGTCCCCACATCCCAGGGCAGAGCTCTGATTGGCCAGTTGGGCCAGGCACTCAGCTCTAGGTCAACCCTATGACTGAGGGATGAGGTCATATAAACCCTGGACATTTACCTGGAAAAGGCAAGAAGGAACTAAACAATTGAAATAAGTCCACTCTCAGCTGCATGGATTTTCTGCAGGGGTCACGGATGACAATACCTGGTTGGGCTGACATCAAACACCTACTATGTGCTCAGCATGATTCTGGTCCTTTGTGTTGAAACCCCAACAAGTTCAGAGGAGTTAAGGACCTTGCTCTGGGTCACACAGTGGATAAATGGTAGAGTAGGACCAGGTCCCCAGGTGGTCAGACTGCTCTGTCCAGTGCAGCATGGCCAGATCTCACAAGCAGGCCACAGGAAGAGGCTCATGGACCCTCCTGGCTTAAGCTCATGAACCTTCAGTGGGATGTGGCAGAGGAGATGGTCCAGGGGAGGTGTTGCCTGTCTCACTGACCTAGAGGGCTGAGGTTGAGGTTGGAATAGCACAATGGTTTGCATACAGCCCCCTGGGAGAAATATATCTCCCTGGGGAGACACTGGCAATGTCTGAAGACATTTTGGGGTATCACATCTGGGGAGGGGATGGTCCTGGCATCGAGAGGGGAGAGGCCAGAGATACTGCTAAACATCCTACAAAGCACAAGATGCTCCCCCCTCCCCCCCACCAACCACAAAGAATTACCCAGCCCTGAATGTTAATGGTCGCCAGGTGGGAAACCCTGGGTAGCCTGCGTAGGCAATCAGGGACCTGCTGGGATGCTCCCTTCAGCCGCAGGAGCTCAGAAAGTTACTGTGGGAAGAGGATGCATGAAACACAACTGACTAAAGGGTCTCTCCTTTTAGGGTCTTAAAGGAGCAATGGATTCGAGCTAAGTATGAGAGACAGGAGTTTATGGCTGATGGGAAAACCATCTCACCCCCAGGTAAAGTTATTTTCATCATCTTTTGAGGTCTGTTCTGATGCGTGCTAGAACACAAAGTGCCTGAACTAGGTCAGCCGACAGAGACCTGCTGCCCTTGCTCTGGCCACAGAGGACAAGGTATGAGTTCCTCTGCCTCTGAAATAGCAATACATCGGCCAGTGGGGTTTTATGGTCTGGGTGGCTGAGAAGACATTGGTCTCGGGACCTTGCAGGGCCAGAGGTGTACAGAGTCTTAGTATAAATTGCAAGAGGATTCACCCACCAGGCAGACCAAGTAGAAACCGACACCCCTGCTTCTGGCTAATGTAGTCCCCGGTGTGGCACAAGGCTTGGGAGAGTACATGGACTGGATTTCGCCTCCTTTCCTGCCTTTGTGCAGGGTGCCACCTCATCGGTGGCCCTGGACCTGTGGTAGTGTCTGCCCAATTGCTCTGAGTCCGAGGTGACATTGACCCAGAGAGCAAAGTGTACAAAACCACTCTTTGAGGACCAGAGGCAGCCAGTGCTCAACTCTCCCGGCTACCAGGAGCACAGGCGAGTCACCCACCAGCAGGGGCCTAGACGTCACTCACTAACCCCACACTCTGGAGAGTTTCATTAGGCTGATGTCAGCGTGAAGTTGGGCCTCTTTCAGAATCACTCCAGTTTCTCAGTACTTAGCCTCCTCAAGGGTTTCCTATGTCTTCATAGGAGACAGCTATGGAAGAAGGCTGGGGGGATCCCGACGGAAATCATACAGCATTGCAGATTTGGCCCCCAGACGGGACCCCTCATGTCCTGCAGCTGAAATAGCTAAATTAGATTTGTGACATTTCAGCAACAGGTGGAAGGTTCATTCCACCCCTGAGACCTACAGTACGGGGTGCGTGAGTTGCTGGCTCGTCTGAAAGCTGTGTTCACTCTTTCTCATCCTTGGTGGAAGGTAACCGAGAAGGGTTCCTGTGGAAACGGGGAAGGGATAACGCACAGTTCCTGAGAAGGAGGTTTGTCCTCCTGGCGAGGGAAGGCCTGCTGAAGTACTACACTAAGGAGGAGGTAAGAGGCCCGAGCAGTGGGGGCCCTCCCTCCCCAGGCGCTGGCTCTCACCCCGCTGACGTCTGCATTTTGGTCAGTGGTGCCTTGTCACGTGGATGGCATCAGCCACTGAGAGTTAGGTGCTGCATTCTGCGACTTTTCTTGTCTGGACAATCAACCCAGCCCACTAAAAAGCATGCCTCTCTGTTCACCTAGAATGGCTTAGGCTGGTCCATGTTTAGTCCTTTGATGACCACTTGATGTTGCTTCATTTATTCATGCACTCGAGAAATGCTTGTTAAGCCCCTACTGTAGACTAGCCTTTCTTCCAGGCCCTGGGGAAGCGGCAGTGGATCTAAATGAAGCTCCTGTTCCCATGGAGTTTTCATTCTAGTAGATGGAGACAGGTGGTGACCAAAACAGACCTCAACACATAATCTATCCAGTGGCAAGAGGTTCTACAAAGTAAAATAAAAGAGGGCGGAGGGTGTGGGGAGAGGAATTGGATGAAGGCAGCCAAAAGGTACAAGCTCTCAGTCATAAGATAAATACATACTAGAGACATCATGTACAACGTGATATATAGGATTAACACTGCTCTATGTTATATACGAAAGTTGTTAAAGAGTAAATCCTGAGTTCTCATCGCAAGGAAAAAATTTTTTTCTATTTCTTTAATCTTGGATCTATAGGAGATGATGGATGTATTAAACTTAGCGTGATAATCATTTCATGATGTATGTAAGTCAAATCACCATGCTGTACACATTAAATTTATAGTGATATATGTTAACTATAGCTCAATAAAACTGGAAGAAAAAGAAAACAATAAAAGAAAATTACAAAAAAAAAAAAAGAAAGGAAGGAAAAAGGAGGTGAAGGGTTAGAGCATGGGAGTGTGGATGCGGGAGAGGTGCTACCACAAGTGGGTCAAGGGAGGCCTCTCCGAGGTCCCTGGATCAGAGAACTGAGTAAACGGAGTGAGTTACGTGGACCTGTGGGGGAGGGGTGGGAGGAGAGGGAGCAGCACATGCAGAAGCCCTGGTCATGGCCGTGGTCAGCACGCAGACCTGAGTGCTGATTAGAAACGATGACTCCTCTGAGAGGGTGCAGCCCTGGTCTCACGTAGACAAGCAGACGCCTGGACGACAGTTCTCACTTGCACCTCCAGCCAGGGACTTTTCGTTCAGTGCACAAACTGCCCAACCGTGACCACAGCCCTGGATTGAGCTGGGAATGTTTGCTGGGTCTATAGGGCACCAAAGGAGGCCAGAATGCCTGGTGCAGATTGAACAAAGAAAGGATTGAGGGAGACGGGCTCAATGAGTGGAGGACCTTGTAGGCCATAGTAAGACTTGGTTTTTTTTTTTTTCCTTGAAACAGCTTTATTGAGATATAAATTCGCATACCATTGGATTCACCTTTTTAAAGTGAGATGTAAATTCACATACCATGGAATTCACCCATTTAAAGTGTATAATTAATAGTTTTCGTATTTTCATGGACTTGTGCAACTATCACCACAATCAATTTTAGAATATTTCCATAACCCCGAAAAGAAATCCATGTGTTAGCTCCTCCCCTCCCCGCCCCAGTCCTAGGCAACCACTAATCTACTTTCTGTCTGTAGAGTTTACCTCTTCTGAACCTTTCATATAAATAGACCCATACTGTAAGTGATAGTTTGTAACATTTAGCACTATGTTTTTAAGGTTCATTTATGTTGTAGCATGTATCAGTACTTCATTTCTTTTTATTGCCGAGTAATATTCCACTGTATGGATACAATACATTTCACTTATTCATTCAGCAGTTGATGGACAGTTGGGTTATTTCCACTTTTGGCTGGTATGAATAATGCTGCTATGAACATTCATGTACAAGTTTTCATATGGATATATGTTTCTATCTTTCTTGGGTAATTCCCCCTGGGAGTGGAATTGCTGAGTCATACGGTAACTCTATGTCTAATAGTTTGAGGATTTTTTCCGAAGTAGCTGCGCCATTTTCCATTCCCACCAGCAAAGTGTGAGGGTTCGAATTTCTCTGCATCCTCTCCAACACTTTTTCTTCTTTTGTTTTAAGCCATTTTTTAATGGAAGTACAGTTAATGTATAATGTTGTACTAGTTTCAGGTGTACAGCAAAGTGATTGAGTTATACACACACATATGTATATATATACATATGCTATTTTTCAGATTCTTTTCCATTATAGGTTTTTATAAGATATTGAATACAGTTCCCTGTGCTAGACAATAGATCTTTGTTGTTTATCTATTTCATATATAGTAGTGTGTGTATGTTAACCCCAAACTCCTAATTTATGCCTCCCCTCCCCCACTTTCCCCTTTGGTAACTATAGGTCTGTGAATCTATTTCTGTTTTGTAAATAAGTTCATCTGTATACCTTTTTTAGATCCCATATATAAGTGATATCATCTGATATTTTTCTTTCTCTGTCTGACTAACTTCACTTAATATGATAATTTCTAAGTCCATCCATGTTGCTGTAAATGGTATTATTTCAATCTTTTTTATGGCTGAGTAAAGAATAGTCCATCGTATGTATATGTAGACCGCACCTTCTTTATCCAGTCATCTGTTGATGGACATTTAGTTTGCTTCCATGTCTTGGCTATTGTAACTAGTGCTGCTATGAACATTGGGGTGCATGTGTCTTTTTGAATTAGAGTTTTCTCCAGATATATGCCCAGGAGTGGGATTGCAGGATCATATGGTTACTCCATTTTTGGTTTTTTAAGGAACCTCCATATTGTTCTCCATAATGGCTGCACCAATTTACATTCCCACCAATGGTGTAGGAGGGTTCCTTTTTCTCTACACCCTCTCCAGCGTTTATCATTTGTAGACTTTTTAGTGATGGCCATTCTGACTGGTGTGAGGTGATATCTCATTATAGTTTGGATTTGCATTTCTCTAATAATTAGCAGTATTGAGCATGTTTTCATGTGCCTGTTGGCCATCTGTATGTCTTCTTTGAGGAAATATCTCTTTAGGTCTTCTGCCCATTTTTTAATTGGGCTGTTTGATTTTTTTTTTATATTAAGCTGTATGAGCTGTTTGTATGATTTAGAAATTTATCCCTTGTCAGTAGCATCGTTTGCAAATATTTCTCCCATTTTGTAGGTCGCCTTTTCATTTTGTCTATGGTTTCCTTTGCAGTGTAAAAGCCTTTAAATTTAATGAGATCCTATTTGTTTATTTTTGTTTTTATTTCTATTTCCATTTATTGCTACCATTTTACATTCCTACCAGCAATGTATGAGGGTTTTAATTTCTCCACATCCTCACCAACACTTGTTATTATCTGTCTTTTTGTTTACAGCCATCTTGGTGGACATGAGATAATAACTCACTGTGATTTTGAATTGCATTTCTTTGGTGGCAATGATGTTGAGGGTATTCTCATGTGCTTACTGGCCATTTCTTGTATTTCTTCTTTGTAGAAATGTCTATTCACATCCTTTCCCCATATTTTAATTAGGTTATTTGTCTTTTTATTATTGAGTTGTAATGGTTCTTTATATATTCTATATACAAGTCCCTTATTGGATATATAATTTACCAAAAATTTAGGTGTTTGCATTTTACTTTGCTGTTGGGAAGCCACAAGAGGGTTTTGAGCAGAGAAGTGATATACGTTGACTAAAACTTTTTAAAGAGGGCACTCTGGTTGCTAGTGGGGTGAGAGTGGGCAAGGAGAAGGCAAGAGTGGAAACAGAGAAAATAGTTAGGAAGCTACTGTAGTCATCCAAGTGAGGAATAACAGATTAAATCAGGATAATGGTGAAGGAGATGGTTCGAAGCGGTCGGCTTCTGTGTACATTTTGGAAGTAGAGCCAATAGGATCTACTGTAGGATTGGACACGGAGTGTGAAAGTCAGAGGAATCAAGAATGATCCCTGAGGGGAGGGTACAGATCAGTGATAGAATGCATACTTAGCATGCACAAGGTCCTGGGTTCAATCCCCAGTACCTCCACTAAAATAATAAGAATAATAAAATGAAACTCCAATACTTTTTTGTTTTAAAGAATGATTCCCAGATTTTTGCCTTCCGCAGCTAGAAAGATAGATTTGTCATTTGCTGAGATGGCAAAGACTTAGCTCCCTAAGGGGATGATCAAGAGTCCTTTTTCATTTGAGATGCTTATTAGTCATCCAAGTAGGAACTGAGGAAGACGTTGGATATATGAGTCTGGAGGTTTGGGGAGAATTTGGAGCTGGAGTCATCAGTCTGTAAACTGGTTTAGCAACAGGCCTGGCTGGAATCACCTGGGTGGGGAGCGAGTGTGGATGAGAAAAGATGTGTGAGGACTGAGTATTTTTGTTATTCGTTGCTGGGTGACACACCACCCTAAAATTCAGTGTCCTAAAGCATCAGTTTATTATTTCTCACGATCCTGTGGGTCAGGAATTTGAGCAGGCTGTGGCTGTATCACTGAACTCCATGTGGAATTAACTGAGTCACTTTGTCTGCTACATTTTCCTGGTGGTTGGGCTGGACTAGAAGACCCAGGAAGCCCTCACTCACGTGTCTGGTGCTTTGGCTTCCTCCTTGTGGCTTCCCTCTCTCCATGGGACTGTTCCTCATTCAGGAGCCTAGCTCAAGCTTCGTACTAGCATGGCAGCCAGCTTCCCCCAAGCAAATGGGGATGCTGCCACGCCTCTTAAAGGTTCGGCCAGGAACTGCTGTCTGTTGGTCAAAACAAGTCACGCAGCCATCACCAATTCAAGGGGAGGGGACATAGATTCCACCTCTTTATGCGTAGAGTGTCATGTGCATACCAGGAGGAAAGGAATTGGTGAGGGCCATGTCTGGAGATTATCAACCATTATGAGCCCTGGGATAGTCCAATATTTAGAGGACAGAAAGATGAGAAGTTTCCAGCAAAGAGAATGTGAAGGAACGGCCAAGAAATTAAGAGAAGGACAAGCTCTGAGCACTTTAGCTTTCACTTTATTCCATTTCCTAGATGCAGAAATTACTGTTTATTTCTCCTGTTGCTTTCCTGGATGGATCAGAGCAATGCCAGAGGGTCTCTCCAGTGTGGCTGCAGTCTGGGGCCAGGTGAAAAATGATGAGGGATGAAGAGTACTAAGCCTTCAAAGGAGAGTACGGATTTCTTCTCAGCCTTCAACTTAAAACACTGGAAAGTATTTCAAGTACAAAATGTTGGAAGAAATAGTGCTACTGCAGAGTTAGGAGCAGGCATGAAAGCCCAGTAGCTGTTGTGAGTTAGAATGTCAGTCTCCTCATCCTTCGTTGGAGAAAGTTGATCTGTTTGTTACAGCAGCTAAGCCGGGTCAGTCTAAAGCAGTCTAAAAATGCAATGAGTTGCTTTTGTTCTTTTTTAAATTCTTTCCCCAAGTGGAAAACTTTTAAATTATAAAGGTAACTTATTTTTATGTAAAAAATTTGGATAATACAAAAAAGTGAAAAATAAAGAAAGTGAAACTCAGAAGATATCTCAACATAACAAAATATTAATACCCAGAACACATTAAAAAAAAATTACAAATCAAGAAGAAAAAGACAACCTACTGGCAAAATAGGAAAGGAAATAGATTGGGAGTTTGCCTAAAAGGAAATCAAAATGCCTGATAAATAAAAGAAAAGATACCTGATCTCTCTGGCAGTCAAGGAAATGCAAATTAAAATCACAGTGAGATACACTAAGTACCCACCAGAATGGCTAAAATTAAAAAGGCTGACAACATCAAGTGTTGACAAGGATGTGGAGAAACTGGAACTCTCATATATTGCTGGTGGGACATGAAATGATACAACCTCCTTGAAGAACAATTTGGCAATTTCTAATAAAGTTAAATGTATACTTAGCCACATACCCCAGCCATTCCACTCTTAGATATTTACTGAAAAGGAACAAAAAAAAGTCTACACAAAAAAACTTATATAAATCTTGTTCATAGAAGCTTTATTTGTAATAGCCAAAACCTGGAAAGTACCCAAATGTTCATTGACAAGTGAATGAATAAATAAATTGTAGTGTATCCGTAGAATGGAATATTACTCAGCAATAAAAGGGACAAGCTAATAATAAATGCAATAATGTGGCTCAACCTAAAAAATATTATTCTAGGGGGTGTGTATAGCTCAGTGGCAGAGTGCATGTCTAGCACGCACAAGGTCCTCAGTTCAATCCTCAGTACCTCCATTAAAAAAATTTAAAAATAAAGTTTTAAAAACCTAATTACCTCCCCCACACAAACAAACAAACAAACAAACAAAACCCAAAATGTATACAGTACTGTATGTCAATTATATCTCAATGAAACTGGAAGGAGAAAAAAATTTTAAAACAAACCCATGCAGTTCTGAATTGGGAATCTGTTTGCATTAAGGCATTAAAGGCTCACTGGCGAAGGGGCTGAGAGTCACCCTGCTGACCGTTAGCATCCTGAGTATCCGCTTCTTCTTCTTTAGGGGAAAGACCCCAAAGCTGTCATCAGCATCAAGGACTTGAATGCCACCTTCCAGACAGAGAAGATAGGGAACCCCCACGGGCTGCAGATCACCTACTGGAGAGAGGGCCACATCAGGAACCTGTTTGTGTATCACGAAAGTGGGAAGGTGAGATGACGGCGTTGTCATGCCGGCCCACAGCTGAGCATCCCCAGACTGGCAGGCTCAGCT
Source organism: Camelus dromedarius (assembly GCF_036321535.1). NCBI lineage: Eukaryota > Metazoa > Chordata > Mammalia > Artiodactyla > Camelidae > Camelus > Camelus dromedarius. The sequence goes on from NC_087451.1 coordinate 49,702,388, forward strand.
CCCTGACTCCCTTTGCGCGCATCATCCCGAGATTTGCTACTACTGTTGGCTTTAATCTATTGTCACTTTCTGGGCAGAAACAGAGGTATGAGGAAAGCAGAGCAAGATTAGGCAAGGGAACCTGGTGGGCACCATGCGTGTGTCTGGACGGTGCACAGCCACCAAGGGGCATCTAGTTACCAGGAGGGACTGTGCCCCCGGGCGGCAAATCCAGGTAGGGCCAGAGATTCCTAGCATGAGAGGAGGAATGCATAGAAGCTCCCGCAGCGGCAGCGGTGCATTCTTGCTTCTCAGCGTGTGGCCTGGCACCAATAGCATTAACACCACCCCAGCCGGAAGCTTGTTAGAACTAGTCTCAGGCTCACTCCGGACCTACTGGATTAGAAAGTGCTTTTTAACAGGATCCCCAGGTGATTCTTATGCACACTGAAGTTTGAGAAGCACTCCTTAAAGGTCCAGGAAATCAGCGCCATCAGAGAAGAGCAGGTCCAAGGGAATAAGCCAGGCCAGGATGAGCAGGGTCAGGGGACTGGGCGAGGGCCAGAGAGGCCAGGTGGAGGTGGGGAGGGGTCAAGGTGGAAGCTGATATTTTGTGAGTTTCAATCAATTCTGTGCCGGGCACTCTTCTTGGTAATCACTAGACCTTATTTCTTCATCCTCAGAACAACTCCAGAAGTGGTTTATCCCTATGCTACTGAGGCACGGATGGACATGTTAAGTAATTTGCTCAGAGTCATGTAGTCGATGGTTCCTTAGCCCTGCACCCATTTTCCCACCCCATGTGCCTCTGCTGGAGAGAGAGCCCTTAGCAGCAGGAGCCAGGAACCAGATACCAGGACTGGATCTTCCCAAGGGGCCCTAGCACTGGGCTGGAACCATGGGTCGCCCTCCCCCGGCCCCAGCAGGATTCATACTCTTTCCCCAGTCTGGGCTGAGCTCCTGGTGGTGCGGTCTGAAGAGCCAGGGGTTTGCAGTCAGAAGTTGGGGCCCTGGTTATGCCACTCCCAGACGTGTTACAAGGGCAGGTCCCTTCCCTTCCTAAGTCTGCTTGTTTATGGATGATAACACCCACCTCCTAGCAGGGTTGTGAGGGTTGAGTGACCATGAACCACGAACAGGAGAGTATGTCATTACAGTGAAGTGCATTGTAAATGTTATTTGCTCACGATTGCGGCGGCCGCAGAAGACAGACTCTGGTGAGCGATTTCACATCTGTATCAGGGATGCATTCATGAATTCACTCTTTTGTGAAACCCTTATAAGGCCCCTCCCTACAACGTGCACAGTGCTGTGCTAGATTCCGGGGAGCGTGTTGTGAGTGGGGCGGTGCCCTGAGCAGGCCTCCAGGATCTCAGAGTCTCTGGAGGGAGACAGATGGGGAAATAGGCACCGATAATGCTGTGTGACGGGGTGGAGGTCCTGCTGGGGACACACAGGAGACATGTAAGTGGCCTAGTCTGGGGTGGGGGGAGGGGTGGTCCAAAAGGCTTTCCAGAGATAGGAGCTTCTATTTGAGAACTGGGTGAATCAGCTTAAAGGGGACACAAATGAGAAGGACACAGGAGTATTTATTTCAAGGGCCAGAAGTATGGCTGGGCCTCCTGAGAGATTAGAATCAGGAACTACGGTGTGTGTGTGTGTATGTGAGAGAGAGAAAGAGAGAAGTGATGTTGCATTTCTTTGAAACCAATTTCAAATTAATTTCTCAATCACTAGATTACATCTAAGTGCAGCAAGCCTATCAGCTTCCCAATTTCAAATTCCCAGGAGAAAGAATCTGATGAGCCCCATCCAGCCTCTGCATTGGTCCAGCCATGGTCCAGTTACTGTGGCCAAGAGCGAGTGGAATCATAGCAGCAAATGTGGCTATAACTGTGGTGGGTGGTGGGTGGTGGGTGGGTGAGAATGGGTGGGGCAGTTCTCATAGAATCAGGGCTTGGGCGGAGCAAAACTCTATTACAACATCTAAACTCACCCTCAGGAGTAGCAGAATGTTCTAGGTAAAAGGTGTGTCAGAGGTAGAGGGCAGAGAGGTGGGTGAGACACAATGTTCCAGGAGGAAGGAGCAGCATGTATGGGGGTGGGGAGGAGGAATTGCAAATAGTTTTGGATGGAAGGAGCTCAGAGGGCAAAGGAAGTCACACTAAAGAACTTAAGACTTTTCCTGAGGGCAGCAGAGAGAACTCTAAGCTAGACTCAGTTAGATTTGCAATTTGGAAATCACTCTGGCTGCTGTGGGGAGGACCAAAAGGAGGGCAGCAGAGCAGAAGCCGAGCCGGCGAGATACACAGTCCACCCGGTGAGAGACGGTGGTGGACATGCGCTGAGCGGGGGATGCTTTCTCGTGGAGTGATACAGGAGGTCCAAGTCAGCCTTAGCCTAAGTTGCACTCCAGGTGATGAACCTCCCCATTGGAGGAATCTCCCCAGGGCCACCTGTCCCCACCTGAAAGCTGGTCTTTGACATCTGAGGACCCTTGTCCCCCACAGTGTGTCCCACGGACTGGCATCCCATCACCAAAAGCTTGTTAGGATTGCAGAATCTCAGGCCCCACCCCAAACCCACTGAATCCAAATCTGCCTTTTAATGAGAACCTCAGGTGATTCATACACACATCAGAAAATGCCAAGCACTGTCCCTGGCCATTGTATAACTCCTGTGTGGTTCACCTTGGTCCTTTCAGTGGCTCTGGGGATCTCCCTGCCAGTGGCTTCCCACGTGCTCAGGTGAGCCCCCTGGACTCTGGCACTGTTGTCCCAGGTGCCTGTGGTCATCCCACAGGCCCCCGAGTGGAACTGGGAGTTTGTGCGTGTGCCCAAACCTGGAGATCAGCTGGCTTCCTGCCACCAGCCTCAGCCACCACCCCCAGCTCTTTCTCACTGGCTGTCCGTTTGTCCCTTGCATTTTTCTCTGCAGGAGATAGTGGACTGGTTCAATGCTCTCCGTGCAGCCCGTCTGCAATACCTAAAAATGGCCTTTCCTGATTCGCCAGAGTCTGAGGTGAGCTAAATGTGGACCCCAGCTTCCGCGTCTCCTCTCAGCCACCTCCTCCTCTCCTTGTCTTCTGACCCCGAAGACACTCTGAAGCCAGACTAGGTTTATTTGCAGCAAAGACCTTGAGACTGGGGGTTTCCGGACCTCAGAGGGAAACCAAAAGCTTTCTCCTTGGGAGGCTGGGGGTTAGGCCTCAACACGGCAAGGCGGCCTCCAAAAAGCAGGCCAGGCTCTCTTCTTGCAGATGTGTGACCACCACCCACGGTGTCAAGGTGTTCAGGATTTGGGCATCTCTTTCTGACCCCTTCTCCCACTAAAATGTATGAATGGTCCCTAACGTACTGCTTACAAAGTGCTTTTGAGCCCATTTTATATTCTCATCCCTTTTATCAAGTAACTCTTTGCTGCCAGCAGTTAGGTTAGGGTGATTATTCCCATTTCACTGATGAGAAACTGGGTCCCAGGAATGTCAACTGAATAACCCACTTTGCCCTTCCATATTCTGGTCTCGGGAAGGCAGTGGCATCTTCCCCAGAACAATTCTAACAGGAGCAGTCTTCCTTTCATGGACAGAGTAATGGTGAACCTGAGAACTTCACTTTTGATTGTTCTCAGACATCTGAGGCATCCATCTCCATCTCTCGGGCTTGGCTGAGGAAGCTGTGGAGTGTGGGCCAGTGGATGCTGCCCCGAGCCAGGAGGCCTGGGTGCTCATGGATGCTCAGTTGCTCACTTGCTGTGTGACCCCTGCAGCTCCCGTCATCTGAGAATCTGTGTCCACATCTGTAAGATAGCAGTTGGTCTGGGTCATCTTCAGGGTCTCTTCCAGCCCTGAGCTGCCGGGCTCTGGTCCCTGTTTTCGGACTGCTCTAAGAGGATTTGGTAAGGGATAGGGCTGCAGAAACCATGTTAATCCTGGGACTTTCTTATCCCAAACCCTTAGGCCCTCCTTGAAAACTCCTTAATTCCCAGGATTGCAGGGAGTGAAGCGTCTGGAGCAGGGGTCCACGCCAGGCCCAGTGATGCCCCAGAGATGGCAGTTCTCTGGGAGCAATTCCAGGCAGGCCTGGGTCAGGGCCCTCCCAGTCTGCAGAGTCAGCACGCGGAACTGGTGCAGGCATGCCCCCGCAGGCACGGCGCGGGGCTGCTGGCTGCTGACTGGAGAGGACGGAGGACGAAGTGCAGACGCTTGGCCTTATTTGTCTGGACTAACTCTGCAACTTTGCTGTCCCCGGCAGAGGAACTTGGTCTTTGGCCAACATCCTCAACATCCTCTTGCCTCCCTCATCCACCATTGTTACCCCTTATCCACCCCCAGTTCTCTCCCCACCTGCCGCTCTCCCCATATCTCCTCCTCCATGTCTGTGTATGGTGTGAGGTTCAGGGCAACCACCCAGGCCTGGCTCGAGCTCAGGGATCCAGATGCCAGAAACGCAGGGAGCCCAGTGGGGTTGTGGTCCTCTAATAAGAAGTGCATGGGGGCAGAGGGTTTAGCTCAGTGGTAGAGCACATGCTTAGCGTGCATGAGGTTCTAGATTCAATTCCCAGTACCTCCATTTAAAAAAAAAAGGGCATGCCCCAAAGTCAGAGAGGCACATCACCTCTCTGAGCCCTAGTTTACTCATCTGTCACAGTGGGGACAACACGTGTCCTCCAGCCCTGATGCATCCAAGGTACAGTACGTAGCAGCCCATCCACCTGCTTTTGCTGCTTCTTCCAATTGTTTCCCGAGGCCTGGACGTGCCCTGCCCTGGCTCTGAGCGGTTAGGGACCCTGTCTTCAAATGAAGAAATTAAAGCCTACAGAATGCATTTTAGGGACAGAGGAGTGGTGTCCTTTGTATTTTTGTCTCTGGCTGACAACTTTCTCACTTTCAGACTTCCCATTCCTCTTCCTAGACCCCACTTCCCCTTTGCCCCTGCCCTGGGCCCAGGAGCTCCGGAGATCCAATCTGCTCTCCAAAGCCTGGATTGTCATCCGAAGCTCTAGACTGGCCAGTGTGACCCCCCACTGGAGCACAGGAGACCAGCATCAATCCCTGGAAGCTTCTCTGAGAGTAGGCTGGCAAGTTGGAAGGAATCCTGCAGATCCCGTGATCCAGTATTCTTATTCCATAGAGGGGAACAGTCCCAGAGAGGCATAAGGTCTTACCGAGGTAACACAGCTGGTTGAGGTCAGACCTGGAGCTAGAACTCAGTTCTCCTCACTCCTAGTCCAAAGCTTTCTCTACTGGTGGCCCTGGGTCAGAGTCCCCACCAGTGACCATGTCTTGGCCAGGGGCCCAATCAGAGGGCCCTGGCATGTTTATACTTTAGCATCATAGAGTAGTGGCAGGGGTACCACTAGTGTCTGTCTGCTGTCTGTCAGTCCTAGGTGTGAATCCCGGCTCTTCATCATACCCACCATTTCTCTGAGACCTAGTTTCCTCATAGATGCAATGAGAGTGATAATATCCACCTCTCAGGGTGGTTGGGAATTTTGCACCCAGAATGTGACACACAAGAGACCCTCAGAATATGCCCCCTGACACCAGGAGGGTCTCCTCTGAGCCTTGCCTGTGCCCTCCTCCTGGGGTTGCCGGAGGCATCCCTAAACTAAGTCTGTAAACCAAGCCTGAGCTGTGCTGGTAAGCTCGGCAGACATCTGGGGTGCTGCCGTCTGGTTCTGTTGAAATAATAAAATTGCATTCATACCACATTCCAAATATAACCCTATGAACCGTGTGCACACATCCTCCATCCCAAACTTCCCCTTTTTGGGGAGCCAAGTTCGGTGCAGAACCTCGGGCTCCTGGGGTGTGAGGCAGGGGGTCAGTGTGCGTGTCTCTCTCCCCCCAGCTCGTGCCCCTCATCACCACGAACTACCTCAAACAAGGCTTCATGGAAAAGACTGGTCCAAAGGTACATCCTCCTGCTTCCGCGAAGATCAGGGGTGGGGAGGTGGATTTCATGGCCCCTATCCCAGCAGGCAGTCAAGTGGAATTTGGGAAGTGGGAAAATGGGGAACCAGGGGGAGGGAGGAGGGAGGAAGAGGAAGTAAGTGGATGTTTGTGAGTTCCTGGGGTGAAGGACCAAGTGGGGCCCAGCTGGCTGGAGTGTGGTCCAGCATCACTGCAGGTGCTTCTCCCTGTAACTGGGCATCTTTCCTCTTTCTCAGCATCGCCACCAGCTTCTATCCTCTTAACCATCTAACTGGCACTACTCCTGGGAAAGCACAGCTGGAAAGGGACTCCTCAGGGGAATGCTTTTGACATTCTAGAACCTTTGTGTGCTCTGTGCTGGGGTTGCTCCAAGTGAGACAGGGGCTCGTGATTGGCCTGAGAAAAGACACCTGTGCTTAGGAGGCTCACGTGGGCACTCCCATCCCTCAGACCCAGCCTCTGCCCTCCTTCGCTAATGGGCCTCCTTCCCTGCCCAGCGGCTGGCTGCGCATGCCTCCTAATCTGTGAAGGAAGGGAAGCCTGGCCTCCCTGTGCCTCCCGTGGCGGGTCCAGAAGACTGGGGCTCCTGCTGCCCCAGGACATCTCAGACCCAGCCTGGATGCTGGGTGGGGCAAGGCTCAAAGTCAGAAGTCTGGCTGGAGACGGGTAGAGGGGGGACATGAGGGAGTGTGGTGAGGGAAGGAAGCAGGGAAGAGAGGGGAGAGGAGAAAAGGACAGAAAGGGAAAAGCAAAGGGGCTCTCTAAAAAAAGAAACCTCCCCAAACGGCAGCATTCTGATGCTTTTTTTAAAAAGTGTAATATGCTGACAGGATGGTTGTTAAGACAATGAAAGGTGTTAGGCAATCAGTGTAAAGAAAGCCTCAGGCAGCTTGAAAGCTAGTAAAAGGGTTGCACCTTTTCCTCCTTCACCACCTGTTGGCACCGCCCTCCCCGTGGTTCTTGCTGGGGCTTTCCTTCTCCTGGCCCAGGTTTGCATTCGGCCAAGGCCAGCGCTCAGCCGCCCTGAGCAGTAACCTCTTGTAACTTCCCGGCTTCCTTATTCTGAGACTTCTTGTCCCCAGCTGGAGAAAGAGGAAAAGGCTTTTTCCCACCCATGCAGACAGCACCCCAAGGCAGCATGGCCCAGCTAGCGGGTGGGGGTGAGGAGGTGGGCAGAGCCTTCAGACCTCAAGGCCTGGGAAGGAGGGTTGGGGTGTCAGACCACAGCCTTGGTCTGGCCCAGGCTGGCCCTCTGACCTCTGGGCTCCCCAGCCTGGCTGGCCCTGGTCCAAGCTTCCCTCTTTTGCAGCAGAGAGAACCTTTCAAGAAAAGATGGTTTGCTCTGGATCCCCAGGAGCGGAGGCTGCTCTATTACAAGAACCCACTGGTAAGAGCCACGGCCCGCCCCTCTGCTCCGCACCCCAAGCCGAGGTGGAGGCAGTGCCAGCTGGGGACAACGGGGAAGTGACAGGGCTGGAGAGACACAGCGGGGGCCACACCTCGTCTTCGCTTGTCTCTAAGTCACTCCTGTGCACGAAGCTCTTCTCTCCCCTCCCCTTCAGCAAGTCCTTTATGTGGGTCCCAAATGCTGCCCGCGTGCCTAGTGCCTAAATAGGTGTTTCCCATCCTCCGGTCTCCAGGGCTGGCGTCTAACCAGGAGGCGGTGAAGTGTGGCAGTTAGGGGCGAGGGCTCTGGAATGCGCTGCCTGTGCTCCGGTTTCAGCCCTGCTGCATTTCATGCTGTGCTCTGGGCAGAGCAGTTAGCTCTGTGCCTCAGTCTCCTCTGGAAAACAGGCTTCCTAACACTGCCTTCCTCAGAGGTTGCCATGAGGGTCAGTGTATGAATTACTACACTTGAATTCCTGGTGCAGAGTTAGCGCTCCATTAATATGAGGTACCGTTTTAATGGATGCAGTGTGTGATTTCTTTGATGGTGTGAGCTTTTAAATTCTGGGTCCCACTTAGCTGAAATCCCCAGAAGAGCCCCCCAGCCCACCCCACCCCCCGCAACACACACACCTCTCTTACTAAAACAGCTGAGGGCTGCCAGGCCTGCAGGTGGCCCTCCACCCCAGGTGTGGCCTCTGACGACCTGTGTCCTCTATTTCCAGGATGCCTTTGAGCAGGGCCAGGTGTTTCTTGGGCGCAATGAGCAGGGCTACCAGGTGTATGAGGACCTGCCCAAGGGCATCTGGGGGAATCGCTGGAAAGCCGGCCTCACCATCGTCACACCCCAGCGGAGGTTCGTCTTCACCTGCCCCAGCGAGAAGGAGCAGCGCGAATGGCTGGAGAGTTTCCGGGATGTCCTCTCCCGCCCCTTGACGCCCCTCCACCTCCTCAGTAAGACGCAGGGCCTGGGGTTTGTTCTTTGGGGTGAGGGCAGCGGGCAGAAAGGGTTCATTTGGGTTCAGCTTCATTTGGGCTCAGCTGTGAGCCCTGAAACCTGGGTCCTGGCTCCTGACTGCCCTCTTCCCGTTTTCATCTCCTCCTGCCAAAGTCCAGGCAGTGCACGTTATTGCCACAAAGCCCTCTCTGAACACGCTGAGTTCCTCTACTGGGAGCCTCTCCCTATTAGCGTCTGCAGGAGCTTCGCCCTGGAAGAACTGCTGGTTAGGTTCCCTGCTCAGTCTGGGAGCCGAGCAGCCTCTCTGCCTCTCCCTGAGTCTCCACTCTCTGCCCCGGAGTCCCTTTTCTCGTGAGAAAACCCTGGCCGGTTATTAAGGTCACACCCGCTGGGTGGCTCCTGGGATTTTCGATTCCTCCCCTCTCATAGAGGGAAGGCTATTTTTAGGGCCCTTCTTTTCTCTGGGTCCTCACCTCTGTCTGCCTCTCTCCTGCTCCTCCCCTTTGTCCCAGATATGTCACAAGCAGGCTTCTCTGTCTGCCGACAGCCCCATGAAAGGAGGGGGGACATTCTGAGCTAGGGCAGGAAACTTCTGGCCTGGGGCCTGGCTTCTGGGACACCAAAGAGCAGTTCTGTGTTTGGAAAAGTACAGACTGAGCAGGTGACCCACACGGCCTCTTGGGGGAAGCCCTTGTGTCCTCTGAGTCTGACCCGTATAAACGTGAGCTTGCTCCCTTTTCCTAAATCCCAGAGCCCAAGAGCCTCAGTAAAGGGCTTGGATGTTGTCAGTGAAGCCCATCAGCTTGTGGTTTCCTTTTCCTGTGGGCCTGTGGGTCTGAGTCTCTGTTTCCCTCTGTTCCTGTGTCTGACTCTCTGCTTTTCTGTCCTTCTCTGGTGTGTGTGTTCAAGCCATCTATCACCTTTTCGGTCTGATTTTTATTCTGGTTCCTTCTGTCACTGTCCCCCTGCTGTCCCATCCCTCCAGTGGGACTGTGTTGGCACAGCCATGCCCCCAGCCCCCTTCTTACTCTCCTTGCAGCTGCTTCAACAGAGAGTGGCTGCAGCAGCAGGTGACCCGTCGGCCACCCAGCGCAGCTGGTGGGAAGGAGTTCTCACGTAGGCCTTGGGGACCAGCGGGCGTGCCCCACCATCCGTAGCCATCACTGGCAGTGAACTCTGCCAAGACTGAAGCTTTGGCCTTTACCTGCCGGCTCCCTGGGCCTCCCCACTGCCCAGACCTTGGGGTCTGGGGATCTGGTAAATGTCCTCAAGGCCCAGGACATCTGAAATGAACATGCTGCAATGGAAAAGCACCCACAGCATCATGCAAGTGTCACACTTGCGGAAAAACAACAAGCAAAAGTTTAATCTGAATCTAACTATAAGGAAACAGTCGGATAAACCCACATTAGAGACAGTCTGCAAAACAACTGGCTGGGTGCTTCAAAAACATCAATATCAGGAAAGATCAAGTAGTCTGGAAATGACCCTAGATTAGAGGAAGCGAAACAGACATGCCAAATGCGATTCATGATTCTTGATGGGATCCTGGATTTAAATTTTAAAAACTTTTACAAAGGACATAATTGAGATAACTGGGACATTTGAATATGGATGTACATATATGCTAATGGTATTGTGAGATTGCAGTGATCACGCTGCATCTGGGTAGGGGAACACTCTTGTTCTTACAAGATATGTGTTGAAGTGTTCAGGGATGAAATGTCGTCGTGTCTACAACTGACTCAAATGATTCAGCAAAAATTAAGTGTACGTATACCTGCATATGTGTAGGGTATATACATACATACTCTGTGTGTGTGTGTGTGTGTGTGTGTTTATATATACATGGAAGACAGGAAGTATTGTGGACACACACAGGGAGAGAAAGAGAAAGGAGGCCACTGTGCAAAATGTAGCAACTAGTGACTCGAAATGAGCTACAGATGGATGTTTATTGTCCAATTTGTGCAAATTTTCTGTAGGTTGGAAAGTTTACAAATTAAATGTTGAGGGGAAAATTTAAAAAAAAATCCACTTTTCACTCTTCAAAAGCAATGGGTTTTCTATAGGAATGAAAAATGTTTCTGGGAGGGGAAAAAGTATTCCTGGGAGAGTTCCACCTTTGTACACGTTTTAGAAAAAATAAAAGCCTAGATAATACAAAAAACAATGTCTGCATTGATCACCCGCCCACTCTGGAAGGAAGGAATCAATCTGAGGAGACAATTTTGGCTGGACCCCAGGGCAGAGAGCTCTCCCGCCTGAGTGCCAGGTCTGGCCCTGCCACCAGTGAGACTGCTGGAAAATTCACTCCCCCACCTCTGTGCCTCAGTTTTTCTCTTTCAAGTGAGGAAGCTGTATTAACTACTGAAATTCGATGGAAGCAATGAGTATTTTTGAGCAACTCCCATGTGCCAGACTCTGTGCCGAGCCCTGAGAACAGGCAGGGAGCAGATGACGTGGTCCCTGCTGTCACAGATTACAGATGCTGGAAGGCAGCCCACACACAGGGCAGGACAATGAGGTGAGTGTTCAGAAAGGGGAAGTTCAGGCTGCTGTGGGACGTGTGGCAGTAAGTTTCCCCCTAATTGAGGGGGGAGAGAGCGGCCTCCTTCCTCTCAAGAAAGTGACCTTGAAGTCAAAACCTTAAACTCTTTAGAGGTTAGTCAAAGGGCAGGGGGCCAGGAAAACACTCGAGGCAGAGGGAAGAAAACATTCGAAGGCTCCCAGATGGGAAAGAGGAACGGAAAGAAATCTCGAGCGGTTGAAATGTGAGAGGAATAGATCACCAAGGTTTCTGCTCTATAATTTTTTTGTCCCTTCAGGTGATGTGGAGAAAGACACTGAGTGTTCTCTCTTCATTTCAGTAGAGCCCCAGAGGGTTGGGAGGGTCTTTAAGAGATCCTGTGCTTTTTCTGGGATGTTTCCCTTGGATCCCCCAATCAGAGGACAAGCAGCATCACTGGGTATCTTTCCTGAGGCTTCCTGACTACCCAGATGAAGACATGGGTGCTTCCTCTTCTGGCTCCTAAAGCACCTCGAAAATGTCTGTTTCAACACCTGCTGGGTTGTACATTAGGGTCAATTTACTTGTCTGCCTTTTTTTTACACCCATGAGCTCTGTTGGCTGTACTCTGCCACATTCTGAGGATGAGAAGGACAGTAAAGGGGCAGGTCCACCTTCAAAGAACTTACTGCCCAGAGAGGAAGAGAGAAGTAAACAGGCAGTAACAAAACTACCGGAGGAGGGACGTTGGGATTCTAAGGAGCCCCTCCAAGGAGCAAAGAAGAGACACAGAGATGAAGTCCCAGTAAAATGGAATTCCTGGTTTTGGTTGGTTTCTGAGGTCTGACTGGATCTCTGTCTTTAAGTTCCTCAAGGATGCCTCTGTACTCTTACATTCAATCCTCTTCTCTCATTTGACTAGTTGCTACAAGGAGATTTCTGTTACTTGAATCAGTGCTGACTAATGATGTTCTCCAAAACAGGTGATAGCTATATTGAGTCCTGAATGAGTAGGAGATACTTGGGTTAGGGTGGGGGAAGGCAGAGAAAGAGTGTGTACAAAGGCCCAGAGACAAGAGGGAACATGTCCTGTTGTGGAAATTTCAAATAATTGAATATAGCTAGAGCACAGATTGTTGAGGGGGAGGAGGAATAAGAACAGATTAGACTGAAGGTGGGGGGGATCTGCTTCCAATAATGGTGGAGTAGCTCACATCAGGACAACTATTCCACACATAACAATTAGAAACTCTGTACAGATAGTAACAGAAATTATCTGAAGGCCTTGGAAAATGACCTAAAGCAAGCAGAAACTAGCGAGGAGTTGGCACTAGGGAGCAAGGAATGGGAGGAGTGAGTTTCTCATTTTTTAACTTTTCCCTTGATGGCAGGTGCCAGTCAGTGCCTCAGGGGGCACTAAAATTCTGATGGAAACCTGCAGTCTTAATGATTGAAAAATAAGGGACAGAGTTTAGGGGGACCATAGCAGCTGAGAGGGAAGTCTGGGAAGAGACGGCTACAGAAAAGGATCCCTGAATTCTATATATGATCTGCCTTCTCTCTAAAGGGCCATAACAGAATCCAGAGCTTTGACAATATATCATTCGTAATATCAGGATATGACCATAAATTAGTAGACCTATGAAGAAACAAGAAAATAGGTACTATACTCAAGAGAAAAATCAATCAATGGAGACTAATTCCAGGATGACCCAGGCAAGAATTTTAAAGCAGCTGTCGTAACTATACTCAAAAAATAAAGAAAAATATGATCATAATGAATATACAGATATGAAATTTCAATGGAGAACAGAAACTATAAAAAAAAGGAAGTTCTAGAACTAAAAAATACAATATGTGAAAAAAATTCAGCTCAACAGTAAATTGGAAATGACTGACAGTGAACTTGAAAATAGGTCAATGGCAATTATCCAATCTGAAAAACAGGGTGGTGAGGGGGGAAGGACTGAAGAAGTAGAAAGAAAACCTCAGTGACCTGTGGGGCAATATCAAAAGCTCTAACTTACATGTATTGGAGTCCAAGAAAGAAGAGAGAGATATTGAGGCAGAAAAAAATATTCGAAGATATATTGATTGAAATGTTACTGAGTTTGGTGAAAGACATGTAGAAACTCAAGAAGCTTGGCAAACTTCAAGTAGGATAAATACAAAGAAAATCACACCTAGGTCCATTGTTGCCAATCTGCTGAAAACCAAAGATAAAAATAAGATTTTGAAAGCCACCAGAGAAAAATGATGCATTACATACAAGGAAATATTGTTTTTTTTTAACAGAAACAAAGGAGGCCAGAAGGCAGTGGAAAGACATCTTTAAAGCACTAAAAGAAAAAAAAAAATCAGATCAGAACTCTAGAGAGAGAGCACTCAAACAAACAAAAAACTGCAGAGAAAGAATAAAGACGAAACATCATTAAATTATACACTTAAAAATGATTAAAATGGTAGACTTTGTTGTTTATATTTTGCCACAATAAAAAAATCCAAAAAGGCAGATTTTTTTTTTTAAGGCAAACAAAAAAGACATTTCCAAACAAACAAAGATAATTATATGTTTCCAGCAGAGCTACAGTATAAGAAATGCTAAAGAAAGTTCTTTGGGGTAAAAGGAAATGATACCAAACAGAAAATCTGATCTTTAGGAAGCAATAAAGTGTAATAGAAATGTAAAAATATAAGTAAATATAAGACTGCCTATTTAAAGCAAGAATTGCATGTGTTACGGCTTACGGCATCCGCAGAGATACTGTATATGACACCTACAGCAGGAAGGCCTGGAGGAGGGAGCAAATGGAACTATACACCTTCAAGCTTCTTATAGTTTACGTGAAGTGGTACAAAATTAAGTCTAAGTAGATTATGAAAAGTCAAGGATGTATACTGTAATCTTAAAGCAACCACTAAGCATATAATGCAAAGAGGTATAGCTAAAAAGCTAACAAGGAAATTAACACAGAATTTTTAAAAGCATTTGATTAACCCAGAAGAAGGCTGGGAAGGAAGGACAAAATGAGTAAGAAATAGACGGGACAAACTGAAAATAAAGAGCAAAAAGGAGACTTCACCATATCAATAATTCGATTAAATGTTAGTGGATTAAACGTTTATTTGTTTTTTATGTGTGTGGGGTGAGGTAACTAGATTTCTTTATGGATTTTTAAATTAATTTTTTATTTTATTTTATTTTTTAGTGGAAGTACTGCTGATTGAACCCAGGACCTCGTGCATGCTAAGCATGCACTCTATCGCTGAGCTATACCCTCCCCTTTAAGCATTTAAATTAAAATGCAAGATGGGGGGGTGGTTATAGCTCAGAGCTAGAGTGCATGCTTAGCATGCATGAGGTCCTGGGTTCAATCCCCGGTACCTCCACAAAATGAAATAAACAAAATAAAATGCAAGATTGTCAGAGTGGATAAGAAAGCATGACCCGACTACATGCTATTAAAGAGACATTTCAAATCAGAAGACATAGGTAAGCTGAAGTTATAAGCATGGGAAAACATGCACCAGGCAGACAGTAACGTAAGAAGGCTAGAGAGTCTATACTGAGATCAGATAAAGTATTTTTGCAAGACAAGGAGTATTACCAGAGATAAAGAGTGATGTTTTATTACAATAAAAGGTGTAATTCATCAAAAGACATAATTATCATAAATGTGTATGTGCCCAATAATACAGCCCCAAAGTACATGAAGCAAAAATGGACAAAATTTAAGGGAGAAATAGATAACCATGGATTAAAAAAAGAAATCACATGGGAAATTATATTTATAACTGAATGATAATAAAAATACAATGTATCAAAATCAAAATGATGCAGCTAAAGCATTAATCAAAGGGAAGTGTATAAGAGTCTATGACCTATGGCTGTACTGGCCAATATGGTAACAATAGCCACACGTTGCCATTGCACATTGAAATGTGATTAATGCAACCATGGAAAAGAGTTTTTAATTTAACTTCATTTTATCTAATTTTAAATAATTTAAAAATGAAAAATTGGAGCATTGTAAAATTTTTTCTTCAAACACAGCTTAACTGTTTTTGTAAGACTGCATTTCAATATTATTCACAATAGTCAAGACACAAAAACAACCTAAGTATCCATAGGAGGATGAATGGATAAAGAAAACATGGAATATTATTCTGCCACTAAAAGGAGGAAATTCTAGCTTTTGTGACAACACAGAGGGACCTTGAGGGCATTGTGCTAAGTGAAGTAAGTCAGGCAGAGAAAGACAAACACTGATCTCACTCACATGCAGAATCTTAAAAAAAGTTGAACTCAGAAATAGAGGGTAGAATTGTGGTGGCTGGCGGGTAGGGGAAATGAAATGTTAGTCAAAGGGTAAAAACTTCCAGTTATAAAATGAATAAATTTGGGGATCTAATGTAAAGTATGGTAACTATAGTTAACAATACTGTATCCTATACTTGAAAGTTGCTAAGAAAGTAAATCTAAAGTGTTCTCACCACAAAACGAAAACAAACAAACAAATAGGAATTATGTGCCATGATGGAGGTATTAACTAACCTTACTGTGGTAATCATTTTGCAATATATACATTTGTCAAACCATCGTGTTGTACACCGTAAACTTGCACAATGCTCTGTCATATCTCAACAAAGCTGGGGGGTGAAGTAATGTTTATCAACAGATTAATGTGTTTTTAAAAGGGGATGCCCATCCATATCATTCAGAGCTTTAATTCCAATAAAATTTTACTTTGTGTTTAAGAATTATTTGCATAAATTTACAATATTTTAGTTTTGATTGTTAATAATCACTGCAATGATAACTCAATGCAGAAGAAAATTTTAACAAGAGCCTTTTTGTCATAGGAAGTAAGAACAAGATTAAAAATGTCAAATATATACACGTTGTTGCTGAGAATTACTACAAAGTGATCAAAGTGATGACAAAGTTATAAAAGACTTTTGTCAAATATGTATGTTCTTCAGAATACAGTTAGTTCTGTGGAGAAAGTGGAATGGAAATACAAGTTTAAAGAGATAAAAGAATGATACAGTTTCCGATGTAAATGAAGAAATTGTCCATGTATTTTTCCAGCCACCCCTCCCTCCTTTCTTGTAACCACTGCATGTTTTTGCATAAAACCTTTAGGAGGTGTCCAAGAAAAAAAAGTTGAAGTTTTGAAGATCACTGGTTAATCCACTCTGTCAAGAAACTTGGGTGTGTGATGGAGAAAAGAAGTAAAGGTGGCTAGAAGGAGTCTTATATCAAAGGAAATTTTATTCCTTATTAAGATGGAAGATTTGAGCCTCTGTGCCTGGAATCATGCTTATTTTTCAGAAAAGACTGGTTCAGAGAAGCTAGGCGTTCACCTCAAATGAGGCGTCTCTGGAACAAAATCCAGGTAATCTATCAGTCAGAATAGGCTAACATGTTGCAGCAATAAGCACTCACTTAATTTCAGTAGCCTTAACTTATCTCACGTTTGGTATTTGCCTTCACTGCGTGTCCCAGTGAGGACCAGCAGGGGCCACCAGAGTACATCTTCATCCCCATAGTTAGGACATCTGGCGGAAGGAGACGCAATGATTTAGTAACTTTTTAAACTGATGGGAAGTTAAAGTATTACTTCCGTGTGTTTCAGGAGTGTCAGAGAAGAGCCAATCCTACGAAACTCCTAGAAAGGGAAAGAGCTGGAAACTTTGATGAGCAGCGCTAAGGACTACTTCCTGTCATTTCCAGTATTGAAAATGGCCACAGATTTGTATTATCTAGTACCTACTTTGAGACCAGGCAATATGGGGTAAAATAAAATATAAGACACTTCAGTTCTTTTCAACAGATCAGAGGGACTTGGGTCCTGCTCTCTCCCACTCAGTTATTGCTGTGTAAGCCTGTTAAGTTCCTTTGCCTCTTTGGGACTGCTCTTCCAGCTCTTAACGTTGTCTGTTGTAACGCACGTAGGACCAGAGTAAGAGAGGAGGAAGAAAGCAAGCCCAGCCGGGGCCACGCGTGCTACTTCAAGGAAAAAACACCATAATTTTATCCTGTAGTCTATTGGATGATAAGCTTTCAGCCAGCAGAGAGCAGTAAGGAGACAGCAACACAATTCCGTATTGTAATAGCGATTTAAAAAGTCTAGGGGGGTCACTCAACTTTGGCTGCACTTTAGAATTATCTGGAGGAGGTTTATAAAAATATCTGCGCAGGGGATCCACCCGAGACGATGAAACCAGTCTCCTCTGTGAGTGGAGCCCGAACATCGGTATTTTTTGTTTCCCAGCTATGTGCACCGGGTATTCCTTAATCCCTCACTACTTGTCGGAGTGGCTGGATGACACCTAGTGGGCGCATTCTCATTAAGAGTTCTTCTTCTTCTTTTTTTTTTTTTTAATGGAGGGAGGTAATTAGGTTTATTTATTTAGTAGAGTTACTGGGAATTAAACCCAGGACCTCACGCACGCTAGGCATGCACTCTACCACTGAGCTATACCCTCCCCCCCTTATAAGAGTTCTTGAATCGAATCCGATCCTTTTTCTTCTCTCAAAAGAGTTGTCAGAGTTGCATTTTAATGGGGCGGGGGTGGGAGACATCAAGCTAAAGGAAATCTCTGGGACACCAGCGCGTTCCTAGCTGCTTAGGGCGAGCTGTGACGGAGGGCAGCACTGCCCCAAAGGCGCCGCGGGCTGCGTGGTGGGGTCTCTAAGTCAGCTTTCAGCAGGACTGGACTAAGGAAACAAGGGTGGGTCCAGGATGCAGCGAAGGAGGATGGGAGAGGGAGAGCGAAGGAGGAGCCAGAGAAGACGTCGCGCGGGCCGGCTGTCCCGGCGTGGCCCTGACTTCCGTGCGCCCCGGGGTAGGGCGGGGCGGTCTGGTGACCATGGCGGGCCCTGACAGCGGCCCGGCCATCCCCGTGTGGCTGGCCGAGGACGACCTGGGCTGCATCATCTGTCAGGAGCTGCTGGCCTGGCCCGCCACGCTGCCCTGTGGCCACAGCTTCTGCCGCAAATGCCTGATGGGCCTGTGGAGCTCCGGGCGCCGCTGGTCCTGCCCCACCTGCCGTGAGGGCGCCGCGCAGCCGCTGGAGCTGCGGAAGAACACGATGCTGCAGGACCTGGCAGACAAATACAGCCGGGCGGTGAGCGAGCTGGAGGCCGGAAGCCCGGCCCGTGACCCAGCGCCCAGGCCCCCGCGCCGCACCGCGCAGCTGCGGGTAGGGAGGCGCGACCCGCCGCTCCCCTCTGCCACCTGTCCATCCGCGCCTCCGGCGCTCCGTTCCCCCCATGGCGCTCTTCCCTTTCCGATCTTGTCTACTTTCACATTAGTTTTCTCAGGCTAAAGGTGGAACCTGTTCTTTGGAAAGTTCAGAAAAATAAGTAGAAGAAATCCTATCAACTTCGGTGCTTTACACCCTGACCTATTTCCACATCTTTCCAGCCTTTCTGTAGTCTGTCTCTCTGAAAGTTTTTTTTTTATTGTGTCAATATATGTAACATAAAAATTGCCATTTTAACCATTTTAAAATTTATAATTCAGTGGTGTGATATTTACAATGTTGTGCAACCATCACCACCATCTAGTTTCAAAACTAATCACCACAAACAGAAAAATCTGTCACCATGAAGCAATAATTTATCACTCCTCCCTCCAGCTCCTTTTACCTCTGATCTACATTTTTTTAAAAAATTGAAATATAGTCGATTTATAGTGTTGTAATAGTTTCTGGTGTACAGCATAGTTATTCTCTTACATATTACATATATTTCCTTTTTTTCTTTTTCAAGGTTATTACAAGATAGTGAGTATAGAATATGACCTTGTTGTTTATCTATTTTATTGTTTTTGCTTTCACGGGGGGAGGTAACTATATTTATTTAAGTTTTTTTGATGGAGGTATTGGGGATTGAACCCAGGACCTTGTGCATACCAAGCGCACACTCTACCACTAAGCTCTATCTTCCCCATCTTGCTGTCTATTTTATATATAGCAGTTAGTATCTGCAAATCGCAAACTCCCAATTTATCCCTCCTCAGCCCCTTTCCTCCCTAGTAGTCAGTAAGTTTGTTTTCGTTTGTTTTCTATGTCTGTGAGTCTATTTCTGTTTTACAAATAAGTTCATTTGTCATTTTTTTTAGATTCCACATATAAGTGATACATGTTATTTTTCTGTCTCTAGCTTACTTCACTTAGCATAATAATCTCTAGTTCATCCATGTTGCTGCAAGTGGCATTATTTCATTCTTTTTTATGGCTGAATAATATTCTAATATATATATATACACATATATATGTATATATATACCACATCTTCTTTATCCATTCATCTGTCAATGGACATTTAGGTTGTGGCCATGTCTTGGCTATTGTAAATAGTGCTGCTATGAGCACTGGGGTGTGTGTATCTTTTTGAGTTTTCTCCAGATATATGCCCAGCAGTGGGATTGTGGGATTGCTGGATCATATGGTAAATCTATTTTTAGCTTTTTTTTTTTAAGTCTAATCTACTTTCTGTCTCTATGAATTTGCCTACTCTGGATATTTCAGACAAGTGGAATCATACAATATTTGTCCCTTTGTTTCTGGCTTTGGCTTCTTTCTCTTGCCATAATGTTTTCAAGATTCATTCATGTTGTAGCATATATCTGAACTTCATTACTTTTTGTGGCTGAATACTAATTCCCTTGTATGATTATACCACTTTTTTTTTTATCAATTCATACATCGATGGACATTTGGACTGTTCCCATCTTTGGGTTATTGGGAGTAACGTTGCGTTGAACATTGGTATACAAGAATCTGAGTTGCTATTTTCAGTTCTTTTGGGTAGGTGTGGGATTGGTTGGTCATATGGTAATTCTGTGTTTAACTTATTGAGGAACAGCCACAGCAACAATGATATTTTGCATTCCCACTAACAAAGTAGGAGGATTCCAATTTTCCCCAACTTTTGCTCCTGGAACTTAAGTCTGTTGTCTGTTTCGGCTGCAGTCTTTGCCCCAGACACCTGCAGGTTTATCTTGCTTGCAGCACTTTTGGGAAATGCTTACCACCTTTCTGGTCCAAGCTCCAAGTTAGGTGAAACAAGTATGAGCACCCTGTGTCATTCCTTCAGGCAGCCCCCAGCCGGGTTGGAACAGACATACAGATTTGTGAATAAGGTCTGCTCTGCTCCTTCAGGAACTGGGACTAGGGTTTCACACTGGGAATTTTCAATCCTGTCACTGAGCCAGGGGGGGACTGGGGCAGGGGCAAGTCAAAACACCACATAACTTTCCTACTGCCACATTGCTCTTTTTTTTTTAATTAAAAATTTTTTTTACCCTTAATAGAGGCATTGGAGATTGAACCCAGGACCTTATGCATGCCAAGCACGCACTCTACCACTGAGCCAAAACCCCCCACCCCCCAGGTTGCTCTTTTTTGATTCAGTGTTTTCCCGAGTTCTGACAAAGTTGGTTCTGACAGTTTCTGCTTGTTCCTTGTTTTGTGTGTGTGCGTGTGTGTGTGTGTTGGCGGACAGTGGAGGGTAAAAGAACTTATAAAAGAGCCCACTCCTCTTTTTAAAAATTTAATTAATAGACTGTTTTTTAGAGCGGTTCTAGATTTACAGAAAATTGAGCAGATAGAACAGAAAGTCCCCATATACCCCTCCCAGATTCCTTTATTATTAATATCTTGCATTGGTTTGGTACATTTGTTAAAATTCATGAATTATTATTAACTAAAATCCATAGTTTACATCAGGGTTCACTCTTCATGTTGTACAGTCCTATGGGTGTTGACAAATGCATGAAGTCATGTATCTGCAGTTACAGTATAACAATTTTACTGCCTTGAAAACCTGCTGTGCTCTACCTCTTTGTATACCCCCACCCCAACTCCTGGCAACCACTGATTTCTTTGCTATCTTTTTTGTGTTGCCTTTTCCAGAGTGTCAGATACTTGGAAATATACAGCATCTAGCTTTTTTTAGCCTGGCTTCTTTCACTAAGCAAAATTACGATTTGTGGCTTGATAACTCATTTCTTTTTATTGCTGAATAATATTCCATTACATAGCCATACCACAGTTTATCTATTCACCTTTTGATGGGTATATTGGTTGCTTCCATTTTTTCCCCACTATAAATAAGGCTGTTGTCTTCTTTTTGATTATAAATACAGCATTATGTCTTAATTCCTTAAAACTCTTTATTAACATAGTTTATAGTGACTGAATATATTTTCCATTGGCTTTATATATATATGATATTTTTTTTTAATTGAAGTATAGTCCGTTTACAATGTTGTGTCAATTTCTGGTGTACAGCACAATACTTAAGTCATATAAGAACATACCTATATTCGTTTTCATGTTCTTCCATTGGCTTTTAAATTAAAACAATTGTCTGTGGATGGTAGGATATTGGATGATTTAAAACATTTCTTCTATCACATTCTCTGCATTTTCTAAATTCACCACAGTGAGTGTGCATTTCTTTTATGGACAGAAAAATCAACACACTTATTTTTTAAAGTTCCTAATTTCCTCAGGTGCCTGGATAAGGGTCCACTACAGAATTCTAGCTGCCTGTGTATTTTGGAGACCTGAAAATTTAAGAGCAGACAGTGTTACTGGTAGGCAGTCACCTCCCTCTATAAAATAGCCTGATTATAAACTTCCAAAACATATGCTATTTTGAGACACATTAGTGATTCTCAAAGATGAAAAAGGTTCTGGCTCCAGTTTTTGAGGTTCCATAATTTTAAAAATGAAAAATGTCCCAAAAAAGTTATTAAAAACTGCTTTATTTAGAGTTGATGAACATCTTGTATTGCTGTGGCTCTGTGTAGGACCCCCTTTGGAGGTAATGCAAAGTTCTCCATGGAGGTCTGGGCCCCGTCTGCTTCTGATGACTGTCACCAGGTCTTGAGGTTGTTGCCAGAATATGTTGGCTGCAAAACTTCCTCCCACTCCCAACCTGTCAGCTGAGCAGATTAAGCTCTTTAAGTGGAGTTGTTTAGCATTCTCGTCAGAATGTTTCTTTAAATGTGAAGGATGTCCATAAACAAACAAAAAGAGCTTTCATCTCTACATCACTTTAGAGTCTCCAAGATCCTTTCACAGTAAATCTTTTTCACTGTTGAAGAGAAGGAGGGATGGTCACTTTCATTTCTGAAAGGAGTGATGAAGACACAGGATGATTCAGAGGTGAGAGTGGAGCTCACTCCTGAGCCAAATCCCTTCCACTCACATTATCAGCCACCACCTCCGCTGCCAAATCTCCAGGCTCTCACCCCATTTCCTCTCTGACTTCCCCTGTTCAAAATGACCCCTAGGCTTCCCTTCATGCTTCACTCCAGTCCCCCTATCCCATAGATGAACTCTGGTTCCCTGATATGGCCACTAGACAACCAGCGGGGGGAAACGGGCATGCAAAAGTTCCAGGGAGTTTACCTCCCTACCTTCTAGTACATTTTTGTCACTTCCTTGCCTGCTTCCTTTATCCAGCGTTTACAGCTCCCTCTGTGTAGAGCTGGCTCCTGCATCCAGCTTTGCGTTCTGCTTTGCTCTTTTAAAGGTGGAGGCACACAAGAGCATCGCAGAAGTTGGCAGGGAGCTGGCAGAGCTGGTGGAACAGCTTGTAGATATTGTCAGGAGCCTTCAGAGGCAGAGACACATCCCAGAATCTGGAGCAGACAATCAAGTGAGCATCCTGGCTGAGGTAGGCTCATCTGGGAGAGGGAGGGAAGGGCCAGGGGGCGGGGCTATGGGCAGCTCCCCAGGACCCCGAGGGAGCAACGTGAATATGTTTGCAGTTAAAGGAAGCAGTAAATCTCAGTCATTTCCCTTGCTCTTCACTACCAAACATGGATGATGGGGAGTTTGGAAGGCTTGAGGTGAGGTAGGGAAGCTTCAAGCAGGCTAGGTTCCATCCTTATCACTCTACCTACCCAGCTCTGGGATCACCAGTGACCTCTGTGCAAATCCTGCGGACATTCTAGCTCTTTATCTTCATTGACCTTTCAGCAGCCTTTGACACAGTCGACTACTACCTTATTATTATTTTTTTTAATTAAAAAAATTTGGTGCAATTTTTAATGGTTACACTCCATTTACAGTTATTACAAAACATTGTCTGTATTCCCTGTGTTGTACAATACGTCCTCGTAACCTGCCAATACACCCAATAGCTTGGACCTGCCATTCCGCCCCCAATGCCCCCTTTCCTCTTCTGACTGGTAACCACTAGTTTGTTCTCTACATCTGTAAGTTTGCTTTTTTTCATAACTTCATTCTTTTTTATTTTTATTTTTTGGACTTAAAAAAATTTTAAGTATAGTTGATTTACAGTGTTGTGTTAGTTTCAGGTGTACAGCAGAGTGATTCGGTTATACATATATTTATCTATTCTTTTTCAGGTTCTTTTCCATTATAGGTTATTGCAAGATAGTGAATATAGTTCCCTGTGCTATACAGTAGATCCTCACTATCTATTTTATGTCTGGTAATGTGTATATGCTGATCTCAAACTCCTAATTTTATTCCTCCCCTCTTCTTTCCCCTTTGGCAACCATAAGTTTCATTGTTTGTGTCATTTTTTTAAGATTCCACATACAAGTGATGTCATATGGTATTGGTCTTTCTCTTTCTGGCTTACTTCACTTAGTATGATAATATCTAAGTCCATCCATGTTTTTTTGTTGTTGCTGTTAATTATTTATCAATAGGCTTTGTCAGGTGGGGTGGACCTTTCCTTGGCTTCTCCAAAACTAGTGACTTCCGACACACCTGATGGGAAAATGGGAGACATTCTGCGTGACCTTGAAGAGATCCAGGAAAAATTACGAGAAAACTTCACGTGGAAAGAGGCCCTTGAAGAACAAATGCAGGGTAAGTGCATTTTATTTGGTAGAGGAGGTTTAAATATGGATGCTGGGGAAGCATTCCATGACTTTGTTTTTTGGGAACAGGATCCCAGAGCCCAGCAGCCTTATCCTTGTGATGCAAATGAGGAAGGAGTGGGCCGAGGTATTTTTGTGGCTGGATGTGTTTTTGGACCTGCCTGGACCTATGATGTAACACAGGCCCTTAATAGATAGAAATGTGTTTTTTAAGACCTATAAATCCAGAACTTCGGCCTGATTTTGCTAGCTCACCGCCCATCTGTGTTATCTACCTGAGGAAATTCAGAAATTGGCAACTTTTTTCCACTAGTAAATGTCTTTATGAACAAAGCATGCAACTTTGTAAACAGTTCTTGATAAATTCTATTCAACTGTAATCTCTAGCGAGTGTATTAATATTAAATAGTAACAATGTAGAAAAGAACCTTTTTGTCCTAACTCTGTAGGTTCTCTATTGTCCCCTGGTTATGACTGAAAACAGTTCACACCTGCCCCGTAGACAAGCATTCTGGTCTTCCTGCCAGCTTTCTGTACTTTAGAGACATATCTCTTAGAGCTTTTAAATAATTAAACCATCTCGCTCTGCTTATAAAGTTTCTTATTTAAATGGAGAGATATAATCCCTTGGGAAAAGTTTCTTAAGGAAACCAGTTAAAGCACAGTTTATCAGTTGTTTCAGAAATTATCTAAGAAATATCACTTATACGTAGAATCTAAAAAAATGACACAAATGAACATATTTACAAAACAAAAACAGACTCACAGAAATAAGTGCCCTCTTGGTTCCTGTGTGCTCCTAAATTTACATTGGATTCCTAATTTAAAATCTAAAATCAAGCTTTTAATAACCTTTAATGAAAAAGAATATGAAAATGAATGTATGTATATTCATGACTGGGACATTGTGCTGTACACCAGAAACTAACACAATGTAACTGACCGTACTTCATTTAAAAAATGAAATAAAAAAAATAAAACAAAATCAAGTTTTAAATTTGGCGAGTAAATTTAAAATTTTAATTCAAAAATCAATGTCCAAACAATATAAAAAGACATACAATAAAAGTCTCTTTCCCACTTTGTCCAATTCCTCTTTTCCCCCATCTCAGTTAACCACCTTTAACTAGTTTTCTTAAGTACCTATTCAGAATTTATTTGTGCAGGTACAAGCAAACATAAATTTTATATTCTTATCATCCCCAATATATACTTTTTACACAAAAGGTAGCATAGTATATACACTGTTCTGCATTATGCTTTTCTTTTTTACTTAGTGTATCTTGATACCTTTACAAATCAGTACCTCAAGCATTTTCTCTTTAAAGCTACATAATATTCCAATTTAGGGATTTATTTATCCAGCCTTCTCCTGATGGATGCATGGTTGCTTCCAATTGTTTATAATTACAAACAATGCTGAAATCAATAACTGTACAGACATCATTTTATATAGGTGCAGGTATAATTGTAGGCTAAATTGCCAGAAAGGATTTCTGGGTCACAGGGCAAATTCATTTGTAATTTTGATATACATTGCCAAACTGCTCTCTGATTGTTTATACTGATTTACACTCTTACAGAAGAAATGTTTCTCCCCACAGCCTGCCAACAGAATGTGCTGTCAAACTTTTATAATGTTTTTCCTCCAACCTAAAGGGTTAAAAAAAAGTGATATATGAGTGTATGGAACTTTTAATTTGCATTTCTGCATGAATTGTCTACTTCTATCTTATGTTGTTGGTCCTTTAAAATTTTGATTTTTAGGAACTCATTGTAAACCAGTGAGATTAGCCTTTTGTCTGTAATATGAATTGCAAATTTTGTTCTCCAATTTGCCATTTATCTTTTGATTCTTTTTAGCATGGGTTTTAGAATGCCATATAGACATTTTTATATTTCCAAGCAGTAAGTTTTATCAGTGTTTTCTTCTATGGCTTCTAGAGTTTAAGTTTTAGTTAGAAAACTTCACTACCCCAGGTGGTATGTGTGTTTATGCACTTTTATATTTAAATCTTTGGTTTCACATTTTGTATTTAAAATCTTTGATCCATTTGAAATTTATCCTAGCATGTGCCCTAGTGAATTTTTTATCCACATGGCTGGTCCCTGTATTTTTAATTTATTTTATTTATTTATTTTTTATCGAGTTACACTCAGTTTACAATGGTGTGTCAATTTCTGGTGTATTAAATAATAATATTTACATAACACCACTTTAGAGACATATCTTTTGTAACATTTTTATATTTAATGGTGTTGCTCTGATTGAAATGTTACTCCTTATTCAACTGGAGAAACGTGATTTCTTGGGAAAAGTTATGACTGTTCATGATTATTTAAGTATGCATTTTTAATTTTAACTTCCGATTGTGATAAAACACATATAGCAAAATCCACCATCCTAACCCTTTTTAAGTGTACAGTTCAGTAGTGTTAAGTACTGTGCAACCAAGTTTCAGAACTTTTTCATCTTGCAAAACTGAAGCTGTATAGCCATTCAGTAGTAAATTCCTGTACCCTCCTTCTCCAGGCCCTAGCAACCACCATTCCACTTTCTGTTTCTATGAGTTTGATTACTCCAAATAGCTTATGTAAGTGGAATTATACAGTATTTATCTTTTTGTGACTGGCTTATTTCACTTAGCATAATGTCCTCAAGTTTCATCCATGTTGTAGACTGTGTCAGGATTTCCATCCTTTCTAAGGCTGAATAATATTCCATTGTATACATATATCTACCACATTTTGTTTATCCATTCATCCATTGGTGGATATTTGGGTTGCTTCCACCCTTTGGCTATTGTGAATAATGCTGCCGTGAACACGGGTGTATAAATATCTCTTTGAGATCTTGCTTCCTTTTTTGTATTTATGCCCAGAAGTGGAAAATGATAGATCGTATGGTAATTCTGTTTTTAACTTTTTGAGGACTTAAGTATACATATTAGGTATTTTTAAAATTTAACTTAGAAAATTCAAGTATGCCTTAGCAAGTACAATATCGTTCTTTCTCTGTGGTTATTTTGATTTTGCTTATTTGAGCCAGTCCAGGACATTTTGAAAACAGAAGATCTGAATATATCCATTTCCTGAAACATCATTCCCAGAAGTTCTCACAAGTTGTTTTTAAGACAATAGATTAATTTCCCTTCAGGTCAGCACTTTAACAGCTGCTAAGTAATTTGACTGCCTCACAATGATTTCCTTTGACCCTGTGTAAGTACACCATGACCCGCCATGGCAATCACACAACCTAGACAGAACAGGGTTTCTCAAGGTGTGGCCCAGAACTCTCTGTAACACTGATAAGAATGCAGAATCCAGGGCTCTTTGCGAGACTATTGAGTTAGCATCTCTGGCAGCAAGCCCCAAGGATTTGCATTTTGGACAACTTTCCAGGAGATCAAAACTAATAAAGTTTTGATAAGCATTTTGGTGCAGCTTACCCAGCAGGGGTGATTATTTGTAATAAGAATTTAATTGTTGGGGAGTGCGATTGACCTTTGAACAATATGGGGGTTAAGGGCACCAAATCCTTGTGCAGCCAAAAATCTGAGTATAACTTTTGACTGCCCCAAAACTTAACTACTAACAGCCTACTGTTGACCAGAAGCCTTACTGATAACATAAACAGTTAATTAATTTTTATGTTTTATTTTTATTCATATTTATTTATATTTCTTAACATATTTCTTATGTTTTATTATACTGTATCATTACAATAAAGTAAGGTAGAAAAAAATGTTATTAAGAAAAGCTTAAGGAATTGACAATACATTTCTAGTACTGTACTGCATTTATCTATACCGTAAGTTTATATCCTCTGTTTATGAGGTGAATCATCTGTCAGTACCTACATCAATATTGTCTTATATGATTTAAAAAAAAAACACTGTAGATGCATGTGAGAAAGAACTAGTGGTTACCAGTGGGGAGAGGGAAGGGGGAGGGGCAAGATGGAGGTGGAGGATTAAGAGGCATAAACTATCAGGTATAAAATAAACTACAAGGATGTACTGTACAATGTGGGGAATATAGCCAATATTTTATTTTATTTTATTTTATTTTATTTTATTTTATTTTATTTTATTTTATTTTATTTTATTTTATTTTATTTTATTTTATAGTACAGTCAATTTGTTTTATAATAACCAAAATATGGTAGCATAGAACAAATACATAAATAAATAAAGTTTAAAAAAACACTGCAGATGTTATACATATTAGTAACACTAGACATCAGAAGTCAAAAGATAACACGGTGCTGGCACTTAGAGGGCTGGGAGATGTTCACAGAGCCCTGGCCAGAGGGTCAGCGGGATAGGCTGGTCTGGGCAGCAGCCACAGCCACTGATGTCACAACGGTTTGCACAAGCACAGCCTCCGGGAGCTACCAGTATGTAGGTCACATGGGGCAGGCTGTCTGCCAGTCCCCGCCCCCTTCTTCTCCCCTGCCTCTTCCTTCAGGTAAATGAAACTGTTCAAGTGGTAGTGACTTGTGCAGACTTACTACATTTAACAAATGCTATCTTTCCCTTTTTTCCCTCTTCCCTTTTTCTTTCTGTTTCTTCTGTAATTTTTTTTCCCCAACCATTGTGATTTATCTTTCATGCAGATTAGTTAGAGTTCACTGTCAGGTTTCTTCTGCCTGCCAAAATGATCCAGTGTGTAATAACAAATTTTGTAAAAGTATATATATGTATGACATATATATATATATATGACAAGATAATATGAAAAAGAAATTCATATTTATTTACAGGTGTAACTATTCATGCATTGATAACAAAGCAGCAGCAATATGCTTGCTTTATGGTAGCCTAGTGTAATCAATACGGTAACTTCCCAGTAGCCTAGTCTATACACTAATGTGTGAATCGTTCTAAAATTTTTATGGCATTCAGTATTACAGTCATAATCATAACACAGTATTAGAAACGTTACATTAAAAAAATACTTACCTGTGATGATAGGCTGAGAGAGGAAGAGACAGGAAACTAACCCATTATTAATTTTATATTAAATATCACTCACCTTATGCTTATGTAAGGACAGGCTATCCACTTCAATCCAAATCTTGCACGTAGTGTTCTACATGTATATTTTTGTATATTAATTGAAAAGATCCGCTTATAAATGGACCTTCACTGGTCAACAGTAATTTTTTTGCAGAACAATTTTACTTAAACAGAAAGATGCTGTAAAAGACTTGTTCCTGAAATTATTAAATTATTTTAAATTCCCAAGGGATCTTGGCTACTTTAAAAAAAAAAAAAGCCTGTGGTTTATTCTGTTAGTAGAGAAATGAGATTCTTTAGATTCTATTATAAAGCAATTTCTCAGTAATTAAGTTTATGTAACACATATTTCTATAAAATCGACTGTTTAATAAAGCATTATTTTTTCTTCTTTCACAAAACCTATCATAGTCAATGGGTAAGTTACTGAGTTTATATCCAGAGAGATGAACATATCAAGATACTTCATGTATTTAAGAGTTGCCAGTGTTTTATTTAATAGCTACTCAGTGTTTATCAATGGACATCATGTATATTTTTTTCTAGGTATCTTTAAGAACCAACCAGTCAAGTGTAGATTACTTTCCCGATCCATAGGGGAAAAAATACGTTAGCTAAGAAGTAAGTAACCAGCAGTTCTTGCAAACTTTTAAAAAAGCTATGATTGATGATAAATAAAAACCGTATCAGCTTGGTAGAAGAACAGTGGTCCCCACCTGGATTTTGAGCACAGCTCCTTGGAGGGCAGCTCTCCTACTCTCATGATCTAAACTGTGCACAGCCCACAACCTTAGAGGGTCTTTGTCTCTTTTCAGTCTGACTCTTAGGTTCACTTTGTGCTGCTGTCTCTTCAAGATGGGGG
Organism: Camelus dromedarius; assembly: GCF_036321535.1. Lineage (NCBI taxonomy): Eukaryota > Metazoa > Chordata > Mammalia > Artiodactyla > Camelidae > Camelus > Camelus dromedarius. The sequence continues at coordinate 49,731,919 of NC_087451.1, forward strand.
AAGAGTTCACCTTCACGGTCCATGCTCTAGCATTTCCCTTCCTTTCTCTTCTCCTACCTACTATGGTCATTGCAAGCACACAGTAGCTTTAAGGTAACAATTAAACTTCAGCACATTGAGAGGGAATTAGGTATCAGCATTTGTAATGAATCTCATGCCAACTCATGGCCCCCAATTGTACAACAGTTTAAAGAATTGACCTGGGGGCCATGGATATTCTGGGTGTCAGGGTGATGTGAACCCCTGGAACCATGTTGGTTAACTTATTTGATAAATATACATGAAACATTCATATGCACCTGATGCTGGGCTTGTGCTTAGAATGCACACGAACAAGGTCTCTGCCAGCAAGGAGCTTAGAACATAGTTGGGAAACAGACAGTAAAAGGTAAGGACATGGGGCTGGACATCCCTAAGCTGGATATAGTGCCTGATCAATCCCTGGCACTCAAAACTCTGCTCATGATGAGGAAGACAAGCTTTGTGTGTTGATGGCACTGTGTGGATAACTTCTATTTTCCTTTTTTTTTTAATAAATCCCAAACATTTTAATTCTGAGAAAATTTTCTGCAAGAGCAAACATAGACACTGAAACCACCAAATAAACTTTATAAACCCTAATGAATAAAAAGTTGCATCTTAGTCATAGAAAAGTTTTTAGAGGATAAACACCAAGCTATTAACAATCATGAATTCCATAGAGAGAAGCAGAACTTTCAGGGCGGGGTGTGAACAGTATTCACTTTCTATTGCATTTACTTCTCTGCAGTGTTGTTTTTTTTTTAATTGAAGTATAGTTGATTTACAGTGTTGTGTTAGTTTGTGGTGTACAGCATAATGATTCAATTATACACATATGTATATATTTTTTCATATTCTTCATTATAGGTTATTACAAGCTATTGAATATTGTTCCCTGTGCTATGTAGTAGGACCTTGTTGTTTATCTATTTTATATGTAGTAATTTGTATCTGCTAACCCCAAATTCCTAATTTATCCCTCCCCTGCCTTCCCCTTTGGCACCATAAGTTTGTTTCTATGTCTGTGAGTCTCTTTGTTTTGTAAGTAAGTTGATTCGTACCATTTTTTTAGATTCCACACATAAGTAATATTATATGATGTTTGTCTTTCTGTGTCTGACTTCACTTAGTATAATAATCTCTAGGTCCATCCATGTTGCTGCAAATTATTTGACTTTTTTTTTTTTTTTTTTTGATGTGACTTTCTTCCCATCCCAATTTTTTAGATTCCTTAGTTGAACTTCCGGAAGCTCCGTCTTCCTCCTCATGCCCACTGCCTGTCCAGAGCCACCTTGCACCCAAGAGGACCTCCTCGTTTGCTCGGTGTAAGTATGTGGTCTGCTTAAAAGTTGGGTTTGGCCAGCTGCAGAGAGGAGCTGCAGAAGCTTGCTGTATCTATCTCTCTGCTGCTGGGCTCACTCCTTGGCTAGTGCCCCTAGACTTGGTCCCTCCCCATGGGGAGCCGATTACAAAGACGAAAGGGGTTAAACATTCCCAAATTCCAGGTTAAGCCAGACCCATGAGCATTCAGAACCCAGGCAACCTTTGGACATCCATGCCAGGGCCACCACTTAACAACCAACTGCCAATCCCCCAAACCTGTTTAAATACCATCACTGCCGCAATCTGGAGTAGGCCTTGAGAGCACAGATCCTGGAGCCAGACTGCTTGGGTTTGACTCCCAGCTGCTCTACTCACTAGTGGTGTGATCTTGGGCCAGTCGGGTGACTTCTTAGAGCCTCAGTTCCCTCATCTGTACGACAATAATAGTACTTACTTCCCTTGTGGGGTTGGTTGTCATGAGGGTTAAATGAGGGAATATGTGTAAGTTTGAGCCTAGAGTAGAAACGCTATGTGAGTGTTAGCAATTAGTTACTCCCTTAATAGGAAGGAAAGAGTATGAAATATACCAAATGAGTAAGACATGACCCTTAATTGGGAAGCTTATGTGTAACTGGAGAGATATAAACAGCCATGGTTATCAATCACTGTACTACAGGTAGAAGACGTTAAGTGTCACCAGAGAACAGGTAAAGCACTAGGGGTGTTGAGAAGAGCCAGAGGTGACTTACGCTGGGTGGGTTTCACAGAGGGCTTCCTGAAAGAGGGCTCATGGGTAAGTGGAAATGAAGGTGGGAAAGGGGGAAATTGTTACTAGAATGACATCTGGGGTATGTACAGAAAACTGCAAGTTGATGGACCAGTTTTTTTGTTTTTTTGTGGGGTTAATTAGGTTTATTTATTATTATTATTTTTAATGGAGGTACTTGGGATTGAACTCAGGACCTCGTCCATGCTAGGCACACACTCTACCACCGAGCTGTACCCTCCCCACTGATATACCAGTTTTAAAGCCAGTATGAGTAAAACTTTATCACACTCAAAGATACAAAGCTGCTTTTTGCGATTTGAGGACCTCTTAGCATGAATGGTCAGAGCTGGCTGGTCATGTTCTTATTTTTTTCCCCAGGGGCCATCAGTCCAACCTTTGACCTAGGGAGCCTCTCCTGTAGCCTGGAGGTGTCCGAGGATCACCGGACGGTGACTGTATCTCACTACCCCCAGCCCTATCCCTGGAGTCATGAGAGGTTTGCCTCTTGCCAGGCCTTATGCTCCCAGGCCCTCTCATCTGGACGGCAATACTGGGAAGTGGACACTCAGCATTGTAGCCACTGGGCAGTTGGGGTGGCTTCCCAGGGAATGAGGCGTGACCAGATCCTGGGAAGGACTAGGGACTCCTGGTGTGTAGAGTGGAAAGGGACTAGCCAGCTCTCTGTGTGGCACATGGCCAAGGAGACTGTTCTCTGCTCAGACAGACCAAATGTGGTGGGCATCTGGCTGGACCTGGAGGAGGGAAAGCTTGCCTTCTATTCCATGGCCAATCAGGAGAAGCTTCTATATGAGTGTCCGATCTCTGCCTCCTTTCCTCTGCACCCTGCCTTTTGGCTGTATGGCTTAAATCCCGGAAACTCTCTGAGTATAAGGGAAATAAACATATAAATGTTCCTTGGATGTTAAAACACATGGATTGCCTTTGAGCAGTGTGGTGATTTGACTTGAGAATCCCGCTTCCCAAGTTCAGGGATTCGAAGTAAATGTTTAACTCTGGCAGGTTTGGGTTGTTTAGACCCTGCACTTTCCAAAGAAAGGACAGGCTCTTGACGGGAGATAACGTCTAAGCCTTTGGAATATCCTGCCTGATAAGAGTGTATTTATTTACCTGCGGGCATTGGGCCAGCCAGCTTGACCTCTGGAGGGGCTGGAATCTAAGGTGAGCCATGTGGGCGGTGCCAGTTGAAGCCTTGGATACCGAGTCTTGGATGTGCTTCCCCAGCTGGCAATGTTCTGTGTGTGTTGTCACACATCATGTAGAGAAAATTAAGCATCGTCCCCATGACTCCCCTGGGAGAGGATAATAGAGGTCTCCTAGCCCCTGTCCTATGTGCCTTCTTCTAATGCTGGTTCTAATCTGTATCCTTTCACTGTAATAAACATGTGTATAAGAGCTTTGCTAAATTCTGTGAGTCTTAGTGAATCACTGAAACTGAGATTGATTTTAGGGATCCCCCTGTTGACTGAAAGGGCACGCTGTCACTGGCTGCATAAAAATATTTGTTGGGCCAACTGATGTCCTTCCAAGTCCAACGACCCCCTATTTCTAGGCTTTCAAATGTCTGCCTATGATCCCTCAACAGACAAAGTACATTCTTTACTGGATGTGTTTCCCCTAACAAACTAACAGCCCTAGGTAGTGCCTACTAATGTCACAATAGCTCAGGCTGGTTCATTGCAGCCACCTTATCAGAGCCATAAATCCCACCACCCTTCACGGACCCTAACCCTCTTACTCCTTTACCGTTCTCCTTTACCATTCCCGTACTTGATCTCTGGTAAATTCTTTTACCATGCCACTGTTGTGTCACACAATATTATCACACATTTTGTGGTTTCAGACAACACACATTTATTACTTTGCAGCTTCTGTGGGCCAGGAGTCAGGATCTGAGACCTCTGCTTTGGAGTCTCACCAGCTGCAGTCAGGGTGTGAGCCCGGGCCACAGTGACATCCAAGGTTATAACCAGGGCAATGGTTACAGAACTGTATTTTCAAATTGCACACCTGGGCCTCTGACATCTTGAGCTTCACGCTGAATTTCCATCCGTATCCTTGAAAACAGATGCAAGCAGAATTCCTCCCACATGATCTGCTCAATTGCTCTCTGAGCCTCATGACCACCCCACATGAGGGGTATTATCATCTTTCTGCTAACACACAAGGAAGGGGAGGGGGGCCTGGACTGGTTCAGGGGTTTGTGCAGGATCGGTCAGCTGATCACGGCAGAGTTGGGAGCCAGCTCAGTGTTCCCACTCTCAAGTCTCTAACCGAAGCATCCTCTGGCAGCATCCCAGCTGAGACCAGGGCCCGGCCTTCCACTTGGATAGGACACAGCCTAAAGCCATGAGGTGCTCTTTTTTTCTGGTTGTTGGTGGCAGCTCTCAGTGTGGTAGCCTTGGGTTATCTAAGCAGGGACAGGCCCTCTCTCTTTGTGCCAGATGACTGTTAAAAGGCTCTCTGTTTCCCCTTTCTGTGTGATGGAACCTGAATCTTCTACACAGAGTCAACTTAATGTTTGCCTTTTTAAAAGTGCCAAGAATTTAGAGGCCAAGGTTTCAGCCTCTTGAGGTCCTTTGGTTAAAGGCCATCCTCTAGGTGGTTTGGATAATGGGGCCTCTGTCAGCATGGGGTTTATTGGCTGGGCACATGATTTCCCCACACTGGAGCCAGAGTACAAGAACCTTTGAAGGTGGGGAAGGAAGGTTATCATTCTTGGCTTCTTTGCTTTGGTCTCAAGTTTTCTGTCGGCCTATCCGTTCCATGTGAGATATAGCACCCTTCCTCCCCCTGAAACATAAAATCCTGCCAAGGAGAAGAACAGAAGTTGAAATGCCAGGGGATGAAGGACTTCTCAGTTGGGTCTGCACTGTATCGGGGAGGAAATCATCCACCCATGGACAGGCCAGAAAGATCTCCCATCAGGGAATCCTGGGGCAGCTGCTCACCCCATCTGGAGATGCTTCTGTCAAACATCTAAGTGGTTGTGCCCATTACTGGGGTCTCAGGCTTTGGGTTCCCAGAAGAACCACCTGCTAAGTAGGAAGCCATCACCTTCTTAGGCTCAAGAAAACCGCTAATACAGTTATATCAATCCGTCCCTTGCTTCTCCTTGCTCAAATGCGTTTTTTTCTGGAAAAGTTTATTTTTATTTAATTTTTTTAATGGAGGTACTGGGGATTGAACTCAGGACCTCATGCATGCTCATGCATGCTAAGCAGGTGCTCTGCCCCCGAGCTATACTCACCCTCCTGCCAGGACAAGTTTAGTTGGAAGACTTTTTAAAAATTTTTTTTAAATTGAAGTGTAGTTGACTTTTTTTGCACTTTTTTTTTTTTTGGTATGTTGTGGGGGCAGGTAATTAGGTTTGCCTACTTACTTATTTCTTGATGGAGGTACTGGGGATTGAACCCTGGACCTCATGCATGCTAAGCATGCGCTCTACCACTGAGCTGTACCCTCCCCCTGGAAGAGTTTATTTCCTAGCTGATTGCAAAAACAAACCACAAAATGAGACAATGCTGTGCTCTGGGGAGACCTCTCAGGCTCTCTTGCTCTTGACAAGGGAGAAGTCCCTTCTTCCAGGGCAGCTGGGGCTTTTGACAGGAGAGGGAGAATGTTCAGTGTCATTATCCCTACTCCTGCCAAGCCCTTAGCCTCAAACCCCAAATTTGTCTGCATTCATAATTGTTTGAAACCCTAATCACTGGGTCCTTCCAGACGACTGCCATCTTCTTCTTTAATTACACATGCTTAGGTTATACTGGAGATTTGTTTTGTTTAGGGATATATCTTCCAGCTATTGTTTTTTTTAAGGAAAAGTTTTCCTAAGCTTCAGTCTTTCATGTGCCATGATTCTTGTTACATTTGCATATCTCCTGTACCATTTTTCACTTAATATTTTTCCTAAACTCACTCACTTTCCTCCCTTCAGGTCCATGTATTTTAAAAAGAAACATTAAAAGCTTCAGATAAATGGAAACCAGAATCATGTGGCTTAAATAGAGGGATGAGCCTACATGTATGTTTCAAGGAAAACCAAACAATTTGTCTAGCTTGGTACCGTTGTCTGTCCAAGTTTCTGAACTTGGGGCTCTCTGTCTGTCTCTCTGTCTCTCTCTCTCTTGCTCAAAAGGAGATTATCAGGTATTAAAGATTTACGAGGCTTTCACCTTTACTTAATCAGGATGGAAGGATCATGGAAAAAAGAAACCTTTCTGTCCACAAGAGTCGCTTTCTGACGTCCCTGCACCATTTACACTTCCGTCTTATTCCACCACTTTGGGAAACATGATTGTAAGAGACTGGTCTGGTGCAATGTGGAAGACTGTCTTCCTTCCCTGCTCAGTGAAATTGTTTCACCTTTATTTTTCAAAAAAAAAAACACTCTCTGGGGGAGAAAACCTTACGGCTTTGGTCAGTGACAGTCTTCAAAACACAATGTATGGGAGTTACTATAGGAGCTTTCCTTTTACCACCTTCTGTACAATTAGTCACCAAGTTCTGACACTGGATTTTTCCTCCTCAAATCACCTCAACTCTGGCCCCTCCTCCTTCCCTCTGCACTCTATAGTGTTCAGTATATATTTTTTAATTTTATTTTTTATATGGAGGTAGCAGGGATTGAACCCAGGCCCTCGCACATGCCAAGCACACACTGTACCACTGAGCTATACCCACACCCCCCATCTGGTTCAGATTCTGATCACTCGTCTCCCAGATTATTTTAATTCAAGCTCCTCTATCTCTGGTCAGAACCCCCTCCCCATCCAGTCTCATTCTAATAATGTGAATTTCCCCAAACGGAAATCAGATCATGTCCCTCCCCTGCTTAGAACTCCTTAGTGCTCACCGATGCCTACAGAAGAAAGTTCTGTTTCCTGTCTGTACGTTCACCTACTTCTAGCCTCCATCTCCTGTCATCCTCCCACACATGCCCCCTCCGCCCCAGCCTCCTTGCTTTGTGTCACATCACGAACTTTTTGCACGTCGTGTGGTTTGCTGGGAGTGTCTCCCCCTGCCCGCCTTATCCCGAGGGAAGCCACAGCTGCAAGCTGCTACCCTGGAGTGGCTCTGGACTCTACCAAGGGGACTGGAGTCTTTCACTGTCCCTGTGTCTAACATGGCAGTATGTGCACAATGAGTTTAGGTCTGATCAGAGCTGACTCGCCAGCAGCAGCAGCAGCTAAGATAAGACCACTCAAGCTAAAACCGTGGTCATTTTCCTGGGAGATTTCTGAGCATATTTGCATTTTGGTGGGTGAAGGCATTGTGTGCTTGTCTGTTAACACAGCCAGGCAGGGAAAGCAGATTACTAGGAGGAGGACACAGTCACACAAGTCTGGCTGGTTTTGGCTAGCGGTGGGGTGGGGAGGGAGGAGGTAGAGAGAAATTTAGATTAGGAGATGCCGCCTCTTATGAAAGGTTTTGGACAGATAGGGAATGATTTGGAGGATTCTGGTGAGAAACAGGAATGCCCAAACTTCCTCATCCACAACTTGCCTCCCATGTAAGTCTGTGTTATTCATAACTGTGTCCCTAGCCCCTAATACAGAACACTGCACATGGTGGAAACAATAAATATTTGTTAAATGATTTTATAAACATGCTCTCCTACATTAATGTCTCACTTAAAGCATTGCAATTCTTCTAAATATTTCTATTACTTTCATTTAAAAGATATTATTAACTTTGACATTTTACAAAAGATGATTGTACTAAAAATTAATTCATAATCGGTAACACACTTTCTCTTTCTTTGTACTCTCATCTAATATTTGTGTACATCCATTACCCAATTAATACTTGTGCATGCTTGTAAAAGTTGAAAATTGCAAAGTGACATAAATGTATATATTGCATTTAGTTTTTATATAGTTGTAATTGTATGTATGGTTTTATATTTCTGTTTTTTTCACTTATTTTGTAAATACTTTTCCATATCTTTAATAGTCATTAGTTTTAATGACTGCAAAAGTTCCAATAATTTTATGTCCTTCTTAATTTAGCTATTCCTCGATAATTGTATATTTTCCATTTTTTGCTATTGTGTAATGAGGCTATAAATAGAATATGTATATATATTTATTCTTTTGAATTATTTCTTGGAACATATTTAATTGTGGTGATTTCTTTGCAGAGATAAATTATAAATTTACTTATTTTTGGAATTTTTTGTTTTGTGGAAATGGTCTAAAACCTTTTGAGAATCACTGGTTGGTATCGATAATAAGTCAGCCATAAAATACATAATATTAAAAAAAATCAGCAAACATTTTAATTTACAGTGATTAAAAATATATTAAATGCATTTTTGTCTTTCAGAGTTTACAATTTGGGTGGGCAGGCTAATCAATTTGCCCTTGGAAAGATAATGCAAATCAGCAAATGAATTCCAAATTTAAAAATGCAGCTGTTAGGGATAATATATGAGCAGATACTATATGTTAAGTAGGGTGATAATTGCCTTACTGCATTATTTTATTTAATTCTCAAATAGCCCTGTGAGCTAATGCCATTTGGCAGAATGGATTAACGTTTTTCAGAGAGGTTGTGTTACTTGTGCAATGTTGCACAGCTGGCAAAGTATTAGAGGTGGACCCCAGAGACCATGACATTAGGGAATTCAGGCCACCTGGGGGCAAGAAGGTCTGAGCAGCTTCTGAATATCAATTATCTCTTAACTGAGGGTATTTGTTTTACAATATGTATCTAAAGGAGCTTGAGAAAATTAAAAAGGAAACTGGATGCAACTTCATTAACAGATGAGTCTCTTGTCTGGCAAAATGTCCTTTCAGTATGGTTAATCATCATCAAATGCCTTTTAACAGTAATTGTGCTGAGTGGTGTATCTTCTGGCCAAATCAAGTAAACAGAAACCATGTCCTCTAGAGACCAATACATGTGACTATGCAGAGGACATGGATGATTGACCAATGAGCCAAGAACAAGTGCATTTAAAGGCACGATTAAACATATACTCCATGTCAAAGCATTGGACTTTCCTGCTTCACCAGAGTAGTCTTGGCATGGAAAGGAGGAAGTCTTCCTGGAAGGAATGGGAAACAAAAGTGAAGATGGATGCCACTTTGGGTTTAATGTGAGAGACCAGAGATAGACGGGTCTAAAGAGTGGGACCCATGCCAACCCGTCTTACTTGGCTTCCTGCCCAGGACTATGTCTAACGCACCAATCGGAGACCAGCCTCTTGTTCCACCCAATGTCAGTCATTTAGCACACACTCTATCTTCTACGCAGCAGGCCAGCCCACTGTCCCTGGGTGTTCCACTGTCCTAAGACTCAGAGAAAGCTGTGTTACAGGTTCCTTCTTTGATAGGCATAAAAGATGGATCCTCTTATCTCCTGGCAAAAGTACTTTTCTGATACCTCCCAGTATCTCCTGCACACTGAAGAGGCATGAAGTCTGTCTTGCGAAGGTAGACCACCTTCCCAGCATCCTAGAGGAAAATTCCACTAGTGTCTTCTAGATACCTAACTGTCCTCTTGGCTTTATCCGATCTACTTCATATACAGTAATCAATCTGTAATAAATTCCAGCAGTAAATTCCACTGCCAACAACTCCATTCTCTGGCTTGTTTTGCTGCAGGATGTGTCATCGTGTGGCTCTGTCCTCAGGCTCAGAGAGGTGTCTGGCAGTCACTTCTCTCACAACTTATTTATCCAATGTTTGTATATAACTGACTACATAGCAGGCACTATTCCAAGACTTTTCCTGTTATAGCAACTCATTTAATCTTTATAACAATCCCATGAGGCGTTATTCCCATTTGGCAGATGGGGCTTAGTGATATTAAGCTATGTGTCTGATGACACACAGCTAGTCATTGGCAAAGCTGAGGCTCAGACTTAGGCAGGCCAACTCCAGAGTCCCTGCTTTTAATCACTGAACTGTGCGGTCTCCAGGAGAATTTCAGAGCAACTCCTGATGAAGGACTGTTAATGTGAGAAGGGCACAGAGCTCAAGGCAAGGCGGGAGGCCAGAGCTTCAGAAGTAAAGCTGATAGAGAGATGGAGAGGTGCTGTAAAGAGAAACCCACCTTGCAGGAGGTGCACTCTGGCCTGTCGGGCTCCCCCTCCCACATTAGTGGTCTTCTTTTGTACCAAACCATTACAGTGCTGGTTGTAAGTGCTTTCTGGATGTAGTCTTCCTTCAGCCCTTGAGTCTGGATTTTTAAGTCAGTTTTATTCATGAAAGAGGTTTGAAGCATTATCTCTGCAATGTCCCCACCCCCCACAAATAAACTCTTCTTCCTAACCCCTTCCTAACCCTATTCCCCATGTCAAAGCCTTTACCCAGCACTCATGTACAAAAATCCATTTTGTAATATTTAAGATAGAAAAAAAGACATAATGTGCACAGACAGCTTTTCCTTGTTTATTCTATTTATCATGTCCCACTGTGTGCCAAGCACCGTTTAAGCATTAGAGATACAGCAACAAGTTCCTTCAAATAGAGAGAGTCGCAGGAAATGAAGGTTATAACGTCAGAAAACTCAGTAACAGTTGATTATCTAGTGCCACCTGTATATCCAGCACTGCGCTGGGCAAGCCTATATAAAGAGACGTATCAGAAGACCCTACCTAAAGTAAACCACATAGAGAGGAAAAATCACTGGTTAGAAAGAAATGAGTCTGATTATATACATAGTGTAGAAACTAATTGCATTATTTAGAATCGTGTTTTATAAGCATCACAGATAAAAAGCAGCTAAGGTGGCGGGCTTTGGGTAGTGGAAAGGACTGGATCCTGGGAAGTAGTCATGTTTTTCTCAATCAAGCACTTTCTGAAGGCTATGTCCAATCAGGTGGGGGCAACTGTTGGAAACCAGGCTGCCTTCCTGGAGTTTTTCGTCCAGTGAGAATATTCCCGCCCTGGATCACACAGCCAAGTTCTAGCTATGTGACCTTGGACGAGGAACTTCTCCTGCTCCTATTTTGTAAAAGAAATAGGGTCAGACCAGCGAATCTGCCACTCCAATTCCTGGTCCAAATCCTATGCTTGACTGCCCTTTTCGGAGAAGAGTGGGCCAGACTCCCCGGAATTGCGCTGCCGCGAGCCTGACGGCGGGGGCGCAGCTCAGGCCCGGAGAGCGTTCGCGTTCCGAAGGCGCTTGTCCCTCGCGGCGCCCCGTCGGCCCCGCCGCCGCCGCCCGCGGAGCCGGAGGAGGCGGAGCTGGCGCTGTCCCGGCTCTTGAGCGGGGAAGCAGCCGAGGGGGCGGCGCGGCGCGCCCGGGCGGTCGAGGCTCAGGCGGGGCGGCGGGGGAGGCTTTCAGGCGGCGCTGGCCGCGCGGGGAGAGCGGCGCCGCGGGCCGGGCGCTCCGGGAGACAGGAGTCCGCTCCATGCGTGCGGGCCGAGACCGGCCCCTGCGAGCCGCCGACATGAAAAAAGACGTGCGGATCCTCCTGGTGGGAGAACGTGAGTCCGCGCGCCGGGGCTGCCCCTGGCCACTGCAGCCCCTGCCCCTACCGCCCCGCTGTCCTCCCTCCGCATCCCCAGGCCTCCCAGGCCTCCCAGCCCCTTTGCTCTTCTCTTTCGGCTGCCCTCGACCTCTCAGCCTCCCCTGGGCCCTCCTGAGACCTCCCTCCCCTCTCCCCCATCCTCTTCCCCAGCCGTGTCTCCATTAACCTCTGACCGCCCGGCCTCATCCCTCTGAAGATCCTCTGCTCCTTTTCTTCTTAGAATCCTTACCTCCCGGGCCTCCGCGTTTCCGAGGCCGCCTCCTTTCAGACCCTGACGTCTTGCGTGGAGATTCCCTTGTCACTGCCAGGCAGGTGCTGAAACAGGCTGACTGACCAATTGGGATGGCGTGAAGTGGCTCCCGGGGAAGCTAGGGGGAGGGGTGCAGAACCGTTCGACTTGTGGGCAAGGTCAGGTGTCTGCTTGTTTTTGCGCTGGCGGTCTTCCCTCCCTCTAGGCATTGACTGTAAGGTGTGGAGCGATGTGGTTTTTAGTGATGCTTGCTCTTTGCATCGCAGTTAACTCCTGGTACACTTGACATTTCCTCAAAAATTTACTCTCAACTTCAAGTTATACAAGTGCTCAGTGAATGAATAATTATCTGGGGAGGGGCCTTTGCTTGAGAGAATTATTGCTACCCTAAAGCGTAATTTCCCCCATCTTTTAAAGCATTATTCCATAACTATTTGGTAATTAATTTAAAAATAACAGCAGGCACACGTGCGACCCAAACAGACACAACATATACATGTGAGATTCCCCCCTCTCCTCTCCAGATTCTTAGATTTCACTTTTTGAAGATGTAATAAAGGAGAAGCGTCTTCTCTTCACTGACTTGGGGACGGTACAGCAGGGATATCTTGGTATCATTGTGCAAGTTACATGACTCAGTTGGTAGGATTAAAATAAGAAGAGGGCTGGAGAGGATTGGATTGTTTGTTTTAATTCTCTGCCATTGCTGTTTTGAAGCTTCCTATTCTAAAGCCCATTGCATTCCAGATTAGCCCCTCCAGGTCCCTATAGTACACTCCCAAGGAAGAAACCTAACACATTATTACCCTCTTCTGTAGTGTTCTTTGATATTTCTGTGCGCTTGCTGTTGTAGAAATATTTCCTTTAGAATCAGAATTTAGACGTAAGCTTAGCCAGTCAGTTTACTTTTTGGTTTGCTAGTTGCGAATTTTAGTTTCAATCTATAATTACATGTATGTCTCAGTCTGTGTTTTGCATGGGCTTTCTTAACGAAGTTTAGGAAGATAATTCATGTTGATGCAGTGGGAGCAAGGTAGGGGATGTGAGTAGATGACCCGCTTAAAAAAAAATCCTTAACGGTATCATAAAATAGTTTTGTAGTATAGTTACTTTTATAGTAAATTTTTAAGAGCAAAAATTCTATGTTTTAGTTTTAGATTTGAACATAGGGAGCAGTTATACATAATCATTAGTCTGTAAAACATCTAAATTGAAATGCCATACATATGTATGATATATTTGTCAGCCTTAGGACATTTAAGCTGAAATGTTAACAGTATTACTTGTTGAGAAATACACAAAAGACTTAAAAATTTGTTGGAAAAATTATAAGCCATATTTTGCATAAATGAAAGCGGCTAATAGAATTGATAAGTGTATGTGAGTTTTTTGATAGGTAGAAACAGCACAAGAGAAAACGTTAGTTTTTGAGGAAGCCATTTTTCTTGAAGAGGGTGATACCAAAAACTTTAGGCCAACTACCATACACACTTTTTTTCACGTTTAAAAGTATTAAAAAGAGTTATACTTATTTGAAATATATTATTTTTAAAATTATTTCACTTATTTATTATCATGTTATTTAATTATTTTAGTTTGGTGGGGGTGAGGTAATTAGGTTCGTTTATTTTTAAAGGAGGTACTGGGGATTGAACCCAGGACCTCATGGATGCTAAACATGTGCTGTACCACTTGAGCTATATCTCCCCCCCCGAAATATATAGTTTTAATTACTTACACTAAAGGCTGGTCTTCTGGGGGAGAATGTTTGAAGCATTATTTTTTGAGATTTAATGTAAATATCTGACAGCTGCTTAGCCTAGCCGTAGTGTTTGAAATGGTAGGTAAACATAGTGGGACCAAGATTATTTTAATACTGGTCTATCAGATGAAGACCAGTTGAAGATGACTGACTAAGGGAAATGGGAAAAGCAAAGAAAAAAGAGCATCACCTCTGGTATTGTTGTCAACCCTGTTCCTTCTCTGCCCTTCATTCAGTACATTTTATTGCTGTTAGTGTCTGCTCTGAATAACACGGCAGTGGCTTCATTCACTGAAGCTCCCAAATAGTTGTGAGTGGTTTCCACATTCTCTGGCTACACCTGTACTCTGGAGGTGAAGTGGACCTTTCCTTGGCCCATCCAGAATTTGATTCTGAGCCATCCAGGCTTTAATGCTGACTAGTTGCTTAAACATCTGTTGACTGCTTAGATCAGAAATTTTTAAGGTATTTATTTACAGAGAAAGCCTTATCTTAATTATTGTACATACTGAATACCATTCAGGCCAAATTAAAAGTCAATTACCAGTCTTTGAACAAAACAAAAATTTAAGAATCTTAAAAAAATGCAACTACATGAAACTTAGTTCTTTAGGTTATAAACTTTTCATGGTCAATTTTGTTGGCCAGAGTTTGTATTTTAACTAGATTTGCATTAGTTTGCTTTAAAATGTCCTTGTTATAAAAAGATTAGCATGAGCTTTATTACCCTTTTATCTAAATCATGTAGCTACATTGAAAGTACACAGGATAATTTTAGTGAAGTCTTGTTTTTAAATTAAATTGAGATATATTTGTCTTCTGGTCAAATTCATTAAGAAAGTAGAACTGTTATCTTCCTTTACAATGAATCCTGTAGCTCTTAGCCGATTTGTCTAACTGCTTAATCATTGACACCTCTGCCAAGCTAGTTCAAGCTTTGGTTGGCCCTGGCCTAGACTTTTGTAATATTTCCTTAGCTGGTGTCCCTGCTTCTAATTTCGTCCATTCTCCATGTAGCAGACAAAGTCATCTTTAAAAAATATCTCAGATCCTGTTACCCATTTTTAAAATTCTCTGATGATTTCTGCATGCACTTAGAATAAAGGCCAAACTGTTTAATGCAGGCCTCCAAAGTCCTTCACAACCTGGCCCTCGCTTCACTCTTTACTGCTCTCTCCTTCACTGTTTTCTCTATGAGAAGGCCCTGACCCAGGCATTATCCCTGCTCTCCTGCGTATTTGTTCACTTGTTTGTGGGGTTATTTGTTTTGTTTTTTGTCTGTTGCTTGGGCTAGAAAGTAAGCTTCATGAGGACAGGGGATTTATCTTGTTTATTGCCAAATCCCCAGGGCCTAGAATAGGCCTGGCACAAAGTAGGAGCTCAGATAGTTGTTGAAAAAATAAGTTCAAGCTAGTTTAGTTTATTTAGACTTTCCTGTGTTCTGGCAGTAAAGTAAGCCAGTGACTTACAATGGCAATGTCATGTCTGTTTTGTGTCTGGCAGCCAGGAATTACAGTCCTTGCCAAAAGAGGTCAGCTTCTCCTTGAAACACCAGAGGCCATTTGAGAAGTTTGAAGGAGTGAGGGAAAGATTCTTTGGGTATAAGCTAGGTCTAAGAGTCACAGAGACCTCAGGAATAAGGTAGCGTTTACTTTAGAGAAAAACTTTCTGTGGTCCTTTTAGACCCATACTGTTCTCCATTCTGGTCTTTGTTAGAATGGCATATGAAGATTGAGCTGCTCCAGTTTCAGTTACACTGTGTTGAGTACCTGGGGGATAGGTGCTCAACACGGTGTGGTACCTGTTATCACCTGGGTGATCGGCCGCAAAGGCCCATTCTGCACAGTCTGTTCTGTTCATACAGAGTCTCTTCTACGTCATCCTGCATATGTGCTGAGACTTGGCCTCTCCTGTCTTGTTTGCTCCTCTGGCACTGTTGGGCACTAGTGTTGGTATAGTCTGAAGGAGAGGGGTAGTCCATAGCATTTGTCCTTCTGCAGTCCACATTGTCTGCATATGGTCGATGAAATTTTCCTTTGGAACCATGCTCAGCCATTTCCCCCAATGCTGAAGTTTTCCAGTTAAAAATATAACTTCATGGTCACTCTCCTCCTCCCTGAGTATTCTACTTAGAATAACTTAGGAAGAGCCAACAGGGCTTCTTAATAAATAAGCAGATAAAAATGAGGAGTAGGTCCCTTTGCCGCTTGAAGCACGGGCTATTTGTTATCAAGAAAAATAGCCAATATGGCTGGTAGGGTGGTAATTGGAACCAGAGAATGTTACTTCCACTTCATGAATATGAGGAATTTGCTGTCGTTTAGAAGTAGATGTTCAAAAGATGTGATGAAAAGACAAAGAAATTTTTAGGCTGGATACATCTTGATAATTTGTTCTATAGTGATGAATTCTGTTCCCCATGGATGACCTACTTAGAAGCATGGAGTTTCAGACAGAACTGAAGCATGTTGTGTTGAACTGAATCAGGTGGCCTTGTGTCCTTGGAGATAATTGTGGCCATGCTTTTTGTTTTTGTAAATCAATTCAGTATTTCTTAGGCAGAATAGAGGAAGTGGAGACCATCAGATGGCTGGCTAACGAAGGATAATTTTTTTGTCCTTTGTTAGGACATTTAATTTATGTTTATATTAAGATATGAAAGCGAATATACGTATGTATATGCATGACTGGGACATTGTGCTGTACACCAGAGATAGACAGGCTGTAATTGACTGTACTTCAATTAGAAAAAATAATATGTATATTTATGTTAATACTTATGTTTATTGTTATAAAGTCATACTATATAAAGTATACTATGTATTATATTTATATTAAATATAAAATTTAATTGGTACAATAATTAGAGAAGAGCTTGGGATGTTGTTCTTTTATGAAGATAATTTTTATTTTCTGGAGCAGTTATAAATATGTAGTATTTATATTCTTATCTGCCGTTGTTATAAGGGACATTTTTGATTGTAGGCGTAATTAAATTGTTTTAAATTTTTAATAATCTAAAAATGTTTTCTTATCTTCAAGGCACTCATTTATTTCTCGGTTAAAATTAGCTTAAAAGTGGCCTATTTTAACTTTAATTTTAAGCCTACTGCTTAAAATTATTTCTTTGATAATCTCACTGAACGTTAGGTGGTAGGCCTTAAGGGAAGCAAAAAAGCCCCAGTTTGGATTCACCAAAGCATTTTGAAACTACATCACATCTGTATAATCCTTCATTAGTTAAAGCAGCCATTGTCCCACTGCTCTTCCAGAAGGAAGCCCAAAGTGATCCTACTGAAAACGTGCTCATTTTCTCTCACATTCACTGTAATTTCTCTCTCTGGCTCTAATTTTGAACTTGTTTTTAAAAAGGAAGTCACTGTCAGATTTTTATGTGGAAGAAGTTTATGTTCTTTGATTTTTTTTTTTGAAAGGCTTTTTCTTTCACAATTCAGAAACTACATGGAATTGCTATATTGTAGTGAGTGCTAAACTGCCTCAGACTCTTTAACAGATGTGGCAGGATGGGAATGAATAAATGAAAATGGCACACTCGGAAAGGTAGTATCCATGCGAATAAATGGATCATTCCCAGTCTTTGGTACCACTGTCTTTATGTCTGTATGATCAGGCGTAAGTACCGCTCTCTAATGGTCGCAGTCTTGACAGTGCCTGCTCTCCTCCAGGCTGTCTCCTTGCCTCTCAGGCCTGCCCTGCTGGAATGGAGCTGGAGGCAGGTCTGCGCTCTGGCAGGAGCCACTGCTGCCCAGGTAGCCAGAACTGCCCTGAGGAGCTGAGCTGTGAAGAAATCTGAATTTCCTCCGAAATTTGGTCTTTCTGTTCTGAAAATATCATTGGGGATACAGAGGATCCATGGGAAAAGCAGAAAGGGAGTATGACCAGGAAAAGCATTGTTCTAATAAGTTTTAAGGAGCGAGATGAGGAAGAATGGGTGCATTTTAAGGGTTATGGGGGGGGGGAGCTCTAAGGATGATATAGAGCACCTGTTGAAGACCTGAATTTTGCTAAGGGATCTGGAGTGATGGTGATTAAGGAAAAACAAGTCTTTCGCTTTCTTGAAACTAGTAGACCTTTTAATGTTGTTGATGGACTTAATTTTGATAATTTTCTTTAACATTTTGAGCTATGGATTAAAAGGTAGGTTTTGCAGCGGAGGGCATAGCTGAGTGGTAGAGTACAGGCCTAGCATGCAGGAGGTCCTGGGTTCAATCCCCAGTACCTCCATTAAAACCAGTAAATAAGTAAACATAATTACCTCCCCCCAAAACAAACAAAATTTTTAAAAGTAGGTTTCTTCTGAAACCAGTGA
The DNA here is from genome assembly GCF_036321535.1 of Camelus dromedarius. Taxonomy (NCBI): domain Eukaryota; kingdom Metazoa; phylum Chordata; class Mammalia; order Artiodactyla; family Camelidae; genus Camelus; species Camelus dromedarius. The sequence goes on from NC_087451.1 coordinate 49,749,876, forward strand.
GGGCCTTGGTGTGATGGGATCCAAACAAAATTTTTAAGAAGTAATTCTGACAAGGGGATTCTGGCAATCAAGGTCTTAAGGGTATTAAGGTAGGCAAATTTCTCAAGGACCGAGTGGGACTTATTTTTCTTTTAGTTACCACAGAGCATCTGAGTTATTGAGTATCTGATTCATTTTTCCCATTCCTAACATAGTAGATCAAGTATAACCATGTAGACATGTACAGTTGACCTTTGAACAACACGGGTTTGAACTGTGCAGGTCCACTTATCCACAGATTTTTTTCAATAGTAAATACTACAGTACTACCAGGGCTGTGGAACCATGGATACAGAGGCCCCACTGATACAGAGGCCGACTCTAAGGTATACTAGGATTTTCAACTGTGTGGAGGGTCAGCACCTCTAAACTCCACGTCGTTCAAGGTCAACTGCATAAGGTATTCAGGATAGTTCTTCAGAAATGGAAAAGTTTCTGGGGACGTCTGTGCCGGTGGTAGTTGTGGGATTTTTGGAGACCCTTGAGGGGAAAAGAAGACGTCTCTCTTGGGGCCAGAAAGACCCAGAAGTTCAAAGATGACAGGAATTGTACAGATGTTGGATTTTCTAAAAGTTTTGTTGTTTTAAGTACCTGGGAGGTATACTACTATTAAAATAAGTTGCACAAAGTACAAGGCCCATGGAACTTGAGCGGACTTCATGCAGAGGCCTTCTCCTGTCTGGTGATTCCACAGAGATGTCTGTTGTGTGTTACTCGTCTTAAATCAGGCATCACCACTCTTTGCAAGGAACCTTATCAGGGCTGTCTCCCAAATGTGTTCTTGCTCTGCAGCATCTGTTGCTAAGAATAAAAAGTAGACAGGAGGTCCAAGTTCTAGGTTCCCTGGTGTGGAATAAGGACGGTGGCTTGGCTTATTTTAAAATGGCTACAGTTGACCTTTGAACAACACAGGGGTTAGGGGCACCCATCGCCATGCGGTTGAATATCTGCGTATAACTTCTAGTCAACCCTCTGTATACCGGGTTCCTGCATATCTGTGGTTCCAAGTCGCAGATCTGTAGATGGTGCAGTACTGTAGTATGTGCTGTTGGAAAAAAAGGTTAGAGTGGACCCTTGCAGTTCAAACCTGTGTTGCTCAAGGCTCAGCTGTATTTTTCCTCCATTGTGTGTAATCATGTGTGGAATTAGGATGGACTACTGTCGATGTTGAGATGAATACTAACTTGAGCTGGCCGAAGGTTTAGAATTGCTGGAGCCCTAAATAAGGCCACGAGGAAAGAAGTCATTTAAGGAAAAATGTTATGAAATGCGGAATGTAAATCAGCAAGTTCTGGAAACTCCTGGACCCCATATTGGCTTGGTGAGTCCCACTTTGTTCTTATATATGAATGTTCCTGCCAGATCACTTTCCCACACATAGTTAAAACATAACGGATACAATTTGGGGGTCTGCCTGCCATTTCTAGGGTACTATAGGAAAAGTTACCTAATGTAATGTGCACTTTTTTGTCTGTTTTGTCTGCTTTCTAGGCGTGCTGCATGATAGTTTAGATAGTTTAGATTAATGATAGAACATAAGCATTGATAGCATTTAGTCCAATTTGTTTTTTTTAAACTGATGGGAAAATTGAGGCCCAGAGAGAGTCAATGACTACTCATGATCTTGCTGTTAATCACAAACCTGGTTCCCAAATTCAAAATTTCTGGCCCATTCCGGTGCTCACTTAACTCCTTTAATTCAAACTCTTCCTCCTCCTCCTCATAACAACTAGTACCATTTGTGTATTGAATGTGTGCTAGGTATTGTCCCAGGCATTATACATCTGTCATCTTAATCCTCTTACCAGTTCTGTAAAGCTGTTTAGCACCGTGTTTTGTAGATGAACAAAGCGCTTCGTGACTTGTCTGAGAAAACACAGCTAGTAAGTGCTACAATGAAGATTTCAGTCCAGTTCTGTCTGATTCCAAAGCCTGTATTCTTTTTTTTTTTCTTTGTGGGGGTGAGATATTTATATAAAGCGTGTAAAGAATTAGTTAACAAGTATGCATCACCCAGCTTAATAAATAAAACATTACCAATCAGTTGAACCCACCCCCACCCCATTGCGTTTCCCTCTCTTTCCCTCAAAAGTAACCACCCACTTTCCTGAATTTCAAATCTGTTCTCTGAGCCACTAAGCTCCACTCAGTGCATTAAGCACTCAGAGCATTTGCTAGGAACTGGGGATTCAACAGTGAACAAGAAAGACATGTTCCCTGCCCTTGTGGAGTTTCCTATGGGTAAAAGTGAAATACTAAGCCCTTAGTCTTTCTGGAGATACTCAGTAGCTGGTAGAAAATGTCAGGTTTTTAAAATGTCAGGAGATCGCTGATAACATGCTGGGAGGTTGCCTAGATGTCTTTGCTGATGATTCATTTTTTTCCTCCTAGGGAGCGTAGGTTTAAGTATAGGTTTCTTTTACGAGCTTTTTGATTTCCTGCTATGTTTAGAGACTTCTGGGAGAAGGAAATATTCCCTTCTCTTCCTGCCCTTCCCTGTGTCCCCTTCCCTTTTTTACACAGAGTGATTGAACATAGCACATGATCCATACCTCTTCTATTGCTATTTTATCTACCTTGTTTTATACATTTTCCGTAACATCCCCGCATAGTATCTAAGACCAAACTTCATACGTAGAAGACAGTCGGGTAAATGCTTATCAAATGAACTCAATAGGAGTCTGCATAGGAAAGATGGGTCATTAGAAGCAGAAGTTAACACTCTATGTGTTTTTCTAATATTTTTCCTGGTTTGGTCCAGGCAGGGGATGTCTGTGTCTGAGTGGAATTGTACTCTTGGATAGAGTGTCTGTTACAGTGTTTCTCCATTTTTTTGAGCCATAACTTCTTTTTATAAATACAAAACTGACATGCCCTCTGCATTCTGACAATTTTCTAACACTGATTAGGTGTCTTACAGTTCAGTTTTGACCCTGGGTTAGCATCAGATCCCGCAAGTTAAAGGGCAAGGTCCTCAACAAGATTACTACTTTTACTTTCTAGACACCAGCTGCAAAGTGGGGTCCCCAGGCTACCCACACTTCTTCCTGGCTAACTACAAATTAAGGGCTTCCCACAACACCTTAGGTTCAGTAATTCACTAAAATGATTCACAGAACTCAGGAAAGTGCTGTACTTACGATTACACAAATGAACAGCCGGATGAAGAGACACACAGGGCAAGGTCTCTAAGGGTTCTGAGCTCAGGAGCTTCTGTTCCTGTGGAGTCAAGGTGCACCACCTTCCTGGTACATCGATACGTTCACCAACCAGGAGGTTCCCCTGAGCTTTGATGTCCCAAGAGTTCATAGAGGTTTCATTAGGTGGACACAGTTGATTAAGTCATTGGCCATATGATTACACTTAATCTCTAGCAACCCAACCCCCACCTCCCCAGAGGTTTTTGAGTGGGTCTGAAAGTTCCAACCCCCTAATCACATGGTGGTTTTTTCTGGCAACCAACCCCTAATCTGAAGCTGTCTAGGCTCTCCACTCCTAATGAAGGTGTTATTAGGATAAACTGAAGTTTGGTTGAAATAGGACATAACAAAGGACACTCCCTTCACTCAGGAAATTCCAAGGGATTTTTGAAACTCTGTGCCAGAAACTGGGCATGAAGACCAGATATATTCTTTATTACATCACACCTTCTTTTAATGTTTGAAATTTCAACATTAACTATTTTTTACTAAAAAGAAATTGAGCAAAGTAATTTTAGAATTTTGTTGATTGCCTCAGCAGCTACCTACTATCCAAAGCTCTTCAGTTGCTGTCAAGAAAAGCTTTGAATGGGAGAGTTCCAGAAGCTGCAAGAGGTGGGCTAATTTCCCACATGGCAGTGCTGCTGCGCTTGGGCAAGGTGAACTCAAGTCATGTAGTTCCGCCTGGTTGATGTGCTAGAGGTTCTTCTCCCTTTCATATAAAATTGGAAAATTCTATTCATGGTTCAAGTGTCTTCAAATATCTGGTATTGTGTTAATGCAGACTCATACGTATTAAGTATGTACCTTATATTCTTAACAGTTTGGTGTAAGTTACATGGCGCAGGAGTGGTTCAGAGGAGGGCGAAGGCTGTAGTAGCCCCGGGATGTCTTTAGGAATGAGGTAGGGTTTCAGCTGTGCTTGAGAGATGGTAAATATTTGGTAAAGTAGATGGGAGCGAGGGGATATTTTAGATGAAGAAAACCGTGTGAGGGGGTCAGGATTCATCATGGCTTGCTTGTGCTTATACAGAGCAGAATGGTCTTACTTGAGCAAATTGCGTATGTGGGGAGTAGTGGGAAAGATGAACTGGGGTTAAATTTGTATGATTTTCAAAGGCCAGTGGAATAGTTTCACTTTGATATGGTGTAAGTAGTTGAGAGTCAAGGATGGCTTTTGATCAGTTAAGTTAGGAAATGAAAAGAATGTGTAAAAAGATGGACTAGCGTTTGTGTTGCTGAAGGTGAGTGGGAAGGAGAGACATTGTCGCCCTTCTGCTGTGATGCACCGAGGACACAACACTTCAGGGGTATTCCCACCAAAAATGCAAAACTTAAAGTTAGTCGTGGGATAACATCATAGAAGCCCAGTTGAGAGAGATTTTACAAAATAAAAGGCTTGTATTCTTCAAAAATGTTAACGTGAAAGATAAATATTGAAGAATGCTTCAGATTAAAGGAGACTAAAGAACATGACAGCTAAATGCAACATTTGACCCTGGACAGAAAAAAAGAAGATTTTTCTTTTCCATGAAAAGTAATAGTGGGACAATTGGTGAGATGTGAAATAAGGTCTGTAGATTACATAACTGTGTTGTTTTGGTGTTAATTTCCTGATCTTGACAATGCACTGTGGTTATGTAAGAGAATGATCTTGTGTCTAGGAAATGCATACTAGCGTGCTTAAGGGTAAAGGGACATCTGTCTGCAACTTACTTTCAAGTGATTTTTTAAAATTATATATGTATGTATATATAGAGAGAATAATAATGGAAATGTGGTGAAGTAGTAACATGTGGGGAATTTTGCAAAAAGATAGACATAACTCCCTTGTATCATTTTTGGAATTTTTCTCAAAGTCTGAAATTTTCTGAAAATAAATTTTTTAAAAATTGAGCCAGAGCTTCTGGATTAGTCACCAATGAATCAGGGGCTATTTTAATTAACTGACGTAGTTGTGTTTGCAATGCTTGCTGACTTTTGGGGGTCACCATTCCTTTTCTGTAGGACTAACTTGTGGTACCAATATTTTTTAAAGTATGGCATAAGAAAGAGAAAGAACACTGCTTAGCCATCAGGAGATGGGCTATTCTCTTAGGTCTACAGCTACTCCTTGAGCGAGGCCTCGAGAAAATTGCTGTCTGGGTGCCGGGCTCCTCACCTGAAATTTTTGTGGGGAGCTGGGTAAACTGACACTGATAACCAGGTTCTAGCAGTTCTGTGATGATGGGCCCTGGGTTCACTGGCCCAGAGAGTTGGTATGTTACTGTCAGCCACTCTTCCCACATATGTAGATTGAAGAGGTGGTGGGCAGAGCTGGAACCTGGGAACCATCTGATCTGCCCTGCAGCAGCAACACTTGCTTGTTTCCAGCACACCCTCGATGCTGTGTTGTGCTTTCCTTTCCAGCCATTCATTATTTTTCCAGAGACTTGGCTGGTGTTTTTAGTCACCCTTTCTTTTAGGCATTTAGAAAAGGAATGTGACTTTTCTTAACTTTAGCATCTTCCGATTCTTTTATATTTAGACTTGACTTCTGGAAACTGTAATTTGCTATTATGGCAGAGATTAATAGGCAGGTGGACTGCTTTCCCCTAGAATCCCAGAAGGATTTAGTTGATAAGTGTTGACTGTCTAACAGTAGTAATTACACGATCAGAAAGTGATGGGAGTGGAAGTCAGTTTTCAGAAAGAAAATTAAGTTTGTGCATTAAAAATGTTGCTAGGTTAAAAAAATGTAACAAGAAAGTTTATTTGTTCTCACTACCCTTTAAATATGATATCCTTAAAAAAAAAAGAATGTAAAAATGTACAGAATTAGACACTCATCTTTTATTGGTGAGGATGTAAATTAGTTTATTCTTTTTTGAAGGTAATCTAACAATACTTATTAAAAACAGAAAAGACCATGCGTGTTAACTTGAGTTCCACTTTTAGGAATTTATCCTGTAGAAATCCTCATTGCAACATTGTTTATGAAAGTGAAAACTTGAACACTATTAATTGTTAGGAGATTACATTAATAAATTATGACACATCATACAATAGATTCTTACACAGGCATCAAAAAATAATGTAGGAAGCTTTTAAAATGTTAATATAAAGTGCATTTATTATTGCTATTTTTAAAAATTGTGATAAATATATATAACATTATTTAACATTTTAACCTTGTGTAAGTGTACAGTTCAGGGGCATTGAATATGTTCACAGTGTTGTATAACCATTACCGCTTTCTACATCTTAAACTATTACTTCATCCCCAGCAAAAACTCTGTATCTACAAAATAATAACTTCCCTTCCCCTCTCCCAGGAGATTTTTATATATTGCCATGGAGTACTGCCCAAGTACATAATTAAGTGATAAAGGAGGATTGCAAATAGTAATAAATACTGTTTCTACTGTGGTGAATTATTATAATATGTTAATATAATATAAATGTAGGAAAATCTGGGATACTACATATATTAAATGGTTAATGGGAGACATTGTGGGAGTTTTTTAATATTAAATATTTTGGTAATTTTTAAATTTAAAACAATGTTTTAAATGTACAACTTTTCTAAGCAGAAATAGAGATATAATTTAAGTATTGTACTACAACCTGGTAATTTGGATGCCTCTGATTTTAACTAACAAATAACACACTTTCCTGTATGGTTGCTAAACTTGAGCTTATACTGTATTAAAGTAATCCTTTTTCTTTTCACAGCTAGAGTTGGGAAGACGTCACTGATTATGTCTCTGGTCAGTGAAGAATTCCCAGAAGAGGTGAGCGTTTTTATTTCTTTCCTGTATTTTAAACATTTTAAATTTGATCAAAATTGAGTTAGAATAAAATACTTTCTACCCTTTTTTTGCATGTGTTTCCTTTCTGACAGTTATGACTTTTAAAAAGGCTCATACAAGGCACCTCTGAAATACAGTATAGGAGAAAGAATCAAACTAGTTCTGAGTTCACCTAAGTCCTTTGTGCTTCCTACTTTTGACCTTGGCCAGGACATTTGTCATCTCTGTGCCTTAGTTGTCTCACCTGTAAAATAGGAGCTGAAGGGGATATTAGAAATAAAAATGAAATGTTACTCGTAAATAACATTCCCAAAATAAGTTGCCAAAATAGAGACCAGATTAGTATCCCTTTAGGTGAAGTAAGGGTGAAAGATCTGGATGCCTGCCTGCCTGCCTTCCATCTGACCCTCCCCAGTCTTTGAGGCATTAGAAACACTAGGATTCTGACACATATATTTGAAAACCTCTGATAATACCCATCAGCATCATTTTACAAATAAAAAACCTAGTTCAATCCACCTTTGCCTACCTCAAAGGATTGTTGTGGGTCTCAAGTGAGATACACTTAGTGATACTAGAGTGCCACCAAAAGTAAGGTGGTTTTACTATTGCTGATAATACATTTATTTACATTTTGGAAGTTCCAGTATGAGGGACTGCTGGCTAAGGCCTTATATAAAGTTAAGATATTGTTACAAAGAATGGGATCGATGCAAAAGGGATGGAAATTATTTCTTTTTATCCTTTCTTCACATGGTAGGTACTATTAATGCCACAATTTGCATTTATCATTTCTTTACTCTAATTTAATTAGGAATATGTGCAATTTCATTGTTCAGATAGGAATTTGATGAATTTTGTGGTTATTTCAAGAACAACGGCCACATGATCATTCATTGTTTCTTTTGCTTTTTTTCTTTCTTAAATAAGATAGTTAAATAAGTACTAACAATTTGTAAAATGGAGTGTATTTTCTTGTGTGGTTTGTGGCATCAGTAACATGAATTATGATCACTCAAGGTATAATACCTAAAAGTTTTCTAGAATAGTTTAACTTAGTTTAGAATTGTCATTTTAGCATAGTCCTCATGGGTGTGGATAAGGAGTTTTTAACTGAAACTAAAAAATCATGCAGTCTTTCTAAATAATGGCATCATTAAGCATAAGGTTTATGTAGCCAATCAGTTATTGTCTAGAAGAAATGAATTTTGATAACTTATTATTTTATTTGAGGATTGTTTTAGATTAGCATAGGTCTTCATTTGTAGAGTATCTTAAACCTTCAGCAAATAGAATGAAAACTACATTTTGAAAATCTAATTTTAAAACACCAAATTAATAAAAGTATTGTTTTAGGAGCAGAAGTATCCTTAATAAGTCCTGTGCCCATACAGGCATAAATGTGCATTTTTTTTTAAAAAAAAGTGTTTTGTCATATAGCTTTAATATATGTATTTGTATCTGTGGTAAAGCATAAAAATATGCAGTTAAAAAGTAAATAGCTATAAAGGTGAGTATGGATGAAAGGGGCTGATACATGGATAAATTTATGTAATCTATTAACAAGTTTGATTGATAACATTCAGAGGCGTTTCCTTTTCTTTATTTGTTTGCACATGAAGGTTCCTCCCCGGGCAGAAGAAATCACCATTCCAGCTGATGTCACCCCTGAGAGAGTCCCCACGCACATCGTAGATTACTCAGGTGATGAACATCTTCTTGTAGGTGAAGCTGTGGAGTTAATTTGATAGCCCTCAAAAAAAGGTGCTTTCTGAGCTTTAAAAAATATTTTAGGAGGGGTAGTCCTTTTTCTCTGGCAGTAAAATTTAGTATTCCTGTCTCATTTATGTCTCCCTGCCAGCCCCCACCCCACACCCCACATAAAGCCTCCATCTTGCAGTTCTCTGTCCCTAATTCACTGCGTTGGGTTCTGTGATAATGAAAAGAAAGGAAGGAGGGATGGTAAATGACCAGATAAATCATACCCTCCTTGAATTAGCATGTGTGCAGAGAGAAGTCCTAAGGCAATTTTGTTATCAAGCATTCAAGCATGCTCTGATGATGTAAAAAGAGTTTTCATCTGAAAATTTGTTGAGGTCTAAATTTGTTGTTTAATTTGTCAGACTTTGTCAGAAAAAAAAATTTAAAACAGTTATCAACTTACTTACATTATGTGATAATATAAGCACATCTATATTGCATTAATTAATTAAATTAATTAATTAATGGAGGTACTGGGGCTTGAACCCAGCACCTTGTACCTGCTAAGCATGTGCTCTACCACTGAGCTATACCCTCCCCCTATATTGCTCTTGATAATGTAAAATTTTTCTATACACTACTACTTAACTTTTTAATCATCAAATTATTTTGCTTTGTTCTGAGACGTCTTTTGAAAAAAAAAAGGGTCAGTTGTAACAGCTGTACAACTCTGATGAGCGATGTTGATATGGGGGACACTGTGAAGGCAGGGGGTATATGGGAAGTCTCTGTACCTTCCACTCAGTTTTGCCCTGAACCTAAAACTGCTCTAAAAAATAAAATCTACTTTTAAAAATAGGTGTAACTATGTTGGTAATACTTTGTTTTGCCTAGCTGGTTTTCCATGTATTCTAAAACAAAATACTAGAACTGTGCAGTCTGATACTTGTGACTGTTGAACTCTTAAAATATGACTGGTCTAAATTGAAATGTGCTCCCAGTATAAAATGTAAGTGGATTTAGAAGACTTAGTATGAAAAAAAGGGTGTAAAGTCTCTCAGTAATCTTTTATTGATTACATTTTGAAATTTTACTATTTTTGGCATTTTGGGTTAAATTAATTCATTTTACCTCTTACTTTTTGACTGTTTAAAGTGACTGCTGGAAAATTAAGAATTGCATGTGGCTTGTATTGTAATTCCCTTGAACAACACTGTACTAGAGCTGAAGGGGGTTGGGTGCTTTCTGCAACAATACCCTCATAACTAGCTGTATTTATAGAATTATTCTTTTTCAGTATGTGTAGCCACATACTTAGATTCCACTAAAGTATCGGAATTGAAATCTTAACCCATTGATTTCTCAACATACGAGAAGATATTTAAAATACAGACAGTTATTTAGCATAAATTGAAATACCATTGTACTCATTTATGATACTAGTTTGTATGTCAGAAGTAACATGCATTTACATTTGAAATATGTGTAGTTTACTATACAGGAACCATACCACAATAAAGGTGTTTTAAAAAAAAAGAAGTAACATGCATTTTGGGGGGAAACATTTAACGTAAGTTGACCTGAATTAGTGTGTCAGTAATTGCTTTGCTCTTCATCCGTTCGCCTCTCCATCCTAGCTGTGTATCATGCTCCTCCCCTGCGCCTGTAGGATTATAGGCACCTCCACCCAGTGGGACCAGTTCTAGCCAGAGATATGTGCTAGTGAGGGAATTCTTGACTCTTCATGATCATGCTCTGCTTTTGCTTCTGGGACCTGGTTAAGATTCCTCATGTCTGCTATCTAGATCTTAAGCTTGTGTTGCCCAGATCCTCACTTGGCTTTGTGACCCTGTGTGTATAAACTCTTTGTCTGGGCTTGACTCTTCCGCACCCAGTATTCTAGCTTGGGTTTCTGATCTCTTTTACCAGACCCTTCTCCGCTTTGGATCAGATGCTGACCTAGATTTATCACACAATGCCTTCTGCTCTCTGTGCCTGACTTATCTTCGTGTAGACTTGTCTTTCAGTGCCAGCCAGCTTCCTTATCATCATTCAGCTCTTTCCTTTCCCTTGCTTGCCCTGTGTTTGCCACCTCGTCTGGCACTACACCATGTAAATGACACGAGGGATAAGGGATGTTTTGAGGGATGTTAGATGGGTGTTGCATGGATTTTAGCTTGGCCATTAGTTTTTATGAAAGTATTTAAAATATAAAAAAATTGTTTTGACTGTGTCATTTGTAGAAGCAGAACAGAGTGATGAACAACTTCATCAAGAAATCTCACAGGTGAGTTAAAAAAATAGTTGTAGCTTTTTCTCTGGGAAAATAGTGATGATTCTGTGAGTCTACCGTTTCATTCTTTCACTTACCAAGAGGGCTTTTTTCAGTTCTTTGCTGTTACTGCTAACTTTGAGTATGTATTTTTGCTGTAAATCCTTAGAAACCTTTTCCTGTTAGAGTCATGGCTAGTAAGTTTTTCAATTTTCAAATTTTCTTCTTCCTTTGACCCAAGTATGTTAACGAGTTGGTAATTAAATGCCACTGGGTACATTTGAATTATTTTAAGATACCATCAATTTGTTAATTTTTTTCTTGCAGGCTAATGTCATCTGCATAGTTTATGCTGTTAACAACAAGCACTCTATTGATAAGGTATGAATGTGACTTTTTTCCACTATATTTTGTTGTATTTCAGTGGGGGCACTTTCAGAATTGATCCTCCATTTTAGAATTTTGGGGGTCCAAGGGCAGACTATTTTTCAAAGAAGGTCTTCATCATGGGTTAGCTCTTGTTAATTTTCATTTTAGGTAACAAGTCGATGGATTCCTCTCATAAATGAAAGAACGGACAAAGACAGCAGGTATTTTTTTCTATCAAACTCTGTACATTGAAATATTTCAAACTTAAAGAAAAGTTGCAAGAAATAATACAATTAACATCTGTAAACTATTCACTTTGGCCCACCAGTTATTAACAGTTTGCCATATTTGCTTTATCTATAGATCTGTTTATACACACACACACACACACACACACACACACACAAGCACATGCACACATATACCTTTTTGGGGAGGAATTACTTGAGGCAGCACATATATTTGAGAGCAAAGTAGAAAATTGAGCTCTGATACTATAATGTGCCCTTTCTCTTGAGATGCCCTTTTGAGGAGGTTTGGCATTCCCCCAGGTCATTGATTGCTCACCGTGTGATGTGTGCAAAGTGCAGGACTTGGAGGAAAGTGAGTGGCCTTTGAAATCTGGCTTGGCCGCTTATGAGCTTTAAGAGTTCATAGAGCCTTATCTCCTCATCTGTAAGTGGAGATGAGGATAGTACTTCTCTTGGCTACGTGTAGTTATTTTGGGAATCCAATGAAATAATGCATGTATAGGTGCTTTATAAGTTCTCTGAAATCATTAGTTGTCTTCATTTCTGAATTCACACAGGAAGATTTCTTTGAAAGTCTTTGGAAGATATATTTGTGGCAGGAAAAAAGCAAGAGAACACACATTCTGTATTCTTCTGATTAGAATGGTGGTTCTTTATGTTTGAGTTTTAAATCCAAATGGAAACAATGTTTTCTTGCAGTATCATTTAATTGAACATGTTATTTGTGAAGCATTTGAGCCTTTTAAAAATTTTTTATTGAGGTATAATTGGCATATGACATTATATCAGTTTCAGGTGTACAACATCATGATTCAGTATTTGTATATGTAATGAAATGATCATCGTAAGTCTAGTTACCATGTCACCACACAAAGTTAACTTTCAGATTTACTCCTTTGGCAACTTTCAAATATGTTCTGTATTATTGTTGACTGTAGTCACCATGATGTGCTTTATATCCCCGTGGCTTATTTATTTTCTAATTTAAAGTTTGTACCTCTTGACCCCCTTCACCTGTTTGACCCACTCCCCACCACCCACTCTCCTCTAGCAACCACCATTCTGTCTTCTGTATCTTTGATCTTTTTTTTCAGATTCCACATACAAGGGAAATCATACAATATTAGTTTTACTCTGTATGACCTAACTTCACTTAGCATAATTCCCTCAAGGTCCATCCAGTTTGTTGCAAATGGCAAGATTTTATTCTTTTCTGTTTCTGAATAATATTCCATTGTGTGTGTGTGTGTATGTGTGTGTGTGCGTATGTAGTACATCTTTATCCATTTATCCATTGAAGAACACTTAGATTGTTTCCACATCTTGATAATTGTAAATAATGCTATAATGAACATGGATGGGGTGCATATATCTTTTCATGTTAATGTTTTCATTTTCTTCAGATATATGCCCAGAAGTGGAATTGCTGAAACATGGTAGTTCTGTTTTGAATTTTTTGAGGAACCTCCATGGTGTTTTCCATAGTGGCTGTACCAATTTACATTCCCACCAACAGTGCATGAGAGTGCCTGAAGGTTCCCTCTTCTCCACATCTTCACCAACACTTGTTATTTCTTATCTATTTGATAATAGCCATTCTAACAGATGTGAGATAATACCTCATTGCTGTTTTGATTTGCACTTCTCTGATGATTAGTGATGTTGAGCATCTTCTCAAGTGCCTGTTGGCCATCTGTATGAGTTTTTTTGGGAAAAATCAGATCCTCTGCCTACTTTTAAATTGGATTCTTATTTCTTGCTATTGAATTTCATGAGTTCTTTGTATATTTTGGATATTAACCTCTTACTGACATATTGTTTACAAATAATTTTCTCCTATTCAATTGGATTTTTCATTTCATTGATGACTTCCCTTGCTGTGCAGAAGGTTTTTAGTTTGATGTAGTTCCCCTGTTTGTTTTTGCTTTTGTTGCCAGATCCAAAAATTCATCACCAAGACTGATGTCAAGTAGCTTATGCTTTTATTTTCTTCTAAGAGTTTCATGGTTTCAGGTCTTACATTCAAGTCTTTAATCCACTTTGAGTTAGTTTTTGTGCATGGTGTGAGATAGTGGTCTACTTTCATTCTTTTGTGTGTGGCTGTCTACTTTTCCCAGGACCACTGTTGAAGAGACTGTCCTTTCCCTATTATATAGTCCTGCCTCCTTTGTCATAAATTAACTGACCATATTGTGTGGCTTTATTTCTGGGTTTTCTATTCTGTTCTATTGCTCTATGTGTTTGTTTTTATGCCAATACCATACCACTTGACTACTGTAGCTTTGTAATATAGTTTGAAATCAAGGAGCATGGTGCCTTCAGATTGGTTCTTCTTTCCCAAAATTGCTTTGGCTTTTCAGGATCTTTTGTGGTTCCATACAAATTTTAGGACTGTTTGTTCTATTTTTGTGGGAAAATGTCATTGGGATTTTGATAAGGATTGCATTGAATCTGTATGTTGCTTTGAGTAATATGGACATTTTAACATTATTAATTCTTCCAATCCTTGAGCACAGGCTATCTTTCTATTTCTTTGTGTCTTCTTTTGTCAGTAACTTACAGTTTTCAATGTACAAGTCTTTTCCCTCCTTGGTTAAATTTGTTAAGAATTTCATTTTTTTAGATGCAATTGTAAATAGGATTGCTTCTTAATTTCTCTTTCTGATAGTATTTTTTTTTTTTTTTTTTAGTATATAGAAATGCAACCAATTTTTGTGTGTTGGTTTTTACCGTACCACTTTACTGAATTGGTCTGTTCTGACAGTTTTTTGGTAAAGTCTTTAGGGTTTTTGATACATAAAATCATGCCCTCTGCAAATAGTGACAGATTTAGATAGCTTTTATTTCTTTTTCTTGCCTAATTGCTCTGGCAGGGACTTCCAGTACTTTGCTGAATAAAAGTGGGGAGAGTGGGCATCCTTGTCTTGTTCCTTGAGTCTTATTTTAAAATATTAGGAAAACCAGACTAATATCTATGTATTGTACACATCTGGCCCTTTACTTCATATTTTAGATTTTTGTTTTTAGTTGGGCATCTTTATGCCTTGAAACTCTAAAGATCTGTTTCAAGACAGATGAATGTGGTGACTGACCACCTCCCGTATTTACTTTGTGACTGAGGTGGCATGTACATTCTGTATCTAGCAGCTCTGAGGGCTCCTCCATATGCAGAAGTAGGGAGAGTAGTGTAAGGAATCCCTCTGTATCTGTCATCCAGCTTCAATAATGAACAACACAGAGCCAGCCTTGTTTCATTTATTACCTCTCCCCTTGGGATCATTTTGAACAAATCAGACATCATCTCATACTGTGAATATTTCAGTATATATCTCTGAAAGATAACAAATGACTGCATTTTAAAATGCCAGTCAGATCATGTCATTCCCCTGCTTATAACCCTTCTGTGGCATCCCATTTTGCACTTAACACACTCTCTGATGCAGCTGTACGTCGTGTTCTATCTGGCCTTTGCATCCCTCTCTGGCCCCATTTCGTACCCCTTCCCCTCTGAGCAGTACTCTCCAGCCACTCTGGCATTTTTCTGTTCTTTGGACTCATGGGGGTGTTTTTTTCAGTCTGGGGCATTTGCACATGCTATCTGTCCCTTTTTCCCGGTCAGCTCTTTCTTGGCTCTTTACATGGCAGTTTCCGTTTCATCCTTCACTTACTAGCTCAGGTGCGACCTTCTCAGAGAGATTTTTCCCAATTGCCGTGTATAGGTAGCCCCTCCCATTACTTTATCCCATATCCCCCTATTTATTTCCTTCACTGCACTTACAGAATTGGAACATATGTTGTTTATTTCCTTATTGTCTGTTACCTGATTTTCACTATTAGAATGAGCAGGGACCTTGTCCATCTTGTGTCATTAATGCTTAGAACAGTACCTGGCTTATAATAGGTACTCAGTAAATGTTTGTAGAGGATGAACATGCTCTCTAGGTGGCTTGAGCTGCCTATAGTAGAGTTTCATATTGAGGAGATTAAATAAAGCTTATTAGTTAGAACAGGTTATGATGTACATTAAAACATAAATCCAATGTCTTTTGCCTTCCTTATTACAATGTGCCCTGTTTATTTCAGGCTGCCTTTGATATTAGTTGGAAACAAATCTGATCTGGTGGAATATAGTAGTATGGAGACCATCCTTCCTATTATGAACCAGTATACAGAAATAGAAACCTGTGTGGAGGTATGTCTTGTCATTTGATTTTGAGATTTACCGTTGGTGAATTCTCACTTAATTGAAGTTCAGGATAGGAGTGGGGGAAGATGAAGATGTGGGATGGAATAAATTTCCTGTTGTTTGTGAAGTAATGTAAACCAAATAAAACAGACCTTGATGTTGGCCTCTGAGCTCTTTGTAGACAATCATATTGTGATAATCCACTAAGAAAAATGCATTTTTCAGTTTCTTCAAGGAATCTTATTATTACCTTATATTGATAGTTTTAAAAATGTATTTAGCTCTCATAATTGCTTTCGGAATGAAAAATTTTAAACTTTCTTTTCAGTGTTCAGCAAAGAACCTGAAGAACATATCAGAGCTCTTTTATTACGCACAGAAAGCTGTTCTTCATCCAACAGGGCCCCTGTACTGCCCAGAGGAGAAAGAGGTAAACCCTCCATCCTGCCAGGCTGTGTCAGTAGGGGCTGGAATGTGTAGGTAGTAACTCTATTCTGATAGTGATATTAGTAATTCTTTTTTTTTAAATTATTATTATTTTAAGATTTTTTTTTGGTGGGGGGAGGTAATTAGGTTTATTTATTTCTTTATTATTTTTAGAGGAGGTACTGGGGATTGAACCCGGGACCTCATGCTTGCTAAGCATGTGCTCTACCACTTGAGCTATATTCTCCCTCTTGATTTTTAGTAACTCTTAAGTATTCATCTAAAATGCTGAAATTTTAATTTATTGGAAGTCCAGGGACTTAACTAATGGTCTACTTGCTTTACTATTATAAAATTCATGAACTTGAAAACACACAGAAGTGAAAAGCTTGTGTAGTTATTTGACGTGAGTACAACATGTAATACAACTTGATACTCCCTTTTATTTCATAGCTTAGAAACACAGTAATTCCTTAATGAAATACCTAAATTTAAGAATATTTCGCCATTGACTTAAACATTTTTTTCATCGAGCTATAATTCCCCATAAAATTCATCCTTTTGACATGTGCAATTCAGTGGTTTTTAGTATATTCAGAGTGTTGTTCATCCATCACCACTATCTGATTTGTGAGCATTTCAACACCCCAAAAGAAACCCTGTACCCATTAGCAGTCACTCCCTTTCCCCTTTTCCCTCAGCTTTTGGCAACCACTAATCTACTTTCTCTCTCTGTGGATTTGTCTATTCTGAACTTTTCATATAAATGGATCATATAAGATGTGGTCTTTTGCGTCTGGCTTCTGTCACTTAGTGTAATGTGTTCAAGGTAAATCCATGGTACAGCATATATTAGTATTTCATTCCTTTTTATGGTGAAATAATGCTTCATTGAATAGCTATACCACATTTTGTTTACCCATTCATCTGTTGATGGATATTTGGGTTACTTCCTGTTTTTGGCTGTTGTTAATGGAGCTGCTAAGAACATTTGCACTTAAGTATAAACACCTGTTTTCAGTTCTTTTGTGTGTTTATTTATCAGTGGAATTGCTAGGTCACATGGTGGTTCTTTGTTTAACTTATTGAAGAACCACTGAACTATTTCTCCACATCTTTGCCCACACTTGTTATCCATACTCCGACGTTTTTGTTTGTTGGTTTGTTTATAGCCATTCGGGTAGTTGTGAGTGGTGTCTTGTTTGAACTGCATTTCTGTGTTGGCTAATGATATTGAACATCTTTTCATGTGCTTATTGGCCATTTGTATGTCTTCTTTGGAGAAATGTCTATTTTAAGTCTTTTTCCCATTTCTTGATGGAGTTATGTTTCTTTTGTTGTTGTTGAGTTTTTAAGAAGTAAAAGTTTGGGGGGAAAAAAGTTTCCTGAAAAGATTTTTTTCAGAAGTTTATAGTATATGTGAGTGGTTGGAGGGCTGACCCACAGACCAGATTTGACCTGCCACCAGCTTTTATATAGCGTGTGAACTAAGATACACTTTACATTTTTTTATGATTGGGAAAAAAATCAAAAGGAATAAAATTTGTGACATTCAGATTTCATCATTCCTAAATAAGCTTTATGTATGCAACACAGCCACGCTCATTCCTTCACGTTTGTGCTGCTTTTGTGCTCCAGAGGCAGACTTGAATGTTGCGACAGCTCGTGTGTGATAACTCTCACCACTTACCACTGCTGCTCAGTGCCCTGCTAATTGCACTGACACAGTTTGAGCTTGGCAGCATTTCAGGTACCACTGTACTGCGACATTTTTTTTTTTATCAGTACATGCCTATCATGCCAAAACAAGAAAAAGAAGTGGATTTTCAGATGGCAAAGCAGATATATTTTCTGAGCCACAGTTCCAGCATCAGTTTTTTTTTAGATAGACCTTGATGCAATGTGCAGAGGAGGTTTCTGTGTTTCCTAATCTATTTGACTGAGCAGTTGAGGAACTTGCACCTAATCTGCAGTGTAATGACAGGCTAAGAGGCAAATATCAAGAAAAGAATCTAATATAATTCTATAAATGCCTTCCAAGTGATGAATGTGCTCAGTCAAAGTTGTACGTTTATAGATGTGCAGCACTGTTGGCAGTGTGTATCTGTGCAGAAAGACATTTTCAAAGATGAAATATGTAAAATCTCATTACAGATCAGCATTAACAGCTGAACACTTGTAACTGATTTTCATGATAGAGAACACTAACTTTTTTTTAAATTGAAGAATAGTTGATTTACAGTATTGTGTTAGTTTCAGGTGTAGAGCATAGTGATTTGGGTTTTTTTTTTTTTTTGCATATTATATTCCATTATAGGTTATTGCAAGATAGGAAACACTAACTTTGAATCCCATTTAAGCCAAATGTTATCCCTCTTATTCCTTTCTTCTCTTTATTAGACCTGTATAGCAAATTTATACTCAGTTATTATTATATTTTTAATCTTGTCAATAAAAGCTTTGTGGAAATTTGATTATCTCTTGCTGTGTAAGTGCCTACATGATATCCTTGATTTTGCCTGTTGGCCCCCAAAGCCTAAAATATTTGTCATGTGGCCCTTTACTGAAAAAGTGCTGACCCCTGGTATAAATATTAATCTGACTTATCCTTTAATCTGACCCTGATTTACTTTGCCTTAATCCTGGTTTATTGTCCCTTAATTGGAGTGTTTCTTTCTAACTTGCTCTTAATTCAGTATTTCCCAAATTCACCTCATAATGTCATAATAGTCAAGAATAGGTGTTCTTGTTAAAAATACAGATTCCATTCTGATTCAGCCGGGTGCTATATCTTATGATCGAGAAAATTTGGGAAATAGTCTTACTGTAGAGATTCACCTTGAGCTTAGCCCAGCAGTGCATTAAATCCCCTCCAGTACTTTGTTCTCAGTTCTTTAATTGCTACTTTTTTCTCAGGCCTATTATTAGTTCTGCTAATCCACTAATCACCCTCCTCCTTTCCCCACAAGAGTAAAACAGCTACTACCATCTGTTGTTCGTTTCTTAGGTGGACCTGCCTGAGGTGAAATCTGCAGCTTTTAGAGACTGTATGTGCCTTGTTTTATACAAGTACAAGCCTTGAGTCTGAGCTTACATCAGAATCTTTTTTTTTTTAGACAACATTAATAAACTTTTAACACAGGTTTGAAGTGGAATCATCAAAAAGATCATATTCAGAATTAAAGCCTAAACTGGACATTTGTTTCCAGTGATGATGGACTCTGTATGACCCATGGAGTCCTCTGATTACCTAATAATGAGAAGATCTGTGTGAGGGTTTTTTTTTGTTTGTTTGTTTTTTTAATGCTGAAGTGTAGTCAGTTTACAACATTGTGTCAGTTTCTGGTGTACAGCATAATCAGTCATACATATACATATATCTTCCTTTTCATATTCTTTTTCATTATAGGTTACTACAGGATACTGAATATAGTTGCCTGTGCTGTACAATATAAACTTGTTATTTACCTATTTTATATATAGTAGTTAGTATTTGCAGATCTTGAACTCCCATTTTTATCCCTTTCCAGCCCCATAACCCCTTGGTAACCATGAGATTTGTGTGAGAGTTTAGATTACTCATATGCAAAATGAATTTATTTTATTACTCTAAACATGGTTTATAGCTTTATTGAAGTATAGTTTTTAATACTTTTAAAAAGTAGTCATATTTTGGTAGTGTATTTTAAGGTGGTTAATATTTAAATATCATATTGAGCCAGTACCTCAGAGCACTTTTGGTTCTGATGCATTTCAGGCTTTAATGAAAAATGCATCACTTTATTTTTCTTCAGATTGCTTTTTTTAATGTAGCATTTTATGATGTGAGGAAAAACCACTTGTAAATAAGTTATTTTCAGAGTCTGTTTTTTGCATCATTCTAGCTATTGCTACTTTTCAAAACATTTAGATTATTATGTAACAGATTTAAAAGAAGAGTAACTACAATGTGGTCTTTATTAATCTTGAGTATTTAATATTAAGATCATATTTATAGATGCAACGTCTTATTCTAATTTGTTTTTAAAAAATTATCCAAGGTTGTAGATGCGATAGGTTATAGTCCATTTAGTACTCTTTTATAAAGAAAGCCCTATCCAGTGCCCCCTAAATGTTTGACTTCTTTTTCTGTTCTCTTTCTAAACTGTTTATATCTCGGGTTTTCCTTTTTTTGCTATATCAAATTGCTCTCCTAGAGCCCCCAGTGAAAACAAAAAAAGAAAGGATTGTATATGTTTTGTTCCTTTGCTATTTTTAACAGCATTGCTTTTATGCCTTTGAGTTTGATATGATAGCATGATCAAAACTCATCATCACGGTGAGGAGGGCATATCTCAGTTGTAGAGTGTGCCTAGCATGCGTGAGGTCCTGGGTTCAATCCCCAGCACCTCCATTAAAAATAAATAAATAAACCTGATTATCCCCCCCCCCCCCCCGCCCCGGAAAAAATCAGTTGGAAAAAAACAACTCATCACTGCTGTTTGCTCTGGATAGCCTATCTCAATGAAGTCAGTAAATGAAATGACAAGCACACATTTCCTCACCTTGCCATCTCATTTCTCTGATTCAGATGTCCGTGAGAGGTCTACCTCCAGGTTTATACAATGTTCAGAGATATTCCTGAAAAGTTTAATTTTCTCAAAATTGTTGAGGAAGCTTGTGGGCCTTATTTTTAAATAGTCAAATATTTTTTCTATCCACTATAAATCCTAAAACAAAAATTAAGGAAGTTGTCAAGATACTTTTCCAGCAGCCTTACTTATTAAAGTTTTACAGAGTCACAAAAGGCAAAATTCTTTTTTAAATGTATGGGAAGTTACTAAAAGCCTTTTACCCTTATCAACCAGTATTGTTTCGTTACCTGCTTGTGAATAAGTACATTTTATATCCTGGAGGCTTTGATGTACACACACGTACACACAAGTGACAGATCAAAACATTTAGAGAAGTTGAGATGGAAAGCCCTCACCATAGCTCAGATTCTTTAGGGAATGAGAGAGGGCATAAATAAATAAACATTTCTTCTTTATGTGACTGGAAGAATGAATCTTCCCTAAAGATGAACTTCTCTTTTGTTCATATTGAGAGGATGTGGAAATGAAGGGAGAGTTTAGCCATTTCAGATATCAGTCTAAGTAAATATTGCATCATTTGCTTAGAATGGTTTGAGTATAAATAAAAGGAAATGGCTTTGCTTTAGTTCATTTATCATGTTGGTTGTGTTTGATGTTACGTGTTTGACAGTGAAAACATTCAGAATTCTTCTCAGCCTGTTTATGAAAATCATATTTAAAAATCTCAACTATTCACATTAAAAACAATTGTTTCTTTTCTCAATGATTTATAGATGAAGCCAGCCTGTGTAAAAGCCCTTACTCGTATATTTAAAATATCTGATCAGGATAATGATGGCACTCTCAATGATGCTGAACTCAACTTTTTTCAGGTAGCCTTCTTTTATTTCAGGCATTTGTGTATCTTGGTCTCTTTTTTCTTTTTCTGAGAAAGGCTGTAAAAAATTTATTTGATTAAACAATGATATGTTGATAAACATGCATCTGTGTCATGTAAAAACTCGATTTCACATCAGGCAATTTAATCTTTACCTAGGGGTTAAAACTCTCTTATGCTTAGTAATTGAGGGGACTCTGAGAGTATAATTTCATGGTGTACGGTGGGTGTATTAAGGATGACTTGAAGTCTGAACTCTGCATTATTTCTCTTTCTCAGTTTTATATAACAGAGCTACACAAAGAGCTCTGTGTTTTAGAAACATGGTGGGGAGAGTAGGGAAAACATGTCCTTCTAAGTATGACATGTTTTACTTAATACAAAACAAAGACTATCCTAGTTTAGAAATTGTTTCTTGTCGTTGCAAGTCTTTGATTTAATATTGCTTTGTGGATTAATATTTGTATTATTTGTGGTTTTAATGCTGATGTGTTTTTAACTTAAAATTTTTTTTTTTGCTAGAGAATTTGTTTCAACACTCCATTAGCTCCTCAAGCTCTGGAAGATGTCAAGAATGTGGTCAGAAAACATATAAGTGATGGTGTAGCCGATAGTGGATTGACACTGAAAGGTGGGCTAATGGTGTTCCCCCCTGCCTTTGAACTTAATATTTTCAAAATTTGGCAGAAGGTGAAAGTCTTTAGAGTATTTTCTATTTTGGGGGAGATATTTATATTAGCTAATATACCTAAAATTTAACCTGAATATTTGAGTTGGAAGAGACAGGCCATTAATGGGGATGATGATCTTAATCTTACTTTCAGTATAAATTAGAGGTAGGGAGATGGGTTGGATCTCAGGAATGCAGAGATCCATCTGTGGGTAAGAGATTTCTGAAACAAATGTATCTTAAAATTCTTCTCATAGGCATCCTTTAAATAGAAATTATTTTTAGGGAAGAAATACATTTTGTCTACCAGTCAAATTTACCCAATACAGAATGTTCCCTGTAAAATATGTTATCGAGCCACAGTGAGGTAAGAACTGCAGCTGGTAACCAGAATTTTCCATCGTATCAGTAAGTGCAGAGATGTACAAAGTGACTGCGTTTGTTTTTATCATGTAACTTTGTGAATGTCAGTATATTCCTTGGGATATGTTTTGGCCCTCTCATCCAGTTCTGTCTCTTGCTGACCCGGGTGTGTATGTGAAATGATTCTGAAATCAGCTCTGTTTCACGAAGACATTTGTGAACTCTGTTTTGATTTGACCTTCATTATGCAAAGCAAGCTCACACGTGTTCATGAGTCTGGCTCTTGCCGTTAATGTGTTTCATGCTCTTTCTCCCACGTAATTCTGTACCCTTTTCTCATCCACTGTGTTTACTACTTTATTCCAGGTTTCCTTTTTTTACATACACTTTTTATCCAGAGAGGGAGACATGAAACTACTTGGACTGTGCTTCGACGATTTGGTTATGACGACGATCTGGATTTGACACCTGAATATTTATTTCCCTTGTATGTACCTTTGGCTTTCTAATTGATTTTACTTGCCAATATTTGTAAGTTTTATTTAGCACAAAGGTAGGTAGGCTTTGAGCTGCTCAAGAATAAATTTAGAATTATAGAGAGGTTTGTAGCAGGATTTCTCAACCTCGACACTGTTGACATTTTAGCCTGGATAATTCATTATTGTAGAGTCTGTTCTGTTCGTTACAGGATGTTTAGCACATCCTTAGATGCCAGTCATACCTCTTCCCCTAGTGGTGACTTCCAGAAATGTCCCCTCAGGAGGGAAGTCACCCCCAGTTGAGAGCCACTGATTTATAGCATGGCTCATACTCTTCCTCACCTTCTAATGGAGAACACAGGTATCTTTTAAAATCTGTTTTACTGAGGAAAGAGATAAAAGATGCTGGACAAACTTGTTTTCAGAGTCAAGGATCAGAAATATATTGGTTAGCATTTTTCTTTTCTTCAGTCCTGAAAATTTAGGTTTTTTGTTTGTTTGCTTGTTTTTGGTTTGTTTGTTTTGAGGGGGAGGTAATTAGGTTTATTTCTTTCTTTATTTTTATAGGAGGTACTGGGGATTGAACCCAGGACCTTGTGCATGCTAAGCATGCACTCTACCACTGAGCTGTTACCCTCCCCCTGTACCTAAGTTTTATAGGCTGTTTTTAGCTTAAAATAAAATAGTTTTTCTAAGTTTTAAGTTCTGTTTAACAGTAAGCCCAGTGTCACCCCAAAATAGGAGACTGCTTTGCTATAGGATGCCTCTTTCACACCCCAGGAAAGTGGGCTTTTCAGGAAGGTGACTTCCCAAGATCTGGCCTTTGAGTCTTTGGCCTTTTCTCTTCACTTTTTCAGTGGTGGATTAATTTTTCTTTTTATATTTTTTTTTTACTGAAGTATAGTCAGTTTACAATGTTGTGTCAATTTCTGGTGTACAGCACAGTGCTTCAGCCATACATGAACATACATAAATTCGTTTTCATATTCTTTTTCACCATAAGTGACTAAAAGGTATTGAATGTAGTTCCGTGTGCTATACAGCATGGACGTGTTATCTATTTTATATATATTAGTATCTGCAAATCTCGAACTCCCCGTTTATCCCTACCCCCTTCCCCCACTGGTGACTGTAATTTGTTTTCTATGTCTGTGAGTCTGTTTCTGTTAATTTTTCTTTTTAATTTTTAGTATAGCATTGCTAGCTATCCACATAAGGGTTCAGAAAAGCTTTGTTGTTGTTTTTTCCTTGCCTATCATTGAAGAAGCAAAGTTTTTTTCTGGTTGGATTCCTGGTCCATTAGTTAGCTCTAAGTTGAAACTTCCTTTGTCATGGTTATTAAATCTTGGCTCAAGTATTTATCAGATTTTTCAATAAACATATATTGAATGAATGAATTTGTCCCACATCACGTTCGTCCAGTTTTCTTTTCTGTGCCATTTATAGTGGGTAGATGAATTCTGCAGTATGTTGCTTGTTGCTTTCTAAAAGCATGGCAATGAGGAAACTCCATCTTTTATGGTTTTGTGACCTACACAAAGATCTCTTTTCATTTATTTATGTACTGTTCCTTTAATTTTCTGCAAAATAGCCCGCCCCTTCAGAGCCACCACTTGAATCTTTCTAGCCTTCTTATTAAACTCTCTGCCACTGTCCTTCACACTGCTGCTAGATTAACAGATACATAAGCACGGATTGGGCCCTGTCACTTTCCCTTCAAGGTGGGATAAATCCCAAGCTTCTTAAGCAGGTGTCAGAGGTCACTCATGATCTGCTGTGCCCTGGCTCACCCCCTGCCTTCATTCTGGAGGTAAACCCCAGACCGTTTCTAGTCCGCCTGTCAGGTATCGTTTCCCACTCCAAGCTTTTGCCCGTGATGTTTTCACTCTCTCTTCCTCCCTCTCCCTCCAACCTAATTCTTGCTTCTTAACTTTCAAGTCTCAAGTCAGGTGACAGTGTCTCTCAGCAGTGCTGACACGTTCCCATCCCCAGGCCAGAGGTGTTCCCTTTCACACGGGCTCTCCCAGCATCCTTGGTTTACCGATACTCAGCAGTTGCCGCATTCTCTTGAGATAGTGAGGTTATCTGTTTTGTGGTCTGTCTCCAGCTTGGATGTGTTCCTTAAAGGTAGGGGGCCTGTCTTGTTTTTGTGTCCCTCATACCTCAGTGCATTTGATACATGTTTATTGAATGGGATTGAGGCTGTGTCAGAGGTTAAATCAGGCAGAAGTAACATCTCTTCACATCATTTTCAAATCATTACAATGTTGATATTTTATGTAGCTCATAATTTTGACTGATAATTGGTTTATAGGAAGAGCAACGCATTACAGTTTAATCAGCGTTATTTGTAAAAAAAAAAAAAATTGGGGGGGAGATAATTAAGTTTACTTATTTATTTTTAGAGGAGGTGCTCGGAATTGAACCCAGGATCTTGTGTGTGCTAAGCATGCGCTCTGCCGCTTGTGCTATACCTTCCCCCATTACAGTTGTAAAATGTAAAACTTTTAACACAACTTGCCCTTCAGATATTTAAGAAAACTGTTTATGTCCCCTTGGAATGAGCACTGTTATGACTCTTCTGAGAATTGCCGTACCACTCCAATGGCTTTTCCCTGGGAGAGTCTAAATGGCTGCAGCAGACATATTTCTGTCATCCTACAAAAAGACTTGTTGCAGTTTCATATTCATTTCTTAAATTTTAGTATTTGTTTAATGGTTTGTTTTACTTTCTTTTTTTTCATCAACAGGCTAAAAATACCTCCTGATTGCACTACTGAATTAAATCATCATGCATATTTGTTTCTCCAGAGTACTTTTGACAAGCATGATTTGGTAAGCTTTTAGCTGCAGTTTTCCATGGTACCTGGTGAAGTACTTTTCTGTGAATGATACAGCTCTTTTCCCTGAGCTCTAGGGGCTCATGTCACATAGCCAGAAATTACTCAACCTCTCTTAACTTCTACTAGCAAAAATACTTCTATTATTGACATAATTGTTTTCTCAAGATTAAAAAATGTAGTTTCTGATAGACTTGCATAGGTTGCTTATATATGTGTAAGGGATTTTCCTGATAAAATGTAAAGATTTCTTTTCATTTGCTAGTTTGTAGAAGCATCTTCACTAGATTCGGGGGCTCTTGTGCTGGGAGTTACTCTCCCAGGTATTTAACACCATGTGTACTTCCTTGTGTGTCTGCAGGATAGAGACTGTGCTTTGTCACCTGATGAGCTTAAAGATTTGTTTAAAGTTTTCCCTTACATACCTTGGGGGCCAGATGTGAATAACACAGTTTGTACAAATGAAAGAGGCTGGATCACCTACCAGGGATTCCTTTCCCAGTGGACGTGAGTACAGAGCTCGCTGCTTTCCTCCCGGGTCACAGCTAGTTTAAACTTATGGTGCTTTAGATTCATTATTTTTTACGTTTGTCAGATCTTACAAAATGCTTCAACATAACTGCCTGTGAGCAGGATTTACAGTGCTGCTATCTCTGACATGAACTATAGATGTTCTATAAATTTATCAGGAAGGAATGTGTTTGCTTTGGGGTAATATAACAGGGAAACAGTAATAAGTCATATCGAAGTGGAACTAAATTCTAATGTTTTGATTAAGGGAGTTGGAAACATTGTTATCACACAATTGTTATATCTTGGTACAGGGAGATCATATTTTACTTGACACTGCAGGCGTATTTTGAGGGTTTGTTGTTGTTGTTTGTTTTTAATGCAGTCCTAGACTTAGTGAGGGTGTCTACAGTCTAGTTACAGCCAAGTTGACCTTTTGTCTAGGGTGCTGAGGAAATCCCCTGGTTGTGCATAAATGACATAATTACTTTAGCCGTGGTGAGACTAACTTTCTCAGCACTGGGATCTATGCTTTCTTCAAATCGTAAGAAAGGCTAACTTATTTCAGGTGCCATTCAGTTATTTTTACACCCTTCTCAGACCTTTTCAGATTAACTAGCCAGTATTTGCAGTACAATATATAACTTGGGAAGCAGAAAATATAAAATATCCCTGCTCTGGATCTTACTAGTATCTCACTGTTCATCTGCATGGGTTTGCTCTCTCCTGGCAGATGGAGTAGTTACAGATAATTCCCGCCGCCCCCACCTGCGTTCTCCTCCCTTTCTTCTCTGCCATAAGAATGTCATTGTAGGAAAAAGAAAAGCCATAGTTAGGCACGTGGGAAATTAAAGGAGTTTGACAAAAGTTATCTGGGTCTGGTAGCAAAACTATTTGAGCTGTTATAATTTTTTTTATATAAAAATATTCACTTAGGAACTTTCCACATTTTAAACTCTTCCCTTTCCTAGGCTCACGACCTATTTAGATGTGCAGCGGTGCCTGGAGTATTTGGGTTACCTTGGCTATTCAATATTGACTGAACAAGAGTCACAAGCTTCAGCGATCACAGGTAAGTATCCGAGTACCATTCAGTTTGTAATTAGAAAATTTTTTAAGATTCAGTTTCATAAGTAAAAAGAGTGAAAATAAACTCATCTTCATACTCTGCCCACGATTTGGTAATTTTTCTTGAGTTGAGATGTTTATCAAAAAAGGAAGAGTAGAGGTTTTACTTCCACTCTGCCCATGATGGTTCTGCACTGATGAAAATCTGGGAGGGCTGTGGGCATTAAAAGAATTTACCAGTCTACCTTGCGTTTTAATTTTCTTTAAACATTAAAAACATTGCCTGTTAACTCATGATCCTGATACTGAACTGACTGTACATCTCTCAGTTTCATAACCTGTCTCCACATTAATAAATTTTTCACAGGTCTTGTAATGTTAACCAGGCATCTTTGCCAAGGAATGTGCTCCACTTAAAGAAAACCCATAGAAACACTAGGAAATAGCAAATAAGGGGACTGATCATTTCAAGGAGTTCTTATATCCTAATTGGTAGGAAAAAATGCCATATCTTACAGGAAACCCCATAACAAGAAGACAGCCAGTGTTAAACTGACAGAGCAAGTACCCCTTAAAGTACTTAACCAATTAGTGTTTAATTCAGCACCAAAGAGTAAGGAACAAATTACTAGCCAGCGTGAGGTTCTTTTACTCAACAAAATATGGTGAACATCTTTCTGTATCAACAAGTATACTTTATATATTGTTAGTATTAGATAATGTGTCATCATATGGTTACTCTATAACTTAACTATCCCACAATTATTATGTGTTGTGTTTTTTTTTAATCATTTGCAGTTTTTTGCTACTATAGTGTCTCTGGTGAGTTTTCTTGTGGTTGAATCTTTGGGTACATCTTAATGAGGCCTCTTGACCTCAGGAAGAGATGCCCCATTGCTCTGCTGGTACAACATTGTTTTCAGGGTTGCCTTTTACAGATTTACGTTTGAAAGGCCAGTTAACCTTAGAGTGCCTATCCCTTCCCATTTGTAGACCTAAGAGAGTGCAGTTTTGAGATAAGATCTTTCAGTTTATAATTTGTTATGACAATAATTTATAACTGAAAAGATAGATGGGATATAGTGTTGGCTATATACATTGCAATTTTTGTTCATTTCTGGGGTATCATTTTCCTTACAGAAAGGCACTAATTTTATGATGAAATGAATATCATTTAGTTACCAGTTTACTTTACAGCCGACTTTCAGAAATGCATCTTTTCCAGTAAGTGAGGCTCTTCTGTATTGTATTTTGTACTTTATTTCACACACAGCTTGGCTGTTGCACAGTATGTTTATTGATCAAACACTTTGTAAAAATGATAAATAGCAATTGCCTATTTTGCAGAAGGTGAAATGACGGTTCAGTGGGTCCAAATGGTACATAATTAACTTTTTTTTTCTTTTCAGTAACGAGAGATAAAAAAATAGACCTTCAGAAAAAACAGACTCAAAGAAATGTATTCAGATGTAATGTAATTGGGGTGAAAAACTGTGGGAAGAGTGGAGTTCTTCAGGCTCTTCTTGGGAGAAACTTAACGGTGAGAGTTCTCAGAAAATAGAACTTTAACCCGACAAATTTTTATAGTCATCAGTTTACATGATTTTTTCATAACCATTAACCTTTTTAGATGGTTGCTAGAACTGAGTGACCTATGGATAATAGTACAGCTAAAGTGTAACAGTAATCTCATTGAGCTGGCTTTATCTTTGCTTCATTGATGTTAGCTATCATCTGTCTTTTTTTTTTTTTTTTAACCAGTGTTTCGATGGGGATTAAATAAATACACATATGAAAGCATCAAATACAGTGCTTGGCATGAAGTAAATGTACAGTAAATATTTTGAACTGATACTGATTCTAATTCTGACTACTGCCTTAAGTAAAGAGACTGACATTTTTCCAGATGACATAGCAGACCAAATTATAGTGTAGTGAGAATTGCCAGCAGGTGGCTCTGGAATACACTTTCCATAAAACAGTTTGCTTCCTTTCCAGCTACTGCTTTCCTTTTATGCAGAATGAATGCATCTTTTGTTTTAGACCTTAAGAACTAAGAAACAAAATCAATATCCCCTTTGTACTGGTAAATAATACATAGCGTAGGAAAGAATGTCCTTTTTTTTTCCTGTAAAATACCCACACATATACACAGAGTGCGTGTGTTGATGAAAACTAGTTACTGTAATTTTTTACTGTAAGCACTGAGATTTTTGGTTGTTTTCAGAGGCAGAAGAAGATTCGTGATGATCATAAATCTTACTATGCGATTAACACTGTTTATGTATATGGACAGGAGAAATACTTGTTGGTAAGAAATTTTCTGGCATATAAAGATGATTAATTATTGGATACATTTTTAAATGGCTGTTTGAAAACAGAATTGGATTTAATTTAGTGGCTTGTGTGATTTTTTTTTTCCACCTGGTTTATTCTTTGAAATTAATTTTAATTCCCTTGATCTGTATAGTGAAACATGTATAGATATAAGTGAAAAATTGTCTATTTGTCTGCTTAATTGTATGTTATACCACTATAAGAAAGTAAAAAAAAATTAAATATGCTTTACTCTCTCTTCTACGTTAATTTTTGAAAATTATGTCCTCTACTATTACTAGAAATTAATAATGAAAACCTTAGTGCAGGTGTGTGGTAGTTTATCTGTAATCTGAATCGAGTTTTATCTATTTAGCAAGGAGGAGTATAGTTAACAAATCTGTTAGCATAAAAAATGATTGAAAGAAGGGTATGACTGAAAACATAATATGAAATAGTACAAAGAGATGTATGTTCTTTTTGGATCCAGTCTGATTTTGGTTTGAACCCTGGTCCACCACTGATTAGCTGTGTGGTAAGTTGCTTATTCTCTCTGAGCCTGAGTTTCTTATTAAGTTAGCTAATAAGAGAAGCTCCAAACAAGTAATAGATACTAAAGAAAATTCATTCCCTTCCTTTTTCTTTTTGGAAATATTTATTCTGCTAGACAGATGATCATGTTGAATTTTATGTATACTTTGCTCTTTATGATAAAAGTTCTTTGTCAGTTTCTTTTCTTTTTTCTTTTTGCAAATAACAAAAGAATTTATTTGGCGGAGTTTTAAGAATTGGGAGACACAGATTTGGGTAAACCCAAAGGAGTGTTTGAGAGAACAGAGTCAGTGGCTGATCAGTTTCTTATTAAACCTGTTTAGCTCCCATCTTTCTCCTCTAAGTGTAATTCTACATATTGGGTGTGCAGTGAATCTTGCTGATTATTCATTTCTCTGCTTTTATTTATACAACAACTCTTTGCAAATTGATTTCTTTCATGTCTCTGAATATTCATGCTGTAGTAGTGTTTTACTTGGAATATGTTGAGTCACCTCTGACTTCACACTTCCCCGTTCCTCTCCTCAACGAAGATTCACTCTTATGTAGCTCAGTACTGAAGTTTATTCGTGTTGGATCATTATCATATCATAGATGGGATATTTCTTTAGAGGTGTTATAATAAACTTTGAAAAAGAGTAGGCAGTGAAGTAGAACAAAATAACCTTAATGTACGGTCCTTTGCTTTGTGTTTTTGATTGGTAGGGAGAAAAGGTGGTGTGGTAGAAAGAAAAAAGACTTGGGAATCATATCTGAGTTCAAATTTTGGTTTGATGATTAGTTAGAGATTAGTTAGATGTGTTATCTTTGGCAGTTGACCTAGTCTCTAGCTTGTTTTCTTGTTTATAGTATGTAGAGAATTCATGTAAAGGGCCTGCCCAGCACACTTCAGTCGCTCACTAAATGCTGCTTTCTGTAGAACCTTAGTCACCATTTTTCATTTACAAAAACCAGAAGCTACTTATGTATCTACACTTCTGACATCTAAAAAACAGTCTGAAATTATGCTTAACTAGTACTTTTTAATTAAGAAGTCAAATCAGGCAAGTGATAAAACATGATGACTTTAATTATGTATGAATATTATACTTATGTTTCTCATTATCTTTCTTTTTACAAGTTGCATGATATCTCAGAGTCGGAATTTCTAACTGAGGCTGAGATCCTTTGTGATGTTGTATGCCTGGTATATGATGTCAGTAACCCCAAATCCTTTGAATACTGTGCCAGGATTTTTAAGGTTTGTTGTTCTTTTCGTCTGAGTTTAACTTTATAAAGGGTTTAATGGAATTGTAATGTGTTTTCTAACCAGGGAAATACAAGAAAATTACTTATGGAACTTTTTGAAAAGTACCTGTGTGTCCTATACCTAAAGGGTCTGGTTTCATTCTGAGGTGATAGAGTCCCAGACAATTTTAAAAACAGTTTTTTCTGCACATGACTCTGATGTGCAGTCCTGGTTAAGAACCTCTGCATTAATGGAGGGTCTTGGCTGTTAGGACTGCACACCAAGAATAATAATAGAGCAAGGGAATAAACCTAAACCAGAGGCTTGAAAAGTTACCAGTTACTTTGAAAACATCAACACAATTCAATAAGAGTAAAAAACTATATGTACAAAGGAATTTATTCTAGCAGTGTTTTTAATAGCAAAAACCTGGAGATAATCCAAATGTCTAACAATAGGAGGACGGTTTACCAAATTAAGATAAAATAATCCCATGAAATTTTAAGTAGCCATTAAAAATAATGGTTTTGAATTCTGAAAACATGGAAAATTCAGTATTATATTTTTAAATGATTATATCCAGCATGACTGCAACTATAGAAACATACATATATACACATACAAAAAATGTATGTGCTTAAGGACTAGAGGTAATATCAAAAAATGAAAACATTGTGCTTTAAGATAGAGGAATGTAAGTGGGTTTCTTTTTATTTCAAAGTATTGTTTCTTTTTAATAATTTCTTTTTCAAATTGCAGTGAATCTGAAGAATTGTTACAGGTTTATATTGTTTCCAGCATTAGAAAAGTGGCCCTGGTCTTACTATGCTGCTGACCTGGACCACTGCCCGTCCTTGCCTCTTACTTCACTTTCTCTTTGAAACGATTGATGCTTTGCCTATCCAGAGAAAATTTTTAGTGCACGTTTAATTAAATTTAGTAATTTCTGAACTTACCATATTTTGATTTCATTTTTTATTCTATAGCAACACTTTATGGACAGCAGAATACCTTGCTTAATCGTAGCTGCAAAGTCAGACCTGCATGAAGTTAAACAAGAATACAGTATTTCACCTACTGATTTCTGCAGGAAACACAAAATGCCTCCACCACAAGCCTTCACTTGCAATACTACTGATGCACCCAGTAAAGATATCTTTGTTAAATTGACAACCATGGCCATGTACCCGTAAGTACTTGCTCTGCCATCGTTTTCACGTTGCATGGTTCATGATAACATTGCATGCCCTTATTAGCCATGAGGGTGGAATCTTTGTCACATAGAAGTTGTTCAGCAACAGAAAGAGACTTTGTAATGAGAAGGTACAAGTTTGAGTAAATGCAAGTTTGGTTTGGGTACCATAATAAAATTATGTAAATGGTGATTCTGACCATATTTGAATATGTTTGAGCAGGCTGTAACTATCTTAATAGGATAGTACAATAAAACTCAGCCCCTCACTCAGCATTAAAAAAAACAATGTTAACTGCAGTAAAGTGGGGTTGATGTCATGTTGCTTTACGCTTATAAGGCATTTTCATATGAACAAAAAGTTCATTTTTGTATTTTTCTGTTGATTAATTGACCTTGAGTATGTGAAAGATTCTAAAATCTTTTATTTTTAATTTATGTTTAAATTATGGGTATGTTTGAGTTCAGGATATAATGTCTTTTTTAAGTGCCATAAAAAGTAGTTGTAATTGGAATTCCCTCTATCATAAACGTTTTACATGAATGTTATGAGCCACAAATTTTATGTACATTTATTGTATATCTATACATGCGTATGCACAAGCACGTAACTGTGGTCATCGTCATAGTTTACTAACTGTCTTAAAATTGCATGGTTCTTAATGGCATTCTCCTCAAGTACTGTGTTTGTACAAATTCTGTTTTGCAACAAGATAGTTTTTCAGGCAGTGCGTTTCTCAGGACTTTATCGTTTATTCTGTGTATTATTATGCTATTCTCTAAATTATTTTTCTTATGAAAACTACAGTATAAAATAGAGTAATACTCAAAAATTGCTATAAACTGAGGTTTCTCAGAAGGGCATTAATTTGTACAGATTTTTCAAATCAGAGTTAACTTTATTGGTATTCCTTTAATACTTGTTTTAAAAAATGCAGCAAACCCTTGAAATTCTATTTGTGTTGGAAAAGAAGTCATATCTATTATTATAAGATAAGAAAAATCTTCTTTATGTTTTGAACTTTGCTTTAAAACTCTCGTGTATGTTATCTACAGAGAGGATCATTACAGAGACAGACTCTCCCGAGACACGGGCAACACTGATAGAATAGAGAATTTGAGAAAAATCTGGGTCTTTCTAAAAACTGCTTTGTAAGTTACTTTTTCTTTGTGGCTTCTATGGGATTTTAATGATATTTTCTTATAGATGACCAAATCTCCTTTCGTGCCATAATTAACACTTAGTAACTATCCAGAAACGCACTGCTTGGTCAGGCTCACTGCCTCCATGTATATCACAGTGTCTTTTTTTTGCTATGTAAATGCACTCTCTTAATCTTATACATAACTAACTGCAACTGTGTTTTTAGATCTGCATCTTTAAAACATTTTTACTGCAACGTGTGCGAGTGTGTGTGCGTGTGTGTGTATATGATAAATGTACATACACGGACACTTGTTTACATGGTTAATCCAAAACTACTTCTCTTACGAAGCATCTCCCTGTTGCTAAGCATACTTTGCATCCCTCCTCTTTGGTGGGTGGCTCCTGTGTGTGTTGAAGAGTCAGATTCAACTTATAAAATAAAAGATGGATTCCAGTATGACAGCTGGCAGGAACGTAGTAGCAGCGATATGTTCATCGTCACAAGTCAGATTTTAAAAAGGAATGTCTTGAGCCTAGAAGAGTCTTTTTAAAAATTAATTCTTGTTTTTCTTCATGTCGGGATTAGGCATTATTGGGATGCTGCTAATCTCCACAACCATGCCACTGTGTGCTGTGGTCTCATCAGATCTCACAAGCTGAGCCAAGTCAGATTGGGCCAGTCATTTGACTGAGAAGCCTCTAAAAAATGTTCAGGTGTTACAGGAAGTGATGGCATTGATTCATCAGGGGGCGCTCTTCTGAGTGGGTTCTGCGCCAGTACCTCTTCAGGGGTGGTGTGATGGCCTTGTATGTCTGAGTGGCTCTGACCACTGAGCAG
The DNA here is from genome assembly GCF_036321535.1 of Camelus dromedarius. Taxonomy (NCBI): domain Eukaryota; kingdom Metazoa; phylum Chordata; class Mammalia; order Artiodactyla; family Camelidae; genus Camelus; species Camelus dromedarius. The sequence continues at coordinate 49,784,765 of NC_087451.1, forward strand.
TCATTGGAGACCCCCAGCTTTGGTCGTTAGAGCAGAGGTGAAATGGGTTGGCCCACGTGCCTGTTCTAACTAGTGCAACTCCACTCAACCAGAAAGGAGTCAGAAAGCCTCCCTAAATTTCATATCTAGCATCAATTGGATCCATTGTTGATTTTTACATCCTTACTCAGAGTTTCATTCTGTCATACTTATGCTGTGTTTTGGTAGCAGATGAAATTAACCCTATATTTTGGGTTCAAGTAGAATCTTACAAAGCACTTTGATTTCCTTTGGGAGCCATGGTGCTTGATGAATTAAAGACGATGTTGTTCATATCTCCCCAGGGTTGAATATACTCGTCTTTTGATTCTTGTGTGTATTTGTCTCTCTTCTCCTTCCTGGTTTCCAGGCATGTGTGTATGCTGAGGGAGGAGGAGGAGGGAATGGCTATTTAAATGCTAGCAAACTTTGACCTTTTGGTGGGTGCTGTGGCTTACTCAGTTTTTCTTTTATTAATTTAGATGAGGGTGCCATCTATTGCTGTGCATATTTATTCCACGAAAACTCTTGTAATAATAATTCCATCCCCCCTCCAAAAAAGCAAAAGTGTTAGCTAATTTTCCAGATTTTCTATAGGGAGGGAGGAGGGATCTGTTGCTGTTGAATATATTTTTGGTAAATGTGGAATTCTGCACAACTTTAGCATGCCCCACACTGTCCTTTTCCTTAGTGTTGCTTATGCCTAAATCTTTTTTTTTTTAAGTTGGCACACTCTGACTTGTGCCATATTTGTAAGTAAGAACTCAACTCCTGTCCTTCTGTGTGTTTTCGCAGCCATGCCCGGTTACGCTGTATGTGCACCTGCAACAGGTGTACATTTTGCATCTGTCAGAACTTCCTCAACTCAGACTTGCTGCAATCTGTAAAGAACAAAATCTTCACTGCAGTTCTTAACAGGTTCTTAACTTTATTTACTGGGTACCAGGCGTTCTGTTCAAATACAAAAGAAAAAAGCGGATAACTATTTATTATACAGATACTCACTACAGAGACAACAAGCCGACTGATGCCCAACTAACTTCCACTAAAATCCTCACTGTAGTGACGTTTAGTTTTGGAGTCATTCTTAATGTTTAAAAATTAATAGATACATTTAGGGGACTGAAAGATTTTGCCTTTTGTTTTTCCATTAAGGAGGTTAAAGTATTTTTTATATTAGAGGATAATATGTGTAGGGAGATTAAAATCTTTGGCTGAGAGTTGTAGAAATAGATGAGGACTTCGGTAAGGAAAAGACACATTGATCCCAAATGTTACACTGTGCTCGGCTTTTATTCAAATAGTACAACTTACCAAAACCATACTAATGTGAACAGTATCTTGGGTTTGAAAAACTTCTCTATTTTTGTAATCACTTACAATTATAATTTACTTTTAAGTATCTGGAATGTTTATTTGAAATAATACGATTTCTGGAAATGAAGATAATAATCAGTATTAAGGATTCAAAGGAATATGGAAAAGAAAAGCAAATCTATAGGGCTAGTTTTTGAAGTCTTTATAATTGAGTCCAAAACATAAAGTATGCCTAGAAAATAACACAGTTTTAAAAAGTAAGAGAAACAAAAACAACCAAAAGATAGGTTATATACATTCCCTCAAAGCAATGAACTTGGAAGGTTATGTTCTTATTCCAGTCATGCTACCTTTGTTCAAATTGATTTTACATTCTGGGGCATTGAAGAACCTATGTAATATTAATTTGTATCTGATGTCAAATTTTTATGTGTCTAAGAATGAATCAGATTTTTGAAGTCATTCAAATGTCATTGAGAACAGAGCTTGATTAAGACAGATGATCAAGCTAAATAGATTTTGGTTAGAAATGGATCCATTATTTGGACTCTCACTGGAGGCTAGGCTTTGGCTGTACCAAATGGGTAGGGTAGTTTGTGTCCACCAGCACGATAGGAGACGTAGCTGTGAAACAGAGAGATCATGTTTTATGTGAGTCAGAAACTAACTTCGAAGACATTCTGAAAGAGTCGCAGTGATGCTTTGAGCGCTGGCAGCTCTGGAATAAGAAAGCAGCCATCTCAGGTGATTGCTTTGAAGGGATCCCCCCACTCATTTGGTGGTAAAGTTCTGCCTCTGTCCTTTGAATGGCGTCTTACAAAGAGTAACACAGACAGATTCTCTCACGACAACCGTGAGAAAATGCAAGGCTAGTTCAAACCAAACAACATTCAGGAGCTCCGGTGTCAGAAATGGTAGAGTTGGAAGAGGTTCTAGAATTCCTCTGGCCTAACCTTCTATGAGAATGCCTTCCTGCAAGCCTTCCTGAGAGCGAGTACTGTGTATCTGCTGATGGCTTTCCTCGTTGGAGAGGGTTTTTGCTTTTGCTTTCTTTTTTTTTTTTTAAACTAAAATGATTTCCCTGTAACTTTCTCTCCTTTAGTTTTAGTTCTACCCTTTAGAACAACATACGACTCTTCTACTCCCTCCTCAGCCTAGCAATCCTTCAGACATTTGAAGACGGCCATCATGTCTCCCCTAATTTTCTCTTCTCCAGGTAGAACATCCCCATTTCTTTCAGCCTTTTCTTGAATTAGATAGCTTAGTGACCTCATCATTCCTGGTTGTCCTCATCTGAAAGCCCCTTAGTGTTTGGAGTACCTTTTAGAAAGTGCCACTGAGAATGGAGGACAGTGCTCCAGGCGTGATCTGACCAGTCCGGAGCAGTGGGCAGTCATGTTCCAGAGTTAGGACAGCACCTGTCTACTAACGTGATGTTAACTTTTTAGCAGCCGCATCCCGCTGTTGATGCAAAGTAATCTCAGGGTAAATTGAAATCGAATTTTTTTCATATGAGCTGCTATTAGGGCAGTGTCCCTTCCTCTCTAATTGTGTATTTGATATTTTTAGTTGGCTCTTTGAATCTAAATGCTGATACATATATATCTCTGTTAAACCTCATGTTCTTCTTTTCTATCCATTTGTTCTAGCTCAGTCATTTCAAACATTATTTCTGTCACCTGTCCCATTGTATATCTTTCTCAGCACTGTGTCATTTGCAAACTTGGTAGATATGTCTTCTTTATCTTTCAAGTAATTGATAAAAAATAATGACGAATATCCAGAGACTGGAGAGAGAGCAAGCTCAAGCATGCAAGCCAGCCCCTTAGTGTTCCCCTGGAGAACTCTTTTCCCAATGACACAGTTTAGAATTCTTGGGGAAAGATTATTTTGTCAATTAAAAATATTTTATTATCCGGCCCACATTTTATCTGATTATCTTACAAGAGATTTCATAGGGGGCTCTTTTGAAACCAATATGTAATTTCTATCACATTCCTTTGATCTACCAATGTAGTAATTTTATCCAAATAGAAAGTGACATCTATTTGGTGTCTTATTCTTGGTGAACTCACCTTGGCTCTTACTAATTGCTGATCACAAACCATCTATTTTATTCTGGAAGCTCTTGATTGTCCATAATTGCAGACTGATTCATTGTCTGCATCTTGAGTGACAGTTTTAGTTGTAGGTTGGTTTAGTCAGCTCCCCAATGAAATAGGTTGGGTGTGCATTAATGGATGAGATTGCTCATAGGAAAGTACTCTGTACGTTGATCCTCAAAGAGAAATCGGTGCATTTTGGCATATCTATTTATAAACTAGAAGTAATTTGATGGTAATGTCAGCATACATCACTGACATCTGATAATCGAGAATGGAAAGAATGAAAAAGATGAGGAGGGAAACCAGCATACTCCTTCCTGTTCCCTGGTAGTATTTCAGTAATTTTTTTTATTGTAGTACAGTGGAAATTTAGGAGTTCTGTACTAAAGTTTCTTCTAGTTTGTGAAAGGATTGTAGATGAGATAGATGAGGGTGGAGGCCAGAAACTTAAGTGCCTACAGGGTCTGGATGGATAATGTAAGTGAAAGAAGGTGGCCAAGGATAGGAAATAAAAAAGGTGGGAACTACGACACGTCCTGTCCAAAAGAGGCAGCCACCACTTGGCTCTGGCCATTGGCTGTTGTCCAGGCCTGGTGTTGCCAGGACTTGTGATTCTCTGAGACACTACAAGTCAGGATATTTATATGCAATTTACTGATCTTTAAATAATGATAATTAAATTTTTAAAGTTGGAAGTACTAATCAAAACAAAGAAAGCATGTTTACAGGCCACAAGTTTGTACCTTCAGTCTTAAGATATAGCTTAGAGTTGTGAAAATGCAGGCAAAAAAAAAAAGTATACCTAAGCAATGAAAATGTCTCCTCTAAACACCCCCACATACAATTTTACCTTTTTGTCTTCAAAAACTTGAGAAAGTTGTGGCGTGATGGGGTGAGAATGGAACCACTTACCCTATTATTTCTTGGATTCTGGCAACCTTTGGTGGTTGGTCACCATTGGTTTGCTGTGCTAGGTATGCCTTAATGTTATGTAAACTGTAAAAGGGTTCATTGATTGAGTAAAAGTCATTTAAGAATTTTTCAGTGTAAATCAATGGAGAGGATTCTTACTCAACAATAAGTCTTAAGTCTTTGGTTTTAGAAATCTGCCATGCCTAGTGTTTGATTTAGAAGTATAAATGAGCAGTTTCATTAAATGTCTGCAAAGAAATTAATAGGCAGATATTGGTACCTCCATGTTGGTCTCAAATTAGTACATTGTCTTAGTGTGCTTATAAAAGATTTTGGTCACCTAAATAGAAATTACTTCCAGAGATAATACATAATTTGGGGCCACATTCCCCTCTTTATGTCATCTTCCCACCACTTTGATTCATGCACTCAAGTACTTAAGTACCTACTTTAGATAGGATCCTGCTTTGAGCTGGGGCAAAATACCAAGATGAAAAAGATACAGACTGTATTTAAATACCTTGCTAAATATTATGTTAAAAATTTTTTTTAAACTTTGGTTATATTTCCGTGACATTATGCTAACAAAGGAAGTGCTATATAACCTGATCATGAGAGGATTTATGCCTAATCAATTAATTATACTTAAACATTTTCAACAGTTCCAACATTTCTGAAATTGTACATTTTTCCCCTAGCTATCTGTTTTTGACCCGAAGAGGCTGACTTTGTTTTTAGCTTATTTACTGATACTACATATTTTAAGCAGAAAGTAGTAATACATTTTTTTCTTTCCAGTTTAATTGATTGTATATTGATTTCAACATGTGAGAGAAGTGTTCACCTACATATCTGACATGTAACTTTTTCTTTGGTAATTATGGTCCTAGCCTTTAGATCTGGATAGGTTTATGTTTTTCTTTAGAATAATGTATAAATAGCTGGAATTATTTGAATTTAAATACATTTGGAGGATGATTAATATGTGGCCAGATGATTTAACCTTTGGCAATGCTTTCATTTGAAAAAGTGTAATTCATGTAATTGGAGAAAAATACCTTTTGATTATATTTTAATTTTCAAATACCTTTTAAATCTGAACGGTGTTAAAATGATTTTGTAGGCGTGGGCTTGATTGTTGGTTTGAACTACCCAGAAATTTTAGTTTATTAAGTATTTATTATTCTGACTTCAGAACACTCCGACTTTGCGTGAGGATGTTACTGTACTATGTGCTATGTACTGTGCTATGGCTTTAATTTGTCCCTTCCTTTAGATGTTCACTTTCATTTGTTTGTGCCACTTAGTCATTTTTTTTAAACTCCTCTTGATCCCTTTCCCAGCTGGGTTTCAGTGTATAACCCTTCCACTTCTAACCTAGCATTTCATCAGCACTGTTTATTTTACAGTGTATTATTTTGATGTGGTTTCCTTTGGCGCATATTTTGGTTTTAGGATTTCTTTCACCACGTTTTTGCATTTGCACTAGCCGTATAAATTATTTGTTCGTATTACTCCTTAAGTTTGGCAATAGCATCTTTACTTTAGCAACAAAGTGCGTAGTTGACACTGAGTATTTACAGAGATCCAAAGTTATGATGGACGGTCATCATACCCATTGTATTTTTTATCCTATTTTTAATGTATTTTTTAAAATTAGATGATGTGACACTTATTTTAATCCATTGATTAATGATGTCATTTGCTCATATTGCTTTAATAATCACCTAAGTTCCTCTACATAGTTTAAAATCACATTATTTAACATAGGAGCTCTTTTTTTTTTGAAGAAGGGATTTTATTGTTGTTACACCAAAATGAACTGTCTTTTCACAGGATTGCCTTATAAAGAGGATAGGTTCCTAGAAATCTTAACGTTATAGAGATTCTCTTGGGAATGTTGAGTGCTTAGGATATTAAGTTACAGTAAAATACTGTATTTTAAGGAAGTGCATCCCGTGTTTTACTTTCATATGAAATGTCTGTGTTCATGTGGAAGATCCTTACAAGGCTTTTCTTTGAATTTGGATACATAATACATAGTTGTACATTTAAAATTACACTAGAGCTTGTGTTACAGATTCTCATTATGTAAGCTGCTGCTGCTTATAATTTAACACTTTTTTGCTATTTGGTTAGTATATTAAAGGACACAACAGGGTGGAGTTTGCCTATTCTGACCTTTAAGTATCAGTAGTTAACGTATAGATATTGTGTGTTTCCCATGTATCTGCAGTCATCTATAGATTTTTATTATTCTGATGCTTAATGAATCATTTTCTTGACATTGATGCACACCTGTGTCCTTTTCCTAAGTATGTTACTATTCAGACATGCTCAGTTAACAGCTTTCTTATGATTTGTGTTGCAATTCATCTTTGTTGGATAATGTGTTGATTTCTTGACCTATTTTGAGGGACTGTATTATTAAAATATTTCATGCCTACTAGTTCAATGAAGAGAATTGTCATTGTTAAAATTATTATTAGCAGTAATGGCATTATTATTAGAAATAAATATTTTAAACAGCTTCACCAGGTAGAAACTTTGAAAGAAATAAAATTAGGGAGATCCAGGAGACTTAAAACAAAAACTTGAAAACAGAAAACTTAACTATAGCTTTGATGACCGCAGTACAATTTTCAACTTGAGATATGTAATTGCAACTAGGGAAAAGCTATGTATGATATCTATAAGCCCTAGTAACTTTGTTATATGCATATACTGTTTCAAAGTATTATGTTACCTGGGAGGACTGATAAAGGTGACTGGGTAGAACTGCTCCTCCTGCAGTCTCTAACTTCCCTGCTTTTGAGTATGTTCTGAGCTTTGTTTCCTCTGCGTAACAGCCTGCAGTCTGAGGCAAGGCTAATAGATGTCTGGAGCTCTCTGAATGCCCCCTCTTCCTCAGATTCTGACTTTTACAGGCGCTTAGGGCTCTGCAGTGCAGGCAGACCTCATTGTATTGTGCTTCACTTCATTGCGCTTTGAGGATATGATGGTTTTTACACATTGAAGGTTTGTGGCAACTCTGCATTTTCAGATGAAGCTTAGCATTTTAAAGCAATATTTGTAGTATTTTTTTAATTAAGGTGTGTATGTTGGGTTTTTTTTTAAACATAATGCTATTGTACACATATAGACTACAGTATAGTATGAACATAACTTTTCTGTGCACTGGGGAACCAGAATATTCACGTGACTCACTTTATTGCAGTATTCACTTTATTATGAAACTGACCCCATGGTATCTTTGAGGTATGCCTATGTCGTTTCTATATCCCATGTATAAAGTGTTGTAACACATTATATAGAACAGTATTAAAATAGCTATTTGGGACTAGCTAGAATGGGTTTCATTACATTGAACCCTTTAGACCAATTATTTTGTTTCTAGATGTTGCAATTGACAACATTCCCTTTATTTGTTACTGGTTAAATACACTGAACCAGTAAAGATTTTAGTTCATGTTCTTATATTTGCTGTAAATTGCAGAGTTCATCAAAGCATCTTGTATACCTTCTTTAAGGCATTCTCTGCAAAGTACGTAGGAATTTTGGCCACTCTGTTATATACCTTACGTGACCTTCGCACAAAGTTTTAATTTTCCTCTTTATTGCCTGAATTTTGAAGCGTTTCCTTCTCTCTGCCTTAATAAGTAGCAACCTCAGTAACACCCAGGCCCTGGCATGTTGATTGACTCCCACACCTTGTCAAGAAGCACTTGTCATTCGATCACTGTCTGGGCCCTCGGCACTTCTAAGACAGAAAGCCAGCATCCAGTACACAGGAATTTCTACCTAAGAACTCAAAAGCTCTGACAAGCTTCTCGTGATTAATTAAGGTTATATTTCAGCATCTAGTCGTTCTTTCTTATGTTCTAAAAAGAGATACTGCTGAACCTACATTATCTTATTCCACATAGAGTGGGGAAATGTGATTCTGATACATCAGTAGATTAGGAAAAAAGAACCTTTATACACACACATCCACATAAACACACATACACACATTTTTGACCTTATAATAATCATTTTGGGGAAGTCTATCTTAAGGAAACTTATTTTATTTTATTTTTTTTAATGGAGGTACTGGGATTGAACCCAGGACCTCGTGCATGCTCAGCACGCGCTCTACCACTGACCTATACCCACCCTCCTCCATGAAACTATTTTAAATATAGAGAAAAATCTTATGTAGAAAGGTATTCATCACTTCAGTTTCAGTCAGCAGTAAATGAAGATAGCCACCAATAGGAGGATGGAATATAATGCAGCTATTTAAAGTGGCATTTCTATAATGTATGGATACGTCCTTAGTTTTTAAAAGGATATAAAATTATATTAAGTTACACACATTGTGTTTGCAGCTATGTCAGACATACATAAATACCCCAAATTTTAATTAGTTGCCTTTAAATGACTTTAATTAGGTGACTCTAGGTGATTTTTTTTCCTTCCTACTTTTATTTTCCATGTGTAATGTGTTTATATTTTTTAATAGTAAAAAAAAAAACAACTTAAGGAGAAGAATAATATGCAATAAGATATTAAAATTTACTCTAAGATAGTTTATGTGAGTCATTTGAAAAGAATTATACTTTTGAATTGTGGGAGAGTTACTTTTGCTCAAGTTTAGACATGAACTAGGAAGCAGCTTTATGAAACTGTTACTCTGCTTCTGCTTGAGACCTGAGATGACAACTGTGACTCAGTTCTTAATATGTAGGAGGTACAACTAAGACCACACTATGCTTCATTCAGGCATTGTCAGTTGAGCAATGACAAATGTGCCGTTCATTAGAAACGCATTCTCTTTTGTAAGGAGAGCCTGGTTAGTGTAGCTCTTAAATGCATATGGTGAAGGTATAAAATAATTCTCTAAGTAGCTTCCTGTCTAAAAGTAGTTTTCCATATCTAAAAATATCTTAGCTACTGTGACATGGATGGAGTCATTGAAATATAATTTATGAGTTAATAGTTGCCTCGAGTTTTAAACTAGCTGTATCTCAAACACATACCTATATTGTTTCTCATCAATAAATATGAACTACTGTTTTGTCTATTGAAGGCTATTCTATAACTTGGGGAAATAATACTTACTGTCTTTAAATGCAGAAGAAAGCTAAGCAGTAAAGTCAGGCAGAATACATTATTTCATGACTGGTAATACTGTCTCAAAATACAGCAAGGGGAGCTGTGTGGAACAGATTCCATACCTGAAGAGTATTTATGAGAAATCATCTCAACTGATGTTATTGCCATTATAGCTAACATTAATCCTAACCCCTTTCTTCCTTAAATTAAGAAATAAGTGTAAAAAAAAAAATTCTCCGTCAGTGAAGATGCATGAAAACCACAGAGACACCAAAGCTGATGCAAAACTCTAATGCACTTTTAGCCTGTGCACTTCATAGCACTAAGTTCTTACGTCTCTGCTGACTTGGAGTTGTAAACTTTGACACTCTCAGCCTAGGTCCATGACAGTCTCTGAGTTTGGGATGTTGAACTTATTTGTTTTTTACAGATGTGTGTTTGCAGTTTTTAGTAGTCTGAAATTAGAAGCATCTCCACACTTCATGACTAATAGTTGTTAGCCTCGTTTTGAGTGAGGACTTCTGGTCACCACATATTGTCAGGTACTGGGATTCTCTTAGTGTTTCAGATATACCGAGACCAGCCTCTGGGGGGCATATGGAGAATGTGTATAACGGCCTTAGGTTTTTTGCCTGGTATGTGAGTGTTTTTAAAAGAGTATATATTTATAGGTAGATTTTTTAAGTTTGGTACTTTTCTATAGAATACATTTATTTTAAATATGTAGAAAGCATGAGATGCCTCAAAGAGGGTGGCAGCTCTATTTATGTGTGGGATGTTTAATTGAGAGATCCTATTTTCAGTCCCCTTCTTTTGTGAGCTGTGCTGTGAACTACAAACTGTGCATGTGTACAAAAGGTTAAGAGCCCGGGTAGCTGAGTGGGGTGCCGTGCTGTTAGCAGACGACGAAGGCAGTGTTACTCACCAGGTGCACGCCGTCAGCTCTGTAGAAGATTCCATCTTCATGGAGTCATCTCATGGTCCACTTTTTCTTGAAGCCAGGTAACAGCTCCCACAACCAGTGGGTTGGCCTTGTTGGAGTTTTTCCAAGTGGAAAAACTAAAAACCTAAGCTCTTTTCTTCCCTAACTTTTTTTTTTTTTAAATGAAACATTGCCTGTTGGAAGAACTAACTTGCAAGGTGGAATGAACCCGTGTTATTACTTTGCTCTGTAAAATAATAATTACATAAGGAGTGATTTTTTTGTTTGTATTTTTGGCTAGAAACTGTGAAGGATAAGAAGTTGAAGTGCTGTGTGTCGTTTAACTGTGGTGATAAGCATGGAGCACTCTGCTTGTGTTATAGACCTAATTCTTAGGGAGGTACTGAGTGCACCTTTTGTGATAACTAATCTGATTGTTCACTCTGACCTTTACGGAGACAAAGTAGTTTTGTACAGTTTATATTCTTGGCTCTTAACTCTTTTGCATATGTCAGTGTCTTGGCCTTTTAATGATGCCTGACTCTTGCTTCAAATCTGTTTAACATAGTTATAAAATAAGCTAGACAGTCTCTCTAAGCTCTTAACTCTGTAAGTTTTCTACATCACCTCAGTTGCGTTCACTTAACTAAAGTGTCAGTGACACTTGCTCTAAAGCTTTTTCCTCTTCATGGTAAGCTGTCATACTTGAGGCCCTTGAGGGTGCTTAGCAGCGTTATTAACTGAGCATGCTCACAAACTCAGTTTGTGATACAGGCTGTCCCTGTTCTTGTCATGCATAGTATGGCTTCTTTTATGTCATGACCTTTCAGTCCATCATGTTACATTATGTCCTTTAGTTGGTACCATCATCACTGCCTGTCTGACTAATACCAGGGTTTGGTTTGGTTTGTTTGGTTTTTTTTTTTCTTGTTCTTTCTTCAATCAGCAGTAACCAAATTACATGTGAACTGGTAAATCTTTCCCCCTCCCCCTCTGGAATTTCTTTTGGTAAACTTTTATGGGGCTCAATGTTTCCAAAGTCGATTTTAAGCATTGCTCTTAGAAAAGTATTGTCACTTGTCACTTAACTGCTTACAAGATAGCTTTTGGTTGGTTCCTGGGGGGCAGGAGATTGCACATCAAGTTCCATGAGATTGACTCTCAAAATTGTGAAGTCTCAGTCTTACCTCTCATTTTGAAGGACCATGGTGGTATTAAAAATTGGCAGTTTGATTTGTCTAAGTTCCCCATTTCCCATGTGAAGAAAATGTCTAACATTTTAGATGTCGCTTCCTCTCAAATAATAACTAATTGTAAAGACGTTTGTCTTTATTAATGTGTAAGATAATGGTTATCTAAGCAATGTACATGTGGCTTTATTGATACATGTTTTTGAGGAACAGTACTGTATGCAATTAGCCTGACAAGTGTGCTAATACTTCCCTAAAAGTAGACTGTTAATATAACTTTTTTTTTCCATACTAATCTTGTTTTAAACATTAATTATATTTTTTGACTACAGGCACGTGACACAAGCTGACCTCAAGAGCTCCACGTTTTGGCTTCGAGCAAGTTTTGGTGCTACCGTTTTTGCAGTTTTGGGCTTTGCTATGTACAAAGCATTATTGAAACAGCGATGATTTGAGAAAAAAAAAATGCTGGCCCTACCAAAAACAAATACTTTTATGTACATTCTGAATGCTTTAAATTCCGCTAGAAATACTGAGATATTTATACATGCAGAGTTACTTTATTAATATTTGTAATTCATGCATTAGAGTATTTTAATGCTAGTTATAACTGCAGTATTGGCTGGCATATGGAAAGAAACAGCTTAACAGCCAAACTAAGGTGGCTGAATTTCAGAGGCCAAAAGGGAATCTTTTGTAAATAATGTACATATTCAGGCAAGATATGGTCTCCCAAACTGAGTTCTAGGAATGACGTTTCTAGACGTTTCCACGTGGTGTTTGCGCTCAAGTTGGCTCACTCTCCTAGGTTTAAGTCAGCTCAGAGATTGTATTTACTCATTGATCACTTATTTATTTCACATTTACTCAGAATGATCTTTGAGTACTTTCAGTACACGAGGCACAATTTGCCATTTTCTCTCCAGTTTTAAAAAACACAACTTTCTTTCAGTGCTGTCCCTCGCGGTAGTCCGGCCTCGAAGCCATCGTGTGGTCTAGAAAATTGTTCAGCTGAGTTGTGAGGCTCTCCTCGAGGGAAGGAGTAAGCTGAAGGCAGTTAGCAGAGGTGTCACCTGTGCGATTCTGTGGCTTCCTTTGTCAGGACGTTGAATTTTATAGCCCTTTCAATCAAATGAGAAAAAAGATTTGTATATTATCAGTGTTTTTAGTTTAAATAAACAGTCGCCATTATTACTATTGAATTTTCTCCCAAAGTGTAAATCATCCTATAATGGCCCTGTCTGTTAATAGCGTATTACAGTAGCTGCATGTGCCATGAAGCGTGCTCCCTCTGGCTAGGATAACCTAGAAGCAGCCCTTTTTTAAATGGTAAAATAAATCTAATGAATATAAACTCTCATGATAAACCTATTTTTTTCCATCATTGACCTTTTCAAGTATTTAAATAAATAACTGCTGTGTATTGTGATCTTGAGTTTTTTTGTCTTACGAAAGTAAATGTTTCTGTACAGATGTGTATGAAATCCTCTGGTTTCTGTCTTTCTTATATTGCAAATTATTTTTTTATACAGAAAGATAAGACTTACTAGGAAAAGACCAGTGTGATTTGTACATATAAGGGGAAATCTGTTTTAAAGGTGTGCGGAAATCTATTCTTAGAAAAGGCCAGTTGTTTTTTCCTACACATACATGACCAGTGTGGTTTTTGCTGTGATTTACATGTTTACTTTCTCCTGTAACATGGGTTTTTTCCCCTTTGCTGTTCTGAGGGATGTTTTCCCCTAAGACCACATTCCTTGAGCAGCTAGGAAGAGCATAATTTACTAACTATAAGCTTGTCAAATAGTATGTGCCCTGTTTACTTGTGTACTTCCCTGCCTCCCTCCCTCCCATTTTCATTCAGAATTTGAGAAGGAAAACTAAGCAAAAATGGGGTGACTCCTCATTTTCATTATTTTTTGAGAGTTACCTCATTTACCAGATAAATTTCAGGTACCCAGCATCCAATGACGGTTAATTCTCTCCTTCCAAGTTCTTCCCTGTTCAGACTGAAATACTGTTTTAAGTGAGTATGCCTTGTAGATTGTTGTGGTTGTGAGAACCAGAGCAAAGAGGGTAGTTTCTCCAAGAGGAGGAAAGCAGCGTGTTCACACATTTAGATTTTTTTCTCTTCATCTTTTCATCGGACGCTTACGAGTCTGATTCACAGGAAGACAGACCGGCAGCGGCCCTGTTTGCCGCCTGCTCTTGACACGCCCCCTCCCTGGAGGCAGCCTGCAGAGGGAATGCCCGCCGGATTCTCCTCTTTCACCCCCAGGCTCCTGTGGATCTTTTTCTTTATTTCCAATCCACTTGAGGGACTGGTTAACGTGGGGAAGCGTGTGGATCAGTACAGTGATGGGCTTCTTCTCATTTCTACCAGTTACTCAGAAGATGCAAGCTGTAAGGGCACTAAGGAAAAATGGGAACGGGAGGACTGAAGGGAAACCTTTCACTTTGCACCAATTGCATTATCTTTTAAATGGATAATTCTGAGACTGCTTGCTACAGTGTTTTAATGAATTTTGAGGTGGTCCTGTGAAGAAACATCACTTTGAAGGTTTGTAGTCCCTTGGCAGAATGTAGTAACTTAACCTTAATTAGCACGTCAAGGGTCTGTTACTTCTTACCATTCATACGTCTTTCTCTTTCACAATTTGACCAAAGAATGATCCACGTCGCACATCATCAGAGCTTACGAGTGTGACAGAGCAGTGGGTTCTGATGGTAGGAGTCTGGGGAGCACAGAGCCATCCTGACATGGCCCATGAAAGAAGAGCTAGGCGGGTGGTGGGGATCTGTTCGCCCAGATCTCTACATCACCTGTCAGGGAAAGGCACCAAAGAGGACGCACTGTGCTGAGCCAGTCCTGAATGAAAGCAGAACTTTCCTGACCTGAGGGAAGGCAGCTGGATGATGACTAGCAGGGGGGAAACGGAGGTAAGTGCTCAAACTGCTTAGAGCATAAACCTTTCCTACCCAGGCCCTCACAATGTGACTTGTGTTAGCTCTGATGCTCCTTTTGGCTGAATTGTAAACGTCAGTGTGAAAGTGTCTCTAAAATATATAAGCAAATCTTAAAAATGGGTATGTGACCTAATTTTCATTAGTACGCTTATTTGGCATCATCCTCAAATTTTTAATAGTCCGTGTGTTTTCAGGAAGCTGATTCGAGACTAGATGCTTTTTGAGAAATACCACATGTCAAGATGCTAAGTTCAAATTTAACGTTTATAGCATGAGAATGCTCCAGGCAGGTAGCCTGACCGTTCCAAAATCCTTGATCCCCAGGTTCACAGTCCCAGTAGCCCACTTAACTAACACCTCCAAGCTTGCCAACGAATTCTTGTCTTTTTAACTCTATTTATCAAAAGTCTCTATCAGTGAGAGCGAATGTCTGTTACCTGTTTGGCTCTCAGCTCTGTGGAGGTCTCTGACCTGTGAGTATCACAGTTACATGTCTCAGATCTCTCTTAGTGCATCCCAAATTCAGAACCTATGTCCCCTTGCCTCCCGTGGCACACTCACACTTGTCACACCATTTGTCCCAGTTATTTTGGATTCAGAAAGCACCAAGCACCTTACTAGAAGGCGAGATTTTGACATCATTAGGAAACAGTTCCTACCTCTGTAGTGCCCTTCTGGTTCCTAGCAATTTTTTACAATGATGGTGTTTTGCTCTGCGAATTTTCTCTTCTCCTTTAGCGTAGTCAGTTGCAGAAGTCAGACAGTGAAATCGACAGATTGTCATTCCTTCTGGTTTTGAAAGCTGCGTGTCTGATGCACGCACACAAGGAGGCGTTGCCAGTATTATCTTCACGCATTGAAAAATCCAAATTCCGTAAGAACACCTCCTCTTCCAGCATTTTCCTATTCATAGTTTATATATATATCTTTTATGATCAGATAACCCTTGGAAGTGTCTGTTACTGAATCATATGGGTCTATGTGCTTTGATGTAACTTAGAGGGTCACAAACTTTTTTTGTAAAAGGTCAGATAGTACATAGTTGAGACTTTTTCAGCTGCTCAACTGTGTCATTGTAGGAAAGCAGCCATAGACGTTATGTAAACAGGTGAGCATGACTGCATTCCAATAAAACTTTATTTATAGGCACTGAGATGTGAATTTTGTATAATTTTTACTTGTCAGAAAATACTCTTATTTTGATTATTTTAGCCACTTAAAAATGTAGAAACTATTCTTATTTCACAGGCTGTAGAAAAACAGGCTGTGAGCCAGATTTGACCAACTCCTGGTGTAACTGATGAAAGCATTTAGTAATAAATGCATAGCAGTGGGGGTGGGTATGGCTCAGTGGTAGAGCACGTGCTTAGCATACAGGAGGTCCTGGATTCAATCCCTAGTACCTCCATTAGGAGAGAAAAATACACATATGGTGGTGCCTAGACCTGCCTTTCAGCAGAGCCTATGAGTAGGGGAATTCCAAGAGCAGGTACCTGTGAGCATTGCAGGCACCCCAGAACAGTAATAAACGCATAGCAGATTTTTTTTAATTACCTGTAGTTTTGGAATTTGAAAAAGCGTCCTACTAGGAAGAACTTAAAACTACTGTAGTCATGTTTTATTGTAGGGAGGGAAACTAAGATTGGAGCTGCAAGAAGTGTTTATCTCACTTTTACTGGTGGTATTGTTCACCAGAACTTGGTGCTCTAGCTGAGTCGGAGGGCAGTGTGGCATCAGAAGGTAAAGGGAGCGTGGAACCCGCTTCTTCGGAGCATTCAGCTGTGCTTTTGGTACTTTGTCCATGTGTGTTTCCCATTTGTGTGGTTGTGTAATTGACATGCCCAGAAGGTAAAACAACCCCACAAGAGAGTTTAGTTTAAAGTCTAGTTTTCTGGGGACTGTCCCCTTGTGCGCATGACAATGAGATAATGCTTCTTATTTCTTTAGATTTTAAAGTCAAAATTTCAGAGCTTAAATAGACCACAAAGACCATCTGTCCAACTTCATGCTTTTATAGTGTAAACTGAGGACAAAGCCACACTGTTAGTCTGTGCCTGAGCTAGGCCCGGGAACCCAGATGTCCTGGCCCCAGTTCAGCACTCCTTCCACCATAGGAGCCAGCCTCCACAACTTGCCTGGGTTTTATACTGTTAGTAAATATGCTGGATGTTCTGAGTAAAAAAAAAAAAGCCAGGCCTGGGGGAAAAAAAGAGAGAGAGAAGAAAGAAAAAAAAAACAGTGAAGAGTTTTGACATTTCTATTACTAAGAAGGGTTAAAGTTGGCAAAGCAAATTTTCTGGACGCCTTTCAGTTCCTCTGAGGCATTTTGCCTTCCCTTCTGGGAGCTGTCACCGGGTAATTGATGGTGTCTATTTAGAGGAGTGCAGGCTTGGCGGTTAGGTTTATTTCAGGTAGAGATAATTGAGGGAGGTACGGATGTTAACTATTCTTTTAAAGGCACTTTTTATGATTTTTATTTAATTGTTCTAAAATTGTTTATTTTGAAAAAAAAAATACTGTTTCACTTCTTATTTGTAAATGGAAAATTACCTTGGAACAGGGGTTTTAGAAGAGGGAAAAGCTGCTAGTTTCTGATTAACTCAACTGTTTTTTGTCACTGCTTCTCCCGTCTGCCTCTGGGATTTCTATAATTGCAGCCTCTTTTATCCCAGCAGGTTCTGTAGCCTGTCTGGAGCATAAGGGGCTGACTGTGTCTACATATACTTAACTTACTCTTTTGTTCCTGATTCTCTCGGATCTCTTACTTTCCCCCCAGATTCTCAGACTGTGGTCACAACGCCTGGGAACTTGTAAGGAATACAGTTTTCAGGCCCCACTCCAGACCTACTGAATCAGAAACTTGGAGACTGGGGCCCAGCAAAATGTGTGCTAACAACCCCCCACCCTGTGATTCCTGCAAAAGTTGGAGATCCGCCTCATTGGATGCTGAGTTAGAGGAAGTTCCGTACAACGTCTTTTCCCTTGAAGAAGTTACAGTCTATTTGGATAACTAAGTTAACAGTGGTTATGTTTTTTTTTTAAGACAGTAAGTTAATTACATGTAAGTATAATGTTGATTTAAAAAGGGAACACACCTAATGTCTTCCTTTTCCTCTTGTGATAAAATTCAAATCTTCAGGTAGTTTACAAAGCCCAGCAGACCTGGCCCCACACCTTCTTTGCAGCCAAATCTATACTCTCCCGTCCAACTACACGCTAGTCAAAGAGGTCTTCTTTCAGTTCTAAGAATGCACCTTGGTCACTCTCTGTTGAGTGCTTTGCCACTTGCTGCCTCCGTCTAAGACCACATCCTCCAAGCTTCTCGTCATTGGGTCTTGGAGGGTCAAGGCCCTTCATGAGGCCAGTGTCCAGGGGCTGAGTCTCGGTCCACTTCATCCTCCTGTTGGCAGCACAAACACCCTGCCCTTACCTCTGCTTTGTCTGGATACTATTTCTTTTTCCCTCTCTGGAGATTCCATTAAAGGGGTTTAAGCAGTGGGGCGATGTGTACTAGGCAGGTCTCAACAAACTGCCTTTCCTCTGTCCCTGAGGAGGACCTGGGGTAGCTGACCAGTCTCCGTCCTGCCCAGCTGTGCCCTACTGGCAGTGAACTGAGTCCTGATTTTGCGCCACAACCCCCCCTCCTCTCCCCCTACCATTGTGTGCCTGCCTAGGAGGATACACATCAGTCTGCTTGGGTCTAACTTAATTTTCTTGATTTATGCAACCCTTTCTTGAGAAGCAGCTTTACTCAGTCACTGCAGCCCTTGTGGAAACACTGACTAGCAGCCCTGGAGACGAAATGATCTTTTAATGGTACTGGAAATTCACTACGTTGCTAGGGGAAAAGTAGAAAAGCACGGACTTAGAGCTAGGAGTTTGAATCACAACTTCGCTGCATTCATCGTGCGAATTGCTTGACTTTTCTGGTTCTGTTTCCCTCTCTCTAAAATGAAGACTAGGAACTTTGTGCACATTCACTGAGATCTGTCCCCAGTGGCATTTCATCTTCCCCCTGCCCCAGGAGAACAGATCTGTGTCCCTACAGCAAGCACCACTGGGGGGCAAGCCTCTGCCGCGCCTGCACTTGAGCAGAGCTGAGCCATTGCTTCGGGGCAAACTGCAGAGGCATGGGTAACAGCCAGTTTTTGTTCCTACATGTGTCTGATGAATGTCTTGATTAAACTGTCTTGAGTATTGGGGTCAATAAAATGTCCTTCACCCCTGTTGTCTTGGCAGGCGGCGCAGAATAGCAGACTTCCCTATCTTGATGGCTGCTTTCTCTTTCTCGGCCCCTTGCTGGCTGTTCAACCTCTGTTCAGCCTTTAAAGTGTCAGCATAGCCCATGGTTCTGTCCTGAGCTTCCTTACCCCCTCCATCCATACTGTCTCTGGGTGATCTCACCCTGATTTTATTTTTTTAACTTTTTATTTTGAAATAATTTGAAACATTTTAAAAGTTGCCATAATCATAATAGGGTTTGCCTGTTCTGGGCATTTCATAGAAATAGAATCATACAATATGTGGTCTTTTGTGCCTGGCTTCTTTCTTTTTAGCATAATATTTTCAAGATTCGTTCATCTTGCAGGATGTATCAGTACTTTGTTCCTTTTTTTTTGGAGGGAAGCTGAGTAATACTTCATTGTATGGAAATGCAGGCATACCTTGGTGATATTGCAGGTTCAGTTCCGGACCACCGCAATAAAGCAAATACTGCAATAAAGTGAATCACTCAAACCTTTTGCTTTCCCAGTGCATATATAAAGGTTATGTGTATACTATACTGTGGTCTAGTAAGTGTGCCATAGCACTATGTCTTAAAAAAACAAGGTCCATACCTTAATTTAAAAATACTTTATTGTTGAAAAAAATGCTAACCATCATCTGAGCCTTCACTGAGTTGCAATCTTGTGGCTGGTGGAGGATCTTGTCTTGCCTCAGTGTTGATGGCTACTGATTGATTAGGGTGGTGGTTGCTGAAGGTTGGGGTGGCCGTAGCAATTTCTTAAAATAAGAAACAATGAAGTTTGCGGTATTTGTTCACAGATGATTTCTCGTGGCATGCAATACTGTTTCATAGCATTTTACCCACCGTAGAAATTCTTTTATAATTGGAGTCAGTCATCTCAAACGTTGCCACTGCTTTATCAAATAAGTTTACGTGATATTCTAAGTCCTTTGTTGTCATTTCAACAGTCTTCATGGCATCTTCACCAGGAGTAGACTCCAACGCAGGAACCCACTTCTTTGCTCATCCGTGAGAAGCAGCTTCTCATCTTTGGAAGTTTGATCACAGATGGTAGCAATTCTGTCCCTTCTTCAGGCTCCACCTCTAATTCTAGTTCTCTCACTATTTCCATCACATCTGCAGTTACTTCTTCCGTTGAAGTCTTAAACCTCTCAAAGTCATCCATGAGGGTTGGAATAAACTTCTTCCAAATTCCTGTTAATGTTGATATTTTGACCCCTTCCTCGATAAGCACAAATGTTCTTGCTGGCATCTAGAATGGTGAATTGTTTCCAGAAGGTTTTCAACTTATTTGCCCAGATCTTTCAGAGAAAGCACTGTCTATGGCAGTTCTGGCCTTATGAAATGTATTTCTTAAATAATAAGACTTGAAAGTTGAAATTACTCCTTTATCTGTGGGCTACAGAATGGATGTTGCATTAGCAGGCAAAAAAAAAAACACATCAATCTCATTGTATGTCTCCATCTGAGCTCTTAGGTGACCAGAGCTTGGGTGCATTGTTAATGAGCAGTAATATTTTGAAAGGAATTTTTTTTTTCCTGAGCAGTAGGTCTCAACAGTGGACTTAAGATATTCAGTAAATCATGTTGTAAATAGATATGCTGTTATCCAGGCTTTGTTGTTCCATTTATAGAGCACATTCTTAAGGGCCCTTGGATTTTTGGAATGGTAAATAAGCATATGGCTTCAACTTGGAGTCACCGGCTGCATTAGCTCCTAATGAGAGTTAGCTTGTCCTTTGATGCTTTGAAGCCAGGCATTGACGACTCTCTAACTATGAAAAGTCCTAGATGGCATCTTCTTCCAGTATAGACTTTAATCTACACTGAAAATCTGTTGTTTGGCGTAGCCACTTCCATTAATTATCTCAGCTGGATCTTCTGGGTAACTTGCTGCAGCTTTTCCTTCAGCACTTGCTGCTTCACCTTACGCTTTCATGTTGTGGAGATGATTTCCTTCCTTAAACCTCATGAACCAGCCTCAGCTAGCTTCCAACTTTTCTTCTGCAGCTTCCTCCCCTCTCTCAGCCTTTATAGAGTTGAAGAGAGCTGGGGCTTTGCTCTGGGTCAGGCTTTGGTTTAAGGGAATGTTGGCTGGTTCGATCCTCTATCCAGACCACTGAAACTTACTTCACATCAGCAATAGGCTGCTTCGCCTTCTTATCATTCGTGTGTTCACTGGAGTGGCGCTTTTAATTTCCTTCAAGAACCTCTCCTTTGCGTTCACAACTTGGCTAGATGTTTGGCCAAAGAGGCCCAGCTTGTAGGCTCGTTTAGCTTTTGACATGCCTTTTCTCACTAAGCTTAATCGTGTCTAACTTTTGACTTAAAGAGAGATGTGCGATTCTTCCTTTCACTTGAACACTTAGAGGCCACTGTAGGGATTAATTGGCCTTATTTCAATATTGTTGTGTCTTGGAGAATAGGGAGGTCTGAGGAGAGGGAGAGACGGGAGCAGCCAGTTGGTGGAGCAGAAGGAACGCACACCTTTATTGATTATGTCTGCTGTCTTACATGGTGCAGTTCATGGCGCCCCAGAACAATTAAAATAGTAACATCAAAGATCACTGATCACACATCACTACAACAAATTATAATAATAATGAAAAAGTTTGAATATTGTGAAAATTACCAAAATGTGACAGAGACACATAGTGAGCAAATACTGTTGGAAGAAATGGCACCGATAGACTTGCTCAACACAGGGTTGCCACAGTCCTTCAATTTGTTTAAAAAAAAAAAAGAGTATCTGTGAAGTGCAATAAAACAAGGTATGCCTTTAGCATATTTTGTTTTATCTGTTCATCAGCTGATGGACATTTGGACTGTTTCTGCTTTTTGACTAGTATGAATAATGCTTCCATGAACATTTGTGTACAAGTTTTTGTGTGGACGTATGTTTTCGTTTCCCTTGGGTGTATACCTGGGAGTGGAATCGCTGGGTCACTTGGTAACTCTGTTTTGATATTTTGAGGTACTGCCAAAGTGTTTTCTAAAGTAGCTGCACCATTTTGCATTCTCACCAGCAGCCCCTGAAGTTTCTTGTTCGTCTACATCCTTGTCAACACTTATCATTATCTTATTTTATTGTAACCATTCAACCATTTATTGTAATATTCAACACCAACCAGTGTGAAGTGGTATCCCATTGTGATTTTGACTATTACTGTTCTTGCCCAGAATAGTTACTACTATGATACTCACCAAGTTTCCTACCTCTGTCATTTCTTCTTCATTTATTAGTTGCTATGTAAGGGAGAACAATGCCTTTTCCCAGATACATTTATTCAGTGACTTATGTGTATCAGTATGTTTCCATATCTTGGCTACTGTGAGTAACAATGTAATGATGAACATGGTGTTACATCTATCTTTTCAAGTTAGTGTTTTTGTTTTCTTCAGACAAATACCAAGAAGTTGAATTGCTGGGTTGTATGGCAGTTCTTTAATTTTCTGAGGAACCTCCATACTATTTTCCGTAGTGGCTGCACCAGTTTATATTTCTACCATTAGTGCACAAGGATTGCCTTTTCCCCATATCCTTGCCATCATTTATTTCTTGTCTTTTTTTTTTTAATTAAAATACAGTCAGTTTACAGTGTTGTGTCAGTTTCTGGTGTACAGCATAATAGTTCAGTCATACATATATGTACATATATTCCTTTTCATATTCTTCTTCATTTATATTTGTCTTTTTGATAATAGCCTTTCTAACAGGTGTGAGGTGATAGTCCTTGTGGTTTTGATGTGCATTTCCCTGATGATTAGTGATACTGAGCATCTTTCCATGTACCTGTTGGCCACTCGTATGCCTTCTTTGGAAAAATGTCTATACAGATCTTCTGCCCATTTTTAATCATGTTTTAATTTATTGTTTTGCTGTTGAGTTTTATGAGTTCTTTATATATTTTGAACATTCATCCCTTATCAGATGTGTGATTTGCAAATATTTTCTCCCATTCAGTAGGTTGCCTTTTCACTTTGTTGATGATTTTCTGTGCTGTGCAGGAGCTTTTTAGTTTGATACAGTCCCACTTGTTTGTTTTTGCTTTTGTTGCCTTTGCTTTTGGAGTCAGATCCAAAATATCATCACCAAGACTGATGTCAAGGTGTCTTAATCACCACTGAATACTCAGAGCCTAGAACAATACTTGACACATAGCTACTGCTCAATAAATATATTTTGGGGGGACGAGGGAGGTAATTAAGTTTTTAATTTATTTTTAATGGAGGTACTGGGGATTGAACCCAGGATCTTGTGCCTGCTAAGCACACTCTACTACTGAGCTATACTCTCCCCACTCAATAAATATTTTTTGAATGAATGAGTAAATAGGCAAATAAACGAACTTAGGCTACTTGCCTTAAAACTCCAGGGAAGTCAATGCAACTTATTGGACTGAGTGAGGAAATAAAACTAAAGGGAAATCCAAATATTTTCTGCTGAGATGGCTCTGCCAGCAGAGATGCTGTGGGGAGGGGTCTTGGGAAAATCAACTACAGAATGGCATGCACGGACTCAGGTAATTCAGACTCAGTGGTCACAGGTCTCAGAATTGGGGTCTAAGCTTTTCTTTGGGTCATCTGGTCAACTATCCTCCTTCACCTGAGTGCAACAGTCTCTCCTACGAGACTGTAGTAAGTTTTAGTCGGAGGGATTCCGTACTGCTTGGTCGGTCATTCATTCACAAATGTGTATTTGGAGGCTTCTGTGTATAAAGTGCTGGGCTTTGGTGTTGTGGGAAACAAAGGTGAGATAGTTATGTTGAGGGAAGGCTCTAGTATTCAAAAGATTTGTATCTTCCGAGAGGTAATGTGTAAGTCTGCTACAAACAGAAAAACAATGAGAACTATAAGAAAGAAAATCCGGTGCAATGGGAATTCAAGCAAAGGGGGAATTGTCCCAAGCTGAGGCACTCCACTTTGTGGAGGAGGTCATGTTCAGTTTGGACCTTGAACAGTTGATGCATAAAAAGTATTTAGTGACTATAACTGAATAAAAAAAAAGTTAAAAAAGTATTTAGTCAGTTTCACTCAGTCTGAAGGAGTTAAGTTCCTGTGTGCCTCGTACTTCTGGGGCTGGAGGTCAGCAGTCACCTCTTGGAAGGAATTTCCATCAATGTGGTATATGAAAAAATTTTGACACACACTTGTATAAAAAAAAATGTCAGAGTAGCAGCTGAGTTTGA
Source organism: Camelus dromedarius (assembly GCF_036321535.1). Lineage (NCBI taxonomy): Eukaryota > Metazoa > Chordata > Mammalia > Artiodactyla > Camelidae > Camelus > Camelus dromedarius. The sequence goes on from NC_087451.1 coordinate 49,808,731, forward strand.
AACACAATGTATAATAATGCACTTAAAATGGGCATTCACATCAAGCAGCATGAGAGCAGTGTTCATACCTGTTAGGTTTAAGTGGCAGCTGAAACACGTGCCAGGTTATGTATCTGCCAGGCACAGATACAGCATCTTACATTGTAATCAGGATTCTCCCACGTCTTGGGATTCACATTTTGGGAGTGAGAGTTACTGTTTACCAGAAATGTCATTCAAAGTCCAAATGAAGAAGCTCTGGCTTGACCAGCAGTCGGTGAGAAAGAATTAAGAGAGGCTGTCACCTGCCAGAGAGCCCTCCTTGTGTGGCTGGGACCGTGGAGTTCCCAAATCCAAGGCAGCTGGGGGGTCAGACAAGGAAGCTTGCCTTTAGGTCTCTGGGCTGGTTTCTCTTTGCTGGTGGAGCCACCTGTCTTTAGAGCTCCCTGCTGCTCCATCTCTGCTGAGCTGATCTTTATGCTAAATCAAAATTTTTAACTGGCTTTCTCTTTGTGAATCATAAATTCTAGAACAGAAAACGTGTGTCGTTCTGGAAAGTGTGAGAAACGGGGACAGACATATGTGTTGCTTCACTGGGTGCTCGTTTAGAGAAGGAAGACACTGTCCTCTGGTTGTGCACCAGCCCAGTATGGTTCCTGGTCTTTGCACAGCACCCCTGTGAGGATTAACGTCCGCCTGCTACCTCCGAGGAACAGTTCAGGTGCTGCTTGAATTGTATTTTCACTAAAGATCTCAAGAACAAAATGGAAATCCCTAGATTCTGATACTCCAAGCAAACCTAGTTCTGGGAGAACTGACAGATAAGGCTTTAGGTGAGCAGACAGTCCATCATCACCTTGCCTCACCTTAGATCAGTTCGCATGTACAGGGATGCTTGGTGGGTGGTGTTCATGTCTTTCCTCTGTGTGTGATACTTAAGAGGTGCTTACATTAAGGGAGCACCCCGTCTGCATATCTTTACCCATTCATCAACACGAGTTCTTAAATTCCCCTCCAGCAGGTTGGAATCCCCTTCATTTTGTGGTTAGGATGGCTCTGTTAGGGTAACTCGTCTTAAAAAACAGAAACAACAAAAAAGGCAACAGACCCTTCTGAGAGAGGGTATGGGGCTGTAGCAGACAAGGGTACAATGTCTGTCACAAAAGGTAACCTCTTTTGCTCATCAATGAGTCGTCTGTGCTTTGACTTCTCAAGGTCCTGGCGAAACAGGAGCCCAGCAGGCAGTGAGCTGGGCGGACCCCTCCATGCACTTCCAGCAGTGGGCAGTTTTGGGTAGAGGGCAGTGCAGCATAGGAAACCCTGGGCTGCAAGATGAAAATGTGGACTAGCGTGCTTCCGCTTTCAGGATCCAGTCTGAGGCCCCAGGGATGGTGGGATCCTCAAGCACTTTGACCTTTTGCCAGGATGGGAACAGAGAAGTGGCTCGAAGCATCAGGATTTGGTAGGTCTCGTTTTCCTACCCCACCCCAAACCCCCCTCCCCACACAAAGCCCCAGAAGGAAGGAGCAACTTAGCCCTCTTCCCAACAATGCTGGAGCATCTCCCCCACCCACCTCAGGGCCCCCCGCCTCCGGGCTGTGTGGGAACCCTGACCCTTGAAGAAAAACTGCTGCCCTATGAACTGCCCCCATTCTCCTCAGATGCACCCAGGGCTGCGCTTTGACTGAACTCATCAATCCTTCCTTTGGAACCTGTTCTTCCAGCTTCATTTTCCTTCCCTTGTTTCCTTTCTTTCTAGAATTCTGAGAGCTGTACTGTTCATTGTTTCTACCCATCATTATTAAGGGAGAGAGATGGAAACATTCCCATGGTAACAGTTTCATCTCAAAATATCTGAATGCCATTAGCTGCTTTCCCACTCCAGGGAGAAGACTAGATTCTTTCTCTTTTCCTTCCTCACCCTCAGAGTGCAGTTGACAGATCTTCTCTGCACTGCAGGGAGGCCTGCCCAGGTCAGGAAAAGAGGCAGGAAAGCCCAGAAAGCCAGATAGATCTGTTTCTTAGCTGACTTTACTTTCTGAACAAAGTGGAAACATTTCAAAAACTTAAAATTATATGGCGCTCACACGGACCCAGAGAATTGCTGGGGGAAGAAGCACTGATGAAAATACTGACTTCTCCGGGGGAAAATCATCACCTGAGCACACATGAGCAGGTCCAGCCAGCACAGACCCAGTTCAAAGCCCCCAGTGCCACACTGTCTTTCTCACTGCAGAGCAGCGTGGTTTGAGCCGATTCAGATGTATACGCCGATCATCGTTGGAGAGGCGGGGAGAGAGACAGTGGGACGAGAGAGCAGTATGCTTTATAGTCACGACAGCCTTTGTGGCTGATGAGGTTTTCATATTGAAATGGGATGAAATGGGCTAGGAGGAAATAGAACACTTTTGTCTTATTTTATGTATATTTGTGGGGTTTTTATCTTTTAAGAAATTTTTGTTTTGAAATAATTATAGGTTCACAGGAAGTTACAAAAATAGTACAAAGAGGAGTACAGTTAAGTGGCAGGATGCAAAATGAATATACAAAAATCTGTTGCATTTCTATACACTAACAATGAGCTACAGAAAGAGAAATTAAGATTCTCATTTACAATTGCAGCAAAAAGAATAAAATACCTGGGGATAAATTTAACCAAGGAAGTGAAAGACTTGTTCACTGAAAGCTGTATGACGCTGTTGAAAAAAAATTGAAGACATTTTATCATACAGAGTCTTTTTGGGTCTTTCTCTGCCATCTATAGTTGGTTTTTGTGGTTTTTTTCTTAATTTTTAGGGGGGCAGGGGGAGGTTGTTGTTTTTTTTTTTTTTTTTTCCAGTGGAGGTGCTGGGGATTGCACCCAGAACCTTGTGCATGCTAAGCATGCGCTCTAGCATTTGAGCTACACCCTCCCCCCATCGTCGCTGAATCTTTTCTCACAATGCCTTCCCATCATGAGCGGCTGTTGGATTTTGCCTGCTGCTTCTTCTGTATCTGTTGATATGGTCATCTGATTTTCCTCCTTCAGCTCACTCACGAAACATGTATACTTGTTATCTCACCATTTAGATGGGCCAGAAATTGAGCAGTTTAGTCAGGTGGTTCTGGTTCACCATCTCTTGTGGTCATCAGAAGGCTGCGCTCGGGCCTCAGGACCCCTTTCCAGGACAGCTCGCGCCTACTGCTGTTGGCAGGAGGCCTCAGTCCTCACTCACCACAGGGGCCTCTTCCCACAGGGCTGCTTGAGTTACATGACATCTCCCTTCACCACAAGAGCAAGCAATTCAAGAGATGGAGAACGAGGAGGACGCTGCATTTTCTTTCATGACCTCAGAGGAGGCATACATTGCTTCTGCCATATTCTGGTTGTTTTTTGTTGGTGGTGGGGGGGGTGGGGGTAATTAGGTTTGTTTGTTTGTTTGTTTAATGGAGCTACTGGGGATTGAACCCAGGACCTTGTGCGTGCTAAGCACACGCTCTACCACTGAGCTATACTCTCCCCCTTGCCATACTCTGTTTATTAGAAGTGAGTCACTAAGTCCAGCCCACACTTAGGGGAAGGGAGTCAAGCTCCACCTCTTGAAGGAAGGAATACCAAAGACTTGGGAACATATTTTAAAATCCATTGCATCATGGTAGTTATGGAAAAGAATGAGGCAGCGCATCGTATACTGATATGAAACAATCTCTAAAATACATACCCAGTGAAAACAGCAAGTTGCAGAGCAGTGAGTAAGTCTGGATGCCATTTGTGGTTTAAAAAAGCAATGAGGGATATATATGCAAATATACACACACACGGTTCCATATACTGTTACCTCTTAGATCATCTATCTTAGATTATTAACGTCAGATTATCTCTTAGAGAATACACAATAAGCTGGCCTCGAGGTAGGGGGGAGATTTGCTTCTGTCTGAATTTTATTTGTGCAAGTATTATTCTTCTATAATAAAATAAAATTTAATTTAAAAAATAGATGAAAATAACACAGAAATGAATGACATTACTGAAAGAATTCAGAGTAGAAGGATGACCAGTTTGGGTGGAATTAATTGGAAAAAGCTACCAGAGTGGGACGTTTTCTGGGGGACTGGTTTACTTGCTTGCTTGCGTGTTTTCTTTGAAGCTTTCCTCGAAGCCACGTGTTGAGACAGGAGGCTATAAGCAAGATGTTCCAGGAATATAGACTGAGCTCTCTGGAGGAGGGCACTTGGGAGAGGGCTTCCTCAGGCTCCCACACCAGGTATACCTGCATTTGTACGTATCTGTCGTACTTTCTCTCCTGTTACTACGGATAAACTGTCCACAGGGCAGCCCCGTTACTTCAGCACTGGATTCCCGCCCCTCTGTGTACATCCTCCAGCAATTCTCTCTGTCTCTGTCTCTGTCTCTCTCTCTTCCCACACACACACTTTCTCTCTCTCCCCGTCACCCCTGGAAACTTCAACTTTTTTTTTTTTTCTCCCGGATATTTCCATACAAATATATTGCTGTTTTTAACACCTGAAAAAATTATCTTGTCCTCATTCTTCTGTTCCCTTTTTTTACAATAGCATTGCTGGAAAGTCTCTCCAATGTTTTCTCCTGTTCTCTCTTTTTTTTTTTTTTCTTTTCCATATCTATAGTTTATTTTTCATGCAAGTGTAATTGATTTATAAGTTGTCTCTTTTTAAAACTTGAGATGTGATTCACCCACCATGAAATTCACCTGTCTAAAGTGTATAATTCTTTGGTGTTTAACGTAGTCACAGAGCTGCACAACTGACTATCACCACTGTTTAATTCAAGAACACTTCATTTATGGGAGTTAGGGAGCCAACTGCATTCTTTTGCATGTGGATATTCAGTTTTCCCAGCACCATTTGTTGAAAAAGCTATCCTTTTCCTATTGAATGGTCTTCTCTAGATCCATCCATGTTGCTGCAGATGGCGATATTTCATTCCTTTTTTTATAGCTGAGTAGGATTCCATTGTGTGCCTGTGTGTGTGTGTGACATCTTAAACCAGTTGTCTGTTGATGGGCACTTGAGTTGTTTCCATGTCTTGGCTATTGTAAACAGTGCTGCTGTGAACATTGAGATCCATGTGTCTTTTTGATTTAGAATTTTCATTTTTCTGGATATCAGCCCAGGAGTGGGATTGCTGGGTCACAAGGTAGCTTTCCTATCCTGAATTCTTGCTTTATTTTTCTCTGTACCTCTTATCACTATCTTGTATACTTTTTATATAATTAATTTTGTTAGCTGTTAGTCTCCCCAGCACTGTCAGCTCAGTGAGGGCGGCATTTTTGTTTGTGGTGTTCACCACTTTACTCTCAGCTCCTTGCGCAGTGCCTGGCACATAGCAAACACTCAAGACATTTGTTTAGTGAGTGCATAACAAGAGTCTGTTTGCACAATGGGTGGGTGGGAGAGTGTAAAAAAAGGAGGGGAAATTAGCACATTTTATAGAGCTGTTTCCAAAGTCCTTTCCACATATTTAATTCTTGTATCCAAGAGGTATAGTATTATTATCATCCCCATTAAAAATAGAACTTTTGCTAAAGGAGTTTGGGTAACCAGTCACAGACCCGGTTAAGTAGCAGGACTGAGACTTGAACCAAAGCCCTCTGTCAGTTACCTGGATTGAGGCTGGTACCCCGTTACCTTAAGCTCCTTTTGGCTTTGATTTTGCTCCTGACCATTTCGCAAAAGAAGGAGCAGAGCTTTTGCCACGGACTTGGTAGAAGCACTTCCACATTTCCGAGTTACAGCATCCTATGAAAACTCCAGCCTGACAGAGTGAGCGCACCACCTGCAGATGCCCAGGAGAGCCCGAGACTTATTTTTAGCCAGAATAGGGAAAATGCCGAATATCTTCCAGGAGAGTTGGCAGCTGGCGGACTGCTGATACAGCTGTGTTTATGTAAGCTGGTGGCAGAGGAGAGTACGAGGGTTAGAAAGGAGGCCGGAGGTGCTGAATCCACCGCTCGTTCTGACATCCAGTGCCTTTTTGCAGGGAAGTGGTGGGTGGTTGCCAGGGGTTGAGGGTTGCACAGATAATTTGGAGATTGCAGGGCGCGTGGGCACAGCTGGCTCCCCCTGTGTCAGAGCACTCGTCAGAGCGGTCCCTTAGGAGATCTGTCCACCGGTTCCTGGCCTCTTCCCACCCTGTTATCCAGGAGTAAATAAAAGAACAGAAGCTCATTCAGATGGTACAGCTGTAAAGCACAGTAGTTCATCTGACTGTGACCGTGTTTCTCAGATGTTCCAGATGAAAGTGATCCCTAACACTCCATCCTACAGAAGTTGTCAAACAGTGGGCACCTGTTTTCTCATAGAGGCAGAGAAGGAAGCTTTAAAAGAGTCGTCTGCAGGCTCTATTAAGGAGAATCAAGATTGAAGCTTTTTCTAGTAGAGATTTTTTTACCTTTAATTATGAAAATGTTCAAATAGAAACAGAAATAAAGCAAACAGCATAATGAACCCTCGTGTACCCATCAGCCACCTTTCACAATTATCAACATGGCCAGTCTTATTTCATCTGTTCCCCCACCCACTCTGAAGTTATTTTGAACTAATCCCAGACAGCACATCATTTCTTCTGAAAATGTTTCAGTGTGTACTGCTAAAATATAGGGAATAAAAAAAAAAAAAACCACGATACCATTTTCACACTTTAAAAAAAATAAACAATTTCTTAAGATCAAAATACAGTGTTCAGCTATCCCCAATTGTCTAAACAAGTTTTTTTTTTCCCACTTTGTTTAAACCAGGATCCAAAAAAAGATTCATCTCTTTCCCTTTCTCCTTTGCAATTTACTGCTGAAGAAACGAGTTCATTTGTCCTGTAGAGTGTTCCACGGTCTGAATTTCTCTGATTGCATCCCTGTGGTGGTGGTCAACATATTCCTCTGTAAATTTATTTGTTAACTACCAATTTGTTTCCTGTAAATTGGTGGTTAGATCTAGAGACTGGATCAGGCTCAGATTCAGTTCTGTGGCAAAAATACTTCATAGATGGTGCTGTGTACTTCATCAGAGGCAGCGAATGCCTGGTTTCCTTTTGTGATGTTGGCAACCTAGAATCATTGCCTAGACCCCATTAATTGACTAATGAGTGCCTAGTGCATTTTAAGGAACAAGTGTGGCTGCAATGGCTGTCTCTGAGTAATACAATCAGAAAAGCATTTCCTGGAAAATGTGTTGTTCGTTTCATTGGTATTTCCCAGTCATGAGGACAGCCCTGGACGGCCTGGTGGCTGCACCACGGTGCTGGTCTGGAGCCCCTTAGGGAACCGCCTACCCTAGGCTTTGTGTGCCTTGGTTGGCTCTGCGGGGTGTTGTGGCTGTTTTCCCCCACTAGAGGACACTGTGGCTCCGAGACTTCATGTGGTTCCCAGCCAGTCTTGGCAGCTCTCAGAATCCAAGCCATTGGCGTGCATTTATTCGGCACCAACTGTGTGCCTCGTGTATCAAGGAGAGAAAGAGGTCAAACACGAAGTCTGATGACACTGTTTCTCAAGCTAGTTTTCTTTGTATTTAGGTACTTCTCCATCTGTTGGAAACCACTTTATCCCCCCACAGGGTGGCTGCCTCCTGCTGTAAACTGCAAATTTGGTTCCTTGGTGTTGGATTTAAAAAAAAAAAAAAAACCTGCAATAACCAGTATATGAGCTTTTTGGAATGTGAATGTATCCAATAAAGATGCCAAAGTATATTCATTTCTGAAATAATATATTCATTTATTCAACACCAAGTATTGAAGATCCAAGGGGAAGGGGAGGGGCACTGATGTTGACTGAGAGGTACTCTGTGCCAGGCCCTGTATCATTCTTCTCACCTACATGCTGGCGAGCTGGGTCACATTAGCCTCATTCAAGTCCACCGAATCTGAGGCTCACTGAGCCTAAGTGAACTAACCTGCTGGAGGTTATCCTGCCAGATACAAAAGGAGGTCTCTATGAATAAAAATATATGCTTTCCACTAAACCCCTGGATATCAGGCTGACAGGCATGGTTCTAAGTGGTAGAGAGTGTGGGGTAATTCCAAAGGCATCCTGTCCTCTGGGGGCCATGATACAGCACAGAATTTACAGCAAATGGACAATTACAAGTTCCCTAATAAGTGGTCATCCTCACGACAGGCAGACTCTGCTTGCTCTGATGCTGTTCTTAGGCAGGAGGAGGCCAGTAACCACTAGTAAATGAGCATCACTGGGTGCTGCAGTAGGAATGCCTTTGTGTTGACTGCCCACTTGTCCTCACCCCATCTGCCCTGCAACCAAGGCTTTCAGGGGCATCCGTGTGGTTCAGGCAATGACCAACCAGTCCACCTGAAATATGTAGCAAAGCCAAGACAGACGTACCCCCTACTGCTCACAGTCTAGTTTCACAGAGGAAGACAAAGGCAGACACATGTGTTATCGGGGGAAAGCAATGGCTCTTGAAAATTCTGTGCTGATGTAGCAAATAATTTCAAATGCCCTTCCCATTATTCATATTTTCAAACCCACTCCCAGCCTCATCCCGATTACCTCACAGTTCAGCTCTGCCAGCACAACCAAACTCACATCGTGGGAACCTAAGCCGTGTAATTGACTAAACACGGTGAGTTACATTAAGGAGAGAGAATGGCAGCTGGCAGTTGGGAAAGTGAACTGGCTTAAGCTGGGAAAGAAGATACAGGTGGCTGGTGTCTAAAGAAACAGAGCTAGGAGTGCTTGGGGAGGCTCCACTGTGATCACCACCTCAACCTCAGGCAATCAGAGCTTCAGGGTTCTTGGGGGAGAGGACGGGCATGGGTGTGCTCCTCCAGACAAGCCCCAGGATAATGAATGAGCCATCAGCCAGCGCCTTTGCTCTCCAGTGAACAGACCTCCCCCTGCAGACCGTGCCTCTGCAGATACAATTGTGCCCCAGGAGCCATCTGGCAAATGTTCCCACTCCTTCGGCGTTTCTGGTATTTCCCTGACTCGCAGCCCCTTTCTCTTGGATATAAATTGTTGCAGCAAGCCAAGCCTGCAGAACGCCTCACAGGCTTTCCCTGAGCCTGGTTAACCCCATGGCTCACAGCCTATGAGGCTGTTCACAGCTAACCGATGCTTGGATGCGTGCGTTTCTCTTTTCTGCCGTTCTTGTGTATTTGGGAGTATGCAGAGCAGGCATCCAAGCTGCAGACTGGAGCTGCAGCAACCAGATTGAGAGGCTGGGGGAAAAGCACATTTCCGCTGCAGGACGTCCTTCACGGAGAAGGGACAGGTTAACTCCATCTCTCTGCAGAGGACAGCTCCCCGAGGAGCCACAACAGGCCACCACAGCTGTAGGACAGATCACGTGCTCCAGCCGCACGCGGGAGGCTGCCCAGCAAACCCAGACTCCCCACGCCAGCCAGCCACCGGGCCCCATTTTGCACAAAGCCACGTTCCGCCTCTGATCCAGCTCCGGATGGTGTGCAAGGCTAGAGAATTGTGGGTCACCTTGGAGCCACTCAAGCCAGCCCCCTATTTCCACCTGCGTTACTGATCCTAATTTAGAGAACAGATAAAGGCAGGAAATGGAAAGGGAGACTGTTAGTCTCATCTCCTTGGTAGTGTGCTTTTATGGGCAGGGAGGCCGAGTTGAGCCATCAACCATAAGCCCCTCACCCCCATCCAGGGAGTACCAGATTGTCCCAAAGGGATGTGAGAGGAAGCAGCCAGTGCAAAGACTCCCAGAATATCACCATCGCCTGAACAACGAGCGGGCAGTTTCCATGCAGATTCACACCTTCCTGCCTTAGTACACACAGTTCCCTTCGTCTTGAACGCGTCAAGCCTCATCCACCTGGCCAGCTTCTACTTGGTCTTGTAAGATTCAGCTCCAGCATCATTTGCTTGGACCCCCTTTCTGTCGCCACCTGCTTTGCATACATCTCTGCCCAGTACCCATCATATTGTACCTGCAGATTTTTTTAGCATGTCTCCTCCACCCGTCTTAGACTTCACTGAGGCCGGAGGCTATGTCTCATTCATCTCTGTATCTGGAGCCTCAGTCCATAAAGATGTTTATCAGCAGGGTTTTGGAAGGAAAAATCAGAGATTATGAAATTTCCAGATAAATTCTTCTGCTGAAATCTCCTAGTCCCCACCCCCTACATGTTTCACAAAGGATAAAACTGAGGCTAGGAAACTGTGCCCTCCCCAGAGCCACATGGCTGAATAGTGACAGAGCTGGAACAGGAACCAGGTCTGCTGAGGAATCACGTCCTGACCTGTATTCCCCCATCCAGCCTGGGTGGAAGGGCTGATCCGAAATGAACAGGCTTCTGGGCAAGTGGCAGGAGGGCAAAGGATTAGAGTGATAACAATTGAATTTCAGAGCTGGAAGCGGTGTCACAAGTCATCTAGTCTGACCTCTGCATTTGCAGATGAGAACATGGAGGCCCACGGGGTTGAGCTGCTTTGCCCAAGGTCACACCACAAGCTGGTGGCAGAACCAGGACGAGAATTCCCTAACCCCCGGGAGAGCCAGCCTCCCACCCAAGAAAGCCGCTGGACAAAGCCCTCCCTGACCAGCTGCTCTCCGAGGGGCATTTCCCTGGAGTCCTTGACTCTTCTGGGCTTTTCTTTCCCTCTCTTGGTGGCACAGGGCTTAAGTAGGGTGCGTTCTGCATAAATAATAAAGCCTGCTTCCCTTCCAGGGAGGAAGGCCACGTCTGGGCGGGCAGCGTGACAGATGGTATTTACAACGTGCGCCGAGAAGTTCTCACACAGCCTCACTCGGGCTGTGTGGCTGAGAGATGCAGGAAACAGATTTGAGTGCCCACTGTCTCACTCCTCTGCCTGGCGTTCCCAGGCAGCTGCCGCCGCCGCCGCTGGTTTCTGTTCTGTCTCCCTGCGCTGGGGGCCTCTTGCTGTTCTGGATACAGAGATCCAGGATGTTTTGCAGCTGCGGCTGCTGCTGCATTCTCATCAGCAGAGAGCCTGCTCCATGGACCTCACGGCATTTCCCACCGTAGCCCCTCGCCAGAGTAGGTGCCAGATGAATTGACATTCTTCCTAAAGGAGGCCAAGGAAGTCCTCTGAGGCCAAACACCGGACAGAGTTCCCAGGAACTGTGACAGCTGGGAGCTCTTCCCCAGGCCTGGACAAGAGTAGCATTGGGAGACAGGTTTGCTCATTGAGCAGATAAATGCTGTGAACCTGCTCTGTGCCAGGACTCGTTCTAGGAGTCAAAGATTCTGCGGTAAGCAAACAAAACCAAGTCCTCGTGGAGTGGAGTGGACACTCGAGCAGGAAGGTTTACCATGGGCCTCACGGCAAATTGCCTCCAGACTCTCCCCGTCCCTTGTGCTCCACGCTGGGCATCCTCATGTCTGGCTCTGGGCGGTGGGGAAGGGCAGCCAACCATCCCCCCTCCTCCTGGGGACACCGATTGCACACGTCGCTTAAGACAGACGAAGTGGAAAAACAATCCAATGGCTTTTGCGCCACAGCCAGAGACACCCCCAGAGTTCTGGCTCACACCAGCCTGGACCAGCCCCACCTGGGCGCCCTGATTTAGCCCCACCCGCTTGCCCTGGGAGAAGAGAAGCCCACTGCGGGCAGAGGTCTGGGCCAAGTGCTCTCACCACCGCAGGGGCTTTTGTCTTTCACTCTTGAAATAAGAAATTTGGTGAGGGGAATGGAGAATCAAACCTGCTCTGGGCCCAGGGATTTTACCTTCCCCGTTTGTCCCTGTTCTGCTATCCAGAAAAGGCCGGCGTTTTGAGGATGAAATGAAATGACAGATGTGTAAGTGCTTTGAAATAAAGGCAGCAGGGATACAACTGTATTTTTATTATGCAGAAGAATCCTTTCTCCATAACATAAAACTTGTTTCCTGTTGAGGGCTGAGAGTAATAACTATGTAATTAGACTCCATGTCAGATCAAGAGACATGCTCTATTTCTCATTAAACATTTGTTCACCACCTACAGTGTACAATGTTGTGTATTGTGAGAGGTGCAAAACTGAATAATAATCTCACCTTCAAGGAATATATATTCTTGTACAAGGAAGATAAAACTTAGATAATATAATGCAAGGTCAAAAGAAAACAGTGATCCAGAGGAAGGAGTGGTCCTATCCAGGCATGGAGGGTTGAGGAAAGTCTTCTGAAGGAAAGAGCATTCGTCAGAGAGATGCACATGGTTGAACTGGGAAGTGCTGTTTACCAAGGACACAGGACCTATCTATGACATAACTAAAGGTCACAAAGAGTGTTGGGGGCTCACAGAGAATCCAGAAATGGGGCCCTATGGACAGCCTAGCCCCAAGGAGCCGGCAGACAAGGAAGATGAGGCCTGGCAAGGCAGCTGAGCATTTCTCTGAATATGGGATTGGCTAAATCTTGGACCTGTAAACGTTTCCTCTGTGCTTTTCTGAGCTTCACTCTTGGGTGCCCACACCTCTCTTTGAAAGGGTTTGGTGTCTATGAACCTAGACGTCTTTCAGTAATGATTTAAGTTCCTCAGAAAACTGGGGGCCCCGGAGTGAGAGAGGAAGAGACTAAAGGAAAGGAGGGGGAAAAAGTCCGTTTAGCAGTCTTGTTCTGTTTGATCTCAGAGACAGCGGGCAATGATGGAAGAATGCTGGAGCCGGGGATGGAGGGCGGTTGGATTCCAAGTGGCGGTCTCCCCCCTGGGCTGCGCCCGCTGTTCGGACTTGCCGACTTCAAACAGGACTGGGGGATTCCTGGAAGACAAAAGAATTCAGGGTAGGGGCTTGGATCTCAGTCAAAAATAACTCCTGTCTTCATCCCAGGCAGCTTGGGGCTGTTTGCAGGCTTCTCAGAAAATGGAACTCCACGCGGGCGGAGGGGACTGTTAGGGTCGGAAGGGTGTGGGCCTGGCCGAGGGAGACATCAGAATGGGAAACTGGGCTTGAAGAAGAGGCCCAAGCACAAAGGTTCTGGAGAAAAAGTCACTCCCATTACCCCCCCGCCCCCGGTGCTGCCATTGCTTTGAGCCGTAATTACAGCCCTGAATGTTTCTTCGCTGGTTTCTCATTAGCTCATGATGTCCACAAACAAACTCCTGGGCTCCCCTCACCCCCTATTCCCTCTCCCAGCGGTTCCTCCTGGCTTTCCTGGTTCACCAATGGCAACCCCATTGTCCCCGCCCCACAAGGTTCAGAACATCAGATCCATAAAGAAATTTCCTCCCTTTCTTGGTAGATGCATCTTAGACACTCAGCCCCCAAACAGCTCTCCCCTCTCCCTTCCTCTATCCCACTGGTCTGTAATTAGAGGATTATCTAATTTTCTCCCAGGAGGCCAGGGCCTGGGTCTTATTTCCTTTGTATTCTCAGCACCTCAGCCAGGGTCTGGCAAAGAATGGACACTCGCAATGTGTTAGCAGAATTGCTCTCTTGAGCTGCTGCCAACTTAATCTTCCTAAAATGCGGCTCCAATTAGAAGCCACCACTGCTTCTCCATTGCCCATTAAGCAAGGTCCAACCTCCCCAGACGGGCACTCAAAGACTCCGGCGGCGTGGTTCTCACCCACCTGGCCATCCCTGCTTCGTGCTCACCCACAGAGTTGTTCCCAAGACAGTCAGTGGCTTTCCCAACTCTGTACCTTTACTGCAGTGGTCCATCCACCAAGAAGCCCTTCCACACTCTACCCAGAAGCTGCCCTCTCAAAGTTCATCTCAATAGCACACTCCTGCCCCTCTGGACTGAGTTTGACCCATCAGAATCTGAACTGCTCTCTCCCAGGCTCTAACCCTGTCCTGCACTGACTTAGTGTCTTGTTAGGAACTTTACAAGAGGTCCTGGATGGAGAGCACTTACAAAATGAAGAGCAGGGTATGAATGCCAATCAGTCCATCAGCAGGTAGCCCCAGGGTACGAACATGTAGGAATGCCTGGCCAGGGCAGCGTTCAGCATAAGTGAGCAGGCACCATGCCCTTTCTCTCCTCTGTCTCCAGTATGGCACAGAATGTGCTGGCCCACAGGCTGTCTTAGGTTGGAGTGGGACAAAAACTGTCAGATATCCTGGCCACTCCCACCCCTTAGAGGTTTCAGGCCTTGGGACCCAGGCCCCGGGTCCCACTGCCTGCTGGGAGTGGTCTGTTCCTAGTTGCAGATGCCCCTGGGGCTGAGGGGTTCAGTGGGCTGGCTGGCTGGTGAGGCTGAGGCAATGCTGAGGGCAAAAGGTGAGAGTGTGGCCTCAGGTTCACAGAGAATGTTGGATGTCACAACTTGTCACAGAGTCCAGATGGCCGTGCTCCTTCCAGCAGGGGCCAGGGAAAGGGAAGCGGTCTCCTGAAGGGAGGATTCTGGCTAGAGGTCAGGAATTCTTCCCAAAGAGACTTTTGGGAACACTGTCTGCCGAGGTGGGGTGAAACGTTCCTAGGGCAGATGGAGGAGTAGGAGACCCTTCTGGATACTACCCAGAGCCTCCCCCTCCCCTTTATTCTAACTGCTGCTGCCCTCATGAACCCATCTTTGGATGGCACCTCCCATGTCCCTGTGCTCAGGCCAACCTCCCTCCTGTCTGTCTCCTGCACTACAGCTGGAGGGATCTTTTTAAATATTACTCTCCTGCTCACAGTCCTTCGATAGCTCCCCATTGCCCTTAGAGTAAAGTCCAAGCCCTTTTCTCAGGAAGCACACCCTCCCCTCCAGGCTGGGCTCTTTACTTTGAGCGCCTTGCTCTGAGTTCCAGCCTGCCAGACTGCATACAGTTCCCCTCCCAAACCATGCTGCCTCCCAAGTATGTACTGTTCTCTCTGCCTGGAATGTCTCCCCTCCAGCTTTTCCACTTTGCCTGGTTCTGGGGCATGTCCTTTGGGAAGCCTTCTTGGACACACAGGAACCCCCTCCTTTGGGTTTCTATAACCCTGGACTTCCCTGGCTGTCACCCTCAGCTGAACAGTTTCTGGAGGTCAGGGTCTGGATCCTGTACACCTCTGTATTCCCAAAGCTCTGTTACTGGCACTTAGTAGGAGCACAAGAAATGTTCGGGGAACTGAACTGAGCCTCCTGAGGTCCCTTCCGCTGGAGGGAATGACAGAGTTGGATCATTTGATAAGCGCTGTCTCTGGGCTGGAGAGAAGGCAAAATTCAAAGGGCAGCTGGGGTCAGAACACTGCCCAGGGCTGCTGGGCACCTCACAGAGGCCAAGACCTCCCTGGGTTCTTCTCCTCCCCTCCCCTGGAACCGCCCGCTTCCTGGCCCACTTCACCAGTCCCAAAGATCTAAGTGTAACACAGCCAGCACCCATGCAGGTCCTGTAAGTGATATGGGGTGCGGAGGGCGGGGGGAGGCAGTGACACTGACCTTAGGGCCCCCAGCCACCCCATGTCCTTCCGGGCTTCATTCTGCAAAGGAGTCGATCAGCCTCTCTTCTGTCCCCTGAAGGCTGTTTTCAAAATCACACCCTATGCAGACAGTTTTATTTACAAGAAAATCTTGGCAGGATCTTGACTTGTTAGTAGAGTAGGGATGGGGGGAGGGTGGTGAGAAACAAAAATAGTTGGAATGATCACACTTTCTGAAACCGAGATGAAAATTGGTGTCTGTAGCAAACTCACCTAATTAGAACGGAGTTAATTTCCTTCTCTGCGTTTAGGAGGAACAGTCATTGTCGGGTGGGATGGTCACAGGTTGGATCCTGGGGCCGGGGTTCTGTGTTCACTTTATGAAGATGAGAGCATTAATTGCAACTTTCACCAATGGAAATGAGCATCAGTTTCTGAGAGAGAGAACAAAGGCCAGTAAGGGGAGTGGAAGGAGACAGCCTTGGTGTGGGCTGGGGACTGACGGTTGGACATCACCAGAAATGAATCCCTGAGCCCCCTGGGAGAGCCCAGCACCTGTCCCAGCCTGCCATTGGCACCGCTTACAGGCAGAGCCTCTGCTTAAGGGAGAGTCTCTCCTGGGAGTTCTCTCCTGCAAGGAAGCAGGACCGATTTTGCTTTTTTTCTTTAAAAGATTCCCTACTCCTCTGCTCTAACTTGATTCCTACTTGCTTTAGCCCCTCTCCCAGGTAGGGCACTTCCCTAGTCTTACATTTGCCACCTGGTCCAGTAAAGCCAGGGCACTGTCACACAGCTCTGGGTGTTGGGAGGCCAAGGTTCAGGGTTTGGGGTCTGGGATTCTTCTGAATTCTTCCATCTCTAAACTACTGGGCTACCTGGTCCCCCCAGGATCTGAGACCGAAGTGAAAAGAAATAGGGTGGTCGAGGGACGCCGTCCTCCCAGCATCCTGCCCCTAATCTATTCGCAGTTAACCCCGACATTGCCAACTTAGTGAATATCTCTCCCCTGCCTCCTTCACGAGTCTGCTGCCTCCAAGTCATCGTTAACCCAGAGGGTCTCGGCAAGTGGACACTGCACCCTCCGGCCGGGTGCGGAGAGGCAAATCCGGACCCGGAGTGGAAGCAGCTGGTGATGTGGCCGGGGATAGCACAGCCCCATCCCCGCCCTGGGCCGTGCGGCTACTTTGCCCAGCCCTTAGCAGCCCTCCTCCTCCCCAGGCCGCGGCGCTCTGACCGAGTCGGCCCGGGTGGTGGCGCCCGGGGGGGGTGGGGGCGGGGGCGGCGGTCCCCGGGAGCAGCCCCGCCCCCGCCTGCGCGCCGCCCCCGAGGAGTCCGCGGGGAGGTGGAGACTCGCGCGCAGAGCGGGGGCCGCGGGAAGCGGGAAGGGAGCGTGGGGAGCCGCGGGGCCGGAGCCGGGGCCGGCCCAAGGGCGCCCTCGCCTCAGAGCCAGGCGTAGGGGCCGCGACGGAGGCGGAGGCCGGCGGCGCAGCGGGCGCCGAGAAGTTTGCGGCTGAGGGCCCGGCGTCCTGGGGTCGCGAGGCGGCGGCGCGGGGGCCGGGGCCATGGGGGCGGGCGCGGAGGCGGCGCGGCGCGCACAGAGTCCCCCGTGCCGCACGGCCGCCGCGGCGCAAAGTTAGCCCAGCGCCCCAGGAAGAGCCCCGCAGCCGCGGCTGGCCCCGGACGCCGCCTCGGCATGGGCGAGCACCCCAGCCCGGGCCCCGCAGTGGCCGCCTGCGCCGAGGCGGAGCGCATCGAGGAGCTGGAACCCGAGGCGGAGGAGCGGCCGCCACCGGCGCCGGAGGACGTGAGTGCCCCCTCCCCGGCCTGGGCAAACTTTCTAGGGGGCGTCAGGGGACACCTGCCCCTCCCCCCGGCTTGCCCCTCGCGGGGCAACTGGGAGGTTTCAAGGTGACGCGGAAGCGCCCCGGATTGGCCGGGTCCCCGCGGGCGGGAGGGGGCGGAGGGACCGGTCTCCCCGAAACGCGCGCGCGCCACCCCCTGCTCGGGCTCCCGGGGCTTCCCTGCGGAACGCAGCGCCCACTGCTGCGCTGGGGACCCGTCGGCCGCCAGAGCCCCCTCCTCGCGGCTGGTGCAGTGCCCGGGACACGGCGTTTTCCCGCAGAGGCGGCCGCGTCACAGCAGTGGCTCCCCTCCCCTCCCACTCGCGACCCGGGGCTCTCGGAACCCAGGGAAGGAGCGGGCGCCGCAGAGTCCCCGGAATCCAGCGGCGCAGATCGTTCTGGCGACCCCCTTCTCTGCTATCGGATTAGTCCGCACCCGGCACCTGTCCTGTCGCAACACTGATTGAAATTCCAGCTGGCCCTTGTCCCTGAGCCCGGCCGGAGGAGGGAGAGAAGGAGTGCTGGGAGCGGTTTTGCTCCCAGAGGGGGGTCAGGAGTCCCAGACCGCGTGGTTGCCAGCGACGGCCCCCTGGGTGAGGATAGGGAGGGGCTGCCCCAGAGGGCTCCCTGCCATCTGCTGCCTGAGTCTCCCTTGCTCTGGTCCCGGGAGCCATCGGCAGAGCCAGCCCTGGGGAGCCCTGGAAACTGGAGTTTCTTAAGCTTCTCCCTCCCGAGGTTAACCTGCTAACGGAGATGAAGAACTGGGCAGACGCTCTGCCCTGCCCCTTCCCTCTCAGGGTGGGGACGGGGAAGTGAAGCCTGGCCCGCACAACCTACCAGCGTCAGCCAGGAAGTCTGAATGGGGTTGTACGCCCCCTTTGGCTCCTGTGCTTGAACCCCTCCCTTGTTTCTGGCCCCCTCGTTCTAGCAGAACTCCTGTACTCGTCACTTAGACTCAGACTGAAGGAGACTGGGTGGGCTTCAGTGTATTTAGGAGCCCCCGCCTCCCAAACTTCAGGCAAAACGTTAGTGCTTATGCAGGGGTGGGATTTCCTGAGTAGGGCTCTCTGGCTGCCAGCAGGTTGAGACAGCTGCAGCAGCTCTGCTGGAATTGCACCTGGGCGTGCATTCCAGGCCTGGGAGTAGACACACAGATAAGCTTTAGGCAGCAGAAGTTATTAAAGGCTGTTGGACAGAGTTGGACATCTTTAGTAATTGTTGAAAATTACCCTTCTGCTCATTCCTCCTCCTGCCTATCCCAGAATGAGGGACGCTTTCCCTCTCAACCTGAGTTCTCCCAGCTTTGCTATTTGTAGACTTCGTTCGGGAAGCTCTTCCCAGATGTTCCCTGGCCTCTTGTCAGTGGGTGCCTGAATGTGGGCAGCAGTTGGGAGGCTAGGTCAGAAACAGCAGGGGGCTGCAGAGGCCTTGGTGATAAGTGTGTTTCTTTCTTTCTCTCCTCTTCCTCCTCTCCTGCATGGCCTTCCTCTCTACCAGCACTGGAAAGTCCTGTTTGATCAGGTATGTGAGCAGTTAAATGCCCCCCTCCTTCCTTCCAGTCCTCCCGGCAATCAGTCTCCCTGCTTGCGTGGGCTTCCCTAGCTCTGCACTCCTGAGATGGTGACGTGGGGTGGGGGTGTGGCTTAACGCATCTCTGGGACCAAAGGAACAGTAATGCTCTCCAGTGCTCTCCAGGTTTCAGGAGGAGGTGGAGGGGACTCCCCTGAGAGATCCTTCCCTCCCTCCTCCTCCCAACTCCACTTCACCAGAGCCGGCTTTATACCATGGAGAAATCGGACAATATGTATTGAAGCCTGGGACCTTCTCCATATGCCAGGGGATTGCAGCTGGGGCTGGGAAGGTGGGGGAAGGGCCTATGTTAACATCCCCTCTCCTTTTCTACCTCCACCACCAAAGATCCATGGCCACCACTGAAGTAGAATCTCTGCCATCCTTGGAGGGTGACTCACAATATGAGCATTTTTTTTTTAATTGAAGTTTAGTTGGTTTACAACGTGTGTTAGTTTCTGGTGTAAAGCATACCCATTCAGTCATATATATACACACACATACTCTTTTTCATTATAGGTTATTACAAGATACTGAATATAGTTCCCTGTGCTGTACTGTTAAGACCTTGTTTATCTTTTTTATATGTAGTAGTCTGTATCTGCTAATCCCAAACTCCTAATTTATCCCTCCCTCTCCCTCTTCCCCTTGGTAACCATAAGTTTGTTTTCTATGTCTGCGAGTCTGTTTCTGTTTCATAAATAAGTTCATTTGTCACAATATGAGCACTTATGGAAGCTGACTCTAATTTTGCCTCAGGGATGCGAGATTTATAGATGGAAAATGGTACATGATTGTTTGCAATGCCTAGAGTCTAGGTGTGGGGAATGGAGTTGGAAGTGCCACATGTTGGCTTTGGAACCTGAAGATGGACATTTGACCTTCAGCAAAGAAATGGTTTTCTTCTTTGCTTGGTACTCCTGTTGCATGCAGTTGTGTGTTTCTTTCTCCCTCCCGGGTTCATGATACAGAAGGAGAGGAGGCAAGAGCTGTCTCAGTGCAGGGGAGGAATGAACGCTGAGGTCCTGGGGTGAGAATTACACCAAGAAGCTTGTGTGACTTTAAGAGACCAGTCTGGTTGGGCCAGAGGAAATGTACTGGGTTGGAGAGAGAGATAAAGCTGAAAAAGTACCATTGGAGGTAGGAGAAGCCTCTGAAGGTTTTTTAGCAGGTTTGTTACAAGATCCAGGCACTGCTTTGGGTAGATCCTGAGTGAGTGGGATAGAAGTCAGGTGGGTTGCAGGGATGAGAGAAATTAGCCAGGAGCCTGTGGCTATGATTGGATACAAGCACCTTGACTTGGAAGTTGATGGTAAGAAAGGAAGGAAAGAGGGACATGGCAGTGGGAGGACTGGAAGCCCTTATTAGACCCTAATAGATGAAAGGACCCGTGTATGTAATTCTGAGATTCTGAACCAAGGAGGAAAAGGAAAATTCAGGGTCGGGGTTGGGGGAGGTTGCAAAATTCGGTTTCAGAGCAGTTCAGCTTGAGGAGCCCCCTAAATGCGGATTGCCAAGTGGGACTGAAAACACGGAATTCAGCTTGAAAGACATGCTGGACCTGGGGCGTCATCCACCCTAACACGAGGCCTGGCAGTGGCTTGGGAAGCATCCAGCATCTCCTGTCCCTCTGGGATGGCACACCTCTCCCTGGCTCCCGAGTGCCACCTACTCTCCCTCCGGCTCCTAAGAGTGCAGCAGCGGCTGGCCTGACGCCCTGAGGCAGGAGGGGGCCGCCTGCTGCCTCTGATACCACAGCCAGCAAGCTGCCAGCCCTTCACACCTCCTGCCAGATTTAGCACCGAAACCTAGAACAAAGTGTATCATTCTTCTTTCCCTCTGTCTGTGTCTGTCTTTCTCATTTGATTCATTTTCTTTGCCAGTCCCTGTGTGTGTGTTTACATTTTTAAAAGGAACTATTTGGGTGAACGGAGGAAAACTTTCAGTCGGAAGAATTTGGAACTCAAGGGAGCAGAGAGAATATGTAGCCCCTGATATCCCTGGGTGATCTATGAAATCCAATTTTTCCCTCTGGATGGAGACCCTGGGTGTCACATGGAGCACCCCCCGGCTTCTGGGAAGGGATACCCAGAAACCATTCTGGACAGACAAAATTAATTCTGGGAAAGGAACTCCCAAAACTTACTCTGGACAGTTTTTTCTCACGATAGGTTCTGCCTTGTGTCTGTACTGCCCACCCCTCATGAGGCATTAGAAGCCTCTTTCTATTATCTTGACCTCTGGGAGATATCCACTCTGCGTCTGTTCCCCCTACTTTCTGGAGCCACTCTGGACCGTTCCCCTGATAGGGCTGAATGAAGACAAGGTGTGAAGCCTCACAAATGGACACACAACTTCAGAAAGACACCGGGTTATTCAGAATATGGAAGGTTTCATCCTCTCTGCCTCTTCCTCTGGGCTTATTTAAAGGAAGGATTTGGTGATGGCGAACTTGGTGCACTCAGGAAAGTATGTTTGGCCGGAGGTTGCAGGCAGCCTCCCCACAATTTCTTGCAGACGTTGACGGCCCTGATGGGGCGAACTGTGCTGAATGGAGTGGGATTCACATGACACCTGTCAGAATCCCTGCAAGTTAATATGGCCCCGGAGCTCACCTTCCAGAGGCCATTGGGTTGGGAGGCTATCCCCAGTCGGTCTTCCTTCCCTTCCTGGGTCAAGGCGACGGATACCAGCGGTTGTGGTTTCAGACTGGGATCTGCTGGGACCTTTTTCCAGGTTTTAGGGATGGAATTGGGCCAGTTCTTCTGTGCTCTCTGATTCTTCAGCATGTAGAGTAGCTTTGACCCAACAGGAAGCTAATTGGACCCAAGGACTAGAAGCTATGACCTTGGTCTTTTGGTCCTATGTGGTCATCCCTCATCTGAATGGCCAGATTGCCTTTTGAGAAGTTGGAGGTGAAGAAAACAGGTGACCCCGGCCCCTTGGAAGTTTACCTGGCCGCCCCCTTCCACCCTCCCCAGCATCCTGGGCATTTGTCAGGTCTGCTTTAGCAGGGGTGTAACACGCCACCCTCCTCACCCCCCTCCCTGTGCTTCCACGCCAGTCCCAGAAGTCGCAGCAGGCAGGAAACCCAAAGCTCATCACTTCGGCCCCCAGATGTTCCAGGGGCTTGTTTCCTGTTTGAACTTCTCTTTGAGGAAATTGTCTTCCCACATCCTTGGGATCTTAATGGTTTTCCTAAGTACTGGATTTTAAAGTTACCATAAATATTAACCTGTTGTCAGTGTAATATCGTGGTTAAAAAGATCCTCTTTGCCTATAGTTGAATCTGTTGGGCTTTTCCTTCACGATTCCTTCTGTTGCTTCGGAGCTAAGACAGTTCTCTTTCCTCTCCAGATCTCATAAATATGCGCCTCTATTTTCTACCACTTTTTCTCTGATTAAAAAAAAAAATCGTCTAATCTTTTAGTCCATCCAGATCCTATTCCAAACCAGTTACCCTAGCATCACCGTTTATATATTGTTTGAGAAATTTTATCATTTGGTAAATTTTTGTGTGTGGTTGAGTTTATTTTTGATTTCTCATCTATTCCCCGATATTTACCATTTTGCTCAGGTAGCGTGCCCTTTGGTTATTGCTCTATATTTGTTTTGCAGGTTTCCTACAAGCTCCTCTTTTTCAGGTTATGCTTTGATAGTCTCATTCTCAGTCCCTTCCAGAACTCCAGGGAGGTGCCCTCAAGGGCCCAAGGTCAAATAGCAGATAAGAGACTGGAGCCCATTAACCCTTACAGGGCTTCTGGGGTTGGAAAACCATTTCCAGGTTCACACTTAAAAATGCCTTCAAGATCTCTGAATGTTTAGTGAGCAAGAGGGCTTGGAGCAGAGTTCTGTTAAGTCAACAAAGCACAATTGCTTTCCAAGCTCCAACAAACAGGAGGGAAAAGGGAGAATGAAAGGACCTTGATCGTGTCTCCCTTTCCCCCTTCCCTTGGGAGCATGCATTTCCCAGACTCCAAGAAGAGACCCCAGCTTCACTAATCTCCCGGAAGTCTTGACTGTCCCTCCAAAATTATGAACGTGCTATGACCACAACCTGGGTCTGCTTAGGTAGGCTGGGGGGGAGAACCCTGGCTATGGCGTCAGATAGACCAGTGTTCAGGCCTTACTGGCTTTGTGATAGGAGTCAAGTGACATTAGCTCTCTGAGCCTCAATTTCTTCATCTCTAAAATGGGGATAATCATCTTTAACTTCTGTGGGAGTTAAATAGAAGTGGAAACTCTTCGTAGTGTCTGATACCCAGTGGACTTTTGACAGCTGTCATTTGACTGGGAATCAGAATTTAGTGGAAGAGACACAGGGCCACTTCTGAGACCCGGGCCTCCCTGGGGAAGGTGGCTGCCTCTCTAAACCAGCTCCTTCCCAGTCCCGGCTCCTGGAGAGAGCCACTCCTGCACCCAGAGGGTTTTTCTGCTTGCTTTCCCTTAGTGTCTCTCCTGTCCAACCCCCTTGTCTCCAGCCTGAGGAAGGTCTTCCCTTAGCCTTATCCTAAGGTCTACCTCATTTACAGTGCTGGAGGCTGGCTTAAGAGGGTTCTGGGAGCTGAAAGGAGGTTGACATAAGACTGCTGAACGGCTTAGTGAGAAAACACCTGCCCCAGAGACGGGGCATTGGTGGTGCCCTCATATCACAGGATTAACCAGCAGAGAGGGGTTCCCTTGCTCGTGCTCTGCACCTCCAACCCCTTCTCCGGTGGCCTCCAGACTTGAGAGTTTATGGACTTGCTTCCACCACAAAGCCAGCTTTGCTGCCGTGCTCCTGCCCCAGTGACCCCAGCAGTCAGGCTGAATTAACCCTTTTATCCCCGACCACTGACCACTCCCACAAATACATTCGATGGCAGTTGAGCAGTGGGGCCGTGGGATCTGAGACTGTACGCTGCCTGGCTGCCTGCCTGACACACACACATGCTGGAATGAACAAGTCAGACGACATCCCTGCACACGTTGTCTTGGGTTCCAGTGTCCTCCCCAGCAGCAGGCCCTGACTGTGGGGCTGCCTCGCCTGGGTCAGCCCCTCTGGGGCTGCTGCTACGAGGATCATGGATCATTAGGTGGTTAGAAGCATCTTGTCCAATCTGCTCATTTTGCAAATGAGGAAACAGAGGTCAGTGACCTCCTGAGGTCACTTGACGCAGTAGTATCAGAGCTGGTGGCCCAGCTCTGCCCTCTCTCTCTGACATGTGTTCCTGCCACTGGGCCTTGCAGACCTTCGTCTGCTTCCTTGGTGCCCTCAGTGACTAAGGCAGTGGTGAGGACCCACATCTGGCTCAGGTCCCAGCTCTGCTTCTCCTAGCTGTGTGACAGTGGGGAGGCCAGGTCACCTCTCCGAGCCTCCATTTTCTCATCTGGAAGCTGCCTGCCCTCAGGGCTGTTGCGAGGCCTGATGGGACAGCGTGTGGATAGCACTTGGCATGGTCTGTAGCGAGCCCCTGATAAATGTGGTGTTGTTACCCCGTCACTGGGATTTCAAGACGTTAACATCGGTTTGAAGATAGTTCTAGGTCCAGACCCCCTTCTACCATGTCAGGCTGGCTTCTTCAGGGCAGGAGCTGGAAACCCACCTCCCCCCTGGACTTTCACAGAGAAAGGAGACAAGCTTTTGGATGGAGGCTATCTGGGGGAGCCTGGCTGCCCGAGCGTTTCCCTTCTGCTCACTCTCTCCACCTGCATGGCCAAGGGTGAGGGCGAGAACCGGAGCGCAGAGCAGGCCTCCTCCACCCAGTCTTCCGACTTCGCAGTTCCTGTAGGTCGGTTGTGAGATTGCACCCAGAGCACTATTCCGTGTTATGGCAATGAGCTGCCGTGTGTCTCAGATCGTGTCGAACTAGGGGTAGCAGCCAGCCTCATTCTACCAGCTTCTTTGAAGCAAGGTACAGGTTTGAGTCAGAAAGTGTTCCTTTGAGAGAGCAAACATTGAATGTCTGCTGTGTACCTTTATGTCCTCGTCTGGTTTGGTCTCTCCATAGCCCAGTGAGGTGAGTGGTGCTACCCTCTCTTTACAGAGGTGGAAACTGAGGCCCCGGGGGGCAGGGCTTGCCCGAAGACACAAAGCAGACGGGGACCCTCTGCAGAGGGGTTTGTGTGTGTGTTTGTACACAAGGCTCCTAGGGGGCTTATGAAACGGGGCAGAGGGCCACAGGAGGTGAAGGAGTTTGGTAGCCCTTTATCCTGCCCACTCTGCTCCTGAGCAGAGGTCTGCATCCCCCTCCCTTCCTTCTCCCTGGGTCTCTCTTTTCTTGGGAACCAGAGGGACCCACTGGCGGCCTCCAGGAGTAGCAGCAGGAGGAAGTGGGTTTAGGCTGAAGGGGGTGGGGTGGGGCAGATGGAAAACCCCTCCTCCTTGCTTGCACACACTCTCTGCTCCCTTCTCCCGGCTCCCCTGGGGCCCCTGCCCTTGTGGCTGTGACTCGGCTCCAGTCCCCAGGCAGCCGGCAGTGATGGCTGGCCCCGGTGAGGCTGCACAGGCCTCACAGCTGCTCCTGGGACCAAGGGGCCTGCCTCTGAGTCACAGCCCCCCGCTGCCCCCTCTGAGTCTGGGCATCTGCACAGCCTTCATCAGGGTGGGAGGCTCTGAAGGGGGAGAAGCAGCATCTTCCAGGAGACTCTCTCTCCGGGTGGAGATGGACAGGGCCTGGAGGAAAGAGGCACCCCACCCCTCACTGCCCACCTGACCTCAGCTTCCTGCGGTCCAGAGAAAGTTTGAGAGCTCTTCCACTCACGGCCCAGGTGTTCAGAGAGCCGGGTAGTTTTCTGGAAATATGCCAACTGTCCAGCGGCTCAGCCTGGATTCAGGCCAGGATGTCCTCTGCTCCTCTGCTGAGGGAAGTGTGCTTTAGCTTCCTAAACAGCCTGCCAACCTCAGATCCTGGGGTTCAGCTGTTTGACTTATGGGGGGTGTTCAGGAGCCTGGCTTGGAGCTTCTGGGAGAAGCCCCTTGAGGGGCATAAGCTGCCTCCCTCAAGCCCCTGGGGTGGCAGCTGGAAGGACAGGAATAATATAACCAGGAATCCTAGAATTGCTGTGGCTTCTCCAGCTGTCAGGTGCCTGGTCAAACCCCAGGGAGCATCAGAGCCCCTTGTGTGTCCATGTGGGGAGATCGGGACAGGAGGGGTCAGAACTTGGTTTTTAGGCACCACTCTTGCTTCCTCCCAGAGAGGCCTGGTCTTTGAAAATCCACTCCTAGCTTCAGCTTAAAGCCAGCCAGGTGGTGCCCTGTTTTACTTCCTGGCAATTCGTTCCTCTCTTTGTGCCTTAGTTCCCATATCTGTTAAATGGGACAAATCACACTTACTCTAGGGTTGGTGTGAGAATAATAGCAATCAAACATTCGTGAAAATGAGTATTTCAGGTCGGGGGTGGGGGACAGTCAGGGGATGGTGTGAGGCGCGTTTTCTCTATGGGGCAAATTAGCATCCTCATTTGCAAGGCAGGGAACTGCTAGAGAAAGCTGCTACTCCTGTAACCTTGCCTCCTGACCTCAGCAGCTGCAGGCCTGGACCTAATTTATAGGGCTGTAAATATCCATGAATGGGCCGGAGTTCCCTGGTGGGCTCTGGCTGTTAGGTGGGGACAGCTCTGCTGAGCCATAAACCCCTGGGCAGCCTTGTTAATTCCACTCTGCTCAGAAGCCTGGTAAGGATGCAGGGAGCCAGTGGATGAACCATGGTAACTCCCAGTTGGGAGGGGGGCAGCTGCCTGCACCCTCCTCTGCCCCAGCCTGCACACCATGTGGTCCTTTACCAGGGCTTTCTGTCTTGGCAGGGATGGGAGCCTTCCTTAGATTCCAGGTCCCGATCTTCCAGACCTGAGAGGTCTTCACCAGGAGGGCACCCCAGGTGCTGCCTTTGGGCTCTTTGAAAGTGCCCATACCCCCTCACTGAGCACCTGGACTTATGTCAATCAAGAAGAGGGAGAGGGTCCTTCTGGGAGAGAGAAGGGACCGGACGTGTAATTATCCTGGACAGGAGTTTGTACAAATCACACGAACATAATTGATATAAAATAGACTTGTTCCTTTTTTCGTTCTCTTACGCTTTGCTGCTCCTGGGTGGATTCTGAAGCCTTGGCCCTGAGGCAGGGAGGGGAAAAGTGGTGCCGCTGTCCTGGGTGCTGAGCAGGCAGATCCCAGCCCCGTGGGGCTGGTCCCTGAGAGCTCAGCTCAGCAGCCCCTTAAGCCAGTCATTGCTTCCTCGGCCTCTCCGGGGGCCTGACCCCTCCTCAACTGGCTGGAGCTTGGATCTGGCAGACTTTTAGTTTTGCTGGAGGACTCCGGACAAAATGTCAGCTGCCTGGAGGACCAGACCCACTCATGAGATGGGGGTGAAAGGCTGGTTCAGAATCACCAACAAAGGGGCCAGGTTTTACAAAAGGGAAAAATGACTCTACTGTGGATTCATGCGTTTTCCCCAAAAAGTGTTCCATGGAATGCTGCTGTGAAAAAATACTGTGATCCAGTAAGTCTGGGAAATGCTGGGCTGAACAAAATCAGGAAGGCTTCTCCACTGTAAGATCTTGAAGAACCCTTCATATGTTTTTTGTTTGTTTTTGTGTGTGTGTTTTTAAAAAATATTTTATTTATTTATTATTGCACTATTTAATTATTTTATTTTGGCAGGGATAGGGGAAGTAATTAGGTTTATTTATTTTTAGAGGAGGTACTGGGGATTGAACCCAGGACCTCATGCATGCTAAGCATGTGCTCTACCACTTGGGCTATACCCTCCCCTCACCATATGGTTTTATGCATCATACCCTTCCAAAAGGGTTCCCCAAACTTATGGGACCGCAGAACCCTTATTTCAATGCCCCTTCTTGGGCCTGGTGTTCCACAAAACACACATCGAGAGACCCTGGGCCAGTTCTATTTTGTATAACTGAACAGGACAGAGAAAAACAAGAAAGAGCAAGGCTGGACCAGCCACCCAGTGGAGGAACCCTGAACTGTTCCCATCTTGACCACTAACTTGCCCTCTGTACCTGTTTCCCCGTCCATAAAATGAGCGCGATGCCTCACACACAGTCACTCCTTAGTAAATACGTGTTCAGTGAACGGATGGGAGGACCGAACTGGGAGTCTCTCAAACTCTTGCCTCCTAATGATGGGAGAGTGCAGGCCCCTCCACCTGGATGTAAACCCATCTGCACCAGTTACCAGCTCTTCAAACTTGGGCAGCTTGGCTTTTGATGCCTCGTTTTTCTCCCATGTAAACAGCACCTACCTCATAGGGTTGTTGTGAGGTTTAAATGGGGGGACCACGTAATTTATTATCCAAATTGGGACAGTGTGGGGTGGGAGAAAGGGGCACTGGTAATAGTCATGCTCAGACAGTAGGTGTAAACCATGACTGTCTCAGACAAATCAGGACATAGGGGGACCCGAGGTTTCAGTGAGGTGGCCCCTGACACCTAGCAGGCGTTCTGCATATACAGCTACTGTTGTGTTGCTGTTCAGCCGGTGGGATGCGGAAGGCTAGTACATAGAACACTTCAGAAAGCAGCTGCTCTGGCTGAGGACCAAGGGGGGCTGCTCGGCGACCCCCTCCCCACCTCTCTGGATGTCCCCCACCACCTAGGACTCTGCAGAGCAGCTTAAAAACCACTGAGTTCCTTTCGGCTCTCCTGGACCATGAGTTATCATTTCCTGACCTGCTGCCCTTCTCTGAGGTGTCCCCAGCTCCCTCTGACAGCACAGACCTCACTGCTGTAAGTGAGCTGCCTCATCCTGACCCCGAGTTTCCCATCAGCCCTTTGACTGAGTGAGGATGCAAAATTGAAGATCGACTGCCCCCCGTGGGCTGTCTGGGTTGTGGATTTCTCTTTCCCCAAACCCCGTTTGCATATTGGGGGTGCTTGTGTGTGCAGAGCTGGGAGTGGACCCCCTTCCGTCTCCCTGAGAAGGGAGAGTTCCTACCATGTAATTGATGAAGAAACTGAGGCAACGTGGTTAATGATCTGCCCAAGATGGCATAATAGCTGGGGGGGGGGCATCTTTCCTGAACTCTCCCCCAAATCCTCCCCCTGGCTGGCGATAAGGCAGAGAGAATTTGGTGGGTCCTTTCTGAGCCAAGGTCAAAAGTGCGCCAGGAGGGGGCCCAGGCTGGGAGATGGGGTATACAGCAGAGCCTGTGTGGGGCCCCGGGCAGGAGGAAACTGGTGACCTAGAGGATTAAGGGGCCAGAGGGCTGGGTGCTGGTGGGATTAAGCGGCCCAGAGCCTCAGTCTCACAGCTCTTTTCAAGGCCAAGGCAGGTGGGCGGGAGCTGTGGGAGGGTCACTCCTAACTTTGTGCCTTCCTCCTCTTCTGCGCCAGAAGCTCCACGCAGGCTGAATGTGGACTTGCCCCCGCCCCCCACTCCCCTGACAGCGCTGGGAGTCAGCTATTCAGGAGGCAGCTGCGAGGATGCTCCCGACTCTTGGCTCCCCTCCGCGGGGCCCCTGCCTGCCTGTCTGAGGCCCTTTCAGCCCCATTCCTCCTGCTGCCCTACCACCCCCAGACTAACCCCAGTCAGGCTGTCTCCAGCCCACCCAGCCTAGACCTCATCCTGAGAGCATCCTCCTGTCCAAAGTGGGTGAATTCAGGACATGGAGCACCCAGGACGGGGAGCTTCAGGGCCTTTAGCACACCATTAACGAGGAAATTACATTTGTAAGGTTTGTTTCCCCCAAAGTTCCAAACAAACCATGGTGCTAGTATGATCCTGTCCCCATGGCTGCCCTTGAGGGGGCCCAAAGGTGTGTCCCGGAGGGTCTGCCAAGCCTCCATGACACCAGTGCTCCCTCCAGGCTTTAATGAGGCAAGTGGAACCGGACAGAGTCCGGGCGGCCTCAGTGGTAAGTGGCTGAGACACGAATGGGGTTTACCTTGCTCCTTGCAGCCTCTTTTAGAAGCTCTTAGCTTCCTTCTGGGGCAGTGGGACCCACCTTTCTCCACCTTCTGCACAAATCCTCTCTCCGTGTTTCTTTTTGTCTCCCTATCCTTCTCTCTGTCCACCTCCCTCCACCCCCAACCCCACCCTGGCCAGCTTTTGCTCTTGCCCTCAACTTCCCAGGTGTTGAGGGGGATGGAAGGTGTCCTGTGTTCCTCTGTGGAGCCCAGACAGCCGGCCCCTCTCTGCCTCCCACTACCCCCAGTCACCCTCCTTCATCCCTGAGGCCTCATTATTAGGGTAGCGATGACCCTCCATTGTCTGGCCTGTCTGGCCCTGGCATGAAAGGTGGAGTTTTGGCAGAGAAGGGAGGCTCGGCCTGATTCCAGCTCCTTCTCTGCTGTCTGGAGCCTGAGATGTGCTTGGGGCAGGACTGGCAGGCCCTAGTGGGGGGCGGGAGGAGGAGCCACAGCGCGGGCCCCTGTCACTCGGAAGACAGCAGGGAGCCCTGGTGGGGGCGGGAGAGCAGGGGAGCAGGTGGTTCTTTGTCTGGAGCTGGAGCGAGGGAGAGGGGCCCTTGCCTGATCCCGGCCCCTGCACCCCGCTGCCCCCCTGAGCCTCCAACGGCCCCTAGGAGCGCATTGGCTTCCTCCCCCAGGCTGGGGCAGGAGAGGCTCCCTGCTGTGTGAAGCCCACTGTCCCCTGTGGTGCTCACCAGGGGACGGCTGGGGAGGCGTGGATTTTCCCAGGGCTCCAGGCTGCTTCTCTACCTCCACCCACATCAGCGCCCCCCCAGTACAAAGGCCACGTGGGACCAGAAGAGGCCAGGCTGGGGAGTCCCCATGGCCAGTGCCAGTGCCAGTGCCAGCCTGTGGGGATGGGAGGGGTCCCAGGTACCAGAGAAGGAGACTTCCTGGCTTCCGTGACCACTTTGCCTCTCCGGGTGTCATTTCCTTACCTGAGGAAGGAGATCAGAACCATTGCTGTCTGAGGCTCTTTCCTGCTTTAAAAATCTGTTTAGAGTGGGCCTGTGGGGCTCCCGAAGCCGCCTCCTCTTCTGGGTCTGCACGCACATCTTCGATCCTGACATTTTGCTTCTGAGCAGCAGAGCAGGCCCTGATGCTGGGGTCAGCAGCAGCCGGCGGGCTGGGAGGCTGTGCAGGCTTGTCACTTAACCTCTCTGTGCCCATTTTCCTGGGCCTCCACTTCCTCATCTGTAACATGGGCACAATCATAGGACTGACTCATGAGGTTGCTGTCAGGGGTCAAAGAAATCATTTGCGTAAAAAGTGCTTGGAATGGTGTTTGGCCTCATGAAAACACTCAGCAAATATTTGATGTTTTTACTCTTCAGAATCTTTCTGGAGCAGGGGTAGGTGAGTTTCCTGAAATACTCAATGGCGTGAACCAAATCGGTGTCATCCCTGAAGTTTGGCATTTTTGCTGGAGCGTGGGGGACACATGTAGGTTCCTCAACAGGCCTCCTTAGAGATGGCTTCTCAGGTCGAGTTCTGGGGAGAATTGAAATGGTCAGGACTTGTGACTCTTGGCTGTTTCTCCTGGATTGTCTTTGAGAGGCTGCACCCAGAATCAGCCTAAAATAGTCTTCACTGACCTTATCCAGAAAAGGGGGAGACGTTGGTTTGGCCTTCCGGGCTCCCTTGTCATGCACACGTGGACGTTGACAGTGTCTGTTTGCCTTTTAAAACCTAAGCATCCCACGGCAGCGTCTCCAAGTGTGGTGAGTGCATGGGGAAGCACTTTACGAGGAGGACCAGCCTTGGCATCGCTGGGAGACCGCTTGCGTCTTTTTCTAGCAGGATGTGTGCTGGGGTGGGGGTGGAAGTCAGGTGGGTGCTGTGAGGAAAGAGGGGCTATGGAAGAGGGACAGAGTGGTGCGGGTTGCTTTGGGAGAGATGAGTAAGCCCCTTTTCTCACTGAACCCATGAGCCTTTCTCTGTAAAATGAGTACCTGCCTCTTCACCTGAACCTGCACTCACTCCACAAATCTCCACTAAGTGTCAGTTATGCTGGGCTCTGTGCTAAGGCCTGGGGACAAGTTGTGATGCCAGCCTTCAAGGAACGGGCAGTCCAGAGAGGCGCTGAAAATAATAAGAGGACAGTGCAGGGCGGAGGCCGGAGGGCTGTCCGAGGTCCGGGGCGGGCAGACCGCGTGTGAGGGAAGGCTTCCTGGAGGCCCAACACCTGGTTAGTTAGAAAGTGTGATCGTGATCGGAGTCTCCCAGGGAGACACGAGGCAGGGAAGTGAGCCCTAGGCAGAGGCTCCCACGTGTGCAGAGCTGCACAGGGCAAAAGGGCAAAGTCAAAAACCGACCAAACACCCCGAGCGCGCGTCTTCGGGGGGCGCCCCGCTTGGCGGTGTGCGCAGGGCTGTGGGGTGTGCGTGGGTGCGGGGGTGGGGGTGGAGCCCGAGCCCGCAGCCAGATGTGGAAGGACCGCCCGGGCTGTGCTCCCAGCTCCCCGGGGTCTCGTGCCTTCCCCACTCGGCCCCTCTGGACCAGGCCCCAGATTTCCTTATCTTCCTCCACTCATCACTTCTTCATTCCTGCTTTCCTCTTGTCCAGGGTCGGCAGTAAGGGCAGGGATTAACCTCTCTGAGCGTGCGTTTCCTTCCCTACGCGGGAGACACCGGGTTGGGCGATCTCAAAGGTCTCCGGGGCTTTCTAGGGTTGTAAGTGGTTGTCCCCGCTATTTGAATGTTTCCCATGGGCGCCTTGGAAACATCCCAGATGCCGCCTGGGCCTCTGTTGGCAGAGGGGTTGGGAGCCCTAAGTGGTGATGGAGGCGGGGCAGGCGCATGCGGCAGTGCGGGGGAGGGGCGGAGCCCTGCTGACCCCGCTGCTGTGTGTGTTTCTCCCTCAGTTTGACCCTGGGAAAACGGGCTACATCAGCACAGGCAAGTTCCGGAGCCTCCTGGAGAGCCACAGCTCCAAGCTGGACCCGCACAAGAGGGAGGTGCTCCTGGCTCTCGCCGACAGCCAGGCCAATGGGCAGATCTGCTACCAGGATTTTGTCAACCTGGTGAGCACTCTGGGGCCCTCGCCGCTGGGAGGGGCCTGTTTGGGGTGTGGCTTAGAGGGTTCTTTTGGATAATTAAAGGCATCCGTTGGCCTGCAGCGTTGAAAAAGTCCAGGCTTCGGCAGTTGAAAGGAAATCACCAAGAAAAAGAAGCTTCTGGCAATTCCAGACCCCCCACTGTAGCAGCAAAGTGGCTGCAGCTGTTCCAGCCCTCAGCAGGAGGCCTGGGATTTCCCGCCTCCCATTGGCCTCGATTAGGCCAGTGGGATGTGCTCATTGGCTCAAACCAATCAGTGCCCACCCCTGGAGCTGCCAGTGGGGTCAGTTCCGCCTAAATGAAGGGCTGGGAGTGGGAGGTGGGAGGTTATTGTTGGCAGGAGAGGAGCCGGGGAGCGATGTTCGGAGGATCAGACCAGACCTTTCAGGAGCGATGGGGCTTGTGGGTTAAGGCTGGAGCTCATCAGACGTGCTGGCAGATGTCCTGCGTTGGTGGAGGGGCTGGAGGCAGGAGGCCCATGAATCCTGCACAGTGGTCTGATGTCTTGGAGATAGGACTTTTTCCTCACCGGGGGTTCCTGCTATGCTGTTCTGGGGGCTACTGCAGTGGGATTGGAGTGGGGATCAGTGGGGTTAAGCAGGAAGCATCCCACTCTGGGATGGGTGGGGTATGTGTGGAAGCTTCGTGAACCAGCAGGATGAACACAAGGCCAGAAGTCTCCACTTAGTTTCCCTATTCGTGGTACGGAGACTGTCACCTCTCTTCTTGTCACCCATTAAGTGACTGATGTGAAGTCCCCAGGCTCCTAGAATTCAGAGGTATCAGTGATGGAGGACCCAGGACCTGCCATTGTGCTGGGTTTGGGGTTATTTTCATTGCCTCTTGACTAAGGATCTGCCTTTGCCCAGAGGTTAGCATGATTGCAGGGAGCAGCTGTAGAGCTTTTAGTGGTGAAGGAATCTGCTGTTCTGAGTGGACCCAGGGAGCAAACCTCGAAGGTGGGGGCCAGAGCTCAGTTAAACAGGGGGACTGGCGGGATCCAGGGGTGGGCAGTGGAGGTGAGCCCTGTGGCTGGACCAGGCCACGGGTTTGAGCCTTCATTGGCTCATCCACAGCCCCAGCACCAGCGTGTTTGCTGCGTGCCCTGCTGCAGGGCTCAGTGCGTGAGCTGCTTCTCCAGCCAGGGGTCCGTGGAGTCCTCTGTGGGAACTCACAACAGCAGATTACTTGTTACCATCAAGATTACAGTGTTTGAATTCTGAGCTGGAGTGGGCAGCCATGGCTTGGGTTCCTGTGGGCAGGGCTGCCCTGGAGACCAGCACTAAGAAGGGGATCTCCTGGTGGAAGCTCTGGGCCGGGCGGAGAGCTCGCGGGCTGGAGTCGGGGGAACCTGTCCTGCTCCAGGCTCTGCCTTTGCCACTCAGTGGGAAAGAGCCTGTTTTCCATTTGTGGAATGAAGCCAAAGGATACCCTCTTCAGGGTTGTGGCAAGGATTAAATAAGATGAAGTATTTGAAAGTTTTTGTTGTCTCTGATGTTCTTTTACCAGATTAACTCCTCTGCATCGTTTGTGAGCCCCTCCCCATCCCAACCCAGGCAGAACAAACCAACCTTATCCAGAGACCACATAGTGCTTTGTGCAAGCCTCTCTTATAGCAGAGACCACGTTGTTACAGCTGAGTGGCCAGGGTTATCATGTACGGGTGTGCAGGTTGTGGACTGTACAAGAAGGATACTGGGCAGAGATGAATGAGAACTGGAATGTGACCTGAGCTTTGTTCAGCAAGGCCTGGAAAAGGTGTATCCACCGAAGAAGAGACTCACTTATCTGATTGGCACAAAAGCGCCATCTGGGTTTGAATCCTAACTCTGATGTACTAACTATGGGTCCCTGAGAAAATTACTTTCCCTCTCCAAGCTCTTGTCCCCATCTTTATAATGTGGGGATAATATGCACCACATAACAAAGATGATGTCCTCTTTTGCTGCTGTTTATCCATCTGTCTGTCCTGTAAGCTCCATGAGGCCAGAGACCAGGGCTGCTACTGTGCCCAGCACAGTTCTGGGCACACCAGGGCGCAGGTGAAGGGTGAGTGTGCATGTGCACGCACTGCTTCTCCTGTACGCGTGCTGAGCTCCTCCCCACCATGGGTCTTCCGGGTGTGTGTTTGTGAGTGTGTGTGCAGTGCAGGCCCGTGAGCACGTGCATACCCGGGGACTAGGGGACCGGATGGAAAGAGTGGCTACAAACTAATTTGACGACGTGATCCTGTCTCGGGCTTGCAGTGAACGTGGAGCTCCAAGCCCTGCCTGCGTTTCCAGAACCGCCAAGCCACTGAGAACCAGATGCAAGCTTTGCAGACATGGGGTGGGGGTGGGGGGTGAGAACAGGGAGTCATTGGAAGGGGTCATCCGGGAAGGCCTGCTGGAGAGGCGAGCCTTTGGCTGGATTTTGAAGGTGCTTACAGAACCCAGGAGAAGGGAGGGGATGCTGCAGATGGAGGCTTATTCCACTTGGCCTGGTCTGAACCCAGCTTCTCCCCAGCTCCCTTCCCCCGTCAGGGCTTCAAAGCCCTGTGCTTTGGTCTGCCTGGCTTACCTCCGCAGCCCGGTCTGGACTCCTGCCTTCAGGTGAATGCAGCCTAATGTCACTGCTGAGCCCACAGTCTCAGGAATACATTGGCAATCCACACCCAGAGATCATGAGACAGCTATCCAGGCAGCACAGTGGGCTCTGGAGCTGGGAGAGCCACATCTCTAGGACATCTCCCCGTTAGAAGGGTCTAGAGTGTGGTCACAGAGGGCAGGTGGAAGGTAACGGAGGCCTCGGGAGGCTGAAAGTCAGCAGGGATGCCTCTGGTCTCTGGGAGTTGGGCTAACCACTGGGCGAGGCAGCCAGGACTCTGCTGGGGGTGGGGTTAGTCCTTGGGCCCCCTGAGCCTCGCAACTCCCTTGAAGGCACTCAGGAGGGATGACCTTCCACAAGCACAGCCTTAGGTTCTGGCTCTGGGGACCTCCCTGCAAACTCACTTATCTAACCAAGGGCTGCCTGCCTCTTCCCAAGCTGAGGATATTGACTGCTACTTATCCTTCAGTTCTCACTCATACCACCTCCTCCAGAAAGCCCTCCCTGACCACCATGGGCCAGGGTTGGGCTCCCTCCTGTGTATTCCAGCGGCACCTTCACTTGGAACCATGACTGCTGGTTGCTTATCTGTCTTGAGCACCACTGCGTCCCCTGCATTGGCAGTGTGCCTGACACTTAGCAGTTGTTCAGGAAATGATGATGGGTGATGGAGGGGTCTGTGGAAGGGAGGTATGGTGAACATGAGTACAGGCCCTGGAGCCTTACTGGTTTTGGACTTGACGGATTCCTGAAACTCTATGTTCTTCAGTCTCCTCACCAAGAGAACAGGGATGTTCGTGGTCTGTATCTAGCAGGTGGAGTAGTTGCCTCAAATGAGCGAAGCTACAAAGTGCTTAGGACAACCCCTGACACTGAAGGGCTCTGTGAATATTGCTTCCTGTAACTATGACAGAAGAAAGAGGAAGGTGGGATGAGGCCTGGCTGATCTCAGGAATGGGCTGGCTGAGAAATGGGTCGGGGCTCTCCCCAGACCCCAGTGCTGACCCCCTCCTCCTCCCTGTTCCCGGTGTAGATGAGCAACAAGCGGTCCAACAGCTTCCGCCAGGCCATCCTGCAGGGGAACCGTCGGCTCTGCAGCAAGGCCCTGCTGGAGGAGAAGGGGCTGAACCTCTCCCAGCGGCTGATCCGCCACGTGGCCTACGAGACCCTGCCCCGGGAGATTGACCGGAAGTGGTACTACGACAGCTACACCTGCTGCCCCCCGCCCTGGTTCATGATCACAGTCACACTGCTGGAGGCAAGGACAAGGGTGGGGAAGGGCTGCTTGGTCTTGGGGGGACCTGGGGGGGGGTCAAGAGGATATCTGAGATCATGAGAGGGACGGGCAGCATCTTATCCACCGAAAGGCGATGATTGAGGACCAAACGGCAGTTGTCACTGCAAGTCAGGCCCTGTTACGGTGCGTGCAAGTGTTGTTAAAACCCCTGGACCACAGAGAGATGGCAAAGATGATAACTTCAAGCCATATTCGCTGCAGCCGAATCCCCATGTGACCACCCCCGCCAGAAACAACAGCAAGTAAAACAGTGTCATAAGTTCACTGATTTGGGGGATTTAGCCAGGCTAACTCATTAAAACAATTTATTTTAGTTCCTCCCTGAGTGAGTAAGGTGGACAAGTCATTTGCTCCGCGGGAACTCCCCTCTTCCACCTGTAGAGTAGGAATACGCAGACCTGCCCTCCTTCTCCCACAGGACTCCTCAATTTAGACCACCAGAATGGCTGGCGGTGCTTTCTGAACACAAAAGCGTTACACAAATACATACGGGAGGGAGTGTTTATGAACAGGCAAATGTGGGCTTAACGTATTTTGCAAGAACATTCTCCCCTTAGGGAATCCTTCGTGCCTATTGTTATTCTAAAAGTCTCAGCTTATGCGATAGAATCCAAAGTGCCACTTTCTGAATCAGTGCCCATGTGCGAGGGACTCAGAGTTCTTCCGGCTCTTCAGCCTAAGAACCTGTGTGCCGCTCACCTCCCCGCAGCCCCAGCTCTTGAACGGACGCTTGGCCTCCCTTTGGCGTTTGATAATCACCGTTCTCTTCCAGAGCCAGGGGCCTAATTACCACCCCTGCTTATGGTTCCTGCCGATTCAAACGGCAGGATCGTTAAGCTTCATAGCATCCTTCTTCTTTTTTTCTAAATCAGAATATCTAATCTGCAGGCTAGAGCCTCTCTGTGTTATTCCAGCTTCACCCAAGTACATGTTGGAGTTGTGATTTTGCTGAGATGTTCTTGGACTTGTTCTCCAAGCACTTACTGTGTTGGTCTATTTATTAACTTCTATTTGAGGGCCAATAATAACAAGCTGGCTTGGAAGCTGGATTTGCTGCCAGGCCACCCGCACGCATGGTGTTAGGTGGACAGAACAGCTCCCAGAGACCCCAGGGAGTCCAGCTGCCGTTCCCAGGCCCAGCCCAGGAGGCCTGAGCCCTACCCTAATTCCAGCTGCCTTCCCTGAGTGCATGCCGCACACAGGGCTGGCTTCTCCTGTGCGCTTTATCATCTTCAAACCTCACGATCATTGTGGAAGTGTGGGCATTCATATCCTCATTTCTAGATGGAGAAACTGAAGACCAGTGAATGAAAATAATTTGTCCAAAGGCATCCAGAGGAACCAGATCTTGCATCCAGATTGGTTACGAATTTTCAAAAACCTCAGCTGTGTAAACCCAAACCACCAATCTAAAACTGACAAATGATGAAATAACTGTTTCAGAGACCTCATACGAAAGCTCAAGGCTTTTATTTTACATACAGGTCTAGTCACCTGGTTTTCTGATTCCATAATGGAGTGAAAATAGAAGGAATGTGGTGGGAAGCGACAAGAAGGGGCCCCCACCAGCAGTCGGAAGTAAGAACCTGGTTGTGGTACCTGGTTAACAACATGCTGACAACCTGGCACTGTAGGAGAGGACAAAAGAAAATGTCAAAGCACAACTGACTCATAAAGAAACGCAAGAATTTGGGGTCATTTAGTATAGGAGCGAAAACACCATCAGTTGCTGGAGAAGACATCATTCCTCTAGCCCAGACCAACACCTGAGGCATCCTTAAGATTAGAACAAAGGGACATGAATTATGCATTCTAGAACGAGTTCCAGGGGAAAAAAATGTAGTTAAAATAAACACCCTTTTTAGGGCTTCAACAAATATGCTCAGTCATCTTCAAAATCAGCTTATGCGGAGTGTTGGTGAGAATGCAGGGAAGTGGAAATCCTTGGGCGCTGTTGGCGGGGATGTA
Organism: Camelus dromedarius; assembly: GCF_036321535.1. Classification (NCBI taxonomy): domain Eukaryota; kingdom Metazoa; phylum Chordata; class Mammalia; order Artiodactyla; family Camelidae; genus Camelus; species Camelus dromedarius. Next base: position 49,847,202 of record NC_087451.1, read on the forward strand.
AAATGGTTCAGCGTTGTGGGAAACAGTGTGGCAGGTCCTCAAAATATTAAACCTAGAATGACCACGTGATCCCACAATTCCACTTCTGGGCATGTAGCCCAAAGAATTGAAAGCAGGGAAGGGTTCAAAGAGATCGTGGTACACCCATGTTCATTGCAGCATTATTCACAATAGCTAAAAGGTGGAAGCAACCCCAGTGTCCATCGACAGGTGGGTAAACAAAAAGAGGCAGATACGTATAATGGAATGTTAGTCAGCCTTCAAAAGGAAGGAAATCCCGACATGCTACAGGGATGTACCTTGATGACATTATGCTAAGTGAAATAAACCAATCACAAAAGACAAGTACTGTATGATTCCACTTACATGCGGTCCCTAGAGGAGTCAAATTCATAGAGACACAAAGTAGAATGGTGGTTGCAGGGGGCCAGGGGGTGGGGGGGAATGAGAATTAACGTTTAACAAGTATAGAGTTTCTTTCAGTTTTACAAGATTAAAAAAAGTTGTCCGAATGGATGGTGGTGATGGTTGCACATTATGAATGTATTTACTACCTCTGAACTGGGCACTTAGAAATGGTTAAGATGGTTAATTTTTTGTGTATTTTACTACAGGTTTTTTTTTTTAAAAAAAATCAACTTAGGTGCAATGGCCTCACCCCTCAAGTGGGTATGTGAGTTATTACTGAAATTAAAGTTTAAAATCCTGCAAATTCTTCCTGCTTAGCACCAAGGTAATGTGGAGAGAGACCATGAGACCATTTTGTGAAATTTTAACACAAAATAATCAAACAGAAGTGGGGTGAGAGATGGTGGAACACACGCTTGGGTGCTGGTCATGGGAGTGTCCCTCATTCTCTGCGACGGAAAGGCGACAGCTTCCGTCGGGATTCCAGGTGTTAGCACAAGAGGCATCCGTGGGCAGTTCTGCACCTTGTAATGGGCTCTCTTCCTCCTGCGTTTTCATCCAGGTTGCCTTTTTCCTCTATAATGGGGTGTCGCTGGACCAATTTGTGCTGCAGGTCACCCACCCACGATACCTGAAGAACTCACTGGTTTACCATCCACAGCTCCGAGCACAGGCTTGGCGTTACCTGACATACATCTTCATGCATGCAGGGTGAGTGCCTGTCTTCTTTCACTCTGTCAGGAGTCCCTATGGGAGAATAAGTGGTCCAGCTAGCCTGGATTGAAATATATTTTTTAGTTTATTTTTATTCTACCCGGACACAGGATTTGAGCAGCTCCTTGAAACTCATCTAATACCAAAACATATGAGTAAATTATGAAGAGGGTATGGGCAAAGGGAAACAGAGGGAGGAGGATGCTAAAAGCCAGCAGTGAGATCAGCACACACATACACATGTAATTCTGTATACTTGCTAGAAGTGGGTTACAGATTTATTCTGAGCTTCCTAGTGGCCAAAGCAAAGAGGGAAATGTGGTCAGCCACCAGGTTCATTGTCCATAAACTGTGTGTGTGAGTGCCCCCATAAGTGAAATAAAGGACAGTTTTATTGAAACCACCTCCCTTGCAAGGAGATCTCCATATATGGTGACGTTAGTCTTCTTGAGGCACTCTGGCAATGCTTATTGCTTCTGTTTATGGAGCCACGTGGCCTCTTTTGGGGCCTAGAGTGCAGTCAGTTCTCACTGGTGCCTTTTACCCACAATAAGGACCTCCTGGCTGGCCAGGTGCCCACCCAGCTCCAAGTCCCTTGAAGAGCATGATCTTGGCTGGAGACTGTTTTTATGTAGGAGAAGCGTGGAGTTGGGATATCAGAGTCCTCAGACACGAGAGCTCTCCATTGTTTTCTACCGAGTCTCTAGAGAAGTGAAGGAGCTCATTGTTAGCCTGGGAAAAGCCCTGGGGGTGCCTGTTCCTGGGGTTGCAAATGGGCAGAGGGTCACCCTGGCCCCCATGGCTCCATCATTCCCTTTCCTTGGCAGAAAGACCTATAGTGGCCAAGAAGAAGCTCCACTGTGAGACTCCCTTCCCACTGAGCCTCTAAAGCGGGCACAAGAGCCACCCCTAATTGGCTGCACTTGCTGGGGAGGGGGCTTTGGGTGAGGAGACATCGCGATGGTTGCCAACGGATGTCTCCACTCTGAGCCTAAGGAGATGGTGGGCCCGGGGTGTTTGCCTTGCCTTCTGTGTCCTGGCCTCGACCTCACGGGGCTTAGGAGAGGAGGTGGGGGGCCACTTTGTGCTTCCATTTTCTCATGAGCCAGAATCTGGATGCAGCAGGAACTGGGGGACAACTTTGATTTACTAAGTTCTACGAGATATCTTTCATGCTTGCACTTGTTTGGAAAACATCTTTCTCTTTAAATATCAGTAGCTCTTACAAATATAGTAGCAAGCCAGAGTGACTGAGTGGCCTGGATAATGGAGCAGGTCCTGCACATCAGAGACCTGGGCCATGGCCCCAGCCCAGCCACTACCCAGCTGTGTGACTTTACACTGGTCAGTGCCCCTCTCTGAGCCTTAGCTTCTCTTGTGTCAACTGATGGAGTTGCTGGATCTTGCCCATGGTTGGCCCCTCTCACTCTGGCAAGTGCAGACACTGCCAGTCACCACCCAGGCCCCATACCTGTGTTCCTGTCCCGACTGGTGGGGAGGGTGTGGAAGGAACCCTCTTTCCAAGATGATCTGTCTGCATTGTAATTCCTCCCCTCCCTTTCGCACCGCCACCCAGACTGTGAGCTTCTCAAAGGCAGGTGTAAGGTCTTCTTCACTACTAGGTCTCCAGCGTCTTGGCGTGCTGAATGCATGCATGCATGCATGCATGCATGTGGTCTCTCCGTACAGGATAGAACATCTGGGACTCAACGTGGTACTGCAGCTCCTGGTGGGGGTGCCCCTGGAAATGGTGCACGGAGCAACCCGCATCGGGCTTGTGTACGTGGCCGGCGTTGTGGCAGGTAGGCAGCTGGGCCCCGTGTCCACAGGGGTAAACTTCCCCAGGGAGGGTGGGAAAGCCCATGGGGTCGAGCAAGCCCCAGGCTGCCAGAGGACCCTCATCACCGAGGCTCCTGATGACTAGAGTGGACCTCTGGGCACATCTCCCTGCCTCTCAGGGGAGGCTGGAAAGGGGACCGCCACGCAGAAAGGGAGGCGTGTAGCAGCAAAGGGGGACAGAGCACAGGGTTTGGAACAGACAGACTGGAGTTTCAGTCTTTACACTTCTGTGTTGTCGCTGTGTGAGCTTGGGGAAATGCCTCAACTTCTCTTGGCCCCGTTAAGCTTTAGGAGGAAAGTAATGCGACCTGCATGTCGAGTGTGGGAGGGTGGGGTGAGGTAGAGTGAATTAAGCCATCCTAGGGCAGTGAGATCCCTGTGAGGACATCCAAGGGGTAGGTGGAGCCAGGTACCTCCCCTGGCCAGGCTGGCAACTGTCCCCGAAGGGGGACCTAGCGTCTGCCCAGGCTGGCCCTTGAGGAACCCGCTGCCTGGCAGGAGGCAGTGAGCATCCGGGCCAGCTGGACAAGTCTGGGGTCCTGGCTGACCCAGCTCACGTGGCGCGTGATCACAGCAGTCGCTGTGGCCTTGAGGAGCGCGGCCAACCCCCAGCCCCCGCCCCCGAGGGAGGGGAGGCGGGCTGCGATGAGCTGGGGGAGCAGAGCAGAGCTCTGCAGGAAAAGTCTGCACCAACTGGGCTTCTCCACAGAGGGATCTCCCTCGTGATGTTTCCAACTTTTTTGCTGGCTTCTTTTTTTTTTTTTAACAAGGCTTGCCGCCTCAGCTCTTTACCTTGACAGCTGTGCCCAAGGGAGCTTTGTGTGTATGTTTAAGTAAGATCTTAATCCTTTCTGAGTGGCATTAAAGTTGTCATCAGGAGAGCAGGGTAGCATCGGCCTTGTAAACAATGGGCAGGCAGGGACCCTGGGAGTCAGTGAAGTGGCTTCAGGAATCAAAGAGGGAAGGGTCCCACCCCCCACCCCCCCACCCCACCCCACCCCATGAGAGGCTGGTCTGCTAATTTGTGAACCCTCAGCCTGGGAGGTTGGCCCAGTGCCCTTTCCTTCTCTCCTTCTGTGCGGAGGTTAAAAACTTAGACCTTGCACACCTTGGACAGCACCCACACCAGCTTCTCCCAGAATCCAGCACCTTCTGCATCCAATGGTCTGATGCGCATCTCTGTGTGCCAGACTTACTCAGCCACCCACACACACTCTGAGTGTCTGCATCTGGGGGTTTATAGCCACATTTTCCGCACCTACATACTCAGAGCCCCAGATGGTTAATGGCGAGGAACAGGAAAGATGCTCGTAACACTTGCAGTTAGTAGTCAATTAGATGGGAGTGCCAGTAGCCTCGAAGAGAAACGTAAGATTCAAGATGACTCAGGCCTTGAACTAGATGATACCCAGCGGGGAGACACTGATACCCAGTGCAGGCATCCCTTCCCAGTGATACCAGCGCAGAAGGGGATGGCGTACAGGCAGAGGGGGCTTGCCATCTAGACCTGAGGGTGTGGGGCTGCATTGCAAAGCAAATGACGTGCACCGCTCTACCTGAGTCACTCTGCCTTCAGAGCAGAGGGCATTCTGGTCACCACATGTCATACCATTGATCTCCAGGACTGAGTTGATTGATCTGCCTGCACCCTTTCCTCCTTCTCCACTCCATGTGCGTCCCCCCTCAAAAGGGGGACCCGTTCAGATAGCCAGACCCTGACCGAGAGCCAGTAGTTACCAAGTGCCTGCCCTGTGTGGGCCAAATTTAATCCTCACAACAACCCCCTGAGGCAGGTACTCTTCCTCTCCACCTGTTGCAGATACAGAAACCAAGGCTTTAGAGAAGCTAAGTGACTTATTCCAGAAGACACAGTCATAAGGGGTGGAGCTGGGCTTTAATCCCAGACTGTCTGACCCCAAAGGCTGTGCTCTAAACCACCGCCACAGTATTACAGGAACCAAAAGGCAGACCTTATCCTTGGTGTGGATAGGTGTCAGAAACCTAAGGGAGGTCTTAATAGACATCGGGCACAGGAGGTCTTAACAGACAGGAATGAGAGAGGCAACTCTCCCCGCCTCCCAGGGTGAAAATATTCCAAATCCAAGGCCGTCGCATTTTGTCACAACGATAACTGACCTCTGCCGAGCACATCCGATAGTCCAGGCATGTGATAAAGGGGTCACGTGTGTGATCTCCTCTTCTCATCACAACAGTCTTATCAGGGTGCCGACACTCTCATTTTATAGATGGTTCAGGGGTGAAATCACCAGCTGCCCAGCCAAGAAATCCTAGGACTGCAGTGGAAACCCTTCCTCCGCCCCATGCTTGAATTCAAGCCAATATGTATGTATCTCACTTCCGGCTAACAGTTACAGGGCTGACAGATGAAATACCTTAAAAACCAGTATCTTCACTGCTCTGCCAAGCTTTTATCCTAAGCTACATAGCTTATAAGCTACGAGTGCATCCCTAAGCCTGGCTCAGGGTTTGGCACATGTTAAGCAACAAACAGTTGTAGACTGAATGAAAGAATACATACATAAGTAAAGTTATGTTGCTTAAAGGTAGATGTTCTGCTGACGTTTATTTGGATTTTTTTTTTTTTAATGGCCAAGGGAGATGCTGAAAAACACCTGCTTTAAATATCCCAGGCTGGACATTATGGGCATTACGGCAAAGTCACCAATCTAGCCCCATGCTGGCGTGGATCCAGTGTTTTGGTGGGGTGATTCACAGCCCGGACCAGCACCGGTCCTTTGATCTGCTGCCATGCAGAGGTGTGGCGCGCCACTCTGGCTTGCCTTTCTCTCCTCTTCCTTTGCCCCAACCAGCTCTGTGGGTCACACTGGCCTTTGCCGAACGTCATCCATTAGATGCATCAGGAGTCGTGCCTGGCCCAAGCTTCCTGCCCTGGGGTGGCCTGTCTCACTCTGTTGATACGTGTATATGCCCACATTTACACTTGACTCTCCCAGTCCCTCTAGGCCAGGGCTAACCTGCAGTCACTTTAGGAAAGTCTTCCTGCCGCAAATGGAGGGCAGGTGGGTCCTGACCGTTACCTTCCAGATTGTGTAACCAGGATCCGAACCTCAGGCCCTGGATCTTAGGCCAAGGCTTGGATTATTGTATTCTGATCTGGAAGGAACCTTGAGGTCCCCTCCAGTGGGTGGCAAACTTTATTCCCAGGCCCCCCTCCCATTCAGCCAGAATGACTCTCTGTGCTCTGCTCCGTGGGGTAGGGGTGGGGGTCAGGTTTCCTTTGAAAAGAGGATCTCACTGCTCAAAATTCAGAGAGCCTTAGACCTCCTCATTTCACAAATGTGAAAACTGAAGCCCAAAGAATTCAGGAGCTGTACCCGAGATCACACTGCTAGCCAGTCACGCCCTCATTCTGTACTCCTGCCATGATCCCTGCTGACCTCTGGCCCTAGGGTCAGGACTCCCATCCATGGGTAGGGTGACGGAAAGGTCAGTGTGTGGAGGCTGGACCCTGGGGGCTTCCCTGATGCCAGGGAGGCTGAGGGAGCAGAATCCTGGCCGGTTTGTAGGGACTCACATGGAGGAGAGAGGCCAGCCCAGGGAGGCTGGGGCTTCCTCTGTCCAGACGTTAATTAACGAGGAGAGGCTGGGCAGCCAGCCCTCTGCAGCCCGGCAGTGCAGCCTTCTCAGCCAGCCCCGCCAGGAGAGCGTGGGAATCCTTTGTCATGCAGATCCCGCGGCCTGCCTGTTTGCCACCCTGGGATTTTTTTTTCTTGTTATATATGGCTGACCCTGTGGCTAGTCAGTTAAAAAAAAAAAGTTATCTGACAATAGATCAATACCTAATTAAAGCCGGAGGCGAGGCATGAAAGGGGAGAAGAAAGATTTATAGCTGCCCTGGGAGGGGAGAAGGACTTGGGATTTCTTAGTTCATGACAGTTTGTATTTTCCTGAGAGATGACATCCCCCGCCTTGAAGCTAAGAATCTGTTGTGAGGACCTCTTCCTGGAAGGAGCTCCATGAGCCGAGGAGCCTTGAGAGCTGTCTGTGGGGGCTTGGGGAGGTGGGGTGGCAAGGTGGGGAGAAAGTAGATGACCTTGCAGGGGTTCCCCAGGCCCAGGGTGTCGGGTACCTGGTTCCCAGGCTGGGCTCAGCTTCTTGCTAAGTAGTGGACCCTCCGGCCCTACAGAACCTGCAGAATTTGGCCTTCTGCCTGTTCCTCTCTCCACCCAGGCAGCAGCTAATTGGCTCATGAGCCTGCGGGCATTTTCCAGTGGTGATTTCTGCACACTCACCCGGGCCAGCCACCTCTCATCCTCTGAGCCCTGGGTTCTACCTCCCAGTTATTTTTAGTCTCCCATGTCTTTCCCTGGAAGCCAAAGCATTGATCACACTTAAATGAGACCAGAACAATACATTTCCCATCTCCTCTTTGCCCGGCTTCCCTCCCAGGACAAAAGTTTGTCATCCCCCGACCAACAGTCTGTACCTTTCCTTTCCCCCAGAGAGGGTGACATCATCTTTTTCTCTTCCCTGGGACTTTTCAAGGACATTTTCCCTCCAGCTGTGGAGATCCCGTTGGCCTCTTGTAATTTCACTCGGTTGGACATGGTGCTCAGCAGGTTTCTGGATGCTGTTGAGCAGAGAGAACAAGGGTGGAGGTTGACCTCGGTCCCAGCTTGGGGCGTGGCTGCTACAGAGGCTAAGAGCACAGGGGCTCCGTGTCAGGCAGACCTGGACTCACATCCTGGCTCCAGCCCTTCCTCCCCATGACTCAGGGCTCAGCCTTCTCATCTGTGCAGTGAGGCTGCTAGTGCTGGCCTCAGAGGGCAATCTTGAGGGTCAAAGGGAAGGATGGACGTAAGACCAATGTCTGATACACAGTGCCCCGCAAGCGGTGGCTGTTTCTGCTGTAACTACTACTACTGTTGTTGCTGCTGCTCGAAACTGTGAGAGAGCCCAAGGCAAGGCAGAGCTGGGCAGCCAGGCAGGTGAGCTGGGCTGCAGTCCCAGCTCTGCTTTGGGCAAGTCCCTTCCCTCCTTTGCTTCTCGTCTGTAGAAGGAGAAGTTTGCACCAAACGGTTCTTTCAGCCGTAAATGAATCTTCCAGGAGGCTCCAAGGTGACAGGGGATCAAAGGAAGAAGAGAGGGAGCCTTTGCCCTGGGGTCTCAGCCCTGAGGCTGCAGCATCTGAGGGCCTGGGACTTGGGATGGGGAGCTGACTCTAGCATCCCTGAGTTCTCCATCTCTCTCTGCACCAGGGTCCTTGGCGGTGTCTGTGGCTGACATGACCGCGCCGGTCGTGGGCTCCTCTGGAGGGGTGTATGCTCTCGTCTCTGCTCATCTGGCCAACATCGTGATGGTGAGCACTTCCTGTCCCGGCGGGCCTTTCTTGGCCTCCCCTCTGCCATCTCTGGGCCCGGGCATTAATCCGCTGGAGCTTGGTTTTAGATCCTCGTCCACACTCCAGCTCAGGCTTGGCAAGCCCCAGACGGCCCTAGCTGATAGCCAAGTTCAAGGACACTCCTCACGCTCTGCTGGCCCACTTCTGATGCAGTCTTTCCATATATGATTCGTATTTTCTCCAGCCATGGCTTTGCCTATGAATTTGCCCAGCTCCCTATTTCAACTCTTTCCTATTCACTGGCTTGAAAAAGTTAAACTCCTGGAGCACTAGCACGCATCATAATTGTAATTCAATTATGAATTGAAAATTGTTGTTTGTCGCAGATTGTTCAAAGTAAAGGGACCTTAGAGATGACTTTATCAGAATTCTCAAATAGGAAAGAAGGCTCTGAGAACTTAAGTGATGTGTCCAAAGTCACAATCAAGTTTGTGGCCAAATCGGGACTTGAACCCACATTTCCTGGCAACCATTGAAGTGTGGAAGGTTCACTACAATGGGGCACCGTCATTCCCTGTCTCATGCCCTTCCCTACCTGTTCCTGAAAGGCAGTCTTGCTTAAAAGCTGAGTGGGGCTGTCATTCAGCCTAGATCTGAATCCCAGCTACCCACTTCCTAGAGAGTGACCTGGGGCAAATGACTTCACTGCTTTGTGCCTCAGTTTCTCCATCTGTGAAATGGGATGAGTTAGGATAAATGAGATAAAGTGAAAACAACCACTCAGTATAAGTGTTACCCTTCCCTGCTCCTTGCAGAAGAGTACGGGGTAGACGCAGAGTGGGGACAGGATCTTCAAGGCAAGAAATTGGAAGCAATCTGATAATCTTGGAGGAGGCCAAGGAGAACTGTTCCCTTCTTTTGGAAGCAGTCTGAAGTTTGGAGGCCGAAAGAGGAGTCACTGGCAGCACTTGACTAACCCTGCTGAATGTGCCCACTGGCCCAGGAGCCTCCAGGCAGGGCCCAGGTCTTCCTCATCTGTTTCTCCAGTGCCTGGCATAGGGCTGGACACCTGGCAGACGGCGCCCGCTAAATTCTGATGAAGGAAGGGAGGGAGGGGGAGAGAGAGGGACAATGTCCAGAAAAGGCATAACTTCTCTTCGGGATCCTCTTGCTCTCACGTCCCTCCTCCGTCCCACGGCCCCCCACGTGGCGGGTGTGCGAATGCTCAGTTACAGCGGTCTGTGGGCTTCCTGACTTCTCCCGTTTCTTCATTATTGCCACTCTCACCTGGCCTGCTCCTCAACACCAGCGCCTTTCTTTTCACCGAAGTCCCCTTTGTACACTGAGAGAGAGCATGAGAGGGGCAGACAGAAAGGGAGAGAGAGGCGAGACAGACAGACATTGAAGATGCTTGCTACTTGCCTGAATTTTGGCATCTTCAAGCAAGCGCGTGGAGAGCTACAGCAGGGTTGGGGAAGCCCACGTGAGGGTTGTGTGTGTGTGTGTGTGTGTGTGTGTGGTGTCTGTGCGCGTGAGTGTTTACACACAGACGTGTACGGCTCGGTCTGCTGAGCACCTGGGAGCCCAGGGCCGCCTCACATGGCCCTTTAAATGGGTCATTCTGTATCAGTGCCACAGCTTTCCCCAGACACAGCGTTTCCTCTGAATTCTGCCTCCTCCACTCCTCCCTCCCCCTGCCCCAATTCCCTTCTGCAGGGGGAGGAGATGCCAGCCCCTCCTTCCCCTTCCCCTCAAGACGTGTCTGTGTGTTGAAGGGGTCAGAGCAGTACAAGTCCAAGAACGCGGGGAAGAAGAGACAGACAGGAGTTTATAACGGGCCCTATTTCCAGCCCTTCCCACCGCCTGGGAAGCAGCCCTGGTGTCGCAGAAGTCCCCGTGGTGAGGGCAGACCACCCCAAGGACCCAGGACCGTGGGGTGAAGCAGTGGGTGGAGGAGAGGGGTGCGAGAGCAGTTTTGTTCCTGTTTATGCTTCTTTCTGCAAGAAGCCCGTGGCCTGTGGCGGTGGAGATCAGCCGTCCCGTCCAGGAGCCCGGCGCTCTTCCAGAAGGACGTGGCTTCCCATGGGGTCCCCCTCCCCTAGAAAGCTGTGTAGTGCCTACTGGACAGTGAAACATACCCATTTTCTCCTTAAGAAGGTCAGTTTCCTTTCCTAAAGAGGCTGCCTTTCCCCAGACTAGCTCAGTGCCCGACAATTCAGAGATCCATTAGGACAGAGCACGTGAAGCGGCCATGTCTGTGGGTCGGAAGCGCGGAAGCACTGACAACTGCGTGTGGTTCAACCTCACTGATTCTTAATTCCAAAGTGAAGATTTGGTCTGTGTGTGTATACACAATAAAGCACCTCATTGGATCAAAAAGGAGAAAAAGCATGGACTTGATAGCCAGAAAATCTGGATGTGAGGACTGGTGTCACCATCTGATTAGCTGTGAGTTCCTTAACTTCTCAGGGGCTCCCTTATCTCATCTGTAGTCCCTTCTTCGCAAGGTAGTTGAAAGACGTGAAAAGAAGTGAATGTGAAAATGTTTTTCATGTGGCAAATCATACAGCTGGGAGATCCTGTATGTATGTGTGTGTTTAGATATTTTATACATATAATTTTTATCCTTATAAATCCCACCTGATGTCTGTCAGAGAAACATCAGAAGAATCTGTCCTTTTCTGTGTCCTTTTTGACATAGAAAATCTTGAACACTTCTGTTCTCAGGACTCTATTTAAATGAGAGATTCTGCCTTAAATGAAAGTATGTCTTATTTTTCATAAAAAACATTACGAGTTTCAAAAAGCTTGTCATTTACATGAGGGGATTAAATCAAGAAACTATTTTATGGATGGCATAAAAGACCAGCAATCAAGACTTCTTATTTTAAACACTGGAAGTATAAAGACACACATAATTGAATAATTTATTAATTGCCTTTTGCCAGGGCCCCTGGGGCAGTGTTCATTTTTAAATATACAAGATAGTTTCTTATACTTTGCCCCATACGATAGATGTTTTTCTAAACTGTTTGAGATCTAAATTGTCACAGATTGAACCATACCATCACAAAGCACAAGGAAGGATTCTTGTCTAAAAGACACGGAAGATTTCTGTGTGATAAGATTCATTTTATTAAGTAAAAACCCTTCTGTAGGACAAGTCATCACTCCCAAGTTATCTGTGTCATGTTCTCCTGTTTCCTGTGTTGGGTTTTCTTGAAGTGATTTGACAAGAAATTGTTTCCACTGGGGATGTGTGAAGCTGCACTGGAACGGAGTATCCTGCCTTGGTTTCAGCCTCTGAGCCCTTCACTGGTTGGGTGAGGAAAACGCCAAGGGGACTGGTTACTACTGCCTTGTTTGCTGAGGATGAGTCACCTTCTCACCCTGCTAGGCTCTGGGAGAGAATGAAAGTAAAGGACCTGAAAAAAAAAGTCTCTGTTCCCCAGGGGCTCTCAGGCTTTTCAACATTTATAGCTGCAGCAGTGCTGGCTTCGTGTGAGATTTTTTCCTTCTCCCCTGTTGTTTCACTGTGCTTATTTTATTGGAGGAATCATGGGGATGGGGGGATGAGGCAGCTGGTGGAAAGGAGTGACTGGCTGGTTGTTAACCCCTCAGCTGCTGGGAGGCTGGTCACCTCCTGATGTTCACTTAGCCCTAGAGCTGCTGGGGCAGCCAGCAGGGGCAGACAGCACAGATAGACAGACTGTGGCCTGGCCTCGGACGTGTGGGCGGACAGAGCCCTGGATGGGAACCCTATCGAGCTTAACATTAACTTACTGTGATCTTGCACAAGCCCTCCTGGACCCTCAGTCTCTTTTTCCCTCAAGTGCAGATCAGAGGGTGTGACTGGATCAGCTTGGCAAACTCCAGTGCCTTCCAGTGCCTGGCAGGTGTGGTAGAGGAAGCCGGCCTGGGGAGCAGTGGGGCAAAACTGGAGCTCCCCAGCCTCATCCAAGGTCATTGAGAGTCCAAAGATGTAAGTCCATTATGCAGGGCAAACTCACCATCTTTTCCCCAGGTCTAGATACTGTCACTTACATGACTCCTACCACATGCCAGGCAGCATTCCTAGTGCTTTACACATATTAATTCACAAATTCATTTCACCTTCACAACAAACCGCAAGGTAGGGAATTGAGACGGATACTGTTGTCATCAAATTTTCAAAGGAGGGCGCCAGAAAGAAGGAATTCTGAGCCACCCACCCGTGGTCTTGCCAGACCCAAAATACAGACAGTGCTTTTTAAGACAGGTCCCAGATAGGGCCCAGAGAGGGCCTGGACCTTGGCTGAAGGAGAGAGCAGTAAATACGTTCTAGGCTTACTTTGCCCACCGTGTTACCACTCGGAACACAGTGAGAGACACCGTCTTCTGGTATCTCTTTTGTTTTTAAGTGTGGTCAGTACATTCATATTGTGCAACCGTCATCACCATCTGTCCACACAACTCTTTACATTTTGGCAAAACTAAAATGCTCCCCACGTAGCAACTCCCATTCTTCCCTGCCCCCAGCTCCTGGCAGCCTCTATTCTACTTCTATCTCTATGACTTTGACCACTCGGTATCTCGTATAAGTGGAATCAAACGTTATTTGTCCTTTTGTGAGTGGCTTAGTTCACTTAACGTCATGTCTTCAAGGTTCGAGCATGTTGTAGAAACTTTCCTTTTGAAGGCTGAGTAATATTCCATTGTGTGCATATCCCACCTTTTGTTTCTCCATTTATCCATCCATGGTTACTTGGCTGGCTTCCACTTTGGGGGCCATCGTGACTCACACTGCTATGAACGTGGGTGTCACTTTTAAGGAGAATGAAGGCCTGTGGATGGACATCAAAGGGAGGCAGAGCCTGGCGGGGCAGTAGCAGGAAGAACTTTTCAGTGATGAGAGCCCCTTCACAGGGCTGTCCCAAGGGGCGGTGAGCTCCCTGTCATAGGGGCTGGAAGGCCATTTTGTCAGCTTCTTGGCAAAAGTGTCCCCTTTAGGGGGAGATGGACTATCAGGTAACTCCCAAAGACTTTCTTTTCCCTAGAGCTTCACCCTGGGGAAGAACTGAGGGGCCACCCACTGTCAGAAAACTGAGCTCTCTCGCACTGGGTTGCCAGATCCAGTGGAGGACACTAACACCCGTTTTGCTCCCTGTCTCCTGGCGAGGCTCCTCTGTGGGCAGATGCCAGCAGGTGACAACATTGTCCCGCCATCTACTTAGCACAGAACACGTTAGCCAGCAAAGCTTAGACTTTCCCACCTAAAGAGGGGCCGTGTGTCACCCACCTTGCCTTTTGTGCTGAAGGACGTGCAGGTCACTGAGGAATAACTGGGAGAAGGGAGGCGATGGGCACGGAGCCCAGTGCGGCAGGATTTCTCCCTCTTTGGGCAGCTTCCCTGCATCCCGCTTGGTCCACCGAAGCATCCATAGGCGTTATTATTGTGTTCAGGGCCTCTGTGAAGTTTCACACATGTGTCCTTCAATGTCAGAGGAATTTGAGACGTGCCTCTGAGCTGGGCTGGGGCCAGGCAGGGGAGGCAGGTGGTGGAGGGACAGAAGCCCCGGCTGTCCCCACTTGCCTCCTTCTCTAGGACTCACGTGTTCCAGGGAGATTCCAGGCTCCTTTCTGCTTCTGGGTAAATGGAATCGTGCTTTGAAAGCACTGCAGGAGTGCCCCTCAAAGGGATCCTGTGGTGAAGTCTTTTGTAAAGCCAACAGTTCTTTTGTAAGGTGAATAATTGTACTCTGATTATCTGCCTTGGAGGTTCAGAGTGTTCGGAGATTCTCAGGGGAAAGAGGGATTCGTCTGAAGACCATCTGCGCCCCCTCTTTCCAATGCCCAATTCTCTAAAGCATCCCCCTGGAGGGACACGAAGCCCTCGTTTGAAGCCTTGAATGATGGGAAACTCACTACCCCCCCACATAGCTCATTCCATCCTTGGACAGCTCTGCTTGTTAGAAATGGAAGCTTATCCTGAGCTTTAAAAAAAAAAAAATCTCTCTCTGAAGTTTTCATCCATTGAGTCTTCCTCTATCAGGTTACACTGAATGTGCCCTTTCTTCACCGTGACCCACTTGATAGGGCCAACAATGAACTTGACCCCCGAGGCTTCTCTTCATTCATCCCTCCGATGCAGGGCTTTGAGTTCTTTTATCGTCATCATGGTTCTTCTTGGACTTGGCTTGGTTTGCCATCCTGCCTCCCTGTGCGACCATGGGACCCAGCAGTTGATGCCACCGTCAGGTGTCTGTCCGGATAGAGGAGGCGGGACTCTCCTCTCGCAGGAGCTAGGTTCCTGTCCTCTGTTAGTGCAGCTCAAGAGCTTTTGTGCCAGTAATAAACCTTCCATCGTCTAACATCTCAAAGCCAAGCTGGTGTGACCTGCAATTAAGCCACAGTCGCCTCACTCAGGACTTCATGGACGTGATTTTCTTTCCTTTTTTTTTTTAATGTCGGGTTTCCCTAAGCGGGATGCATCTGCAGAGGAGTGGTCTGATCTGGAACTAATGGAACTCTCTCTCCTTTTTCCCTAGAACTGGTCAGGCATGAAGTGTCAATTCAAGCTGCTGCGAATGGCTGTGGCCTTGATCTGTAGTAAGTTCTGATGGGGCTGGCTGGAGGCGGGAGCCCTGTCCTGGGCCTGGGGTTGTGGAGCGGGTAGGGATGGCACAGTCCTTGCTCTTCAGGGCCTTGTGGTCAAAAAGCAAAGGGAGACATGTCCACAGGGTGCGACAAAGTGGGGCTGTTATGAGACAGTCTGGCCTACAGTGCTGCTTCCTAACCTTTCTTCAACTTTTCATTGACCTGTAACGTGCAGACAGAAAAGTGCACACGGGGGACGTGTCCAGCTTAATGGTCGGGCTAAGAAAAAAATAACCTCTTTTTTTGCTCTTATTTGTTTTTTACTTAAAAAAATTTTTTTGGTGTCAGTATTTTTATTTAAAAAAATGTTTTCCATTCCAGTTTTATTGAGATGTAATTGGCATACAGCCCTGCGGCACAATGACTGGACTTACACACATCATGACATGGTTAGGACTGTATATTTAGCAAGCATCCATCGTCTCCTACATATACCAAATGAAGAAATAGAAAAAGTATTTTTTCCTTGTAAGAAAAATAACTTCTTAATACGCTTTTCGGTCATGGAGTCGATCCTTTGCGATCTCCTGTTGGAGGCTCAGGATGCCTTCCCAGAAAAAGGCTCACGCGCGCACACACACACACTCTCTCTCTCTCTCTCTCTCTCTCTAAAACTTACAGTTTAGCAGACTCACAAGCCGTAGCTAATCCATGAGCCCCTAGGAACAATTGCAATGGGGCCTTTGCTGGGAGAAGTCAGTCTACCTACAGAGGGTGTTTTGAGTGTGAAAGAGACGGGTGTTCACCTGGTAGACAGGGTGTTAAGGGGGCATTTCGGGTGCAGCATGAACAAAGACAGGGAGTGAAGGGTCATGGCTGGCAAGTCGGTTCACCAAACTGACCCATGAGGTTCAGGTCTGTGTATGATTGTATAAGTAATCATGAGAGTCAGATCACGGGGAGCTTTAAACGCAAAGAGAAAGATTGGATTTCATCCTGAAGGCAATGGGAGGCCACTAGAGGGCTGTAAACAAGAGAGGTGCTGACAGCTTTGAGTCTGAGGTGACTGGTCAGGCTGCACTGTGAAGGAGTTGAGCGGGGGCGGGGTAAGACCTAAGGCCAAGGGGCTCATTCTGAGATGAGTCCGAACAGAAGAGAGAAGAGGGGATGCAGATCACCGTCAGTCCCCAGAACACGGCTCTGAAGAGCGGATTATTGTCAGGCTTAACTTACAGCCTCAGAGTGCGAAGTTCTTTGCCCTGGTCACCTCACCTTGAGATGGTAGCGCCAGAATTCAGATCCAGCCTGTACCATGTCTAATGCCCAGTACTTTAGCCAGGCTAGGCAGGAGCTCCTGGACTGTCACTGCCCCAGTCAGCCACCTGCTATGTGGGGAAGAGGGAGATTGAGCGAGAACAAACGTGGGATGGAGGAGGGGCCTGGGTGGGCCCCACTCAGATCCGCTCTCACACCCCTTATAGCCCATGGCTTCCAAGGCCCTCTGGTCTCAGTTTCCTGGATGGGGTTGGAGTATCTCTAATCCCAGAGAGGACCCTCCAACCCTAAAATTCACAGACTCTTTGAGCCAGGGCAGTGGGGGGGCAGTGGGGGCGCATGGCTTCCTTGTCCGCTCATACTCATTTGTCTGTTTGCAAGGAAGTGAACAGAAGCAGAAGTCTTGCTGTTTAAAAGAATCCAACTCCAAGTATCATAAAAACTAAAATGCTGTTTCAGAGCCGGGACCAGTGCCTTTCAGCCTTCACTTGTGGACCCCCAGGACCTGGAAAACAAAGGCAGGAAGATAGCCCAGGCCAGGGGAGGTGCTGTGGGGAGGGAACGGTGTCCGTCCCTGGCTGCTCCTTTTCCGCCATCTATCGGCCATCCCTGGACTCGCAGGGCCCAGGCCAGGAACATAGGCAATTCCCGGGGGAGTGGTGTCCCTGGAGGCGCTGGCACCTCTGGCGTGGTCAGGGTGGAGAGGGGCGCACTGGCTAATTAAACGGTAACTGAGTAAGCTCAGAATTCCCCCGCAGGCTTTCGGTCTGTCACATTTGCCTTGGTTTCCTCATCTGTCACGTGGGGATGACTTTGGGTGGTGGGTGATGAGATGGCCCAGCTCCCCAGCATCTGCCCTTTCAAGAGAGAACATCCTCATTGGATTGGCGACCCAAGAAGTTCGTGCCGGAAGGACAGATTGGAGAGCGGGATGGGGGCGTTTTAGAATCTCTTAAGATTGAATTCCAGCACCTTGTTGGGACCATTTATTTCCATTTCTTCCTTGCCCTTTGCCCCTTTCATCCCTTCCTTCCACCCACAGAAGCGCTGCTTCTGAGGGTCTTGAGATAGTACAGGAGGCCACTTGATAAACTTTAAAGAACTAACACACACTGAGGTTATTACTGAGTTTCCCAAAGTGCAGCCCGGTTCAGAGGGGCTGAGACCTGATACAGGTGAGGGAACTCAGCCTCCAAGGCTCCGGCCGCAGGGGTGTGAGGGCCTTTGGGCTTCTGCACGAGAGCTGTTCCCTGCCTGTCATGTTCTTCTTAGCATCTTCTCCCTCTCTCTCTTTTTCTTTGGTGGGGGAGGTAATTAGGGTTTATTTATTTTAATAGAGGTACTGGGGATTCAACCCAGGACCTTGTGCATGCTAAGCACACGCTCTACCACTGAACTATACCTTCCCCCACCCCGCCTTTTTTTTTCAATGGAAGTGTAGTTGATTCACAATGTTGTGTTAGTTTCCTTAGGGTCCTCTCCTGATATTCAAATGTCACCTCTTTAGCAAGATCGGGCCTGATTCCCCAAACTAAAGAATCCCCCTTCTTTAAAGCCGGCATTGATTTTAAATCACCATTTTTCCCCCCTATAGAGTTTCTTTTACTGAAATTATCTTACATGTTTAATTGTATGCTGGTCAATTGCCAGGCCGTGTAAGCTCTGGGAGAACAGAGGTTTCTCTGTTGTCTCCATGATGACATCTCCAGCGCATCAAGCGAATGCTGCTTGGCCTGATGGGGAGTGAATGAGTTAGTGGGTGGATGGATGGAGCGAGTGCAAGGCCGCCCCCTCAGCCCCCACCCCCTGGCCCTCCTGTGACTTCTCTGTGCTTCCTCCCCTTGCAGTGAGCATGGAGTTTGGGCGGGCCGTGTGGCTGCGGTTCCACCCATCAGCCTACCCCCCGTGCCCTCACCCGAGCTTCGTGGCGCACTTGGGTGGCGTGGCTGTGGGCATCACCCTGGGCGTGGTGGTCCTGAGGAACTACGAGCAGAGGCTGCAGGACCAGTCGCTGTGGTGGATTTTTGTGGCCATGTACACCGTCTTCGTGCTGTTCGCTGTCTTCTGGAACATCTTTGCCTACACCCTGCTGGACTTAAAGCTGCCGCCGCCCCCCTAAGGGACTGGAGGACCCTGGCAGGGGAGGGGAGGGAGACGCTGCATCAGCGAGGAGCAGTTGCTTCTTTTTCTCATCACCAGCGCAGTGAGGCCGGGAGGAGAGCACAGGAGGCGCTGGGCCCCTGTGATATTTGTATTCAGATTTGCACAGACAGTGGAGCCATTTTTCTGAAAGGCACTTGCTGGAGGAGTTGGATGTGGCTTCCATAGTCTTTCTAGACTGTTCTGAAGACATTGGGCCAGGTCAAAGGCCTGGGGTGGGGTGAGAGTGGCCATGCGCTTGGGCTGGGTGTGTCCCATGTGTTCAGGAGTCCCCTCCCTTGTCACAGATTGGGCAGCAGCTTTCTCCCTCATCCCCCACCCTGAGAGACCCTAAGAATGAAGGAAAGCCTGAGGCCGTGGTGGCCAGGTGGGCCCTTGTCCAGCCCAGAGGTAAGTGCTGGCCAGGAAATGATCCCTCCATAGCTGTTGGGTCTGGAGCTCCGGAGTAGAAAGGGGCCTGGGGAAGCCCAGGGCGTCCTTTCGTGCCTGTTGGTGGGCACTGGGGTGTGGCCTCTAGTGCCTGGGGTGGGCAGAGGAGGGAGATTCTATAACTCCAGGCCCCACCCTTTCCCTGGGGGTACCCAGCAAAAGGAACCCACGTAGGAGGGAAGAATGAACTTCACCCCAAGTTCCGCCCTGGGGGAGGGCGTCACCTGTGGACTTCCCCCGGAGTGCTGAAGTCTCACGCCAGTGCCCCAGCATCCCTGCCCTGCTTTACCTTTAGGGTCTTTTCCTTTCCTTCCAGTGCTCTGACCCCGCCGTGTGCCTGTCCTTTGCTTACAGAGACGATGTTCAAGTATGTGTGTGCGTGCGTGTTTGTGTGTGTGTGTGCATGTGGTTTGGTGGGCAGATGCACATGTGATGGGAAAAACAGTGTGAGGCCAGTTGGAGGCTGCAGAGGAGGCCCGGAGGGGCAGTGAGGGGGTGTGGGGGAGTCTGTGTGAGAAGAGGGAGGACACTGGGGTGGGGGTTGCTTCCCGAGGATCCTTGCTTTGAGCAAAGCTGGCCCCTTCTTTCCCATCCCCGTGCCTCCCACTTCCCAGGCACTTCCCTGAGAATCGCTGACCAGTGGGAGACTAGCCGTGGGGGAGGGAGACCTGGAGCCCTTCTGGGGACCCTCAGGCTGCTGAGGTTTTCCTTGCCTTTGCCAGGTTCCATTCTGATTCCAATCCAGAATAGCCTTCCTTTCTGAGAAGATTCTGTTCTGTCTCCCCTAGGAGGGAAGGGGCTTTGGGGGTGCAGGAGAGACTGGAGCAGGAAGGTTGAGGCCACGCGTTCTTCTGAGTCGGGGGCACAGGAGACTGCAGTGAAAGGAATTCCGATTCAGACAGAAAACTGCTTCTGGAGAATTGTTGGGTACTTGGATGAGTGTCAGAGGTGAGGGCAGCCTGCAGACTCAGGTGCTCAGAGTTGGAAGGGAACTTGGAGGTGATCAAATCCAGCCCCCTACCCATTGCACAAGTGGGGAAACAAGGCCAAGGGAACGACCCTGATGGGAGGGTGTGGGGAGGACACACTTGACAAACTCTGCCATTCCTGCTCTGGAAACCACTGGCAGCTCAGGAGAACCACAGCCTGGGGGGCAGAGGGACTGGTCTGGGCAGGAATGAGGGCAGGAGTTACCTCCTGCCAGCCACATATCTGTTGGAGCCCTTACGTATACTGAGCTCCAGAGTCAGCCGGGCCAGGCATTCGGGGATCTTGGGCCACTGCGTCTTCTTGGCCCCAGTAATCACCTGAACATGAGCAGGGTTTTCCTACCCAGGGACACCCCCATCACCCCCAGGCTATACCAAGACTTTCCCTGTCTTTGCCCAACGAGAAACAGATCGTCCTGGTCCCCGCACATGGCTCTTGAGGTCACAGTGCACGTGTGCCAATGCTGTGCCGATGACAGCCAGCCCTGGGGGCTGGGCCCAGGTCTCCGGCTGAGCTGCACCAGTGGGGGCATCTTGTCTGTGCCCTGCCAGCCTTTCTCTGCCCTACTGAGAGAAAGGTGTGCTGGAAGGGTCCACTTCTTAGGAGAGGGGGCTGAGATGGAATTGGGGCCAGGGAGACCTGGGTGAGGATGGAGAATGGGGCCTGGGCCGTGGGCTGCTGCCATGCTAACCCTGAGTCATGCTGTCCCCTTTTGGAGGGACAGGGGCAGCTGGTGCCAGATCCTTCTCCTGGCACCCGAGAGTTTTGTCCAGTGCAGCCTGGAGAGGGGCTTTCCTCTCTCAGGGGTGAGAAGACTTTGAACCAGAAGGTTCTAGAAAGCCCTCAGAAAAGCACCCAGTTTTGTCAGGGCTTCAGATGGAAGCCTGTTATGGAGAAGGACTGCCTGAGGCAGAAGTCCCATCTCCCATCCTATTAAGCCTGCCCTGCAAGGTCTGGGACAAGCTAAGGGAGCCTCCTCTACAGCTCAGGCCACCAGCCCCGGCTGCTCCCTGTCCAAAAGCAACCTTGAAGCCCACCTCCACCGCCCTCTCCCTGTATCCCTGCCTAGTTGGGAAAACAGAGTTTCTGTGTTTTGGAGACAGCGCTACCTGTATATATATCTAAGGGGAGGCACTGTCAAACTCAGATTTACTGCACAAACTGCTTTACCTATAAACCGGCTCTAGGAAACATGCTGAGAAGTCAGCATAAGTCTTTCTATGACGTCTAAGCAGGGCCACACAGTGGTGACATCAGCCACTTCACATGATCCAGGTCTCCAGCTGAGGGCCAGGAGACAGCTGTTTGGTAAGGAAGGTTTACTCTTTGGGGCCTGGCTTGCTCCTCAGCAGGTCCCTTTGCGCCCAGCACCTGCCAGCACTCCATCCCCATCCACCCTCCTGCCTCAGCCAGTATTCTCCACCCCTCAACCTCCCCTCCGAACCCCCGTGGCCAGCGTGCTGGGAAGCAGAGGGTGGAGTGAATCTTGTAAAGGCTAGCCGGCCTTTCGTCCACTGGATACAGAGATTGAAAGCTGGGGGTTCCCTAGTCAGCAAGTCTAGACTCACTCCCTCCTCAAACGGAACAGGAATCACAGAGACGGGCGGAAAGGGAAACAAACCTTCAAAGGAGAAATTTCATTTTAATGACACCATTAATCACTCGTTTTTTAATTAGGAAAAGGTCCCTAATGAGACGCTTTTGCCAGCTAATAGGATTCTCCATTTCCATGAGAACCACTCTTGCCCAGAGGATTAGGGGAGTCACTGCTTACCAAGCCAGGATCCTCCCCCAGTGTCCAATTTTGTTTGCAAATAATGCTGATTCCCAGGTGCGGCGGACGCCCTTTCCTGGCATCACTCGCGTTGCTCCCTGTGCTGGCTGGAAAGCGCCAACACTCCTCTGCCTTAAAAGACTGCCAGACACAGATCTTACCCCCAGGACTTGAGTAAGTGGGAGAACACAACAAAACACAAGCTGCAATGTTTGTTTCTAAGTATTTTTGTATTGTGTACATTCTGTATATTTTTGTTGTAACATATTATTTGAGCACAGATACCATTAAAGATTCTTTTTTTTCTTTAAGCCATTGGTCATTCAGGAAGTGGCCTGAAGGGCTGTCATTGGAGCCTGTTTCATCTGGGGCTGGGTCAGGGCGGGTGGGAGAGGGCTGACGGCAGTGGGGCTGGGGCTCTGATTTACGTGCTACAGATGGGGCGTCCGTGCTCAGTGCTGGTGTTTCCAGCTTGGTGGCTCTTAACCTTTCGTGAATTGCTGAATTCTCTTGAGTGGTTGCTGAAAGCTATGATTTCTCTTCCCATAAAAATGCACAAGTAGACAATGTTGCATACGATTTAGGGAGAGAAGGCTGGGAAATCAGGAAACTCATCCACGGTTTCAGGTCAGGAATCTCTGTGCCAGCCGTCCTGGTGGGTGCCCGCCTTCCCCTCCCACGTCGCACTGTACTCCGATGAGAGATCAATATTTTCACTATTATCATTGGAGAAGTCTTCTTCAAGATACCCTAGGTACTTCCTTTTTTACCCCAGTAGCCTCGTGTTTAGGTCTTTCTCGGGGCCATCTGCACTGTGGTCTTGAGGAAGGGATGGGAATGTTCTCAGGGTAAAAGGGCATGGACAGTTCATACAAAAGGGGACGATAAGAGGAGCGTAAATGTGAAAGGTGGAGTCTGGTGCTTGGTGAGTGGGCTTTGGCTGGGTGAAGCCTGGGAAAGTGAACTTGTGCTCACCAGTTTTCTAAGCTCATGGCGGTGTGCTGTCATTTTGCCATTCATTTCTCTCACTTGAGGATTAAACCACCCTGTTAAGTTCACGGTGGGAGTTATTTCCTCTAATGTTTTCATATCAGCTTCCTGTGTAGCATTTTAAAATATTTCTGAACGCTGAAGAAGTCATCCCAGAACAGACTTCAGAGCACAGTGCAGGCAAAAGGTCCGAGAACCCAGTTCTGTTTGGAGTGTGAAGAACCGGCTCCCCTAGAAGGGAAGTGGGGACCCTGTGGGAGCATCAGTGCTCCTGCACGTTCGGTCCAGGCTCCGACACCCAAGGCAGTTGAAGGTAAGCTTCCTGGCAGCCAGAAGCTGTTTCTTTACCTTGCCTTTGGCCTCCTGCACTTCCCTCTTCACTCTTCTGCCTCCTCCCTTCTACCAGATTCTCATTCTTACCATAATTTAATGAGATGTTTACCAATAATGCAATAATTATGAAGACAATTTACTGGGTTCCTACTATGGGCTAGGGCCCTGGCATATCTTATTCTCATTCAATTGCACAGGAACTTGGTGTGAAATGGGGAGAAGTACGCCCATAGTTACACACGAGGGGATGGCTTAGAGGAGTTTAGCAGCCTGCTAGTAGGATATGGCATGGCTGGATTCATACCCAAGACTGCCTGGCTCCACGTTCTCAGCCCTCAGGTGTTTGTATGTGACTTTAAGGACACGAAGTCTGTAGACGCATCAGGGTGGTGGTTTAGAGACCCAGTCTCGTTGCGCTGGGCCTAGGGCCATTCAGCCATAGTCGTGAACCTTGGAACATTCATCCAGTGTTCACTTAACAGGATCTCCGCTTTGTCAGCCCTCTCAGAAGCAGTTGACAAGAAAATCCACAGGTATTGATTCATTACTGCTCCCTATCACCCCCGATTTCCAGAATCTAGCATTTATGCCAATGCAGAGTGATTTAAAGTCTGTGAGACACATTTAGGAAGTTTAGCAGATAAAGGACTTGGAGCTGCCATCCTAGACCTCCAAGTGGAAGGGCTTCATTGAAACCAGCGGGGTTTCCATGGCTGAGAAGATACGTGGTTGGGAAACTTTAGTCCTAGTAACTGAATCCTATTTCTGAGAAGCCTGCAGGCTTTCTTGGCATCTGGTATAAGTGATCCTCTGGTCAAGGACAGACATTCTGTCATAGTTAATAATGAATGAGAGAGAAAGGAATTGACTTGGGTTATTGAGTTTGACACGTGTAAATTTACTGGACAATGAATAAAACATCGTGATGGAAATTGCTCTTACCCTCTTGCCTCATGCCTCCTGCAAGAGGCAGAAAGGTGTACCCCAGCAGGTGATTGATTTCCTTCAACAAATTCCTCAGCATAATAAGTACAATTGCCCCATAAACTTGTGAATTAATAAAAATGTCAGGTTGGAGAATTGAGCTCACTGAGTAAAAATGACCGAGTTGGTGAGAAGCTAAGATGTTTTATTATTACTATTAAAAATATAATTACAGGAAAACTGAGACCAACTGAGATGCATGACAGACATTTCCTCTGTACGTACAGCACACAAATAGTACGTAATGTATTCCACACCTGAACAAATCCTTTGTAAAACTTTAGAAGTTAATGTATTAGCTTATTAAAATGTCAGTACAGTGCATGTTTCTAGTCATGAGCTCTTTGAGTCTCTTCTCAGGGCCTGCAGGATGTTCACCTCCGTCTCACTAGTCGCCTCACCTGCAGTAGTGATGCAGCAACCCTTTTAAAATGAGGCTGTACTGTATACAAGTGTGTCATGTAGTGAGCTGACATTACAAAAAATAGATAGAAATGTACATATAAAGAGTATGTAGTTACGCCTTGACTCGATCCACAAGTGACTGGAAGCAGGTAATACATTTGTCTGCAAATGCTATTTACAACATGGATCCTTGAATGATATGTGGATTTGAAGATGAAAAATATGTTTTCCAGACTCAAAATGTTGATGTCCTAATGTTGTTTATTTAAAAAATTGATTTCCAAGTGAGCAACCCTACATCAGAAACGGTCAGATTCAAGGGTTGTGCCATAAAATTGTTTCCCATAGTCATTCTGAGTTTAATGCTATAAAAAAGATGCTACTTGGATTTTTTTTCCTACACTGACTACAATCCAAGTTATTAAAGTTTAAAACCACATGAAAGCCTTTCTGAGGATCCTGAATTGTATTTCTCGTTAAAAGAAAAGAAATGGCTTGGTGAGTCATGTCTCTAGACTTCTACAGAAGAGAACGCAGAATCCTGTTGTCAGTCATTTTGAAAGTTAAAACTCAGCACTTAATGTGAATTTAGATGAGTTTAGGAGAGGATTTTTACAAGCTTGTGTTCCACGGAGCAGTCAGGGTGGGTCTCCCGAGGGCAGTGAGAACACAAGACTTCTGATCTTCTAAACAAAAATCATTATCAAATGGATTTATTAAAGAGCTCTGCAGAACAAACTGCAGCTGTATGTGTGCAGCTACAGTCGGCTTCTGTGGGAATTATTATAAATGGCTCTAACGGAGGGCACTTTCGATTGATTCAGAGTAAAACAATATAAGGCTTGTAACAAATGTACAAAAAACTAAAATCAATGAGTAAGTCTGACATGAAGAATCTCTGTTTGCTTGCTTTATGTAATAGTTTGCTTGTAAAATTTATGTACTTTGTTTCTTTCTTTAACATTCTGCTTAAAAATTCCAGCATTTCCATATAACAGAAAAAAGAAAATATAGGCTGTTGGCAAACACCTGTGAACAAATGAATGAAGGAAAGTGATGGGGCCAATTCTGCAGTAGTTCTCCATCAGAGATGTTTTACCTTAAACTAGTGTGTCTGTTTTTAAAGCTCATTTCATTCCTTACACACTCATGATTTATTTGCATATTGACATCAAAGCTGGCCTCATCATCCATGCCATTAGCAATCAGACTGAAAAAGTCTATCAAGCACCCACAGGATGCACAGATCTGTCTTTGAAACGATGTCTTATTGTTAATTTGTCCTAAAATTAGGAATACATTTTTTAGAAGAGGCTATAGTACATTGAGAAAGAAGTATCATGATCTTTCTGGGAAGAAAAGTTGCTAAATATTGCAGCAAACTCCTCAGAGAAGCCACAAAATCACCTCTGAAGTTTTTAAACAATAGCTCTCTGAAGTCTAGAATTTATGGGTCCAGCAAATGTAAAAACTTCACAACTTGAATGCACACCTCTCTAAGACTCAGTGAAGACGTTCCTCAGATTTTTATGTCTTAAAAGTACAAAAAAAAAAAAAGCTAGAATGTTTCAAATAATCTTAAATAGCAATCCTACAACAATTGTAACAATTGCAGTTTCGAACACCAAGGCTTAGGTAACTTCACAATACAGTTTTCTCAAAACATGTGATCAGAAACTTGGGGCAAGAGCTTCTTTCATAAATTCTTCAAGGACGGCTACCACATTTTTGGCTTCAGGCATTTCTTCATGTTCCACCTTAACAATCTTCAAAAGGATGTCTCCACTACCACAGTTCTTTAGGAACAAGAAACACTTAAACAAAGCGTAATGATTCGTTTCTGCCTGCCGGATAAATCTCTTCAAATTATTTATGTCTTGTATGGCCTAGAGAAAGATTACCCAGTTAAATATGTGTTTAGTGAGGTAATAAAGCCTGAAAAAGATCTCCTATCTAGCTGAGAACTCAACATATGTTGCTGAGATTTTTGCTTTTTATTTTAAATATTTTCATCATTTTCTTTCTGCTAATACGCTTTGCCCTTGGGAGAACAAAATCCCTTATATAAAGTGAAAATGGTTTATAAATCTCCTAAGGTGAAAACATGCCTCCGCACCAGAATTTTGAACCCTTAGGCACAGAACCTCTTTTTTTATGCTTTCCAACGAGGATATGTTACAAATTATAAGCCTGATGTTCCTGAGAATTGGAAATGCAATGATACATATGTAGGATCCACTGAAAAATATAAATAAATGCCTTCTAGTGATTCTAGTTTTTGTTCTTTTTAAATTAGAAAATTATTTTAATTATTATGAATAAAACTTATGGTACAAAATAGATACAGAATAATGCAAATTTATG
Organism: Camelus dromedarius; assembly: GCF_036321535.1. NCBI lineage: Eukaryota > Metazoa > Chordata > Mammalia > Artiodactyla > Camelidae > Camelus > Camelus dromedarius. The sequence goes on from NC_087451.1 coordinate 49,873,766, forward strand.
GTTAAGATCTGGACCCTATTTGACAATTTATCAAAAAAAAGATATTGTTTACATATAAAGAATGACAGGTAACATCTTTCATTAGCATTGCCTTTACAATTTATAATGTCATTATATCATCATAGTGGATAGATTTGCTCCATCTAAATGTCTATGTTTATTTACAAATAGTAAACTAACTTGAAAAAGTGTTCAGCCTGAATAATAAAGACATACAGATTTGAACAGCTATGGAGTGCCAATACTGAATTAATAAAAATAAATAAGATGGATAAAAACTGTTATATTAGGTTCTGCATAGAAAAGCCCCACACATTGCTAGCCATTCTGGAATTTGCTCCTATTTTTCTGAAGTACAAGCTGGCAATTTGCAATAGAAACCAAAGCATTCATATCCTTTGCCTCTGTAATCCCACTTTGGGGAATATACTCTACAGTGATAATCCAAGTGAAAAAAAATATGATGCAGTAATGTCCCTTCTGAACATCTGAAGAAAACAAAAATACCTACTCAAAAAGGTATCTGCACCCCCATGTTGACTGCAGCATCACCGTCAACAGCCAAGACATGGAAGCAACCCAGGTGTCCACTGATGGATGAGTGGACAAAGAAACTGGTATATACACACAATGGAATACCACTCAACCATAAAAAAGAATGAAATCCTGCCATCTGCGACAATGTGGAAAGACCTCAAGGTCACCATGCTAAGTGCCAAATGAAACAAGTCAGGCAGAGAAAGACAAATACCACATGATCTCTCCTACATGTGGAATCCAAATAAATAAATAAAAACACGCTCCTAGACTCAGAGAACAGACTGATGGCCACCAGAGGCAAGAGGTACGGAGTGGGAGAAAAGGGTGAGCTGTTTGGTTTTGGTTTAAATAACTGTATTGGGGGGGGTAATGTATTTTATTTGTTATTTATTTTTGGTGGAGGTACCAGGGATTGAACCCAGGACCTCATGCCTGCTAAGTTCGTGCTCTACCACGTGAGCTATACTCTACCCCCGTAAATAAACAGAATTTTTTTAATGCACGTAAAAACAGTGATATACCATTGTCACCTGTCAGATCAGCAAAGATAAAATGTTTTGATACCCAGTGGACTGGGTGTGAGGAAACTGGCACTCTCAATGCTGTTGGTATGAATGGAAATTGAGGATTCTAATTTTGAGAATGTCCTAGTTAACAGACGTCATAGCTGTAGAGCAGATCTGTTACTCGGTCACTAGTACCAACTGAAATTTAGACAAAGATTGTATGTGGCACTTGGCAGACAGCCCATTAGTTACCTTTAGTTTAAAGTTCTCCAGGACTTGTCGAAAAAGAAAAGGGTTACCTCCTTCAGCACCATTCAAAAAAGCCTGCATCCAATCCTCACAAAACCGATTGCTTCCTAGAAAATATTTTAGAAAAATTACATAAATGAAAATGAAATCCTACAAAGCACAAGACATTTATTCTTCCTTTTTATTTCTTTTCTTTTTTAATTGAGGTATAAGAGACATATAACATTATATTAGTTTCAGGTGTACAACATAGTGATTCAGTATGTGTATACATTGTGCTATTCTTTCCTCCTTTAAAAAAAACACTTGTAATGAATTATTTAAGACTTCTATAATGGTCTAAAACAAGTGTACTCACCACCTGGTTAATAAGTACCAAAATGGTCGCAGCTCTCGTGTGCCTCTCTTCGCAGGTGCATCCCCCTCCCTTCCCATCAGAAAGGTGTATCATACCCATGTCTTTCTTTAAACTTCTGCCACACACTTTTTTTCATCTCTAAGCCCTATATAGTATTGTTTTGCATATGTTAAAACCATGTATTTTTCTTTAATGGCTCTTTCACTAGGTAGTAGGCTTGTGAGCTATCCTGGGACATGTAGCTCCGGTTCCCTCATTTCACGGCTACGTAGTATCCTATTGTGTGAATACAGCAGTTTGTCAATTTTCCTGTTGATGGACATTTAAGTTGCTTCCAGTTCTTCGCTATTTCAAAGTGTCCTGATGAACATCTTGTATCTGTCTCCTTATGTACCTATACAAGTGTTTCTCTCTATACCTAGGAGTGGAATTGTCAGGCAAGGTGTGATTTCCATGTTTCTAGAATAGCTATTGTTTTTGGCGATTCGCGGATAAACATGTAACACTGCACAAGGCAGAAAGGGTAAATTTGTATTGCTGTTCTCAGGGCGAAAGCTGAGATCCACAGGCGCGCCAGGAAGGCTGCTTCCGAGGTCGTGGCTCACCTGCATTGTGGAACTGAGGCCGGGAGCCACTGCAGTCGATGATCACAGACCTATGCTGCTCCTCCGTCATGGCCATGCACAAAGATGTCATGGTGCCTTCGTGAATAAGGCCTTGGAGACTGGCCACACTCAGAAACCTGCCATACACACAGTCCTTTTCCACAAACAGGAAGGGAGGGAGAAGCAAATTCATTCTGCACTAGGGGACATTTAACAATGTACATATCAGGCTTGCCGTGGAAAGGGTCTCTCTCGGTAAAACTGTTCTTTACCTGTTAATGTCTCTCTTTGTTTTTTCATCTGATTCTTTAACCTCAACAGGAGTATAACTCAGAGCCTATGAGAGAAAAATAAAGCCTAGTTCATCCCTGTATCCCACTTTTTCTTGTTGAGCAGCTACTTGTGACTAAACGTCACCTCCCCCAATAACCACCAGGCTAAATGATGCTTGCCGGGCATGGCCCTGGAGCTCTCCAGGGCCTCGTCCCCCTGCTGCTCACTGATAGTCTGAAACCTGGCTTTACCCCCGATCTCACGAATCATCCAGCCTTAGCTGCATCTACCCGCCACGCATATCTGAATGAAAAGCCTGACCATTTACTCAAGCCTTCCCCATTGTCTGGATATTTTAGTGAATTTTCCATTTTTCATTGGCACATTTTGAATATAGTTAAAATCAGTTTGAATTTTTGTTTTCCTTCACAAATTGTTTTGGAAATTACACCTCTCCCAGATCACTTCAAAAAGTACTTTAGAATGTTTCCTCCTATTAGGAAGACTCAGTATTTGCAATTCCCCCTCAGTAGTGCAGCTTCCTAGATCTGAGTAAATAGAGTGTGGTCCATCCTGATTGCAAGCATGGTCTGAATGAATATTCAGAGGAGGGAAAGTAATGTTTAGAGAAAATAAGTATGTCTTTAAATAATCCAAATTCTGCCAAAGTGATTCTCAGTTAAGGAAGTGCTTTTGTTTGGGCAATACTTACAGCATGGAGCAGAAAGCTAAGCTTCTCCTGAAAGAGAAGAACCACCCTTTGGATTGGGCATACAACATCCTCAAACCAGCTGCTCAGGTAGGACTGTATGTGGTTCTCCCCGGCCCTTGCCTAGACCAAGAGAGAACGTCATTTGCTTTAATATAAGCCTTCACCTTAGTGGACTTCACATTTCCTTCATGATACTCTTGACAGTGAAAAGAACTGGAGACAGACACCCCCTTCTTTTAAACTAACACCACCAATTCACAAAAAGGAATTGTGATTTAACTTTGCTGGGCTTGTTGGGCAGAATGGGGATTAATTCTGTACTGCATTTCTTAAGAACACACTAAGAAACACATCATATAAAATGAAGAGATGGAACTGATAGGGTTCCGTGCTATTTCTTCACCTAGAGGAGTTGGGCATTTGCACACGCCTCTCCTCCCACTGTACTTCGTACTCTTGGAGATACTCTCTCTCTGATTCTCATCTCCCCAGCACTGGTGCAGTGTCTGAAGCAGCCATGTGTGAGCTTATAAAGTGCCTGTTGAATGACTGAAGGAATGCAGACAGATGTGAACAGGGAAGGATACAAGTCCAGGCATCAGAGCACTCAAGCCCACTCCAGGTGTCAGAACCGCTGCCTTGAGCTCACCTGGCTCCCTGGGCGGTGCTGCTCGCCCTTGAACCCATATCCCCCGCTCACTCCTGTGCTATCCTTTCCTCTCCTGCAGTGTCTTATAAGCACATGCATGACAAGTAAAAGGAAATATTACCACATGTAATGGGTAGAAAATTTATAAGAATTGTGACTTAAACTACCGCCACAAACTAGTTTTTAAAAGGTACGGATAGAGGAATCGATATGGATTGTATCCAATTCATAAAAGATTGATTAATGAAAAATGGTATGTTTCTGAGAATCTTTTTTGTTGTGTTCAAGGACAGTCATACCACTGCATAGCATGTCTCTGGTGCCAGTGACCTTATGGGCCATTAGTCTGACCAAACTATAAATCTCACATGTCTAGAAATCAGGAGAAGAGCACCCTCTTCCTCACTTGGCCTCAAATTCAATGAATTGAATTTTTCATGGATACAAAACAACAGAAGCAATCTTGTGAAACTTAACAGCACTTACAGGACTATGTTCCCTGCTTCCCTTAACAAGCACCTTTCTACTAGCCCTCAAAGTAGCACATTTTCAGAATTTAAGTGTCTGTGTCCACCTGGATGATTCGACAAGTACAGCAGTTACATAATGTTAATCACCTCAGTCTTTAAAAATATTAATGCAATCATCTTACCTCACAGTTCATGTTATTTTTCAGCCCTTGAATGTACTTGTCCAATTCAAGCCTGAAAGTATGTTCTTAAGGAAGCAATAAAGGATGAATCAAGACAGGGTTTTATCTCTCAAAAGGTAATATAAAATCTCTCAAATAATTGTCAATTCAAACAAGCCGAGACAAACTGGTCATCTGAAGGAATGAAATTCAAGTAATAATCCTCCACTTGCCTTCCAGCATTTTCTCACCTGCTATCCTTAAAGACCAAAGAAAGGATATAGCTCAAGTCCTTTTTCAGACCCTCCTAAAAAACAGACCACGTACTCTGAAGAATTAGGTTCCGAGTCCATTGTTGCTGTTTCAGGAAGCAGCTTTTCTTGTTGGAAAAGGCAGTAGTAACAACCGACTTGGTAACCTGGAATTCTAGAAAAGGGAAAAAAGAGGTAAAATGTATTACTTTGATAATTCATGCAATTTTGTAGACTGCTCTGAGCCCTGGTCATCTTGCCCGGGCAGCACCATTGCACTGCTCAGCAGGTCAGAGCTTCCCAGGCTTTGTGGTTTAGTCATAACAGCAGAGGAGAACGAACAGACACCACCACGGGCTTCAGCTAAAGCAGCACCCGACTAACATGGAATGTCTTTGAATTCTCCTGTCTTACATGAAACATTCCTGCAAATTTCAGTCTTGTTCATAGTTTATCCATGTTCACATAAATATAATCATCTTTTCTCCCTCCCTCAAAACTTCATGAATCGCAGAAGCCCTAGGCAGATGGGCTGTGTTCACCCTGTGGCCTTATCTCTGGGATGTGGCCTTGTACTCCTGAACGGACTTGATGCCAATATCATGGTCTGAAGTGAACTACAAGCAAGGGGTGTAATGGAAATGTGGCTGGAATGCAACTGAGAACACCTATATTTAAACCTGAGTTCCATCAAGGTGACCAGCCTTGGGACCTGAGGGCGGGACCCACCTCCTTGGGTAAGGTAAGTATGATCCACTTCATCTGTTCAAAGCAGTCCTAGCTTTACAGCTTATCCTCCCTAGTCTTCTGACTCCTCTGGGACCCCAGTCCACTGCCCTTACCTCTTTTTCACAGTCCCTCAAGAAGGAGTTTATTTCCTCACCTGAAAATGGGATTAAGACTGTCTGCTCTCTCACCCCTTTGCAAGGAGAATGGCATCAAAGTTTATGCATGCACTTTACAAACTGTAAAGTATACAATTCGAGTTTTGCCAATGAACTCTTTTCTTCCAAGTACAACACTAAATAAGTACACTGAAGAGGCAGAGTCCCTGTCATTCATTTGATTCCATTCCACAAATGCTTGCGTGTGAGGCCCAGTGCTCAGCTGCCAGGGAACAAAGATGAACTCGCAGGTTCAGCAGGAGCTGATCTTTTGGGGTTTCTCATCATTTCTCATATTCAGCTCAGAAATAAAATCTCAGGGCACAGCACATTTTACACTTACCTCAGCTCCACAGATGCAACATTACCCAGCCCTTCAAAGACGGCTCCCTTAGAAAGACGCTTAGCAATGAAACTGCGCAGCTCTGGCTCCACTTCAGATGGTAGATTAGTATCTGCCAAGGAGAGGCTTGACGAAGGAAAGACACACATTCCTTACCAGTGGACACTGCATTCACACTCCGTAAGTCAGACAGGATGTCGCTAAAAGTCCTCTTTAAGGACCTGAAAAAGCTCCCTATCTGACTTCTGCTGGTGAGGCTCCTAGGATGTTTGTCACCCAATATGATCTACCTCATCTGTTCAATAATCTTTCCAGCTTATTCTCTCTAGTATTAGGACTCCACTGCGCCTTACCTCCCTTTCACAGTCCCTCCAGTTTCTCATTCTCACTTCCCTCCTTACCTAGCTGAAATTCCACGGTCAGTCATAATCACACCCCTGCACACATTCTCAGTCAGCCTCTTTATTTTCACCTCCCTGTACTTGCTCAGCAAAACTTCAGCCCGACTTAGTCCGGCTTTCTCCCTACTCTGCACCAGCACCCACGCAGCTGAAAGTAGCTGGACAAAAACCTACATTCACAGTGTCTAGTCTCATTTTACTTACTTTTTTTTTTGGAGGGAAGGGAATTAGGTTTATTTATTATTTTTAGTGGCAGTACTGGGTATTCAACCCAGGACCTATACATACTAAGCACACACTCTACCATGAGCTGTACCCTCCTCCTTCTAGTCTCATTTTAAATTAATGACCACTGACCTCAAGTGGGCCCTCACTGCTGCCCAGCTATCACTACCTTGCCTGGTTCACTGTCTTCTACTCTCCTAGATCACTATGTCACGCCTCTTCTTTCCTCAGTCCTCCCACTACCTACTACCCATGAGTAACCACACCAGCTTAGTGATCATTTTTATGAGCTAAAAATAACAATTTCAGCTTGGTTTAGATTGGAAAATAAACAGAAACTATAATTTGAATATGCAGGGAAAAAAGATCTTCTAGCACCAAACTTCCCAATAGAGAATCTGAACTTCTCACATCTTCGGTTTCATATTATGGAAAGTTTCAAACATATAAAAAGTAGAGAGAATAGTATAATGAACCCACATGTACCACCCAGTTTTGACAATTATCAGCTTATGGCCAGTGTTGTTCCACATGTACGCCCCTGAATTGTGCATACCCTCCCACCTCTCAGAGTTATTTTGAAGCAAAGTTCCAGACATCATATTATTTCATCCCTAAATTTCTCATTAGGTATCTCTAAAAACTGAGGACTATATATATATATATATATATATAACCACAATATTATTACAACACTGAAAAATTCCTTAAATCATCCATCATCCGGTGAACATAATATTTTTGTATTATACCCTACTTTGCATCAAGTGTTAAGGTTCATTCATTCACTTATTTAATAAATATATATGAAATGTCTACCCTATGCCTGGTACCACTCAAGGTACTAGGTAGAGAGAGATCAATTAACAAAAGAAAGGGCAGTCTCTGTTGTCTTGGAGTTTACATTCTAGTGTGAAGCAGAGGAGCTATGAAAGGATATTAACAGGGAGAAAAAAGGAGGATATTAAATTTCTTGATACCCATATGATATTGAATATTTACTGGAGTCCCAGTCAGGAAGCTCAGAATAACTGGCTGGCTAATCACCAGGGGCACTATCAGTATCTGGATCTGCCCCAGCCTTGAATGAATGAACTAATGAGGAAAGCGAGATGAGGTCCCTAGGGGACAGGTGGGCTTGATGGTTTGACTCAGGAAAAGCTGAGTGGGGATAGGGTACTCACTGACATCTGAAGGCCAGAGATACCCTCAAGATGAAAGCACATACACGGGTTATGGCCAAACTGTTTTTACCTGAAATCATCACCAGATGGAGTTTCTGCGTTTGTGCCGCTAGGGCTTCCATCATCACTGTTCGCTCGCTGCTGTGCCAATCTGCATGCCACAGAAGCAATTCAGCTGTTAACTATGGGCTCTAACTCAAGTGGGGTATGGGGAGCCCCACAAACAGTCAACTAAAAATGCTGCAAGACAGAAGTGCGTGAACCCTCCAGTGCCTATTTTCATTGACAGGGAAAACCCATAGAACAGTGCTGACAAGAGTCCCTTCTCTCTCCCGGCCACCTATGGGGTGGAGGAAAGGCTTAATCAAGCATTGGGAAGATTCAAGGAAATTTTCTGTTAAAAACAGACTTTACAGGGCCAAAAGAGCCCCAAGAAGTCTGCCCGGGTGGAGGGAAAAGAGGCTGCAAGGACAGAGGGTAAAGAAAAGGTGAGGGTAGGGGTACGGATGTGGGGACTGGAGATGGAGGGAAGGGGGGGGAGGCGACAGGAAGGACAGGCAATGGGAATCGACATTATTCAGCATGCGAGACTGCGCTGAACAAAGGGCAGGGGCGACAGAAAGGGGCCGAAAAGATGACAGGGAAGCACAGAGCGAAGAGGCATGGGAGGGCACAAAAGTCCGGGACGGGGGCGGGGAAGTACGGCGTGAGGCAAGGACTGCCCTGAGGGCCAGAGCTCTTGGCCCGGAGGGAAGAAGACGGCGTTCCGGAGCCGCCAGGCTGTGGGGCTGGGGGTGGGCTGCGGGGCCGGGGCGGGGCCACACGGGCGGCCGGGCGCTGCACCTGCTTCCGCGGTAGCTGTAGAGACAGTAGTGGCTGCTGGGCGGCGGCTCGAGTCTCCGCTCCTCAGCGGAGCCACCCTCCTCGCTGCTCTCTAGTTCCTTTTCATCCCCATCCAGTGATTCCCGCAAAGAGGGGAGCATCGCGGCGGCCTCGGCGGCCTCCGAGCGGCCGTGTGTCCCCGCCAAACCGCTCCCCCGCTGCCGTACAGTCCTCGGTGGCTGGGCCCGTCCGGCTCCCGGCCCTCGCGCACGTGCGTTCCGTTGGTTTCTCGGGTCTCAGGCGAGGAAGCTAGTCTGCGGCCGGGGCCAGTGGGTGTGCTAACTTACCTCTGAGGAAAGACTTTACCACTTCTCTTTTATCTTTTTCTCTTCTGCCTCCAGTTTCAGACGTCTAGGAGACTCCGTATGTGATAAAGGTGGTGCAACTAACCAGCCACCTGGAAAGGAGTAAAGCTTCTTTCCTCCTTCCCGGCGCGGGAACACACAAGCACCTACGCCAGTTTGAGGAAAGAGGGAAGAATTTATGTTCTTAAATCTCACCCCCAACACACACACAAAAGAGGTGAAAATATGGGAGACTTTAATAAAAAAAAAACAAAACTCTTGAAGGAGGCCTTTCTAAACATTAACGAAACACTTAGAAAACCCCAGGAAAAGATTAATAAATCTGACTAGTAAAAAACTTTTCTGTGTGGCCCAAAGTCAAAACACGAACAACAAACTGGGAAAAATATTTGCAACTTACATGATAGATGAAGGGCCATAATTTGTCAATAAACAGAAAAAAAAAATAAGCAACAGGCAGTTCACAGAAGAAGAAATAAAATGAAGGATACATTAACTTCAACTAAAACTGATTGTACAACTTTTCACCTAGCAGATTAGCAAAGATTTTAAAGTCTGATAATATTCTGCACTGGGATATGTAAGGAAGGAGTCATTCTCAAAAACAGTTCATAGGAATAAGATTAATGCACATGCTTTAGAAAGGAACTTGAAAATATCTATCAATATTTTATTTATTTTTATTAAAGTATAATTGATTTACAATGTGTTAGTTTCTGGTCTACAGCACAGTGATTCAGTTGTACATATATATTCTTTTTCATTATAGGTTATTACAAGTTATTGAATGCAGTTACCTGTGCTATACAGTAGGACCTTGTCATTTATTGTGGGAGCACAATCACGGGCAAACAAATTGTAGGGTCGCACTGCGCTTTGCTTAAAACAGCAGGGCATGCTTTGCTTATCTAGAACTGGCTGTCTTTGATTCCTGAGATTCCTACGCTTCCCTTTTATTATCTCTTAGCATATCTTAACCTAGAACAGTTTAACCTTTTACTTAAATTGCTTAAGATTTATGACTTATGCCTTGCTTTGTTCAAATTCCAATTACATATGTCACTCTGATTGAAGAATCATTCTCGGTAAATTTGAGAGTCTAAGGGGGTCTCGCAGAGTTGATCTAATCAAGATGTCAGCCGTCCTGCTGTGGTTCCTTCTTTATGTTTCCAGTTGCAGAAGATCTTTTTTGCTAGGTTCCAGTCTTTTCTCGATGGTTATTTAGCAGTCAGTTGTGGTTTCATTGTAGTCACGAGGAGAGGCAAGCTCATGATCCTACCACTCCGCCCTCTTCACCGGAAATCTATTCAAACCTGCTTTAAATGTGGCAAAACAGGACATTTTCAGAGGAAATGCCACCAATCTAAAAAAGGAATAATTAATAAGCCTCCTACCAAAGACTGCCCTCTATGTAGCAAAGGAAAGCATTGGGCCAACCAATGCCATTCTAAATTTGATAAGGAGAGGAAACCCCTTTCTGGAAACAAGAAGAGGGGTGCCAGCTCCTGTGCCCCCAACCCCAAGTGGAGTGGTGCCATAATGAAAACCCCATCTCAGATATTCCTAACTCAGGCCACAAAAGGGTCTCCGACCTGTGAGCCTCCATCTCAGGGAGCTCCAAACTGGACCTGTACACTACCTCAGAATTAATTTTAAAGGAACAGGACAATATATACACTGTCCCCATAGGAATTTGGGGCCCTCTGCCACCTAATTCCAAGGTTCTTATCTTGGGAAAATTAAATCTTACAAAAAAGGGAATTATAGTTCTTCCCCACATTATTAACTCTGATTACATGGGTGAAATTCAAGTTTTATTAAAAGCATCTTGGTTGCGTGTTATACCCCACCCCAAACCCAGATAGCACAGTTACTCTTAACTTCCTCTTACATTCCTGATTCTCTCCTGAGTAAAAGGGAAAACAAAGACTTACATTAAGTCAAATAAACCTTTGTTAACTATCTCAATTAAAGGTAAATTCTTCCAAGGTCTTATTGACACTGGAGCTGATGTTTTTGTTCCTGCTTCACATGAATGGCCCGAACATTGGGAAAAGATTTCAGGCCTTATGACCGTTACAGGGGTTGGAGGGACCCACCTACCATTACAAAGGAAAAGACCTCTTAAATGCATGGCCCAGAGGGACAAATAGGTTATATTCAACCTTTTATCCTACTCATACCTGTTTCTCTATGGGGCAGAGACCTTTTCCAACAATGGAAAGTAATTATACAGTTTTTTGGGTAGGGGCCACTGTTAAAATATCTTCCTTCCTTTTGGTTTGGAAATCTTCCACACCAAAATGGATCGAACAGTTGCCCTCAAAGGGGAGAAACTTATTCAAGCTACCTTACTAGTTCAGCAACAATTGGAAGCCAGACATACCGAGCCCTCTACGCGCCCTTGGAACACTCCTATTTTTTACCACCCCTAAAAGGTCAGGAAAATGGCTATTACTGCCTGAGCTTCGGGCTATGAATGCCTTTCTTCAGCCAGTGGGGGTATTACAACCCGGTCTTCCTATAATTCCTGCAGATTGGCCTCTTATTGCTTCTTTACTATTCCTGTAGCTGAACAAGACCGTGAGCGCTTTGCATTCTCTCTACCTTCACCTAACAATCAAGCCCCCCATCTCATTATCAATGGCAGGTTTTACCACGGAGAATAATGAATAGTCTTACAATTTGTCAGTATTTTGAGTACATCAGGTGTTACTACCCACCCGTAACACTCATCCCTCCTGCCTGATCTATCATTATATGGATGATCTTTTGCTTGCCGCCCCCACGCAGCCTCAGCTCCTGTCTGCCTATCAACATATGCAAACCTCTCTATTAGGACGAGGACTTCAAATAGCTCCGGAAAAAATATCAGATTCAAAAACCCTGGCAATATTTAGGCCAAAGAGTCTTCAATTGAACTATTCAGTCTCAGCCTATTATCTTGGACACTCCACACTTACGTACATTAAATGATTCTCAAAAAATTTTAGGGGCCATTCATTGGATCCGCTCTATCTTGGGGATTTCTACAGGACAACTTTCCAATTTATTCAGTATCCTCGAGGGAGATAATGCCTTAGATTCTCCCCGAAGCTTGACTTAGGAAGCTAAAAAGAAAATAGCTCTCATTGAAGAGGCCATCCAACACAGGCAGTTGCACAGAAGGCAACCAGGCTATCCCATGTTTTATTTCTATTTCCTACCTTCCATACCCCCACAGGGTTATTAGGACGATTCATTGATGGTATTGAATGTTTAGAATGGATATTTTTATCTCATTCCCTTAAAAAAGCTCTTACTTCATACACTCAACAACTTGTTGATCTACTGTATAAAGGCCGATACCGTTGTCAACAATTAACTGGTTCTGACCCATAATTTGTCCAGGAATATCTTTAGAAGACTCCCAACACTTACACAATCTTTAGATTTCCAGGCCACCATAGCTGAATTTACAGGACAATATATATATATATATATATATATATATATATATATATATATATATATATATATTCGTACCTTCTGATAAATTACTTCAACAATTAGCCCTTATTAATGTCACTATACCTCAGAAGGCTGTGTCTACACCTACTCATAGTGCTATTACAGTCTTCACTGATGGCTCTGAAAAAACAACTAAATCTGCCATGGTTTGGTTTGACCAAAAATGGCACAAGGTAATTTCTACAGGACAAACCTCTACACAAAGAGCAGAACTTAAGGCTGCCATTATGGCACTCCAACATGTCTCTCACCAGCCTGTTAACCTGGTCGCTGATTCACAACACGTAGTTTATGTTATTCAAAACATAGAACAAGCCTCCATCAAAGGATTAACTGATTCTTCCCTCCTTTCCCTTTTCCTTACTTTGCAGTCTCTTATAGACAAACGACAACACTGTCTCCTGGTTACACATATTAGATCTCATGCAAATTTACCTGGTCCCTTAACCACTGGTAATGCCATTGCAGATCACTTTGTCGGTTATAGCTTAGCTTTTAAAGCAGCTCAACAATCACATGAGTTCTTTCATCAAAATTATAAATCTCTTGTTAAACAATTCTAGTTAATTGTACCTCAGGCAAAACAAATCGTTTTAGCCTGTCCAGACTGTCAATTATTATCTGGAGGACAAAAATCTTGGCTGGCATAAAGCCCAATCAAATCTGGCAAACTGACGTAACCCATTATACTCCTTTGGTCGACACCTTCTCCAGATATATCTCCGCCTCCATTCACACTGGAGGAAACACAAAACGTGTCATCAGTCACCTCTTACATGCTTTCGCACACGTGGGAAAGCCACAACAAATAAAAACTGGTAATGGATCTAGTTATATCTCCTCCAGATTCAAACTTTTCTGACAAAACTGGGAATTACAACATACTGCAGGTATCCCTTACAATCCTACTGGACAGGCCATTATAAAACATGCTCACTCTACATTAAAATCTGTGATTAAAAAACAAAAAAGGGGGAATACACCTGGCATGTCCTTCTCAGATATATTACACAAAGCAGTATATACTTTAAATTTTCTGAATTGCAATTCTCAAGGCCTCACAGCGGCAGATCGCCATTTTAATATAATTATCAGCAGCCTCTATAAGAGCAAAAGTATTAGTAAAAAATGTGACACATGAAAACAATTCCTGGGAAGGACTTTATGAGTTAATCACCTGGGGGCGAGGCTACACTTGTGTTCTCTTACCTACAGGACGACATTGGACACCAGCCCGTTTTGTCAAGCCCTACCATGAGCTGGAAAGATCAGCCCTGCAATTCTCTTCCTCAGATGGCCAATCTCTCCTTCCAAGACCATCGACTGAAACCCTGTCAGAGAACAGCCAAAGCTGCAGATGTGATCTAGGGACAACTTAAAAGACTCGATCAACAAGCCACTGAAGTCATGCAATGAGTTGGAGCACCTCCCAATCCAGATAACATGTTCACAGCATACTTAGCAGTGGTAAGGTAATACCGTTCCTGCTCTTTGCTTTTCTTTTTATTCCCTCAGCACAAGCCCATTTATACTGGACACACATTATCAACCCTCCTCTCTTCAGACCTGTTTCCTTGTGGGGTGCTGATCCTCCTCTAAGCAGCAATGACACCCGGTGCACAGAAGGCACTTGGCTCCCACCTCAAGGACCCCTTCTGGAACAACGTGATTGGTTAACTCTAAATGATTCTCTTTCCCTTTTTAATGCCCTTCCTCCAGTATGTTTTACTACCACCTATACAACTAATTGTCAGTCTATCAAATCTCGAACCTATTTACATTATCTCCCCAAAATTAATAACCAAGAGGCCAACCTTACCTTTATTTTTGCAGCAGCAGTAGATGAGGACATTCCATCCAATCGTTCGACCCCTCCACCTGTAAACCATTGTCAGATGACTAGGGTCTGGTTTCCTAACAGTCAATCCATCTCAACAGTGTAGATCCTCTATTGCTTACGAGCGGCCCCTTTCTCCCAACTACACCCTTTTTGATTGGGGCCCTCAAAGTTATCTATCTTCTATGGGGAAAAGATTAAATTTTACAGACTCAAGTAACTCTTCCATCTATTGGACTAATGGGGGCCTTTCTGGCCCAATTTTAAGAACTTCTAACAGTCTTATACATAGTCCTTGGCATTCCACTTTGTGGCACGTTGCCCTTCCCTTTCTTCCTCGGAATATTTCTCATGGCCTACATAATAACCACAGCAGTAAATTTGCTGTTAATCTCACCTCTCATATTTCTGATCACATTCTATCTTGTACTCCACATCCTTATTTTTCTCAATGTCTTCTCAAAAGATCGATATTACCTTTGATAACAATCTTTATGTTCTAAAAGTACATTCCCCTGCCTGGTATACATCATGCATAAGTTATTTAAACGCTACCAAATTAAATATTTCTCATGTTGTCATGTTAAGGCGACAGCCCCAAGTGTGGCTACCTGTTAATCTAACCCGTCCCTGGGAAGGAACCAACAGTCTCACTAGTTTTACTCAAGCCATTTCCAAATGGAGATCTAAATGTTCATTGGATGGCTCATTGCTTTTGTCATTTCTGCAGTAATTATTCTTGCCACTGCTTCTGTAGCCACAGTTTCCCTTACTAAATCTATATATACAGCAAAAATTGTAAATCATGTCACGACAAACATTACTCATGCTATGCTCACTCAAACCCAAATAGATAATGGCATTATGCAAAGATTACAAGCAGTTGAAGCATCCCTTGAATGGCTTGGAGACAGACAACTAGCCCTGATTGACAGACAACTCATACAGTGTGATTGGCAACATGATAAAATATGCGTCACCCCCTTGCTCTACAACCAGTTGCAACATTCCTGGGATTTGGGTAAAAGGCATTTACAGGGAGCGTTCTCCTCTAACCTTCAGTCCAGTATCGACACTCTGTCTACCCAGTTACATCAACAATTGGTTTACATACAAAAGGAAATTCAAACAAATATTGAGTAAGAAATGTCTGATAATTTAAAATGGCTAAACCCCACCAACTGTTTTCATGGCATCAACCTACGTATTGGATTATCAGAGCTTTTTGCTTGTTAATCCTTTTTGTTTTCTCTATAGTCTGCAAGTTGATCTTCTCTGCAATTACTGCCTTAAAGCACCAAAATCAACTGATGATCGCCCTTCTATTTATCTATTATGTATATAGTAGTTTGTATCTTCTAATCCCAAACTCCTAATTTACCCCTCCAACCCCCACTGGTAACCATAAATTTGCTTTCTATGTCTGTGAGTTTCTGTTTTGTAAATAAGCTCATTTCTGTCATTTTTTAAGATTGCACATGTAAGTGATATTTGTCTTTCTCTGTCTGACCTAGTTCACTTAGTCTGATAATCCCTAGGGCTATCCATGTTGCTACAAATGGCATTATTTCAATCTTTTTTATGGCTGAGTAGTATTGAGCATATATATCACACACACACACCACATCGTCTTTATCCAGTCATCTGTTGATGGACCCTAAGGTTGCTTCCATGTCTTGGCTATTGTAAATAGTACTGCTATGAACATTGGGGTGCATGTGTCTTTTGTATTGGAGTTTTCTTTGAATATACGTCCAGATGTAGGACTTCTGTATCATAAGATAAATCTATTCTTATTTTTTTAAGGAATCTCTATAGTGTTTCCAGAGTGGCTGCAACAAATGACATTCCCACTGACAGTGGAGTGGTCCCTTTTCTCTGCACCCTCTCCAGAATTTATTGTTTACGGGCTTGTTAAGGATGGCCATCCTGACTGGTGTGAAGTAATACATCACTAGAATTTTGATTTGTATTTCTCTGATAATTAGTGTCTATCAATATGTTAAATGCATATACCTTTTGACTATCAATGCAATATCAGGACATCTTCAAATAGATGCACTCACGTAAGTGTGAAAATACATAAGTCCAAAGATACTCCTTGCAGCATGGTTTGTAATGATGAAAAATTAGACACAATCTGAATGTTCGACAGTGGAGGACTAATGAAATAAGTTAAGGTACATGTGATGGCAGGCAGAATAATGAGCCCTCTCCGAACACTTTCACATCCTAGTCTTTGAAACCTGAGAATGTTACCTCAAGTAGCAAAAGGGACTTTGCAGGTGTGATTAAATGAAGGATCTTGAAATGAGATTATCTTGGATTATTCAAGTGGGCCCAATGTAACCAAAAAAGTCTTTATAAGAGGGAGGCAGATCAGAGAGAAGGCAATTATGGTATCTAAAGCATAGATTGAGTGATTTGGGACCACAAACCAAGGAATTGGGCATCCTCTAGAAGCTAGACAAGGTAGTAAACAGATTCTCCCCTTTAGCCACAGACAGAATGCAGCTCAGCCAACCCATTTCAGACTTTTTTTTTTTTTTGGTTTCCATTACTTTATTTTTTTTATGTATATAAACTTTTGTTTATTGAATTATAGTCATTTTACAATGTTGTGTCAAATTCCAGTGTAGAGCACAATTTTTTAGTTATACATGAACATACATGTATTCATTGTCACATTCTCTTTCGCTGTGAGGTTTTTTTTAATTTAAAATATTTATTTATTTATTTATTTATTTATTTATTTATTTATTTATTTATTTATTTATTTATTTATTATTTTTTGTTGTTGTTGGGGTAGGTAATTAGGTTTGTTTTTTTTTTAATTTTGGAAGAGGTACTGGGGATTGAGCCCAGGACCTTGCATTTCAGACTTCTGACCTTCAGTACTGTAATATAAATTTGTATTGTTTTAATCCACTGAGTTTGTGGTAATGTGTTATATCAGCAACAGGAGACTAATACACATGTGTACCAGAAGATTATGCAGCTGTTTTAAAAGGATGAATTAAAACATGTGCACATTTAGAAAAACAACCCAGTATTTAAGTTTTTGTTCTAAAGGAGCTGGCAACCCAACTGAGGAGACAAGGCATGCACATGGGAAAGGGAAGAATGTAATTACTACCAAGAAAGTAATGTGGAAACCTAAGATGAGCTTAGAAATCTCATTACTGGCCTCTTGACTACGAACATAATCTGAAAACATTCATCTTTGGAAGTTGGTCTATCAAATGCCAACAGAAATAATCATCAATATAGCATTTATAGTTTTAGTATTGCCATTTATTTAGCAGTAATCGTAGGTCAGGATATTTACCTATTTTATTTCATTTATCTTTGGACCAGATCTGTCGATGAGGTTTGTCCTTGTTTTACAGCTGAGGAAATTGAGGCTCAGTCAACATAAGTGATCAAACTATGTCTATCTGACCCCCAAATGCATACTCTTAACTGTTATTTTAAATTGTATTCTGCTTGGGTCTCAGAAACAACTCTGAATAAAAGACTATGATGGTGAGTTGTAGAGGGGCTTTATAATCTATCTTCTATCTCCTTCTGACTTCGTTTCCTATCACCTGCCCCCTTGTTCACTCTGTTCAGGTCACATTTCTTGGTGTTTCTCAAAAGCTCTAATTTTTTTCTAATTTAATAATTTTCTAACTGCTCTTCTCTCTCTGCTTGGAATGCTCCCTGATTTTTATGTCTTATTCCCTCACATCATTCGGATCGCTGCATAAACATCAGTTCCTCAGAGTGAACTTCTTGACTGCCTAACACAAAACACATCCTATAAGCACCTCCACTGCGGTCCCATTAATGACTCTATCCTGTCCCCTTAGACTGTTCAGTCCTTCATTGCATTTGTTACCTCTGACGTTAGGTATTTATTTTCTGTCTGCCTCCTTCAGTAGAATGTCAGCTTGTTCACTGCTATATCCTCTGGCCTAACACATGGCCTATAGTGCTCAATGACTGTTTACTGAATTCGTTTTAAGACTTTGTAACGCCTAGGCATCTCTTTCTTGCTTGTTTCACCTTACACTATATTAAAGATATCAAAGTACACCTACATCCCATGTTAACGTCATACAGAAAAATAGCTAACATTTATTGAGCACTTATTGTGTATGAGGGCTTGTCTTAGTGCTTTACAAATACTTGTTTAATTCTCACAACCCCATGAGGTAGATATTATTGTCCCATGCTACAGATGAGTAAGCCAAGGCCGGATTTTCTTAACTTGTCCATGGTAAAATAGCTAGTAAGTGACAGAGTGGCATTCAAACCCAAACACTCTGACACTAGAACTCCTAATACCACAAAATTGAGTTGAGGATGACTTGTTGACCTAGAATTATGCATTGTAACCATTTATTTGAATAGTTATTAATCTCAGGGTTGTTTTGTTTGTTTTTTGTCTTCACTTCTTTAGAGCTCCTTTAATTTCTTACAATGTTTTGGCTTTTCAGAATATAAATTTTGAACTTCTTTTGTTAAATTTATTCCTAATTTTTATTCTTTTTGATGCTAGTGTAAATGGAATTGCTTTCTTAATTTTATTTTCAAATTGCTCATTGCTAGTGTATAAAGTACAATTGATTTTTGTTCATTAATCTTGTATTGTGAACCTTATTGAGCTCTAACTAGCACTACATTTTTAAAAAATATATATTCCTCAAAATTTTCTATATACAAATGTATTAGTTCTCTAGGGTTGCTGTTAACAAAGTACCACAAAATGAGTTGTTTGAACAACAAAATTTATTGTCTCACAGTTATAGAGGTTAGAAGTCCAAGGTCAAGGTGTCAGCAGGGTTGGCTCCTTCTGAGGGCTGCAGAAGAGTCTGTTCCAGGTTTCTCTCCTTGATGTATAGTGCTCTCCTTTCTATGTCTCTTCATATTGTCTCTGCATGCAAATTTCCTCTTTTTTAAGGAATCAGTCATATTGGGTCAACCCTAAAGATCTCACCTTAGCTTGATTACCTCTGTAAAGACTGTTAGCAAATAAGGCCACATCATGTAGTGCTCAAGAATAGGATTTCAATATATTAATTTTTCTTTGTGGGCTTTTTCTTCTATTCACACGATCATGCCATCTATGAATAGAAATGGTTTTACTTCTTCCTTTCCATCCTGGATTCCTTTTATTTCTTTTTCTTGCCAAATCACCCTGATAGACGTGAAGTACAGTATTGAATAAAAGTGGCAAGAGTGGACATCCTTACATTATTCTATCACCTTTCTCCTACATTTTTGGTTTTGGTAGGGCACTGGGCACCATCTAAAATTATCTTAAGTAAATAAATAAACCGAATTACCTTCCCCCCCTCCAAAAAAAGAAATAGAAAAGGAAAACGGAAACACAAGTTCATGTTGTATAACACAGGAAACTCTATCTGATATCTTGTAGTAACTTATGGTGAAAAAGAGTATGAAAACAAATGTATGTAAGTTCATGTATGACTGAAGCAATGTGGTGTACACTAGAAATTGACACATTGTAAACTGACTATACTTCAATAAAAATATATAAATTTAAAAAGTCAAAAAAATTATTATTTATTTTAGGAAGAATGAATAAATAACTTCTTAGGATCACTGCCCCACTTCAGACCAGTTTCATCTCTCACCCAGATTACTGTCACATTCTCTATGACTTGCCTCTAAGCGTCCACCAATCCACTGTTCACCCTGGAGCCAAAGTGATTCTTCTAAAATTTAAATCTAATTTAGCTCCATATTTACACCTCTGTGACCTTGGGGGTAAAGTACCTCAACTCCCTTAAGCCGCCTTTTCTTCAGCTATATTAACATGGTGATAATAATGGCACGTAAATCACAGGTTAGTAGAGACAAGTGATGTAAAACTTACTACCTCGTCTGGTACTCAGTAAGTGCTCCGTGGATGTCTGCTATTATTTTTTCCTTTTAATAGTAGCATATTAATAGTAATAACTTAACATTACTAGTAACTTCTATATGCCAAGCTGTGTTTTAAGTGCAGCCAGTGGAAGTTTAAGAGCCTTGTCCAAAGTCATGCAAGTAGGCAGTGGCACTGATGGAAAATGAACCCAAGCACTGGGTTCTTAACCACCTATATACTCTTATATGCGTTATTCTCTCATCGCCCTTTTAAAACTCCCCTGTTTCTTCCCAGAGACTTCAGCATGAAATCCAATCTCTCAGACTGCTCTAGAATCTCCAGAAGTCGCCTTTGCCAGCCTCCCTAGGATTCTCCTTGCTACCAGCCCCTTCACTACGAGCTCCAACACTACTACCTCTAGCTTTTTTCAGGTGCTAAGCCTCAGACTTGCACTTTTTGCGCCCTTGGTGAGGAGCCTTCTCCACTTCGCTTGTTCCCACTGACGCTTTAGGAAACTTCCTTGATACCCCAAAGACCGCCGAGTTCCTGTAATCCGTTCCCCTCCTCTGAGGTCCCCCAGCACCTCGTAAATCACCATTTAAAATTAAAAAAAAAAATTTCCATCATCGCGCTGACCATGATGCATCGTCTGTTTATCTGTCACCAATATGTGAGTTACAGGCAGACTGCGACTTCTTTGACTTAATAGTAGGCAAACGTTCAGCACTTACTACAGAAAGGAGTAATCCGGCATGAAAACCTGGGGGTTGTCTCAATTATCCTTTACTTGTGGTTAATTGTTTGTACTTAATTACGCTGACAAACTTTAAAGTTTTGGGATTTTTTTCCCATCAATTCGGGAGTGTCTTGGCGTACCTAGGTCACCCGTCCTTTACGAAAGAAACAAAACCGGAGGGATTAGCACGCCCAGCGAGCGAGAGCCGAGACTACTCGCACCAACAAGATGGCGATCACCGCTCCCCCTCGCCCCGTGGCCGCTAGTCTCCACCCACTCAAGGCGGAGGCCTGCGTCATGTGACCCTGCCCTGCCTGGCACCGCCTCCGAGCCGCAGTGCCTGACGGGAGACAGAGCAGCGAGCGAGAGCGTCGGCCATTTTGTGGCTGTTTCCTGTGGGACGCGGTGGTGGCGGTTGGATCGGAGGAGTGAGCGAATTTCGACTCGTTTTTTCTGCTTGTTTTATCCTCCTTTTTTTTTTTTTTTCGGTAGAGGGCAGTTATGGGACGCAAGAAGAAGAAGCAGCTGAAGCCGTGGTGCTGATATCCTTTGTCGGTGTGAAGTCGAGGCCGAGCGGGGGCGCCGGCTGGTGGTGACTGGGACGGGGAGGCCTGGCTTGGGCCTATGGCGGCGGGTGTCCGGGATCTAGGCCTTGGGGTCTGTGGTTTGGTGGCTGGAGGTGGGTTTGGGAAGGCTTCTCGGAAAACGGAGTCCCTTGGGCGGGAGGTTCTGGCCTTTGAGGATCGTGGGACTCCGTGACTCAGGAGGTTCTTGCTTCGGTGCGAGCGCTGACTCTCCGGGAGGCGGCTTGGACCCTTTTCAGCAAGGACAGTGTCCCCGAGGACTTTTGCCACACTCCGTTGTTTTGGTGACGATTCAACAAAGGGACTTTCCTCGAGCAAAATATGCTAATTGACTTTGGAAGATTAGGGGAGAGCTTCCGGAGTCACCCACTTTTTCCGTTCTTGTAGAATCGGTGGTTTAGTAAAGGCTTACGTTGGTTAACCCTGAGTTAGACCCCCCCCGGCCTTTTTTTTTTTTTTGGCGGTGGAGGGGAGTTAGCTGCCGCGTCTCACCCACTGGCGCCTTGATTTCAAGGAGCGTTCTCTTACGGGGTGGGGTTTCTTGTTATCTTTTTACCTGGCTTTGTTAGACTGAAAAAAATGCCTCCTGTTACTTAGTAAAATAAAACGTGGCGTCCTCTTAATACTTCTTTTTCCCCAGAATCGGTAATATACGTTAAAATTGATTTTATTTACTGCCTTGTACCTAAAAACGGTTTATTACAGAACTGCGTTTATTTCTATAATAGTTGAAAAGTGATTACGGATTTTGTATTTAAAAAAAAATTTGACTATCGAGGTAAGAACTCTCAGAATCATGAATGTAACTCGTCTCTGAGTTTAAATACATTGCTTGGCAGCATACATTCATACGGAATTGCAGCCAACTTTATGGATTGTTAATAGAAAGTTGTGTCTTTTTTTTACTATGGACTTATTTTCAGATTCTAATAATGTAAATGTTAAGTTTTAAATATGAGGTAAATTTTTACTGAATCTAATTCTTGAAATTTTGTTAACATAAACTTTGGTTTTGTTTTATCAGTGAACCCTTCCAGTTCACAGTGTGCATTTATAAATGTTGAAATAATGAACTAAAGAAACGTTAATTTCACAAAAATTTCTGTTAAACGTGGGAGTTTGACAGAACTATATTGCTTACTGTGGTGGTTATTTAGGAGTGGTGAAGCAGTATTATGGGCCTCCAGGACATTGAAGATTCTGAAATTATGTGGCAGGTTAATCCGTAGTGAGTAATAAATACAGAGAGCAAAGTTTATATAAAGTATTCAAAGAGGTTTTAGCTGTTCCCATTTTTAATGTTACCATTATTCTCTTTCATGATTTATTTTTTTAGACAGTGTCATTATTTTGCGATTTTTGTGCCTTAACAGTAGTGATTAGGTATTGTAATAGAGATTTTGATGATGAGAAGATCCTTATACAGCACCAAAAAGCAAAGCATTTTAAATGCCATATATGTCATAAGAAATTGTATACAGGACCTGGCTTAGCTATTCATTGCATGCAGGTAAGGAGTTTTCTTCTGTATTTTATTTTTGCTTTCTTGTTTGGAATCAAGGTGTGTGCCTGGGGTGGGGGGGGGTCTTGAATTTCTCTTTGATAGCTGTAGGGTTTTTTTGTTGCTTATTGCAAAGGATTAGATAAGATAACCAGTCAGCTTTAAAAATAAGAAAACCTGTTT
Organism: Camelus dromedarius; assembly: GCF_036321535.1. Classification (NCBI taxonomy): domain Eukaryota; kingdom Metazoa; phylum Chordata; class Mammalia; order Artiodactyla; family Camelidae; genus Camelus; species Camelus dromedarius. The sequence goes on from NC_087451.1 coordinate 49,896,990, forward strand.
CTTAGCCATTGAAATAAACAGTTGATTTTTAATGTTTACAGAGAATTTATATCAATATCTTTCAATTATGGATAAGGTCTTTCATCCTAGGTTAGGTGGATGACAGTTTGGTTGAGATCACAAAGTATTTCCTCGGTACTTGGAATACGGAACAAGGATCAGTGATTAAATTTTGTGGGCTGTGTGACCAATTCTAATCCCATAAGAATTAATACATAATTAACTGCCATTACTCACTGCCTTTTTCAAGGATTTGTTATCAGTTGCCTGGGGCTAGGCTTATTTCAAGCATTTATTTTATGGACCTCTTTTGGAATGGTAGCATTGTGTTTCGTTGAATAATTTCTAGGTTTCTTGAGTTCTTTACTAGGTAGGGAGAGCTGTGTAATTTATACTTTTAAAGATCAAATAGGTACGTTTATATCTTACTCACCATTGTTCTACTTTTGCGAGTCCCTGAGCTGCCTGAATTTTTGCCTAATTGGACCCTAGAGAGATGTGAGATGGGCAAATCCTTATTCATTGAAAACTACTGTTGGTAGGAGGCAGGGAGGTAAATTTAAAACCAGACATTGCTTCCCCAAGTTTAAAAGGAATTTTATTTAGATCTTTTTCACTCCAATAATTTTACTATAACAACAATTTAATATCCATGCAGAAATATGAGAGGCTACTGCATGCTGGACCCACAGTTTTCCACTGTGGCAGTCACTAGTTACATGTGGGTATTTAAAAGAAAATTTAAAAATTCAGTTCCTCAGTCACATAGCCACATTACCAGTGCTCAGCCACATGTGGCTGGTGGTTGACTGTTGAATAGTAAAGATAACAGAACATGACCATTTACCAAAGGAAGTTTCTGTGAGTGTTTTAGGAACTGATTATACAGCAGTGAATAAAACAGTTACCTTTGTGGAGTTTAGATTTGCATTGTGGAGGAAAATAACCTATAAATGTTTAGTTTGTCTTACATTGATAGTAATAGAGAAAACTAAAACTAGGTAGGGGGCGTAGGGGAGGGCCACAGAATAGTTAGGAAAGGCCTGAATGAGAAGCTGACATGTGAGCAGAGAGCTGAAAGGAAGTGAGGGAGAGATTTCTGGGAAGAGCCAATGAAAGACCTTCACATCAGGAGCGTTCTCCCATATTGAGGGAAAGCAATGTGCTACTTCTATATAGGAGGGCTTGCAGGCTATTGTAGGCCATTTTCTTTACATTTGAATGAAATGGGAGTTTTAATTGAGATATAGCATGCTTTGGTACGTTTTACAGTCATTTTGGCTGCAGGGTTGAGAGTAGACTGTAGAGTGCAGTAAGACCACTTAGGAGACTGGAGTATTCCATATTATGGGTGAAAGTTGATGGTGACAGAAACCAGAGTTTGCTCATGGGTTAGATGTGGAGTATGAGAGAAAGTGAGTGAAGGATCTAAAGGTTTTTGGTTTGAGCAATATGAAAAGTGAGTTACCTCGTCTGTGTCTGTGGATTCAACCAACTGCAGTTGAAATTCTGATTGAAATTCGATTAGTTGAATCCACTGGTGTGGAATCTGGATCGAGAGGGCTAACTATACTATGCCCTTTTATATAAGGGATTTGAGTATCCTTGGGATTTGGTATGGAAGGGTATTCCTGGAACCAATACCCCATTAATAGGGAGGGACGACTATATGGAAATGTGGAAAGCTACGGGAAGAATAGGCTTAGAGATGAGGATATCAAGATCATTTTATGTTAATTTTGAGTGTGAGTATGTCAGTTTGGAGACTGTTGAATATCCAGATGGAGGTGTCATATAAGCAACTGAATCTACAAGTCTGTAGTTCACAGAGAGGTTGAAACTGAAGCTAGAGATTTGGAAGGATACAGTATAAGGATAGTATTTTAAACTAAGATACTAGATATCCTTCTTAGGGAGTAAAATATAGATGAAAAAGAGATGCAGGAACTCCACCTTGGGCCACTCCCAGCATTTAGAGGTCAGAAGATGAAAAGAAACCTATCAAGGAGATTGAAAATGTGGGCAAACCAATTCAATAAGCGCAGCTAACAGGTAAGCGCAGGACTAAGATTGGATCAAAGTGGAGGTCATTGGTCACTTGCCAAGAGTGATTTCCTAGAATGATGAGGCTGATTGGAGTGCTTTCAAGAGAAAATGGGCGGGAAAGTAGAGGCACCCTTTCAAGGAGTTGTACTGTAGAGAAGTGCAGAGAAATAGGGTGGAAGCTAGAAGGAGATTAAACAACGTCTTACTTTATTTATATGTTCTTAATAAAACTTCACAGCAACCTGTGAGATAGGCATGGCTGTTAAGTCATGTTAACATGTTAAGACGTGCTCCAGTTCTGTATTTGATTAGCCTAGGGCATTAGTAATTTAGATGTTTCACATCAGTACTAGCTCCTATCTTTTCAACCAGGACTGTATTTATTTTTACTAGGCAAGATTCTAAGAAATCTAATTCTGGCTGTACCATAGTGTTGGGACGATTTTAAGTAAATTGTTATTTTCCTTCTCTTTCCACTATCTTTTAATTAATTTAATCCTGCTCTTACCACTTAGAAATGTAATGAAAACTAATGTGTATGTGAATGTAATTATTTCTTTAAAGGACATATGAGTTACTTCATCTGAGTTTATCAGGAAAAGTAATACTTAAAACTATCAAGAAAAGTTTTTTTTCCAAAAAACTTAGGAATTGGTGATTAAGTCTCTTGTTGAATAACTGTTCATGGATCTTTTAATCACAGTAAGATAATTTCTAAATTTTTGATTTGCATGTCGCTGTTTAAAATTTTTGAGATACATCTCTAAGAAGAAAACAGTTTTCTTTAGTTACCTATTTTTTCCATGAAAGTGTCTAGGAAGGAAAGAAAAATTGAGTATTACTTTGACAGATACATCAAAGTCATTACACTAAGTAAGTGGTTCTCAAGCTTGAGCAGGCATCAAAATCACCTTGAAGGCTTGTTAGGTAGATTCCTGTTTCTACCCAAGAGCTTCCAATTCAGTAGAGCTCATATATAGCCTGAGAATTTGCATTTCTAATAAGCTTCCAGGGGTTGCTGATATTCTAGGCAAAATATTTGGACATACTTTAACCTAAGTTAATGCTTTTTGCTGAAGAAGCCCAAGACTGACAGGGATTTTACCATATTGACAAAAGTTATCTACATTTGAGGGAACGTTTGATCTAACAAAAAACATACAGTGAAAAAAGTCCTAGAGCTCCAGGTTTTAAGAACTTCTTTTCATGACCTACCAAATAAATTCAGCTAGTGACAGGATTACTATTGTGGTAATGTTAAGCACCTCAGATGATTATGGGTAATGAAATTGTAAATGTCACTTTTATGATTTGTAACCGCAGGCTTGTTTCAAAATCCATTCTTGGAAAATTTACTTTATTCCAGTACTTAATAAAACTTCATAAGCTTTACTTAATTGAGGAACTTCTTGGGACTTAATTTCTGATTTGAGGAGCACTATTAGTTTGTTGCTAATAATTTAAGCAAGTGAGATTATATGGTAAACTTGAAATAATGTTTATTGAGTCCTTCCTATGTATTACTCATTGCCAAATGCTTTTTATGCACACAGTATTTTATTTAATCCTAAAAAGGACCCCAGAATTTAGGTAACATATAGGTGGAGTAAATTGAGGCTTAGAGAGGTCAAATGATTGGCTCAATATAGCTTACTAGCTATAAAGCTGGGGGGGTTGAATCCATGTAGTCTCACTATAGAACCAGTCATTCTTAAGCATTATACTAAGTGGTCTCTGAGTAATTTGAAGTTACTCTTTAAAAGATGCTGTCTTTCATGAAGCGCTTTTGTCTTTCTAATGGAAGTTTTTTGTTTGTGTGGGTGTCTTTTGTTTGTTTTTTAATGTTAGGTGCATAAAGAGACAATAGATGCTGTGCCAAATGCAATACCTGGGAGAACAGACATAGAACTGGAAATATATGGTATGGAAGGTATTCCAGAAAAAGACATGGATGAACGAAGAAGACTTCTTGAGCAAAAAACACAAGGTAGGTACTAAGATGTATGTTTTTTTTTAATATAGCTTCACTAGTAAGAGTATTATTACTACTTTCAAATATAAATTTAATGGTAGATACTAGATGTATTCAGATTTCCAATTTTGAATTTTATTTTTCTTTATATTATAAGTTACATATTTGATTTGTGTATATGATACTATTTGGATCATTCTGTACATTTTATTTTATTTTTACTTATAACTGAATTCCAGATGGATTTAGCAAGTGTTGAGGCCTTTGAAAATGAAGGTAGCTTGTTTTGATTTATGAAACCACTGATTGTAAATTTTTTTTAGTACTGTATTTGATTTGGGATTTACAGCCCTGTTCTATCCAGATAATAGAAACTTATTAATTGCCTGTTAAATTTTTTGTTTTGAAAAGGATTACAGAGAGGTCAGATTGGTTTGTCATAATTTACCTTTTGGGGTGAAATAGAAAGCTGTTTTTTACTTTTTTAAATTTATTTTTAGTTTTTAAATTTTGGGCGTAAAGGGCTTTTTTTTTTAATTATATTTTTATCCTTAATTGCGGTACTGGGGGTTGAACCCAGGACCTTGTGCATACTAGGCATGCACTCTATCACTGAGCGAAAACCTTCCTCCTCAAAAACTGTTTCCTAAAATAAAACTGACTTAGGAAAATTATTTTTACTTGCCATAGAATAGGAGAAGGATGTTGTCCTTGCTTAATATAGAGTGAAAAAACATTTGAAGAGAACAGTGTTAACTGCATTTTTTGGGAAGAAAACTCTCAGGCATTAATTGCACTGAAATAAATTTTTTGAATGCTGGATGTCTTAAACTTGCTTAGTTTTTCTTTCTTTCCACTCTGTTAGAAAAACTAATTAAAACTTTTTTAGCAGAGAGTCAAAAAAAGAAACAGCAAGATGATTCTGATGAATATGATGATGATGACTCTGCAGCTTCAACTTCATTTCAACCACAGCCAGTTCAACCTCAGCAAGGTTATATCCCCCCAATGGCACAACCAGGACTACCACCAGTTCCGGGAGCACCAGGAATGCCTCCAGGTAGCACATCAGGTTTCTTACAGTTTAACAAATTCTTTGGTCTTTATTGATACAGTTCAGAAGTACTAATTTTTTCTTCTTAACCCCCCCTCTTTTTGGCTGAAATTCTTGTTTATAGGCATACCTCCATTAATGCCAGGTGTTCCTCCTCTGATGCCAGGAATGCCACCAGTTATGCCAGGCATGCCACCTGGGTAAGAAAACTCTTAATTGGCTTGTGGGCTTGTGCCTGGTAATCTTTTTCATCTTGGGTGTTACATGAATTAAATGTTACTTTGTACTTTTTGCTTCTAAAAGGTATGGGCTCTATAAATATTAAGCTTATCTAATAAAGGGGTCTACTAATAAATTTAAGGAATATAAATTTGCCTCTGAAAAGAATAGAACTTGGGGTTTTAGAGTGTATGTAGGCAGCCATCTACTTCAATTGCACCTGGTGTAATTAAAGCAGTTGGTTGTAGGTTTTGAGTTTCTGAGATTCAGAACTGTCCATAACACTTTATAGTTGTGACAAGAAGCAAACTCTGTAAATGATTTATTTGTCAAATCATCAAGAACTAAAATGAATATGAGGTGCCCGTGCCCATCACTTTTACTTAAATATTGTTGGATATGAGAGGTATACAGTACACTTTCCCACTGTATTTTGAAAATCACAGTTAGATTTTGATTTTGTCATACATTTTCACAGATTGCATCATCAGAGAAAATACACCCAGTCATTTTGCGGTGAAAACATGTAAGCATCTCATTCATAATGTAATTCAGGAGGTATAATCATAATGTCATTTTCTTGTGTGTTTAATGGTATCTATTCAGTTTACTTCAGAAGTTTTCTAACTTTCCTTACTAAAACTTCTAAAATTTGTAGACTGATAGACACAGATCTTTTGAGGGAACTAAAACATCTGTGAGGAAATAGTAATAGACCCATATAAATAAGGCATTTTCTAAGTGTGCAGCTGTTTTCCTCAAACTGCTGAAAGTAATGGGACTTAGTAAAAAGGATTGGTATTAAGAAAGAATGTATATTCTTTTGCCAAATTACATACTTTATTATTATAGAAGGTAATTGAATTTTTTCTAATAAAATCTATATATAGAAGTTATTCTTCTGGTAAGAGTACTTAAGAATTCACTAACTTGTAATTTTTTAAGTGAATTGGACACTGATAATTGAAGGTGAGATTTTTTTAAGGGAAGGAAGATAAATTGGGTTATGTTTTTAAGTCATGATTTAGTGTTAGATAGCTTTCTGCTTAAAATTAGGCAGTCTGAGTTTACTTTTGATTATCTTTAATTATGATGGTAGTTCTTCTGTGCCCCTCCAAAAAAAAAAAGAAATCTTTATTCCACGGGGTACATTCAATATTTTCCTTTCGAAAAATCTGACAACTCTAAAATAGAGAGTTCTTTTTTTATATTCTGTGGATATTTTCCAAGTGAGACAAAAGGTGATTTTGCTTTCCAATTACACATATTTTAGATAAAATCTCTTTATTTATATTAAGGAGAGTATAATTTTTGTCCTCAATGGCTTTAAATGTATTAAAATGCACTGTTAACAAAGATTGAATTTTTTCCCCCATTTTACTGGTAAACCCAAGAGTTTGCTGGTTTTTAAGGAATTTATTTTGATAGGATTATCCTAGTGTGTTGTGTTCTTTCAGTATTAGAGGTCACATTCAAGTCTTACCTATTGTTTCAGGCTTTAGCCAAAATACTTTCTAATGTTTCATACTGTTAATTAACTTTAGTTGTCTCTTGAAATTTGCTTTCTAATAGAATGATGCCAATGGGTGGAATGATGCCACCTGGACCAGGAATACCACCACTGATGCCTGGTATGCCACCAGGTATGAAATGTTAGATAATTGCCTTTTTAATAAGACAGGCATGTTTTATTCTTAAGTATTTTGGACAGTAGGTTTGTATGCATTGGAACAATGTAATTACAAAATTCCCATAGGTCAGTGACTTCTTTTTAAAAATACTGTGAGAAGTGTTATGATGGACTTCTTTCTTTTTTCTTTTTTTGTTTTGAAAAAGATAGTAAAAGTACTCTTCCAGGCAACTGGAATGAGCCTATGCACAGAGCCTGTGCACTGAGGCTCACATATTTAAGGGTGGTTGTATCTGTTAGGAATATTTTAGATGAGTAATGGAGACTCTTAGCAAGTAATAGAGAAATCCAAAGAACTATATTTAACAATGTAGCCATTTATTATCTCACTGAATGTAGGAGTGGTAGATTCAGTGGCTCTAGTGATAATCAAGAACCTGTGCTTGCTTAATTTTCGCTTTGCTGACTTTAGCTTTTTTCTCCTTCGTACGTGTCACTCAGTGGTTACAAGATGTCTTAAGAAAGGATGTCAGAAGTGTACACTCCTTTTAGGGAGCAAAGTAACTTTCCCAGAAGCTCCTTAGCTTCTTATACATCATTGACCGAAGTAGGTCTCATGAACCCTCTTACGTGCAAAGGTGCCTGGGAAATAAAGTATATTGACTTTATAGCCTGTAATATGGGGAAAGGGATTTGGTTAGCCCAGTAAGTGTGCCACAAAGGCCTTCATGAGGTGCTCTGAGCCCATTGCCTAGTTTTTAATCCTAGCAAGTTTGGTTTGGAATCCATAATGGAGTTGGATGTACTCAAGTGATAGTTGGTGTAAAAGGAACAGGAAAAATAAGGTAGCAGCAAAATTTGAATCATTGTCGGTGTAGCCATTAATTTGTAGACGACAGCTTTACATACATTGTGCTCTGAGATGATTTTAGGCATTTGAAGGAATACAGAAAAATAACCAATGTTCGTTTCATAATGTGAAGTCAGTAAGAGTTTTAACTTACGTTGAGGAAGTTTAAAGCGTACACTAGTGGTGCATTTTAGGAAAATGTAGTGTTTAAAGGAATAACTTAGTTTCTGGATTAATATTTATAGCTGTATGTATCTATTACAGTTTTTACTGTAATTTGCATTAGTTCAGGAAACATCTATCTGGTAGATGATTGAAATAATTATCTTACGTTTCAAAAGTTTGCTGCATCAGTAATACCAACAAGCTTAAGTTTTGCTTTACCTGTGCATGGGGTCTCGAGTGGTGTATTTCACTTCCCCAAATTCTGAAGAGACATGAAGGAATACAAAGTTTGAGGCAAAATTGTTTCGAGGGGCAAATATCTGGAGTTCTTTGGGTTTCATGCAGTTCAGCAGTCAATTGTTGTAGTATAGAATCTTTTTTAATATAGTACATTTTAATGGCAAAGTTCGGGGGAAATATTTTTTTCTGAACTAAATGTGTAAACAACTGGGTCCCTCTCCAATATTTCTTGTCTGCAGGTATGCCACCTCCTGTTCCACGTCCTGGAATTCCTCCAATGACTCAAGCTCAGGCTGTTTCAGCACCAGGTATTCTTAACAGACCACCTGCACCAACAGCAACAGTTCCTGCTCCGCAGCCTCCAGTTACTAAGCCTCTTTTCCCCAGTGCAGGACAGGTAAGGTGAAATTCCTGAAAAGGGGTGCACTTACATTTAAAGGTAAAGTACAGTTGTTTACTGAAATCTTTGAAATCGTCATAGGTCAATTTTTTAAATTTGTAATCTTTTTAATACAACTTATTAAATATTACTAAGAAGTGGCTCTTCTATTCCATGTTTGCACATGTTGATTTCCTCTACTCATAAAAGATTGACTGGAACCAGAGATAGTGTAGTAGGTTATTTTTCATAGTTGTGAACTCTGGTTATTCTTATCTTCAGTTAGAAATGAACGTTTAATTTCTGTGAACTTCAATACATGTTTTTAGAGGTCTTCCTTTACCTAATGGACTCGGAGTGGAAAGAAACCAAAGCCAATGATGAAAATCCTGAGACCTTAGCAAATAATTTTTGGGCTCTTCCTTTAGTCTAGAATAGTGACAAACAATGCTGCACTGTTACTGGAAGGGCATCATTTAATGGCTTTTGACCTAGTCACATTTGTATTTCCTACTGGTCTTTTTTTTCCCTCAGAACTCAGAAGCGAAGATGCTTCTTTTATATATAGTATGTACATGACTGTTGCTTTTGCTTTTTTTTTTCCCAGTTTCATTCAGAATTAAGCAGATGTATTTATTCATTCAGAATTAAGAGGATCAGGATGTATGTTCTTTGTTGTTCACCTTACAGTTACTCCTTAGATGTTTTCTTCCATTTTTTTTCTTTGTAGTTGCTAAATTAAAAGCATTACTTTTAAGTGCCTTTTAAGCACATTAACTTATGTTTTCGAGGTGGTGGGGGATCTGTTTATTGAGAGACAATCTTGGCAAAAATTGTATTCATTGATAGACAATTGGATTGAAGCAGTAAGAATGCATCATCATTCTCAGTTTAAGATAATCAGTTTTGAAGTATCATAGTGCAGAACACATTAGTTTTAGGGGGAAAAAACCTGTGATTAATTAGATTTATTGGTGTAGAATTGAAAAACAACTTTTTGAGGCTCATACTGTCACTCTGTTTATTGTAAAAGCAATAACTGCCTCTATATATAAAACGGATTTGATTGCATTGTATTTTGCCTTTACAAAAATGCAATCTATACTGAAAAAAGTCTACCACATGGCTTATTTTCACCCATTTGTTTGGAGACTTTTCATTGTTTCCTTTCTTTTATGCTACAGATGGGGACACCTGTAACAAGCTCAAGTACAGCTTCATCCAATTCAGAAAGTCTGTCTGCATCTTCTAAAGCTCTGTTTCCTAGCACAGCACAAGTACGCAGGAAGTTGCAGTTTAAAATTGTTGAAATGGCTTTATAACTTAACCCTTTGGACCCTACTTTAAAACAAAATCTTTTCCCAAAAATACACTATTTAATTTTTTTAAGTACAATTAATGGCATATAAATCAATGGTTTTTGAAAATTTGAACCTCATACTAACAGAAAAAAATGTACCCCAAACTCCTATGGTTCTAAAGGGTTAAAAGCATGTAAGCAGTAAATGCATTATAGTGGCCAATGGTTAGCTTGATGCATGATTAAGCTATTCTGTTTTTTGCTGTTTAATCTAATGCATCAGATAATAACGTAAGGAAATTTAGTACTCTGCATTTGGTTCTAAAAGTTGGCCTAATTTACATGTTTCAGATGTTTGGTGTTACGAAAGGTTAACACTTTTATTACCTATAACTTTATACTTAAAAGCTCTACTAAACCCTTTTGTCCATCATAATCATCCAGCCATTGTTAATTGGGAGGGCATTGTATTAGTATATAAGGGATACTTCTGAAGGATGTGTCACCATTGATAATTGTTTATGCTATTCTTAGTAACTGAAATTCATCCAAACATTTGTATTCTGTAACTTAATTTTTTTTTGAGTTGGTTGATTAAACAATTTAGAGTAATAAAAATAGAACATATGCTGTTCCATTATATGATACTATATTTCATCAATTGGGAATAAATACAAAGCTTTGTAAATTGAGTAATTTTTGGCAGGGAGATAGATGGCATCTGAGAAGTTACATAAGCAGTTCTTGTTTCTACTGCTATGTTTTGGATGTGCTTGAAAAGACTTCAGCATCCTTTGATAGTATTTGTTACCTTGAATTTTGTGGATTGTTTATGATGTTAACTTTGTTTTAATTTCAAGTTTGCTCTCTTGTTGAATGTTGGTGTCTTAAGTTAAATTGGTAGTAAATAAATTCAGTTTTGGGTTTTAAAGTTTTGTTGATGAAAGATTGTGTTTTACAGGCTCAGGCAGCTGTCCAAGGACCTGTTGGTACAGATTTCAAGCCCTTAAATAGTACCCCTGCAACAACTACAGAACCCCCAAAGCCTACATTCCCTGCATATACACAGTCTACAGCTTCAACCACTAGTACAACAAATAGCACTGCAGCTAAACCAGCAGCTTCAATAACAAGTAAGCCTGCTACACTTACGACAACCAGTGCAACCAGTAAGTTGATCCATCCAGATGAGGATATATCGCTGGTAAGTTGTTTACATTTTTTTACTAACAGAGTTTGAGTACTGTTGTAGCAGCTTACCCATTTAAAAAGTTTTGATTTGTATAGTGATGGTCTTACGATTTGACTGAATGCTTGCTTAGTGATATTTACTATTCTGATTTTTAAGAACCACCAAACAAAGTGAATATTGCATGTTTTGATCTTAGATACGTTCTCCCCCTTCCCTCCAGACTATTTGTGAAAGAAGACAGTAAGTTGGGTTCTTACTCTCTTAAGAATTATTTTTGTTAGACATAAATTTGGTAAATTAATTGAAGAAACAGTGAAGTGTGAGGTAGAATCTGCAGATCACTAACAGTCCGTATGCTTTCTTCATTAGACACTTTTCTTGCTGAAGCAATTTATAATTCCTGGAATGTTGTTCAGATATCCCGTGCTTCAAGTATAAAAATAGGTGAAATTTTTTTAAGGCGTCAAGATTTTAAGTAGTTGGACTGGTTTGTGGGATAAAAGTAACTGGGGTGTAAGGGTACATTTAAAAATTTAGGCTTACTCATAAATTATAAAGACTTTAGATGCTTGCCTTATGGTTAATGAGCCTCTGCATTCAGGTGTTTCACATTTTGCTTATTTTTATTCCTAGGAAGAGAGAAGGGCACAGTTACCTAAATATCAACGTAATCTTCCTCGACCAGGACAGGCTCCCATTGGTAATCCACCCGTTGGACCAATTGGAGGTATGATGCCACCACAGCCAGGCATCCCACAGCAGCAAGGAATGAGACCCCCAATGCCGCCTCATGGTATTCCTCTTTTTATGTTTATTATTATATTTAGTGGATTTTCTCAGTATACACGTAGTATTTATCTGCAAAATACATTGCAGTTAAAAGTACCACGCACAGACCAACTCAATCTATTTTTATGTTTTAAATGTGTTTTTTAGGTCAGTATGGTGGTCATCATCAAGGCATGCCAGGTTACCTTCCTGGTGCAATGCCTCCGTATGGGCAGGGACCGCCAATGGTGCCCCCTTACCAAGGTGGGCCTCCTCGACCTCCGATGGGAATGAGACCTCCCGTAATGTCGCAAGGTGGCCGTTACTGATCTTACTTCATCCAGTCTAATAGGTTTGGAGATTAAACCTTTTCTCAACTTGTGCTGTTTATATAGCCAAGCTTCCGTCAATAAGGCTTCATTGTGACTTTAACACATATTATCTTCCCACATACCAGGAACTATTGGACATTTATTTTACATGGGAAAAATTATTTGGAATAATAAAGCAGGAACTTTTCCTGAAGTTGCAATTTATACTGTATGGCTTCTTTTTCATGTTTCATCTAGGTTTTTAGAAGTGAAGTATAGTAAATTTGGTTCGTTATATTGTGAAGGCGCTGGAATTACATGAACATACCACCTTAATAAAGGCAAGTTCTGTAAGCTTACATTGCTATTTGTAAAGTTATGCCTTCACAGCATTTCATATGCTGTTGGACTTTATGTCCCCAACCTTGCTTGGTGAGGGCTGTAACTGTCTCCAAGTACCTGTACATTGGAAGTCTGAATGTGTAACAATATTTAATGTATTTAGAGTTCCTCATGTTGCAGGGTTTAAGAAATCTGACCCACCAAGGTCATGTGACTTTTCTGTACTGTTAAACTTCATTGTAATAAAATGAGAGAAAAATTTATGCCTTTTTATTCATAACCCAGCTGTGGACCACTGCCTGAAAGGTTTGTACAGATGCATGCCACAGTAGATGTCCACATAATAAAATTCAGTTACCAATGCAGTTTTGATATATCACTGGATTCTGTCTTTGAATTGTAGGTTCCTTAGCTGCATGTTTTAAACTGGATAGTATGTGTAGAATTGTATGTTAGTCTTACACTTGACGGAAAAACTTAGATATACATATGAGTCACTACATGGGTATGAAATCTTTATAATGTGTCACCTTTCTACCCCCTTGGTGTCAATACGTGTTAGATACCATAGATGTTTAAGATGTAAACCCTGATAATCCCTCCCTGCTGATGATGTTTAGAGCCTAGTGCCAGACCCACTCATTTCCTGTTGATTGTTTGTGAGACTGCAGTACTTTGTGGACCTCAGAAGCTTGTCAGGTGCAAAATTCTAGAAGCTTAGGTGCATGCAGTAATAATAGCCTTTTGTGCTGTTAATGATTGGCATATATTCTAAGTGTATTGACAAGAATCTAAATGTGCCTCTCTTAGGATGGTTAACTGATGGATTTGAAATTTATTTGGTTTCTGGAAGATTACATTATTTCTTTGATTAAATGGCTACCTTTTGTTCCTGTTAAGCCTAGATGGCTTTCCTGTTAACCTTTTCATCCTTGGAAATTCGAATGTTAAACTGTGTTCCTGTGAAGAACTTTTCTGTAGAGATGACTACTATTATTCAGTATCTTGTGTTGCAGGTCTCATATAATAGCTCTTGTTGACCTCTTTTTTTTGCATCCATTTTTTTATCTTTACTTTTGCAGAGTAGTTTTATTATTAAGTATCAAATGGCCTGTACAAAGTATAATAATACAATGAATTCAAGTTCCTTGGTGTAAAGTTAAAACTTCTAAGAAAATAATGTTTTTTTGTAACCTTTTTGGGAAGGTGTAGATAGGAGACATAGAATCTGAAGTTTTGTTAAAAGAAAAGCTTTAACTTTAAAAGAAAATACTGAAAAATATTTTAATCATCGTAAAAATGTCTGTGTATAAGCGACAAGTAAAAGTCATTCATTTAAACAAAACATTGTAAATATTTTAAGCTGATTGCTATTTTTAAATGTATTTTGCTCCAGTGGTTTTATAGCTCCTGGGCTGTGGTACCATTGAGGTTGAGAAATTTTCATAGTTTGAAAAGGCAACATTCATGTATCACTAAGAATGCATTTCTTCCTTCTGCCAAGCCCCTACCCCTTTTCCCAACAAACACCTGCCTACCTAAATAGTTTTAAAATTAATACCTTAGATTTGACAGCACATTTATCATACTGTCAAAGATTTGTGTTGAAAATCTTTAAGGTAAAAATGGCATTATTAAATTTAGAATGATTAAATAGGAATTGTTCTGCCAAACCAAATGTCTCAAGCATTTCATGTACAAACTACAAATGGATTACAGCAGTTGGGGAGAGGGAACAGGAAGAGGAAAAAATGTGTTAGTAATGTTTCAGATGTTATCCAAAGCTTGATTTGTATTTAATGCAAAGAGAACCAGTATACCAAGGCTTGTTGTTTTCTGAGGTCTGAAAAGAGAAAACATTGCTACTTTTAAGTAAATGATAGAATTCTGGTTAAAAGTTAACTCAGAATGTTATGCTTGGCACTTTAAAAACTTAAGCACACCATCTCTTACAGTTTAGTATATGGCTCAGGTGGTGCCCATTTGGTATATTTAATGTGTAATTTTTGCATGCATCAGAACATAATTAAGCTTCTAGAAAATACTTTATACCTAACTGCTTCTGTGGTCCATAGTGTGGTTAAATCACAAGTGGAACAAATTATGTTGAAATAATTAACTCTTACTTTGACTTAACACTTTCTTAAGTGATAAATGGGGTTGAGTTGAAGTAAACTTCATTGCCCCTCACAGAAGACCGCTTTTGGGACTTGGTATAGGCAGGCAGGCATTGTGATGTCACAATTTAGAAAGTTATAAGATTAATTGGGCTGCCAGCTTTGGCTCTACCTCATATCCACTGTTACCACTTAAAAAAAAGTTTTTGTCTGGCACTAGTTTCTACTGTGTAGCTTTTATTCCTGTTACCACAATAACAAGACCAGCAGGTGAGGATCTGCTTTTGAGTGACTGCTGGAATATCATTTGGTTTTATTAATACTTAGTATTTTAGTAATCTCTCACACATTTACCATTAAGAATCAGGTAAATATTCTTTAAGTACTTCTGTTCCACTGATCAAGTTACATATTGAACTTAAACTCAGTTGAGTTAAATTTAGTTATTTGGAGGGCAGAGATTCCCAATAAAACTATGGGCTCAGAATCGAATTACAGTGACAATAGTTTTTTTTTTTTAAGAGCTGCTCTTTTTTCCTTTGCTTGCTTGATCATTGGGATTAAAAAAAAAATGCATGTCTTTTAAATTAATTGGGTAATGTTTTTCTAAAATTAAAATTTTCTTCTTCCTATAGCCCTGCCATAGGACAGGCTGAGGCTGAGTCTCAGTGTTGCCCTGTTCAGTCTGAGGCAAGTGGGATTTATTTTATTCCTTATAGGGGCTTTCACAGCTTTATGGCTGTTGGATATTTATGTCCCCAAACTTGCAGCAAGTTTGGTGAAGGCCCCTAAATTTAATTAAACTTAGGATTTTTATGATCTTTTGGCAGAGAAGGCTCTATATTAATATTCACGTTTGACTGTGGTGTTAATAAAAAGTATTTGATAAATGTAATTTTATGTAATTATCTTGTGTTACATAATACTTAACAGCCTCAGTAAGCTGGTATTGTTGAACTTAAGTAAATTGACAAAATTTGATAATCTTGATTTGGAGGCATGAAATGGTTTTCAAATTATCCCTTTTACTTTTAGGAAAAATCTTACTGGTTATTTTCTCCTTAAATTTAACCTCAAGGATAAGTTTAACATTGGAAATGCCACTGGATACTGAAATCTGCATTTTTAATCCCAAAGTTACGCATTGAACATTACGGTTTTGAAATGTCATCTGGAAATGCTTGTGATTTTTAATATTTTCAAACTTCACCACATTAGAGCAAATGTTAATGTAGAGCCCTGTGAAGAGTGGGAAGATGGTGTGTGTCTGGTATATATGCATATACACTACACATTGGATATAATAAAAAAGAGTTTGGGTATTACAGACCTACCAGAATGGATGGATTACTAATTTTCAGGCAGCCAAACTGAAATTGTATCACATGGTAAAGTTAGTATATTGAACAATGGTTTTGGGATGAGTATTCTAAGTTTTATTTTATCCTTACTGAGCAATATTTGATGTAGTATGCACACATGAAAAGAATTTATGTTTGTTCCCAACTAAAAATTGCTTATTTTGTTTTTTATGTATATATGTTGTTGGAGGCAGGTAAAGAGGGAACTGGAAGAGAGGCCAAAACAAACTTGGATTACTTTTTGTTCCTTCCTGTGTTAAAGCCATCATTCTATTCAGATAGCATTTTCCTCTGAACAGTAATGGTTAACATATAGTAAAATGTTTAGCAAATCCAGGCTTGTGTTTCTATGCAGTTTTAATTCTTGGAAGCATAAAGAAAAAATATGCATTAAATGAATTCCAAATTTTCACCTGTGTAATTAGAACATGTTTTCTCTGTTACTGAATCATGGAAAAAAGATCTTAATGTTTTTAAGAATTATATCACAAAAAAAATACCATTGGAATAGTTTATAACTTGCACCTTTTAAGTCTCTTAGTTGGAGGTGTTTTCTTTTGCATCCACTATCCCCTCATATTCTGAAATATTCAAAAGTGAAGTTGATTGTCCTAATTCTAAAGTGATTGTTGAAATAATTATAATTGAAATACACAATTACACACTTGATTACTGGGTTGGGAGGGATTTTCAAAGGGTGACAATTTGTTGAAGGTGATATAGATATCTTAAAGATGTAGCTTTGATCACTGTAGGTAGTTCTGTGACTCAGACTAATAATTTTGAGAATTCCTTAATTTTCAGGTGTCTGTTAGGTCCACTGGTATAACTTAGTAAACTGCTGAAGGGAAATGTTGAAGCCACTTCTTTACTGAGATAAAATTTTGAGTAAAAACTGACACTTGTTTTGGTAGGGGATTTTGAAAAAAAAAGTAAACATGTACCCTAAAATTTTGTGTGAATCAGATATGTCTTTTTTAAAAGGTGGTATTTATCTACCTAATATTGCATAACCTTTGTATGTTATTCCAAAATGAAACTGATTCTTACTGTAACTTGGAAGTCTTCTAAAAGAAGGAGTTCATTATAAATAAGACTTGACTATTAAGACAGATTTTTGTAAGTAATCATTCTTCCAATTATATTTCTGCTTGTTCTCATTTGAATATTAGTGTAGGTACTCCTATTAGCCTTCTTAGTATTTTGTTTTGTGTAATCTGAATCACTATAATAAATAACCTTTTTTTATAGCATAGGAATCATTTAACTTTTCTGTGTGGTATTTCTTGGCAAAATAAAGTTACTTTAATGATGTATAGTATGCACATAGTGGATATCCACAATTTTGTAATTAATGTTGAATTTTCAGAACTATACTTTTTAGTATCTTGGTTCTTTAGACATCCCCTATCATGAATCTAATTCAAACTAGTCCACAGCAAATGGGGAAAGCAGGACCTCAGCTTGAGCTCCCTAATTCTCTAAATATCTTCAGCAATTCCGAATTCTTTCATGTTCTTGGCATTTTTGTTGAAAAGTAAGTTTGAAAGAAGCTTTTTTTTTTTTTTTTTTAAACTAGACTTCTTCATTAAGGACTCAGAGAATTGCTTTTTATAAGCATTGTTTTTTCTGCTCTGGGCTTCATACATTTTTGCATAATTGGCTATGAAAGGAGGAGCCTTTCAGTTTCTTCCCAGCTCTGGAAAAATAATAGCTTGATACCAGTTTGAAATTTCTGAGTGACCTCTCTTTTAATCTGTTCAGTTAATCTCATGCATTCTATAATCAGGATGTAGAAATCATACTAAAGCAGAAATGGAAGACCCAAAGGAGATCTTCACTGAAGCTAATTCGAATTATTTCTATTTGAAGCAAATTGAACAATATTACAAATGATGACGGGTTTATGGTTAAGTTCTTTAGGAGGCATATGATCACCTGCTATATTAGGAGAATATGTTTGTGAATATGTTGTAATTTTGTCAGATTAACTATAGAGAAGATGCATGTGAGTAAACTTTATTAAAAATGATTGCTTGGACCCCAGCCATTAATTCCAAATGCTGTAATGATGTGAGGTTGTAATACGACACAGCTTCAGTAATGTGCTGTGTTTCTCCCAGGGGTTTGTGTAATGCTTTGTTTATAAACCAGGGGTTGAGGGGGGAGTCCTTTTTTCTAATTCTCTAGGCCCTTTAGCTTTCTTGTGTCTCGTTTTTGTTTTGTTTTTGAACCATTAATACAGTTAAAGGTCATATGCCTTCACATTTGGTTAAATACAGGGAACTGGCAGTGAAATTTATTGATGCCCAATGTGGATAAAATGAATGTTGTTTTCCCAGCTTACTGTATACAGACTAGTAGTGATTATTTAGGAGAAAAGACATTCATTGGCCATTGTATTGTTAGACCTTAGATGTAATGAAAGGTAGCAACATTCTGCCCTTGGTTTGCCTGTGTTAAGGCTTCACCAAATCATTTGTTATAATGTAGTTTATTCTTAGCATTTTATTCATAAGTAGTTCCACAGTCATTCAGAGATGAAACTAAACAAAATTTGCCACATCATTTTCTAGTCTCTACTAATAGAACAAGGCTGCTTAACTATCCAAGTAGACCAAGGAAATAAAGTTTCTGTAAGTTTGAGTTAGAAAAATACGGGATATACACTTACTGAGCAAAGCCTCCCTTTTAGCTGTTAGCTTGTTAGTGTACTTCTGGAGGAGCAATAGAATTTACTTTTCAGCCCATGTTTTTTAAAATTGAAAATCTTGAAATGAAGTCAGGTATTTTGGAAATTGAATTTAAAGTATAAAAAACTGCGTATCTCTGTGGGATATGGCTACATACACTTAAATTAGAAATTTTTGTGCAGAGATTTTTTTTTCCTAGTTATATGTACCCCCCTTTTAGAGTAACCCAAATTTTTGTAATGCACATGTTGGAATACATAGTTTATTAAAATTGAGATGTGTCCAAGAGATACACAGTGTCTTTAACTCATTCTCTAAGGTCACTCTAAATTTAATAGCCAATGTAAGGTAATTTTTATAAGATTTAGGGAAAATTTTTTAAAATGTATTAATATCAGGCTCTGAGGAAATTAATGCACATTGACTTTTTAAACTATGAATTGAACTCCTCAGTTTAATACAATTTGTGTTTTTGTTAACTAGCAGCAGAATTTCAGCATTTGCTACTTACTGGTAGAGAAGAAAAATCCCACAGCCCTGCCAGTACAGGTTAGTTTAATCTGTAAGTACCTGATATTCCTATTTTTTTCAAACATATACATATAACCCACACAAGGAAGAAAGCTGTGCAGTTACTTAAATGTGAGTACAACTAATAGTAGAACCATTGGACACTTTCAAACACTCAATACTTGGGCCGAAGTAGGTATAGGTTTGCTCACCTCAGTTGTAATAAAGGTGTAATACTACCCCTTTATTAAGTGGTTATGGTTGAACCTAAATAGATACATTGACTATAGAAGGAAAAGGCAGTGAAAGTTTCAATTGGCTATATATATGCTTATATTGGTATGATATGGAGTGCAGGGTTTGGGTCCAGGGTCTTCTACTTAAGCCACTCCTGTGGTGGTACTCATATTTACCTTTAAATTTTTTACAGTTTAAATCAACCTAAGACAAAAGTCAAGTTTCCTCCCCTCTAGCAGTCATGAATGGTGTGCAATCATAAGCTATAAAATGTGTTTATATTGCTTTTTTGTTCTTAAATGTATTTTATTTACTCTTGCTGTAAATAAATACTAACTTTGTTCATCTTTTTTGTAAACTATATAAACTATTCTGTTGGTGCACCACCACTGTGGGTTCATTTTACTTTGAACTAAGAAAAACCTTACTTTTTAGTACTCAAATGAAAGCTTGACTACCCATCAAGAAATCTAGACAGATTCTTCGTGTATTTCTTTTGAGGGGCAGTGAGACCGTAACAGGTTATGAAAGTTATGTTAAGACTTTTTATTGTTGTTTTTGTTGGTTCTACCGAAGTTATTATCTTGAACCATCCTTGAGAAATTTATTTTAACCTTTAAATACTGTGCACTTAATGTTGATAAATTTTAAATACTGAGGAGAAGAAAGTGTATAATTTAGCGTATAGAAGCCTGAACCATCCTTCTAATCTGTAGCATTAACCAGGACGTGTGGCTTCATCCTTTTCACCTTAAGTGTAACAGTGTCTCATTTGAGATCTGTCTGTAAAACTAGCTGATCATCTACTCCTGTTAAACTGAGAGTGGTGATTGGCCACTGGAAACATCATCTTAATGTTATTTTATATGGAAGTCATGCGTTCAGTTTTTAAAACTCAATTATCATCAGCTGATAATAAAATATATTTTATAAGATACCCATTTGTCTTTATATATAAAATTGCCTAAGGGCTCAAGTTTCATTGCCTTTCACAGTTTAATCTGTATAAGAAATGTCGTAGATGCAGTGGAAATGGTTTTCCTTAAAACCATCTCTTAAAAGCTGCTTTACTGGTGAGTACTGTTTTATACTTTTATGTATCTTTATTTTTCTTTTTAAATTTAACAAGTTGGACACTTTGATCGAAGTGTCTGAATTTCTATACTCTTCAGCTATTACCTGAATCAAGAATATTAAGGTGATTATTTTACTTCCTGACATTTCCCTCATCTGAGCTCACTTTTTTCTTGACCTTCATTTAGTAGATTATAACAACAATAACTTTAACATATAGATTGTTCCCTTTTGTTGAGATAGGAAAAATATTTTTACTCAAAACTATCTAGCATTTACAAAAATTTTTTTAACATACGATTTTTTTGTTTACAGCCAAAAGTTGTTTTTGTTTTTTTCCCTCAATGCTTTTGGTTTCCATGTTGCATAGGTATAAAATTTTAAAGACCAGAATTTCTGTTTGTCCTTGTTGAAGCTGCTGTTGAACAGTTAAGCTGAGAGTACGGTTGAAAGAAGGTTTGTTTGCCTAAGATGGTCATGCAGACTAACTGCTTACAAGAGTCTCTCTCTTGGGTGAGGTTTGAAAATTTCAAGTGTATTTTTAAGTCACTCTAACCTTGCATGAAGAACTTAGATTGGAAATACTGATTTCTGGGACTGTGTGTATCAGTGAAAGCCTCTGAGTATATTTCTAATTACTTTATCCCCTGTTTAATCCCTTCCTTCATTGTAACCGTGGATTTTTTTCCTTCTACCTTTTAGCCACATCCTAGCTAATGTCAATATATGCTAAGGATGTTTTCTCATTGTATTTCCTGCCTTTGTAAGCCAGTGATGAAGAGTCAATTCATACTTTTTAGTATGAACAATAATAGTCTTTTAAAATTGAAAATTGGTATGAGTATGTGATAATGGTGATATATTCTTCTAGATAAGCACTAAACAAAGTACAGATCGTCAATTTATGTCTTTAAGATTTAAAGTGAAGTAAGTTTCTAAGGAACTCTGTCCTTTCCTAGCAAGGATAAGCAGACATTGAAAATTTGGTAAGTATGTAACTTTAAATGCATGTAATAGTGATGTGAGTTAAGTAGCCAAATTTCCATAGTTTAAGATAATATTTAGACATGAACAAGAATTCTTGAATCCCCTTTGTGACTGTGTGTAGCATTTTTACAAATTTGTGTGCACACTGATTAAATTGAAATGTATCTTACTCCTTTGTCTGGGTCATTTTTTGTTTTGTATGGTGCTTTATTAACTTTATATTTCAAGCTTTTTTCAGGGTAGAAATAAGTGATGGGTAAAGAAAATATCTTCAGGAATTATTATTTACATGTCCCCGTCTTAAAATCCAGTGATGCTTTTAAGTTTACTTAAGCCTTTTGTTTTTCAGCTCCAGTTAAAACTGACAGTAGGCAGCTGATCAAAAATGGGAAAGAAATCTTTGTGCTCTTTCTGGAATATTGTAGGAGTCATCGTATAATAGCAAAATGTTATTAAGCCAATACTGGATTTTCATGGAAGCAGTGCTTTTTAAATTAAGAGGAAAAGGAATCTCCCTGTGACACTTACTGTTAAGAAGAAGATAATAAATAGAAGTTAAAGTGAAAACATTTAATTACTACAGTATCTTTCCAAACTGGTATATAGCATTATTTTGTGAAGTGGTGCAAGATTGCAAAGGGTTGTAGGAAAGGGGAGAAGCCCCCTGCCCCCATTCAGTCTCTAGGCTTCACTCCAGCATTGTCCTGGCAAGGAGGGAAATGAAGAGCAAGTCATGCATGGGATATGATGTTAAGGAGGACCTGAACAAAACAAACGAAAGAGAATAAATGCTAGTCCAAGTCTGTGATTAAATGGTTTAGCTAAACAAACAAGTGGTGACTAGTAGCATGATTTTTAATGTAAGTAAATGAACTCACTGATCTTAAAGGTAGTAACTAAATACTAGCTTTAAAGTTTTACCATCTTTAACGTTCTACTAATTAACACTTGGATTTTGTTGATGGGGTATTTTAAAATGAAGTTTTCTTAACAAATAGTACATTCTGTCACTCTGACATACCACCTAGAAGCGAGTGCATAAGAACTGAAATGAATGACCACGTTTATAGTGTTCAACTATGTTAGATTTTATCCTACTGGTAGGGTTTGAGTGAAAGATGTTTCTAGATGTTCCTTAGTGTATGGAGCCATGCATTAATCAGAGCTCACAAAAGGTATTGAGGTATTTTTTTCTCTCTCTCAAGGTGGTGTGGGGGTGTTTGCTAGGTTTTAAGAAAGTCAAAACTACCATCTGATAAATGGTACTTTCTTTCCATGTCCGAAGCAGTTTACAGTTTGTGTTTTCATCTAAAGGTTGAAGGATTTTTGCTTCCTTGTTATTAAAAGCAAGCCTCTTTGCTCCAGGATAATGATTGACCGTTAACAAACATTTGAGTGCCTGTTAATTTACAACAATGAATAAAATTTTTCATTTCTTATATATGATATTTGTCTGAGCCCATTTTGTTAAGTTGTATCCAGAACAAATTACATTGAGTGAATTATAATGATTATAATGATACACTTTAACTGTCCTTCACAGTTTTTGGTGTGCCTTGGGAAGTAGAAGGCAAAGTTACTTTTATTAAATATAGAATGCGTTTTGGGAGAAAGTAAAGGGTAAATGAGTTTTGGACTGTGGGTATGAGGTAATTGTGAGAAATGTATTAAAGTTGAACAAGTAGATGGAGCCAGAAGCAGCATAGTAATTTAGATGAAGCATAAAACTAGACCTTGCAATCAAATCCTTGTCTGCTGTTTAGTAGTTCTATGATCTGGAACGGGTTAACTTCTCTAAAATGGTGGTAATAAGTTTCCTAGGCTTTTGAGAGAAAGTTACTGTATGTAACAACCTACCCTTGTCTGTCAGACCAGTGGAAATGGTGGGACTAAGGTTGGGGTAAGCAGTTACTGAAAACCTAAAGATTTTATTTCACTTAGTAAATGCGTATGAGTGCCTACCATATGCTTGGACACTCTTGGTATATACGGGGAGACAGGAAATACATCTGAAAAGAGACCTTGGAGCTGAGGATTTAAGAAGCCAGCCCTTGAGAAAAGTCTTGTTGATTAACAGTATTACAGGTAGAAGGGAGAGTAGGTGCAGAAACTGAGATGAGAAAGCATAGCATCTTGGAACAAAAAATATAAAAGTATGAGTAATGGATTGGGAGGGTGTGTGAGAGATGTGAATAGTGATTGGAAAGGTAGACCAAATCACAGGTCATGATTTGAATTTTATTCTAATGGAAGTCGATGAAGGGTTTTGATCTGGTGAGTAATATATAATTTTTAAAATCTTACTCTAAGTTGTGTGAGGGTGGGGAGTTGGTGGGCAGCATGGGGACTAGTAGAAGGCAAGAAAAACCTGGCTCTGTAAATAGATCTCAAGAATAATCGATGTGCATTACTGTGACTGCATGACCATTGGAGAAGTTAGATGATGCCAAACCTAAGAACAGAAGAAGTACAAGAGATTTGGAAGTTAAACTTTTTTATTCATGATTTAGTCCACACCTGACCTATTGTAAGACTTTGATTTAGGAAATGTTTATTAGGGTCTGGTAAGGCATTGAGGTGGAAAAACAACAACAACAACGAAAAAAAATAAAACAAAAAATTAATTAGAGACTTAGGAAGGATAAATGCTAGCACGAAGAAAGTGAAAATGCCCTCTGAACAAGTTTGGAGGACGGTAATTCCACCTGCATTGTGTTAGAAGAAAGGTGGCATTTGAACTAGGTTTTGAAGGATGTTAGGGTTTGGACAAATTGAAGAAAGTGTTAGGGAAACAACTTGAAAACAATACGGAGAGATGTAAATGAAAGTTGTAGAGAATGAGGTAATTTGAAGTGAGCATATAAAGATCCTTGAACATCACAGGGGTACACATTTCCACTAGGAATTGGAGTGCCTTTGATTTTTAGCATAAAAGTAACTTAATGAGAGCTGTGGATTTGGTTTCTCTTCAGAAGCAACCAAAATCTCCGAGATCATCAGATGCTGTCACCATTTCCTCACTGCCACTATTACTCTGGTGATGTGGAGCAGTAGGATTCAGAAACCATAACGGCCTGACTGCTATTGACTTAGTCAAGTTACAAGAATTCCTTCTGTTTACCAGGGCTAGGTTAAAACATTTTGAAAACCCTCTATCTCAGACCATTACTTTCCTCAGTCACTTTCCTGTAAATGGCCTCTCTTTTTTCTGCCATTTTTTTCCTCAGTGGTAATACATTGATCCTGTCCCTCAAAAACCTTTGTTACGCCCATTTAAATCCTGTTTTGTACAACTATACTATACCTGAATTCTTCATAGAATAGAACCTTACTGAAAACTAGTTCTCCACAAAGGTGTAGTTTCTAATAGTTACCTGAAGTGAATGTGCTATTCATTCAGATTGTTTGTACCTCGAGTTTGAGAGGATCAGTGAACTGCATGTTACCAAAAGCAACACAAGTTACCGTATTTGCTCCATTTGGCTCTCTTACTCTGCTTTAATTTACTGACTCCTGAAAGTTCCCCTTTGTTGAGATCTTTGGCATATTACTCAGATGCTAAATTTTTTAAATGAATGATTAATCTTTGAAAAATATTACAGTACTATACTACTGAAGGCAATCACAAAACTGCAAATTGGTGTAGAAGCATACACTGTAGATGTATAACACATCCATTTCAATCTTGGGTGGGTCCAAAGCAAATCTGTGTAAGGGTATAGTCACCTTTTCACTTACTGCGTATCTTTTCAAGTCCTTGTTTGCTTCCATCATCACCACCTGCCACACCACACGTGCACTTGTCTCATGACTGCTTTCTAGTTCATGAAGATAGTAAAAGCCAAAGCCTTTTATTTTTAGGTACCATATCTATAAAGTAACGTGTATTTAGACACTTTTATGTCTTTAGACTTGATATCCAATTAATTGCTAATGCCTTTTACTATGAAATTCCACCAACTGCCCTTTTTTTTGGGGGGGGGTGTTTTTTTTAGAGAAGTTCCAGGTTTACAACAAAATTGAGAGGAAGGTACTGGGATTTCTCAAATACCCTCTTGCCTCTGCCCGTACATAGCCTCTTCCATTATCAACATCATTCACCAGAATGGTACAATTTTTTTTTTACCATGGATGAACATACACTGGTTCATTATAATCGGCCAGAACCTATAGTTTACCATAGGACTCACAATTGCTGTTGAACATTCTGTGGATTTGCATAAGAAGAGTGACATATATTCGCCATTGTAATATACAGTTAAAAATCCTCTGCCTGTTCATCTCCCCCACTCCCACCTCTGGCAATCACTGATCTTTTTATTGTTTTCATAGTTTTACCTTCTCCAAAATGTCTTCTAGTTGGGATCATACAACATGTACCCTTAGATCAGCCTCTTTCAGTTGGTCAGACACATTCGTGTCTTCCATTGTCTTCCTTGATTGTTAGCTCATTTCTTTTTAGCGCTGAGTAATAATCCATTGGATTCACTAGTTTATCAAACATTCACTTATGAAGATGAAGGACATCTTGGTTGCTTCCAGGTTTTGGCAGTTATGAGTAAAGCAGCTATAAACATCCATGTGTAGATTTTTGTGTTGATGTAACATTTCCAACTCCTTTGGAATAAGTGCCAAGAAGAGGAATTGCTGGATTGTATGCTAAAAATGTTTATAAGGAACTGCCAAACTCTTATAAGTGCCTGTGCCATTTGTTCCTCTTGCTCTGCATCCTTGTTAGCATTTGGTGGTGCCAGTGTTCTGGATTTTGTCCATTCTAATAGATACGTAGTGGTATATCTCATTGTACTCATTTCCCTCATAACATAATATGAAGCATCTTTTCATATGCATGTATCTTTAGTAAGATTTCTGTTAAGATCTTTGGCCCATTTTTAAACTGGGTTGCTTCCTTTTTGAGTTTTAAGAGTTTTTTGTATATTTTGGATACAGAGTCTTAACAGATACGTCTTTTTCAAATATTTTCTCCTAATCTGTGGCTTGTCTTCTAATTTTTTTTAACTTTTATTTATTGGGGGTGGGAGATAATTAGGTTATTTATTTTTAATGGAGGCTCTGGGGATTGAACTCAGGACCTCGTGCATGCTAAGTATGCTTTCTACCACTGAGCTATTACCCCCCACCCCCATTTTCTAGATGTTTTTCACAGAGCAACTCCTGCCTTCTTAGTGCTCTCTAGATTATTCCTTTTGGTGCTTCTTCAGCTTCTTTTCCTGGAAGTTTCTCATTCTTTTAATGACTCCTCTAGGATAAAACTTGAGGGATTGAAAGTGTCATAAAGGGTAGGGTTCAAGAGTGATTCCCAGGGGGAAAGGGATAAACTTGGGAGTTCAAGATTTCCAAATATTAACTACTATGTATTAAAAAACAGATTTAAAAATATAGCACAGGGAACCATATTCAGTATCTTGTAATAACCTTTAATGCAAAAATATGAAAATGAATATATGTATCACTGGGACATTTTGCTGTACACCAGAAATTGACATATTGTAACTGACTATACTTAAAAAAAAAAAGACTATGGCCTAGAGTTGCGGGCATTGGGTGGGGCAGAGTGATTCTCAGGTTTTACTTCTCTATTTGGCTTAGAAGACCTTTTGTAATCTGACCCTTGCTTGTCTTCTGGTCTCATTTTTTCCCATTCCCCCGTGGTACTCAGTTCAGACTTTCACTTCTCTCTGCCTAAATATCACTTCTCTCTGCCTAAATGCCATATCCTCTCCCTTTACCTCTTGTCTTGGTTGACTTCCTCATCTTTACACTTAACAAATTTTAGTTTAGAGATTATTTCCTCTTATAAATCCCTGAGCCTTCATGATGACCTTCTTATGTGCTTTCATTATAGCAAGTACTCAACTATTAATCTTGCTTGTTTGGACTGGACTGCAATCTCCTTAAAAGCAGGTGTGTGTCTTGTTCACTGCATTCCTAAAACCTAGCATGCTGCTTCATGGCACTTAATAATTGCTGAACTCAACTAACTTGCTGGTAGTGGGTTGATTGATTTCATCAGAGTGGACTAGTGGTCCAGATAGACACGTGCCTTTATTTGAGCATTGTGCAATTTAAATCTGACCAACTCAAGCTGTTCTTTTGAGCAGGATCTTTAAAAAGTGCTTATTGATTGTCTAAAGAATAACCCTTTCCGACAGCAAAGGTCTCCCTGACAGCTGTTCTGAGAAGCAATGTAATTTGTGTTTTTTCCAGGAAGATTAGAAGGACTTCCTATGGGATGTCTGTCAGAGTAAAAAGTTCGTGTTTCCTATGTGGTGAAAGACCAGCTCTAGTTTAGAAGAGAGGTAGACTAAACTAAGGATTGCAAACTAAAATACCTAGAAGAACGAGATAGGTAGTAGAAATGAGGGAGATGAGCCAGTTGGCGAGTGGTGAACTTCATGACCCGTCTACATGAGGTTCATGCCATGTGCAATGTTTGGTCAGGGTTGCCAGATTTCATTTTCCTAGAAAAGTTAGACATCTTTTTGAATTTGGCAAAAAAGATCTGTTTTAAAAATTAAATGAAGCACTATAAGCCAAACACATCTGCAGGCCAGTTCTCCTGTGGGTCACCAGTGTGAGGCTTCTTGAATGGAAGCTGATGTTTGTTAAGAATTTATCTGTCAATAGCTCAGTGGTAGAGTGCATGCTTGGAGTACATGGGGTCCTAGATTCAATCCCTGGTGCCCTTGTTAAGGGGAAAAAAAAAATCTAACGTGGATCAAATGAAAAAGCTCCCTGCCCCACCCCCAATCACAGTCCCAAGGAAGAACTGCTTTTAACATTATCTGTTTTGGCTTCACCTCTGTATATCTAAATAACATCTTTTTGTTGTTGACTTACAAATATTAACATCCATTGATTTCCACTGTCTTAGGTAAGGATTTAACTCATTTGTTCCATCTTTACCACACCTTCCTTTATGTAATTATATCACTTTTCTGTTCCACTGTTTATTACATCTGTAATGTATCTTTATTCCTTGTCCCATCAATTAAAGACAGTATCTCACCTCCTTGCTTAATAAATATCATCGTTTGCTCCTCTGTTCTTTTTCCACCTTTCACTTCCAACTTAGGACGTTTATGCTTTATGCAGTGTCAAGGTTTGGACATTTGCATTTTGTTCTATGATCTTAATGCGTTTTGTCTATAGATAGATTTTAAAATTGGAAATCGACAGAATTCTTATGATTGTAAATATTACTCAAAAGGCCAAGAAGTGTAATGTGATTACATTTCCTTTATAGTAAATTTGTTTTTCCTGAAGTCAGTCAGTCTCTCTTACTTTGTCTACCTTTATTATTTATTTATTTATTTTTATTTATTTATTTTCGGCCTACTTTTATTATATCCTGTAGTTCTGATATTTCAAGGACGATGTCAATCTCTGGGATTCCTCTTTGGTGGCTTTTTTGTTTGTTTGTTTCTGGTTGTGTGCCTTTTACAGGAAAAATCCATCATGTAGTATTTTAGAAGTTTGTTTGCAGATCCTGGGTGCTTTCTGAAAGACGTCTTCATATTCAGAACTGAGAATTACGTTCCTAGCCTCCTTCAAATGACAGATGCTGTAAAACCATGTGAACTTCCTTGTTTGACAGTTAGGAAAACTGAAATTAGCCCACCAGTAAGCTTAAGTCAGGAAGAAGTATTTTGCAATGTACGTATATCCAGAATATTTAAAGCTTTTAGTTGACATGAAAAGTATCCAATGGAAAAATGGGTAAAGGGTATCAACTGGCAGTTCACAAAAGAGAAGACTAGAGTGGCTAATAAATGTGAAAAGAGGACTCAGCTTCACTAGTAGTTATTAAAATGAAAGTTAAAACAACAGTGAAATACCATTGCAAAAGCCTGGATCAGTCTGGCAAAAAATTAAATTCTGATGATAAAAATGACATCGATGTGGAACGGCATATACTCCTGTGTGCTACCAATGGGAATGTGTTTTCATTGGGGTACAAGTTCTGGCTGTCATAACAAAAACCCAACTATAACGTGGTTTAATAAAGTGGAAGTTTTTCTCCCATAACAATCCAAGCTGAAGGCTGATACAGTGTTTGTGACACAGGCTCCTTTTAGTTTTTTGGTCTGTCAACTTTAGTAGGCATCTTCATTCCTTGGTTTCATGATAGCTACTCCAGGTATGGCTGTCATATTAACATACCAATTAACAAGAGAAGGGGAGAGACCATTTCCTCTTTTTAAGGGCATGACCTAGAAGTGGCCCAACTTCTACTTCTATGCCATTGGTCATAACTGAGGCACATGGCCACAGAGAGTTATAAGAAATGATGAGAAGCGGGGAGGGTATATCTCAGTGATAGAGTGCTTGCTTTGCATGCACAAGTTCCTGGGTTCAGTTCCCAGTACCTCCATTAATAAATAAATAGATAAATAGATGAATAAATAAATCAAATTCCCTCCAGAATACATTTAAAAAAAAAGAAATGATGAGAAATTATATATTCTAGTTGACTATGCACCCATCTAAAATTTGGAGGATCTGTTATTAATATTTTGAAGACTGTTAGCAGATATCGCCATGTAGAGTAAACTAGTTTAATCACTTTGGGGAGCAGTTTGGCAAGATTCAATAAAATTGGAGATGTATGTATTCCTCGATCCACCAGTGCCACTTCTGGATGTATGTCTTAGAGAAACCAGATGTATACACAAGGAGATGTACAAAAATACTTATTGTGGTAGTACTTGTAACAAAAATTTGAAACAACCAAAATGTTCATCAATAGAGGATGGATATTTTAAATATGTATAGGTAAATGCAGAAAAGTCCAGCAGTTAAAAGGAACTAGCAACATGGAACAATATCAGACAACATTGTGTGATAAAAGCAAGTTGAGTAAA
Organism: Camelus dromedarius; assembly: GCF_036321535.1. Lineage (NCBI taxonomy): Eukaryota > Metazoa > Chordata > Mammalia > Artiodactyla > Camelidae > Camelus > Camelus dromedarius. Next base: position 49,927,322 of record NC_087451.1, read on the forward strand.
GGTAAGTACAATATTATGGTATCTAAATAATGTTGGAAACATGTAGCACGGTAGTATTTTTGCACACAGATATATGTAACAAAAAGTAATAAGACCTGCATGGGAATGGTAAATACCAAGTATAGGGTATAAGTTACCTCTTGTTGCGGATGGGGGTAAACAAAGTGCTTCAACTGTATCATGTTTTTGTTCTTCAAGATCTGTAGTAAATACAGCAAAATGCTAAAGCTGAAGAGGAAAATGCTAAAGCTGAAGAGGAAAGACTACATGGAAGTGATACATGAGAAAATTGGGGTATTTTTGGAGACCACTGAGAGCCCTTTAAACCCAATGATGCCAGCCAAAGGCAGCGGAAACCCCAAGGCTGCAAAGACCGTAGACTCCAGAGAGCTGGTGCTGCTCTCACTGTTCCTTGTTAGCTCAGAAGCTGTAGGTAGCCCTCTCTGGCCTAATGCATGATGGCCACACGTCTCCTTAGCCTCTCATGGCCTCCATGCTCCTTCATGCTCTCTTTGACATACCCTATGGTACAGTTACCCAAACTAAGTTTTATTCCCTGTGTATTTCTATAATCTTTTCTTAGTTGTTGTCTACTTTGCCATGGTATATGAAATGCACGTAGAGAATGTCGAAGTTGAAAGCAATTTTGCATATCCTGTCAGTGACTCCCTCCCAGTCCTGGGTATATACAAGAGTCACTTGGAAAGCTTTTAAGAACATGTATTTCAAGGTCTCATCCCTAGAGTTTTTTTGTTTTTGTTTTTGTTTTTTTACTTCAAAAGGTCTGGGGAACAGATTTGGCATGTGTATTTTTATTTTTCAAATTTTATTTCTGTATATTCTGCTTTGGTCTTTGTCTGCTCATGTGTATGTTTACAATAGTGTGATAGTTTTATAATTTTTCTATGTTGCTACAGTATCCACAATTATTATCAGAAAGGTTGTGTAATAATTTATTTGCCCATTTCTTGATTGTTGGTAAGTTACTTTTATAAATGATTATGCTGGGACTATTTTCCTGCATATAGCATACGTATTTTTTTAATGAACCACACTGGACACTTTACGTAAGAATAACCTGAAGCCTAGAGATGTAAGTGCCTTGCTTCCTGCCACACAAGTTAAGAGAAGGAGGAATAAAGCTTGAACCTGATCTTCTGACTTCCAATGCAACACCCTTTCCACCACTCATATTTTCACACCTTGTCTTTCATATCTTCTCTCTGTACAGCCAGGACCTATCCATCCTCCAAAAATTTGTGTAAATATTGCTTATTTCACATAAGCCATTCTTTGCTCACCCACTGGAAGAAATTTGTCTTACTGAGTGTCCTTAATATCTACAGTTCTTTTTTCCTTTTTCACTTTTGACCTTAGATGATAATTACAGTTTTTATGTCTTAACGTCCTTACTAGAGGCAATGTGCACAATGGTTAGGATTTTAGGCTCTGGAACAGCTTGAGATTTCTAATTTCAGCATCAGGTCCTAGCTATGTGAATTTGGGCAAGTTACTCAACCTCAAAGTCTGAGTTTTTTCACCTTTAAAATGGGATTAAGTGAGACACTAAACGTAAAACACCTAGTACAATATCTGGCTCACAATATGCAATTTATTTTAATTGTTTTGGTAACATTACTATTTAAAGTAATAATATAATTCATGGTTAGCTCCTTGATAGAGCTAGTGCTTTAATACAGTGTTTGGGTACATAGTATGCACCTAATAAATATTTGTTGAATAAACAAGAAAATTAATATTTAAGGTATGTCACCTCCCCAAATATCCTACAATAAGAGGCCCTCGGTAAATGTTTAATATGACACTGCTTGTACCCTTGCAGGCAATAATTCAAACTCATCTCACTAGCAGCCATCCTGACTAGCTAGTACCTTGTTTGTAGTGCTTTTTTTTAATTCTTTTTCTTTTAATTGTGTTATAGTTTACAATGTGGTGTCAATTTCTGGCATATAGCACAATTTTTCTGTCATACATGAATATACATATATTCATTTTTATATTCTTTTTCAAATGAGCTACTACAGATCTTGAATATATTTCCGTGTGCTATACAGTATAAACTTGTTTATCTATTCCATAGTGCTTAACCACTCAGGCCTCAGGACCTTGGATTATGTCTATTTTCATTGGGCGTTTCTGGTCCAGATACAACCTTTGTGAGGCCAACTCATGAAAAAAATTTTCTTTTCCAACTCACGAAAATTTTATGTTTTGGAATTGGTGGGAAGAAACTAAAGTTGAGATTATTATGTATGCATTTGTTTTTGTAATTTAGTGACTGATCTCTTAGTTTTTTACTTGGCTAAGAAATTTGGATCTGAAGTAGATTTTTTTTTCTCTTTTTTGAAAAAGTTAATAGTACCCTTGAGTCTAGGGTACATTGTTTTAAAGTTTTACTGTTTAAAGGAAATTGATGAGGGAAAAAGGAATGAACTTGCCTTTACTAATACCTTGAATTTGTATCTCTTTCTGTGTGCAAATTTCTTCTTTCTTGAGGAGTTAAGCAGGTTTCTGTAGTGTGCTCTTTGTGAACTAATGTCCACTTATAATACTAAAAAACAGAAGTGGAGCGTAGCATTAAAATATCTGAAGTTTGATTTCATGGACCTTCATCCATGTCGGTGATAGGGTCTAACGCTCTGAGTGAATGGATTTACACTCGGAGCACTGTGACTCCCTGTCTGACGTGGGTCCTTCGTCTCCACTGCTGGGGCTGCTCAGTCTCGAACACAAACCCAGCTAAACCTCAGGCTTGGGGCTGGCTTCCTCCCTGCCCTCATTTCTTGAGCTCATTCTGACTTCAGTGTGGTTTTAGGATCTGAGCACATGTCTTGTTTCCACCTTCTCTGCCACACTCCAGCTTCCAGAACGGACCCTCTTTCTTGGTCTATGAAGCATCAAGTTGATTAGGGACCACTTTGCTTTCACCACTGCTGTTTGTGAGCCCCCCAGCCCAGCTGATGCTTCCCCATCTGCTGCCAGCCTTTCGGATGATTTTTGATTGATTTGCATATATTGAAAAATCTTTGCATCCCTGGGGTAAATCCCACTTGATCATGGTGTATGATCCTTTTAATGCATTGTTGGAGTAAATCTGTTAGTATTTTGTGGAGGATTTTTGCATCTATATTCATAAGTGATACTGGTCTGTAAATTTTTTTGTGTGATACCATCTTTGTCTGGTTTTGGTGTCAGGGTGATGATAGCCTCATAAAATGAAGTTTGGAAGCGTTCCTTCCTCTGCAATTTTTTGGAATAGTTTCAGAAAGATAGGTATTAACTCTTTTCTAAATGTTTGGTGGAATTCACTTGTGAAGCCGTCTGGTCCTGAACTTTTGTTTGTTGGGAGCTTTTAAATTAATTATTGGTTCAATTTCAGTACTGGTAATTGATCTGTTCATATTGTCTGTTCCTCCCTGGTTCAGTCTTGGCAAACTGTACCTTTCTAAGAAATCGTTCATTTCTTCTGCGTTGTCCTTTTTGTTGGTAGATAGTTGCTCATAGTAGCCTTTTACGATCCCTTGTATTTCTATGGTGTTGGTTATAACTCCTTTTTCATTTCTGATTTGACTATTTTGGGCCCTCTATCTTTTTTTCTTGATGAGGCTGACTAAAGGTTTATCAGTTTTGTTTATCTTTTCAGAGAACCAGCTTTCAGTTTCATTGATGGTTTCAATTTTTTTTTTAGTCTCTATTTCATTCATTTCTGCCCTAATCTTTATGATTTCTTTCCTTCTACTAACTTTGTTTGCTCTTCTTTCTCTAGTTGCTTTAGGTGTGAGGTTAGGTTGTTTATTTGAGGGTGTTCTTGTTTCCTGAGGTAAGCTTGGATCGCTATAAACTTCCCTCTTAGAACTGCTTGTGCTGCGTCCCAGAGGTTTTGGATCGTCGTGTTTTTGTTTTCATGTTTTGATTTCTTCAGTGATCCACTGGTTGTTTAGTAGCATATTGTTTAGCCTCTACGTGTTTGTGGTTTTTGCAGTGTTTTTTTTCTTGTAGTTGATTTCTAATCTCGTAGCATTGTGGTCAAAAAAGATGCTTGATATGACTTCAGTTTTCTTAAATATACCAAAGCTGACTTTGTGGGGCAGCATGTAATCTATCCTGGAGAATGTTGCATGTGCACTTGAGAAGAATATGTATTCTGCTTCTTTTGGATGGAATGCTCTCTATATATCAGTTAAGTCCATCAGGCCTAATGTGTCATTTAAGGCCTATATTTCCTTATTGATTTCCTGTCTGGATGATCTGTCAATTGATGTAAGTGTGGTGTTAAGGTCCCCCACTGTTATTGTGTTACTGTCCATTTCTCCTTTTATGACTGTTAACAGTTGCCTTGTATGTTGAGGTGCTTGTATGCTGGGTGCAGATATGTTTACAATTGTTATATCTTTACAATTGTGATATTGGGCAATGCCCCTGGACACCCAGAACCCCATGAGTTTAACACTGAAGGTGGTCTGCTTGCCCCAAACATGTTCTGAATTCAGCCTCTAGATCAGGGGTTTATAAGGACCTTTAAGGCTCATTATGCATAGTACCCTGGAGCAAGGATTGTCCACACTATGGAAGAGATCCCCAGTAGAGAGAACATCATGAAAGTCTGGAAGAATTACACTGTCAAAGATGCCATCATTGTGCTGTGGAACCATCAAGCCCAAACAATAAATTCCTACTGGAGAAAATTATGTCCAGGTGTTGTGCATGGCTTTATAGTATCAACGAAAGAGCCAGTCAAGGAAATCATGGAAGAGATTGTAGTTCCTCAGCCCACCGTGGACTTTCTTCTGTCTTCCCTCAAATGTCACTCCAGTGAGCCCTTCCCTGACTATCCTACTTAAATTTCATTGTCTAGCTAGCACTCCTTACCCTCCTGCTCTGCTTCGTTTTTCTCCAGAGCACTTATGACCTGTTGTACCATAATTTATTTTATTGCTATTGTCTGTCTCCCCAGATAGAATTTAAACTTCATGAGGTCACGGATTTTTGCTCTTTGGTTTCCCTGCTGTTTTCGCAGAGTCTAAAACAGTGCCTGGCACGTTGCAGGCACTCAGTAAACATTTGTTGAATTAATACTTTGTCAGAAAATCTACCAACAGATTAAAAGAGAAAAAATATATGATAAGCTCATATGCAGAAGAAGAATTTGATAAAATTATTCACTCATGATAAGGACTCTTAGCAAACAATAAATAGAAGAGAACATCTTTAACTTGCTAATGATAAAAAAAAAACAAACCCTAGAGTTAATGGCTTACTCGATGGTAAAACTTTAGGAACATTTCCATCAAAGATAGAACCAAGACAAGGAAGTCCCTGCTCTCACCTATTCGGTTTTGTGCAAGGACAAGAAAACGTACTAAATGATACAAAATTGAGAAGTGAAAATAAAGCTGTCCTATTTGCAGAAGAAGTCTACACTAAATATTCAAGAGCATTTACAAACTATTAAAACTATTAGAAAGTTCAGTAAAGTGACTATTATATAAAGATCACATTCTTTCAAGTAACAATTTGTATGTATCATAGAAAATGATCTGATTTATAACACTGACCTAAACTATAAGCTACTCAGAAATTAATCTAATGAAAGATGTGATAATTCTTTCATGGAAAATGTGTGGAAAAATCACAAAATATTATTAGGGAACAAAAAAATTCTGACTAAATGGAGATATATTCATAGATAGGAAGATGGAATATCAGGAAAAAATCAATTATCTCCAAATCTGTAAATTAAATGCTATGCCTAATGAACTTTCCTGGAACTTGACAAGCATAATCTAGAATTTATATGAAAAAGCAAAAAGCCCACAATGTTAAGACAACTTTAAACAAGAAGAATGATGTGAGGGACATGCCCCCATGGATATCAAGACTAATTATAAAGCCACGGTAGCTCTCGAGTCTAGTAAAGTGCCTGACAGTCTTCAATGAAGTTTTGCTGGGTATATTGATGGTGAGTGGATGAACGGACTTGCAGGACACACAGATGTGCAGGGTAACCCTGGGTGTTACCACTTGTCTGAGGTCAAGATCAACTGGAACTGACAGGACTGAGAAAGGGTTGAACCTGAAATTGAAGACGACTCAGATTGCAAGGACCCAGGAAAACTGGATCTGCCAAAAAGCAGCACATAGGGCTGACTAACTCATTTCATTTGTCTATAGAGACATTGGTATCCTTAAGCTAATTTTATCTTGTACAATTTGAATATGGGCTATTAAGTGCACTGTTTGGCTGAAGTGCAGGAAAATTTTTTTTATTCAATGGAAAAGAAGTTCATAATTATTATTATATATATATATGTATTATATATTACTATGTTGGGAAGGTTGCTGTTACATAAATTACAGGGCATGGAAACTATGAAAACACTTCACTGCATTGTTAATCATAACATATTTTTGACTTGTATTTTATTGTTACCACCATACTATTTTCCAGAGTAGCTGACTGGTTTACATTCCCACCAACAGTGTACATTTGTTATTTCTGGGGATTGTTTTTGATATTGGCCATCCTAATGAGTACGAAGCAGTATTTCACTGTAGTTTTGATTTGCATTTCCCTAATGATTTTCGTAATGATTAGTGATGTTTAGCTTCTTTTCATGTGCTTATTGACTATCTGTAGATCTTTGGATAAATGTCTATTCAAGTCCTTGTCCCTTTTTGAATCAGGTTTTTTGTTGTTGAGTTTTAGGAGTTCTCTGTGTATTCTGAATATTAATCCTGTATCAGATATATGATTTGCAAATATTTTCTCCTATTCTGTGGGTTGACTATTGATAGTGTCTTTAAAAAAATTTTTTAAAAATTTATTTAGAGGGAGATAATTAGGTTTATTGTTTGTTTGTTTGTTTGTTTAATGGAGGTACTGAGGACTGAATCCAGGACTTCATGTATGCTAAGCAGTGCACTCTACCACTGAGCTATACCCTTCCGCTGACAGTGTCTTTCGATGCACAAAATTAAAAAACTTTTATGCTGTCCAGTTTGTCTATTTTTTCATATCCAAGAACTCATCGACAAATCCAATGTCATATCCAAAGTAGTTCTGCATGCCTTATTTCATTTGTGCCTCAAAGATACATAAAGGAGGTTTGTTTTAATTCAGTGTTCCCTTGGTATGTGTGCTGCCGAAGCGAGCACGAATTCAGTGTTCATTTCTAGAGCAAGTTTTGTGCCAGGTTTTTGTACTAGATCTTGGGGAACCAAAGATAAGACGAGGACTCTGACCTTAAGTAATAACAGACAACACTGGAATTCACAATCTGAAATGTGTATATGAAAACAATGATTAAGGGAGAGACAGATTATTGGGATGTGTTAATGAGAGACAGTGATGACATTTATACTGTCTTTGTTATATATTGTTTCCTTTTTTTTTCCAGCTTTATTGAGATAAAAATAATTGACATGCAACATGGTATAAGTTTAAGGTGTACAACGTGCTGATTTGATATATTACATTTTTTTATTTCAAGGAAGAATTGATGTTTTTTATACTATTTTGAAGTTATATTTCACAATTTATATGGCTGATTTGCTATACTTTTAAAAATTGTATTTTCCACAGTTATGATTTTTTTTCCTCTTCAAAATCTGAGTGATATATTAGGACATTCAGAGTAAGCCGCCTTCCTTGACATTGTGTTTGTGGAAGGAGGAATTAATCTATGTGCATAATTTGGCCTCTTGCATCCAAAATGCAATTTGGTTTATTAGAACTGTTTTAGATAATCAGTGCCTTGTAGGTTTGTGTTGTTATTTTTAGATCTGAAAAAGATGGAGAGAAATAAAATGTGACAAGTCTCAGTGCTTGAAGTACGTGAAACAAATCAAACATGAACAAAAACAAAAGTCCCTGAGATGAAGAACAGAAAACCTGTGATTATTACCATTATGAACTCCACAGGGGTATTGAAGTGATCAACATATCAATAACATAATTAAGTAGAAATGTATTTTTAAATTTTAAGAAATAGAGAAGCCATTCTTCTAGGGTATGTCTCTTCTATTCTCAGAAAAGTTTGCTTTTTTTTCCAGTTAAGTATCAGTGATGAATAAACAGTCCATTCATATTAAATACACTGTGTGCTCCTTTGGCAGCTCATATTAATTACACTGATTGCAAATCTGTATACCAAGGAAAAGTATACAAGCCTGTTGCAGACTTCTGTGTGTTGTGCAGAATTCCTCACTTCATGTGAAAATGACCCTTGAACACCATAACACAAGCTTTGTTAGGAGTTGGTTTTCTTTTAGAACGGGATCCCTTTACTCTGATAATTTATTCTAACAGAAGACCTCTACCCAAAGCAGTTAGTGGAATTATTTTGAGCAGTGCTACCATCAAATCAGGATGTGCTAGCCTTCAGGGAGAGCCCCTGGTTTTGCTAGTCTCCTTACCAAGGCCAAGTCAAGATTTTCCACCAGGACTGGCCTCTGGATGACAGATCTGCAGTACCTGGTAGGAGTCATGGGTCAACACTGCCTAGTCATTTCTGGTTGTTTTTGTGGAATTCAGATGCAGATTTGATCAGTGACTAACCATGATCCCACATGTGGGGACATTGTGAGATAACAGATAATTTGGGGGAAATCTCATGTTGGTTTTGTAATTTGACCTCCTCTTTTGTGCAGGATTTGGAGAGGAAGGTAGCATTCTGTAGACGAAAGAACAGAAGTTTTCTCATCAGAGTGATCTGGCTTCAAATCAAGAGTGTTTGGGTTCAAATCCCGACTCTGACTAGCACTGTAACTCTGGGCAAATGACTTAAACTCTCTGAATCTCAATTTCTTCACTCATAAAAAAAGGCACTACTTTATAGGGTCTTATGAAAATTAAATAAAATCTTAGCACAATGCCTAGCGTTAGGAGAAGTACAATTATTTCACTGTTAATGATACAAACATTTGGGGCATATTTGGCACATTTTATTTCACCTCAAAGCTATACAAACTCAATAAATATGAGTTCCCATCTAACATTAATTTTCCATTGTTAACATAGAGAAATTTTTGTGAAAATGTTACTGTACCAGTTATTGAAATTGTGTGTTAACATCTGACTCATCAAAGAAAGTGTAAACGTTACTGCAATCTGTTTTTTAGTTTTGTTGTTAGACCTCTTTATCCAGTTGATATTAAATTTAAATAAATACATCCTTATTTCTCCTGCTCTTGATTTTTCGACTAGGAATTGCTATTGAGAAGGAATAGAGACCAGGCCATATTTATAAGTGTTCTGAAAGAAATTTTGTTAAGTATAAACCAAGAATAGGCAATAGTAGGCAGATACAAATGAATCAGAATGCATGGGACGAGCAGAATGCAGAGAGCTGTTGAAAAGTCTTATGCCTCACAGCTAATTGGCTATTTTTAAACAAGGTTGACCCTAGGTGTCCTGGAAAAATTATAAAGGAAAGTTTAGTTTAGGGTAGGGCTCAGTGAGCATTTGCAGATGGAATGGAGAGAACACTGAGATGAGCAGGGGTTTGAAGTACTGAAGATTTCTCAGGAGAATGGTAAGACTGTGAGAGAGAGTCTCTGTGAATCTTATGGTAAATTTACTTGATGGCTATATTTCAAGACCTGTTGACATTTTTATCCATCCTTAAAGGCCTGTCTTGCTATTTCCTCCCAAAGTCTTCTCTGGTCTTCCTACTAGCTAATAAGAATCCTTTCTCTTTATACTAAATAACTGTGAGTTTGGGGGACTGTTTTATTTATACTTCTCATATGAGAAATTATGTGACAGTTGTTTGTGTCATATTGTTATATGAATGTATCTGCTTCTTAAATCATGGTGTGGTAGGAAGAACATGAGTTCTTAGGTTGGAAATATGTGGATTTGAATACTAGCTCTGATCTTTTAGAGCAGTACTTTTTTGGTTGTTGTTACATAATATCTATTTCCATAGGGTTGTGGGGAGGATTAAATGGAATAATATAGAGTACTTTTTACCTTCTGCTGATCTGCAGGTTAAATCTAATGGCATAGAATTTCTGTTCCTTGCTCTCTGCTAAGGATTCTAAAGAGGTGGTTTGAAAAGGGAAATTTATAGATACTAAATGAAATCGAAAACCCAGGTATATGAGGAGTCATGTGTAAGATCGCTGTCTTTTAATCTGACAAATTAAAGTGATGAACAAAGAGAAACTGTGATATCAAGAAAGACTGTTACTAGTCACTCAGATTATAAATACATTTACTTTATACATTACGTAACGGAAATGATACCACCTGGTACCAGAAACAATTTCTACCAGAAAAATTCATTCTGACGGCACAAAGTTCTTGTTTAAAATTTGGGCAGCTATCTGTATTATTAATTAGCCAAGCAAGAAGAGAAACATTCTAAAAACGTGCCTTTACTGAGCTAGTGCAGACCTCTTATTTGTCTAGTAACCATTGCAGTTCTGTCAAGACTTTGCACATATGTCAGAATCATTTACATAAGATGCAGTGTGGTGTAACGCAGTGACCCTGGGCTAGAAGTCAGAAGAACTCGATGCAAGTCCTGATGTTATCTGAGGACAGGCCTCTGTTAACATGATAAACAATGATAAAACATAGGCTGATCAGAAGCATCGTGCAGGATGAAACATTGCAACTCTAAATATATCAGTGTGTGTGTGGTGGTGGTGGTGGGAATATGAGTTATTAAAGATGGCTAAAACTGACTGAAGCAGTAACCTCTAATCTATATGAAAAAGCAGGCTCCCTATAATGCCTAAAAGTAAACGTGAGTTTGAAAAACCTTCTCTGAGATAAACCCTTACTAGACTTCACAGATCTGGTGATATGCTGGTGGTTCTGTGTTGTCATATATCGAAGAAATGTTCGTCAGGTCCTGAGAAGCAAAGGCAGGGAAGAGGTCCTGGAATTTACCAGCTTGCACCAGACCATCAAAGGTGAAGGTAGGACATTTATTTGGCTTAGATGATTCTTCAAAAGGGGACAGTAAGATGCTCTTGAGAGAAACCTAGGTAATAAAAAGGTCAGGAAAAATTGTCTCTGAAAAAAAAAGAATCAAGGAAAAATGGAGACTTCTGGAGAAGATAAAGCTATCGTATGCCTGTGTTATCAAAATGCCTGCCAAGAACACAAGCATCAAATGGGGACTCCTGGGCATCGCTGTTTGTTGGCATTGTCCTCAGGCGAGGTAAGTTTGTAACTTCTCACTCTCCTTGATCTTCGTATAATTTCCTGGAGCTTTACACTGACTCCATAACTTCCTAAGCGTGGGTTCTGGGCAAATTCCTTAGCTTCTCTAAGCTATCCTCATTTCCTCATCTGTACAACACAGATCTCCAGCACCTGCTACTAAAGATTGTGTTAACAATGGAGTAAAGTGATGTATGTGAACGTTTCACCCTCAGTCACTTGATCAGCTCCCTCCTGCTAAGGAGCTCCCTAGATCGACAGGCAGAGCACAATGTCACTTCTCTGCTAGCCTCTAGCTACAGTAACACTAGCACTTGGAGTCCTGTTCTGACTTGTGATCCTTAGTTCAAGTCATTTCACTTCTTCCCAGTGGAGGAAACACAAATGGAGCAAGTCGTGGACGCCACGAAAGGTTGTGGTGCTTGTAGTTCTTACACAGAATGGGTTTCCAAACAAGCCTCCCTGGTACAGTGTATCATTTCAGAGGCCCAAGAAGAAGTCTGAGTACTCACAGAAGCAGAAACGTTAGCAACCAGTTGCTTCTTAAACGAAAGAAAGAAAAAAAAAAAGGCATTGAGATATAATTGACATACCATACAATCGACCCATTTAAAACGTAACAGTGCTTTTTAGTATATGTACAGAGCTGCGCAACTATCACCACGGTCAGCTTTAGGACATTTTCATCATCTCCAAAAGAAACCCCGAACCCACTGGCAGTCACTTCCCATTTCCCTCCAGTGCCCCCAGCTTTAGGCAACAATTAATCTATTTTCTGTATCTATACATTTTGCCTTCTCTAGACACTCATATAAATGGAATCATACGATATGTGGTCTTTCTTTCATTCAGTGTAAAGTTTTCAAGGTTCACCCATATTATAGCACATATCAGTACTCTGTCTGTTTTTATTGCCGAATAATATTCCATTGTATGGATAGACGATGTTTTATTTATCCAGGTGTTAGTCATTTGGACCAGTTCTTCTGAACTCCCTTTTGCATTTGGTTTTCACAGAGAAAGGACTTAAGAGTGACTTGATTGCACTTATAACTCAACAGTGAAAGCCTTGTAGGTGTTTCCTATGTGTACGTGATTTAGTCCATTTCATTGCCTAAATCAAAACGTGAAGACTTGAAACATTCCTATTTGAAAGTAGCAATATTCTTCAACTCTTCTAGTATATTGAATAGTACTGTTGAACTACTTACTGGTTCTGGTGGTTACTAGTTTTGGATTAATCACCTTTTGAACTTTTTTTTTTAACATTTTTTTTTTGATTTATAATCATTTTAGAATGCTGTGTGAACTTTTTTTTTTTTTACAGTTATATCAAAAATATAAGTACACTGTTGAAACTGGGAAATGCAGATAGACAAAATGAAATGACCTATCATCTCAGCACTCAAAGACAACTAAACTTAATATGCCTTTAAGGATCATTTATTTGTAAAAATGGTACATATTGATTATAAATTAGAAGAATGTAAAAAAAAAAAAAAGGAAATCACTTTAAATCCCACCATGCAGAAATAACTACTTAATATTACGTTAAAAGTATTGCAGATTCCAGACATCTCTCCCTTTGTGTATATATAGGCAGAAGGACAGATGGATGGCTGAACAGATAGGAAAAGAAATACATAAATGAAAACGTTTTTCTTTATTTTTTTTGAGGGGAGGGAGGCAATTAGGTTTGTTTGTTTGTTTGTTTATATATTTTTATTTTTAAAATGGAGGTACTGAGGATTGAACCTGGACCTCATGCATGCTAAGTACACACTCTACCACTGAGCTATATACCCTTCCCCCTAAATATAATATTATAATAATGATTTTTAACAAAAATAATATTTACTTGAATTTTACAGAAGTTTTGTGTTCAAAATAGGGATCTGAGCACATCTTGCAATTTCAGTCCTTTCCCCCAAACTCCAGAAATGATAGGAACAATACATATTTAATGTATTCATAGATGTGCTCTGAAACAAGACGAGTCCTCAGAGATTGCGAGAAATTCCCAACAAAAATCAGATGGGATTCCGCTGAAGAGGGAAACGGCAGTCCGTTGCGCACGTGGGAATCCAGCGTCTGCTTCTACCAGGAGAAGTGGGCGCTCCGCTCTCGGATGGGACGTGGTGGAAGGTGGCAGCCGAGCAGGCGGAGTCCTGGCCATCAGGGCTGGTAGACCAGGCGCAGCTTCCGGCCCGTCCTCCCTGCCCGCGCTCCGCTGTGTCCTCCCTCCGGCAGGTGCTGCGGCTGCGGCCACTGTCTCTAGAAGGGAGCAGCGTCTCAGAGCTCAGGCAGTGTCTCAAGTGGCCGGCAGGAGCAGGGAGAAATGAGGAGCACCTCGCCCTGAAAACTAGCTGCTGAGGCATCTTCCCTTGGGCTTGTTCTGCCCGTCTTCCAAGCTCACTGAAAACCACATGGAGCATCAGCTCCAACAGTCAAATCCGTTCTGCTCTCAACTACACCCCTGACTCCAAGGTCAGCTGCCGAAGTAGGGAACATTTCAGTCTACTAGCAACCTCAGTGGAAAGACTGGATCTGTGGTAAATAATCCCCAGATAGTTGAGTAGCACCTTGAAATAGAGTGAATAAAACAGAAGAACTTCAGTTTATACTGTATAGCACAGGGAAACATATACAAGATCTTATAGTAGCTCACAATGAAAAAGAGTATGAAAACGAATATATGTATGTTCCTGTATGACTGAAGTATTGTGCTGTACCCTGGAAATTGACACAACATTGTAACTGACTATAATTTAATAAAATTTTAAAAATTAAAAAAAATAAAAGAAGGTATAAAACAAACAGAAGAACTTCACTTGAGGAAACGTAGCTAAGAGAATTGGACAAAAACTTTAGAATAAGCATAATTAATACTATCAGAGAGATGCAAGGACGTTGTATCTGTGAAGCATGAACAGGTATCACAAAAGTGAACTAAACTGGAGAGCTTAACAATGAAAAACATAACTGTTGAAATAAAACAGTAAGTGGGTAGAATGGCAGAGTGGAAACACTGAAAAGGGAATGGTGTGCTGGAAGACTGGACGGAGATGTGTTGTCAGAGAGCAGTAGGAAGAGGAAGCAGGTGCAGGAATGAAAGACATGGAGGGAAGGTCAAGTGTTAACATCAGCCTAGTGGAAGTGACAGGGGAAAGCGGAGAAAACGGACAGTAGGTATGGCAACATTTTTTTTTTTTTTTTGTTATTCTTACAACTGCCATTCTCTAACCCTTCTTCTCTGCTAGCCAGGCTTCCCATTATAGATGCTGACCATGCCCACCAAATGCTTTTCCAGCCACCCTTGCGCCTGGGGCATGGATGTGTGATCCAGTCCTGATCAGTGGGCCCTGACGGGAGTTCTGCGAGGAGACTTCTATGAGTACGTCTCCACAACACCAAGAGATGCACGAGGAACAACAGCTTCCTGTGTCTGGATGCGGTTGTGTGAGGATACACTGTCCGGAGCTGCAGTGGTCATCTTGCAACCACACGGGGACAAAAGCAGTGCTGAAAATGGCTGAAAAGAAAGATGGCCCTTGAGTCCTTGTATACTTTAGGTATTAATCCCCTGTATATTTTAGACATTGCAAATGCCTCCTTCTATCCTGTCACCTGTTAACTTTGTTTATGTGGTATCTTTCATGGATAGAAATCGCTTTGATGTAATCAGATTCTTGTTTGTTTTCCCGTACAGTTTGTACTTTTGATGTTTGAAGTTCTTCTCTAGGTCTCAAAGTTCATCCTACATTTTTTTTCATCAGTTGGCTTGATGGCTTTATATTTAGTTCCTCAGCTCATCTGGAGTTCACCCTTCTAGATGCTGTCCAGTTTTATTTTTCTCCCTAGAGTAGACAAGTTTTTCCAACTCCAGCTAATAAACAATCTCTTCTCTCCCCATGGATTTGTGGTGCCTCCTTTATTGTATATCAAGTTCCCATTATAAATGGGTCCTTCTCAGAGTTCTCTGTTTTGTTCCTTTTGTCTATGGCACCGACACCCACCTATTAAGGCCTTGCAATGTGTCTTAATATCTGGTAGGGCAAGCCTCCTCTTCTCCATTTCCTCTTCTTTTTTAAGGTTATCTCAGCCGTTTGTGAACCTTTCTCCTTTACATAAATTTTAGAGTATTTTTATCGTTTTTAGTTAAAGAAAAACAACTTGGATTTTTGTTCGTGATTTGTAGATTTGGAGAGAGATGCTGAACAGGGTAAAGAAGAGAAAGCCTGTGTAGAGTCATGTCATAATGACATTTCAGGGCATCAGAAATAAAAGAACATTCTCAAAGCTATCAGAGAAAGCAGATTTCTGAGAAAAGAATAAAAATCAGATTGGTATCTGATTTTTCTTCAGCAACATCAGACACACAAGAATGCAGTGCAGCATGTGGGAAAAACAGAGCTTCATTTTGTGTGTGTGTGTGTGTGTGTGTGTGTGTTTCCAGAAAACTTCATGATGTACCTTAAAATTCAAGCTTGATAGCACAGGGAGGCCAGAAAACTCAACTCTCTCTGCCCAGAAGTTTTACAAATTATCTATACATTCAAGGGAGAAAATGCATAAATAAAATAATTGAGACCATTTATAACTTAAGTGAATAATAATAGGCATATGTTATGGACCAATATTACTTACATTTGATATTTCGGTTTTATGCAATTCCATGTTTTATGAGCTTTGGAGCTAACCCAAACATTGGAGTGAGGAGATGTTATTTCACATGTCAAAAGAAAAGTTTTGACATAAAAGAATTTGATATCTCAAGGAGCTATCTCTGCCAAGAAACACAGCAAGGAGGGCTACAGCTTATGATAGAAAACAGGGAATGTCAAATTTAACTTGAGACCTTTGACTCTGCGTGATCAACGCTCTTCCTTTAGCTGAATGGGTTTTAAATATTTTGTATCCTTGTATTTCTTATCAGCATAAAGAATGGCAATTCACTGACACTCCTGTATAAATAAAGTATTTCTAGATGAAGAATGAAAGCAGGAAGAAACAATGAGCTACAAGAAGAAACCATGAGCAAATAAATGAGTGGAACTTATCACCTTAGTATCGATTGGACTAAAAAGTTTTAAAATAGTTATGAACCAACATTCCCATCATACCAGCGTGGTAGGTATATTATAGTGGGGCAGGGAGCTCTCAGGATAAAGTAAAAACATGCTAAAGGATCTTGGAATCCTGTGTTTTTAAGAGGGAGATATAGATTTTGATTAGTTCTAAATATTATTAGAAAAACAATGTTTAAATTATGTGGGCAACAGTTTAAAGGTAGCCACTAGAAGATTAAAAGTTGAGTACAAAAAAAATTGAAGAAATGATCAATCCAGTAGAAGGCAGGAACGTGGCAATGAGGAGAGAAGAAGAAAATACATGAAATAGAACACCCCCAAAATGGTCAAAATGAATAAAAAATAGTTTATAGATTATCATCAAGAAAATGGGTTAAAATGCTAATTTTTAAAAAGCTCAGCTTGGATTAAAATCACCCGCACATATCACAAGCTAGCTGTATGATATTTATAGGAGGCACATGTCAAACAACATAGAGAGCCCGAGTATTAAATAGAAAAAGATATAGCAGGGAAATAGTAACTAAAAGACATCTGGAGTAGCAATTAAATTTTAAGAGGAAATTTCAGTTTTTAAAAGGAAGACTCCATCTACGATCATGCAGATAATCTCAATGCTATTAATATTAAGTAAATACAAAATAACAAGATACTATTTCACTTAGATTGCACCTTACATTTACACAATGTTACATGCCACTTAGATCGCCCAAAATGTCAAGTACTGGTGAGGATATGGAGAACATGGTACTCTGTCTGGTTGTTCAAAGAATTCTTTCTTTGATGTTTAATAACTCAACTAGGATACAGATCAGTGTCACCATTCTGCATCAGTTTTTTTTTTTCCTTCCTGGAACATGGTTTGCTATTTCCATCTATAACTAATTTCTTTATTCGTAAAAGAGAAATTTTTAAAAATTATTTCTCTGGATAAGTTTCCTATTTCATTTGTTAGGTTCTTTACTTCAGGGACACCAGTTAGCTTTACGGTAGATGCTTTTGTTCTTTGTGTCTGTTATTATCTTTATAGTCTAAGAATTCCCCAAAGTCTGTAAACTAACGAATTACAGTCATGGAACAGTGATATCAGGACAGAAGCAAACTCGACCCAGGTCTCGTAGGAATAAGGAAAATAAAACTCTGCTGAAGATGAGCTCACAGTCCAAAGTTACGAACACATGAGAAAACAATCCTCCAGGAGGGAGAGGCAGCAGACACAACAAACTGCAGGAGCAGATCCGCAGGAATATCAAATAATTATCAGACATGGATTATAGGCTTCAGTTTAAATGACTAAGGACGTGAAAGAAGGAACCCAAAGCGTAAGAAAATAGTACAATTCTTTGAAAAGGGGACAGTTTTGGAAAAGGACCAAATAAATCTTGTAGAAATGGAACTAAAATTTTCAATTTGATCAAAATGATTGCTTAGTAGATGGGCTAAATAGCAGATTAGAAGCAGCTAATGATATAATCAGTGGAATATTAAATAACTTTTTTTACAAATTGCCTAGAATGTAGCACAGAGAGATAAAAGGATAGAAAATAAAAAAGAGAGTAGGGTATAGCTCAGTGGTAGAGCGCATGCTTAACATGCACAAGGTCCTGGGTTCAATCCCCAGTACCTCCGTTAAAAAAAAAAAGTTAATATAAATAAATAAACCTAATTACCTCCCCTCCAAAACAAACAAAGAGAAAATATAAGAAGTGTGGTGAAAAGAAGCAGATAGTCGAATGGTGCTGTCCAATAGAAATATAACATAAGTATATATCTTAAAAATTCCTGGTACCAACATTAAAGAACATAAAAAGGAACAGGTGAAATTAATCCAAAATATTATCATTTCAACATATAATTGATATAAAAATTATGAATGTTACCTTTTTTTATACCTTCTTTAAAATGCTGTGTGTATTTTGCGTTTTTACATCAAGTTCGATTTGGACCAGCCACCTTTCAAGTGCCCAATAGCCACATGTGGCTGGTGACTACTGTATTGGACAACATAGATCTAACTTAACATCTTAAAGGGTTTCCAGGAGAGAAGAGACAATATTTGAAGAAATAATGGCTGAGAAATTTTCCAGGATTAATGTAAGGCATGAATCCTCAGACTCAGAAAGTCTTCATCAGAATGTAAATATTTTGTAGTGAAACCGTGAAGAGCCTAGAACAGAAAAGATGTTAAAACTAACCCGAGAGAAAAGATGGATTACCTACAAAGGACCTTCAGTTCAACTGAAAACAGTCGTTTTCAATATCTTCAAAATACTGAGTCAAAATAAGTGTCAGTGCAGGACCTTTATATCCACTGGAACTATCAATTAAGAATGAGAGTAAAATAAAGGCGTTTTCAGTTAAAGACGAAGTTTATCAGCGGCAGACTTTCACTGAAGGAGAACCGTAATAAAACACAAATACAACAAGGAAGTCTGGGGACAGGTGGCAATATGAAAGAGGATTTCTAAAGAGAGATGGAAAGATAATAATGACATACTTTGTGTACTCCTTAGGGTTTGTTTTTTTTTTTCTTCTCTCTATCTCTAGAGCTCTGATGGCAGGGAGTGGGTAGAGTTGAGGAGTCAGTGCTAACTCTGACCTGCTGACCTTACCTCCTGGTCTGTCTGCTGCACAGAGTATGAGGCAGGGAAGGAAGTGGGGGAGTATATGCTGTTGAATTAGCAGGATAGTACATTATAGTCTTCCCCTATTTGCTCAATAATGGGATACAAAGAAAACAGTGAAAAATTAACAGGTATATAGAGGAAAGAAATCATTTTGGAATACAAGGTAACATGGAGGGGGTGGAGAGTAGGGCTTTGTAACGTGTTTGGGAGTTGAGTTGGGACAGAAAGAAGATTGACAGAGAAGGAAGAGAGGCAAGACCGAGGGTGAGGAAGTTTAGATGAGAAACAGAACCAATAGTTGCTTGTCACGCTGTTGCTATAAAAATCACTAGTTAAAGATTTGTTTAGCCCTCCAAGAGGGCTCCCTGAGGAGGCAGAGGAGTGGGTGCCACAGCTAATTTAATCAGCAACTTGATTATGAATTTAATAGCTGCCATTGAATGAGCACTTACAAGTGTCAAAGTGGTGAAGTGTTCTAGTGTCTTTGAAAATTCAACCTTCAAACAAGTCTGTGAAGTAGTTTTTTTTTAATTGTGGTGAAATACACATAACAAAATTTACAATTTCAAGTGCAGAGTTCTGTGATATTAAGCACATTTACGTTGTTGTGCAGCCATCAAGTGAAGAAGATTTTTCAAGTAGTTTTACCAATGACCAAACTTAGTCTCAGAGAGTTTAAGTGATTTGCTGTTAGTTGGTAGTAGAGTAAAGATTTGTGCTCCCTGTTTGTCCAACTTTAAATTCCATACTCTTTTTCTACCAAATCTAGTGCCTTTGCTAAGAGTAACTTGAAAGTCTTCAAAAATTATAAATCTAGGGCAGGAACTTGAATGACTTACTGGTCTTCCAATTAGAAATATGATTTGGGAATAAAAAGAAGTCTAGTGAAATGTAGACATTTCTAGTGAAATGTAGACACAGTGATATTGAAACCAGGATTTGGTTTTCTGGCCCAAATAATCATTGAATGGCTTATACGTATTCCTGATTTTTTCCCATGCACCACATGCCATATGTACTGCTATTTAAATTGACCCACTTTGTTTTTCATTGTAACTTTATGTCTCAAACTTCAATAGAAAACCTGTAGTATTATTGGCCATAACTAGAATGGATTGAAAATATAGGGGATTATTTTTAATGGGATGGCATGGAAGGTCTCTTTGTAGAAATGATCTTTAAGCTGAAACCCAGGGCGGGAATATAGAGGCTTTGAGGTGGAAAAGAACTTAGCATATTTGAAAAAAAAAAAAAAAAGAAATAGAAGTAAGAAATAAAGGAGCCGGCTGAGCAGAGTGAATAAGGGGCAAAGTGATGAGTTGGAGTCAGAGAAATAGGTAGGGGCCAGATTATGGAATACTTGGTGGACCCTAGTAAGGGAGTGCTAACCAGATTCTCACAAGGATCAGAATATCAGATACATGTAGAGAAGGCGTGAAGAAGCCCAATGTAGAGACAAATGACAAGTCAACTGCCAGAGGGTGAAGGGGAGCTTTTGGTGACGTTGAGAATGCCATATTCCTGAGAATTACTTACACGTGTAGTACTGCTTAGTTTAGGAACATTGCAGTCAGGGGAAGGCGACCGACTACTAAGCAGTAGTTAGTGATCCCCACGACGTAACTTACTTGTCACTGTTGCGTAATGAAGATGCCAGAAGGAAAGAAAATAACTTTCATTCAACATGTCCCCATATTATCTTAGCTCTTATCCTTTCAACAACCTTGAGAAGTAGATTTTATTATCCCTGTTTTCCAGATGGGAAAACTAAAGATCAAAGAAATTAGGAAACATGTTAAAATCACCAGCTACTAAATGGCGGGCCTGGAATTTGCGAGCAAGAGGGTGACTCCAAAGTCCATGGTCCTTTTATTACATTGTCTGCTTGATGATACAGTTTGAAAGATTATGAAAAATGTACAACTTAGGCTTAGAGATCACTCTCTTGGACTTGGGGGGAAGAAAACCGAACTGATCAAAGGTAACTGGTGCAGAATGGCCATCATTCAAAAGTCCACAAATGACAAATGCTGGAGAGGCTGTGGAGAAAAGGGAAGCCTCCTACACTGCTGGTGGGAAGGCAATTTGGTGCAGTCACTGTGGAAAACAGTGTGGAGATTCCTCAGAAGACTAGGAATAGACTTACCATATGACCCAGCAATCCCACTCCTGGGCATATATCCAGAAGGAACCCTACTTCAAAAAGACACCTGCACCCCGATGTTCATAGCAGCACTATTTACAATAGCCAAGACATGGAAACAGACTAAGTGTCCATCAGCAGATGACTGGATAAAGAAGATGTGATATATTTATATGGTGGAATACTATTCAGCCATAAAAATAACAACATAACGACATTTACAGCAACATGGATTTCCCTGGAGAATGTCATTCTATGTGAAGTAAGCCTGAAACAGAAAGAAAAATACCATATGAGATCGCTCATATGTGGAATCTTAAAAAAAATAAAAGAACATAAATACAAAACAGAAGCAGACGCATAGATATAGAATACAAACTTGTGGTTGCCAAGGGGGCGGGGGGTGGGAAGGGGCAGACTGGGATTTCAAAATTTGTAGATATGACAGGCATATGTAGAGTAGATAAACAAGATTATATGGTATAGCACAGGGAAATATATACAAGATCTTGCGGTAGCTCACAGCGAAAAAAAAACGTAACAATGAATATATGGATGTTCATGTATAACTGAAAAATTGTGCTCTACCCTAGAATTTGATACAACATTGTAAAATGACTATAACTCAATAAAAAAAAAGTATTAAAAAAAAGGTAACTGGTGTAATTAACTAGACTCTTGCATCTCCTGGGAGATCCCTGCCTAGCTCCAAATAGTAGAAGCACTAGGGAGGGGCTCATAAGCATGACCATTCATTCAGAATCTTAACAACAATTAGAGAAGGCAGTGTGGAACCAGTAACTAGGGAACATTTTCAGGAGATTAACTAGTAGGTAATAATTAGCTGTGGTAGCAGTGGTTGGACAAAATAGAGGAATCAAGTTAGGGGCCCAGGAAGCTGAGCAGGTGATGGTATTGTAATAGATATGCTGACGGACTTCATGTAGGTAAAAAGGACATCCATTCTCTGTGAATCTCCCCTCCCTTCTCCTGGGTGACTTTTGGGCAAATCTAACTTTATGTCATTTATAATGATTAAATGTCCAGTCGTCTTTACTTTCTGCTCAGTTTTGCTGTGAAGCTAAAACTGCTGTCAAAAACTTAAGTTTATTAATTAAGAAACAAGTCCAGTCTAGCCTAAATCAAAATTTTAATTTTATATCTCATTTAAAGCTTCTCCCCTCCCTAACTCTCAGAGAGCTGAAAATTTGTGTTTAGCCTGTACTTTCACTCTTTTCTTTCTTTCTCCTCTCTCACTCTGCTGTTTCTGGGTCTCTTTCTTAAAGATAAATAAACTGCCTAACCCAGACACAGAGGAGTGCAACCACTGGTTCCCTTTACAGGTCCCTTTAGGGGACAGTATATTGCGTATTTGGATTGTCTTCACCTGGAGAAAGATCTTCCTCAAACTGAACTGCTTCTAGACACTGTTAGTATCTCCTTTAACCCTCAGTGGGCACATAGAATGTCTTTTTTTCCTTCCACTTAACAGCTTTTCAGGTATCTGTGATTTTAGTTGAAGGCACTGGAGGCATTGGAAAGAAAAACCCGTTTTTTCTTTATTGAGCTGGGGAGTTCGAGTAGCTGTCAGATTTCTTTCTGACCCCTCATAATTGAGTGAATGGGAAAAAGATGATATTTCACTTTCTAAGGTCTGTTTTCTCCAACACTGGTGCTTTTAATCACAGGTTGGCGGCTAGTAGTCTAGCCTGGAAAGAGAGAGAGAGAGAGAGAGAGATAGAGGGAGGGAGGGAGGGAGAGAGAGAGTGTGTTTGTGTCCCACGTGTTGCTGGACACTGGAACGCATCTGAATGGTGCCATTCTTCGTCTGCCACATAGTGAGCATTTTATAAGATCGTTTATTGCCCTGAATGAATGGCTAAATGTGGAAGCTACAAAGAAAGCCGAACAGCTTTCACTGAGTACCTAGCCCGGTGCTCAAATACTCTTCTCAAGGGCAAGCAAAGGGAGTTGGGGTGTTGAGGTCTCTTTTGGGATGGGTGGGGACTTGCCTTGGGCTCCTATTTTTAGGCACTACCTCTTTAATTCGCGGGGAGCCGCTAGGCGGTGCTGGGGAGCCTTGCATGGGGGCAGCAAGCTCTCCAGCGCCCCTCCTCACTCCTCTTCCCCCGCCCCTCGGAGAGACTACAACTCCCGTGGTGCTCTGGGAGTGGGAAGGCGGGGCAAAAGGAGAGGGACGCGAGGGCGGGCCTTCCGGGCGTGTGCTTCCGGCGTCGGCGGCCGTGGCCGAGGACTGTGTGAGAGCGGTAAGATGGCGGCGGCGGCGGTGGTAGAGTTCCAGAGAGCCCAGTCTCTACTCAGCACCGACCGGGAGGCCTCCATCGACATCCTCCACTCCATTGGTAAAGGTCGCCGCGCTCCCTCTCGGGCCCCGCCGGCTCAGCCCGGCCTGAGTCGGTCGGCGGCGGCGGAGCGGGGCCGGGCTAGCCGGCTCTGGTGCTGCTGACTCACTGTGTGTGTGAGGGGGGCCGGGTCGGGGGCCCAGGCCGCTCGGAGCTCCCTGGAGCCTCCTGGCTCCCACCCCGGTGGGAAGCCCCCAGGCAACCCCGGCGTCCACTTGCCGGCTGCTGACTCACGGTGGGCTCAGCGTGGGGTGGGAGTGGGCCGAGCCGGGGCCCCACCACTCCCCGGTCTGGTCTCCTGCTCTGGCCCGTGCGGGCTGGCCGGGGACCGTGAGCGGTGCGGGCCGGCGGGCTTGTTGCGAACTGGGCTGAGAGCCTCTAGTTGCGGGCTTTGGCGAAACCCGCTCCGGACAGGCATTTCCCGCCGTTGTTATCAGCACAGCCTGCTCGGGTGGGAGTGCGAGCGCTCTGCTCTTGGAGTTGCGTTCCGCGGGACGCTGGGAGCTGCTACTTCTCCTAGCCCCACCGCAGAGGCTCCACTACGAGGGGACCTCTTTCTGAGTGTGGTTTGAAATACCGAGGGGACACACACCTCACATTGGCATTTGGTTTGGGGAGGTGGCCAAGACGTTCCTCTGCCCCCGTGTAGGGTGGGACCGCCCGGCTAGAGGAGATGACTAATCTCCCTAGTCTCCCTTATTGAGGTTGAAAGTGAGTTCGGGGAGTTAGTTGTCAGTCGCGGAGTTCAGGGAACTCTTTGGAACCGGCCGGCTGCACATTGCTGGAGAAAATTAAAGATAAATTTCTTAGCACTGTAGTATGATTGTCTTACGCCTTGCACACAACAGGAAAACTGAAATGGGAGCCCCAGCCGGTCGCTTCCGACAGTTTTCTACTGGGATTCAGGTGTGAACAGAAATAAATTTATGATGACAGAGAGGGCTTTTAACATTCATGCATAAAGGGTTCAATTAGGGCAGGGGCTAGCTCTTCACTGCCCATGTAGTAATGTGACATTTTAAATGTAGCTTGAGAAGATTCGAATCGTATCAACAAGTAGTATGAGAATGCACGTGTAGGTGGGACCTCCAGGATGTTGGCTTTTATGTTCACTCACTAGTTCGTTGGTACTGCTGAGTTGCCTGGAGGAAGGACAGTGACATAGTCTTGATGTCTTTATTTTGAGGCGGGGGTACTAGGAAAGAGGAGGAAGTGATGCATCAGTGAATGGATGATATTGTTAAATAAAGGGTGTTTCAGTTTAAAGTTCTGGTCTTGACTTAAGTCAGTTACAGTTATAGAACCAGTATAACAGTCACTGTTATGCATTATTTTTAGCCTGTGAATACGGACTATTTAGAACTAATGTGAGAAGCATGGATTTTAATTTTGTGCCTAGTGCCTAATATTTTGTCTTTTATAAAGTAGGAATTATGGTAAACATTGTAATTAGAATATTTCTTGCTTACCCACTATATTAGGAGAGAGTTCACTGAAAGCTTCCCTGTTAGAGCAAGCTTGAGTCATGATGGTTGACAGCCTTACTTTTTCCGGACTCCATCATGGAGTATCAAAAGCTGGGTTTTTGTCAAGTCATGATGCTTTGTAAGAGAAATGATAACTAGTGATGATCACTAAAATTATGACTACAAACTTGAAGAGGCTGTTCAATGTTTGAGTGGTAGAATAGTTATTATTGACTGTTGAAAGTGGAGCAGATAGCACAAAGTTATTTTAACAGGTCCTGAATCCCTTATAAAGTAGCACTCCCTCTTAAGGATCACACTGGAGCTTTGACAGGATTGCTTTTCTTGAATAGCTTTGTAGAATTGTTTATCCCTACACACCCATCAGCCAAGTTTATTGAAAGACCTTTGACTTTATAGTTACCAGTAACTAGGTCACTTGATTTTAGTTTGTGGCATGTAAATGCACAGGTATGTTTAATATTTTCACGTAACATAGTGTCTAGCAAGGGGCCTCCCCCCACAAGTTTGAACAACTTGTTTTGTTGGAGTTTTGCACCAACTAAAGTGACTTCAACAGAAATCTCAGGGTATGTGGGTAAGGGAAATTCTAAATGGCAGAATGAAAAGTCACATTTAAAATTAAAAGGAATCCATTTTTATGATTTACACGGGGCATGTCCTAAGTGATCATCTTGCTTTTTCTTGTTAGAGGATTTTTGTTTGTTTGTTTTTTAAGACTTTCTAGAATTTGTCTTTTGGCAACTGCTTAAATTTGTAATGGATCTGGTGAGAGTGAAATTTCTCTGAGTCCTCATTTTCTGTCAGAATTTTAAGAGGGTTTGCGTTTTCCTCTCCCAGTAAAGCGTGACATTCAGGAGAATGATGAGGAGGCCGTGCAGGTCAAAGAGCAGAGCATCCTGGAGCTGGGGTCTCTCCTGGCGAAGACTGGACAAGCTGCGGGTAAGTGCTGCTGATGGGTTGCTCTTTCTTGTACCTGAAATGCTGGGTCAACTTTTGCTTTTTCGTTGGGGAGTGGAGGAACATAGGAATGCACCCACACGGTTTATTGATGGGGTAATTCAATTTTATTGCCAACTTGTTGAGCTTCAGTTTTCTATCAGGAAATTAAGAGGCCTTTAAATTCAGTTCTTTCATGGAAGAGTTTTGTCCTGCAGGTGAGGGGAAAATCCTATTCCTATTGGGATATAGCGACCTGTGATTTGTTCCTGGTTTGGATTTTCACTTCATTCCCTGACATGTGGTCAGCAGCAGCAGCAGTCTTCAGTGGTTTGCACAGAGCTGTTCCAATGTGTTTAAGGTGGATAGTGACTCTAGGCCCCTGCCTTGAAAATGACTAGGGATTTTGTATCCAAGGAAGTGGCTTGCTGTTCTTTTTTCGTGATACACAATGAGTAAGACATTAAATGGGGAGAACCTCCACAAGATTTCTCCACTGATACCTAGCGCTTTGTGCCTGTTGTTGCCTAGACTGAACTTTTGACTTTCCTGGCTTGAGATGCTATTCTGATGATGGGTGTGTCCTTGGAATGACAGAGTCCCATTGACCAGGAAGGGCCTTTGACCAGTAAAGTGGTAATAGTATTTAGAGAGAAGCCTGCTTAAATTTAAAATAGATGATTTTTGTCAACTTTAAAGTGAATTTAGAGCTTGTCTGATTAGAATGGATTAAGCTTTGGTAGTGACCTCATGAATTACTTTGCCCCAAATTATGTTGTTATCCAAGAGAATGATAGGTATAACTTAGCAGAACTTCTTGCACTTGAGAATAAGATCTTTCCCAGTTAAAGATGATAACTTATTAATTATTAGGCTCAATCAACAGAAAGTTGAGTAAAGTTTTATAAAATTGGGAGGATATGTTTATATGGATCTTGTATCATATTTAAAGTATTAAAAATACCTGTAATTTAAAAAAAAAACCAGTTTTTGAGTGTTTACTATGAATTAGTTACTGGTTTAAGCAGAAGCAGAATTTAGCTTATTGACTGCTCGAAACAATTTGGTAAGGTAGATACTGTTACTCATTTTATACCTGAGGAAACTGAGCACAGAAAAGTTAAGTATCTTGCTTAAGGGGACTCAGCTAGTATGTGGGAGAGTTAGGATTTGAACCCATGGATGGAGTCCTGCTTCAGCGCTCATGACCTTGGGGCATAATGGCTGTTGCTTTTCCATCATTATCCACTTACGGGTTATCAATGGTAGGTGCTGGTTTTTTTGTGTTAGGCTGACTTGTTTCCTGTTTAACGTATTTCTGGATTCCTTTTGCCTGTCAGTTAATTTGAGCTTGAGGGTTGTAGAACAGTTTTGATAATTAGTGCACACAAAATATAATTAATGAGGTAATTTTCCTGAGATAATTAGAAAGCCAGGTGAAATGATTTTTCTTCTGTTGAACTATCCAAATGTCTGTTTTCCTCCAGTAGCATAGATCATTAAAAGCAGCATGTAGTATAGTCAGTGTTTCAGAAAATTTGTCCCAAAATGTTACTATTTTGCTTGGAATTGCTGTTGCATGCTTTACTCTCTCCTTATTCCTTGCCCTTCCCTCCCTATGACCTATACCTGAGAAGTCTATTGTACAGCTAAACCTATTGGAATTTGACAGGTGAGTCGTTAAGAACTTGCAAAAACATTTCCAGGTTCCTTGTCATTGTTTTCTAAGAAAGACTTTGATGAGTATAGTAAGGAAGCTTTGGGGCCTGTGTTCATTTACCTGTCTTTGCTATTAATAGTTGATCGGTTTGTGGTGTTTCCTTTGATTTTGGCTTTCCTGAGAACAGAAAATATGTCTGTTCTATTAATTTTCAATTTTGCTTTGTTATGCTTTTAGTATATGGCTAGCACTGCGCTATGTGCTCTACTCAGAAAGTTTAAGATAGGGTTCCTAACAGACAGCAGTCACTTGGGAATTAGTGAATACGACAATGTCTGATGGATAACAGTGACTGAAGATAGTGCTGATCATCGGCACACGTGATGCCTGAGCTCAGGATCTGTCGATTTCATAGCCTGAGACTCTTAAAAGGAATATGTTGAATTCTGTGAGGTTCTGAAAAGGAAGTTCTGGTCATACAGTTAAAAATAATTTCAGTAAGAATAGGATGAAGAAGTCAATATGATTCTATGAGAATTAAAAAAAAAAAAAGAAAACAGCATGTGTGAAAATGGAAAGAAATAGGGAATATACCCAAGAATGAGTAAGAAACAGTAGTAGACTAAAATGAAAAATGAACTCTTTTGGCAACTGAGGGGTCATTTGTTTCTCTTTTGGAGTAAGAAGAATAGTGCTTGGAGAAAATACTGTAATGCGAGCAGGTGCTAGAGAGAAGGGCAGACTTCTTAGCTCATGTTTTACTTCTGCCTTTTCCAGGAAGGAACATGATTTTCAAAAAAAAAGATAGAAATAACATCAGAGAGAGAGAATTAAAGCCAAAGCAGGTGAGAGGAGAGAATCTCTTTGAATAAGTTCAGGGCTCTAGGCTCTGACAACTTCTGTCTTTTACTGTCAGAAGAATAGTTCTAGCAGGTGTATTTTTAGAACCACTATTATTCTGAGAAAAATCATGGCGGATGGAGAAGTGTAAGGAAACTGAGGATGGGCAGACATTATTCCACTTTTCAAAAAGGTAATGAAAAAAGTAAATTCTAGATACTGTAAACTGGTAATCATCAGTAAAGTTCTGGGACAGGTTATTTGATAAGTAGGTTTTAATCACTTAAAACAGTGGGTTTATTAAAAATAGACTATTCCAGACTCACCTTAGCTCTCTTTGGTTGGCCTTATCAGACCAGCAGATCTGTAGGGCTCCACAGACAGTGGCTTGTCAGCTGTTGTTGTAAATAAAGTTTTGTTGGAACATTGTCAAGTCCACTTGCTTACATAGCGCCTGGGACTGCTTTTGCACTATGGTGGCTGAGTTGAGTACCCACCACTGAGACCATACAGCTCACAAAGCCAAAATCTGGCCCTTCCCAGAAAAAGTTTGCCAACCTCTGGGTTAGAAGAATGATACAGACTGCATGTCTGATGTAAGCAGGGTATTCAACAAGTGGATCATTTGTCAACCTGGAGGGATGTCTCTAGTACCGTGTCATAGGGGTTTGTCCTTGTTCTTCTGGTCAGCATCTGGCATTATGGCTAAAGCCGTGTCAGAAAGTACATGACTCAGTACAGTAGGGGACAGGATCAAGATTCAGAGTTATTGCCAAAGGCCAGCAAGGTTAAATTCAGTATGGTAAGTATAAAGTTATATATGTATACTATTTATCAAAACAGAGGAAGCGGGGGAATTACCTGTCTATGCGAAAAGGTCTTATGGACTCAGTCTGAACAAAGAGTGCTATCAGAAAAAGCGAAGCATGTTGTCTTGTGTTACATGTGGTAGTCCGATCAGGAGAATTAAGCTATGACTGTACTGGTCTGACCCTATGTGGAACATTGTTTTGGGTACATTTGCAAACTCGAGTTTATTCAGAGAAGGGCAATAAGGTGATACAGAATCTAGAAACCAGGACATTGGATGAACAGTTGAAATAGCTAAAGATGTTTAGCTTGGAGAAGGGGAAAGTGAGTGAGATATGAGTGACAGTTATCATCAGATACTTGAAGCCAAGTGGAAGGAGGGTATAGACTTGTGTTTCAGAAAAGAACAGTTTAGTTTGACCAACATAGGAATTGTCTGCTTTCTGAATATTTCTGTCACTAGAATTGTTCAGAATTGTTTAAGCATAGTAGGAAAATGCTATAGGAGAAGGCACATTGCACTAGACTACTTTTAAAAAACCATGATTATATAACATAATTGAAGTTTGCATAAGTGCAAAAGGAATTGGAGGGAGAGAAATCAGTGTAGCCAGGAGTTGGCATGGAAGATTCAATAGGACTTTAGCTGGATTTAAAAGGATATCTAAAATTTCCGTAGATTGGGGTGATGGGAGGGATTCCAGGTGGGGGCGCAGCATGAGTGAGGCATGGAAGTCAGTACAGGAATGAATGGAGTGGCAGGATGGGAGAAAAATCTCAGATTGTGGGACTCACAGGTCAGCACTGGGGAGTGAAGAGGAAGATGAACTTTTCCACTCTGTATAAAGTTCCTTTTATACCTGACACAGTCCCGTGCATCCTGTGACCACTCAGGCAGATGAGGATTTCAGGACCCTGAATTAGCGTTCTCAGGAGGGGGAGGTTTGCTTGCCCTGAATTAGAGTTCTCAGGAGGATGAGTCTACAATTGGAGAATATTAAAGAGGCAGTGGCACTAAGGTAATTTTAACCTACATTTCGAAAGTACTTCCTTAGTTGTTTAGATGAAATATTCTCTCATTTTCATTCTTGTTTCTAAAGGTGCTCCCTTAGAATTACTATACCATCCTCTTTTCTTATACAAGGGGAAACAAACCCTCTGTGGTGGACACCTTTTCTGTCATAGTTTAAGATTTAGGTTTTGCAGATTAATGAGGAATTTTAAAAGGTATATTATAACTTTAAGGGGCAAACACTCTTAACTTTTATGTGAAAAGTTGATTCATAAGAGTGCCGTGGAAATGACATTGGTAAAAGGCTAACCCGGGGAGACTTGAGGAACCGAGGGAAAAAGGGAAACTGGAATTGAAAATCTGTTTAAGGGGAATAGCTAAGACAGACTTGGAAATTAAAAATAAAAAATTTACTCCTATACTGTGATAATTTTGTTGGTTGTGGGGAAGTGATTTTAGTCCAGGGTGGCAGAGACGTAGATATTTCATGTTCTAGAAAACTACTCTCTGAGAGTGTGAGTATTTTGCTGTTTATCTTTCATTAAGATGAGTGAATGAGACAGAGGCACACGAGCTTTTCCCAGGGCCCTCACACTAATCCAGTGGCTGGTTTTTGTTGTTAACTTACTTTTGCAACTCTGTTACCTGCTAAGAATGCTTTAAATTCCTACTAAGTTTCATTTTGACTGATTTCAGTGACTTAAGTACTGATTTTATGATCTTGGGTCATTTTTTAATTGGTATTTTGTCCCTAGTTATTGATGTATGTTTTTCCTGTCTGAATTGCCTTCCACACAGAGCTTGGTGGACTCCTCAAGTATGTGCGACCCTTCTTGAATTCCATCAGCAAGGCTAAAGCAGCTCGCCTGGTCCGATCTCTTCTTGATTTGTTTCTTGATATGGAAGCAGCTACCGGGCAGGAGGTAAGCTACTTTAATAACAGAAGGTAGACAGTATGGAGCAAAGTCTTGTTTCAGTGAAAGAAATGCCTGCACTGCGGTGCTAATGTGGAAGGGACAGCTGGGAGGCCAGCGCAGGACTTACCATGTCAGTTTCTCTTTGTTGCAGGGCATTTGATACTTTGGGTCTGTTCGGTGCTTTGCTTTGTAAGTGGAGATTGTCAGTGGTCCCTGGAATCCTCATTACATCAGGGTCACAAACTGATTCTTGTCTTTGAGGTGTTGTATTGCCACACCTTTGTAATGTTTTCTGTGTCTGTGATACCTTTCATTCTGTGTCACAGAGCTCTTTGTGAGCACTAATTAAGTCTTGTGGCATCCCTTCTTGGCATGTTTTGTGCTGCGTTGACGCCTTTATTGAGGCGTGAGCGTCCATCTGTGTGTGTCGCATGTGTGCGGAAGTGACTGGTATACCTGTACATGTCCTCTACAAGTTCAGAGGAGACCCTGAGATATGTTGAAGGGCGCCTCTTTGGAATCACTGAGCCTCTTCCAGTTCTTTTCAAAGATTACTGTATTTTCTGCGGTTCAGGAAGAGACACTCCTAAAGTTAAAACTCATCTGTAAAATGTGGCAGATTCAAGCAGGGTGTATGGTGGTTGCTTGAATGTCTTTGTAGGGAGAGTATAGTCTTTTCTATAGATGTATTGATGAGCACTCATTGAGCGCCTGCTATGTGTTAGGCACCGCTGCAGGTACTGGGGATGCGTTTGTAGCAACATATAGTTACTGATCATGAGGATTACATTTTAATGATGAAGGAAGGTAATAAATATATAAAATGTCAGATAGTATAAAGACAGGGGTAGGAATTGGTAGTTGGTTGTTTGCCGTAGCCTCTGTGGGTGTAAAAAATACAAAAGGGCTTAGTGGATGTTCGGTAAATAATGAGGAACCTCAGAAACCTAGGACATATGGATCGCATTTTGAAATCATGTCTTTTGTAAAATGTGGTTTCTTGCCTTAATGATTCTGAAACCTAGTTTAAATACCATTATCTAACTTTGTAGAAAATTCATTTATAGAGAAGTCTTCAAATTCATTTGTTCCTGGCAGAACTGTTTTGTGATAGTAGATCAAAAGTAGATAATGTTTAGATGTCTGCCTTTTGAACCAAACTGTTAGAATTATTTTTAAATTAAAATAATTGAAAAAGAAATTTAAAAGAAAAAGTGCTTTTTTTTTTTAAAGGATATTAGTCTTATCTAACCCTAACTTTTTTTAAAATTGTATTCTCATGAAAAAGTGACGCTCCATCTTTTGTTTGAATTAGGGTGCCTTAGAAATGTCAGCTTGAAATAGATTAATAAATGTTACTCGGAACATTTTAAGTAGACAAAATTAATTATCCAGACTGCTGCTTTGATACTGAAGTCTCTGGAATTTGTCCCTTCCCATAACATGGAGCTGACTCAGTGGTTAAAACTACATTTGTGTAATGATCGGTTCTCCTACTCCTGAATCCACATCATCCAGATCACAGTTTAGTGCTCTCCTGTGGTTGACTAGTGGGCTTGGCTGGCCTTTATCATGTGGCTCCATGTCTGGTGAGGCCCTCCCTGTAACTGTGTGTGTACATTGCAGTTGTTCATCGTGCTTTACTTTTTTGTTGGCTGTAAACCTTCCTTCCTGTTCTAGGGTGGAGGGAAACACTCAGGTATTGTGTCGTTTTATCATCAGTGTCATCTGAGTGCTAAGTAAGAGCTTTTAGGGTTTTTTTGTTTGTTTTTGATGATTAGCAGTTTAGCTTTTCATCAAGAGCCAGAGTCTTAATCCACTTAGCAGGACTTCTTTCAGTAATTATTGTGGATTTTAGGTTATTTGCTTGTTTTGGAACAAATTATGAATCATCCAGGTGGTTTTACCTGCACCTTAAACTCAACATAGCCAACTTCAGCATCCAACTATTTATTAAATTCTGTCAGTGCAACTTTCTTTGGTCTCTCTTCTCCATTTCTTTTGTATTTATTCTCTGTACAACTACCATCTAGTTTGGGTTCTAATTATTTCCTTTCTTTCCCCTGAAGTGTAGTTGTTGTAAAGTGGGCTCTTAATTATTTCTTTCTTAAACTACTGCAGAAGCCTCATAGCACCATTTTCAGAGGTATCCTACCAGGTAGCCCCCTGAACATTTTACTCCTCTCCCTGTTCACCCCACCCTTCAGCAGCTCTCCATTGCCCGCAGAACCAGGTGTTTCATGTTTTCCTACAACATGACTGAGCACAGCAGCCTCATTGCCCGATATGCTGCGAAGTGTACCAGCCATGTCCGCCGTGTTGTGTACCTGGCTGTTTGCTGAGCAAGCCCTGAATGTCGTCATGATACACCCTTCCATTCTGTGGTCCCGTCTTGAGTTCCATCTGCTCTAAAATCTTCCCTTGTTGACATCACTGTGATCTTAACTCTTTCAGTGATCCACGTTGTATTTTGTACATTATATTTCTGATTATTTGGCCTTGTTTGACGGTCACTTGAACATTTTTTTTATCTCCTTTACTGTAACATAGTCTCATTGAGATGAAGCACTGTGTATCTTGTACCACAGTGCCTTTCTCATTCCTAATTCATGGCTGTTCCTTTAACCAAGGCTATAGCTTTAAACTGTTCTAGCCTTGGGGCATTTGTTTTTAGATCTTTTTAAATTGAGTTATAGTAATTTTACAATGTTGTGTCAAATTCCAGTGTAGAGCACAATTTTTCAGTTATACATGAACATACATATATTCATTGTTACATTTTTTTCTCTGTGAGCTACCACAAGATCTTATATATATTTCCCTGTGCTATACAGTATAATCTTGTTTATCTATTCTACATATGCCTGTCAGTATCTACAGATTTTGAACTCCCAGTCTATCTCTTCCCACCCCCTTCCCCCTTGGCAACCACAAGTTTGTATTCTGTATCTATGAGTCTGTTTCTATTTTGTATTTATGTTCTTCTGTTTTTTTTTTTTAAGGGTTCCACATACGAGCGATCTCATATGGTATTTTTCTTTCTGTTTCTGGCTTACTTCACTTAGAATGACATTCTCCAGGGGCATCCATGTTGCTGCAAATGGCGTTATGTTGTCTTTTTTTTTTTTTTTTTTTACGACTGAATAGTATTCCATTGTATAAATATACCACCTCTTCTTTATCCAGTCATCTGCTGATGGACATTTAGGCTCTTTCCATGTCTTGGCTATTGTAAATAGTGCTGCTATGAACATTGGGGTGCAGGTGTCTTCTTGAAGTAGGGTTCCTTCTGGATGTATGCCCAGGAGCGGGGTTACTGGGTCATATGGTAAGTCTGTTCCTAGTCTTTCTTTTGAGGAATCTCCATGCTGTTTTCCACAGTGGCTGCACCGCCTTGGGGCATTTTTATACATCTTGGTTGGTCTCAGCCTGATCTTAACACAGTTGTTTTCTTCATATCATTTCAAGTCTTCACTTATATCTCATTCCTCAGAGACCTTCCTTGATCACCCTGTCTAAAATACCCTATCTCTGCTTTACTTTTCTTCATATTTATTTTACTTACTAACACCTGTTTCCTACTTAGACTGTAAGTTTCATGAGGATCACTCCTGTGTCCTGTTCACTGCTGCATCTTTTGCACTGAGAGAAGTCTGGCTCAGAGAAGCTACATAACTAGGATTTGTTGAAGGAATGTATGGATTATGCCCTATTCATGGTAGATGCTCAGGGGATAGTTTGTTGAATTAAGACTAAGTTTATTGACTTGAGATATAAGCTTAGGGCATTGTTACATTTGTCTGTGTGACTCAATAAATAGAAAATTGAGTATAGATCTACAGAACACTCTTCGGCTTGCCATGTTCCTAAAACTGATAAGATTCAGGTTAGGTTCTAGTTAATTGCAGTACTTAGGTTTAGAACCTAGAAAATGAGGATATATGTATGGGTGGAGTAGGGAGTGAGGACTGGGGTGGTTGGCCAAGGGAGGGGAGTAGAGAATTGGGATCAAGAGGGGAGAAAGAAGACTGAACCAGACGCTTGCCAAATAGTGAACTGAAATTCCAGAATTAATTTTACCTTCCAGGGATCTCTAGGGAGTTTCTGTGGGAAGCCATTTTTTGGTGTAGTCTATCCAAATGGAACACAGTAGCACCTTTTAAGAAACCTTACATCAAAAATCGTATTACCAAAACAGTTATTTCAATGCAAAAAGGGAGTTTGTGATAGAGAATTTCAGACTTAGAATAGTAGTTAATTTTTTCCCTTAGAAATTTAGCTAATATAGGCATTTAAAAAATGGTTAAGTGTATTGATTTAAAACTTAAATATCCAGTTTTGACCATGTCAAGCTTTTGGGCTCAAGTAAGGGCTTCCTCCAGAAGCATGGGCCTCCTGTGTATTCTGATCCCCTTTCTCAGTCATTGTTAGCATTAACAAAGCACAAAGCCTCTCATACAAAATAGCTGTGTAGCAAGGGCAACTGGCCTTTAAAATCTTTTCCTAGAACTGAAGCACTGGTTCCACCAGTTACAGTCCTAGATATTGCAAATATCTGTACTCAGTAATTGATGACAGATACGCAGTTTATGTTGTAAAAATCTTCTACTCTAGGAGAAATGTCTGTATTGACCTGAATTTATTAAGCCTGGGTTGAGATAGAAAGAGCACTGAAGGAAGAGTTGAGTTCAGGTCCCAGCAGCTGACCTTGGGCCAGTACTTAACATCCAGACTATGAGGGAAACGGGGACAGTGAGATGCTGGAATAGAATCCGGGGCCTCTTTAACAAGGGCTGTACATCAGCACGGCCAAGCTCTTACTCCAGACTACTGAATCAGGAGCCTTGGCATTCGTTGCTGTATGGTTTGAAAAAGCTCCCGGGTGAAACTGATGGCAAGCATTTCTTAGCTCCCTGAGTCATGTAGGACTAAAGACTTTTATTTTTGTTGCTAAAAGTATTCAGCAAAATATTTTCATTTCTATTCATGTCACAAAGAGATCTTATATTGAGTTTGACTTTTTAGGACATAACTCAAAACTCTGAAATTGTGATTGGTTTGCTTTTATCTTAGTTTTTGTAGAATTTATGAGGGCAGTTGAGCTGAGTTGGAGATTAAGTAGCCACCAGGGGGCTCTAGTGAGTTGTAAAGAGTTCATTGAATCTCTTACTCGTGAAGCCTCCAAATTCCATGTAATGTCATCCATTTATCTGCTGAGCTTGGACTTAGGATCTAAAGGCAGAAGGTCTGTCAATTTGGATTATGTCCCTTCACTTTTCCCTCATAACATCTCTCAAGAGAACTTTGGATTTAGATAAAAACTTGTATTAGCAATTTTAGTTCTGTGGAAAGCTCAGTTTCTTTTTACCTTATGCTCTGATTATGAATCTTAATATAAAATTTGGAGTAACAGAAGGGATACAAGATCTGCAGCACTTAATATGTTCTTTGTCACAGCTAATTTGTCAAGGATACCTGATGGTATGTTGACCATCTATACAGAACACTACTTTAAATCAGTTACTCTGCATGTTACAGTGTCGCTTGGGTAGCAGATAGAACTTAGATAGCCTTTAAATAAAGCTTAAAAGCCCTTTTAGGTGTTAGGCTAATTCTGATTTCTTTTTACTCCCTTTAATACATGCTAAGTCTGCTGTGTTCTGATAGTGAGTTGTTAGTTGGCATTTCTTAGAATCTGAAAGAGAAGAGCCAGCTGGGCCTTTTGAGTCTTACAGGCAACTGTTAGGAATAAGACACTTGTGCCTAGGCTGAGAATTTCTCCTCTTTATGACCAGTGTATTCACATTAATGTATTACTGTTACTATTCAGGGAGAAATTTCTGCTATACAAATTCCTCAGCCATCATAGAAATCTTCGCTTCAGAGCTAGTATGTTGAAAGTTCTGGATCCTTCCTGGAAAGGTAGAGGAGGAATCTTGAAGATGAAGCTCTTTCCTAAAGGAACACAATCTAAGTACAAAGATACTTTGTGTGTAAAAAGCCAAGTTGATTCTCCATTGCGATATAACCATTATATATTGAGATACTGTGGATCAAGGCATGTCCTGTGAGACACGGGTAATGTATAAGGAGGGAATGAAAGGTGTTCTCCAAAGCGAGGTTTATGGGAAGAGTGTGGGGACATAATGCTGCATGTACTGTCTCCCCCTGTTGCAGGTCGAGTTGTGTTTAGAGTGTATCGAATGGGCCAAATCAGAGAAAAGAACTTTCTTACGCCAAGCTTTGGAGGTATGTACCTATAGTAGTACTGCTTTCAGTTCTCTTAGGCATTTGACAGTCTGTGAATGTAAGTTAACACTATCCTGATCAAAGGTATTTTCAGCAGCTTTGTACTACTCTGGCACCCAAAATTATTGGTAGTAGTCCCACTCATGAGAATTGCTCTAGTTGAAGTTTTGAGACAGCTAGCAGTACCTAGCTCAGAGAAGTAAGCAGCAACATGGTAAACAGTCACTGGCCATAATAGGAGATAATACTGTGGATTAGATGATTTTTTAGGCTGAATTTGATGCTATCATCAGGCCTTGAATATTCAACAGTAACAGTTCTGTGACTGTCAATCTTTGATTTCTTTCTTTGGCTTTTTTTATCCCCTTTCCATCAGTCAATGCCTTTTCTTTTTCCTAGGCAAGACTGGTGTCTTTGTACTTTGATACCAAGAGGTACCAGGAAGCGTTGCATTTGGGTAAGTAAACTGGTGGAAGCTAATAAGGCCTCCAAACTGGCTAACTGAATGTGTCCTGAACCTAGCTCCTCTTATTAGTTATGTATTAGTAATTCAGGTTGTGCCTGCTTCTAAGGATTTAAGGTGGCTTACATTTACTGAATCTGTCATGGAGAAACGCCATTTAGACGTTCTGAGAAACAACTAGAGTTGATCTGTGAATTGTAGAGAACCAAAGGTTCAGATTGCAAGTGTTTACTGACTGTCACATTTAGACTCTCTGTTTATAATTATCCTTATAATCTATTTTAAACATCAAGAAATTAATTGAGTGGAAATACATAAGGAACCTGAAGTGGGCCAACTAAAGGCTATTCCCATTTGACCTTTATAAATATCCTGAAATCTTTGCGTGCTTTTTTTTTCTCTTTTCATTTTTTAAATTTATTTATGTATTTATTTTACAATGTCGTATTTTTAAAGTGAAGTATAGTTGAGGTACAATATTATATGTTACAGGTATACAATATAGTAATTCACAATTTTTAAAGGTTATAATCCATTTATAGTTAATATAAAATATGGTCTATATTCCCCATGTTGTACAGTATACCTTGTAGCTTGTTTTATACCTGATAGTTTGTGCCTCTTAATCCTCCTCCTCCATCTTGCCTCTCCACCTTCCCTCTCCCCACTGGTAACCACTACTTCCTTCTCTACATCTCTGAGTCTGTTTCTTTTCTGTTATATTCACTAGTTTGTTGTATTTTTTTAGATTTCACATGTAAGTGATATCTTACAGTAATGTCTTTGTCTGTCTGACTTACTTCACTTAGCATAATGCCCTCCAAGTCCATCCATGCTGTACACCAGAAACTAATACATTTTAAATCAACTGTACTTCAGTTGAAAAGCAAACAAACAACCAGCCCATCTAAAAGATGGGCAGAAGAACTGAACAGACATTTTTTTACAAGAGGAAATGAATATGGCCAACAGGAATATGAAAAATTGCTTAACATCACTAATATCAGGGAGATGCAAATCAAAATCACAATGAGATATCTCACACCTGTCAGAATGGCCACTATCAAAAAACACAAATAACAAAGGTTGGCAAGGATGTGGAGAAAAGGGAGCCCTTGTACACTGTGGGTGGGAATGTAAATTGGTGCAGCCACTATGGAAAACAATATGAAAGTTTCTCAGAAACCTAAAAATAGAACCAGCATATGGCCCAGCAGATTCACTCTTCGGCATATATCTGAGAAAAACAAAAACATTGATTCAAAAACAAAAACAAAAGAGTACATACAATCTGCTATTCACAGCAGCATTATTTATAATTGCCAAGATACAGAAGCATCCTAAGTGCACATCAACAGATGAATGGATAAAGAAGATGTAGCATATATATGTGATGGAATACAGCTCACCCATAAAAAAGGGTATTTTGCCATTTGTAGCCCTTCACTTTTTTTTTCACTTCTAAAACCAGAATTTTATAACTGCCTGCTGCTTTTTTAAAAAAACCTAATGGGTACCTCTGGACTATTATCCCTGAATGGAAGAACTTGGCTTTCATGATCTATTAGGTTGAGAAAAATGACAAGATTCAATTTTTATCCTGCAGAAGTGATAATTTCATATGGTTTAAACAAATAGTAGCATTAAAAAAAGTTGAGATATAATTCACAGGCCATAAAATTCACCCTTTTTTAAGTGTGCAGTCCAGTGGTTTTTAGTATATTCACGAAGTTGTGCAGCTGTCACCACTAACTGATTTCAGAGCATTTTCATCACCCCAGAAACTAACCTTGTATCCATTAGTTGTCACTTCCCATTAATTCTCCATCTATTGTCTTTGCCTGTCCCCTTTCCCAGGCAATCACTAATTACTCTTTGCCTCTGTAGATTTGCCTATTCTGGACATTTCACATAAATGCATAGTTATGGTCTTTTGTGATTGGGTTCTTTCACTTAGCATAGTGTTTTCAAGGTTCATCCATGTTGTAGCATATAGCAGGGCCCCATTCTTTTTTTATTGCTGAATAATATTCCATTGTATAGCTGTACAACATTTTATTTATCTACATTCATCAGTTGATGGACATTTAGATTGTTTCCACTTTTTGACTCTTGGGAATACTGCTGTGAACAGGTTTTATGTGGACATGTTTTTCTTTTGGGTATATACCCAGGGGGAGAATTGCTGGGTCACAAAGTAAGTCTGTTTAAAAGCTTTTGAGGAACGGCCAAACTGTTTTCCAAAGTGGTTGCACCATTTTACATTCTCAGCAATAATCTATGAGGGTTCCAGTTTCTCCACATCCTCACTAACACTTGTTAATGTTTTCTTGTCTTTTTAATTTTGGCCATCTTAGTGGGTGTGAAATAGTATCTCACTGTGGTTTTGAATTACATTTCCCTAGTGACTAAACTAATGATGTCGAGCATCTTTTCATGTACTTTTTGGGCCATTTGTATATCTTTGGAGAAATGTCTATTCAAATCCTTTGTTTATTTTTTAATTGTGTTAGTTGTGCTTTTAGTATTTATTCTGGATATAAGTCCCTTACTAGTTATGATTTGTAAATTTTTTTTTCCCCGTCCTATAACTTGTTTTTTTCAATTTCTTGATGGTGTCTTTTGAAGAACATTTTAATTTTGATCGTCTCATTTATCTTTTTTTTTCTTTTGTTGCTTATGCTTTTGGTATCATATTTAAGAAATCATTGCCTAATGTAAGATCACAAAGACTTACTCGTTTATTTTATATATTTAGCTCTTACATGTAGGTCTTTGATTCAGTTTGAGTTAATTTTTGTATATGTAAGTCTGGCTGGATTTGATTTTCATCTGTGTTGGGGAAGAAGGTGTATTTGGAGAACATTAGTAGGTGCAGAACTCTTTCCTTCCCCCACCAACCCTAGTGCCTGGTGTTTCTTATTCAGTCTTGTGTTTGCTGGGTGGAAGAGAGTGAGGTCAGGTACCTGTCTGGATAAGTAGTTTCAGCATTTTCTGGGTGGGGATTCCCACTGTATTCAATCTTAAGAGTAAGCTTATAGGACTCTCGGCTCTGATGTCCTTTGTATGCATGCAGAAGGGCTTCAGAGAGATCTGTGTTTCTCTTTTGGAAGATAGCACATTAGCAGAAAATTTAATTCTTGTAAATAGATAACCTTTTGTGAGGTTTTGAGTTCAGGCAGGTTTCTTTATCTTGAATGTGTGAGGGTTAGTTAGAGAGATATGATATTAAAGTATTAAAATTATGGCTAATAAAGGAATATATATATATTTTTCCTTTCTCCAGGTTCCCAATTGCTGCGGGAGTTGAAAAAGATGGATGACAAAGCCCTTTTGGTGGAAGTACAGCTTTTAGAAAGCAAAACATACCATGCCCTGAGCAACCTGCCAAAAGCCCGAGCTGCCTTAACCTCTGCTCGAACCACAGCAAATGCCATTTACTGCCCCCCTAAATTGCAGGCCACCTTGGATATGCAGTCAGGTAACACCCATAGCTGTTATTGGGATGTTTTCTTCTTAAAGTTCCTCTTACCCCACAGGTGGAAGGAATGGGGGGTTGGGGCTGGAGAATAAAATTGGCAATTTGGCTCACTATTCCTCAGAGAAACCAATTGCAAGGTTACTTCTCTAGCTGTCCCTTTTCTATTCACTTGCTGTTTACTGCCTGAAATATATTAAGAACATGCTTAATCTGTGGTTGACCGGACAACCTGACTGTTAGAGCCAGCACCCTAGTGAGGTCTCACTTATGTTTAAAAAGATCTCCTGTAACTTCCATCTTAGTCACTCAGGATGGTAGCACTTCTCTCCAGGATTGGACTAATTCAAGTCTGGTATCACTTGGAGACCTTTGCAAAGCATGTTGGATTTTTCCAAAGGGCCTCAAATCAAGGCTGAGGAAAGACACCCCTCACCCCCATTTCAGTCGAGCGTAGTGGACAGCTTTCTGATGGAGTGTGTGAATGTTTGGCTAGGAGGCCATGGATTGGCAGGAAAATACTTTTTCTTATAGTCATCAGCTTTTATTAGTTATAATTTATTATCATTGGAGGAGCGTTGGAATTGAAGGCCAAGGACTAGTTTAAGGCTTGGTGTCACCTCGTTGCAACTTTTGTTTCCATGTAACACTGTGCAAGAGAGAGAATAGCTCCCATGCCTGCCTCTCAGGTGTTGTGAGTATGGAATGGCGTGTTTTGCCATGCAAAGGTTAAGAGCAGAGGCTCCAGAAAACAACTTTTCTAGGTTGGAATTTAGTTCTGCCAGTTTCTAGCTGTGCGACTGGGCAAGGTACTTAATTTATCTTGAGCCCGTCTGTGAAATGGTGATGATAACTCTACCCCCTCACAGTATGTTGGTGAGGACTGAAGTGAGGTGGAAAGTGTCAGCTCTCATCCCAGCATCTTGCTTTGGCCAAATACTGGCACTCTCTTTAAGCCGCTTCTCTTCATTATGCTCTGGCTTCATGGTCAAGAGATGAACTTGCATCCTGTTTCTTAAATAGAGGCCATTTTTATGTGAACCCTGTTTATTTCTCTTTCCAGAATTTGTATCACTACCTGTTTTTACCTGTTACCAAGAGTGTTTCTTCTCCCTGTCCTTTTGTTCGATTCTAAGTCTTTGTTTTCCTTTTCCACTTGGATCCTCCTCTCAGTCTTCAAACTGCCCCAGCTGAAAAGGCACAGCTCTGTCTCCTTTTTAAATTGTTGTCTTCTCCTTTTCTGTCAAGCTTCTTGAAAAAAGTTGAAAGAATATTATTACTTTGAGTTTTTATCATAAATGGGTGTTGAATTTTATCAAATGCTTATTCTGCATCTGTTGAAATGATCATGTGATTTTTGTTCTTTCTTTCGTTGGTGTGGTGTATCACACTGATTGATTTCCGTATGTTGAACCATCCTTGTGTCCCTGGGATGAATCCAGCTTGATCATGGTGTGTGATCTTTTTTACATGCTGTTGGATTCTGTTTCCTAATATTTTGTTGAGGGTTTTGCATCTATGTTCATCAATGATATTGGCCTGTAATTTTCCTTTTTGGTAGTATCTTTGTCTGGTTTTGGTATCAGGGTGATGGTGGCTTCATAGAATGAATTTGGTAGTATTCCCTCCTTTTCAATCTTTTGGAAGAGTTTGAGAAGGATTGGTATGATCTCTTCTTTGTATGTTTGGTATGATTCCCCAGTGAAGCCCTCTGGTCCTGGACTTTTGTTTGTAGGGAGGTTTTTTTCATTGCTGATTCTATTTCATTTCTAGTGATCAATCTGTTCAAGTGGTCTATTTCTTCTTGATTCAGTCTTGGTGGACTGTATGTTTCCAGAGACTTGTCCATTTCTTCTATGCTGTCCAGTTTGTTTTCATATAGTTGTTCATAGTATTCTCGTGTGGTTTTTTTGTGTTTCTCTAGTATTGGTTGTAATTTCTAAGGATATTATTACTTTGATTTCTCTA
Source organism: Camelus dromedarius (assembly GCF_036321535.1). Taxonomy (NCBI): domain Eukaryota; kingdom Metazoa; phylum Chordata; class Mammalia; order Artiodactyla; family Camelidae; genus Camelus; species Camelus dromedarius. Next base: position 49,970,565 of record NC_087451.1, read on the forward strand.
TTAACTCCTTGAAAGGTAGTAACTCCCCCCAACCTCTGACTTTTGGGGAGATTTGACCCTGTTGAGCACTCCTGGCTTCTCTGATAGCCTTGTCTTCTTGGTTCTCTTCTCTTGACTGCTTCTCCTCAGTCACACTTTGCTGTTTCATCTTCCTTCTGATGTGTCTTAAGTGTGGGTGTGCTCAGTGTTGTTTTCTCAGTTCTTTTCCCTTCCTGTCCTTTTCCCTTTTTCCTGTCTCACCCTGCACTCTCCCATGGCTTCAGCTGCCATGTAGCACACGAACGGTCTCCCCACCTAGAGCTTCAGTAGCTTGTCTCTCTCCTAAATCCCATTTCTAAATGTCCCACAGGTCTCAATCTCAGCATGTCAAAACCAAGATTGTTATCTAACCCTTCCCCCCTCAAACCATCCTTTTCTACATTTCCTGTTTTAGTTAGTGGTGTCATTGATGCAGCTGCTCAAGCTATTATCTTTGAGGTAATTTTGACTCCCTTCCTCTCCTTCACCCTTCATATCCAGTCAGTTGCCAGATCAGGTTGAGTCTGTCTCCAAATCTGCACTTTCTTTTCCATCTCTGCAGTCACTGCTCTAATCAGTGCCACTGGACCACTGGAGTAGTCTTTTACTAATCTCACTGTCACTTTTCCCAGTCCATCTTCTTTACTGGTCTTAAAGTCATGTGTCCGAAACACAGATCTGATCATGTAACTCTTTTGTTTAAAATTTTCCAAAGGTTCAGCGTTATCCCCAGGCTGTTTTACTTTAACAATGCATTCTAAAGGGAGGCTTTCTTTCCTTTTCGTGCTCATCTCCGGTTTTCAGTCCTAGCCACCAAATGACTTCATGTATCCCTGCTTCTGTGCCTTTATATATTTTGTCTTTCTGCTGGAATTCTGCTTTTCATCTTGCCCCCTTGGCAAACTTGTCTGCATCCCTTCAGATCCAGCTCACATGTCTCCTTTATAAACCCACTTCAGTGCCTCCTTTACTTCGGACTTCCCTACGAAAGGTATATTATGGTACAGATCTCCTTGTTACTGTTTTGATGACCGTCTTTCCAACTGTGAGACTAGGATTTCCTTCAGGGCCTTACTTGTAATTACTTCCTCAATAATAGTCATATCAGTGCTTGGCACATGGTAGGCCCTCATTAGTATCTGTGTTGAATGTGTCTAACCAGCTATGATGCGTGTCATCCTAATGTGGTCTCTATTTGCTAATGTGTTTGGGAAAGCAGTATTCCAGTTCTTGGGCCTTATTTTACTCCCCCCCCCCCCTTTTTAAACTAGTCTTATTTTGGGTCTGGTCTGTGCTCTTCACACTTTGGACTGGGAGGAGTGGAAAAACGGGAGTTTGTCTCACGTAGTTCATCAGTGTTAATAGTTTGTTGGGTATTTTTTAGGGAGGTCTCCTTGACTGCAGAAGAGGGCAGGTTTTCTCCAGGCCTCTGTAGTTAAGAACAGTAGTAGAAGAAGGAGTTGACTCCTTCAGCCTCAAAATGGGAGGCCTTTTGGGTGGGGTGAAAGTACTGGGGTGTGGAACATATCACTCACTAATGGTTATTAAGTCAGAAGTTTCCAGCTGGCGTGCCAGGCACACAGGTATGTGACAGGTGGGTTAAAAGTATGCTCAAACTGATCCCTTGAGGTCATGTGTAAGCAGTTTCATCCTTTCACTCTGGTGTGCTGAGTACTTCCTACATGTAAAAAGCTGGGAAGCCCTGTGGTGAACAGGTAGATGGGACTAAGGCAGAGTTAGAACTGATATACAGAATCTTAGGGCTTCAATGCCTCCCAGGCTAGAAAGAGCCAATTTTCATGTCATCCCAAGTCATAGCAGAGGTTAGAAGGAATAGCAGGTTCAGTCAAAGCCAGGCTTATTGGGAGCAACCCAGCTTCTAAACAGTAGAGAATTGGTCAAATGAAGTGTAGTGTATCAGCCTAAGGAAATACTGCTTTACTGTGTACAGTCAAGTTCGTGGATTTGGCACTACATGCAATCTACACACTGATTGCATCAAGGCAAAAGCACATCCATAAACGACCAATATCTAAAATGAGAATATTAAAAGTTGGATTTCTATTTCTCCCATGAAAGCTGCTTACAGTTAAAAACGTCAGGCTTAGAAAAGCTTTCTTAAAGAAACGGTTGATGTTATTAAAAGGTAATTTGTACATACCAGGGATGTTTGGGTCAACTTCCTGACCTATGAAGATAATGGCCTTTTCTGGTGGCTCTAAAAGGTAGGACTGCTGTGATGGTGAGAAGCCTGAGAAAGGTGTTATTGTATGCTGTTTTTAGGATCCTCTTTAGTTGGGCCTCTAACTTCTTTGGAATTAATACTTGCAAGATGGCACTGAACTGGGAGGCCAAAGACCTGGGTTCTAATCCCAGCTCTGCCACTAGATGGCAGTGATTTGGGCAGGTCCTTTATCCTTTCCTGACCTGATGAATAAGTCGGCTGGGATAGATTTCTGGGATCTATTCCAGGGTGGGATAGATTTCTGAGGCCCTTCCCACCTGTGAGATTTTGTGGTTCTTTTATTTTATATGGTTCTCACTCCTTTCTTTTAATGCCCAGGTATTATCCACGCAGCAGAGGAGAAGGATTGGAAAACGGCGTACTCATATTTCTATGAGGCGTTTGAGGGTTATGACTCCATCGATAGCCCCAAGGCCATCACATCTCTGAAGTACATGTTGCTGTGCAAAATCATGCTCAACACGTAGGTGCACGTTAACTTTGGGATATGAGAACTCAAGTCTTTTATCTAGGTTTTTCTGCCGCAGCAGAGATGGCTTGGGCAGGGCGTTTGGCTAGGTACAGAAGCAGCACCTGCTGCCTGGTGGGGCTGGTTGAGGTGGAGTGGGAGGGTTGACAGTAATCGAGAGTACTTTTGCTCGCTGATGTTTCAGAATCGGGGAGACAGATTTTAGAAATCTCTTCCCCAGCACCTCCTCTTTGAGTATTCTCCTCCTCTTACAAATATTCTGTCCAGAGAGTTGCTGAGCACAGGACAGAGGGCCAGGAAATAGCTTACAGACTAGCACCAGCCATGGGGCCACCCAGAATGGGTGTGGATAAAGGAAGAGGTTAGGGAGGGGTTTGAAAAGCTGGCAATGGCAAACGTGACAGATCTTTTTATAAAGAATTCTACAGAATTTATCCACATTCTTTTGGGAATAAATGAGATACTGACTGGGATTCTGTTTGGATCTTAGGAGTGTATAGGGCTTGTGTTTTAAAATGACCTGTTATGCTGGGATTGGATTTGTACTTACCATTTTGCCTGTTGGGTCTTTGGCTTTTGGTAGGTTCATTGTGGCTTTCTTTTTAATGTGGAGTTTTTCTCCTCTTCAGCACTGAGCGCAGAGTGGAGAAAGCCTGGCTTCTGTGGTGTAAGGGGCCTGTGGGGTTAGGGGTGGGGGCTGATTACCTCTGTGGGCAGAGTCTTTTCAGTGGAATTTTGAGAAAAAGAAATTTGCCTATACATACACTTAGAAGCATAACATCCTGGAGCAATTGACCAAGAATGTCTTTTTTTCTAGCCCAGAAGATGTCCAGGCGTTGGTGAGCGGGAAGCTTGCACTCCGGTATGCGGGGCGGCAGGTAGGGACGCCTGGGCTGCAGCTCTGATCTCTGCTCGCTCTCAGGCAGCGTGTTGTCCAGCGTGGTGTGCGGTGACACCATGCTCTTCCGACCTCCGTTCTGCTCTTCATTCTTTTTTACCTCTCTCTTTTCCTTAAGCTCATTCAGTATATTTCCTGTACTGTTAATTCTTGGCTTGAAAAATCAATGTTTGTTGCTCTTATGGGTATCAGTCAGTTTGAGGGACTTACAGAATTCAGAATTGAACTGTAGCATTTTCAGTGAGTTAGGTTGCGCCAGAAAATGTATCTCCTGTGCTCTTGGCTTGCAAAGTTAACATGCACAGAATATGAAGTCTTGGGTTCTCTAAGAGTCTGGAGCCCAGTAAGCTCAGGTGCACGTTTGCTTTAGGGAGATTGGATTGCTTGGTGCAGAAACTAGGTTTTGATGACGCATCAAGTGCTTCTCACATCAGTACCTTTCTACTCATGTCCTGAGTTTTGCGTGTGGCGCAAGAAGAGGCCCTTGGTGGTCGGTAGCCCTGTTTGTGGTGCCTCTTATGCCTGAGTAGGTGAGAGTGACCTGTTGAAAGATGATGACTCAGATGTGCGCACCATCACTTCTTTGTACTTGCTTGCTTATCACTAGTAAAGTAACAGTCATCTTCTAGATTCAACTGCACTTGACTCTGAACAGCAGACACATTGGCTTTCTCACTGTATCTTTGGCAGAATGTCCACAGCAGATGATTTCTTCCTGCTCCACCAGTGGCCCTAATTGGCTTTTCATTAGAAAAAGTTTCAGATTAGCTCCTAGTTTTGACCAAAAGAATACTGGTTTATTACTGTAGTGAAAAACTCACTGTAATATCTAGAACTAGAGTTGAGGAGATGGGCTAGGAGAGATCCGGTGTCCAGAACAAGGTCAGGTAACTAATAATGGTGAAGCCAGACTTTGATCTTGGGTTATCTGGTTCTAAGTTTCAGGCTTTTCTCATTATGACGTTTGTTTTGTCTATAGGACAAATGCTGAAAACAAACTATATTAATGATGAGGTTTGCACCATTTTTAAAGTCTCCTGTATAAGACACACTCTCCTTATTTAAGTGCATGGGCTGGTATAAGAGAAGGTCTTTCTGTCCTTTGCACTTGGATGAGAGATTTCAAGCAGGAGTCAGGCCCATCTCTAGAAAGATGAATGTAGATTTCTCACTGAGTAGAGATCTGATAGCTTGGTCAGGTGCCTTTTATAACCAGGTTAGAAGTTGCCCCTCAGCCGTTGATTATACCTTCGTCACTCTGGGGTTTTAATATTCAGCATAATATGTAGAATTTTGATGCCTCAGCCTTAATGAAAGTAAACTGGCCTGTGCCGTGCACCAAACCCAGCAGAATAAGGCTGGATAAAGCACAGGTGTGATCAGGTCTCAGGGCAGGAAGGCATTTGGGGGGATACGGTGATAGGGAGTCTTTGAGGAGGGGAAAGAAATCACAGTTCCCTGGCCAGCTTCCCTTTTAGCTTGTCCTCTTTGGAGAGTGCTGTATCAAAGTCTGTTTTTTGGAAAACTTTCTATTTCCTAGTGTTTTTAAGTTGCTTCAGATTTCAAAGGGAAACTGGTTGGCACACATTGGTATTTTTCTAGGTTTTCTTCCCAGGCCTCCAAGAAGAACAGTGGTGGGGAAGGTTCTTCTCTGCAGCCAGAAGTTGTGCGGACATAGCATGTTTCTCCCCGCGGCCCCTTGCGTGTTTCTTATGAGACTTGTTGGGATGTGAGTGTGCAGAATAGGTCACTTTCACTATTTTTCTCTTTATTCTTAGACAGAAGCATTAAAATGTGTGGCTCAGGCTAGCAAGAACAGATCACTGGCAGATTTTGAAAAGGTAAGCATGGAATTGAGTTGGTAGGGAGTGGGTGGGGGAGAGAGGTACTTTAAAAAAAAACTTCTTTTTAAAATCTTAAATGATTATAGTTTCACAAGAAGTTGCAAAGATAGTACAGAGTGATTCCATGTACCGTTCACCCAGCTTTCCCCTGTGGTAACATCTTAACTATAGTACAATATCAAAACGAGGAAGTTTAAGCACTTTTGTACAAGGAAACTTTTTGAGTTGTGATACCTCACTTATAAACTGTGCCTTTCAGTGTCAAAAAGTTCTGTCATCCTTCTTTTGCTTGAGTTTTCACAACACACTATTAGCTGCATTTTACACTTGGGGGAGCTGGGATTTAAAGAGGGCCAAGTGACACAGCTGATGGGTATCAGGTGTGATTCCGGGCCTAGTTCTTTTCCCACACAGCATGGTCTTAGGTGTCCCTTCAGTTCCAGAAGTGCCAGCTCTGCTTCTCCTCTGCGGACAGAAGAGAGGCTTTGATGTGCGTGTCTGGGCTGAAGGACACTTCCTCAGGATGGAGCTCTTCGCTCAGTGTTTGCAAAGGTTTGGAACAGGAGAAAAACTTACCTAATCAGTAGGGTGAGACTTGCACTTTTCCGAGCCTCTCTCCTCTTAGTCTGAGTATAATGATCAGCTTAATGGAAACAGACCTAGGTCCAGGAAGAAAAATAGTGTGGACAGAGACTAGATTGTGTGTCTCTGACCGCCCCCTAAGAGTCATCATATTCCTGGAGGTTTCTTGCCAGTTTCATTTCCTTACGTGGCATGATTTGCTTGCTTCCCTTAACACCTTATAGCACAGCTGACATGATATTGAGACCATTACTAAAGGTAAATAAATCACATACACGAATAAATGGTCTAGATCATTTTACCCCAAGGTTTAGGATGTTTGATGAAACACTTCTGTTAGGGATTCCTTAAAAAAAGGGTTTGTGATCAGATATTTGGGAAACACTAGGCCTAAACAAAATTAGAAAGATGCTTTGTTTTCTAGTGACTACAGTGTGGTATTCCTTGTAAAACCCCAAGAGCTAGCTGTGGAATTCAGCATTGCCCACTTATTTAACCTCAGAATTCTTTTTTCCCCTGTGGTGGCCCTATTTGTTCTGTAGAATACAGACTGAGGACTGCTTGTGCAGCTAACTGGGCCTGTCAGCAGAGCTGCTCTCAGGGCTTACTTGATTTGAGCTGTCCATGTGAACCTTTAGACGGAAAGCCTAGGGTGGCTCCATCTTTCACTTCTTGATGTTCCTTTTCTTCTGCCTTCTGTCGTGGCTGTTTTTTCATCTCCCCCAAATCCTCCAGAACTTCAGTCAGCCATGTAGTTACAAGGGCCAGCAGACTGCTTAGGAAGCTGGGAGTAGCATGGCTTTCAAGTGCTACTCTGTGCCAATCTCGGCTCTTTTGGCAGGCCCTGACAGATTACCGGGCAGAGCTCCGGGATGACCCAATCATCAGCACGCACTTGGCCAAGTTGTATGATAACTTACTGGAACAGAATCTGATCCGAGTCATCGAGCCTTTTTCCCGAGTACAGGTAAGAACCCTCCTGGGGGCTCTCGCCCTTCTCTGGTGGGAGGAGGTTTCTGGCTGGGCATCCTCACTGTAGCCCACCCCCTTCCCACGCCCATCCAAGAGTGTGTGTGGTGGGCAGGAGATTCTCAACAGCTTGGGGTTTTCTTCACAGGGAATGAGAGTTGAGGAGGGGGATGCTGTTGGGTAGAGGCTGGCGAGCTTGTCCCTGCTTGTTTTCAGTGCAGTCTCCTCCTTGCTTTTGTAGTCACCATGCATGTGGTAAACTCTTTGTTCTGGGTGTGTAGGACAGGAGTGTGTTCATTGTAGTGATGAAGGGCAGGCAGTTGGACCAAGCACAGGAGACTCAAGAATGTCTAAAGAGAACCTCGCCCTGTAGAGACATTCGGCAGAATTTCAAGAAACAGCACCACCCCAACTGTAACATTAGAGGCAAAAATGAAACTGTCAGTGTTGGTGTCTTTTTACCTTTCCTTTTAGATCGAACACATATCTAGCCTCATCAAACTCTCCAAGGTAAGGAGTCCTGAGCTTGTCTTGGGGGTAGGGATCGGGAAGGGGGCATGCTGAGGGGCGGCCAGTTAAACCTGCTGGTCCTTGTTGGAAAGCTCCCAAGCTTCTCAGGAGGGACTGGGGACTGTAGCTCAGAGCTGGAGTTGTATTGTTGCTGTTTTATTTTCATTCCATTTGCCCTAAGACCCTTTTTGTACGAGGCTTTTGTGTCAGCGTGATCTCTAACTAGTGGATGCTGGTCCCTTTAATCATGTGCTTTGATTTTAGGCCGAAGTGGAAAGGAAATTATCACAGATGATTCTTGACAAGAAGTTTCATGGTGAGTAACCATCATACAGGCGAGGGGTCTGGTGGTGGTGATGAAATGGTGAAGAGGCATCATGTTCTTGTTTATCTTGAAAGAAGGTGCTCCATTTGTGTCACCTGGTGGTTCCCTGGGATCCTTGTCCCTCTTATCCCTGTGATGAGAGTATATAATAAACATGCACAAATGGAGCAGGAAGATGACTTCTGTTCCCCTCCTTTCTGGAGAAAGTGAGGCAGCTGGGGAGTGGGCTGCTTCCCAAGTGCTTGTGTGTCTAATCCTTTCTTCTACCTGGGTTGCGCTTGTGTCTCCTACAGGGATCTTGGACCAGGGGGAGGGTGTCTTGATTATTTTCGACGAACCCCCAGTAGATAAAACTTACGAAGCTGCTCTGGAAACAATTCAGAACATGAGCAAAGTAGTGGATTCCCTCTACAACAAAGCCAAGAAACTGACATAGGTGAGTGCTGGCTCCGGGACCTGGGCCCGGGCAGCGCTGTCTTCTGCCTGTCGAGACTGAAAGCCTCCTGGTGGCCTGGCGGCTTCCCCGATTGACACTGCTCTGTCTTCTCTTGCAGAGTTGGATCTGTAGCGGTCCTTTGGAGAGTGTGTGTGGCGGGAGAGTGAAACCTTTGGGGAAAATGCTAGGAGATTCTTTTTTCTTTCTGTTCTACTTTTCGCTCGGAAAGTTTTTAAATCCTCATTTGGTGCATCTGTATTCCAGCCGATAGGTGTGCCAGTTTTCATGTAATCTTTACTGGCCCAACTTGGGAGTGGGGAAATTGCTTAAAAAAAAAAAGAAAAAGAAAAAAAAAAGGTTATTCTAAATAAAAGGAAAAAGGCTTACACTACCTAAAGCTGTGCTCTCTGCCTCCTGGGAGAGGGCCGCAAAGCCAGGCGCTCCGCCAGCCACGGGGGCTCCTAACCCACCGCTGGGCGTCACCTCTCCTCTTCAGAATTGGGTGTTTGCCTGACCATCAAAGCAACGACTTTTTATTCTGTTTGTACTGAACCAAAACAAACAACTGTGTATAGACTGCTGTTTTCTTTTTTATTTGAAACGAGGCGTTTCGGTGTTCTTTCCCTTGCCATATGGCCTGTCCACTCACCCTTCCCCTGAACAATGGCTCCAGCAGACTGGCTGAAGGTCCCGCCGCGCCACCGCAGCAGCAGCGCCCGCACGGCTCCGCTCCGACCTGTGAAGGGATGGGGACGAGGCCGGGAGCTCGTGTCCACTGCGGCCACATGGGGAGCAGGGTGGGCCCTCGGGGGCCTGCTGTGCATGTGGCCCTTTTTAACACAGTAAACTAGATTAGACGTCAGTGTTTTAATTGCCTCCCTTCTCTGCTCTTTTCTCCCCTCCTCTCTTTCCCCTCACCCAGGAGACCATCCCATTGTCTCTCTTCCTTCCTCCTTCCCTTCCAGGGGAGTCAGGCTGTCTGAAATCCTTCAGCTTCTCTCCCTGTCCGACTGCTCCTGTCCTGCTGTCAGATGGATTTATTCCTTTTTTAAACAGTGAACATCAGAAATGAGACTGTGGGGTGTGTGGATTTTTCCCCCCTCTCTCTCCCAATTTTTGTTGTTGGGTTTTTGAGCAACCTCATGTCCCCCTCCCAGGGAGCTTCTTTATTTACCTCTTAGAAATGGAACGAATGGGAGGTAGGGCACTGTACTTCAGCATGCTTTGTTTTATGATGAGATTACATAGCAAGGCTTTCGTGCCATCTGGGCAGGTAAGCTTCTGCACCTCTGTCGTGCTCAGCTATCTTTTCTTCTCATTCCTCTTTGTTTTCTCTTTTTTCCTCCTCCTCCTCCTGCCTCCTTCCTGCTGGCCTCCTTTTATCTTTCTCTTCCTTTCTCAGATTATCCTTCCAGGTTTTCGTAATAAATTTATATTTTGTAAAAGGATTTTGTTGTATCAGGTTTAGCATCCTCACTGAATCTGACTGGCTTTTATTTTCCTCTCCAAAATCAGGTTTTTGTTCTCAACATCTTTCCCCATCATGTCCAGTCACTGTTTTGGTTTTGGCACCATCAATATCAAATGTACAAACGGTTCTTGCTAACCAACACCAGGTATATCTGATGTTCAGATGAGTTCCAATAAAAACAATTTTTTTTTCAAAAGGTGTCCTTTCTTGAGTGCTGGAGGGCTTCTGATCAAGTCCAGGCAGTTCTGTGTAGCCCTCTAGACTGGACAAAGCTCTGCTATCTCATTTGGTTCATGGGAGACCTTTAGATCTGGGGTCAAGTGGAGGGCTTTGGGTGAGAAAATTGGTCTGTAAGGTCTGAGATGGGAACTAGGATTCAGTTATCTTTGTTTTTCCAAGGCATCGTGGTCCAGTGAGGACACAGGGCTTGGGCTGTAATATCCTCACAGCCTGTTCCTCACCTGCATGACGAGAATGGTGCTTCCTTGGCAGGTAATTGTGGTGGGAGGTTACATGAAGTCATGGAAGTACAGGTGCCCGAGAGCCCTGGCATCCAGTTGTGGTTTAGTTTTCATTTGGAATCTTCAAAAGTGTTGATTTTCCTGCTGCCCTTCAGACCCCAGGAACAGTCTGTCCTGAGGGGCTCTGGGCTGCTAGGAGGGGAGGGTGGGCTCTAGCCTTTAATGCCACTTGGGGCTGAGTCACTGTTCTGTGTTTCAGTGTTGTGTCTCTGTGTATAGTTTTACTTAAGGAAGAGTTGTGCTTCAGTAAAGGACTTTGATAATCCAGAGGGATCCAGAGCCAGGGCAGCGGGGAGGGGAGGGCAGCCCAGGAGCTCAGTGGGGCAGCAGCCCTTCCTCTGCTGACTTCCTCTAGACCTGCGCTGTCCAGTGTGGCCACGAACCCCACATGGCTGTTAAGCCCTTAAAATGTGGCTATTTCTAACTGTGTTGCCCTGCAAATGTAAACAAACCAGACTTAGAAGAATGTGAAGAGAAAATGAAAAATTGCTTAACTTTTTTATATATGTTGAAATATTTTGAGCATTTATTGGGTTAAATAAAATTTATTATTAAAATTCACCTGTTTCCTTTTACTTTTTTAATGTGGCTGCTTGGAAATATTAAATGACTTATGCGGCTTGTATTTGTGGCTCACGTTAATATTTTTTTTGGACAGCGCTGCTCTAGACCTCGCAGGATTGCTTCCCCTCCCAGGCTTCAGATAAGCTGATTCTAGGCGCAGCCAAGAGGGTGGGGTGGCCCATGGGCTGGCATTTGCTTGGCTCCGTCACTTAGGGACCCTTGCTGGCACCAGCCTTCATGGTGCCAGGGCTTCCTTATGTGTTAATGAGATACTGGTGGTGTTGGGAGTGGCTGGGGCGGGTGGCTGTGGAGCCCCGCTGCAGGTGAGAGTTATGTAATCTGCACTGCCCAGAAGGGCCGCTAGATGCTGCTCTGTGATGCCTGAGAGAACAAAGCACGACTTCCTCAGGAGCCAGGGCTCAGCCCTGCTTTATTTGGAGCCCTTTCTGGGAGCTGGCTGGCAGGGATCTTGACCTCCCTTCCTGAGAGTGGTATGGGAAGGGGGCATGCAGAGGACGGCGGCTCTCCGTGGACATCCCAGCCCAGCAGCGCATGTGACCAGCAGGCTGGTCCTTCCGGCAGCTAGAGATAGGCTATAGGATAAAGAGGCTGATTGATGGGGGTGGGACTTGGAGAGCTTCCCTGCAGTTCTGTGGTGAAGACTGGGAAGAAAACAGCTGTGCCTCATTCAGCTGGGTCTGCCTTCTGGGCCCTTGATTCTGCCATTTTTGGCAGATGGTTGCCCTTCCTTTCTTCGCTGTTGGAGCAGTGATGGGAGCTCGAGGCTGGTGGTGGTGGTGGGGTTGAGTGAGCGGAGGAGTGGTGTGGTGCCTTGAAACAAGCCGAGCAGTCACGGCACAGGGGACAGGGGTCCAAACCGCCCCCCTCCTCAATCACGACAGCCAGTGTGCTGGCAGTGCCATGCCATTCATGCTCCTCTGCATGTGACTTGGCCTCTGACATGGGTGAGGACGTTAGGGTAGTTCTGCCAAGAGCTCTTTCTGAAGGTGCTAGGAAAGGGCGGCCGGACAGAGGCAAGAGGGGGACACGAGAGTGTGGCCAGGCTGGAAAAGGCCCAGGCCAATGCAAGCTTCCATGGGTTGTGAAATGGGGTGGGGTGAAGTGTAGGTTGGTACTGCTGCCATGAACTAGGATAGTTAGAACTGAAATTTGTAGGTACAGGTAACAGGGTGGGTCCAGATCGTTCTAAGGGGTGTCTTCCAGGCTCAGAAATCCAAGCATATTTTGGAAAGTGGAAAGCATTTAACCTCTGCTCAACACCAGAATCTGAAGGGGAACTTGAGACACAGGAAAGGCAATGTGGACATGGGCCTCCACTAGAGGCAGGATGAAAAAAGTTTGGGGTTCAGCTTTGCCTTAGGAAGAGAGTCACTGGGCCAGCGGACCTGGAGGTGATTAATTCTTGGCGCTTATAGTAAACTATAAAGAAGGAGGGCTGAGGACAGCTCCATTTGAATAGCAGGTTGGGGTTGTAGACCGAGGAGCCTCCAGAGGAAGGGGCACATTGAGCTAAGAGTGTGCCTTCATCTTCTAAGTTAGGATGGAAGCTGCTGTGGATGTTTCTGAAGGGTCCTAGAAGAAATAGCCTTCTGGGTACAGAGCAGTGTGTTTTCCCAAGGTCCCCAAAGCTTTCAGTTGACACTGTTGACAGAGAAATCTCTGGATTAGTACATTCGCAAATTCTAGTACTTTCTGATGATGGTAGCATTGTTTTGAATGATGCCAGATTTCTGTTCTGCTTAGGGCAGTAGGCAGAGCTGGCACAGGTTCTGTGCTGGTGTGGTTGGAGTCAGGATTGGGTCTTCTCTGGATTGCCACTTCCTCATCACTGGTTCCAGAGGTGGTAATTTGGATTGATAAAGATTAAGGTTCCTGTTTCACAGGTTTGTGGTCAAATTTGAGTCTATCTCCAGAACCAAACTAAAAGAATAACAAATGAATGGCCTTTGTGAACGATCTGGATTCTTGTTCTTATGAGAGGAACAATTATTGACTTTTACTCGGAACTTAGTAATTTTACTGGTACCAAGTCTTCAAATTTATACACACTTGGCATGAAGAACATTTAAATCAACAGATCAGAGGCTGGTTGGAGGAGCAGTTGCCTGAGTTTTATAACAGATAAGAGGGCAAGTGGAAATTTCGAGGTCACAATTGTGATGGGCTCAGTTTTGGCCCATCTCTGGGGCAGCGACCGAGCCAGGAGCCTCAGGGCCCTGTCCCTGGTGTGGTGTGGGAAAGTGGCTCTTTGTGGACCGGCCTAGAACTGCCTACGCCTCTGGCCTAGATTTCTGAGACCTACCCGGGCCGTGGGCATTCCTGGAATGGGGCAACGGAGGTCCCGCGGGGAAAGGCCCTCAAACTGATGGGACAGCGCCTTCGGGATGCGCGTGGCCCTCAGACGGCCTCAGCAAAGGCTTCGCCTCTCATCTTTCCCAGGGGACGAGGATGTTAAACTGAAGGAGGCTGCTCAGGCCCCGGCCTCAATGGATGGCTTCTTGGGTGGCAGCCTCAGCCCGGGCGGGCCGCGCGTCGCCAGGGCGGGTACGCGCCTGAGAGCGCCCCCGCGGCCTGCAGCTGCGGGCGCCGCGGCGGGAACAAAGGCAGCACGTGTCTGGGCGGGGCGACAGGCGGGGTCGGCCCTCGGCCCCGCCCTGCCCCGCGCTCCCTACCGGCCCTAGCTCGGCTGCGCTGTGCGCCCGCGACTCTCACGCGGCCGGACTGCTGCTGGCGCGGCGGCGCCGAGCGGGCTGCGAGCAGTGCGGGAGGGGGCGGCTCCGCGGGGCGGGGCGGGGCGGGGCGGTGCCGCGAGTGCGCGCCGCCCGAGTTCGGGTCCTGGATGGGGCGCGGCGAGTAGAGGCGCCTCGGGCTCGCGGCCCCGTCGCTGTCCGCACCGCGCACGGCTCGCACTGAGCATCGCGGCGGCCCCGGCTTCCCCGCGAGACCAGGCCCGGCAGAGCCAGCTGGTGGCCTGCGCGCGCGCCCGAGAGGGAGGCCGCTGAGGTGCGCGCCGGCGCGGGCGCGGCGGCGGCGAAGGCGGCCGAGCGGGGGGCGGGGCCGCGGCGCCTGCAGAACCTTGGACAGAAGCTCCGGAGTCGCCGCCGCCGCTGCCGAGCGCGAGCCCCGCCGAGCCCCGCCGAGCCCCGCCGAGCGCCGGGACCGCGGCGCCGAGCCGCGGCGCGCATTGCGGAGGGCGCGGAGCGCCAGAGCCGCCTACCCGGTAAGCTTGCGCCTCGGGCCGCCCGCCGCCCCCGGGGAGCCCGACCGGGGTCGCGACCGCGCGCTGTGTCTAGGCGGGGTCCCCGGCCGCCCCTGCCGGCGCCGCGACCCCCGTGCTGTCAGCTGGACCGCGGCGGGCACGGTGCCGCAGTGGAGCGGCCGGGCTGCGGCGCGGGGGCGCGGGCGGGGCCGTGTCGACTGGGGAAGGGCACGGTCGGGGGCCAGGTCCGCGGGGCCGCCGAGGCCAGGGCGGAGGAGCGGGGCGCGGGCCCCGCCTGGTGCTGAGAACCATCTTGTTTTCCACACAGATCCAAAGCGGCGGCACGCGACCCCGGGAGCGCCCCCGCCTCCCCCCCGGGCCGCCGCGGGCTCGCTGAGCGGTTTCTTCCCTCCGGCCGGCAGGCTGGGCGCGCAGGGGCGCGGGCCCCCGCCCGGCGCGCAGCGGCACCATGGGCACGGTGCTGTCCCTGTCCCCCAGCTACCGGAAGGCCACGCTGTTTGAGGATGGCGCGGCCACGGTGGGCCACTACACGGCCGTGCAGAACAGCAAGAACGCCAAGGACAAGAACCTGAAGCGGCACTCCATCATCTCCGTGCTGCCTTGGAAGAGGATCGTGGCCGTGTCGGCCAAGAAGAAGAACTCCAAGAAGGTGCAGCCCAACAGCAGCTACCAGAACAACATCACGCACCTCAACAATGAGAACCTGAAGAAGTCGCTGTCGTGCGCCAACCTGTCCACGTTCGCCCAGCCTCCACCGGCCCAGCCGCCCGCCCCCCCTGCCAGCCAGCTCTCGGGCTCCCAGACCGGGGTCTCCTCCTCCGTCAAGAAGGCCCCGCACCCTGCCGTCAGCTCCGCCGGGACGCCCAAACGGGTCATCGTCCAGGCGTCCACCAGCGAGCTGCTGCGCTGCCTGGGAGAGTTTCTCTGTCGCCGGTGCTACCGCCTGAAGCACCTGTCCCCCACGGACCCTGTGCTCTGGCTGCGCAGCGTGGACCGCTCGCTGCTCCTGCAGGGCTGGCAGGACCAGGGCTTCATCACGCCGGCCAACGTGGTCTTCCTCTACATGCTCTGCAGGGATGTCATCTCCTCCGAGGTGGGCTCCGACCACGAGCTCCAGGCCGTCCTGCTGACCTGCCTGTACCTCTCCTACTCCTACATGGGCAACGAGATCTCCTATCCGCTCAAGCCCTTCCTGGTGGAGAGCTGCAAGGAGGCCTTTTGGGACCGCTGCCTCTCCGTCATCAACCTCATGAGCTCCAAGATGCTGCAGATCAACGCCGACCCCCACTACTTCACACAGGTGTTCTCCGACCTGAAGAACGAGAGTGGCCAGGAGGACAAGAAGCGGCTCCTCCTTGGGCTGGATCGGTGAGCCCACTAGCCTGAGTCATGGCTCAAGGATTCAATTCATTTTTAAAAATTTATTATTAAATCAGATTTTGTGTACAGTATGTGTCTAGCAAAGCCACCGAGGGCCTCTCCCTTCCCACCTTCTTTCCTTGGGGTTTTCTCCAGCCCTGCCAAGAACTCTGGGCTCTTCTGAACTCCCGAACCTGTGCAAAACCCAGAAGATGTATTCAGAACCACCACGGCCCCTGACCTCCCACTTTAGGGAATTCAAAGGACTGACCTGCCTCTGCCGCCTGTGCCCTTGCTGGACCAAGGCAGGCGAGACTGCCCACTGCTCCCTTTGTGGGAGCTGGCGAGGGGTCTCTGGCCAGGCAGCTTGGGGAGGAAGTAGAGTTTCTAGTTGGATGCTCTTTCCTGGCTCCCGTTTTGGGCCGTCTGTTCTCCCAGAGGCTCCTGGAGCCGGCCCCCCTGACTGAGCCGCACGTGGGATTGTGAGGCAAGTTGCCTTCGGCCCTGGGACAGCCTCTTCAATCAAGGAGAAGTCGGCCTGGTGCAAAGACGGTGTCCTGTTGTTTTGACCATGCACGACCCTGGTTTGCTCTTTTTTCTGTTTTAGGGAGAAGGGCTTTCCTTTAGTGGAGACACGGAAGTGGAGACGTGGAACTTGCTCCCCTTCCCCCCTTGTCCTCTGTTCCCGGCCGTGTTGGTACTGTTGGTTAATGAGCTGGTTTGACTCATTAAGTTCTTTCATTTTGGGTCCCAGCTAAAGCAGTGGGGTGAAGCTGGGGACAGCTCCTTTCCTGGGTGAATTTTTCATTTGAATCATGCAGCTTAGTCACCCTGTGGGGAAGGCCCAGGCAGCTGCAGGTGCCCATTGTCAACAGCCTGCCTTCTGGGCAGGTGGGGTGGCCATGCCTGGGACCAAGCCAGAGCCCACCTAAGGGCTAAGGCTTCTTGCTGGTGCACATGACATCTGTCCTGCAGAGCTGCAGGACCGGGAGGGGGTGATGTCAGGGATCAGGATGATGTGGTAATGATGTCCCCCGGCTCTCACCCCTTGATTTAAGCTGTTTCCAAACAGTTCAGTTTCTTCTGAAGACGAAGCCTTGCCCTGCAAGGCCCAGTGAGACAGCTGCATCTTGGAGACAATTACAAGACGGGAGTAGAACTCCTGATCGCCTGCTGATTCTACAACTGATCATTTGCAGCTGCTGGTTTTGGTTACCACCTGACCCTAGTGGCTGTAAAAACACATGATGTGTACTTAATCAATTTTCTTTCTAATTCTCCCAGATTGGTGGCTTGGGACTGGGGAGAGGACCAAGAGAAGGGAGCAAGTCTTCCTCCATGGCCCATCCCTCCAGCTTTGGGGAACAAAGACTGATGCGAAGACGCTACAGAATTCTCTCTTCCAATCCCAGTCCCCCAGAGGGTGCTGGAATGGGGGCTGGGGGGAGGCAGAGGGCCTGTTTACATAGGATTAGCTTCCAGGTGGCTGCCCATTTCAGCGCAAGCACTACTGAAATTCACATAAAAAGAGAAAGCTGTGAAATTGAGGCCGGGGTTTAAGAGGCCCAGAGCCGAGCCCGCCCGCCGGCCCGTGTTCTCCCGAGGAAGTGGGCCTGCCCAATTGGGAGAGCATTTGCCCCAGCTACACCCGGAGGCCCACGCTGAGCCATTCCCGGGGCCGCCAGATTACCTGACCTGCCGCGGGGCTGGAAGCAACCCGCGGCTGCTGGCACAGACCTCGCCGCAGCACCTCTTCTCCGCTGGAGTTGTCACACAGCCTGTCTTTTCAGATCCTGCTGCCATGTGTGACCCGAGGTAGGAGGCCCGTGAGGGCAGCGGGCGCTGGTGGCTCGGAATTGGGAGGTTCGGGTGCCAAGTCTCAAGAGCAGGGGTGCGCGTCTGTAACCGCTCGTTCGGCGGGCCGAACTTGGCCTGAAACTGCGGGAAGTTGCATCCGCGGGATTCCAGTTTCGTGTGTTTCCTTCTCTCTCTCCATATTTATTTTTTTATTTTTGGAGGAGGTGCAAATTTCAGGAGTGGTTGGGGACTAAGGAAAAAACTCTAGTTCCATCAGTGTGAAACCTGGCGGGGTCTCCTCCCTCCCTTGCGCTGGTCATCAGTATTGTGTAAAGGAACTGATAAAATACTTGAGTGTGCAAGCAATGAACCCATTTGACATGCTGCTATGAAGACTACTTTTAGAACAACAATAAAAAAAAAAAAGGAAAAAAACTAACCTAAAAAAAAAACCCTTTATTCTTTAATTGTTGCTTTTACAGTGATATTGTGCATGCAAACCAGGAACATTTTGTGTCTTAAGAAAAAATAATCTTAGAACAGATGGCTGTGAAAATTACACCCGTGCACAGAACAAGTCACAGGAATAATAGTTCAGGATTTGGTTTTTCTCTATTCCTTGTAAACCTGAAGGGTTGATATATTCTTTCCATGCAGTTATTAGAACTTAGTTTTGTTCAGACAGTTGTTAAACTTGCAATGAAAAGAAAATGTGCCATTTTTTTTCCACTCGGAATTATTCATAGCTGTATATTTGAAACTGCTAATTACACACGTGCGATGTATGTTGGTTTTTTAGTGCAATTTCTTCTGTAGCTATTCTTTGACCAAACTGTGGGTATTGTTAATATTAATTTATATTTGTCTCCTTTTGTACGTATGCGTAGCGTGTTTGTAAGTATGTGTGGTTTATAATCTGACAAGGTCACGAAGCTCAGTTTGGCTGTAATTTAATTCCCCTTCCCTTATTTTTATTTATTTTTGTACTGTGCTGATTAAATAAAATGCACTGACCATCCATTACATAGACCTCTTTTGTGGGCACATCACTGACAAGCAGGCTGGGGGCCCTTTTTGTAAATGGTTCCTGCACTCAGAACGTAATTGGATTGCACTATGGGGGAGGGGAGCGTGGGAGGAGGGCAGTGTTGGGGAGAGGGCTTGGGGAGAGGGCTTAACGAGCGCGTTCACGTTAAGGTGATTAAGAAAGAAACACAGGTTAAGTCAACTCTGGTTTAGCGGTGGGGCGGGGGCAGTTCCTCCCCAAAGGCTTCCGAGGCTTGGCCGGGCTGGGACCTCCGGCCAGGGAGGATCAGGCCCGAGGCGTGTGCTGGTGCAGGGGTCCTGCAGGGCACTGGCTTGGCTCTAAGGCTGCTGCCCTGAGCGTCGTGGGCCTGGCTCTGCTCCCAGCCCACTGCCCGGAGGCCCCCAGGCTGGCAGGAGTGGGCTCAGGGCGTGTGGCTCAGCCCTGCCAGTTTAGTTCTGTGCAGTGTTCCAAATGAGAGAACTCCAGCCCCGGGGCTCCCAGATTAGCAGCCACCCCAGCCCGTCATTGTGGCAAGCGCGAGGCCCTCTACTGGTTGTATTGCCAGTGGTCTGTGCCCATTCCTGCCACCAGCCTGGGCCTCAGGGACCAGGTGTTTTGAACTCAGCCCTCCCCAGGCCTTGAGTCCCATTGGCTGGAGCTGCCCCTGGGCCCCGGGGAGGCGGTGCACCTTGGAAGCTGTCAGCTTTGTGCTCAGGGCCACTCGCCTTCCTCAGGGCACCCTGTTTGCGTCAGAAGCCATCACTGCACCCGCCAGTGACCGCTGACTGGGTGGCATCGTCTGGTCTCCAGGCCCTTGGGTGATGGGGATGCCCTGTCCCTTGACCCTCCTCCCCCACCTAAGGAGTCCTGATCTCTGGCTCAGCCGGCTCCGGGAGAGGCTGACCAGCCACGGTTCGCTCAGACCTCTCTCCGAGCTGCAGCCATGGGGGTCCGAGCGTTGCCTTTACTATACAGGTGCTTTAATTTCAGTTAATGTGAAAGCAGTGAACTTCCATTCTAGTGCGCAGGCCTCAAGGTGGTGGAAGAAAGGGTCTGGATTTAAGTCTACTGCCTGTCCCCTCTCCCCACTCCTCACAGCTTTTCTTGTATTTAATATTTTTGTTCAAAAACCTCAGGTAAATTATCCTCCATTTTTACCTTATTTGTGCTTAATGTTCCCTTCCCTCCTCTGGGAGAGCAGCTGACTTTATACAAGTCAAAATTTCACAATTTTCGATATAGTGTTCAATTCAATAAGCAGAACACCTTTAAAAATAAGATTCAATGCTTTATTGCTCTTGATGGTAAATCAAAATATGCTTTAGAAATAAAGTTAATTTAATGGAAAATAGGAATATACGCACCAAACCATAAAACTGCATTTAATTAAATCAAGAGAAACACTTCATTGCGTACAATCACCACGTCCTCCTGCGCTCCTCTCGCACTGTGATCACACCTGCGGTTCCCTCTTCAGTTGCCACACACTGGTACTTCTTTTAGGACATCATGAAAAAGTGCTTGTCGGCCGGCTGGCAGTGCCCTGGCCCTCAGCCGGGAGGCGCTGGGCTCAGGGACCAGAGGCAACACCGAAAAGGGGAGGGGGGGAGGCAGGACTCCAGACCTCCCTCCTCTCCTGCCTCTGAAAGGCACTCATTTGGCATGTTCAGTTTTGGTGTGTCTAGGACATACATTTGCGTGTATCTAGTAAAGCAACAAGTTTGGGGAGGTAAGTGGAAAGGAGAGGTGGCGTTCCAGTTAAGGTGGTTCGACTAGTGTCCGGGCGACTGGCAAAACTATGGGTGTTGCTGAACTGGGGTGGGGGCACCTCTGCCCTGTGCAGGCAGCTGACCAGGCCTCGCGAACGAGAATGGGTTTCTAAGGCCAGGACTCGGCTGCGAACTGTACGGGGTGCAAATGTGCTCGAGCCCTGGGAGCAGGGGTGGGGCAGCCGTGAGGCCAGGCTGCTGGGACCACCTGGGGGCCGGCCAGGGGGCCGCGGCAGGCACCGGGTGAGGCACCAGCGGCAGCACTCAGGCACTTGGGATGTGTTGCGAGGTCGGGGTGGCAGGAGGCGGGCGGGGTGGGCCGCGTCTGTGGCAGAAAGTGAGGAAAACGTCAGCACGCCCCTCTTTCGCACCCTGCCTGGCTCCTCCTGGGGCCTGGGCTCGTCCTCAGCCCCCTCACCACACAGGGTGTCTGAGTGTAATGGCTCCCGGCTGGGAGGCCCCGGATGCCCTGAGGTGTGCGGCCTGCTGCTCAGCCGAGGCCGGGAGGAGGGCGGGCTGAGGATGGCGTCCGGGGCACACGTGCTGTGACCGGGCGGGGGCCGGCAAGGCCCAGCGCGCTCCATGTGCCTGGCGGCCTGGGCCCCGGCTGCGGGGTCGGGGGTTTCTGTGCAGGGCCGGGGTGGGCATCCTGGCCTGGCCTGCAGTGCCAGGGCCCCTCGCTCTGTTTTCTGTTGCTCCACTGCCCCAAATTCCTGTGTACTCCTCCCCTTCTGCCCCAGTCCTACTTTTCCAAATATGTATGAGGCCGAGGTGTTGGAAGGGGAAAACTTGCAAGCCCCCCAAGTGCTCCCCAGCCCCCCGATGCCATCTTCTTGTTAGTGTTCCTGACACCAGTGTGGGCACAGCGGACGTGGTGTCTGACTGACCACCCTGCAAACTGTAAATGTAAGTGTAAGACAAGTGTGGGCCCAGGCTGTGCGGTTCAGTAAGATGATCCCTGGAGGGGGTGGCCGGGGGGTGGGGGTGGGGGCAGGCACCGGGCAGGGCAGACTGCTGGTGGGTGCGGTGGTTTTGCTGACCAGAGGCTCCTGGGCTGAGAGGCTGGCTCTACAGGTGAACCCGCTCACCTGGTAGCTTTGGTGGCTGCTGGGGGGGAGGGGGTCCTCAAGGAGCTCTGAGAAGCTCCCAGAACCAGGGCACAGGGCCTGCCATCACCCTGCGGAGGAGGGCGACCGCTTGGGCCCAGGGAGGGAGCAGGACTACCTCCTCAGCTCATCTCCCCTAACCCGGGGCACATCTTTGGTTGGAAACTGCATCCGGGCTCCCCAACCCTCCCCTCGTGGGGCCAGCCGCGGTCACCGGGTCGGCTGGGGAGGCTGACCTGACCTGGCCATCCCGGCAGCCTTCGCTGACGGGAGGCGCCTCTGAGAGGAGCTGGGGTCTGGGGGTCTCCGGGGGCCAGGCAGGGCACAGGGGTCTTTGGTTTGTTTTCTTGAGGGGGCTGTGGATGGTCAGGACAGAGGAAGATGGAGAACAAATGCAGAAAGCCAGGGGGAGGTGGGGAAAGACCTCCGAGAGGAGCCGCGTAAGAGGCAGGGGCCCCTCCCAGCACGACCCTGGTGAGCGAGTGGGCTTCTGGCGGTGACAGTGCCGGGTGCCGGGTGCCGGGTGCTGGGCTGGGCGGCCCCCGCTCCACGGAGCATCAGTTGCCGGGCACGCTGAGGATGAAGCCCGAGCGGTTCTTGGTGAAGTCGGGCTGTGGCTGGTTGAGCCGCGTCTCCACGGAGATGGTGCACTTCTTGCCGTGCAGGCTGCACTGCACGGGGTTGGTGACGTTGACTTGAAGGTGGCGCTTCTCACTGGAAGAACCAAAAAGAAGACAGGTGGTTAGCAGGCGGTCTGGGTCTGGGAGTCTCCCTGGCAGCCCCCGGGCCTCATGCGTGCCCCTGGGGTCGGGGCACAGAGGGTGAGGCCAGGAGAGAGGGTGCTGGCCTGCAGCCCTGAACCAGAGCCGTCAGGGAGCGAGGGGTCGAGGTTCAGGCGCTGCCTGGCTCCAGAGAGCCTGATACGTGGGGCAGGACAGAGGAGGGAGCCTTGGTGGAGCCACGGCCACCACGCCACTGGCCTGCGGCCGAGGACTGAGCCACTGGGCTTTAAACGTCAGTGGGGGGATATCACGAGGGGCTGGGGCTCTGATCCTATCATCAGTTACGTCTGATGGCAGCAGGGCGCCCTGGGGGTGCTGTGTCCAGGGATAAATGAGACTCTTCAATACATGGTCCTGACAAGAGAAATGTCTTCTGTGAGTCCCGGCTCTGCCCTGCCTGTCACCGGTCCAGCTGTTAGAACCAGGCTGTCCTCTCACGCTGGGCAGCTCTGCGGCCGGGAAGGCAGGAGGGAGTCAGTGAAGCTTCTACCTGTGTGTCCTGGGGTCACGAGGCCCTGGTGGCCCAGAGAGAGCTGAGCCTCTCTCTCTTGGGGGGGGGATCCACCTGCTGGCTAGGTCCGAGGGGGCCCGGAATGTGGCTAGAGAGGCCTGCGCACCCGCCGAGTGGGAGCAGGACCCGTCCTCCGGCACCTCGCTGTGCACTGATGTGCTTCAGATGCTGCTTATTTCAGAGCCAAGAAATGTGTTGGGATAGGCCGGCCCCTCGCGTCCCCTCGCACCAGCCAGCACAGCCCCGTGCTGCACCTCGTGCCTCGTCAGCTTTCTCTGTGCTGGGACGTGGGAGGAGAAGGGCCTGCTGGCCGGGAGCTTCATCGCGGGCTGGGCCTGCTCCCCCTGCCGGGACCCACTTCGTTTCCCCTAGGGCGCGCCGAGTGTGGTCAGGCTGGGCTCTCTGGATGCTGTTGCTCTTGGCGTTGGACAGGGGAGGCCAAGGGTCCGACTGCAGGGGACGCCAGGCTGAGGCCAGCCCAACTGTGCTTTCGCCCAGCCTGGCCCATGGCCCTGGGAGCCCCCCTCACTCAGACCCCTTTGCTGCAGGTGGTGCTGGAAGGGGGCCTGCGGACAGTGGGGTCTCGGCCTCCCTGTCCCGGAACCCCATGGCTTTGCTGGAGCGTCTGGCCCTGGTGCCTGGTGGGCAGCGATGGAGGTGCTCTTAGGGGCCTTTCTCATGGCTGGTGTCTACCTGCTTCCTTGTTAAACACACTACAGAGGTAGAAAATGCACACAGGAAGAGACCCATGGTTATCACTATGGGCACTAGGTATCTGATGCTTAATGTCTTGTCAGCTGCAGCTAAAACCTTGGCTTAGACGGCTATTTTTAACCAGACTTGGATATAAAAATAGCAGAGCCCACTGGAGGCAGTGACTCGGGTACCTCTCCATTCCCCCGGGAGCCAGGATGCCATGCGGGGAGACGCTTGGCCTGTGGTCTGGGTGGGGGGGCCCTGTGACCCTCGTCCTGGCTCCACTGCCAGCCTGGAGCGAGCCGCGCCCTGGCGCTGCAGCCCCGCTCGCAGCTGGAGGTGCGCGGCCGAGCCCTCAGCGGCCCTGCCCTGGTTCCCTGCCTGTCTCCGTGGGGCTGCTGTGGGGTTGGGGCAGCAGAGGGGGCTGAGTGGCTCTCTGGTCTGAAACGCCAGGCAGCTAAGCAGTGCCGGCTGGGGCCGGCCACACCGCCACTGACGGCAGCAAAGGAAGACGGCGTGGATTGAGTCTGCTTCCTCCACACGTCAGACAGTTACCACATGACCCAGCAATTCCGCTCCTGGAGATACACCCCAAAGAGGTGAAGACAGGTGTTTCACACAAAAACTTAGGGAGGTTTACAGCAGCATTATTTACAATAAGGAAAAGGTAGAAGCAGCCCAAATATCTAACTGATGAATGGACAAAATGCGGTCTATCCACCCAATGAAATATTATTCAGCCATAAAAAGGAATGAAGTAATGATACCTGCCACTACATGGCTGAACCTTGAAAACATGCTAACTGAGAGAAGCTGGACACAAAAGTCACGTATTGCATAATTCCACGTACATGAAACATCCAGAACAGGCAAATCCACGGAGACAGGAAACATATTAGAGGAGTGGGGATGTTTCCTTTTGGGGTGAAAATATTCTGGAGCTAGAGAGTCGTGATGATCGTACCACTGAGAACGTGCTAAATGTGACTAATTGTACATTTTAAGTTATGGGTGTTTTACCACAATTTTTTAAAAAGGGGGTTGATCTAAAGGAAAAATAAGAACTTGCCCATAAACCATGTTATCGCTCCCCATTTCAAGTTTAATCCAAGATGGTTTTAAGCCCAGCCAGGGGTTTCTGGAGACAGAGCAGGCAGGGCCCTAGCGGCAGACAGGGAGGGGACACGCCATCTCCTGCTGGAGCTGCAGCACATGGGAATCTTTATAGAACCAGAGCACCCTCCTTAGTTTTTAAAGAAAAGAAAGATTTTATAGCTGCCGATGACAGCTGCTGATGGAGGCTGGTTGGCTGTGAGGGGGAGGGGCTTTCCACCCCATCTTCTGTTACAGGATTTAATGGCTCAGCAAACTGGAATTCGGGGACTTTCATCTTGTTTCATCTGTTCCAAACTATCACTGCAGGCAAATGGCCTTGATCAACTTGCTTTCCTTCTGTTTCCTCCAGCCCTCTGCTCATGACAGAAATCCATGGGTCAGTGCAAGACCGGCTGGGCTGGAATGTCCATGCGGCCGTGCATTTAAAAGCCCTGCACAAAGTGGGGCAGCATAAGTCTCTCCAGGGGCTCAATCAGCCAGGAACATGTCCCCTCCTGTCCAGACCCCTTGTCAGCTGGGAGCAGGAGGCTCTCGGCCTCTGGTCTGCCCTAAGCAGCCCAGGACGTGAGCCACCTTCTCTTCTCGATGGCGTTGCCTCCTGGAGTTCTAATATGTGCACTTGACAGGGAGCTGGGATGGAAGCGAGGTCAAGTGCAGCAGGGTCAAGTGCAGCAGCCCGGTGACCCGACCGCTAGGGGCGTGGCCAGGGGTTCCAGATTCAGGGAGGCTAATGCAGCGTTCTCTGTGTTTGGTCACAGGATGTGATAAGGGGAAGCTCGCCTTGCACCAAACACGGGCAGGTGGTACACAGATGCTTTTCAAAGTGGTGACCCATGCATGTACCAAGTGTTACACAATAAACCCGAGAGTCATCAGGACAGGCCACTTTCCACCAGATGCCGCCGGGACACAAGTCCCAGTCTCCCACTCTCCCCGAGGACGACAGCCGTGGCCGGGGTTCATGTCTGAGCCGCTCAGGGTTTCACTTCCGTCAAGGAGGAGGCCCCTCTGCTCATATCAAACCACAGAGGGCAGCTCTTGCAAAATCCTGCTTTAGGAAATGCTACTTCTGTTTCTGTCAGGGTCGAATGGTCACTTGGACCACAGTTGCTTCTAGAATGAGTCTGAGAGCCCAGCGCGCATGCGGTCCTAGTGGGCTGTCACCTGCACTGGCTTCCTGAGTCCTTTCTGGGTTTGTAGCTGGTGAGGGATGATGGCAACACCATTTCTACTGAGAAAAGAAAACTTCTCTGGTCACTAGATGGTTCTAGGCAGGCAGCACGGTCCTGAGGCCCCAGTGCAGCCTGGTGGGTGCCTCCAGGACCACGTCACCCAACCGATCGGGCTCCCTGTCCAGTGGGGCATAACCTGTGCTGACCTGACCTGTGTTCCCCTCCCGCAGGGACACCCTCCCCCATGGCTCCCTTCCCCCCACCCCTTCCCTTGGCAGGCGTCTGCGAGCGCCTCTGATGGGCTGGGCTCTGCCTAGAAAAGGGAACACAAAACGAGGGGTCCCCAACCTCAAGGCACCCGTTCTTCTCAGGAGTAGGGGCTCATGTTAACCCCCTGCCACAAGCCCAGGGGGCCACCTGAGCAGGGGTGGCTGGCCTGGGCTTCCGGAGGGGGTGACGTCAGACAGACACCCCAGGAAGCAGCAGGAATCCCGCAGGAGCTTGCTTCTGTCTCCTCACTCCCTAAATCCAGGTTTACCTTCGGTCCTTTCCACTTTAACTGTTCTCTCTCAGTGTGTCACCTATGCTGTGGCTTCAGTGACAGACAATTACCCAGTCAGTGTCCCCTATCCCAGCAAGAGGTCCCAGGATTTGCAGCAACTGGCGGGACAGATTCCCCCGAATGTTCTACAGCGGCTGAGTCTTCCTGTGCCCAACCCTGAGCTCATCCTCTTCCCTCCTCCTGTCGGGTGTCCTCATCCACCTGTCCCAGAGGCTGGGAGGCCAGGGTCAGCCTGGTTCCCGCCTCGGCCCACAGCAGGTCACCAGGTTGTATTGATTTCATTTTCTTGGTCTCTCTCTGCTGCCACCGCCACCACCCCTTTTCCTGGAAATGGATGTAGCTCCTTAACTGTCTCCTCTGTCTTCCCTTTGCCCTGCACCCCGCTTCACACGCGTCCTCCACATTGTCATCAGAGAGATATTTAAAGGCACAAAAAAGATCTTGTCATTCCCCAGAGCTTTCCAGAACTGCCCGCCTCCCACCCCCACCCCCACCCCCAGGCTGAGCTGGGTGTTCATCTGTGTCCCCCGTTCTCTCGGAGCTCTGAGCAGGCAACCGTGCTGGGCTGTTTCCAACAGCGTGATTGGAGCTGACAAGCTTTCCTGACTGCTTACAAGTGTCTATGATGTGAATCAGATTCCCCAGAAAGAACACTTAAAATTCAAGTGGAGGCTGCAGGAAAGGAAGGGTAACCTCCAGGAGTCAGGAGCGGATGTGAGGCCAGTGTGAGAGGGAAGGGCCAGCGGATGCCAAGCCCAGGGCGTGCTGGCCTGAGCAGGAGTCACGCCGGGCCACCGGCAAGGGAACCGGGACTGAGGTCCTGCAGGAGGCTGCCGTCCGGCCTGGCAGAGAGGCCAGGAACCACTGCGTGGAAAGGTGCACACACAGAGCTTTTTTTTTTTTTTTTTTTTTTTTTTTTTAACTGAAAAGAAAACCTCAAGCTTTCTTCTCTTGACTTCTTGAAAAGCAAATCCACTGCAGGTCACTAATGGCAAAGCAAACCTTAAGAACAGCCAGAGACAAAAGAGACATTCCTTGCAAAGGAAGAGTAGGCTTTCTCATCCAATATGAGGAAATAACGATCACACAGACTCATCAAAGGCTTTAAGGAAAATAACCGTTAACCTAGACTTCTCTCCCAGACCAATCCCCGGAGCACGAAGGTGAAAGGCAGACTTTCTCAGACGACAAGGGTGAGCCCCGGGGCGTCAGGCAGGCTCAGCTCTCGGGCAAAGAATTTAAGGACCCATCGTCAGAAAGACACTGAATCCAGAGGAGGAGAGTGGCGTGGGGGACGCACAGAGAACAGACAACTAGGCAGACATGCAGGTCAATCTAAGTGAGCCTTTGCTGCAAACACAGCAATGACTGAGATGACTCACTCGAACTAAAATCCTGGAGAAGAACAACATGCAAGGTGGGGTGTGGTCCAGGAAAGCGTGCCCCGGGGTCCCGGTCTCGCCTGGGAGGAGGCTCCAAAGACCAGCCAGCAGTGAAGGTGGCTGATGGTAAATGAGCTGGAGAAGGAGAAGGAAGCGGGAGCAGAAAGTCTGCTTCCTTTAACGGAAGGAGGACAGGGGGAACCAAAGGAGCCAAGAAGAAATGTGGGGATGAGAAAACACAAGCTGACACGGATGTGAACCTGTTAAAAGGGCCTTCTCAGAGTGAACTGAGAAATGTGGCAATAAGGCTGTTTGCAAGAGACGCATCTAAATCCTAGAGACAAAGAAGAGTCAAGGGGATGGGACGAGATCTTACAAGGCCAACGTCAATCATAAAACTGGCAAACGCCGCTGCTGGGGAAACAAGCCGTGAGGGAACTGTGTTCTTTATGAAGGAGTCGCTCGCCAGGAAGATGCGCTCCAGAAAATAAAAGTTAATACATTTGTGTGAGATGGCGTAAGACTTGCAAAGATATGACCTGTCTGCAGATAGTCAATGACCTTAATGTATTCCCCCCACAAACGTACAGATCCACAGACACTGTTAAAAGAACACAGATTTGAACACAGTTAATAAGCTTGTGGGCTTATTAGAGAATACATGTTATTTTAAAGTCACTTGGACTAGGTACCAGGTCCTAAAAGGAAGTTCAATAAATAAGTAAGAATTAGCATCAGGCCAAAACTATCTTCTCTGTCTATAATATAATACAAATAGAAATCAAAGGAGACTAACAACAGAAAGTATTATATGCTTTTTTGCTAAGTGCTTACACACATATACATGTTTATTGAAGTATAGTCAGTTTACAATGTTGTGTGGATTTCTGGTGTACAGCACAATGCTTCAGTCATATAGGGACATACATGTATTTGTTTTCATATTCTTTTTCACCATAAGTTACTATAAGACATTTAATATAGTTCCCTGGGCTAATACAGTATAAACTTGTTGTTTATCTATTTTATATATAGTAGTTAGTATCTGTAAATCTTGAACTCCCAGTTTATCCTTTCCCATCCCTTCCCCACCTGGTAACCATAAGTTTGTTTTTTATGTCTGTGAGTCTATTTCTGTTTTGTCAGTAAGTTCTTTTGTCTTTTGTCTTTTTTTTTTTTAGATTCCACATGTAAGTGATATCATATGGCATTTTTTTTCTCTTTCTGGCTTACTTCACTTAGAATGACAATCCCCAGGTCACCCATGTTGCTGCTAATGGCATTCTGTTTGATGGCTGAGTAGTATTCCATTGTATAAATATACCACAACTTCTTTATCCATTCATCTGTGGATGGACATTTAGGTTGTTTCTATGTCTTGGCTATTGTAAATAGTGCTGCTATGAACATTAGGGTGCGTGTTATCTTTTTGAATTAAGCTTCCCTCTGTAGAAAGAATGATTTTTTTAAAAAAAGACATAATTAAGAAAGCAGCCTGGACTCATGTCAACATCAGACACTAACCAGAAGACTAGAGGACAGTGTCAAGCATCTTCAAACCCCAGTTGTTAAGAAGTGAGTTGGAGCCGTGGGTGAGCAGGGGCTGGGCTTTGGGGCACACACACTCTGTGCAAGGGTGTGTGGAGGTGTGGACTGTGAATCAGGCATGGGGGAGGCTCACTATTCCAGGGGTGCTTTTTGGGAACTGAAGAATCCTGCAAAGTGTATCACTGCTTTGCATTGTAAATCTAAACCTTCACATATTAGGCGTTCCCTCCTCATGGCTAGTGAAGTTCTCAGGGAAATAAAAGTGTTCATAGGATGACAAACATTTGGACTGATAGGTTTTGGAAACACACGTGCAAGGCTGGAGAAGTTCCAGGAATGACATCAATGAACTTTTTTTTTGAGGTTGAATGGAGATGAGCGGACACTGGTTCCATGCAAATGTCTCAGTAACATCCTGAGGAATGCGCACAGACGCTTCCCAGGATCACTGGGCTGTCTGCTGGCCGGTGCTACGCGGCAGCGTGGCTTGTGCAGGTGTAAAGGGGTCTTGGATCGGGCGAGGGGAGGCTGACAGTCAGCAGCCACTCTTGGAGAAGGTGCCATGTGCCAGGCACTGTGCTAAATACACTTTGCACGCGTCTTCTCATTTAATCTTCACGAGGCACTGTCCTCATGCCCACCATGTAGATGAGGACGCAGAAGTTTAGCAAGGTCACGGGGTTCCGCACGGCTGGAAGGTGGTGAGGCTAGGGTCGAGGCTGAGGAGTCTGTCTCCTGAGCGACATGTTGAAGCCCTGTCCATTCAGTCCTCACGCTGACATGTCTGTCTAGCTGTCGCCTGCGGCACTGCCTCGGCAGCAATGAATTCTCTAATACTTGGTGCTTACGTGTCAGGAAACAGCATTTGGTACCTGCTGTCATGGCGCTAAGGTCGGGCGTCCTGACCCACAACCATGACGCCTACTGTATGTCACTGTCACCACTCGTCTCCCTTCCTGGGTATTTACAACATCACACTGATGTTTCAGGCCTGGCTGATTCCGAGCTGCCAAAGAAGGGGCGTTCTCCCGGAGCCCGGAGAACTCCTGCACTTTTTGGACTATTCCCCGGCGTATGCTGCTGTCTTGACTTGCCCATTGGAGTCCCCGAGGAAGGCTGTTGCTCTGTGGGGACTCCTGGCTTCTGTTTCTGTCAACCAGAAGGTCCCTATTCTTCGTGGTTGGGTGGACCAGGGCCCGGCCTCCGCATGCTGGATGTGGCCTGGCTGAGCGCCCCCGGGAGGCCCAGTGACTGCTGCTCGGGCCTTTGCTGTCTTTTCCTTCTACCAACATCAGAGACCGAGGGGGTGAGGAGGCTCCGTTTTGCTTTATATATATTTGGAATCTGGGCTCTTGACAGGCTGCATTCCTCTGTCCCTCCCAAAATGTCCAAATTAATGCTTTATGTCAGGGATAATGAAACCTTTCAAAACCAAACTAAAAGAACTAAACCCTACCCACAGCTCCCAAAATATGAGGCAAGAACAGAAAACAGAAGCAACCAAACGAAACACCACTGAACCAAACAGAAACCCTGCCGCAAAACAAATGGGACGGCAGCCGTGGATGGGGCGGCCTCCTGGGCCGGGGTCTGGTGCCCCCTTGGGGGGTGCCCGGGCCCCCATCAGCCCCGACAAGAGGTCCGCTGCGTCCATGGCATCTTCCTCGCCTCCTCTTTCTCCCCCCTCCTCTCCCTTCTTTCTCTCCCCTCCACTTCTCACCTCAGTGTTTTACGCTAATGTCCTTGGGGCTTTATTTTATCAAAAAATATCTGTTTGAGAGTTTTTTTTTCCCCTTTGCTGTGTTAAGCTTTTTCTTTCTTTCTTTCCATCTTTGCAGTTTCCTGCTTACACGTCTGCTCCTCCTATCCTGGCACTTCTGTTAATAGCACCTCCAAAGTTAGCGCCGTCTGCGAACACGGGAGTTTATCTTCTCTTCACATCATTAATGAAGGTGCTAAATAAGACTGGATGGAACACGAACCAGGACCCACGTCTTCCTATGAACAGATGATTTTTAGTGGCTTGTCAGAAAACTGCTCTGTCTGCTGTTTAATCTAAACTGGTGTTTGTATGTGGCGGTGGGTCACTGCACAGAGGAGCTGGCAGGTCCCCAGACTCCGCCAGCTGAGCACTGGATGTTTCAGGCAGTTTATGGCTACACACGCTGGTGTCATATACACTAAAAAGAGCATCATCAAAGAAGGCGTAAGTAAGATGAATGATTTCTGGGTTGTAGGATGGCATTTTTTAAATAACAGATTTATCAAGATATAATTAACATACCATAAAATTCATCCTTATAAAGTATACAAGTCACTGATTTTTTAGTAAATTTACAGAGTTGTGCAACCAATGCCACAGTCCAATTTTAGAACATTTCCATTCATCTTTTAAAATTTGACTTCATGGTTAAATACACAATTCCAGATGATTTTTTTTGCTCTCATAGACATAGTATTTTATATTTCTATATATATTTTAAAAATTTACATTATGTACTGTTCATTGTTTCTAAGAACTGTTTAGAGCTTTAGCTTTTAAAATCATAGTTATCAAAGAATAAAGCCAACCACAAAATAAGAACCAACAGAAAGCAGTAATCCAATCATGAAGGACAGTCAGATGTGCTCACACATAATCAAGAAATTAGTCACCTAAGTTATAAATCGTAAGTAGTTCATTTGTGTCTTTTTTTTTAATTTTTTTTCATTTTACACATAAGCGTTATCATATGGCATTTTTCTTTCTGTTTCTGCCTTACTTCACTTAGGGTGACAATCTCCAGGTCCATCTATGTTGCTGCAAATAGCATTATTTTATTCTTTCTTATGGCTGAGTAGTATTTCTTTGTATAAATATACCACATCACCTTTATCCAGTCTTCTGTGGATGGACATTTGGGTTGTTTCCATGTCTTGGCTATTGTAAATTTGTAAATAGTGCTGATATGAACATTGGGGTGCATGTATCTTTTTGGATTAAGGTTCTCTCTGGATATAGGCCCAGCAGTGGGATTGCTGGATCATATGGTAAGTCTATTTTTAGTTTTTTAAGGAACCTCCATGCTGTCCTCCATAGTGGCTGCAGCAACTTACATTCCCACCAACAGCGCAGGAGGGTTCTTTTTTCTCCACACCCTCTACAGCATTTATCATCTGTAGACTTTTTGATGATGGCCATTCTGACTGGTGTGAGGTGATACCTCATTATAGTTCTGATTTGTATTTCTCTAACAATTAGTGATGTTGAGCATCTTTTCATGTGCTTACTGACCATCTTTCTGTCTTCTTTGTAGAGATGTCTATTTAGGTTATCTGCTCATTTTTTGATTGGGTTGCTTGTTTTTTTTTGATATTAAGGTGTATGGGCTGTTTGTATATGTTGGAAATTAGTCCCTTGTTGGTTGCATCATCTGCAAATATTTTCTCCGATTCTGTAGGTTGTCTTTTAGTTCTGTTGATGGTATCCTTAGCTGTGCAAAAGCCTTTAAATTTAACTAGATCCCATTTGTTTACTTTTGTTTTTATTTCTATTACTCCAGGAGCTGGTTCAAAAAACATATTGCTGTGATTTATGTCTGAAAGTGTTGTGTTTTCCTCTAGTTTTATAGCATCTGGTCTTACATTTAAGTCCATTTTGAGTTTTATTTTCATATATGGTGTTAGAGAATGTTCTAATTTCAGCCTTTCACAGGCAGCTGTCCAGTTTTCCCAGCACCACTTATTGAAGAGACTGTCTTTTCTCCATTGTATATTTTTGCCTCCTTTGTTGTAGATTAACTGTAAATGTTTTGGATTTATTTCTTGACTTTCTATCCTTTTCCATTGATCTATGTGTCTGTTTTTGTGCCAGAACCATACTGTTTTGATTACTGTAGGTTTGTAGGATAATCTGAAGTCAGGGAGCATGATTCCCCCAGTTCTGTTCTTCTGTTTCAAGATTATTTTGGCTATTTGGGGTCTTTTGTGTTTCCAAACAAATTTTAACATTTTTTGTCCCAGCTTTGTGAAAAATGTTGTTGGTAATTTGATAGGGATTGCACTGAATCTGTAGATTGCCTTGGGCAATATGGCCATTTTAACAATATTGATTCTTCCAATCCAAGAACATAGTATATCTTTCCAATTGTTTGTCATCTTCGATTTCTTTCTTCAGTGTCAGAGTTTTCAGAATACACGTCTTTTGCCTAGGATGGCATTTTTGAACAGGGTTGGGAACTAAGAGGAAGATTTGCCATTGGCTCAGGAATTCCTCTGCATTATCTTGAAACATATTCTACATCGAACATCTGAGTCTAAGGCTCTGGGATGCAAGATAAATAATAAAACAGCCTTCATTCTCAAAAAGCTCTGAGTCTGGGGAGGGTGGCTACTATAGACGGCGTGAACGCTGGCGCCATCAGAGGCCTGAGAGTGCGCTGAGGAAGCACAGAGCCAGGGGACGTGAAGGCCCCCTCCCTGCCTTCTGCCAGGGTGCAGCCCCTTGGGCTATGTAGCCTGTGGCTTTGATACACAGATGCGTCGTGGGAATAAACTGGGCTCTCGGCACCCTGGTCCAGAATGTGACCTGATTTCTCATCCTCACTCTCCTCCCATTGGTAAGGAGGAAGGCAGAGCCACAGGCAGGGTGTGCAGTTCCCGGGGGAATGAGCGCACTCTTGACCCAGTGGCCTCATCTCCATCCCTCTGACAACGTCCCTTCAACACTAATTGTCCTTCCTCCCTGCAGCCAACCTGGGCCTCCCCAGCCCGGATCTCTAAAACCCAAAGACAGGAGGCAGCGAACTTCCCTTTGGAGGGTGAGGACTTAAACAGAGATGACCCTGAAGCCTAAAACTGAAGTTTAGGGAATTGTGGGGAACAGCAGGCATGGGGCTGGCGTTCAGGACACAGCTGTGTTTGGAGAGTGTGGTGAGAGAGAGACCGGGACAAATGACAGGCAAGGAGGTTAGGCTTAATTCTGTAGGCAGTGGGGACACCCTTAAGGATCCCTCAGTGGAGAAGATAGATAATACTTTGTTTTCAACAGCACATGTACTGCTGTCTGACACAGACCTGTTCGACCCTTGGCTTGTTTACTGTCTGTCTTCCTCTGGCTCCCAGCCCCTCCCCAGAGCTAAGCTCCATGGGGACAGGACCTTCCCCATACGGCTGTGCCTAGAAGAAAGTCTGGCATAAAGTAGGTGCTTATTTAATAAAAGAACGGCTGCATGAAATGGATGGAGAGGAAACAGGTGATGTGGAAGGTAGGCTGACGGGGGCATGTGAGACAGGCAGACCAGGTAGGATACTGTGAACCAAGAAAGAAGGGGCTGTGATGGTGAAGAGGGTCAAGTCAGAGATGCTTCAGAGTGAGAACTTGGGTGACTGAATGTAGATGGTAAAAGGGACAGTCTCCTGTGTCCCTAGGTTTTCAGTGTGGGTGATGGTGAAGGAGGCAGAATAAGTTTGGTTCTGGACAGTGTTGAGTTTCACCTCTTCTGGAAAAAGATCCAAAGGGTTTCACTGCATATTATGTCAACTCAGGAACATACGCCTCATCGCTCTCCCGCCCTTAAAGGAACACGCGAGCCAGTCCCGTAGATCATACATCACGATGCTCAAAACCTATTGGCAAATTTTATTATAAAACCAGTATTTACAATGTTATGGTTGGTGCTGTGCTCTGCGAAGCCAACAAGCCTGGAATGTGACAATTTAGTGTTAAAATGGCAAGTGAGCAGCCTGGCCGTCAGCCTCACCAGCCCCCCCACAACAAACTCCTTAACATTTCTAACTTTTTATTCAGTGTTCTTTTTCATACTTTTCCTCCCATTCTTTCCAGCAATCTGAAAACGTCCAAACTTTAAGAGCAGATTTCCTAGGTGCACTAGTGCAAATAAGTAACAGGGTGGGGTGGGGCGAGGAAGAAAGCCCTAATTCCTGCTGTGCAAACAGAAGGTCATGTTCTCTAAAACTGTGGTGACCTACAGAAAACTGGTCCCTGTCCAGCAACAATCAGCGAATTAACGGTTTACTGAACGGTTAGTTCAGGTCCCCATTTAGAGGTGGTCCGCACATCAGACTTTTGACGAGCCTGGAAAGAGTGATTTCTCACGGATACTAACCAGCCCTTTGGAACTTTGGCTTTAACACCCCGGGGAGTCTGACACCCAAGCTGGCAGCAGCAGGAGGGAAGAGACAGGGACCGGGGACTTCCAGGTTCCGTGCATGTCTAGGAATGTTGCTTCATCAGGACAGGAGAGGATGGGGCTGGTGGAGAGAAGAGGCCTTCGGGCTCAGCTAGTCTAGGGTGTGAATCCAGCTGGAAGGCTCTGGGCGATCATTTGTCCTCTGATGCTTGGTTTCCTGAACTGGGGTAGTTAACACTGGTAATGCTTTCTTCCAAAGGGTCGTGGTGAGTGCTGAAGGAGAAAATATTCATATGCCCAGTGGCCAGGGCAACGCCCGGCTCAGGGTAAGCGCCCCTTGACATTAAGTGCCTGGTAATGGAGTCAAGTGCTTGAATGACGGAGGTTCTTCTGTTTAGAGTGCTGGTTAAACAATGGATACAAGGGCTGAAAGGACCCTTGCCCTGGGGCTCAAGGCCGTTGCTTGACCAGAGAGAGAGCCCCTTAAGAAAAAACTGTGCCACCTCCTAGGGCCATGCTGGTGAAAAGGCTGGTTCCAGAAGGCCTTTTAACTTGTTCGTGGGTATGTTAAAATCCCATCTAAGCCGACATCTTCTTGGGGGCGGATGACACAGTTCCTCTTATGCATTTTTTTCCACCTTGCTCTTAGGAAACCTTACCGCCCATTCAGGCCACTGTCCTCCACAGCGCAGAATATCTGATTCGGTAGCAAGTAAGCTGGGGATTTCTGTTCTAAGGGGGAATTCAAGGAGGTTAAAACAGAAGCAACTAGCTCATAAACCAACCCCAGAACACTGAGATGAAAAGAAACAAATTGCCCACTTTCCACCACCTGTTTGAGAACAGAAGGGTTTGCAGTCAGTTATGTCAGCTAAAAAGACGTACCCTGGGTCAGTGTGGTACAGAAGCCCTTCCCGCACAAGTGCTTTTGATGGAAAGTCCACCCCCTGCTCCGATGCACCCTTTCATGCTGGTGGTAACAGAGGCAACACAGGCCTTTCCATCAACGTGTTCTGCACACTTCTTAGCAGCTCTGCTTTTCCTTTCTGCATTTGCTATTTTAAGCGAGTACATAATGAATCAATTTTCAGACTCTTGCTCAGCGCCACCACTACAGAACTGAGAACTCTGTAATCTCGTCAGGCCATGCAGAACAGTATTCCAACAGATGAGACGCTCCATGCAGCCTTACCTCCCCTTTCCTGGGGTGGGGCATCTATTTCTGGCCCTTTAATGAGAGAGGAACCAGTGGCGGTGGTCCAGGCCCACTTGCTCAGGAATCCCACATCACAGAAGCCATCCACCCTGTCCCTGCCGCTGGGAGACACATCAAAGGCCCCGTGGGGTCTCAAGCCCATTCAACTGCTCTCTCATTTTTTAAGTGCCCAGAAATGGGTTGTTTGGATTCAGGCTGGTGCTTCCTGGCTGGGAATGAGAGTGTGGGATCGCTCAGGCCACACGGTGCTTTTCCTGCCAGCCCTGAAGTGCTCCTCTTCTCCCCATGATCCCTGGCATGATGGAAGAGGCCCAAGGGTAACCGTACTTCCCTGTCCCCCATCTCCTAAGAGATTTCTATGTGACGTGTCCCCCATGTGGCTTCTTGCCAAATTTGGCCCTCGAGTGTAGACACATTTCGACTAGAAAGCCAACTGCATCTGGTTCTCTCGGTGGGTGGCGTGGGCAGGCTTCCCTGCTGTGTGTGCGCCGTGGCTTCTCATACAGGCCCGTTCACTGCCTGCAGGGCTCCCTGGGGTACGGAGCTGAGCAATCCGTGGCTCCACCCGCTGGCTCGTAGATGAGTTGGTCACACTTCCCAGGGATCTACCCTTCCCACCGGGCTGGTATAAACAGGCCGGGCCACTTCCACCAAGTCCTCCAGGTCCCACTCCTTTTAGCCCACATCAGAACCGGCGCAACAGACGAGACGGAATGAGTGCACAAGTGAGTGATTCTACTGAAAAGTGAGTAATTCAATAATAATCGACACCACAGTCCCTCGACAGAACTAAA
The DNA here is from genome assembly GCF_036321535.1 of Camelus dromedarius. Lineage (NCBI taxonomy): Eukaryota > Metazoa > Chordata > Mammalia > Artiodactyla > Camelidae > Camelus > Camelus dromedarius. Next base: position 50,007,626 of record NC_087451.1, read on the forward strand.
TCATGGCATCGAATGATTCAGCCATCCGGATGGGGACCTTGAATTACTGGCTCAACTTCATCAGCATAAAAACCATCAAACCAAACAAACACACTCTTCCTCTGGGGCGGGAAGTCAGACTCCCTGAGTGATATTTAGGTCACTGCTGCCTGGGCAAGTCTGAAAAATGGTTCGTGCCCTGATTAGACAGGCTTGTTTTAAATGACTGTCAAAGGAGGGGACCTGCAGGGTTCTGAAGGCAGAGTGGGGCTGGAGAGCAGGGCCTCTCCCGGAAGTTGGCGGAAGCACGACAGCTCTCTGCCCGGCCTCCGGTGTGTCAGCCTCCGCTTCACAGTTGAAATCGAATCTCTGGGTTTGGTGCGAGTGCGTGTCCCCGTTTCCTCTTGCCTGCATTCTAGCAACACACACAGCAACATCCTCAACCCTGACTGAGCAGCGGGCCTGTTGAAGGAGCATCAGAAAAGCGGTGGTCAGTCCCCACTCAGAGAGGCTATGATCCGTCGGGCCGCGTGTGGCCCCTGGATGTCGGGTGGCTCTCCTGTGCGCCGCAGAGCCCCGGAGCCGCCCCTTCCCCGGGGGTGACCCAAGGAGCGCTGCCTTGCCTTGGGTAAGCCCTCCAGTCAGCTGCTCAGGAACTGGCCTGGCAAATGACAGCGTTCCCCTTGTTTACAATGTGACTGATGATTCAAGCTTTTCATTATGACGAATTTCAGACATACACTAGAGAGAACAGTTACACAAGAATTATTTAGAACACTTTACAAAGGGATTGCGTACAGGAAGGGTTGAGCCCTTGGAGGGTCATGAAGCTCACAAGAGGATGGGGGCAGTGGGCACCCCTCCTGCCATCCTGGGTCACCCTTTGGACAGCACCCAGGCACTGTCACTCTGTCAGCACCCTCTTTCTTGTCCACTTCTCCTTTCTTTATTCAACAGATACAGACTAAGTCCTGAACGGCCCTTGAAGATACAGTGGCGTAAAAGACAAGTGTTGCTCCTGCCCTCACCAAAATTACAGTCTGGTGTGGAGACGTGAATTACACACTCACTGTCTATCCCTCATTCTGGGAAGAGCTGCTCTGTAAAAAGTGCAGAATCACATGGTGGGGGACCTAAACTACTGTCATCCACTCTTGGAGGAACTGGGGAGCACTTTCTTGAGGAAGTGATAGTGATATTAAATTTTAATACCATATTTTATTTGTAAAGGCAAATACTAAATGCACATGGTGTAACATTCACAGGTAAGAGGGTATATGTGGGGGAAGGTACATTTTCCTTCTAGCTCTATGCTCTGGCCTCCCTGTTCCCCTCCCTATAGGCAACCACAGTTCTACTTACTGTGCATCAGTCCAGACACTGTTCTGTGTGAATACAGCCAATAAATATATACGTATACATGTATATTCATGGGGTGATTTTAAACCCCAGTCTTTAACCATTTTAAAGGCATACCTTTCATTCCGGATGTAGGGATGACAGTGATGGGACCCTGGTATGTTATGGAAGCAAGGCGATACTGGAGAGCCACTGACTTGTGACCCTGGTAAGTGGTCTAAGGTTTCTGGCTGTTCATCAGTGTTCCATCATTTAAGTACTAGGTGTGACCTTCAGAATATGGGAGAGGTCATTCCAAAAAGATCCTGTTAAACCAAATATCTCACTATGTGTTGGATATAGTTGGTGTCTAGAAAATGCTTTTTATTTTAAAAATCTAATTAGACCATGGTGTGTCCTTTTTATGGACACTCCACTAGAGTAGCACACATCTGTTATCTTTTTGCTCTCTTTTTTTTTTCCCTCTCAAAGGCGAGGGGAAAAACTAGACCATGAGCCAGTCTGACGTTTTAAACCAGTGCCATTAGAGCGGCTGTGTTGCCCCAGGACAAGGATGGATGACAGAAGCGTTATGGGTTGGGGGTCATTACTGTGGCCCCAGCGCCCTTCATTACTAGCTTATGTGGATGCTAACTGCAGTACAGCAACCCCTCCTCCCCCAATCAAGAGTTTAGGTCCTGGAAGCCCTGGTACTTCTGCTCTGGGGTAACCCCATCCTGATGAGTTCTCTGGGGCCAGATGAGGCACGTGCATTTCCATGACTCTTAGCTCCGGTGACTCTGGGGATGTGTAGGTGCGCAATGCAGGGCGGCCGGAGGCCTCGCCGGGCCTTTCACACCAGGGTGACAACGGCGGGCCACAGCCACAGGCCATGAGCCCGAAGGCAGTCATCCAGGAGGGGGAGGAACAACAGTGCCTATTCTCTTAATCCTCTTTTTAAAATATCGGTTTCAAGTGAGGCGTTAAGGTCCCCGAGAATAACAAACGGGCCCTGGGCCCTGACTGTGCCGCTGGGTTGAGGGAGCGGCCCCTGCTTGGTCCAGCACCGGCACCGGCACCTGCGGGCGAGGGGATCCACGACCTGCGGCAGCTCAGGAAGGGCTGCTGTCGGAGAGCGTGGGGGCGGGACGACAAGGGGGGGGGGGGGCCCGGGAGGGAGCGAGACAAAGAATCTGCACCCGCCCGGGTGGGCTGCGGCGGGGGAGGCGGCGCCGGGCCCAGGCAGCCGCTTTTAGCTCCGCCGCTCCCCGGTCGCCATGGCAACGCGGGCATTAGCGATTCCATCTGACATTAAAATGCCGACGCCGGCCCGGAGCGGGGGTGCCGCGGCCGGCGGGTGGAAAATGCGCGCGCGCGCACACACGCCCACCGAGGCGGGCGGAGCGAGCTCCTTTTAGGCGGTAGTTTTATGCATCATTTATCGTGCCCCCCACCATCTGCCCTGCCTCCTTCCGGCTGTTTTTGTTTGTTTGTCTTTCTAGAGAAGGTGATGATTTGGGGCTTAGATCATCTGCTGGCATATTGATGAGCTCACTGGGTCGCTGGAAAGGGAATGGGGATCAGGATCTGGGTTAGCTGAGGGTATGTGACTGGTTTAAGACATAAAACATTAAGAAACGGAGTATCTGGGCAAATAGCAGGCTTTCTTTTTCTTTCTTTTCTTTTTTAAACCAGGGCTATGAATTAGCCAGAAATAGTTAAAAGGAAAGGGAGCAGAAAGGGCTACCCTGCAGACATGTGAAACAGGATTAGTGGAAACCCTAAAGACCGGGGCCCACGGGAACCATCCTGCAGCAGTTTGCTGCAGGTGACAATTTCACCGCTCAGACCTCTGCTCCAGAAAAAGAAAATCAATCTGTGCACCTTTTTTTTTTTTTTTTTTTCGGGTACCTGAAGCCCAACCTTGTGGTATTCTCTCAAACTGCATTTTGGCACGCACAGGGAAAGGCTCATGAAACTATACTCTGAGGGGGGAAACTGACCTTAATCACCTCTGTAACTGGTGAGCCCACAATGGGGATGGCCACACATCAGGTAAGGGTGGTGGCCCAGCCACTGTGCACAAGTGGAGTCTGCAGAGAGGACCTCCCAAGGCCAGCCTCCTGAATGCCATAGGGACCGGACCCAGAAACACCCCGGTAGCCTGATGCCTCACTGTGAAGGCAAACAGAGACCAATGGGTGTGGTTGGGAAGTTTCTGAAAACTCAGCAAAGCATGGGCAGGAACACATGCCTTCTCAAGCCACCAGGTGAAGTCTCCCCTGTGTGACACAGCTCTCCTGCATCTGGAGCATCCCACTCGGTAAGAACATAAAGAGGGATGTTGATGAATAACTGGCGTGTGATGGGGTGGTGCTGGCTGGCAGGAGCTGGCTCCCAACTGCTCTCCTCTCAGCTGCCGGGTTCCCAGGCATGAGAGGGTATCCTGTCTCCGACTGCACCGCCCTTTCCTGACCAATAGAATGGGGTCCATCTATCTGGACAGAGGCTGTGTCCATTCCAAGAGAAGCCTCTCTGGTATCCAAGGGTAGGGGAGGAGTCTTCTCAACTCGGCCTTGCCACAGCTGAGGACACAGGCCATGAATAAAGACAATAAATGCGAACTGTGATGGTTCCTGCATCCCAGAATTCTGACCATATTCAAAGATGACTGGCAAAGTTCATCTTCCCAACAGGTGGAGATAAACAATGAGTAGAAGGACTAAGATGCTGAGAACACGGGGCAGGGAATTTGTCCGCTCTGTTCAGCAAGGCCTCCAGACAACACACTCTTTGAACAGATTTACTGAAAAGACCAAACCTCGATTCTGGAAGCTGAGAGTTCTAGAGCTGGGCCTTGAGAGATGCTCTGACCTTGAGGGTTGCTTTAAGCAGGGAAACATCTCAAGCATTCTGGCCAGAAGGCGGTCTATTTATTTCCTCCAGGCCTCTCCCTCAGGGACAGATGGCCCGTGCCTCCCTCTAGTGTTACTGCATCCTGATGGCGGCGAAGTTCTTCCAAACCATGACAACCAACCTACTCCTTAGAAACACACCGAAAATAGGGGTGAGAAGGCCCAGGCGGTGCACATCATTTCTGCAGTCTAAAATGAGTGTCAGGTTGGTGAACGTTAGGGCAGTCTCCTTTTAGAGGCCGACTTTGTGTGATAAAGGCCCACAGATTCCCACACAATCACGAACAAAATGGAAAGAACTCTGAGGAAGTTAAAGGAAGAGGAATTTTCATGGTCTCATATATGTTGCTCCTTTGCTTGCTAGCCGGTGCTTCAAGGAACATTTAAATACAGATAATAGTGAAACGAATGCCCGATAATTTAAAGTGATTTGGGAAAACCTTAATTTGCTGAGATATGGATGGTGACTGCTGCTTTGTCCATGGAACACTAGCCAGCCACCCTGGATTAAATAAACCCGTTTCCCTGAACTGTTTCAAATATTCATGTCTAACAAAAAGGTGCATATCCTCCAGGAGCAAATGATTTTTTGTTTCATGGTTAAAGGAAAAACTGAAAATGATAAAGGTATCAAGTAAATTCTCTTCATGGGGTATCTATTCCCCCACCACTCGCCACCCCAACTCCCCCATCTCACCACGGGAGGCTTGATTCTGTCTCCTAACTACGAGCGGAAAGCTCTGAACCCAGGGTCAGATGCCTTTGGACCAAAAGTAGGTCCCTGTTGGTGGTCAGAATGAGAGAATTCTGTCCTAAACCACCCCAAGTTCTTGCAGGCCTTCTTAATTTTTAGGTATTCCTTAAGACGAATTAAAGCGTCACAGTGCTTGGAGGGGGGAATCGGTGAATGACGTATTAGGAAGATGAGACATGCTGTTTCCTGAACAGGCAGCAGAGTCTGGAGGGAATGGGATACGGAGCAAGTATGATGTGATGCTAAGACGGGGAGGGGTAGGAGGGTGGGATGGCCCGGTACCAAGGGGCCTGCGGCATGAAGCTGAGGGGCCGTGTGCAGATGCTCCGAAAGGGAGACCAAGGCAAAGTCACAGCAGAGCAGAGGCGTCCCGCGGCCAAGACTGACACCCTGTGCTTCTGAGGTGGGGCCAGCCCCACCGCACTGCATGTCCATCTCCTCACTGTCTGAGTCCCCAAGCCTCGTGACAACGGTGTGGTCACGCCACATCGCCCACCTGTCTGCCATACACAAGACAGGAGACTAGAGACGCAGCCGAGGGAGAGCCTGCGAGTGGCCAGGAGAGAGACGGGAGGACAGGAGGGGTGGGAGGAAAGGGAACGTGGTGTGTTCAGCGTAGTGGTGGGCCTTCAGGGGTCCCCCTACAATTTCATTTGCCGGATAAGGAACCGGGCCCCAGCAGGGCCGGCTCACTCACGGAGGTGACGGTGGAAGCGAAACTCTCGCCTACACTCAGATTTCCGACTCGGCGTCCATTCATCTCGTTTCTGCGAGGGAAGGGAAGGGCAGAAGGACCAGGTACCACCAATAACGAAACAGCAAAATGCAAATGAAAACCAGAAAAACTCTCCAGAGGAAACCGAGACGACTCTAAAAATCAGTCCGTTTAGTCTCTGGGACAAAATAACAGAACCTGAAGCAGTTCAGCGTCGAGACGGCCGGCGCGCAGCGGCACTGGCTGAGGCGAATCCTGGCTTCTCCACTGACAGGCAGTGTATCTGGGGCCAGTTTCTAAACCTCTCCCAGCCTCAGTTTCCTCAGGCATGAAATGGGGATAAACACACCTTGGCAAAGACTTCCTCAGCAAACAGCCTGGAGCATAAGTACTTCCTAAGAGTTCGCCGTTACTATAATTATGATCACTACCAAGCTGCCACAGCCAGGGACACGTTTGTTTTTCTTACTAAAAAAAACGCAGTTTAAAAAGAAAAAAAACAAACTTATTGGCGGTTTCTATGCATGGGAAAGCATATCTATTTTCTTTCTTTGGGGCTCGAAGAGTATATATATTTCTTTTTGAATTTCCCACAATAAAAAAAGCACCTGGTCGCTTTTGTCTTCGGTGGCGCGTGCTTCCTCCTGAGGTCAATGTACTTTTTCCTCCGTTGGTGAGAAAGTCCCAGTCTCGGTCTCACAGCTGAAAAAAGGGTTGCTTCTTAGCAGAGTGGCACAGACTTCACGCTCCCGGGGCTGAGGCGGAGGGTGGGAACACGGAGCAAGCTGCCTGCTTCCACGTGTCAGTAGTTCTGTTTTCCTTAGGAAATCAGTTGGACTTGGCTCATAGCTGAGACTAGGAATTCTCAGTCTGAAGGAGTGCAGGTGCCACCACACTTTTTTCCTCATCTGTAAAATGGGTACTGAGGTTTAACCCGTTAATACGAATGGGGAACGGCAGACCCCTGGGGTCCAGGAGTGTTATTTCTTCGGCCTCTCAGGTGATGCTCCTCTGACCACTGGTCCAGTGGCCCAGAGACAAACCTCCCCTCTCTCCTGCCCCACGTGGATTTTCAGGGCTGTCTCCTCTAGAGACTTCCTGAAGGGTTTTACATTCCTGGTTATTTTTAGCCTCATTTAGTTGCACTGTTCAAACGCGGTCAGGGCATGGCACGCAGCTGTGGAAAGCAGCTGCCGTGGTTTGATTTCTAGTCAGTACCACCTGACATTTCTTGTCGGTGACTTCTAAAATTCCTTGTATTTTTTCCAGGTCATCTCAAGAACTTTTTCCCCCTGGAGCGTTGGGTGTGACATCTGAGCTGTGTATCTGATAACCCGCTTCAGGTTGGGTATGAACCTGGAACCCCGCTAGAAAGGTAGACAGATTTCAGTTTTGGGGGACCCAGAAGGAGCAGGTCTGGGACGAGAGTCAGTGTGGTGGGCTCTGGTCCTCACAGCTTCCTTAAGGCCCTCCCTCTAGCTTTCCAATTTTAGAAAGGGGTGGGGGCCGCTGTCTCTTGAGGTCGCAGGGAGGAGGCAGGAGGAGGCAGCACACTGGCCTGAGGGGAGCCTCACTTCAGTGACAGCAGCTGAAATGGACAAGAGGCCGAGCTGGGCTCCTCGGCCGGGGGAGATCTGGGCTGGGCCATGTGCTTCTTCCCGCTTCTCCATCCTCTCTGCCCCACACGTGCTTACCTCCCTGTCTCTCTGGGTCGTTCAGTTATTAGCTTCTCGGTTCACCCGCACACACCCACCTGCCATGATGCTTCTGCCTTGCAGCCTTCTGCACCCTGTTGTTGCCTGGACGGCCCTTGGTCCATTTTCCAGACCAACGTGTCGTTTGATTCTCAACACCAGCATCACTTTTGGGAGTCTTTTCTGATCCATCAAGAAAGGCTTAACTGTCCCTTTGATGTATCTGACACATTGGATTGTAGCTGCCTATTTACTCAACCAGTCCCCCACTAGGCTGCAAACGCCGGGCAGGCTCACGCTATGGTTCACTGGTGTATCTCCACTTCCCAGTCTCTGGCCTAGCACACAACAGATGCGCTGTAAGTATTTGTTGAATAATGTTTCACACTCACTGAGAACGCCCTCTTTTTTCCCCTCCCCTATATATTTTTTAGACCGTAAACTCTTTGCTCCTCAAATCAATTCTCTAAGCCTTCTATTTTATCACAATATCCAGCTCAAGTCCTTTGTTGGTTCTGCGTTTGAAGGAATCTTCAATTTTGCATATAGGTATGAAAATGTGATGCTACAGACTTCTAGACAGAGTCTGTGTCTAAGATAAATACATCAAGGGAAGGTGGAAATCTGGGCTGGATGACTGAGGCTTTTCCTCTGTATCCTGGTCATTCTCCTTTGTGAAGTCTTTTTTTTTTTTTTGTGGGCTGCTAAGGTCAGATCCCTTTTTTCAAGTTCTTCTTGACAAGGAGATGGCACAGGTGTTCTAACCAAGAAAAAATCTTCCATTGATCATCTGGAACTGTTTTTCATTTCCTTTCAAGAGAATTCTTACAGTAGAGAGAGGAAGTGTTCGGTTGCACACAGTCTCCACGAAGGCACCCTGTCCGCCCCAGCCCCAGCCCTCCGCGCCAGCGAGGCGGAACTAACTCCACACGGCAGCACCGCGGGTCTCTCTGCAATGACTTTTCAGAGGGCTGTTTTTTGTACTGTCACAACAGGTGTCTTTCCCCAGCCCTCGCCAACAAGTGGTATTTTTAAGCAGCAGTATACAGGGTGTGTAGGATGACAGTGCGTGCCTCCTGTACCTGCCACGCAGCATCTGGCATAGGAGTCAACCTTTGGCCTGAAAAGAGGCCACAGGAACAAGGTCTCCATCCAGACACAGGGCTGCAGACTGGCACTAATGGCATCTGGAGCCACGCCTGGAGCTGCGGGATCCACCCTGCAGGCTGCTGAGATAACTGGCCGGTGGCGGCTAACCGGAGTGGGGAGGGGTCCGTGTGGCTGTCCCAGGGGTGTGTGCAAGATGAATGATGACTGAGCGACTGGTCTGCTGAGATACTGCGTGGACTGGGAGCTGAGGCTCTGCTTCCCGCCCTCGTTGACTATGTCCCAGAGATGCCCAGACAGCCAGGAAGAGGCAAGATGTTTCCCGCGTGAAGCAAATATAAGCAAAAGCAAAACAACTCGATTCTTAGGGCAACAAAAAGCGTGTGCCTGTCCTGCCCCTCCAGCCAGTGGTTTGGGGGGAGAAGGCAGCCTGATGGAGACGTCTGACGTCCTCTGCCCTTTGGAGTGCTGCTTGCAAGGCACCGAGGACCCTGTTGCTACTGCAGGGGGCAGAAAGTGAGAAGGTGGGACGCACCAGGCCAGTGCTGGGAAGCTGGTCTCCTCAGATCAGCAAGTCGGGAGGGAGGGTAGCTAACCCTTCTGTAGAACTTGGGGGTGTGTGTGAGAATTATGGGGATGGGTGGCAGGATAGGCTGAAGAACGGCCCTGAAAAGATAGCCCCGTCCTAATCCCTGGAAGGTTACGTTATATTGCAAAAAAAGGCCATTGCAGATGGGATTACATGAGGCTCCTGTGATGGGAGAATAGCCGATATTACCCAGGTGGCGCCCACATGCAGTCACAAGTGTCCTTATATGAGGGAGGCGGAGGGAGCTCTGACACAGCCAGAGAGAAGGTGATGTGATCGGGGTGGGGGGGCAGGGACTGGAGGGATGCGGCCACGGACCCCGGGATGCCAGCTGTCCCAGAAGCTGCGGGAAGCGGCACGGGGTGGATTCTCCCTTGGAGCCTCTGGAAGGCGCACCGTCCTGCGGCCCCTCTGACTCTGGGCCCAAAGCAAATCAGCGATAACTGATTCTGGCCTGCTGGCCTGCAGAACGGTGAGGGAACAAATTTCAGCTGTTTAAGCCGCCAAGCTTTTGGCAATGTGTTACGGCAGCCAGGATAAGATACAGTTTGGGTAGACGTGCCACTCGATGAGGCTTCCGACTCTGTTCCAACAAGCAGTATAAGGTGGGGCCAACGAGAGAGAAGAACAAGCATTTCTCAGTGTTCTATTCACCACATGGAGCAGTAGCAGGGTTCTGTATGAACGCACACTCCACCTTCTCCTGGATCTGAATCAGCCACTGCGCTTACCTAGCTCTGCAGTGTTAGGGTGTCTCTAGCGTAATCCATGGCCAACTGAGGCAGGCAGCTGTGAACTGACGGAAGGAGCTGTGAAACAATCTCGCCCAGCTTCGTCGGGGAGGGACCCGGAAGGTGTCCCACATGCACGGCGGGGACAAGGCGGGGAGCAGGGGGAGGCGGGAGAGGCTGACCTCTGAGGTGCAAGCAGCCTGGACAGAGGGGAGAGGAGCACACCCTCCAGAACAAGGAACAGGGAAGAACCCACGTGCAGCTCTAGGAAGCTGCTCCCTCGGGAAGAAGAAGGGGTAAAGGAAGACCTGACCCTGTTTCTGTTCCATCTTCACTCTCTCCTAGGGATGAGTTCTCTGCCTGGGTGAGTGATTTACTTTTAAAAGGAGGACCACTGGGGCATCCACCTGCTAGGTGCGCTGTGCGGATGTGGCCAGGATGGGCGGTGGGGGCGCTGCTTTGGGTAGGGGGGCCTCTTTGGGCTCCTGCGGCATTTTGGATGGGAGATGTGCCATTTGCTTAAAGAATGGCTTCAGGTTTCGGATGCCAAGGTGTTCCTATGGTCTCTCCAGGGGAGGACAGAGAAGGGGCACAGGAGGTGAGAAATCCTCAAAGGGCGAGAAGCACACACTCTTCTCGGTCTGGGCTCTCCAGACAGGCTCCTTGCTGTGACGAGGCCCTGCGCTGACTCCGGGTGTCAGCGATGCGGGGGAACCCGTCTCCTCCCTGTGGCTGGCCCCCCAGCCCCAGGCTCCTGGTTGGATCGACACTTGAACAATGACGTCTTAAACCCTGGACTCATTACCGATCCGCACCACTGACCGAACACGCACAGCAGCCCCCGCAGTAAAGGAGGTCATGGGGGTTCGCAGTAAACGTACAGCTGACCCTTGAACAACCCGGTTGTGAACTGTGCAGGTCCACTTACCCGGGGATTATTTTCAACAGTAAACACAACCGCCCGAGGCTGGGTGAACCCTCCGATACAGAGGAACGAGGTGCACAGAGGGCTGGCTGGAAGTTACACCCACCTGGATTCCCGAACACTGGGAGACTGGCAGCCCCAACCCCCGTGCTGTTCGAGGGCCAGCGGGAGCTGGCACAGCCTCGGATCTCCGGGGAGAAACAGACACAACTGAGAAGACCCAAACCAAGCAGAAACGTAGGTGACAGGTATCTTGAGGCCCTGAACCCACGAGGAACTAGCAGAGAAGCTGGGAGATCTGCATTCATCAAACCCCCAATTAAACTGCCTCTGTCGTCCTGGGCTTTAAATCTTTTGTCTGTCGGTAGAACAGGTTTGATATAGTAACAAATGGCTTGGAGTATTAAAAAAAAAATGAGACAATGTACGTGAAAGCACTTTTAAAGCTATAGTAATTGTGTCTCAAAAGATGATATACAGCATAAGGAGATATAAAAGATTACGCTGATGAGGGGTAGGAAAAATACAGACTGTCAGCTTACTTCCAGGAATATAATAATTTCATTGTGACTCATCAGGACTCTCTGGGACAATAGTGAGAGATATCATTCAAGAGAAAAGAGCATCTTGACACTGAATATAGCCACGTCGGGTTTTGCCCGCCCCTTTCTCGAAGTGCTCCGCCTTCACTCCCCTTACAGAACTGATCAGCCATCCCAGGACCTCGCTCCCCGGCCTCCGGGCTTGAGCCTGGGTGGAGGTCATGTGATCCCGAGCGGACCAACCAGAGACTGGCCCTGGGATTCATCTATTTTGAAGCAGGAGAGGTTTTCTCTTTCCTTTGGGTTGCTATGCTGGCATAACACAAGCCTGGGGCTGCCCCTGGCCACGATTTCCCCTGTGGAGAAGCAGCCTGTAGTAACACAGAATGAGGCCAACACACAGAGACCGGGGGGAGGGGGCGGGGAGTGGCGCAAGAGAGTCGGGTTAGGGGACGAAAAAGGGTCTTGACCAGAATCAAGTCCTGGCTGCCAGTGCGTAAGCCCCCAGGGCCCTTCTGGGATATTTGGTTTTGGGTTTAAACCGGCCGCTTCATCTGAACGAGCTCTGATTTATGGGGCGGGCTTATTCTGCAATAAGGAATAAACCTCAATGGAGGGCAAATAAGTAGGTTGCTGGAAAAAAGATTCTATAAAGGTCACTGTTTTCCCTGAAAGAAACGGGATGGGCTCAGCATTTGGAGATATTAATCCCCAATTTTCTAAACCTGGCTCAGCACTGACAACCTTCTGTATTAATTGAACAAAAAAAGGCCATATGCCTGCGGCATGATGAACACCAGGAGCGGCATTCAGCGACGGTCTGGCTAGATTATTCTAACGCCTGATGAGCACGACCAGCATGGGGAATATACACAGAAGATAATGCTGAAGTGGGGAGAACAGTGATTGGGACAACATTTAAGCTTCTAGAATATTAAGCACCAGTTATTTTTCATACCATTTGCTTACTGAACAGGAAAAACTCATGTTTCAACAGCAGCAGCAGGAATCACAGAATGGCACTGTCTCAGAGGTCACTGCACTGAAAGTGCATGCTCGCCCTCGACGGCTACATCATTATCTGGCTGCAAACAGCCGTCCCCAAGCCGATCTGCTGTGGAGTCCTGTCTAATCCCCTGCGCTCCTGGCAGGTGAGAAGACCCTGAAGGACCTGCCCTGCACCACCCCGGCTCCATTATGGCAACGGACACTTCCATGGACAACTTCCAGTTGAAGAAGTTAAGAAGGCAGTTCCCTGAAACAAGTATCGGAGACAAAGGGATGACAAAAATGGGACTCTTTCTCCTAATCCTTTTCTGATCTCCATCTTTCTATCAGATATGACCTACCTTCTCTGGAACCTCTACACAAGTTTTTATCTGCTACTAATAGAGCCTGCTCAACGACACAGATTCAGAAATTAAGAGACTGTCTGTAGCAGATGAAATGGCATAGTGCCAACACTTTATGATAAGTCCTGGCCTAAAAAGAGGTGCTCAGAGTTGGGTATTTGGATGAATCTAAGAAATACAAATGGGGGAATATTCAAAGTCCAAGAGAACCAGGACTGCATGGATGGGCTCACTAAAAATTCCATGTATGTCTCAGAGGGTGTAGACTGGTGTGGCCATTCTGCCACAGCAGAGCTGACCCCATTTTGGGGTAGGAAACAATTCTGTTGACCTTCATCCACACTAAGGTTATTTTGCAGGGTGGTACCAAATGAATGGGAGAGCTTCTCTTTGAGAAGCCGGCCTTCATCATGGTAACTTGCTTCCCTGGGTTTTCCAGGTCAATGAATTCAGAATTTTTGGTTTTCTGCCTTTGTTCCTGTTCCTTGATGTCCCTGAAGTGCCTGGCGTGGTGGCTTTAGAACTCTGTCTCACGTGGCCTCCATCTGCAGTAGGTTCTCGTCTTCCTGCTCTTTAACTTTCCTCCTGTCCCCTCCGTCCTCCTCGCCCTTCACCTGCACGGCTTCAGGTAGTTTCTACATGCTGACAACTCCCGCGTCTATACCTCTAGCCCACTGGAACCCCCAGCCTGAGACTCAGCCACCCCCCGGGCACCTCCACTTGCACGGTAGGCAGTTGTTCTGTTGTGCAACCACCCACCCGAGAAGCCAGCAGACGCTCCTAGACGCCACCTTCTCTCCCACGCCGCAGCTGTCCATCACCATGTCCTATGGATTTTTACCTTTTTAATCTCTTCCAAACCCACCTTCTCTCCTTTCATCCCTACAACCACTTCACTATCCAGACTTTCAGCGAACCTCACCGAAATCCCTGTAACGACCTCCTCTCGGGTCTCCCTGCCTCCCTCTCCGCTCCTCAGGCTACAACCAGAATGATCCTACAAAAATATAGACTGGAAGTTACCAATCTGATCTCTGGCTGGACACTCTCCGTTGGGTCCTCACTGCCCTCAGGAGAAAGTCCACGCTCTTTCCGATGTCTCTGATCTGCGGAATCTCCAATTCCAGGCTTCTCACTCCCTCCCGAGCTTCCCGGGCTCCAGCCCCACTCAACTTTCTCTAGTTCCCCTGTGGGCCCGCGTCCCTTCCTGGCTGTCACCTGCTTTTCCCTTTGCCAGCACACCGTTTCCTCCTCACGCTTCCCTAGTCCAAGTTTATCCTAAGGAGATAATCTGAAACGCCAGCATGTTTTATTACAGGATATGCATTACTAATGCACCAATTACCATTAAAAAACAGAAGAAACCCTGGAAACTGCCAACTTGCCCAATAAACCCAGTTTTTAAATGACCTCATGAAGTTTTGTGTGACTGGGAAATCACTCCTCGTATATTAGATGAGAAAACCACAATGTGAAGCTCACGTTCCATCACAGCGTCACACGTACGGAAACAGCAGCAGTGGTCATTGTGTCTGCATGGCAGAATTACTAGTGATTTTAATTCCTTCTTTAGACTTTCCTGTTTTCCAAAAATTTACCCATGAACACACAATAATTAGTTTTGTAACTAGGAAAAAACTATATCCATATACTTTTTTTTTTCAAAGAAGAGCATCTCTGAGTGAGGTAATACAAAGGTGGATGCAGACAAACCTTGAAGATTCTATTTCTCGAGGGAGGGGTGCTCTGCAGGGAAAGCTTAAATCCTTGACTGGTACGACACCGTGTCAGTGAGCTCAGTAATAATCTGTTGCAAAGGGGGAAGTGAAAAGACAGCTGAGGAGGGCGGGGGAAGTTCGTGCTGATGCTCCAGTGACAAATGCACGGGCTAATATTAACTCCTCGTTTCCATTCCTGCATACATCCCTCGGCTCTCTCCTCTTACCCCCCTGTCGATACGGGCATACCGTACATTTGGGGGCTGCTGAAGCCGCCGGAGGGCCCCGAGCACCGGGCGAGGGAGACGTGGTTAACGCCCCGAGCCCCAGCTGCTGCGCCTCAGTCAGCGGGGAGCAACAGGTGGCCTCCTCCCCACTCTGTGTGTCCGGCCACGGACAGAGAATGGAAAGTTAACACACAAATGTTTTGTTCTCCAGAAAAATGAAAATCATTCAGCTAAGTCCATACAGCTGTACCCAGCAGCCATTTGTGATACGTTAGTCTTTGCAAAGCAATAGGAGACTCTGAGCGCCGGCCTGAGAATATTACATATGAGAGGAGCTTCCCGCCCAACCAAGCACGCATGCTGTTTCCACTGGAGGCTCTTTTCTGTCTTAATTAAACTTGGAGTTTAATCGATAAGCAGTGTTAGAAGAGAATGGTGTACTTTTGGGAAAATGAGATGAAACTTTTTGCTTACACAAAAACATCATCTGAAAGCATAAAATTGAAAATACAGCATCTTCTGCTCACTGAAGCATAACTGCTGATTAAGTTTTCACACTATGACCTAGCACTGAGCATTTGTTACCAAGCGTGTATTAAACAGGAATCCAATAAATAATTTAAAAAACCCAAACTTTTGAAGCAGAGAAATGAGTCTAATGTTCTCTTTTTGAAGAGAGGGAAAGAGCACATTGTACTTATGTGACATTTATATAAAACCCAATCACATTTAGAAAAAATCTTTGAGGATCTCAGAGTGTTTTCCCTACAGACACAAGACCATAGCAACCTGAGGGAGAAAGGCAAATTTCTAGTGCTTCATCCTATTCCTGCGAAGAGCGCCTGTTCTCAAAGACGAGAGAGGCAGAGACGGTACGAGAGAGAGAGAGGGGAGCAGGGAAGGGTTACAAGTCTCCCCGCTACAGACTCTGATTCTGTTATTTTCTAAGTCTTGAAAAGAAACCAGCATGAAATCACAAGTCAAATCTTGATGAGGGACAACAAAAGAAGATCCTATTATGTCAGGTCATTCAAAACTCCAAATTGACTTTTGTTATTACAGCTGGATAAAGTGAGTGACTTCTTATTGGTTTAGGTATTAAAATGAACCATACACATGGCTGTTTGGGTTACGTGAGTGATGAATCTTATGTGCCGGCTTAATTTCCCGGGTTTTCCAATGGATAATTCTAAGGGCAATTCCAATTTGTTAAGTTTCTCAGAATTAGATTTGAGTTGGAAAAAAATGATAGTATGAATAAGAAAATACTATTATGCAGTATATATTTCATTTTAAAGTTTGAATTATTTCTTGGAATCAGACCTGGGTCTGATCTGTAGAATTTTCTGCTTGATAGCCTTAAACATTGGCAGTATTCCAACAATTGTTACTGACTCCTTTTAAGCTTCGTTACCCAGGATTTCATTTTGGTGGTTTGAAGGAAAAAAAAAAAAAAGTCCCATGAATCGCATCCTTTCACAGTTTGAAATCGAAGGGTTCACACTTCTTGTCAGCAGGAAGTGGAGGTTGGGAAGAATTCTATTTTTGGAGTTAAAAGGCCACCTTTGACCTAGAAATGCGTGGTTGGATGAAAGATGTTTCTCTGTTCTGTCTTACTTGATTTACCCAAGGAGCAGAGAAACACTTCAGAGTGCAAACTTCAGCAGACTTGTTTCCTCCCACTGCCCTAAGATAGCCCATGGTAACCATGTCTCGAGAATTTTAGATTTTCAGGTGTTTATTTTGGTCATGTGTGATCCATGTCGCAGTCATTTAAATTCACATTACTCAAAACACTCCAAGTTGAAATCTTGACTCTTTCCCAAGCTATGAGGATCAGATTTATTCTTCTAGATCAGGGGATGGGAAATGAACAGTGTGAACCGAGGGCTGGCCACTAAGTAACACAGGGATCCTGGAGAAAGAAACCAAGAAAGAAATGACTCCCCAGAGGAGTAAATGTATCCTGGCACACTACTTGGCTCTGAAGGAACCAACGTTTATAAAGTTACAGTGATATAAGTGCTAGTTATTGGTTTACAGTTTAGAGTCAATCACCAAAGTGTAAAACAATGCAAATATTAACAATGTAAAGGTGAAGCTACAAGTGCGAAAAGTTCAAACAGGAGCACTGACATCTTCATTCCACATGGGGTAAGTTTAAGACATGGTCAGGTCTGAAGTCGATGGAGCATGAAAAAGAGGTTCTTGCATATTTGTGTATTTCACGGACGCTAAAAGCTCACATCTTCTCAACCTTTAATATATTTGAAACGGGGATGCCCCTTACTCTTGAGGATATCTTAAAAGTATAACTGGCAGTGCTGTTTTCCTTAGAGGAATATAAAATAACGGTGCATCTTACAATAGATGGCATCTCAGATTTGATAATGAAGTATTCTGAGTTGTAAAAATAACTAATAGCAAACTAAGGATAATGAAAAAACTAACAATAATTGGGAGGGAGTGACCAAAGGCAGCTAAATAAACCATCATCTCTTAGAATCAAAGGCCAAGAGGTAATATCTACACAGGATACATTTTGTAAAATGCCAGCACAAGCATGCTGTTTGTGTATCTTTTCATTTTAAACCCTTCCACTATTTGATTTCTTAAAAAAAACAAAAACAAAAAACACATTGTATTAGTTTCTTGTGGCTGCTGGGACAAAGTATCACAAACTTGGTGACTTAAAAGAACAGAAACTTATTCTCTCATAGTTCTGGAGGCCAGAAATCTGAAATCAAGATGTTTTCAAGGCCACATTCCTTCAGAGGCGCAAGGGTTCTTTGCCTCTTCCAGCTTTAGGTGGCTGCCAGCATTCCCTGACTTGTGGCTACATCACCCTAATCTCTGCCAATGTCTTCACATGACCTTCCCTGTGTGTGTCACGTCTCCCTCTGCCTTTCTCTTATAAGCACACTTGCGGTAGCACTTAGGATCCACCTGGATAAGCTAGGATAATCTCCTAATTTCAAGATTTTTAACTTAATTATATCTGCAAAGACCTTTTTCTTTTCCCCCAAATAAGTAACATCCACTAAGACATGGACATACCTTTGGAAGCCATTATCAGTCTCTCATATATTAGTTTGATTTTAAAACAGATATAAATCTTGTCATTATACAACTCAAAGACTCTCAGTGGCTACTCATAATTTCCAGGATCGAGTTCAAATGATATATTGGTTTTATACACACACACACACACACATATACATTTATATTTATATATATGGGTTAAATTTGTGTGTGTGTGTGTGTATAAATATATATATTTAACCAATACAGAAAGTATTATGTTTATATTGGTTAAAATATATATAAATGTAGTCTCTAAACGAAAAGCACAAGATACAAAAGAAAAATAGATACATTGGACTTCAAGATTAAAAACTTCTGTGCTTGAAAGGATACCATCCAGAAAGTGAAAAGATAACTCATAGAGAGAAAACATTTGCAAATAGTATAAACGATAAGGAACTTGTATCTAGAATATACAAAGAGCTCTTAGAGCTTAATAATAAAAAGACAAATAACAATTTTTAAATGGGCAAAGGACCTAAATAGACATTTTTTTAAGGGAAGATAAAATACTAGCCAAACACACACAAAAAGATGTTCTACGTTATTAGTTATCAGGGAAATACACATCAAAACCATAATGAAATACCACTTCATACTGACTAGGATGGTGATAATAAGAAAGACAGATAACAACAAGCATTGGCAAGGAACAGAGAAATTGGAACACTCAAGACGCTATTGGTGGAAATATGATTTGGCAGTTCCTCAAAATGTTAAACATGGAGTTACCCTATGACCTAGTAATTTCACTCCCAGGTATATACCCAAGAAACATGAAAACAAATCCACATAGAAGCTTGTACAGGAATGTTCACAGCAGCATTATTCATAATATCCCAAAAGTGGAAACAACTCAGATGTTCATCAACTGACAAATGGATACACCAAGTGCAGTATATCCATATAATGGAATATTATTTGGCAATAAAAAGGAATGAGGAAGTGACAGGATACACTGCTACAATGTAGATGACATGTTGAAAACACTACGCTAAGTGAAAGAAGCCAGTCGCTGAGGACTACATGTTCCCAGTACATATGATTCCATTACATGAAATGTCTAGAGTAGGCAAACCTATGATGAAGCAGATTAACAGTTGCCTGGGGTACGGTTAGGGGTTTAGATGGAATGGGGTTGGGGTGGCTACCAGTGGGTATGGGATTTCTATTCGGGGTGATGAAAATGTTCTAAGTTGATTGTGGTGATGGTCACACAACCCTGAATATACTAAAAACCACTAAAATATGCTTTCAAAGGGAGAATTGTATCTCAGGAAAGCTCTTTATAGACAGACAGATAGTCAGTCTACAGAATCACTGTCTTTGGTCAGTCTCAGCTCCAAGAGTACGTGTAGACGGACAAGAGAGAACACGGCAGATACCCTACGTGTGACCACTGTTACTACCGGCATCTGAAAGCGTCACAGGATGTGGCCCTTGCCTACCTCTGGCCCCTTTTCATCCCTTCAGTCCTCTTTCAGGGCAGTCTGCACACCCCTCTCCCACCCCCACACAACTATATTACCTCTCTGAGTCCCCAGGAACAGGTCCAGCACACCCTGCTTTTACTAGAATACTCTCTTTCTCTCCTCCCTTCGCCTGGCTAATTCCCCTTTTCTCCCCCTTCTGCATTTCCTCAGCTGTAAATCTCCCAGGAAGTGTCCCCTACAGGGTCCAAAGACAGTCCTGCCCGTCCCGCCGGGTCCCCTGTGGCTCCCACGAGCACTCACAGCTCTCGGCACACAGTCTGTCCCAGGGCTCACCATTCTCCACAGCATCTGTCTGCCACGTCTCAGTCGTCTGTCTGCTCAGTGCAGAGCAGACCACAGTAAGAAGCGGATGTGCTAAATAACCACTGGGCCTACAGAGAATTACTGCAGCACCAACAGAGTCTCTCCTAGGAAAAAGGGAAGATTTCCGAGCTGGCTTTCTGGACTCAGGAATGTCTCGGTTCCTCTGGGATGGGGGGCCCAGAGTGGCTGCACTGGGGCCTCACCTTACACGTGCAGACCTGCCCGCCGCCTGCCTCCCACCGTGTGATGGAGGAAGTGATGCATGGCCTCTCTCGTGACCCTGGTCAGCCCCACCTCCGCGGTGGCCCGCTCGCCTGGTTAGCACTTTACTGATGCACACGTTCAGACATGTGTACTTAATGGAAGGGACAGCTCAAGAGCAAAAACAGCCTGGCGTTTACACCTTGCAGCGGAGGGAAGATGCACTTGCAAACCCTGTAGGAGGTAATGCTCATAAAAAGCCCACGGTTTGGGGAGGTTTGGGGATGAGAAGGAACGATGGCTTTCTAAATATTCCGCAGATCGTAAGCACTGTCAGTGCTGAATCCCGGGAGGCCTGTGTGAAGTGCCCTCCAACCCCCCCCCCCACCTCAGGCAGTGAGGGTCCCAACCCAGAGTCACTCACATCAGGGAGGGCAACGTGGGGAGGGGGGAGACACTGCAGGCAGGCGTCCTGAGCTCCACTCCGATGACTGTGACCCGTGATACACTGACTTGAGTGGTGAGAGTTGTTTGGAATACGAAGGCTGCCAACCGCACAGCTCTGGGGTGCCCTCCGCATCGCAGTGCAGGTGCCAGGCACCCCATGACCGGCTGCCCCACAGAGACTTGCAGTTGTCTTGGGCGGCCTGGCTAAGTCTCGACTGTGTCTACAAAAGCAATACGGGCTTTCTTCGTTTCATACAATATTGACATCTTTTTTTTTTTTTTAAAACAACACTGTCTAAATTGTACACGTGACTTAACAGAATCATGATGTATTTTAAAGGGAACTCTCAACACGAGGAGGGCCTGAGTTGGTCAAAAGTTTCTTCACTGGTCCCATCTTAGGGCAGTACTCTTAGCAAATACTAGCAACTGTCTCTTGCCTCTGGTGTATTTTATTGGTAGGAGTTAGAAAAACAATGAAAGGCCAATAGCTTCCAGGGTCCCTGGAAAATATGCCAGTTGTCATTTCTGAACGACGGAACATTTGCCTTTGGACAAATAAGACTCAACTATACACTCTTCACAGGCGTCCTATCAGTCAGGCAATAGCTTTTCCTTTATTAAAACAGAAAAGGATCAGTACTGGCCCGTGCACACACGTGTACACACACGCACTCCCTTTACCTTCTATGCTATTCTAAGCATTATATATATATATATATATTGAAATGAGCCTAATTTCCTACCTTATTAGTTGATTTGGTAAACTATGTGATAGAGGACAAAATGAGTATTTTTAGTTCTCTGTGGTTTTTCCCTCTCTAAATTTCCTCTTCCTTGTAACTGAGCACAGGCCCGGCCCACCCGCCTTACAGCACCACCGTGGACCCACTGCTTAACGCAGGGGGAGGGAGGGAGGGAGGGAGGGAGGAAGAATCTGGCCACCTTCCAAGGTCCCTTCCAGTGCCCGCTCCTTCCCGACCTCTTCCCCCTGCATGCCGCGGCCCGGAGCCTGCACCTCTCCTTGGCCCGAGGAGTCAGTGCAAATGAGCTGAAGTCCTGACTCCGCACTTACTAGCCATGGGCACCTCTGGCAAGTGACACAGCCGCTCCGGGTCTCAGCTTCTTCCTCTGAAAAATGGAAGCAATACCCATCCCAGAGGGGTTAGGAGAAGCTTAAAGGAGAAAAACGTACGTAAAGCACATGGCTTAGGGGAAGCGCCCAGCCAGCAGTCTGAAAATGGTGGCATCTTCTCTTCCTCTATTGTGCTTCCTTCTGAATTTATTCTGCCCCTGTTATCAAACTGTAAACTTTGAGGGAGCAAATATTTATTCAACAAGTGGGGAAATGTATGTGAGAGGAAGGGAAAACCACTACACTTCCCACTAGCAAGGTGCTCCTGAAGCATCACGACCTCACTCTGCCCTCCTCTGGCCCCCGGGTCACCCACCAGGCTATGGCTCTAAGGCTCTACCAGCCAGATGGCAGACTTCTCACCAGCAAAGACAGCCAGGTATGGAGGGTTAATCACAATACATCCTCACTGTAAAACATTACCTCTCTGCTCAAATTTCATCTGCATTTGACCATAGGAAGGACGCCCCTGATTGCTGAAGGTATGCAGACGATTTTTTGTTGTTCTCTATACCGAACTGCAGAATAGAAGTAGTCTGATGCCCTACTTTCCTCCTTTGCTTTGGATTGTCCACGATTAGAATTTAAGGTCTGTTTCTCTACCCTTGGCTTTTTTCTAAAGGACTTGGGATGCTTGCGGGTATGCATCTGAAGCCCTGGGCTAGATTCCTGCGATCATTAATCTCATCAGGTTTGAACAGGGCAAGCTTATAACGGAGATGCGTGCGAGTCTTCTACATGCCAAGAATAACCAGCACCGAGGCCCTCACAGACCACGTGGCTACAGGTTCAGTCATGGATTCCCTTCCCAAGGGACGCTCACCCTGGAGCCCCCAGGCTGCTTGTA
Source organism: Camelus dromedarius (assembly GCF_036321535.1). Classification (NCBI taxonomy): domain Eukaryota; kingdom Metazoa; phylum Chordata; class Mammalia; order Artiodactyla; family Camelidae; genus Camelus; species Camelus dromedarius. Next base: position 50,029,722 of record NC_087451.1, read on the forward strand.
TCATGGCCCTGAGCAGTTACCCACTCTGACGCTGCACTGACAGAAATGGCGCTCCCACTATGCATTTAGGCACTTTGAGGGCTGAACAGGAGCTCATCCACTCTCCAGTTTTCCTCTGGAATTCAGTAATGAACTCATTAAATCACCAACTTGTTGTGACAGGAAGTCATTCAGATGCTGATGCTGTTGCCATGGAAACCATCCCTCCACTCGGAGCTCTGTCTGTCTCTGCTAGGAAGCACCCCAGCTCCATAATTACTGTCATTCCCCAAATAACACAGAGCCAGCACGGCTCTGAGCAAGTACAGAAGCAGGGCATACAGAGACTCTATCCTGCTTTCAGGCGAATCCTTGTTGCTTTTGGTATTTTTAGCACATATTTCTGTTCTCTACCAGCTGTCTATTAAATTCCTACATGCTGGCTCCTTTCCAGCACCTTTCTTAGAGAAGCAGACAAAGGATTTTTTTTTTTTTTTGGAGAGGGGAATAGCTGTCAGGGATACTGGTGAGAGAGAGCCCACTGCTTCCCCAAGTCTTTGTGCTTCCAAATATGGAAAAATGAGTTCTCCTGCCTTTTGAGACCCTGAGAGACAAATCCCGAATTCTGTTCCAGTTCACAGCCTATAAAAGCTAAACCTGGACGGATCAGTAATGCCCAAATACAAGTTCAGAGATGCAACTCCAAGTACAAAGTGGTGTTTGCTTCATTTTGCTTGCACTGTCTAGGCTGTTGCTGAGTGCCAGTACTGAGGGCTGACCAAGTCACAGAAGGGATAAATGCCCACTCTTATCCAAAGCAGCAAGCCAGTCTCTTTTGAATATGTTATGGCACCCGGTATACAGGGAATCTTAAACAGAACCAGCACTTAGCAAATGAAGGACACTGTACCAGGCATCCCGCATTCTGTTTCATGATTCAAATTAATCTGCATGAAAATCCCACGAGGCAGGTATTTTTATCCCAATTTTACAGCTCAGGAATGTGCAGCTCAGAGCAATTAGGTAAATTAAATAAATGCCATGCTCTTTCATACTGCATAGATATTACCCCGTCACACATGCTGAGCCCACAGGCATAAAGGTGACTTCTGTCGCCTTAAAACCACAGATGCCCAGATGAGGAAAAGCCTTTCATGATTCTCTTTTCCCATCAACCAGCCAACACCTTCGAGGACATCTTAGGTGACTGTCTGGTCTCAGCTTGGGCACAGCCAGTGATGGAGAATTTACTAAGAGCTGTCTGTGTCTGGACAGCAGTCCTGATCTGTTCCTCACGTGAGTGAACAATAGTCATTGCTGGCGCTTCCGTGAAACTGCGGCAATTTGGTTCTGGCTGAGAGTCTGCCCTTGAGTATCCATGGGTGGACAGAAGAGGGAAATGAGAAAGAACTAGGTTAGGGGCTGTCTGAGCTCAACAAGAGCATCTCAGCCGACCACTGACTCTATGATCATTCACCCCGTGGGGAAGAAACCTGCTCCCCGGTGTCCGCGGGAAGCTGAGCTTTGGATGAGACTCGCATTAGACACACTCCCTCCACAAAATGCATAGCTGTTTGTTACAAACAGAAACACCAACATTTAAAGAAAGGCAGTGAGCAGTGATCTCTGGGCCACCTGCTGACAACGTTAGCAAGGTCAGAGGGGAAACACAACACACGAACCTTCCAACTTTATGAAGCTCTACATTTAGTGCCATTAAGATAGTTTCTTTCTGCTCATGGGAGTGAGATTTACTCTTATAAATGCTCATTTGCCCCTGCCTTAGACTATATAAAATCTTTGGTGGCAAGATCTGTGATATATGAACATGTCTGTAATGTGTATGACCTGGGGCAAACCTCTTTAACCCAAGTGCCTCCCGGCGGGGAGGATGTAGCTCAAATGGTAGAGCACATGCCTAGCATGCACAAGGTCCTGAGTTCAATCCCCAGTGCCTCCTCTAGAAAGAAAGAAATAAACCTAATTACCTCCCCCCTCAAAAACAAAACCAAAAACAAACCCAAGTGCCTCCCTTTCCTCATCTGTCAAATGAAGGATACTGTTAATTCCACTATAACCTTACCGGAGTGCTGTGAGGTTGAACTGCAAAGTGCAAAAAAACCAAAAAAACAACAAAACCCTGTGAAAAGTATCAAACCTATAAAAGTGTGCCTAGTTCAGTATTCTATGATAGTGAATACTTAAATATGAACCATTTAAAGCTTAATATGTTAGGTCAAGTCTCTTTACAATTACCATGAAAACCAAAATGATTTTTAAAGCTTTGAGCAATGATTTATTTTAAGTAATATTCAATGCCAAAATTTCGATAGTACAGAGTTGTGTGATTATTATTATTATTTTTTTTTTGGTGTTCACTGTCTCATGACCTAACCTGTTGCAAAGATTAAAGCAGAATTTCCCACAGGCAATCACAGAGGATTAGCAAGGCCTCTGTAATACCGCATCACTAAAAATGAGCAGGTCACACACTCGGAGCCCAATGTTTTTAGTCTTCACAGATTTGTTTTCAAAGTAATTTAAAAAAGGTACTTGTGAATATACTCTGCTTACTTCTTAAAAACTATCTGGGCATAGCCCACAATACAAGGAACAGAAATAAAATGGAAGTAATTAAAAAATAATCTTTTAGTCCAGTTCACAGCCATTTCTTGTTAATAACATCTGTGAAACAGAATTCATCTAGAGTTGCAAATGCAACCTAGAGTTCCTGACACTGAAACTATTTTATTCCCCATAACTGCAAAATGGAGCTGGTAATAAATGACTTCTGTGGGTTGGGCACAGGTGTCTGTGGAGCAGTCCAAACCATAGGACCCACATAAAAATCAGCTAAAAGAGAGTTTCTTCTCTACAGCACAGGGAACTATGTTTAATATCTTGTAATAACCTTTAATGACAAGGAATATGAAAATGAATATGCGTATGTATATGCATGACTGGGACACTGTGCTGTGTACCAGAAACTGACACATTGTAACTGACTGTACTGCAATTAAAAAAAAATCAAACACTATGGAACTCTAAGAGAATGAACATTAGTATCATTATGAAGTGGATTAAATCAAGATGCAGCACATGCCCAGATCACATGTTCTATTTCCATTTGGATGCTGCAGCTAGTTTTATGCAGAATATGCTAAGAAAACCACACAAAAGGGAAATGAGTCACTTACTGAATGCCAGAAAAGCTTCGGCTCACTGGCGAGACGGAGACTCAACCACGTCTTTTTCTGCCCCTGTTCCCCTCCTAGATCCAGAAAGCACCGCCTTGTCTGAATCACAGGAGAGAAATGCTTTTGGCAAATATATATTGGACCCATCCAGCGTCACTCCTGTTCTTTCTCTGTGTCTCACACACACATACACACACACACACCCATATCCAGGAGGCTTTGGAATGCATGTTCCCCACCCCCGCAGCAGTCTTACCTCCATAATCATGTTTGATCTAGACTAACATTAAAATATTTTGCTGTTCCTGAGAAAGCAGCAATCGGCGTGAGGTTCCATCCTCTCGTGGATGACAGCCCATTACCCTTCTCCCTCTCCTGTGTCCCCACTAGGATAAAAGCCCTGGCATAGGAGCTGTCTGTCTTGCTTACTCCCTGGTCCAGTGCCTGGCATTTTGCTGGACCTCAATAAACATTTCCTGAGGGAGCTGAATAAATATTTTCAGTCTCTCCTCCACTGGCTATCTGCTTTTCCCTCAGCCTTAAAAGCATGGACAAGCCTCCTCATTAAATAAAAGACCCCAAAGCCCACCATTCTTTTCTCTCCATGAGCCATGAAATGCCCCCAAATTAAAACAAACCGTCCTTAATGCCAGGGCCCTCCCAGCTGCTGGCCTCTCTCTCATAGCACTGCATCGTCAAGCTTCTTCAGAGAGTAGTTTATATACTTTGTCTTTACTTCTTTTTTTATATGGAAGTATAGTTCACTTTCCATGTTGTGTTAGTTTCTGGTGTACAGCATGGTGATTCAGTTACACACACACACACACACACAAGCACACATATCATTTTTCATATTCTTTTTCATTATATGTTATTACAAGATACTGAATGTAGTTCCCCGTGCTATACAGTGGGATCTTGTTGTTTACCTATTGTCTTTACTTCTGTGCTGTTTATTCTTCAACCTTGGAAATCCATCCATCTGTCCATCCATCCACTCCCTGCCTCCCTTCCATCCATCCATCTTTCTGTCCACCTAACTTTTTCCTCCTTCCTGTCCTCTTATCTGTCCATCTGTCTTCCATTCCCCTTCCTCCCTCTCTCTTTCCTTTGCTTCTGTAAATATACACCAATGCCTGCTATGTACTAGGCGCCACACTGGGCCCTGAGAATACGGTACTGAAGAAGACACAATCTCTGTAGTGGGCGGGTTCTTGATCTGGTGGGAGATACATGCGTGTAAACTTGAGATTCTTAAACTGGGGCACAGTTCCCTTGGATACTGAGAAGTGTGCTATAGTAAGTGGGGCCATAGAACAAACGGAAACTCTTCCAGGAGGATCAGCTTTACTCCATGTAGATAACTGGAAACATTTCACACTCAATTAAATTAAGGCCAGTGTTTAAAAATGACAGAATGAGAAATAGCATGATAAACAGCATTGATGGTTAAAACAAAACACAAGACTTTAGAAGAAACATGCCATAGGCTGTTTCGGGATATGATTCCAGTGAGTGCTGAGTTTACCCTTCTGCTGCTGGGGGAGTTTCTGTAGAAAGGTCTGAAAAGCAGATAATACCACACAAGGTGACACATTAGCCTCGAGGTAAGAACTTGAGCTCTCAGGGAGTTCTGAGAACGTGCAGTCTTGGGGAGGGGTGGACGGGACTGCCTTTACCGAAGACGTGACACCGGAGGTCGCTCCTGGAAGGCGAGTGGTTTGCCATGGGGAGAAGGAGGGGACAGCCACAGTGGGCAGAGGAAGCAGTGTGCGCAACTGTAAGGAGCTGTGAGTGGATCGGATATGTGAGAAGAACGAGGAGTTTAGTGGCAGCTGAAAAAGGAGGGAGGTTCTGACGGTTCAGAGAAGAGCCCAGGTATTGTGCCAGAAAGTTCCCATGCTGGAGACCATTCTCTATCTGTGAAACTCTTTTCCTCTTGGGACCACTGTACCCTGGTCCTCCTACTTCTTTGACAGTTTCTTCTTAGCTCCTTTCGCTTGTTTTCCCTCTTCAGCATGCCCTGCCCAGCCCTGGAATTTTAGCATTTCCCCAGGATTCCTTCTTGGCTGTGTTTTCCTTCTTATTCTGCACACGTGGGTTGTTTCATTCACTCCTTCTGCTTCAACTTCCTTTAAGCAGCTGACTTCCAAATCTATATCCCTCAGTACAGACCTCCGGGCTCCAGATACCCACGTCTCACTGCATGGTTATCTCAACCCGAAGTGACCTACAGCCTTTCAAAGTGAGTAAGTCCTGAGCTGTCTACAGTATCTCCCATGCTCCTCCCCTCCTTTTGGCCAGTCTCTACAGTCTAGGTTAATGGAACCACAAACCCACTCAACCAACCAAATAAAAACTCAAGAGTCACCAGTTACTTCGCTCATCACCTAAAGCCAATCAGCACCTCTCCTAAACCTCTGTTAAAATTCCCTTTCCTTTAAATCTCCACCAGGGATTCCCAACTAGGCTGGAAGTTCTCCCACTCCCTTCACCCCAGGTGAGTATCACTGCATGTGATGATGCTTTACTGATGCACATATGCTGTGTGGTTGGACTCTGCAGGGGCAGAAGAAGGTTAGTCTCATTAGCATGACCATGTCCCTCTTGGCCAATTGCAGTGACTAGTTAACTGGCCTCCCTGACACCAGCTTCCTTCCCTCTAAAACCTCCTCCACAGCTCTCCAGTTGTCTTTTTAACAGAGAAGTCTGATTAAAGATGACAAATTATTGAAATGTACAGAATAAAATTACTGCAGAATGAGAAGGAAACAGAAGTGAATCTCTGGGTGGGTAAGACTTTTTAAAGCATTCATGCAAAGGCTAAAGGAAAAGGCAGATCTGACCACACAAAAATGCAAAACTTACGTAGAAAAAAAAAATGATGCAATTAAAACAGACAGATGGGGAAAACATCTGCCACGTAGGAGAGTTAACAATCCTAATATGTAAAGAGCTCTTACAAACTAATAACCAAAGGATGGAGGAACCAAAGACAGAAAGAGGCAAAGGACGTAAACAATTCACAACACACGTCAAGAAGACAAGTAGGCTCATGGGAGAAAGTGTTCAACTTCATTTAAGAAACACAGATGAAACCAATGGATACCCAAAGTTTTCTTCTCTGTCAAACTGGCAAATGAAATCCAGTGCTGAGTGAATAATTTGGTACATGAGACACGCTCATACTTGGCTGATGGGGGCATAAAGTGGCACAAGCTTTAGAAAGCGAATCTAGAAATACGTATACAAATCCTTGAAAGATATATATCCTTTAACCCCACGATTCCATTTCTAGCAATACCTAAGGAAACAATCATGTATGTAAATAAATAGCTTCCTCTAAGGACAATGATCACAGCATTGCTTAAAATACTGAAAACATTCTAGATGCTCAGTAATAAGAGTTGACAGTGAAACAATATAAATAAGTTTTAGCTCATTTTTAGCCTGAAATACCACCCAGGTATTAAAAGTGGGGCTGGAAAACAATACCTAGTGACACAGGAGGACATTTTCAGAATGTTTGCTCTACATTAAGTGAAACAGCAACCATAAAATAGACTGTATTTTAAAAAAATCTCATTTGGGGAAGACTGTATGCAAAAGAAGATCCAAAAATGTTAACAATGGTTTGTTACATGCCTACAGATTTTTTTCCTTCAGTGTCTTTGTGTACATTTTCCAAAATTTCCACATTTAGAGTTACTTTTGTTATCAGAAAAAATATTTTTAACTAGAAACACAAAAATTCCCCTCTGTTTTGGCTGCCTGTTGTCTACTGGATGAAACCCAAGTCCCTCTGCCTGATATGCGAGGACTGTCACAATCTGGCTCCTCCTCGGCTTCCCAGCCTGCTCTTCCGGCTCTTCCAGACAGAGTACCATATTCATGGCTTACCGTGTCCTGTGCATATCTGCCAACAAACCTTTGCCTGCACAGCCACACCTCTCCTTTCTCTCTGCTGTGCTCACAGGATTGCTTAACTCCTCATCCTTCTAAATGGTCTGCCTTTCCAAGTCCTGGTCTTCTCTCAGTTCCTTAAGCCTGCCAAATTATTTTCTGCCTCAGGACCTTTGCACCAACCATTTGCCTATCTGTTTCAGTCTTTTTATGACCAGCTCCATTTCATCTTCCAAACCTTAACTTAAATGTCACCTCTTCATGTGGCCTTCTCTGATTACAATTTTCAGAAATAGGTCACCTGCTTGAATTCTCTGTCTCTGAACCCTGTTTATTTCTCCTTAGCAGTTACTGTGATACAGAACTGTTTTTATTCATTTGTTCACTAGTTTTTGGTGGGGGGTTGCCCCACTTGAGCATAAGCTCCAGGAGGACTGGGGCCATGATCTGTCTAACCCAGGGCCTCACACATGGTACAACACAGTTCTTTACGGAGAGGACAGACAATGGACAGACCAGCTGTGCTAGAAAGCACTCCTCCATCTTCCCATGGGGCTCTGTACGCTCATCTCCACCAACATATTTCTAGAAACACGACCCCAGGTATTTCTTTACAGCTGCTCCCTGAAATGGACTTTAGGTGCTCTGAGATAGAGACTGGGTACAGGGTCAAAGTCTGGTGTATTCTACGTGCCCAACAAGGATGTGCTCTGAATGATGGATGAGGGGCACCCAAGGCTCCAAGTGGGTGGAGGAAACCATTCTGGGACTGAGCACTTGCTACAACCCACGCATACGACGAAACACTGCCTACAGGTCCACTTCAGCTCAGTCAAGACCATCATATATTGGGCAGACACAGAGTTTGTGGCAACAAAAACTTTTAACTAAATTTTAAAACGAGTTTTAGCAATTAGTTAATAATTAATTCTTGAGCTTCCAATAAAAAAAAAAAAAGAACAACAGCACATCTAACATTAAGACCACAGAATAAGAAGGGAAAAGAGGAATGCCAGAGTGCCTCTGGGTCTGTCAGAAGAGTGAACTGTGCTCAATTCCTTAATCTAAGGAATTTATAGGCTCCTTGTGTGGAACCCATAAACTGATGTTTGTTTTCTTTTTACAGTGTGCTCCCAGGGACCTCAAATATTTTACAGACAAATAATGTGGGGCAGTCACTCCAATTAAGGCAGCTTAAGAGTGAGACGGTCTAATTTAAGGATGCTGAGTACAGAGATGGTTAGTGACTTGTGGGACAAAATGTCAAGTCCCAGGTTTCAGTAGGGCAGTTCTTATTCAGCAAAATAACGTGAGCCTTTTCAACTTGGGAGCCGTAGCCTGTCTTTGTAAAAGTGGCCAAACTGGATGGGGCCTGAGATGCCGTGTTGTTAGTCAGGGGTTGGCAAAGTTTGTCTCTGAGGGGCCAGAGGGTGAACATTTCAGCTCTGTGGGCCACACGACGTGGCTGCAACTGCTCAACCTGGCCATCGCTGTGCAGATGTAAACAGAGGCGCACGTCTGTGTTCCCATGAAGTTTACTTTGTGGACAGTGGATTTGAATTTTACGTAACTTTCAGGGGTTACGAAATATCACCCTTCTTTTGATTTTTCTGCTAACCATTTAAGAATGCAGAACCACCTTGGTGGTGGGCCTGATTTGGGTGGTGGGCCACAGTGTGCTGAGCTCCGGGCTAGTTTGCGACAGTTTATCTGGATAGGCAGCTGTGGGACAGGGAAAAGACACGCTCCGAGAGGCAGAGCCCTGATTGCAAGAGTGAGTTCCAGCGCTTGAGCAGCTAGGCCCAGCAAACTATTTCTGAGCACAGCCATTCCAGAAAACAATGTCGGGCCCTGAACAGTCAACATTTAACTTAAGATGGAGAAACAAGGGAAAAAGACTTTGCTCTCAGAAGTGAAGAGGGTGCTCTGGAGTTTGATTAGAAGTGTTCTGTTCACACTTTACGGAAGCACATTATATTTGTGCCTTTTCACTGCAGGATAAATGGGAAACAAGTTCACACGCAGCGATCCTTACATGGTCACACCTGCGGTCTGAAACTGCAAACAAAACACTCTCCTCCGTTCAAGGGATCATTGTCAGATGACTCAAATGCTGGCAATAAGAGAGCCCGGAAATGTCCGTTCTTTTCACGAGACAAAGGCTTCCTCCACATTTCTCACTGGTTTGGCGACAGAATGAATCCCCACGGAGATGAGAGGAAGCAGAGGCCACTGACAGGGTCTCTTGGGCCCCCCCTCATTTCCTCTTTTAAAGAGTGCTTCCATTCTAATTATTTCACTCCTTCTGCCTTGAATAACACGGGTGCCTCATCTTGGAGAGGCAGCAGCGCCTAGGGTACCAGATGCCTGGATGCTGGTCTGCTGCTAACTAGCCGTGACCTTGAGTAAGCCACTGAACCTCTCTGTGCCTCAGTTTCTTCAGCTATAAAATGAGGGTAATCATAGCACCTGACTTCCAGAGCTGAGGGGCTTACACGTGTTAGCACACGCACAGTGCTTTAAACAGAGCCCAGCGCCCTTCGTGTGCTCACCAAGCACCTCAGAATCTGTGCACACAGATTTAACCTGCTCTGCTGGTCGGGTGTTCCCCTCTTTTACAGGGAATACACTGAGGTTTCATGGCCCAAGGCCATTCAGCTATGGAGTCTCTTTTGATTAGGAACCAAATTGTCCTTCAAGGGCTTTTAAATTACTGAGTGTGATCCGGAATTTCCAGGCTCTTGGTCTATTATGGAAGCTCCTTAAAGAAAAGGCTGTATTAAAAAAAAAAAGTCTTAAAAAACCCACATACTTGTAATCCATATACAATAAGGGATCTCAATTGTTTGAAGTTACATTAGTCCTTCTCCTGTGCTTTATTACCACTACCTTTTTATCATGCTTCGTTATTTCCCTCCCCAATACTCTTTTTACTATCTGAAATGTCTTCCTCTTTTATTGATCACCTCTTATCGATCTCTTGAAATGTAAATAAACCACGTCCATCCCCAGCCACAGAACTTTAAAATAAACTATTTCTTGACCTCTCAGTTTCACCTTCTGTATTTATCAACACTGTGCATGTGACGCGGTGACAGGATAGCTGTCCTGTAGTAACCTTCACCCAACTGCAGAATAATGTGTGCGGCAAACTGAACGTGCCTGTTGTTAAAATATTGAAGTATTTTGGGAAAAAACGTAATCCCTCCTTATGTGTAAATATAGTAACTGATTCACACAGCCATGGTAGGTCACCAGAGATACAGCTTCTAGTCTGCAAGGGGAGCTGAGGCCAAGCCAACCCAGACGAGTGGTGTTCCCAGAAACCTGCTGCAAGGAAAAAAATGGACGTCACGGAACATTTGAATTAAAAAGAAATTTTAACACCCAGAGATGACTGAAAGAAATGATCCCTGATACAAAGCTTTCACACCTGAAGCTAAAATTCTGACTCTCAAGATTAGTTGGTGAATCATTCAGAGAAACCTACGTTTTTGAAGCCTGTTATTTTATAGTCTAAGTAACATTTGTAACTACTGTCACTAACTCAGTGTTATTATATGTTCTGTACTTTTTGTTTTTTCTCTCATTTTTTCCAACTATTTTTTTCCCCTAAAGTTCATATATGTTCATCGTAGAAAATTTGGAAAATGGAGGAAAGAAAAAGCAGTAGAAACAAAATTTTACCTATAATACTATCTTGCCATCTTGGGGAAGAGCTCTGGTTAATATTTTGACATATTAACATGGTAACACCGATACTTTACACATCCTTCTAGTGATTAACTTTTGTCATAAAGTTAAAATAATCTTTTTCTTACAGTTTTCCCCTGATTTCCACTGAAATAAAGCTGGAAAGCACAGAAAAACTGGAAGAAATAAGAATGAAAGCACTTAGGATTAACCATTTTAGTATCTTCTCTTCTGCTATTTATGCCTATGTTCTTTTCAAAGTTGTGATCACAATTTGGATACAATATTTCGTACTTAAAAAACTTATATCATAAGCACTTTCTTTTGACATCAAAAAGTTTGTAAGGATTAATTTTAGGGCTGTAAAAAATTTCATCATATGGTTATACCAGTATTCAAATATTCTTTTGTTTATAGCTTTCACTATTTATAAATAACTGTTATATGCATCTTTACACATAGATCTTTGCCCACATTTTTAATTCCTTCTTAAGTCATATTTCTTGAAAGGAGGTTGTTAGGACAAAGAATATGAGCATTACAAGATTAGCAATGTTTTTTCCCCCCTTCTGATTCTGAATGTATAACATAATCCTTGAAATAAATACTATTAACATTGTACTATATTTCCTTTCATCCTTTTTAAGGGCAGAAAGATTTTAAAGTCTTCTGATTAATGCTTTCAGTTGGTTCTCCAGATCTGTATCAATTACCTGTCTCAACAGCAATACACTACTACATCCTCATTAGTGTAACATCAGTGTTACTAAGTTAATGTGTCAAAATATTAACCAAGGTTCTCTCCCAAGATGGTGAGGCAGTATTATGGGTAAAATTTCGTTTCTACTGCTTAATACTTTCCTCCATTTATCATTAAAATAAACCACACTGACTTGGACGGAAAGGGAGTATCTTACCATTTTGCTAACCTACCTTTGATTATTAATGAAGTTGAAAATTTTTCTGTATTTTTTGAGGGGGGTAAATTGTCCATCTTCTCTGCTATAATAGATCCTTCTAAATACTTACATAGTGACCAGTGGAGGATGAAGTTAATCTAAGGCTCATAAATACGGATCTCAGCCCACACATTTGAGCACCCGTGGGAACCACGTCAAACTGAGTAAGAGGCAGAGAGTGAAGGGCGGCTTCACCCACGAGGAGCCCAAGAGTCACACCGCTGTCGTTCCTCCCCCTCCCTCACTGCACGCCTGACATTCGATCATGCCTTAAACTGTGGTGTGTCGGTTTAAGATGAGCTACTAAGTATCTGATTTAATGTATTTGGTTTTTTTAAGCCCTTTCTTGTGTGATGTTATTTTGCTTTGCTAAGATTCTTGCTGGGCTTAAAAAGGCTACGTGGGACTATAAAAGTAGCAAGAGCTAGTGAGATGTATCAACAATTGATTAAAATCTGCTTGGCTTAACTCAATTCCTTGGAACCTGGAAGTCAGTCTGCCGCGTCCAGAAGCACTTTCCGTCTGAACACCGGCTTCCAAGGACCGCGTGGAGTCTCCGCGGCTGTGGGCGCTGCAGCTCCTGTGAGCAGAGCCCAGGCACACGAGGAGAGGAACCTCACACCTCAGCCTCTCCATCCCTTCCAGATTTGGTAGAAAAATGGACTGATCAGGGGGCTGTCCATCAGCAGGTAGATTTTCCTCACGCTCGCTCTGAACTTTCTAATTACTCACACAAATCTGGATCTGAAGCTGACGTTGGCTTCCTTCAGAGTCACTTAGGAAAATCTCGGTCAGCTTGTGGTCCCTTCCTTTCTAAGCTGACATCCTGTACTTAGCGATTACTGTTAAGTGGTTAAGTGTCTCTGCAGTCAGGGCTGCAGTGTAGTGTACAACCCGGGGTGAGGTCCCACCCTCCCTGCCCTCTAACCGGAGCCTGCCGACCTGCCGACACCCACCTGCCTCTTTCCCTCCCTACTTTGCTATGTATTTAGCGCTTCCTGCAGCAATGACTCAGATATGTACACGGCACATCCCCTGTTCTTAGTGAGTTTACAGTTTAATGGGGAGACAGACATAGGTGTAAAATGAGGGGAAAGTAACAGTGACCGCAAGAGAACAATTCCGTGTAGTTCCACTTCCAACCCTCACTCTGGGGAGTCACCTGGGACTCATGGCCACGTGACGTTTGAGGAGGAGAGAACAGAAGTGGATGCCAACAAGGCCTGTGTGCATCCTGTTGTCACGGTTACAAAGGGAATATGTGCTCCTTCTAGAGACAACACGACCCCCTACCCCCGGCCTCCCAATTACACAAGACAGTCCTGCACCTTCGATGCCAGTGCCTCCTGCTGTATAATGCGTAGGACTAGAAATATCGCCATGATCTAGAAAAGACTCGTGTGCTAAGCCTGTCCCTTAAAGAGAAGACTCTTCTTTGTAGCAACAGAAGGCATCCTAGCAGCACCCACGATTTACAATGCAGTCCCCATCTGTCCCTCTTAAACTTCACCCCGCTGGACCTTGGAAACCTGACCACAGGGAGTGCCCGCTCAGATTCTGGAATCTCCTTAACCCTTAGCTCTCCATCATCTGCTCTGCCACCTCTGCCCCTGGGAGCAGCCACTCTTCATCCAGCCAGCAATGGTTTGGGACCAAATTGAGCTAGCATGTGGCCGTCACTAAACACACTCAAGGAAGGACTGTGTTACCAATGGCATCTGAACAGGGCGTCCAGCACTGAAGGTCAATTCCACGCACCTGTTTCAGAGTTTCTCATTAAAATCAAATGCATTCAGTAATAAGAAAGCCATCCATGGCTTCCTAAATAAATATTCATTCAATACATAGTTTCTGAGCACCTAGGCTGGTACACAGACACAGTCCTTCCCTCATGGAACTCCCCACAGCCTCCTCAAAGTGACAGATGCTAAATTTACATGCACACACAAATTAATTACAATTGTGGTGTTACGAGGAAAAAGAATCGGGTGCTGTCAGGTGACACCAACACCAGGATTTAGACTTGTCTGGGGAAGGGGTCACTTGAGCTAAAACCTGAAATAAGCGGTGGGGATGGGCGGGTAGTTCCCAGAAGGCGCAGCACCCAAGGCGTCTCTGAGGCACACAGTGTGGGCCGCTTGCTTGAGGAACTGCAGATCTTTCTCGCTTTACGATGGGGCTACATCCTTATCAGATAAACCCATCGTAAGCTGAAAGTATCATTAGCCAAAAATGCAATGAATACACCCAACCTACTGACATCACAGCTGAACCCAGCCCACCTGAAATGCGCTCAGAATGGTTACATTCGCCTACAGCTGGGCAAAGTCATCCCACACAATGGTAGTTTCACAATAAGGCACTGGATGGCTTGCGCACCTTACTGAATGCCGCACTGAGAGTGAAGAACAGCAGGACAGTCGCCCGGAGGGGGGCAGCGACAGTACACGTGTCAGACGGCGTGTCTGACCGGAGCTGCGGCGGCACCTGTCCAGCATCACAGACAGTGCTGGATGGACATCGCTAATGTGCCCGCAAAGAGAGCAAAATTCAACATTTGAAGTACGGTTTCTACTGAATGGCCCTTGGGGAGGTTAACAGGGTGAAGCTCATGCAGAGGCAGCAGTTTCTGGCTGAGGGTGAGGGGACACCGCGAAAGGGCAACTAAGCGGCGGGGTCGGGGGAGAAGCAAATACCTTGAGAAGTACCTGAAGAAGGAGGGGGTGAATCAGGGTGTTTGTCTAAGCGTCCTGAGGACAGAAGCCTGTTTACCTTGCTCATGGCTGTAGCCCTGGTGCAGAGAACACTGCTTGGCAAGGAACACGTGCTCGACAAATATCGGCCGAATGAACGGCCGCACTGGGACAGAACTGACCTCGTAATCATCATGATGGCAACAGGAGCAAAATCAGCCGCCATCACCTGAGCACCTACCATGTGTCCCAGCTGCGCTCAGTGTTTGGCTGGACTAACCCAACTCCACCAACGTGCAAAGCAGGCGTTGTAACCCTCCCGTCACGGACGAGGAAGTAGATGGTATGCAGAGGTTTAGGAAAACGCCCCAGGTGTCTTGTTCAGACAGAGAGGCAGGGAAACGCAGGCCAGCCTCAGTCCAAAGCCTTCTGCCACGTCATGCTGCTTCTCAAGCGTGAACGTGTTAGGCAGCTGGGCTCCAGGCGCTTCCAGATGACTTGGCCACTGTGGGGTCTCAGGCTGTCACGGCGCTTAGCCACCGCGCCCAAGCAGCCCTGTAGGAAGGAAGCAGGTGTGCACCTGAAGCAGGTGATCGCAGGACACCCACCAGCTGCATCTACCCAAAGCGCCTTGTGAGATGAGGCTGTGCCTGGTTAGTTCAAGGGTGCGAATGAGGCCACTGTTCCAGGGTAGTCTCTGTGTCCAATTAACTCGGCTCCGTGGCTTAGAGACACACCCCAGTCCGAGTCATCCCTCCCCAAGATGCATTCACTAGTTTCAGGGAAGACTGCTGAGAAGAGTGGGTGGCTTGGTAAAACCTGTTTGTAAGACTAGAAAAGCCATTCAAAGAAACGTCACAATAATGGCCAGGTGTGGCTTCCTACCAAAAGATCACGCAAACTTCTAACCCAAACTTCTGTGCCCGGAGCTCCTCTACCTTGCAAAGACCTTTTCTCCAAAAAACGCTTGAGATTTTTTTTCCCAAGTATTTCTCAGAATCTTCTGTGTCTCTGTGATATTATTAAAAAAAAAAAAAAAAAGGAGGGGGGGCAGGTTGGTAGGTGAGTAGCTAGCATAATTCCTGAAAATTGCTAAAAACTTAAAAGACTGAGGCACATTCATAACATCTATGTAACCCGGATGCTGTTCAAAAAATTATAGCTGGAGACAGAGGTATGACTATAACCAACACTTGGGCAAGCTTGTGTTTAGGATACGGTTAGAACAGTTAGTTTTCAAGGCAAGTGGTATCTAATTCTACTTCTCTCTCTGGTGAGGGGAGACTCTCTCCGCCTCTCATCTCTTCCCTCTACAAATTGTCCTCCTCGGGGCTGCTGCACTTAACCTTTCCAGAGCACAGATCTGATTAGTTCACTGCTTTACGTAACTTACCAACCCCACTTGCATAGCATGTAAGTCAGGTGGCTGTGTGATTTATTCTTCTGGGACATGCTTGAGAGTTAAAGGAGGCAGCTCTATTAATTATAATGTTGGGGCAACAGCCATGGACCAGGAGAGTCCCTGGCAAGTGGGATGGTCATCTTGCACAGAAGGTGCCTGACAATCTTTCCTGACTCCATCCCGCCCAGATCAGCCTCTGAGAGGCACCTGCCTTCCCTGTGCTTTCTGGCTCCGTCCCTCAGCCCTTCCCTGCTTCTCAGAGGGACGGGTGCTTCCAGACTAGCTGGAAGAACCACACTGCGTACTCCCCACAGCAGAGTTAGGGGTCTGGCCTCCAGGCTCCAAGCACCTGCAACCCAGCCTTCACTGGAGCATCGGCACTCATTTCCGTGCACGTTGCCTCTGTAGACCATGAGCTCCACAAGGTCGGGAACTGAGAGATGCTTGTGGCCACCGCAATGTATACAAGGGTGTTCCCTGGGTCTTAAGTGCTCAGTAAATGCTAATGGATAAGCAATCAATTCCATGACTAGAGAATCTGATAGCTTGTTTGTAAGTACACTGAGGTCTGTGTTGTAAACAAATGTTCAGACGGCAGCGTTGTATCACAGAGCCGCTGCCTGTCCGGTGTCACAGAAACGTCGGCTGGTTTCCGCGTTAAGTGAGCGTATGGAAAAATGACATGACATGAGCAGTTTGTTTTCTCAGCGGCGGAGACCGTCACAGGCAGGATTTCACTTCCATTGTTCGCTGGGGACGGTGCTGCCAAAATGCTGAGCCTGAGGTGACTGATCCCCGCGGTGGCCTGAGCTGTCGCAGACCCGCGGGCACCGGCTCGGGCCTCCGAGGCGGCACCTCGTGTGTGGCGCTCTCACGCCTGCGGATGGACTCCGCATTGGTATCTGCCACGGACAAGGCACCTGTGCCACTTCTGTGCGGCCCCCTCCCTGTCCAACCTGTCTCTTACAATCGGGAACGCCCAAGGGAAGTGAAAGGAAGTTCCCCAGGCTGACACGTAAAGACGCCACCTCCCACTGGGTGAGCCACGGTGTGCACGCCCAGGAGCCTGAGTTCCCCGTCTCCCAAAGCGTGAATCTTGGAAGTGATGAGCAATGACAGGTAAGCTCTTACATGGAGCTAAATCTGCACGTCCAGTGACGTTACAGAGTGAGGAAGTCAACGCAACTCAGTAGTCCATCCCACTATGACTGCTTCCCGACACTGTTGATCTTAGCACGGACAACCAGAACATCCTAAAGAGCCAGAGAGTCAGATCCATGAACAAAGGACAGATGAAAGGTCAGATGAGTATATGGAGGCATCATACAGTGAGTCACTGGACGGTGAGAGCTGTTCCCACCGCCCCCGAGAACAAGGAGAAGCCACAGCACAGGAAACTTCGGTTTAGGAAGAGGACCACATTTCCTGAGCAGGTTATTTCAGATCATTAAATAAATCACCAGGGCAGCTGTGGAATATATTTCTCTGGAGGTCTTTAAAACCAGAGCAGTTATTAAGTGTCCAGGGATGAGTTCTGCTGAAGTGTGATTGTTACCTTGAACTGGCTAGAATCTTTAAGCTCTTCCCAACCCTACCATCTCGAGATCCTCTATCAATTGCCAGCGGAAGATGAGAGATGAGCAGAACCCAGAAGCAGAGGGGCCACAAGAAGTCACCTGATCTGCTCCCGGGCAACTATACAAGACTTCTATTTTTAGGTATCACTGAGGACGGAAAGCAGTGATACCTGGAGTCTCCCATCATTAATCAGTCTCTTACAGTCCAAAGCTTGTCCTGAGCGCAGTCAAACTTTCTTGGTTGTAAGATGGGAACCAGTTTCCTCATATCAGTGCTCTTATCCAGTAAGCTAAGGTTATCGCACTGCTTAAGGCTCTTCTAACATTCCTCATGCTTTCAACGCTCCTGTTGTAAAGGTCAAGAAACTCTCCAAGACTGGGTGAAATTCAAATTTGATGTGATTATTCTGTGATTCGAATTTGACGTGATTATTCTGTGCACAGATGGATGTTATAATGCCAAGCTTGGGCGTCTGAGGTGTGAAATTAAATATTAAGGAGTTCGGGATGGAACCTGGATGAAATTTTAACACAACATCCCTCTTCTTAAAACACACGCATCCTGAGGGTGTCCATCCATGCTGTAACTAACCCTCCATGGGTATAAGCTGCTCAGTGCCCATGTCTGTCGGGGAGGAGGAAGGGAGGGAATGAAGCAACAGAGGAGGGTGGACCCCAAGCTCCAAAAAAGGGCTGGCCCCAGTGAGGAAGGGGTCTGGGAGGGAGCATGTGGGGCAGAAGGAGAGTCAGAAGTCCCAGCACCACGCAGGCGTGGAGGGTGGAGGGAAAAGTCAACAAACACATGCGGAAGGGAATTTTTCCTGACAGTAACTCAAAGCATCACTTGGGAGAGGCCTCAAGAGTCTTTATCCCCGTTCACGCTAGAGTAGGTGAGTCAGTGTGAAGTGTGTCCTCTGCCGGCTGGGCTGGAGGGAGACGCGGGGTGAGGAGGGTGGGCTGTGGAGGCAGGTGGGGGGCGGTAAGGACACACGTGCTGACAGGCCCCTGGCCAATGCACTGACCACAACTCTCTAGCTAAAATACATGCTCGCAACCCTCCACGTGGCCCTCTCTCCACTGCCACTTTTTAAGTCTCTGTTCCCGTGGCCATGACCCTTCTGTTCCTCCGCGCTGCTTCCTGGATCGAGCCTTTCTTTCTTCCTTGGAACTCTCAATTCCAGGAAGTTCGTCAAGTGGCCCAGAGAAACTGTAAATTCTGGTAGGCACTTGAATGGTTCTCTAGCAGGTGGCAGAGGACATGGAACGGGGCTTAAATTAGAATTAAATTACATCAGAAGGGTTGAAACTTCTATGCGCCAAGAAAGGGACTAACCTCTCTCTTGACCCCTGCTGGCACACCCACCACCACCTTCCAGTACATTTTAAAGAGGAAGAGGCTCTTGGTATTATTTTGGAGAAGTAAGACGTTGAACACCCTCCTCCCCTCCATTCAATTAACTTTGGGAAATCAAAAAGCACTCCATTCTCCAGGCAGAAAATCTGATTTTGTGGAGGTCATGAAAACATTACCCTTTTATTCTTTAACAAAGTAGCCCACACAGAGAACTGGGGGAAAAAAACAAACTAAAGGCAACAGTCCCTTGACCTGCTGCTCCCTTCTTTCATGCTTGTTTCAAACTGCTTCTATTTTTAATTCTCTGCTGGTTATTAGCTCCAATCACTACGTGATATGCTTATGCTGTTCCTTCTTAACTTACCAACGTTAAATATTATCCACTGACTTCCTTTTATGTCAGATCTGCATTTGTGTCACTAATAACCTCCTCTCTCCCCCTCATCTATAACTCAGTCAATCGAGTTATAATCATTTTGGACTATCTTTATTACATTAAATAATATATATATCTTTGGTTTTGTTCCAGCAACAAGAAACTGTATTTTGGGGGGGGGGCAGGGTATAGCTCAGTGGGAGAGCGTGTGCTTAGCATGCACGAGGTCCTAGGTTCAATCCCTAGTACCTCTATCAAAACAAACAAACAAACAAGCCAAACAAATAAATAAAGCTAATTACTCCCCAAGCAAACTGGAAAAAAAAAAAAAGGTAAAAAACCTAAAAAAGGAAAAAAACCTGTATTTTTATTGCCTCCCTGTATCAGGTGAGGCTATCAGCATCTCTACCCTCTTAGCACATCTGCTTCCCTCCCAACTGTCCTTCCACATCCTCAGGGTGAGGATACTTCTTCTGTGACATCAACCATAAGCTCTTGATTCTACCTCCAAAAGGTGCTCCTGTCCCAAGTATCTCACTCTCAGTCAGTGTTACTCCATCATGTGCTCCAGCCAGAAAGGAATCCTGTCCTTCCCGTTCGCCCCACACAAGTCCTGTCATCTCTGCCTCCAAAACACCTTCTCACCATCTCCACGCCACCTTCTGTCTCCAGGACCGGCTGCTCTTACCTCGCTAGTCTCTCCTCTACAAAACAGCCACAGCGACCCGAGACAGCATCAGATCCCACCACATGACTCCTCTCGCTAAGAAGCAGTCTCTCACTGCAACCGCCTCACCACTGCCCATAAGAGCTCCAGTGATCCGGCCCGGGCCCCCTCTAACATCCATGCTCTTACCCACTCTGCTCCAGCAAGGCTGACCTTCATCTTTGGACCGTCACAAGCTAACTCCTATGTCAGGGCCTTTGCTCTTCTGCTTGGTAACACCCCAGGTCTGCTTCTCATCGTTCAAATCCTCCCTGAAGCGTCACTCCTTTCAAAACGTCTTCCACATGAGCAAAAGCAGCCTCCGATCCCCACCTATGCGCGCTCCTGTTATTCTGTTTGTCCTCATGCTCCTCTAGACATGACCTTACTTATCTGTATGTGTTTACTGCTTTCCTCCCCTTTCTAGAATGTGAGCGCTGAGAGCTCTTTTGTTCACTGCCTGTACCCCCTTCATCTAGGACAGTGCCTGGAACACAGAAGGCATTACAAAAAATATTGGCTATTATCAACTCAGTGTTCTGTAACATTGCTAAGGCTTCTATGCTTAGCAGTTGCTTTGACTAAGACTAATTCCAAAAGTTGGAAATCCCACAGTGTTTTATTACTGCAACCATGTAATTATTATTCACTACTTAAGCAATGTCCCCAAATATATCCTCTCTTGAATGTTCTTTTCCCTTGGAATGTATAATTGCCTTTTCTCTCCATGGTCTCACGTTTTAAGGATAGAACAGAGCCCTGTGAGTTCCCCCTTCCCCCAGGGACCACACTGAAGCCCGCCGTTTTCTCCCTCTGATCTGGACGGATGCCTCACCAAGTCTAAACCGCAGCGGCCACTCCGGCTTTATTCCCTTCCTGACTTGGAACTACTACCTCTTGGCTCTCATGTCTTCCTCTTTCTTGTTTTATTACCTTAGTTTGCTGGAATACAGCCTCGGAAAATTTCCTATGAAAGGGCGTGTGGAGACCCCGTGCCTGTCTGACCGTGTTTTTCCCTCTTGTTCATTTGTTTTGGTTTTTTAACTTCACACTTGATTAATACTTTGGCTGGGTAAAGAATTCTAGGTTGACAATACTTTCCTCTCGGTGCTTGAAGGCAATTTTCCATTGCCTTTTTGCAGCTGGTGTAAGTGAAGAGAATTCATGTACGTACGTACTCTTAGGGATAACCTCCCAACTCAGACTTCCTGAAAAAGACGTTTACAGTAGACAAAGCGAACAATTGTATCCGTGCTGGCAAAGACGACTCGGGTGGATGCATACAAGACCAAGTTCTGTCAAGCTGGCTAATGTAAATTACCTGAATTAGGTTGAATTATAGCATGCTGAGTCAAGAAAGTCAATTCTGTTTCTTCCAGATAGGCAGTTCTCCACAAATCCTTCTCTGCAGCAGGCTAAACACTTTCCTACAAGCCTTTTCCTGAGGGTTTTAAGCAACCTCTTACTCACAGCACCCCTTGGTTCATCCTCGTGGTTCTCAGCACAACCGTGGTGGCTTTTTGTTAT
Source organism: Camelus dromedarius (assembly GCF_036321535.1). Lineage (NCBI taxonomy): Eukaryota > Metazoa > Chordata > Mammalia > Artiodactyla > Camelidae > Camelus > Camelus dromedarius. The sequence continues at coordinate 50,051,088 of NC_087451.1, forward strand.
CTATTTGTAAAGTCGGCGCGGGAAGGAAGAGCATCTCGCTTACGGCTGTGTCTCTGGCATCTGGCTTGCCTACAGAAGGCCTGGCATTCTGAGTGGGGGCTCACTCGACAGGCCCAGGAGATAAAAGCAAAGCCCTGCAAGGTGCGGAAGTGTCTCAGAGTCAACACGCCCGTGCCCGCCGGGCGAGTCAGGCTCCTGCTCTTCACGCACAGACACGCGCTTTCAGAGATCACGGGTCTTGGAATCAGAGAACTTAGGTTTGACTCTGACTCTGCTACTTATTAGCTACGTGACCCCGGGCAAATCATTTAAATGCTCTGAACCTGTTTTTTCACGGGTAAAATGGGGCTAAGAATGTCTACCTTGCAGCAGAGTGACTCTAATGATTAAATTAAAGATAATGCATGCAAATAAATGGACATAACAGTGGGCCCTAAAGAACTGGTTATTACTTTTATTTTTATGAATAAAAGCAATAGAAAGTTATTAAAGATATCAAACTTAAAGCATTCATTTTGATGAAAAAATTCAGAATTTTTCATCAAAAGATTATACTGTTTCACACAATACTAAGCATTACAAAAGTATTCTATAGTAAGACTGAAATAATTAACAAGTTTCTAAATCTGAGGCTCCTTTTGGTCAAATGTCCTCCGTGCTTCCTGCAGCTCCACCCCTGTCACCTTTGACCGACCTTGTCTCTATAGCTCAGTCCATTAAAAAATCGTTAGGCAGAAGTCTCAAGCTACAAAGTCTCACATTTGCCTTCTTTTGCATCCTTTTACTTACTGATGAAAAATCCTGAATGAGTAAAACAGACATAAACGAGGTTTTATTCTAAGTTTTATGTTTATAATACACGTCGTTTGCTTCAACAACATCAGTTCTGTGTGTGGCGTGACAGTACACAACTAGCGAAGGGGCTTTCCTGGGTGACTTGTGCATGTTGATCTTATTATTTCAGTCCCACTGGACGCACTGAGCTCAGCAGGCTCCCTCTTCCCATCTCACGCCGTGACCTTCACTCACTGTTCCCCCTGGGAGGGCTTCTCCTAACTCTGTTTTCCATCCATTGTCTGTCTTTTCAGGATTCCCGTTTCTTTCTTTGGAGTGTGCCTGGATGATCACTCTTCAGGGAAATCATAGCTGGATTGAGGGTCAGGGATAAATTCATCTTATAGGCTCCAGAATTCCCAAGACGATTTGCAGCTCACCTACCTCTAGTAGCCACCAATCCATGGTGTTCACATCCCACAGCAATGGAAAAGAAGACAGGACTTCTTAAAAGCTACGTTCGTATTATGCTTATCATCGAGGGAGCATCTTTTCGTTTTGGTTTGTGGTCAATCAATGCCCTCATCTGAGGGATCTGACAACGGCAGAGGTGCAGAAATGAGGCAGACAGGAACCTCAAAACCTCAAAAAGCCTTCTATTTTATTCCTTTTTACCTACTAAAGGCAATCCACTAATAGAATCTGAGAACAAAACTGCAATAAATTTAGCTCATTGCTAGGTAGATCAGGGGTGAGTCAGGGAGAAGGAAGGGGAGCGTGTCAAAAAATCTATTTTCCCAAATGTGCAAGACAAAGAGCCCTGCAGACTGGCAAGCTTGCCACCCTGCCCTATTTGCTATTTAGGTTCTAAGCACTACAACTGATGTTAAGTTTTTAAACCATAAGGTTTTAATTTAAACGAACCTGCAGGTCTCCTGACTTTCTTATGCCTCCATCCACGATGGAAGCAACAAAGGACAGCACATTTTGGAATCTGCATTTAGAGTCACCTGCCAAGGCTCTCTGAGGACAATTGTGACTGTCTAACTCTAATCTTTTATAAAATGAAGGTGAAGAAGTTTTCTAAACAGTACAAAACTCCAAGGAAAATTCTGGAATACATACCACAAGCACCTGACACACTGCTCCGGAAAGCAGAACCTCCGACCTGGACTAAATGTGATGACGGCAGACCATGTGCTAAGAAATGTGCTTCTGTGAGTTAATATTCATATCTTCTCAATCTGATAAACATCAGCTTTGATTTATGACGGCCTCCCTTCTACAACGGAGGAGTGACTGAGAACAGGAATAATGTGTAGTATCTAACAATTAATCAAAGTTTGTCAGGTGCTTAGATGTTTATTTTTACACCTTTCCTTTTGCTAAAGGTATACTTTCAGGTTTGAGTTCTGCTCTTCTGAACAGATGGCCATCATTTAACTAACAATGCTGAGTTTATTTACCAAGGATTCACAGTCTAGTCACAAAACAGTGAATATGATTTAGCTTCCACTAGTGACAGCGGAAAATAGTGCTTAGGTAAGAATCCAACAGATGGGATGACTTTTAAGATTCATAAACAAGTTTCAAAGAGACCCTGGAGGTAGCTATTAGAACGCTTGGGTTTATAAAACATTAAGAAATGATCAGCAGAAACTGTATATAAAAAGGTAGCAGAATATGGCTTTGCAACCTCATGTACATAAAATAAGTTACTTGGTAAAAATATTTCCTTTTGTTTGTGGTCTTAACTTCTTTTTTCAACCCATTTGAGAGGTCCAATCAATTGCCATTATTAGATAATAGGGAGTCCCATGGCAGATGGGGTATCAGCATTCCTAGGTGTACCAGGTTTGAAAATTGTACCCTGATCTTCCCAGGATCACCCACTATTTCCTGACTGCAGAATTACTGCTTCCCCCCAGCAGCAGAAAGCCGGCTTCAGAACCTAGCTCACCTGGGAATCAGCACCGGCTGGTCAGGTTTAGAACACGTCTACGCCTGGCCCTGCAGGTTCTCCCTTACAGAACGGGCACGTGCAGCTGGTTTTCCTGAACTGTTCCAGCACAAAAAAATTAAACTTTCTAGTGTAGAGTCATAGAATTTAGAATAGAAAGAGATAAGCTAACATTTTAAAGATTGGGATATACTTCCACTCAATCTTTTAAAATTTTTTTTTCTTTTTTTGCAATTTGGCCTTCACCTTCCAATACTTAAATAAAAGCACATTCTAAGGCCACCAGGTCAAAGGGGCTTTTCCAGGTCTTAACCTCCTTTTATGCGGAGGCATTTGACCACACTGTTCTCTTCTTCTTTCCAAGAGATATTTCCCCCAAGTCTCCAGCCTTTCTGACCTCCCTCCCTTTCTTTCAGCACAGGATCTGCCTAGGGTTCCCATCTGGTCCCCCTTCCCACTCTCCATGTCCTCCGTGGTGACTTCCTCCTGCTTTGGCCTATCTTCAAACTCAAGACATTGCCTTTAAGCTCCTCGACCGTCTGGTCATACCTACATACCTTTCTAGTATTTCTTGCCACTCCCTCTGCACAGCCTCTGAACTTGCCACACCGGACTGCTTCCCACTGTTTTCAGAACAGGGACCGTGTATTTGCAAATATCCCTTCTGTGGCTTTGTTCATGCTGTTTTTCCTACCCCAGACGCATCTCACCCGTCTCACCTGGCCCTCCTTCCCTAGACTCTAGGGTCCAGTTCCAAGCTTACTAACAGCTTCATTGTGGCATCACTGACATCTGATCAGCTCCACACATTCAAAGTGTACGACGTGAAAAGTTTCGAGCGGTGCGTGTACCTGTGAAAGCGTCGTCGTGCTCAAAACATCCACCACCTCCCCAGTTTCCTTGTCCTCCTTTGTGAACTCTGCTTCTTGTCTCTCCCCATCCACTCTCCTTTCCCAGACAACCCCTGATCTGCTTCTTGTTATTATAGACTAATTTGCATTTTTTAGAGTTTTATATAAATGGAGTCATACAGTGTGTACATTTTCCAGGTGGGCTTCAGCCATGTGGTAGTGTGCATCCATGCCATTCTTTTTATTGCTCAGTAGGAGTCTGCTGTATGGATACCACCGTCTGCTTATCCGTTCACCTCTTCACGGACATTTGGGTTGTTCCCAGGATTTGTTACAAATAAAGCTGCCATGAACATCTGTATGTGGGTCTTTATGTGGCTATACGCTCTCATGCCCTTTGGTAAATTCCTGGGAGGGGAGGTATGGTTAACTCTTAAAAAAAAAAACCTGCCAAACTGTTTCCCAAAGTGACAAGATAAAGTGACAGTACTAATTATCCAATGAATACAATTATCCAAAATGGACAATGTTAACTATCCAGAAATGATCCAACAGTGCTGGATCCTGTCTTGGGGGTCGGGCATTCAGCCTTGCACCATTAGCTACGAGGTGAGTTTTAGATTTTCCACAGATGTCCTTTAACAGAGTGAGGAGGTTACTTCTACTGTTGGTCTGCTGAGAGTTTTTATCAGAAATGAATGTTGGATTCTGTCAAATGCTTTTTCTGCGTCTTCTGAAACATCATATGGTTTTTCTTTTTAGTTTATTCATATGATGCATTACATACATTGATTTTTGAATGTTAAACCAACCTTGCATGTCTGAGACAAGTCTTCCTTGGTCATAATGTATTACTCATTTTATATATTGTTGGCCTCGAATTTTCCTTCTGTATACAGCTTTTTCCTTCTGTATAATGCTATATACTGTTATTTCCTTTCCTATATACTGCAGAAGTGGATATACTAAATTTTGCTCAGATTTTTTACATGATTGTCCCCAATGGATATTGATCTGTAGTTTTCTTGTAATATTTTTGTCTGGTTTTGGTATCATGGAAAGGCTAGCCTCCTAGACTGTGTTGCGAAGTATCTCCTTTTCAATATTCTGGAAGAGTTTGCATAGAAATGGTATTATTTCCCTTAAATATATAGAATTTATCAGTGAAGCCACCTGGACTTGGAGTTTTCTTTGTGGGAAGGTTTTAACTACTAGCTCACTTTCTTTAACAGACCTAGAATGATTCTAGTTACTTCTTTCATCTTGGGTGAGCTTTGGCAGTCGGTGTCGTTTAAGGAATTTGCCCATTTCATCTAAGCCATCAAGTTTATTGGCATAAAATGTAAATGACAACATCCCCTTGTTATCTTTTTTAATTGTATCTACAGAATCTGTACAGATATCACCTCTCTCACCCTGATATTGATACCTTGTGTCTTCTGTTTTCCCTCCTCAACTGACTGGATGCTTATCCATTTTATTTTGGTCTCATTGATATTTGCTACTGTTTTTCCATTTTCTGTTTCATTCATTTCAGCTTTGATCATTATTGTTTTCTTTTTCCCATTTTGGTTTAACTTGCTCTTATTTTTCTAGTTTCTCAAAGTGGAGGCTGACCTCACTGATTTGAGACCTCTCTTCTTTTCTGTTCTAGGCACTTCATGCTATAAATTTCCACCTACGAATTGCTTGAGCAGCATTACATAAATTCTGATTATATTGTGTTTTCACCTTCGTGCAGTTCAAAATACTTTCTATTCTTCATTTTAATTACTTCTTTGACCCATGGGTTACTTTGAAGTGTGTTATTTAGCTTCTAGTTATTTGGGGATTTTTTTCAGAGATCTTCTTATGACTGATTTCCAATTTAATTTCATTATGGCAGGGATGTTGAATCCTTTACATCACTTGTGCCTTATGTCACGGCCCAGAACACGGTCTATCGTGGCAAACACGCACCTGGAGAGAGCGTGTACTCTGATGCAGTTAGGTAGGATGTTCCCTAAATGTTAATTCGGTCAATTGAGTTGGTAGCATGACTCAGGTCTTCTATACACTTACTTACTTTCTGTTGACTTGCTCCACCAATTACTGAGAGAGGGGTAATCGAATTTCCAACCATGATTGCAGACCTGTCCATTTCTCCCTGTAGTTCTATCGGTTTTTGCTTCATATTTTTTGAAACTCTCTTACGAGGGGTGTGAACAGTTAGGCTGGTTACGGTCTATTTATTAACTGACCTGTGCTACTTTGTTACTGTTATTCTGTAAACATGTGCTTTTTAAAAAGATTGAACTAACAAGGAAAGAAGCTGATACATTTACGCACGTAGCTGTTATTTCTATTGCTTTTTATTCATTTGTGGAGATCTGTATTTCCATCTGGTATATTTATTTCTTCTGCCTGAAGGACTTTCTTGAATGTTTCTCGTACTGAGAATCCACTGGTAATGCACTGTTTCAGCCTTTGTGTGTCTGAAATGTCTTTAATTCACCTGTGTTTTTGAAAGCTATTGTCGCTTGGCATAGAATGACATGCTGACAGTGTTTCCCTTCAGTAGTTTAAAGATGTTGCTCCTCTGCTTTCTCTCTCTCATTGTTAACCGGCGAGAGACCAGCCACACAGCCTCACCTTCATTCCTTTGTGTATAACGTGTCTTTTCCCTCTGGCTGCCTTTTAGATTTCATTTTTATCACTGCTTTTGAGCAACTGGATTGTGATATGCCTTAGTGTAGTTTTCTTCATGATTTTTTTTTTTTTCAGTGTAACTTCTAGGAGCTGTGGATTTATAAGGTTTTCATTAAATCTGGAAAGTTTTCAGACATCATTTCTATAAGTATTTTTTCTGTCTTCCCCCTTTGGTTGGGGACTTCATTCATCCATCTAGGAGAGCACCTGAAGTGGTCCCACAGTTCACTGATGATCTGTTCCTTTTTCAAGAACCTGTTTTCTTCTGTGTCCTTCATTTTGGATAGTTCCTGTTGGTATGTCTTCAAGTTCACTAATCTTTATTTCTGCAGCATCTAATATGCTATTAATCCCACCCAGTGTATGTTCATGACAGATGTGGTTTTCACGTCTGGAAGTCTGGCTTGGGTCTTTCTGGATACCTTCCACGTTTCTACCTGTTTGTTGTAATACAGTGATGATAACTACTTTATTGTCTCTGTTGGCTATTTCTAACAACTGTGGCAGTTCTGGGTTGGGTTTAATCGATTTTGCTTCTCATAATGGGTTGTATTTTCCTGTTTCTCTGCAGGCTGGTTAATTTTTGACTGAATGCCAGACATTGCGAATTTTACCTACTTGAGTGGCGGATAACTCTGTATTCCTATAAATATTCTTGAATCTTTTCTGGGTTTCAATTAAGTTCCTTGGAAATAATTTGATCCTTTCGGGTCTTTTTAAAAATCTGTCAGAGGAACCCAGAGCAGTGCTCAGTCTAGGGCCAATTATCCCCCACTGCTGAAGCTAACCTTTTGAGCACTGTACTTAAATGCCCCGTGAATTACGAGGTTTTCCAGCCTGCCTGCTGGGAACTTCCCCTACCTACCCCTCACTCTCTGTGAGTGCCAGGCCTGGTCACCTCTCGTCTTTTTGGTTGTCTGTCCGCAGGTGGTCTCCTAACAACATGTGCTGATCAGTACTCAGATGAATACTTAATTAAGGGACCCTGCACATCTCCAGAGTTCTCTGTCTGTGCAGCTCTCTCCGGTTACCCGTGTCCCGTAAACTTTAGTGGCCTTAGTCTACAAGCTCCCAGGCTCCACTATGGTCCCCGCTCCCTGCACCATGGCCTGGACATTCCCTCCAAGCAGGAAGCTGGGGCAACTGCAGGGCTCACCTCATTTGTTCATTTGTTTTCTGTCTCTGATACCCAGTGTTTCAGAAACTACTGTTTCATCTATTTTGTCTGTGTTTTGGTTGCATCAGGTAAGAGGATAAATCTCCTCCTTGCTACCCCGTCTTGGCTAGAAGTGGAAGGGCTACTTTTGAAACTTTAGCGATCTGTGAAGCCTGGTACAGACACCACTTCTCTTCGATGAAGTTTCCCCAGAACATTCCCCCTCTCTCACTCTGGTGTTAAGGTGCACTCTGACCTCTGCGAGTTAAGCCACTTTCTTTCTGTTCTCATAAGCCTATTCTGCGTTATGTAGTCATCTGCTTTGACAGACCGCGCGCTCCCTGATGGCAGGAGATACCTGGGACAAGGAGTGATATATGATCGAGCCTCAAGAAACACTCTCCTCTCCCCATTACGATGGTGCTCACTAGCCAACACTGACTTCTATTTTATTTTTACCATCTTAACCATTTGTACGTGTACAGTTCAGTAGTGTTAAGAATAGTCACACTGTCATGAAACACCTCCTGAACTTCTTCTATCAGGCAAATAGAAATACATATTTTTTTAGGGAGGAGGGTATAGCTCAGTGGTAGAGCAAATAGTTAGCATGAAAGAGGTCCTGGGTTCGACCCCCAGTACCTCCATTAAAAAAAAGAGAAATATGTGTGTGTGTGTGTGTGTATAAAATATTATATATATAATGTGTGTATATGTGTGTGTGTGTGTATATATATATATGTGTGTGTGTGTGTGTGTGTGTATATATATAAATATATGTGTAGATGAATGAATGAACACATTTGGTGGAGACTTTTAATCTTGATTAAAAAAGGCTGACCTGCTCAAGGGCTTACAGAGAGCTGGTGGTGGGAGTCAGGACCAGAAGCCACACTGTCTGTTTCCTGTCAAATACTCATTTCTCCCAGGTCTGTTAATTCAATGCATATGCTGAACAGAGAATGCCAAGTATTGCCATGCATCAAAGAAACCTCAGATGTGGAAAGCCAGAAATTACTGATTTTGAATGGCATAATTTAGCTAGGCAGAGCTTGGGTTTTTTTCCATTTGTCTCGGTTAGAAAGCAATATAATATCCTCTACAAACTGTTCCTTGATTCCTGTTTTCTGACAAGGAGCTCACTGAGTCATCTAGTGCTGTAAGGCTGCTTTCTTATTCGATTTGATACCAAAATTTCTTTTCTCCTCATATCCTCAAACAAATTCCTTTCATTTCCTTTGCTATCTCTAGGCTTGGCATCTTTCTCTCTAAGGCCAGGATGTACAGCCCTGCTTCACTTAGTAATGATTCTACCTCACCAAGGATGGATACATGGATCAAGCTGATTTTTTTCCACTATGAAAATTTCATGGAGATTTGCTGGCTATTTGTTGCTTTGTTTCTGGAAGAAAAGATATTCTGAAATCATCTCATAATTTTTAAATTTTTTTTTCTGGTTATAAATAATGACAATTATAGAAAATATGATATTCCATATATTTTTAGACAAGAAAAAGGCCAAAAATAAAATATTAAATGCAAAAACCTTTAAAAAAAAAAAAAAACCCAAACCTCTGTAAATGTCATGTTGGCTCTTTCTTTTGGTCTCAAATATGAAGAAAAGGGGGCTTGGAACAATTTTTCTTTGCGCCAAAGAGAAGCTAAAGGAAGTAACTGCTGATACCTTTTTAAGAAAGGATGGAGGAGGGGCTTTGAATTCAACAAAACAAACCTTTCCCCTTCACACGGAGAAGCCTGGCACCTACAGAGGGTCGGACCAGGGATGCATGCCATGTGGAAACCGAGCAAAACGTTAAGAGTTTCCTGACACTATTTCATGTCCTAAGCTCTGGAAAACACCATGCCCCCGGCCCTCTGAACATTCAGGGATGAAAACGGTTCTAACTTAACGTGAAAGAAGGATCTCTCACTCCCCTTTCTAGCGGTAAGTTTCTCACCTGCACCCCAGTGCTGCACGTGCCTGAGAGAATCACAGACAGAGTCCCGGGATCCCAAGGCCCCCGCAGAGGCTTCCCTGGGCCACACGTATGCAAACGACATTTTGAACCCAAAGGCAGAACTCTACATTTATGTCATTCCTTATTCTAGCCTGTCCACATCTCCCGAATCCCGACTCTGTCATCCGAAATACAAGTCATCCTTCCTGGGTTTGTGTGACCTGCAAACTCGGCCAGTAGGTCTTTTATCCAAGCCACTGTCTGAGGGGAACCATTGAAAGCTGAGCTCTCACGACGTCTTCTCACGGAACTTTGCTGACTTCTGTTGCTCTTCCCCACCCCGCCCCCCATGCAGTACTTAGAAAATATAACTGCTGATTTTAGAATTTTGCTGAAAAATTCTGTCAGGTTCAACAAGAAGGGTCATTTTTGGATCTCTGTTCGCATTTGCAAACCAGGAAGACTTTCCTGTTCAGTTTGGGGCGCCGTCTCCATTCCCCGTGGCTGCTCAAAGATCCCTGCCAGCGGGCAGGGGCTCCTACTGAACGTCCTCAGCATCTCAGGATGCGGGCTGCCTGGCTTGGAGGTTTGAACTAATACAGCATCCAGTTGTCTTCTTTTTCCTAGTTGGGCTTTACTTCCCCTAATGCTTGTTCTTAGTTTCAAAAACGTCTTCCTCGACGGGTGAAATGAAAACACCTTCTATTCATACGATACTGGTTTCCCATCCTTGTTCAACCAAGCACTGCCCCTCCTTCCTATCTGTTATTATTTCCCCCGAGTCTCAGCTCAGCTGTGACGTCAGTCTTCCTGACAATATTTCTACAGGAAACTGACATTCTGAATCACGGTGGTGACAACCTTCCTTCTGTCTTTCCCCTGGTTTTCTTCTATCTGAGCTCAGGTGGCCTTAGGTTCAACCACATTGGTTTCTTTATCTTCCTCCCCTGTTTGTTACATGAAACTGTAGAGATCTCATGTGTAAGGGGAAGGCTCCCTTTCTTGAGCTTATTTTATTTTAGAGGGTTTAGTCCTGGGTTAACACTCAACGTTTTCTGTATTTTTTTTGAGACCTGCTTGCTGTCTCAAGTTTAACTATCCTTGGACCTGCCTCATTTGTCATTACAAAACCTATTTGCTTCCAACAGACTCAACAATCTACTATTTTCATTTCAACTGTGTATTAGTTTTTTTTTTTATTTCACCCCTGAGGAAAAATTAAGATAATGCTGGGAAGACTTAAAAACACAGAGACAAGGATATGTCTCTGGATGGAGGAGAAAAAAATGGAATTACATCTGTCTGGCAATGTAGACACTAACATAGCAATTAAGAATTCCAGATCACTGATGTCTTCAATTTTGATGCCCAGAGATGAGGAAAAAACTACAACCAACAACTGGCAGATTCTCAAGCGTTTTTTTTAAAGCTCAGTTACAAAATCAGCAAAGTTAAACTGGATAAAATACAACCTCACAATGTCAATTTATAAAAGAATGTCTCTAATACCTAGAGAGGAGTTTAACACCCCAATATTTACAAAATGGAGACACCTGAATCTGCTAAAGAGACTCCAGTAAGAGTTTAGAGGTAGGTTCATGAAGTATTTTAAGAGAAATACTAAATGTTGGCAATGAAGGATCAACTATATGTTTTACCAGGATCAAACAACATCCACTGTATTATTTACCAGTAGGTACCAGTGTATCACAACTGCTGACTTTTGCAGGACTTCAGCGCGTTCGGTTAGGACTCTCTTGGATGCAAGGACAGAAACCTGATTCCTATTAGCTCAAGCTAGGGGAACTTGTTATGAACTAGGATAATTCACTGAGGAAAAGTGATCTACCAAATGGTGAATTCACCAAAGATCAATCTGCTGAACAATGAATTTGCCGAATTTACCAAAGTTGCATATTTAACAAAACCAGTTTTTATTTGTCCAGTTTTTATTGGATAGATTGGCTGGACGTTTAGGGTTCTTGGGTGGTCAGGCTCTCCCTTGCCTTCCAGCCTGTCCCCTTTGCCCCTCAGTCTTTCCCTCTCTCTGCATCTCAGCCTCCCTCCTCTGTGGGATGGGCACTCAGATGTCCTGGGCACACTCTCTCCTCTTTTCCTTTCTCTCTTCCTCTGTTCTGGTACATCCGGCTGCAACAGCAGCGCCAGAAACAAAGGGACTACTCCTTAAACTCTTGTTAGGAAAACGGATCAACTAAACTGCATGGAAATTCTCAAAAGCTATTAGCTGCCATCTCCTCTAACCGAATTGCTGTAAACTTTATAAAGAGTCGAAAGGAACAAATTTTTGGTAAGTTGGTAAGTTTGGTAAACTAGATGTATTAGTCGTTTGGGCAGATTTGATGGAAGAATACCAAATACCAGATGGAAAATAACTGAAGGAGGATTTGAAAATTTAGTATAAACTGGATTTCCCATAAGGAAATGCTAAATGGATTCTGACAATTGCTTGTGTGGAAAGTGGTTGGTGCCAGTTTCTAGGAAAGGCTTGGGTCTGGATGACCTGAAATGCAGGCTGCCTCTCTGTGGCAGTCAAACCGTGATACTTGGCACTGCTGTTTGGGAATGGCTGCATGGACTTTTGAGGCTCTTAAGAGTACAGTGCTTATGTAAAACACCCACGTGCTTGCTAGTTCTTTGGAAGTATCTCATAAAAGGACACCCTTCTTTAGCCATTCTAAATAAACTCCAAACAACACACGTGCAAACTGAGTGAAGTCCATTTTTCTGCTAAAATTCACAAAAAGATTAAGCCAATTCACGAGCTCCGGCATTCTTCAACCTGACCATGCCTTAAAGTGCTGTTACAAGGAACATACTCAAGAAGGATATTCCTTGAAACCAGTTTTTGGTAACTTGGCAAATTCTTGCAAATTCAGAGAATCGGTCATTTGGCAAATTGACTTCTGGGGAATTGGTTTTTTAAAAATCTATTTTTAAAATACTGAGAACACCCCCCAACTACTCCCCCCAAACAATTTCCAAGTGTACATACAGTACAGTCCTGTCAGCCACATGCATGCTGGTGGACTGATTTTTGACACATCAGCCTGTATCAGATCATACAAGATCTTAGCATCAAACAAGGTCATACGATGTGAAGGCCACATGGAGGCTGGCCCCAGAGTTAGGCAGATGCAGGGACCGGGAGCTTCAGAGTCTGCCTCACCGCTGTCTCTGCTTCTCTGTGGGTCAGCTATGCCCTTCTCCCTGAGACCAGCCTTCTCCACTTTGGGAAATGTGGTCACTCCGACTCCCAAATATCTGGAGAGGCAATGACCTGGAAGGCTTTTCTGGTCTGAAGCCCACTAATCTTGAGGAAGGGAAAAGTGGTGCAGTGTGGGTCAGGAGCCAGCCCTGCACCACCCACCTCTTCCAGGGAGTCAGAGGATGTAAGGATGTGGTGCCTTGGGGGAACCATGGAGATAAATGACAGAGGGGAGGGAGGGTCCAGAAGAAGGGGCTGCCGGACGGGCCAAACAACAAGTGTTCCCACACTCAAGCTCCTCCTCCCGTATTCAGTACTACCATCATTCACTCCACCCCTGGAGAATCTTCTCTCCCTTAAAAACCACTATACGGTACAATAAAGCTTCTTTAATCTCTTACTTCCTTGCTGTCCCTGAAGGCACAAATCTAGGTTCTTCCCATCTTATTAGAGATTTTTTACTGCTAACAACTATACATTTTGGGTAGCCAAAAATCACAAACAACAGAAAAGTTACAAAGGCTAAGGAATTTTGTTATAGTTCTTACTCCTTTGAGGTCTTTTGATTTCTGGTTTTATTACTAAGAGTTGCAACTTGCCTTTCTAACCTCTACCTTGCTAGCTCTTTCTCCATCCAATTCATTCTTTTTTGGCATCTGGGGGCTACAGAAGTATTATATGTCAACTAATGTCCTCAAGTTCCCATTGCCCTGAGGTGGACAATTATTTTGCATTCCTGAGCATCTCTAGGATGGAAGTATGTGTCACCAGGCTTCGTCTCACTGGGCAGCTGTATATTTTTATACTTGCTTTCTCCCCATAACCTATATGATAAAGTTCAAGTTCACTGGCATGGGGTCTCATAGGCTCCTACTTCAGCTACTTCCCTCCACCAAGCTTTTGCATATTCTGCTCCCTTCTCTGGGGAAAATCTTGCCCCATTCCCAACTGATAAAATGCCAGCCATCCGTGAAGACCCAGCTCGACGATCACCTGCTCTTATCAGGGCTTTCTGGACTCTCACAGGCAAAGGGAACTAGTTCGCCCCCCTTGCTTCCGTGGCCCGGTCCTCTGCCCATGGCCCCATCGTGGCACGTTTATCAGGAAATGGACGGCGTGTTCCATCTTCCCCATGAGATTAAGAGCTGTTTGAGGAAAAGGACCCAATGATCCATCTTTGTAACCCTCCCACCACCCTTAGCCAGATCTGCAGTGGGTGCTCAGAGAATACAGGCCGAATGATGGTATGAAAATATAACAGTGTTTGTTTCAGATAAAATACTTGGTTAAATACATTATGCTTCCTGTCCAGCTGATAAGACTTGAAATAAACACATGAAGAAAGCTTTTAAAAAATCCACTGAGCTAAAAAGTAGTATCTGACAATTCAGGAAAACAAGAGTCCAACAGATAACACAAACCAGGGGATTATTCACTCATCATTCAGTGAATGAACACGTCACGGGAAGATCACCATTTTAACATACAATACTTATTTATGTTAATATTCAGTGCGATGGGCCTTCTAAAAAAATAACAGGATTACTGTAAAAGTACAAGATGTCCCTGTGGAGATGCTGAAAAGATGATCAGTTTTCCAGCACTTCTGGTTTCCCTCTTTCAACATGAAAGGCAAAGGTGTGCACATGTCATAAAGCAAATAAGTATCTTTGATCTGCACAAAAAATCCCCAGCAAATCTCCACCATAAGAGCAGGTAAAGCTGAGGATGACCGTGCACCCCTGCACATCCTCTGAGGGGGCTTTGTCCAGGGGCAGCCGCTTCTCAGGGCAGACGGGCACAGCTCAGAGCGAGAGAAATGGGAAGTCGGGAGATCACTCACAGGCCACAACAGCTGTGACACCTTAATGCTGTTTGATTTTGGTCCTGGCTTAGTCACACTGAAAAGCTTTTAAGACTCCTCCCTGTGTTCTTTTGTGCACAGCAGACGGGTATGGCTAAATATAAACAGGTTAAGTTCATTCCATGGAAGTCTGCTATCGCAGGTGGGGTGTCCTGTTGGGAAATGGGCAGACAGGTCCTCCCTGCAAACTTCTTAGGGTAGTTAAAAACCATTGCTTAGAACAGTATTTTGCACCTTACTTGGTAATAATAATTTTAAAACATGAAGTTTTAATGGTTTGATTTTTTTTTAATGCTACTTTTGTCACAATGGCTTCAGCAAAATGGCCATGTAAAATCATCATGTGCTCATCCTGGTAATCTTCTGTGTCAGTTCTTGAAACCAGTGGGAATCACTAGGGTAGTTTACTAAGGAGGTAGATTCCTGGAGATTGGGGTTTAGAAGGCCTGGGGTGGGGCCTGAGGACCTGCCCTTTGAAGAAGCACCTCCAGGTGATCTCAGGGCAGGTGCTGCCCTGATACAGAAAGACTGTCGTTGTTTTTCATGGCAAATGCTGTTTCTTTGTATGGAAATACCATACTATGTTGAACCACGTTTATTCTGATGGACTTCTATATGGTTTATGTGTCTTCATAATTAGTGATGATGCTATAATATCTGTGTTTTCTGCCTGCCATCACTTTCTGCTTCTTTTGTGGAATGTAGGCCTCATACGCTTCACCTCCAAACACTCCCACCCAGCTCTGGCTTGCCCTCTTCCAAAAAATGCTCTTCTAATGGTCCCCTGGTCTTGTGGGAGACTTCCAGATTTGGAGAAGATTCACTTCTCTGGTCAAAGTGACTGCGATTGGGGCAGGTCCCTAAGCCATGTGGTGCCCATCTCATTACTCTGACACAGAACGAGTCTCTTCTAGTATGTTTTGAACTAACACATTTACTGCATATACGATACCTTCTTTGTAAGACGTACCCTTATTTTGTGTATCGCCAAGAAAGATAAGGTGTTGCCCATTATCGCTGTAAGAATCCAGTAATTGTAAGTCACATCCCAATTTCAGGGATACTAACATTAAAAAAAGTATTTATTAGAATCAATGAAACAGTCTTACTTTTGCTCAGTGTAGTTCTCTTTTCCTTGTACACCTATTATTTGAATGTAAACTTTATGTTCTCTGTCTTCTATATCTTTCAACTTCCTTGTTATTATCTTTCTCTGTACGCCAAGAGACCTTCTTACACTTTTCTCTTGCATCAATTTTCTTTTCTGCAATACCCATTGTATCATTTCTACATTTAAAGTTGATTTAAATTCTTATAGTATCTTTTCTTACTTCATTCAAATAATTGAACATTTTTCTTTCTCAGCCAGGCCCCTCCCATCACGGACTGTCATGTAATCTTTGGTCTGTTTATGCAGAATCCAAACTTTCTTGAATTTCTTTCAGAATACAGTTTCTAGAATGTGAAATTTCTGTTATAATCCTTTTCAGAAATATGCTTTTCTTTTTCTTTTAAGTCTATGGTCTGCACCTTCCTCACTGCTACTGGCTTTCTTTATAGGTCTCATAACTAAGGAGACATCTGTTCAGTTCTGGTGTCCTTGCAGAAAAGGGGCATATAGATCTTCTGGGGCCCTTCTAATAGTCCACTTGTTTATAGTTAGAATCCACTTCTCAGCTTTTAAGCTGGAGAGCTGGCTTTTGTACACAGCCTCTAGATGTGGTTTTGAAGTCTTTTACTTATTATGAAGCTGCAGATCTGAGCAGGAATCCCTAGATTTTGCTTCCTTGCCAGCCTACTGACAAGGAGAGTTTGAAATTATTTCTAGTTCTTAAGTTGCTAAAAAAAAAAAAAAAGTAAATGAAAAGCTGTAACCCCCAGCATACAACATACCCATGGCTCTTCCAGCCCAGAGTTCTTTTAGTGGCTGATTCAGTGTCTTGAAATACCTTTTCACTCCTGTCCCCAGATGTGCTGCACTACTTACAGGTGCAATCCTCCGATCGGTACAAGAGGAGAGGTATTCACAAAGGGAAAGGAACTGTCACAGAGTTCTTCCTTTCCCTCCTACAGAAGGAGGACTAAGTTACCATTCTCTGGTGGACAAGACACACACATCAGCGGGGAAGGGCCCACAGCCAGCCCTCCATCTTCAACATGTATCTGCTTGGGAGTTTTCCGAGTGCCAGAAATGTTCTGAACACGAGGGAAACTGCCGTGAACAACAGAAACAATGTCCCTGCTCACATGGGGCTTATAGTCTAGTTGGAATATATACAATAAGTAAATAACTGAAGACACAGCGTCAGATGCAGAGGAAAGCCATGCGGGAAAACCAAGCAGGGTAGGGGTCAGCCAGTACTGGGGCGGAGGAACCGGTATTCTTTATAGGACGGTCAGGGAAGGCGTGGGGAGGTGACACGTGAGCAGGGGTGAAGGATGTCCCGTGTCCCTCTCAGTGGGCCTCTGGCTGAGCAACACTTCTAGTTGCCAGTCCTAAGGAAAGCTGCCATCTCTTCCTGGGTTTCTGTGTGTATCTCTATTGGAAAGCAGAAGACCTCGAATTGTTCTTTTCTGTCACCACAAATGAGATGACTTCAATAATTATCCTTTTAAATGGCTCTAATACTCCATTAAGTAGATGGACCATAATTTAATCAACCAGTTTTCTATACAGTTGATCCCTGAACAATACTGTTTTGAACTGGGTGGGTCTACTTATACATGGATTTTTTTTTTCCAGTAAATACTACAGTACCACATGATCCACGACTGGTTGAATCCGTGGATACAGAACTTTGGAGACAGAGGGCTGACTTCTGCTCTTGAGCTTCTGAGGATTTTCTGCCGGCGGGTCCTTGAGCCAACCCCCCTTGGATTCTGAGGGACAAATGTAGTTGTCTACCTGCATTATTTTCAACTATCTTTATTTTACTTGTATATTTTTAGTTGGAATATTAACTATTACGATCAGCAGCCATGCATTCAAGGAAAGCAGCTGGGGGCTGCAGAGTAAGAGCCAGGAAAACCTGCACCTGGGTTCCAGGCAGAGGAGCAGGGCGTTAAGGCACTGCCGGACGGGGAGGGGCAGAGGCTCTGCCAGGTGGCCTCACTCCTCCACTTCCTCCCCCTCCGGGCAGGAGGCCCCATCTCCCCTGGCCCCTGCAGTACCTGGGCCACAACCAGCGGCCTGCTTATTACTCTGGCTCCACCGATAGTTTTAGTGTGAGTTAAAAAAGAACACAAACAAACTACAACAGAGAAGCAGGTCAGGTGTTCAGTTAAATTCAGTAACGGTGCTCCTTTAATCGAGCAGATATTAAAGAGACTCCTTATGAAAAACAAGCAGCAGACGGCACCGACTTCTGGCTTTCATCCACAGAAAGAGAACGAGAAAGATAGGAAGTTTCTGTGCCTGAGACTGGGGTTGTCCTGAGGTTCCCAGCAACCAGACGGGCAAACGCAGGGGCAGCTGCTTAGGGCACAAGGGTCCTCTGACAGCTTAACAGTGCGGAGTTCCTGGTGACTCCGTAGCTGGGGCGGCCAGCGGGAGGCCATCTGTTTACCAGCGGGCAGAAAGGCTCACCACCAGCAGGTAGTCACCGCTGAGCGTGAGCTACACACTGAAGGTCGAGCAGCCTGGCCGGGGGGAGCCATTGGGGCAACAAGCACAGATGAAGCAACCTCACCGCAGCTTCTTGTGACCTACACAACGGGACCCCACCGAACGGCGGTTCTCCAAGAGGTTTTACTTCACCCTACTCAGTGCCCTGAGAGAGATGATTCACTCAGAAGGCTCTTTTGTTCTTTTCTACTTCTCTAAACAGGAAAGGAGAATAACCATGAACTCAGAACCACCTATAATACACCTAGAAACCAGCTGCCATTTATTTATTTAAAAGAAAAAAAAATTTCTAGGTAAGTAGTACATATACCTGTTGTCAAAGGTGTAGAGTGAAAAATAAATAAAACCTCCCTCCTACCTCTTTCTCCCAGTACCCATCTCTCCTCTCCAGAGACATCCTTTCCCATTTCCCGAATGTCTTTCTGGATATAGTCTATAATGTACATAATACTGTGTGTGTGTGTGCGCGCATGAAAGAGATATATACACACGCACACACACACACACACATATATGTCCTTATAATTTTTTAATTGTGTGTATTTAAAATGAACAAAGCATATTAAAAGCTCTGAGAAGTACTGCAGTGAAGAAACCTGTCTATCTTCACCAGCATCTCTGAAACATCCAACTTCGGGGCCCCTCCCTTTCTCCTTTGGTGCAATTCAGGTGTGTGGAAGGTAGCCAGGACTTGCTGGTACGGCAGGATCAGGTGTTTCTGGAGGGTGTCAGTTCTCAATGGTCTGTGCTTGAGCCATGCTGGTTGTTAAATAATCTAAATGTCACCCTTTGGAATAGACTTCATTAAAAGGCTGCCTTCAAATGTTCTAGAAAATGTGAAATGTGTGGGTGAGTTCTTGCAGAGGCAGAAATAATGGGTCCAGGTTGCATAAAGACTGAAGGAAGTGAGAGAAACTTATTCATATTTAGTTAGAGAAATAATTTATACTTTGCTGGGTTTCGTTTCGGATTAGGATGGAAGGAAGTGCCAGGAAAGGGCTGGCTTCAGTCTGTGAGGGATGATGGTCTTGAGAAGTTCATTACGTAGAGGAGAAACCCATAAGCTTTATCTTTTTTGTTTTCATTTTGAATTATGATTATTTCAAACATTTTTCATCTAGAAGCTTGATTCGGGTCTGTTTTTATATATTCCACGTCTCTAGCTAACTTCCGAACACCTGAATTTAGCTGTAATGACGGTTTTCATGTCTGTGTCTGCTGATTCTAAGCCCTTTGTCCGCTCTGGGTTGGTTTTAGTCGGATGATGATCGCTTCCCCTCATGCTGGACTGCACTTTCCTGCCTGTCTGTATGCCTGGTAATCTTTGATGGGACGTCAGACACTGTGAATTTCACCTTGGGAGGGGGGTGGATTTTTTTGTACTGCTATACATATTCATGAGTTCTGTTCTAGGACACAGTTAAATCACTTGGTAGTGTTTTGATCCTTTTGGCTCTTGATTTTAAGACTCACTAGGCGGGACTTGAGGGGGATCCTACCCAGATCTCAAGCGTTCTCGCTCTGTGCACGCCTCTCCTCCCTGGTACTCTGTCCTGCAAACTGTAGCTGCCCTGGTCTCCCCCAGACTCTTGTCTCCATCTCCCAGACTCAGGGAGTCTCTGTGCTCCTGCTGGCTTTCCCCTGCGTGCACCATGGCCTGGAGCTCTCCCAAGGCAGGGTGCTAGGATGGCTGCAGGGCTTGCCCTGGTAGATTTTCACCTCTCAGGGGTCATCGCTCTTCACTGCCTGACGTCCAGGGTCTTGAAAACGGTTGTTTCACAGGTTCCGTCTTTGTGTTGTTGTTGCTGCTTCAGGCAGGAGGGTAGGGTAAGGCTAGTCCCGCCCCTGTCCTTTTTTTCTTCATTTGCCTTTCTTTATTTCCTTTGCTGACTTTTGTATTGCCAGTGCACAGTTCTCTTGCTGATTTCTTTTTGGTTTATGATTTGCTGTGAGTGGGGGCAGCTGTTGGCTGAAGTGTGGCCCCTGAAGAGGTGACATTATCATGCTGGGGTTGTCCTAGGGTTTTGGCTCAGGTTGCTGAACTCCTCTCATCCTCTCTCCAAACTGCAGCATCCTCTGCCCAAGGCCACTTCTCCCCTCAGCCGACTGTGTCCTTCCTCTTCACCCTCCGTGCACTGGAGTCGGCATGACTCACACGTCTCCTCAGGCTGCAGGCGCTCCGGGTGGTAACCCTGTAACCGTCTTTGCTCACGTGATCATGGTCGGCAGCTGGAGGTCTGCTTCATATTTGTTCCTATTCCTATTTCACTGAAGATTTATTCATTTTGTTTGTATGTTATTTATTAGGTGTAATGAATATTCAATTTTATCAAACAGTACTTTTGTCTTAAGAAGCATTCGGTGAATAGGTTAACAGACCTTTCTAATGGATAACCACTCTTGTATTCTTAGGGCACAGCCTCAAGGGTTATGATGCATTATTCTTTTAAAACACTCTTGGATCCAGTTTGGGGCATTTTATTTAGAATTAAAAAGAACTCTCTGCAACAAAGTGGGACTGGACTGTAATTTTCTTTTCTTGTGCTATCCTTCTTTGCTTTGGTTATAGTGTTGTCCTGGCCTAATAAAATGAGATACTCTTTTTTCCACGCCCTCCTTCCCCTGCCAAATTATTTACCTCTCCCTCTTCTCTCTGCAACTTGGCCAGAACTTTGTTCACGGACTTTAAGTCCTAATCATCTCTATAATTTTTCAAGCAATGACTCCTGTTCAAATCCAGTCTATCAACAGTATATTTTGTTATTTTGAGCCCTTTCCTCCCAACTTCTAACTAGAGAACTCTTCAGAATGTACTTTAGGGAAATCATCTGAAAGATGAAGAACTGGCCCAGTTAAATCCTTATCACCTTTGGATTTACAAAATTAACCCAGGGACACATAAGACTATGTGACACATTGTTATGCTTGTAGAATACAGTATGATTTTCAAAGTCACACCAATGATACTGTACTTGACAACAAAGGAAAATAGCTAGGGAAAAATCAAATTAATCTTTTCTCAAGAAGTCAACAGCAAGTTGAGGACTACAGCCCTAAGTCCAAATTCCAAGCCGGAAATTTCTCGGGCAGACAGGAAGGATTTTTTTTTTCCCTCTTGCTTGAACATGACTTTTTAACTCACAGGATTAAGGACACAGGATAGGGTAATCAAGAAAAAACTGAAAAAAAAAAAACAACCCCCCCAAAAAAACCCAAAAAACCACTTAAAAAACCCCCAAAACCCCACCATCTCGACAGCCTTCTTCTCTTCCTTCCGTTTATAAATTTTTAAAGACACTTGAAAGTCTTACAGATATTAGAGATAGAAATGTATCTCAGAACACAGAGGCTAGGAAAAAAAAGCAACTGATGGATTCTAAGAACAAATTCACTTATCTCCCCCACTTGTAGAGGCGTTTAACAGAGGCTGGAATTTGCTAAACAAGGACACAGATGGAGAAAAAAATACTTCAACTTCCCAGGGAAAAACTATTAGTATAGGCATCCAAATTCAAGGTAATTGAAACCCCTGATTAGCCATACTTTGCTATAAGTAAATATTAGGAGGAAAAGAGACCTGCTTATCCGAGTTGCAGACTTAATAGTAGAGATGCCTTCTCCATGTCTTTCCCTTCCATTCTAAACTCTTCAGTATTTCTCTTAGCTTTATGTTTGGCAGATGGAAGGCACTTTTTCAAAGGCCTTTATGTTTATTATTATTTTTTGGTAATTCCTTAGTTAGATTCTTATTTTTTCCCCCACCGGATGACCACTAAACATCATTCTGCTTATAGCATTTAAAAGCATTTAATTATATAAGCTATTTAAAGATCTGTTTTGATCTACAATATGGTTTTAACACAAAATAAATGGCCTACGCAGCTCACTGCTAAAATTATACTCCATACATTTATCAGCCATCATGAACACAGAAGAATTAGACATTTGGACATCAGATTCTAAATACGCTTTTGTGAAGAGAAAAGCCATATCAAAATTTAAAGGAAAAAACCCCAATACTAATAAGGAATACTAGATGACTCTTGGAAATTTAGGAAATGTCTTTTAGGAAGAAAAGGAACTGGACATTGGGCTCATTTCTCAGTCCCTGAGTTTGGAAGAGCAGTCCCCTCCTGGCCTCAGGGTGGTGGTGGTGGGGGGTGACAGTATGTCATAAGGGGAAGAAGTGGGAAGAACATCTGACTTTGGAGCCAGAGAAACACCCAGCTCCAAATACTCCATGACCTTCTTTGGGAAGAAAAACACCATCTTTAAAATGACTCCAGTAAGTAGCCAGACAAAAATCACTCCCCACCTTAAAATGACCCACTCACTGGTCCCCATCACCATCAGGATCTGCTCCGTTTATATTTCTCATATCACCATTCACTACACAGACGTACACAACCACCCAGGCAGCATCTAGGTTTCCCATGAAGTTCTCAGACAATGCCACATTCCATCACGACCCCATGGGTTTCTGCAGAGGTTACTGCCTCTTCAGAATTCCTTTACTCTTCGTGGACCTACATGCCATCCTAGGCCTGCCTTCTAATTTGTTTATATTCCTAGTTGATACTCTAACTGACTGTATTTGGGGTACATGAGAAGCTGTGACAATAAGGATGTAAAGTAAGTTTTCTGTCTTTTGGATTTAATGACATTGGGGTTGGCGGTGAAGAAATCACCATTAGGGAAAACTCTCGTTGTTGGTTCAGCTGGAGGCTGGGAAAGCAGAGGATCTTTCCTAATCTTGAGGCTAAGCCTGGATACTAATTTTGTCTTCTGTGAAACAGATGACTTAAAAGTTGTCCTTGAGAAGGAAAACAACTCAATATACTAAAATTGGCACAAAACAAGTTCAGTGAGAATAACGATGGAAAGAGTTCATATATTTTAAACTTGTCTTAGTTATAAAAACCAAACTTTACCTCTTGAAATGATTCACCAGGACTCCAACCAGTTCTCCAATTCGACTCTCGTGGGTTGGCTGTTTGCTGAAGAGGCAGACAATGAGGTCTTTGTTGTCTTTGGTATGGAACACCACAAGCTGGTCCTTTCCATTGGAGACGCTCAGACCAGTCAACTGCAGAGAGACAAAGCGTGGAAAACTATTAGGATGGTTTTCAAAAAGAGGAGCTTAAAAATACACTTTGTAATGGTTTTAGTCAGTCACTCTGATGACATTAATCTTTATCAAGTTCCATGAAACACACAGATGGAAGGAAATAATGAGAACGAAAATGAATGAAACTGAAAACAGAAAAACAAGACAGTAAAATCAATGAAACAGAGAGCAGGTTCTTTCAAAAGACAAATAAATTTGCTACACCTCTAGTCTGAAAGAGTAAAAGAGAGAAGACCTAATTACCCATATCAGGAGTGGAAGAGGGGCTATTACTACAGACCACATAGACATTAAAAGGATAATAAAGGAATATTTTCAACAACTTTATACATAAATTCAACAACTTAGATGAAACCAAACAATTCCTTGAAAGCCACAAATTACCAAAACTCACCCAAAAAGTAATAGATAACCTGAATACTACTCTATCAAAGAAATTAAATTTGTAGTTAAAAACCTTTCAAAAAAGAAAACTCCAGGCTCAGATAATTGCACTGGTAAATTCTACCAAACACACACACACACACACACACACACTTAATTGAAGTATAGTTGATTTACAATATTGTGTTAGTTTCTGGTACATAGCATAGGGATTCAGTTACATATATATATTCTTTTTCATTATAGGTTATTACCAAATATTTAAAAAAGAAATAGCGCCAACTCTCCATATCTCTTCTAGAAAATAGAAGAGAATACTTTATAACTCATTTTACGAGCATTGTTCTGATACCAAAAACAGACAAAGGCAGTACAAGAAAAGAAAGCCACAAACCAATATCCAATATCCTTCATGAACATGGATGTATTCAGGATGGCCAACAATGTATCAGCAAATCCAATCCAAAAATATACAAAAACAATAATACATCAAGACCAAGGAGAGTTAATCTAAGAAATGCATAGCTAGTTTTGTATTAAAAAAAAAGCAACCAATGTAATCCATCACAGCAATAGAATAAAAAAGAAAGCCACATGATCATATCAACTGATGCAGAAAAAGCATTTGACAAAATTCAGCATCCATTCATGATATAAATCTCTCAGCAAACCAGGATTAGAAGAGAATTCAACCTGATAAATAACATCTACAAAAACGCCACAGCTAACATCACACATAGTGGTGAGAGACTGAATGCTTCCCCCAAAGATCGAGAGCAGTGCAAGGACTTCTACTGTTACTGCTGCCGTGTAACCTCCTACTGGAAGCCCCAGCCAGTGCACTGAGGCAGGTGTAAGTAAATTAGAAAGTATACAGATGGAAAGGGACAAAACAAATGACTCTGTTTTCAGATTACATGATCGTCTATGTAGAAAGTCCCAAGGGATTTACAAAACAGCTCTCAGAACTAGTAAGTGGGTTTGGCAAGGTCACCGAAAAAACAAAGCGAACAGACAAGAATATATTGATTTCTATATACCAGCAATGAAAAACTGGAAACAGAAACCTGAAAACAAAACCATCTGCACCAGCTTCAAAACTAAAAATACTTAGATAAAAATCTAACAAAATATGTGCAGACCTGTAGGCTGAAAAGTACGAAATGCCAAAGAAAGAAATCAGATGAAAATGCCGATGAGAGAAACAAAAGAAATCTAAATAAATGAAGAGAAATAATGTGTTTGTGGGTTGAGAAACTCAATATTGTCAATTTTTCCTCAATTGACCTATAGATTTAATGCAGTCCCAACAAAAGTCCCAGAATTTTTTGTAGATATTAACAAGCCGATTCTAAAATGCATATGGAGAGGCACAGGAACTAGAAAAGCCAAACAATATGAAAAAAAGAACAAAGTTGGAAGACTCACAGTAGCTGATTTTTTTTTTTTTTTTACTATAAAGCTACAGTAATGAAGATAATATAATTATCAAAGGGATAAAAACACAGGTCAGTGGGAAAAGAACGGAGAGTCAGATACAGTCCCACAGAAACATGAACAACTGGTTTTTCGCAAAGATGCAAAGGCAGTTCAGTGGAAAAAGGGTAACTTGGACAGGACATTTGGATAACTCAGAACATTTGGACGCCCACTTGCCAAAAGAAATAAACATGGACCTAAATCTCACACCTTATGAAAGATTAATTCATCATGGATTAGAGATCTAAATGTAAAAATGTAAAACTATAAAACTTCAAGAAAACATAGGAGAAAGTCTCTGCGACCTTGGACTGGACAAAGATTTCTTAGAAATGACACCAAAAGCACAACCCATAAAAGAAAAAAAATGTTAAGTTAAATTTCATCAAATACAAAGCTTTTCGCTAAAAAAGATATTGGTAGGAGAACAAAAAGACTGCCCACAGACTGGGAGAAAATATTTGCAGAGCTCCATCTAATAAAGTACTTGTATCCAGAATATACACAGAACTCTTAAAATGCAAGTAAGAGAGCAAACAAGCCAATGTAGCATGGGCAAAAGATCTGAGGTCACTTCACCAAAGACCTATGGGTGGCAAATGAGCACAGAAAGATGCTCAACAGCCCTAGCCATTAGGGAAACGCAGACTCAGCCTACAAGATATCGCCACAAACCTATCAGAATGGCCCAAATAAACAAGAAACAAAGAGGAAGAAGAACAACAAAAGTGACGACAACAAAAATGCTGGTGAGGCTGCAGAGGGACTGGAACGCTCCTCCATCGCTGGTGGGGATGATAATGGCACAATCACTGGGAAGCCAGTTTGGCAGTTACTCAAAAAGTTAAACACAGAATTATCACATGAACCACAAATCTCACTCCTAGGCATTTATTCTAGAGAAATAAAAACTTAATGTTCACACAAAAACTTACACAGGGATATGTACAGCAGCCCTATTCGTAAGTGTGCCAAACTGAAACCAACCAGAACATCCATCAACAGGTGAATAAACTGTGGTACATCGATACAATGGAATGCTATTTAGCAATAAAAAAGAATGAACTAATAATGCAAATTACTGACATGCAACTACATGGATTACTTTCAGAGGCATTATGCTGAGTGAAAGCAGCCAGTCTCAAAAGGTGACATATTGTATGATCCATTTATACGATATCCTAGAATATAGATGTCAGCATTTGGGGTCGGGGGTCCTGGTTGGTATAAAGGAGTTTTTAGGGTTAATGGAATGACTCTGTATCTTCACTGTGGTGGTGGTTACAGTAATTTGTGCATGTATGAAGACCCACAGACTGGTATACCATCACCACCACCAAAAGACAATGTTATTTATTATACGCCAATTAAAAAAAAAATAGCTCCTTGGTTGCTTTGATCCCTAGAACTACTTTGGTCAATAAAGCAGGAGCCTGAGTGATTTCTCATTGTGGTTTGTTCTTCTATTGCAGAAAATACCAAAGTGCCACCTCCTGGCTGCCATCGGTGCTGTCAGTCAGTCCAAAGCATTGACAGGGTATCCACTGCGGGCAGCGCAGAGTGCCGGGCAGCTGGCGATGGGGATGGAAGTACCAAAGATGCAGACGGCATAATCCCTGTTCCAGGGAAATTCATAATCCAGTTGAGCACAGAGACAAATATCAAACAACCGAACACTTTGAACACTTCTAACAGTTCATACATTTGGAAGACCGTTTAGTCCCAAGCTCGTATTTCACAGATAAGGAAATTGAGGCTAGGAAGTTAGCTGATTTGTAGGCCTTGAAACTGGAACTCAGGTCTGCAGACTGACCCAGGCCCATGTTTTTTCCATCATGGTAGGCTTTTCCGAATATCACATACAAATGAACATAAGCTGTAAAAATATGCACCCCTAAATGTCAAGTAAATAAATTTTCATTGAAGGTGTGTTCTTAGGTTGATTCTAAAGGATGCCTGGGTCAGAGCTCACTGGAGGGAAGGGAAAATATTCAAAGAACTGGAAGTCATTGCACAAGCCTGTGTAGATCTTGGGCTCTCCAAGGCCCTAGGTAAGAGGATGTATCAGTACTCCTGCCACTTAGATGTGCCCCATTCAGATAATTTTCTATGATTAAATTAAATATACCATTTTCATTAAAAAACATTTTATGTCTATGATGCTTCACTCTCATTTGATTATTTTATATGCAAAATCCAAAATTGAGTTTATGTAGCACTTCACAGGAGAGCTTGATTAAAGCCTAATAAAATGAGACTTCTAACAGCAGTAACTCTGCTGGCATATCTCGGGAACATTAGTTGCAGGGGTTCTGGGAAAGGGAAGGATTCAGCAGTGAAAGCTGGAACCACCCGGACAGAGGAGCCCTTTCTTGATGCCGTCGGGCCAGAGCACAGGCGCCGTGCCTGCTTCCGCAGCCACCTTCCTGCGGTGTGGGCGTCCCTTCCTGTTCTCCCCTGTTCTGCCCTGTCTGGGTGGCTTCACCCTGCGGAGCACCGAAATTCTTCATGCGTGCTCTCAGGCCTTCGGGTGTGGCCGGGTCTCAGCAGAAAAGAGGGAGGCAGCACCTACTTTCCTCTGCTGCACACATAATGAAAGGTTAAGTCCCTGTGTCACCAGGGCAGGACAAACAGCATCCAGGATGTCTGTTTTGTTCTGGGAGACAGGATGGCAGGTGGGGAAAAGCAGTGCAGTAAGGGACGGCCTGGGTGTGCATCTCAAATCTGTCACGTGAACCTGAGTGAACCATTCCATTTCTTGGGGCATCTGTCTCCTTTTCTGCAAAATCAGGACCCTTACCAGATGCCTTGTCTCCCTCATGAGATGGTGGTAAGGATCAAATAGGAGCAACTCTCTCTGGGGTTTAAAAAGATAAATAAATAAAATCCGTCCGCCTTCCAGGGTTTTTACACTCTAAGATGAGACAGGATTGGTGAAACCTGAAAACCTTCACAGAAGCACCACGCCAAGGGAAGGTATCGTAGGCAAATACATCATTAGGGAAGGGGGATCACATAGGGCAGGGGCCACACACAAATAAGTTCCTCAATAAAAGTGAACCTGCTTATCAAGACTTCCCCCTGCTAGTTGCCTTCTTATTTCTCTTAATCCGTGAGTGAGCTCTACGCTAAGATATATCTAAACCTTCCTCCTCTTTAGTTTTTAAAGATCTGAGCAGGGCAGATACAGTCTCGGATGGTAATCCCTCTCAATTCTCCCAGACCCTCCTCAGGAAGGAGGTTCACACAGTGAACACAACAAGACAAGTAACAAGGTCCGGCAGTCCTGAAGGAGGGGGCTGGTCTGAGGGGTCAGAGCAGATGGACTTAAGTGCAAGAAAGCAGAGAGAACTAGAAAAGGAAATCTCGAATTTGTACTCTCATTTATGAAATAAGTGCAAAACGGACCAGTATTAGGAAGAGAAATGACTCTGAAAAATAAACATGATAAATTAAAAACAACAGAAGCAGTGAGGAACAGAAGAGATACTACAGAAATGAAAGAAATGGTTGAAGAAAAAATTTTCAATGTCAAAAATATTTGAGTCTTCAGATCATAAGGAGTCTGGGGTACCAGCCCAATTTGCTTTCCAGGGAATCATACGGAAACGTAACCCAGAGAAAAGTTTGAATTTAAGTGTTAGAGACTAAATATGTTAATAGATATTTTCTATCTTTTACTATTTTTATAAATAGCAGGGGAGAGAAGAATTAACTGGAAATTAAAGCATACGACCTTACTCACAACAAAATACTCCATACAACTTGATCCATCAGTCAGAGGATTTAAAAAATTCAGGTATAATCTACATGCAATAAATTTAACCGATTTTTAAGTGTTTAGGTGGATGACTTTTGACACTCAACTCAAGACACAGAATATTTCCATCACGCCAGAGTTTCCTCTGATTGTTCTTTTTAAGTCTTAGTTCTACATTTGTAAGTCAAATTGGCTTATTTAGCTTTTGAGAGCTTAAAAAGATTAGCTCATTCCTTAAGACCTAGAAATCCAGAGGTCCACTGTGGTAAGAACAAACGCACAAAACACTGAATTTTCTCCTAACCTTTTCTCTGTTTTCATGAATTGTGCCATTAGGATTATGAAAATTTTACAAATAAAATCATTAATCTTTGAAGGTGACAAATCAGCCAGATGCTATAATGGTGACCTTAAAGGAACTATTTAAACTATTATAACAATAAAATATGGTTTATTCAAGTTACTTGAAATAGGTGGTTTGGAGTTTAAACCATTTTTGTTTGCCCATCTCTTCATCTTATAGTAAGATTCCTTGTGACGGAATTTAACTTTATTTAGATTTCTCTTAATGGACAGATAATCCCTGGTTTCCAATCTCCAGTTCCAAATAATTCAAAATAAATTATGCTGAGGCTGTAAACCCACAGCTGTTGGATGAGACTCAGTCTCACGTTGTAGGACAAGAACCAACACCTAGAATACAGAGTTGCAAACCTGCATCCTTAGGTCTAACCTCGCATGAGCTCAGGGGTGGGGTTAACACTCCCCCAAAGTCCACTGTAACCACAGGTCATCTTGCCTGCTGTCTTTTTTGCTCCATATTCCTCTTTATTTCCCTGTCTGCATCTTTATGACTCTGCATATGTGTGCACAAGCTTTGCCACTGAAACTTGTGGGGCCTCAAAATAGGCCAGGAGCCCTCGAGTTCTTGTTACATTGAAAAGAATTAGTCTTATGAAACGGTGATCAACTCCTAGAAAACCACCAAGGGCTGACCAGGGAGGAGAACGCAGGCCTTGTCACAGTGCCTCCATCTAGTTTTCACTCTGGGGCCTCCTTGGTCCAGACGTACTCCCAGGAGGCAGCTACTCCGTGCCTTCCCGAGTGCGAGGGTCTCTTCTCTTCCGTGGTTAGTGCCGTCTACACACACCTCCGAGGGACTTCATTAACTTGGGGTTTCCCCCCTGATTAGGGATGTGCTTAACACACAAGAGCTGTCATAAAATCGTGCTGGTCACCTCACTTCTTCAGGTTTCGGGTTGTATGCCGATACATACTCTCGGCCTTTTGGATCTGCCACTCTCTTTCAGTTCTTTGGTTTGACTGCAGAGTTACAATATTTATGCTCTTCTGATCTCAATTAAGAAATTGATTCTAGCTGCTCAGCGATGGAGGACATTCTGTTCATCCTGTTTTCCATGCAGAGACGTGGAAGGCAGACGCTCTGACTTTTTGTAGGATGATGCCTGCTGGCTTCATCTCTTGCTTTGTCTCTCTGTCCTCTGTTCATCTGTCTCTCCTGACCTCCCTTCTTCTGTCCCTTTCCCTCTTTCCTTCTCCTTCTCTTCCCCTCTCTCCTTGGTCCAACCAGCTACAAATTAGGGATCTTAACTGTACAGATTCATCAGGGAAATAATGCACAGTTTGGGATAACTAAGAGTTTATCCCTCTATAAACAATCGTCATTTGGAAGCAAAGAAGTGCTTGTGCTCTGAGCCACTGTGTAGGAGGTCTGACCGTCCTGAGGCCGCTTTGTTGGGAGGAACTCGAGCCTCTCAGAGAGGTCAGGTGTTGATCCTCTGATCAGCAGTCCTGGTACGAGTCCTCCCAGCCTCAGTGCCAGACAAATGGGCGTGTGAGGGTCCCAGTGATCCCAACACTCAGCTGCTGAGGAACCCCTAGCCTGTGTGTCTTCCCAACCAAAGCCCTTCAGACTTTGGAGCAAAGGCGAACTGGCCCTGTTGGGCCGTTTCCAAATTCCTGACCCGTGGAATCCATGATCATAATACAGTGGTCGTTTTTTTCACTCCACTAAATCTGGGGTGGTGTGGTACACAGCAATGGTTGACCAGAATAGAAGTTTGGCAGCAGCGAGGTGTCACTGTGACACATCCTAAAACAGCTGGCACTGGCCTTGGGAAGTGGGTGGAAGCCGGAAGAGCCCTGAGGAGCCTGCTGGTGGAATCATGACGGGCTTTAAGGAGGCGGGCACGCGGGCTTGAAGGAAAGCAAGAAAAGTATTATTTCAAATTTGAGGAAAGGAGACCCTTATTACGAAATGGCAGAAAATTTGGCAATGCTGTTGCCTGTGGGAAGGTAGTGAATGGAAGATGCAACTAACAAATTCAGTGATCTAGACGCGGATTTCTAGACAGGATCCTGAAAGTGCCATCTGGCTGCTTCTCACTGTCTATGGAAAAAAGGGAGAAGAGGAGATGATTCTAATAAGAAGATGTTCAGCTTTCATGCAAAATTTAGAGGAAATATGAAGGAGCCTGCACTTGCTGGGTTTGAAAATAAAACTGGAGAAGTCCCAGCTTCTCCAGATGGCAGATGACTCTCAAATTGAGAAATGGATTCAGGGCAATGATCAGATCCAAAGTGGGAATGTGAAATCCCTTGCTAAAGCCTCAGAAAGACCTAAGGCAGTGCTACACAGAAACTTCCAGATAGATGAAAGGCTCTCCAAAGACCTTCAGGGCATGCCTTACAAATTTTCTCTTTTAAACAGTGGGACTCTTCAGAGTCTTAGCGCCTTGTCCCACAGCAGCTCACAAGGAGCCCAAGGTACAGGACAGTTTATTTGCAGAGATTTGTGGGTGTGCTTTTCATGGATTACAAATTGATGCACAGTAAATCCACTAAGACTTCAAAGGAATTGTATCAGGTTGGACTGAAAGGGACAGAAATGTTACAACATCTGCAGAGGTGTCTGGACCCCCAACCTTTGGTGGGCAGGAAGCTGGCTAAGAAGGCTACTTAGCTGCAAGCACAGGTGGCCTGTAACTGTCATGTGCCTCCCATTTCCCATCTCTGGGGACGGCGAGTGTCTACTGGGGTATCCCACCTCTGGGTCACCACTGTATGTTGGGTATGTGGGGCAGATAACTTGTCATTTTAAGGACCCGAGATTCACAGGTCTTCAGGTTGAAGGAATTCTGGCTGAGGAACTATACTTGGATGGACTTACACAATGAGATCCTGGACCTCAACTCTGAACCTGACGACCTACAAGGATGAGGCTTTGGGGCATCTTGGGAATGGGTGAGTGCATTCTGAATGTCAAGAGGAATGAAAATAATTTTTGACCACGGGGTAGACTGTGGAGGCTTTAAAATTTATTCCTAAGTCCTTTGACATTCTGCCCATTGAGAGATGGAGGTCTGTGTCCTCTCTCCTTGAATCTGGGCTGATCGTAGTACTTGCTTTTAGCCAATAAAATGCAACAGAGGTGATTCTGTGTGACTTCCGAGGGTAGGTCATCAAAGGGGATGCAGCTTCTGCCTTGCTCCTTAGGATGTGCATGCTCTGGACAATAAGCCACCTCGTAAGAAGTCTGGCTACCCGGAGGCCACCATGTGTAAGGAAGCCCCCGAAGGGGCGCATAAAGCTCTCCAGTCCTCAGTCCCAGCCAGTCACGTCCCCCCAGCTCAGGGGGAGAGAATGAGCCTTCAGAGGATTCCAGCCCCCAGCCCTGAGTCACCACCAACCTTCTAGCCTTCTCAGCTGAAGCCTCAGATACTGTACAGCAGAGACGAGCCACCTGCTCTGCCTTTTATGAATTCCTAATCTAAAGAAACCAGGACCACAATAAAGAGAAGGTGGTTGTAAGTTTGGGGCAGATAGTTATGTAGCAGTAGTGGCCAGAAAACAGAGAAATTTTAATTATGTAAACAGATCATGGAAAGAATGATACGTTCAGGATAAGAGGAGTCTATTCCTTTATAAACAAATACCACTTTCTTTCTTTCTTTTTTTTTTATTTTTGAGTAAAGGTAAATTTATTTAGAGAGATGCATAGAGTGTAGGCCACTTCAGAAGGCAAGAGAAAGGCCACGAGGTGCAGGGGATGGGTGCTCAGGTTAGAGCAGAAGTAGGTACACACTCTACAGACAGAGTGTGTGCCCCGAAGATGAGGGAGCATAAAGGGCGGCCCAAATATCACTTTCAATAACAGCAAAAATTGTAAAAAAAAAAAAAAAATTTTTATCACATTGTAAGAGCATCTAAGAACACACTATGTTTTAGAACTGTTTTCAGCTTCATGAAACATAATAAAGTTGTTATTTTACTTTCAGAGTAAAATTCAGAGTTGTTATGGTGAACATTATTTAGCAAACATGCTTTGAAACAGATGTGTCTAAAAGCTACTGGTGTTCTTGTGACTATACCCCGGAACCACATGCTCCAAAAATCACACCAGGACGTGTAAAGCACATGACATCTTAATGGTGAAATAAAGCCTTTTATACAAAATACGGGTCATGAGCGGTAACAAGAAACTGTCTTAAAGCCAGTGTAATCGACTTTCGGCACCAGCGGCTAGTTATGAGCCTCGTATTACTGATCGATATTATTCAGGTCAATGAAAACAACCGTGATGAACGGACGAAAGGGCCAAGTTTACATTATTGATTGACAAGGCCTTTCAACTCTTGATTTTTACAGTTTGATAAAAGCAACTCAGCAAAACTCTTTCATAAATTTCCAAAAGCAATCCATCTAACTGCACCGAGTAAGTAACATCTCCACAGTCAACTTCAGTTTCTCCCAAAATGCTCCTCGTCCTGGAAGGGATTAAGGGCACCACCAAGAAAAAAAAATTTACTGCCTGGATAATGTTCTCATCACAAATGAACTTTGTACTTCATGACGTTAAATACAAATTCCTTTAGAGGGAGCTGCACAGGAGCTCAGGCCGGCCACAACCTCCTCTATTAACTTAAATGCACGAATCATTTCCCCCTTTGGTTGCAAGTACCCCGTTTGTGGCATGCAAATCTGGCTTTTTCATATTTAGATTAAATGAGTCAAATTCCTTACTGAAACAGTGGTTAGAACCTATCAGTTCATGGGTGTCAGCCAAATGGCCAATTGTTTTCTTTTTGCTAAAAGTCTCAGACAGGCCGGTTGGAGGTATCTCTGCTAGATTATCTGGCAGTTGGGAGTTCCTGGGTTTGTCTTGCAGCTTGAAATTCAGTAGTTCCAAGAAAAACTGAATTCTAGTTCCAAAAAAGACTGCTCTGAGGAGACAGCTCAAGAAGTCACTTCGACAAGCTTTTAATATCAAGCCATCCAGTGGAACCGAACTCAGCCTCCTCCTAGTCTTCCTGCACTCTCAGTTTTCATGTATTGCAACCATCAGCATGCCTGCCTGCCTGTGAGAGACTGACTCCCTTTTAATTACTGCCTCAGATTTATTGTTGTGGGCCTGGGGAGCGGATAATCAGATTCATCACAAGGGTGCATGAAGCAAGATAAATGGCCCAAGAGGGCACTCCTTTAGAAAGAGCATGCAAAATTTAGTGTGCAAACTCCATCACATCTGTTTTGAGTATTCAGGACTTGTGAAATTTCTCCACTTATATTCTGTTTATCCCCCATGGTTCATTCAGGCTGATGGCTGTCAACCCTGCTTGCATGTTACAGTCACGGGGGACACTCTGCTTTATCTGGTGTTGATGGGCGGGACATCTCCAGTTTTTGACGCCCCCTCCCTCCAAGTGATTCTAATCACACATGACCACTGATTCAGGCAAAACTGTTAGATAACTTCATCCTAGGTAGTCAAATTATTATTTTATAGAGCTAATTGTCTTATTAATTGAGTCAAGTTTTATATAATCCATTTTGAGTTTATTTTTTCTCCATTTAGAAATACCAACTTAATGAAGTTACTTTCCCTGTTTGTCTTTCAATTGAATTTTTTTTTTTAACCTTACAAATGAGCGATCCTCTCGATGCAGAGATCACTCACTCATAATTGTAGGTTTATTTTCCTTAACCTACGTTTGCCAACAAATTGAGTCCACACACACTAGTGGTGCTCCACTTTCGGGATGATGAGTGATTCTGATCACATCCTGGTCATTTTGGGTATTGTGTTATCAGACTCTGGGTCTAATTTAAATCCTCTATTTTAGGAGGCTTCTGCTAAAAATGAATCAATGCTCTACTG
This sequence comes from Camelus dromedarius, assembly GCF_036321535.1. Classification (NCBI taxonomy): domain Eukaryota; kingdom Metazoa; phylum Chordata; class Mammalia; order Artiodactyla; family Camelidae; genus Camelus; species Camelus dromedarius. The sequence goes on from NC_087451.1 coordinate 50,086,119, forward strand.
CTGGGTGGGAGTGGACATCCACGCCCTACTTGGACTCATTGACTCTGCTTGGTGGGGAGTAGGAAGGGCACGTTGGAGCCACCAGGAGCGGGTGGAAACCTAGGCTGCCCATCCAGCCTCCCCTGGAGGCCCTATGAGAGGGGAAGGGGCACCTCCTTTCCGCTTGGAAGGGGCAGAAGTCCAGGCTCCTCGTGGGGCCTTGGTTGAAGGAAATTTGCAGGCGGGTGAGGGAGGCCTGCAATCCTCCCTGGTGTTTTTCTCGAGAAGTGCGTTTATTGTCAAAAAGGTTTCTGTTTTCTTAGGCTGCCCATTTCCTGGTCCTCTGGCAAGAGAGAGCAAACATTTCTTGTCTGTGCCCACCGGCATTTCTGGGCAGGGGACTTCTCCTGCACACAGTTCGGGATGTACAGAGGCAAAAAGAAATCCCAGGGGGCTCACTGCCATGTCGTTTCTCAAGTCTTAAGGTCCCTAGCTAGTCCACTTTCTCGCCACCTTTCAGGGTCTTCTTAACATTTGTTTTATAATATAATGTCTAGCGTTTTTAGGTGGACTTAGTGAGATGGGGGGGGCGGGGAGAAATGCATCTGTTCTGTCTTGCCCAGTACTGGAAGGTCCAGCTCTCTGTTCCAGATGATGCGTGCAGACAGGTTAGAAGACGCAGCTTTCTCCTTAGGGAGTCTGCAACGCAGCTGGGGAGCCAGGAGGCACACATCGCACGAGGATGCAACATGGGCCTAGTGGGGAGGAGGGCTGCAGGCTCCCCTCTCTTTAAAATACTGACAATTCTCATATGCGAATGTCAAGCTTAAGCCTTTCTTGTAGCGCCTGATGGGGAAAGCTCCGACAAGGGTCCCTGGGGACCGCATACTGGACTCGACCAAAATGAAAGTCATTACCCTGCCTTAACTACTGTCCTTCTCGTTTCGGCCCTATTTCCATTAAGTGCCACCAGTCACGCCATGTCCCAGGCCCCAAGAGCATTTACTGCAGTGGTCTTTATTTCACCAGCCTCTTCCCAGGTCAGTCCATACTTTTTAACGCTGTCGGGGAGGGTCAGCTCCCTAAAAAACCAACCTCATCATGCCACTCCAAATCTGTCGCCCTGCGTTGCCAAAAACATTCATTCACACATCCCTTTAAGAATCTGAAAAAAAGCCACAGGTACACTGTACAGAAAAAAAAAGGAAAAAGAAAAAAAAAAAGCACAAGTGTTTGCATACACTTATGAAGCCTTGAAAGGCTTCCTTGTCTGGGAAACCATCTCCACTCCACTCCCTGCTCTCTCAGCAGTTCCCGCTGCTCTTTGTTTCAAGATTTAAGAAGCCGTACTGGGGTGGTTTCTGTATATGTCTGCCTCACCCACTGAACAGCTGGCAGAGGCTCTGTCTTGTTCACCTTTACCCCCAGGCCCCGGCCTAGTGCCACAGCAGGCAGCAGGTGATCACAACTCATAGAATGCGCGGAGGACAATGAGGGTAAAGGTGCAGGTGAGGCCGGAGGGTTCTCTCTACTCAGGACGCTCTGACGGGTCCCCTGCGTTCCTCTCTATCAAAGCCACCAGCCCCAGCATGGCCTTAAAAGCCCCGTTCTCCTGGTCATTCCCCCTCGCCTCACCTGCTCTCATGGTTTCAGCTACCACACGTTCCCGGCTTCCAAATCTATGTCCCTGTTCTGAATTGTTCTCGAGACAGTTAACTGTCTACGGGGCCTCTCCGTTTTTCCTTCCCCAGGCTCCTTAAATGAGTGCAGGTAGGACTGAGTTCACGTTCACACTCTGCTACGACGTCGCTGCTTCCCCCGCGACATCTCCCATCTTGGTGAGTAACCAGCAGGCCCACCTTGTCCAGGGAAGAAGCCTGCTGGGGGTCTAGACCCTATTTTCTCAGTGCCTGCAGCCTCTTATTTTGACCACTTAAACAGCTCTTGAATCCAGCTCCCTTAACCCCTCTTAACCGTCCTGGCTTGAGTCCAAGCCCTTGTAACTTCTCCACAGGATCAGAGCCGCAGCCTCTCCACTGCCTTCCCCGTCACCAATCTCGCCCCTCCGACTCATCCGTCAGCACCCATTTACTGAGCACCTGTGGTCTGGCAGTAACAGGCGCCCACAACCCCCCGTCTCGGCGTCTGTGTTCTACCGGGGAGCTGGGGAGCGCACACAACTGTGTCTTGTGACAGAGGTGACATGTCTATGAGGAAGAACCAAGGAGCAGTATAAAGGCACAGAGAGGGAAGGATAGATCCTTCTGGACAATCCCTTGGAGGTTATTCTGGGCAGAGACCTGAATGGAGCGAGGGAGCCATGCGGTTATCTGGGAGAAGGAAGAAGGAAAAGCGAGAGGGAAGAATGAACAGTGAGGACACCGAGGGTGGCCCTCTCCCCACCCCTCTGGTTTCTACAGGCACAGGACCGCCAGCCCACAGGGGGTTAAGAGCAGCTGACAATTACTGAGCGTTTTACTACGTGACCAGAACTAGGCTAAGGACGTCACACGTGTGACTTCAGGTTAATTTACATGCATCTGCTTTCAGGCTTCAAGGCTCCACTGAGGGGGGCGCTGTCGTTACAACGGGGCGTAAATTCAACAACTACCCATATGCTTCCACGCATCTGAACACCTGTGCTAGTCAGACCCACTGGGATGTGGTTCTTCCTTTTGTCCTTTACCATTTACAGTGTGATGGTCTTGAAATGCAATGGGAGGTATTTTGTCTTACAACTCAACAAGCTTTGTGAAATGGGAAGGCGTGGAGGAGCAGGGAGCAAGGGTAGACATGGGAGGCGGCTTCCTAAGGAGCCAAGTGACTGTTCCAGGCCCAGAAGCCAAAGAAGTAATTTCGCAAAGTCAGGAGAGAGAATCCTGAACTTGCCCACTTCACTCACCCTGCGAGATCTGCCTCCATCCCTGGCACATCGTAAAGATGTCTGTATTTAGATAGGATTCCAGTGAAATAAAATCTGTTTCTTTACGTCAGTTATATCAGAAAATCAGACTCTCCCTGTAGTGTGCCAGAGCTTCATGATAATTCAGTGCAGAGAAAGTCTGCCCTGAACCTCAACCATTAATAAAGGAACAGGCCCATTTACTTAATACCTATGAGTTCAGGACCAACGTAGGTTGCCTCCCAGTGACGTGGGGAGGGCCAAGTGAGACGACGTACGGCGATGTCCATTAAGAGGGATGGAAGTCAGCAAATATAAAGTGATGATCTTACACTACTCTTGTTGGCGGAAAATCTTCCAATAAGACCATCTGCAAATGTGAAACCACAGTCCGTACCTTAAAGAAGATTTAATTTTTGATATGAATCACAGGATTATGAGGCTTTCTAGGAAACACACACTCTCTCTCTTCCCTGTGTGTCACTGTCCCCTATATACACATGCAATGTGCGTGCACACACACACACACACAGGGGAGAAAAATCTAATGGCAGAATTTAATTTGGGGGCAAGTCCAAATTTCAATATACATCTCCAAGAAACATATAGAACAACAAAAGCGAATAAATGTGGGGAACAGAAGAAGAGTTAGATCAGGGATCTCCTCCCTGGCTGCACACTAGGGAGCTTTAAAACACGCTGATGCCTATCCCCAGAGATTCCATGTTACCGGTCTGGGATGTGGCCAGGGTATCAGAATTCAAAAAAAAACTCCCTAAGCTATTCCAGTGTGCAGTCAAGGCTGAGAACCCCTGAGATAGAAGCTACTAACATTTTTGATTTGGGCTCTAAAAGTGGAAACTAAATGAAATCAAATTCAAATCTCTGACGAATCAGGTTAGCAATGAAAGCATTTTTTTCTGGCCTGAGATTGTAGTACCTTTTCCTACATGTTTCTTCTTGGAAGAGACAGGATTGCAATTAAGAGAGAAACAACTGTGTAAATGGAAGTACAATGTGGCAGCTGTCTTCAGAGATGCTGCCTTTTTTTTTTCCCTCCCCAAAAGGAATAGAGCAAAAGGTTTTTTTTCCTTCTGTATCCTAGTGTCTTGCCCTAGAGAGCCCTTGACATGTGGAACATGGCTAGTACACAGGCTCTAGTCTTTTCAAAAAACTATTATTATTTTTTTAATGGAGACACTGGGGATTGAACCCAGGACCTTGTGCATGCTAAGCAGGCACTCTTACCACTGAGCTAAACCCTGCCCAGACAGGCTCTGGTCTTGATTATGTAGTTTCCTGGGGGATCCCCAAGGTTTGCAAGTCACTTATCCTCAAAAGGTTAAGATAAAATATTCAGAAAGCAATTATCATTATTAAGAAAGACTTACATAAATAAACAAGAGGAATGGGAGAGAGAAAGAAAGAGAGACCATCCTAGGCAGCTAAGCCAGAAGATGTCCAGCCTTCCATCTCACTGGGGCTTTTTGGGCTCTGGTGTCTGAACAATCTGTATGGAAATCCTGCACGAGTGACCAGCCTCTCTGGGAAATGATGTAACGGTTAGAGACAACAGCTTATGGTAAACAGCTCTAAGCAAATCAAGTTATGTCAAAAGTCAGTACTTTGGGGCAGGAGGTAAAGTCCATTTTCTTCAGGACTATCCTTGGAAATTCACTTGATTCTTTGATAAAAATCATACTTAACTTCCTGCACAGGACTCTTAGAAAGATGGAGACACAGTATATTTAAATCACCCAATAAATGCCTGACACTGGGTACGCGACAAATGTCAGTTCTGTTAGTTCTTTCCTCCTCTTAAAATAGGATCTTAGTTAGATGTGCTACTCATCATAAAAGGGAGGCAGTTATAGGAGGTCACCATCAGGGTTGTGACTCTGAGGGCTCCAGGGTCAAAGAGAAGCCTGGCGCCACTCCCTGTGAGCTGTGTGACCTTGGGTGATTACTTGACCTTTCTGAGCAACAGCCCTTGGGAGAGAGGTATTATAATTTGTACCTATGCCGCTGCATGTGCTGGGTGGGCTGGTTCCCTCCTCTGCCTCTCCCACGGTGCTGCGGGCAGACTGTGACGGACTATGCCACTGTTAGTGCCCGGCAAACGCACAGCACATAGTAGGTGTTCAAAAGTGCTGACTGTGTAAAAGCTCTGATGAGACAGCTGTACAGGAGGAAGCTGACTACTGCCTCAGGTTAGTGGCATCCACTTCTGCAAGTGCAGAGATCTTTTACGTGCATGCCTTCTTTCGGGGCTTTGTTTTAAAAGGATCTCCTTTCTAGCAATCTGACCTCTGGATAAATGAGGTGGTCTTGGACTAATTTGCTTACACGTTAATTTTACAAAGGCTTTGTGGTTCTTTAACAAGAAAGCTTTTCAAAGGAGTCATTCGTTGGCTCTAACGACTATTGCTCTCAGACACTGCTTCGATACATCTTTTACATTTGTAATTGCATTTCCAAGTATAGTACTGATGAAAATGGATTCTATCTCCTGCCCCAAAGCACCGACTTCTGACATTGTAAGTTGGTTTGCTTATTTAATACAGCTTAGCGTAAGCGGCAGTCTCTAACCCGTACGACAAAAGGCATTTACTTCTAAACACATGTCAGGAAAACAATCAATAGGAGAGCTCTGAAATTCTGACTTTTTTCTCCTGTTTAAAAAAAGAGAGAGAGAGAGAGAGAACATGGCTAGATGCCACATTTCTTAGAAGTATTTTAAAACCTTGTGGCTCACTCAAATCAAATAATAAAATAATTGAATGTTAAAAGAAATCATAAAGGGAGTGGACTGTTTCATTGCCAAAGCATCAGAGCAAGAAAAGATTCTTGAAAAAATTAAACTGAAACCCTAACATTTGCATCTTTTAAAGAGGAACAGAGGTTTGGCCAAATAGCCAATATTGCTAAGGAACTCTCTTTGTTATAACAGGCAAAAATATAAACATTTGCACAAGATGTTCAAAATAATACAGCTTGCAGGAACTGCTGAGAATTAATTAGGAAGGTGAATTTATTACCTAAATAAATAAATAAACAAACCCGAGTGCCACTCAGTGTCTGGCATTAAGGGGATATACACGTTCCATTAAAGAGGACTAGTAAATATAGTTTAAAGGCTCGAGGGAGGAGTGAGAGAGGGAGGAGAGAGAGAAGGCTGGCGCACACCAGCTCAGGCGGTGCCAGACGTCAGCTGACTGCCTCCACTGAGATTACCATGGAAACACCTTCTCCTGGGACACTGCCAGGAGGGCAGGGGTGCTTTAGAAGTGGTGATGGGGAGCAGAGCCGGTAGCCGATGGATTTTAGCAGGGCTCACCCCTGTAACACTACAAGGACAATCTATCTTCCAAATAAAACGGTATCTTTCTAGCAACTCACGTCAGACAGAGTCATAAAGCATGAAGCCTGACATAATTACAATCCATTTACCTCCACAAAGCAGTCACATCGGTTCAGATAATTGTCTCTTTTCTCTCCCCTGCTTGCTTTGTATCCTCCGTAGAACTAGAGGAGGTGTTTGTGTAAATTAATTGGCTACTCCCTGAGCCATCAAGCCCATACTGATGAAAAGGGACTATATCAAACAGCATTAATGGGCAGATTCAAACATTCTTCAAACCGACCCATCAGGCAAAACCAACACAACTCACCAACAAAAGGGCAAGAGGAGTTCCAGCTGAGGTCAGGTTAAATGTTTCAGTTTATGCGGTCTCGCTGGAAACCAGTGAACAGATTTTATGTTTACGCAAATTAAACTCAGTCTTGGCAACCAGCTCGCGGAGCGCTGGCTGGGGAGAGCCAGTGTCCACGTGCACTCGAATGGCAGAAGCGCAGTGATTCAAGCACCGTGCCTCAGCCATGGGGTGCAATGTTCCCCACTGATTCACAGCGATCTCTAGGATGGCGCTCAGCGTTAAAGAGGCTGTGATCAAAGCTGTGCACACAACGTTGCTAATTGTGTGGGCTACCTCTTGCCTTTGTTCTCCGCATTAAACCCTGGATACCATGAGTCTTCCTGCTTTGCAAAACATTCAGATTCTGACCCCGCCGCTCCCTGTACAAATTTTAACCTTTCTTGACAACCGTATTGGAATGAATGCTTTAATTTGGTATTACCACTTACAAAATAGAGCGTAGAGGGTGACTCGAGGGGGATGACACTAATTTGACAATAACACAGATTCCCGCGGGCTGAAATCCTAACCTAACTATGCAGCATTTGTACACAGAAAGTCACTCTGTGGCTAATACAGGGGTCATGTAACGTGAACGTTTCATTCTCAGCTTGCTGTGCACAATTATCTGACCACACCATTTGTGAGAATATTCTTAAAAACCTATCATGGTTTTCTACTTTTATCTTTCCTGTGAAAAATGACTGGCATCATTGTTAAATGATACATTGACTGAATAATTTTTGCCAATGGAAGGGAAAAAATGTGTTAAATGTATCTTTTAATTATATTTTGCTTAGGTTTCTGTAAAGATCAGTCTTCATCTCCTGAACACAAAGCAACAGACAGTGGGGGAATGATTCTTGTAGTTGAAGACTGAGACCCCCAGGGTGTGTGGAGGTTTTATAGTTTAGAGTAATAGAAAAATACATGATCCCACTACACACCTATTAGAATGGCTAGAATAAAAAAAAAAAACTGGTAATAGCAGATGCTGGTGAGGCTGAGGAGCTCTTGATCACTGCTGGTAGGAATGCAAAATGATACAGTCACTTTGGAAGACAGTCTGGTAGTTCTTACAAAGCCAAACTTAGTCTTACCACGTGAGCTAGAGCTGCACTCAGAGGTATTCACCCAAATTATTTGAAAACTTGTGCCCATACAAAAACCTGCATGTGAAGGTTTGTAGCAGCTTTATGCACAACTGTCAAAAACTGCAAGGAACCAAGACGTTGCAATAGGCAAATGGAGAAACAAACTATGGTACATCCACACAATGAACTATTTTTCAGCAATAAAAAGAAATGAACTACCAAGCCATGAAAACCCGTGTAAGAACCTCAGATACCTATTGCTGAGTGAAAGAAGCCAGACTGGAAAGGCTACATACTGTATAATTCTAATGACAGGATATTCTAGAAGAGGCACAACGAGAGAGACAGTAAAGTGATAAGTGGTTGTCAGAGGTTTGGGGGAGAGAGAGAATATAGAAATATATAAAAAATATCAAGCTCTTCCTTCCTGGCTGCCTGAGGATCCACCATTATGAACGACACAGTAACTATCCGGACCAGGAAGTTCATGACCAACCGAACTTCAGCAGAAATGAATGGTCACTGATGTCCCTCATCCTGGAGAGGCAACAGGACTGAAGATAGAGATTTGGGAAAAGCCAGATAAAATGTACAAGACTACACTAGATGTCATCTTTGCGTTTGGAGCCAGAGCCATTTTGGGGGGGAGCGATGGTGTGATTTACAATTCCTTGGATCATGCAGAGAAAAACAAATCCAAACATAGACCTGCAAGACACGTCCTGGATGAGAAGAAAAAGGCCTCAAGCAAACTGTGGGAGGAACACAAGCACAGAGAGAGCAAAGTCAGGGGGACTGCAAAGGCCGGTGCTGGTGCTGGCAAAAAGGTCGAGTAAAAATTCTGCAGTGACTGTGCAGATTTTTAAAGAGAAGATTAATAAACTGTAAAAACTTGAAAACACAGGATCTAGTCTACCAGCAGTTAGAAATCTAGGGTACACTGAGGGCAACTTAATAATAGCTTGGCTACAGTGAAACATTTTCCAAAGATGAGTCACACCCCAGAGTTAGCTGTATATGTGCCATCTTAGTTGAGATGCAAGGTATAGTCTTAAGTATGTGGAAGTGTGCTACTGAAATAAAATTAACATTGCCTGATTTAACTTCTGGTTTATAGGACATACAGGGACTAGGAGAGTAAGTTAACTGAACCATGAGGAACCAGTTGGACAAATCCAGATGAGACCAGTCCTGGGTCCTTTAAAAACTCAATGTCATACATACCGAGTGTTGGTGAGGATGTAGAGAAACCAGAACTCTCACAGACTGGAGGGAACATAAACTGGAGCATCCACTTTGGAAAACGGTTTGGTAGTTTCTTACAAAGTTAAACAAATGCCATACGGAATAATTCCACTCCCAGATATCCACCCAAGAGAAATGAAAACATATGCCCACGTAAAGTCTTGTATGGGAATGGACATGGCAGTCAAACGTCCATCAACTGGTGAATGGGGAAGTGAAATATGGTAGATCTGTGCAATGGAATATTACTCAGCAATGAAAACAAAAGAACCAATGATGTATGGAACACGGACGAACTTCAGAAACATTATGCTGGGTGAAGGAAGCCAGACACAAAACAGTATCTATTGTATGATTCCATGCATATGAAATTTCTAGAAAAGGTATAATTATAGAGATAGAAAGATAGTCTAGGGCTGAAGTTGGGACTGAGTGCAACTGAGCCTGAGAGAATTTTCTGGGGTGCTGGAAATGTTCTGAAACTAGAAATATATGATGTTTGTACAACTGCATAAATTTACTAAAAATAACTAAACTGTACTTTACAATGGGTGGCTTTCTTTTTGTAAGTCCTCTAAACGTATCAGTTTGCTAGGACGGCCATGCAAAGCACCACAGACCGGGTCGCTTTAGCGACAGAAATTTCTCAGTGTTCTGGAGGCTAGAAGCCCGAGATCAAGGTGTCGGCAGGATTGGTTAATTAATAGTAATTAAAACAGTCTTTGGCATGAAGATAGACAATAGACCAAGAGAGCAGAGGAGAGAAACTAGAAAAGACATATGCGCACACTTGACTTACGACAAACGTGGCACTGAAGAGTAATGGGGCCCTCCTCCTTGACTTGTAGACGGCTGTCTTCCACCTGTGTCTTTACGTGGTGGTCCCCCTGCACCTGTCTGTGTCCCAGCTGTCCCTTCTCATACGGACCCCAGTCACAGCGGATTAGAGAGCACCCTAATCTCTCACTTTAACCTAAACCTCTCGTTAAAGATCTTGTCTCCAAATACAGTCACATTCCGAGGTATTGGGGGTTAGGATTTCAACAAATGAACTTTGGGGGAACACAATTAACCCCTAACAGTAAATTATACCTCAAGAATGCTGTTTTAAAAAGTCATTATGCAAAAAAAGTGTGTGTGTAGAGGTACAGTATTGGATTAAAAAAGATGTAACTAAATCCGAAATATAAACCTAGACAGGGTTTTAATAGGTATAAAAGACATTCTTTGAACAATTGAGGATATTTGAATATGAGTTCTCCAACCATAAGGGATAATGATAATGTTTAATATTAAATATTATGAAAATATTAATTTTTTTAGATGTGAAAATGGTATTGTGGTTAGGAAGAATGCCCTAATTCTTAGGAGAATGCACCCAGGAGCATCTTAGTGGTGAAGGGTCATTAGAGATAAAACAAATATGGCAAAAAGTGAACACTTACTGAATCTAGGTGGAGGGCACACGGGTGTTCCCTGTATTGTACTTTCAATTTGTCTGCCCATTTGAAAAATGCTCTAATTAAAAGTCAGAAGAATTGAATTATCAAAGAACTCTGAAGGGGCAGAAAGTTCTCGAGGTAGGAAAGGCACCTAAATGAGAGATTTCTTTTCTTCCTCTCCTTCCTGGCTAACTGAAGTAGAAAATTACATTCTGTTAAAGCTCACACCCAGTTACAGCTTTTTATAAATAAGAAGCAGTTAGTATTTGTACTACACAAAATCTAGAAAAAAAAATCATAGATTTTAGAATTTTTAAAGTTTGGCAGGGAGGAGACCAAGTGTGGCTGCAGCTCACTCAGAATAACAAATGACAAGCAAAGGCCCTTTCTAACAGGAGTAGCAGACTGGTGGCCTGTGGGCTGAACATGGCTTATAGACACGTTTCATTCAGCTTACATGGCGTTAAAACAATCAGGAGATTTTATATATAATACAGACTGCAGCTTTTTCTAGGTGAATCCACAGATGTGCTGTACTGGACTCTGGCGTGGTCACAACGGATGAGAGTGGGGTGGTGGCTGGCCCGCGATGGGTCTGAACTTCATTCGTTTCTGAACCTGACTCCTAAAGGAATCTGACTTTTTGGCAAAGAAAATGGGTAAACAGCAAGCTGTCCCTTCTGCTGGGCTTTGCTTTACCACCGTCCTCAGCTCTATTTCCCTTCACATGGATACAGCGAATGAGAACATTATATTGGCGGTGTATGTGTGTGGGGGGTGAAACTGAAGAGAGGGGATTTGGAAATGATAATTTTAGAGTTCATAAAATCTTCGCCCAACAATAATTAAAACAGTCTTTGGCACAAAGATAGACAACAGACCAAGAGAACAGAGGAGAGAAACTAGAAAAGACATAGGGACACACCTGACTTACGACAAACGTGGTGCTGTAGAGCAGTGGGGAAAAGACGGTCTTTTCAGTAAACGGTGCTAGGCCGATCATTTATCCGTATTGGGGAAAAATAAACCCTGGGCGGCCGCCTTGCATAAACACAAAAATCAATTCTAGGTGGATTGTGAGATGTCGGTGTGGGAGGCACAGCAATAAAGCTTAGAGAACGTAACAGACGAGGATGTCTTCACCATCGTGGGGTAGGGAATGATTCCCCAAACAAAAACAAAAAAGCATCGACCTTAAAGGAAGAAAAACCTGATAAATGAAACCACATTAGCATGAAAAATGTTGTTCACAGACACTGCTGAAAGAACCAAAAGGCAAGTCACAGAGTTGGAGAAGATATTGGCAACACAGGTAACTGCCAATGGGCATGTATGCAGAATATAAAAAGAACTCTAGGAAATCAATTTTTTAAAAAGTCAGCCCAATAGAAGAATGGCAAGAGACATCCAAATGACCAATAAACACACAAAAGGTGCTCCACCTAATTGGTAATGAGGGAAATACAGATAAAACCCACAATGTGTACCCATCCACGGATGAATGGATAAAGGTGTGGTATACACACACGATGGAATGTTATTCAGCTGTGAGAAAGAAAGAAATCCTGCCATTTGCAACAACTTGGATGAATCCTGAGGGTGTGCTAAGTGAAGTAAGTCAGAAAGAGAAAGACAAATACTGTACAATATTATTTACATGTAGAATCTCAAAAAAGGTAAACTCAGAGAAATAGAGTGGAGTGGTGGTTGTAGGGGCTGGGGGAGAATGCGGGAAATGGTGAGATGCTGGTTAAAAGGTACAAATTCCCAGATATAAGATGAGTATGTTCTTGGGATCTGTTATACAGCACGGTGATTACAGCTAATAATTCTGTATTATATACTTAAAAGTTGCTGTGTGATCAGATTTTACATGGTCTCACCCCTAAAAATTTGTAATTATGTGATGTGGTGGAGGTGGCATCTAATGTTAAAGGTGTAATCATACTGCAATAGATAAATGCATCAAATTGACACATTGTACACCTTAAACATACACAATGTTATATGTCACTTATATTTCAATAAGACTAGGGGAAAAAAACCCCCACAATGTGTAACTACCACACACCTACCAGAATAGCTAAAATTCAAGACTGTCCTGGAGCAACAGGAACTTCCCAGTGTTGTTGGTGGGGGTGTAAACCAGTATTACTGCTTTGGAAAACTGGAATTATCTACTAAAACTGCACAGCAGTTTCACTCCTGGGTATTTGTCCCACAAAATGTATGCATACAAACACCAAAAGATACGCACAAGAACGATTTTTAAAATCTTAAATATCCATCAACACAGGAATGGATAAATGAAACATCCATTCCTTCTGGTATATACCTGGTATATACTCATAAGGAAATACTATACAGCAATGAAAATGAGAGAACCAGAATTACACAAAATAATATGGAAGCTCTTGTGAACATAATGTTGAAAGATGTTAGCCACTACGCATAAAAATAGATTAAAAATAGTTTCACTGTACAGCACAGGGAACTATGTTCAATATCTTGTAATAACCTTTAATGGAAAAGAATATGAAAATGAATATGCATGACTGGGACATTGTGCTGTACACCAGAAATGGACACATGGTAACTGACTGTACTTCAATTAAAAATAAATAAGTAAATATTTTAAAATATCCAAAAAAAAAAAAATTGCAGCATCAGCCGAGTTCTTATCCACGGTGGGCATCAGTTTAGCTCCTGCTTGACAAAGTCTGGGATCTTGGCAAGTGGAATGCGGGTAGGTGGAAAGAGTCCAAGGACCCAAGGATGCTGCATGAACGTGGACTTTTTGAAGCACCGCTCTCCCACTGACTTCCTTCTCACTGGGAAAACCTAATCACCCACCCCAGTATTCAGTATGATCTGTGACCAAGGTCCAAACGTGACTTGGGCCTAAGGACAACACTCAAAAACTGTAGAAGGGGACTGACCATTTTTACCCAAAATGAACTGTAGTAATTATCCCACGCTATGCCAGGAAAAGTCAGGAAAGACTGCACATTGATTTGCAACTGCCTGACGAGGAGCTGAAGCTCCAATTTGGATCATGCAGAACTGGTTGCTATGGTGAGGCCTCATCAGAGACACTGTGTTCAATATGTCTCTGCAGGATCAAACTTGAATGGCTTGTTGTTGGGTTGGCTGATTTAGACCTCAGCCTGGCCCATGTTGTCTGGCAAGAAAAGTGATTGTTAGTAAGAAAACACATAAAGAGAGATAAAGACCAAAAAGAATGGCAGAAACTTAGACCATCCAAGCACCATGTTGCTGAGGGAGTCACAGAATAACGTGGTTCCTCAGAGCTGCCTTTAAACTGAAGAGTTTCCTGGGTGTCTGTGAGATACCTTTCCCTTACTACCATGTGCATCTTAAAAAAAAATTTTTTTTTATTAATAAAGAAAATTTATTTTTATTTTTTTTTGAAGTATAGTCAGTTTACAATGTTGTGTCAATTTCTGGTGTACAGCATAATGTCTCAGTCATACATACACATACATGTGCATCCTTAATTAAAAACAAAATATTACTTGAGATAGTATTTGGTCCTGTTGGGGCCCAGGGCAGGCCTCAAAATATGCCTCAATGGCACACTGATCATTTTGAATTCAAGATACTTAAAAAACAGCCAATGCAAGAGGGACACTTTGACCCCCCTCTCTGTCTCCCTGAAATCAGGAAAGAAACCTCCCATGTGAAAGGTGTTCTCCCTGCACTGGGAGGTGGCAGGCAGTCACTATCGCCAGAGATGGGGAACCCAGGGCTGAGAAGCCTGTGTGGATAAACCTTGTTACCTCTTTACTGCCCAAGGCCAAACGTTGCTTAAACTCCTTATAATTAAGCACCCAAACCTAAGTTTCTTTGTCCTGTCAGATCTTCCCAAACTCATTGTTTCTTTCTACAAAAAGACATAAAAGCTACCTGCTTTAGGTCATTCTCTGAGCATCATTTTACGATCTTCCGCACACACAAAATCGAACTGGGTTTCCTCCTGTTAACGCGTCTTGTGTCAATTGTACTACTGGTCCAGCCACAAGAACTCAAGAGGGACAGAGAGAAACTCCCCCTCCCCGATAGGCACAATCCGTTCCCTGGAGCCAGAGAAGCCCAGGGAATTCAAACAGGGGCCTAAGCAGGAGGAGAAACGAGACATGTGGGGATCCTCAGCTATGTGTGTTTATTGATCACTCTTTATTTCTGAAAACGTTCTAATCTGATTCTGAAACACAGTGGTCCCAGAGTTCTTCTCCTCCCTGGAATAATTGATAACCTCATGGAACTGAAGGGAAATTGGAGCTCATTCGCACATTAAGAGAGAAGGGAAAATGGAGGCCCATAAAGACAAGAGATTTCCTTTTCATTCCGTTTCCTGCAATGATCCTCCTTTTCCCCACCATTTAAGTGTGGGTGCTCTTGAATCATCTGCCCGCTTCTCCCGCCAGACTCATAATTTCAGCCTTCAATTATGTGCGCATCTGCTCTTAAAGTTTTATCTTACGGGCTGAATCCTTCCCCCTCTTTACAGTACCAGACTTCCCGTTATCCGTGGAGGGTACATGTAACAAACTGCATCAACACCTGAAACTCGACGTGGTTAAAACTGAAATCATTCTCCTTCTTCCCCCAGCTGCCGGGTTCTTCCTCTCGGTTATTATTAGCCGTATCGTTTTCAAAGGTTCCTTGTCTTGAACGATGTTTGTGATTTCAAAATATTTCATACAAAAAGTGTGGAGAATAAAATAACAAGTATTCATGTCCCCATTAGCCAGACTTAATATTGGGTCATACTGGCCTCAGACTGAACATTTTTACAGACACGGCCGCAAGTCCCCCTGCCCCATTCAATCTGCTGCCTCCTAAGAGGTGACTCTCTCCTTAAAGCAGGCCCTGAGACAAAGATTGACGAGCATCAGAACTGATCTGAGAGGTGCAGGGACACCAGCAAGGGCGTGAGGAGGTGGCTCAGGGAAAGGAAGGCACCTCGAAGGGCCCATTATTAAGCAACTACCCCAGGGGGCAGCTGCAGCTTATTCCTACAGAAAAGCTCCAGCAAATGGTGTAAAACACACCTCAGAATGATGGTGGCCGATGAGGGGTGGAGTTGGAGTGTTTATACCCCCACACCCACTCGTCATTTGGGTGGCTGGGGGGTGGTAGGTGGGGGTCTCCCGCGAGCACAGAGGGCTCTGGCAGCCTTTTGACAAAGAAAGGGAGCCTTCTGACAAAGACACTGGCTGCTGGAAGTTAGGCTGGTGTGCACCAGGACGGGAAGGGAAGGCAGAGCACTGATGTGTGACACGGTGCACCCATCCTACTGGCCTGGTTTTACCTTTATGCCAATTGTTAGACATGGTTCACTTCTGCATTACAGGACACAACTGATAACATTGATGATGATGATGATGACAACGGTGACGATAAACATACACCAGCCAACACGGAAAAGGAAGGTAGTTTGGGAAAATAACTTCAGTTGAAAGACCTGTTTAACTATTTATGGAATTCATATTGTGTGCTTGATTGATCTCCCTTTAACAGAAAGTAAGGAAAAGGACTCAGACACACTCTTTTAGACTTTGACAAAACTTGATTTTTCTCCCTTATCCTCCTTCATCGCCTGCTTCGAGACTGCAGGGTTATTAGGCTTAAACTCTGATTGATATAGAAGATCACACGTCTTTGTTAAGAAGGCTACATGCGATCAAGAATGTCTCAGAACGTCATTTTCTTCTTAGCTGCCACCCATCAGCCTTTCTGCTGAACGGGAGTGGAGTGTGTCTGCGTATGTGTGCGGGGCGGGGACTACGTGGTGGAGACGGATCCCAACCTCCTCACAGGGTGACGAGCCTGCAGAGATGTTCTAAATTATTTAGCAAAGCCAGGAATAGTTTGCCTTCGATGTACCTCACAACCAACAGGACTCCTGATTTAACAAGATAAGAGTACAAAACAGTATGTTTCCAGTTCCCTTTTGCAGAGGCCAAAAGGATTTAAAATAATTTTAAATGATACTCTTCATAGTTCCTATTATTGGACAAACACAGACCTCCCTCTTTAAGGACTAGCAGGAAGAGAAAAATCCCCTGACACGTAAGAGCCAGTCGTCCAGGAGGGTCTTTCTGAAGAATCAGAGCAGGTGCTTGTAAAGCAGACCCCATAAAGCAGGAAAAAAAATTAAAAAAAAATCTATGGAGATTCGAGGAAACACCCACCAAATTTCATATTTCAAATAAGGAATGATTACAGAACTTGAAAACCCCACAGAGAAAGGGAACACCTAAGTGGGTTTAGATTAGAGGTAAACCATATTGGTGAAAAGTCTGGAAGCAAGCCTCCATTCTACATTTAAAAGAGAGATAATGTTTTCAGAAAGCAATTCTCGACTGTTTTTCTACCTGATACCAGTTCCACATAAAAACAAGCCTTATGAAAATAAATCAGAAAATATGTCTCGTGTCACAACATTTAAGCAGTGAGTAGGATTAGGAATAAAGAAAAGTCACGTAGAACTCAGAGTCCTATACTTTAAAAAAAAAAAGGCTTTGTTGTTCCATTGGAGGCTCTGGATCCTCCTTCTAGAAAACAGTACTTTTGTATGAAACATGCAATTGGGATAGAATTTCAGGAATTCAAGGGCTTCCTAAAGCCCCGACGGTTCTAGGGATCAGTCTGTTGACCCACTAGGGGTCCATGAACGCCAGGCTGAGAACCCCTCATTCAGAGAGAAGCAGAGGCACTTACATTGTACAGAGGGATGGTCTTCATCACTTTGTAATGCTTAGTGGGATCCATTTTATACAGGTGACGATCAGTGACAAAAATTGCTCGATCTTCCACCTTACTAAATCGATTCACCTGTAAGAAAACGAAACAGTAAACCATATTATTGCATCAAGAAGTAAATCAAACCGTCTGTCAGGAAAACATCTGGGGCAGAGGTGGCTGGCTGTGGAGCCAGGCTATTGGATGCAACAGGGAGCTAGAAAGAGTAGATGTTTCCAGATTTGTGGAATGTTACAATGAAAATTGCACAATTTTACAATTTAACAGGGGAAAAAAACCAAGAAAGTTGAAAAGGATTAAACAGAATTAAAGGACTAAAAACATATAACCCAGACATTATAAAGAAAGTGAAAAGGCAACCCACAGAAGAGGAGAAAATTCATGCAAATCATATATCTGAAAAGGGATTTTTATCTAAAACATATGAAGAGTAGAATGTATGTTAAACCTGGAGTATATAACTCAATAATAAAAAGACAAAATTTTTTTTAAATGGGTAAAGAATTTGAAGAGACATTTCTCCAGAGGAAGATACACAAACGGCTATAAAGAAACACTGAAAAGATGCTTGATTTCATTAGCCATCAGGAAAATGTAAATCAGAACCGCAGTGAGATACCACTTCGCACCCACTAGGGTGACAATAATTAACAAAGACAGATAGTAACACACGTTGGCCAGGATGTAGAGCAATTGGAACCCTCATCTCTACTGGTGGGGATCTAACGTGATGCAGTGGCTTCGGAAAACAGTCTGGCAGCTCCTTGAACGGTTAAACATAGAATTACCACATGGCTCAGAAACTCCACTCCTAAGCATATACCCAAGGGAACTGGAAATACATCCACACGGAAATCTGCGCCTGAATGTTCACAGCAGCCTTAATCGTAACAGCTAAGAAGCAGAAACAACCCAAATGTGCACCAACTGATGAATGAACAAATAAAACGTGATCTATCCATACAATGGAATATAATTCAGCAATAAAAAGAACGCAGCGTTGAGACAGGCTACAACACGGATGAACCCTGAGAAGACCATGCCAAGAAAAAGCAGCCAGGCACAAAGGACCATATGTTGTATGACTCCATTTACATGAAATGGCCAGAACAAGCAAATCTATAGAAACAGAGCACAGATTAGTGGTTTCTTGGGGCTGGGGGAGATACGAGGTTTGGGGGACTGTTAGCTAAGAGGGTGTGTGGGGTTTGTTTTTGGGTTAATGAAAATGTTCAACAATTGATTGTGGTGATGGATATACAACTCTTAACTATAAGAAAAAGCCACTACATTGTATACTTTAAAATGAGAAATTGTATGTTAAGTGAATTTTATCTCAATAAAGCTGTTAAAAACAAAGTTATCTCTATTTGAAACAATTCATTCTGTCCCTTTCCTCATGCACTGGGCAGGTGTATTTCAGATTAAATTTCCTGAAGTATGTCGTTAAATCTACATGTTCCACATGACATCTACTTGCACCAAATGACGTAAGTCAGACAGAGAAAGACAAACACTGTGTGATATCACTTATATGTAGAATCTAAAATAAGACAACCAACTAGTGAATCTAACAGAAAAGAAGCAGGCCCAGATATAGAGAACAAACTAATGGTTACCAGTGGGGAAAGGAAGTGGGGAGGCGCTATGCAAGGGTGGAGGTTACGAAGCACAAACGATCAGGTATAAAATAAGCTACAAGGATATACTGTACAACATGGGGGATAGAGCCAATCTTTTATAGTAACTATAAATGGACTATAACCTTTAAAAATTGTGAATCACTATAATGTACACCTGTAACATACATAATTAAAAAAGACCCCATGTTTGAAAGTGGGTAGTGCCTTCCTATTGCCTATAGAATAAATAATTGTCTGATCATCACTTCTGCTCATTAAAAAGAATGCACCATGCGAGAAGGCAGTAAGTGCCCCACGTGGAACGGATTCAAGCAGAGGCTAAGTGGACATGTGATGTAGGTGTGGTAGAACAGGCAGTCGGAGGGTTTCCAAGGCCCCCTGCCACTCAGATTCCACCGTTCTTTTACCTGCCTTTCAAGAGTTCTCCTATCTGCCACTAGTCTTCTTATTTAACTTGATTTCTTCAAGGACCCTGGCTCCCTTCTGACAGCTTTCCTTTCTCTTAAATGTTTATGATTTTCTCCTCCCTTTTCCTCTTAAAAAATTTTTTTTTTACTTTAAAAAAATATCTTTTTTGGCGGGGGGAGGGAGGTAATTATGTGTGTATGTGTGTGTGTGTGTGTGTATTTTTTTTTTCTTTAATGGAGGCACTGGGGATTGAACCCAGGACCCCCCATGCATGCTAAGCACACGCTTTACCACTGAGGTCTACCCTCCCCAACCTTTTCCTCTTTATCCATGTATATTTCAAGACAACACTCAAATTTTCAGTCTGTTATAAAACCTCTTCAATTCCTCCAGTAAAAAAAAAAAATCACTCTTTTCTCTGAATTTCTACAACATGGTTGTAGAATCAATACATAGGATTTACAAAGAATTAAGCATAAAACAAAAAATTAACACTGAAACCAAGAAGCACAGGTATTTCTTTGAAAGCAGGATATGTGAGGACAGGAGGAACTACTGGCCGAAGTGTTTCTGCTAATGGAAAACACTGGGCGTGTCATCACTCTTTGCTTGGAAAGAATGACAGGAAGGAAGGCTGGCTGATGCTGATAAAAGCAAGACAATTCAGTTACATCTATCCTTGGTCTCTATACGAAGTGGAGTTACTATTTACACCTCTCCTACTAAAAGGGCAGAAGTTTTCACTTAATAATTGAAAAGTTTTAGTTAATTTTAAGGACAGTTGACTTGTTTTTTTAGAAATTTATCTTATTTTTTAATTGAAGTATAGTCAGTAAGTTCAGTTGACTTATATCTTGTAGACCATGGATGCTTGGTTATTAAAAAATACATACTTGCTACAATAGTTATGTGGAATGCTGTGTTTTTTAAACTTTTGGTTGAAGCTATGTTTGGCAAAAGAGGCTGATTTTACTTACTAATCCTGTGATAATTAGTCTACTGACTATATCTCGCTAATCTGGCTCTAATGACCTGAGCCAATACCACAGGTTGTACAGACTGCCTTAAAATTAGAAGTCTATCCAAAAGCTGCTCTCCTTGTCAAACAGCTACAAATAAGTTACCAAAATAGTTATAAATAAGACTAACAAATTTACTTCAACACAAAGTAAAAAATCTTACATACAGCTGTATGATTTCTTTTTTTCAGTGAAGGTTAAGAAAGAGCAAAACGCATCTGCGGTAAAAGAAATCAGAGCAATGGTTGCCTTTGGTGGTGGTGGTGGGGTTCTGGCTGGGGAGGGGGCTGAAGGAGCTTCCTAGGGTGATGGAAACATCCTCTATCTTGATGAGGTTGTGATTTACACGTGTGTGTGCACTAGTCAAAACTCACTGAATCATATACTTCAGATCTGTGCACTTAACTTGCACATAAGTTACGCCTCAATACAAATGCGAGAACAATGTGGAATCTCAGATATCCAGGGCAGGTTTTTATTGATTGCCTATTATTTCACGGACAGTGAGTCTCTCTTCCAGCCTGCCTGGAAGTTCCTTGAGGGTAAGGTTTATAAGGTGCCTGTTCTCTTGTACCTGATAGCCCCCTGTGCAGAAGTGGGCAACCTGTAGTATTTACTACACCCTTGCTAATCAGTGGGCTTTGAGAGCGCTTTTAATCCCACAGGACAATTTCAAGAAGTCTTCTTCCCCACATGAGCCAATCAGTGTTGACAATGGGAACTGTCAGACGGGAAACCAGACGGAAGATGGCCGCAGCACCCTGGGGAGGCTGCATTATGTAAGGAAAACATTTCCCAAGTGGCAAAGGGAAGCACACTTGCTCAAGAGCTTCAGTCCCCAAGGCCCAAGTTGGGTCGTGGAGAAACTTTATGTCTGCATTGAAAAAAGAGCAACTGCGGACTTTGTGATTTTTGATTTCTGAGGCTGGAAACCATTTAATTAGTCAGCTATCTTTGTAATAAAAAGCTCTCTCACATCACAGGCACTATATAAGCACCTGGGTTGCTGATTTGGAACTTTTTATTCTCCTTGTTGGAAATGTTGATATTTACTTGTACATTTTCTTTTATCTCACAAAGTCTCTTCTCCATGCGTTAATTTTTCCCTTTGGAGTCTAAGTTTCTGGAGGGCAAGATTTTTACAACCAGCCATCACGACTAGATTGCCCACAGAATGCTGATGGGCTGGATGAACTGTTCAGAGCGGATTCGAGCCTGTATTTGCAATGATGTATTACTGGGTAGTAGCCACCCACAGAAGATCTCTTTTAGACTCACAATTTCATTGAGAAATGTATCCTTCTAGAATTATAAATCTAGAAGTGGGATTGAACTTATTTTTTCCTTCATTTAAAAATCCAGCACATGACTTCAATTAATTAAAAAAAAATTACATTGGTAGAGCAATTACTCAAATTAAATAGTTTGATAATTTTTTCCCCCTAAATTTACAATGTGCATGTTCAAGCACTTTATAAACTGCTAATGATATACAAGGAAGCCCATTGTTGCAAGAATCTGAAACTAGTAGATGGGGTTGAGATAGACAAGAAACGAGTAAGTGAACGTAATTTCACATAAAGATAGATATAATATAGATAAATATAAATATAATTTCATATAAAGGAAACAAAACTAGATAATGGCCTTGGGAGAAAATGTACATGTGTGTGATTCTGTTGAGTGCTACTTTGTTAGAGAGTCAGACAATGCCCACATTTGCAGGTAAATCTTTTCCTAACAGACAGAATGAACCACAGGATTAATCTTGTAAATAAGTAGTTAATGATTCACTGATTAGGACGCTTCAGTTTTAGATTTGGGTAATAGTGATACCTAAGTACCACGCACTAAAAATTTCCAAACAACTCCTGTGTCATATTTCTCAGTGACTGGAAAGAAAAGGAAAGGAAAACAAAGCAAAGCAACAGAACCCACTAAGACCGCTCTCCCTAGCAGACTGTAATAGAAGAGAACAAATCTGACTGCATATTAGAACTGTTCCTTTGGCTTTAACCCTGTCCTGTCTTCCAGGCTAGGCTCTGCACCTTTTATAAAAGAATGTTGCCTTTAGCCTGAAATATACAGGAGAGCCTATTCTCAAGGCTTTGACCTTTAAAGATATGAGCTCTTTTGCACTTACATAAAGATAACAAGTTGCAGAATAGAAAATAACATTTGTTTTGTTGGAGGTTTTCCAGGGGCAGGTGACCTGACCCAGGAGGACAGCTTCCTACACCAAGAAGTTTGCAACAACCAACCACACCTCCCCTGTCTTTTTAGTATAAAAGAAGCCTGTATTCTGACTTGGGGAAGGTGGTTCTCCAAGACATTAAGTTTATCAACTTCTCGGTTTGCCAGCTTTCTGAATAAAGTCGCTATTCCTTGCCCCCACACCTCATCTCTTGATTTATTGGCCTGTCGTGCGGCGAGCAGAACGAGTTTGGACTCGGTAACAAATTAGAAGGCAGAGCTGTGACACAGCTAACTAAATTAGGACAGTAGGGTAGGATCCAGTGGGACATACTGCTATAGGTAGGGCACAGCAAACTAAAATTCAAGTTTCAGTTTGCATTTTATTGTCTCCTCCCTTTTGCCTTAAAGTTTTAGAAATCAGTCAGTCCTCTAAACATGTCCTTTATAAACCCAAGCATATTCTCCAGCCTTCAACTTGACAGAAACAGTGTCTGTAATAACTGCTCTCGGTAGTGACGGTTTACTGGACATGGCAGCGGTTTTTTGCCATAAAAGAGAGCTGGCACTTGTCAGAGGACCTGAAACAAGCTGGCTGTGCAGCTCCTCCATCAGCGTTTTTCTAGGTTGTTTTGCACAAGCCCCGCCTCACGGGGTGCTTGGTGAAAGACAGGGTTCCAGGCCAGGCTGGTTTGAGAAACGCTGCAAATCACAGCCACCCCTGCGGCGTTCAGAGCCCACGGATACATTAAAGGCTTATAGAATTCTGCACTTAAAGAGCATGTTTAACTGCTGAACCTAGCCTTTCCCAAATACATTTATTTATGGTACCCTTGGGGGAAAATAAAACCTAATAATCAACAGAACACTGGTTTGTGAAAACCTCCTTGGAGAACACTCGTCGTTTGTATCCACCGTAGAGTATGGAAAACAGAGAACATCTAAGATGGAATCTGAATCATACACAAAAGTAGGAATCTGAATCATACATAAAAGTAGGACTCTCATCTTTTGTGAAATCAGACTGAGAGACGTATGAGTGTGTTGCAAAAGAATGTGGAAGAGAAAAACTTGCTGCGCAATTTCACGAGGTCACACAAGATTCAACACAAAACAGGCCATGGGGCTAAGGTGGAGAGCACGGCCCTTCTGACAATACGCCCATGAGTAGTTCATCTAGAAACCCGTAAACAAACCCCTCAAAGCGGCAATTACATTGAAGCCCTGCGTAGAAATGTTACATCCTTTTTAATGTATAAATGTAATTTCTAAAGAGAACAGGCCGTAAATCTTCACCTTGAGGTTTAGCGACCCACCTCATCTTGAAAGCATGAATCAAGCGAGTGGGAAGGACATCATGTAACAAAGGAAAAGCTTTGAGTTGCGTAACTTAGCCAAAGCGAAATGGCAAAGAAAAATGTTTTACATACGTACGTGAATTTGTAAATTCAAACGTAATGAAAGCAGCTGTGGCACAGGAACCCCATTTCCCTTCCGCTTAAATTCACAGTCATAGAAAAACTAGATCAGAGACTCAGTGTTAGCTGAGATCTCATCTCACTTCTTCTCTTACCCAAGCTACTGCCCTCAACCAGGGAGCAATCCCCGCCAGGGCGCTCCTGCCTGGACACGTCTGGGGGCCGTCTGTGGGTTTTGTCAGCTCCACAGCGGGCCAGAGGGCAAGTCTCCCTGGAGCCAGACCAGGAGAAAACACAGCATGAGGGTAACAATGTGCCAAGTCTCCTACCTCAGAGAACGTTTTATAAATGTAGCCAGTGGCAAGTGGCTGCTTCAACAACCAAAGCATAAAGAAGAGGGTTTTGTTAATTTGTTTTGCTTTACTGAAATCGTATCAAGTTTACCTTCGTACACCCTTGGGGATTGAAACATTTTTAAAGACGGTATTACCTAAGCTGTAGTGTGAAGAAACCTACTGCATTATTTTGCATTGAACTTAGAAATACAGAAGCATGACTAAGATTTTTTCAGTTTTTATCTAGTTTTTACCCCAGGGAGAGCCATGCTGTCAGACATCAAATTGCTATCCCTGGAAAACAGAAGCAGAGATGCCAGGCTTTTCCACAGCAGATGACATGATTCTCAAACCCGTCCAGCTCTCTTTGATCAATTGTTCAGATGACTAATTTGACTCCCCGGGTATGTTGATATTGGAAAGGCAGCATCTCAGAGAGCAGACGTGAGAATTCACCACAATGGTACGTTCCTTGGTGAAATTCAAAAACTGGCATCATGGCTTATACTGTTTTGTGTGGGTGTGTGACTCTGGTTAGCAAAAGTCCTTTCTTGATTGATCAACTCTAGGTATATGTGCAAAATAGAGTTACTGGATTAGGAGTTCAGAATTAGACTCTACATTATGGTGACCACCCCCAAGATACTGCCAGCAAGCTTTCCTTGGTGTCATTTATTTCATTCTAAGTTTAAAACGAGCTGCTCTCTATTTTGTTAAAAAGTCTTTATTATATTGAATTGGTATCTTTTTTCTTAGAACATTCATTTGAACACTAACACCACTAAATAATAATTCCCTGCTGCTCCCTGACCCCAGCCCCTGGTAATCAGTATTCTACTTTCTGTTTCTATTAATTTGACTATTCTTGGTATTTCATATAAATGGAATCACACGATATTTGTCCTTCTGTGTCTTACTACATAGATATTATCGTCAAGGTTGTAGCACGTATTTCATTCCTTTTTATGGCTGAATAGTATTCCTTTGTAAGGATACACATGTTCGTTGTCCACCTACCGATGGACATTCGGGTTGTTTCCACCTTTAACTACTGTGAAGAATGCCACTGGGAACACTGCAGGGCAGTCAATTATCTTTTAAAGAGATTTAAGTGGTAAGAAAAATATTACTCGATAGCTCCCATTTCCCTTGCTCTTCATTCTCTGGTGTATTATGTTCATATTTCCTTCTGCCTGAAGGATTTCCTTTAACATTTCCTGTGAGTTCATATCTTCAGATGTGTCTGAAAAGATCTTTATTTCACTTTGGTTTTTGAAAGATATGTTTGTTGGGTATAGAATTCTAGGTCAAGTTTTTTTTTTTTCCTTTCTGTAAAAAAGTTTTAAAGTTAGTGCCCCACTGTTCTCATCTGCACTGTTTCTGATAAGAAATCTGATGCATCCTCATCCTTTTCCTGTGTCTTTTTCCTCTTTATCACCGGCTTTAAGCAATGTGATCATGTTGTGTCTTGGTACAGTTTTCTTCAAGATTTTAGTTATTGAGGCTTGCTGAGTTTTCAGGAGTCTATGAGTTTACAGTGTTCATCAAATTTGGAAAATTTTCAGCCATTATTTTTTCAAGTATTTAAAAAATTTCCCCTTCTCTTTTCTCCTGTAAGGGACTCCACATGCCCTTGTATCAGGCCATTTGAGGTTGGCTCACAGCATCCTAATACTCTGTTTGTTTTTTTGGGGGGGCATTATTTTCCCCTTCTCTGTGTATTTCATTCTGGGTAATTTTATTGCTATATCTTTAGTTTATTATTTGTTAAGTTTACTATTCATCTGCAAATATCTAAATTGCTGTTAATCCCATGAAGAGAATTTTTTAAACGTCAGATAAATATCATATTATCTCTGTTCATTACATAGCCTAACAACTGTTTCAGTGGCCTTGTCTGTTAATTCTACAATTGATGTCAGTTCTGGATCAGTCCACATGATTGATTTTTCTCCTCATTATAGGCTGTAGCTTCCTGCTGTTTTGTATGCCTGGTGATTTGTGATTGGATGCCACACACTCTGAACTTCATCTTCCAGGTGCTCAGTATTTTGTTTTCCTATAAATACTTTTGGGCTTTGTTCTGGGACACTGTTAGGTTACTTGGAAACAGCTTGATTCTTTTGGGTGATTTGTTAGGTAGGATTGGAGCAGTGGTTAGTCAGGGCCAATTATTTCCCATCACTGAGGCCAAAATTCTAGTCAGGACTCTACCCAATGGTCCATGAATCATGAGGCTTTCCAGTCTGGCTGGAGGGAACAGGCACTTCTTGCAGCCCCGTGTGAGTTCCGGGCATCATCATCTGTAGTCCTCTGGGTGGTTTCCTCACATGTGTGCGGAACAGTCCTCAGCTGAACAC
This sequence comes from Camelus dromedarius, assembly GCF_036321535.1. NCBI lineage: Eukaryota > Metazoa > Chordata > Mammalia > Artiodactyla > Camelidae > Camelus > Camelus dromedarius. The sequence goes on from NC_087451.1 coordinate 50,112,641, forward strand.
CTGACGTGGACCCCCTGAGGGTCCCTGGAGTTCTTTTCTCTCTGTGGAGCTCTGTCCTCTGTGGGACTCTGCTCCACCGACTCCAGCTGCTTTGGTATCTCCCAGCTCACAGCTTTGTCTTGTCAACTGGGCAGCCTACTGAGTTCTTCCTTGGCCGCCCCGGCCCATTTCTCTCTCAAGGAAGTAAACTGGGTAACTGTAGGGCTCGCTTCCTTTGCTTCTCACACCTCTGGGTTCACTGTCCTTCCTTGCTTGATGTGCACTGTCTTGAAAACCACTGTTTCATATATTTTGTTCTTTTTTTTTTTTTTTTACACTTTTATCCTTCTTTCATTCATTTCAGTAGATGTGTTGTATCCTATTATGGCCACACATGATTATTTATTAATCCAATCATATACTGATGGAGATTCACATCTTTTCCCTCCAGTTTTTTGACTGTTACAATGTACAAAACTATCTATGTGTATGGATATGTGTAAATCTAGTGCAGGATACATCCTGAGTTGTAGAATTCCTAGATAAAGTGGTCTGGGCATTTTAAATTTTGATAGGTACTGCATACATGTCCACTCAGAAGGACTGTATCTTATACTCCTACCAGTAGTAATTCCTTAAACCCTTGCAAACACTGGTTGTTATCAGCATTTTAAAGTTTTCCAAATTTACAGCTGAAAAACAGTATTTCATTATTTTGATCTAAATAATACTGCAATTATGCACTTTTTAAAGATTTGAAACAAAGCACCTCTAAAATCACCTAAACCTGGGCCTTTGTTATGACATAATTTTTTGATAATTTTCTTAATTCCTCCTTTGGATATTGGCATATTATGTCAGTATCTCTTCTGGGGTCAATCTAGACATATTTTTCTTAAATTCATCCATTTCATTAATACTTAAATTTTTTTTACATCATCTTGTAAAACACTCTTTTATAATTATTTCAATTTCCCCTCTGTGTTTTGAAAACAAGTTTTAGGGTTTTAAAAACCAGCTATCTCCCTTTCCTTCCACTTTCCAGCTTCCAGCTTTCCACTGGCTCAACTGCTCCAACCCCCTAGGTAAGTAACAATCCTCACATGTCCTGCTTCAGAGAAGCGAATATATTCATAGCACATAACTCCATCAACCCCCGCTTCCAAGTCTCACTGCGTCCTTCTCCCTTTTCTAAACTACATTCTTCCTCCTCTTCCCCTGTTTTTTAAAAATACTAATAAAACATGTATGAAAAGTACTGAATGACCATTAACTACAAGGCAGACTAATACATGCTATGAAAGATACACACAGTAAAATACAAGCCCCTGATGTCAGAGAGGTTCCCCTTCTCCTGTTTTAAAAAGAGATGGTTACCAAAAATATTGACTTCCCTAATTAGGCTTTACAGCCTAACCCTGAGGTTGCAGTCACCTCAACCATTCCATCGGTGCCACACCCCACAGGGAGAACTCACTGATGACATGGCCGGGGTGCACCTGGTGTTATGTTTTACCGGGGCCGCAGCCACGTCAGTTTCATCGGCATCAGTCTGTTCTTTCCAAGGAGGTCTGTTTCAAGCTTGCCTTACCTTACGGACGTGACAGGAGAAGAGGACGTTCATGTATTTGTCCTTCCGTTTCAGTTCATTTGCGACGGGGACGAAAGTGCCTGAGGTCTGAGGTGTATCTGGCTTCTGAAAGAAAAGGGAAACACGAAAATATAAGCACACTTCACATGTTAGATGACAAGGCAACCTCTCACTGCTTTCTAACTACACGCGGTTAGTTTCACACATGTGCTTTGGACCTCCCCATCCCAGATGAAAAGCTACTACTGAAGGGTTACTGTAACACCAACGGTCCTATAATATTTTTGAAATAAGGAATGGGAGAGAGGATGAAATACAGCTTTAGGAATAATGGATACAAAGATGCTAATTAAAAACAGTTGTTTAATTACGTAAGGGAAGGTTTAAATGGTCAATGCCAGGTTACAGAATGTACCTAATACATGTGGATACAAGACAGAGGACCCATTTAAAGTGAGGGAAACATTTATTTAGAAGCAATAAAAATCTTTTAGTCTAGAGTCTCTCGTAGAAATTTAGTTTCTGAGGGTGTCTTAGTCCTTCTATCAATTCTTGGAGAAAAATTCTTCTCTTTCTTTGGGTAGGGGAGCAGGAGTAGGTTCCACTTTGTTCTCCTGGACTTACCGAAGCAAGATAGTTGCCCTCCCAGGCCCTCTGGAGCCCAAGGTCAGCCCTTTGACCCTTCAGCATCTCCACGGCTGCAACCTTCGCCCTCACCTGGGGCAGGTCTGAAGCAGGTATAGTCTTGATGAGCTGGGATGCTCTCCATCTATTAGAAAATGAACCAAATGTATATGAGACTTTAGAAGCACCATCCTTTTCCTTCTCAAAAGTAACTGAACCTGCCATTAAGTACAATTAAATCACTTGTGTGCTATCTTAAAAAAAGTAAAATGCCTCTAAAATACACATAGAACTTGTTAAAATACACATAGTTTCCTGTAGACAGAGGTTTTTGTAAAACTTGTTTTGCTGTTTGTGTGTTTTGGGAGCAACCAGAACTCAATGATACACGGAGTCTCATAATATATATATAGTTAGGGCGTGGGAACTTTGGATTCATCATTCATTCATTCAACAAATGTTTTCTAGGCACCTCCACCTCCTGTTTATGCTGTTTTCGGGAGGGGAGGCACAGCAGTAAAGAGATGCAGGTCCTTTCTGCCAGGTGCTTACGTTCTAGACCGCAGAGACAGATAGTAAGTAAGATGAGTAAATGCCGAGTGTGTCTGATGTGATACATGCTGTGGAAGGAGATAAGGCAAGAAAAGGGGGGCAGGAGAGCAGCAGAGGGAAGGGACGGGGAGCAGGTGTTAGGTACGCAGGGTGGTCTGGGAGGCACCAGCTGTACGGATGTTGGAGCAAGTGTTCCAGGAAAAGAGTGGGCAGAAAGGCTGTAAAGTGTGAGCCGGTCCCGTGTGTCAGAGGACCAGCCAGGAGTCCTGTGAGTTGGGGCAGGAGCACGGGGGAGAGGACCAGGCCGGGGGTCCAGGGGAGAGCCGGGGCCAGGATCCACGGAGCCACGGAGGCATTCCCAGGACCCTGGCCTCCACTCTGCATGAGAAGTTGGTGGAAGGTCTTGAACAAAGAAGGGACGTGGCCTGACTCTCGCTTCACAGGCTCATTCTGACGGCTGTGTGGAGAAAGGCTGAAGTGGGGCTGGGCTGGGCACGGACGCCCACTTAGGAGGCTGTTTCCATCAGGCACGTGGCAGAGGATGGTGGCTTGGATCAGGAGGTCATGGTGGAGGTGGGGATGGGTGGGGTTCTGGAAGAAATGCCAAGAGCATCTGCTGACGGATTAGATGTGGGGGCAAGACAGAAACAGAGGATTTAAAGATGGCCCCAAGGCCTTTTGGTCTCAGCAACTGAAAACATAAACTAAAAATAATCTATCCCTGATCGAGAAAGACAAGCACAAGGTCTTCTGCGCTCTCAGCAGCATCCTAGAATTGCGTGAGACGTACGCCCTCGTTTCTGCCACCAGAGGCTGACGCAGCGAGGCTGGAACTGAGCACCTCCCTCTTGCAGACGAAATAATCAAGGCCGGTGGTTCTCAAACTATGCTTCCGTGGAACACTAGAATGAGATTCAACTAAACCTGGAAAGTGGTGCTCTTTTCCCAGTTTACATACAACGCTAGGGAGACGGTTTTCACCTAAGGTTTTTCCTGGGGTGTATGCTTGTTTCAGGATGGTGACTGGAGCCTACATGTTTGTTGTTCTGTCTGTCGAATTCCCATTGAAATAACTCAATAAATATACGAAAAAACCCATACCGCCACCAGACCATGGGAGTGATGTCAGTACACTGGAAGATGTGGCGACTTTCTGGGTGGAGAAGCGGCTCCGGGCAGGGCAGTCACGCTCAGTGGGAGAGGAGCCCCCGGCACACGCAGTCCCGAGCCCCAAAGCCTGCAGCAGCAGGGCTGGGAGCAAGGGCTGGAGGGGAGGGGAGCTGGGCCCCTCCCCTGCACGCAGTGACTGGCCAGGGTGAGGCGGGACACCGGCCACGGCAGAGAGGGCCCGAGAGAGCAAGGTGCCAAATGACAACCATGAAAACGGAAAGGCTCAACATGACGGTGAAATCCTCTTTACTTTCTATGGCCAGCCAACACTCCATGGGGCAGACTGTCCTAAGATCATTCCTGAAGAGGCTGGAAGAGTGACAGGTAGGGAGTAGCTTGTGGTCAAAGTCAAGGACACCAGTGACAGACAGGATGGTACAACACGAAGCAGCTTGTCCCAGGGAGCCCTCCAGCCCCAAATTTCTCCTCGGCAGGGAGGTCCTTGCCCCATCTGCTGGTCTGTTCTTAACCTATGTGCTCGGTCAGCCTGTCCCTTTGTCACTGCTCAAAGTGGCCCAGGACAGGGTCCTCGGCGGACTGACTCCAGGGGCCCCTGGCAAAGAGCTGTCTGTGGAGGGAGCTGGGGCCTGACCTACGCAGCACAGGGAGAGCAGCACATACTTCTCAGCCTGAATCAGGCAGACGGCCACCTCTAAACACGCGTTGCCGATAACAGCTACCGCCTTGACCCCATGAAGCAGCTGGGCAAGAGGCCACGTCCAGCCTTCCCAGGGTGAGAGAGAACTGCTGTGAGGAGCAGGGGTGAGCCGAAACACGATCAGATGCACACAGGGGTGCCAGAAAAGACAAAACCGCAAGGTCACAGCTAAATCCTGTAACACACGTCTCTCGGTACTCCGCAGATCAAAACTCAAGCACAAGTTAAAAACGATACAGTGACTAGGTCAGGGGTTGGCAGACTATCGCCGGTGCCCAGTCCGGCCCATGGCCTGGTTTTGTCCTGTTCCCGAGCTAGGAATAGTTTTTACATGTTCAACAAAGCAAAATATGTGACCAAGGCCATATGTAGCCCACAAAGCCTAAAATATTTACTATCTGGCCCTTTTCAGAAAAAGTTTATCTTTGAGCTCTATTAACACAGCTGGCAAGATTCATTCAGTGTGTGTGCGCGTGCGTGTGTGTGTGTGTGCAGTCAACTCACAGAGCAGATGCAGAATGTTCAAAATACTCACTGATTCTAAGCCCTAAGAAGGCTGGCGCTACCTTTTGCATCGTTCTTGTTTGTCACCGTATCCCTGGGACCTAGGTCAGTGCCTGTGATACAGCAGGTGCTGAGTAAATATTTGCTGAATGAACACACTGTAATTTTACAAAAAGTAATCAATTCTAAGCCATACATAAAGCCTCCAAATCTAAAAAGAAGACTGCACAGGCCACAGTGCAACATTATCAAAATCAGTAATTCTTTGTATCCATTTAAAATATCACATAGATCTTGATCTCTTCTGCTGAACAGGCCTCCAGGACTTATTTCTAAGTAAAGTCACAGAACCATATATCTAGTCCTGCTTGTGGAAACAAGAGAAGAAAAGAAAGCCAAATGAACACACACTCACAGCACGAGCGGTCACCTCCACAGGACTTAACCACGTGTCAGGCACCATCTGAAACGCTTTACGTGTATTTACTCATAACCCTTTCAACAACCCTATGAGCAGGTGCTATTATTACCCCTCTTTTACAGATAAGAAAACTGAGGCATAGAGAGGTTAACTCACTTGGCCAAGGTTACACAGCTAGCCAGGGGCACAGCCAGAATAGGATCCCGGGCTCCAGGGTTTGTGTTCTTAACCACTGTAGCACGCTGTCTCTTACGTGTGTATGTGTTTGTAAATGCACAAAGATTTAGAAGGATACAAACTGTTAATCAGTGGTTATCTCAGGGGAAAGAAAGAACACAGGGAGAGACAAGAGGAGTTGTAGAGGGTTTCAGCTTTATGCCTTCTACATTTTCACATTATGTCACTTAAAAAATGAGCAGGTACTCATGGATCAGTTACTTTTTAGATTATGTCAAAAATGCGAGTGACAGATGATACAATTCATGAAACAAATTTATCTGCGCACTAAAAAGGCTGCCAAGATTTACAGCTAACAGTTATGATACACTGGAGAACAGAGGGTGAAGGTGCTTTTGCCTTCAGTAACTCTACTGTTCCACTTTTTTCATTTTATGAGCAATCATTTTTAAAAAACAAATGAGATATATATTAAAGAGTTTTCCTCTCATGCCCTTTTTTCTCCTGGTATCTGCTACCAGTTTACATTCAATACATCAGTTAGTTCATGGTGTTCTTTGCGGAATATCATGATGGCAAACGACCGTATGTGGGAACCATTAGCTCAGTTTATGTGATTAGATGGCTGTATCTAAGACACAGCTAAATATATCTGGTGCACACTGGCAACAAATAAGCTAAAAAAAAATGAGGAGAAAGGAGCTATGAATAACTACAAAGTCAGATTCAGGGCAATTTACAGAAAAAAAACTGGAAAGGTATCAAATGTTACATGGGTGTTTATTTATTTATTATATATTAAAAAAATAGCTTGCTCTAATAAAACCATTGTTTTCTCCCTTTCACTTTAAAGAATCACTTGGGAAACTTTAAAAAGGACCTCCCCTCGGCCCCCACTCCCGAGCTCTCTAAAACAGGACTTTCTGGAGATGGGACTTGGGCATCAGTGTGTTTTATAAGCTCCTTGTGAGTGTTGGGGTACCAGGCAGAGAACCACTGTTCTGAAAGAATGAACATATTCAGTTATGTGTGGTGATTATTTAATAGTTACTTTTGCCAATGGAAGAAAGGAAAGACATCATGCAAATAGCTTTCTTGAACAAGGCTTGATGCTGGCCGTGTGGCACACTGCTGTCTACTGGCACCGGAAAAGGGAACTGACAGCTCGATGATTCTGAGGGGTAAGCAGATGCCCTCTGAAAGTGAAATCTGCGGAACTGCAGACGCAAGGTAGAAGCAAATGTCACACAGCAATCATTGGCGCTAATACCGTGGTCTCACATTTGTGACTTTACATACTGAGTGTACTGCTGTAAAATGGATGCAACACACACCAAGTGCTTACCGGTTAAAAATGGCCTGCAGGGCCTCCTCGAAACGGCGGAGAACTTTAGGTGGGGTCGGCCACTTCACGTGCTTGCCGTAGTCCCTCATTGTCCTGATGCCCTGGAAGCGTCTGGCCACCTCATGGATGTACGACTTGACTTTGTAGCGACGGTAGTATCGGAGAATTGTCAGAGCCGCCTTGGTCCTCTTGTACCGCATGCGGGCCAGGGTGCCCCGCCACACCTTCGCAGCAGAGGAGAAAAAAAGGAAAACGTTGCTGGATGGCCGAGTAGCAGATCACTTTGAAATCACAGAAACTCCTTTACTTATAAGCTTGTCTGTGGAATTTGCCTGTGTCACAAAATCAGACCCAAAGCATGTCAATTCTCCCTGCCACCAACAGATGGCGCCAGGAGTCATGCCTGTTATTTTGATTCCGCGTGCAGCTGTTCATTATCCTCATTGGAGTATCTGTTGAGTTTGAAGCAGAGCCCTGTTCTAACTCTACGGTCATGAACAGAAGAAAGCCAAAATACAATGATCTTTGGAAAAAAATATATTATTTTTTTAAAATTTGCATTCTTTTTCACTTTACAATGTTGTGTCAATTTCTGGTGTACAGCATAATGTTTCAGTCATACATACACATACATATATTCGTTTTCATATTCTTTGGATAAACATTTTCAGAATGTTGAAAGGAAGCAAGATGAGTCAGAACCAAAAGCCATCAACATCTATAGTTCTCTTATGAAACCTAGCTCTACACAGATTATACATATTGGCCATTGGCGTGATGTCGCATTGGATGTATGAACTGACTTACACACAGTCTGTTCAGGCTCTCTCCCCAGGTGCTTTGTAAACTCCCAGGAATTTAGATATATTCCTGGGGAAAGGGTAAAAGCCAGATGACTAATATCACACAAATCTTTGTTTTTTCCCCAGGGCTCAGAGATCAATCAGATGTACATAAATGTCCCAGTGCCTGCTTTATCCAAGCATGGTGAATTGAGAGATACTTGTATATTTTTTTTTCCAGATCCTTTGTCCCGGTTCCCATAGTTCTCAGTCTTTCAAGTAGAAAGAAATCTGGTGTCACCTTCGAGGCTTCAATGGCTCTTCCCCTAAATATGCTGTCTACCACCAGACACACTCTTTCTTCCTCAGTATCTCCAGTATAAATCTCTTTCTTTTCCGTTCTGCTACTATGGTCTCCCAGACCCCAAACGACCGACCTGCTTCCTTTGATAAACTCTTTGTGCAGACCACCATCATGCCGCAGCTGATCCTCACGGCTGCTGCATGAATGGCTGTTCCAATTCTCAGGTCGATGGTACCACTTCCCTCCTGTCTCTGGCCTCTCAGGACTAAGATAGTCGATCTCTAGCTCAAAGCCCACAGTGTGAGTTCTCCAGGCTCCCTCAGGGGACTTTTCTTTCTTCTTAAGCCCCCATCTGTACCCACCAATTTCCCTCAGCAAAACCCATGTGATGCCTCTTTCGTTCAGTCATTTCAGGCTGGTCTTCACACACTCCTCCAACAGGCACCATGCGGCCACAACGCCCTCCTTTCCCAGCCTGCTGCACAAGAGAGGCAGACGTGTTTGCACACAAATGTGAGAGGGTCATCCAGGGACCCCAGAGAGGAACTAACAGGTCGAGGGAAACCAGGGTACGTGAAGGAAACATGACGTGGGAGCGAATCTGTGATGGAACCTAGAACTCACATACAAAGAGAACATATATACATATACATATATACACACACATATATATACACATACATACATATATATATGGGGGGGCAGTGAAAGGTAGTTCAGTCTTGCACATGGCATCAGCACAGTAATGTTTTTTAGTCAAAATGGCTCTTTTCCTGTGGCCGAATCCATCACACACACGGCTCTGTTAGGCCCCCACCCAAGCACTAAAATAAAGGTCCCTTCTTTAGTATCTTGAGAAACCAAAAGAGCACAATTAGAGGGTAGAAGCCTATGATTCTGTTTCTTAAAGAAAACACATTTTTAAAGTTTCATATTGTTTCCTCCTTTTTTTTTTCCCAAAGAAGAAAGAAATGAAAGACTTTCTAGAACCACATCTATATAGGAAATCAATCTTTAATTTTCAAGAAATATTTTCTAGATATTTTTATTGAAATATGTCTGGTTAGATTCTTTAGTAACTTGAAAAAAATTATAAGTAAGTGCTTTGTAAGGGGTAGCGTTTGTTTGTTTGTTTGTTTTTACAACCTTTAAGGTTTCATCTATGTCCTTGGTTTATTTAGGTTTTGTGTAGCTGAAAAGTCAAATAGCACAAAAAAAGTATAAAAAAGACAGCAGCCCTTCCTCTTGCCCTCCCAAGCCTACTTCTCCACCTTGCAGTCTCATTCCGCGCCAACTGTTTTAACTGCTTCTTCTGGTATTTACAAATAATACACATACACGTTATTTCTCGGTAGATCGTTTTAGACAGCACCCAAATTACAGAAGTTGGTGCCATCACTGTTACTTCTCTTCTATCATCCCAGTAATAATTACATCAACACGTTAAAGTCAACAGTGCTTACATCATCACATATGTTAACTATATCACACACTGCAGAGGCAATTTACGTAATACACGTATGCATACTCCACGTTGTATACTGCATATGCCTTTGGTTCATCACTGTGCTAAGGAGCATAGCATGGCTACCATTCCTTCACGCTGTCACGTAAGCTTGTTTTTATTTATAGTTAGTAACTGTCTCAGTTTTAAAAAATCTGCTTTATTTTCTAAATACTGCTAATTTCGACCATATGCTCGAACAGACCCATCAAAGGATCAGCAGTCAGTTTCCAATCATCAAGCCCAGCAGTCAGATCTTTTCCTTTGCTGTCCCCGGGGTCCTCTGCTCTCTCGGCCCACTGCACAGCTCCTGTCCTGGTACTTTTAAAACTACTCTTCCGTGTCGGATCCCTGATTCTTGAGCTTCTGTCTTCCTTTTTCTTGGTTTCCCTCCTTCCAGTAGCTTCTAAGAAAGGGTGCGTGGCGAGTAAATTTCTATTCTCTTTAATTTCCTTGGAGAGTACAAGGCAGTTGCCTCAAATGTTGTTTCCTCAGGTTCAGGAGCAGAGTTGCGGAGAACAGGCTGGGGACCCAGACTGCCTGTGTTCAAGCCCCAGCCCACTCTTACCAGCTGGGTGAGCCCGGGCGAGCTTCTTAACCCCTCTGAGCCTTTGCTTCCTTATCTGTAAGACGGGGACAGTAATGGTGCTTATCTTGTAGTGGTGATGCGGGGTAGATACACACAGGACACTTAAAAGAGGGCCCGGTGGGAATCTAGAGCTCAGTAAACACTGGCTGTTAAATGGCGATTTGAAATCTGCTCTTTGTCTTTTAGCAGACCATGCTCCTTTCCTTTTTGTATGTGCAGATGTTCTGTCTCTGTCACGACTACTGCTAGGTGGGAGTAGGGATGGGGTTTGAGCAAGAGACTAGGGTTCCAGGCATCAGGCTAGCAGGGGTCACTGTCTCTGACCTGGAAACTCTTTGATGAATATGAACTATTCCTTCTCAGTGTGCCATTTGCCCTGGAGAGTGTTTCACTGGGTCGTATTTTATTCTTCCACTGATATTATGGACTGTACGTCTGTGATTGATACGCCTTATCTAGTCTTTCAGCTGCCCAAGAGGAGTGGAAAGAGAGCTGGGGCTTTGGGTGGCTGCCATCGACTTCCTTCCTGAATGCTAATGAAGTCCGCGCACCAGAGCTTTGCTCCCCTGAGCAGGCGTGCATCGTGGGCTTCTGGCCTGGTGGGTGGGGGACACGCATTCTTTCTCCAGGTCTTGTGGAGCTTTTTCTTGGTTTGTCTGGAATAATTATTCCTACCAGATGCCTCCCCTATTCCCTGCCCACTTACTGACCTAACAGAGGCAGGGAAGAGGGCAAATCTTCTTGACTCTTTTTGCCTGGAGGGGAAGAAGTCTTCTTGAAGGAAGAAAGGGTCCCCGTCAGGGGTGTTACTTACAGCCAGAACCTTCGAAAGCAGTGAGACTTTTCAGAATTCCCTCCTTGTACTTTTCCATGTTCCATTCTGCTCTTTGAAGAATACATCGATTTTTTTTTTTTAAAGCATCTTCTTTTAGTTTGGTCCAGTTTTTCTTTTTCTGGACGACACTTCGCAAAGTTTATAGTATGAAGTTGGGATCTTTTTTTGTTTTGTTTCATGGTTGATGGCATGCTCGTTTTTACATTTAAAACAAACACTTTAATCATAACAATTTGCTTTTACCATTTTGTTAATTTCAGCAAATTTGGGAGAAAGGAATTTCTTGAGCCTGCCCCTGTATCATCAACTTTGTCAGAAGTCCCTTAGGCTTTATTTTTCCAGCATCAGACAAAAAGTAGCATTGAAAAAATACAGAGGCAAATGATTCTATGCAAAAAAAAAAAAGATTCATGAATTTTTCCTTATAATCTTAGCATATTTGGTTTAAACAGATCTGCTCCCACAGTAGTTTGTGTGTCTGTTGTGGGAGGAGGGTTGTTGATTTTCTCACCAAGGGTCTGAAGGTTCGAATTTAAGGTATAAGACAGATTTTCCTCCCTCTTTTTTTTTTTTTTTTTAAAAAAAAGCTTCAACTGCAGGGTTTTTGAAGTCATACAAAGCTCACCTCCACAGAGGACTCTGCCTGATGATGGAGTGTCAGAAAGGGGAAAATTAAATGCTATATTCGATAAGCAAATGCTTCATGCTTACTTGAATGTGCTTAGAGAGGTTTCAGCAAGAAAAAAGCAAGGGCGCCAGAGGGGCCCTCATTGGACAACATTCACACTAAAAGTGGAACAGACCAGACACTTATTGTGTTTAAGGATATGATGCAAGAGAGCAGAGGTGGAAAGCTCAAGGAGGCGTGGTGGGAGCCGGGAGAGGAAGTTATCAGAAGATACGAGGCAGGGGCGGCCTGGCAGAGGTGAGACAAGCAGGCCATTTCTTAGGAGGAGTAGAGGACAGGGGCAAACAGAGTGGCTGACTGCACAGAGAAAGATGAATGTCACGTGACATCACTTATAAATGGAATCTAAAAAAAAATGACACAAGTGAACTTATTTACAAAACAGAAAGAGACTCACAGACATAGAAAACAAATTTATGGCTACCAAAGGGGAAGGGGGAAGGGGGAAGGGATAAATTAGGAGTTTGGGATTAGCAGATACAAACTACTACATATAAAATAAACAACAAGGTCCTACTGTGTAGCACAGGGAGCTGCATTCAGTATCTTGTAATAAACTATAATGACAAAGAATACGAAAAAGAATAAATACATATAACTGAATCATCATGCTGTACACCAGAAACTAACACAATATTGTGAACTGACTATACTTCAATTTAAAGAGAGAGAGAGAGAGAATTAGCACCGTAGGGCACACATCCCTGCTACTGAGTTTTGGATCCAGTTCCTCCCTTCAGTGCCCGACCCCCTATACTCAGGTCTCAAAACAGCAGCCGAATGATCTTTCTAAGACCAAAGTCAGAACGTGTCACTTCTCTGCTTGACACTGTGCTGGGGCGGCTCCATCTCCCTCCATCTCTCCCCGAGTGGAAGCCAAAGTCCCTCCCCTGCCCACGAGGCCCAAGTGATCGGGTCCCTCGGCGCCCAGCTCCTCCCACCGCCCTCTCCCTGGCTCACTCCAGCCTCACTGGGCCCTGCTCTGTCCTGCACAGGCTTCCTGTCTCAGGGCCTCTGCCCTAAAGCTGTCCCCTCGGCCAGGAAAGATCCTTCCTCCAGATGGCTAGTGTCCCCATTCTCTGGTCTTTGCTCAGTCGTCACCTTCCCAATAAGCCCGGCCCTGCCCATCCTGTGCAGAGGTGCCCCTTGTCTCCACCCTCTCCTGGTACTCCCCATTCTCCTTACCAGGTTCTATTTTCCCCCGTCTCCAGCACTTCGCAACTTTACGACCCACCTAATGTACCTATTTTGCATCGTGCACGCTCGCCCCTCCCCTCCCACTGGAATTTAAGCCCTGCCAGGCCTGGGATCTTTGCCTCTTTGGCTCACTGACGGGTCTCCACCGCTGACAACAATGCCAAGGACACAGCAGCCACTCAGGAGCGTTTGCTGAGTGACAGTGTTTTCAACTTTGTCTTCCCAGCCCATCCTTGTTCTCCAGCTACTCCTTTTAAAAGCACGTTGCTCTGACTTCACACGAGGGATGAGATTTTTACAAGAGCAACTCTGATCCTTCCTCTCTGAGTCTACAAATCATGGTTTTACTGGGTTTTTTTTTTTTTTTTTTTGCTTTTTGTTTTGTTTTTGGCTGCTCCCTGCATTATATGCGTTACCTTGAAATCTCCTCTTCCAATTGTCTTGGTCTCTTGGCCTTTTGAGCTAGAGGCCTTGCTCACATGTCTGGGGCTCCTCGGCCATCCATTCACTGAAGCCTGAAAAGCCACTTGGAAGCTCTGTGCATACGCTTCACGGGTGGGGACCTTCACTTTAGGGAGATTAGGTGGGGACCAACTGTCTGTGGGGACCCCAGAAGGTCTGTATCTGAAAGTGTTTTCTCTTTGTCACCAGAACTCTGAGTGAAGGGGAGTGGGGAGAATCTTTAGAATTTAGACTTTTATTACTTAATTTACTTGGTTTCAGTATGGTGTCTGACCCCTCTCCTCCACGGGTGCCTGGTGTCTCCAAGCCCAGAGCTTCTCTGGTTCAATTTCTTCAGAGGAAACTTCTTGTTTTCTATCAGAAGGGGACTGAGTTAGCCCCTGGCTCTGCAAGGCTGGGAGGAGACCTGGGTTATAATTTTTCTTTATACAGACTTTCAACCAATATCTTCCTTCAGCTCCACCCCTCACCCCTACCTGCAAAGGGGTCTTTGCCGAACCTGCCTACAGCCCAGGAGCGGGGTGACCTGATTTGCTTGTCAGCCATCTTCTCTGCAGGCACTTAGATTTCACTTTCTCAGCCTGCTTGGGGGACTCACCGCATGTTCACTTGCTTCCAAAATTATATTGATGCCTCTTGTCTGCTGTTTCCTTTCCACTACGGTTCTGTCTGTCCTTGTGGGTTTCTCCAGTTTTTATCCCTCACTGCTGATTGAGGGCTTTGAGAGGGAGTGGATATAAACAGCCTGTCATGTTTAACCAGATGCCTTATAATGCCATTTTAATTCTACCATGCGTCCTCTGGCGCACACCTCCTCAGTGGTCAGGCAACAGCTGGCAGTCATTAAAGTACAAGATACACTTTGCAAAAGATGTAGGATTCTAGGTTGCACTCTATTGCGAAGTAGGTCAATTACGTGTCTTCAGTTTAGCTTCAGAAACAAACACAGGTCAACTTTCCTTTGTCCCCTAGTTCTCCATATTTTTTTCTTTTCTTGTCATCATAGGTGTTGGGCCCTTTCCATCTGCTCTGAAACAGCTCCCTGTTGCTCAGAATTGGACATTCTCTTGGTCTCTACAACCAGAATCCTTTAAAATTCCAGCTTTCAAGTTTCCCAGACTCTCCATGCCTAGGGACAGACTTTTTTGGGGGCAGATGCAACTTTCTTCTATTTCCATCCTCCAAATTGTTATTCTGGCCAAGTTCTAACAATTTATGGTTGCGAAAGAGTTGTGGTGGAGGAGAATCGATTCAGGTACCAGGCTGAACTCTGAGCAAACTGTAAAATACACAAAATCTATCTTTAGTACCCATATACCCCCATCAGATTTAGAATACTATGTCCATTCTGGGATATTCCGTGACTGATTCATGAAGGCTTGGCCCCCTTCTTGGAGTTATTTTAAAGGAAGACTCAAAGCAGAAAAATCTTCCCAAGTTATTTTTCTTCAACTCAAATATCTCTTTGAGTGACAAAAAGAATAAAGACCCGATGTGCTATTTTTAAAATGCTAGCGCCCGTGTTTATACCAGAAGAGCGGATGCCAAAAAGAAAATAAGACCTAGTGAATATCATCTGTAGGTTTTCAGCATAAATTTTGACACAAAATTTGGTTTTATAGATAAATAGCATTTTCACGTGACTTAGGGGAAAAATTAAGGAATAATAAATAATCAAATTTTCAGTCAATAAACAGATATAAAACCATTCAAATAAAGAGACCAAAAGAAAAAAAAAACATGTGTTGAGTCTGATCATTATAAACTATCCTGATGAACTTAGCTGTATATGTGGGGGGTGTAATTTAGAAATGATGACCCCTGAGATTTTACCTTGGTCTGGGAGACCAAGCTGCCAAGCTAGTGGACTTGTGAGCCCTCACTTAGGATTCATGCGTTTTGTATATGGCCTTGTGCAGATGCATCAGCCCAGCAACTGTTGCCTATGAGAGATTTCTTTATGTAGATGGTGCTACAATCTGACAACCTTCTTATAACTGTAAACTTCAAGCAGTTGCACCTCTTAAGTCGATTACTGTCAGAGGACTGGCTCAACATTAACTCTGTCAAAACTCAAATTGCAATTATTTTGAAGATAAATGAAAACAAAATTATGCCAGCTAACAGGTTAAGTCACTCTGATGAGCCTTTCAGGATTCAAGCTTGTTCAAAAATAGACAGTCCATGGAGCTCTACTGAAGTGGTTGCTTTCTTTTGTTCATTTTTTTTTCCTTAAAAGAAGAGGTACAAAATTGACAATTCATCTCTAAAATCTCTCAGGCCAAGGTTATGTCAAACCTGCTTTTTGACATAAAACTTCAGGGTTTTGGCCAAGTGTCCGGGGCATTTCAGCAGATCTGGGGAGGTGTCTGGGGATGTTGTGGCTTTGTGTAAAGACGCCTGCTGCTTTCTGCACCCCTAGATCCGCTGTTACCCAAGACGGAGGTGGCTTATCACCTGGTCAGGGGACAGGCTGGGCTTTTATCTTATGGAACAAATGCATTGACTTGTCTTCCTTTATGTCTAACATCTAGAACATGCAGAACTCCTTAAAAAAAACCAACTCAGTGCACCTTTGCTTCAGACGCTTGCAAATGATCTCAATTTTGAATGGCTCCCTAGATCGCTCAAAAACTCAGATAATAACTGATATTTGAAAGGAGTAGCCAAAGGTGCACCCTAACACTCTCTTCTGTAGAGTTCCAAAAGTGAATTCGGGAACACAGGGCCTTTGAAATGCTTCCTGAAGAAGGAATTCCATTTTCAGTAAGTTCAGGAAGGCTGCACACTGCAATTCCTTTCTGGAGATTTATGTTGTACAGTAGCGTATTAGGAGCTCTGAGAGGGGAGGGTATAGCTCAAGTGGCAGAGGGTGTGCTTAGCATGCACAAATTCCTGGGTTCAATCCCCAGTACGCCCTCTAAAAATAAATAAGTAAACCTAATTACCTCCCCCAACACACATGCACACACACAAAAGAAGGTCTGAGCAGTTCCATGTAAATAAACCAATTTTAACTTTGGTCAACAAAATTAAAAAAAAAAAACATAGTTAACTAGAGAATCCTTTGTACACAGATTACTAATTCATTTTATCCCCTATCAAGATACGCCATCCCAAAAGATGCCACTGTGACATCAGCATTACTGAGCCCTTGTTCACTCTACAAGGACCTCCCCAATTCCTCTGCTACGTGTCGGTTCTGTAGGGAAGACAGAGGAAAACAGGAGACAACTATGACATCCTAGGAAAAACCAAATATGCTTATGAGATAATTATAACCCATCCCCGAAAAAAGCAAGATCTGGTCCAATGCCACAACCCTGTAAGCCTCCATGTAATGAAGCCGGTATTCCTGTCCCAGTGAGGATCTTTCAAGGAAGTCCAGCACCAGCAGAGGGACAGCTCCCTGGCTGGCACAGTGTGGGGGATGGGGGGGAAGTCCTACCCCGAGGGAGAGGCCAGCCTTCCCTCCAGACGACTGGGGGAACCAGGCAGTCAGACTTCGTGGGGTTCAGGTTTTTTGCTTGTAAGGCCAGGATGTTACAGTCGGTGAATTGTAAGAGTGCACACTCGTAGTCTGCCATGACAGCTACTGTTAATGAGCAAACATTTAAAAATGTTAAAGGTTCTTTCTGATCCAAAGTGCACATGGAACGGACAACTGCACTCTTTGATCTGATTACTGCTATCACCCCTCAGGGAAGGGAGAGAAAACATTATTTCATTATTACATGCCAGGTGTTATGCTAGACACTTGACATACATTAAAAATAGGTATTTTACACATTACAATATATAAAATAGATAAGCAACAAGGATCTACTGTATAGCACAGGGAAATATATTCGATTTCTTGTAATAACAAAATAGAAAAGAAACTGAAAAGAAAAAAATGTATGTATAACTGAATTGCTTTGCTGTATACCTGAAATTAACATTGTAAATCAACTACACATCAATAAAAAAGGAAAAAAAGCACCCCAGAACAAAAAAATAGGTATTTTAAAAGTATTCATTCTTGACATATTTTTGTACCTTGCTATGTTTCTCTTGCTCATAATTCAACATAAAAAAAAAAGCAGGGAATACATTTGACATAAATTTCTTTAAGTCATTCATGAATACATTTCTGCTGGCAAGTGCTTGGCTTTGAGAAACTATCATTTTTCAGACCTAAAACCCTGCTTCTACAGAGGAATGCAATTAATAGTCACAGCTCTTGTGAGTAGCCTGGCTCTGGTTGTGGGCAACGGGAGACGGTGGTAGCAAGGTTCTGTTTAAACCAGCATCCTCCAATGTGTCCCTGCATCCCACCAAGCCATCAGTTCCCAGTTTTCACTCCAGTGGTGATACTGGGTCATGATGCTTCCCAGAGGGGGATTTCAGAATTTTGGAAGAGGGAAATAATCTGGAAAAGTCCCTTAGATTACCTGGGTAAACATCAGATATGCCTCCTCTTTTCATTTTTCTGTCTTAGATTGTAATTAATTTAAGGGGGAACGGCAGGATGAAAAATGTATACTTATTAAGGGCAGATCCTTTTCAACAGTTCAATTTTACACAAGTTGAACAAAATATGGTTAGATAACTATGAAGACCATTTCTGGTCATAACTCAATGCCAAAAAAGGAGAAAAAGAGGTATACACCTGCATCGGGACATGATTTACCATAAAGGAGGCGATACACATGATCAGAGTATAACATGTAGCTCATGCCGGGATAATGCGGTGGTGACACAGACAGGAATGTTACTACTTAGAGAAAAATCTAAAGTAAAATGCTAGATTTTCTCAGTGATGTTGAGGTTTTATATTTGTACACATAGCTGTAACCATATTATTGAAAATCCAACCAGAAACATAACCTTGTACTTATCCTACTACCATTTCTTTTCCAAGAAATGTTTTATCACATAATATTTGAAGACTAAAGTTTCTTAGTTATACACCAATCATGTCAGAACAGATTTTAAGTGGATGTCAACAGGAATAGGATTAATTTTTCAACAAACTTCTCTAGAATCTATTTTAAAAAATTTATATTTTTTCCAGTCATCTTAAATTCTTTTTTGTAAGCCGCATATATCTATCTTTAAAATCCATTTTCTTTGGACTGCCTTTTTTATTGATTTGTATGAGCTCTTTATAAATTAAGAGAATCATCCTTTTGTCATTAGTGTTTTAAACATTTTTTTCCAGTATGCCAATGATCTTCTGATACTGTTTATGGTACACTTTCACATGGAAGTTTTTTTTTTTAAATTGTGTGCAGACAAGTGTATTCATTTTTCTTTTATGATTACATACATATTTTATACAAAACTGAGATCATATAATAATCATACAGTGCTTCGCAATGTTTTTCATTTGATACATCAGGCACATTTTCCCATGTGATCAAATATCCTTCTGTAATGTGATTCCGAATGGCCTCACAGTGCTCAGCCAGATAGATGCACATAATTCAGCTAACTAGCCCCCTCCTGTGAGGTATTTCTGGTGTTTTCTGTAACTGTAAGTATCATTTTGGGAGTACCACTGTACATAAATTCACACGCACAGATGATTAATGGCAAGGTTCTAGAAATAGATTGGCTGCTGTGTCCCATCTAGGTTTCCAACTGCTACATATTAAAGTACTCATTTCCAAGCTCTACTGTGTGAATAGTTAAAAAGAATTAACTCAGTTGATAGGATAACATATTGTTGCTATGATTAAATTACTTTGATTTCGAATGTTATTCAACTTTTAAAAAATCCACTAGCTATTTGAATTTCTTCTTTTGTAAATTTTCTCTTCATTCCTTTTTTTTGTCCATCACATATTTGTAATTTTACATAACGATTTGTAAGGGCTTTTTGTACAAGAAATAAGCTAACTTTTTATTACGTTTACAAAGACTTTTTAGCATTTTGTCTTTTACCATTTCCTGGCCATGGCTATTGGTTCTGGCCAATAAAATATGAGAAGACATTTTCTAGGTCTTTCTTTCTTTCTTCCTTCCTTCCTTTCTTCCTTCCTTCCTTCCTTCCTTCCTTCCTTCCTTTCTCTCTCTCTCTCTCTCTCTCTCTCTCTCTCTCTCTTTCTTTCTTTCTTTCTTTCTTTCTTTCTTTCTTTCTTTCTTTCTTTCTTTCTTTCTTTCTTTCTTTCTTTCTTTCTTTCTTTCTTATTTTCTTCTTATTGAGTTATGTTCAGTTTACAATGTTGTGTCATCTAGGTGTTTCTGAGCAAGGAAAATTCTCACTCTTCAGAGAAAATGTCCAAGGACTTCTAGAAGAGACTATTCCCTTGAATGAAGAAACATGTGGCAGCTGTTAATTGTGAGCAGCTGTCTTGCAACCACAAGGGGGAGCCATACTGAGAATGAAGATGATGCAAGAGAAGGAAGGCTTCCTGTTGTAGGAAATAAATCCACACTCTGACAAACCGAATTGCATGTTCTTTTCCCCTCTCCCCTCATTCCTTCCCCTCCCCTCCCCTCCTTCTCGCTTCCTTCCTTCCCACCCTCCTTCCTTCTCTGTCACTCCCCCTTTCTCCCTTCTTTCCTTCCTTCCTTGCAACTGATGACACTGCGATACAATATTTTTTGAGAAACGGAAATTTTAAATGCTTATGTGGGGATACCTATCAATCTTTGCCTTTATGATTCTCCTTTTGCTACTGTTAAGCTCAGAAAGGCTCTCTCTACATTAACATCAAATAGGTGCGCATGAAATGACTTTGTTTCATTAAAACATAAGCTCAAAGTGGTTGCCAGGGGCTGGGGGTGAGGCAAATAGGGAGAGGCTGGTAAAAGGGTACAAACTTTCTGCTCTAACTGAATAAGTTCTGAGGATCTAATGTATAACGTGGAAAGTATAGTTGATAACACTGGCTTGTACAACTGAAATTTGCAATAGATATTCTCACCGATAAACAAATACATAAAAAAAAAGTAAGCTCTATGTTGGGGGAGGGAGGATTCAGTCACAAACCGGAGAGAGCCTTTATTTCACGATCACTCCATGAATGGCAGGCAACGGTGTCTACTCTAGCAGGTTATCCATTATTAAAGATGTGTGAAATGCCCACTAGAGCTCTGGATTCTCTGAAACACAGACGTGTCACCAGCTATGGAAGATGAATCTGACAGGAGAGATGTTCTATCTGGACCAAACTCACGTGAGGGAACTCACCTGGTCCGGCATAAAGAGTTAGTATCAGAAATCTGTATGAGGCTGTGTCTTCCAAAACAGTTGTGTAAAAACCCACCGGGAAATAATCAGGGGGAAAAAACATACATCCTCACCCACTCACACACACACATATAAAATTACTTGACTGCAAAAGGCATAATCTCTGGTGAAAAGGGTAGACAGTCTATGGAGTTTAATATACAAGTCATAATAAATCAGCAGTTTCACAGAATCAGAGCAACCTTATCGTGAATTCAAAGAACAATCAGAGTGCTTTTCGAATGAACACCAGCGTTAGTTACACTGCCTACACAGTCCCTTCTGTCTGTCAACCTTGGAAATATTTTAGGATCATCAAAAATCTGCCTTTCTTTTCTTGGCTTTTTTTTTTCCACTCATCTCAACCGGCTTGTGATCAATATTTCATGGAACTCTTCTATAGCTGCCCTCCAGGTATTCTTCCAGAAAACCCAAGCCCAAATTTCAGCTGAAAACTTCACAGACAGAAATCCCGCTGTACTCAAGTCTTGAAGAAAGGAATGTGCACCAGTGACAAAAAGTGACAGAAGCACAGAGACCAGAGTGACACTGCTTAGTTTAAATGCCCCCTAAATGTTCGAGCCCTTTCTTGCTGCAGTTTTTTTTTTTTTTGCTTAGGTAGGTCACTCTGCTTGTATCTCCTCTCTGGACTTGTCCTAGAGTCAGACCCTTGTCAATCTTTAGGTCTCATCTTAATGTCACCACCTCTGAGAGGTCTTCCCTGATTGCCCCATTTACATTTCCCCTGTCCTCTGAAGGACTGTCCCAACTCAGCCCTTCCTTTCTGTCAAAACTGTTACACAATTTATAATTACTTGCCGACTTATCTTCTGGTCTTACTCTTCGATTAGCGTGTTTGCCACGCGAGGACAAGGGCTATTTCTATTACATTCATCACTGTGTTTCCAAAGGTGCCTAGCAATAAACACATTTGTTGAGTGAACAGATACTTATTGGCTTGAAGACACTAAATATCTTTTATGGTAATAAGTTTAAAAGAAGACTTGCTTCTCTGTGAAAAAAGGCCCCATGGAATGTGTTACATCCAAGAAGGGCTCAGCAAAATTAGGGTTTAAGAGCTCACTTAAGAGAACTAGACAGCCCACCCTGTTACACAGTTGTGCAGACAAGCCAAGCAAATAATGAAACATTCAAGGAAGAAACACATGGCAGCTGCCACACAGTTCTCAAGTCTTAGTGGAATTTCAAAATCAACGCTGGTGGATGACGGTTCTAGAGCGGTCTAGCTGGAATAGGCACCCACTTGGAAAACTGCTGCCCATTGGCCAGGGAGGAACTGGATGCACAGGAAAGTCTGGTTTTCAGTGAATGTTCAGTTCACGTTTTAAAAATTTCACTAAGAATGTAAACATCTTCATCTTAAATAAGTTGGTTCTGTTCGAGCTATGAAACTGGATTTTCTACATTAAGTGCCGAATTCCTTGTTCATTCCAGTTATTGGATTTTTATGAAAAATTCCCCTTTTGCCTTCTTTTTTTTTTTTCTTTCTTTCTCCCACCTTTTTGCTTTTGTTGACAGAAGTCAGCACCTCACTTTTTATCAAGTGACCAAGGAGAAGGTGACATGGTACATCCTTCTCTCCCGGAGCCAACGAGACAGAGAAAGAGCCTAAACACTCTACTGTGAAGCATTCCTTTTTCCACGGGGCTTGTGAGAAGGATCTAATTCCTCTATTACTGGCACGGAAGAGGGGCAAACCCTAAACTGGGAAATTCTATCAAATTCGAATATACAAGTATTGTGCACTAGTTCTCAAATTAAGAACAATCAGGTTCTGATGAATGTATAAAGAACCAGCTCTTGGTTAGATCACTTAGGTGAATGAGCCATTCAGGCTCACAGGCCAAGGGTGACATGAGAAGATACTGTAATTAATGTCGCTTTGGCTTTAACTCAGCAGCTTATGGGTGCTCTCTGGTCCCTTCTCGAGAAGCTACCCAGCAGACACTCTACTCTTCCAAATGGACAGAAAACTCTTGTTCCTTTTTCCTACCTCCATGGAATCCATCGAGTCACTGCCTTATAGCAACAGGAGCTAGGCGGCTCAGAAGAGTCTCAGACTGTCCATGTCTTAGAGGTTTACCCCCAGATCAAAAATCATGGAACAAGTCTTCTGGGATCGTCACATTCAGGAATGTATTTACTTGGCCAAATTAAGACCACAACAGTCATAACTCCTTGACCTCACCATCAAATAAGAATTACAGAAAACTGTCTTATCACTAAAGAACTTTGCTTTGAATCCTGGATTTTCTTCCTCTTCCAAATAACTATATTGTTAACGTAGCTTTTAAAAAAAGTATTTATGTATGTTTTTAATGGAGATTCTAGGGATTGAATCCAGGACCTTGTGCGTGCTTAGCATGCGCTCTACCACCGAGCTATACCCTCCCCTGTGAACATAGCTTTAAGGTAACTGTCACTTACAGAGAACCCCGTGCTAGGCTGTTTGTATAACAAACATTCATTCCTTCTCAGTTGACCTACATGGGCCACCCCACTGATGTGACCTACTTTCAACAACTGGATATAAGTGTATGCGACTGAACAGTTTGAAATGTGCTAGTGTGGTCAGTCTCCCCCTCTCAGGCTTTGGCCCCTGCCTCAGGGGTCAACGGACTTCAGGAAAATGAGCAACACATGGAACCAATCTGTACTCAACCCATGGCCTGGAATGGGCTCAGCCAAGAATGGCCAAACCCTGGATGCATGAGGAAGATGTAAATTCTGACTGTTATGTCTACTAAGTGTTAGAGTGGTGTGCTGGACTGAATAATGCCCACCCCCCCGCCCCACCCCGCTTGCCCCACCCTGCTCGCCCCACCCAAAGATATCAACCCCTTAATCCCTGGAACCTGTAAATGTTCCCTCATCTGGCAAAAAAAAAAAAAAAAAAAAAAAAAAAAAAAGGACTTTGCCGATGTGATTAGGGGAGGGTCTTGAGAAGTGTAGATTATTCCAGATTATCTGGTTGGACCCTAAATGCAATCTCATTTATATTTATAAGAGGGAAGCAGAGGGAGACCTGAAGACAGAAGAGGGGATGGCACCGTGACCACGGAAGCAGAGACTGGAGCCACACACTGTGGAGTTCTGGCAGCTACCAGAAGCCGGAAGAAGCAAGGAATGGAAAATCTCCTACAACCACCAGTGGGAGCATGGCCTTGACAACACCCTGATTTTGGCCCCGTGAAACTGATTTCAGGCCTCAGGTCTCCAGAACTGTGAGGGAATAAATTTCTGTTGCTTTAAGCCACCAAGTTTGTGATCATTTTTATCGCAGCCATAGGAGACCAATAAGGTGGTTTGTGGCATAATTATGGCCACTGTTAACTGATACATACCTAACCAGTAATAATAACAATGATCAGGTTTTCTTTTTCTTTTTTTTTTCTTTTTTTGAGAGAGAAGAGACAACAAACAGATTCACCTAGAAGAAGACCAAAGTCTTCCAACTGTGTTCCAAGGAACACCCAGATTCCTTAAAGGGGCTTCTGATGCTGTCACTTGGGGCCGTGGTTCCCACCTCCCTCCCCAACCACACCAGATCTCAGTTCACATCTGTTCTCTATTTTCAGTTTCTACCATGAGTTTCATTTAGAGAATTATAATAATATTAGTATTAATAATACCAATGTTAATAATAGCAGCAAACACACAGCACTAGCCACACGCTAGGCACTGATCAAAGTATGCTGAACATACTAAGTCACTGAATACAGCCATACAACAAGGTGGGTTTTATTTCTCTTTTTACACCCGAGGAAACCAAAGCACAGAGAGGCCCCGAAGTTTCATCTGGTGAGTGTTGGAACTGGGACTGGAACCCCAGTGCCTTGTGCCTGACTGAAGCCAAGAACTACCTGCTGGTTAGGCCAGCAGCAGGGTCTAGAAATTACACAGAAGTTAGCGATTCTTCAATTCAGAGCAGAGTTAACACTTCAAGGCTTCTTTCCCAATTGGGAATAACTCTTAAGCCTACTAATTACTCCATTTGCTTGGTGTTATGAAGGTACCTCATTTAAATGCACACGACCAGCTCTCAAGTATTAATAAATATTACACAGCTAATAGGAAACTTCCTAGCTCCCAAAGCACCTAGCGCTGAGGCATGATAATATGATGACACTACTGGCTAAATACCACCCCGAACCCCTGTGCACAGGGCATTATCCTGGGGCCCCTGGGTGGGTACAAACGAGCATGAGGACAATTCAGAATCCAGCCGAGGAGAGAAGACACACATGCAAACTTAAGAGATGATCTACAGACTACAGAAATTACAGAACTCAGCGGGAATCTCCGAGCTGCAGACTTCTCACAGCTGGCCAGCCGGGAGGTTCTCCGCCCTGACGTTCCAGCGGCACACCTGAGGAAGGACGGCCACACGTGTGGCACAATTCCTAGGCTCGCACCCTCCCCGGAACATGCCCTTCTCGTCCACCCAAGAAAGTAGATACAAACTTCACAGAAATCACCTCGCATCAGCACCTTCTTAGAAATTAACTCACTATCTTTGCTGACTTACTATTAGTAACAAATCACTCCTGATGCACCTCACACCTGGTTGTGACAGGTGTGCCCATATTCAAACCTATCACTTTACAGATAAAGCAAGTAATGACCTCACACAAACCCCAAACTAACAGCGGGCCCACGGTTCCCGCCTCCTGTTGAAGTGACTGTCCCAGAGAGCCACACAGAGTCGACCAGTGGATGCTGGTGAAGGAAGTAAAGACGACTTTATTCAGACGGGTCTGGCCAGGGGGGCGTCAGTGAGGGGGTGGAATCTAATCTGAAGACACTAAAGGCAAGGTGAGCAGAATGCGCAGAAGCACACAGGTGGGAAGAAAGGTGTGTGTGTGAGTTCAGGAAGAACACGGTGATGCTGCCTGGTGGCTCAGGAAAGATGCTGGGAGAGCCTGGTCTTAATTTTGTAGGTGGTTGAAGGGTCTTCTGAACAGAGGAGTGACATCACTAAAACTAAGACTGTGACGCTTCACAGATGTGGGCCAAGGAGGAAAGCCTGGGAGATCACACACAGGTGGTTCAGGGGCCCAGCACCATGGCCATCGCCACGGTTCTGCCGATTTTCAAATGGGAACAGCCCTTTACAGTGTACACAGTATGACTTCAATTTAAAACAGAGTGTGTGTGTGTGCGCACACGCACGAGCATGCACATGCACGCATGAGTAGGTATTTCTAGAATTAACAATGTGGTTAATAAGGAATCGTCCTGAACATCCTGTTTTGTAACATATATTCTCACTTAACATTTATCATGAACACTTGATGTTGTTCAATTTTTTTATGTTGTCATTGTTAATGGCTGCTTAGTTTTCTACTGTATGTAAGTACCATAATTTATATAGCTCATTTCTTAACATTTTTCTCCATTACTTTCCATTTTCATGGGAAATGCTGAAAAGAAAATTCTTACAACTAAATTTTACATACATTCTTAAGAATTTCCTTAGTGGAAATTTCTAGAAGTATAATTACTAATTAGTGGCAGACCCAATTTTAACATTTTTTGGAAAACGCTTAGCTAAACTATGCTCCAGAAAGTTCTCCAAATGTGCTCTCGTGCCAGCACTAAACATATCCTCAGCAACACTCCGCAGGATTTTTTTTTTTCTTAAAACCCTGAGTATTTGATAGATGAAAATACGGTTGTGTGTGTGTGTGTGGATTGACTGATTACATTTCCCTGAGTTTTCTAGTGAGGAATTTATTTCATTTCTCTGGAAGGGCCTTTTGTATGTTAAAGGCATTTATATTCTGCACTTGCTGGAATTACAGAGTTTAAATCCACTACCTGTCTTCCCATGAAGAGAAACTGAATGCTCTAAATATATGCAATAAAGAAGGATACATTTCCCAGAACATGCTGAATATTTCATAAACTTTTTTGGTTAAACCGTCCAAGCAGAATGTGTTTGCATGTGCCATGGCAAAGAATGTGAGCCATTTCTGATACACTTAGATTTCTTGGCTGGAGCTACACACATGCACAAGGGTAAGAAAAGAATAAAGCAAACCTTAGCACCATGACTTTTACCCTTAAACCAAGTACACTCCATTATAAACCCACTAGGATATTAGGATATTGCTGGTCACCCATAAAGTGTCCTAAGCTTAATGAAATATGTGGCCAAACTACTACTTCAGACAGGCTTTTTTAAAAAGTCACTTCTAAAAATCATCATTTGGGGGGTGATAATTTACATTAAATATCAACATTGTCACTAGGTAGTGAGTGCCCATTATAATATTTTCATCATTGCCTTTAATATTTTCTCCTCGGTTATTTCTGAAAGGATCGGAGGGAACTTACATAAATGGTACACAGATCACAGGGTCACCCAAGTAAGGACAAAAGAAGGACAGGTAGGGAATGGGGCGCAGGGGTGTCGGTGGGAAGGGGGACAGTCACACTTGAAATCCCCACAAGCATGGCTCCTGGATTTAAGTACAAATCTGAACCCTAAGCTTCCCGGCAGCTACAGCAAATGGGAAACCTAATGAGTTGCATAGGTTTCACTATTTAATAAGGTTGGTAATTAAACACTCCCTGCACCCAAATATACTTTTAATTTTTAAATAATAATTTTTGTTGCAGAGGAAGAAAAATTAATAGCTCAGCAATGATTCTAGGGTACCCTGTTTGGCTTGGCTGTGCACACTTTTTGCCACCTGTGTAAGGCAGTCTTCCTCCAGACAAGCTTTTGGTGCACATCTCCTACCTATAAGACCTTCCATTGGAGTCTGGGATGACAATCCTCGCTGAATTGTTCACACGTTTTTAATTTAATGTAAACACCTATTCATCAAATCATTTCCCCTTCACTAATTAATTCCCTACAAAGAGTCAATCTCTTGAGCTTCCAGCAATTAAAAAAAGAAAAGTGCAATGAAAAACATAGCCATGGGTTCCTTTCCTTCCTTTTTTTCCCTGCCACCACCTATAGGGGCCAGAAAGTGTTGTCATGGAGACAACAGCTGCTGGGTTATGAGTGACAGGTCTCAAGAGAGAAATGTCTTGGAAAGGGAAGATTTCAAGTTAAAAAAAAAAAAGTGGTGCAGGAAAACCAATGCAAGGTCTTTCACGAAGCATGGCGGGGAGCTCATGGTGGGGAGCTCGGGTGAAAGGTGTATTTGAGCAAGCAAAGAATAAAAGAAGTATTTTCCCCTTTCTTTCACCTAAGGTAGGAAGTGTTTTCCTTCCAAAGGGGAGCAAATCTCAAGCATATGTACATATCTTGGCATAATTACATTTTAAAGTTGGGATTCACGCTGACGCGCCAAATCGGTTGCCTCAGTAATGAGGCATCGCCTGGGCAAGGCTTTGCTGCTCTTCCAGGAGAGCAGAGTCACCTGCTTCCAGCTTACTGCGGAGCGGGCTCGGGAGGGGATGGCAGTGGTGTCTTACTGGCGGTATCTGAGAGGGGATACGTAAGAAACAAATTATTTTTGACATGTCGTCATTACTTTCCAAATATGCTTTTATCTTTTTTATTCATCAGTTGGGTGGGAGGAGGAAAAGGGTGGGTGGGTGAGAGGGAGGGAGCTGGGGAGGGAGGGAGAGACTAAAACAGGGAGAGAGGGAGGGAGAGAGGGAGGCAAGAAAGGATGCTCTGTCATTCTAATGTTAAATTTTTGCTGAAGCATTTTCATTGTTTTGAAAGGGCTTTGCGTTTGTCAATATGTAAATACTAAATGGCATCAGTTACTGGCTTTACACAGTATAAATCAACAGAAATTTTCTTTACAATGATAAAAATCAATGACTTGTACAGAGTAACGTTATTATAAGAGTACTGCTGCGTCACACACGTGGGAGTGAGGCTTCACCGTTCAGTAATCATTTACTAAATGTCCTGTAGATGATCAATACTCCTCAGTTCCTTTACTAAGAACATACGTCCTTTCCATACCTATTTTCATTACCATGATTTATCAGTAAATGTTCAACATACTTTCCTGCTGGAGGATTCTGGTACTTGGTTGGTGTTTCTTCTCCTCCTGTACTCTGCTTTCAACCAGACCAACTTTAACGTGCTGGTTATGCTATTTTGTTATTAAAAAGTCACTATTTTCCTGATAATAGTTACTTAGTGTTTCAGTTTTTTGTTATTGTAAGTAACATTCATTTAACAAACCAATGATTTTCCGAGCGTCAGATTCAGCGGATACTTTCAGTCCTTATTTTGTTGGATGTTTCGGTTTGACACCACTCATCATTCTCTTACCTGAAATCAGCTACTTCCTTTGCTTCCCTGACTCACACATGCAACCTGCTGGTCACCTTGACTTGAATGCCTTACAGGCACTTTGAACACGTCATGCTCCAAACTGTTAACTTCCTCCAAATATGCCCCTGCTTCTGCACCCTTTCTATTTCAGCTGTTAGTGGCACCAGCTATCTAGGAACCTATGTTGGAAACCTAGGAATCAATGCTTCCTGCCTTTCATCAGCCTCCCATCCAAAATGCTATCATGTCCTGAAAATTTGGGCTCCTAAATATTTCTCCCCATCTCAAATACCATAGCTCTGATTTAAGCGTCCAGTAGCTTTTCCCCCAGATGACAGCAACAGGCTCTTAAATGGCCATCCTGCCTCCAGTCCTGGTTTCTAATTCCCCCTTGACACAGGTCTACTTAAACTTGAAAACTGTGACCACATCACTTCTGTCTCCTAATCTTTTCAATGGGACTTCCACCAAGTAAGAAAAAAAAAAAAATGTGGCCGAAGAGGTAATCTGGTATCCCTGCTGCCAGAGAAATGTAAAAAAACACCCCTATGCAGACCTGACCTTGCAAGAAAGTAAAGGACATATTCAGGGGTCAGTATTAGATTGGTCAAAATGAAAAATTCTGACAATCCAAATGGTTGATAAGGATGTGGAACAATAAAAATTCTTACATGGTTCTGGGTAAGAGTAAGTGGGTACAATGCTCTTGGAAAGCAACCAGGGAATCTTCAGTACTCTTAAAAGTGTGCAGACCCTACCACTCAGCCTTTGCAATCCGCAGTATCTTTCCTAGGCTGGGGCTCTCAAGGTGTGGTCTGGGAACCTGCGCACTGCTGAGATCCCTGCAGGGGACCTTCAAGATAAAAGCTAATTTCATAATAATCCTAGCAGGCATATGCCTCTAATTCTCATCCTCTCTTAAGTCTACACTGGAGTTTTCCAGAGGCTACATCCCATGGGATGACATCATCAATCTGAATGGAATGTACACCTGTATGTTCTTGAATTTCCCAGAATTCTGAGCTCTTAGGGCTCTTCAAAGTTTGGGAATAGCTGCCCTACACAGACGTATCCACTTGTAGATAAGGAACTATGTACGAAAATGCTCACTGCGGCATTACTTACAATAACACAAACTGAAACATTAAGTAACTATCATCAGGAAAATAGTGACTTTTTAATAACAAAATAGCATAAAGAAGTAAAAGTAATTAAATTAGAGCTGCAACTACGGACCTGGAGAAATTTTAAAAACACGCTGAGTGGAAAAATCTTAGTCTCAGAGACTTTGTACAGTATAGTGTGGAAACGGAGTAACATGAGCCATGACAAAATAACAAAACGATCAGATCAGAGGCTGCCAGTGTAGACTAGCAGCCATTCACGAGGAACCACGACAGAAGGAAAGCTGGTTGCCCTGGGTGCTTTGAGAAGACGAGGCCTGAGCTAGCTCTTTATGTCTTGTTAGATAAATAAGGGAAAGCTTAGTAAACATCTATAAACTTGTGACAAAATTTAAGTCAAATCTAAATTTAATTCTGTCATCATGAGCTGCAGGACTGCCATGTACGTCTGCCTCCTAATTACCCATGTGGTGTGGCTCTTCTCTAAGAAGGGTAAAGAACTTTCTTGTAACATTGAAAGGGCTATTTCAGTCATTTCAAGGACAAAGACTAGTGTATGTTTATTATGGCAAAAGGTATGTTTGAATATTTTTGTAGAAAATTTTGTTTCCTATTTTTGTCACAGGAAGTTTATTTTACCCACTAACCTTAGTGACAATTAACCTGCTATAACGTCAGTGATCCAGCTCTATAACGGTTTATGAAATACAGATTAAGATCTGTCTTCCCTGTTAATGGGCTTCCAAGTGAAATGTGCATCTAAGAGTGGTTCTCAAACTTTGTGGCACCTCTTATTCTGGAAAGCCTTCTCTGCCCAGCTCAGGAAGGGGGCTCTTCTCTGAGCCCACCTGGCAGTCGTTGTCTACTCAGTGGTGTCAACAGTTACCGCACTGCATGGGTTTGAGTGCTAACATATCTCTCTCCTGACTGGGTTGTTAGCTTCCTCTATGTGGAACCTTGTCTTGCTCATTTTCACATCCCTATTCAGTAATGGATGGGCAAATCCATGTTTATCACTCATTTAAACATGCATGTGAGCGCCATTCTTCCACATCATGGTGTTGGGAAGGACAATTGCTACTCGTTTCTTGTCACCTTGTACTGAAAAGACATACAGTCAATGGCCAGCATTTAATCAGAGGCACATTTTCCTTTATTTCTTTCAGTACTTAGCTAAGGTCCAGCTGCATATTCTTGACCATAAATATCTCCCTTGGGGAAAAAAAAATATACATAGACTAGAAGTTAGAGACAGAGGGCTTATCTGTGCTACCCAATATGGTAGCCATCGTCACATGGAGCTAGGGAGCAGCTGAGATGCAGCCAGGCTGAACTGGGATGAAGTACACACTGGATTTTAAGGACTTCATTACTATTTTGGATACACTGAGTTAAATAAAATATATCATTAGAATTATTATCACCTAATTATTTTTATTTGTTTAAATGTAGCCACTAGAAAATTTAAAGTTACACATGTGACTTGCATTATATTTCTATTGATCAGTGGGTGTTCTGGGGATTTGGATGAATCTCATGGCTGTGGTTTCTGACATAATTACTGTGAAACCTGAGTGGCGTGGCCCAGGCCTTCTGCCTCCAGCTCAGATGCTTCTGGTCCCTGTGGAGTACTCCAAGATGCTGCCAGGAGGACCAGTCCTGAACTTCCCTGAGCCTCCCTGGCTTGAGTCTGGGTATCCTGCCTGAAGTTTTGCAAACTTAAGTTGTAAGGGCTGGGGGCTATCTTTAAGGGGAAAAAATACACACATATATATATAAAAATATATACGTATATATATGTGTATATACATATATACACTGTATATATATAAAGCAGTGAGGGGACTGGCACTGGGGACAACCTCTCTTACCACCCAGCAACGCCTCCTGCCACCCTTCCTGTAATTCAGTTATGCTTTGTCCACAGTCACCCAAATATACCTCTCCCAACCCACTCACGGCTCAAAAGTCACTTTTACCAAAGCAAATAAAATATCTTCTCCTGGAGCATGTATTCTCAGTAAAAGAGAGTCGCTGATCATTTTTCATGATGGCACACATGTCAAGAGCTGATGCACATGGTTTCGTACAGGAAACATCAGTGTTTCCTTCCAGTTGTGGTAAAGATGTGTCTTAGTTCACGTACTCAGTGGTAGCTGACTCAGACATCACTAGATGTCGACCAAGGTCATTCAATACAGGAATTCTGCCAAATCGCGTTCTCCTTTTTCTCTAAGCACGATGCCATCATCATCTTTGTGGCAGGTTTTGTGAACTTCTCTCCCACAGTGTGACTCATGCCCGTGTTTCCTATGCAGAGTGCATACTGACTGATGCCACAGGTGAACAGCGGGTTAAGAACTTGTGTGCAGAAGGCTGGAATCCTGGGTTCAAATCCCAGTTGTGGGATTTGCCATCAGTGTGGCCTCCAGCAAGTTACTCAGCTACTCAGTGGCTTCTCTTTCCTACTAGATGAAAAAAGTAACAGACACGCATTCCCCGGGCCCTTGTAAAGATTTAGTTAATGTACGTAAAGTGCCCAGAATACAGCATGTCACTCAGTAAAGATTAGCTAATATACTAGTAGTTTTTCTTTTTTCTTTTTTTTAACTCCAAGGTCAAAAGCAATCAACTTCCTATGAGAGATAATCATTTTGCTTTTAGCCCGAGAAATAAACACTTGATTGGTTTCACAAAGGAGCCAGCGAACTTTGTCTGAAAACGATGTGAAAGCCCCGTGGCTTCACGCCACTGCCTGACAAAGTTTCACAGCAAACAGTACAGTAGGGAGTAGGGCACGCGAATCACTACACCAGGACAATCCAATTTTCAGACAAGGATTCTATTCACACTTTTTCTCTGACTGGTTTACAAAATTACTATGCTCAGGCCTCTACTGACCTTTGAGACTGCTTACAATTAATGGTGATGACACCGTTCTCAGTTTCAGAATTTACTATTTTCATTATATGTCTGTGCTCTAATGAGTCCCTTTTAATTCTTCCCAAGCTCCTTCTTGCCACAGGGGCTGTACTATAACCCAACAATAAGCATGCAAAATGCAAATTTAACCAATAAATACAAGAACGTACAAATAACGTTAAATCGTTAATTAGGACAAACCAACCAGGGCAGTCCTTGTGATACGTGAGCCACCTTTAAAACCTACACTCTTAAAGGATGAAATGATATGTCACTGAAAAATCATAACACGATAATGACGAGGGTGTTCCCTTCTCAAAAGGGCCTCAGCTCCTGCTGCTATCTGTGGAAAGACATTTCTAAGTCAGCTGGGAATAGTGTACACAAACTACACATTAGGTGATGTAAAGGAATTGTTAACTTTATATGGTGCGATAGTGGTCTACGAAAGTCCTTCTGGAAAGGTTATACTGGTATGTAAGGGCAAAATGATAATAAATCTGGGATTTCCCTTAAAAAGCACCAAACCAAACAAACACACATAAGAGCATGAGGTGTGTACTGGGTAAAATAAGAATGGCTAAACGTGGGTAATTGAGAGATGGGAACATGGGTCTTTCTTTCTACTTTTGTGAATATTTGCTATTTTTCATAATAGAAATATCAAGAAAGGAAAAGAAAAGACACCTTGTTTCAAGCTGTACTAAAAAAGTGACCTTTAAAACACTAGACCCTCAAAATTCAATAAATTCCAGAAACTAGAAATAGTACATTTAACATTCCATAATCATAATTCAGTAAAACTAAAAATTAATAACAAAATTGGAAAACGAAATAAAACACTCAAAGCATGAATCACTTGGAAATGATCTTTACATTTTTTTTTAAATAACTCTTTTGGGAAAGAGGAACTCTAAACATTAAATAACGTATGCGGTCCTAGAGATACAGCAAAAGTAGCGCTCAGAACAAATTCCATAGCCCACTATTAATAACTGTGAAAGGAAAACATGCACGAAGTGCCGAGCTCCAGAAGTTAGAGAAAGATAATCTCCTGCTTGTGTCTTCTCTTTATACTCCAAAAAAGAAGAAATCGATGAAGATAAAAGGCAAAATTAATAAATCAGAAATAAGAAAATGGAGGAATTAATAAATGAGAAAACTAATTCTTTGAAAACACAGTAAAATGCATCACGAACTAAAGTTCATAAAGAAAAAAGAGAGTGAGTACCGATCAAACACACAAAAAATAAGAAATGACACGGGGGACTGACTAAAGACACAAAGGAAATGAAAAGAAACATGAGCGATTACTTCGTTTAAGTCTGTTCAATTAAATTTGAGAAACTGGATGATTTTCTAAGAAAATATAAATTCAAAAACGGATCCGAAACAGACCGTCTTACAAGGAACTAGAGAAAGCCTTTGAAGAGCTCCAACAAATGCCCCCTTTCACACATTTTCACACCAAATTCAACCTGAACAGATGAACCCCAACACTGTTTAGACTTTCCGTTTTCCAAAATATGGAAAAAGGAAGAGTCTGTCATCCTGCTGAGACCTACGTGACACTGACACTGAATTGATTAGTAGAATTCTCCATATTGATAGTTCAAAGAGAAAAAAAATTACATGTGCATCTTGATACCTAAGATGCAATTCTATTTAGTTCAACATCTATTTTTTTTAAAATTGAAGTATAGTCAATTTACAATGTTGTGTTAGTTTCTGGTGTACAGCATAATGATTCAGTTACATATATATATATTCCTTTTCATATCCTTTTCCATTATAGGCTATTAAAAGATATTGAACATAGTTCCCTGTGCTATACAGCAGGGTCTTGTTGTTTATTTATTTTATATGTAGTAGTTTGTATCTGCAAATTCTGAACTCTCAGTTGTCTCCCCCCACCTTTCCCTGTGTATCATAAGTTTGTTTTCTGTGTCTGTGAGTCTACATCT
Source organism: Camelus dromedarius (assembly GCF_036321535.1). Taxonomy (NCBI): domain Eukaryota; kingdom Metazoa; phylum Chordata; class Mammalia; order Artiodactyla; family Camelidae; genus Camelus; species Camelus dromedarius. The sequence continues at coordinate 50,147,530 of NC_087451.1, forward strand.
GTTTTGCAAATAAATTCATTGGTGTCATTTTTTTTAGATTCCACGTATAAGTGATATCACGTGGCATTTTTCTTTCTGTTTCTGGGTCACTTCACTTAGTATTCTTGATTTTAAAAGTACTCTTAACACAACTGGAATAGATGGATTCCTCCTTGAAATGTTCAAATGTACTAGCTCGATCAGTAGCACGCATAAATAGAAACCATTAGAAGCAGTCCCATTAAAAATTCAGGAACATTTCAAGGATGTTCAGTATCACTCCTCCAGGAAATATCTCAAGGAGGTTTTACAGCAGTGTGGCCTCCATCCCATAGTATGACTGCCAGTCTGAGGGCAGCAGCCCAGTACAACAAATAATGGCATAAGAACAAAAAGAAATCTTCCCATGTGCCCTCTTAAAAGGACACTGGATCTTACGTGCTTCTGTTACGACCTTTATCAAACATCACACGTGGTGTGCTTAAAAACACGGAGGATTTATAGATAAAATCAGGTGGCCTTATTTTTGTACAATAGTCACACAATACCAGTTTGCTAGTGGACTGCCGAAGTTACTATCTTGTATTCTTAAAAAAAGAAAAGGTCATTAGCTGCTCTACAATTCCATGTTGAACCGCACATAAAACTAGAAACGATGGTCACATTACCATTTTAGCCCACATTCTGAGTTATTTTATTTCACCTCCTTGAGGTCCTTCCTTCCTTTCTCAGGGTTACATTACCTCTTTCTCTTCCACATCCTTTCCACACTTTCTCCTCCGCTCATTCCTCTGTACTCTCTCCTATCCTGCCCTTGAGATTGCTCCCACTTTGCTATGACCTAATAATCAAACCACAACCATCCTCTAATCAGGCAGCCACCAGACAAGCAAAAATAAAATCCTGGGAGCCAAGGGACCTAGGTGGCAGATGCATCTGAACATTATAGCACGAGGCTTCTGTAATTTCCCATGTAAACAAGCCTGTGCTTTCATGTAACTATGACAGAAGAAGGCCGACTGGTTCTAGACTTGAGCTTGAATCTGAACCGCACAGCTCGTTGGCATGGCGTGACAACTGAGAGCCGCATTTAGGACTGAAATAAGAACCAGAAAAACTCATGGCGTGGAGTGTGGAACAGGTCAGAGGCTAGCAAGATTTAAGTTTCCAAAGGGCTGGCGGCTCTTGCTGCTGTGGAATTTGGGAGCTATAACTGATCTCAGGGTGACCACAAACTGCCTGGATGAAAATGATTAAAGCCTTATTATTTTAAGAAGGAAAGTCTATGTCGAGAAGCCTTCGGGACGTGATACAGGCAGGACATCGACTTCATAACTATAACAGGGCACACTGGAAAGGACAACGTATTCCTAGAGCTAGGATCAAAGCTGTGGGACCTGAACTGGTGCCAGTATGGGACGTGGGGACCCATTAAGATCTTTGTCTTTTTTTTTTTTTTTTACAGTAATTAATGATAGATGTGTGTTTATTGCCATTTTGAACTTACTTTTGACAATGAATATACGTATGTTCATGTATAACTGAAAAATTGTGCTCTACACTGGAATTTGATACAACATTGTAAAATGACTATAACGCAATAAAAAATGTTTTAAAAAAAAAGATCTTTGTCTGTAATCGATGCTAGACGTCCTTTAAGAAAGGCCTAGTTCCCCCAAGGGAAGACACAGTTCACAAAAGTGCCAACCTGTCTCACAGGTGGGTCAACCGAGTCACTCTTCAAATCCATCAGCTTATTCCAAATTTGCTGGTAATGGTCACACAAAAGATAAATTTCCCCAATACTTTTCCAACTACCTTTGAGAATCCACTTTTCATATCACCTTATATGATGATTTTGATGTTGCTCTATGATTCTTTCGGATGAGAATATACACTTAAAACTGTACATGAATGAAAAAAAAGGGAGTTTCTTGAGAAGTTCCATACCCCACTCCTCTTTCAAGACAGCAAAATATTTCAAACAAAAGGGGTACAGAATATTAGAGAATCATGATGCTTTGTAATGCATTTCGTATGATATTTTCATTAAAAATCTATAAAATGTATAGCCTTTTTTCAGGATCTCCTCAGCCACACAACAAGGAAGTGTCTTGTTTTCTGGGAATCAATGAAAACAACACACAGAAGACAGATGGTAAGAAACCCCAAACCAGAAAGGTCCAGGGTGAAGAAGGGAAAAAGCTACAAGGAAATCAGCTTGGACAGATCTGCCTCACAACACACTGAGTAACAATCATTATACACGTCGACTCAGCCCCACGTGTTTGCTGCTGAACTGACGACTGATGTCTCAGCACCGCCTTGCTTAAGGCTGTAATTCTGAAAATGTCAATTTCTTCTGTGCTGTCTAGAAATACCACCTTATTTGATTTCTCACTCAAATGGGATGTAAAGAACACACACAAACTCCCAAGTGGAGGGTGTGTGGGTAAGTGAAGCAACCGCATACGATTGAAAGGAAGAGAGAATGACCTTCAAGAAAATCCTACTGGCTACACTGATTCATTCCTTTTAATTCAAAGATGCAAAGATGTGGATACTACAACTGGGGATTCCTATAAAAAGATTTTTCCAATACAGGCACACATCAGTTCACTGCCCTTCACAGATACTGAGTTTTTTTTACAAATGGTAGGTTTGTGGCGACCCTGCATCGAGCAAGTCTATCGGCATCATTTTTCCAACAGCATTTGCTCACTTTTTGTCTCTGTGTCACATCCCCCTCAGTAGTTCCCACAATATTTCAAGCTTTTCATTATTATTAGATTTGTTATGTGATCTGTGATCAGTGGTCTTTGATGTAACTACTGGAAAAAGATTATGACTCGCTGAAGGCTCGGATGACAGCATTTTTAGCAATGAAAGCATTTTTAAGTTAAGGTATGTACTTTTTAAAGACATAATTCTACTGCACACTCAGCACACTACAGTATAGTGTAAAACAAATTTTATATGTGTGGAGGGGGAGGGTATAGCTCAGTGGTAGAGCACATGCTTAGCATGCACAAGGTCCTGGGTTCAATCCCCAGTTACTCCTCTAAAAATAAATAAATAAACCCAATTAACCTGCCCACCCCCCCACAAAAAAAGTCTTATTTATACGCGTGGAGAAATAAAAAATCTGTATGACTTGCTTTACCGTGATATTTGCTTTATTTGTGGTGATCTGGAACCAAATCCGCAGTATCTCTGAGGTCTGCCTGTATTCGGGCAAAACATTCAGGATTTAGGTCTTTCACAAAGTGTATTTATAAGAATGAAAAGAGCCAGCCAGTGCTTCAGCGAGACAAGCTCTCCCACTCATTAGTCGGTGGGAGCATAAACCGGCACAATCTTTCTGGAAGGCATTTAACAACAGGTATAGAAAATCTTAAAAGCATCTATTTTTTAAACCAATAATTTTGTGTCTGAGAACTTATCCCAAGAAAATAATCAAGGATGCTTGCAAATCCTTAATAGTAGTAATAGCAGAACTAGAAGTAGTAACGACAGGTATCGTTATTGAACTTGGCGGCAGGCACTGCCCTAAGGAAGCAGAGAAGTGCACCACGGTGGGACCTGCCAGAGTGAAGCACTGGAAATTGCCAGACGTCCACGAATAGCAGGCGGACTGAAGAGACTCTAGTAGATCACAGTAAGGGTCAAGCCAGCTATTGCAAACATGCAAGTGTTGACACTTGTAAAGGTACAGCAAAAATACTATACAACAACGGTAGGATATGATTTAAATTCACATACAATATAAAATTATATTTTAAAAATATAAAATGATTTCCTTCATGATTCTACATGAACTTGTATTGCTACTACTTATATACTATAAAACCAGTAAAACTCTTTAAAGTCGAGACGGTTACTTCTTTAAAAAAAGGTAATTCTAGCAATGTCAAAAATCCTCTAAAATGTCAAGCATATGACCAAGTATATGAAGAGAGACAAGATGCACTATACAGATTACCTGCAATTCTTGACACTGAGGGGTTAATGGTTTAGACGGTGAGAGTGGAGAACTATAAATTCTTTTTACGAATTAGAAAGTGACACAGTTTCTGTCTCCTCTGTGATCTTGGTGGTTATACAGCTTATTCCTTTAAGAACAAGCAATTGCCGCTTCCAACTTGCTGCTGAATCTCTATTAAGGCACAGAAAAGGTATAAAGATACACTGAAAGCCAAGTTCCCACCTGTTAAAACCTCTTATGAGGTACTGTAATAAACACAGTCTGATACTGGCAAAGGAACTGACTATGGAACAAAATAGTGAGCCCTGAAATAGATTCAAGCATATACGGGGATTTAATTATAAGACAAAGGTGGAATTTCAGTTTAGTGGAAAAAAGAGAAATTTTTAAAATAAATGGAATTAGAATAGCTGGTTATTTACTTGGAATAAGACAGAGCTGGACCCTTAATATCACACCATGTACAAAACTAAATCCCAGAGCTGTAATTTTTTGGGGGGAAGAAACTCGAAAGCTATAAAGAAAAAGACATATTTCACTGTATTAAGTGAAAAATCTTCATGTCAAAGAGTATACCATGAACAGAGCCAAATGACATATGATAGCTTGGGAAGAATAATTGCAGCACACGAAGATAACAGCTCCCACAAATTCACAAGAAAAAGACAAGCAACTCAACAGAAGAATGGGCCAGTGATACGAATAAACAGATAACAGAGGGAGCAGTCCAAAATAAGCCAATAAACACACCCTCACCAGCAGCCAAACCCTGAGCCTGGTCAACCTCTTGGGTAGGTATAAAGGAAAAAAAAACAAAGCATTAGATCTGTAAACAACAACAAAACTACCAGCGGCAAGCATGAAGATCACAGGTAGGGATCTGACTACACAGAAGAACAGATGTGTGACAGTAACCTACCACGGCAGACAAAAAGCAGTCAACTTGCAAACTTACAAGCCGTCTTGAGAAACAAAACAGAACTGAGTAAAAGCAATATTCAAAAAAAAAATTAAGAGAAGGAAACTGTTTTAAGGTGAAAAAGAATTTGGTATTCCACTCCAAAAGTTTTCTTGAGTTCTAGGAAAAATAAGTGAAAGAGATGAATACTTAGAAACATCTTCTCAATTGGAAGGGAGGGGAAACCTTTCATTATTTGCACACGGTTATTATTTCTTACCCAGAAAAACTAACAGAATCAACAAATATGAATCAATGAAGGTTTCATTCTGGATACAGATCAACCAACATAAGACAGTATTACTTCTCTATACCGACCCTGCCATCTAGAAAATGTAATTTAAAAAATTTCACAGTAGCTACAAAAAACAGTATCTAGGAATTATCCATGAGTTCCTAAGGCCTTTCCAAGTCTAAAAGTCAACGAAGTGATTTAAATAAGCCTATTCCATACTTTTAAGATGATTTAATACTATAAAAATGTTAATCCTTTCAAATTAATCTATAAATTCAGTGCGATTCTAATAAAAAGTATTGTTGAATTTAATGAACTCATTAAACACACATTAAAATTTATATTACAGAATAAAGGTCTATGCATAAGGTAATCAACCTTAATAAAGAAGAGAAGATGGTCTTATCCGACTGCGTACTAAGACATACTACCAGAGAACCAAGTGGCGTTAGTGCAGAAACAGGCAGATATAAAAGCAGAACAGAACAGAGTTCTCAGAAACAGAACACAGTATGTACAATATATAAAAACAGAATACATAATAGAAGTGGCACCACAAATGAATGGGAAAAGGACGACTGGTTAGTAGATGGTATTGAGAAAACTTGCTCACCAAGCTCACCATATAGAAGTGAAACTGGATTTCTATGTAAAACCACATACATAGGGAGATTCTGAATGGATTAAAGACCTAAAGTGAAAGGTAAAACTGTACAGTTCATAACAGAAAATATAGGACAGTCCTTTTGTGACCTAGAGACAAGGAAAGCCCTCTTGCACAAAATTCCAAATCTCAAAACATAAGGCAAAAAAAAATGAAGAATTTGACTATGTCAGAAAGAAGGATTTTCTTCAACAAAGCATACTGGAAAGTTCATACGAATGTGTACAGAAAAGGAGAATATATTTATAATGTCTAAAGTGAGTAAGAGATGAAAGTCTCAAATATTTAAGGAATTCCTCTTAACCAACAAGAAAATGGTACCAACTCCAGTAGAAAGACAGATAAAAGAGATGAACAGGCAGTTTATAGGAAAATCCAAAAAGCAAACAGACATTTAATGAGATGCTCAAATTCAACAGTAATCCAAGAAACACAAAGTAAACAGCAACAAGGTATCATTATATTTGTTAGTATGGTAAAATTTAGGTATCTGGGTGATACTGGTGAAGATATGGGCACACGGTAACCCCCACATACGGCTGGTAGTGTGCCAACTGGCAGTCATTCTGGAGAGGAGCTTGAAACCACTCGCACCAATTAGGTCTGCCTATACCCATGACTCAGCCACCTTTCTCCTGAGATACACATCCCAAAGTCATTCTCACAGAAGCACGTGATTTCTCTTTCTATGCATATATAATTTTTTCCATTAAAGTGGTTCATGCAGAAGGTATGAAAATGGGTAAGGAGGATAGACAGAAGCACTTGAGCGAGTGAATGAAATGAGAAGGGCCCCTGCACAGATCAATGATGACAGATCCCATGATCTTATGAGCATCGCTGAGTCAGCACTCCCCACCTTGGGCAAGGGCTCGTGGTGGGTCATGACGGGGGAGGGAGGTGGTTTCAAACATGCCAGCCAAGCTCTTGAATTACAAGATAGAAAAAGTTCTTTATGCAATTAAGCTGAAACAACTCAGTTCACTACAACAGACAAAAAAAAAACCAGACTGCTTCAGACATCTCTCTGGTTTTAAATACCAGAAGACAAAATATCTTCAGAGTTTTGAGGATAAAATAATTCTGAGCTCAAGCAGCCAAGTAAGTTTCCCATGTGTGAAGGCAACAGAAAATGTTCTAAGATATGCACAGATGCAGAAAATATACCATCGTGAACATTTCTTGAATCAAAGAAAGCATTCAACTAATCTTTAAGAGCATAAAAGCAAAGGATTATCTTTATGTGTAAACTATAAAATTACCTTTTGTAGGAAGAGGACAATCCTTACGAGCATCTGGGCACGGAGTTCTTCCAAGGTAAACAATGTTCTGGGTGTTCGAATGAAAATTTTGGTTTTCCCATAAGCTACATCATCCTGAAAACCACAATGGTCAATCAGTTTCTTAACAGCCTCTTTGTCTGAAGGAAGGTCATGGTTGGGCCAGGTGAACTCAGAGATCATTTTGTACCTGGATGAAAAAAAAGACCAGGGCACAGATTAAGGGAGAAAAACTATACGGTATCAATAGATTGAGAAAAGCTACTCAATAAAATTCAAGATGCTTCATAGAAATTAAAAAAAAATTCTTAGCAAACTAGGAATAGTGGTGAATTTCATTAGCCTGATAAGAGACACAGAAAAAGCCTTCAATAAGATACAACACTCCCTCAGGATAATAATAATAGTTACTAAACTGGGGTTAGAAGGGTATTTCTTAACTTAATAAAAGCTATTTACTAAAACCTTGCAGCAAATATTATTTGTAAAGGGGGTACCTTGGAAGCATTCTCTTTACAAACAGAAACAAAACAAGGATGCCTTTATCATGGGTTTGTGAGTTGGTCAATGACTGGAGGACAAACAAAATTAACATTGCTTATGAGCAATACGACTCGTTTCAAAGGAAATCAAGCAGATCTTCAGACAAACTACTATTGCTAAAAGAACACTACAGTGTTCTGCACATAAGGTCAATACACAAAAATCATTTTCAAGTCTCTATGCACGCAGCCAACAGTTCCTTGATACATGGGGCAGTCACAGGTTAGTTCAGTACACACCAGCTTCCTCACGAGGGTGAATGTGAGCAAGACAGAAGGCAGAGAGTCACAGCCTTTTGCAGCCTAATCTCACAAGTGACATCCCATCACTTTCACCATATTCCATTTTGCTAGAAGCAATTCACTAGGGCCAGCCCACGCTCACAAGAAGAGGATTCCAGCAGGGCATGAATACCAGGAGGTGGCGACAGATCACTGGGACCAGATTAGAAGGCTGCCTACCACAGTACTTCCCACCCTACCCTTGGTAGAAAGTTGTTCAATACATGTAGTCAGATTTAGTAATGTTTTTCACATGTTGCATCTGAAATTTTAAGTCTTCAGTGAGGAGTGAAAGGCTCTCCTCACACTCAGATTACCAAGTACTCGACCTATGTGTTCTTCTAGTACTTGTATGTTTTCATTTTTTACCTTTAGGTCTCTGATCCATTTGGAGTTTATTTTGGTATATGGTGTGAGGTATGGATCCAACTTTACCTTTGGACAAAAGGCTACTTCTGATACCATGCACTAAAAAGTCTTTCTCCCTCTGATTTAATATGCCATTTTCCTCATAGGCTAAATGCTCATGTGTACTTCAGCTCATTTCTGGGTTTTCTGATCTGTTTCATTGTTTTGTCTTTTCATCTGCCATCAGTACTGCACGGCTTTAATTACAGATGTTCTAAGTATATTTTACTATCTGGTGGTCTCTTCTTTTTTAAAGGTCTTTCTAGCTATTCCTGCATGTTTATTTTTCTATATGAAGTTTAGAAGCAATTTCATAGTTCAGGGAAAGGCAATCACAAGACAAACAAATCCTTGCTGGTATTTTTATTGGGTTCCCACATTAAATTCATTAAATTTATCTATGATGTTAGATTGTCCTATCCAAGAACAAAGGACACCTTTCCACTTGTTCAAGTCTACTTCTGCACCTTTAAGGAGCCTTCATGTTTTCCTCCTAGGCCTTTGCACATTTCTGGTAAGACAATACACAGCTAAGAGGCATCTGACCCCTTCTTACTCTCTCTCTCTTTTCCTAATTTCCACCCCAGCTTCCACGGCAGCATGCTCTTCCTGGCTTCCTTCTGTCTCTCTGAATATTTCTTCTCTGGCTACTGTTCCTTCATCACTGGACCGTAAAATGCTGGAGTGCTTCAGGGCTCACATCAAGCCCTCTTCTCTCTATGTACACCCTCCCATGTCACTTCATCTAAAAATCCACTTTATTTTTCAACTCATGCATTCATTATCCTGAGCCCAGTTCTGAGCTTCAAACTCATGTATCCAGTGCTTACAAAGATCTCAAAGGCATCTTAAACTCCTCTTTCAGCCTTTCCCACCTCAGTGTCCTCTGTTACTAAAGCTGGAATCCCGGGAATCATATCTGATTTCTTCTCTTTTCTATCACCCCTTCTAATCCACCATCCAGTCTACTGACTCTATCTCCAAAATCTATTTAAAATTCAACTATTCTCATCATTACTGCCACAATCCTGATTCAGGCCACCATCAAGTTTACTACAATAGACTCCTAAACTGTTTTCCATTTTCTCTCCAATCCATTCTGCATATTTAGCAGCTAGAGTAATTTTCTCAAAAGCCTCTCATCAATTTTATTTTTTACTACTCTCCTCCTTCTGTTACTCTATGCCAATCACCTTAGCCTTCTTTTTAGGGTCCGATGATGTGATTGCCTCCTTCTTGCTTTGGAGACTTTGCATATGCTGTTCTCATCGTCTGGAGTGCCTTTTAATCTTTGAAAGGCTGAGACTTGTTCTTATCTTTTAGCCTTTGATCTTCTTTCATCAACCATCAACCCTCATCCCCATTACTCCTCCCTAAGGCAGCCAGCTGGGTTTTTTTCCCCTCCCACTATTCATCATCGTTCGTAATCATATTGACTTGTGGGTTTACCACTTGAATGTCAGTCTACGGGTACCATGAAGGCAGGGATTTTGTTTTGTTTCCCACCCATACGCCATGTGCCTATGACACTGTCTGCCACACTATGAGGAAAGAGATATCCATCTATTGAATGAAAAGAAGAAAAAAGGATACACATTTAAAAGGCTTCTCACTTGCCAGATAAGAGTCAGAAACAGAAACCAAACGGAAGAGTTCTAATACGAAGAGAGAGATAGTATTACACAATGTCACATGAAAAAAAGGGAAACAAAATTAAAAAACCTTCCAAATCTGTTATAAAACTAGAATAGGAGTCAACAGGCAAGAATGGCATGTGTGTCTGAAGTTTCAGCTACACTGCTGAAACTGGAAGCAATCCTACTGCCAGCCTGCTCAGTGAACATTTCAGGGTAACGACACCCTTCCTTGCTTCCCCATGGTCAAGGGCATGCCCCCAGTTCTCCAGCAAACCAGCATCCCAAACTTGCAAATTAAAAACTGCACTCATCAGCTTTCTGACAACTAGTTTTACCTCCCTCAAAAACTTCAGCAGCTTTTAAGGTTATCAGTACCTTCAAAATTATTCTCTCTCTTTTCCAATAAAAGAATGAAAATCAAAGTGACAAGTAAAAATTTTAGGTTCAAAACTAGCTTACAAAAAAAAAAAATCTGCAAACTCTAAAAGCACAAATTCACTGCGGAAAATAATACTTTTTCTCTCACCATGACTGAAAACATTAGCCCAACATCCTACACACCTTCTATTCTACCCCACGTCCCACTGCTAATTAGTTCAATCAGTGTAACAACAAAACATCAGTTTCTCAATTTGAGCAAACGCATTTTATGCTGAGCGGAAGGTAAACACAGCCTGCAGGGTGGGAACAGACTGTCTTCCCAGGTGCACACCCACCCCCTCATCCAGCGCTCTTCCTAGATGACACCGGGGAGGACCTCATCTCGCCGGAAATCATCATCAGTTAGAGGGACATCAGTCTTTTATAATTCTTTTACATCTTGAACACTTGTAGTGTGATTATTAATGTTTCAGCTTTCTCAACCACTCATTTTATGTTTTCGATTAGGTGTGCTTTCTAGTTGTTGCTTTTCACCCTGTCTTCTCTTGGACAGACTGAGTTTTCTTTATTCCATTTTATTCTCTCCTTTGATTTGAAAGCCGCAGTCATGAGGCAAAGCAGCCTTAAAGGCTGTAGGCTCAGGAGCCCACTGTCCGAGTTCAAATGGGGGTAGTAACTCCTCTCCTCATGTGGTCGTGAGCTTCAGGGATTTATTACGTGCAGACTGCTTAAAACACTGCCTGGTACATACGGTGAGCACTTCACGATGTTAGCACTATTACTGTTACTGTTATGAAAATTTTAATACGTAAAAATTATATTTATAAGAAAATACATACTCCTCCGTCTAGTTAATTACCATCTATATAAACAATACAAAACTCTTCATGTACCCTTCATGTACTTCTGTATTTCTCACTCCCATTTTGATTTTTGTTGCAAATGATCACAACAAACTTCCTTTCCCCGCTCCCAATCGATTCTTGTTCAGATTTCACAAAAAGTTTTACTGATTTGTTTACTGTTCAGTGTTGCTTTTTTGCATTCCATGATTTCCCTTCTGCATTTACTTGCTAAATACGCCCTCTAGAAGGTTTTTCAGAAAGGGTCTATGAAGAGTAAACTTTCTGAGCCTCTGTATGTCAGAAGACGTTTTTATTTTACCCACACATCTGAATGATAATTTGGCATGGGGTAAAATTCTAAGCACAAAGTTCATTCCCCTTCATTGTGAAGATTTTGCTCCTTTGTTTGCATCAAATGTTGCTAATGAGAAGTCTGGTGTCAGGATGAGCCTCACTTCCTTGTAAGTAGTTTGCCTTTTTCCCTAAGAGCTCTAAGTATTTTTCTTCACATCTAACATACTAAAAGTGAACATAATTTACTGAAGCTTCATTAAAAAAAATCATGTTTTATCCTCAGTGTATTCTTTCAAGCTGACCCCTATTCTCTCTTCTTTCCTTCGGGTGCTCCTGTTGGATGGCTTTTGGTCCCCCGGATCAACCTTGCACACAGCCTGACCTTTCTTTAGTACTTCCCATCTCTGTTTCTCTGTGATGAGGTCTGGAAGAAGTCTTCAGCAGGAAGAGACTTCTCTAGAGAAGTCTCTAGCTCATTAATTCATTTAAAAGAAGTTTAGTTGAAAAAAAAATTTTTTTTGTGGTAAGCTTTACATACAGTAAAACGCACACGTTTAAGTATATGATTCAGCAAGTTTTGAAAAATGTTTACAAGCACTGAAACTGACACCCCAATCGAGAGAATCCCCAGTCCCCATAATCTCCAGGAGACTGCCCTCTGCCCTTCCCCCTTTCCAAGCGCTGCTCGGATGTCTGTCTGTTCTTGAACTTCACAGAAATGGCAGCATAAAGTATATCCTCTTAGGTGCCTCTTTTTCAAGATGTTTTATTCATCCCTGGTGGTGCTGTAACAGCCGTTCATTCTCTTTAATGGGTATCAGTAACCATGGTATGATTACACTACAAACTACTGACTCGTTCTACTGATGGACAGATCACTCTTTCGTTGTGCATAATCTGCTTTTCATTCTCTAAATCTCTAGTTAGTTCTTTTTAGTAACTACCTGTTCTTGTTTTTAACCTCATATTCCTATTTTAGGGCCATAATTCTCTCCTCTGTCTCTGAGAACATGAAGTAGGCTTATTCAAGTGCCTTTTACTCCTTGCTCCGGTTCCTTGAGGGTGGCACTTTTCACTTGTTGAGCGTATTGTCTCTTTTTCACAGGCGTGGTCTTTCTCAGATGCCTGCCTGTCACTGCCTTCCCCAGAGCCCCTCCATGCACCTCCTGGCCTTGGCTGGCCTCCTGGAAGGTGCCTACTTTTGCTTCCTGAGTCTTGGCCAGTGTGCCTCTGAGGTCTGCCTTGCAGTTGGTGAGGTGGTTACTTGTCCCAGTCATTACGGTGGCCTCCTGGTGCTGCAGGGGAGGTAAACTTGGGCACGGCAGCTGGGACACTCCCTGATGGCAGCTCAAGCCTCACAAGGCTGTCTCTCCCTAGAACTGCGACCCTGGCTGACTTCTGGGTCTTCATGTCTACTTTCTTCCGTATTTCAGAATGAGTCACATCTTCAGGGTTCTCTGAGAATCCCTCTTTTGATGTGTGGCTTTAAATACATATATTTTGCATTATTTGGGAATGTTCTGGGGTGGGAATGGGAGATTTAAGCTTGTACCATACTTAACATTCACGGATTCTTTTTAATCCTTTCTGTTTTTATTCGAGTATTATAAAACATAATTCAGTCCTTATAGTATGTCTTCCCTGCCAAAAAAACACACCAAAAATTTTGAGTTGAAAGTAAAACAGGCACAAAAAGAGATTAAAAGTGGGTAAAGATATGCACTTGCAAAATTCCTTGTTCCCTCCAAATCCAGTTTGCTTACTCTCTTACTTCAGCTATGCTCTGAGGCTTCCTCTTTGTCTCGTGGTAATATATTTTCAGTTCAATAAATATATATTTTAGATAAATACACTTTGAATTCAGCCTCATCCTATAGTTACCCATCCCCACTCTGCTCGTTCTAATCTTTAACTTCTGCCGATTTTACCGAGGGAACAACACAAAAACAAATACTACAACTGAGTAATTGCTAGGATTCTGACACTAATGGCGAGGGACTAGTAATCTTCCTATTAACATTAATTTAATACTGTTTGAAATCAAGACTCGTTATGAACACATCTCTGCTCATGAACACATTCCTACTCTACAGCCTCAATAAAAAAAAAGAAAAATCAAATGTAAAGAGCAGCATGATTTCAATAAGGAAAATGATCAGTTTTGAGCATAACCTTTTGATCAATATAAAACTGTTTCAGTTTTCTAGGCTCTTCTGCTATGAAGTTTTATTCATTTCCGGAGTCTCCAATGAGTGCCCATCCCTTTCAGTTCTGCCCCCAGGTAGCTGAACACTGGTGGAGGACAGCAGGCAATGCCAGGTGGTCTCTCTGTACACCTTTAACCTCACATCTCACGCGGGCACTCAGATCTTCCTGGCAACAATCCTCCTACACAACACTGTGCTTTCCCAGTCTCTAAAATGAGTGTTCTCATTTCCGCTCAAACCTCCTAAACCACCTCTCCTAGTCCTCACGGTCAGCTCATGACCTCGCCTCATACTTTACTGAGGAAACAGAAGCCATCAGTTAGGAACATCTCCATCTTTGCCATCAGCTGGCCTTTGAGGTTTCCTGCATCTGCATTCACAGCCTCTGCCTTTTGTCTTGTTGCTGTGGGTGGAGGTTCCCTGCTCCCATCTAGAGCTGATAAACCTTCCACTTGTCCTTGGGGTTTCACTCGTTGCCTTCTCACGGATGTGACTGTTACAATTACCTCCTCTCTCCTACGTCCTTGGTTCCTCCCTCTGTTCTGAATCATCCCCACCTGCACGTGAACATTTTCTGGTATCTCCTTGACATCATATTCTGGCTACTGCTTCCATTTTTCTCTGCCCTTATTCAAAGCCCAGATCCTTGACTTGTCTACAAGCATCCAACTCTTCACTTCACTTTCGCATCCTACTCGAACGGGGCTCTGCCCAGCCCTTTCTCCTTGGATCTCTCTGTTGCCAAGTCTACTGGGTAAGCTTCTGCTTTTACCTTACTTGATTTCACAGCAGCATTTAATATGGTAACTGCACTTTTCTTCTTGAAATGCCACCTTCTCTTGGCTTCTGTGACATAACCCTCTCTGGCGGTTTCTTCTATCTCGCTGGTTGCTTCTTCTTTTCTCTTTGCTGGTTCTTTCATGTCAGACCACAGACCTGAAAGGCTGGCATGGGCCTCCTCCTCTTCTCTCTCCAGTTCCAAGACTCTATATATAATCTATATACCCATGGTTCCAGAATTTCTATTTGCAGTCTGGACTTCTTCCCAGAACTCCAGATTTGTATATCTAATAACTTATTTAAGTATTTCTACCTAGACGTTTAGCAGCCATTTCAAACCTAACACAGTCAAGAGACAAATCTTGATTCCATCTTTGTCCCCAGTTCCATGTCCTCCCCCTCAAACTTCTCTTACCTTGGCAAAAAGTACCATGCTTATCTAGATGCTCAAGCCCAAATCTACCTGTTATCCTTCATCCCTCTCTACTCCTCTCTCATCTAGCTGATCCCTGAGCAAGTCTTGTCCACTTTCCCCTGAAACACATCTCGACTCTGTCCACCTGGATGCATGATAATTCCTTGTTTCAAGGCACTACCATTGAGCCACAACAGCAACTCTAAATGTCTCCTTGCTTCCTATTCACACAGCAGCCGCAGTGATCTCTCTCTCTCTTTTTGGGGGGGGGGTAGGGGGAGGTCATTAGGTTTATTTATTTTTAATTAACCTTTTTTAAATGGAGGTACTAGGGGTTGAACCCAGGACTTTGTACATACTAGGCATACACTCTACCACTGAGCTATACCCTCCTCCCCACAGTGATCTCCTAAAACATCCATGAGATTGTGTCACTCCCTGCTGAAAATCCACCAATGGTTTTCTATCACACTTAGCCAAAATCTAAACTGTTTAGTCTGGATTACAAAATTCAGCGTGATCTGGCCCCTGGCCATCTCTCTGGTCTCATCCCACACCACTGCCTGTCACTCAGCATCCTCCAGCCACACTGGACTGTGTTTGGTAACACACTTACTGTTGCAACAAAGGCTTTCCCTGGCTGCTGCCTCGGCTCCACCTGCTCTTTTCTCTGACCTTTGTATGACTGGCTCCTTCCTGACTCTATAATCTCCTTAGAGACTCTTCTCACCAACTAATATTTTATGTATTTAATCATATTTTTTTTTGTGGAATCTGTAGTCTAGAAACATAGGAAATGTTCAATAAATATTTTAAAATAAATGAACTGACAGAATTCAAAACACTATTCTTATGAGTCCCAGGTGTCAACTATCATGATCATTTTTAATAAATAACAATAGAAATGATATCTTACACACGTATTGAGTAAATACTGTATGTCAGGCACTAGTCTAAGTGCTTTATATTATCTCATTTAATCCTCCAGCAACCCTATCAAGTAGTTACTATTATTAGCCCCCTTTTTACACATGAGGAAACGGAGGCAGGTTATATGATTTGATTTGCCCAAAGTCAAAAAGCTACGAAATGGCAAAGCCAGGATTCAGGCAGGTGGATGGGTTTTAGGGCCTCTATGATTAACTACTTAATATTTTGTTACTATTGTAGTTACTAATATTAGTAATGACAAGCAGCATTAACTGAACATCTATTGTGTGCCAGCCCCTAGCCATTTCACTTAGGGTCATCGGATCCTCACAACACCAGCTTATGAAGTGGCATTACCACACTCATTTTACAGATGCAGAAACAAAGTCAGAGAAGTTAAATTTCTAGACCAAGGGCAGGCAGTGAACGAGTGGCATAGCCAGGGTTCCCACCCAGATGTGACTCCAAATCCTCGTCTTTTCCCTACTCTACTACACGCCCACATTTTCCCCGTGAAGAATAAAACGTTTTCCCTGCCATGGTCCAAAAACCACAAACCCAAGGGGACCTCCGGCTGATTCTGGGGAAAGTCTTTCACATCTTCAGCTTCCCCAACTCTGCTGTTCATGCACCAGATAGTCAGACCGTCTGCTGTGAGCCGATGCATCGTGAAACCCGGGGGGGACCCGTCAGGTTTCTTCGCTCAGTCCCACCTCACCTGTGAAGAAACTTCTCGTACGTCTGGCGGAAGGCGAACCCTGCCCGGCGCACCCTCACATTCTCCAGGAGTCCCAGGTACTCCACCTGGTGCCGGCAGCGCTCGTCGTCAAATATCTGCGGGGACTTCATGTCGTTGGGTTTGATGCAACGTACGTAATATGGTTCCTACAGAAATGCCAGCGGCAGGTGGTTAAGTTCCGGTGGAGAAAAACCCCAGATTACGGACACTAATATGCAATCAGCGTTACCTGGGTCAAAGCCAGCTCTGTGCCTCTGGTTCCTCAGGCATACTCTTACAAATAAAGCAGTTACTCTCCTTTTCCCCTCCCTGTAAAGGCTGGAAGCGCTCAGGCATTCAGCTAAAATTCTGTTTTATTATATTGTAGGATTCATCAGAAATAGGAGCAAGGGGATAAAACTAGGGTATAAGTAGTTGAGATATGTAAACATCAAGTTTTTTTTTTTTTTGTATTTATGGAAACACGGTTAAAAGTAACAGAAGGAGTCATTTAATAGGAAACTTAATTTTAATGGAAATTTAATAGAAAGAGGCAGGAGCTGTGGTAAAGACATGCTATCATAAAGAATGGGAAATACGAGGCACAGCCCTGGGACACAGGAAGTGCTCCGTAAGTGCCGTTATCATCCTTGTCATCATCCACCGCCATCATCACCACCACTACCACATTAGCCTGGACTTTCAAAAAAGAGATTGAAATATGTAAGTAGAGAAGTTACAAAGTCATCTGCAGGCATCAGTGACTCTGAGAGAGAGCCTAGCAAGAAATCATTCCCTCTGTGCCAGTTAAGTTTGGAACCTTGTATTAGATCATAACTCCTTTCAAATATAAAACTGTGTTTGGCACAGATCCTGGTACAGTGAAGATAGCAAGGCATCACTGGAGGAATCACTGGGGTCAAATGTATCCTGCTTATTGGAGTGAAGAGCTATTTTCTTCTCTGAATCTGTTATCCATCAGACACACAGTAGCACTTTAATTAAGAAAGAGTCTTCTGCACTAGGCAGAAAACGACATGAGGCAGTTTTGAGTTCCGCTGAGGTCTGGAGGTTGCAAGTAGGGGAGATCTGCTGAATGTGACTTTACTTGCACTCTGAACAGAATAACAGTTTTGACACCTAAACAGGAAGCTCCAAGTGTATAGTGATCATGCTGCCTTCCATGATGAAAAGCAACGTCCTTTTCTTCCTTTTTCAAAGGAAAATAGAAATTTCCTACTGTATCAGTTTCCTACGGTTGTAGATTACCACAAACTTTGTGGCTTAAAACAACCCAAATTTATTCTTGTACAGTTCTGGAGGTCAGCAATGGGTCTCAGCGGGCTACAGATCAGGGTATCACAGGGCTGTGGTTTTCTGGAAGCTTTGGGGGAGAAATCATCTCCTTATCTTTTCCAGCTTCAAGAGGCTGCCCACATTCCTTGGCTTGTGGCCTCCTCCCATCTTCAAAGGCAGCAATGGCCTGATGAGTCCCTTCTCAGGGTGCCATCTCTCTAGATCTGCCCCCACTTTCCCTTTGAAGGACTCCTGCATTTACACTGGGCCCACCTGGATGACGCAGGATGAGCTCTGTATTTTAAGGTCAGGTGATGAGCAACCTCAGTTCCCTCTTTGGCGTAGATCAAAGACGGGCAGAGGACTGACATGACTATAAAGCACAAGCAGAAGCTTACTTTAAAATAGAGTGATGGGTGGCCAAATGTTCATTACATCCGAAATGGTTTTCAAATGGAGCATTTATAGGGGGAGGTAAGTAGCTTACTTTTAAAAGGGGCTTATACCATTTTAACAATATTGATTCTTCCAATCCAGGAGCATGGGATATCTTTCCATTTTTTAAAGTTTTCTTTAATTTCCTTCATCAGTGGCTTATAGTTTTCCATGCCTAAGTCTTTCACCTCCTTGGTTAGATTTATTCCTAGGTATTTTATTACTTTGGGTGCTATTTTAAAGAGGATTGTTTCTTTACTTTCTTCTTCTGTTGACTCATCATTAGTGTAAAGAAATGCAACTGATTTTTGAACGTTAATCTTGTAACCTGCTACCTTGCTGAATTCTTCGATTATTTCTAGTAGTTTTTGTGTTGACCTTTAAGAGTTTTCTATAAATAGTATCATGTCATCTGCATATAGTGACACTTTTACTTCTTCTTTTCCAGTTTGGATCCCTTTTATTTCTCTCTCTTGCCTGATTGCTGTAATAAATTTAAAGCAAACAGTGGGATAGGAAAATGAGGGATTTACTTGAGGATTTGCTGAGTTTCTTAGGATATCGTCTTTACTGCTTGGTGGATAAACTAAGAGGAGTAGCACTGAGCACAGTAAATACCAAAATGCTAGATCTGTCTGTGTGCTTCGGTGCTGTTGTAACAGAATACGCCTTATACAGAATCAAGACACTTGGGTCTTAGTTGTCTCTGCTCTTAACTAGCTATGATAAAGTCTTCATGGACCTAATAATTTAATGAAATGAGGATATTTGGAATTCTACTTAAATAAGGACAGATGAGGCAATTTAAACCAACACTCATGCTGGGGACACCAAGGACAGGCAAACAAAACAGGCAAAACACCTGCTTAAAGACACTGGAGAGCTAACAAGGTAGTGGAGAACCCAGAACCCAGAAGAGTTTTTTTCCTTTTTGGGGGGGGGGGCAGGATTTGCCAACTCCAGAGGAAGTGGGGGGATCTGAATAATGGTTCTGATAGCCTCATAAGCAAGTAGGACACAGATTAGAGACTAGGGCCTGAAAAGAAGGAGGTCACAGGTAAACCCCTCTCACTTTGGGCTGAGATCCAAAAAGGCTGCCACTAGCAATAAGGGTGAATCAGAAGTAGGCAGTCCCTCACAGGGACAGGGATTCAGCTTTGACTCATTTTAGTCCTTCAAACTGGAATAGCTTCTTTGGAATATCAGTGCTTTTAGGGGCCTAAAAGGAGCAAAGATAAATCTCCCCTAGAGAAAGATTACATAAACTTGGGCCTCCAATTCTTCCCATATACAGTTTTGCAAAAATAATGTTTGGAATAAAATAAAAATTAACCAGACATATAAGGAGCCAAGATAACATGAATTGGAAATAGCAAAACAACATACAAAACAAACAGACTTGAAGGGGTCCAGATATTGGAGTTATCAGATAAGAATATTAAAATAAGTACGTTTAACATGTTCAAGATGATAAAAGACAATATTGAGAATTTTTTTAGAGAACCAGAAACTATAAGAAAGAACTAAACCAAACGAAAAACCTGGGACTCAAAATGCAATAGCAGAAATCAAGAACTCAGTACTTCAGTAAAAGAGTAGATTAGAAATAGCTGAAGAAAAAAATAATGAACTAGAAGATAGGTGGAAAGAAATTTCCCAGAATGGATTATGGAGAGATAAAAAGATGGAAAACAAGAGAGGTTAAGAGGCACAGAAGATAGAGTGACATGGTCTAAGTAACTGGGGTCCTGAAGGAGAGGAGACAGAAGGGGCAGAAGCAGTATGTGAAGAGCTAATAGCCAAGAATTTTGCAAAACCGATGAAAAACAATCAAGCTATAACAAAATGAAGAAGTCCTATACATTACAAGCAAGATTTAAAAAAAAAAAACCCTACACCTAGGTGCATCATAGGAAGACTTCTGAAAACCAAAGAAAAGCAGTCAGAAGGAAAAAGTCAGATTACCTTAAGAAGCAACAAACAGACTGACAGCTGACTTCCCAAAAGAAACAATGGAATCCAGAAGACAAACGAGTACTTCTCTGAATTGCTCAAAGAACTGTCAGTGCAGAATTTTACACCCAGCAAAAATATTCTTCTAGAAGGAAAATAGCATAAAATATTCTCAGGTAAACAAAAACAGAGAATGTGTCAACATCAGGCCTCAAAGATAACAGGATGAAGTTCAGGCAGAAGAGAAATGGTCCCAGAGGAAGGTCAGTGACACAGAAAAATGAAGAAAAGAAGTGATAAATGAGCAAATCTAAACAGATACTGACTATACCTAGTAGTAATGAAAATAATAAGATGTCATCATCTTACTGGCTTAATATATATATTTAAATATTAAGTATATTTAAATATAAATACATGACTAAAAGAGCACATAAGTGGGGAGGAAGACGAATGGAATTAAGATGTTTTATGGACCTTGCATTGTCCAGGAAGGAGATTAAAGCACCAAATATTAGGTTTTTACATTCAAGAATGACACTGTAATAACTCAAGTAACTGCCAAACAATATTATGGTATAAATCTTCTAAAAACAATACAGGGAGTAAAGGGAGTGATAAAAAATTGAAACAGAGCATTGGGGGGGAAGTGCGAGAAAAGGGTGTCTTCCTAGGCTTAACTAAACATCCTGACTCAAAAGATTCGTGGCCACACTTGGCACGAGTCTACTCAGAAGACCAGAGCCTAGTTCGCCAGCAGGCAGTGTCAGGGTGGTGCCGCAGTCCACACAGCAGGCCGGCGAAAGAGAGTGCAGGCCCACAGAGATGGGATCCACACCAGACACGTGTGGGAAGTGCCCTTGGTTTAAAAGCCTCACATCCCCTAGGATTCAACATCTCTTAGAACAATCCTAAAGACATAGCTCCCACGTCCTTGATAGGGACATGCCTGATACATGAGTCACCACACTTGGGAAGCCAAAAGTATGTCATCCCCACCAGGCATTTATCATTCTCCCAGTTCAGATGCAATTTATGAATGGGGTAGTTTTTTATCATTAAGTGATGCTGCCTAGTAATACAGTTCAAATACATCTTCCTAGATTACAGGGGAACAGAGCTGGAAATTTAACTGAGGTTAAATTGTCAAGAGAAGGCACAGAATTTTGTTTACCTTGTGCCCAAAGTAATCAATCAAAGAGATTAGAAAAACAATAAAAGAAACATACAAGAGACAAGCAGCACGAAGGAGATGGTCGATTCAAGTACAACATACAGTAGCTATGTTAAGAATAAATAAGCTAAATGATTTATTCAAAAGACAAAGACAGCCAGAACGGATAAAAAACCGAAGCTAACTATATGCTACTTACACATGAAACATAATGATACAGAAAGGTTGAAAGTAACAGGGTGGAAAAGGACAGACCATGCAAACTGTGGCCAAAGGGAAAGCTGGATGAAACTGTTTTATTTGTGCAAAGCTGACTTGAAGGTGAAAAGCAACTTAGAAATAAAGGCATTTCATAGTGACAAATGACTCAAACATTAGGAATAAATAACAGCTCTAACTTGAATAAGCCTAATAAATTCTCAAAATATTTAAAGCAAAAATTGGAGGCACAACAAGGAGAAGCAAATTCAGAATCAAAGTAGGTTTTATCACACATTTCAGCACTGACAAAACAAAATAATTAGTAAGAATGCAGAAAGACTGGACAATAATATGACCAGTAAACCTGACCTAATGGATGTGTGCAGAATATGAAATGCAAATGATGTTAATATATAAACAAAACGTATGAAGAAAATTTAACAAATTTTTAAGGACTGAAATCACACAGACTATCTGACCAAATAAGATTAAGCTAGAAATCAAGAGTAAGAAGATAATTAGAAAATCTTAGATGACTGGAAATTAAGAAACATACTTCTTGGGTTGAGAAGAAAATTACAGTGTGAATTAGAAAATATTTTTAACTCAGTAATTTATGCAATCATGTGGGCAAAGCAGTCTTAGTGTAGGGGATCCTTTCAGTACTTAAAGTAACTCCACTAAACAGAAACCAGTTGAATGGAATTTTACCAGTATTGACAGATTACACACAGGAAATAGTAACACTGGAATGGACACTAATGACCAAGTAAGGGGCTGGGGAATGCCAACTGCTTAGTAAATATAAAAACCTTCAGATAAGGAATCTAGTGGAAATACTTCCTCTATATTTACTCAGCATTCTGTCTCAATTTATAAATGCCGCCTCCTCTCTCTTTTATAAATAGCCAGACTGACTCAGCCTAAGAAGTCTTAAATGTGACAAATTCTTAAGGGTCTTATTGAGGTTAAATCACAAAAGCTAATAGTGATCTTATTCTCTTGCACTTTTTAACCTGCTTCTCCCTGTATTTTATGTGAAAAACATCCTTTGTCAAAGTACGCCAATCAGTACACAGATTAGCTGGAAAACAGTTGATTTACATGTTCATTTATTTAACCTGCGTTGAACACAATCGGAGCCAAAGGCAAATTCAGGTTCATTTAATAACTTACTGACCATCTGCTCAGAGTGCTTTGTGAGCTATCAAGAGGTATACAGAATTAGTAGAACTCATTCCTTAGATTCAGAAGACTTATAATCTAGGTGGGGAGGTAAGATATGCATTTTAAATCACCATGTGGACTCTGAAAAAGGGAGGAGTCAGGGACACGCACTTCTGGTGATGGAGGACTAGGCAATTTGTATCAATCAACCTTCCTGACGAAGTCACTGAAAAAAAAGTGCTAGTCAAAACACAGCACGGAGAGGAGAAATCTTGAATGCATCAAAGAGCTAATGATGCAGCCAAGATGAGACTAAGACTAAAGTCCACAGGGGCAAGGCCAGCCTTCGGGGCTGCTTTTGTCTGAGAGGCGACTAGAGACCTGGAGAGGCAGCCATGAGGCTGAGCACAGCCGCTGACAGCCTTCAGGGGCTCAGAGGATGAAAGCTGGAACCCGCGGCCCTAGGTGCAGGACCACACTTGGGTCTGGAATCCTGAATAGCCAACCTTGGGAGTTAAAGGTGAATGGAAAGGGGTTTGGCACTTTTAGGAATGGCAGGTAGCTGATGGCTGAGCCACTCCAGAAGTTGGACTAAGGTGACTCAAGGATGTCGGAACTGGCCTGGTATGTCTTTTTAAGGTTAAACGTTCAACTTTTCTGTTATGTTTAGGAGAAGGATGAAAATATTGGCTAGCTTATAATTCTCACGTCATTAATAAATGGTAATATATCTGTATTCTTTTCCTTTAATCTGATTTGACAGTTTTTCTCCATTTATGTTTGCTATAATTACTAATACATTTGGATTTATTTCTACCACCTTGATTTGTCCTAGCTTTCCTACTTTTTTTGTCTCCTTTTTCCTATTTTTCTTAGAACTGATTTTTTTTTCCCCTCGTGCTGGCTCTCCCCACCCTCAATCACTAGTTTGGAAGTTACAGCCTCATTTCTATTCTTTCAATGACTATACCAGAAAATTTAACAAGGAGTTACAAACTAACTTATAACTCTATTTTTATCCTTTTCCTGAACAATCAAGGGCCTTAAACCCAAACCTTCCAATTTACATGCTACTGTTGTACTGTTTAATTCTAATCAGCATTTTTAATCTGCTAAAACATTCCTTCACAGTTTGTTTACGTGCATCCGCATATTTACCAATTGCTTTGCTCTTTTTTTTGCATTTCTGACTTGCATGTAGTAATCAGACTTCCTGCCACCTGATATGCTGCCTTCACTCAGCGCCCGGCCTGCATCCTCCGTGCTTTCTTGTTAGCTCATGACCGCACTCATGGAGCTGGTTTTTATAATTCACCTAACTTTCTGGTTGTTTTCAGTTGGTTTTAGTGGGTATCTTGCTCACCCTGTTGCCAGAAAACGCATTGCTCACGTGTATTTTTAAAATCTTCACATCTGTGTTCCTAGGTTTGCCTCATCTCTAGCTTTTAACTCATCTCTGATTTCATTTTCTCATGTTAACTTTGTACTAAGGTAATACTAATCTCATTAAATGAGGTGGCTTCTCTTCTTCCCATCCTTCAAAACAGCTTACGTATGACAGGAATTACAGGCTCCTTGAAGGATTTATAAAACTTATCCGTAGAACCATCTGGGTCTAAAGTTCTTGGCAAAGTCTGGGGAAGGCAGACTTCTGATTAGTGATTCAGAATCTCTAATGTTACTGATTTATTCAGGTTTTCTATTTCTTCTTGAGTTAATTTTGATAACATATTTTTCCAGAAAACTAATTTTTCAAATTCACTGGCATAGTTGTTCAAAGTATTCTGATGCTTTAAAAAACTCTATAATGTATGAAGTGGTATTTTTTTTCATTTTTATTATGGCTTTCTCTTTTTTAAAAATCTGTTTTATTAAAGGTTTCTCTACTTGATTAATTTTTCTGGTCTATTACTTTCAATTTTTGCTATTTGAAGATTATTTTCTTATGCCTTTCTTTAGATTTTCTTTGGAGTTCTGTTTTTGGCTTCTTGAGTTGAACTTAACTCATTTACTTTCTATTTTTTTTCCCTTTTTCTTTTTAGTAAGGGCATAACAAGTGGACCACTTTAGGAGAATTCTACAAATTCTAATAGATTCTTTGTTATGTAGTTCCAGATATTTTGTAATTTCCATTGTGATTTCCAATTCAACCTGTGACTTATTTAGGAGAACGTTTTTAAGTTTCCAAGCACGTTAAAAAAGTTTTTAGTGCTGATTTTTATTTCACTTGTTGTGAGGATGGAGAATACATCTGTACATCTGTTAAAATAGCTGGGACTTCCTTTGTGATCTAGCATGTGGTCAATTCTTGTAAATGGTCCATGTATACTTGAAAGGACTATGTATTCCCTGTTCCCTGGGTACAGAGATCTTTTGATGTATTAGATAAAGTTTAAATTTGGTTTTCAAAGCTTCTGCATTCTTACTAAGGATTTTGCTTGATCTATCAGTTTCTGGTAGAGTTGGTTTTAAACCTCCCTCTAGGATTGTGGACTTGTCAAGTTTTTCTTTCACATTTTTCACGTTTTTTTTTCTTTTCTTTTCTTTTTTTTTGCTTTATAGAGTTCACGTACCATCATGGCTACTTAGTTCTAAATGGTACCTTGTTCAAAATGGCTTTACTGTCTTTGGTATTTCCACTTTATTATTGTTAATCTCTTTATCTGCATTAATACTTTTCCCCTTAAATCCTATGTTCTCTCACATTAATATTATTTCACTAGGTTTTTTTTCTTGGGGTGGGGGGTTGATATAGCTTTATCCACCTCTTTGTTTTTAATCTTTCTGCCTAGTGTAAATTAAGCTGCTCTTATCAACATCAGGGCAAAACTTTGGTGGTCCTGCGGGTTCAGTCAGACCTCGGCAATTAAGTGAATATTGCGATAAAGTGAGTCACGAGAATTTTTTGGTTTCCTAGTGCATATAAAAGTTATGTTTATACTTTACTGCAGTCTATTACGTGTGAAATAGCATTATGCCTAAAAAAACAAGGTACATACTTACTTAAAAAATATTTTATTGCTAAAAAATGCTAATCATCAGCTGAACCTTCATCAAGTCATAGATCAAAGATCACTGCTCACAGACCACCCTAACACATCTAGTAACAATGAAAATGTTCAAAATATTGCAAGAATCACCAAACTGACACAGGGACACAAAGAGAGCAAATGCTGATGGAGAAATGGTGCCACTAGGGGTTTGCCTTTTGCAGGGTTGCCACCAACCTCCAATTCGTAAAAAATGCAATTATCTGCAAAGTACAATAAAACAAGGTATGCCTGTACCTGGATTTTCTTCCTATCCAGTCTGTTTAGTCTATTTACATTTATGGTAAGTACCAATTAGATTTATTTCTAGCATATTAATTTGTATGTTCTAAATGTAACATTTTTTCCTTTGCTTCTGCCCTGCTCGCCTTCCTGCCTTCTACTGGACGGGTAAGGTGCTTGCATTCTTTCGCCTGTCCCTGCTCTCTCCCTCATTCCTCCACCTCTGCAAACACAGACTGCGGGGCTTAGCAGGGTCGGCTAGGCCAGCTGCCTACCTCACAGACAAGTACTTTTTATTTCCCTACTTTGAAACAGAGTATTTACTTCCAGCTGGGTGCACTGCTGACCAGAATAAAAAGGCACTTCCCAGCTTCCCTGGCAACTAGGTACAGCAAGAGAGATGTAGCAAAAGCACTGTGTGAGACCTCCAGGAAGTCTCTTTAAAAGAGAAGCTCCGGCTACCATCTTGGACCAGGAGGATGGATGCCAAGCACTAGTCTGGTAGAGCAGAAAGACAGAAGGAAGCTGGGTCTCCAGTAACCTTAGAGCTGCCACACCAGTCCTGAGATACCTTCTTCCATACTTCATTTGCAGGAGAGAGAAATAAATGTCTCTCTTCTTTAAGCCACTAATTTGGTGGGGAGGGAGTGTGTCTCTTGTTTAGCAGCTGAGTGCAATTCCTGATACGGGAATTACAGGTAGTTCTAGAATTTTTATTTTTAAAAAATGCACATTTAACTATGAAATTTAGAAAATAAAAAGTGATCTGTTTCTAATGAAATAAATCTGATATAGCTTATAAACAATGAGCTTGTGAGTCATGTATTTTAAAACATCTATTTTGTAAAATTCTGTGTTCATCCCTGTTTCTTGTGTCACACGCCTTCCTTCTAAGCTCACCTCCCTTCTTGCTGGATGAGGCAGGTTGAAGCTGACCTACCGAGAGAATCGGATGGACAAGAGGAGGAGTCCTAACTTTATTCTCACCTCCAGCTCTGGTGTCCCTACCCCAGCCTTGCTGGAGGTTGGATTATACAAGCCAACGAATTGTGCTCATTTGTTGTCACCTGAGGCCAACGAATCCTGACGAAAATAGAATGCTATTGAAGAGACGTGTTCTTGTGGCATCTGCCTAATTTATCCACAGGGAGGTAACCAGAAATAATACAGATTTAAATTTTTAGAGAGGAAGTTGATAAAAAAAAAAAGATAAAAATGAAGAAGAAAAAATACACTGGAAAAGCACCAGAAGAGAAAGATAAAAAATGAAGGAACTAAAAATAATGAGTCCTAGAATGCTGCCTAATTTATCAACTTGTCAATGGCAGCAGTTAAGAGCAGAAATCTGTTCTTTAAGGAAAAACACTGGGGAAAAAAACAACCCAAAAACCCAGACTAAAGTTATCAAACAGTATTAGACCTCAAAGGAACAATAAAAAGCAGAAATAACTGTCAATAATACATCTTTTTATTTCAGTTATTTAAAACAGCCTATGGATAAGACTTAAATATTAAACTTCCTCTTAAAACTTAACCTGGTTATTTTGTATTCAGATACAATATAAGGATAGCATATTATAATTTAATTCAAGATTAAAAAAAAAAAGCCAGGCCCTGTCTTCAGCACAGGGCTGCAATTCATTTTGTCAGGCACATACTATGCCATATATATATATATAATTTTTTTTTTTAAAAGATCTCACTAAGACTTTTCCCTTGATGACAACATTAGAAGAAAAAGCCCCAACTTAAGAAGAGCATTTCACCTGGGACACGAACAACAGTTTCATTAAGCCATGTTAAAAAAAAAAAAATAAACCAGAATTAAGAATTCCATTATAACATTCACTTGAAATATATGAATGTATGTTCTTCAACATGATTCATTTATTACAATAACTTAAAGAGCAAATCATACGTACATTCTCTGTAACATCTCTCAAGAAAGAATCTATGAAATAAAATGGATATTTAAAAAAGAAAAGAGTTACCTTTGATGCAAGGTTGTCTACTAAGGCAATCATAGAATTCTTAAATAAGGTGGCGGCGGTCAGGGGTCTCTTGGTCACCTCTGTGATGCTCAGTTTGCCTTCAGGCCACATATTCTTCAGCACAGGATTTGAACTGAGAAGCACAGAAAGAGTGGTTTGAATGTTACATTCAAATAAGCTGAAAAAGAACTGCTAAGCAGTCCTGCTGAACTGTACCCAACTGCACAGCAGACTGAACTCACAAGGCCCAGCTGGAAAAATAACTCCATCCAGAAAATTAGGCTGAAAGTATAATGACAGGTACCACACCACAGAGCAAGAGGATGTGTCCAAACTGGACTACATTCGAAAAAGTCTTTAACCTTCTTTAAAGTGATGTCGGACGAGTTACCGAGGACCCTCAAATGGCTTACGTGGTTCTTTTACCACATACCTACAATGAAACAGGTTTGGTGGTCATTTTAAGAATGAGAACAAACTGCCAGCAGGAAAATGATTCTCAGTGTCACAGCAGAAATCACGAAGGTGAGAGCATCTTCCAACTGAAACAGATCTTCTTACAGTAGAGGTCACACCACAAAAAGCCAGGTCTTTCGAAAAATCCAGATCTGAGTATAACCACCTTTACATTGTCTTCTAGGAAATCCCTTTACAGCAGTGGAATTTATGAACACATTTGTAGGTGGCGCTGGCAGTTATAATATTTTATTGATGTGACACTAAGACGGGTTGCGATCCAATTCTTAAAGTGCACTTCAGGCCAGTTTTCAGGCTAAAAATGACATATTCCTTATTTGGCTCCGTGGAGATATTTGTATACACATGCGTGGTGGTCTCCGCTCTGATTTTCCTCCTGTTTCACCTTGGGTGCTTTTGATTTGAAAGTAAAGGAACTGAAAAATGTTACTTGCTTCCTGGGAAACTTCTCTCTTATTGAAAAAAAATTTTTTTTAATTGAGGGTTGAGAATAGGAAAGACTTAATGGACCTTCTTTGCTTATTGTGTTTCCTGTTGCCATCACTTTGTCCACTTTTCCCTCCCTGGTATAAAATTAAGAAAACTGAGTTGGTTTCCCAAACATCTAGTAAATTTCTGTATACAGGGGCTCCAAATAATAGCAGCAAACTGCCAGAACGGATGACAAAGGTGCAAGGAGCATAAACGGTGAGGTGCATGGTGACCTGGTCTGTGCACAAAGGCAGAGCAATACTCCGAATCCTCTCTGTTACCAGGAGGCTGTGCCAACTACCATCAAAAGTGGCTATAAAATAATGCAATGACCTGTGGCTTATGGACCAGTTTTACTACGTTCCAGTCTTATTTCATAATTTTCCAATGATTTACGTTATCAATAAAAATGACCATATAAATGGATATTGCTTTTCCTTAACTTTTCCATTTCAGTCTTTAGCAGAGAGACAACCTGAGACAATGGTTCTCAACCTTCAGTACAAATGAAGCCTGGATGCCTTCCTAACACCTATGGAACAGAACTGCCAGAAAGCAGAGCATGTGCACCTTGAAAATCACTGGTTTTGGATCTATGCAGTTTCCACCCCCAGTTCCACCTTACTGTTTAAGACACTTTTCCTGTATCACCTTGTAAGTGGAGGGAGGGGGGAGTGTTGAAAATGAAGGAAACAAGATAGCTATTATTGTTATTATTATATTATTATTATTAAACAGTAGAACGGATGCATAATGAATCAAAACAGACACATACTGTCCTTTTAAAGAGAAAGAACTTTCAGGCCAGTAAGTCAACATAGTTTTCAGACATTTAAAAGACACCTTTTCTTAAAAGGGAAGCTCGTTTATCCAGAAATCCAGCATGCACTATAGATAAAGCAGAGTGTACCTGGCTAACGAGAGGGGTCAAGGGTCATCCGTGCACCTGACACGCCACCTGCTTGCTCCTTGCTCCTTCCATTTACACACATGCACACACACACACTGAAATTTTGGGAGGTCGTTTAGCCATGAAATCATGGAACAGTGTCCAAGGGCAAAGGCAGCCCATCCGAACACCATCTAGGAGGATAGGTTTAACCAAAATAATTCCCAGATTTCCCACCCCAGTGGCAAGGCCTTTCCTACTAAGGACATATACCCAATAAGTTGCAACAAACGGACTTTTAATCTTTTTACACCTTTGGCAAGACCATCTCTGTTGTGAAATGGATTCATCTTAGCCCGATGCCTTTAACTGCTGGATTTCTCTACGTTCCTTTGTTCTGATTCCATGCTTACCAAGCAACTCAGCAGTTCATAAACTAGAGTTCCATTTGACCTCCCAGGCAGGTTTTCCAGTAGGGAAGAAGAGCCCCTCATACCAACGCAAGTGTTCCATACCGCGAGACTGCCGGATTTTGTGCTGGAAATCAGTCCACTTGCTGCTTTGTCTCTGCACTGGTCCTCAGAAGATGGGGTTCCCTGAATCCACCACTAGAAGGGGGAGCTGAGCCTCTGGGCTGTGACGAAGGCCACCTTGTGCAGCCCCCTGGAAGCCTGGCGGCCTTCCCCGGGCAACCCGCCCTGACTCCGCCACTGGCCAACTGAGGCCATTTTTCCGATTTGACTTTTTGACATTTTCGACACAGAGCAATGCCAGACTCTTTCATGTCTCCCTCAAAACGAGTGCATCTTACCTGACAAACCAAGCACCGAAACTCCTCTCTGAAAGCCTCTTCCCTCCACAAGCAGCTCGTGCGTGGGCCCCTCCCACATTCCCATCACTAGAAGGCCTGCGTCTGTCTAGTGATGATGGCGCCATCCCTGCTCTTAGCCACTTCAACACCCACCCAGATGGACCACTTTATAACAAGACCTCTTGAAAGAACCATTGAAACACAAGGTCTCCACATTCTTGTTTTCTGTATTCTCTTGAGCCCCCTCCCATCAGACATCAGTTTTCATGACTCCGTTGAAACCAGTGTTGCCAAGAGTCCCACCGACCTTCACGTCAGCAAACCCAGTGGCCAGCCTTGGTCCTCACATCACTCTGCTCTTGACAGTATGACACAGTTGATCATTTTTCTTGGCTTGGCCTCTCTGACACCAGATTCCTGGTTTTCTCGCTACGTCACCGGCAAGCTCTCAGTTTCCTTTACCAGCTCCTCCTTCTTTGCTTGACTCTAAATGGTGAAGTGTCTCGGGGGATTCACCTTTCAACCTCTTCTTTTATTTTTTTGGCCATGCTCAGCTTAGATGATCTCTCCCGGACAACGGCTTTAAACACTATCAATATGCCGACGACCGTGAATTTACGTCTCTAGCCCTGCCTGTACCCTGAGCTCCAGATGCATGCATACGGTCGCCTATTGAGCATTTTCAACGGGATGTCCAGTTTGCATCTCCGGCCAAATGTATCCAAAGTAAACTCGATTTCCCCCCACGAATAAGCGCCTCCTCTTGTCTTCAGACACCGAGCACCCCTTCCCCACTGCTCAGGCACCATCTGCGATTTCTGTCTCTGGCACATCACACGTCCTATCCATCAGCTATGCCTGTGGGCTCTACTCTCACAGTAGCACCTGCTTGGACCACTTTTCATTGCCTCGGTCACCACCAGCCAGGTCTCAGCCTGGATTACTCGACGAGCTGCTCACCGGCCCCCCCACGCCTGCTCCTGCCCTTCACAGTCTGTCTTTACACAGCAGCTCTGCTGGCGTCTTTAGAATAGAGATCACGTCGTACCACACCCTCCAACGGTCTCCCTCCATCTCTGGCTCTCACACTCGTGGCGAGCCAGGCCCTGCTGACCTCTCCAAAGTCACCCCCGTCACTCTCCCCTCCCCTGCTTCCAGCCACACGGGCCTTCCTGCCGTCCTCAACACACCCAGGCCGGTGCCCGCCCCAGCGCCTTGGGACCAGCTCTCCTCTGCCCGAGCGCTCCCTCCCTCAGCTTCATGGCTCATCCCCTCACTTCTCGGAGGTCTCAGCTCCAACGACACCTCTCTGGAGACGCCTTTTCTGACCACGCTGTCTGTAACGCCTCCCCTGCCCCCGCCGGTCCGCACCCTTCCATCTCTCTCACCTACTTTATTTTTTCTCTACAGCACTTGTCACTACCTGAAAGCTCATTGTTTTATTGTTCATTAACTGTCACCTCCACTAGAATAACAGACCTCAGGAGGGCAGGGGCTTTGCATCTGGAGAGCACAGGCACACGTGAGGCTCAGAGGTGCCTGCTACACTTTTGATGATCTACTGACCAACCAACTGAGTAGCCTTAATACGTGAGTGACAACACTTCTCTGAGCCAAAAAGAACCAGCTGGCAAGGAAGCCTTTCTCCTTCACGGGTCTTCTTTCTGAAGTTTACCCGTACTGGGTGTGAACTTACTGTCCTTTGGCTGGTTTTATTTCTTTACCGCTTTTTCACATTTTCTTGGATTGTGAGACGAATCTGTCCACCCAGGACCTATTGCCACTGACACTAGATGCCACTCTGATATCAAGGTGGTCCCTTAGCTGTAGCCAAAGACACACAGTGGGAACCTGAGTGTGTGAAGCTCTCAGCTGGGACAGAGGTGATCTGACACTGTCCCATCACCGCTGAGGACACTGGTAGGGGGTGTCGGAAGGATGGCAGCAGGGAACAGAGAAACCGCGGCAACCCGAGGGAAATCAAGGAAAATCATATTCGTAGTAGGGTCCCTGCCCTAAGTTTATAGGTTTTATCATCATAAAATAACTTATTATCTCATTCAGTAAGTATGATCCAGCAGAACTAGAAAAACTGCCAGAAACATTTAAAATGGTCACATAAAAGTAATCATCTGCAAACACATTATGCAACACGTACAGTCAAAGAGCTTATCATGAAGAAAATTAATACAATTTCAATCCTACCTGTTATACATCAGGCGTTTGAAATCTTGAAATAAAGTGTCTTTGTTTTTGTCGATAAAACCAATGACAGAATAGCTAGTTGAGGGGGAAAAAAAAACACAAGAGAAAACACATTATTCACCAAGGAAGAGCCACTTCTAAGCTTTTCTGGAAGTCTACAAGCCCTTCTACTGCAAAAACTTATGCACCAGTCATCTCTAAAGCTGATGCTGCCCACCTAGTTCTGGGTTAAAGAACATCAAACCTGCCTGCCACCCAGATGGGATGCTCGCTGCCTCTCCTTCTCTGGAGGAGCGCAAACCCCAACATCCTCATTACGATTAAGATCACCGTTTTCGCCTGGCTTGTTGTTTACCTCAGAAAGATGCCTTTTAAAAAGACAGCTGTGTTTATCATCTGGCATTCCTAAGATAAAAACAAAACAGGAACGTACAGGAACTAACCGTCTCAGCTGTAGGGAGGTCAAAGGGCTCGCCTAAGGTTGGCTCACTGCTCAGGGTGGGAGAAAAGAGTCCTAAAGAACTGGAAAGGACAGTGAGAGCTGGATATGCAGAGGAGAGGGAGGCAGGCAGGTCACAAGGGAAACAGGTGCAGCGAAGGGGCGGCAGCAGGCACACGCGTGGAGGTCTTGAGAGGAAATGAGGGGGTCAGGACTCATGGTTCGGAGGCAGGGACATGAGTAAGGTCTTGGAGGTCCAGCTAAAACTGCAGCTGGTGACAAAGGTAGGAATGGGGGCTGCTCTGCGGCAGTGCCGGGCATGGACTCAAGGGGGAGTGAACTGCGGGGGTGTGTGTGTGTGCGTGCACATAACAGTAACCTAGGATTCCCCACGACTGAGGCTAAGAGGAGGCTGGGGACACAGTAACGCTAGACGCAGCTGCTCCTTGCAGCTCTCCGGTCTTGCCTGTCTGTGCTTCCTTCCTTGACAATCCCGCCAGTATAGACCATTCTCAGCTCTCCAGCCCTGACCCCTCACCAAAGTTTCAGCCTTACCCGTTTAATTCTGCAAGAAGGTTCCTTCGGGCTGCGCTGCCCATGGGCACTTCAAGGCCACCGGGTCCAAAATGATTTCCCTGCCCCCTTCCTACCTAGGTCTTCTTCCTGATACCTTCAGGTCACTTTTGACTGAACCCTTGAAGTCGCCTGACTCTTAATCTACGGTCAGACCCATACAATTCAGACTTCAGAGGCCTTGTTCGGGCCTTTAGGGCTCATTGCGATTTGGTCTCAATCTGCTCTTCTAGGCATTTCTACTTCTCTTCTGCCACCAAAAGGACACGTTCCAGTCAAAGGGGCCCAGTTGCTATTTCCTGAAATTTTTTTTCTTATTTTTAGCACCCTTCCCACTTTTTCCTATAAAAATAATTCCTAGCACCCAAGGACCAGCATCTGCCTTCCTGGGTCTATTACACACACAGTTAGAAGCATTATATCATTTGCTTATTCTGAATTCTGACAACACATGTTATTAATCATATTGCAATTATTTTCAACCATCTTTTGTTGCATCAATGTATATAAATGTATGTGTGTATATATATATGTTAATAAATATACATACAATCACATATGTATGAATGCATCTTAATCGAAAAGCTCTTTGTAGGCAGAGACCATAGTTTATAAAGTATTGTGCACAAAGAAGATATTTAGTAAAAGTCTAGAAAAGGGTTGAAGGGCTTAAGGAGAGAAGGGGAAATCTGAGGCATCAAATATTTCTCCAAGGGTCTGGAAACCTAATTATTATCTCAGCTAGTCCATAAACTTGCTGTGTGACCTTGG
Organism: Camelus dromedarius; assembly: GCF_036321535.1. Lineage (NCBI taxonomy): Eukaryota > Metazoa > Chordata > Mammalia > Artiodactyla > Camelidae > Camelus > Camelus dromedarius. Next base: position 50,182,195 of record NC_087451.1, read on the forward strand.
GTAAGAATTTTACACACTCTGCGTAAGTTCTCTTATCCATAAAACAAAGGGCCGGCCCTACATGGTCTCCAAGGCCAATGTCCAGTGCTGCACTTAGCCAGTCCAAGCTGCACAGAAGTGCCCTGTGAGTGGGGCCTGGATTTCAGTGGCAGATATCTGTACGGAACTGGGTCTTCCCTCTTCAAAGTGTTCTGGGGCCTGGGAACAGGCCCAGGAAAAGTGGGTAATGGTGCCATTCCAGCCTTAACGGCTAGTTTGACAGATGGGGTGATAATTTGGAGCCATATTATTTTATGATTCTAGAGTTTTAACTTAAATCAGGAACGGCTATTAACATTTCTTCAAATGTCTTTTTGACATTTACGGAGACGATCATTCACTTTTTTGTTGTTGCAGTTGTTCACTCTCTTCCTGTAATGGGTTATGTGAATAGAATTCCTAATGTAATAAATGAGGAGAAAGGAAAAGAGGGGACTTCAAACAAAAGCAAGGTAAGGAGCAGGGTTCGGTGGACAGTCAGAGCATCTAAGCGTAGCAGAGGGGGAAATGCCTCTCTTGAAAGACAACCATGTCAAACTCCCTGGAACCTGTCAATGTTACCTTACATGGTACAAGATGAGAAAATGTTAAGGATCTTGGGAGGAGAATCTTATCCTGTATTACTCAGGTGGGCCTTAAATGCCATCCAAGTGTAGCTTTATGACACATGCAGAGGAGGATTTAACCCAGACACACTGAAGAGGGGGAGGCAATGTGACCCCGGAGGCAGAGATCAGAGTGATGCAGCCACCAGCCAAGGAAAGCCGCTGGGAAAAACAAGGAACACTCCCCCTCTAGAGCCTCCGGAGTGTGCCCTGCTGACACCTTAGATTTCAAACTCCTGGCCTCCAGAACTGTCAAAGAATCAACTTCTGTTGCTTTAAGCCACCAACACGCAGTAATTTGTTATGTTAGCCCTAGGAAACTAAAATGCTAAGGTAGTTTATATATTTATTTTTATATATATATATGTATATATATATATATACACACACACATATGTATATGTATATATATGTATTTTTTTTTAGTTATTATTTTCCTACCACTTTCTACCTTTATTGCATTGTAACCAGAAAATGTAGCTTATGAGAATTTTACGTTTCCAAATAACATTTGAAAAATACCGCAGTAAAACTGGTTTTTGCTCACAGAGTTAGCAGTTTGTCACATACAATGATTACCCTCACCTCGGGGCCCGAATACCTGCTGTCTCTTCTGCTTGGAATGCCCTGTCTTCTCCGTCTCCTCTTCCTGATCCTGTCCCCTGACTAAGCCTCTTTTACGTTCAGGACTCAGCTGGGATACCAGTTCCTCCAGAAAACGGGGCAACACTCCTTACCCTGGGTTAATAACTCCTCCTCAGAGTTCCCACAATGTCTTGTGTGTCTCCAGTTTAACCCTCTCCATTCTTCACTATAGCGACTTATCGTGTATCAGCTTGCACCCTCCACTAAACTGTCAGCGTCTTCAGAGTAAGGCCTGTGTCATCCATCTTTCTCAACGTACTCTCGAGGTTTATTTATCCATCAGTTGACTTAGACTGAGGGCCAACTATGCCAGGAATTGTGCACGCCCACATGGTGTGCGTTTAATAAATGTCTGAAAAGCAAGGGATGAGTGATGCGATGCCAATGTTTTGAGTGCAGAAATTAAAATACACTGGCATGAGAAACGGCTAAAAAATGCAGATGAATAGGAAAACAGTTTATATTTTTCCTGATTATGTTTTCTAAAGTGAGGCTGTATGCAAGTCATCACGCCAGGTTCCAGAGTGAGATACTCACACCACGTCCCCGGCGTAATGTCGGATTCGAAAATCTCGATCAAACTCCAGGATTTTGTCCGAGGCGCAGAGCTAAGAAAAATCAACAAGGAGATGGTTTTGATAACGGCACATTTTCACTTTCCTCCAACTTAAAAGAAGATGATGAGAATGTCTCAAATCACGATATCATTATGAATGAAACCACAGTATGCAGGGCTTAATTTGGCGAATGTGGCATAAAGACCATGAGCGTTCCCCGGAAGTCCAGATGGCCAGGCTTCATTTCCCGGCCACTCTTGCAGTTGGAAATGGCCAAAAGACCAAGTTCCGGGCAATAGTAGGTGAGTGCAGGTGAGGGGAGGTGAGGCTCTTCCAGGACAAAGCTCCTAAGGAGTGGGTGATTGACTGTCCTCTGTACTTTCTTTTCACCTCCCACCAGCTGGATGTAGAGAATAGTCCTGAGGGGATGGAAGAGCCAGAAGGAAGAAGAACTGGGTCCCTGCGAGGGAAACAGACTTGTACTGTCCATGACACTTAAACCTTGGCTGCCACCTTAACCCACAGCCCAGCCTCCCCCGACTGACAGAGCTGAAGGAGGCCCGTGCTGAGGGGGTGCCGTCTCCAAGCATGTACATCTCGCTCAACACTCACACCTGATATCTGAAGGAAGCATTATGGGCTCTCCTGTGCTTACATGGAAACGGAGGCTCAAACCGGCTGGGTAACCAGCCCAAGGCCATGGAGCTGGTGAGCGGTAGCTCTGGGAAGGATCTGTGGGACCGAACGCAATGCCTGTTCTCTCCTATGTACACCACAGCCTGGCTCGCCCATCTTCCGCTAACCTGGGACTCCAGGCCTATCATTTCACAGAAGATCAACCTTCTGTAGCTGCTTCTTACTGAAGAGGAATTTGATGGAAAGGTGGTGTTTACGTAGCCCTTGGACTCTTACGACTTCCTGCAAGTTCCTGATGACAGTAGCACCTAGATTCTTTGTCCACCCTGTGGAGGATCACGCGATACCCTACAGGTTCCAAAGCAGACGTCTAAGAATCCACAGGCATTGAGCACGGTTACATACAAAGGCCACTTAGCCTGGAGTGTTAGATGACGACTAACCCCAGCCAGGATGGCGGGTTCTACGTGGATGTCGGGACTGTTAAAGGAATAATCAGTCTACTCATTCAAAAAGTGAGTAATTCCAGGAAGCAAGCGTCAGGCTTCTGAGGTTCAGATCTTGGCTCTACCATCCACGTGCACTGTCTCCTTTAGTAACTACTTATTTCAGGGAGTTGTTCTGGATGTTAAATGAACTATGGATACCAAAGTGTCTAACATGCAGAGGGGTCTGCAAAATATTTAATTCTTCTTTCTTCTCTCTCTCATTAACCACTTTTTACAACACCCCTTTTACTTGGAAACTCCCAAAGGAAAAAGACTCAAGAGACATCTATAGTAACTGAATAACTCTTACATTTGGATACGGCAAAGTCTTCACTGATCTAAGCACAGAAGGCTTTCAATTTTTCTTTCTTTCAAATTTATTGAATCATCTGCCTGCCTCTCCGTAACTTAAATGCATAAAAAAAAATTTAGCCCCTAAATAATTATAAGCCAGAAACCTCTTATTTAACCTGTCAATGACAGTGGCTGATCATTAGTAACTGATACCAAATGATAATACCTAGTTTGACATGCACGATAAGAGCACTGATTTAACAGAAAGATTCACAGTGATGAAAACATCCTAACAGCTTGGGTATTTCATTTCTTTCCTTCATAAGGCAAAAATCCCAGAAAAGAACACACAAAAAATTTCCATCTCAGGATCTGTCTGAGGGATGATGCTGAGAAAGGCAGGAGACACCTGGGTTAGAGCTGGGAAAACCTGTGCTCCCATATTGAAAAAGAAAAAGAAAAAGAAAAAGGAAAAGAAAACAATTTCCATCTTCACAGACAAATTACTATTTAGCATTTCCTATCAAGTCAGTGGCAACTGCTTAAAAGTCCATGTACAGTTGCTGTGTTAAATATGAAACTGTATTTCAGAATAGTGGTTTGATAAATTCAAGTGTAGAAATGGCCAAGGTGAAACGTAGCAAAATGAGGTGATTTCTCACGGGAGAATCATAGTTATTTACTTAAGTAAAGTGGAGCCTTGCCGGTTTCAGTTTAAAATTCAGTATTTCAGAAGATTTATTTGGTATGATCGTGACCAACTCAATCTGACAAACACGGATTGTCTAGCATCTGGTGGGCACAATCTAGGCAAGTCTCCAAAACCTGAACTGTGATGATGAGGGACTTTTATAACCAGCCCCTCAGAGGTGGTGGGACATTCACCCATGTAAGTATGCCACGTTTCAGAGCACCACTCAGAATTATTTAAGTGGCTTCTAACTTTGCTCACTCCTCTGTCCCCAGCACCCAGGCTGAACCTGGAAAAGGAGAGTCACTTGTTAAGTGTTTGTGTTATACATGGGGAATGACTGAGAGACTAACTCTAGCTAGAACGCTCATGTCAAAGGTCAGACCACAGTATCTGAAAGCCAACTTATAGCAGGCTACAAGTTAATTCTCAGTAATAGGCCACGGAGGGTATTTTAGAAATAAACTGTTCTATAGTCAATATTCAGCCAGTAATCTATTACTTGATGATTTGTCCTTTCTTCTAGTTAACTGTGGAATTCTACTGCTCTGATTACATAATTCCAAAAGGGACAAAGTTAGAAAATAGATTTATTCATGCTAAAAAATGACAGTGCGTCATGGATTTATATGGAATTACGGAGGAGCAGAAATGTTTGCCCCTTTCTTTACGGAAGTGAAGAAGCATGGGGCCTGTCTTTCCTTCAGCTGATGGCTGCAGGACCAGCCTGTATTTGAAGGGACTACTGGGGATGGCAGTGTGTCTCTCCTAGGACAAGCATGATGGCAAACACACTACATGCAAGGCCCAAGGCTCGGCAAAGGTCTGACAACCTCCACTGCCACCAATGATCATGGCAATGTGATCTGTTGAGAATGTTTTTAGAATGTGAAAAACAGGGACTGACAAAGGATACCCGTTCATTTAAGGATCAAGTTTCCTTACAACAGCTAGGATTACAGCTAGAATTTCTCTGTTTTCAAGAAAGTCACAGAGTCTGAGAAACCACGGCAGAGCCCATGTACAGTATTTTTATAATGGGGGATTACAGTAAAAAGTCAAGGACAAAAGCTATTTCAGTGCCAGAATTATCAGATGCAGCAGCAAAATTCTAGCACAGGAACAAGGACTCTGTACCTATTGGTTATAAATGACATCATGCTTTCTAAAGAATCATGTTCATTTTTTCCTATTTCTAGCAAATCAAATAGTCTAGAGCTCCCTCTTGTGGACGCTATGATTTTTAATCAGTCTCGTCAGAACTTGTCCATAGCAGTGAATCACTTCATGGATGCTGATGGTCTTTCTTCGTCGAGTGGGCATTCTTTCAACCCAATCTATAAAATCGTTAATTCTGTCAGACAGTGAGGGAAGTCTTAGAGATCAAAACGAGAGGAAGCTGTCATCATGCACACTACCTTCCGGCTAGAAAAATGACCGTGTTTGGCCAGTTTACTGTTCAGTGCTTCCAGGAACATTTCATCGGTGACTTTGCCCACGTTCATGCAGGCGTCATCTAGGATTGGAATGATCCCCTTGTGCTGCTGCTCTACCAGGTCCACGATGATCTGATTGTTGAAGTAATCGATCTGTAGGACACAGAGAGAAGGCAATTCCAGAGGGGACAGAGACCAGGAACAGGCACACCACCAACGCCTCCGTGTCAATCAGGAGTTTAACTTACTTTGATGACAACCACACGAATAACACTGGGGAGGTATAATGCTACAATGAGCACACATTCTTACAGAGGCTTTTTTAAAAATTCATTTGTTGACTTTTCATCATAAAACACTTTGTCTTAAGTGAGTACAGCTCAAGGCAAAAATTATAAAGCAGATAACGTTTCTCCCATCCCTGACTCTTGTTTTAATCCTGTCTCCATACCCTGCACCTAACCTTTCTCTTCAGACTCTCAATCCCCCCATCTGTTTGCTGTTAACCATGAGACCCAGATTCCACTAAGTACCAACAAATAACCTAGAGGTGTTATTTGAGCTCTCACTTGGCAAAGTGAAGGTGTTACGCGGAACCTGCATTTTTAGTTATACGGCCCTGGGTGACTAAACTCCCAAAGAGCATCTCCTCCAGCTTCCCCAAACTTAAAAAAAGCATCCATGGGACTAACAGTTTTTTTCAGGGTACCATATAAAAAAAAATTAATTCTGAGATACAAGTATTCACAAGGATAAGAATAAGCTTTTCATTTGCCTCCATAAGCTGAACTGAGTTACAACTTGCCTCTTTAGCAACTCCAACACACACATGGTTTGTGTTAACAATCCTCCGCTACACCTGTTTAATCTGAGCCTGCAGCACACATATCCCCCCCACCCCCACACACGGAAGTACGCACGGGCCTGACTCAGGCAAGCTGCACATCATTTGAAGACGGGCAGGTCACCATGCATTTCAGTCCTGTGTGTTGGTATGTCCCATCTCATCTAGGAGGCGCCTGCACTTAGAGTTGTCTCTGTTACCTTCTGTAAGATCGACACGCTCACAACAGACTATTACAGCGTCTTGTGTGTCCGTGTTCCATGCTATGCGAAATCCAAGGACTCAGGCCAGCTATTCAGCTCTGGCTTTCAGCTCCATTCCTGGCCTTCCAAGTCCTCCTCTGTATTCCATGGACTGAAAGTCTGCCAACTGGATGGCTTTTACGTTCTTTTTTATGCTTTTCTGGTTTGTCTAAATCAGGGATTTTTTCAACAGAGGGCGACTTTGCCCCCTCGGGGCATCTGGCAATGTCTGGACACATTTTTGATGGCGATCAAAATCGCCATCAAAAATGGCGGGATAGGGGGATACCGCTGGCATCCAGTGGGAGAGGCCAGGGACACTGCTAGCCACCCTACACAGCACAGGACAGGCTCACAGCAGTTATCTGGTCCAAGACGTTAGTACAGACATGGAGAAGCCCTGGTCTTAGTATTTCATTGTGGGCACTTACTACATTTCCAGTTAGGGAAAAAATATTCTTAAAATGCTCAAAAAGCAGGAACTCTAAATTAATAGCTGAAATCTTAGACTTTGGGACTATGGAATTAAAGACTAAGTCTTTTGTCCCAAGGTCAAAAGAATTAAGTTCCCCAAATTCCAACTGTCTAACCTAAAAGTGATTAGTCTTTGCCGAAAAGTCCAGGAACTTTTAGTTCACAGTTTAATGTTCCTTCAAACATCGCTTAAAATCATGGTTTTCCAACCAGGTTCTTCTAGCCGCTTGACATTCCCAGGAGGTTTTTCGGGGGATGCAGGGAACAGAGAGATGTGATGGGACAGCTCAGGGGCATGGGTTCTGGGCCTCCCATCCCAACTCCAAACAGAGCAGCTTTGGGCCTGAGAGTCAAGTTCTCAGCAGCTAAAAGTGACTTGTAAACCACTGTACCAAAAGCATGTAAAAGTGAATCAGCCAGACATTAGGAACCTCCTGATGGACGTTCACACACCACCTATGAAACAGGCTGGCAGAAAAACACTGACCGTGAAACCACTCAAGACTGTAGATCTAACAGCAGATGTAAAGGACACACAAGGCACAGAGAAACATAATTAGATGACACCTCGGGAATCGGATTAGCAAAATCCAGACAGCAGGAAACTCTGCAGAAGAAACAACTCGTTCTTTCAACAAAAGATTGCAAGGGAAAAAAAAGAAGTGAAAGAGAGAGGATAAAATCTATGGATCCATGCGAGACTTATCAACCAGCCACAATGTAAGAAACTTACCTGGATCCAAATTCACACAAACTGTACAAATAAAACCCAAAACTCTAAGACAACTGAGGAAATGTGAAAATGTGAACACTGGCTGGATAGCTGATGAGATTAAGGAACTACTGATAATTTTTTTGGTGTGATAATGGTATTGTAGTTATGGTTTTTATAGAAGTCTTTATCTTTTAGAGAAACACACTGAAATATTTAGAGATGAAATAGTGGGATGTCTGAGATTTGCTTCAAAATAATCTAGGGGTGGACGAATGACACAAGACAGGCAATTCACTGGTAACTGTTAGAGCTGGGTGATCGGTACACTGAGCTTGTTATACCGTGATCTCTGCTCTTACGTATGCTTGAAATTTTCCATAATGAAAAAAAAGTTTAAAAATTAATCACTATGTTCAAAAGTATGGGATTTTTAAAGGAAATACTTGCCTGGGATAGAGATTCTAATTTGGGGACCTGGCACGTGGTCAGTAACTGTTATCTTGGGAGTTAGCCGTCTGTTGCCTCTAGGAAACATATTTTTTGGTTGATTTCACTAGAATTTTTGCAAAGGGCTTCTGCTCCTTTTTCAGACGTTTGAAATACCCTACTGCAGTTGTTGACTTTTCCCTTGATCAACTATGACTGTGGGATTTCATATTCTGATTGTTAAAGGGTATTTTTGACCAGTATCTTTGAGCCACATCTGAATAATGAGTTTTATGATTAAATTTGCTATAAAAATCTAAGTCCCATTTATAATTGTATATTATATAACAGATTTGTTCTAAGAAAGCTGTATATAAATTTAATTACATCTTAAATGTACTATGAGAGTTTACTCTTTCAATTAAAATTGTAGGTAGTCCTATTATAAAGTAATAATGCACCCTTTTGCTTATTTGTAAATAGGTAAAATTTATACTAACATCCTTGAACAACATTTTTCGTGGTATTCTAATATTTAACCCATGATGGAAGGCAAAGAAGCAATCTGAAGCAGGAAAGCTATTCATTATACCGCTCTCTTGTTCTAGACAAGCGGAGATAGAAAGGAGGAGGTAGGAAGGAATATAAAAGTAATTTAAATGTAGCAATTCAAATAGCTTTTCACTGCTATTACATTGGCTATCAAAAACAAATACTGGCTTTTATTTTTATTGTCTATACTATTTGGCAAAAGGATAAACACAGAAACTTACAGAAACTCAGAAGTCTCTGTATTTTTCAAGTCAGTTCTAAGAATTCTTTAAAAATACAAATTTCAAAGAAAGTTACTAGGTCCCACTGCTGTCATGAGCAGGAGGTCTCGTGGTCATGTTTTTAGCTGTGATCTGTGGCACTGTGCCCTGGCTACCCAGTCCTACTGTCCGGCTCTGTCTCACCAGACTACGGACAAACATTAAAGTTCGCAAAAAGCCATGAGGAGAGAGGTGATACCTGGAGTGCGGCACAAAGGAAAGGAAATGGAGATCAGAGTTAATACAGCTGTTTCCATGCCTGGGCCTCAGAGAATATGGACCTCATTAACTAAAGACAAGAAAATGCCACTGGGCTTACAAAAAAAAAAAAAAAAAGGAGGGAGAAGAAACTCAACTTGGAAGCAAAGTTCAACCAATGTCAGGCAAAAGTTGCTGCTCTGAATAACCTATAAATGATGCTAAACTCTAAGAGATATATGTGAATCAAGAAGCCCACATGGGATCAGCTATAAAGCGAAAATGTTAAGTTTACTGATTTTTAACTCGGCATTTTCTGGTCACCAGCAGGTGGCGGGGGGGAAGGGTGGCTGTCAAATCAGAGAAATCTCAGCTATCAACTCTGGGTATTTACATTATCTCAGAAAGGCAAGCGAAGGTGTAGGTGTTTCAAGCACCGAAGAGGGTCTGAAGACACACCTAAGACGGTAAGACCGGACAAGACCACGGACACGCGACGCACACTGCCTGCAGGAGGCCACTCACGTGTTTCCAGGGGATCCCCTCCCGCTGGTACTCCTCTTGTTCCTGCTTCAGGACCAGCTGGATAAACAGCTGCTGGAGCTTTTCGTTGCAGTAATTGATGCAGAACTGTTCAAAGCTGCAAGAAAGGGGGTCAACTAGGCTCAAACAAGTTAAAAAATAAAAAATAAACAACAGGGTGTTAAGTGTCCTCTCTGGTTTACCTGTTGTTGTCAAAGATCTCAAAGCCGTAGATATCCAAGACGCCAATCACCGTGTTTTTCCCGTGGGTCGTGGTGTCAGAGCTCTTGACCTCAATGATATCGTTGATGCGAGAAACAATCCAACAAAAAAGGCGCTCATAGATAGCCTGTGAGGAAAATGACACAGTAAATCCCTGCCTGTTTGGAAATGAGTCCTCTGGATCTGCGATAAGTTTTAAATTCCTAGCGACCTCCTCCTTACCATGTAGTGTAGCCGTCATTACCCTAAGCTGAAAAACGAGAAATGCAGAGCATAAAAAAAAAAAAATCACAAGATGTCTGCAAAACTAAAGAAAATGGTTTAGATTTTTTACAAGATTATCATCGGACGCTACAAGTGTTGTAGGCTAACAGCGTTCCTTAGGTGTGTCCCTCTGCCCCACGACACCAGTAATTTGCCCACAGCCTCATATAAGTCACTTCATGGCTTTATGTCAATCTCATCAACTATAAAAAGCAGGGAACCAATGAGTTCCATGTTCCACTAAAGCTCTGTGGATTCTGTATATGTCAACATTGATTTATAATGGAACCAGAAGGTCACCCTTCCAAATTCCTTGAGAATCAGAACCACATCCTGTGCACAAGGACACACATACCAACACACATGTGGACAAAGTCACCACGCACTCGCACTCATTCACATCCTGACCAGCGTGCTCTGCAATGTCACACCTTTACAAAGCCTCTCCTTTACATCCCCCTGCAGCTCCCACCCTCCTCACCTATATACAGCTATACACATCACCTCCATTCTTCACCTCCCTACTATCCTTCCCTCCACTCCAGTCTTCCCTCATCTCCTACTACTCCACTGAAACGGCTCAAGGACCACCAGCACCTCTATGTGGAAACTTTCTTCTACCTCTATGTGGGCATCTCACTCGGACACTCAGCATCACTCAACCTAGTTTCCCACTCTTGTCTTCAAAGCATCCTCCTCTCCGGGATGCAGGGTACCCTGTTTTCTTAATTTTCTTCTTATTTCACTGGCTGCTCCTTCTTGGTGACCTTTAGTAGGTTTTCTTCTCTCCCTAACCTCTTCAAGTTGGAGTTCCTCCTTGTCTTCATTCCCTGTCATCTCCTCTCATCTCATCCAACACTACAGAACAGTAACATAATACTACTTCCAAATGGACCATCCCTACGCAGACCTCCGCTCTGGGCTCCAGGCTCCCGTGCCTGACTGCCGACACTCAGATGTCTCACGGCCACCTCAAACGTATGTCCTGCCAGGACCACTGAGCTCCCCACCCCCCGAAACTGCTCCTATCCTACTTTTAACCGTGAATAAACAGCAACAGAAATCTAGGAATTCATTCATTCATAAAATATTTGGTGAGTACTTATGATGTGCAGGTTGTTGGAGACACAGTACTTAGTGACATGAACATTGTCTCAGTCTCCAAGGATCTCAGGGGGTAGAGTAAAGGAAAAAAAACCACACACACACACAGACACACACACAGATGAGGTGCATGGGATCTGAGGAGAATTTAACCTCTTCAGTGTTCAGCAAGGCCAGGGATGGCTTGTCCGAGAAAGTGGGCTGACATCAGAAGGATGAGTAAGGGTTAACCAGGTGAGAGGGGAGAGCAGAGCAAAGCAGGGAGAGAAAACAGCATGTGCAGAGGCCTGTGGCTGGAAGGATAAAGGGATAAAGACAATGTTAAGGCTTGAGAGAGGTCTAATATGGTGGCATGGAGAAAGGAGGCTGGAACATGACATGAAAGGAGACAGCAGAGGTGGGCTGGGGCCAGACCATGTCAAGGAATTACCCTTGATTTCATCATTCCCCAGAACAACAGGTCCTGTGGATTTTATTTTCCAAGTACAGTCTGTCTCAAATCACCCTCTTTTCTCCATTTCCATCACTACCTTCCTAGTCCAAGCTGCCGTGGTCTTTCTCCTGGATTACTGAAATATCCCCTTAATTGGTCTCTCTGCTTCCACCCCCGCCCTACCCACCACCCCATAAAATTCCCCATACTAAGGCCAGAGCGAGCGTTTAAAAAATTCAAACTTGATATTATTCCTCTGCTTAAAACCCTCCACTCTCTTCTGCACTTCAATAAATGCAAATTCCTCCCAAGACCAAAAACTAAGCCTGAGATTTACAAGAGTTTAAAAAAAAAAAAAAAGGAAAATGAAGCAACCCAATCAATCAGCAAAAAGGAAAAAGAGAAAAATCTAAACTTGGGAAAATAAAATATTCGCCAGAGGGTAACGGACAAGCAGGTTAAAGAGATGAGCTCTTACAAATGGACAATTAAAAAGCTAACATCCCCAAAGAAACATGTACAACACGTACACCCAGGCAATTCTCAGAACAGATTTAAACATGTTAATAAAAAAAAAAAAAAGAAAGGATGCTTAAATACACTAGCAATGAAAACTAAAGGAACAGTCAGGTATCACTGTATACCCGTAAAATCAGTCATTTAAAGTTTAAAATCAGTGTGTCCTTTGACCTGGCAAGCTCCTTCCAGGGAGTCCATCCAACGGAAGTAAAAGCCCTGGTGTGTAAGGAATGATGTGCGAGGACTGTAGCATACGTCAGAAAGAAAAGGAAACAAGTTAACAAGTGGAGTGACTCCAGAGGGGGATGGTGGCTAAATCATGGCGCCATCACCACACACAGACGCTGAAAGCAGCGGGACCATCAGGCGGCTTCCATGAAAGGGGGCCGTGCAGGTAAAGAGCTCTGAGCTTCCCGATCCATCGGCTTCTGCTTTTCTGAGAAGGTTTTCTGGCAGTGATGCTGTCATGGGGGTGCTGTTGAGATGTGATGGTCAAAAAGTACCAGTATTGTTTCTAAAAGCCTTAGCGTACTTTCAGTTAACGACTGGACACCTCGTCACAGAACTTCACTGAAAATGAAACTGAGATCAACACCAGGCTGTGAGATAACAGGAAATATACAGCGGTCGGTGCCCCTGGTTCCTGGCACAGAGCTCTTGCAACCCTTGTAATTCCCTAAGTGGTAAGAACCCAAGAAGCGTCTCTTGTTCTGGTATTTGTCTTTGACCTCACCCCTGGCACAGGGCTCCTGAAACCCTTGTAAATTCCTCAGTGATAAGAGCACCAGGAGCATCTTTCGTCCTGCTGAGGTGACGCTGAGTGGGCTCCTGGACGGCTCATGTTTGGGGGCTGGTCACCAGAAACATCAAGTCATGGTTAGAAGCCTGGGATTTTCAGCCCCACCTCTCATCCTCCAGAGGGGGAAGAGGGGCTGGAAATGGAGTGCATAACTGATCATGCCTACATGAGGAAGCCTCCAGAAAGTCCCCAAAGTAGAGGGTTCAGAGACCTTCCAGGCTGACGAACACATCCACACCCTGGGAGGGTGACACACCCCTAATCCATGGGGCAGGAGCGCCTGCTCTCAGGACCCTCCCAGACCTCGCCCCATGGATCTCTTCATCCAGCTGTTCATGTGTACCCTTTTTCGTATCCTTTAATAAACTGAGAGATGTAAGTTAATGCTTCCCTGAGTTCTGTGAGCTGCTCTAGCAAATCAATTGAATTCAAAGGAGAAGTCACTGGAACTTCCCACCTATAGCTGGTTGGTGATAACCTAGTGTCTGAAGTGTGTGTGTGTGTGTGTGTGTGTGTGCGTGCGTGTGTTTGTGTGTGTGTGTGTGTGGCGGGGCTGGGAAGCAATCTTGTAGGCTGAGCCCTTAACCTGTGGGATCTGACACTGCCTCTGGTAGACAGTGTAAGAACTGAGTTACGTTGTAGGACACCTAGCTGGTGTTGCAGAGAACTGGTGTTGTGTGGAAACACCGACTGCCCCAACGTTAGAAACCGTGGCACCAGAGCCCTGGCGAGGCCGACAGGCTGCGGCTCCCACCTTGGCGAAGGCGTCCCTGCCGTAGCTGGCTTCTTGCTCCGTGTGCTGCTTGTCGATGACATCTCGACCCGTCGCCACCGTCCGGTAAAGGAGGGCTTTCTCCACCATGTCCGTCTTGGTCGACAGCAGTTCCGCTATGATTGACACAACCTTGCCATTTTCAATCAGAGGCGTGTCACCATCCACCACAAACTTTAAATTCCCCTGTGTCAGAAGAGGAAGAAAAACAAGACACTCATTTGCAACGAGATGCTGAAACGTGACGTCAGGGATCTATATGCCAATTTGGGGGAGAGTTCAAAGTGACCTTGTCTGTAGCCCTGTTGTCCTAAATACATTAATATCTCAACACATAAAAACCTAGTGCTTCATCCACTTTTTTCTTCTTCTCCAGACACTGATCTATCTTTTAATTTCCAGTATGTTTTTGATGGATGGAAATTTTACATTTTTATGTAGTCAGACCTATGAATCTTTTGCTTCAGGGTTTCTCTTTCTTTGGTGTCATCCTTAGATCATTCCTACTCTGAAGATTATATGAATATTTAACATTTTCTTCCATTACTTATACAGGTTTTTCTTACATTTAAGCTTTTAACCCACCGAGAATGTAGGTTGGTATGTGGCGTAAAGTAAGAATCTATTTTCTCAGATGGTTATCGGCTCCAGTTCCACTAACTGGCTTTTCCTCCTGATTTGAAATATCACCTTTATTATGTATTAGTTTCCACCAAGTTTTTAAGTCTATTTATATCCCACTCATTCAATAAGCAATAAATACTTATTAACCATCTACCAAGTGTCCAGCACGTGAACTAATCTGATTAATCTGGTGCTGAATTTGTGTAACGAGTTTTAAAGCACTGTAGCTTTTATGACCATTTTAAACCTGGCAGAGTTAGTCATGCCTCCTCCCCTCTGAGCTCCTTACCCTATGACTCTCCTTTAACACATTTTATTCAGTCTTTGTACATATTTATTGTTTTGGTAAATTCTAGAATCATTATGTCAGCTGAAAAACAAAATTCCTCTTCAGATTCTGAAAGATTATTGTTGCACTGTATTTATAAACCAGTTGAAAGAATGAGACAACTGAGAACGTTAAAATCTTCCTAGTCAGAAACACTTATTCAATTAAAAATTTTTTTTTAATTTAATTTTTTTGGGGGGAGGGGTGGTAAACAGGTTTATCTACTCATTTGTTATTTTTAGTGGAGGTACTGGGGATGGAACCCAGGACCTCGTGCATGCTAAGCACGCATTCTATCAACTAAGCCATACTCTCTCTCAGAAACACTTATTTTAAGATAGTGTTTATATGCTGCTGTCTACTATTTTTCACGTAGGCCCTGCACATTTCTGATTCACTTAGAGTTTAGATCTTGTCACGGTAAAGTGAAAGGTAGTTTTTATTCCAGATCTGCATTCATGTTGTCACTCGGTTATTACCAGATTACATGTTAATTATATTTTCAACATCTGTAATTGTACGGACAGTAACGAAAGAACTCTGGCCCACGGCTCTTCAATTCTCACTTGGGTTTGATGTGTGGAAAACAGCTTGAGCCTAAGTCAGCCCATGTGGTCTACGGTGTTGGCTGCAATGAATGGGCTAAGCTTCTGAGTCAGTCAACTCCAACCTCTAAAACGAGATGATCTGAATTCTAGCTGTAATAACCTATGATTCTGTATTTCAAGTGCCATTAGAAATACACTTTGTTCAAAAGATTTTAGCTTATACCATCGGTGGTCACATCACCGTGGAATTCTTTTACCCTTGACATTAACCAGTGCAAAGTCTGACATAGCAGGAAGACAGTGAACTGAAGCCACAGTCTCAAAGCCTGCAGTGGCTGGGAAAAATCTGCCACGACAAAACGAAACGATGGAGGCAACTAGAGATATAGTCATTTCTTCAAAACGTCAGAGAGATTTTCTCTACATAAATCACTTTTTACAAGTACAGGGAAAAATCCAAAACCTTCTGGAAGAACATCCCGTCTCCACAGGGAGACAAAGCAGTCTGAGAGGTGTCCCCACTCACCAAGTGAAGAATAGCGGCCAAAATTTTATACGCTGTTTGAATCTCCTCAGGTTTGAAGCCAATTACCTTCATGGCATCAGCTACTACTTTGAATTCTGCAGCATCATTGATAGATGACTAGGAATGAAAACAGGGAACTTAGGTCACAGACATTACACGTAAGCATTAAGATCTAAACATTACGAGACTACATCCAAGCGTAGCCAAGGTCTTGATGCCTTTGGAGAAAGTCACTCAGGGATGATGTGTAACCAGAGGAAATAAAGATGATCCCAGGGGTAGACACATAATGCTCCCTTGCATATGAGAGCCACTGTCACCCAAACCAAGCAGCAGGCACTTTTCTGGCACCTTCGGCGAGGGAGCAGGTCCTGAGCTGGCCTGGAGGAGCTCCGGGATGAGTGAGGGAAATGGCGTGGGATGTGAGCTCACAAGTGGAAACTCTGACTGAGGGAGCCTCCAAGACACAGGTTGAGCTATTGTCGTCTGTGGCTTTTTGTCCCACAATTAGTCCTGTCCAGGAACAACACTCCCACACTCGTACGGTCAGGCTCTCTATTCCACAGGTGAGGAAGGGCAGGTTCCCAAAGCAACGTGCCCTACCTTAGTCATTCAGCAAGCCAGTAAACAGCCTGCTACTAGAACGCCACTTTTGCCAGCATTCAGTAAACATTCAGCATGTCAGAGCTAACTGGGACCGAGGGCAGGGGGGTGGGGTTGCTGTAGAATGAATGTGTACCCCCTGCAATATGCACATGTCAAAATCTTAACCGTCAGGGCGACAGTGTTAGGAGGTGGGGCCTCTGGGAGGTGACTGGGTCTTCAGGGTGAGGCCCTCATGATGGGATGAGTGCCCTTAGAAAAGAGGCCCCAGAGATCCCCGCTCCCTTCTGCCCTGTGAGGACACAGCAAGAAGGCACCGTTTTTGAACCAGGAGGCCTGCCCTCACCAGAGGCTGACTCTGCAGGCACCCTGATCTTGGACTTCCCAGTCCCTACAACTGTGAGAAATCAACATTTGTTGTGTATAAGCCACCTCGTTTTATGGCATTTTTGTTGCAGCAGCCCGACTAGAGTAAGACACGGCTTCACAGATTAATCACCTGCTTTGAGGATCTGTAACCCTCAGGCTGGAAATACAAGCTTTTCGATAGAAATTCACAGTAAAGCAATGGTAACTGCCTGTCTTAGGAGTTTTCCCAGAGCAGCAGCTGCAGAGGGCCTGATCCTTTCCTTGGCGAGTTTCCCCTCCAGCCAGGACGCAGAGACCTGGCCTGACGCTCACCTGTTAAGGAAGAGCGCAGGGAGGGTCCTCTCTGCCTGATGCGCACATGTTTCTCTAATGTCCAGGACACAGCCAGGCCAGCTCCTCCACCTCCCAGGTCTCTGAGTGAGACACTTAACCTTGTTGAATTTCAATTTCCTTATGGGTACCATGGCCATAATAATGGTCTTTCTTACAGGGCTGTTGTGAAAACTGAATGAGAATTTATATACAGCCTCTCTCCCATTCCTAGCACATGAATAGCACTCAAGTATCAGATATTACTATTATTAGAAGCTGCAACCATGTCGAAATTGCAAAGAAACCAGATGAAAAAAAAAAAAACTCTACATGTCCTACTGAGGGGAACTGTCAGCCTCTGACCTAACAGCCTTTCCCCAACCCTACTCCTTCCTTGCTACTAGAGCTCTGATGTGTTTACCCCTCTCTGAATGCATGTGTTCTTCACGACTGTTCTCTCCCAGCCTCAGAGGTAAATCTTCACTGGTCTAAACTAATCTCAGGGATCTTACTTCCAAAGAGTGACTGGTCAGCCTGGGCATGCGATGCCATTCTGGTCAATTAAGACATGAGATTTCCCCAACTTATCAAGGGTTATAAGCCAGGGACACTTCCTCTGCCTGTGACTCCTGGAACTGCTGCTGCCATTTTGGGACCATGAGGAAAATCAACCTAAGCAGACCAGTCAAATTCAGGGAGGATGGCAGAACTATAAGTTGGAGAAATAAACAAAGATCGGGGTCTCAGTTGATGTTGTTAAGAGATTGATTTAACCGACTCTGGAACGGCTTCTTCTCAGTGAGATATTTAAGTTCCTTACTGTTTTTGGAGACTTTTATTTGGGTCTTACCTTACCTGCAGCCCAGAATATCTTAATTGTACATGAGTCTTATATTTTAGGATAGCTAAGTAAAATTCTCTGATACAGAGTGCAATACTTGACAGTTATTAAGGTCATTCTATTAATTTATATTTGTTTACAAGGGAAGATATTAATGATTATATTGCAATGTAATAAAAGGTTTATTTACTCAGTATTTTGTGTGATTCCGTGTATAAATATATACATATAAACTGCTGTTATCAATAATTATCTCTGAGTGGTGAGCTTTAGTATATTTTTGTTTCCTTCCGGTTCTTCTTTATTTTAGGTTTTGACTATGATCAGCTATTACTCCTCTGTTTTTATTAGAGAGGCAGAAAAAAAGGAAGGGGAGGGATAGGAATGGAAAACTTCGATGAAAAGGGAAACTGAGCTAAATTCAGCTTAGGAAAAAAGCTAAAAATACTTGCTTTCTGTGGGGGTTCTATATGATCTGGCCAAAAGTCATTTGGTCAATAAGATAATTTGATTTAAAAAGACTATTTCCAGTCGCTGGCTTTTTAAGTGTTGATTTTACAACCTTCTATCCATCTTTAAGCACCTCGGGCCTACTCTCAGAAAGCTGGAGTGTCTCCCTCTGTTGTTTTGTTTGCTTTCAATTAATTTTCAGCCAAACATCCTGCTCTCAGATGACTGTAAAAGTAAAAAAAAATCATGCAACTTAAACGTCAAGCAATGGAAAATTAATTGCAAAACCCTAAATATCATTTGTTTTTATGCATGATAATAAAAATACAGCTAAACCAGTAATGCGATAGAATTAACTAAAGATGAATAGCAAAAATTAAAAAAAAAAAAAAAGAAAAAGAAAACATCTTCCACATCTTAGATTCTTTCCTTTTATAAATTCTTTTATCCTCCCCACCCCCCAACTACAAAAGCAACACACTTAAAAAGAAATTTTGGGGGATGGGGGAGGTAATTAGGTCCATTATTTATTTATTTATTTTAATGGAGGTGCTGGGGATTGAACCTAGGACCTTGTGCATGCTAGACATGTGCTCTACCACTGAGCTGTACCCTCCCCACCCCCTGCACTTTTAACTATAGAAGCAACCTGAAATAATATGGAAGAAGCAGAAGAACGCAAGTATCCATAACCTCATCCATCCGAGGAAACAAGTAAAACCTTAGTCTATTTCCCTCCATAACTTATTTCATGTCTTTACATACCTTTCCCTCAACAAAAATGGGTAACCCTATAGTCACTGTTTTATACCCTACTATCAACAGATTACTGTATCAGTAGGACTAGTTTCAAAATGGCTAGTAGAAATTACACATATGGCAGAAAACTAATTAGAAATAAAAGAGGAAAAAGATCTGCCTCTGTGTGAGCAGGGGCTTACGTGCACAGGAAGGGGGAAAAATGGAAAAAATTTGAAGGCTGACCAGAAATGGGTCACAAAACTATTTCCGGGATACATCAAACTCAGTATTTGAAGAAAATACTGAATGGAGATCTTTGATACTCATTTTCAACCAAAGTTGCTTTTAAGTTTTCTCTTGTCTTGCCAACTTGCCTTTGGCCAAATCATATGGTACCTTCTTTTGAGGTGGATTTCCTAATTGTAACAATATTTTTATAGTGTCAAAATGAAAAGGAATATGGTTAAAAACTAAAAGAAAACACAGGATCATGGGAGAGAAACTTCTTTCCTGTCAGGTAGAATACAGTAATGGTTATGAAGCAAAGTTGTTGAGTCAAAAATACGTTGAATCTCCCTCCCCGAGAATTTTAAAAGTAGAACAGAATAAAAGAGTCATTTATTTGCCTAAAGGCAGCAGGCTGGACCAGATAATTATTTAATGTCCTTTCTGGCTCTTCGATTCTATATTTGAATCACGTCAAAAAGGAAACCTTTACCTTTAATTGGGCTCCGACACGAATGTAGTTGTAGGATGAAAGGGATTTCTGGAGATGTAGTGAGTGCAGCATCTGCTCTGAACCTCCTTGCAGTAGCTGAAGAGTATTTAATTAAAAGTAAGTTAGCAAAATACATCAAACTACATACTGAACCCAATACACTCTACATTCTAACTTACTGATAGTCTAGATTTTATTCTCTTTCTAGGCTAATTCACTTAGGTCCTCCTGCTTCTAGCTTTGAAGATTTTTCTTTTTCACCTTGAAAATACATGGCTTCAATGTCATCAGCGATGGAAAATATTACACAGCCATGTGGACAATTACTGAAAAAGTCTTAGCCCTTTCACAGCGTAACTGGCATGAAAGGCTCTTGCTTTGACTTTGGCTTGTTTTGCAGGCTGTGCTCTGTGATGGTCACCTGCTTACTGGCAGCCTCATTATCCAGACAGCAAAGTTGTGTTTCAGATTCAGAAAAAAAGTCAATATTGCCTCAGAACTAAGAGATGTCAGCAGCCAGTCATATGCTGAACCACACTGGAAACAAACAGCTCTTCCCCATCAGTCTCTGTATCTCAGGAAAGGACAGCTGGGTAACCAGGACTGTCCTGCTGGACAAAGACAGAAGTTTAACATGTTTACCTAAGTGGGGAAAAAGCGACGGTTTCTTGAAATAAACAAAACTCTTTTATATGTGGTAGAAAACTAGTTTACTGGAAAAATGGCAAATTGTTAACAAAAACCACAAATACAACATGGACGGTCCTTTTATACAGAGCATGAGATTTAGAAAGCACTACGTTGATATTCTCTATATTAAACTGGGTGCTTTGGTTTATTGAAAAGATAAAACTATTAGATTTCAAAAATTGTTTTTCCTAACCAAAATAACCTGAATTTGTATTCCCATCTCTAGAGAGCCTTCGAATGGGAACAACAGCTTCAATTCATAAATGAAACAAAATTTAATTTAACATATTCAGAATTTACCATTTCAAAAGCTTTTTACGGTCATTAAACTGGTACCTACACTGCAAAGAAACATAGCGGGTGCTCAGCTAAGGGGGTTATCTGACTGATTACCCACCTGCCAGCTCATTTTAACAGTCATGCTCGCTCAGTCTCTGAAGAAGCCCGTGGGGTAGGGTGTATGCGTGTGCATGTCATGTTTTGTGGGCCAATGGAGACGCAGGACGGGGGGAGCCCCGAATAAAAACATTTATTTCCGTGCAACTGAGCAAATGATTGATGATCTGGGTACCAGGAGCTCACTCACCTGATAGAAAGAATGAAAGCTTCTTTCCCCTGGTTGTTGCACAATCACTCGGGACTAAGAAAAAAAAAAAAAAACATTAATTTGAGAATGTACTCCTAAAACAAAACGAGAGAGCCACTTTCCCAGGCAATCCTGTATCAACAGTGCACTGAAATGTCCTCAGACCCCATAGATGGGACCGACCTAAAACTAGGTCTTCTCCACGGGTTTTCTGTGCAATTTTTTTTTTAAATTGTTTAAAACAGAGTTCCTTAAACTTTCTGAAAATGAAGCTATTTTGTCTTTTTTAAACTGGGAGCCTAAAGATGGGATTTTTTTAGGGGGAGGGAGTTGGAAGTGGGGCGAACAGGGAGGAATGTTTAGAAAGGAGTATTCCCTTCCTCGGGGTCTACTGGCATTTCAAAGAGCAATGCCTCGTATCCTGCAATAAAGTCAGTTGAGCAAGACCTGTCTATAGAGACCTCTGCTTTAGACAGCTTCAAAAAGACTGCTCTTAAGAGAGGACTCAAGGTGTCTGTTCATTCCAGGGGATCCTTTTGACTGAATATATACACACAGTTAAGCCATGAAACATTTTGGGAAAAAAGACTGATAATAACTGGCATTTCTTGTCCGTTTTCAACCGACTCTGATAAAACACTTATTTCCTTAATAGTCTGACTTCAAGTTAACAAACATAAAGATTACACTGCCTTGTGCTGCCTTAAAGGTTGCTAAGGTGGGACTGGGATGCAAAACCCTGAACTGAGAAGGCATGTCAGTTCACATCTAAGCACAAGCCAAGGTGGAGACTTAACATGGTCAAGTTCAATCTTCACTGCAATAACCAGGCAAATCTAATCAAGATTAGTGTGAACACAACCTCTCTGGCAGTCCCCAAGAGGAAAGTGTTGACTGGAATCTTCTATAAATCGGGCCTATCATTCACACGGGCAGATAAAAACATACAGCCAGTTTTCACAGACAATGCAGTCTGCCTCACAATGAGGCTGTTCGATCAGGAAGTACACCTAGGCTACTAAAAAGCAGTGAGCAAACAGAAACTACAGGAAAATGAGATCTCAAGTTAATTAAAATAAAAACATGGGAGGACGTGTAAAAACAGTAGAAGTGGTTAGTCCCAAACGAGTTTTTGTTAAACTGTATCCTAAGGTTGACATTTATAACCCCTCCGACCCTCCCACACCTAAATCTTTATCTACAAAGTCTATAACTTTTCCCAACTTGATAAGTGCTCACAAGAGAACACAAAAAGAGATGATCTTGTCATGGGAAGCTAACTGAGGAGCAGGAAGGGACAGAGAACAGGACTAAAAGCTATTTGGGAGCAAGAAAAGAAATTCTATAAATTTAATCAGGTTTTTTACAAAGCATTCAGTATTAACAGACTCAAAGATACAGAGAACAAACTGGTGGGTGCCAGAGGGGATGGGGTTGGGGGGGATGATCGAACTAGGTGCAGGGGATTAAGAGGCGCAACCTTCCAGGTATAAAATAAATAGGTCATGGGGATGGATTGTACACATAGGAAATATGGTCAGTAACACTGTAATAACTTTGTGTGGTGACAGATGGTACATGGTCTAAGTGTGGCGACCCTTTTATAATGTATGAAAATACTGAATCACCACATTGTACACCTGAAACTAATATAATATCATATGTTAATTATAACTTCATGGAAAAGAGAAATCTAAGCTAAAAAATTTCAGTATTCACAAACATTACCCTCAGGAATTAAGCACACTTTACCTTTTCCAATAAGTAGTTATTGATATGTCCACCAATAGGGTCCCCTTTGAAATCGAAGTTGATATCCATGTATTTTCCAAACCTGCTTGAGTTATCATTGCGGTTGGTTTTGGCATTTCCAAAAGCTTCCAGGACGCAGTTGGACTTCAGCAACATATTCTTCACTCTTTAACACAGATACATGAAAGTCATGGTCATCAGTTTAAAAAGCTGGGCCTTTAAAGGCACTAGATTTCATTAAAAGACATGCAAATATTTCTACAAAGATGATGACTGTTTGCAATATCAAAAAAAATATATTGCAAACAGCCTAAATATCTACGAATAGGGATGGAAAAAAATACATTTTTGTTTCCCAGTACGATAAATAACTGACATAGAAGGATGTCCAGAATATATTAATGAATGAGAAATTACGTTGCAAAATAATATGTATTACATGCTCTGTGTGTGTGTGTCTGTGCACATACATGTGTTAATAAATGCTTACAAATCTGGAGGGGACAGCATACTTCACTATGGTTGCCTAGGTTGATGGGGTACATAGAGTGAGATTTCAGGGAAATACCATCTTCTATATAATGCTGTATTTTAAAAAAAAATTTTTTTAATGAACATATTTTATTTACATACAAAAAAAAATCTTAAAAAGAGATGCTCTGAAAAGAAAGAATGGGTGATACAGAAAATGATTCCATTTTTAAAAGTACTTGCTTATAAACTCTAGAATAATGAAATTCATTGCATTTGGGTACACATCACAAAGGTGATCTTGATTAGTTTAGAAACTGCTCATCATTTTGTCTGAAGCTGTATAGAATCTCTCCTTGGTACCAGGTATTTAATTCATTCTTTATTCAATGAATGTAACTCTCTATAGAGCAGTCCTCCCAATGAATACATTTTAATTTCATTCTAAGTTTGTGTCTTTTGTTTTTATTTCACTGACAAAATGCATCTGATGCGGGCATACTGCTGAAACACCCTCACGTATCAGATTCACTGTAAGCGACCCTACCACCTTTTCTCCTCGCCAATGAAGGTACACTTTTAAGTGGAGCAGGGGAAAGCTGCTTGCTTTTGGTCAATAAAGTGTCTATGAAACTATGGTAAGATACGCTCTTAAAAGACCAGTAATTGTCAATGCGCCTTACTCTACCATACCGACTGGGCTTAGAAATAAAATTGATTTAGTTCTCAGCCAGCTCCTCTCCTGAGCTCCTAGGGAAATTTAAAAAACTTACTATATCCCTGTCCTTGTCACTTCAGATTGCAAAGTCAGAATCAGAATTGGGGATGGGTCACAATTATGAAAAATGCCTCTTTTGACCTGGCAATCCAGACTACTGCTGATGAAAAGAAGAAAGCCCATGTAGGTGGCCTAGTCTAAGTTTTCTTCTTTCAGACCAAACCAGCTTCCTTTCTGTCTATTCATACACTGAGGACTGAGCTGTGTGCACGGGGTGTGACTCCTCTGTGTATAAATACTGAGCTTCAGAGCAACTTCGGAAAGCTCTGGTTTTCCCTCCTCAGTCTACACTAAATAAGAAAGTCAAGACATGTTGCTTGATAGCCACATTTCCTACTTTCCTTTTTTTTTAAAAAAAAAAAAAAAAAACACCCACTTGTTCCTTACATATTTACTAAGTAAATACCGTGTACCAGACATCCTGCTGAACACTGGGCCCCGGACAGTGCATCCGGGCTTCATCACTCGCCCTGCTATGAGCAGAGCACAATGTGGCATAGACACCCTTTCAGAAAATGAATCGCACTCAGAACATCCAATGTCAGGTCTCTGGTTGTCACAGTGATGGGGCCAGCAGGGATCTGCCTCCCAGAGCCCCCTTTCACTCTAGGGAACTTGGTCTCCTCAGAACACAGTTGAGAAAAGATGCTGGTGTAGCAGAAGAGCAAGAAACCTGTGTGAGTGTGGACGACACAACCTACCAGTGAAGTGTGACATCTCTGCTGACCATACGCGGCACTGAAGGCAGCAGCTGCAGACTAGAATGAGGACACTTTGGCCTGTTCCAGCATAATTTTGTTTTATATTTAGGTAAAGCTTATCATAGTAGTATTTTTCTATTAAAAACAAACATGGAAATAGAGTCACATAAATCCAAGCACAGGGACAGAGAATCAAAGGAGTGAATCAGCCGTTAGTGGTCGATGTGCATGAGACGTTAGGCCTAACCCAGTCACGTCCGCACAGGAAGTGAAGCTCCAACGGGACCTTCTCCCGCTCGTCAGCCGGCACTTACCTCTCGATCTCCGCTCGCTGGCTGGGGTTGGTGATGGCCGCGATGTACTGCATGATGTACTTACTGGCTTCCGTTTTACCAGCTCCGCTCTCCCCTGGGGGCGAAATCGTGCAAGGCCCACCGTTACAAATGGCATCGACAGTGAGCTAATTTTTAAACAGAACAATTTCGAATTCTGATGTTAGTTATTCATGGGAAACCCCTTACATTTCACTGTTTGCTTTTTTTTTTTTTTTGAGTTATTTCACCCTGTCTTGATATGGGATTGGTTTTAACAAATCTGAACATATCGAAAAACATAAAACCAGGGTGGAAGCAAAATAACAGATTACAGATTAGGATTTACTTAGCAAACATATCAAGGGGGTAAATCGTGGTAAACTAATTCCTTAGACTAAAGTCTGAGGACTTGGCAGTGACTATGAAAAGTCTGGCGGAGGAGAAACAAGCTAGGGACAGACAGCGGCCACGGGTAAATTCACACAACCTTGTTTTCTACAGCAGGATTTCTTTTCATCCTTATGGGGAAGGAGTAGTTCTTTCAGAAAAGTAGAGCAATTCTAGTGAAAAAGTAAAACAAAGCCACAAGCTCCAGACATACGGTGTCACAGAAAAAGCATGACAGGTGACACAGGGAGGGCAGAAGGGATGAGTTTATAATTATCTACCCAGACTTCTAAATGGTAATCCCTTGTGACCCCAAACTCCACTTGTAGAAATTTATACCACAGAAACACTAAAAATACTAATATAATCCAGTAATAATCTTCAAAGGTTTTAAGAGAATTTCTGCAGATTATACCATGTGTTATAGCTAAAATCTGAAATAATAACCCCACTAGCAGAGGACTGGGTAAATAAACTATGATTCAACTACTCAATGGGACGTGACACAATGGTCAGAGAATGGACTACTTCTGTCGGTGCTCTAATGAAAAGATGTCCACTTTATATTGTTAAATGGAAAAAAAGTTTTGTAATGGTGGTTACAATACAATTCTATGATGTAGTTAGACCTTTTAATATAATGACACAGGCACGTGTGCTACATGTATTTGCACACACTGAGAAAATGCATCAAAGGATGAACACTTTATTGTTCACAGCTGTTACAGCTAGAATTTAGGAAGAGACAAGGTGTTCAAGGGAGAGTGACTGTCTGCTTTTACTTCATACACTTACGTAATTGCTTCCCCCACCTCTTTTACAGTCAGGCGATGCCGCCTTCATAATTGGTTTTAGTAAAATATAGGCCCAGGACATAGCTCTCCAACTCTAACACTAAGTCAAGTTGCCTAACTCCCTGACCCTCAATGTTCACATCCATGAAGCAGGAACACAACTGTCCTACTTACCAATCAGAGGGGTGTCCTGATAAGCAAAATGGAATAAAGATCACAAAAGTGTTTTAAAAATATAAAGCCACTAATGCAAATGTGAGACATTATTGGCACGAAAAGAAATGCCCACAGTTTGGGAGAGGTTATCCTGAGAGGGGGATATGTTCTTGTCCCCATTTCACTACACATGATTCCGTGAAGAGCTCAGCTTTACATGGAGAGCTCAGCTCCAGTCCTTGGGAGCCCAGGGCCTGCCACCTGCAGGCTTGAGAGCTCGGGCCCCCAGCCCTGGGGCTGAGAGCCTATTTCCAGACCCTACGTCTCTCTATGTCCCTGGATATTAGCTCCCACTCGCCAACCTGAGTTCATCCTTCATTTCTGGCATCTCAGGATTTCATTTTCCTGGTTTCATTCTGTTATTATCTAAAATAATTTTTGTTACATTCTATCTAGTAGTTTGAGATGAGAGGATGCATTTCCCAGGTCAGCTTAGTCTACAAAGTTAACCAGAAGTCCATCCAAATGTAACAGGTAGTGTTTTTAAATGAACCAAGAACTAGTGGATGGCCAGAAATAATATAAATAACTTAGCATTTAACGTTTCTTACATTTTTTTCCTATAAAATTATTTACGTTTCTAACTTCAAAAAAGACCTCATCGATCATGCGGACCCCTGAGTACCAAATAAGTTAAATACATGTTGACTGTTGGAAATACAGGGGATTCCTTAAGTACCTGATATCACAATGCAAGTGTCCTTCGATCGCCTCTTCATGGCCTTGTAAGCAGCATCGGCGATGGCAAAAAGATGAGGCGGTCTCTCGTACAGCTCACGGCCTTTATACTGCTCGATAGTGTCTCTCCCATAGATGTTCAACAACTTGTAAGGGTTCACGGAAACAACGACTTCTCCAATGAAAGTGTAGATGCGTCCTTTTTCAAATCTGCACAGAAACAAGAGAAAAGGAAGAAGCAGGTGCTATTATAAAGAAATGCTCTTTCCTACAAGTCTCTTATTTCCAACAACAACAACAAAAAAAACAAATATCCCAGGAGCAATTTCTGAACTAACATTTCACTGTCTTGAGTTCATTTTTATTTGTTTTTTAATTTACTTATTTATTTTGAGTGGAGAGGTAATTAGGCTTATTTATTTATTTACTTAATGGAGGTACTGGGGATTGAACCCAGGACCTCACACATGCTAAGCAGGCACTCTACCAATTGAGCTACAACCTCCCCCTCTGAGTTTACTTTTAGAGATAACCCTTGAGGCTATGTCCCTTCAGATGCTGCTCATAGAGAAGACCAGTAGAGGTGAAAAGCCAAGAGAGAAGATAGAATTTAATTCTTTGGAGGCTGGAGATTTCCTGTGTCCAAAATACAGAAGGATAAGAAGGAGAAAAATTAAAATAATTGAAGGCAAGCTAAGAGCTCTAGGAGGAAAAGATACAGAAGCTAAAGCAGGTCCTGAAATCCATTTAGTCAGATTTTCAATGGTAAAGAAAATTGTCCAAATGCATTTATTTCTTCTCCCTCTTAAAACCCCACTAAAATGTCAGCAGAAGAATAAAAACAGCAAAATCCATACCAGAGAGAATGGTTAGTGGAGACAGTTCTGGCAAAAATCAAATTCATTAAAAAAAAAAAATGACTGCCTAAAGTTTCATGGTGCAGATATATCCTTATTTATTCAATCATCCTCCTTTCTTCCCACTGTTACGAACAATAATGTAGGGAACACTCTTGACACACAATCTTACAAATCAGTGCTTTTATTTCTGTGAAACAGATTCCCAGGAATGGGACAGCTGATTTAAACGTATGTGTATTTTATAAAGTTTAACAGGATCCCACCACTCACACATATAAAAGGCTAAAAATCCACCCTGTGTATGATTTGTACATATAGCTGTGCATAAATATAGTTTGTAAACGATTACATGAGTGTGGAAAAATACAGAAGAGTGTATGTGATATTTTATGTACCCTTTAAACACATAGTAGGGTGAGGAGGAGGAAGGCCATGTGGGCAGTTGGAAGAAAGTCATACAAACTAAGAAAAAAAAAAAAAACGAGTTAAAAAAAAACCCCACACACAGTATCAATAATGTGACTGCAATTGTGCAAAATCATGTGTCTATACTTGCAAAGAAAAAATAATACCAGTGGGAAATTTAGAAAATCCATGCATATATTCACTATTGACACATTAACTCACACATATAAACACATATGAACCGGAGTGAGGACGACACCCAAAGGGATGTTTCCACACCAGTGGCTGCCCCAGTGCCCTCCACCTGCCCAGAGGCACAGGCAGACAGAGCTCACTCCCAAGAGCAGAAAGAAACAAGTGCAGAGACTGGAAAATGCTGGTCCATGGAAGCGGCCGTGTCTCTAAGCTCTCTTGCTGTTGTATCAGTGCAGCAGAGAAATAACTAAAGCATTTGAGACCAAGAGGCGAGACCCTTAAACCTCCCCTACACTGGAACGAAGGCTACCAGCTATAACTGGGAGTGGAAATAAACATGCTGATAATGTCAACAATAAATTAAAGCCAAGATTTTTATCAAGTAGTTATGTTTAAATAAGAGTTACTGAGGTTTTCTGTGCATTTTTCTTCTGTTGTTCTCCTCTGCCTCCCTTCTGTTGTTAGACAGAAAATTTGCTTATGTGGTAGCTAAGCACACCAACCCCGGAGTCTTTGACACTGGGTCTGAAGGCTCCTATTACAAACTTGAGAGCAGTGAGCCTTTGTGAAAGCTGTTTTACCTCTATGTGTTTCAGCTCCTTCTCCTGTAAAATGGTGGTAATTACACCCTTCCCTCCCTCTGGCATCGAGTAAGTACTTAAAAAAAAGCAATTAATCTTCTGCATCCAATTACGTTCTGCATGAAGGAGATTTTTAATAAATGGTTTTATTTTATTAGCATTGCTACTAAAATCACAATAATCCCTACCCACGAGGAATTAATGCAACGATCATGATACGATTTCCTGCCTCAGCTGTCAAATGAACACAAGTCACAAGCAAAATGTCTACGTAACTAATGTTCAAAGACCCACAAAAAGACGCAGCAGCTAAGAGTCACCGCCCAAGCCTTTGTGGCTTAACCTGCCGATCTGAAGGATGTGTTCTCATCTTCAAAGATGAGAAGTGAAAGGACAAAATTCCTTAGTTTAAAAACACTGCAAACAGAACAAATAAAGAGAAGGCGATGTTAGGGGAAAAAAAAATTACCTCATGAGTCTGGAACTCTGTGACTAAGAGACAGCAAATATAACATCTGAGATTAGAATGTTGTTCTAAGATTCCAGGTCTGCCCAACCGTATAACTCTCTGAAATTCCACTGTATTTCAAATAGAATACTTTGTTTATCGAAATGTCTAAGCATCATGTTTGTAAAACTCTATGTATAAAGCCATCTAATGTGTGGCTATGGACTTGAGGGCACTGGCAAAGGCTGGATAAAATACACAGCGCTTCAGAAAAGTTTGCTTGTTAAAGATGAAACTTCCAATTTGGTTAGGCCTTAAAACCACCAGTAGATGGTGCCAGCAGACACCTTAACGCCAACCCAAGGTTTCTGTTTGCTTTGGAAAGCCTCAGGGTGTGAAGCACTAAGGTAATTTACCTGTTTGCTTAGCCTCCAGGAGGAATGGCAGTAAACATCCTATCCTAGATGACCAACGGACTGATACCATCTCTTACGACAGACAAAGGCAGGCACTCCTACGACCTCTGTGTGCAAACCTTTTATGACAAACTTACCGTTCATTCCGCATATTTGAAATACTTCATACGTTTTATAATTCATCATTCAATATCTGCTTTGTGACAGACTCTGGGTCTGATCCTGGGAATTAAGAAAGAAAGAAACCCTCCTACACTGTTGGTGGGAATGTAAATTGGTGCAGCCACTATGGAGGACAGTATGGAGATTCCTCAGAAAACTAAAAATAGATTTACCATATTATCCAGCAATTCCCATTCCTGGGCATACATCCGAAGAAAAATATAATTCAAAAAGACACATAAACCCCAATGTTCACAGCAGCACTATTTACAACAGCCAAGACATGGAAACAGATGACCGGATAAAGAACTTGTGGTATATTTACACAATGAATACTACTCAGCCATAAAAAAAGAAAGCCATTTGCGGCAACATGGATGGACCTGGAGATCGTCATTTTAAGTGAAGTAAGCCACAAAGAGAAAAAGTGCCATATGATAGTGCTTATATGTGGAATCTTAAAAAAAAAAAAAAAGACACAAATGAACTTATTTACAAAACAGAAACAGACTTGCAGACATAGAGAACAAACTTATGGTTACCAGGGGGTAAAGGGAGTGGGAAGGGATAAATTGGGAGTTCAAAATTTGCACCATGCCTGGGGAGTGATGGAAATGTTAGGTACCTTGATTGTGGTGGTAGCTTCATACGTGTATATAGCTATCAAAATCCATCAAGTTGTACATCTGAAATATGTATAGTTTGCCGTACAGAAATTATGCAAAAATAAAGGTTTCAAAAAATTTTAAAAAGGAATAAGGAACAGGGAGGTGTTGTAAATAAATAATAACAAGATGGTGTGATAGGTAAGATCATGAAAGCAGGTACCAGGAGGGCGAAGATTCTCACGACAAACTCCATGGGACGTAGAGCCCAGGAGGGAAATACACATACTGGACAGCAGCGCACACAGGCCCCGTGTGTTGTGGCTGCCACATTTCTCCTCACTTGACTCTGCTAGCTCCCCACAACACTTCCAGCCTTCAGAACTCTGCCCCTCCCCGGTCTCCCCCCAAGCCCTTGTCACTCTCGCCTTCACATTAATGAGCTACCTCCAGTTCCCCAGACCACCAGGCCTTCCTGGTTCGCCCCTGGGGTCCGTTCTGCCTGGAATACCCTCCCCACCCTGCCTCTTCCCGCCCCCATCTGTGGGGCAGATTCCCATTCCTTCTTCAGAAGCCTAAAGCAGCAGCCCCTCCAGGAAGCCATTCTTGCCACCCCACCTCCAACACTAGGATTATGGTTTTTGCTCTGTTCAGATTTTCTGTTTTCCCTTTGAAACTTTCCAAATAGTGAAAATAGCTTAACAGCAATTGATTTTTAAAACTTAAATTATTTAAGGAGTTTATTTAAAATATTTATTAAATGGGCTGGATATTTTCACTGACTTCTGAATAATGAAACAAAGAGGTTCTAAAAAGTCTATGAATTAACGAGTAGTAATGGAGAAAATACAAAGGTTACGCCTTTGGAGAACAATAGTCTTTTGTACATGAGTTCTGAAACATTTATTTAAAAAAACATAGCCTCGTTGATTTGCACATGTGCTTATATAAAAGATTGCCTATGGGGGGAAGGTATAGCTCAAGAGGTAGGGCGCATGCTTAGCAGGCGCAAGGCCCTGAGTTCAATCCCCAGTACCTCCTCCAAATGTAAATAAATAAATAAATAAATAAACCCAATTACCTGTCCCTCATAAACCAAACAAACAAACAAAAAGATTGCCTACAACAGGAAGTCAAGACATACGCAGCTCCCTCAAATCAGACACGGGCAGACTGTGTGCGCAACTGGACAGAGAAGTACGATCCTGGGGTGGGGACACGCACACAAAACAGCACTAAAGAAATGAAGCACTAATTGTGAACATGAACTTAACGTGAACTTAAGCAAGAACTTAAGCAAGAACCATGTGGCAGGATTAGAAGTATGGGAAGGAGGGTGGCTTAGAGTAGAAAACTTGTATTAGGGAATGAATGCCAGGGTACAGTTGGGTAAGTAGGAGGGAGTCAGATTTGATATGATACCATAGGCTTTAAAAAAAAAAATGAGGTCTAATTTACATACAACACTATATGTTTCACCTGTACAATACAGTGATTCGGTATTTGTACACACTGTGAAATGGTCACCAGGGTAAGTCTAGTTAACATCTGTCACTATACAGAGTTACAGACTTTTCTCTTGTGATGAGAAGATTTAAGGTCTACTCTCTCAGCAGCTTTCAAATACGCAACACAGTACTGTTACCCACAGTCACCACGCTGCACATTGCACTCCCATGACTTGTTTATTTTATGACTGGAAGTTTGTACCTTTTGCCTCCCTTCACCTGTTTCCTCCCCACCCCAACCCCCACCTTTGGCAACCACCAATCTGTATGTATCTATGAGTTTGGGGGTGTTTGGTTTTTGTTTTTTAAGATTCCACATATATATGAGATTTACAATATTTGTTTTTTTTTTTCTTTTATCTCACTTACCATAATGTCCTTATTTCATAAAAGGCAAGATTTCCTTCTTTTCTATGGCTGATAGTATTCCATTGTGTGTGTGTGTGTGTGTGTGTGTGTGTGTGTGTGTCTCACATCATCTTTAACCATTCATGGACATTTAGATTATTTCCTGATATGACAGGCTTTGAAAGCCAGGCTGAGACAGTCTAAATTTGATGCAACTGGAAACAAGGGAAAAAGTGAAGCCTTTTCCAGCTATGGAGATCAGTAAGACCTGCCTCAGTGGAAATGAGGGAAAGAAATATTTGAGTTGTTTCAAAGGGAAACTGGGCAGAATTCGAACACTTACTGAACACAAGGGTCAAAAGTACATTTAACTTTTGAGCTGTGCGAAAGGAGGAGGAATTTACTTCTGATGATGAGATTTCAAATGTACTCTCGAGGATGCTAAGTTCCCCCTCTAACAGAATGCAGTGTCATCCTCGACTGACTTCTTCAACTATACGGAATCAATTACCATCAGAAGGAAAATTCTCTGTGAACGGTCTACTGTGTATTTAATAAAATTTTTATTCATGAATAAATATTACTTATTTCACAAGAACATACATTTTCAAATAGCTGATGCTTAACCGCATTGATGTGGCCTATTTTCCTTTCCAATGCAAACGAAATTTTAAGTTGCTATGAATGTTTATAACTCTCAGGAGAGGTGTTCACCCACACAGGCTGTTTTCTGTTATCTCCTCAAGCAGCTCCAGCCTGGGTTCCACCCCAGCACTTCAGCAAACCTTGATCAAACTTCCCAAAGTGAGTCCCCAGTGACACTGCTACATTCACTGATGGCTGTCTGACCTCATCTTAGCTGGTGCCCCAGCAGCACTTGACCGGAACTTCCATTTCCTCCACATGCTCTTCTCTTGGCTTCCGGGAGGCCACATTCTCTGGGTTTTCCTCCTCAGCCCCCTGTGTCATCTACTTCTTCCCAGTGATCTCTAAACACTCAAGTTCTCCCGGGTTAGGTCCAGCATCAGCTTCGAATACCATGTAAGGATGCCCATCTGAGGAGGAGGGAGTAAAGATCTCTTGGCCCTCCTCTACCTTCTGAAAATCAACAAGCCAAAACAAACCCAGAAAAGAAAATGTTGCCTCTTAGGAAACAGAAAACTAGCTACAACGCTGAAACACCATCTCTGAAGCAAGGCTGTGAAGTGTCAGAAAACCAGACCTCGCTGAGGGAGGCTGCTCAGAGCGGGCGCGTGCCTCTGCAAAGCCCAGAGGCTGGACCACGCTCTCCGGAAGCAGGCTATGGTTCCCGAGGGGCCAAGCCAACAACCTTTGGGTAATAACAGCAGGGTCTTGGAAGGCAGGGGTCTGCAGAACGAAGTGATGCTTCAGAATAGTTGCAAGACAGAGCTAAATGAAGAAATGAGTAGAAGTTACATTTTTACGAAAAAAGCAGGCTGTCAGAGCGGCGAGGCACCAAAAAAAAGTAGAAGTTACATTTTTACCAAAAAAGCAGCCGACTGCTCTGCAGCTGATACTAACTCACCTCCCGGGAGTCTCACGGCACACGTGTGGGACTTGCTTGCTAGTCAGGCAAAGCTCTGGCCATTTCAGGGCGGCGTGTTAGTGAGAAAGGGTCCAGAAGTGACAGATCCCAGCCTTGGTGATCTGATGGCCATTCTGCACACTTTTCTTTCAACAACTAACCAGCTCAGAATGGAACACGCCTATTCAGAGATGGCAAGAATCAAAAGTGAACCAGAATGAGGCCCATGAAAAGATGTTACAGGAAAAAAATAGGCAGAGTCTAACTGACAAAAGCATACCCACGGGAAGAAAAGGTGCATAAAGGAAAAAAATGATGATAAAATATTTCTGCATGAAAGCAAAGAATGTAAAGAAAATATAGCCCCATAAACCAAGAGATCAAAGGAAATATTGGTTTTTAAAAAGAGAAATCATATTTAAAAACTATTTACTTTTTTAAAAAAAAAGGAGATGAGAAACTAAAAGAGCTCAAGGAAAACCCCCACAGAAATGAAGGTCACATTAAAAGACATTAAATGGGAAATGGATGCTGCTGAAAAGACAGGAGCAAGTGAAAAGGTGGAGAAAAGTAAGCAAAATGAAATGGGGAACAAAATTAAGGTAGAAAGAAGGAAATTATAGAAGTGGAAGACAATGGAGATCACATAATTGGTGTTCCTGAACGCTTTAGCACATAATAACGGTGACATTTCAAAACAGCTAATACCAATAATAAAAGTTAATAAACAGTGTTGGAAAATGGGCTAGCCACCTGGAAGAACATAAGAGAGATTATTCGTGTGACAGCTGGAACTGTGTTCCCCCCCAAAAGACATGCTGAAGTCCTAACCCCTGGTCCCTGTGGAGGTGACCTTATTTGGAAATGGGATTTTTGCAGACGTAATTAGGATGATTGTCATTAGGTGGACCCGAAAACAGCATGACTGGTGTCCTTCCGAGAAGAGGACAAGGCCTTGTGAAGACAGACAGGGAGGACGCCATGTGATGACAGGCAGATGCAGCTACACGACAAGGAGCGTCAAGGGTTGCTGGTCACCCCTGGACGCTAGGAAGAAGCAGGGGAGGATTTCTCCTCTACAGGTTTCAAAGGAAGTGTGGCCAGTGGACACCTTAATTTCGGATCTCTAGTCTTCACAACCGTGAGACAGTGATTGTCTGTCATCTCAAGCCACCCAGTTTGTGGTAATTTGTTACAGCAACTCGAGGAAACTGATGCAATGAGTTATACCAAAATAAATGCCATGAAAACATGTCGCAATGCCACTGGAAGGAAAAGCAAGTCAAATCAACACTATGATACAATTTTTCACCTACAGATAAAGCGTTTTATTGTGAACAATGTTAGCAAGAATACGAAGTCACAGGCACCTTCCCCGTCAAGGGTATCGCCTTAATTGGTCTGACCTCTTTCAATCTCCATATAGCAGGAGGCATGATCTTAAAATATATATCTAACTGCTCATTCCCATCTTTAGTCTTTTCAATGGGAAACTACAAAGTCAGGCCAACCTGACGTCCAGATACTGGCTCATCTCATGCCAATCACTGTGTGCACTGACTGAACTGCCCCCATCCCCGACCCTCCCACACTTGTTTGTTTCTTTTACAGTATTTGCTACAAGTAATATCTTGTTTACTTGTTTACTATCTGTCTCCAAGGGAGTAGAGACTATGTCTTGATCACTGCTTTATCTTCAGCAGGCAATATGATCCTGGAACTTATAGGGGATGCTTAACTGTTGGATGAATGAAAAAATAAAGGAATGAATGAATGAATTCCTTTAGCCCACCTCTACTCTCTCAGAAAGTGGTTTTGCATTCTACTTATAGAGAAAATCCAGGTGTGGAAAACTTGAAATCGCCTACTGTCATTACCATTTTTTTCTATATATGTACTTAGTTTCATTTCTCTTATTTCCTTGTGACTTCCAAAAATGAAGAGGGTGGGTTAAGTACAGCCAAATGTCACCTGGTTTCTAAAAGATGGGCCATATCCCCCTGTCTCAACACAAAATCATCTTTCCCTTCATGTGGGCAACTTCACATAATCCATATACAAATAATTTTTATTCCAGGAAAATACAATTGAATGATACGTACTCTGACTCACCCTCTGAGATAGGTTTTTCACTGTTAGAGAAGGAAGTTGCAAAACACGTAGAGCTGACTTGGAATTGGAGGTATCAGTACAAATGCATGGTCCAGGGGGATGAAGGGAGGGTGGGGTGGAGAGAGAAGTATGTGCACACGCATTTCCTAGCTCTGTCTGCTGAGAGAGCTTAGAAGCAATGGCACCCAGAAGCTGGCCTGCAAATACTGTTCTTCTTAACTCAAAGGACCCAGCGCTCCTTAAAGAAAAGTTGAGCTGGGACAGGGAAAATAGATGAGCCTGGAACAGCTTGTTGAGTCAGAAAGCAGCGAAGTACTTCAAAGCATGACAGGGACAGAGGAACCAGCTTTGAAAGGGCTCCTGGCCAAATCTGGGACCACATGAGCATTAAAATAAGGAATGTCTGTGACATTATAATCCTTTGAATAAAATAAGAACCTGTGAGTCCACACTGATATAAAAAAAAAGGGGGAATAATAAAAGAGAAGGAAAAGCTATTTCTTAGAGTGGAATGTCCCCTAAGAAATACAGAAGGAATGATGTGAATTAGAAAATCATCAGTGCATACTAAAACTTGGAGTTGAAAGCGTGACAAGGAAGAGGACATTTACACAGCTTCAAAGGATCTCCCGCAAGTTACTTATTAATTACAAATGGGAAAGATAATAATTTTACACTGGAGAAAGCTTGTAACCACTTACACCAACTGATCAAAATTAATAGCCCCAATATTGAAACAAACTAACATATGTGTCTGTGATGGTTAATTTGATGCGTCAAGGTGTCTGGCAAAGGGGGCGAGACGTCTGGTTAAACATCATTTTGGGTGTCTGTGAGGGTGTTTTGGGTTGAGATTACATTAGAATTAGCAGAGTGAGCAAAGCAGAGTGCTCTCCCCAATGTGTGGGCCTCATCCAATCCATCGAAGGCACAATTAGAATAAAAGGGTAAGAAAGAATTCTTTCTGCCTGACTATCTTTGAGCTGGGACATGGGTCTTCTGCCTTCGTACACAGACTGAGACTAGAACTCACATCATCTGTTCTCCTGGGTCTCCTGCTTGCACTTCTCAGTCTCCGTAGCTGTGTAAGCCAAAAACCTCTTACACACACACACACACACACACACACACACACACACACACATACACATACACACACACACACACTCTGTTGGTCCTATTTCTCTGGGCAACTCAAACTAACACAAATTTTGGTACCAAGAGTGGTTCCAGAGGAACAGGATTTTAAGGATGAGTTTTCTGAACTGGGTCTTGGGGGGTTCTGGAATTGGTTATCAAATATGATTAGATTTAAAGCCACCAATGACTCTATTTCCAGGAGTAAAGACAGCACTGATGGTCCATGGTGTGGTCTGGCCATAGAGATACGTAAATATCCCCACTGGACACTCTAATTAACCTCTTATAAGCAACAAGGAGCTGGGCAACTATATACATGATAATTTCAGACATTCTTGGAGAAGTAACAAGTATGTAACAAGAAGTTGGCTGGTGGGCTGGCCTAATGTTGCCGGACAAAGTGGTGAATGAAAAGGATGATCTCAGGGGTTCAAACTCCCAGCTCAAGAGCCATGAAATGACCTGAAAGCTTCTATGTGGGCCCTGAAGGAGTGTCGTCATCTCTCGCATCCTCAGGGCTGAGAACCCTGGTAGGACGCAGAGAAAGCACAACAATCACTCCTGTGGCACCTGCCGAAAACATATATCCTGAATCTAATCAGGAGGAAACAGAAAACAAACCTCAATTGAAGGAGAGTGGACGAAATAACGGGAAAATCCCACAGTCAAGAAAACAGACAAAGGCTGAGTAATATTC
The DNA here is from genome assembly GCF_036321535.1 of Camelus dromedarius. Lineage (NCBI taxonomy): Eukaryota > Metazoa > Chordata > Mammalia > Artiodactyla > Camelidae > Camelus > Camelus dromedarius. The sequence continues at coordinate 50,220,382 of NC_087451.1, forward strand.
CAGCTCAGAAGAGACTTAATGACTCAAACGCAAGGCACACTCCTAGGAAGTTTCTCGTAGTATTCTTGTAATTTTTCTGTGAATTTGAAATTATATCAAAGTCAAAAGTTGCTAGTAAAAAAATCCTACTTTCAAGCTTCCTGATAAAGTAGGTTTAAATTTTTATTAACTTGTTAATTTTTAATAGGCAACACAGACTCTAAGTAAAAGATTCAAAAGATATCAATGAATCGGTAGTAAAAAGTATTTCATCTTTCCCACAGCCTCCCTCATCAGAGGTAACCACTGCCACTGGTTTCCTGTGATTTATTCTAGAAACAGTTTACGCATACACACATACATGTATACATGCAGCTTTTTCCATGAATGACTCTTTTTCTCTAATTAAAAAAAAAAGTATATATATCTTGGCAATGGTTTCATGTAAGTAAATAGAGAAAAGCCTCATTTTTTAATGTCTGCAATAGTATTTCATTTTGCAGGTGAATACACAATAATATATTTAATCAGTCCCTACTGGACATTCAGGTCACCAACTGTTTGTTACTATGAGCAATGCAATTATAAATATAATGGCATATATTTCTTTGTGCATATGTGTACATATAACTGTAGAACACATTTATAGAACTGAAACTGCTGGTTCAAAGGACACGTGCATTTTAAACTTATTTTAAATTAGTTATTGCCAAATTATTCTTCGAAGAGGTTGCAGCAATTTACACTTCCACGCACAATGTATGAGGGTTTCTGTTTTCCTTCGTGTGGGTTTTTTTAACCAACGATCCCGGCCCATTTCGAAAGGACAGCCTATACTGCAGTTTCATTTTCAAAATACACAAAACTTTGACCCTCTCCTTACTGGTATGCCAAATTTATGCAACGCTCATTAGCTTACTGCCAACTTCCAACAACATGTAACCCACCTTCCCCAGGTCTCAGATAAGACTTTCTCCCAAGGGGGAAGGCACCTTTGTTTCTGCTTCTGGCAAAATCACGGTCCCCAGGTGATGGAGTCAATTCATTTTATGCCCTGGGTTAGACAGTGTGTTTCTCAGACAGGCAGGGACTACTCTGGAATGATGGCGAGCTTCAGAGTCACACACAGTCCTGGGGCCCTGGGTTTGAATCCTGCTCTGCTAGTTACAGACTGTGCACATTTGTAAACATTTGAGTAACTAACAGGCGCCATGTGCCGGGCACTGTGCCAAGAGCCTGAGTTACAAAGAAGAATAAGGAATGGCATTATTGTCCTAAAAGCTTTACATAAACACGTCATGTAGTAAAGCACAATGACAGAGCGTTTAAAAATTACATATTTTTTTAACCATTCTCTTCTTGCTCCCACCCTCCCTCCCTCTCCCTCCCTCTTCCTCCCTCTCTCTCTCTCACACACACACACACACACACACACACACACACAACCATGCTGTTTCAGAAAAAATTAAAGGCAATAACAACATAGTAAGGATGCTATGGAAACTCAGAGAAAGGGTACCTAATCCAGCTTTAGGAGGCACCCTAAAAATTAGGTTACTTGACATTTAAATTATGTCTGCGATTACACAACCTCCATACAAGGTAACTCGAGGAATCTCTTGGTTTACACCACCTTAAGAGCATCTGGTCCAGGACGCTCTATTTTAACTCTGTATTAACACAGTCAAGCCATGGAAGAGAACACTTGAGAAGGAGCACCACCACGGCTCCCAAGCACAGCACAAGGACCACCCTGGGCCCTCTCAGCACAGGAAAGGGTGCATTAAGAAAGTGCACGCTGTGACCTGACGTCAGTTTAGCACCAACTAGCTCTACCAGCCAACGCCAGTGATCTAAATAACCTCTCTGCTGGGGAGGTTCTTCATCTAAAAGGTGGGACGATGCTAGCTAGTATCGACCTCACCGGACTGCGATAAGAAATGAGACTCCACTCGTGGACCCCTCAGAGCACTCTCAGCACGTAGTAAGAGTGCAGTAACACGAGGTACCCCCCCCTTTTTTTTTTTACCACAAGCAGTCCTGCAAGCCCAGTGAATGGCAGGAAGCGTCCTTCCTCCCCTCAGGTCCCATTGTCCCACGCGCTGCATCTGTGTTGTGCTGTGTTTATCCCCAGGCAAGGGTCACTTCTGTTAGCATGATGAGTCATGACCCGGCGTGCCATCATGTCCGGAAAGCATTCTTCTAGGATGGACCCTCTCAAGCCAAAACCCCTCTGTGAAAAATGTCCTGGCTTTTCATAGGACATAGGAAACCAGCTAGGGCCACTGGCAGTGGTTTTACTGACTTCCTGACTTCATCTCCTGGTTCTCTCCTCCAGAGCAACATCTCTTCACTTGAGCAACACAAAAGGTAGTCAAACCACAAAGTGTGCTCGGGAGATGCCTGGCTGAATTACTTCACCCCTTCCTTCTCTCTTCCTCTCTTTCTTCCTTCCTTTCTTTCCAATGAAAATCATTTGCTTTTTATATATACTTTATAAGATAATGATTACTTTTTAAATACTATTTTGTTACTTACTATCTTGGGGGGGAGGGGACCTTGACTTTTAAATTTTATTTATTTTTATGTATTTATTTGTCAGTGAAGGTACTGGGGATTGAACCCAGGACCTCGTGCATGCTAAGCATGTGCTCTACCACTGAGCTATACCCACCCCCTCTCCAATGATTCCTTTTTCAAAACACATTTCGATTATATAGTAAGGCATGTAGAGAAATATCAATTTAAAATTTTCTCGCTGCCGTTTTGAATTTTATTTACATTCATTCGTTCATTCATTCAATAAATAGTTTTTAGTGCCCATGTTCCTAGCACTGTGGTGGGAGCCCTGGGTACAGGAACGAGCAGGCAGACCTGTCTCTGCTCCAATGCAGGGTAATGAGAAGGCCGGCATTAAACGGGGGCTCTGGGAAGAGGCAAGAGCAGGTGCACCACGCGGGTGGAGGGAGGGGACACGTGCTGGAGGAATCCAGAGCGGGACAACGTGCCCACATCACAGCAGAGAGAGTAAGGCGAGAGTGATGTCAGAAGTGTGAGAGGGGAGGCTAGAGTGTGCAAGGCTGGCAGGCATGTTATAGGGCTTTGGGACTTTATCGCCAGGGCAGAGGTGGAAGCATTGATTACATCTGCTTTTCTGCAAGCCCCCTCTGACCACAGGGTGGAAAGGATTGAGTGCCTGGTGCTGGAGCAGGCAGGAGGCTACTGCATTAGCCCCGCCAAGGGGTGACTGGGGCTTTGGACAGGATGGAGCAATGAAGAAATGGAGATGGGGACAGGCTTGAACAGCAGAAGCAGAATCGATTAGATAGGATGACTCAGATGGGATGTGAGAGGTGAGAAAGGGAGGGGCCAAGGTTTCTTACAACCACAGCTGAGCAGACCACGATGCTCCTGTCAATGAGAATGGGGACACTGGAGGAAGCACAGCATTTCAGGAGGGGCCCGGGATTCAGACAGGCTAACACCTGAGAGAGAGCCCAGTGCAGGTGTTCCTCTTCCCCTTCTCATAGTCTAATTACACCTGATCCCCTGGACACAAGGGGAACACAGAAGGCCACAAACAAGGTATCAAGAAAACAGAGAGGGCGGTCAGAAATCTTTACCTGTTGCAAGGGGACCATGTGATCCGCTGCCCATTTAAAAAGCAAGAGAAAGATTTTAAAGAGATAGTAGATACCTGGGTTCTATTTAAAAGTTTTTACTAACTGAATTTGATCACGTCAAGTCACTCAGTGGCTCTACCTGCTTGGAATAAGAGAACGGTAGAAACAATCCAACACCCTCCCATATAAAGGCTTCCTCTCTGCTAAGGTCCCTGGCAATCTCACTAAAAATAAAAATACTACGGCTAGCTCTCAGTGCACGGTCTAAATCTCTTGACTATGACGGACACTCTTACCAATTATCACAACTCATGCAACCCGGCAAAAGGAAACAAAACATTTTAAGGTGTATTTCAATGAAAACAAGGTATGTCTCGAGGATATAAAAAATAATCTGTCAAATACAGCAGCTGGGTTGACATCTATAAATGGATTGCTTCTCAGCTTGTGTTGTTTTGTCTGCTGGGGTGTCTGGAAAGGGTTCAAATTTCAGGTCTGTCACTGTGATGAGAAGGATATCAGCCACTCACAGGGCACTTGGTCAGTCAGTCACTTTACTATTGATGAGTCTCCCCTGCTGGTGTCAGGACACTTCTATGCTGGGTAGAGTCGCTGGTAGGATAGAGTACCTGTAACTGCAGGTTTCAACACTGTTGGAAATGAATCTGAAATGGTTATGTTTTGATCTTGCAAGGAAAGCTATTTTTTCCATGAGTTAATAAAGGGGTTGTAAGCTTACCAACCCCGTACCATGGAATGCAGATTCTGTTTTGGCCATCGTTTGCCGCCTTAAAGCTCTTAAATAGTATTTAAATACTTAACTGACTGATTTTTCCTAAAATCTTGGTAGAGGAAATAAAAAGACTGGTGAACTGAACCGTAGTAAAATCACCACCAGGGACTCTAAGAGTCCGTAGCAACCACAGACCCTCAGACCAAGAGAACAGATGCTTAAATACTCACATGCATTTAAAAAGCAGTAAAAACAAAAAACAAAACAAACAACCCCCCCCACAATAAAGATGTTATATATTTTACAATGTTAGCATATGAGTAAGTCACAATAGCATTCTTTAGCTATGAAATGCTGAGTGCCTGATAATGACAGGCAAGATGATTTAGACCAAAACAAAAAGGAAACTTTCCTATTAATAACATGACACAAAATTTTCTCTTCCAATCAACAAGTAACAAATATAATTTCATTTTTTTTAAATTTTTTAATGAAGGGAGATAATTAGGTTTATTTATTTAGTAGGGGTCCTGGGAATTAACCCAGGACCCCATGCTAGGCATGCATGCTACAGCTGAGCTATACCCTCCCCCTATAATTTCTGCAACACAGGGCTCAACTCTTACATATTTATTCCTTTCATCCATTTCATTTAAAAATGGTTTCCCATTACAGTAACCATTTGGCTGGCTACCTGGCATGCCCAGGGAAATAGTTAACTGCATTTTGCCTTAGCCAAAGGAGCTACCCTATGACTATAAATCAACACTGCTTGGGAAAATGAGTCAGAAAACCCTTTGGTAAGAATGCACAATTATATAAATGGATAAAAGTTATTCATTGTAAATAATACTATAAACCACTTAAACTACAGTCCTGAACACTTTTAAAAAAGGAAACACATAAATCCTACAGATATCTGAGGACTGTAACTAAACAGGATAAACTCAGGATCCTTATCCCACTCCATCCTCAAGCTTACCCTGGTAAGAAGCCCCTCTACCCTACACTGTACCCAGCTATTCCATTCCCTGGGCTTTCTCGGTGACACGAAAGTTAACAGCTATATCCTGTCACTTTTCTCCAACCATGCCTAATTTAGTAAATGACAGAAAACCTAGTCAATACACTGCATCACTTTTTAAAACCTATAGTTCCTTAGCCCAGTTTTCGTAACACATGAAGGCTTTGCTGTTCAGTCCTGGGGCAACCAGACAGGCTTTGGGGACAAGCTAGGTACCAGTTGTAGCTGAGACACTGAAGAGAACTACATGGCTATGCAGCCAAGGGAATGAAGTATTCCCTTTTCACATTACTGTCACAATACCCGTTTTAAGTTCAATAAACAAAGTCACACTAAACTAATACTTTTCGTGCACCTACTGTGCCAAGAACTACGTTAGATATTTTCCATGCATGCTTACATATTAACAGAAAATCTTCTCAAACATTCTTCTGCTGACATCACATGTCCAGTTACAGGTAAGAAGGAAATGACCATATATTGAAAACAATCACCTAACCATTATCTCTGCTTGGAGAAATGTGAACTACAAAGCTAAGCTTTCAGCGGCCTGGGAGGGAGATCTATTTCTCCCACAGAAGGGATTTCATAAGAGTAAGGAAACTGGAAGGCTTCCCAGATGCTCCTAACTTATGTGTTCAGCTATCGTTTCTGTTGAGGGGAACTAACAGCCACCACTGAACTGAGCAGAGGATTTTAAAACCAGCAAAAATCTTTACTGAATGAATGAATGAACGAACGGCCAGAAACTTGGTCGGCTGGCTCTCTCCTTGGCTTTCCTTGACAGGAGTCTGCAACATCCATTAAGGCAACATCTCCTCATGAAAAAGCTTTGAATTTTGCATCATCCTCATACTTCTTCTATTTGGCATTTTCTCTTGGCTTGAGGTTTTTTTTTTTTTTTAAACAACCTTCCTTGTGTCTAAAGTAGACTAAAAGGTTAACTTCCTTTCCCTGATCAGTGGTGTAGGATTTGTGTCCTTTAGACAGCCTGACTTTTGCACAGGGGCTAGCAGTCTCAGGGGAAGGAGGAAGGCTAAGTTGGCACACTCCCTATTCCAATGTTGGAGGTGTCTGGGGGGCATACAGAACGGCCACCGTGCTAACCTGGTAGCGCTGTCACTCCTCTGACGCCAAGTCCCTGAAAGGACATGAAGGCTGTCAGATGTCAACTCCAAGTGAAATATCAAGAGCTGCTCACTGGGGCCCACCAGTAATGCCTGTTTATTTGGGGACGAAGTTATGAGGGTAAGGAGAAAGGAGCTGACCCTGGAGGGCTTCAGAGAAGATACAAAAGACATAAGACATCAGTTATTACTACTCTGCAAAGGGTTTTCATCTTTACATGATATTTGATTTCTGTTTTTGGGGTTTTTTTTTGGAGGGGTGGGGAAGATAATTAGGCTTATTTATTTATTTTAATGGAGGTACTGGGTTTGAACCCAGGTACATGCTAGGCATGTCCTCTTACCGCTGAGCCATACCCTGCCCCTTTTTACATGACACTGGAGATGTTGCCTTTTACAGCTTTACTTCTAAATAGTAATCAAGTTCCCTAAGGAACTGTGAGCCAGATTCCTTTTCAATTTATTTTTTGCTTGTTCCTAGTACACTCCTGGGGGACCCAAGGGACTATTTACTAAGGAAGGAGGGCCCTGGCACCAATAAGAGATTCATTATTAAAACTGCAACGTATTAAATGGGCCCATATACAGATGATACAAATCAACACATTCCAAAGACAAACAGATATGGATATTTGGCTGCTCTGCTTGAGCCAGCCAGTCCTTCCACACTTGTGAAAATAACCAAGTGTTGCCTCCACTCCGGCACGGCAGACATCAGGAAGTGAGCTAAGAGAGTAAGAATGTGGTGGCAAAGAAAAGAGTCAAAAACTAAAAACAGATCAAATACATCAGGAAATGGAAAAAACAAATAATTCTCCCTATTTTTTCTTAGTTCCTAAAGGCAGAAATTCCTTTTTACTGCTAGATCAAACAGAGAAAGGAATTTATGTGAGTAGATTACTTGCCAATTCAAGATAAATACTATAATATTTATTTTTTTGGTTTAAGTGTCACCGCCCCCCTCAACCCAGGCCAACAGGAAAGGTTCTAACTGCCCTTAGGAAATAGCTGCCCCTCTGGTTCAACCTGGCTCATTGAAGCAGCAGTTTCTCTAAATGCCTGTTACTGTTACCCTTTAAAAAGTAAAAGAAAAGCTAAGCCTACTTATAAACAGCATTATTTCCAAATCTTTAAAATAAATTCCATCGTCCTCTGCAAATAAGAATTGAAACTATGTGATTGAATAACTGAAAACACCAATCCTCTTCTAATTTCAGGAAATACTTTGTCTCAAGTTTTTGCTTATAATTCATCTAAGTTTAAAAAGTCAAGGGTTTGGCCAGCAGGGCCAGTATATTTGGCAGAGCCGGGACTGGGGATTCAGCTGGCTCAGTCACTGTGTGTGGTGGGGCCAGCTGGGGGTGTCCAGCAGGGCAGGGGCCGAGGAGGCGGCCCATGTGGTGGGGAAATTAGTCACATACAGGAGGATTAAGAAAATAAGTAAATATGTTGAGGATGATGACAGCCAGGTTTCTTCTCACTACTGCAGAAGGAAATTACAAATCTGGAAGGGACAAGGTTAAAATAAACTCTGGGGTGTCGGACTGAAATGCGAGATATTGGGGTGAACTCACGATATTTAATGTAAATAGACAAATAAGTAGGAACAGACACATGTACGTGCGTGCCTGCAAGTTCCCGACCTCAAACTCCACTGAGAAAGCCTAGAAGCCTTGACACACTGGCATGGCAGCAACAACCAGACCTACCTCCAGGATCTTGGTTTCTAATGCCACATGCCACTCACAGGAATCAAGGCTTTTTTTTTTTTTTTTTTTTTTTTTTGAGAGAAATGGCTGAATCCATCACCGGGCCAGGGAGAGCCCTAGGTGAGCCTGGAATCAGTATTACTGAGCCAGAAAGTAAGGAAGGTCTCAAAGAATGACTGCAGTATGTCAAAAAGGATACTGCAGCCAGCAGAAAGAGGCTTCCACTATCCAAGTCTGGGACCAATTGGTTTATTCGGGAAAATAGGAGCATGAATTTTGTGGTTGATTATGTATCTGTGTTCTCTGTTGTGGCTGTGTGCACTATAGCTTTTATCCTGACCAGCCTTCTAGGAGACACATACCATTGATTAAGCCAACGTGTGGGACAAATTCATCACCACAAATGAACACATAGCTCAAACCTGTGCCCTCTTGACAATATGGCTGCGTGGTGAAAAACAGGTAATATGCATACACTTTCTTGATAAGGTCTTTCTTTGGTTCCATAGAAGCATTCATTTATTAATGCTTTGAGTGCTTTCTTATGTCAGGGTACTAACAGGGGACTAACAGAGACAAATTGCTTTGGTTGTTAATGCATACAAAAAAATCTTTTTTTTCTAAGTTTTATTCTTAATATCAACTAGAGGAAAAAAAAATTTTTTTAAATAACTTGTGAGACATGGTATCAATTAGGTTGGCCTTAAATGTTCCCTTTCTCTAAATTTAGACTAAAAGATTAATCACTTAGAGGAAGAAAACTCTTTCTCCCTGTTGACAATCTGTGGCTGAGAGTTAGCTTTGACTTTTAAAAATAATTTTCATATTGAAATAATTTCAAACTTGTAAGTAGTACGAAGAACATTAAAAAAAACTCCCAAGTATCCTTCACTCAGAAGAGTCCCCAGTTGTCACCATGTTTTCAGATTTGTCTTATCCTCACACTTACATGTGTGCACATATCCACATACATACAATATTTAATATTTATACCAACTGTAATCATCTATTTCTGAGCTCAACCAACGTATTTCAACCACAGATTTATACATAATTTTATTCTTCAAATGACATATAAGTCAAGTTAGGAAGGGAAATGGATGGTGCTGGTAAAGCTGAAGGTTTTGTTTTGGTGTGGTTTTGGACTCGGCGGGTAAACCATGCTTGAATAAGGCACGGTGGGGACTAGACAGGGGTGTGCTCTGTACAAAGGGAGCAGCTGTTACTTTCATAGACGGTTCCTGCTCTGAAATGCAGATTCAGTTGTGCCAGAAGTTCTGAGTTTTCAAGAGAAGGTAGAAATAAGGATTTTTCAGGGCTATTATCCTATTTTAAAATGTTTAAAAATAATAAAACTGGTTTCAGGAAAAAAAAAATCATCTCTATCTTGTGTGCAGCTCACCATACTGCCAGTTGACAGGTGAAGTAGTAACCCACTGAATTTTGGGTGATGACTAATAGAAAGTTGTAATTCCATAAATAGGTAATTAGACACTGTGCAAAAATAATTTTAAAAATGACCCTACCCTAGGATCCTGCAGTCAATTCCCTCGCAAAGGAAGTGATGCAATATAAATTACATGCAGGATAAATAAAAAGGAAGACTGAGCTGGCAAGAACCAACCCCGTATTACAAAACAACATCTGCAAAGCAGAGCTTTTTAAAAGAACCTTATGGAGTAGCCCCACTTACAAAGAATCTGGTGCAAACACAGCAATTACCAAGAAGTTTGTAATGATTTGGAAGAACAAAGACTTAAAACAATTTTTTTAAAAAAAAGAACACAAAGGCTTTGCATTCAAAGGCTGACCTTAAGGTTTATGTAGTAAAAGCAGTATTTCTATACTACTAATCAGCATGACTAATGTTTACGTTTACCTCTGGCTTATAGAACAATTAGGTAATCAAGATACTACAATGACTTGAAATAAAATTGACCCAAATTATATCTGGAAATGTCTCATTATCCTTTAAGAAGTATTTCAAGTCCTGCCCTCTCCATAAGGCTCTCTCTCCTCAACACCTCCAGTGCGAAGGATTTCTCTCTTCACTAGACACAGAATAATTACTGTCTCTAAAACTTAATTGTCAATTAACCGGATGTTGCACTGGGGCACCTCTTCTACGAACCTTTTAAGCTACTGAATTTTTTTTTTATTGCTACTTAATATTTCAAGTGTTTCTACATTTCTTTATATTCTCCAATAGTTCCTAGAAGTGTTACTTGCAGTGTTCCGTTCTGCAAATGGTGCGTTGCTGGGTCTGTAGCAAGTACAGAAACAGAGAGTTGAGAAACTTTTAATGGCAATTTGACAATACAGTGACAGCCAAGAGCGAGATCAGTGAACCTACTTTGTTCAACAAAGTAAAGACCATTTCGGAGGCTGTTAAACTATCATGGTGAGGTCGTGCGTGACAGTGGCTGCATGTTAACCGTCCACAAGCAGGACTATGATACAACTTGTAACCTTTAAGAATAATTTACTAACTCAAAAGTACATAAAAATCTCAGAAAATATAAGCATGTATTTATTTGTATTACTTGTTAGGTTTCCAATTGTTTAAATTTTTACTAAGGCCTGTTTTTAAATTTATACTTTAGCATGATCAGCTACCTTAGGAAAGTAAAATTTGTATTATTTATTTTTAATCCAATTTAACTTAAGCCTCATCCTTGGCAAAACAAGCTTCACAGTCTTTTATTCTGTCCAGAAAAGATGCATCTTTTCTGAATAGAGCAGTTGCAGTGAACCAAATTATGATGATGGAAGCGGGTCCAGAGAAATGGAGACCAAGAGAGTTTGTCCCAGGTTCACTTGGAGGTATGATGCCCTCATACACCAAGTCTGATCTTTGAGCCACAACTGCCAGTGTGGTGTGTTACTGGCAGAGATGAAGAACGAATGAGGTCATAAAACCATCAGAATGAGGCAGCATTTAAACATAAGACATAAAGAAATAACCTCAAAACCAAAAGAATTATTTGAATGAAAAAGTTGACATCTACAGGACTGTCTCGCCCTGGTCACGGCAGTCCGTAAAGACATCAAGATAGGAGTCAGGCAAAGAAGCACCAGCCTTGGACCAGATCTGGGAAGAGCCATCTCAGAGGCTGCATGCTCTTCTCTTCCCTGGGGCTTCAGAGACTCGCTGGTAGACACACAAGCTCAAGCCACGCTGTTCTTTTCATGCCACAGGCAGCTTCGGCAATTACATTGTCCTCGGAGGGTTTGACGTGAGACAGATGACGACAACTATAAAAGGGACCCGAGGCCACCACAAGGTGTTATGGATGCTGTTTGTTTTTTCAATCAGAGTTTAAATGCATTTTTTTTAATGTACACTTAACTATACACCCCATGTGTAAACGAGAATGTCTGGTTTTATAGAAAGAGGGCATTGATCTGTAAAGGTGAACCTTCAGATTTTGAATTCCTAAAGAGATTAATACAATTTAAATATATTTCTCTTAGGAGTAAGGATTATGTCATCTGTTACGGTACTTTTATAGCTCACTGGGCGTTTGGCTTTCCAAGGCAGCGCGAGGCAGCTCCTTGCTTGTTCACGATGAATGAACTGCTTATTCTTTCGCCTGCCCTTTACCCCGGCACAGTCAGGGAAGGAGGGGTGCAGAGTAAATGGCAAGGGCATTTCCCATTTCATAAAACTGGCAATATGTGAGGCTTAACTAAATAACACACGGAAGTACAGCTGTAGGTGGACTTTGCTATTTTCTCCGCCCTGAACGTATTACAGACACACATACACGTTAGAGCTCTACATTCGTTTCGTTTAAGGTGAATTAACAGTTGCACAATTCAGATTTGTCAAAACTCAGTTTTTTTCAGGAAGTATTTCATGGAGTCAATTTAGACCAGATTGAAAAAACCCACAAAAATTAATATATATTAATTCTACTCTATATATTCACAGAAGGTAAAGACTACCCTATAGTGTTTAAGGCAGTTTAAACATATCATCATTAGACTGCGAATATTTAAAAAATGGGAAGGGGGTGGGAAGGGATAAAATGAGAGTCTGAGACTTGCAGATATTAACTAATGTATATAAAATAGATAAACAACAAGTTTATATGTTATAGCACAGGGAACCATATTCAATACCTTGTAGTAACTTATGGTGAAAAAGAATATGAAAACGAATATATGTATGTTCCTGTATGACCAAAGTACTGTGCTGTACACCAGAAATTGACACAACATTGTAAACTGATAATACTTCAATAAAAAAAATGTAAAATAAACAAACTTTTAAAAAATTGTAAACAATTCGAACAGGATAACCTTAGTCCCACTCTCCAGAAGTGCCTACTGTGAGTAACTTCTTACATATCCTTCCAGAAAACGTTATGTACCTATGCTCCATATTTTTATTTTTAAAACATAATTATATATATAACACATACACCATATAATCTGATTAACACATTGCTTTTTTAGATTAGCATACTCTAAATCTTATGGCCAAGATGGTTGCACCCCAAACACTGCAACTGTCCTCCCGCATTGCAACCCGCTCCCCCGCCCCTTGCAGTTAGACAGACCATGTTACTAGTTGCGGCCAATGGGCTGCAGGGTGCACACACTCCTGGGCCAGAGAGAAGACAGAGAAGCTGGCGTCCAAACTCCCCAGGTGATGGAGGAAGCTCTCTGTTTGAGATGGCAGAGCCACAAGGTCAGAGCAGCCTGAGTGCTCAGCGGCTGTCTGGAGAGTCTCCCGGAACCACAGGGTTTATGTGGGTGAGGCATCATCCTTTGTTACATGAGGCTGCTGCGACCTGGGGGTCGTCTGCGACGGCAGCGTGACCGACCCTACCCTAGTTCAGCAATCCTTCCACACTGGTACACCTCGCTTTGCTAAACGGCAGTACGGGTAAGTGATACCTGATGTACCAGCTCCTCCTGATGGACTCTGAGGTCGCTCCCAGTTTTGTTACTGTCGTTACTGCAAATGTGCCATCAGTAACATCATTTCACATGCCACTTTGCTAACACCTATACAAGTATTTCTGTGGGATAGATTCCTTGAAGCAGAACTGCTGGGCACAGAACAGTACACTAAAAATACTTTTTAAAATAAGTCATGCTTCAATAATCAAAATTCAAAAGGCACACAAAGGAATGCAATCAAAGTCTCCCTCACACCCTATCCCAGAACTTCCAGTGCCTTCCTCTGACTGCAACCAATGACGTCAATTTCACCTGTATCCTGAGAGATTTCAAATACACATATGTGTGAGCAACTGTAGACTTCCTCATACCTCTGTATGGATACACGTATATGCCCATCTAAAGACACACATGCACATATGTATATTTAGGGTAGATTCTGAGATATTTCTAAATTGCCTCCCAACGCAGCTGTCTGTAAAATAAGAGGTGTTCGTGCCGTGTTTCTGTGCTCGGCACTAAAAACAACTGCTAACATTTGGGCAGGCCTTTTGCGTCATCTTAATAGAAGAGGTCCGACTATAATCGTCAGGTGAATGAATAACCTAAGCAGTGTTTGCAAAACAAATTCACAGCGATCAAGTGGCCCCAAAGGCGGGCCCAAACTAACGCTTCTGGTCTACCTAAATAGGCTGGGGAAATGGGCTAAGTAAAGGAGGAGGGTAACATAGGGCGGGCAGGACGGAGCAGCGCAGGGGCGTGTAGGTGAGTGGAGAGGTCTGGCTGGGAAATAGCAAGGAGACTGGGGTGGCCGAAAGGTTTGTGCAAGCACTGCAAAGGATGCTGAAAGTAGTGACCAGGGCCAGGGACTGATGTGACAGTGACTGCATAGGAAGGGCGAGGAAGCTGGAGGGAAGAGTGCCCAGACACCAGATGTGAGGACGGGGAAGGAAGGGGCTGGGGCGCTGTTAGCAAGAGAGACGGAAGGGAGGATGCAGAGAGCGGTGAGCACAACCCTGCCGCCGTCCAGGTCCACAGACTCAGCAGAGGCGCAGGTGGTGGGGCGTCCTCTGTCGCGATGTGCTGACTTCCCCAGGTAATGTAGGTGGAAATAGCCAATCGAAAATGGTTATTTTGATCACGCTTTTCATGGTGGTAATTCTGGGTAACTATAAGGTTAAGTCTGTAATTTTTAACACGCCTTTAAAATAACTCTGTCCACTCATCACAATGTCCTGGACAGGAGGGCAGAGGTTATTTTGGTGTGGGAACCGTTTTTGTTTTTCGTAATTTAATAATGTTTATGGGCCTTTTAAAAAGTAGATCAACGAAATCATTCAGCTTTTGTAAATTCTGAACTACTTTTGACGGGTGACTTGCATCATTACACTGAAACCTTGTCGCAAAGACAGTGGTTAAGGCAATAGCTTCACCAAATGAGGTGGATTCCTTAAGGAGAAAGGGAGAAGGCAGTCACGCAGGAGAAGGCCACTGGCCTGAGGCAGGCAAGCAGGGAAGAGGAGGGCTCAGTGCTGAGAGTGAAGGACGGGGGAAGGGCAGAGAGCAGCGCTCTGAAATCTACATTTCCAGTTAAGACATTTCTTCCAATTGCCTATGGAATATTTCCACTTGGATGTCTCACAGGAACCTCTCAGATCAATCTGTTTAAAACAACTCACTTAAAATCCTATTAATGAAACCCGCAACCCCTGTTGTACTCATCTCCATGAGTGGCTATCCACTTAGCCAAGACGAAACTGGGAAGCTAATGAGGCCCTTCTTCCCCATTCCTTTGCCAGTCACTGCAGATGCCAGAGGCATCGCTCACATCCCTCCCCTCTGCTCCAGCCTCATGCCGTGGTCTGACTGGCATTTTCCTGACTTTACCGTGTTCCCAACTCTTCTTCATTCTTAGATTTTTTTCTTTCTAAGTATGAAATATTTCAAACACAGCAGTAGACACTGTATGGTCTCTACCCAAATTCACCCCCCCCCAGCCCTTTTTCTTTGCTAACAGTGCCCTGATTTTGTTCACCTCCCCCTGCCAACACTTATCTCTCTCTCTCACACACACACACACACACACACACACACACACACTCTCTCTCTCTCTCTCTCTCTCTCTCTCTCTCTCTCTCTCTCTCTCTCTCTCTCTCTCTCTCTCTCTCTGTCTGCTTAGGGAATAGAATTCTACCCCCAGGTCCAGGAGAACAGATCTTGGTTGGTATAAGTTGAAACTGGGAATCCCAACCCCTTTGTCAGTGACCAAATGAGGAAAGTTTCCTTGATCTGAGTGAAGAGGAGGGGGAAATCCTTCTAGAATGCTGTCATTTGCACACGGTGCCTGAATTTTCATCTTGAGGTGAAGGGAGCCAGTCTAAAAGGACAAGTCAAACTGCTGAAGGAACAGAAAGGACCCGCGTCCTTGAGGACATGATTGAGCAACTGGATTATCCAACCTTGGCTCTATCCTACCTTCAGACTTGCTACAGGAGAGAAATAACGTTCCTTGTTGTTTAAGCCGCTTTTATTTGGGTTTTCTGATACTTGTAGCCAAAGCATCCTGCTGCAGAGAACAGCCTGATAAGCTTAGTTATGAATACTGAGTTTGAGTTTATTTTGGGACATCCAAGTGGAGACAAGATCAAAGGGTGAGAAGCGGGGAGAGGCGCGGAGATTCAGGTACAGAAGGGACACAGTTACATAAGAGTGGCTGCAGCCCCCAGGTGTGACTATGACTACTGATGGCCGGCATTATTCAGCGCTCCTTACGTGCTAAGCACCACTCCAAATGTACTAAAAGAATCTCTCTCTTATTCTCACAACTCTAAGAGTTTCCACTCCTACTTTGCACATGGCAGCAATGAGGACTAGAGCGGTTTAGTAAAGTTGCTAGAGGTCACAAAGGTTGAGGGTGGTGGCGCCACAGTTCCAACCCAGCGGGCTGACAGCAGAGTAAGCGCCCTTAACTCTTTATGCCCTGCGACTTACGTTAAACCACAGGACGAGAGACCAGTGGAGTCATTAGTAACAGTGGTCAGAGACATAAAGACAAAGCACAGCATTTCTAGAAGGAGCAGTTTTGATCGGAGGGGAAGGAGGCGGCTTACCAAACTGGAAGTGAGGGAGCTGGGGAGACAGCCAGAGCCCCAGGTCAGAGGCGAGGCGCTGGCCCCGAGACAGTCGGCAGGTCGTCTGTACAGGACAAGGGAGAGGACGGCACAAGCGCGGGCGGACCATCTTCACCTGCTGCACATTTTGGCCGAGGAGCAGCAGGCTTTATATAATGCATTTCACCTTCTTGTCTTAACACGGTACTAAGTCACTTACAAATATGAAAATAATATTTATTATGCCAAACACTAGGCTAGGTAGGAACTTTACATCTATACTATATTTGAATTCAATCCTCAAAATTACACTAACTAGAATTGTGACATTATCCTTTCATGAATAGTTTCACCATGCAAATATGATTTGTAAGGCGTGGAGTCCCTTACATCTATCAGCAAATCCAGCCCCAAATCCTATCTATTCAACCTTCAAAGTAGTTCCAGAATCAATCATTTCTTTTATCAATCATCTTCAGAACTGATGATTTCCCAATATCTGGAAAGACATTCTGGCATTGACTTTAGTCGTCCTTAATATACCCTCAAATATCACTTCATAGACAGATCTGATAAAGACTGTGCTCTTACACATCCTATTACTCACTTATCCAAGCTCCTGTGCTACACAATATGCTACGGGCTGAGGTGCAGTGGTCACCAATATAATCATGTTGAGATCCTGACATCTCAGCCTGAGCTGCTCCGGACAGCCTAGTAGGGGATGGAGACAAGTAAGCAGGAGGACAAACAGCTCGGGCGCTCTCATGAGAGAGGAGACGCAGGGTGGTCCTGGAGCACAAACGAGGGGCAGTTACCCTGTACCTCGAGGATCTGACAAGGTGATCCAAGAAGTAACATCTAAGTTGAGAACTAAAGGATGGGTAGGAATGACCAGGTGGTGGGGAAGAGCAGAAGTCACAGAGTGGGTCACAGCAGGAACAAAGGCTGGGAAGGCTTAAGAAAGAGTAAGGCTGGAGCACAGAGCACAGGAAAGGCAGTGCAGGTGAAGAAAGGAAAGAGAGAAGACAGGAGAACTGATCGCTGATGACGCAGGGCCCTGCAAGTCCCAGTAAGAAGTTTAGGCTTTATCCCCAAGGCAAGGGAGAGTCACTGAAGGACAGCAAAGCAGAGCAGGTGTTGAGTTTTGCAGCTTAGAAAGTGAATTCTGGCTACAGCATGGAAGTATGAAGACAGGAGTGAAGAGACAGCTGCACCTGTGGGACCCTTAACAAACCAGAACATGGTGGGAGGCAGATTCAAAAGAGGCTTAGGAGACTGAACTGATCTCACCTGGTGGCTGACTAGATGGGGGTGGAGACGGTAAAAAGAGAGATGAATCGAGAACACCGAGGTTTTTGGCTTGGGCATTAGTGTGGAAGTTGAACACAGAGCAGACTTGACCTGTTGGTAAATTTCTCAAGGCAGCAATACTTTTTAGGAAAGTGACCTGCCAGAGCCCACATCAGCCACATAAATTACACTTCCATGTTGATGTTTTAAATGTATCCCTTCTCTTTCTCCTACTGCACTTATAAGTTAGAGTAAATGCTCTCTGGATTTGTAAACACAGAACGTGACCTTATGAAATGGTGTGAGAGGAAAGAGGGCAAACAAAGGGCCTACTTAATCGGAGGAGCCGTGAGCCAGCTGTTTCAGGAAGAGCCAAGTGATTTGCAATAATGAAAGACGAAGAATTAGCTGATTATTTTAAAATGAAGCCGCTGTTTCTTTTAAGTTACATTACAAACTAACGCATAAGTTAATCATTCTTGGAAATTCAAATATTTACCCTGAAATTGCTGTATTCGCCATGAAATGTGGCCTGAGGGTAATGCTAGTTGCAACAATGAACTCCAAACTCCTAGTGGCTTCACAAGAGAAGTTTGCTCACACATTAGCCCAACACAAATGCTTCTGGGGAGAGGGAGTGGGCCTTTGCCCCAGGGCAGTCAGTCATACAGTCTGACACAAAATCTTCCATCTTCGACTCGGGACTTCCTGGTCACTGTGGGCATCAAAAACCAGCCAGAAGTCAGCAGAGAATGGAGAATCACATGGGGGTAAGTTTTTACGAGCTAGACTGGGAAGTGGCTGGACCTCACAAGTTCCACTGGCAGGTACTCAGTCACATGCCACGTGTAACTGCAAGGGAAGGCGTGCCGGACAAAAAAGAGGAAACAAAGTTTTGGTGACTAGTTAGCAGTCTCTGTCATCAGTGAGAAAATTCCGAGGACAAGACAGCTGACTCACCCATCTTTGCAAAGTGGCAAAGCCTAACAGTATCTCAAAGAAAACTGGAATTCAAGTACTCAAATATAATTCTTTTGAAAGAAATACCTTATGAAAAAAATTACCGTATCAAGAGATCCAAATGATGGCATAAACTACTGCTAAAAGAATCGTGGGATACAAAAACTGAAGGAATGGATGGAAAAAGAGAAAAATTCCTAAGATCTTGATTTATAGCAGTTGTTCATTTCAACCTGAATTTTCCTTACTCACCAAGAAGAGACCAAAAATATTATGGTGGAAGAAACCATTCCAAACTTGTGGTTCAATGAGAATCACGAACACTGTTTCTCAAGTACTACACAATCCCAGTGAGTGGCTATGGATTGCTTAAATGTTTTTACATTTTCATTTTTTAGCTCTAATTCTCATCCTTTTTATATAAAGCATAGTTACTATTTTCGGTAGCTCAAAGCTCAAGGAAACAAAGGAGATCCAAATACAGAGGTTTTTCCCAAGAAACAACCTCCATGTTTGCAATTTGTTTCTCTGAATGGAAATTTATAAACCAAGAGAAATTTTCTAGTTTATTAATCAAAGCAATCTTGAGCTATGTTGTGGTAACACATAAGCCCCTGGAATCTCCGTGGCTAACACTCCCTGAGCTTTATTTCTTGCCTGTGTAAGTCCAGTCCTGGTCAAGCAGTCCTCTTCCATTCCATAGATCTGCCAACTAGAATATGTGGCTTCCGAAGTTGCCATGGCAAAGGAGAAAGAAATGAAGAAAGCACAGTGACTCGAACTGCCTCGGCCCCGGTGTGACATCCAACACTCTGGCTCCAAGTTCATGGGCCAGTCCTAGTCAGATGGTCCCAACCTAAGGGTAGGTGAGGCTTGGAAAAGCAGAAAAGTAAGTACAGGGTTACTCAGTGATTAGTATCTTGGCCACACCTGGACAGACCACAAGCCCGAGGTCTCATGGTCATTTCCTGCTAGAAGTTGAAAAATGGTCTTCTGGTATACAAATGAGGTTCCTGTAAGTTTGTTTACTAGCCCCAATGAATCTGATCATCAAAATGATCAAACTAAATTTCTGGACCTGCAAACCTAACCAAATCCTTTACCATGGGGACCTAGTAGCAGTTAACGTGACCTGAAGCCCTATGTGATGTAGCCAGTTGATTCCTCTCAACGTCTCTCAGCTACCACATCCTGAACAAGGGCCCCATTCATCCATCACTCAATAAATACCTACTGAGGATGTCTGTGTGTCTAGTGTGATGCCTGACATGAAGGATGTGGCAGTGAAAAAGACACATTTGGTTCCCACTCTGATAGAACTGACAGTCAGGTGAGGAACACAGCTTTTTCAAAAACAAAAACAAAAAAAACCAAAAAACCCTACCAATAACTATATTATTACACTCCAGATAAATCAGAGATACAAAGGAGAGTAGGATGCTAACAGCATTTAACCTGAGACCTAACTGGTTTAGAGAAGGTTCCACTGAGACAAAAGCAGGGCCCTGAAGGTAAGTAAGGGCTAGACAGGTGAAGAAGGAGGTTAAAAATGTTCCAGACCAAGGGAACAGGACAGGCTGTGGGAGGAAGGGCTGGAAACCTAGTGCAATATTACGACTTCTGGTCTTGAGCTCTGAAATAGCCTGAATAATTCTTTTGGTTTCTCTCCATTTGATTGCTGTCGCACTATTAAAACTGAATTTTAAAGAATTCACTATGATCCTAACTTGTCAAGTTTGCAATACACTTCAATTCTTTAATTGCAAATCTTCAAATACTAGGGGAGGGGGAAAAATTTGAACACAATTTTTCTTTGGAAATACTTATATCATTTATTTGCAATTAGTAAACCCTGAGTTAGTTCTGTTTTACAGATTGTTTTATATTTTAAAAGTGGTCCAAATCTGATAGATGGATGCTCTTAACTACAGATATTGGATATATATATATATGGATCCTCGATGTGACATTAAGTATGAGTTTAAAACTCACTCACAAAACTCTCAACCATCTTTATCATTAGAAACAGTATTAGCTTTTCTTCTACAAAATGCTATCTTGTTTTTGGATTTTTAAAACAATTTTTCAAGTTAATACTTTTAACAAAAAGAGGGAAGACAAACAGCAAAAGAAGCCACAACATAAAAATATTTTGGAAAGGAAAAATAATCACAATTCATTTATGTAACTTAGAAAAGTGAATATTTGTGTTTCAATTTTTTATTTAATGAGGTACTAGTCCAGAATAATTTCTAAATTCCCTTTCCAGGTCAACCTACTATGATTTTAACATGCATGTGGAATTTTTTTATATCTGTCAAATGCCAGCCTGTCAAATTTATGCATAACTCTGCCCCAATCACCTAATAATAAATTATACATTATTGTGCTCTGTAAGCTTGTACAATTTGCACATTGCATGATAGTAAATTGTACACTGGCACAATTTATACAATAACTGGTAATGTACTATGCAAATCAAGACTTCCACTGTAAGTGGAAATGTCTAGGAAACTAGAAAAATCAACACAGCCCTTCGAAAATCATGTAGTCTATGAGAACAGAAATATTTGAAAATTATTCATCTGGGTAGTGAACCAGAAGAGAATTTTTAGTTATTGCTTAAAATCTAATATTGGTATACTGTTATAAATAAAATAAAAATAGCATTCATCTGCTAGCCACCTCACAGTTAATGTTACAAAAACGCACAAAAAAAAAATCTGTAAAATGTTTGCAGTCCTAAAAGATATGGGCACTGAAGCTTCCTTATTATATTGAGGAACAGGAAAACAACAGCCATATTATTTAATGGTTTAGCAACAAAAAAAGAACTTGGAGCAAGAACATATTTCTCCCTCTCTTCATTATAGCCATAAAATGCACATACATTTGCTGCATTTTGAAATGAATACTGTACACTCATAAAATGACTGCAGTTTCAAAAATTGGCCTTAAACTAAACTTAAATTGGTCTTAAATTGGTCCGTAACTATAAAGTCACAACTTGCTTTCAGTTCGAAAACTTTAAAAAATTAACCAGAAAAGAAGAGAATTTTAGTGAGAGGCTACTGCCACCTCTTCCTTGCTGTTTCTGCAAGCCATTTTCAAGTAGTATAAACAATGGCCAACACCTGTTGAGTGTTCCTACTCCAGGCCCTGGGTGAAGTGGTTTACGTACAAGACTGCATTCATCCTCATGATAACCCAAAGTATTCCATGCACTCTTACATTATGGATAAAGAAACCAAGACTCTGCGAAGCAGTACCTTCTTGCTCAAGGTCACACAAGTATTAAATGGAAAGGCTGGGACTCACCCAAGCAGACGTCTGCTTCTACAGCCGCTGCTCTTAACCAGCCCTGCATCCTGCAAGGGCTCCGCAGACAAACACTATTCATGTGATGTTCCAACTGTGGGTCGCTGCTGCGCCCCCAAGTCTCTGACCAGCCTCCCCCGCGCTGCCCATTTGTGGCCCCAGTGAAGGTCTCTGCGCGGATGAAAGGTTAGCTAAATATCCAACAGTGGTTCCCGCTCAGGGGAAGGATTTCTAACTGGTGGATACTTCACTGCTTTGGAGGCAGACGCAAGGTGGGTACATTCAAGCCCCTCCTAGCCCACAGATTAAAACAAACTGGGGATCGTACATTTCCAGCCTTCTTCTCTAGAAGAGATGCTGAAAGAAAGGCCATGTGGAAGGAAAAGAAGTGTCAAATAAACACCTCTTCTCTAGTCTGGGTTTCAGAGCCCACAGAGGCATTATAACACACTCTTTGCAGTCAGAAAGACCTGGGTTCACAAGCCCTAGTTCCACCACTTGCTGTAGCTTTGCTCTTGGGTAAGTTCATCTCTTCAAGCCTGTTTCCTCATCTGTAAAGGGAGGGTATTACACCCCATAAGGTTGCTGTGAGTATTAGATGAGACAGAGCGTGCAATGTGACACCGGGGTCCAGTTTCCCTTATTTCTGAAAGCAGTGGGACTAGAAAATCTGTAAAAATCCTTCCAGCTATAAAATCTTGTGAAGTTCTGCCCCATTTTCAGCTCAAAAGCTTGAAAAGATTAACCAAAATAAAAAGAATTCTACTGAAGGGGTTGATGTTACCTCTTCCTTGCTTTTTCTTTCAACTGGAATATTACAAAATAGGATATGCCTGGAACATACTCAGCCTACAAAAAAAGGAAGTCAGTAGCCGCTGAAAAGTCGCGGCAGCTGGATATTCACTTTATGCTGAGAGTGGGGGCTGTTGATATAATCACGCCACAGGAAAACTTCATACTGTTGGCTAAAAGCAATCTGAGATGACACAGCAATAACTCTTCATCATGTGTGAGTCGGCTTCATTGTTGCTTTTGCCTGGGTAATTGGGTTGCAAGACACAAGAGCTACGCCAGCGTGGTGGTGTCCAGGGCGGCGAGCAGAAACACAGGGACGTCAGAAGAATCCCGGGGGAGAGATGGCGGGACCAGGAACTGAAGGGCGTCTCCCGGCTTCTGTTTCTCTCTACTCACTCAGCACATCTCCTCCTTTATGAAATCACTCCCTCTGCTTTTTGATGAGTTTCTATTCCTTCATAATATTGATTTGTACATGGCTTTACTTGCCATCGCCCCCTTACTTCCTTCTCTCCGTGAAGTGCTTTCAACCTTCACTCTGTGTAGGTTTATGTACGCATATGTCCTTTTCTCCACGGACCTGTCCATATCTTTCATCAGATTCCTCAAGGAGACAATAAAAAGAGTAAGAGACACTGTTCTATCTCATGACACCCCAGCTTTAGTTTCTACTGGTAACTCTCACAGTCCCTCACTTTCCAATTCCAAATTTCTCATAGAATAATAATAATGGCTACCATTTATGGAGCTCTGAGTATGAGCCAGACACTGTTGTATGAATTTTAAATGAATTAAATATTTGTTAAAGTATAGTCAGTTTACAACGTTGTGTTAATTTCTGGTGTACAGCATAGTGATTCATCTGTACATATATTTATACTCCTTTTCATATTCTTTTTCATTGCAGGTTATTAACAAGATACTGAATATTGTCCTCTGTAACATACAGTAGGATCTTGTTATTTATCTGTTTTATATATGGTGGTCTGTATCTGCAAATCCTGAACTCCCAATTTATCCCTCCCCCCACCCCAACCTCATTTCCGTAAGTTTGTTTTCTATCTCTGTGAGTCTGTCTTTGTTTTATAAATAAGTTCATTTGTGTCCTTTAAAAAAAAAAGATTTCACATATAAGTGGTATCATACGGTGTTTTTCTTTCTCATTCTGGTTTACTTCACTTTAATATGATGATCTCCAGGTCCATCCATGTTGCTGCACATGGCATTATTTTCGTCTTTTTTGAATTAACTATTTTTCATTCTCAAAACAGCATATAGGATCTAATATTTGCCAGAAAGGAACCCTGAGTAACGTGCTAAGGGTTACACAACCAGCAACTGGCTGAGCTTGAATGTGAAGCCAGACAATATATTCACGGTGCTCAAAACAGGCTGAGTTGAACTTTCCAAATCACGGTTGTTGGTGAGACCGCAGAACGGCTGTCTTTGGATCAAGTCCTCTCCCAGTTGTGACAGAGTCGGGGCGGAGGGAGGCAGGGGGATCAGATGGCTTGAAACACAGCCACTGCTCAGCAAGGCCACAGCAGAGTGGTTACTCTTAAAACGAGTGTAGGTGGTAGGCAGGCTTACTTAATAATTAATGTGTAGTGCAACCATCACTTTCACTGTTTGTCTTCTAGGAATATTTTATTATCAACTAAGTGAAACTTATCTTTAAGAATGACAAATAAGGTAAGGGTAATACTGTGGTAAAGAAATAAGGAGTGGTCAAAAGAAGAGAAATTGAACTATATCACCACACACATACACACACACACAAATACACACACACAATGGATGGGGGCTTCCCTGTGGATCCAGGGAGATCAGGTTCTGGAATGTCCGTGGACAGGTCTAAACTCAAACGACCAGCTCTGTTAGCTAATTCTCCAACCCAAGGCCCACATTAATAGTCTGTCAGGGACAAATTTCTCTTTCTTAAGAATGAACATAGAAGGATTTCTAAAAAATACTGAAAAAAAAAAACAACCCACCAACAATGTACTATCAGAATGAAAAAATAAGGAAACATTCCCATTTACCTTTGCATCAAGAAGAATAAAACAGCTAGGAATGAACCTGCCTAAGGAAATGAAAGACCTGTACTCAGACTGTAAGACACTGATGAAAGGAACTGAAGATGACACAACAGATGAAAAGACACACAGTGCTCCCCGCCTGGAAGACTCAGTACTGTTAAAATGACCATGCGGCCCAAGGCAGTCTGCAGACTCAATGCAGTTCCAATCAAAATACCAAAGGCATTTTTCACAGAACTAGAACCAACAATAATTTTAAAATTTTTATGGAAACACAAAAGACCCCGAATAGTCAAAACAATCTTGAGAAAGAAGAACACAGCTGGAGGAATCACGCTCCATGGCTTCAACCTACACGACAAAGCTTCAGAAATCAAAATAGAAATCAAAAAACAAAGACACACAGATCAATGGAAGAGAATAGAGCCCAGAAATCAACCCACACACTTAGAGTTAATTAATCTATGATAAAGGAGGCAAGAATATACAATGGAGAAAAAATAGTTTCTTTAGTAAGTGGTGCTGGGAAAAACTGGACAGCTACACGTAAAAGAATGAAATCAGAACATTCTCTGACACTATATACAAAAAAATCCAAAATGAATTAAAGATCTAAATGTAAGATCAGATACTATAAAACTCATAGAGGAAAACATGGGCAGAACACTCTTTGACATAAATTGTACCAGTATTTTTCACATCTGTCTCCTAAAGCCAAGGACACAAAAGCAAAAATAAACAAATGGGACTTCACTAAACTTAAAAGGTTTTGCACAGCAAAGGAAATCATCGACAAAATGAAAAGACAGCCTACAGAATGGGAGAAATTATTTGCAAATGATGTGACCAATAAGGGGTTAATATCCAACATATATAAACAGCTCCTACAACTCAACATCAACAAAACAAATAACCCAATTGGAAAATGGGCAGAAGAACTGAATAGACAATTTTCCAAAGAGGAAGTGGAGATGGCCCACAGGTACATGAAAAGATGCTCAGCATCACTAACCATCAGGGAAATGCAAATGAAAACCACAGTGAGATGTCACCTCACACCGGTCAGAATGGCCATCATCAAAAAGAACACAAATAAGAAATCTTAGTGAGGATGTGGAGGAAAGGGAACACTTGTACACTGTTGGTGAGAATGTAAACTGCACAACCACTGTGGAAAACAGTATAGAGGTTTCTCAAAAAACTAAAAACAGATCAACCATGTAACACAGGAATTTCATTCCTGGGTATGTATCTGAAAAAAAACCCACTTATCCGAAAGGTTACATGCACCCCAATGTTCATAGCAGCATTATTTACAATTGCCAAGATATGGAAACAACCTAAGTGTCCATTAAAAATGGATAGATTAAGAAGATGTAGTGTATATATACAAAGGAATACTACTCAGCCATAAAAATGAACAAAATTTTGCCATTTACAACAACATGGATGGACTTGGAGGGTATTATGTAAAGTGAAAAAAGTCAGAGAAAGGCAAACACTGTATATCACTTATATGTGGAATCTAAAAAATACAACAAACTAGTGACTAAAACAAAAAAGAAGCAGACTCACAGATACAGAAAAGAAGCTAGTGGTCACCAGTGGGGAAGGGGGAGGGGCCACTTGGGGGTAGGGGAAATAAGTGTTATTATGGGATTATATAAAATCATGTGTGTGAAACTTTTAAAAATTTTGTAAAGCACTATAGAATTTAAAGAATCTTTCATCCAATTAAAAAAAAGCAAAAAATACTAAAAATGAAAAAAAGTAAGGCAGAGAAAGAATATGAATATGAAAATAAAAAATATATATGTGTGTGTATATATATTTTTTGTTTATTTTATTTTATTTATTATATATATACACACACACACACACCCTACAAGATAATTTTGCCAGACCAGGTAAAAATCATGGCCAAAGACATTACGTTTTAAGTGATCTTTGTGGTAGGCAGTTATGCCTCATTCTTACCCGCAAGATGTCCGGGTCCTAAGCCCTGTGGATCTGTCACTTTACATGGCACAGGGGACTTAATTAAGGTTGCTCATCAGCTAACTGTAAAATACATTGATTACCACAGATTACCTGAGTAGGTCCAACGGAACCAACAGGGCCCCTAAAAATGAGAGGGAGACACAGCAGAAGTCAGAGAAAGAGGCAGCTTTGACTAAGGAAGAAAGTCAGAAGGTTGGCACTATGAGACGTGAGAGGACTTGACCTGCCTTTGACGGCTCTGAAGGTGGAGGAAAAGGACCCTGAGCCAAGGACATGGGCAGCCTCAGAAGCTGGAAAAGGTGAAAAGTCGAGGGTTCTCCTCTAGAGCCTCCGAAAGAGGACCCCTGCCCTGCCAACACCCTGATTGCAGCCCAGTGAGGTCAGACTTCCAACCTCCAGGCAATAAATCTGGGCTGTTTTAAGCCATTAGGTTTGTGGTAGTTTGTTACAGGTTAACTTTTAAAGGCTTTATGAAACAAGAGCTTAAAACAAAGATAAAACAGCTCTTAACAACAACAACAAAAAAAGACATGATATAACTAAAGGTGGGGGGGGGGATTAGCTAGCAGAGCTCAGAAAGGAGAGAGGAAACGTCATTATATAAAAAACGGTCATGTTGAAAGCGAGAAAAAGGCGCAAAGATCCTGCTGAAAATGTATATGAGGCAAAGAAGACAGGCTTGAGAGAAGAGAGAAAACAAAGGGATGTGAGAGAAAATGACAGATATAGAGAGAGACCCCGGAGAAGCAACACACCCCTGATGGACACCTCGGAAGAACACAGACATGAAAAGACGCCAAGGGATAATTCAAGAAATTCAAGAGGGCGTCTAACACGTCATAGTGAAGGGCTGCACCTGCTCTAAGATAAACTGGTGGAGAGGAGCACACACCGAGACCCACCCTCGCGAGTTACTGTGCTTCAAAGATAAAACAGCCGCAACAACAAAGTAATCCCATAAACACTGGGACAAGGCAAAAAAAAGAGGAAACTCAGGCAGGCCTCGGACTTCCAGTAATACTCCACACCTCAGACAGCAGCACAGCAATGATTACAGAGAAAGGAAAGCACGACTGGGGAGTTTTATACCCAAACTATCCCTTTAATATAAAGGCATCCAGCAGTGATTTCAAAATGTGTAGGACTGGAAATGATAAAGCTCACAAGAGTTCACTTTTTTTTTTTAATGGAGCTACTGGGGATTGAACCCAGGACCTCGTGCATGCTAAGCACGTGCTCTACCACTGAGCTCTACTCACCTACCCACCCACCCACCCACCCACATAGAGTTCATCCTGAAGAATCTTACAGAGCGTAACATTGACCAAGGGATGAAGGAATTCCTGGATTCATGAGTGGAGAGCAGAACAATGTTACAAAAGAATGATAATGTAAATTAGAAATAATGATATAATTAATAGAATTCAAGAGCGGAGAAAAGGTAGAAGGTCATTTAAATATTCTGACTTCCTCCTCTTCCATGACGGGGGTCAGCAGGTACTGTTTACAGTTCACAGTCTAAGCTATGAACAAATATGAGTTAACAGATATGAACTTAAACTGTGTCTGAATTAGTTAACTCCCTGCCCGGTGTCCTTCCACCTTCCTTCTTTCCTAATAGCAACCCAATTTGGTTCAGGGAGGCAATGCTTCCCGTTTCCCAACCAGGGTGACAGCCAGGGGTGACGGTGTGATGTAGTTCTGGTCAATGAGACACAGAGGAGGGTTTCCAGGAAAGTTCTGCTTCCCCAGTACAGACACCCCTTATCCTTTTCCTCTTTTTCTTCCCACCTAGAATGCAGATGAGAGGTGAGAGGTGGGAGGTGGGGCGACCAGAACTTGACTTTAAGACGAGCTTGAGCACAAGAGCCAAGGGCAGCCTGGGTTGGGGGGGGGTGACCAAGAGCCAGGACACTGATGACACTGGGTAGCTGCAAAACCAGCCTGACTGCTGACCTCTGTGCTGCTCGTTTTATAAGGAAAATAAACCCCTCACTGATGTGGGAGTTCTATTCCATAAAAACCAAACACAATCCTAACTGGAATATCACTAGAAAAGCGACTAACAGTAATGTAACTAATCAAAACTTGGGTGATGACAGGGAGAGGGCAACGTAAAGTTGCAGTCATAAAGAGAACTATGAGGGAGAAGGCACTACAAACTAATCGTAAGTGTTCAAATTAGCAGAAGGAACATACACACAACACAAAGCAATGCAAACTTGGAATATGGGGTAAAAACTACTCAAGAAGTATTAAAGGCAAAAAAAAAATTACACAAAATAAGACAGAACTAAGACCAAACATATCTGTCATGGCCATCAATGGCCATATAAAACCATTTAGAGCAAAACTCAGAATGGTCACAGAGTAAAATCAAACAATCTGCTGAACACAGGAGGCTCGCTGGAACAAAGCAACTCTGGAAGTTGGTACCAATTCTCCCAAAATTGAATTTATAAACATAATGCGATCACACTTGAACTCTTAACGAACTTTCCTTTTGAAACTTGAAAAGCTGGCTTTAAAGTTTGACTTTGGTAAAGAACAATGAAGAGATTTTTATCTGTTCACACAGGAAAACACAGCATAAAAGGTGGGCTATCCTAGTTAGGGCAGCCGCAGTGAAAAATACCAACAGTTTACCGTCTGTCCAGCGCTCGGCATGTGCCAGGTGCTACCCTAAGCGCTTCATCCATTACCTCATTTAATCACTGCAAAGCAGCCAGGGTACTCCCCCCATTTCGCAGACAAGACTGGGATTTAGGAAGAGTGCATAATTGTCTGAGCTCACACAGCCAGCAGGTGGCGCTCACACAGACACACTCACTCCATGTCTCTCCCTCCCCCTCTCCTTCCTCCCGCACTCTCTCCCACCTCTTATATATGTAACTAGTTGGTTGTCCAACTGTTTGCACACTCTGGAAAGAGACACACCAAACTTTCAGTGTTTACTTTTGGGGAGTAAAACTTAGGGAGGAGAGGGGAGGGAGGAAATTTCACATTTTACTTCCTTTACTTTGAAGTGCTGGAAAGATGTTTTCCTTTACTAATTAAAAAAAAAGTATATATATAAGGATTAAAAAGTAAACCAAATTAAAAGTAACTAAGATGCAAAAAAAATTAATTAGAAGAGAAAGTTTATTCACAGAACAGCATATCTTTGTTATCTCAGCTGTGGCTGATCTGAACATTGTGATATTAGAAATACTTGAGCTTATTCAGATTTATGTGGAACATTTTCACACCCAAATGAAGTATTATTAAAATAAAAATATCCATATTACATTACTCTGTAACACAGGTTATTTCTTATTTCAGGATGAATTTTAATTAAGGTAACATGCTCATGTCCACAGAGCTCTGAAGTGCTACTGGTATTTTTAATTACCCGAGCATGATGGCAGTAAACTGCCGCTTCCTTAACAGAATACTACTATATTCCAAAGCTGTGGAGTCAAAAGGTATAGTGTTGGCATATAAACAGACAAACAGATCAATGGAACAGAACACAGAGCCAGAAATAAACTCAGGCATATATGGTCAATTAATTTACAACAAAGAAGCCAAAAATATGTAATATGGAAAGGACAGTCTCCTCAGTAAATGGTATTGGGAAAACTGGAAAACCACATGCAAAATAACAAAAGTGGACCTTACACCATACACAATAATCAACTGAGTGTAAGACCTGAAACCATAAAACTCCTAGAAAAAAACAAAAGGGATAAGCACCTTGACACTGGTCTTCACAATGATTTTTTTGGATTTGACACCAAAAGTAAAGACAACAAAAGCAAAAATAAACAATTGGAACTATGTCAAATTAAAAAGCTGCACAGCAAGGAAAACCATCAACAAAATGAACAGGCAATAGATGGAACAGGAGAAAATATTTGCAAGCCTTATGTCTGATAAGGAGCAAACATCCAAAATATAAAATAACCCATGCAGTTCCACAGCAAAGAGCCAAATAATCCAATTTAAAAACGGGCAGGGGAACTGAATAGACATTTTTTCCAAAGAAGACATCCAAATGGCCAACGGGTACATGGAAAGAAACTCAACATCACTGACAAAAGACAAATGCAAATCAAAACCACAATATCAGCTCACTCTTATTAGAATGGCTGTCATCAAAAAGATAGGTAACAAATCTTGGTGAGGATATGGAAAAAGGGGAGCCCTTGTTGTTGTGTACTGTTGGTGGGAATGTAAACTGGTGCAGCCACTATGGAAAAAAGTATGGAAGTTCCTCAAAAAATTAAAAATAGAACTAACATACGATCCAGCAAACCCAAAGGAAACAAAATCACTATACTGAAAAGTTATCTGCACACCCATGTTCACTGAATCATCACTTACAAGAGCCAAGATATGGAAACAACCTAAGTGTTCATCCGTGGATGAATGGATATAGAAAACGTGATATACATATAGATATATATGTATAAATATATATGGACATTGCAGGCACTGTGCTAAGTGAAATTAGCCAGAGAAAGACAAATACTGTATGATCTCACTTACATGTGGAACCCAAAACAAACCAAAATCATAGAAATAGAAAACAGGTTGGTGGTTGCCAGAGGTAGGGGTTGAGGGTAGAAATGAGTGAAGACGGTCAAAAAGTACAGATTTCCAGTTATAAGATAAATATGTTCTGAAGACGTTACGTACAACATAGTGACTATAGTTAACAATACCGTATTACATATTTGAAAGTTGCTAAGAGAGTGGATCTTAACAGTTGCCATCATGAGAAAAAAAGCTGTAACTGCACGAGGTGACGGACATTAACTAAACTTGCAATCACCTCACAGTATCACAAGTATCAAACCATTCTGTAGTATACGTCAAACTAATTCAAGTTTGCGGTTTTTGTTTCTCTCTGCCACATAATTTAGCATTTCATTATTGCCCAGTTGTTTTTTGTTGCTGTTGTTTTGTTTGTTTTGTTCTGTTTTGTTTGAGTGGTCACATCTTTATAACCCAGTTTATTTTTTTTAATTCTTATTTTTTATTGGAGTGTAGTTGATTTACAATGTTAGTTTCAGGTGTACAGCAAAGCGATTCAGTTTTACACGTACATACATGGTTTCTTTCCCATTATGGCTCATTACAAGAAATTGAATAACGTTCCCTGTGCTATAGAGGTCTTTGTTCTTTATCTATTTTATATATAATAATGTGTATCTGCAAACTAGGACAATGTTACACGCCAATTATATCTCAATAAAACTGAGGGAAACGTTCCCATAATACACTACCTTACAACACAGGTTATTTCTCATTTCAGGATGAATTTTCTTTAAGTACGGTAACATGCTCACAGTTTGGACACTCTCTTGGCATTTTAATTGCCTGAGCATGATGGAAGTTAATTGCTGCTTCCTTAACAGAATACTCATTTCACAATCGAGTGACGCTGTGAAAATGTTTATTATTACTTTATCCTGCGAGAATATACTTCCTGAAGGATTCTGAGCTATTTTAGGCATCGTTGTGAGACACTGTCCTCTTCTTCTCAATCTTAGGTGGCCTGCACATTCCCATCTTCTTCCACACACTCTGTACGTCCCCTTTCACAGGACTGACTGCAAGGATTTGTCTGCATACTTGTCCGGCAGCAGCAGCCCATCCAACCCATTTAGCACAGAGCTGGGCACGCAGCCAGCCAATAAAAGTTTGCTGACAGGAATGAACAAACACTCTCAGACATACGTGTAAAAACATATAGTGATATTTCACTTGCAACAGACAATGACTGAGGTTCTTCACTTGACCAAACTTTAACTGGACTCCTGAACCCTTTCCTAGGCTCTCTTGCTCACTTCCTGGTGAAATCTAGTTTTAGCAAGAACCCTTCTAAGTCAGTTTAACCAGAACCCCCCACCCTTAGATGATCACCCTTCACATCTTCATCAGGTCCCTCCTCATCCCTTCCTGCACAGCTCATGTCTGAGCACCCTGGCCTGTCTGCAGCAAGAATTCCGTTACGTCGGTTTAGTCAGAACACCCCCTCACTCCTAATGTTTCCTCTTAGTAATTTTCCATCCACTGACCCCTACTCTGCTCCTTGCCTAAAAATTCCTAGTTGCCCATGCCGTTTTTAGCGTTCAGCCCAATCTCTCTCCCCCACTGTAAAACCCCACTGCAGCCGTGGTCCCTAGCCCCATGAAGACAGCACTCCCTATGTGGATAAGGTCTACCTTACTATGTTTAAACAAGTGTCCCTGAACATTTTTTTTCTTTAACACCAGCTTATTACCTTAGAAAGAATAGACACTTAAATATTTAGTGGCAAATGAGCCCATCTATGGCTTGAAAAGTTACCTGTAGAAAAATGTGCACCCCTTTAGTAATTGCTACTTGCTACGGTTAAAATCTGAAGTCTATCAAAACTTGGTATTTAATAAAACTGAACACAATGTAATCTACATAGGTAACACAGCACACCAAAAATCCTGTGCTGAGTTAGAACACAGTGGATACCAGATCTTCCACAGCCTTGTGATAGGAGAAAACTTCTATTTGAGCAGAAAACAGCTCGTACCAAACAGTAAACTAACTGGATGGACATACAACTATCTTGAGGAAACATGAAAGAGTGCAGTGTTTAGTTATGCATTTCTCATGCTGTTTCATGATTCCCTGTTTCATGATTCTATCTAAATTCTGATAGAGCCATAGTTGGAAAGCTATATACTATTGGTTTTTCAATGTTTCTTCTCAAACGTCTACATGATTTTATTAGGAACCATGGGAACATACAATGGTACAGCCAATTGTGGAAGACAGTATGGCAGTTTCTCAAAAACTTAAACACAGAATGACCCTGTGACCCAGCAATCCCACCTGTAGGAGTACACCCAAAAGAACTGAAAGCAAGGACTCAGACAGGTATCTGCACACCAGTGTTCGCAGCACCATTATTCGTAACAGCCAAAAGGTGCAAACGAATGGAGAATGGTAAGTAGACAGTGGGATATTATTCAACCTTAAAAAGGACTGGAATTCTGACACATGCGACAACATGGATGCACCTTGAAAACATTACACTGAGTGAAACAAGTCAATCACAAAAAGAACAAATATTGCATTATTCCACTTATTTGAGGTACCTAGACTAACTAGCCCAGTTTCACAGAAACAGAAGAAAGTAGAGTGATCACCAGGGATGGGGACGGGGTGGGGGGACGTGGGGAGTTCAAGCCTAATGGGAACAGAGGTTCACTCTGGGACGATGAAAAAGTTCCAGAGACGGATGGTTGCGAGGGCTGCCCAGTAATGTCAGCGTACTTGACGCCACTGAAACGCACACAAAAGGGTTAAGAAGGTGCATTTTATGTTCCGCTTATTTTACCACAACAAAAATTTAGTAGGAAGCATTTCATTATTTTTAAAAAGCAGTTTTTATTTACTTCTCTATATTTCTAACCTCCAATCTATTCCATTAATGTGTACCCCAAAAAAGAGTAGGAAAAAAAAAAAGACATCATTAAGTTTAAAGACAAACTCTCTAGAATCCACAGCCCACAAAACAGATGGTCAGTGACTATGTACACAAGGAATTGTCTTCGATGCCAAGGCAGTGAGTGAGGGAAAAGTGAGCTTAAAAAGAAACTCTCATTTAAGCAAATATTTGCAAAAATATTTTCAGAAATCTGACTTGCAGGTAAAATATGCTGACCATCCTCACTTATTAACTACATTTTCACCAAAGGGGGGAAAAAGGATAACACTATAAAGCATCAAAAAAAAAATAACCCTTACCAAGTCAGAACCACACCATTGGCGAAAGCACACGATCACTAACCGCGAAATACCGGGCAAAGAACTGAATGCTGAACTTGGGAGAGGCTAGACGCACGCTGGAAAACACTTCAAGTGAAGGCCTCCGCGGATCGAGCTGACGTGGAAGCCAGTAATACAAATGGCAGGCATTACTTTCCAGAAAGGCTCTGGGTAGGAGGTAACTGTTTTGTGTAAGTAAATCAGACTGTTTTTATTCTTCTGTGTTATTCTGAGGAGACAGGAAACAGGTGCCTATGTGGACGAGTCACCCAGAGCATGAGCAGGCTCCTGGCAGTGGGATGCCACGTTCCAATGTCCTCTTTAATTCTGTGTGCAAGGGCAGGATTGGGCTGGGGACCATGGGGATATGTGGCGTTAAGCCACTGGGCAAAATCAATTACTTCGTATTACTTAAAGAAGTAAAAGGGGTAAGAGCTAAGTTGTGAGTTCATGCTTTGTGCTAAGAGTCAAGTTGCTACTTACTATGCGTTTTTCTCATTTAAACATCGTGAGGACCCTCTAGGGTCGTGTTCCGTATCATAGGTTCTCCCGATTCCGCACGACTATATCCCGTGGAAATGGAGGCACATACAAGTCGGCTAGACTTGCCTGAAGCCACGCTCCACAGTAGGTCACGGAGGCGGGAGGCAAAGCCGGGTCTGACTCCGAGGCCCAGGGCTTCCCGGGCTGCGCGGCCTCAGCGCCGCACACAGCAGGCCACAGTAAGGCAGGGGCAAAAATGGAAACGACAGAACGAAAACATGCTCTGGTGGATGCCAAAACAAACTTGCAAAACGTTTACTTTTAAGATGAGATCCTGAAATAGCAAAAAAGAATCAACTCACAGGGAGGGGCTGGGCAGGCACTGGACAGGGAAACCGGACTAAGGGCGTTTTCGAGAAAGGTCTTCTCGGGGCACTTTCATGCCCTTTCGGTGGGCGTCGGGGATGGTGGCAGGGAGGGCTGAGATTTATCAGAACACGAGGCACACCCATTTCCAAACGAATGGATAAAATTGTTTTTATCCCAAATCAAATGTTTTTTTTTTCACTCTGAATTACACGTAGGTACATCTCTGCATGAATCCTAGAACCATGGGCTGTACCGTCATTCCTGAGGTGGTGCCCCTGTCCCACCACTGGCTAGGAACGGTAACAAGAGTCTCATGTTGCTTTCTAAACAAATGAGGAAATAAAAAGAGACAGAGCCCCAGCCCCCACCCAAACGATGGAATACGTGCCTTGGGGTGGGGATCGGGGTGGAGGGGGGGTGACGCTGTAATGAAAAGGCTAGCATGAAAAGGCCTCTCCATTCCCCTTACCATCAACCAAAGAAACATTTCTTCTATGAATATATTTATGTGTATGTATGACTGAAGCATTATGCTGTACACCATAAATTGACACAACATTGTAAACTAACTACACTTCAATAAAACACATATTTAAAACAAACACACAAAAAACCAACATGAACAACAAAAAGCCCAAACATTTCTTCTAAGGATAAAAGAGTTGACTTACTAGGTGTGGTTACTTTCATTACGTTATCATCAAATTTTCTGAGTAATTGAAGCCCATAATTTCTAGGGTAATTAGCCCCAGAGTCATATCTAAAGTTGGAGAGAAAAAAGTGCCAAATAAGGGCGTGAGGCGGTCCTAGGAATGAGATGAGTTGATTACAATTGCTATTTGAGTTTGCATGAAATAAATTTTACTCTTTTCACCTCAATTGTGTTCTAAGTAACTCGGTAAATAGAGAAAGTCATAACATTTAAATCAAGATATTCGGGGGGAGGGTATAGCTCAAGTGGTAGAATGCATGCTTAGCATGCAGGAGGTCCTGGGTTCAATCCCCAGTAAGTACCTCCTCTAAAAATAAATAAACGTAAATGCCTCCCCTCGCCAAAATAAATCAAGATATTCATCATTAAAGCCAAATGCCCTATCCAGTGAAAATGACATTATCACGATGTAATCATCACTGAATATAATATGCATTTTTAATGCATAACAGCAGAGTACCTCCAGAAATAAAGTAGGGATGACTGAAAGCAAGGTAGGCAGAGGCAAGACTTGGAAACAGAGTGCAGAATGAAGCTGATCAAAATAATGCTGAAGAGGCATTTTCTACTGACATAAGAGAACATTTTTAAAAAGCAAAAAATGAAAGGTACAGCTTTGTACCTATTTGTGGTATGAATCCATTTTTATTTTTTAAAAACATAGGCATTTCTCTTATGTGTATATTTATATCTATCTGCAGCAAAAGTCTGGGCAGATGAACACTGAGTAGTAAGACTGGTTATCACTAAATGGAAGAATTACAATTTTTCCCCCTAATGCTCAATTTTTAATTTTTCTACAACAAAATAAAAAGGTTTCAAAAGATACTGACGTGAGTGCAAAGGACAGGAAAAGGTGACGTTTTTACAAATATTGACTTGTGATCAATACACAGATAGAGGAAATGGTGTCACAAATTAAAAAGTAAATAGAATCTGGCACAGTTCTAAGCAGCAGTTTTGATCACAGTGTTAATCTAATCAGAAAATGCTTCAAATTTCTGCTGAGAAAGAGTAACATTTTTTTCAAAGCACACAGTACTCAACTTGGGAGGAAAAAGAGATCGCCTTTTGACTTTTTTTTTTTGCTGTGCTAGATCATGCTGAATTTTTATTGCAGGAAATCTATTTTTAAAAAAATACCCTCTCCTAATAACACCCAGGTAAATCCTCACAGATGGAATTTATTTCACCTTTGTTCTATGTAATGTGTGAACATTGCTTCAGGAGAACCCATGCTGATAAAGTGCTTTCAGATAATGAAACCCTTAGTAATCGCATTAAAATATCTGTTTAAAGAGGAATGTGATCATCAAGCTTCCACTAATTTGTTTTTAAAATGAAGGCTTAGGGTCAATCACAATGTAGCATGCTCAATTCTAGGTAAACAAGGTAAAAACAACATAATTAATTAT
The DNA here is from genome assembly GCF_036321535.1 of Camelus dromedarius. NCBI lineage: Eukaryota > Metazoa > Chordata > Mammalia > Artiodactyla > Camelidae > Camelus > Camelus dromedarius. Next base: position 50,257,780 of record NC_087451.1, read on the forward strand.
TGATGCAACGCAAATAACTGGAATTGTGTGCTGTTAAAAAAAAAACAAACAAACAAAACTGTATTGTATTTATTAACTCAGTTTGTGCCCCCGGAGAATTTGATTACTTTTTTACACACTTACAATAACATTTTGAGGTGTTTGGACTTAGGTTTACATATTATTCGTAAATGAACATTTACGTCAGTTCACACCGACCCGCTGCTTTCTCTTCCTGGGGAATGTGAATTGCTTGATCAGGTAACCAGGCATGCCTTTGTCACTACACGTAAATGCTAGGCATCTTTCACCCCCCTCTTGACTTCTTCTAGCTGTGGCAATGCAGTGGCGCAGATTCTGAGCTAGACTTGGGCCCTTAGCTCAGCTCAGCCACTTACCAGCTGTGTGAGTTTTAGACAATCGCCACTCTAAGCTTCTAAGGCCTTGTAGATAAAATTGGGGGTTGCAATCTCCTATGTGGGGTAAAGGATTCATTAGATGAATGCATATAAGGCATTCGGCACAGTGCCTGGCAGGAAGGAAGCACTCAAGAGTTGCACCTCCCTACTCAAATCCTGGTTCTACCACTGAGATGTGAACTTAAGCTGTGAATTTGAGTACACATCTCCGTCTCCGTTTCCACAAGTGCAAAACGGAGACAACGTACCCACTCCAGGAGGGCTGTTGTGCAGAGCTGATACATGTAATGTGCTTAAACTGTGCTTGACACATACTGTCCCAGGAGTGTCCGCTCCCGTCCTCTGCTGCTGCCACCTCTCAGCACTTCAACATTGTATCTTCCTCCAATGGAGTATGTGAGTTATTCTGTGCGTCGCTGTTTCCAGACTATCTTTTCGTTTCTCTACATCCTAACACCTATTAGATGAAATAAAATGCCTGAAATGTAATAGGTTTAGAAGAAGAAATGAAGAAAGTTCCACCTTTTCACCAACTCAATCTCTATATTTCTCTGTTTCAAGTGGTGCCTGGGACAACTGCCCCAACCCTAGGCATGGCCAGATGCTTTCCATGACAGATACACTTAATAAATGCTAATTGTATGTGCAAAGCTAAAGAGTAAAAGGAGGAGAAAAGATTTCACCTTCAAACCCCCATTTTATTCCACTGTGTCAAGATGGCTATTTTTCATAATTTCTTACTAAAGTAAATACTACTTAGGGTCTTTAAAGCAGTGCTACAGTAAACAGGATCAGTGGTTATCTATTGTCTAGCTATAAAAATGCTTAAATATGACTTACAGCTCCCAATCTTCTTACAGTTATCATTCATAAATTAGGAAATTACATCTGGTATAGTCTGCATTATTTCCTAATTAAATCATACATTAAAAAATTAGCTTGCAGTCTATGAACACACTAATTAGAAGGGCAAAGCAAGATAAGAAAGGAATGGGCGTTTAAAGGTAGCTGCATTAAAAAATTGTTAATTTCACCAATTTTATTCACTTGGAAGGAGGCATGTTTTATTTAAAAACAACATTGAACTAAAAAGCAAATGGCAAAAATAGACGTTATACATGATTTAAGAATGCACTGCCTTTAAAATGCAAACAACTTTTAACTTGGGTATAAGTTGGCAGCTTAATTTATCTGATCTACAAAGTGTTTTTGTGCCTACAAAACATAATCTGAAATCTTCTCAAGGGACCTTTGCATGATTCTAAAGTAGTGTTGTGTATGGCACTCCCCTGAGCCATGGGTGTTCAAATCATAAACTACACTCACAGCAACAAGTTTTCTCAGAACTGAATTTATGTCTGCAGCCTGGCTTCTCCCCTGAAGCTCCAAACAGTATATCCAGCTGCCCACTCAGCATTTCCACTTGGACGTCGGTTGGGCATTTCAAGCATAAGACGTTGAAACTGAGCTCCTGGTATCACCTCAAGCCTGCTGTCTACACCCCACATCGGATCTGTGGCAATACGTATCTTTGAACAATATCCAAAACCTGACTTTTTCCCACCTCTGCTGCTGCCATCCTTGTCCACGCCACCATCACCTCACCTGGATCTCTGCACAGCCTCCCATGGTTTCCCTGCCTCTGCCCTCGCTTCCTCTTCAGTTTATTCAGTTTAAAGCAGCCAGAGTGATTCTGTTACCATGTAAGTCAGGCCATGTCATTCCTTTGCTCAAACCCCTCAAGGCTTCCGAGCTCAGAAAAATGCCAAATCTTTCCATCAGCCCTCCCGGCTCCAACCCATCTCCAGCTCTGACCACATCTCCACTCCAGCCTCACTGGCCTCTTCACTTCCCTCTAACAGTGTTCGCACCCAACAGGTCTTTGCATCTGCTTTCGCCTCTGTTTGGAATTCTCTCCTCCTAGCTGTCCACACGGCTCATTTTCTCATTTCCTTCAGAAGTCACCTTGTCCGCAAGGCTTTCCCTGACTGCCCTACAGAAAACTGCAAACCGCACATCCCCACGCTCCCTCTCTCGACTCTGCTTTTCCTCCGCAGCCCTTGTCTCCATCGAATGCACTAGACGTTTTGCTTCCTTATTATGTTATTATCTGTCTCTCCTCACTAGAATGAAAACTCCATAAAGGCATGGATTTTGTCATTTTTGCTAATATCTTTTTTGTTGCCTCTGGAGCCAAGAATGGTGCCTGGCATGTGGCAGGCACTCGATAAGCATTTGTGGAACAAACCAAGGAGTCAACTTTCCAAAATTTAATAACATTTGATATCATGCTTAACCTGATCAACAGAATTAAGCACAAAAGATGGAACTCCAAGAATTGCCACTTAATTTGGTAGGACACTTTAGGAGGGATGGCAAATTGTTCACTCATTCACTGTCACAGTCACTGGGAAGACAGCAGTGAGCAGATATAGGACCTGCCTTCATGGAGCTGACAGTCAAGTGAAGGTATCCACTCCCCCGCGCCCACAACCACGATCAAAAGGTGCCTGCGGGTAAGGTCAGGATCAACAAGCCCTGTTTCCCAAGCTAGCACCGGTGAATTCTCCTCAATTCTTTCTTCTCCCTTACCTTCTAAACCAATGAACCAATCTGTCATCAAGACCTCAGGAATGTGTCATACACAGTCAGACCTTCTAACTCCACCATCACTCAATTCCCCAGCCTTCACTTGGCCACCTGAGAACTACAGTATTCCCTGAACCAGCATCTTGCCACCGGTCTCTCCCCACCCAGTTTGTCTCACACAATGTGGCTGGAGTTACTGCCCCCCAGCTACTTCCTTCCCTAAATTTCCTTAATAGCTGCTCATTGCTTTCAAAAGGACATACAAAGTCCTGAACAATCTGGTTCCAGAAACACCTTGGTAGGTTCATCCAACAGAGCGCTTGTTTTTTGTTTTTTTACCCCGATACACACCCTGCCTGGCTCTTTAGCAGACATCAATTAACCCATCATTCAGGACTCCACTAAAAGGTTACCTCCTCCAGTTCCCTGCAGAAGAGAATGCTTCCCCCTCTACGCTCTCCTTGTATTGGTTCATACTTCTACCACAGACAGCACTGAAAAACATTACCGGTTACCATCTGCAGAGTGTCCTTTGTTACTACGCAAGCGCACTGAAGGGGCCACCACATCTTTCTTACTTCCCGAACTCGACGCTAAGGAGCGTGCTACAGCAGAAAAGCACTCAATCAATGTCCTGAAGAAATGGATGCAATTGCCACAAAGGGTTTTCGTATATAGCCCTGAAACTGGGTGCCTGGAATGGCCACGACCTGCTGGTATTGGTTCTGCCTGAGACCACAGAGAACACAGCACACTCTTTGTCACATGAATGCCTTTCTAATTTGAAGACAGCCATCAGATCCTCCCGGGTCCTCCTTCTCCGAGAGAAGCATGACCCGTTCTTTCAGCCTTCTTAGTGGCCGTGTTTCTTCTGAACGCATTCTAGGTTATTTACCTCCCTTTAGAGCAGTGGCACCTAAAACCAAATGAGGATCACTTCCTTTGCTGTTAGCACTCTTCAATGAATCTAACCTAAAAGAGGATTAATATTTGGGGGTTCCCACTAATTGTTGGCTCATATTGAGCTTACTATGACTGAAAAATGTTTACTGTTCAAAGTGAGATTCATAGGTTTCCATTATGAAAACAATGCTCATTAGATATTTTTAAAAACTAAAAATAGAGGGAAAAAAATCCCACCAACTAAAGACATCTAATCCACTGAATGTATTTTGTGAATTTTTAATGCATATGCATAATACATAACTTTTTAACGCATAAGGGAGTTCTGCTTGTTTTCTTTCTCCAAACATATTACATATTCAACTTATACATATTTCATCATCATTTAAAAATATCTCTAGTTGATCATAAACTGTCACACATTACACATTGACCATGTGCTATTTTAACAACGAACCTGCAAGTTAAGTATCTTTATGATTTACAGGTAAGAATGCTGAAGCTTAGGAAAAGGAAGTGACTGGTCCAGGCCACGTGTCATTTCCCAATTTTTTTTTTTAATCACTGAGAAACGTAAAGGAGTGCGTATGTATGAAGTGTATTGTTTGTTGAATTGGGATATAGGTACAGACCTATGTAACCCCCATACAGACTAACAAAGAAAAATTTCATCACATCACAGGCGTCTCCTTGCCTGATTCAATCAGTTCTGCCACCCAGGGGTGACCACTGTTCTGACTTCTACCACTACCAGTTCACTTGCTTGTTCATACATCCTATAAATGGAATCATTTAGTACACACTTCTTTGGTCTGTCTTCTTCTGTTCAAGACAATGTCGGTGAGGTTCATTCATGTTGTGATGTGTATCACTAGTTTGTTCTCTGGGTAACTGTCTCACAGTATTCCACACAGGAATAGACCTCAGTTTATTAATCTTTTCTTCTGTTCTTAATATTACTTGGGTTGTTTCCAGTTTGGAGCTCGTTTGAATAAAGCTGCTCTAAATAACTACGTGTGTGTCTCTTGGTAGACATTCGAATTTGTTTTTCCTGAGTATATACCTGGAGTAGAAGTGCTGGGTTACAGGGCAGGTCCACATTTAGCCTGAGGAGACATTGCCAAAGCGTCCTCCGAAGTGACTGAATTAAGGTGTATTTCCCCCAGCAACACGTAACAGTTCCAGCTGCTTCCTCCCCTCACTAACATTTGATTTTTGTCAATCTTTTAAATTTTAGCCACTCTGATGAACGTACAACACTGCTTTGTGGTTTTCAGCTTGTATTTCCCTGATATGCCGTGATATTGTGGATATTTTAAAATGTTGGTTATTTTTAAAGTGCCTGCCTAATTTTTAATTGGGCTGCCTTTTTTTTTTTTTTTTCCTGGTAGGATTTCTTTATATGTTCTGGCTATGAGTCTTCTGTCAGATACATGCATTTCAAAAATCTTTTCCCAGATGTGGCTCATATTCACTCTAAATAGTTATGTGTTATTCTATCAATTAGATACATCATCATTGAACTGTTTCCTACTGCCGGATATTCAGATTATGTTTAATTTTTGCTGTAATCGAACATGCTGCTGACCAACTGGGGGAGTAAAGAAACAGTTCATGGAGGATGTGATGGCTTACAGCTGCGCAGAAAGGAGGATGTTAAAAAGACGTGGAGGAGAAAGAGAAAAGAGCACTGGAAGTGGAGCGTAGGGTAGAGTGTGGCTGGAGCCGAGGCTGAGGAAGTATCAAAGGCGAGATCACGCAAGACTAAACACACGATTCTGTACTTTATCTGGAGGGCAAGGTAAGCCACTCAAGTTTAATTATGGGCCAAAGTGTTCAGATGTGCATTTCAGAAAGACCACTTTGATTATAAGAGGATGAAAAATAGTTTACTAGAGGAAGTCAAGGGTACAACCAAAGAGCCGACTTAGTCCTGACTCAACAATCTTCTTTTTCAAACTTTCTATGCTATTATCACCTATTTATTTTTCCAGATAAATTTTGACATTATTTAGCCAAGCTCCCCCGCTCACACACCAACTCCATTCCAATCCAACTGTGACTTTATTTGAAATGACAGTAAATGTTTAAATTAACCTAGAGAAGAATGGCAACTTTATGTATCATTTTCCCTACGGTTCTTAATTGCTGCTAAGCCATACCTCCCTCCGTCATATATTTTTGCAAAGATAATGCATGGCTGTTCACAAAACAAAAATGAAGGGGAAAAGGCAGGATAGGAGAGTCTTAATCTTGACCAAAAGCACAGGAAATGTCAAAAACCAAAGGGAAGCAAAAGCAAGAAGGACTCAGGTCTAAGCCAAGAAGACCAAACTGTTGGAGAGAGCCACAAGGACTGTTTTGAAACACAGTGTTAAACAGAAGTATGCCGTGGTCCCAAGGAAGAAAGAACCTTATTTTTCCAAAAGCCAAGAAGTGAATAAAGAAAAAAATTTTTTTGACCAGAATTCAAAGCATGCTGGAGTTTTACCAAAATAACTATAAGGCCTAGTAGTGGAGTTTCAGAATCAAAGGAGTGAAAAAGACCCCAGAAGAGACTTCAGGTGCTTTAAAACTGGGCCAAGTGAAGTGGTTAGTGTCTGTGCGGGGCTCCACCTAGTCAGTTCTAGTCTGGATTCTCTCACACCAAAGCCAAGTGGAGCTGGTGAACCCGGAAATCCTAGACAGACAGCAAAGGGGGCGGGCGGCGGGGGAAAGAGTTACCTCCAGAGAAAGAAAGGGAATGAAGGTCACCTGGGGAAGGAGGCTCAGCCCATAAGAACCTGCTCCCTTTAGCACTCCTCAGTGTTGATAAATGAGAACGGACACATCATGCTGCCAGCGGACAACACAGAGGACCTGCTCGTGCTTGTGACATCTATATTTATTCTCAGGATTTGTAGAAGGCATTTTTTTCCCCCACAAGAGATCTGTTATTCTGGAAATGGTCTGAGTATTATTTTTCAATGTGAATCCTGAGACACGTAATTCAAGCCTAACTATGAGAAGATGAAAGATTTCATAGTCTGACAAAACTACTACAGAGATAATGACAAACAGACACAGTTCTTGTGCACTGGGCCTTCCACGGCTCCCAAAGTTGTCTCTGCTAGAAAGAAGAAGCACTTACACATAAGGCTTTTTTTCAGTTACAATCTTCTTCATCTTTTTATCTGGGCACAGCATAATTCCTTCATTCCACGGATGTTTACCACACTCATGGCACTGGGGCTGTCCTGATGAAAAGGTAGAAGAGCTTCCCGCCCTCCTGGGGCTCACAGCACAAGAGAAAAATAATTAGATACTTAGAGTACAGGGCCCAGGGTGCCACCGGAGCAACCAGGAGAGGCCTCTGGGGAGTTCGGGAAGGCTGCTTTGGCAGAACTGAGTCTATGGGAAGGTTATGTGGGTATCTCACAGGCCGTGTAGGCTGGGACCCAAGCTAAGACCTAGAACTGGATACCAGGGAAGACAGGAACCGCACCTGTGTGTGGGTTACAGGTGTGATCTCCCAGAACACTGTACAGTACGGCTTTCTAACCTGTGGGCAGCTTACAGATGTGCCCACCAGTGGTGAGCCCGGCCTTATTCATTTCCCTCAATGGACAACACTGATATCACCATTTTCTATGAGTCACAACATGAAAAAGGCTGGCAATCACTGCCTGGAAAGAACTCACGCAATGCTGTGTTTGCCTCTCTGCTCTAACGCATTTATATTCATTCATTCATATTCTCTCTCTGTGTTACCTCGTTCTTCTCCATTATTTTTTCCTACTCTTCAATACTCATGCAGAACTTGATTCCCAAGAGGTCCAAAATACACAGTCTGAATGTCAGCCACCAAAAGAGAGAGAAAAATGATTTCGTTTCAAATACAAAATCCTGGTGAAGAACAGTGATTGGTCCAGTGTGAGTCAGGTGTCCACTCCTGGACCAATCAACTGTGGCCCCAAAAGAGGAATATCTTGCATTTAAATTGTGGCTCTGGAAGTCATCACTTGACTAGACTGGAGGGAGGGGTGCTAGTTAGCAAGGCTACAGGTGTTCACTACAAGATGTGAAGGCTGAAGGCAAGAATTCTGGAGAGAGGGCAAGGATGAAGATTCAAAAGAGCAAGAGATAACAGAGAAGTCAGTGTCCCTGTGAGGGTGACAAGAGACGGGAGCCATGGTAGGGCAGGTGGGACTGGCCTAACAGAGGAGGAAGAGCACACCTAGTGTGACAGGAAGGACGGAGGGAAGAATGGGTGAAGGCACAAGGTTTAAACGTGCCGGCAGGAATGGTACAGCCCAGATCTGAAGAATTATTTCTCTGAGCAGGCAGGAGGGTGGTGCAGGAGAGAGGGGGCCAGATCAAAATACGAGATTAGTGGAAAGAATATGAAATAGATGCTATGTGAAATGAGACAGAGCCGCCCAGGGAAGCACAGGAGGAATGCACGGCAGTTTTAAGACCTGAGTGAGGGCAGCAACTCTAAGTAGACGGATACCTGTCTGTAAGGTAGCATAATTTTCTCCAGCAAGTCTCAAGTCTCAGCAGCCCCGTATCTATAGACGCAAACACAGAAGAGCAGTTCAGCAGGTCCAGGGATGTGTTTCTGCCAGGTAAGGGTCCCTGAAGGAGACTGGGACAGTGAAGCTCATGGTTGAGAAGAAAGGGGTACAATGGCACTTGGGTTGATATTCCCAGGTCAGAAGAGAGCAGGAATAAGCAGTATGAGAACAAGACGACAGGTGACATCTGGGGAGATGACCGAGAGCCCGGGACGTGGAGCAGGATCCGCAGCTCCTCAGCTGACGGCAAGGGTTCTGGGATGGCTCATCCCAGCAGTGCCCCAGTGGGCGGGAACCACTGAGGCCTCCTAGGAGCCGGATGCACACTGGATTGATGATTTCTCTGATTTTCTCATGCTCAGAAATATTCAGTTATTCCTCAAATTCTTTATATAACTTATACACTTAAAGGGGGGGTTACCCCTCCATCTCGCCCCCCTCAAAAATCTACCTGCATTCTTTCTCAGGCCAGATTACCTACTCCAACCAGAGAAAGCAGCATGCTACTTGCAAGATGCTGCTGGGGTCCACTTTCCACCCATGTTTCACGTGCCTTCTCCCTGATCATTCAGAACACACTTCCCGTTCCATGTGCCCAGACTGCAAAATCTCTCCAACTTTCCTAACCCAGGTGAAGTTCCCAGCTTCTCCAAGGAAGGTGCCCAAGATTCCACCTAACACAAATCACTATTTCAATACACAGATTTTTAAAATTCCACATAATTACACACACACACACACACACACACACACACATATAATTCCTAATTCTCCTTAAGGGTAGAAATTCTTAAATTTGATTTTTAAGCCAAAACTTGTGTGTGCACTTGGAGCCTATGAAATACTCTTGATTTAAACGACTCAGACAGCCAAAGAAGCAGGCAACCGTGCTCTTATTCTAAAGCTCACACACCACACTGGGGTTCTGTAAGGAACAAACGCCTGTGACTAAGGAGAAAACGGGGAAGCGTTTCTATAAAATGTATTCAAAGCTGCACAGTAACCTGCCAAATCAGTCACGGAATGTTGAATGAATCAAATGGAATGCTTAGCTCTGACGACCAGCCTTATGTCTCTTAGTCACTAAGGGTTTTCTGTGTGGTATGCCAAGGAAATCCAAAGTCACCAACTTTTCTGTTCCCTACCTTTTAGGGGAATACAAAAGATGGAAATAAGAACGGAAGAAGCAGTTTACAGATTCAGGAAAAAGGACTGAAGGAAAGGCAGTGGGCTCAGCACCACAGGCAAAACGGGAGTACAGCTGCCTAAGGACATGTACACAGAAACTCATCCAGTTCAATTTCAACCGAGGGTGAACATGAAGAAAACCCATTAACAATAATAAAACTTTTTTTTTGGCCCCAAATGAATATGGTAATACCCATTTTGAAGACACTCTCATGCTCTGTTGAATTAATGCTGTTTTAATTATACAGCAGTCTAGCAATAAATGTAAAAATGTTACATCTACACACATTTTGAGCCCTTATTTTACTTCTAGGAATCTGTACTAGGGAGAAAAGACACACACACACACACGATATATACACACAAAGACATTTACTAGCACAATTATATCTTTATTAGCCAAAAAACCCTGAAACGCACTCACCATTCAATTGATTAAATATTTAATAGTATAATTATATTATGAAATACAATAAATAATATCTAAATAAATGTATTAAACATATGTTGCTATGTGAAAAAAGCAAGTGTAAGAAGAATAAATACAGTGTCATCTAGTTCTTATAGAAGTAAAATTTAAAATAATGTTAATATATGTATGCAGACATGCATATATATGTGTGTAAAAAGACAGAAGAAATACAGACCAAACAAGCATTAACGCCATGGGGGTTGTGAATTCTGGGAATCTCTCATTGTATATTTCATATTTATACAATGCTTGAATTTTTAATTTTGTGTAACTTTGTGTTATGCTTATAATTAGAAAGTTATAGATATTTCAAAGTAGACGTGTATCTATTGACGTGTAAAAATGTCAATAATACATTAAGTGAGAAATGTAAGCTAAAGCAATATGTCCCCATATTTGTATTTTATAAAAAGTCACACACATACAAGAAAAAGAAATATACCAAGACATTGACAACGGCTTTTCTGGGTGGTGAGATTTTGAATGACTTTTACTTTCTTCTTTGTAACCTTGTCTTGACTCCATTTTTAAAAATAAGGATTGTATATTATTTTTACACATAAAATTTTCATTAAAAAAAATCTGTCTTCACTTTTCACTTTCAAACCTTTTTAAGGGTCAATAACGTTCCATCATAGTTCAACAATAATAAATTATTTTAACTTTGCTTCCCCTCCCTGTTTACACAATAGACTCTAGGTTTATCCATGCTAAGAAAAAAAAAAATCAGCAGAACAGGAGGAATAACATGACTGAGATAACCAGCAAAAAGTGGTTGCTTCTGGCTTTGCTATGAAAAAAGACAGGGGTGTCATAATGCCGATAACGTCACTTTATATTTCCAGTTAACGATTTTAAAGAGCTTTTAGGTCCACAATGTTATCTGGTCTTTACGTCTATGTAAAAGGCCAGGGAATCAGAATCCTCACTTTTAAGGTAAGTGGCCTGTGTTGGGAGAGGGGGAGGGATGTGCCCAGGATCTCAGATTGGTGAATGACAGTGCTAGCTTGCACACGCCCAGATGGCAGCCAGTAACTACATGTGGCCATTTAAAGGTAAGTTAATAAAAATGACATTAAATTTAAAATTCAGTGCCTTAGTTGCACTAGTCACAATTTCAAGGGCATTTCAATAGCCACATGTGGTTAGTGGCTACTGTCCTGGACAGCGGCAGATAACAGAATATTTCCATCACTGTAGAAATGATGCGATTTCCATGCCAATAACACTTGCCACTCTTGTGGTGGCTTTCTACACCCTTGCTTTGCCCTGTTGGAAAAAGGGAAGATATTATTTGATGATCTTACTGTGTAAGACACAACTCTCTAAAAAATTATAGGAAAAAATGTTAGGCTAACTGAAAGGTGGCTGGGATAGCTGGCGAAGAGTGAGGAGCGGGAGGCGCACAGAAGAGCCTGAAGGGTGGGTGGTACAGTGGCCTCTGGGGGTTGCCCACCTGGCACCTACTCACCCCCTTCCTCCTTTGTAACAGAGCTAAGATCTAGTCTAGGTACCTACCCCTGCCCCACACAGCCTCTGTGCCTCAGAGCTGGCCTGCCATGCAACTCGGGCTTGATGAAAACAAGATGAGACGTTAGCTGACAGGGTAACACCCTACTGTGGCTTTGGTCTTGACTTCTGAAAGGTCAAACAGCACAATGCCTACTTCAACATCATCTCAGGCATTCCCCCCAAAGTGCACGAACCTCATGCGATCACACACATTGCTGTTAAAGTTACATCTGAGCAGCGTGGCCAGGTCAGCAGGATGGACCCAGCATGACATTCAGACTTGCTAACACAGGTCCATCTGCAGGTAAGTATCCTCATGTGTCTCAGGGTGAAAAATCTCATGTTGTGCTTTATGTGTTAAGAGTCTATCATTCGAAATAGAAATACAGTCTTACAAAAAAGTAAATGAAATAATTAGTGATCGTTTGAAAACACTATTAATTTTATGTATCAAAACTATCCAAAATTTTCAAATCATTAAATAACAAGGGAAAAGACTGACAATATGAATATGGAAGCACATTTGTAGGTAAACTCTGGAAAGAACGTTATATCCTTTTGCAGCCAAACATATATAAAAATTTAAATAATCAAGACCATACAGACATGAGATGATAGCATAATTCTCATCTTAGTAGAATTATTAAGCAAAACAACCCTTTAAAAACTGTACTAAATTTCTTAGATATGTGACTCCATTCAGGCCATGTGTCTTTCAAGAAAGATCTCATTCTGGGAATATTTCATATCTTGTGAGAATGCACTGGGAGCAGAACATCAAATCTACCACACCTTGTAGAAGGAAACACCAGAACAGAGAGCTGTCATGCAGTCTGCAATGGAATGAATGTGGTGACGGTTATGAGTGATTCTGGAATCACAAGCATATGCTGCTTTGTTCACTGGCTCCAGAGAATAATTATAGCCCGATGGAAAGGAATTGAACCGCTGGCCTTCAGCAGAAAAATGATGGCTGCCTGTCATCTTGCCTCAGCTCAAGACAGGCTGCAGACATACTTTAGAACTATCTCATGAGGAACTTGTATGAAATACTCAACGGGATGAAATAGCAACTCTCACACATTAAAAAGACAGCCTTAAACCAAAAAAAGCTTGGTATTGTACTCGGCACACAATTGTATCCATAGCAAGACTTCATGAGAACCAGGGGGTGATTGCATGGAAAGTAATTCATCTGCTGGAAGAGGTACTAACTCATGAGCTACGAAGTACAAGTACTTCCCACATGACACCTGTTCATAAAATCTCCTGTCCTGTTTCAGAGAAGATGCTGAAATGGTTATGCTGCAACAAAAGCATAATGAAAAATGCACCCCCCCTTCTCCATTTTACTCAAAACAGTTAATTCATTTAAGATTAACAGAGACCAAAGAGATATGATATGAATCCTGGACCAGGAAAAAAAAAACTGCTATAAAAAACATTATCGGGGGCAACTGGCAAACTCTAAACACGGACTTTGATACAAAACTATTATCTAACCCAGTGTAAAATTTCCTGCTTCTGGTATCTGCACCATGGCTGTATAAGATTCCTTGTTGTTAGGAAATACACACCGAATTATTAGGGGCAAGGGGGCATGATGTCCGCAATTTACTCTCAAATTATTGAGGGTGGGGGCAGTGATAAAACAAATGCCAAACTTGCTGGGTGAAAAGCACATGGGAGGCCCCGTAACTTCCCGGAAGTTTAAAATTATGTCAAGGGGGGAGGGTATAGCTCAAGCGGTAGAGCGCATGCCTAGTGTGTATGAGGCCCTGGGTTCAATCCCCAGTACCTCCTCCAAAATTAAATAAACCTAGTAACCCCCCCACCAAAATACACTAATAAAGAAAATATTTTTTAAAAAGTTAAAAAAAATTATGTCAAACTAAAAAGTTAACCCAAAAGACAATTCACCTCTCTGTTTAAATCTCCTTCAGAAAACACGTGGTTTCGTGGTGGTCAAGTCTCAGAGTGACCAAGGAAACAGAATGTTCTGGATGGTGCAGAGACTTCTGAGTTCGCTTCAAGAGTCACCGTATTGTGTCACTAGCTCTGACGGTCGTGCCCGATCCAGAGCCGATTCACTCCCGATGGCAGAACACAGGGCTGTTCAGCGCGGTATCATTCAGTGTCTGCTTCAGGCCGGAACTCCAGGCTGTTGCTGCCTAACCACGGTCTCCTGCATCTTATTGTCATGGTTATGTAGCTGGGCGCACTCAACACAGCAGTCCCAAATCCCCTATTTGTTCCTTAAAATACACGTTTTAAAGAGAACAGCCCTGTAATAAAGAGGATCCTAGAGGACCATTTCAAAGGCAGCGCCAAGTTCCCTAACATTCCCGTGCATCCATGCAAAGTCAGATGAACACACGCCACACACGAAGAGAAGAAAGACATTGCGAGAAAGACATTATGGAGCGGGACATACACGCCTGGAACCAAGAGTCCCTTAAAAAATTAGGTGTGCTCTTCTCACAGCTGTAAAAACATGTTTGAAGCCCGAATTGTGGCATTTTATGTACCTCGTATGGTTTGAAACAAAACATAGAAGGAAATGCACTTTACTATCATGACATGTCATCCGCAAATTACATGTCTAACCCTCAAGCCTACTTTAGAAACTCTCCTCACTAATTTGCTTGTGTTTGAATAGCAAGTAATATGTTTTCAATCATGAAAGGTTACAGGGAAATTTTTGTGGTAAAAACTGGCCTTCGACTAGCATAAAAATCATCTGTCTTACTGCAGTCCTTGGGGAAATGATATTTTTTTTCATCATTGTCGAGCAGCTTTCAAACCAATTTTAATAGCTACTGTTCCAAAAAAATAGCTGTTTACGGCCACTGAAAACTGATGTCACTCAAAACCACGTAAGAGGGAAAAAATGACAGTATGTTGGATCAAGAAATTATTATTTCTTTCTGATACTTTAAGAGTGAATCAAACTATGTGAACTTTTCTCAAAACATCATAATTATTCACTAACGTTTAGACGGACAACTGTCCACCCTCTAACACAGCACACAGTGAGCCCCGAGCTACCGCACTGCTCTTTTCTGACCAGCACGGCAATACTAACAAAGAACAGAGCTATCTTACTTTGATACAAAATTGCATTTGATGCTAATTTTTTTAAAAGTTCTCTTCAGGTAAAACGGGCAGCACAGAAACGAAATGGCTCTTGTGAGCGGCTCTAATGCCTTCTCTTTCATTGTTTCTCCAAAACTTCCACTGACTAAATAATTACTGGCCCTCCCATAACATATTCAGCAATTTTGCACAGTAATGCTGGATTTTTTTTTTTTTTGCTTTTGCTTTCTCCTAACTCAAACTTATGTGCTCTGTTTTTCATTTTTCTAAGATCTATCAGACAAGGATATGCCAACTTTTCTTTTATCAACCTTTTTCTTTTTAAACCAAATTTTCTGAAGTTCTAAAAACTTTACTAGCATTAGTGAATTTGAAGGGAACAGAGGCGTTAGCAACGTCTGGTCAGAGTGTGATTGTCAGCTAACCATGGGAGTCAATTTCTGTTTCTTTTTCCTTGTTTACGAGAGATGAAACCTCCCTGTACATACTTTAAAGCTATTTAAATAACACTTAAAAGGAAAAATATTTTCAAATGACCAACCGATTTCTTTGCTTCTCTCCTGCACCTGGGCTGTTACGTACTGCCAGAGAAATCTCCCAGATCGGCAGATGGAAAACTCTACAAATATGTGGTTTTCAACCTCAGGAGAACTTTTGATGTTGCGTAATGATCCTCAGAGCTGTCCTCAGGCAGCTCCCCGGATCGTCACCCACATCAGAAGGTGAACCTGTTCACCCTCACCTTGAGCTGATGCTTCCGCCACACCCTTCATTCTCAGCCAACGCCTTGTCTTCTCTCTCTCACAGAGAAAAATAAATCTGCTAGACAGAAACTCCTCCAACTTCCTACCAGCTTATCTGCATCCATTCCCATCCTCACCGCCCTTCCTCCTGTCCCTTAATGAGGGGTGTCCCTAGAGCTCTGGACCCATCCTCTCTCATGTCCTCGAGCATCTCCAATTTCCACAATAAGCTGAAGTCTCATCCATCTTTAAAAATAAACAACATGACACCCTCTATCAATTTTGCAGCCCCTCTGTCTAATAACCCTCTTTCCTGCCCTTCGCAGCCATGATTCTGGAATAAACAAAAGCCACTTGATCCATTTCTCAGCTCACTGTAAACCTGGCCAACACCCTACCAGGACGCCAATGCCCCCAGGCACCCAACCCAATGGATTCATCCATCCTTTGCTTGTGTGACCTCTTTACAGCAATTACCACTGCTGATGCTTCCTTCTAGAAATCCTCTTCTTTATTAGTCTCATATCATTCTTTGATTCATCTATTTCTTTTATTAGCTCTTCCTCCAATAAAACCCTTAAATGGCACAACCATCTATCAGTGGGAGTAGAAATTGATAAACAATTTTGAAAAACACTAATAAAGCATAAGGCTCTACATTGTTCATATCCTTCACTCCAGTCATTCTACCTCTAGGAAACCATGCTAAGAAAACAATCATAAATAATGAAAAGAGAAACAATCCTGGCACAGAAACATTAAATCCAATGGAATATATAACTTTAATAAGATGATAGTAAGCTTGAACTAATGTTAAATGGAAAGAAGAATATGAAGCAAAGTTGTCTATACAGTGGTGTCTCACCTGTGTGGAAAGTGTATGTACAGGAAAGAGCCTGGAAAGAAATATCCCAAACGTTAACAGTGATTTTCTTGGGAAATGAGAATTGCATTATTGATGAATCTTATTGTCTTTATATATTTTTGTACTTTCCAAGTTTTTGACAGGGATCATTTGTGCTTTGAGATGGAAGAAAAGCCATGTATGAAAAACAAATTCAAGAACAAAACAGATCTCTTCCTTGCTCAACTATTCAATATTCCTCACAAGCGAGCCAACCTCCTCCAAAAAGGCAATGTTCCACCCAAAATAAACCATAAGCCAAAAGTGATGTTTGCCTTCACCTGTCCCCCTGCACATTCTCCGGCAGGTAATCTCATGTACTCCAGAAGCACCCAGTATCATCAACAGATGGCTGACACCTATGTCCCTACATGTCACTCTCCTAAGCTTCAGAATGTGTTTCCATGGGGCGTCTAGACAATTCCGTGTGATGACTCACAAGACCCTGTTATCTTTAGCTTTCATCCCACGTTCCAAGTCTTCTTCTCTCGGTACACAGCCCCATCTCCAAATTCCTACTTTGAGTAGTAAGATTAGTAAGACTCTCACTCCACCCACGTCCAGTCAAATACAAGGCCAATCAGTTCTACCTCCTCCATACATACGAAAACCATGCCTCCTTCTTCCTCCCCACCTCCTCACCAGTCTCACTTTTCAATAATTTTCTAACTGGTCTTTCTACCTCCAGCTTCAGCCAAGTGATAATACAGCCCCTTCCTAATACCACAGTCATTTTTCTAACATGTAAATCTGATCCAGTCACTTCCCCACCTTAAATCCTTCAACAGCTCCCTGTCACCACATAATAAAATAAAAAATCCTGAGCATGGGATTCACAAATGTATTCTTATTCCCTTCATGTCCAGCTCTCCTCTGGAAAGCTTCCCTTTACCCCAACCCTCCCCCTACCCCAAAATCGATAGTTAGTTGTGTCCTCTTCTGAGTTCCTGCAGCACCCCATCCACTTCTCCATCACGGCATGGGTCACACTGCTGTAATTATTTCCACGTCTGCCTCTTCCTCTAGATCTGGGTTAAAGACGGGCATGGATGAGATTCTATCGTTGCATCTCTAAAACACAGCATATACTTGGTGAATAATCAGATATGCTAAATGCTTAAAGGAATGAATAATTTGGCTCACAAACAAAAAAGTACAGGATGGATTAACAAAGTATGGATCTTTTTTTCCCCACACAACAGAACCAATTCTCTAAGAATTAATATATGCAAGATGGAAAATTTAATAAATAACTGAAACAAGTAGTAAGTTCAACACGATGAAGTTTGGTGTTTGCCTTAAGTTTCCATAGCTATCTTGCAGTTACTTTGAAAGTACACATTTCTAAATTAACTCGTAAGAATCTTTCCCTAACTTTTCTTTTTTTTACCCTCTCTGAGGCATATGTTTGAAAGTCACCTTTCATAGCTACTGATTTCAAATATAGGCAAAAATTATCTTCGTTCCCTAAAAATAGAAAAAAGTCAAATGCTCTTTTCACTAGCAATGCCAACAACTGGAATCAGTCTGAACTAAAGAAAAACAAAATTTCCTTTTCAATTCATGGAGAGTTTCCTTTCCATTCATTCCAAACACATGTAATAGGTAACCCCTGGGAATCTTAGTTTATTAATCAGAATGATTACAACAATCTAACTCATAAGGGGTTATGAAGAAATAAAAATGGATCCTGGCAAAGTAGAGACTACTGAAAATTTATGAAACTCTGCAAAACAGATCTTTTCTTTTCCTTGCTCAACTGTTCAAAATTCCTCACAAGTGAGTCAACCTCCTCCAAAAAGGCAATGTTCCACCTGAAATAAACCTGCCTGCAAAGGAGCGTGCACATCTAAGGAAAGTAACTTCTGAGTTCTTCTCTGGCCTAAAGCTGGAAAGCACTGATGAAGCCAAATGCAAACAACAAATTATCCGAAAATAATTCTGCTTCACTTTGGAATACACTACATACTTTATGCAGTGGCGACGGATTTAATTTTATTTGACAAACTAATATTAGAATCAGTTTGCACTTCCTGCACACAAACCAACTGAGCCAGTTCAGCAGAGCTGGGATTAAAAACTTCCCAGAAACATGCAATTCTTGACGGTGTCTGAGACTCAAAATGAAATCAGAAAGTAATGGGAAGAGAAGTAATAAACATAGGGTAAAGGCTGCAGAGGCCCAGGAAAGTCTGTTACTGCAGCTACAGCACACAGGAACGGGAGGTGGGGAGCTGGGACACGCTGCCGGGTACGTGCACACCGGCTGAGCCCACACGCTATATACTGAGTAACTGTACTGTGGTCTCTCTGAGACACCAATGCACGACATGTAAACGGGCATGTACACGTGTGTGAATGTCCCCTCACACACAAGCACAAGTCCCATATTGACAGTTGCTCTTCCAGTCCCTGCAAATCCACTGAAGTCATGACATCCTTCAACTGGGGGTTGAATCAATCAGGCATTAATCCCCACCGGCTGCAATGGGGTTTATGAGGCCATTCATAAGGTTAAAGGACTTCCGCCCACTCTTAACTGCTTGCTTATTTTTATACTGCATCCTCAGCCATTTCCTTGAAGGCTCATTGTCTTTAAAACACACACACACACACATTTTATTGACGTGTAATATGCACCCATAAAAGTGCAAAAGTCCTAAATGCACAATGTGATGAATTACCGAAGTGAACACACCTGTGTGACACTCCTGTGTGAAGAAGGCTCCCACCAGTGCCCCAGAAGCCCTCCTTTAGCCTCCTAATCACTGCTCCCCTTCCCCTCCCTGAAATGCCCTGACTTCCAACACCACAGACCAGTGCTGCTTGTTTGTGAATTTCATGTAGATGAAGGCATAGAGTAGGGATTGTTTGGCGTCTGGCTTCTTTTGCTCAATGTTATGATTGTGAGATTAATTCATGCTGATGCACGGAGCTGTGGTTGGTGCCTTTCTGTTGTTATCTAGCTGCTCTGTCGTAAGAACACCACAAGTTACTGTTCAATCCCACTCTGGATGGAAACTTGTAGTCATCCCAGGTGTGGGCTCTGACTCCTTGCTTCTTGCATTTTTTTTTCTAGTCTTTTTTTTTTTTTTTTTAATGGGGGGAGGTAATTAGATTTATTTATTTATTTTACAGAGGTACTGGGAATTGAACCCAGGACCTCATCCAGGACCTCATCCATGCGAGGCATGCACACCACCACTGAGCTATTATACCCTCCCCGCTCCTTCTTGCATTTTTACATCTAACATAACACTTTCCCTTTATTTCTAGACTGCAGGTCTAGAATTTTTTTCTTACATGCTTCATTTATTCAAAAAATTTCTGTCCACTATTACAGATCAAGACAATTCTTCAGATGCCAAACTAAACGGTGGGAAATGAGGCCACGGGAGAGTAAACAACACATGTTGCAAAACATATTCCACTCTAAGAAGTGTGGTCTAGACCTCTTTGGAGGAGGCCAAGGAGGCGCTCACCCTCGCTGGCCCCTGCTGTGCCCTCTGCTGGATGAGCTTTCTCTTCTGCCTGACAGTGTATTCATTCTCAGTCCCTCTTTCTCCTTTTATATCCATTTTAGAAGAAGCTATTTCGGACCAAACAGCATTGTAAAGACAGCATTGAATTGAGTGGCCTTAAACAGAATATATTTACACTGCCATCAGTTCCAAATGTGCAGCATTCATGGAAGATGTGTTTTGGAAATGGCGTGGACCACGCAGCTATGCTTTGGTCAGTGAGGCCACCTTGCGTGGACACAGACTTTCAGTGCAGGGCCGGGGTGGGGGGCAAGGAACTCAGACAACAAGCATGGGTGCCTCCACCCCCCTCCTCAGCCCACCCGTCTCCTCAAGGGTCTCACCTTTTGCATCAGACCCTCTCCTCTCTCAAACTTATCTCTCCTGCCCCCTTCCCATCATTATTTACTCATCCTCAACTCTCCAGGCTGAAAATAACAGAAAAGCAAAAACCTACCTACAGCCTCTTGCAGCTCCGGCCTTCTCTCCCTCCCTTCAGAGCAAAGGCCTTCAAAGCCTTCTCGCCTCTCCCTGTTTCTAGTTCTCCACCCGCTCCACACTCACTGTTCAGCCCACTGCGACTGTTACCACCTCTGCCCCTCAACTGAAAACACTCTCATCTAGGTCCCCGGCACCCTGGCTGATGCCGTGTCTAGTGGACACTTCTCCACCATCGTCTTCCCGGACACCTGCAGCGTTCACTCTGCTGACTGCACCCCGCTTCCCGTGACTTTCGCGGCGTCGCGCTCTCCTGGTTACTTCCTACCTCCCTGGACGCTCTCTCTTTAGGGTCCTGTTAGGCTGCCTCTTCTGACTGCCTCGGAAGCATAGATTTTCTCAGGATTCAGTCCTTGGCCTTTTCCTCACACTTTTATGCTCCTTCCCGATAATCTGCAGCTCACAGGCCTGTCCCAGGGGCACCTCAACCTCAGCATGACCGGAGGTAGTGAGAGATGTTCTCCTTCCCCAATGCTCTTGCCAGTATCCTGCACATGCAGGCAGTACCCCCAGAGTCCGTATCACTGCCCTCTATTCCTTTCCACGTGTAAGAAGCAGAGAGGGTAGCAGAAAGGGCCTGGGCTTTGGAAGTCATGCCAATCTGGCTTCAAACTGCCTCTTCAATCAGCTCTGTGACTCTGAGAGTCATTTCCTCCCTCTGATTACAATGTTTTACACTGGTATCATGAGTAGAACACCTATCTTGTAGGACTGAATGGATTAAGAGAGGTAAATGAATGGATGAATTTAACCAATTAAAACCCATCTAACCCAGTGCCTGATGCCTGGTAGCTGCCCCAACCCTCAGCGTCCTCCCCGTTTTCCCTTTTATGGAAGCTAGTCCTGTCGCCCTAACTATACTGTCTCTAAAGCGTGGCTCTCCTACAGGACACCTCCAAACCTGTCAGACTGGTCCTCTCATTGTCCCGAACACACGGTGCCCCTTCAGAGAGGCATCAAGGGGCACCGCTGCTCGGAATGCTCCCCCGGCCATCTTAACTCCATGCATACCTAAGTCTTCCTCCGGCTCCAACCCCAGCCCAGTCCCAGACCTCTATAGACGCCTTCCTTTATCAACATCAGAGAAGCATCCCCTGGCCTGAACTGTAGAATCTCAGCACCAAGGATCTGGTGTTTACGACACACTACTTTATGGGCGGTCAGATACTTTTCTTTACCTCCAAGCCCTTTTCCCCAAGCACATCACTCACTTCCCTTGCAGGGAGTTACACACAGTCGTATACACAGTCCCCAGCAAAGAGATTTAAATAATGCCTGCCGATTTGTCGGAGAGGTCAGTCTCCTTTGCTTTGTAATACCTGAAGGCGTAAACACCATTCAATAAATTTAACTATTACTTTAAAATACGTGTACCGACACCCAGAATCTTCAGAATTGGGACTTCAGAGGCCATGAAGAACAGCCTTCCAGATACACAACACCCCTTCCCAACAGCCTTAGTAAGTGAGCTCCCAAACTCCGTTGCAATGAATTCCCATAACCAGAGACACTACATCCTTCGGGAACATGTGAACCAGTTACTTTTTTTTTTTTAATGTTTTACTTAAAGCAACCTCAAACTTACCAAAAAAAAAAAGTCACAAGTACCTTTTTTCTCCTGAACCACTTGAGAAGAACCTGCTGACCTGGTGCCCTACCACCCCTTCTCATGTACTTCCCGCAGTGACATTCTCCTAGATGGCCACAACACCACCAGAAAATTAACATGTAATACATTTACCAACAATGAATTCTCCAAACGCCCTTCAAATTCCACCAAGTGTCTCAATAATGTCCTTTACAGCAGAAGAATCCAGCTCAGAATCTTGCTTTACTTTAAGCTGTGAAGTCCCTTTAGCTGCCTTCATTCTAGAATAGTTCCTCAGCCTTTCCTTGATTTTTATGAATGTGACCTTTTTAAAGATGACAGTTATTTTATCCTTCGATTTTGCCAGATGTTTCCTCTGAGTACACGCAGGTTATGCATCTTTATTCAGCAGGAATGTCTCAGAAGAAGCGATGCTGTGTTCTCACTGCATCCCACGGTATGTGATCTGACTTGTCCCCTTACGATGCAGTTCCTTCTCATCACTAGTTTAGACAGCGTGTACCAGGCTTCTCTACAGCAACAATATTCCATTTTTCCTTTGATATTAATTAATGAGAGCTTTGTAGGGAGATACTAAGTGAGATACTAAGAATGAGATGCTAAGATCTCATTCCTCACCAAACTTCAAGTTATTCACTTATTAGTTTATAGAAGTATGGACTCATGGTTGCCTACTTCAATTTGGTGCTCCAGCTGACCCAGTTTTAACCCGAGGGAGCTCCTTCAGGCTGAATTTTGTTTCTTCTCAACATTGTCCATCATTCTTTGAGGACTTCCTTGCTTTTTGGCATAGCAAGATGCCCCAGGCTCATCTTGCTTTTTGGCATTTTATTTGTTTGTTTTAAAATAGGAAGGGATGCCATTCACCTATTTACAAACATGGAATTACACCACCTATCTCATTAACTATACCATGGCATACTTACAGGCCAAAGCACACACAACCTTCTTCATTCAGTTTGATCTATACTATTGAACAGTGTGCATGGGCAGAAGCTCCTGCGTTCAGGATGCTTCCAGACCTCATCCTATGTCCCTCTTCATCTGGTTGTTCATGTATCCTTCATAATAAACTAGTCAACATAGTAAATGTTTCTCTGGGTTCTGTGAGTCACTCTAGCAAATTAATCACATCTGAGGAAGGGGCTGTGGGACCCTCCAATTTACAGCTGGTTGGTCAGAAGCACAGGTGACAACCTGGACTTGCAATTAGTGTCTGAAGTGGGCGGCAGCCTTGTCGGACTGAACCCTCAACCCGTAGGACCTGACACTGTCTCCATGTTGATAATGTCACAACTGGGCACATTAAATCCATAAGACACCCAGTTGGTGTCTGCAGCTGCTGAGAACTGCTTGGTGATGTTGGAAAACATACCGGAGTTATCATGTCTAGGTCTTATTCCCTCAGTCACTTAAAAATGACACAGTTGCAAGTGCCCTCACCACCCCGAGCATTCTTTTCTGAATTAACACCATCCTGTCTCAACAGCTTATAAAAGCATACAGAGTAGGCACTCTTGGTTGCCTATCCAATATCCTTTTCTCCCTCTAAAATTCATTCCTCCCTAAAAGAATCTGGTTTTGTTCAGGTATCTGCTCCAATATAACCACGCTTCAGGACTTGGCTATTCTCAATCGATCATAATAACCACATTCCTCAGAACCAATGATGGGTTTACTAATTTGCATGTGAGCAAATGCGTACCACTGAAACACAAGGATGTCTTCCAGGGGCTTCCTGAGAAAGAAGCAAACACCAGCAGATGGTTCCCTCCTCTTCTTCAGAGGGTGTGGTGTCTGGATGAGATGCACAGAAGTGCTGCAACCATCTCAGCCAGTGAGGATGAAACCAGGGCAAGCAGGACAGGGCTGAGATAACCACAGACCCGTGGACCCAGAGCCCTGAAGGACTGGCCAGAACCTCTCTTATCACTGACTTCTTGTTGTGTGAGATAATCTGTTTCCTTTTTGTGTAAGCCGGTTTGGTCAGGTTTTCCTTTAGCTGCAGCCAACAGCATTTTAACTGATAACGAGTAGTTAGAACCACACACAAGGGAAGTGGGATGAGCCTGAGCAGAACTTCCAAGTCTCCTTTCTTCTCAGTAGAGACCAGGTAGATGTTGGTGCCTACTACAGGCTACTAAAACTCCCATCTTTGGCATTCCTAAAATGTTATTTTGTATTTGTATTGGTGCCCTTCAGTAACAGAACTAGAGATTTACTTAGTATTTACATTGTTAGCTTTTTCATTGTTTCGACCTGCTTAGATCTTTTTAAGTAAGTTTAAGTGGGGAAGGAAAAAGGAAGTTAAAGAGCTGCTACTTGATTGCAAAGCAATAAAGAGGAGAAGTGAAGAATAAATTCAGAGCTAGGATATCAGAGATTTTTTGCTCCAATAATAACTGCATCACTAGACTAGTGAAGAATCCTGAGAAATAATCACACATCTATGTTCCTAACTCCATGTATCCATACGTCAGGGAGATAACCTCCGGGTTCCCTTCCGGCATTAAAATCCTACAATGCAGAGATTTCATGAGGGAATTCATGGCTCAGAATGCCTCTTCTATTGCTAGAAGCATAAAATCAGAAAACGCAGCTCTCAGGAATCAGCCGTAGCCTACTAGTCATCACTGAGATTGATCTCAAATCAAAGCACTGCTTTTGGGCTGCCTATTCCAAGCGGCAGCTTTGTTACACCACACGCAACATGGGGCTATACTTGTGTTCACCCCTGCTGACGGAAATGTGTAGAAAGCAACTGTCAACTCGGTACTCTATTCACCAACTTGACAAAAACATTCAGAACAGCCATCAGACCTGGGGAGTTCTGGCAGCTAAAGTGAAGGAAGCCCAGACACTTAAAAGCGAGCTATTGACCTGAAGTGCCTGCAAGATGCGTGAAGCCCTTCAAGGCTTCCCAGCGCACTCGGGAGTCTGAGCTCTTCGTTCCCAAGTCCTTGGCAAAAAAAGCGTGGTCCCGACTAGTGCTCCATCACCACCTGGCCCCGCTCTGCCCAGACTCCAGCCTCACTGGATGCCCTTCAGTTTCTGAAACACACCGAGCGTCCATCTGTCTGTCTGTCCCTCTGTCAATGTCTCATGCTCTCCCTCCCTCTCTAGTGATTCATTCCGCGTGGCCTGTTCCACCCTTCCCTGTCTGATTCCCCTTCCCTACACCTGCCTCCCTCCCACATCCCCCCACCCCATCCCCCGATTTCTCATCCTTCTGATTTCACTTAAATCTGAAGTCCTCAAAAAATGCCTTCTCTGTGGCATGAACACACACCACTGCCACTTCCCCCACGAGGGAACCCTGCTCTTTCCTTCATGGCACTTACTACCACTTGTAATTATTCTTTTGTTGTTTACCAGCTTTGCTATGTCTCCGCAGCTGGTATCCCAGCTCTGTGGAGGAAGAAATCACTTCTGTTTGGGTTGTCCCTGTATATCCAGAAAAGGGTAAGGATGACATGGTTGCCAGCACACTTTCAAAGACAACTTAATGACAAACACATGCAAATGCTTAAGACACTATGTTATAAAACTGTTTACAAAAGTATACTTTGTACAAACAGAAAGATTCCAAATTTTTCAATATATACATTTATAAAAGTACCCCATATTATAAGGAAATATATCAAGGTATTAGCAAGGATGGTATGACTATTTGGGGGGGGGCATGGAGAATCTGATGACAGAAAAATAATACACAGTATGCTAAAAATGGACAATCATAACCATAGGATGAAAAAGATGTGTTGCAAAGATGAAGGATAAACTATGATTATCAAATAATTAAATTGATTTAATAATCACAACTAAGAACTCTAATTATTTGGGTAAGCTGTGATACATTTGTTAACATACCAGTCAGTTCACCCTGCAGTAACACTCCCATATAGCTTCAATAGAACACAGCTATGGATGAAAAAAAAAAACAAAACAAAAACAAAAAACAAAAAACCAGTAGCACAGGACCATGGTTCCCAGCCTAGCTGTACATGAGACTCACTTGGGCATGAACGAAGCTTAGTAAGATAGAATCTCTGCAGGGTAAAGTCCAGGGAACCTAGATATTTTAAGAGCTGGGTAACTCCAATACAAAGCCACATTTGGGAACCACCAGCCCAGGGTCAATGAAGAAGTTAAAGAACAGGTTTATTTTCGGTAAAGGTTTCAGATAAACCAGGAACCTAGGAGGCAGAGATGCAAACAGTCGCAGACGCAGCCAGTAGCTGCTGCCTCCTGCAAATCAGCAAGTAGCCATACAGTGCACACAGTGTGGAAAGACCCACTCCGCATGCACTGGTTTGTTCAACTACACCAACAATTCAAATACCAAGGGCAGCAGTAAGTTTCAGAGTAGCGACTTACCTATGACTCAGAACTTAGCCTTGGCTTAACATGCCTTTCTGACCAAAGACACCAAAGCAATCAAAACATACTCAGCAGAGAAGGCAACAAAAGCAGATGTCTCAAAACTCATGCCCTACGATTGATACACTCAGGACAAACCCTCAGTCTTCATTAGAACTCATTAGCTCCTTCTTTATATTCCTTTCTATGAGTGGGTCCCAGAGCAGATTAGATTTGCAAATTACTAAGAGGGGACAGAGAATTCACAGGGAGGCACGCTGAAAGACATGATAGAAACTTAACCATATATTCTAAAATGTTAAATTGTTCAGACCAATTTGTTGCATGACAGGGACAGACGTCCGAGTTCTACAAGTCTTTTAAAAGAAAAAAAAAGATGCCGACCATTTCACAAGGACCCCAAATATACTGTGGCACTTTCTTCCCCCTAAGAGTAATGGCAGTTTTATTCTCCTGTCTTCCCAAAGACTGGGGTTACAGCCACAGGAAAATCAGACTACATAAATATATAAGACACAATACAAAAAATACAGAAAATACATAACACAGGCAGGAATCAAACATGTGGAAATATTATGCATTCATTTATTCATCCATTGATAGAAGTGAAAACATTTTGTCCTTAATGCCTGGAAAGAAGCCTTCAGAGGTAAACAAGATAAAAGTTGCCCTCGGGACTTGGAGACTAGGCACAGGACATAAATATACAGTGACAACGCATGATGAAGGCAATAACAAATTTTTCATAGTTGTTCTCACTGACATTTAAACTACTCTAGAGATTTGTTATTTTGAAGGTTTTTTTTTTTTAAGGTTTTCTTCCTAATTACAAGAAACATAGGCTAGGATGGCAGAATCAGGCTAACTCAACCTCATTATCAAGACTATTCTTGTAAGAAATTTTAAATGTCCTAGATGTCCATAAAAACTGATACCTGATCAATTTGAGGGTTATCCAAAACAAATGTAAGGCTTTTTTTTTTTTTAATGGAGTCTGATCTTTTTTTTTTTAATTGACTATGAAATTTTTCTTGACTTTATATTGAGCACAAAGCAGTGGTGTAAGAGAGAGCCCTTGGGCTCACCCTGACCCCGCTACGGACGGTCCTCCATTGTACAAGTCACTCAAAGCAGACTTTGTGGTCAGAGGGAGGGGGGAAAACTGTGAGTTTTCTCTTGGTGTTTGCTTCATTGTTTTAAATGAAGCCTTCTTTTTTTTTTTTTTTTTTTTTTTGACTCATTCATTTGCTTCTAGCGCTTCTGGGACCTGGTGTATGTGAGTGGTGATTTCCTCCCAAGGCTTATTTATATGACTGTGGAAGACAAATGAAGAGGAGGAATGAAAGCAAAGTTGTGTTTGCTTCTTGATGTATTTTTCCATGTATTCCAGAAGAGGTTTTTTGTTTTGTTTTTTTTAAAGAATCTTGAATTGGCCTGTGTCTTCTTTGGAAAAAAGTTACGCTCAGCAGTAAACAATCTTTTTATTAAGGCAAAAATAGCCTTATAAGAGTTAATGCTTTACTCCCTCTAAAGTGAAATCCATTACCATACTGTGCACCAAGGCGCAGAAGTGCAGGGGGGAACGGAGGTGGTCTCGTTCAGACATCAAGTACCTCCTCCCGCATGAGCAGGTGTGTCTGGAGTAAAAACTGGGATATCTTCAGCGGTGAGGCTGGGACAAGAAGCAGCCAGGAAGGTGGACAAAGTATCCAAAAGGAACCAGCTGAGGCTCTCCAATCCCTTCTCCAAGTCATTTACCAGAACCCTTTACTTTAACACGGTCTACTTTCCAAAAGTGGACCATTCTACTTCATCAAGAAATGCTGGAAGCCATGACTGGATTCACAGCCTGGCTCGCATGTGTCTCTAACCCTCAGTGGGATGGCCATAGTATTCACCACGCAGTCTGGGTGCTGAGACTTGAAGTTCTGTAATCAGGCATGAGATAAAGGAAGAAGAAGTATTTTCCATTTCCTCTTCTAGGCCTAAAGATAAGCCACACATTTTTTTAACTGAGCAGAGGTTTTCTCTGGCACCTTCGCTCTCTGTCATCAAAGCCTACCTCCCCAAGAATAAACGAGGCTCATACTGTCTCCTGCCCATCCTTCCCTTTCCACCAGAGTTCAGTTCCACATCCCAGCTCGCCCTTGCCCTTTACAGTTACATGCTGCAAAAATCATTTCTCAGAAATGAAATCCTCGGTTCCTCCTTCTCACTGACCTCGCTGAGGCATTAGAAGGAAAGAACCCAGCAAATTCACAGGACTGTGCCTGTGCAGCCTTAGAAGTTTGACTTTGTAAGGGGATTCTTATCAGCCTAACTCAGTCTCCAGTTGGGAGAACCTTGGGCAGCGTATAAGACAAGATGGAAAAAAGTGCAGACTGTGTTGGGGGGAAATGTTTTTGAGCGACGGAAGCTGGCGAGCAGCAGGGCCAGCCCATTGGTGCGGGGAGCGGGTGCACAGAGAGAAGAGGGCAGGGCTAGGATGGTGCGGGGCATTGGGGCCCACGTTAAAGGGGTGTTTCTGAATGAGAGACGCTCTCTCCTTCCACCAAGGGTCTGCTCACGCTCTACCTGTTCCAGAGCACTGTCCACCTACTCTTATCCCATTTTCTCTTTTTCTGAAATCCCCGAGAACTCTAGTATGTGACACACACACACAATTCTTAATTACACTGTCACCAGTTCTGTTTTTTAAAAATATGGTTCGTTGGCTCCTTCTCTCTAGGAAGCCCTCAAAACAACTGATTGTCTGCAACATTCATTTTGGCTCAGTTATCTTCTACTTCACATTGATCCATTTTTTTTTTTTGAAGTATCTTTTACTCCCAATTAAGCTATACCCCAAAGAATAACTTTCTAAAAAGTAACCCCCACCAAAGTGCCCAACATAGTGAGAAGCACACAGCAAGAATTCAGGTAGTTGCCACCTTTAGGGCCAGGAGTTATATTAAGGTCTATAGTTAAATAAGGAAATGAGTTAGTTTTTTTTTTTTTTTTAAAGACTACACTTAAAGTTCATCACCCAGCTAGAGTGCTGGAGATTTAAGGCACCAATGTCACATCACCGAATTTCCTGAAAGCAGAGAAGAGTAAATGTGAAGAATAAAATATTTTGGAATATTTATGGATAATATGAGCAGCTTATCTCCTTTTTCCAAAGAGTTTAAAACAATTTTCAGAAGCTAAACAGCGGTAACCCTGGGGGGAACGGGTATGAGTGTGCTTACTGTGACAGTGATGGAGAGCTGGGATAGCAGGGGCGCTTGGTCCGCAGGGCTGCACTGGGAGGGGGCTGAGAGGAGAGACAGAGGACCATCTACTGAGCACCTACTATGCTACAGGTACCACGTCGGGCATTTCACAGGTAGTAGAGTTTAATCTTCACAATAATATGTCACCTTTACAGATGAAGAAACCGAGGCTTAGAGAGGCTAGTCAACTCGTCTGAGGTCACATGGGTGATGAGAAGTGGTCAGAGACAGAATTAAGGTCCAGATCTGTGTATCTCCAATGCGTTTGCTCTCTCCAATAGGTAACTCCAACCCCTTCTAGAACATTTTTCATCCTTGCCCCCTCCACCCCAAATAAAGCCAAAACAAATGATTCTGTCTTTCTGAGGAAGTTATGGAGTCAGGACAGGGATGTGAGGCCATTTGGGAAGGATTCAGGAAGAGAGTTAACATTAATTAAGAGGAAAATGGTCTACCAAGCACTGACCAGGCACTTTTTACACATCATGTGATTTCACCCCAATAACTGTTTTACATATAAGAAAACTGAGGTTTAGGGGCATTACCTTACCCTAAGCCATCACGCTAAAAAGAGTGGCAGTGCAGCTGGGACTTGAACTTGGTCAGTTAGGTCTCAAAGCTTGTGCCCTCTCCACTGCTCCCTGCAGCAGGCATGCTCTCCCCTCTCTTCTTTCCATAAATGCCAAAAAGTAAAGTTTGGAAAACATCGTTCTGCTAAGAAATCTACCCAGTAATTATACAGCCGTTGAACCGAAAGGAGCCTGTGTCCCACAGGAAATAGAACTGGTATCTCAACCAAGGAATTGAACAGACGAAAAGAGAGAGGCTTGAAGTGTCTTTTTCAAACCGCTGTTACCCTCTGAACCCATTCCTGAACACAGCTGACTTTTTCACAGGCCATGTCAGTGAGGCTCACGGACAGATGACCTGCCCAGTGGGGCTGGAGCCTCCGCTGACAGCAGAGACCTTAGATGGGCTCGGCAACCGATGGGCAGTGGCACAATGACCCAATCCAGTCCCAACGGCAACTCAGCAATGGGCACCAGAGTTCTCATAAAAAAGATGCTGGTCCCTGAGATCAGGTCCTTTCTGCCGAGCTGGCTCGGACTCAGGTGAAGACATCAGCAGACAGCCCTTCCCATCAGGATAATTCACAACGCTGATATCACATGAGCCACTAAACAGACACATTTCTATCTCTACCAGAGTCACCGTTTTCATCTCCAAGTTAACCAAAAGGCTCCTCTCTTACATGTGGAAGCAGAATCCCCTCAGAACCAGCGATGAAACGCACCAGTAGCAGCTCCTGAGGGCTCAATTCCACCCACATCTGGCTCTATTTGGGAGCTAAATTCAGAAGTCGTCTCCAGGGTCAACAAATGACCCTGAATAAAAATAGTCTTGGAAAGCTGTCACAGAGTAGGAAAGGAAACAAGACGGCAGGGTGATTCACTCCAAATGGCAGCTCCGAAACCCAAATTCTCATTTTTTTGTCCCAATATGAAGCCAATGTGCAAAACAGGCCCAGAGCAAACTGTCCTTTTCCGAAGGCCTCTAAAAGTGGTTGCCAAAGAATTTCATGTGGAAGCCAAAAAGATTTAGCGTGCCATTCACCTCTCCTACAAATCTAACCATAGCCACTCTGAACAAAAGCTCTGAATCAATCACGGACTGACACTGGCTTGAAGATCACCAGAGTATCTGAGATCTTGCCCCCGGCAAGAAAGAGGGACCCTTTGTCCTACAAGACTTTCCAAATAGCCAAACAGCCACAGAGAAAGAGTACAGAGGTTGTGCGGTGAGTGTGAGTGTGTGAGTGTGTATGCGTGTGCACGTGTGCCAGTTCACCGTCTTTCTGTTAACTCTACAACTCATTTCTCCTGCCCTCCACACAGCTGTATTAAAATAAGTACAATATTTTGAGACAACTGTATGCTTTTTTAAAGTTAAGAATCCCACAGGCTGGACAATAACCAGCCGACACTAGCTGGCCTAGTTCACTCATTTAAAAATGTACTGAACACATGGATGCCCGGCTCCGTAGCATGACAGAAAAACGCAAAAGGGCTAGTGGCGAGTTTGCTCCACAGCCACTCGCTCGCCCTTGCTCCTTCCAAAGCCGTGTATCTAATTTCGTACTCGTAATTTACATTCTTTTTCTTAGCAATGGGCCCCTCTCCCCAACTGTAATGAGTTTCAAAGGGTCACAAAACCTGGATTCGCCTCCGGACAGGCTTTGAGGATCGCACAGTCTGGCGGGAAGGCAGGCATGCAGAGAACAAGATAACACGATAAACCCTCTCTAGCAGTGAAGACCAAGTGTCCGTGTATCCTGGGAGCACAGGTGAGGGTACAGTTAACTGCCCTCCTGTCCCGGAGGATTGGGAAAGACTTCTCAGAACTGGTCTCACAGGATGAGTAAGAGTGCGACAGGCAGGGAATGAGGGCAGAGAGGAGGGAAGGAAGAGGATGTTCCCCGGAGAACAGCCCAGGCCAGTGGTTCTCAACTGGGGACGATTTTGCCCCATCCTCCGAGGGACATTTGGCCGCATCTGGAAACATTTTTGGTTGTCATATATGTGAGGGGAGTGGTGCCACCGGCATCTGGTGGGTAGAGGCCAGGGACACCGCTAAACATCCTACGATGCACAGGACAGCCCCCCACAGCAAAGCATGACCGACCCAACGTCAACAGCGCCAAGGCTGAGGGGGGCCTGGTCTCAGCAAAGCTACAAAAGACGTGCTGTTTAGGTTAAAGGTGAGAAGCTGCCTGTAGCTTTGGCAAACACAGTGCTTCAAATGGCTGCTTTTATGGAAGAGAAAACCCAGTAACAAAAGAGGACAAATTAAACCTCCAAAGAGCCAAGAAACCAGTCTGAGCAGATGCCTTATTCTAAAAACGGGTCTTGCACCAACAGTGTTAGAAACTGGGAGACTAAGGTGGGTTTCCTCGTCCTGTGGCATGAAAAGCACGTGTCTCAGGGATCCTGTCCTCAGCTCAGAGCAGCGGCCCGCATCCTTCCTTCCTTCCAGGATGGCCGAGCGAGGAGCAAGGCACAGGGAGGACCAGATGTTCCACGGGGCGTGGCCAGGAGGGGTTCTCAACTGCGACAGGGCGCAGCGTGGATGTTACTTTTGTTAGAACTCAAGTACGAGAATGGCCTGAGCAAGGAGAAACGGAACCAAAGGGCTCCAGGTCCAAAAAGGAAGTGGCTATGAAGAAGGAAGAACATGGTGGGGATGCTGTGGCCACTGTCGGGGTTGGGGGGGGTGCTGGTGGGACCCAGGCCTGACCACGAAGGCCGGAGGTGCTTGTGTGGGAATCTTGGTCCTGGGCACGG
This sequence comes from Camelus dromedarius, assembly GCF_036321535.1. NCBI lineage: Eukaryota > Metazoa > Chordata > Mammalia > Artiodactyla > Camelidae > Camelus > Camelus dromedarius. The sequence goes on from NC_087451.1 coordinate 50,290,744, forward strand.
ACCCTTGGAAATGGAGTGTGGAGCTTACCACTGCCACCAAAACCATCGACACCTCTGTTTCCATCTCTGCCAAAAGGAAAAACAAACAAACAGAACAAACCTCCCCTAGCAGGAGACTTCCAGGAGGCAGAGAAGGCAGCCCTCAGGATGCTGGTGGTTTTTGATATAAGGGTGAAAAGCACAGCCTGAAGCTCCTTCTCATTTACACTAATTTACACTAACCCACATCCCCCCTTAAGCCTTGCCTCAACCAGACCCACGTGCACAGACACAGGCCTACACTGATATTTAAAAATAATAACAGTGAGGGAAAAGTTACATCAGTTGTAGCAGATGTCTGAAAATCAAGCTTTAACCAAGAGGGGAAAAGAAGGCCAGACTAGCAGCAAAATAAGAAGATAATTCTAAATGGACCTCGTCATAGAAGCTTCAAAAAAAAAAAAAAAGTAACTGAAACATTCCTTTTCTTTCTTTCTTTCTCTACAAAAAAAATGTTGTCACAAGGAAGGTCCTTCGTGCCTAGCATTATGCTGGGAGCTGCCGCCGGGAAAATTAAAATTCGGTTTGGATGACACAGACCCCTGAAACAACGGCAGCCTTAAGTGTCCAACTGTATGTCACAGACTGTAAATAAAAGAAAAGGGCCTTGCAGAAGAGCCAGGCAGACAGCAGAGGACAGGTCATTCCAGACGGGAGTGAGAGGAGAAGCCGCAGCTCGGGGAAGGCAGGAGGACGGGGCAGGTGCACACACATGCACTGAGAGATGAAATACACTCAAATCTCGCCTCTATACAACCCTAAAGATACACCTAGCAGGGTCCAACCATCCTTGTCCCAGGAGATGAAAACACGACATCACGTAAGAGCACCCGGATCTGCAAGTGGGTTTCTGGTCAACTCCTGCGAAGGGAAACAGATACCCAAGGGTCGCAAGCGCATGAGCCCGGTGGCTCACACAGCTGAACACTGGAACAGTTTTGGGGGGGACATCAGGGTGATAGGAAATTCAAACTATCAGGGAGAGAGGCCTGCCTGCCACTGGGTCATCAGGGCTCACAGCTGGAGAGGGGGAAGGGCACTGCTCCCCTTCCACTGTGTTTATGGCTCCCGAGAACAAACCAACTACTCTCAATTTACAAGTAAATCAGGAACAGTCGCTGAACCTGTGCTGTGAGAACTGCAGCCAGTTCTCAGCGGTTGAATACACACACAGGTGAAGACTCACAACATCCGGAGCTTCACTGACCTGGTGACTGGGTGCAAAGGTGAGCCTCGAAACCTGGGCATTACTAGCCAAGGGTGGTACTAATGAGAGCTGGCGATTCCTCCCACAGCTCCCCAACACCTGCTCCTTCCCCTCCAGACAATTTAGTTTATTCACTATTCCCCAAACAGATCAGCTTTGAAGCCTCCACTCCTCTGCTCAGCCACCTTATCCACCAGGAATGTTCTCCACCTACACAAATCCTAAACCTCCTCTCAACCCCTCCTCTCCTCCTCTGGACTGTGTTTCTGAGCCGGCCTAAGGCATCTCTCCCTCTTCTGAACTTTCAGAACAATTAGTTTGTACAACTGCTTGGCAAAGAATCTTCTGAACTCTTCAAAGCTTAACTCCTCTGTTGTTTTCCTGACCTGTTATTTACATGAATGGAAATGTTCACCTTGCCTCTTGTCTTCATTAACATGCCCCCTCTTTGAGAGGTAAGGACACACCTGATAGTTCTCTGGACCCTCCACCTTACCTCCTGGAGTATCCTGCGCAAGGCAGAATTAAACTGCAAAGTTCTCTTCTGAGCAAAGTCAGGCTCACATTAATAATCTTTCTTCAGATTCAAGCCTCACACTTAAAGACATAGCAACCAATGACATGTAAAAGCAAAAAACAAAACAAAACAAAACAAAACAAACCCACCAAAAAACACACAAAAAAGAACTAATGTAAGTACTGAAAAATCCTGGAGATCGTTATTTTACAAATTAGAAAACTCAAGACACAATGACTGGCTTAAGGTCATTTGAGGTAGGCAGGTGTGGAACCCAGGTGTGTGACCCTGCTGCTTACTCTGGGACCTAATGAAGCCAGGCCAGGAACAGATGAAGATCTGGGGAACTGCAATTTCAAAGATTAAAAGACTTTAAAAAATTTTTAAAGTTAACCGGGGTAATTAATACTGAAAAGTGGGGTTAGTTAAGCACCCAAACCTGGATTAAGAGTTCCACTTTATAAGCTTATGGAGTGATATTTAGCTCTAAACCCTACAAGAGATGAGGCCAGAACTTCCAGGAAACACACATACACGTCAAAACCCAGTTATTTTGAAACTCCATTTACCGTAAAGTTTTCTTTAAAAGCCCAACTACTTTAAAGCTCTGCTTACATATTACTTTATCAGGAATGAAATAATCACAGGTAGAAGCCTCTCTAAAACAAATTCGTCCTGGAAACCCATTCCGGCGCGTTGACTTGTGACTACATTCTCAAGGATGTCAGTAACACAAGGGCTCCATCCACAACTCCTTGAAAAAACTGAAACCATGAATGCCTTGTCAAATTCAGACAGTTTATCTTGGCACTGGCAAGCAGAGCAGTCTCTTCGATGTCTGGAAACGTGTCTAATTACGTTTAGAGAGTAACCAAAAAATAGCCAGTGTCCCGGAACAGACGGCTCAGGGATCACTCTACAGCATCCTGAATGACGTGGTGGAACCACGCCAGGAAAAAAATAAAGGAGGAGACCAAGAAAAGAACCAAGTGTGAAACCGGGATGAGACCCTAGCCTCTCTCCAAAACAACCCTCCAGTCTTCCCAGGGCCTTCGGGGCCGCCACGACTCTCCCGAAAGTTTTTCTTTCCCTTTACTTTGGTTTCCATTAGGTCACCCGGCCCGCCCACTCACTTACCTGGGGCAGCGCACTAGCCCGCCCGGCCCCCAGCGCTGCCTCCAGCTCGGCACAGCCCTGACACCCACCGTCCGGACAGCACCCAAGGACGCCCCCTCTCAGGAAGGCGCAGCCCTGGAACTCGGCACGCCCCTTCCACTCCAATTCGGCCGCACCCCAGGGCGTACTCTCTCGGCAACCGTCGAGCTCAGCGGACCCCGGACACCCCAATCCGGCCGCACTCCATCCCTCGCGCTCGGCGCACCCCCGACATCCCCAGCCCGGCCGCACCGGGTTGCAGGGGTGCCCTGACTTGGGGAAGCGCAGGCTCGCGGCACTGCGCACCGCCCCTCCGCCCTCACCTGAGCCGGAGGTTGGCCATGAACTCGGGCATGGAGACGGTGTCCATCAGCACGAAGTCCGCCTTGCCGAACTCCAGGCTCTCCTGCTCCGCCATGGCGCCGGCGCGCGGGCTCAGGTGGGCGCGGAGCGGCTCAGGTGGGCGCACTCGGGCCGCGGGGGCCGGTCCGGGGGCCGGTCCGGGGGCACGCGGCGAGCTCGGGCGGGGCCGGGGCGGAGCGCGGGGCTGCGGGGGAGGGGGCGCCGCGGCCGCGGGGCCGCTCGGGGCCGGACGGAGGCCGCCCCGCTGCTCCTCGGCGCGCTCTCGGACGGCGCGGCGCACCCGGCAGTTTCCGCTTCTTCCGCGGCGGCCGCCCGGCGCTGTGGGGGACGGGACACCAAGACAGAGACGGAGACGGCGGCGGCTGGTCCCGCCTCTGGCCTTGGTCTGGCCCCGGCCCCAAGAGCCTCCCGCCCCGCCCCGCCCCGGCCCGGCCTTTCCGCCCCGCCCCGCCGGCTGAGGAGCCGCCCCCGCCGCGGCGCGCAGACCGCCGCCTCCTCACCTGGGCGGCGCGCACGCGCGAGGCGGCCGGCGGGGGCGCGCGAGGCGGCCGGGCCACGGCGGCGGGGCGGCAGCGCCCCCTGGGGGCCGGCGCTGGGAGCTCAAGGGGGCGGTGCCGAGGAGTACGGACGTAAGAGGGTGGGTAGAATCAAGTTTCCAGGATTGCCGCCTCCGCTCGGGCTTGGTAAATGCCAACAAAAAAGTTACAGAAGTAGCTCGTGGAGCTTCTCGAGTGGATAATTCATTATGATTCTGACAAACTGCTGCGGAGCCCGCTCCTGCTCCTCTGCTCACATCCTGTCCATCCAATGAAGGTTCACACTCAGACTGAGAAATAGTAACAATAACATGTTGGGAATAGAACTTTAGTAGCTCACTACATGGCTACGAAGTGGCGAAGCTGCAGTTTCATCCAGGTCGTTTGACTTAGGAGCCCCAGAGTTTACCCACATGGCAGACTGCTTTCCTTCTCCAATGTTCCATGATCCATTTTTCTCTTCCACTCATCTGACCGTGTCATCAAACATTACATTACATTGTTATTAAGTCTTTAATCTGTGTATGTATCATCTCCCTGGGATTATTATGGGTTTCTGGAGCATGGGACCATGTCCTGAACTTCTCCATTTCCCCATTGGCATCCCCGAAGGAGTTATGGTTCTGCCTTGCACGTATATGTATGAAATACACACTAGTTCAATGGGATGGAATGAGTTGTAAGTGGTCTCCAATTTATAGGTACATTGGATGATCTTAGACAATTCTTTCAGAACTTAGACTGCATTTTCCCAGTGAAAATCTATTATAAATGGCTTTCTAAGGGAGCTACATCTCTTCAGTCTTGTGTTTCCATCAGGACCATCTTCTAGTCCACAACCTACTAGGAAATCTAGAAGCCCCCAAAGACCTGGCTGTACTCAAACACTACGAGTGAATATGAAAGGAGTAAAGCAGACCTAAGGAACCTGCTCGCGGTCGGCTTCAGCTGCCAACAATCCACCCTGGCCAAGAGAGAAGGGAAGACAGCTTGATCGCCTCCCGAGGGAGCATGTCTGCCATCAGAAAGCCACCTCAGTCTCTGACACAGGCAGGGATGGTTTGCAGTCTGACTAGCATTAGCAGCTCTCCTTCAGAGGAAACCTCCTGGATCTCAGTGTCCTCATTTATGGAATTAGAACTATGGGCTAGACAGTCTCCAAGGTAGGACTGTCCTTTGCTTGGGTCATTTGTGTGGGTGAGTCAGTGGGTAAGCGGGGAGTTGCAGAGAGTGTGGTATGTTCCTGAAATGTTAGTATCAGTACATTTTAACATAAACAGAACTGAATTTCAAAAGGAAAGAAATAAATCTCAAATTCTGTGCAATTTGGAGCAACCAGGGACCACAATTCTCAGAAATGATCGTTGGAAAATGGAAGTATGTGTATTCCCTGAGCCCTGGGGTTATTTGAGCAAAAGCGATTGTACAGTGGGCAGGATCTTTGGTAGGATTCAGCTGTGGCTTTCAAATAGCCAAAGCAGGGGAACTGTTGTTTTAATCAATATCTTGTACAGGAGCCCGATTTGTATAAAACATACACCCAACATATGCAAAGGGTATTTTTTCAATTTATAATCAAATTAGTGTCAAATCAGGCATCAAGACAAATGAAGCTCTTTTGATGAACCAAAATCTGTCCAGTGGGGCTCACTGTCACCTTAAATCAGCCTCAGGATTTCAATTTACTTTTCGTATAGTGTTTTGGTTGTACAGTGCCAAGAAGATTTCTGATTTACATGGCTAAGCAGTAATCTGTTACTCGTGCAATTTTACATCCAGCCTTTTGAAAGACCAGTCCACAGCTATAATCTTATTAATCAGTGACATGTTTATGAGAATTTCCAATATATTTAGAATTGGCAGGAGAAACTAAACAAGGAGGTCTGCATTCAGACAAGGTAATGTAGAGCAGGTTAGCTTGTTACTAATCTCTTTTGTGATGAAATTTGGATATAAACACATTTGGTTGTGTATGTTTGTGTTACAGTTTGAAACATACTAAAAACCAAAGTAACAGTTAACATCACCAGTTACGAGACACAAGGACGTCACTGAGTGATGTGATGAGTGATGTGATCTCCTGAAAAAAGGCTGTATTCCCTCACTCGCCTGCTGAAAATGCATCCACTGAGTCTCATCATGAAGAAACATCAAATCCACCCACCTTAAGGGGTGTTCTACAAAACAATCAATCGGTGCTCTTCAAAAATATCAATGACCAGAAGACAAAGACAGGCTGAGGTGCTAGACCAGGTTAAAGGACCCCAGAGAGATAGTAGCACAGTATCCCTGTTGGTTTCTTTAGAGACGCCTTGTAAAGTATTTAGGGGTAAAGAGTATGATATCTCAAATTGTTTGGCAAAGATAATAATAATAATACATGGATATATTGGTAGATAGAGAGAAATGGAAAAAGCAGATGTAGCAAAGTGTTGACTACTAATGAATAGAGTTAAAAAATATATGGGAGCTTTTTTTTTTGCCCTCTTCTTGCAACTTTTCTGGAAGTTTGGTTATTCCAAAATATAAAGTTAAAAATCAAATAGAACTGTTCTAAAATTTTTAAAAGTTTGTTTTGAAGAAATCACATAATATTTAGAAATAAATGTCACATCAGAAGTTTGCAGACGTTCCCAACTGAAAAACCAGCACATGATTTGAAAGCTCTGATACAGACTGTCTATTAGCTCTGATTGCCATAGATGTGCTGGGAGATTATAAACACTAAACACACGATTCAAAAAACAAAAATAATTTAAATAACTTCTGTTTCAAATATATTTTTATAATTTGGATTAAATAATGTTTACTCAGATGCGATCTCTGCCTGAAATTCTCTTCCCTCTTGTCCTACTTCTCCCCCCTCTGGCCTAGCTAACTTCTGCACATCCCTCAGTTCTAAACCTCAACATCACCTCCTCCAGGAAGGCTCCCATGATCTCCTAAGTCAGAGTAAGCTGTCCCTCCTCTGTCCACTGCACTCTAGATGTGTCATCCTTGTTAGAGGATGAATGCATTTGAACGAACCTGTGGTCCATATCTCTCATGAGACTGTCAGGGCCACGAGGGCTTAAAGCTGTGTCTGTTCTGATTTCAGCTGTAACTCCGGCACCTAGTAACACAGTGCCTATGTGTCACACTCTTAATAAACGCTCGCTTGATAAATGAATGTAGAATGGTCTGTGAATCTATGGATTATGTAATGTGGGGTTGTAAAGCCGCCCTCCTGGGTAGATTTTCTGCATTAAAATCACTTCTTTGTGCAGTGTTTATCTCATTCTCATCTCCTGTCCCTGGAAGCAGGTCTCAGGGCTGTGTTCACTTCTCTTCTGGGGCCAGGCCTGCATGTTGCAGGTTCACACTGAACAGAAGCTGTTGTCTGGGAAAAAACAAAAAGCTAAATCACCCCCAAGACTCCTCAAAACCTTTTGCAGTTGACATGGGCTACAGAGAATCTGCTCTGGGTTATCCGTAAAAACCAACCCTGAATCTTCCACAGCCAATATTTGCTCCCGTTCTACTTTTCCAGAATACTTCAGGGCTGCCCCACGCTCCATCTGTTTACCAGGTGCTCTGCATCCAGGAAGACAGCTCACTTCAGCATAAGTCCCACAAGACAGAAGCAGGAAGGCCAGAAAGAACATAGTCACAAAGCATATTCAAAGGGTGTTTTATAAATGTATTCTGTAAGCCCAAATTACTCTGCAGCGGAAAGAGAAAGGCAAGTTTATGTTGCATAATAACCTCACAGTGCACTCACAACCACACAGATAAGATACGGAACTCTTTGCCTTAGACGGTGTCCAAAGCACATGCCCTCTTTCATGCCTAAGGCTGGATTTGAACTAAGAATGATACCATCAAAGACAACATATGTCCTCTCTACAGTTTCTGAAGCCTGATTTTTTAAAAAGTAAAAACAGACCCAACAGTTGCCTCCCTGGGGTCACTGATGACTTGTCCACCTGTGGACCCCCCTCCCACCCCACCCCGACTCCCTCCCCCACTGCCTTTCACTCTGTAGTCGTCTCACAGCACAAAGGAGAGGGAGTTTTCAGCCGAGGTCACCATCATAAACCACCCTGAAAGCCCAGAAAGTGACTTCAAAAGCTCACCTTCTCACCTCGCGCTATGAAAGAGGTTTCAGCCAACCAGTTGCCAAAGACCTGGTTCTGGGTTCTAGGGATTTCTTTCCCGCTGTGCCCGTGGCTCAGCTGTGCTTACCTGGGACACGCTGAGTTGGGGACAAGGATCTTTCTTTTGCTCTTCAGAATGGCTGATACCACAGACAGAGCTCCTAACGTGATCAACCTCAGCACGCAGGAAGTTGAGACACCAGCTGTAGAGTGAGAGGGGGATGAGGGGAAGAGGGGAAGGAAAGAGGCCGCTACTGCCAGGGGCTCAGGGCAGCAAGACACTGGCTTCCAGTGTTTAGGTGTCACTGTCCTTTGATGAAAACATGAAGACTTTCTCTCCCAAGACAAATGTATTAAGCACGTCCACAAAACCATTTGCATGTGGACTCCCCGGCCACTCTGCCCAAAATATCCTGTCTATGGATCCCAAGTCAAGAACCCCTGAGCTACGGGAGGATCCCACCACAGGTCCTAATCACTGGGGAATGGAGGAGAATGTAGGCAAGTCATCACTATCAGTATGCTGTGAGTCACCAGACAGAAGCTATCCCAGCAGCGCATCCCCCAAACTGGGCACAGGAGCCACATATTTAAGGCCACAGGAAAGACAGAGTCAAAGGGCAGGGGAGGACACAGCCTGGGACTGCCTCCAGAGTTTTCCTTGCCTGCAACAACATAGTTTCTGACTATAAACATTTCACTGGAATGTGTCCTCTTTACTAATTACAGAAGTGCTTATCACACTGAGTTGGAGTTGGCTGTCCAGGCCTGTCCATAAACTTTCTGGAACAGAGGCCATGCCCTAGTCTCCCTTTTATCTTCAGCCCTCAAGCTGTACCTGACTCTCCCTTAGATGTTTCTTGAATCGAATAGGTGAATGAGGTAGTGAGTGAATGTATTAGTAAGTGGGTGTGTGTAGGTGTAGGGTGATATTTCAGGGAGTGGATGGCATTTCTCTATGCCCTGTGCCAGAAAATCACTAACTCAAGCTATTCTGGCCATTGGAAGTAGTCCTAGTGCTCGAAATTTTGGGAGTGTGGTAGGAACACACCAGAGGGAAAATGGAAAGGCACATCCACGATCAATTCATGGATTGACGGTGTCTTAAGGCAGGATGTCTCCAATTTTAAAGTGGGTAAGAATCACTTGGGATCTTGTTAGAAATGTAATGTCTCAGGTCCCATCTGAGTAGGTCTGAAATCACTGAATCATAGTCTGCACTCTGACGGGATCCCCGAGTGATGCTACTGCTGCTGCTGGGCTGCAGATCACACTTTGAGTAGCAAGATTCCAAGGAATTGCAAAGGCCATATAACCAAACATGCACACCCCTTTACAGATGGGGAAACTGAGTCCCAGGAAGAGCTGCTGACTTTGACTAGGTCAGAGTGAGGCACTGGCACAGCTGAGACAAAAATTTACAGCTTCAGATTAGTGGGTCATCTCCACTCCCCAACATGAACATCCACTTGTGAGACACATGCAGGGAGCGAGTAAAAAGAAGCAAGGGAGGGCAGCACCCTAGATCTTCCCTGGGTAGCCCCAGAAACTCCCCACCCCATTTCTAAGTGGGAGGCTGATGTCCCCCCTTTTCCCCATCCTCCTTTTCCTCCTCTTGTAAATGCCTGGAGTAGAGCTGAGAGAAGATATTGCTAGGGTCAGGGAAAGTCCAGTTCCTTTCTTCCCTCCACCTGACAAAGCAGCAAGTTGTTAGTACTGATAACAACCACCATTAATGTTTGATTAGTACCTGCAGAACTGACATTCCAGGAAGAGCATGACATCAGACTCAAGGTGACATCTTCTAATCTGCCTCCCAGATCCCCTCTCCTCCTGCCATTCACCCAAGCTTTCTCAGCTGGTGAGCTGCAGCTGGCCCCATCTCCTAGAGTGAAGATCATGAAATAAACTTGATGTTAAAATGTGCAGTGTGACCCTCTGACTTTTTCTGACCAAGCAGATTAATTTCTTCAGCCTACCTAGAGGTAGAAAGTATATGAACAGTACTTCTGTCCAAATTCTGACACCCTGAACCCTAAAGAAATGATCCAGGAGGAAAGTTTCAATGATTTAAAATAAGAACCCACATATCACCTCACACTAGTCAGAATGGCCATCATCCAAAAGTCCATGAACGATATAAATGCAGGAGAGGCTGTGGAGAAAAGGAAACTCTCCTACACTGCTGGTAGGAATGCAGTTTGGTGCAGCCATTATGGAAAACAGTATGGAAATTCCTCAAAAGACTAAAAATTGACTTACCGTATGATCCAGCAATCCCACTCCTGGGCATATATCCAGAGGGAATCTTAATTCTAAAAGACACCTGCACCCCAATGCTCATAGCAGCACTATATACAAAAGCCAAGACATGGAAATAACCTAAATGTCCATTGACAGATGACTGGATAAAGAAGCTGTGGTATATTTATACAATGGAATACTACTCAGCCATAAAAATGACAACATAATGCCATTTGCAGCAACATGGATGGACCTGGAGAATGTCATTCTAAGTGAAGTAAGCCAGAAAGAGAAAGAAAAATACCATATGATATCACTTATACGTGGAATCTAAAAAAAAAAAAGACAAACTTATTTACAAAACAGAAATAGACTCAGACATAGAAAACAAACGTATGGTTACCATTGGGGAAGGGTGTGGGAGAGGATAAATTGGGAGTTCAAGATTCGCAGATAATAGCTACGATATATAAAATAGATAAACAACAAGTTTATACTGTATAGCACAGGGAACTATATTCAATATTTTATAGTACCTTATGGTTAAAAAGAATATGAAAACAAACAAAAAAGAATATGAAAACGAATATATGTATGTCCCTATATGACTGAAGCATTGTGCTGTACACCAGACATTAACACAACATTGTAAACTGACTACATTTCAATAAAAATATATTTAAAAAAGGAGAACCCACAAGACCTAGGAGACCCCAGAGGCCGTGTGATTGAATATCCCACCCAATGCCTGAATCCCCTTTACCAGATGCTACAGTGCATGGATCTGGGCCATTTGACTCAGTAAGCCTTCCCCATGCCCTGCAGACGTCTCCACACAAAAGCAGGCTTAGTACCCTTTCACTCAATCTTACCCAAGTCACTGCACAGACTCACTCCATGCCCTGTGTGTCAACCCACTCCTAGATGTCCCATCTTCTCTTGTTGTCATTCATTATCCCCATTTATGAGCTTGGTCTGTCCTTTGGAGATGATTTTTTTTGCACCCAGGTGGGACCAGGTTGAAGTGAACTGTAATCAAGGAGGGGAGGGGAGGCTGTAGCCAGTTAAGGAGGAGCCTCCTGTTTTCCCTGAGCTGAGCTGCCTTTTAGAGTTTCTAAATCCATCGCATCCCATCACTGTTTTTTGCTGATCTCTTTGAATTCTGCCCTCCCAGCGTTAAGGGCTGTGACTGACTGTGCTGTCTCTTAGCCATGACACAGTCACTTTCTCCCTGTGTTCCCTCCCATCTTTCCCAAGTCTCTAATTAACCCTTCTGTACCAACTAGGGTTCAGTTGAGAGTAGCATCTTCCCCATGCTTGAGAGGCCGTGGTGCTACAGTGGTACCCAAACGTTAGATATCTGTACCAGTGGCACAGGATAGGGGTCGAGGTCAACATTTAAATAAGCAGCCCAAGAGATTCTGCTGCAGGTGGGCAGGGGGCCTAACTTAGAGAAAGACTGATGGGAATTTTGGTGTCAGATACATCGGAGTTCAGTTCCTGACTCTGCAACTTTCTACCTGTGTGACCTTGAACGTAGCAGTTCATCATTATAAGCCTCAGCTTCCTCGTCTTTGTTAAAGAGATGCTAAAATCCATCCCTGAGCGTTAAAACTATGAAATGAGATGACATCTATAAAGCGTTTCGTATAATTCGAGGCAGGCAGTAAGCAAGCACTCAATGACTACAGGCCAGCGTTGCTATTGGTGTAACTGCTTCTTTTATCTTCAGGATCGGGAAATTATTAGCAGGAAGTCATCAGTTGCATGTCCTTTTTGGCAGACTGAGACTTCTCATAGACGCTGGTGAGCCTCCTTAACATCCTGTGACTTCGCTCCGTGTGAGTTTTGGGATCCCTGTTGGTGGTTTATTACCACTCCCAGGCATGGCCGTGGGCCTTGCCCTTAGTAGGGGATCAGCATTTGCTGACTGTTTTGGATTGAGTGAATGCCTTCCGGCTAGGCCTTAGGTGCTGTGTTGCCGTGGCAACGCCACATCTGTTCTTCTCACCTTTCCCCTAAACGCTCTCCAGCATCTTGATATTATGACTCTGATTCAGTTCCTTCCTGGCCTGACCCTTCCGACTGCTCTGCTCCATTGAAGAGCAGCCTCCCACCGAGCCTTGATGGTACCTGCCAGTTTTTATTTATTTCTTGGCGTTAAAACTTCCAACTCACTTAATCATATCATCTGTGCTCTATGCATAGATTATGTTCTTAAACAGAAATGATGAGAAATGAAGCTGGTAAAATGGGAGTAGGAGTTGCAGTGGTGGGTGGGACACGGCTTTGGCAACCAAGTAGGAGGGAACCAATTTTTCCTCTCTTGGAAGGGTTCAGTTTAGCTTCCGATGCTGTGATCAAATGATTAATTCAGAAGCATTGAGCCTACACCATGGATAACTTACATTCCGACTTCTCCATCAATGGATGAATACACGTGGTGACTGAGCAGAGCACACCTGGGTAATGACGAGGATTGTGGGGCTCCGGGGCTCGGGTTTGGGAGGTGGTAGAGCATGGGTTAGAAGCAAAGGCTCACGGGCTGGTTCTGACCCTTACGCAGTGTCTGTGACCCCAGGCAAGTCACGGAAGCCCTCTGAGACTCAGTTTCCTCTTTCATAAAGTTAGAATAATACTAATATCTCACCTCCTGATGTTTCTATGATAGTTAAGGGAGATGAAGTATGTCAAGCGCCTCGCATGGGGTGCGGGACATGGTTAGGGCTCAATAATGTGAGCTGACAGTAACACCTTAGTCACCCGTCCCTCCTCTGGGGCTTTGATACAGCTCCTAACCAGGTGGGAGAGGAAAGAGAGTCTTGTCTGGGCTGGCCCTTTCCTCCTTTTGAACCCTGGCTCTCTGGTGTCCTCTTATCTGTTGTTCAGGTCAGGCTGGTCACTTCCTCGTAGCTGAGCTGACACACTAATTGCAGGGAGTTCACAGCCTCTCTGTCTACAATTTCTCAACCTTCAGTCTTGAAGGTACAGTGACTTCCTGGCTTTCCCAATCATGCTTTGTTGCCTGAGTTTCTAATTACATTTGCATAACCAGGCATTTCAAGAGATACATTTCTCCCCCAAGGCAGATACAGACACATGGGACCTAAGCATCACGTCCATAAAGAGCCTGTCCTCCAGCCCCAACCCCAAATCTGGTGTAGGTTGCTTTAGGAAGGTCTTAGGAGCCAACGAATCCTGAATCTGACTGGTCATTCGATTCACCCGGGATCCTTCGGCAACCTACAGCTTCCAGGATCCCACTTGCAGTCCCTTTAAGTTGAAATCTTGGTGGCTCAGAACCACCATAGTAAGAGCACTGGAGTCAGGCACATACAAAGAGTAACTTCTGAGACAAGTGTTGCCTGGGAAACTGATGGCCATGGCATCAAACGGGATGCTCTCTTTCACATGGGGTAGACCCAGAGGAAGCTGCTGAGTTTCCCACATCACGCTCCGTCAGGAATGTAGCACAAACCTGCTCGAGACGCCACACCTGCTAGAGATGCAGGCTCTCAGAATCCTCACTAGAAATACCAGGTTCAATTACTAACTACTGATTTTATTAGGAAAGAGCGCCTTCCCGTTTTCCCTATAAAACCTCTTCCGAAAGTGCCCTTGCCTGTGGCCACGGCTCGGAGCTAGAAGTGTGGGGGTTAAGCCTTCCACGTGCACTTCATTTGCTTCTATGGCCTCCAATGCCCTAAGAAGAAGCTCACAGTTCATATCCCAGCCAAAGAGAAGTATGAGCCGGAGGAAGGGGAGGAAGAAGAAGAAAGCCCATTTCAGTTACATGGGGGAAAATCCTAAAGCAAGTGAGTTGGGACTCTCTTTAAAGAAGCTTGGAATGGCCAAGACGGGTGTCCTGGTGGCGGCCTTGGCTGTGATCTTCACTTCAACTTCTTCTGAAACAGGAGCCCTTCCTCACCCACTGAGTTCCCGAAAAGTTGGCTGCCAACAGCGGCTCTAAACCAGATCTGTGGACGGCTATCTTCTCCCACTTGGCTTTCTTGCTGCTGGCAGCCACTCTGAACACCTGAGCTCTCGGTGTCTCTCGTATCTGTTGACAGCCACCCTGTAAACTGATTCTGAAAGGCCCTCCCCTTTACCCGTAGAGAGGGGATTCGCCGCCTCGTCTGGTCTATCAGTCTGAGGAGTTGCAAATATCGGGCTTTCGTTACAGGGTCCTCTGTACTTAGAAAGTTCTTTAAGTGGGTAGGTAGGCTTATTCCCCTGTCCTGCCCACCCAACCTCACTGCAGAGCATGCAGATTCTAGAACACAAAGTCAGGAAGGTCTTCCCCTCCGAGAGAAGCTGTGGGGAAGAGAGGAAGGAGGGTCTGTGAAAGACGTGCTAAGGTTTGATGTGGGATCGGACTTCACGCCAAAAAAGCAACGCTGAGTGTTCATATCTGTTGTTGTACCAAAGCCCCCTGTGTTCCAGTAGTATTGTTTGGAATCTGTTATGTATCCTGGGTGAAGAAGGGAAAATGAGATTTAGAAAAGATTGGAGATGGTGTGTGATTCAGAACGGGGTTCTCAACCACGGCCCTGGGGGCAGGGTGGTTCTTTGTGGGGCTGGTGGCGGGGGCGGGGGGAGCTGTCCTGAGCATTGGGATATTGAACAGCATCCCTGGCCGCTAGCCACTAAATGCCAGTGGTGCCCTCCTTCCCAGCTGCGATGACCAAAATGTCCACAGATACCCGATGACCCCTGGAGGGCAAAATCACCCCTTGCTGTGAGCCATTGCCGGAGGTCCAGCGTGTGGCTGGACAGGCCCTTGGTGGCAGCACCTGGACTAGGCAGCCCCTGATCGTTAGTCTCTCCTTGGCTGGTCCTTAACCTGGTGGGTCTGGCAGGCCGCGCTGCGCCTTCAAGCCTCCAGAGGGTCAGTTCTGTGCCTTGCTTGGCTCAGCCCCTGGGGTGGCATGAGAATAAAACCAGACGCTGGCTGGGTAAATGCATTGAGTGCCTGTGTGCCCACCAGGTCTGCAGCAGGAATTCAGATGAAAACGACGTGGGCTCTGTCATGAAGGGGCTCACAGTCCTGCAGTATGTGTGTGTATGTGGGGATACTGAGGAAGTAGGACTTGCTTACGTGACGTCTCATGTCCGGACAGTTAGGATTAGAGCCCTGAATGGGTGATTCTTAGGGCAGAGTTCTTTTGACTGTTCTCACTGCTTCTCCAAATTTAGACAAGGGCAGTAATGACACAGCAGTATGTGACACAGGCTCTGAGAACAAAAGGGCCCTGGTCCTCAGTGGGAGGTGGACCACAGATAAGCCAGAGGTGGTACTTGGGGAAGAGCTTTAAAAGATGGGTGGGATTTGAAAGGTGTAGTTGGATGAAGGCATGGGAGGTAGAGGTGACAGAGAAACAGTGGCATGGGGACTGGAAAACCTAGGGACACCTCTGAGGAAGAACAAGTGTTCCCCGCTTGGCTAGAAATCATGTTGGCCAAGGAATGAAGGCTGGAAATTAAGAAGTGTAAAGTAAAATGCTTACTAATGTGAAATATAGAGTGTGAAAGTATACTAGAAGCTAAAAGTATATTTTCCATCTTCAGAAGGTGTTGGATGTTAACTCTGCTTCTAATTAGGAAAAACCAAGGCACAAAAGTTGAAGCGACCAGGCTTAGGTTGTATTATCCTGACAAGGGTTATCTTTCTCACACAGCTACAAATTCCCCTACTTCCCTCTTGCTCAGAGACAGCCGATAGGTATGATGGCCTTGTTTACTTCAACACATCCCTGTCAGCGTCCCTTTGGGTGGTCTGTGTGTTTCCACGGATGCATGAATCTGCAGAAGCCATGGGGATACCTGGGTGCTGGGTCGGACCATACGTTCCTTACTATGGGAGCCTTCACGTCTCTGTCTCAGCCTTGTGCTGTTTGTGTTCCAGACCCACCCAGACTTCAGTGGGAACTCCTGGATCTTGGATGCACTGGGAGCTCTGGAGGACTGGCGGCTGGAATGCATTAGCCGGGAGTCGGTTAGGTTGTCCCTCTACAACCACAGAAGAGCCATCACCAGCAGAGAGATCCTGGCAGCAGTCAAGCAGAGATCCTCTTGGAAGAGCTTTTGAATTAATGAAGTGGGTTTGAATGGCCCTGTTGTTGAAATGACTGCACTTGTCAAAAAATAAAGTGGAGGGGAGAGGCACGTTGGAGGGCTGAGTTAGAAGACGGAGTATCTGAGAAGTACCCGCTGCGACAGGGGTCTTGGTGCTATACGCCTCGTCTCTGGGTCCTGCGTTTTTAGCCTCTAACTTAATTTATGGAAAGAATAAAGGAAAGCTACTTTCTCTCGTGTGTGTGTGACGCTTGTTTATGGTTTTCAAGTTTTTTTTGGTAAGCATGCTTCTCTCCTTTCTTGAGCTTACCTACTGCCTTTTTGGAGGACACAGTTGCCCCCGTTACACTGTGGACTCACCACTGCTGCCCCTACTCCAGCCCCAGGGTGGGGGCTGCTGCAGTGGTATGAACTGATGATTTTTTTCTTAATTTAAGCACCCCTGCCTTGATTTATAGGAACTAAAAAATAAAGGGAAAAGGCAGTCTGTTTGCTTTTTGAGTATAAGACTCATGGTGTTGGTTATCTTTGTAGCACTTAGCATAATAGCATGTAAGTGTCAAATGCAGAAGCTGGTCCCAACCATGGGGAAGCAAAATAATAATAAATAATAGTATTAAAATACAATAAGCTAGGAGCAGAAAGAATAAACAGGCTGGTAGATTTTAGACGTGGTATTCTGGGAAAGCCTGGAGAGGTGACATGAAAGAAGAGGATGGGAAGGACTCTGGGTGGAGGGAAGAGTGCGAGCAAAGGTCCTGAGGCAGACAGGCAAGCTTTTAGCTTGTTAGAGAAACTAAGTGAAAGTCAGGGCAGCCGGGTTCTAGCAAGCAAAGAAGAAGTCCAGCAGGAGATGAGGTTGGAGGAAAAGCCTGGAGCCAAGTCAGGCAGGGTTTTTTATTCCGAGGACAGTGTGAAGCTGTTGAAGGATTTTAACTGAGATGGAAACTGCCATCCTGTTTAGGCTGTGGCTTTTAGTTGAGGTTTGCCCTATAGTAAAGTGTACAAATCTTAAGCATACCTCAAAGTTTTACATCTCTGTATGTATATACTCAGATGAAGATACAGAATATTTCCTTCACTGTTGCTCCTATGTCAAGGAGAGATTGGAGACAGTGTTGGAGATGTTTTGCATGAGTTTAGTTGAGGGATGACAGTGGGCTGTGGGAGTGTGGGTAGCAATCAAGATGGAAAAAGGGAAGAGGTTTGAAGTAGAATTTAAGATCAAATCAATAGGATTTGCTAATAGTATGGACACGAGAAGGGAAGGAATAAGGATGACTCCTAGGTTTGGGGCTTGAGTAGCATGGTAGGCAATGCGGCCATTTACAGAAACGGTAAGACTAAAGGAGGGACAGGTATTTTGGGAGAGGTATAAATTGACAATTCCATTCTAGACATGTAAGTCTTAAATACCTATGAAATATGCAAATGGAGGCGTCAAATAGGTAGGAGAACCAAGGAGACAAATTTAGGAACCATCAATATAAAATAGTGGCATATAGATCAGCAAGAATGGGTGTGATTACTTAGGAAGATGGGATAAAAAGGGAAAAAAGAAGACGGTCCAGGACCAAGACCAAAGAGATCCCACTATTTAGACTCAGATAGTGGAGAACAGACAAAGGAAACCAAGGAGGAGAAATCTGAGAAATCAGGAGGATGGTGTCATGGAAGCCGGAGGGGAGAACGTGGTCCAGCCCACGGTGCACAATCCTGGAGAGAGTATTAAAAGGACATGTTTATATCTGTTGTCCTTGGTGATGCGGCGATCATGGCAACCCTGTGAAGTCAACTCGCTGGAGCAGGGTGGGCATCAGCCAGATTTGAGCAGGTTGAAGAGTGGATGGGAGGTAGTTCGTGGAGGCAGGTTTTTGTTTTTTTTTTTTTTGGATGGTGTTGAGACCAAAGGAGAAATTTAGTGCTGAAAGGGAGCAGAGACTTGGGCTGGAAGCTGGAGAGTCACTTGGTACAGAGAGATTTTGAAGATGAGCAGTTCTAGAGCTCAGTGGTTTGCTGATGGGAATTCTCCAGCGTAGAGGGAGATATGAATGCAGAAGAATGTAGAAAAAGGCAAAGTACCCAGGACCTTGAGAGGGGTAAGGGGTGAAGGGATGGGATTCAGAGCAGGAGTTGAAAGAGGAGATGTATAAAATGTGGGAAGTGTAGAGATTTGGTGATGAAAAATGAGGAAGTTAGCAGTTTTTTTTTTTTTTTTGAATCAAACAAGTGGAAGTGGAGGAGGGGCATGGGAAGTCTGTAGATAAGATATGAAGTCGTTGTCTAAGAGAGTAAGAGTATGAGGCTTGAACATCTATGGACAGATGGCCCACCAGGAATGAGTGCCTGCTTAAAGTCTGTGATCGTGAATTGAAAGCAAAGCCAGTCTTCTTAATTTCCAGAATATATAAACAGCTCATACAACTTAATAACAAAAAAACCTCAAACAACCCAATCCAAAAATGGGCAGAAGACCTAAACAAGCAATTCTCTAATGAAGACATACAAATGATCAATAGACACATGAAAAAATGTTCAATATCCCTAATTATCAGAGAAATGCAAATCAAAACTACAACTAGGTATCACCTCACACCAATCAAAATGGCCATCATTCAAATGTCCACAAATGATAAATGCTGGAGAGGGTGTGGAGAAAAGGGAACCCTCCTACACTGTTGGTGGGAATGTAGTTTGGTGCAGCCATTATGGAAAATAGTATGGAGATGCCTCAAAAAACTAAAAATAGACTTACCACTCTTGGGCATGTATCCAGAGGGAACTCTAATTCAAAAAGATACATGCACCCCAATGTTCATAACAGCACTATATACAATAGCCAAAACATGGAAGCAACCTAAATGTCCATTGACAGATGACTGGATAAAGAAGCTGTGGTATATTTATACAATGGAATACTACTCAGTGATAAAAAAAATAAAATAATGCCATGTGCAGCAACATGGATGGACTTGGAGATTGTCATTCTAAGTGAAGTAAGCCAGAAAGAGAAAGAAAAATACCATATTACTTTTATGTGCAATGTTAAAAAAAAAAAAGAAAAAAGAAGACATTAATGAACTCATCTACAAAAGAAACAGACTGGCAGACATAGTAAACAATCTTATGGTTACTGGGGAAAGGGGGTGGGAAGGGATAAACTGGGAGTTTGAGATTTGCAAATGTTAACAACTATATATAAAAATAGATAAAAATAAATTTCTTCTCTATAGCATAGGGAACTATATTCATATCTTGTAGTAACCTTTAATGAAGAAGAACATGAAACTGAATATATGTATATATATATGCATAACTGGGACATTATGCTGTGCAGCAGAAATTGACACATTGTAACTAAATATACTCCAATTTAAAAAAAAAAAAGAAAGAAAGCAGGGCCAGTCTTGCTGTGTGACCTTCTCCAGCCACATGTGTTTGCCATGGTGCCAAACACGGTGCCTGTCTGGGGAATGCAGAGTCTGGGTTCTGCAGAGTGAGCTAGAAGTGGGGAGGGGCAAGGGAGCTACTCCATGCTGGACCATGCAATCCAGGCCAGCCAGGAGGGGTGGAGGATGAGAGGGCTGAAAGCCTCTTGGGGTTCAAAAGATGTCGGGCCTGTAAACTGAGTCTCAAAGGGGGACTTTTCTCTCTCTGGGACCCTTTAGTGTTAGCTAACCCACGAGGACAGTCGCCTAAGAAGCAGGGGTGACACCCAGTGACCACTCCTTGAAATGCACCTTCTCACTTTTAGGTTGTCAGCCGACCCCGAGGCAACCTTGTATGAGATGAGCTGGGGCATTCTGCTCTACTTGGGAGGCACGCAAGCCCTCCAGATTCTCTCCATAGTTGTCCCACTGGCCCTGCTCTCTCTCAGGTGACTCAGATGCTGCTGCTCAGGTGGATAACTAGACGTGGACAGTTGAGGCACTGAAGGCAACCTGGGGGCTGTTAGCCCAGATGTGGGCTTCCCTGCTAGGTTTCTGCTGTCCTGGGAACCCAGAACAGGCATCTTAGGATGGCTTCAGGCATTCTGAAATCCTTAGGGTTTAGATGAATGCCAGGTCATGACACAAGCCTCTTCCAGCCCACAGCTGTCCTGGGGAAATTGTCAACTCAGCCGACTCAAAGGCTAAGTGAGATCCCCCCTCCCTCAACCTTCTTTCAAGAGTTGATTATCCTCAAGATCTGAGAGGGTCCTAATGTCTGACTCCACCTAGACTCTCCTGCCCCAAGCACTGGGGTCTGGCTTAGTCTAGAGGGAAACCTGGTATCTCCCCAAACCCTGTCTCCCACAGGTACTGGGCTTGACTTCTGGGCCAAGGAGTTGGATGTCCCTCAGTTAGGGGCTATTCTGTTCTCTTGGCAAAAGCACTTAAAATTATCAAAGTCAAAGTCAAAGGATTTTTTGGAAAGAGCTCTAAAGACAGATTTCACAGCCTTCCTCTCTTGTCCATTCTAGTATCGGACTACCCCTCTTTATTATTTTTAAAATTTCTTTTCAATTGAAGTGACGTTAGTTTATAACATTGTATACGTTTCACGTGTACATTGTATTTTCACTTCTGTGTACACTACAGTGTGCTCACCATCTGTCACCATATAGGTGATCCTCTTTACTCAATTCATCCTTCCCCCTGCCCCTTCCTCTCCGATGACAACTACTCTGTTCTCTGTATCTGCATTTGTGTTTGTCTGGTTGGGTTGTTCATTCCTTTTCTGGCTTTTGTTTTTGTGGTTGTTTTTTAGATTCCACACATCAGTGAAATCATATGGTATTTGTCTCTATGTGATCTTATTTCACTTAGCACAATACCCTCAGGTTCCACCCGTGTTGTTGCAAATGTCGAGATTTCCACTCCTCTATGGCTGAGTAGTATTCCATTGTGTAAATGTATATTCCACACCTTCCTTATCCACTCATCCATCCATGGGCACTTAGGCTGTTCTCATATCTTGGCTACTGTAAATAATGCTGCAATGAACATAGGGATGCATGTATCTTTTCAAATTAGTGTTTCTGTACGCACAGGAAATACAAAGAGGACCAAGATGGCACCTCTAACTCCCTTTGTAATGACCTAAGGTACCTCTTCTATTCTCTCTAATTACCTTTCACTAGGACCTGCTGTTTATTTTTCACTTTAAGAGTTAGCCAGTCAGGCACAAGAGGGTGAAATGAGGGTGTACTGCTGAGGCACGGACCCTGGAGTGAAGCAGGGGAGGAAGATGGTCTCTAAGATGGTCAAGAAATGGAGGAAGACTGACTCACCTCTAATCCTCTTCCCCATCTCTTAGCTCACGATCACCAGCCTGAACTTGACTTTGAACTGAGGGGCTGCCTGGTGCAGTAGAAAGAGTGCACGCCAAACACTTGCCCATGTCTGTTCCCACATCTGTAAAATGGTGATGGTAATGGCTCCTGCACACGGCCGTGGTGAAAGTAGAATTAAATAATGCACATGAAAGTGTTTCTTACACTGACACAGTATAATTTCCCTTGCTCACTCTGCACCCCCCCACCACCCAGACTGCCCATTGCACATGCCCTAAAGCCCCCTGGGGGGAATCCTTGTTAATGGTCTCTATGTCCACTGGTCCAGTTGCTCTGACTTTGAGGAAATGCAGACTTGGCCTTTGTTCCCAGTAGGGATCCTAGCCCAGCCCTGCTCTGCTAACTCACAGCCCTCCTCCAGCCTTCTCCCCACTTCCTGGTCCTGCTCCCCCCGCTCCCGCTCCCGTCAGCCTCAGCAGTTCTGAGTGCGCTGGCTTTTGCTCCTGTAAGAGGCACTGGCTTCACTGTGGTCTCTGCCCCCGCCCACAGCTTAGAGGAGGCCTGACCTGTGTGTACACAAACCTCTCCCTGCTGGCCTCTCTTGGAAAGCCATTCACTAACCTATAAAAGGCCCTGAACACTTAAAACAAGCATGGACTCAAAATCAAATCAGGGATTTAAACCTGGGACTCAGATTCAGATCAACCTTCCTTTTTTTCCATTGCTGGTGCCTTACCCTCTCTGAGGGTTTCCCACAGGCTTAACTCTCCTGCCATAAGCCTCCCAACGGCTGCCACACCCCAGCCAGCTTCCCAGCACCCGGGATGGGTCTAGAGTTCCTATCACCATTATAGAATGACAGTGACAATAGCTCAGTTTTATTTTCATTCCTTCCACAAGTGTTTATTGAGCACGTACTAAATGGCAGGCACTGTAGTAGACACTGGGGGGTCAGCGGAGTAAAGTATAAGACAGTCAAGTCCTGGGACTTATATTCTGAAAGGGGAGAAGCAGTAAACAAATACTTAGTGCACTGTCAGGTAGTGAAAAGTGTCATTTAAAAACACATAAAGGAGGCAAGAATACACAATGGAGAACAGGCAGTCTCTTCAGCAAGTGGTGTTGGGAAAACTGGACAGCTGCATGTAAATCAGTGGAGTTAGAACACTCCCTCACACCATCCACAAAAATAAACTCAAAATGGCTTAAAGACTTAAATATAAGACAAGATGCTATAAACCTCTTAGAAGAAAACATAGATAAAACATTTTCTGACATAAATCTTAGCGACGTTCCCTTGGGCAGTCTACTCAGGCAACAGAAACAAAAGCGAAAATAAACAAATGGGACCTAATTAAATTTATAAGCGTTTGCACAGCAAAGGAAACCGTAAACAAATCAACACAACCTGCAGAATGGGAGAAAATATTTGCAAACAATGCGACAGACAAAGTCTTAATTTCCAGTATATATAAACAGCTCATGCAACTTAATAAGAACAACAACAACAACAACAAAATACCTGAAAAAATGGGCAGAAGACCTAAACAAGCAATTCTCCAATGAAGACATACAAATGGCCAATAGGCACATGAAAAAATGCTCAATGTTGCTAATTATGAGAGGCATGCAAATCAAAACTACAACCAGGTATTACCTCACACCAGTCAGCATGGCCATCTTTTAAAAGTCCACAAACGATAAACGCTGGAGAGGGTGTGGAGAAAAGGGAACCCTCCTACATTGCTGGTGGGAATGCAGTTTGGTGCAGCCATTATGGAAATCAGTATGGGAGATTTCTTAAAAAACTAAAAACAGACTTACCATATGATCTAGCAATTCCACTCTTGGGCATATATCCAGAGGGAGCTCTAATTTGAAAAGACACATGTACCCCAATTGTTCGCAGCATCACTATTTCCAAGAGCCAAGACATGGAAGCAACCTAAATGTCCATTGACAGATGACTGGATAAAGAAGCTGTGGTATATTTATACATTAGAACACAACTCAGTGATAAAAAAGAATAAAATAATGCCATTTATAGCAACATGGATGGACTTGGAGATCGTCATTCTATGTGAAGTAAGCCAGAAAGAGAAAGAAAAGTACCATATGATATCACTTATAATATGAAATCTAAACAAATAAACAAACAAATAAAACAAGTGAACTTATTTACAAAATAAGAACAGACTCACAGACATAGAAAACAAACTTAGGATTATTGGGGGGAAAGGGGGTGGGAAGGGATAAATTGGGAGTTTGAGATTTGCAGACACAAACTACTATATATAAAACAGATAAACAACAAGTTTCTACATGGAACTATATTCAATATCTTGTAGTCACCTATAATGCAAAAGAACACGAAAAAGAATATATGTATGTATATGGATGACTGAAACATTATGCTGTACACCAGAAACTGACACAACATTGTAAACTGACTTTACATCAAGAAACGAAAAAAACCCAAAGAAACAAAAAACCAAAAAACCAAAACCAACACATCAGGCCAGGGGAGCATGGATGATGGGAGGTACTACTTCAGATGGGGTGATCAGGGAAGACTTCTCCGTGGAGGTGACTCTTGAGCAGACACCCAAGCAAAGGAAGAGAGTGTGAACAATAACAGCAAGGATTCCAGGCATATAGGGAACTTCAAAGAAGTAGATTCACAAATTTAACTAGTACATAGACCAAGAAATGGAAATGGAGCATGGGTCCTGCCCTCCCAGGGGCAACCTGCACCCTGACTTTTGAGCAAAGCCCAGCCCTGACATAGGATGAGCTGGGCATATTTGAGGAACAGTTTTTTTTTTTTTCAATTGTGATAAAATATACGGAGCATAAATGTGACCATTTTAACCATTTTTAAAGCATACAGTTCACGGCATCAAGTACCTTCTCACTGCTGTGCAAACATCACCAATCCTCTCCAGCACTGTTTTCATCTTTCCACCTGGAAACTCTGCACCCATCAAACAACTCCCCATTGTTTTCTCCCTCCAGCCCCTGGTAACCACCATTCTACTTTCTATATGATAAGCGTTTTAAATGCATCATCTCATTTAGGCCAGGGTTTGGCTGCCATAAACAATTTAGGCCATAGGTTTGGCTGTCATCCCCATTCTAGGGATGGGGGAGCTTGGAGGGACCTGTCTAAGATCACTATAGCTCCCAAGTGGAGGAGTTAGACCTCTGATCGTGGTTTCCCTGCTCCGGCTCCTACTCTTAACTGCCTACCAGATTGGGGTGAAGGATGCTTTTCTGTTGTCCCTCTGATGGCCCGGAGGTGGGTCAGGAGAGTTTAGTGAGGGTTACAGGCCGTGTGAGAAGCCTTTTTTTTTTGTGGCTGCCAGAGGGTATTTTTGCCCCTGACTGGTCCTGCCTGTCTGGAGGGAAGGGGCTGCTACCTAGAGCCATGGGTTGGGGGTGGAGGGGAAGGTAGGTGATCACCATCTGTCTGCTACATTCCTCTCCCACCTTGGTCTTTGGAGCTGCTTTTCAGGGAGTGTTCAGCTGCCCTGAGGGAATACGCATGAGCATCTCCGGTGCCTGATACCCAGCCCACCAGCCCTATTCCCATCTATTATTATTAGGACATAACACACCACTAAGTGCTACAGAGAGAAATTACCCGGGAGCTTCAAATGACACAGATACAACTCTGCAGCAGACATCAGAAGGCAGAAACAAAACAAAGTGAAAGGATATCAAGATTGGACAGACTCAGTCTGAAGATCAGAGGAAGTGTATTTTTGAGGATGGGGTGCATGCAAAGTCGGGACAGAGTGGCTCCAGCTGTTGCAGCCACTGCCTGAGCCATGACAACCTGCCTTGTTCTGATACCTAGGTCACCGGAAGAGCTAACAGTTTCCTGGTCTGGGTGGTCTGGGCTTTGGTGCCAGGGCGTCTTGGGTTCCACTCCCTGCTCTATGATTTACAAGCAGAAAGAGCTCGGTAAGGTGCCTTACCCTTCTGAGTCTATTTCCTCCCCTGTAAACATAATTATACCATCTTTTCAGGGTTGGTGGGAAGATCAAATGAGATAAGGCATGTAAGATAACTAATCAGTGTCTGAT
Organism: Camelus dromedarius; assembly: GCF_036321535.1. Taxonomy (NCBI): domain Eukaryota; kingdom Metazoa; phylum Chordata; class Mammalia; order Artiodactyla; family Camelidae; genus Camelus; species Camelus dromedarius. The sequence continues at coordinate 50,316,379 of NC_087451.1, forward strand.
ACATAGTTGGTGATTAACAAGTGTTCACTCCCTGCCTGGGTGGAGCACCAACTCATACCCACTGGCCAGGAACCAAGCCTCGCCACGGTCAGAACCACTGTACACCTGCTGGCTTCTCCTCTCTGAGTCACTGGGTTCAGTCCTCAACTTCGGAACTCTTGCTATATAATTTGTTGTTCAGACTGAATAGGGGAAAGGCCATCTGTAGGGGTGTTTGAATTTTGGGGGGCAGTCTGGCAACTCTCCCTTTTATCTTTATTGGGGGAAACGCCCCTCGCATGCAGAGATGCAGGAAGGCAGGATCCACAGCACAAGCAGATGGGGCGACATCCTGCCCAGGACTCTGTGTCCGGAATAAGATAACGTAGAAGGGAGAGTCACAATCATTTCAGGGCAATGGAGCCCCTGTGGTGCCTGCCCATTTCCTAATCTGGGTCTTCCGTCTCCCGCTGATTCTGCGGGCACCCCGGGTCCTCTCAACACGACCCCTTTCCACGTGGGGCAATCAACCAGTTTCTATTGCTTGCAAGTAAGAGCACTGAGTACCAATGAGGTCTTTTCAGGTCAATCCGGGGAAACTTCAAGGGGCATTGGGATGACAGGAGTTGCTAGCATGACGGGACACAGCTGAATAGGAGAGGCACTGGCCCGACCTTAGTGCCACCCTGTCTTCCCTGCAGCTGGGTGGTGGTGGTTAACTGAGGCATCTGCACCCTCAGCTCCAGGCAGCAGCTGAGATACACACATAGCTGAGATGACCATCTAGGGTCCGTAGTCCTTCCAGACCATGCTCCTGATACTCTGGACTCTGGACGTCTCTGCTCAAATGGCCCCTAGCCTGCTTCCAGGGCTTATGTGGACCTCCCTCCTTCCAAGGCAGCCTGTCCTGAAGGAGGGCCAAGGGATGGCTGTTCGCAGGGAGGGGGCTGTGTCCCCATGAATGCACGGTGAGTCCCCTTTTGGTATGGGATGGAGTAGAGTTTGAACAGAAGGCACAGGACTGCCAACCGGTGTCCTGCATTTGTACTCTTGCCCGGCCAGGCAACTGGTACGGGTGGGCCTGCTGGTCACCGCCCAGTGTGGCTCAGGGGATCATAAGAGCTTTCACTGAGTCACCGTTTACCCTGGGCCCGGCACTCTTAAACGCACTGCCTGCATCATGGCATGAGACGGTACACTAACTCAGGATGCTTACAAGTCATAGCCCCCTTTCCAGAGGAAAGAACCAAGGTCCCGAGAAGTGAAATAAGTCGCCCGCAAGCGAGCGAGCGGCAGAGCCAGGATGTACAGCAGACAGCGCGCAGCAAGCAGCACAGACTCGCTCCCGGATCAGACAGACACACTGCAGGGACCAATGGTACTCCCAGCCCCCACCCCCCCGGACGGCCGGACCCTCCGGGGCCCCCTCCCCGCCTGGCCCCCGCGGGGGCGCGAGAACCGCCTGTCGGGTCGCTGAGCGACAGTCTCGCAGCTGCCCGGGCCTCCCCAGGCCCCAGCCCCCGGCCGGGCCCGGGGCCTGGCGGTGACGGCGGCGCCTGGCAGCGGGGGATTTGGATGCTCGGCCGGCGTCTCCCCCGCCCGCACCACCTCCGGGGGTTTGGCCGCGCCGGGACTTATCTCGGTTCCTTCCCGGCATGCCCCGCTCGCGGGCGGCCGCCAGTCCCGCGCCCGGACTTTGCCATCGCGGGGGGCCCGGCCGCGGGAGCGCCCCCGCCGACGTCCCGGAGCCGCAGCCTCAGGTGGGTGAGCCCGGCGCGCCGCGGAGCTTGGGACCGGGGCTCCCCGCGAGCCGCCCCGCCAGTCCCTTCCGAGCGGGACGCGCGTGGCGGGCGGGGGTGCGGGAGAGGAGGGGGAGGGCAGCCCCGGCGCCCGCGACTGGGGAGAGTCGGAGCTGCGCGCCCCGGAGCCATCGAGCCCCGCGTGGCGCGCGCCAGGGCGGGTTGGAGGAGGGGTGTCCCTGCCAATGTCCTGGGTGTGGGGTGGGTATTTGGGGTAGGCGCGCAGGGGGAAGGAGGTGGGGTCTTGGGTCCGTTGTATCCTTGTGGACTTAGAACCCGATAGAGAGAAACCGAAAAACTCATCCTGAAACACACACACGGAGGTGAGTACACAAAGGAAAAGGAAAACACACGAAGAAACACTCATACAGACGGATCACGGAGAGAGACAGCGACAGCTCACAGAAAGCTCATACACGCTCAGAGAAACACACCCGAAACGCACAGGAAGAGGGGAGACAAAGCGGGTGGTCTTGGAGGCCATGGGCAGGGGGAGGGGAAAGGAAACACCGAGAAAGCATGAGATGGGGGAGGGGGAAGGAGAGACTGGGAGTGGAGAGGAAAGCCGAGAGAGGGGTAAAAATGAAGAGAAATCAGACAAGGAGGAAAGAAAAGGGGCTAAAGGAGGTAGCTCCTTAGGAGGGACAGTATAAAGAAACGCATCTAGAGAAACTGAGGCACTACACCCCTTCTCTCCCCCCCAAACACAATCAGATACAGAGATGAAAAAAGTAGATCCCAGCCTTCTCATCCTTGTGGGCAAGTGAGTCCACAAGCTGTGCTGTGAGACCTCTGAGAAGCCCTCCTTGGCACTTTGAGTCAGCGAAGTCCCCACCTTATCCACTTGGAAAACTCCTACTCATCCTTCAAAACCCAGCTCAAGCATCACCTGCCCTTTGAAGAAAGCTTTCCTAGAAAGTGTTGTGCAAGCACTGGTACTCCCATTTCTGTGTACTTCTGCATGTGGTACAGGCATTCTGAGTTGAAATGGTTTGTCTGCCTGCCCACCTTTCCCCCAGTTCCCCAAGTTTAGGGGGCCCATGTCTTCATTTATCTCCAATCTCCAGAATCCAGTCCTTGGTACATAGTCAATGGTTAATAAATACTGAATGATGCTCAGGAGCATTTAGACCCTCAAGACATGGAGCATAGAATTAAATTCAAATAGTGGAGTTGTACTTACTGTCCTGAAATCAGAGAGAATTCCAGGTCAAAGTGCCCTTTTTTGCAGGTGGAGAAATCAAAGCCCAGAGAGGAGAGGAGACTTGCTCAAAAAGACACAAGTGGGAGACCTGCAATGAAATAACATTGTGAATACATACTTCTCTGAGATGCCATTGTCCCTTCAGCCTATGTGTTTAAAATAGGCATGAAAGACTCCCCAAAATGAAAGCAGGCAATAAATAGGCAAGGGAAACGTTAATACCAGTTGTAAGTTACCAGCACTGAAACTGGCAATCAAAACTTTCTCCAGAGTTTTTAGAATCCTCTTTCCTCCTTAGAAAGAATAGAGGAGGTGAATGTCCATCTCAGTTTGTGTGGATGGCTTTCTGCTTCCTGACTCCAAAAACTTGGATGAATTACTTAACCTCTGCGGACCTCCGTTTTCTCATCTGTAAAATGGGGAGACTGATACCTGCCCCATAGGATAATTAGAAGAGTTAACACGTACCAAGTGCCTGGCACAGAGTAGATCCTCAGTGAATACAGGCCTGCCCTTCTTCTTAGGTGGGTATTTGTTCATGTGCCTGGTGCAGAAAATAGTGCTAGTGAAAATGTTTCCTTTTGTCCTTGGTTGAAAAGGCCATCCTGGTCCAACGGGGGAGCAAATGCTTTTAGGGAAGGAAAATGCAAGTTTAGAGCATGACATAAAATGCGTTGTGATTCTGTTCGGGCCCTCAGGTCTCTGCAGGTGACTTGGGGGAGCCTAGCTGCCCTCCCCGTTAACCCACCAGCAGGTAAGACCCCCCCTGCCCCACTGTCTTTCACTGCTTCTTCACCAGGCTGTTCTCTCCTTGTGTCTTTCAAGCTTCAGCCCATGTGGGGGATTGACTGGGACTGAGGGAGCCACCTGGAAGCATGGAGACCGTGGTGATTGTTGCCATAGGTGTGCTGGCCACTATCTTTCTGGCCTCGTTTGCTGCGTTGGTGGTGGTTTGCAGGCAGCGCTACTGCCGGCCCCGAGACCTTCTGCAGCGCTATGATTCCAAGTGAGTGGTCCAGGGAGGGAAAGGAGGAGAGATGGGCTGTGCCCTGGGGCTCCGATGAAAGAAAAAAAAGAAGTTTGGTGCTGGGCAACTCTTGTTCAGCTTTCTGTCTCTAAAATGGTACCCAAGGCTGTCCTCAGAGCTTAAGGATGTTCCTTAAGCCCTGCAGTGTCCTGAGCCACCTTGGACTCTGTCACTGAACGTGTTCACCTACCACAAATCTATCCCAGACCCGCCACCTCACTTAGCATTTGGACAAGCCAAGTCCCTTTCCAACCAAACTCATAGGAACAGAAATCTGAGGCCCCCACTCCAGCCACATATCTAAGCAAGGGACACTTAGTGCTGTGAAACCCCAGCCTAGGACCATCTCTCTGTGTGCACATATTTCCTCATGATGTTCTGCAGGTGAAACACAGTTTGCCAGCAAGATCCTATCAGCAGTTTAGGGATATTTTAATTGTTAGATCCTCAGGGACCCTGACCAGTAACCCTTAGTTCTTTTACCCCTTTTTTTGAATCCTATCAGCATCTCTGTTGAGTGGTTAATAATTAGTAAACGCACATTTATGTGATGCAGGAAAGCTCTGCTGTGGCATCTCATGTTTTCAAGAACCCTGTTGTAAAGAAGAAGGTGTTTTCACTTCTCCCACTTCCCTAGTATAACTGGGAAGGGGTGGGACTATGCGGGTGGACCAAGGGGGTTCCCAGGAGAGATTCTGCAGGACGTGTAGGAGGTTCAGGTAAGTTTGGCTAATTGGAACTTTAGCTTCTCCATAAAAGTTAGGCTTGAAGGAAAAGTTACAAACATATTGTCCGGAAGGAGCAGCCCGTCTAATACGTCTTTGTAATGATCATGGTTGTGGCCCTGCTCTTTCTCTTAGAGGCTCATCTTGTTCTGTGCCGCTTTTTTTGTCTTCGTGCCCCTGCCTCCTTGACTCACCGTCTCGCCATGTGCCCTGCCCACACTGCATGTCACTAGGGTTAGGTTTGGATCAAGGCCAAGTCCCTGCTTTGACTAACTCACTCCCTGCATTCTTTTGGGGGGTATGTGAGCGTCGAGAAGGAGAGGGTCAGTGGTGGTCACCACTTACCTGGGCTTTCCCTCCAGGCCCATTGTGGACCTCATCGGCGCCATGGAGACCCAGTCCGAGCCCTCTGAGCTGGAGCTGGACGATGTTGTCATCACCAACCCCCACATCGAGGCCATTCTGGAGAATGAAGACTGGATTGAAGATGCCTCGTAAGGCCTTGGGGACCGTTTGCTTTCCTCCAGCCGCCTGAGGATGGTGCACCGGGCTGCTGGGTGTCCTCCCCTGGCTTCCCCTTGCCAGAGCCGTCGACTGAGTACCTAGGAGCACTGCTGCCCTTTCCCCTGCTGTCACGGGTGGTGGTGGGGACTTAGAAGATGACATGACACTGTTTGTCCTCACCCTCCCCATTTTGTAGACCTGAACACTGAGGCCCGTAGATGTGTGGCAGAATTGTTATAAAGTCACCCTGAGGTGTTGGATTCTCTTGGAGGCACCCGTGAATTTGACCCTCAGGCTCCTTGGGGATCCCTCCAGCCACCACAAGACATTGTGGGTTGAGAAGTGTGTACCGCCCCCTTCCCTTTGGCTCAGCCATCCATCTACTGGGCAGGTGTTTACTAATGTGATGTGAGGGCACTGGGCCCGGCACTGCAGCTATTAAGCTGGTGGTGGAGACAGAATTCTACTAAATGCCTTATTTCAGAAATGATCGGGGGTCTGTGCATGGTGCCGTGGGCACACAGGGGAGGCAGTGTCTGGAGTTGCCTGGGGTCCGGAGGTAGGGGTGGAATTCATGAAGACTCTCCCAAAGTGGTGCCTCTTGATGTGGGTTTTGAAAGATGAGTTCACTAGGCTGAGCAAACAGGGAAGAAGTCCCTGGGTGGAGGGGGGGAGTGGCCTCAGAAGCTCAGAGTTACGAGAGAGCATGACCTGATGGGTGGGGAGTCGTACCACCTGGAAGCGCAGGGTGGGTGTGGGAGCGGAAGGGAAAGAGAGGTGAGGGAAGGTGCTTCCCGGGTTAGCTCTGGGGCTTGCTCACTGTGTCACTGAGGCCTTCCTGCTCTCAGGGGGCGTCCAGCTGCGCCCACAGGTCAGAGCTGGTTGAGGCCGGAGGTGGTAGCTGGAGGGAGGTGGGTCTCTCTGGAGAAGCGCTTACAAATTCTTCTTGTCTCCCCAGGGGTCTCATGTCCCACTGCATTGCCATCTTGAAGGTAATACTCTCCAGTTTCCCCTTGAGGATAAGGGGGTGGTCACCAGAGCACCCTGTGCACAGACTCTCCGAGCGGGAGGGACTTTGGGAAGAGCCCTGCACGGGAGGCCTTTTGCAACGTGCGCGACACCTGGCGTGTCTCCTCTTCACTTCCGCCCCCGCCTGGATGGTCTGTCCTGCTTTACAATTCTTGAGACCCTTTCAAAGGCTTGATTCCACCTGGTCCTCATAATAGAGCGGTCTGCGGGAAAGATACCATAGGCTGTCACTAAGCACACTGTCCCTGACTGCCGAGAAAGCTGTGCGCCCGAGACCGAGCAGCTGCTGAGGAGGAAACGGGGCTTCCCGGCTTCTCCTGGGCACTTTTTCTCATTCACAGAGAGCTCAGCCCTCTACAGGGAGCTGAGTTCTGTCTTGGGGCTTCTCCAATTGCTAGAAAGTTCCTCACTGGCCCTCCTGGGCTGTGACGGTAGTCAGCCAAACAAGACAGTCAGTGTTAAAAAAATCCAAACCGTGAGTATTTCAACTTGAAGGCAGACTTTTTTCTTTTAATACCCGCAGCCTCCAGACCTGGGTGGAAAGTTGGATCTGGTTTGCATTGTGGGTAATTTTTAGAGTCTGGGGTAATTTTTATGGTTTCAACGTGTTTTTCAGTTCGTGCCTCATACTCTCCTCCTTGATAGGATAATAATAATACTATGGGAATATTTGGCCAGTGGCAAATAGTGTTCATTTCGGTAACCTGGGAAACTACACATTTCTCTGTCTAGTAATTATTCAAGATTTCAGAAAAGACAGCTTTATCTTTTCTTTGGTGTCATTCAGTGCAAGATATTAAAAAGTCTCTCATCCCCCCTTCCTTCAGCCATCTCTCTTGGGGGACAAAGAAGTGCCTAGTAGGACATTGTTGTCCTAGGGTCCAGGCTTATTACTGAATTCCAAGAAGCTCTTTATCCATAGATATGGTCATAGGTGGAGCTAGATGGTTCTGAGCAATAATGCCGTATTACATCTCCCTTCTTCCATCCAGGATGTGCCCTGGTTCTGGGTTTTGTCCCCTGCCCTTGCCTCTTAAAGGAACAGGATGAATGACAGCTGAGTTACGGGATGGCTTATTGTACTGAAGTCAGTGGTCCATCCTGAGATGCTCAGATCAAAGGAGAGGCTCTTACCTTCCTCTTGGGATCTCAAGGCCATTTTGCTTGGCCACCTGCCCTTGATTCCGTGTGGTGAGGCCTTGAGGGAAGGGCCTGGGACATGCTAAAATGTCACCTTAGAAAATTGTTGAAATAAGTTCCACTTTGGGAAGATGTGCTTAAAGGAACGGTTGCCTTTGTCTGGCCATGTTTCTGAGGGTGCCTCTGGAGATCTTTATCATTTTGGAAGGACTAAGCCAGGAGGTGAAGGAATCAAAAGAGAAACGGGTTTTTCCCCTTAAGGGAGAAGGTGAAATTCGAGCACATGATTTTTCTTAGACAGATTATTTCAGCTTAGACTTCTCTAAGCCGAAACCCTGACCCTGATCTGAGGTTCCGACCCCTCCCGCCTCGCCGGCCATGTTCTTGGATTTGCCTCTTCCACTCCATTTCCTCTCATCCCTGTGTACTTTCCACTTCAGTCTGTCTGTGAGGTTAGGGGGCCCAGCTGTGGGATGGGGAGGTCCGTGTTTGTCTTTGTGGGGGCGGCAGGACCCTCAGGGGAGTGAGGTCCCCATCACCCCATCACCTCTCTCCTTCCTGCTGTATTAGATCTGTCACACCCTGACAGAAAAACTTGTTGCCATGACCATGGGCTCAGGGGCCAAGATGAAGACCTCAGCCAGCGTTAGTGACATCATCGTGGTGGCCAAGCGGATCAGCCCCAGGTGAGCCTCGGGGCCACAAGGTCCCCACACTCCACGGAGAGGGGAGGGGCCGGAAGCTGAGGTGGTGGCAGGGCCAGGCTCTCCTAAGAAGCTACGTGGGCAACTTCAGGGGTTTATGTCCCACCCATTTCCAGAGCACCCAGGAGAGTTTAGACTCCCCTCACCTCCAGCGTGCCCCCTCCCATAGGCTTTTTGGGAATTTCCAGCAAATGACTAGTGCTGACTGTCTCCTGCTTCCCCAGTCTTGTGCCAGCTGGGGCTGCTCGCCTTCCCTTTGCCACACCTCTGCCTGGGCTCCGGGCCAGCCAGCACATCACCCACTGGTGCCCATATCTGTGTGTGCAGTGACCGCCTGGCCATTACCCGTCCCAGCCCTTATCTGAACAGGAGACCAGCTCCTTGTCTCTGCTGCTCTGGCAGCCTCCAGGACTGGGTGGGAGGTGGAGATGGTTCAGATCTCCCAAATTCCAGGCTGTCTGCAGTCTCGTGTAGGAGGCCACCAGCGGGATTGCAGTCAACAGCTCCACCCCCTCACTTGAGCTCTTTTTGTGTGTGCATGAAGGAAATAAAGCCTTTTTTCTTAGAGGGAAGGGTGGTACTAAGTTTGTGCTGCCATCTGGTGGCTGGTATGTGGATGTGCCTGAGCCTGGGGTTCCCAGTTCAGAACGTTTTATCAGCCATGGAGTTTCCAGGGGTCCTTGTCTCCACTGGTAGATCACGAGGACCAGCCGTCTGTGGGAAAATGACAGTTGGTGCCCTTGAACTCTGTCCAGGGAGTTCAGTGAGTTGAGAAAGCAGGAGGGAGATAATCCAGAACAGTTCTTGGCTTCCTCTGGAGCTGTCCGGGTGGGTACCTGCCTCGGTGGGCCCCTGTCCTGGGGACCCGCCACCCCAGGCTCCGGGCAAGCCCTGGACACTCCTTGAGCCACCTGTGACCGGCAGAGCCTGCGTGGCTTATATCTGCTGGACCCTCCTCACGCTTCCTGTCACTTCTAAGAGCCACCGCAGGGGCCAGACACATCACGAGACCCCTGCTTATAAGACAGCATTGCTGGGAAGGGTCGTAGGGGGAGAGAGATGGTGAGATCTGAGTCCGAGTGAAGTCCTGGGTGGTCAGGATTAGCAGTGGTGCTGGAGCGAGGCTGAGGCGTCACCCAGAGAGCGGACCTGACCTGGTGCTCACTGGCCGGTCCTGCAGAGCACCTCGGACTGCCTCCAGAATGATCTCTGCCATCAGTCAATCAGGGTCCCTGCTTGGTCTTTTTGCCCTCACCCTTCTTTCTCCTTCTGGCCATTTTTTTTTTTTGTCCCCATTGCTATTCCTGCTCCGTTTGTTCCATATAGCGTGTTGAAAGCATATTAGTCTCAAGGAGAGCGGCTTCAGCTGCGCGGCAGAGGGAGGGGCCGGCTGAGACAGGTGCTGAGGGTGACCGTGGTCCTGCTGTTCCTCACAGCCCCTCAGCCCCAAGACAAGGATGCTTAAGGGCATCTGCTTTCAAGCCCTTTTGGAAATCAAACAATACATCATTAGTTTTTGCTTCTTTATCAAGTGATCCAGGAGCAAAGATTTGGATGAAAACCTTAAACCATGCAAATGAGAATAAATAGTAGTTCCTTTCTGAATTTGATTAAAGGAAAGTTAACCATGAACTGTACCAGGTGCTAAGAGAAATCCAATGGGAGCAGTTTGAACCTGAGTTAAACTTGGAGGTTTTTTTAGAGTTCTAGGTAACTACCTTTAACCATGGGGTTTTAAAAAAAATATATAAAAGTAGTAAGTACTTGTAAAAGTTAAAACATTGCAGAAATTGAGTGTCTGAAAAGTGAAGGACCCCCTAATTCTACCCCAATCCCAATTCCTGGAGGCAGCCACCACTGAATGGTGAGTAGTCTTCTAGATTTTGCCCTCTGGCATTTCATAGCTTTTGTTTATTCATTTTTGAGCATTTGAGATCGATCAGACTTTATGTATTGTTTGGCAGTTTGCCTTTTTAATGTAATAGTCTGTCTTGAATGTCATTCCGGATGTGTGAACTTGTATTTTGTAAACCACTAGACTGAAAAAAAAAAAAACACAGAAAAAAAAAATTCTATCCCCTGAACTTGAAGCCTTTCTGTCTAAGTCTCTGCCCGAGAATGCAGTTAGAGAAAAAGTCACTAAAGATTGGGTCTTGACTATCAAAAGACAGGACTCCGGATAAGGAGAGGAAGGAGGGAAAAGGGGCCACGAGAAAAGCGAAATACTGAGAGCCTTTTGCCTCCCCGCAGGGTGGACGATGTTGTGAAATCAATGTACCCGCCGTTGGACCCGAAGCTCCTGGACGCGCGGTGAGAGGGCGAGGAGGGCTTGTGGGCCCCTGCAAACCGGAGGCTCCCCGTTTTCTCAGATCTGTGGGGTGGGCTGTCGGGCTGTTGAGGAGAGGGCTGCTTTGGTGGCTTCCTGAGGCTTCCCGTGCTTTGGGCACCATCCCCTTCAGTGTGAATGGTCAGCCAGCCAGTGAGCCAAGCCTGGCTGGGTGCTGGAGGCCAGTGCTCTTCCTGGAACCCCGGAGAAGGAAGAGCCAGGCTTAGATTTTGAATTTCTATGATTAAACACCCAGCCAGGCTGCGTGATATCTGCACCTTCCCTCCGTCCCATTTCCCCCCATTGCTCTCCCTGCTCTCCGGACCTGGGGAGCAGACGCGCCTCAGCCGTCAGTGCCACCCAGTGGTGGGCGGGGCCACGAGGACGGAGGTGACGGGTCAGCTCAAGCTGCACTGCCCTTCCACAGGACACACCCAGGAGCCCCTCGCTTGTGATCCTCCCCTAAGACACGAGCCTACTCAGGCTTCTGAAATTATGTTCCTTTACCAGGTGCAAACCCAGTATAAAAAAAAAAAGGTTCTTTTGTCTCTCGGATGGATACGACCGTTTCACAGACCCTTAGAGTGATAATTGCCGGATATACGTGGTCACCGCCGTTGGGCTCGTCTCTCTGCCCCGCTCCTGGTGCTGCCCGGCCGTGCCCGTGGGCTTCTCACCTGTGATACATTCGCAGATGCGTTGTGCACATTCACTCACTATACGCAAGATATTCTGCAGTGAATCTTTCAACACTGAAACAAACAAAACAACAAAAAACCTCCTAGTCAATTTGTTTGCAGTTACATTTCTTTTTTAGAGTGCGGTCAACCAACCCTGGGCCTTACTGATTCAGAGTCAGTAAGTGATGCTCAGAGTAGGGGTATGGGTATCCTGTCTTCAAGTGGCCAGCGGTCGGAATGGGCTTATCCAATGGACTAGGTCCGAACTGTCCCACAAAGCATGCTCTGGGCGGCGTTAGTGAATGTGCTGCAGACAGTGGGCTCACAGGCATAAGTCAGTTAGTGAGACTCAGAGTATCAAATTCTCCCCTTAGAGCTTTATCCCGTGCACCACCTGAGAAGGGCTTCGGTTACCCTTGTTTAACCCAGACTTTCCCAAAATTATTTGAGCGTGGAAGCATCTTTAAATGACACACAGCAACCTCTGAGGGAAGGGACTCCAGCTTGGGGAACTTAGTCTAGATTCTACCCCTTTGAGCTTTGCTGCCAAGTCCCTTATATCCTAGGGAACCTGACCCTGTTCTGTTGTTTTCTTTTCTAGGACAACTGCCCTGCTCCTGTCTGTCAGTCATCTGGTGCTGGTGACCAGGAATGCCTGCCACCTGACTGGGGGCCTGGACTGGATTGACCAGTCACTGTCGGCCGCTGAGGAGCACTTGGAAGTCCTTCGAGAAGCAGCCCTGGCTTCTGAGCCAGATAAAGGCCTCCCTGGCCCTGAAGGCTTCCTGCAGGAGCAGTCGGCCATTTAGTGCCTTCTGGCCACGCAGCCGGTCGCCAGGGCTGGCGTGCTGCCACTGCCGGGTGGCTCAGCCGCGCCCTCCACTTTCCCCTGTAGAGTTAGTTGTCCTCCAGACGTGTGTGTGTTTATCGAAGCAGGAGGGCCCCGTCTGTTGGTGCCTCTGTTGTAGTTGCGAAGGGTGGCTGGTGAGGGGCAGTGTGACGCTGCATTTCCGGGAGGTGACAGTCACCGTCTGTGCAGTAGCGCTTTGGAGACTGGAGGGCCTTAAGCTTTATTTAGCTCACCTAGTGTTTTCAGGAAAATTGAGCCACCATCTGAGAATCAGGAGGTTTCACATTAAAATCAGAATTTCTGGCTTCTCTCGAACAATCAGACGAGGAGGCAACTCTCATCTGCATTTTCCAAAGAGGACAATCAGTGGGAACTAAGGGGTTGCCTCTCTTGATGACACGTGTACTCTCTCACTTGGCCTGTTTCACTTATTTTTTATTATCTGCCTGGTCCCTGAGGCATCTGAGTTCCTCCTTCCCTTTACAGGTTTGGGTTTGAAGGTGAGCAGTGTAGAGGATCCCCGTTTTATCATTATGCCTGCAATTTTACCTAGCCACCACTAGGTGGAGAGTAAACGTATACTTAGCTTTCCCTCAGGTGTGTCGTTACTGAGTCAAAATCAAATGCGTGATGGATGGGGGGACACAGTTCTCTGAGAACTGAGGATGGAAGGAGACAGCCTGAGAATCCTGAGGGTGCCTTGTGTGTGTGACTCCAAATGAGATATTCAGAGACCCCTCACGGTTCAGGCAGAGGTGAAGATACGACCGTGAGGTAGTTCCCACACTGGCAATGACTTCCATGATGGGTGGGCCCCCTTTCTTTTGATATCTGTTTGTTTGGCAAATATTGAAAGAAGAGGGGCATTTTTATGACTTGAGACGTTTGTGGGACCTAGAATCACCATCCCATAACCCAGACGTGCATCCGAATCCCATAATTTCTACCACAAGCATATAGGAACCCCTGAAGTACTTGGCTTCCTCTCAGGATCTCAGCGCCAACCTCACTCTTGGGAGAGGGACCTGACTTGGGGGCTGCTTTGGTTTTATCCCATACTGTTAAGCATGTTCGGAGCATGTTAAGCATGTCTGTTCCCATTTCATTTTCTGTACCCTAACTCAAGTCGGCAGATACCTCAGCCTCAGTCTAGAGAATCAGGAACTCATATTCCCAAGTCTAAAATCAGGACCTGGTTTGTCATGAGGTGTGTCATCTGCTCAATTTCATTCTCTCCTGGAAAGCAGGGTGCTCTGACCAGCACAGTGTACACCAATTCCCACCTGGGGAGATGGAGTCAGGAGAGGGAATTGGGCTGGGGCTCAACTCTCTGGGAAGATGGAGGGATTCCTGATTACCGGGGACACCTTATTGGACTGTCCACTCCCATCAACCTTCAACACATGCTAGGGAACTTCCCGGTCCTGCTGGTGAGCTGTGAATGGGAAATGTCCTCGGAGTCACTTTGACTTTTCTGTGGTCTCCACCAGTAGACGTCCATAGGCCTCCTGCTTTTGTCTTTTCCCTTCCCTTCCAATACCTGCTTTCATAACCAGACTGGAAACCACCATGCTAGGGTTGCTGTGGCTGCCACAGTTGTAAATGTCCTTGTATTTTAATCTGGACCAGAGCCCTAAGCCAAATAGAGGCAGCCTTGAATTGGCCTCTCAAATACTGTCCATGAATGTGGGGTTAGGGATGGAGAAGACCCCAGCACCCCTGAAGTGACGCCCATTGTCACTTACCACTCCTGAGCCCTGGGCAGCCCTGGTGCACTGAGATGCTGCCTGAGGCACCTGCTTCCTGAAGCCCTGAGACGCTGCCCTTGTAACTTCAAGGAGAGGTTTCTGAAGACCTCGGAAGCATCTGCTAGCCTGCAGGATCTCTGATTCCACTGCTGTGTTGTTTTTCTTTTGTCTCCAGTGCAGGACAAGCAAGAGTCCTCTGGATAAGTCTGGGGTACCAAGGCTGATGGTTGAGGTGGAAGCACCGTTCTTGGGGTGGGAGGAGACCCCACTCTTTTAGCCCTTGAGTTGGCTGAACTTGCCTCCTCACCTGGGAGGGGCTGGTGGCTGAGCACTGGGGATCCCGCCAGGTGTGGTTTCCCAGAGGATGGGCACATCCCACATCCCTGGTTCACTAGTGTCTGTGTACATGGTCATAGATCTTCCCTTCCAAGACTCCCACTGGTTCCTACCCTGGAGGAAGAGCTTCCGACTCACATTCTGAATGGAGAAGGATTTAGGGATAGGAATTGAGTGTTAAAAGAGCAAGCTCTTTGAAGTCAGACAGAATTAGGTTCGAATTTGGGCTCAAGTCATGGACTGTGTGAGCTTGGACAGGTTTCTTAATCTCTCTGGTTCTCAGCTCTCTCACCTGTAAAATCAAAGCTACTGCCTCACCGAGTTGGTATGTCAATCGAAGAAGCCATGTATGCAAAGTACGCAGTTGTGTGCCTGGTATTGATAAGCCAATGTTAACCCTTCTGCCCCCAAAGCCTCCTCTGCCTTGATGCAGCTGACCCAGATGGTGTCACCCCAGGTACCAGGGATCTGTCCAAGCAGGGGCTGTGGAACCAAGTAGCCAAAATTCTGGAATCACCGCAGCCAGGAGAATGGCCCAGCCCTTTCCCTGCCCTACCCCAAATGCGTTCACAACAGGAAGGCAATCAAAGCTCTTAGCCTTTTATCGGTGTTCCCAGGGTTGACTGCCCAAGCTCACATTCCTGTAGAGTGTGCCCGGAGCCTCCTCCAGCTTGTGAAATCTCCCAGATGGAACACGTGTTCCTGGCATCCAGCTTACCGTGGTGCTTACCCTGACTGCCTCATTCCAGGAGTTCCTTCTCTGCAGAGACCCTTTCCACTCTGTGTGGCCACATGAGTCTGATCTTTAGAAAACGACTTACAGTTCAAAGCCCCTGAGTTGCCTTAGGACCTTGGATGTTTGGGGAAGGTGTCAAATGAAGAGTTTCCATCTATTTCCTCCTTCACTCCCTCTCTCTTCCCCTCCCTCCCTTCTCCTCTCCTCCCTCCTCCCCTCCCTCCCACA
Source organism: Camelus dromedarius (assembly GCF_036321535.1). Lineage (NCBI taxonomy): Eukaryota > Metazoa > Chordata > Mammalia > Artiodactyla > Camelidae > Camelus > Camelus dromedarius. Next base: position 50,331,394 of record NC_087451.1, read on the forward strand.
AGCAAGAGTTTTTTACTTACTCTGGAGGAAGCCTTGAGCTAGGTGCTGGGGATTTGGAACAAAAGCCCCAGCCCCTGTCCTTAGAAGCAGGGGCGAGTGAGCTTGAGATCGAACCATGACTGGCCAGTGCAGTGAGGAAGGGATGCATAGCCGGGGGCCATGGGGACACAGAGCAGGGAAGGGGTGGGGTCGAGATAGAGAAGAAACCTGGGGAGAACGGATGTCTGTGTGGGGATGTGACAGAGGGTCAGAGAGCTGTTCTGGGCAGACCAGACCATGTGGGAAAAGTCCAGGGCCAAGAGAGCATGACCCACTTGAGAAATGCAGGTGACTGGGGAGGGCTGGAGTGTGGAATGTAGGAGTGGGTTTGGATCATAGAGGATCTTATAGGTTATATTAGGGGGTTGAAGCTTTATCCTGAGCATAATGGGGACCATAGAAGGGCTTTAACTGGGGAGTGGCTTGGCTAGATTTGCGATTTAGAAAGACAGTCATTGACTTCCTACCCTATGGCGTTAGACCCATAAAGGTGCCTCATGCCACACAGTGCAGATTTCCTCCTGAGTCTAAAGCCAGGGTGGGCAACTGGTCAGGAATGGAGGAAGAGAAGGGCTTGGTGTCAGGACAGGAAGTGCCGGGTAATAATGTGGCTGTGCTGGGTCTGCTTCTGGTCGGTTCTTACAGCGTCTCTGTATCAGAAATGCTGATGAGCAGTTTTGAGAATTTGCAACCTGAGTCCTTTCTGTTCCATTCTGCCTGCATTTTTTTTTATCATCCCCATTTCACAGATAAGGAAACCAAAGCCTAGAGAGATGAATGATGGCACTGGTGTTATTAAGCATCAGAGAAGGACCGTCAACTCCCCGCCTTGTGTTCTGAACCACCACTCCTGCCTGCCTGCGTGCGGAGGGTGGGGAAATCCACAATAGGGAGGAAACAGCAGATACCAGACTCATTCTATTCTCTTCTAGTTCAAATATTTTTTTCATTAAAAAGATGGCGATCGTGACCCATAAATTAATTTCATGGCCCACTAATTGGTTACAACCCACAGGATGAGAGAACACAGGCATTAAAACGAGGGCTCGGGCATGGGCGAGGCAGTCTCTCTCCATTCAAAATGACTTAATTTTATCCTTTTTAAGTAAAACATGCATTTACCAGAATAGCGGTTAAAAAAAATTTATGGTCCAAAATGGGATAATTAATTTATTACATGATTGATTAGTTCAAGAGTCATCTGTTGAGCATCTACACTGGATGAAACCCTGGGATCCAGGAATGAATAAAAATGGAATGTGTCTCTTGAGGTGCATATAATCTAAGGTGGAAAGAAACCCATAAAGAGTCAATTTCAGTGTGACTGGGTAAGCACTGGGTAAGGGAGGGTGTGTGTACAGAGAGCACAGGGCAGGGGCACCAAACCCAGCTCATGAATTTCCCAGAAGGTGATGCCGTCTCAGAAGAATGAAGGAGGAGGAGGTGTTGGCTGGAAGAAGATTGTGTGGGGTAGCGGAAGGTGGAGCTGGAGGAGGGCAGAGTCTCTGTGCAGCCGGCGTTCCATGCTGGGCTCAGAGAATTAGTGCTGGATGTGTCTGAGGGGAGGTGGGGCGTGGTGGGAGACGATGGAGGAGGACGGTGAGGACTGGAGTCTGGGCTTTTCCTTGAGGTAGTAGGGAGCTACTGAAAGTTGAAAAAGCTCTTATTTTCTCTTGGAAAACAATCAGATGCTCTCTGCCCCATTATCTGCCTTTAGTGTTATGGGAACTTCACAGGGGAACCGCGGTTTAGAGTTGTGTTAATTTGAGTTTCTCCGACTGCTGGTGAAGTTAAAAGATTTTTCATGTGTTTATTAGCTATTCATACTTATTCATGTCCTTTGTCCATTTTTCTTCTGGGATTTTAATATTTTTCTTATCGATCTCAGTGAGCTCTTTATATATTAAGGATAACAACACTTTGTCATATTTATTGCACATACTTTCCCCAGCTGTGTCATTTGCCTTTTAGTTTTGTTTAGAATGGTTTATGACATCCAGAAGTCTTAAATTTGGTGCAGTCGAATGTATTGATTTTTCCTTCCCTTAGTGATTTCTTCCATTGCTTTTATGCTTAGAAAATCCTCTCTCATCCAGAGAGCAAATAAATATCGTTGAAATGCTTGAAGTAGTAAAGTACCATGGGTGAGTGATTAATAATAATATTCACAGGTTAGATGTAATGGTCAAACAGAAAAATAAACTGGGCTAGAAGAAGTCAAACTTTCCCTTATTCACCCCAAACCCAGCTCAGAGTTAAAGGTGGGAACAGTCAGGGATTAAAGAGATGGGTGAGGGTGATGAGGAGGGGCAGGGAGACTCTGGAAGGACCAGTAGGAGGTGGTCAGGCAGATGGGGTGGGTCAGAAAAGCACGGAGAGGAAGCTATGTGTTCCCGGGTCAGGGATGAAGCTGTGTGGTTAGAATCTTAGATGAGAAGCAGCAGTGATTGGAGAAGAGGTTGGGAAGGGAATCAGGGAAAGCCAAGCAGGGTCCATAAATCATGCTTACTTTATTCTGAGAACAAAGGAAAGCCACTGAAGATATAACCTCAATAATTCTTGGTACCTCCTGGAGCCATTCTCTGCCCAGAGTTTCATTTGAGTGGGCACAGTCTGGCAGCCAAAAGTAACTAAAAAGGAAGACTGGAGACAAGGTTCCATTGACAATGGTGCTCATCTGAACTCCCTTAGAGAACAGCCTCTCTTCATCTGGACCAGATGGTGGAGAGCTAACGGCATCGCTCATCCTTCTTTTATCCTCTCTTCCCTGTTGCTAGCAAAGAGTATGGCTTTGGAGGGAGTCAGACCTGGATTTGGATCCTGACTCTGCCTCTCCTTGGCCTTCTCCTTTCCCACCCATCTGACCCCTTTCCTTGTGCAAATTCCATCGGACACGTGCTATGCTATGGGCTAAGCATCATCTAAATGGTGGGGGGTGGGGTGGGGTATAAGGCAGAGATAAACCACACAATTTCTGCCTTCATGGGATTATAGACTAGTGAGGAAAAGGTATCAAGCAAATGATTGCTTAAATAAATGGAAAATGAAAAGTTTTTAAAGTATGTTAAGAAGAGAGAGAAAATCTCATGAAAGATGATAAAGGAAACTGATCTTTCTAGATGTGGAAGAAGGTGTCCATTAAAAGCGATCTATGATCTGAAGAATCAGTGGGAGTTCAGAGATGGAGGACTGGAGACACAAAAACAGTCCATGCAAAGGTCCTTCTGCAGAAGGACAAGAACTGAGACAAGGCCAGTGGGATCGATGAGGAGAAGGTGAGGAAGACACAGGGGACAATGAGGCAGGAGGTCAAACCATGCCAGACTATGTTGCGTAGGACATTGTTTTTTATCTGAAGAGTGATGTGAATCCATTCAAATGGTTTATTCAAAGCTGGTGAGGCTGGAGAAGCCTGGAGGTAGAGACATGAGCACACCTGTATTTTGAAAAGGTTTTTATGGCTTCTTTGTGGAGAACCAGTTGGAGGGAGCCAGACTGGATAGGAGACCCAGTGCTATTGCATTAATCAAGGCAAGAGAAGATGGTAGCTTTGTCTAGGCAGAAAGAGGGAGATGGAAGTTAGGGGAGTGGCTACGTTGGAGAGATATTTAGGAAGTAAAAGAAATTGGACTCTAGGTGGATTGGATATGGGACAGTGATATAACATGATGAGGTGTCCAGAAAGACACCTTGGTTTCAGGTTTGCACACCTACATGGCAATGACAGTTTGGGAATAGGGCTTGCTGGTATAGGAAACCCCAGAAGAGGATCACGTTCAGGGAAGAGGTTGAAACCATCTGCTCTGGATTTGAAAAGTAGGAGGTGCATTTGAGATATCTGAGTTGAGTTCGATCTAATGGTTGAATCTCAGAGAAGACTGGGCTGGAGATTTTTCATAGGTCTTTACTATGAGAGTCATGGCTACTGGTGCGATGCTAGTGAAAGGTACAGAGTGAAAATAGAAAGAGAACCATAAGGCACCTGAGCATCTAACATGATCCTGGGCCAGTCTAAGGCTGTTGTTGAGTTATTTTGATGGTTAAGTAAAATACCATCTGCCCAGTGCCTGGCACATAGTAGGCACTCAATAAATGCTAGATGCACTTCCCTTCTCTTCTTTTAACTACTCTGCTACCTTTATTTTATTTCTATTTTCTGACTCTGTGTATTGCATGCAGCCAGACTTTAGCCTAACTCTTCTCACTTGCGATGGCCTCCGGGTACCTGGTGTCTATACCAAACAAGCACCGTTCTCCAAGACCCAGCCCTGGAGATCCCCCCTCTTGAGAGCTCTCCAGACTCTTTAAATTCAGAACTAAGTAACAGACTAAGAGAACTCTGGACCTTTGATTAAGCTGACCGATGACCAACGCTTGGAGAGCCACTTTTCTCACCACACACAGCAACATCTGCCTTGATGATACCGTGATAAATAATCACGCCACCTGCCATGCCTAGAACGTTTTGCATTTTTTTTTCAGATAATTTTCATAGCAAGTATCTCCCTTGCTCATCACAGGATTTTTCATTATGAAATGCATTTGCATATTTTACTTACCCCTAATTCTTTTCCCCACTGCTGAAATAATAGCATGTTGAGCAAATACACATATGATAACTGAGGAATTCACTCCTCTTTCATTCTTAACCTTGCTTTCTCCTGCTTTCCCATTTTCTTTCCAAATTGTGAGTTTTATCTTCCTGGTCCTATCCTGTCCCATGTCTCAGTGGTTCTCAAAAATCACAATTCTGTTCCTTTTTCTTTCTTTTTGGCCTTTGCTCGCTTCATTTCTTTTCCCGGATACCCAGGCTTCTGGCCCCCAAAGCCCAGTGTTCCGGCATATTCAGAAACTCATGTTTTTGACTCCTCTTCACCTCATTTCTCTCTGAGGCAGGTGCTGTTTATTCTCTACTGAAGCTTCCTGTTAGCTTTAATTGGAGATGTGTTATGCAAGACAGCCTCACCCGGGTCCTTCCTTTGCCCCGGCACCTTAGAAGCTTCTCTCGGCTTCTCCGTCTCCAGTCGCTCCCTTCTCCCCGCTCTTCTGCATAGTACTTCCCTGATTTTCCTTCCTCTATTCTTGATCTTCATCTTCTGATGTCTGTGTTCACCCTCTCATTAAAAGTGTATTGAGCACCTATGATGATTTTGCCTCTGCTGGGCTCTGGGGATGTGGGTACCCATGACCTGGTCCTTGACCTTGAAATGCCCACAGTCTGCAGCAATGGATTGCAAACCTCTGGCACATTTGAATCACTGAATTAAAAAAAAAAAAAAGAATGGCATAGTCCTAGCTCTAGAGATTCTGAATTAATTGGTCTTGAGGGGAAGCCAGGAACTGTTATTTTTAAAAAGAGACTCTAATGTGCAGCCAGGGTTGAGCACCACTCACTGGTCTCATGGATGAGACAGATGTATAAACAAATAATTATAACACGCTGTGAAGGCGGGAGGAAGCAGAAGGGCTGGAGGAGAGTGAGAAGAAGCCCCTCACTCAGCCGGGAGCAGGCGACTGGGGCTCCCCCACATTCTGGGGAGCCTTTGCACAGAGCCCGCCCTCCCTCCCGGATTTCCAGCCAGAGAGGAGAAATGAAAGCCTCTTTCAAAGCAGTGTTACCTTCTGTCCGCTTAAGGGACGGGAGAGCAATTAGGATCTTGGCCTTAGGAGTCAATCGCAGCTTTACCACTTACTAGCTGTGTGGCCTTAGGCAAATTTCTTACCTACTCTTAAGCCTCAATTCTCTTGTCAAGAAAGAGTGTGTGTGTATGTGTGTGTGTGTGTGTGTGTGTGTGTGTGTCTGTGTGTGATTGAAATGAGTGATCTAATGTCTGTCGCATGCCTAGCCCACTGCCCTACACCCAGTAGGTGCTCAAAAAATCGTGGCTACGTCTGCTTTGCGGTACCAGACACGCACTAAGGATGCTCAGCCTTTCTTCCAGCTACAGATAACTCAAAGGACCTACTGAGTCTGCCATATCGGTCCACCCCTGTGTGTGGGTGACACCCCTCTCTTGGTCCACCTCTGGGCAGTTTTCAAAGGCTAATATCTGACCCTCGGCACCCTCTGCTCCAGGTTCTTTCTTTCAGATGTTTGGGATTTTCTTTGCCTACAAAGTTCCCGCTGACCTTTCTCCTGGCCCAGCCTCTGGTCCAGTCTACTGTGGGTCTGAATGTGATGACTACCCCTGACTCTGTGGGTCCCCCTGTGAATTCTCCTACGATGGTCCAGTGGTTCGCTGCCATCCAGCGTGGCAGCCACAGCCCCGTCGGCTGGTATTCCCCGCTCAGGCCAGCCTTGCACAAAAGCCTTGCTGCTTCTTGGGGTGGGATTTACCACAGCAGGAGCTCCGGCTTATCAGAGCTGCCCACTGTTCCTTCCACACATATTGCTTCCTTGGCTGGCCCTCTCTTTTTCCTGCGACAGCGCTCCAAGGTTTGCTTGGTCTTGAAGTAGATTCGAGAACTCAACAGCCAGACCCTCAGTCCCTATAGCGCCATCTTGGTTTCAGGGCTTGATCGGCTCTGGAATTATGATGTTAGCTGGGAAACCATATTCTCCCTCCACATGCTGGTCCCCACTCTCTCTGAGACCTCCTTGCTCCTGGAACAGAGCTTGCAACACTGCTTGTGGTTCCTACTTCTCATGGGTGCCATCTTTATCTGTCTCTTCTCCTTTGGCTCCACTGCGGTCCTCTGACCCTCCCCGCATTTCCAAGGAACATCTGCGTGTGGCATCCACCCTGCCTGCCACTCTGTCTTTCTCTCCTCATCATTATTCTGTTTATATAGACTTCTCACTTGGGTTCTTTGCAGTTTTTAAATTTTTATTGATTTTTTTTTTTAGCGATTTCTATTTCAATCCATTACTTGGTCATTTCTCTCTCTGCTCTTCCTTATTTACTTTTGTGAATGGGATTACCTAATTTTCTCCTTACAACTCTTGTCTATATTGTCTCCTGTGAGAGGGTTTGCTCATATTGTCTTCCCAGGGGACTGGGCCCCGTTGGGCTAACGAAAGATGAGCAGAACTCCCTTTCCCTTGATCACTGTTGTTGGGCTGGTGATCCCCTCCCGCCCTGATGGGGCTTTATGTATCTCCTGTGCCTTCTCCTCGGGAGATCACATCCCACACCCACCTGGCTGGAGTCCATGGGAGACGCGATGCCTGGGAGATCCCTGGGGGTAGTGATGGTTATTCCTGTTATGAAATTAGCAAAACGAGGCTAAGCAGGGAGGGAACTGAAGCCTAAGAAGAGGCAGTAACTCTCCAAGTTCATGTGGCTAATAAAGGAAAGATGGAGAAGAGAAAGCAGGCCAAGGGATTCCCAGTTCATTGTCTGCCCCAGGGCTCCACTGGGACATGACAATTGGGCAGCCAGGCTGTGGGAGGCTGAGCTCTGGATTCTGCTCTCAGGAAGGTACCATAAAACCCCTGGCGGTGTGAGCTGATGGCCCTGGCCTGCTGCTCTGGTTGGGTTAATGTTTCAGAATGGCACACGCGTCACTATGTTTCTATTATTTTAGGGTGTCAGCCACAGGGACTCTGGGAGCAAGATTCAGCAACGTCTTCCCTTGTACTCCAGATGTAAAGCATGCAATACCAGTGGTTTTCTGGGTTGGATGTGCCTTTAGTCAAACTTCTATGTCCTATTTCAATAAGACGCCAAGCTATGAGGCCAGACCCCATCACTCCACTCATGCACAGGTGGGATCACGCACAGGTGGGGTGTGTGTGTGTGTGTGTGTGTGTGTGTGTGTGTGTGTGTGTGTGTGTGTGTGTGTGTGTGTGTGTGTGTACGCACATGTACATGCACATGTGTGGCTGTTCAATGGTAGGGATTTGCTCTTGAGTAAGGTAAGAGTCTCCCCGAAAAGGGGGAGACCTGTGTTCGTCTGTCAAGATACAGCATCGCTCCTTCTCACCGTTCTTTAGAAATTCCACTCAAATGAGCTCTTCTCATGAGCGGGGCACGTGAGAAGATGTGTAGTGTCTCCCTGCTGTTCTTTGCTCCTGCCCGGGAAGACGAGTGTCCAGACTGGCTGGACAGAGGTGGATATTCACTGGGTTACCTTTTAGGGGGCAGGGCTGCTGTGACTCAGAACAGGGAACCAGGTCAGCTGCTTCCTGTCCAACTCCCCACCCTCCTCGGCGAGCCCTCCTCCTCTTACCATCTCAGGGGAGAGGACATGTGGTCCAGACTCAGGGCTCCCTTCTAGAAGGCTTACATCTTGTCTGTATAGTTGAGCTGAGCTTCCCCTGAGGGTTCATCGTGATGTCTGCAGGCAAGTTTCAGGGTGTGTGTATGGGGATATGTCCCAATGTCTAGACTTGGGAGTTAAGAAGCCCCATGTTATATATACCCTTGACCCGATCTGAATTCCCTAACACAAATTATAGGTTCTATTCTGGGACCTACCAGCGTAGGTGAGTAAACTTGATATTTGCTCCCCACTTGGCTCATTTATGATCCTTGCGTGTCCATGTCACTGGCGGATCTTACTGGAACTTGGGGAAGAGCCATGGAGAGCCCACGGTTGGGCTCTCCTGGTGCCCCTGCCCTTGGTCATCACGTGAAAGATGTGATAAAAAGTCATAAAAGCATAAACAGTGTGGAAGAGTTCAAAGGTAAACCTGTCAGTGCAGAAGCACCAGGTATGCTTAGGACCAAAAGAGAGAAGTCACCCAATCACTTAAGGCACTCATCCTCTTGGCGTGGTAGTGAGCGGAAGTTGAGCGAAGCCTTCAGAAACAAGGGGCCTCGCACGGATGGGTCCCGCCGGCACGCCGAGAGAGCGCATTTAAATACCCGACAAGCGTTATTTCATTTAACCTTCACAAACCAGTGAATTCTTATGGGAAGGGTATGTATGGCTATTTCCACCAATAATAGACTCAGGGCGATCAAGGCATTAGCCCAAGGCCACAAAGTGACTTCTGGGATGAGCACAGGTCTCCCAGATCCCATTTCCAGGTGCTTGCCTGCTATCACGGCTTACCCAGTTTCATAAAAGCCGGATCTGCACAAGGTCCCTGACAGAGAGAGTGGGACACTCCTCCCTGGGAGGGGTCCGCATGGGGAGGCCAGCCCCGCCCCCAGGCCTCCAGTTGGCTGCACCACTGTGGCCAGATGGGCCCATGGGTGTGACACTGTATCACTGTCCCTTTCTTAAGTACACAGAGGAGAACACTTTCCTGCTTGGGGACAAAGTTCAGAAGGTGGGGCTGGGTGCTGGGGTGCTGGCTGGCTGCCCGCGGCGATTAACAAGCCACAACGCCTGGAATATGGCAGGATAAGGGCCAAGACGGAGCGAGGACCCAGGTTCATGGGCTTCTCTCTGCCTGTTAGGCTGCCCGCCTTTTCCTGCTCCTAGAGCCACGGAGAGGTCGCGTTTGGAAGTCAGCATACGTTCCCCTTCCGTTCAAGGTGAAATTCGAGATTCATGGTGAAAGACTTTTCTCATTCTTATGGGCTTTCCTGAGATCTCTTCAAATCAAGTACGTAACTGGTAAAGATCTACCCGAGGCTGGGGCCCCGCTTAAGTACTGAAGTTGGAGAGAGAATCACGACTCCTGCTCACGCCTTCAGACTTGACTCCGCCATCACTGTCTCCCAGCTTTGGACTGCGCCGTTCCCTCTGCCTGGAACACCCTTCCTGTTCCTCAGTTTTCCCCAAGGAACCTCTCAAATGTTGCCTAATATAATCATAGCTAACAATTACAGACTAATACTATGGGCCTGGCACTGTTCCAAGTATTTTATGTTTGTTCACTCATTGAATCTTCCCAACAACCTTATGGCATACGTACCATTATCATGCCTATTTTGCAGCTGAAAAGAATGAGGCACAGAGAGATTACGCATCTCATTTAAGATTACACAGTTAACAAGTGGCAGACCTGGGAGTGTGTTCCGATCTATTTCCAAATACGGAAATTGGCAGCATGGTACAGTGAAGGAGCGTGGATGGGGTTCAGATCCTGGTCCCATCACTTAAAACTGTGTGAGCTTGGGACATGGTTTAGCCTTTTGGAATGTCAATTTTCTCATCTCTTAAAGCAGGTAATACATCCAACTTCATATAGTCACTTCTGAGGTTTAAAAGAGATAAACAGAGAAGGAGTTGATCATTCATGAGTCAGTAATAGATATTAGTTTCTTTCACTTGCCTCTTCCAACTTTGGAAACAATGAATTACATAAATATAACACTTTAGCATAGAACAGAATGTCAGATCTGGAAAGGATCTTAGCTATGACGGCACATGCTCAAAGTGACAAAGTCAGTTGGCATTCGTGACAGAGACTGCAAGTGGCCTTCTCTAGCATCTATTCTCCTTGTCTTCCTTAGTAAGAGAGCCCCTGGTTTTTAGGTGGGTTCATGGCTTCTCAGAAAAAGTCACTTTCTAGCTTTTCTTGGAGTAGGTGTGGCCATTTGACTATGTTCTGGCCAATGAGATGTTGGTGGAAAAATCCTGGGATGCATTCCAGAAGACTCCTTTCAAAGAAAGGAAGCACATTCTTCTCCCTTTCTTCTGTCTTGCTTCTTGGAAGGCAGATCTGATGACTGGAGCCCCAGCTGCTGTCTTGGAACAGGAGGACACGTCACACCCTAGGAATGACAGAGCCTTCACACTACCCTGAGTTATCTGCCTGTGGATTTATTTCACATGAGACAGAAATAAACTTCTGTCTTGTTGAAGCCGCTGTTGTTTGAGTTTGCTGTTACTTTCAGTCTAATCTAATCCTAATTGACAGCATTAAATACAGACTACAACTAAGGTCAATCAATGTTTGTTGACTTGACGATAGGTTTCCAAGAGAAGACTTGGGAGGTGGCCTGTCTTTTTCCATCTCTGCAGGTACTGGTGAGAGAACATAGGTTTTCACAGTCAAACATCTTGAAGCCCTTATATGCCTTCTTGTACCTTACAGGTGAGGGCAGTTTTGCCTCTGGAAAGTGAGTTGTGGCTGGAACATATTTCTCTGGGGTGGCTGGTCTGGGATCTGTCAACCGTCCCTCTCAATTCACAAGGGACAAACTCACAGGCAGAGCTATCCAATGGTTCCAAACATGGGTCTTTGAGTCAGGTTCACCCCGAGTTCTAAGCTGGTGAGCTGAGGAAGCCCAAGAACATGGAAAGATTGAGTGAGGTGAACTGAGAATCTCTACTGGCTTTCCTGTCTGATAGCGGCATGTTTTGAAATTGATGGTTTTTTCCCCTTAAAAATTTGTCCCTGCCTTTGCTTTTTTCTCCCCTTTTATGAATTAATTTGTTTTTCATCACCAAATATTTCAAAGACTAGACAAGAGTAGAAAGGAGCATAATGAATACCTCTTTACCCACCATTAAGCTTGATCAAATCTTAACATTGTCATATTTGCATCCGATCTCATTGAAAGAAATGAAACATTACTGACATAATTGAAGCTCCCTGTATTTTCCACTCCCATTCTTAGTCTTTTCCCTCCTGCTCAGAGGGAACTATTACCATGAATCCAGTGTTTATCATTCTTAGGTATGGTTTTACACTTCCCCTGCATATCTATGTATCCATTAATACCATAGAGCATTATTCATTGGGGTTTTAAGTTTTATACATAAATTGTAGCACACTCCACTCATCCCTGGGTATCCCATTGAGTAATTATACTGCAGTGCATTGCTCCATTTTCCCACTGATGGATATTTAGGCTATTTCTTTTTCCTTTCTTTCTTTTTTTTTTTTTAAATAACTCAGACAGTGCTGTGATGAACTCCTGTGCTTATGTAACTACGGCCCCTCAGTCAGACCTGGCCGCCACCTGTTTTAGTATGGGACTGTGAATTAAGAATAGTTTTACATTTTTCCTCTAATTTTAATTTTTTTTAATCACAGTAAAAGATGCATAGCATAAAATTTTTTTTTTTTACCATTTTAACCATTTCTAAGTGTATAGTTTAGTGGCATTGAGTACATTCACATTGTTGAATGACCATCTCCCCCGTTCATCCCCAGAACTTTTCATCTTCCTAAACTGAAGCTCTGTGCCCTTTAAACGGTAACTCCTTAGTCCCTCTCCACCCATCTACTTTCCGTCTCTATGGATTTGAGTACTTCAGGTACCTCGTAGGAGTGGAATCACACACGATTTGTCCTTTTGTGACTGGCTTTCTTCACTTAGCGTAATGTCCGCAAGGTTTGTCCACATTGCAGCCTGTGTTAGAATTGCCTTCCTTTTAAGGCTGAACAATATTCCCTTGCAAGTACCCACCACATTTTGTTTTTCTGCTCACCTGCTGATGGATGGTTTTTACATTTTTAATGGTTAAAAAACAGAACATTTTGTGACACATGAAAATGATTTGAAATCCAAATATCAGTGTCCATAAAAAAGGTGTATTGGAACCCAGCCACCGGGCATTCATTTAAGTATTGTCGACATCTGCTTTCATGCTAAAATGGCAGAGCTGAGTCATTGTGTAGTCTCACAGAGACCGCATAGTCTGAAATGCCTACAGTGCTGGCTCTCTGGCCCTTTACACGACCAGTTTTCTGACCCCACTCTATGGTGTGTTATCACCTAGAGGTGGAGTAGTTGACTACTGAGGTATGTGCATCTTCAGATCTTCTAGATGTTGAGAAATTGCTCTCCAAAGTGGTAGAACCAAGGAGTGTTTGAGTTCTCTGTAAACTCTTCTTTTTAATAGCCAGGATCTTTCTTTAACTGAAGGCAGTGAAAAGGTCCTTAAAAGGCATTGTTGCTATCAGTGATGCTGCTGCGTAACAAATAGCTTTGAAATTTCAATGACCCACAACATACATTTATTTTGGGCTTTTGGGCCTGCAAGTTGACTAGGGTTTGGCTCCAAGCAGTGGCTTGGGTCCCGGTCTGTTCCACATGCCTCTTGTCCACCTTGGACTTGTAGCTAACTGAGGCAAATTTTTCTCATTGAAAAAGGCAGGAGTCCTAGAGGGTAGCACCAAGGGTACAAGCACATTTCGAGCCTTTGCTGATGTTGTGCAAACATTCCATTGGTCGAAGTGTAGGTAAGCCCAAATCAAGAGCTGGGAAATACACTCTGTTCACTGTGAGATCATGAAAAGAATGTGGGTGTATAACTCTGCCACCACAGGGGAGTGAAGATCTGAGACCACGAATTGATCTGCCACAGGCATCAGCCTTTTCTTCAAACAAAACCTTATGTGGAATTTTAATCTATAATATGCAGAAGAGTGAAGCTGCTCTGATTGAAGTGGGGGTGGTAGCGGTGGGCAGAACCTTGCTCACCTTCCCTCTCCTCCCCTGCAGAGCCTCCTGGGATGTCTCTGTAGAGTCCCCCAAGCTTTGACAACGACTCCTCTCCCAGGAGATGTCAGAGAGCACTCCCTCCAGCAGGACCCAGGGATCTGAAGCCATGCTTAGTCAAGCAAGAGCAGACCCTCTCCAACAGTCGGGGATAAACATGTGGTCCAGAATGGGCGTCTCCTAGAGATCAGGTGTAAGAGGCTGCTTCAGGCTCACCCGACCCTGGGCAAAGCCAGACAAGATAACAAACAATCCTGGTTTGTGCTGTGGCTCAGCCTCAGTCCGCCAGATCGCAACTACCTCGCCTCCCTGCCTGCCTCTGACTCAGGTACAGGTCATCCTTCTGCAGAACATCTGGCTCTCAGGTCATGAGTCTCCTGGCAGGGAGATGTGGCTCTCATCATGACTGATCTTCCACCGCGGTCTCAGCAGTGCCTTTTGGGCACACAGCCTGGTTTCCTTTTCCAGAACAGAGTCAAGGCCAGCCTCACCCCACACAGCCTCTCTTCTTCTTTGCCCTCCCACTGGCTGCAGGAGGAGCCCGTGCTCTTCCAGGGAAGGTAGGATGCTCAGGTGAGGGGCCAGGCCACACCTCGTTGTGGGCTTGCTGGGTTGCTCTGTGTAGGATGTAGTCCCCTGTATCTGGCCAGACCAGGAAGCAAGGTCCAGCCTCCTCTGCCTCCCTCCATGGCATAGAGGGGACCAGCCCACAGGGCACCTTTGCCAGCCCCACTTGCTCTGGCAGCGCCCACCTTTACCCCTTCCAGGCCCGGCCCCAGAGTTCCATCAGCAGAGCCATCTCCATGTTCTGTGTTTCCTGGTAGATTTCTCCTGCAATGTTCTGGTCCTTTACAACTTGACAGTGTCCGTCCTTTTGTTCTTGGAGCCTAGTGAAAAGTAGCGATTTAATAAATCACCAGGGAGCCCACAGGGCAGGACAGTGGAGGCAGGAAGGAGGCGTGTGGGCTTGGTATCTAGAAGGGTTTTGTTCTGCATTCATTCATTCTGCAAACATTAAGTACCTATTATGTACCAGGGTCTGGGTTAGGCTTCGAGAAGACAGTGAGAAGTAAGAAGATAGGGCCGGATACCTGTGCTTTTCCCCACCCACTTGCTGGGGAGGTCTTGCCCCAGATGGACAGATTTTCCAGGATTGACTTCCGTCCGTGTAGCTTTAGCTGGCTGCTCAGACCTCTCATCCCAGCCAGAGCAGCTGTCCTGACATTTGCTTCTTTCACCCTTGAGCTTGCTTCACCTTTTGAATTTAGCCCTTTGAGCCTTTAGGGCTGCCTTCTCTGGAGGCCAGCCCTGGAGCTAAAATCCTCCCTCTCCCCACCCCTTTCCTGAGCTCGGATCCGGCTTGTTCTCCACCCCTGGACCTAGACTCAAAGGAAGTGGGTGCTTTGAAAGGCCAAGTGCTGATAATGCCATGAGATAAGGGCTTCTGGAACAACTCCATTGCCTTTTCATACAGTAGATTGGTTTCCTTTGATGAGGAAACTGAGTGATAACTGGAGAAAGGAGGGATTGACCAGGAGAAGAGCAAGTTTCCACTCCTTTTAAGAATGCTGAAGGAACCAGAGCTGGATGCCGCTGCCCCCCTTCTGTCCCCTCTGCCTTCCCCTCTGTCTGTGTCTTCTGCCAGGCCCGACTCTCCATCCTCCCAGCTGTAGGAATGCACACTTGGGAGCTCTGATCTGCCGCGGAGTCCCGAGGACTTCGTGCATGTTTGCGGGTTCTGGTTCTGGGCTCAGGGGCAGCCCTCCATGAAGGACCCTTAGGGGGAGCCTGGAGATCTGGATTTTAGAGCCAGCGGAGCAGCTTAGATTCTGATCATTCTTTGGGGTTGAGTCTCCTTGTATTTTGAATGATTGGGTTTTGACATTTAGCCTTAGGACTTGGCATTCCAGAATGTTAGTTCCCTGCATAGCTTAACTCAACCACATTCCCCTTGACCTTTAATCAATAAAAGATGGTCTTGGCTTCACCAGGGGATGGATTCTGTGTTACAAGACTGCTTTCTTTGCTGAGGCTCAGGGGTTGGATGATGCCTTCCCCATTTTGAGCCGTCAAGAGCAGTCATTTCCTCTCCTTTGACTCATACATTCTTGGGTGTGTGGTGGAGGGGTGGAGAAGATACTGCGGTTTAAAAAACACAAGTCGAAGGGAACTATATTCAATATCTTGTAATGGCCTATAATGAAAAAGAATATGAAAAGGAATATGCTCTACACCAGAAACAAACACGTTATAAATCAACTATACTTCAATTAAAAAAAAACACAAGTTGATATGCTCTGTTCTTCAGATCCTCATCTTGATCAATTGCCTAATGTTTGCTGTGTGTGTGTGTGTGTGTGTGCGCGTGTGTACGCGTGTGCAGGGGGAGGGAGCACAGACCATTAAGCATCTTTGTCCTGGAACCACAAGGGACTTGGACAATGCTTGTGATTTCTCATGAAAATCTTAAATAAGAATGCAGCTAAGCCCAGGCAGGCAGGAACTGACCGGGGTGCGTCGGTGGCCCATAGCACATCCCAGCAGCGAGAGCTAACATTTATGAAGCACTTCCTGATGCCTTCTCTCCCTTGCAATTCACCAGGCTCCCAATCAATTTGCAGTTGTCATTCTTATTGACAAGTCTGTCCGTAGGGAATGACAGAGGAAGGGTTTGAACTCAGGTCAGACTTGCCTCAAAGCTCTGTAATCCCCACTCCGTATTGACTGGGCTGTTGAAATGATTCTTTCAGTGGAAACTTCTTCTTTCTGATGGAAACATTTCTCTTTAGGATGCGGCCAGAGGCTCAGGTACAGGCGTGTGTATCTCCACTGCCTCTCCCCCCCACTAAGCCACCTGCAAAGCCCAAGACCCTCAGCTGCCTCTTGATAAGTTCTAGAAAAAAAAAAGAGGTGATTTTCTTGTCTCAAAGGTCGCTCCACCCTGGTGGCTGTTGAATGAGAACACTCTTCAGTAAATCATAGTTCCCTTGAAACTTTTCCCCCTGTTGATCATTATCATGCTTTTTTTTTATAGACAAATGTTTATTAAGTGCTGGCTGTATAAATTATTCACTTCTCCTCATACAATGTAGAAATGGTGAAGCAGGAATAATTATTCCCATACCGTCATTGAAGACTTGGAGGCAAGGAGGCTCTCTCTCTCTTTTTTTTTTTTTTGACTGTGGAGACTCATATCACCCTGAGCAAAGTCAATAGGTGGGTGATGAGGAAGCAGAGCTGGAGGTGATGGTCTTGGCGGGGCCGTTTCGTTCATCAAACCAAACCAGGTGTCTTCTGTCCCAGGTCAGGAAACTGAAGGCAGCGTGGAGATGAGAGGATTGGTCCAATGTCACCCAGAAGGCAGGAGGAACTGGACTGAGACTGCTCTATGCTGCTGCACATCCGGGAGTGGCACCCTCAGCACCACTGACATTTCGGCCTGAATAATGGCTTGTTTTGCCAGGCTGTCCTGTGCGTTAGCAGCATCCTTGTCTTCTACTCAGTGCTGGTAAGTGTGCCTCTCCCTGCTTGGGGGGAGTAACCAAAAACATCTTTAGTCATTGTTAAGTGTCCCTTGGGGGATAAAATCACTGCCTACCCCCAGCCCAATTGAGAACCACTTCAGGCCCCTTGAACAGAATGAACCTGGTACTCAGCTCTTCCCTGCCAGTTTGGGAGGGAAATTGTTTTGGGGTCTAAAGGGAGAAAGTCTTCCCTCTCAATCCTCCCCCACCCCCAGCACCTTGGGAGAGCTCTGCTGGGGTTGCTGATCTCGGCCTGGAGAGGACAGGTCGCAGAGAGGTTTGGGAAGGTGTCAGAGAGGCACAGCAGGAAAGCCAGACCTTCTGAGAGGTACTTACCCTTCCCCCACTTCACAGATGAGGATGCAGGCGTTCAGAGGGTTGGACCCACCCAGAGGACCGAGTATGGTTTCTCTACCACATGCCATAAGGAGCCCATACAGTATTCACGCTGTGTGCTCTGAGTCCTTGAGCAGTAATGTCAGTGGTTCCTCTTACCTACTCTTTGTGAGTTGCAAGATGAGTGTATTAAAAGAAAGCCATGCTCTGGAACGTTGGATCTGGTCCCTGTCCTGCCTCACTCACTTGCCATGGGCCCTGGAGCAGTTTGCTTTCCCTGGGGGGGATTTGTGTCCTCACATTCATAAAATGAAGAGGTCAGATGGTACGCGTGATGAGCAAGCTTCCTGCTGACCCATCAGCCTGGAAATGCAAACAGGGCAAATAAAGGTGTTTACAGGTCATATTCGTTTGAATTAAAAATAGGAGTAGCTTTATGGAGTCCTAGGGAGGAATATGTATGTTCTTAAAGCTCAGATGGACCTGTTCTATTGACGGGAAAGATGTCATTAAAAATGATTTTTTTAAGCCCCTAAAATGTTGATATCTGGGCCTGTTTGAGGAGCAGCAACATGGAGGCAGGTTTCTAATCATTTATCCTAAAACCACACCATGAGCCACATGGCAAAGTGAGACAGGCCACAGGTCGGGCGTCGCTGGGCGTGGTCCCAGGAGTCTCTGAGGTCTGATGGGTATTTCTGTTTCTGCGTGCAAGGAGAGCGCCCCCTGGTGTAAATCATTACAATCCCCCAAAGCTGAATATGCTCAGCGGCCCTTGCAGGAAAGGGTTGGAGGGGCTTTGGGATAAGACCAAGGTTGCTTTATTAAGAGAGTAACCAGAGAAACACATTTTTTGGACGCTCCCATGAGGCAGTGGTGGCCTTGCAGGTAAAGGACTTGGGTTCTGGAGTCAGACTTGGCTTCACATCGCTGCTTCCAGGCTGTAGGCACTTGGGTGAGCGACTAACAGCCCTGTTTTCTTTTTCTGTGAAACTAAGATGATCACCCACCTCTCAGGTCTGTTTTCGGAGTAAATAAAGGAAGTGGGGTTTGGGGGAGTGACTGAAGATGAAGCTGGAGAGAGAGGGCCTGATCCTGAAGAGTTTATGTACCGCGCCAAAGAGTTTGAACTTGACTCCAAGAACAAGGGAGCCACTGGAAGCCTGGGGGCAAAAGAGACGGGACAGCACCTGCGTGTTGGAAAGATAACTGATGGTAACGCAGGCAGCGTAGGACTTTGATGGTGGTGACGGAGCTGGAATAGATGGAAAAGAATTTGGGAAGTAGTGTTGACTTCCAATCAATGGAATATGGTGGATCTCGAGATGGGAGGGGGCAGGGTGCAGTCAGAAAAGGCAACATGCCTGTGTATAGCTCCTAAGTTGCTTTCTCATAAGCCTTCTTACCTGATTCTCCTGATAATTTTATGAGCTAGATGTAATCATCATTCTCATTTTGGATGTAAGGGACTGAGAGACATGGAGGTTAAGCCAAAGGCTACACGGTGAGTAAGTGGCAAAACCAGAGCATTATACCCAGGTCTTTGTTTCCTGATTCTGCCTCTGTCTCTTAGGTCACGCCGCCTCTCAAGATTCAGTGTGCAGTCGCCGCAGAGGAAGAGGCAGCCTGGGTCCAGGGGTGGATGTGGCTGGGGCTGGGGCTGGGGCTGCAGGTTGTGCAATCTTCCTGGTTGCTAGGAATCCCTGATAGTCAGAGTCCCCAGGTTGCTAGGCGACCTGGGTTGCTAAGAGTCTCAGTTTATTATAGGTCTTGGGTTGTTAAAAGCCCGAGGTTATTCAGTCTTTCAATTTATTAAAGGCTTCATGATTCTTGGAGATGTCAGTTATTGGGGGTCCCCGGCTCCTGGGGCTCCTGGCTCTTGGCATCATCAGGTTGTTTGGAATTTCAGGATGTCAGAAATTCCACCTTTGAAGGTGCTAGTTTTCTGGAAGCCTCAGTGTTTAGCACTGCCAGCTTGTGAGGATGTGGACTCAGAGTTTTAGGTCCACGGCTTCCCAGAGTCCTGGGTCAGGCATGCAGTTTCCTTCCACGCATCCAGCCCCTTTCTCTGGTCAGAGTAACTGAAGCTTTCTCTCTTCCTCAGTTGCTTCATCACAGGTGACTGCGTTCTGCTCCCCCAGCTGCGCTGACCTGATTCATTCCACCACCTGTTTTGTTTCTACCACTTAGCTACCAAGGCCTTTAGAGCAGAAACGTGTTATAATTCTAAATAAAGCAGACGCTGAAGCACATTTGGGTTATGTTTATGTTCTAATCATTCGCCTTCTGGCCAGTCAGTTTTAAATAATCTTAAATTAGACTTTGTGAGAAGTTCCAAGGTTGACAGCCCCTCATTTCCAGTTATTTTATTAGATTAGTCAGAACAGTAAAATTACCCTGTGCATTTCTCCTTTAAAAAAAAAAACGTATTATCAAATAATCACAGGTTCACAGAAAGCTGCAAAGATGGTAGAGAGATCCTGTGTACTCTTCATCCAATTTCCCCCAAGGATATATCTTATAAGCCCAAGGAAATGAATGCTAGTAATTCCCTGCTTATCCAGAGACCCTGTGACTTCGGTGAGGGCCAACACCGCACAGACATGGGTGGGGAAAAGACCTCTGATGGGTTAGAACAAGCCCCTGCTTTCCCTTTGCAATGTCCTTATACAAGTATTGTATACAGTTGGCCTTCCGTATCCGTGGGCTTCCACCTGCAGTTGGTTGAATCTGAGGATATGAAACCCATGGATACAGAGAGCTGACTGCACCAGGCCATTTCATATAAGGGACTTGATCATCCGTAGGTTTTGATATTCTGGGTAGGGGGTGGGGAGATGCTCCTGGAACCAAGACCCCACAGATGCAGGGGGACCACTGTAATATCTATCAGGATGTCGACATTGCTAGAATTTGTGTGTTTGGTTCTGTGCCATTTTCTTTTCTTTCTTTCTTTTTTTCCCTTGGGGGGAGGTAATTAGGTTTATTTATTTTTTTTAAATGGAGACACTGGGGATTGAACCCAGGACTTTGTGCATGCTAAGCATACACTCTACCACCTGAGCTATCCCCTCCTCGCTTTGTCATTTTATGACACGTACATTTGTGTACCTACCACCTCAATCAAGATACAGAACTGTTCCAGCACCACAAAATCCCCCCTGTGCCATCCATATATAGTCACATGCATCTCCCTCCCTCCCCAACCAGTGTGTGGTTTTTTTAAAACTGAAGTATAGTCAGTTTACAAGGTTGTGTCAATTTCTGGTGTACAGCATAATGTTTCAGTCATATATATACATACACATATGTTCATTTTCATATTCTTTTTCATTATAGGTTTTGAATATCGTTCCCTGTGCTATACAGTATAAACCTGTTGTTTATCTACTTTATATATAGTAGTTAGTATCTGCAAATCTCCAAGCAGTGTGTTTTAAAATGTACTCTCCTAACCTTTATTCAGTGCCTTCTGGGTGTCTCACCCATTAATAGGTCAAAGAAATACAGAGATAAATATAACTTACTCCTTGCTCTGGAAGAGCTCACAGACCAGGCTGCAGTCACATACACCATAAATTACCGTGCAATGTGGAAGTCCTATGACAGGGATAAACTCAAGGTGCCAGGCAGGGCAAGAAAACAGATTGGTGGGTTCAGGAGGTGGAGAGTGTTGGATTAACACTTTCCGTAAAAGTTGCAATGCTGGGCTGATTTTGAAGGATGAAGTGGAGTTATCAGGTACCCAAGGAGGAGAGATTTCAGGCAGGTAGGTCTGGGGAAAAGTGGGTAGTTGGGAACTGCAGAAGCCCGGGGGGTGGTGTTGCAGGAGGAGAAGTGCTGGGAGGTGGGGACTGGGGAAGTGGGGAGAGGACGGAGCGTGGAGGGCCATCTGGTTGATGAACTAGTCCTGCAAGTGATCGAGATCCACTGACAGATTTTAAAATGAGGCATGTTGCATTCAGTTCTTTTACTTAGATGGAGAAGGAATGATTGCAGTCCCAGATAAGACCCATTGATGGCACCAACCAGAGTAACGGTGTTGCAGCAAAGTGTGTTACAGCTTAGTGTTACAGCTCAGTTGTGACAGCAACCTGGATCGGGGCGAGAGAACAAGCAGCACTCGGAGAGCTCGAGAACTCAGGTTTATTACGCCAGCGGGCCCAGAGGAGTTAACACTCCAAGCTCTGGACCCCGGCTGTAGGTTTACACAGGCTTTTATAGGCTGCCAGTCTACACTTTGCAACATCCTATGCAAATAAGGTGTAACAAAAGTTGACTGATTAGGAATAAGCTTTGTAGAAATGGACCAATCAGGAGTGGTAGAAATAGACCAATCAGGAGTGAGCTCAATGCAAATGAGGCACTACAAATGGACCAATCAGGGTTTAGCTCAGGAAATCAATATAATCTTAGGGGTAAGTTCCACTTTCCTAGAAGTAAGCCGTTTCAGAGGCAAAAAGTGAGATAATGCCGCTGCACCAGGGAACTGGATGGTGCTGGCAAGAGAGTAACCCTGCCTGGGGGTCCTGCTGGTCTTTTTCATGGGGTTTCCCACCTCAATGGGAACAGGTATGGAGGACCCATTTTTGACCTCTGAAGGAGGGCAGGATGTGGAGGGAGGGCATAAGAACGACGAACAAACACTTTTTCCAAATGGATGTTTTTCCTTTTTCCTTAGCATGTGTCAGTTTCCCTGAGAGCAAATCCCCAGGATGCAAGTCCAAGAAGACGAATGCTGGTAGAGTAAATCCTTGCTTATCCAGAGACCTTGTGACTTCCATGAGGGCCAACACAGCACAGACCCGGATGGGGAAGAGGCCTCTGTGATTGGTTAAAACACGCTTCTGCTTCCCCTTTGTGACATCCTTCAGGCCCTCTTACTCAGAACCCTTTTTATTTTTTATTTTTTGGATAAATCGAACACATTTCTCAGAAGTATGGTTAGTCGTTTCCTCTTCCTCAAAGTAACAATAATTGAAAACTACCTTTTATCGAGGGTCTGCTTGGTGTCCAGTTCCATGCAAGACACTTTACAAGTTATCTCATTAATTCCCTCAACAGCCCCCTGGGTGGCAGTCCTTTTCACTTGACAGGTGAGGATACTGAGGCTCAGCAAGGCGAACTCACCCACCGAGATCACAGAGGGAGTAAGTTCTGTGACATCAGGACTCCAGCCCAGGTCTGGCTGCTCTCAGTCAGCAGCCCTGTACCGTGGATGCCACAGATCACAAGAGGGGACGGAAGACTGTCAGCTGGTAGTGGCACCATGGCGAGGAAGGGAATAATGTGGACTGAGGAGCCTGAGGACTGTTCAGTGATTTTCCACCAGCTTCGCAGGAGGAGTGTATCAATCAGAGGAACAGAACATATAGGAAACGACAAGAAGTCTGGTTTGAACAGTTGTTTTATATGTATATATAAAATAAATAAATAAAAATAAATAAATATATCTCTATCTATCTATCTATCTATCTATCTATCTATCTATCTATCTATGGCATAAGGCTTATGCAATTATGGAGGTGGCCAAATCTTAAGATCTGCAGGCTGAATTGATAAGCCAGAGACCCATGGTGTTGTTCCAGTCTAAAGGCTGGTAGTCTCTAGACCCAGAAGGAGTGGGTGTTTCAGCTCTAGTCCACAGGCAGGAGAAAAAAGCCGATGTCTCACTTTGAACTGCAGGCAGGCAGGAGGAATTCCACTTTATTCGGGGAGAATCAGCCTTTTGTTCTATTCAGACCTTCAACTGATTGGATGAGGCCCACCCACATTAGAGAGGGCAACCTGCTTTAGTCAATCTACTATTTAAATGTTAATCTCATCTAATGCACAGCACAGTATAGTGAATACAGACAGCAATGATAAATGCTGAGATGACAAATTAGCATTCGTTGCTGTGCAAGGATGTAGGGGACTCCCAACTCAGCCCAAGTAGTTCAGGGGAGGAAGTCAAGCTTCAGCGATGCTTTCAGGAGGACCAAAAGCTAGCCAGTTAGTTGGAGCAGAAAGGGCATGTTTGGCAGAGGGAATAACGTATAACAGCATATAAGACATGCTTGCAGAACATCGTCACATATTTAGGGAACTATAAAAATTTGGGTGGAACGGTGATTCTCACTTCTGGTAGCACTTTGGACATATATAAAGAAATACTAATGCCTGGGCCCTACCCCCAGAGATTTGGATGCAATTGGCTTGGGGTGGGGCCCAGGCATCAGCATTTTTCCCTACAGTGCCACCAGGCCTGAGAACCAGGAATGTAAGAGATGCTGCAGGAGAACGTAAACCTGAAGGGAGATGATGGGGGCATCTCTGCTGGGATACAGTCAGGAATCGGAGGGCGCTTTGAGGAAACAGGAAAGACCTGTGCAGAGCTCGGCAAAGAAATAAAGACCCACTGATGGCCACCTGGGGCCTTGTCTGCCCTCATCACTGTTCCTGTTGAGATGTTGAGACGTGGTTTCTTACTCCCCATTTGAAAGTAAAAGTCAAGTGGGAAATAAGAAAGCATACAATACAATAAAAATAAGCTGAAAGATTACTCAGTAAAAAGAAGTGATAAAATAGTAAAATCAGGCCAGTACAGTCAAAACTCTAAAACTCAGCCAGACAGAATCACCACCCAGGGCCAGACAATAAAAACAATAGCAAAGATACACCAAGCCAAGTGGTAGGCATCTTCAGGCATTGAGACCGTGAGGGAAGATTATTCCCATTTTACAGAGGAGCAAAATGAGGCTCGGGGAGATTAAGTACCGCAGTTCCAGGACGAGGTTGGGCAGGGTAATGACTCCATTTTATAGAGGAGGAAATGGAGGTTAACTGGCCAAGACGAAACAGCCAGTCAGGGGCAGAACAAGATACTGAACTCAGGTTTTCTGACTCAAGTCCAGAGCCATTTCCCTTGAACAAAGGCTCAGGCCTTGCCTGCACATTGGAGTCATCTGGGGAGCTTTTAAGAAACACTGATGCTGAAGAGACTTTTCTCCAGGGAAGGCATACAGGTGGCCAACAGGTGTATGAAAACCATGTTCAACATCAACGGATCATTAGGGAAACACAAATCAAAACCACAATGAGATATCAGCTCACACCTGTCAGGATGGTTACAGAAAAAAGCAAAAGATAAGTTTTGGCAAGTATATGGAGAACTCGGAATCCTTGTGTTTGTACAAATGCAAAATGGAAACCAGAATCCTAACAACATTAAAAATAGAACTACCATATGACCCAGCGATCCCGCTGCTGGGTATTCACCCAAAAGAACTGAAATCAGGATCTCGAAGAGATACCAGCACCCCTGTGTTCACTGCAGCTCTATTCACAACAGCCAAGATGTGGAAACAACCTAAGTGTCCTTCGGATGAATAGATAAAGTGTGGTTTATACACATGATGGTACACTGTTCAGCCTCAAAAAGGAAGGAGATTCTGCAACATGTGACAACAGGGATGAACTCTGAGGACATTATGCTAAAGAAGCTGCCACAGAAAGACAAATACTGCCTGATTCCACTCACATGAGGTGTCTGTAAGAGTCAAGATCATAGAATCAGAGTGGAATGGTGGTTGCCAGGCGCTGGGAGGAGAAGGAAATGGGGAGGTGCTAATCTACGGGCATGAAGCGTTAGTTAGACCAGGTGAAGAAGTTTTGGAGATCTGCTGTACAACCCTGAACCTGGGATCAACCACGCTGTACTGCACATTTAAAACTGTGCAGAGGGTAGAGTCCGCGTTAAGTGTCCTACCACAATAAAATTAAAAGGAAATCCAGACGCAGTGCTGGGTCAACCCTCAGTTCTAATCTGGTGGGTCTGGGCTGGGGCGCAGGCAGACAGGGGAACAGGTGCGGCTCCACCTGCCTACGGCCGTGCTCTGCTCTTCGCAGTAACCGCTCCCGTGGAATGAGCATCCACGGAGATGCTTCAGGTATTCCCCCCTGAGAACTAAGGAAACTGAGAGGTGAAGTCAGTTTCCCCGGTCCCCCGGCTGGTAGTCACTAGGGCCCGTGTGTGTCCTCAGGTCAGCCTGACTGCAAAGATTCCCCCCGGCTGTGCCCCGTGGCCTTGTAGCAGGGGCCCCTGGACGGTGTGGACACTGTGGCACGTGCCCTTCCATTTCACATCTCTGTCCCGCAAGCTTTAGGGTCGACAACATCACTCTTGTCCCAGGCTTGTCCACATGGAACTGCCATCATTCAGATGGGGGGAGGGGGCGGTCTGTGGCTCAGCATTAAGAAAGAACCTCCAAGCAGTCGAAGGGGTTTGACGGTGAGCGGTGAGGTAGGCTGCCTGGGGAGGCAGCAGGCACCCGCCATCATCACCATCACGGGGTAACCACCGGGAGGGTCCGGTGGGAGAAGAGGCAGCCTTCAAAGTAGTGTGGGGGTGAGGGAGAGGCGGGCAAGAGGGGTTAGAGGCGCCAACTATGTCCCCAGGACCTGAAACTGAGGGGCTTGGTTGGGGGCAGGTAGCTAGTAAAGCTCACACGGTTCTAGAAGATGAGCTCACAGAACCGGAGAGTTCCAGAAGGCCCTGGAACTGAGAGGTCTGCCCTTTCCCATCATTCTCTGAAAGGTGGGTGCCCGGGGCCCCAGCAGGATCGCGGGGGTGTCCTGAGCTGAAGCAGGGTGTTGGGCCACTGCTGTTACTGCCACTGTCACTGCTGTGTCAGCTCTGGTGGGGACGACACCTGATCAGTGAGCCCCCTTTCCCCCTTCCTGTGGCTGTTAACCAGGACCCTGGGCTGGGCTGGCCAGAGAGGGGTGTGGAGAGAGAGAGATGGTGGGCAGAGATGGCGGGCGATCCTGGGCTGGTGGCAGTGAGTTGAGAGAGAAAGACATGGAAGACCGTACTGGCGGGTCTCTGATCTCTGCGTCACCAGACCCGACTTCTTACACCTCTAGACCTGCTGTGAAATGTGCAGGATGCATGACTTTTAAGTTACTCTGCTACAAAAAAAAAAAAAAAAAAAAAAAGAAAATCAGAAACAGTCTCTGTAGAGCAGTCAGCTTGATTGCTTCATCTCTAGGTAGGGGATAGTAATCCAATCCACCTTGAAGCGTTGAGAGGATTAGATGAGATTAAGTTAGAAAACACCCAGAGAAGGCCCAGCTCGGTGTCTGCCAGATTTTAAGAACTCAGAAGGGTGTCTTCCTCCCTCTCATCCCCCACACTTTGATGGGAAGGATTCATGCTCTTGTGGTCACGATGTCAATATACTTCAGTCTTAAGAAGCACCATTCAACAGCCCATCCATGCCGGCAACTCTGCTTGACTCTTAGGATAAGAAGATAAATGAGACCGCCATTGTTCTTTGGAAGTTCACCTTGGAGTGGGAAAGAATAGCATATTTTGCAGTCTCATGGGCAGACACACAGGGTGCTTTGGGAGTGTTGGGTGGGGGTGGTGGCCTCCTGGGAGAGTCTCGCTGGGGAAGTCACCTCTGATGTG
Organism: Camelus dromedarius; assembly: GCF_036321535.1. Lineage (NCBI taxonomy): Eukaryota > Metazoa > Chordata > Mammalia > Artiodactyla > Camelidae > Camelus > Camelus dromedarius. The sequence continues at coordinate 50,358,039 of NC_087451.1, forward strand.
ACCCTTGAAATGAGTAAGAGTTAAGCCTGTAACGGCATGGAGAGGGTTACTGTCCTAGATAGCAGGGTGGTCATGAGCGAATGGTAATTACTGGAACTTAATGGGTCGTTGGGGAGAGGTCAGCAGGGCTGGGTTGTGCGGGTCCTTGTGGACCATGGGAGCAGTGACGAAGGAAGCCATCGCAGGATGTCACGTGGCCAGGCTTTGTGTTTAAAACATTCATGCTGGCGAATGTCTGTAGCATAGTTTGGGAGAAGAGTCAGGACTGGGTAAAAGGAGATGCTCAGCGCTCCAGGATGGTGGTCTGAACTAAGGGGAAGACGTTGCTCTTGGAGGGAAGGTAGAATCAATGCCCTGTCGCGCTGACTGGTTGGGGATGGGTGAAAGATATAGCGATGGAGAGGAGTGAAGAATGGCATTCCTGCTTCTAGCTTGGACATTCTTATTTCTAGTTTGGACATTCCTATGCCTAGTTTTAAATCAAAAACCATGACTGAGTTTAAAACCAAGAATGTTTTAAACCAAGAAAAGAAAGACACAAGGAAGAGTAGATTATCATGGGAACGTTCATTCTGTCTCGGATGTGCTTAGTTTTAGGTGACTGTGCGATAGCCAAGTGGAGATGTCCGGGAGGCAGTTACCTAGGAGGTCGGCTGCTCCGGGAAAGATGTCATGTAAGCCTGTCATCCTGCAGGGGGCAGTGAACAGCGGGGCTGCCCAGAGGGTACTTGAACTGGAAGAGAGTAGGGCTCAAGGGAGAAACACCTGGGAAACGGATCCGCGTTTAAGACCCGGGCAGAAGTGGATTCCACAAAGGGGAATCAGAGGACCCTGGGAGAGGGGGAGCATCCTGGAGGCTGAGAGAGGCAAGAGGTTTAACTAAGTGGGCTGGCAGTGGCGTGAAAGGCTGCTGAGAGCCTGCGTGAGCCAGGAACTGACAAGGTCCATTGGACTGGGTGGAACAGTGTCGGGGCAGGGGTCATGGCGGTGATGCTAAATTTCCCTGGGTGAGAAAATCGTAAACTTCCCCCTAGAAGTTTAGATGAGAAGAGAGGGAGGGAGACAGGTCAGAATAGAGTCCAGGGAAGGTATTTTAGAAGCTGGAGACTTAAGTGTGTCTGTAGCAGCAGAGAAAACAGGAGCCGGTGGAGAGGAGATGCTGGTGAGGCTGAGAGGAGTGGTGGCCGGTGGTACAGGGCTCAGAGATGGGAAAGGATGAAACCCAGGGCTCGGTGGAGAGACGGAGGCACCTACACTTGGGGAAGGTGAAGGCGGTTGAGGCTTCTGCCGCACGTGTGAGTGGGATGGGGCGACGGCAGAAAGAGGAAGGAAATCCCACCTGTGACCACCTTGTTCTTCTCAGGGATGCAGGTGAGGGACGGCCGGGTGGGGGCTCAAGGACTGCAGTAAGGGTCGTGAATACGCTTGGAGGGAAACGGGAGGAAACTGCCCTAGACCAGCATCAGTGCTGGGGCCAGCAGCACTAGAAGCCACAGCCAGCCTCGTTCTCGTGCAGAGCCCAGTCCTCCTGGTGCCTTTTCTTTCTCATTCCTTCTTCACAATCTGATGAGGCAGGTGTTATTAACTTCCTCACTTTATAGAGGAAGAAAATGAGGTTCAGAGGGGGTCTAGGTTGAGGTGGGCTTCCTGCAGAGACAAGACTTACTGCAAAGTGCACCCTTGTCCTGTCACCCTCAGGGTCTTGGGCCACCCATTCACAGGGACACCCACTCCCAAGGCTGTGTTTTGTTTTTGGAGTCTATGAAGGTGGAGGGCAAGGGGGGGGGCTGAGGTCGTGAGAGACATGGAACGCATGTCAGGGGTGCTGGGGGAGAGACTGGAATTGGAGGCTGCAGAGATGGGGGCTGGGGGGAAGATATGATGCAGGGATGAGGCCATGGGAGCAGGTGGCTTTGACAGTGGAGGCCAAGGGCATCACCAGGTGCGAGGACACCAGGTGTCCTTCATGATGTTGGGACTGGCCTGCAGAGCCAGTGATGAGAGGCGCGGAGGACAAACCTCATGGGGTGAGGCGAGCCTCATGGGAGGCAGGGCTTCTGCAAGGTGATGGTTTAGAAGGGGTGGTGGGCTGGAGGAGAGTTTCAGCACCGCCTTGGGGGCCCGGGTGCAGGAGGAAGAGCAGCCCCCACTTGTGAGGCTGCAGGGTGGCAGTGCCCTAGGGGGAGACCTGGCTTCAGTTCAGACCCGAAGGGGGAGGCTCAGCGCTAGAAAGTCCTTCTGTGGCCGTCGGGCTTGGGGATTGATTCACTCCGGTGCTGCTGCTCGGCTGCCCGCTATGGGAACACTGCTCACGGCCATCGCCTGGGGGCTTTGGAGTCTCACATAAACTTTGGTCTCAGTCCAAACTTTGTCCCTTCTTAGTTGTGAAATCTTGGGCTGCAGGATTCAGTTAACACCTGGCATGTAGCATGGAGCTCAAAGTATATGTTTTCTCCCTGTTTGCCCGCCTCTGCTCTCCGCTGCCGGGGCAGGGGGTGTAAAACGCTGGGCTGGGAAGGGAGAGGGGCTGGCTGCTGGGAACCCTCTCCTGGCTCTCGGGGTGTGTGGTGTGGCGGGGGGTGGCTGATGCTTCATCAGCTACAAGGGGTCTGGCGGGCAGCGTGGGAGCCTTCCGCCCACTTCCCGGGTACACTCAGGCCCCGGCTCCCTCTCCTTCCCAGGGACAGCCCTCCGTGAGTGGACAACCCCCAAGAGCCACTGAGCTGCCTGCCACCCCAAAGCCCAGCTCCGAGCTGGTATAGCGGGGGTCCTACCTTGGCTGCCGCCTGCATGGAAGCCAGGAGCTGGGCTCCCAGAAGGCGGCCATGCCCGCCTGGGATCGTGTTGGTGGCCTTGGCCTCTCTGTTCAGCTGCCCGCTCACCCCTGGCCAGGCCAAGGTCTACAGTCGCTGTGAGCTGGCCAGGGTGCTCCAGGATTTCGGCCTGGATGGATTCCGAGGATACAGCCTGGCTGACTGTGAGGACCCCTCTCCCTGCACGGCTCCCAGGCTCCCTCCACACTCGAGGGGTGTGGCCTTGGGATCTTCGGGGCCTCAGTTCTCCTTTATAAAACAAGGGTCCCATGAGTCAAAAGGTAGAGAACACACAGCGTCGAGGTAACTGCAGAGCAGGCAGGCGACGGGCGGCCCGACCAGAGCTGCACCTTCGCTTTCCCCCGCTGTCAAGTCAGGAGCCCGAGGAAGAGGAAAAGAATAAAAGGGGGGGGGGGGAAGGAAAATAATTATTTTGTACTCTGATATGATTCTGAATCACAGTCACTAGGATCAGACGGTCCCACTGAAGTTTAATGCAAACTGAGCGAACAAGAAAGACCAAATTTTCTAGCTGGTGGTGGTTTTGGGAAGCTTCGAGGTACGGCCACACGCAGCTCATTTTTCCCCTAGTTCCAGTCCTCTCTGTAGGTCCCACCTGTGCTTTCCTAATTGCATCTCTAAAGACTGAGCTCCTGTTCATGCCATAAACATTTCTGGGGTCCTACTATGTGTGGAACAGGGAGACAGTGGGAAGATTGCTGGCCTGCGAGTCCGGAGGCCAGAGGTCCGGTCCTGACTCTTGCTGTTTGGTAGCTGTAGGTGACTTTGAATAAGTCCCTTTGCTCCTCTGAGCATTGGCAGAGTCCTGTGTTAAGGAGGTGGGAGGGTGTCTGCCCCCATCACCAGAGACTGGAGCTGAGGCTGGGAGGAGCTGACGTGTGGGGTCTGGCTTGGCCTCGATCGTGGAACAGCTGATCCGCAGGCCTGTGTCTCCACCCTCTGCAGGGATCTGTCTTGCTTACTTTGCAAGTGGCTTCAACACCGGTGCCGTGGACCACGAGGCTGACGGAAGCACCAACAATGGCATCTTCCAGATCAACAGCCGGAAGTGGTGCAAAACTCTGGACTCCAGTGGCCCTAACATGTGCCAGATGCACTGCTTCGGTAGGCCGGGCCTGAGCCTGGGGCTGGCGGGGGCTGGGTTCTGCACCCACCTTTGCGTCTCCCCTAGTTGTGTTTGCTCCTCCTGCCTTTGTGTCTGAGTGGGGACCCCCACAGCCTGCCGGGCCCACCACGGAGAGCAGGGTGGGGCCAGTGATGAGGGTGGGTCCTCCAAGGATCTGACTTGGGGTCCCAGAAGGGATGCTGTCCTGATAGCTATGGGAATGCAGTGGGGATTGCTTCTGATGGGGGAAGTGACAGACAGACCTGTGCTTCCAGAGGGGTTGAGGGACAGGGCTGGTTTAGGATGGAAGAGGGTGTGTGTGGGAAGAGACAGACAGACTTTGGATGTCCAGCTCTGCCTCCCGCTCCCTCATCGTGTTTCTCTGCCTCCCATCCCAGACTTACTGGATCCTGACCTCAAGGATAGTGTCATCTGTGCCATGAAAATAACTCAGGATCCCCGGGGTCTGGGTTCCTGGTGAGTAACAAGTAGCCCCGCCACCTTGGGGGTTGTGTGTGATGGACAGAAGTGGGGCTGGGGCTGTGGGCTGTGGAGGAGGAACAGGGACAGGTGATATGTGGCCAGTGAGGGAGAGGAGGAGGTGAACAGGACTATAAATACAGAGATGGACCAAGATGGGCCTTGCCAACGGCCACAGCTTCGGAGACATGTTGGGCTGAGGATGTCGCAGCCCCAGGAACTGAATCTGGAATGAGGCAGGCCCGGCAGGACGCAATGCACTTCTCTAAAATCAGGAGGGGTGAATGCAGGCTCAGGCAGGACCCCAAGGGCTTGAGGCCTTGGGGACACCACCCTGGGATGGAAGAAACAAGTCTTTTGTGTTAAATGAAAGAATAACTCTTTTGTGCGCTGGGAGTAAATTCGTGGCACGCGCAAGCCCTGAGAGGTGGCTGCGGCTAATACGAGAGGTCCCGGAAGGTCGGAGGGTGCTGTTTGCTCCTTCCTACACACCCCCGGGAACTCACCTGAGGCAGGCTCTGCGCTGGGTGCTGGGCTTCAGACGTGGCTGGGACCCAGTTCTTTGCCCTCGAGGGTCTCAGTTTGGTGGAAGCAACAACCGAGCCAGTCAACCCCTCTCGCTTGCTAGATTTAGCGGGTCCTTCAGGGGCACTGCTTGCCATTGGGCTCTTTGACACTGACATCACGGAGGACACTAGTGATGGAACCCCTGGGAACTTGGGACCCTGGGACCTTGCTTGTCGTCCTCAAGATGCCAGTGTGACGCTGGAACAAGGTAATAGTCCTGAAAGAGCCTATAAATTATAGTTACCAACCATTGAAAGACCCAGATCGGTAGCCAAGGAGAATTGGATGGGTCATTTACAAGCTGTGGACCTCGGGCAAGTAATTTTGCATCTGAGTCTCAAGGTTTTCATTTGGAACATAGGGAACAGAATACTTGCCCAATCCACCTTGTTTGTAGGGCTGCTGGGGAGGGGGTGGGTGGCAGATAAATGGGTGATGGGTAGGACAGTGCTGTGTAAACTCTAAAGGGCTGTAGACACATGTGAGGGCACTGTTGTCTGCTGAAGTGGCGTCGTGTGGGAAAAGAACCCTGGGCTGGGGCTCTGGACCCCAGGACCCCAGGCCTCGTCACTGGCTTCTGGGTGAACTTGAGCAGATGGCTCTGTATCTCCACGGGTAAAAAACGGAGGCTAGGTAGACAACTTTTTAAGGGCCATTCTCTTCCCTTTTTTTTTTTTTTTCCTACTTCCTCTTTGCTAGTTAACGGAGTTTACTTGGCTCTCTTCCCCTGCTGGTCCCTTTTCTCACCTCACTTCGGTGTAGAGCCCCTGCTGCCTGCCCGTCCTCCTCTGGGCAAAGACCTCAGGCTGCAGCTGACAGGGCCTCTCCTTCTCCCCCTCTTCTACCCTCAGGGAGACCTGGAGGCATCACTGCCAGGGCATTGACCTCAGTGATTGGGTGGATGGCTGTGATTTGTAGGATCCTCTCTGGATGGACAGCGCATACCTAGCAGCCTGGGAGATGCGGTCTGCTTCCTGACCCAGGCCTAGGGAAACAAGCCAACTAATAAAGCTTAGTTTAACAGGTGTGTGGTTCTTAGCTGTCTCTGTGTTTCCAGGTGGCATATTGGAGCCAGAAGCATCTCAGGGCTTCCTCACTGTTCCCGTGGGCTGGGGTTCAGCTGGACTCCAAAAAGCCTACCACGGGAACTTTGCCTCCATTCCTGGAGGCCTGGGCAGAGGGCAGAAGGATGTTAGTGCCTCCCCTGTCCACACCTGGCAGAGTTTCCTTGATCCTCTACCTAGACCTAGGTTTGCTAGATTTAGGAAAAAACAAAAAACAAAAAGAAGCAAACAAAAACAACAGTGACAACAACAAAAACAAGATGCCCAAGTTAAATTTGAATTTTGGATATATAACAAATACATTTTATGATAAGCATGTCCCAAATATTGCAAGGGACCTACTCATATTAAAGCATAATTTGTTGTGTACCTGAAATTCAAATCTAGCTACATGTCCTATAATTTGCCTGGCAGCCTTACCTGGGTCTGGTGTTGTGTACCTCTGGGTTGTTTGGGAGGGTCCTTGGGACACTTATTTTCTGTGGTTCTGGTCACAGAGGGTGACCACAGCCACCAACGGGTAGTGCACAGTGACTGAAGATGATCACCAGGGGTTTCAGTGGGGCCCCACCCTGCTCTCTAGTGCCCTCTGGTGTCAGGAGATTCAAGTGATGGTGGCCGTCACAACCTGGGTAAAGAAGCCATCCTTTATACTGCCAACCACTGCTGGGAGGCTGGACGATGGGGTGGGGGCTGTGAGTGGCTTTCAGGCAGCAAACTGCAGGTCTCTGCCTTCCTCAACATGCGGGAAGCTCAGAAGAAGGCAGCACTGTCTCCCATTAACCTCAAGTTCAGCGTCTTAAGTCCCTGTGTCTGGAGGAGAAAGGTGGACAGTCTTAGGATCACGGTGGACGTGGTGGCCCGAGCGGCAGCCAAGGTTATGTCTGAGAGGTTGAGCCCTGATTTCAGATTAGACTCTTCTGGAAAGGTCTCAGGGAAACCTGCAAGTACTGAACTGCTGACTGAGGCATGGCTGGCCACTCTTGGGAAGAAGGAGGGGACTACCATGCTGACCTCCTCCTTCCTACCAGCCTGCCATCTCCAAATGTCACTTGTCAGCGAACACCAGAGGGGTGGCTGAGCATCCACAGTTGCTGAGACAGGCCATTTTTCCTCCACTGCTGGTCTCGGGTGGGGCCACTCCCATCCCCAGGGAATCAGCTGCCCTGCCCTGGGTTCACCCCAGCTTTTAGTTCTGCATCCCAGTGAAGCTCTTGCCTCCATGTCAAGGTGATGGTAAAACTTGAGGTCTGCTTGTACAAGCGGACAGTGGTGAAGGACCAGCTCTGTGCTGGGAGTTGGGGGACAGGGAATCAGCAGCTAATGCATCCATTCTCTTGAACTTTTTTTTTTTTTGGCTGTCCAGCTCCATTTTTGATGAGCACATTCTTTCTGTAAATATCATCATATACTTGACTGAGTTACATGTAAGTCTTTTTATTGTTGAAATATAGTCAAGTTTTCTATGTTGTGTCAATTTCTGGTGTACAGCATAATGTTTCAATCATACAGATACATATATTCCTTTTCATATTCTTTCTTCATTAGAGGCTACAAGATATACTACTATGTAGAGAATAGATGAACAACAAGTTTCTACTGTGTAGCACAGGGAACTATACTCAATAGCTTGCTCTCTTTTTAATATTAAAGCAAACACCATGTGCCTACCATGTGACATGCACTATCTAATTTAGACCCTAGAACAGTAACTGTGATAGAGGTACCATTATTATCCTCATTCTACAGATACAGATACAGGAAGGTCGGAGGAGATACATTTTCACCCGGGTCAACGTGACCCCATGTGTGCTTTTAGATGCTGCGCTTCCCTGAGAGGTTGTTGTCCTGGGTCACCGGCAGTCTTCCCTCCCCCTCATCTGGCCAGAGACCCGTGACCCGTTCTCTTTGGGTGATGGGTGCCCTCTACTACTCTGTGACAACTCCATTAGAAAATTCTCTTTCTATCCTAAACATTGGGGGCAGTATTGATAGGGAGTGGTGCAGCCACTATGGAAAACAGTATGGAGGTTTCTTAAAAAGGAAAAAAACAGTGTTACTATATGATCTGGCAATCCCACTCCTGGGCATATATCCCAAGAAAACTCAATTCTGAAAAGACAAATGCACCCCAGTGTTCATAGCAGCACTATATACGATAGCCAAGACATGGAAGCAACCTAACTGTCCATCAACAGATGATTGGATAAAGAAGATGTGGTATATGTATACAATGGAATACTACTCAGCCATGAAAAGGAACGAAATGCCATTTGTAGCAACATGGATGGTCCTAGAGATTATCATACTAAGTCAGTCAGAGAAAGACAAGTATCATATACTACTTACATATAGACTCTAATACCATTGACACAGATGAACTTACTTACAAAGCAGATTCACAGACATAGAAAACAAACTTATGGTTACCAGGAGGAAAAAGAGAGAAGGAGGGATAAATTGGGAGTTTGGGATTGGCAGATACAACTTAGTATGTACAGAATAGACAAACAACAAGGTCATACTGTACAGCACAGGGAACTATATTCAATGGCTTGTAGTAACCTGTAATGAAAAAGAATACAAAAAAAGAATATGTGTCTATATGTGTCACTGAATCACTGTGCTGTACAACAGAAACTAATACAATATTGTAAATCAACTATAGTCCAATTAAAAATGTTTAAAAAATATTGATTGGGAGACAAGCATTTGGTAAATGGTTCAATTAGAAAACATCGATTAAAAGCCAGTAATGCTTCAGATAATCAAAAAATTATAACCATATTCATCAGTTCACTCAGTCCTATGCAGTCAATCCCTTTTACTAACAGTTTTATGAAATCAGAGCTTTCATTAGACTTCTTCGATATCCCACCCAGCTCAGCGGTAGGATTTAAAAGAAATCTGTACTTGTCAGAAAGTCCCCTTTGCGGATTCTCTTGAAGATGAAGCAGTTCTGTAAAGCATCAGCTTAACTGTCTACGGATAACAGAAGACTGCAAAAGGTGAACACCCGATTACATTTTTTCTTGACAACAAAGCTTAATCAAGTTGCTGCCATACACCACCTCGAGATAACAACCAGAATTATGACCAATAGTATCACACTGGCATATCTAAATTTCCCAAACTCCATATAATTTCCAGAATGTCCATACCAGCAACATTTACCCATACTGTACAATCCAGAGAGGCTTATCGTTTGTTTGACAATGCTTCCCGTGCAATTCAACACACCAGTCAATCCTAGTTGGTTTAACGTTTTCCCCTGAGATGTCTCAGGGCCCTCTGAAGCATCCCAAAGTGAGCTAAGTCAAAAAAACTTCAATTAGAATTTGATAGAAAGTTTATGCGAAACTTTCTGTTGTTTTTGACAATGTTATCAGAAGCATCCTAAGTAAACTTCTTCTCTTAAGAGAGGAACCAAATCTGGTCCTGCGCTAGCTTGCTTTCAATAACAAAACCCATTTGCCCACTTAAGCTCAATCTAATATCAGCCCCGCCGTGCACAGAACTCCTTTTTTAGGGCTTCCTTTCCACAAACTTCCCACAACTTTCTGTATCCTATTAGTCTGTCCCTTATTTTTTTCCCCCTGTCTATAAACAACCAGCTCTAGGACCAAATCATTTGCCTTTCTCTTAACAAAATGCAATTCCATTTCTCTCTCTCTTTTTTAACTCAAAATATACATCCTACTTTCCCACTGTATACTGAAATACCCCCCTCAAAATTTTTAGTAACTTCAATTACATATTTAATTTAGAATCCTCAGTTCTCAAAATCTTCACTTCTAGTAAATGTTTCAGTATCTTATTTTGTTTGGGAATGACCTAAGCTATCCAACTATCCAATAAACTTCCATCATTTAATGTACTTTAGCACAATTCTGAAATTCTAAAATTTCAAGTCACTGACTATCTGGAGAGACCGTTTTTAAGGAGACATTCCAAAAACGTAATTATTTCCAAAGAGTTCACCCAAAAGCACCTAACTCATTTGCATTTAATTCACTTACAAGAATTTCATCACGCCAAGTTAATTTTTTTCTTTCTGCTGACAAACTCTGCAACAGAAACATGAACTTATTGACCTTCAGGAAACCGAGGTACAATAAAAGACGTGTCTGTATTGATCATACCAACAAGCTTAAGCTAGCTTTAATATCAGGTATCAGTTCAACATTGACTATTTCCCAGATCACATGCACCCAAAATTTGCTCTATCATATTTTATACTTAGATATATTTAATTTGTAAGCACTTAGTTTTAAGTCAATTAAATAGAGCTCATTAACAAGTTAATTTTTTACATACAGACATATAAAATCAGAGACCTCACAGTTTTTCTGCTAGAGTTTTTAAAAAACCTCTCCGCCCACCCCCTGAGGCCAGGTAGATCATTCACATCACAGAAGCACAGGAAGAGAAGTGCAGACCCCCCCCCCCCAAACTGCTTTTACAGCGCTCATTTTGGCTTTTCTCAGGGATTTTTTTTTCCAGTTCCCAAATATCTATTTCAATTTAAAGATATAACAGTAATAGACTATATATCATTCATTCGCACTCACATCCCTCAATTTCAGCAAAAGCAGGAAGAGAGGATTTGGTCTCAGGTACTGAGACAGATAGACACACACAAGACCAAAGCAATTGCAAAAGGCTCACTTTGATATAAAAACCGAGCCATTAGGGGCCATTGTTCTCCGGATCTCAGGGAGTCCTGAGTCCACACACACAGTGTACAATAAAAAAAATTATTTCCTTTCATTTATGGGAGCATAGCGGAAGATCTCGCAGTTTTGCAAAATATATCCTCGGGGGACTGCAAGATGGAACCGAGAGGTACTGATAGCGGTACTTAATGATTCACAGCTGATGTTATCAAAGATCAAGCAAACTGCAATTCAAAATGGTCTCTCAGGGTCACAGTTCCCTAGCACCCAAAATGGGGATTCCCCACCAATGCCCCATCCGTCCAGAAGGGGCGGACCCCAGCCAAGTTCCCATCAGAGATGAAGCTGAATAATGACCAAAGCTAGGAAGGGAAAACCACAACCAATGCAACAAGGAAGACACGCTGGTGGTGTCACACATGAGCCCTGTTTCTCATCAAAGACGGCTCAACCGGCCAGTGCATGTATCGATACACACACACATACAAACAACAAACGTGGTCCCACAAAAGATCAGATGAGATGCAGCCCCCAAATTCCACTTCTACTCCCAGGCAGAGGCCTCCAGATTGGCCTAGCTCCTGAAAGAGAACGGACCCAGCATGGCTCCCAGTGAGCCCAGAGCATCTCCCCTCCCGCAAGGGAAGGGGCCCAGATGGAGCAGACAGAATTCCCAGCCTACGCAAGCTGGAGTGACTCACCCCTAGGAGACACCAAGTGTGGACCACAGCTCCGGACTTTTCTCGGCTCCAGACAGCCTCCTGGGGGGGCAGGGGGAACTGGTGCCCGTCAGGGACAGTCCCTCCCGCGTCCCCAGAGCGAAGTGAGCTCTGGCAGCTGCTGGGGACCATGGAAGAGGCTGACCCCGACCGGGGTTGACCTGCCATGGGCACAGACTCCTGGGCTGACTTTGCCAAAATTGTTACTGAACGCAAGTTCGTGAGCCTGACACGTAGTGAGGTAAAAAAATACCAAAATGTCGGAGCTTGGGGCAGAGGAAGGTTCACTGCTGGGCGGAGCCTGGAGAACTGGCGGTTCGTGCCCATAAAAATCCCAAACTCCCCAAAAAGGTTCAGCTGAGCCTTCTTAAAGTCCGGGTGAGGCGGGGCGTGGCCTCTGGGGGTAGGTGATCAGCTGTGCACAATTCTCTGATTGATTGATGGTGGTCGATCCTTAGGCGGCAGAAGGTCTGGGGGCTACGTACATGCTCACGATCATCAAGTAGTTAATTTCTTCTATTTGGTGGTGGTTTTTAGCATCTGAAAAAACTGGAAATCTGCACGATATACTATGATCTGGGTACTTCAGAGAGGAGCTATAAGCAGAGAATTTGGGGGAGAAGTCTGTCCTGGGAAGGCCCCACAGTGTGCTTTGAAGGCCCTGATCAGGCCACTTTCATAGCTGGGATGAAAGCTAATGCACACCAGCCGGCCGCCAGCACCCAGCACGGGAAGCTGCTAGTCACGCTGAGCCCCGAGGTGGGCAGGACATTCATGATGTTGGACAGTCTGCTGCTGACCTCGGGGAACCTGACAAATTTCAGGGACAGGTACAGACTGTGGAAAAGACCCAGGACAGAGAGAGGCTCAAAGAGCCAAAGGGCTGTCCCAATCAGCTGTAAAGGAACTGCTTAAAGTAACCTGGAAGCAGATGTGGTTTGACCTCATTGCTGCCAGGAGGACCCCACCCGACGGGCAGTGTTGGTCGGCCTGTGGTAGATCGTAAAACGTGAACAAGAGTGCAGACCTGCTCACCCACCTGCCCTTACCATCCCTGGTGCCCCGCCTGCTCCAGCAGAGGCCTCAGGGGGACAGCCCTCTTCAGGGTGGGTACCGCTCATGTCCTGGATACGGGATGCAGGCCAAGATGGCCTCCAGGTGAGGACCGTTGGAGGTGATCGGAGGTCTTGTGTTGAATGCACTATTCATTGGTCCCCCAGAAGTCAAATGTGCTCAAATGTGCTGGCTCTAGACACAAATGTTCTCTAAGGCATGGTCGCCCTTAGGAGTTTCCTGGTCCCCTTACCACCATCAGTGGTTACGGAGGGCAAAGGTCCCCTTTGACACTGCAAATTGGGTGTTCTTCCCCACGAGAATATGAGGTTTATTTTCTCCCTCCAATGCCAGAAAACATACTGGGCATTGATATTCATATTCTACAAAACCAGCCTCTGCAAATCTCTATTGGTGAATTCTGCCTCTGGGTTAGAGTCATCAAACCAGTGCTGAGGGGAAAGGCCAACTGGGAACCAGTAAGTCTACGGTCCCCATGAAAGCATGGTAACTGTCAAACAATATAAATTATCTGGTGGGGGGAGGGCTTAAGGAAATAGAAGAAACTATTCAAGAACTGGGTGTTGTATGTCCTGCCCACAGTGCTTTCAACAGCCTGGTATGGCTGGTAAGAAGGCCAGATGGCTCCTGGCAGGTGATGGTGGCCTACTGAGAACTGAGCAAGGTAGTGCCACCCTACCCCTGCAGCTGTGCTCAACCTTGCCACCCTCTTAGACATCTCGGCTGCGGTCCTAGGAAGGTACCGTGCTGTACTGGACTTATCAGATGGTTTTTTCACCTCTGGCCACCTGGTCATAAGATCAAATTTGCATTCACGTGGGAGGAGTAACAGTGGAACTCTCGAGTCACTCCCCAAGGAAGCACAGCCCCGTATGTGTCACAGGAGGGTAGCCCGAGGTCTGTCCCTGTTCGCTTGCCCTGTGTCAGTAAAACGGCCCATGACATGGATGATACAATGGTACCGCGTGAAGACTTGCCTCTGCAGAATTTACTGGAACATCTGCAGGGGAGAGGGTGGGCAGTAAGTCCACAGAAAACTTGAGGTCTAGGCACCACCGTAAAGTTTTGGGGAGCCGTTTGGTTGTGTCAGGCTCACGTTGTCCCGGGAGCTGTGACTGGTAAGTGCAAGGCTGTCCAACCCCTAAGAAGATGACGGAGGTGCCAGACTTCATGGGAATGGGGGCTTTGGAGGACTTCTATCCCCACCTGGCTTAGAGCCTCTGTCCCTTACACCGCCTGGTAAAGAACAGGCACCTGTGGCACTGGGAATCGGAGCAGCAAAAATGAAGTGGTGAAGCAGGTGACAGCGCTGGGCGCCTCCCAAGCAGAGCTACCATTTGACTTAGAGTCCCCGTGACTTTGGGACATTTGGGTTGGGCACTGTGGCGGAGACAACAGAAGGAGAGAGCACGCTGAAGATCTTGGACTCAGCTCTGGGAGGGGGCAGAAACCTGATTTACCCGCAGAGAGCAGGATCTCCCTGCCCTGTACACAGAGCTCCCCTAGGTAAAGCCTCCATGACGGAACAACGTATCCTGATAAGCTCTTCCCTTCCTATCAAGGGATGGGTTGAAACTATGTTCCACTGACCCACCTATGCTGTGGCTCAAACTCCCACGCTGAATAAATGACACGCCTCTTTGCAGCAGAGAAGCACTTTGTCTGCCAGCCCACTGTCTCTAGAAATGCAGGGGGCGCTGGGCCTGCGGAGCACGTGGATCATCCCCCTGGATGCCCCCCCCCCCCCACTGTAGCCTGTAGAGAGGGATGGGGGAAACTCACACCGATGCCTGCTATACAGGTGGTCTGGCTGGGACAGTCCATCCCCACGGGCTGCGGTCTCTTGTCTGTTCAACCCTGACACTATCTAAACAAAAACAGGAAACCGACTCCACCGGTTCTGTTTCTGAGGTGATGCACTGTTATTTGATTGACTGATCGATCGATCGATTGATCTGACCCTGTAAGGTCAATGATAATTCATCCTTGTGGTTTGGGCTCGTGATCGTTCTGAACTCTCAGCCTTTGTCATCATTTGGGCCACTCTTGGACATATGACACTTCCCAAGTCTACCAGACCTCTCCAGGTCACCACTAAGGAAATGGTCACACACTCGGCTCCTTGTTTGCAATGCTGATAATAAAAAACACCCCACCACTCCCAGGAATTTAGGCTTACAGCTATGCCTTTGGTTAATAACCAGTTACTAATAGTCAGGAGCTGGATCTTATTTTGCTCTCTCGAATTAACCTTTAAACAGGTGAAGTTTGTAGACCCGCTCCCGGTTGAACAAAGCCAGAATCCCCAAATCAGAAGGGGCACATACATATGCGAGGCCCGAAGCAATCCAAACCTGTTAGAATATTCTTCGCTCCATCTTGAATCAATCTGTTTTTTTTTTTTAAAGGAAGCAAGAAATCCAATGGAGCGGTTCAAATCGGAATTTAAGTTATAGATTTTAAAAAATGTATGAACTGTTAAACTGGAAGAAGGCAGAAGCATCCGATAGACTCCCACCTCACTGAAAAGACACTGAATTTGGTTTCCACCCCTGACGGGAGCAGTCTGAGGACAATCTGTTCTTCTGCATCCTGTATAGTCTAGGTACCAGGAGGGCTTCTGCCAGCCTGATGCAGTGAGGAGGCCCTTTCTCCCAGGATAGGGACTTCCACACCCTGGCAATATCTGGAAAAATGATCACTCTCAGTCCTTGTTTTAAGTGAGTCTACAGATGGAACTGTGAGCCTAGGAGCTTGGGGGTATAACTCACTGTGTGACCCTGGGCAAGTCCCTTTGCTCCCCTTTTGGGTCTGCTCATTTGGAAAATGAGGGTTGTAGGCTAAGTGGTCCCAACGGCACTTGGTAGACAGAATAATGCCCCCAAAGATGTCCCTGTCCCAACGCCTGGAACTTGTGAATACGTTGCTTTACAGGCCAAAAGAGACTCTGAAGATGTGGTGAGTCATTAACCTTGAGAGAACCCCATTGCTGGCTGGGCCCAATCCAATCTAATCTAATCTAAGGGGTCCTCTGAGATTGGAAGAGGGAGGCAGGAGAGGACCGGAGTTGGAGGGAGGTGTGACTACAGGAGAAGGTCATCGTTGTGGGGTGTCAGGACTCACCCATCGTTGCTGCCTTTGAAGGAGGTTGAGGCCACAAGCCAAGGAATGTGGGCAGCCTTCAAAGCTGGAAAAGGTGAGGAAATGGTTTCTCCTCTAGAGCGTCCAGAAAGGAGTGCAGCCCTGCTGACACCTAGATTTGAGCCCAGGGAGACTCACATCCGCTTCTGGCCTCCAGCACCATTAAGATGATACTTTCGTGTTGTTCTAAGCCACTCAGTTTGTCGTTTTGTTACGGCCGAGATATTAGACTCAAACAGGGTCGCTGCCAGCAGCTGTGAGCTCTGTTTCTACAAATTAAAACCTTGCTTTGTCAACAGGCTTGGGCAACCCCAGCTGAGAGGGTGCTTGCAAGGAGGCACCCCAGGGATGCTTTGTCCCCGCTGCCTCCTGGAGCCTCGTGACTGCCAGCTCCAGGCCACTGCTTGTGTGTGAGGGTGGCTGGTGTGGCTGGTCCCACTGGCGGGGGAAGAGGACTGGTGGCAGAGCCCCTCAAGTCTGGAGGGGCCTCCGAGATCATCTGTGAAGACACAGGGAGGGTATTATCTTCATTCTCAGATGGAGGGAACTGAGCCCAGAGAGGTGCCTGATCTCATCTGTCAATTCCTGGCATTAGTCGTGGGGGAGGCAGGGAAGGGGTGAAAGCAGAGCAGGGACAGGACCGCGGTCTAGTCAGCACTGCCTGGGCCCTTGCGCATGAGGAGGGAGGTGTAAACCGCATTAGGCCTTTCTTCGTGGCTTAGGGGGCGACTTGGAGTGGGGAGTGGTGGGGGGAGCAAAAGGTTGGGCTGCAGGAACTCTCCCTGTGGACACTGCTTACTGCTCTGGGGACAAGGCTTCTGCACGGACAGGATGACCTCTCCTGCCACAGTGGGGCTTGAAAGGTCACGCCCCCTCCCCACCAGAGGCACCTCCCAACCTCCTCTCCCATACGGGCATCCTCTCAGGAGTCCTGGGAGCAAGGCAGAAGCTGGTCTGATGGGGGTGAGGCAGTGGGCTGCAGAGGGAGATGGGAAAGGTGGATGTGTGGGAGGGAGGCCACGCTGGGGGCCTGGGTCCAGCCCGAATTCACTGACGGGGTCAGGAGGCATCAGGACAGAGGATGGAAGAGCAGAGAGATGGGGAGGCCTCCTTTAAGGTCTGCAGGATCTGGGCTCTGCCTGCTCGTCTTCAGGCCACACGCCTGTGGTTTGGACCATGGGCTGTGACCTGTGGGCAGATTGTGAAGTCATTTACAACACTGCGATCAATAGTATTTGAAGACGAAGACTAGAATACAGAGTGTGCACATTTTGTAAAGGTCAGTGTTGCAGAAAATTTATATATACATATATATATACACACACACATATATATATATGTACACATATATATACATATATATATATATATGCACTGTAGTTTTTGACCTGGCAGGTCTGGTCTGGTCCTCTCCTAAACCCTCGGGGACAAAGAGTGTGGGGGAAAGGCAGACACGACTCAGCCATTTCCACAAGACCAGCTTTTAATATGAGCGTGATTGGAAGCACGAATAAATAAATGCCAGAGAAAATGGAAAAACCAAACCAAACCAAACCTCAGAACGTCGAAACCAAAATCCAGAAAAAATGAAACAAAACAGATTTCCAACAGACAAACAAACAAACAAAAAAGCCCCGGGAAGAAACAGAATCAGACTGTACAAGCCGTGTCCCGGGGAGAGCGGAACGCTGTGGGCACGAGGACGAGCCACCCCGGCCACCGCGCCTCCATCACAGGTCCCGGGAGGGGAGGGGGGTTGGCCCTGGTGCCCCTGCGGGCCAGCTTGTGGGGGAGGGGGAGGGGTTCGTGGGCAGGTTAAGGACTTTCACAAACGACACAAGGACCGGACATCATCGTGGAGAGTCCTGCGGTTTCCCTCTTGGCTGTGCAGGTGTGGTTCCAGCGCGGCCTCGAGGTGGCTCGGGGCTGGAGCCCGGTCCCCTCAAGCACAGCTGCAGAGTCGGCTGCCGGAAACCGCACTGAGGCGTGCCACGTAGAGACAGACGTGGAGGCGGCGCCTTGAGAAGTCTGAGCATGCAGGTGCTTTGTACATCTGGCAGTGAGATGTGATGGCAGGTCGGTTCTCGGACAGTTCCAGAGCGGGACGGCATTTCTGCTCTGAGGGGCGGACGCACGGCGGGGCCCGAGGGTGCGGCGAGCCAGATGCGGCCGGAGCAAGGTTTTGGCAGAGAGTTTGCTATGTGTGCATAGGGGGCTCTTGCTTCTTTCCGTCAGCAGGGGCCGTCCCACCTGAGCCTGCTGTCCCCTGTCCCGGGTCTGGGGCCTCAAGGTCTGTTTTGGGGGGTGCCGGGTGGTCCCAGGGCTGTCAGCAGGCAATCTCCTCCAGGGTCCCCAGGGCCGTCTGCAGGGGCACGTTCACAGTGTGGCTGATGGTTTCGGAGTGGTTTGGCATCGTGTCGCAAGTGCTCTGGCAGGAGGGGAGAGTGGCCGTGGGTGTTCATT
The DNA here is from genome assembly GCF_036321535.1 of Camelus dromedarius. NCBI lineage: Eukaryota > Metazoa > Chordata > Mammalia > Artiodactyla > Camelidae > Camelus > Camelus dromedarius. The sequence continues at coordinate 50,376,162 of NC_087451.1, forward strand.
CAGCAAAAATCCATCAGGACGCCCTGGCAGCCCAGCCCAGGCCCTGGGAGCCATGCTGCCCATGATGGGTGCTCCCGGGTGCTGCTGCTCCTGCCCCAGACATCTCACGTGCTGGTCTGCCATCTTGGGGCACGAGGCTGGAGGGGCCTCACTGCTTTCAGAGTCCTCTCCACTGCCCACTGAGGTGCTCTCCCCCAGGGTTTAGCAACTGGGTTGGCCTTCTCTCCTGGAAGCCCCCTAATGTGTCACCTGCAGTTCCATCTGAGTGGCGTCCAGCCTTGGGACTTGGATGGCCCGTCCTGCCCTCATCCTTGGGGACTCCCTTGGAGCCTCCCTGCGGTGGATGAGGTGCAGCCTGGGGCACGGCCTGGGGCACAGGGTGCCCATTGCTGAGGCCAAGCAGGGAAGGCCCCTGACAGCCAGAACCAGAGCTGGTCACAGCTGCCCGAAGGACTTTTAGGGTGAAGCTGGCCCCAAGGAAATGTCGTCTTGGGTCCCTGAGCAGGGAGGGGCTGAAATGGTGTTGGGTCCTCTGGGTGAGTCCCAAGCTGTGGGGGGCTGGAAGCTGGGAGGGGTAGGAGCAGAATACTGTGCCAAGAATTTGGGGAGATTTGATAAGGATGCAGCTGGGGGCAGGGGAGGGGACAGAGGGGAGGCTATGGCTCTGAGACATTCTGAAGGCAGGAGGGAGGGCGGGGGAGGGAGCCTGCACTTGCTGAATGTTGACCATAAACTAGGCAAAGCTGATTGTTTTCCAGGCAAGGTCTCAACTTAATCTGAATGACACCCCCACTCTGCCTGAGGTCCCAGTGACTTGGCAGATGCTCAGGGAGGGAAGTAAGGTGACCACAGGCACACAGCTAGGAAGCAGGGACCTGGAATCCAGGCAGGTCAGCCAAGGAGTCCACAGCCTGGCTTCCTTCCACACCGCCCTCTCCTCAAGGGAGGCTGTCTTCTGTTCAAACAGAAGCTACAGGGACCCGAGAGATACAAAGCGAGGTTTTTAGCAACAGAAGTGGGAGCCCAGCCAGGCGGAGGGGCTGGAATCCATTTTGGATGTTTTGACTTTAAGGCCACCTGCTGGGATGGTTCTCCTGGGGGAAGGGCCGCTGACTTGGGGAAAGCCAGCGATAGATAGCCGCACCAGCCAGCTGAGACCAGGGTCCGGGAGTGGACTGAGTTTGGGAAGGAGAACGGACAGCAGAAGAGGGAGGTGCTGCTTCTCCAGCCCGAGGGAAGAGAGGCCGAGTAGGACGGAGGCTGGGAAGCCCTGTGCCCAGCTCTGACACTCCCCAGCTGTGTGACCTTGGCCTCTGGGCCTCAACTGCCTCATATACAAAATGGAGATAAAAACAGACCTTCCTCTAGGGTGACCATAGGTCTGAAATGACATGGAACTCTTACGGCGTGCAGCACAGGGCCTGACATGTACCAGGCACGCCGTGGTCAGCAATCCTAACAGGTACAATTAACACTTCCAACGTCACAGGCCCCAAACCTCACGTCCCCTTCAAATGGGGCAGAGTACCAGTGATGTCCCTGTGTGCATTTTGCCCCTTTGGAGAATAAGGGACCTACACAGAGTCTCTCCGGTTCTCCCAAGGCATGAGGAGAGAGGAGTGGCCCTCTGGCCTGGGAGGAGCTGGGCTGGGCCAGGCAAGAATTACCTGGTCTCTACTCCAACCATGGCTAGCACTATTGGGCCCTGGGGTGAGTTCCAGAGAGAGACTCAAGGCACAGTTGGAGTGTCCTTGGATTTGGGAGCTGACAGAGTGTCATAAGCCAGGGAAAGTTGTGCGACGAGGCACGCCCCTCCTGCCCGGCCCTGGCATCTGGGTTCACCCCACCTGGACAAGTCAGAGGAACAAACCCACCTGCGAACCCCCGGGGCACTCTTACCACATTCTCGTCGTGGCTCCCTTCGTCCTCTTCTTTGCCAAGAAGGTCTAGTAGCTTCTCTTTGATCAGCTGTAAGGAAGGCAGGAAGCGGGTGGTCAGGTCAGGAGAAACGGTGCCAAGGTAGTGAGACCTCCCTCCGCGGGGCGCGGCTGGGGATGCTGGGGATGCAGGGGCAGCGGCCGCCTGGGCTGTGGCTGGACGAAGAGGCAGGAGCCCAGCCCGGCAGCCCGTGCCCAGGCCCTGCCCCACCTCTCGGCTGCAATGGGATTTTGGTGCAGGAGCCAGAGCTTGGGGGAGGTCCCAGGAGGGCCCTGTCTTGCAGTGGGGCTGGCTCACCGTCTGTCCCCAGAAGCAGCCTGGGAGCGCCTTTCTGGGGCTGGGCCTGGGTTGGGGAGGGGACAGGATTACAGATCACTTCCAAGGCCTGACAACTCCAGAGTCCCTAAGATCAGGACTCACCTGAGTTCATAACATTTTATTCTTAGTAAGGAAATGTGGTTAATAAATCTGTTCCCTGGTGGGATTCAATTTCTGTAATTTTGTACAGCTGTTCACAAAAATTAATAAACAAGTATAAAATCTGGCTGTGGGATCTGGTTTGGGGTTGGGAACAAGGTTCCCAGGCTGAGAGGCAGGGTGGGCCCCCCAGCTCCCCACAATGATGCGCAGGGCCTTTGCCGCCGCCGGCCACTGTGGGAGGCGGCCCACTGCCTGCTCTGCAGGCCCTGTTTGTGGGCCGAGACTCAGGGGTCCTGGGACGGCGTGGGGCCTGCGCTTGCTGTGGGAATTCTGGAGCCCTGGCGGCAGGGGCTGGGGGTGGTGGCGGTGGGGAGACGCCGGAGGAAGGCTGACGGAGCTCTCAGTGCCAGAAGCCCGTGCTTGTTGTTTGAGCAGCTCTCAGAGGCTCTGTTCCAGATGCTTCTTGAGGGCGCCAGCTTCCTGGACCGTTAGTGGCCAGGAGTGGCTGGGGCGCCCGCGCTCTTCCCTAACCTGCCTGGGCCACAGAAGGGGCTGCTCGGGTGACAGGCCCCCAGGAGGGCAGGCGTGTGTGTGTGCACGTGGTGTATGTGTGAGTGGTGTGTATGCACGTGGTGTATGTGTGTATTTTTGAGTGGGGTGTTTGAGTATGGTATAAGTGTGTGTGATATGTGTGCGGGTGCATAGGGCGTGTGTGTGTGGGGTGTACGTGGAGTGTGTGTGGTTTAAGTGTGTGCATATGTAGTGTCAGTGTGGTATTTGTAACTAGCGTGGGTGTGGTATGTGTGTGCATATGCTGTGTGTGGGTATGAGTATGTGTGGTGTGGGTGTGTGGGTGTAGACACACACATATATGAAGCCACCATATGTGGCCCAGCCGCGGGAGGGGCTCCGAGCTGCCTCAGCACAGTCTCCTCTCCTCCTCACCCCTCCCCCTCCCTCCCTGGGGGTGTAGACAGCCCTGAGGGTAGGCATCTGGCTTCCTCTCCCTCTTCTATGCTTTGGTGCTGGACGTCGGGGCGGGAGGTGGGCAGCAGGTCACGTCCCTGTGAGCAATCCCCAACCTTACCTCGTAAATATAATCAAAGAGCTCTAGTATTGTGAGGATACTAGCACCAATGAACAGTCCCATCTGACCACCAATGTCACCTGGGGAGAGAGAGAGAGAGGACAGGGGTTCGGCTTTACTGACAGTGTTTCCAGGAGGGGTGAACAGACTGAGAACTCAGAAACCAGGCTTCCTGAATGGTCCCCCTGGCCCCCCGGAGCCTGGGCCTGGTCACTGGAAGGCCAGGCCCTTGACACGTCCCTCCCTCAGTGCACAGTTTCGAGGGCTGAGGGTTTTCAGCACCCAGTGGGGCGGGAACTAACCGGCCCACTTGCTGGGCGCAGGGGACCTGGAATAGATCCCACAGCTGGTGGACTTGGCTCAGCACCACTCAGAACCACTCTGGCGGGGCCCAGCTCTGGCTCTGGGCTGGGAACAGACAAGACGTGTGTGGCCCCTGCCCTGGGTGAGGGCACGGTCTAGCATGAGACAGATGTCAGGTGCCCTGAGTGGGGGTCTAGGGAGCAGTGACAAAAGAGGACCCACCCCCCAAGTCGTGACGTGGCCTCGGGGCACCTCTCGCCCTTGGGATGAGGCTTTAGGACGCATCTCCCTACCTCTCCACTCTAAGTAAATGTTCAGTTTGGTCTCTTTCTACAGAAGAGGTTCTTACTCTGGGTGTGTGGCTCCCTTGACCCAAGGGGTCGTCTGGACTGGTCTTCTGGCCCTCTTGCATCAAACTCCTGGGAGACTGGTAATCAGTGTAGATGCATGGACCTATTCGAGGCCTCTACAATCAGAATCTCTGGGGTTGGGATCTGGAGGTCAGGATTTTAAAGTCCCTAGGTGGCTCTCTGGCCCACCAGAGTTTGAGAACCACTCTCCTGTGAAAGCATCTGATGGTTGGAGACCCCCTAAATTGAATGCAAACCGTTGTGTGTGTGCACCTGGGCATTTGTAGCAGGTGGGTCTGTATAGAAATAGGTCTTTCAGAAACTATTATCAGATTCTCAAGGGGGTTCAGACCCCTCTAAAGCCCCAAATGCTCTGCTCCAGAGGCAGTGCGGTGGAGCAGAGGGCTCCGAGGCTGTGCGTTTGGATGGTGGCCATCAGCTTGCTGCGTGGCTTTGATAAACCTTGATCTTCTCATAGATTTGCCTTCAAAGGACATTTGGTGGTGGAGGGGGTCGGGAGGGGGCTGGCAGAGATGAACTTTCCAGCTGTGATCTCTATGGCTGTCAGCCGCTGGGCTGGGCTGGGCTGGGCTGGGGAGAGCGCCAGGAATTGGGGAGCTCTTGGGGGTGGACCTACAGCCCTCCTGCAGATTCCAGGCCGCCCTTGGTCTGAGAACTTCCTGATGAGTACACCTGCCCACTCCTGCCCTGATCAGACTGGGAGGAGCCCAGCAACCACATCTCCTGGTGAACAAGCCCAGATGGTGGGGAGGGGCCCCTTCATTCCTCTCCTCCCCCACTGCCCCCAATAATGTCCTTAATGGAGGCTGATCGGGGAGCGTGTCCATGTATACGTGCATGTCAGGAGTGAGGTGTGTGTCGGTACATGTGAGCAGTGTGGCGGAGTGTGTGCACGTGTTTGTCACAGAAGCAGGCAGTATGTCTGGCCATCAGTGGCTTTACATAGGTGGCAGTCCCTGTCTAGGGTGGGGACACCGAGTACGTCTCAGTGTGGTTTTGGGGGATGGGTATAGTGTGTTTGAGTGTATAGACCACATGCGAGCATGTGTAGGTGTAAGTGTGCTTGTGTATGGCAGGTGTGGGTGATGAGTGTGTGTGTGCGTGTGCACATACATGTCTCTGTAGCTGCGTGGCTGGCTGGTGAGTCTGCACACGTGTGCCCTGGTGAGTGTGGTGCATGTGTGCAGACTGCGGTGGGGTGTGTCGTGTGCAGCGGGGGGAGGGTGGGCCACGGGCACTGGGAGACAAGGGCCTGATTGGGCCCCGTGGCTCAGGGTTTGAGAGTGGCACACCCTGTCCTCGCGGGAGGTACAGATGGCAGCGTGATTTGCTCAGCAGGCTGTTCTGGGTGGGAACAAGATGCTGGGAACACGCTCTCCTCTTATCTGATGCAGAGACCAGCTATCTCTCCTGACAGATTTGGAGCTCAGGCCCTCCTCCTGTGTGTGTGTGTGTGTGTGTGTGTGTGTGTGTTTGTGTGTGTGTGTGTGTGTGTGTGTGTGTGTGTGTGTGTGACTGTGAGCCTATGTGGAGGAGGGGAGGAGGGGGTGGGGAGGGAGCATCTCCTTGGTCCTCTTTAGGAAATAAAGGTGGCAGGGGTGGGGCTTTACCACCGGCGCAGGGCATGAGTCGCTCTGCACAGTCTGTTTGGCCACAACATTCCCCTAGCCTGGAGTCATGACCAACTGAGCCCAGCTGGGACCTTGCTGTGGCCCAGCCCCCAGCTTCCTGGGAGAGGCACACAGAAATCCTCAGATGGTGCACCAGGTGGGCCCTGGGTCCCTGGCATGATGTCTGTTCAGGTGCCAGAAACCACAATTTAGGGACCTTCCATGGGCTTTATCATATTTAATCGTCACGGCAAACTCACAAAGTGGGTTTTATTAGACCCATTTTACAGATGAGGGACCTGAGGCTCAGTGAGGTGAAGCCACCTGCCCACATTCTCCCATGGTGTGCTCTCCCCTGAAACTTCCAGGGAGAAGTTCTCACCCCCACCCAGGATGCTTTCCACCCGGCTCAGTTCACAGAGTCAACCAGAGCTGTTTCCCCGTGTAGCCACAGACACCAGATCCTTCCTCAGGAGTGAGTGGGAGTCGGGGGGAGGGCCCAAGGGCAGATCTTTTAACTGTCCATCCTGAGGGGTTTTGTGAGTTTTGCGCTGGGGGCTGGGGCAGGGTTGAAATTAACTCCCTACATTTGCCATGTGCCCACGGGGCCAGCGGAGCTGACATGAACCACGGTGGGGTGGCAGTCAGGTTTGTGGGTTTCTGGGGACATGTGGCCCTTCTTTTGTGTTTGACAAGGACTCTCAGTCCAGGGGACTCCTGGCCTCAATGCAGCGACGATGCTTTCTGGATGGAGGCTCCATGGGGGGCCCTCCTGGGGTCTGCTGCCTGGGACCTCCCACAGCTCAGCCTTCTCTCCAGCCAACAGCTCTTTCTTCCTGCCACTGCCCCAGGGCTCTGACTCTAACCATGGGATCCAAGAGGGTGGTGCTGGAAAGGCCCTGAGAGACTTTCCGGCTCACCTGCCCCATTGTGTCAGTGGGGAAACTGGGGCATGAACTGGGCTTAACACCTCCATCCTATGGAGTTCTTTCCCATCCTGGGGCAGGAGAAGTGCCAGGAAAGAGAGTAATCCATGAATTAAAAGGCTGGATTTCTCAGGAGGCTTTTCGATCCACCTGCCAGCCCGCCCATACCCCCTCCCTCCACCCGTGATGAGATGTGGAAATTTGGGCGACAGACACTGACTTACCAAGTAAGGCAGCAACTTCGTACGCCTTCTTCTGTTCAATTGTCTCGTAATTGAGAGCTTCAAAAAATATATCCAGAACAAGGATGTTCTCTCTGTGGAGGGAATGTTCAGTGTCACATGATGGTTAGAGCCATCAGGATCCATGGGGACCATCTCATACCATTTTCCCACAAACAGATGGGAACACAGAGGCCCAGGGAAGTGGGAAAACTGGCCCAAAGTTAGAGCTGATTAGTGGCTGAGCGGGGCTTGAACCGGGGGTCCTGACTCCCAGCCCAGTGCTCTTCACGGGACGGGAGGCGAGTATCAGTGGTCCCCTTTGCCCCTTGTTGCTAAACCCCCTCTCTCTTTGCACCCTTTGCAGGAATCCTGCCTGGCCTCTAGGTCTCTGCACCCCCAGAGGGTCTGCCTGGGCCCTTAGGTGCAGGTGAGCTCAGCAGAGAGGCTACTCCAGAGAGGCCCCCAGTTCCTACTGGGATTAATACCAAGCTTCTCCTCATGGGGGCCTGAGTCCGGCATCGCCAAGTCAGCTGCTAGAGCCAGGGAGGATTTTTCGGGGGCAAACCTCTATCTGGCTGCAGGGTTTCCTGGAGGAAGGACCTCAATTCCCTTTTGCTCTTTTGGGCAGATGTGTGAATGAGATGCTTCTGGGCAGGAGAGATCATTACTGCAGGCAGAATGTCTGCCGACAGCAGGCCTGGAACCTCCTGCAATTCCCTGTCGCCTTCAGCGTCGCTCACAAGGCCCTCAAGTGCCCCTGGTCCTCAACCCACTGAGCAAAAGCTGTCCCAGGATGCAACCTGGTGACTGTGTGGGCGGGGGTGGGGAGTGGCTGGGGAGAGAGGAGCAAACCCTCCTCTCCACGCAGAGCTCGCTCAAAGCATCCGCATCTCCTGCCTGGTTTATGGCAGCTGCCTGGGACCAGGCGCCCTCCTGCCCACCTGGCTTCCTGCTGGTCCTAGTCCTCTGGCTGTCGCCTGAAGGGCCCTTCTAAAACCGCTAATTCACATGGCATAAAATTAGCACACAGCTCCTCTGTCACTCAGCCTCCATTTAAAATGCTCCATAGCCACACGTGGCCAGGGGCCACCATGTCAGACATCACAGATCTAGAACATTTCCGGAAGGTTCTACCGGAGGGCAGTGGTCCAAGATGCATGTGAGCCTGTCACTCACCTGCTTGAAGTTCTTCCTCAGCTCCCTGTCCTCTTAGAATAAAGCCCACTCCCTGCACCCCACCCCTGCCAGCTCAGCCTCCAAGGTCCTCCAGCTTGGACACATCCACCTCCGCCAGCTGCCCCGGCAGTGCGTCCTCTTGTCTGCCCCGCACTAACTCTCTTGCCCGAGCCTCTGCCTGGGACGCCCTCTTCTCCCGTGTCTTGCTTTCATTTATTCCATTAAAAGATATTTTTGAGCATCGACTCTTGTGCCAGACACTCCACAGCAGAGAACAAAATAGAAAGGTTCCTGCCCTCAAGAAGCTTTCAATCTCATGGGGCAGGCAGGTAATTTAAGGAAACACACACCTGGATATATAGAATTACACATGGTGGTGAGGGTTATAAAGGAAAACACCAGTGGGCTTTGAGAGAAACATAGCAGGAGTGGGGCCTAAGGTAGCTGTCCAAAGAGATGACATTTAAATGGAGACCTGCATAATGAGGAACCAGTTAGGTGGAGAGTGAAAGGAAAAGCATTTCCGGCAGAGGGAACAGAATGTGCAAAACCTGCCTGGAAAAAGCTCTTATACATCCTTCAAAATAAATCTCTGAAGCTTTCCTTGATGGCAATCCTATGCAAGGTGCAGCCAACCACCTCCCTTATTATCTGAATCAGCCTGTATAGCATTCACTTTTCTACTTGTCTCCCCATAAGACTGTAAGCTCCTTACTGGCAGGGGCTGCATCTTATTCACCTTTGTCTTCATATTCTGAGTGTGGAGCCCAGAACTTGGCACACAGCAGAGGCTCAATGAATGTCTGCCAAATAGAACTAACTCTTTCCCTCGGCCCTCTTCCTCGATGGCCCTCAGTTTCCTCCTGGTCCTTCCTCCCCCAGCCCCTGTCCACCACGCCCGCTTAGCTTACGAGATATATTTTTCTGATTTGTTAAATTTCTTCTCGAGGTACTTGGCTGATGTCTTGCTGGGGATCTTGACCATGGAGAGCTCTTTGTTGTAGCGGGTCAGGTTGCAGGGCGTCCTGCAGAGACAGTAATTACTGTCCTTCTCTGCCAGCAGACCTGGAGGGGAGAGGGAGGCAGGGTTTAGGCAGGTGTGGGGACAGGGACCTCTGGGCCCAGAGCAGCCCGGTTCCTGCAGAGGAGAGGTGAGCTGAGAAGGAGGTGCCACTGGGTAAATGTGGGGGCGGTGGGTGGGGTGCCGTGGAGGGAAGCAGAGCTGGGCTTTTGCTGGAGGCTGATGAGGGTGTGAGCGCCCCCTCTTCCTGTGTTACTCTTGCTCCTGTGTTCCTTCTGCTTCCTTTACCGTCATGTGGCCCTTTAAAAATATTTGAAAGGACAGCACTTTTGGAGAATGGGCTCCAAGGGAGTCCATGTCCCAGGGCCCCCTTCTCTCCTCCTCACCTTCTGGGGACATCGGGACGTTCAGAGCGGCATCACTTAGCTCCAGCAAGTGCAGCTGCTGAACAAACTTACGTCCAGATGATCTCAATACCCTGCTTGTCTTGGTTATAAATAATCATGTCCCAGGTCCCGGGAGAGGCAGGCACGTGGAGTGGGTCTAGCTTTGGGGTCGCCGCTTGTCGGTGTGATCTCCCTCATGGGAAGTTTTCCCAAGGGGTGGGGGGCGGACCAGCAAGCACCCAGCGGAAGGAGGAGGAGGCAGGGGAGCCCTCCTGCCTTCCTTCTGCGCATGTGGAATGCACACCAGCCTCACCTGTCTCCCTTCCCCCACCGCCCCAGGCTCCATGGGGTATGCAAAGGCAGGACAGCAGTGGAAGGACCTCCAGCGTGTGCGGGGAGGTGCCGCCAAGCTCTTTGGTGTCCATCCGGATGCCCCCCCATCCATCCTCTCTCCATCTCTGCCCCTTCCTCTGCATTCCTCAGTGCTCTCTGCTCCCGTTGAAATCCACTCCTTCCCTATTCCCACCTCTCCACCTGCTTTCTCTCCCCTGGTCCAGTTTCCAGCCCTCATCCCCTTGCCTCAATTCCCTCCCCGACCTTTCTCTCCTTTCCAGCTCCCTCTCCTGCCCTTGCATGGATGCCACCCTGTCCAGCCTCTTTCCCCTCACCCTTCCCCACGATCTCTCTCTCTCAAACCCAGAACATCTCCGAGGTCTCAACCTCAGCATCCCCACCGCCCCCTCATTCCATCTGGCCCCTGGTACTGACCTAGGGCAGGCTCTGCACACTCCTTGTGCTGCTCAGGGGTACAGAAAGGGGCGTCCCCTGCAAAGAAGAAAGACAGGGAGCGGTACTCGGGCAGCAGCCCCCCACTCCTTGTGCTGGGGGAAGGGCCGGCATCCTGGGGCCTGGGAGGGCAGCGGCTCCCCAGTGGGCAGTCAGAAGGCAGCTGTCTATCAGGGCTGCCTGCGGGTAGTAGGGGAGCAGAAGGTTGGGTTTTGATCTGCTCTGTGGCCTTGGGCAGGAAATAATAGGACCTGTTGGGCTGACTTCTCCCAGACTACACAACCAGCTCATGCAGGTGTTAGTGAGAAAGCCCTGACAGTTAGTTAAGGGGGAGAGGCAGTGGTAAGCACTTCCTAAGCCCTGGGCATGTGTCCTGCCCTTTAACCCACATGGGTAACTTTGGAAATAGGAAATACTCATGAGTGATGGAGGCTTGAGTGTCCGTCACTGCTAACAGTGATGGAGGTGGGCTTTGAACCCGGGTCAGTCTGATCCTGAGGCCAGGGCTCTTCCCACCATGCCACACTGCCATGGGTGAGTGAGGGCTGCTTTGAAAGTCTCCTCTTTGCTGTGCCCTTAACGCCACATTATAACGGAGATGCCAGTAACAGTGCCGTGGGGGGAATGATTAAAATCTCTGCTGTTGGCTTAGGGCTCAGGTTCCATGGAGGAAACCTCACTGGCTGGTGACCCAGGCTGGGCGTCAGCCTGGAAGCATGTCCCAGTGCTCAGTCCTCTCTGGTCTCTGGAGAAATCTAGAAACATTTTTTTCTTTTACCAAGTGCTAAAGTTAAAGCCCACCGCAATGTCCTTTCCTTACCCTTTCCCTAAACACCTTTCTTTAAGAAAACTGATGTTGAAGAACTGATGTTTCCTCCTTTCCAATAATAACTTAACTGATATATTTCCCTTTTTGCTCTGTCTTCTAGGAAGCTCAGAGGCAATTTTAAAGATCGATAACTCTAAATATAGATTACTAAAGGAATTACTGTTTACTAATGAAATAATTCAGAATTTAGCTCTAAAGATGTTCATTTCAGCATTGGTTGTAACAGAAAACAACTGGTAATGAACTGCATGTCTGATATCAGGATTTAGTTAAATAAACCTAAATAAAGTATGATATAACCATGAAATAGTAGCCATTACATATAATAGCAAAGTTCTTGGCACATAGTAGGTCCTCAGTCAACAGTACTCTCAATTTCCTCTCCCCAATTGACTTTTGCAGTTGACAAAACATTTTTACATTTTAGCCTCATAACAACTAGTGATTGTGTTTTAACTATAATGGCAGTAGGAACAGAGACGTTGAGTAAGTTGTGCCAGGCCACACAGCAGTTAAGTGCAGGAATCTGAGTTAGAAGCCAAGGTCACTGACGCCAGCCTCACTCATCCTTCCTTCCACGCTGCAATACCAGTCAGCCCTCCCTCCACTCCACTTCTGTCTGTGACAAGCCGACTGCCTCTAATGATGGCGACATGCATTGTTAGTCTGACAACAGGAATGTCAGTCGACACACATTCATTGGCTGGCTGATGGACTTTTGTTTCACTTGAAAGAGTGCTAGGCATTTGGATGCAAGAAGGGAAACATCTGGACAAAAGCAATAAACATCTGGATGTTTGAGTGTGTACCACTCCAGGATGCAAAGAATTGTAAGCATCCAGATATCTGGACACTAACGTCTAGGAGGGAAGGACAGCAAACAATTAGCAAAAGTATTGAACACTGGGAGGAACGTTCTCAGAGCATCTGACCACTTCTGGACAGCAGGCTGCTGCCTTGGTCATCAGACTGGCTGTTTCCATCTGCCCTCTAAATGTCTGGGCATCAGACAACAGTCTTCTCAGAACAGCATCCCTGTGCATCCTCGTGGAGTGGGTGAGGAGCTTCCCATCAGGGTGAGAAAGGCACAGAGGGTCCCGGGCAGCCCCGGGGCCCATGGCCGCCCTCCCTGGGCACTGACCTGGCATGTGGACCATGCGGCAATTACAGTTCTCCACGATGTAGCGGGTCTCACAGTCAATCCTACAGGCGGTGATGCTGTAAACAGGAAAGAAGTCCAGTCCCATCTCCGAGGACCGGCACTCGCCCCACGGCGGGGGCAGGTATGTGAGCTGCAAGACAGGAATGGGGGTGCAGCAGTCAACCTGGAAGATTCAGCCTTGACAGACCCAATGGCTTATTCAGTCACCTATTCAATCAACAAACAAATATTGAGCTTTCACTGCAGGACAATCTAAACTCCGCTGATCTTCCATAGCTGGTTTCCCTATTTTATCTTTTCTAACTTTCCCATAAGTATTGATCTTCTCAAAGTGTCTTACATGTGCCGTGTCTCCCCACTTCTGTGATTTGTCAGCTTGCATCTCTTGGGATGACCTAAATTCTACCCTCTTGGCTTGGGACATTGGGCCCCCACACCTAGACCAGGAGGACCAAACCTGGAGGTGGGTTCAGGATGAGAAGGTGTTAGGCACCCTCAGTGTTATTTATGATCCTTGGCTCTGACTAGAGAGTCCTCCAGTGTCATGCAGTGGGCAAACTCCTTCGGGGGAAAATGTCACTCATTCTCAGAGGTCCAATGACTTAAAATGTTCTAATAACTATAGCGCATGCCTGCTGGGGATGGGAGGGCAAAGGATGAGGAAAATGAATGGTTGTTGAGCATTTACTATGTGTTAAGCCCTGAGCTAAGTCTTTTATACTTAACTTTTAAAAATTGAAGAATAAAAAAATTATAAAATGCACACATTTTCAGTATACAGTTCAACAAATTCTGAAAAATGTATATGCCTTTGTAACCACCACATAAATCAGGATTCAGGACATTTTTAATCACCCCAAAAAGTTCCTTCCAACCAGCCCCCTGCCTGCTCAGGCAAACCCCGTTATTGATTCTCTCACCCTAGGTTGGCTTGGCCTGTTTGCAAACTCAATAAAAACGAAAACTAACACTATGTATTCTTTTGTGTCTGGTTCCTTTGGCTTCATGTGATTTTTTTTTTTGGGGGGGGTTATCAACATGGTTGCATGCATCAGTGCATTCCTTTTTATTGCTGCATAGTTTTCCAGTGTAGGAGTACACTGCAATCTGTTTATCCTTTCACCCTGTGATAGGCACTGGGATTGTTTCCAGTTTTTGGTAATGATGAAAAGCCCTTATTAACATTTACAATAAGTCATCTTGTGGAGGTGTATTTTTATTTTCTCTTGAGTCAGTGGCCAGGAGTAGAGTAGCTGTTTCAAAAGGCAGGGCTCCTTACAACCCTGTAAACAGACAGTGTTGTCTCCACTGGCTGTACTGTTTTTCATTCCCACTGGTAGTGTGTGAGGTTCTTGATACTCAATGTTTTTGCCAAATCTTGAGCCATATTTTAAATTGTAGACATTCTTGCATGTGTATGGTTCTATCTCATTGCTTCTATTTGCAGTTTCCTGATGGCTAATGATGCTGAGTGCAACTTTATGTGCTTATTGGCCATTCATATATTGCCTTCCATGACATGTCTTTACCAGCCTTTTGCCTATTTAAAAGACTTGCTTATTTTTATTTTTTACGTTTATTACTGAGTTGTAGGGGTTCTCCATAGACTCTAGATACAAGTCCTTTGTCATATATATATGTAAAATATTTTCTTAATGTTTCCTGTAGTGTGTGGCTTACTTTTTCATTTTCTTAATGGTATATATTTTTCCTACTTTAAAAATCAACCTCATTAAGATATCATTTACATGTAACAAAATGCATTTATGCATTTAATGAATTTTTACAAACATAAACCCCCTTGTCACAGTCACTCTAATCAAGATACAGAACATTTCCATTAACCCCTTAAAGTCCCCTATTTACAGTCACTCCTTCCTCCCCAGCCCTCAGGCAATCATTGATCTGCTTTCTGTCCTTATACGTTAGTTTTGCCTGGTCTAGGATTTTATAGAAATAGCAGCGTACAGTGTGGACTCCTTTGTGTCTGGCTTCTTCCTCTCAGCAGAATGTTTCTGAGACTCATTCATGCTCTTGCGTGTATCAGTAGTTCACTCCTTTTTACTGCTGAATTTTACTTCGCCCTTTCTGTCTTTGTTCTCTTTATGTCTTTTTCTTGCTTCCCTGCGTTTGGCTGGAAACTCTGGTATAATGCTGGAAAACGTTCCTGATCTTAGGAAGAAAGGGCTATTTCACCATTAAAAATATTAGGCATATATTTTCCTTAGATGCCTTCATCAGGTTGAGGAAGTTCTTTCCTGTTTTTGGTTTGCTGAGAGTTTTCCTCTTCAGCAGGTACTGAATTTGGGCAAATGTGTTTTCTGTTTCTGTTGAGATGTTCTTATGATTTTTCTCCTTTATTCTGTTAATATGAATTATTTTGATTGATCTGCAGGTGCAGAACCCACCTTGCATTTCTGGGATAAGCCCCACTTGCTTATTATTTATATCCTCTTTGTGCATTGCTGTATTCAGTCTGGAGGATTTTTGCATCTACGCTCATGAAGGATCATGTATTTAATTTACTTTTCTTGTAATGCCCTTGTCAGGCTTTTATTAAGGTTATGCTACCCCCATTAAAAAAAGACTTATGAAGTGTTTCCTCGTTCTCTCTCATTTTTGAGTTTGATAGACTTCACATTCCTGTCTTAAATGTGAAGCCATCTGGACTTGGTGTTTATGTGTGTGAAGATTTAAAATTATGAATTCAATTCCATGAATAGATTTAGAAACCTTCAGGTTTTCTATTTCTTCTTGTGATAGTTTTGTTAAATTGTGTCCTTTTTTCCCTCCAAAGAATTTGTCCATCTGATCTAAGTTTTTGAATTTTTTTAGCATAAAGTCATATATAATATTTTCTTACCATTTTTCAAATGTCTGTAAACTTGACAGTGATGTGTTCTCTCTCATTCCCGACATGGGTAACCTGTGTTCTCTCTTGTTTTCCATATTGGTTTTGATTTCTTATTTAATTATGCTTTATTCAAACAACATACTCTCTATGATTTCGTTCTTTTGAAATTTATTAGGATTTTTTGTCATCTGGTTACATCATATGATGTATCCTGGTGAATTCTCTGTGTGCACTTGAACAGTATGTGTACCTGTAATTGTCAGCATCGTGTTTTACAAAAGGCAGTCAGGTCAGATTGTCTGATGGTGTTGCTCAAATCTATATCCTCACTGACTTTTTTGTCGATTTACTCATCAATTTCTGAGAGAGAAGTGTTGAAATCTCTAACTGTGACTATAGATTTCTCTATTTCCCCCTTTGGTTCTGTCAATTTTTTCTTTACGTATTTTTTAAACTTATAGGTAGGCACAGACACACTTGGAATCATATCTTCTTGATGAATTCATTCTATTATCATTGTGAAATAACCCTCATATCTCATGCAATATCTTGGTCTTAAAGTTTACTTTGTGTAATATAGATATACCAGCTTTCTTATGCTTATTGTTTATTTTTTCTCACTCTTCTCATTTTTTTGGTCCCCCCTTTTCCTTTTAACCTGTCATAATATTTATATATTGAAGGTACATCTCTGGCAAACAGCCTACTTGAGTGGTGCTATTTGACCCCATCTGACAACCTCTGTGTTTTAATTGGAGGATTTAATCCACTTATATTTAATGTAACCCTTGATATGGCTGAGTTGAAGTCTACTATCTTGCTGTTTGTTTGCTATTTGTTCCCATTGCTATTTCTTCCTTTATTCTACTTTTCCTAACTCCTTTTGGGTGAATCGAGTATTGCTTTAGTAGCTCATTCCATCTCCTCTATTGGCTTTTAATTTATACCTCTTTGTATTGTTATTATTTTTGCTGTTGCTGTAGGATTTACAATACGCATCCTTAACTTACCACAGCCTATCTTGAGTTAATATTATACCACCTCACATACAATTCTATTTACACCCCTTCCCATTTTTAATGCTGTCGCTGTCATATATATTACTTTCACATCCGTTACAAACTATAGCACACTGTTATCATTTTTGCCTTAAGCAGCCCATTGAATTTTAAAGAAGTCAGGAAAAGAAAGAAAACATATTTTATATTTACTCTCATATGTGCTCATATATATCATTTTCACAGTTCATCATTCTTTCCTGCAGATCTGAATTTCCATTTGCTAATCAATTCTCTTCAGGCTGAAGACATTTCTTCACTATTTCTTGTAGTGTAAGTTTACTTGTGGCAAATATTCTCAGTTTTCATTCATCTGTAAGATGTGTTAGTTTTGTCTTTATTTTTGCAATATATTTTGGCTGTACAGTTGGCACTCCATATCCAAGGATGCAAAATCAGCAGATACAGAGGACTGACTCTACCATTTTAGAGAAGGGTCTTCAGTATCTGTGGATTTTGGTCTTTGTGGGAACTCCTGGAACTATGCCATACTTACATGTATTACTGAACTATGCCATCACTGAGAACCCAAAGTCTCTATATGTATTTTATTAAAGACTCACAGAAATCCTTTGGGGGAGATGTTCCTATTCTCATTGTATTCATGAGGAAACTGAGAGTCAGAAAGGTTAAGTGGCCTGTCCAAGCTCACACACCTGGCGAGTGGCAGAGCCAGCATACGGACTCATGAGTTTCTAGCTCCAACCTTGTGCTTGTCTCGCTGTAGGACATTGGTGGGCGAGAGGGAGACCCACTCCAGGGATGATCTTCCAGAGTCCTTCTCTTTTGTTTTCATCTAATAGCCTCATTCATCTTCCTTGCTCGTGAAGGTTTGCATAACTCTCTCACCTTTCTTTGGAGTTTATGAGCTGACCGGGATTTTGCACAACTTTCCTGTATGGCTTTGGGATCAGTTACCACTCTCTTCTGGACCTTAGTTTCCCCATCTGTAAATAGGGAGGATTTGGGGGCAGGTTTGATAGCCTCTTGCTACAGTGGATGGGGTCCCCTATGCTGCTCAATATTGGACCCATAAACACACAAACTGGATTTGGGAAGAAGCAATGGTGACTTTTGGCAAGGCTGGGGGTCTAAAATAACATAAAATAACATTGGGAGGGGCTCATTTCTTTTTCTTCTTCTAAAACAGGTTCCCACAGCGGGCAGATCCAGAATGTAGCTCATGAAACTCTGGGGATGGGCCATGGCTTGTTCAGGGTCAACCACTTCCCTTTTTTTTTTTTTTAAGGCAGAAGTCACGATCCAGATACCATGGTTCCCCTGCTGCGGCGGGTTCGTCATTTGCTCCATCAGATTTTCTGACGCCTTACACGCCCCAGCAGCTGGAACATCGCCGTGTGAGCAGCATCCTCTCTTGCTTACCAATGAGTGTCTGAAAGCGGGTTGGAGTACTAGTTTATCCTGCGTTAAGCGAAGCCTCAGGAGGGCCCCGAAGCACTGTCTACAAATATCTGTAGGGCTGTCTCAGGGAAGAAGAATTAGATTTGTTTTCTGGCGTCCCAAGGGGAAGAGAGACATAAGAACAGTTGTAATAAGAGAAGTGGGGAGGAAGATCTCGTTGGCTGATGCTGCAGGCACTGTGGTCGGCACAGCACGTGTATGCCTTTATTTAATCCTAAAGAAGGACATCTTCTGGCTCAACCCTCTGACCTACTACTGTGATTCAATAACAAAACCGCAACCATTGTCTCGAGGGCGAGTTGCCATCATGAGGGGTTTTCAGGCGGAAGCCGCACAGCTACCAGGCTGGGATGGGAAGAGAGAGATTCAACTATTGCGTGTGCAGTTGGAAAGCCTAAAATCTCTTAAGCCCCTAGGTCTAATCGTAGGCCCTACATCTATTATTTTAATGAGAATTAGAGGCAATAGAACCAGCCAGACAGGACCTTGAGCCCCACTCTTTCATGGGCTCGCTGTGTGACTTCGGGTAAACTGCAAAGAAAGCCCATTCGCCAACCCCAGGCTTTAGTCTCCCCTCTGGATTAGATGAGATAAATTAAGCGCTCAGCGGCTGGTAGGTGCTCACCGAGACTTCGTCCCCAGCTCCTTCCCCTAACAAGCGCCTTCACGGTTTTCTACTCTTTCATTCATTCAACAAATAGCCCAGCTCCACCTTTTTGGCTCAAGTCATTCTGCGTTGGGCTTGTTACAAGGACTCCTGCCACTTCAGACATCCAAGTCCAGATAACACCAGGCAGCTGACCTAGGGGTCTGGAGCTGGGAGAGCGCTCTGGGCTGGAGACGTAAATGTAGGAGGCATTGGTGGATGATAAAGCTATGGGGTTGCGAGAGAGAAGAGAGGAGAGACGCCCAGGATTGAGCCTTTAAGTGTTTCTGCATTTACTTGACAACTGGTCCACCCTTAGCCATTTCCCCCGCCCCGATTGTACCACGGAACTGGTGGCTTTGCACTATTGCTTAAATTGATGAATTGGGCAAAGAACTCAGCAGTTTTGTGTTGGGATACCCTGGTGCTTGCCTGTTGTTACCCCACTCTCTTGAGGCGTCTCTCCACAGCCTTTTCATTTTATAGAGAGAGATTTGTGTTTGCGCCCTTCCTGCCTGGGACATCAATGCGGCTCCCCAGCCCCCGGCTTTCCCAGCCTCTCCCAGCCCACAGATCCCCAGGTGCGCCAGCAGGTGGCGTTGCCATTAGCGTAGCTGCCCAAGGCTGGTCTCTGGAGCCAGAGCCGCTCCGAGGGAGTCAGCCAGTCTCCTAGGACCTTGCCAAGCTCCCTCAGCCTTTCCCTTATGTCTGCAGCCCACACTCGGAGGCCTTGGCTGGGACGCTGGGAGGATGAAGAGGCTGCGTAGAAACATGCTCATTCTGCTCCTGGAAAGGGTAGGAGAGACCTGAGGAGAGAGGAAGGAGGAGGGAGACAAGGGGAGATGCCCACTGAGCTCACCTGGTACCCAGCTGGTTCTTCCATTACGCCAGCCCCTTGGCCTCTTGTGAGGGACTGGACACGATGCTCAAAGGACCGACCCCCTCTAGGCTCAGGGATTCCCCTGCAGGTGCCTTCCCAGGGCTGGGTCAGCGGCTTCGTTCTGGCTTCCTCCTCTTCCCCACTAACCCACCTGGCCGAGATCCCGGTTCCCTGTCTGCTGGGAGCACTCATGTTAGGAGCAGGTGCTGGGCTGGAATCCTGGCCACGTGCTTAGTGGGGGACATGGAGCACGTGGCTGAGCCTCTCACGTCTCCCCTTTCTGCACGAGCATCACCCTGAGACATTAGCTACTTCAGAGGGATACTGCGAGGGGGTGTAACCCACTGCCATCCTTGGCTGCTGTCTTCCAGTCTCTGCTCTGTGTCATATGGATAGGATGTGACACTCAGCCCCTTTTTAGTGCCACAGAAAGCCATTCACCCTGGACGTTAGAACATAGGGAAGATGTTAGAGCCGGAGGAGGGTCTACACCAGAGCAAAGCTCGTTCACCTTGCCTCAGCCCAGACCTGTCCATCTTTCTCTCCGCTTTCCTTCCTTCTCTCCCTCCTCCGTTCTCTCTCCTCATGTGCTTTGTCACCCTTTCCAGGAACAGAATCAACATATTCTGAAGTAGTTGCCTCATCCTCTGATGTCTTGGCACATGGCAACATCCTTTCCCACAGAATCTCAAGGAAAGGTACTTCCCTCTCCAGGAGGAATTCTAAAGCCAAATGTTAACATGTTTTTTTTCCTGCCTTGTTCTGTAACAAGACGTAACATCTCCAAAAGCACCTGGTGAATAATAAATGCAGAATAAACTGGAGATAATTTTGGCCTATTATCTCACAGGGCTCCCCCACCCCCACCGCCCCTGTTTTGCATCAGTAACACAGAGACACACGTTGATGACCAGAAACACAGAAGCATGCCCCAATGACCGTGGTGCACACTTATTTTCTGTTACTTCTGAAATCTTTTCTCGGGGATCTCTTATCTGCCTGTGATTGACCGGGAAGCTGGCATTCAGCAGTTCTGACCACTTCTTTGTGATTGTGCCAGAAAGCAAACGTAGTGAGCATCACTGTGGGAGGAACACTGCTGGGGCTCATAGGGAGAAGGCAAGTCCTGGTGTTGGGTGCCCTCTGTGCGTTAGACTTTGTGCTGGCCCTTTAACTGAATTTTCTCATTTCATCTTCTCATCAAGCAGCAAGGTTGGTATTGTTCCCCCCATTTGACAGATGAGAAAACTGAGGCTCAGACAGGTTATGTCCATTTCCCTGGGTCACAAGTTACATTGACTCCAGGTCTTTCAGACTCCAAAATCTCTACTCTGTACAGTGACTTACAAACTTTTAACAGCCATAAAACATTCCCTCCCTTCAAATCAAAATATGACATCAACAGCAAAATAATAAACAAGCAAAGGAGAGCTGTTGCAGGCACAGGTGGGGGAGGGGAGCCTGGAGTTTATGCTCAGTCTTCTGGCCCCTGCGTTGACCCCCCCAAGCATCTCTCAGGAACGCCAAGGCTTACGGTGCAGAGTTTGGGCACCCACACGGTGTTCCTATGATTTACGTGGTTCCTTGGGCAGGAACCGTAACCCCTCTGAGCCCCACTCACCTGCCCCATAAAGCAGGGGAGCTGGGCCAGATAGCCGCTAAATGCCTCCCGAATCTTCAAAGTTTTAAGTCTATGTGTCTCACTTAACACAGTCCAGGATAGGGTGGGAAGAGAGTGGGCTGCTCGCGGATGGTTGGTCTGGTCTGAATATTTGCCTCAGAACGTGTTGTCTTCCCTTTGGGTGTTTGGCAAAACTGATCAAGAGGGGGCCAGAGTGGCCCTGGCTCAGAGCCAGCAGGAAGCCTTCACTCTGGGAAAAACTGCCTGAGGGTGAAGGAAGAATAAATTTCCTTGGTGAGCTGTTTTCCGAGAACGTAGTCAGAAGGGGTGTTCAGCCTGCTCAGCGAGGCTCCCATGGACAAAGGAGTGCTCAGCCAGCGGGGGCTGGCCTCTGGGGGTGCAGGCAACAGGAGTGGGGGTACAGTCTGGGCTGTTGCCAAAGCCTCAGAAGGGCTTCTTTTAGCCCAGCCAGCCCAGCGGTCCAGCTCAGTTGAACAGACACTTCATTAGCTCCTGTGATGTGCCAGGTACTGGGCTGGGCACTGGGGCTAGAGAGGTGAGTAGAACGGGGTACCTGCTCTCCAGGGGCTCCTGTTTGCCAGAGCCCCCTCCTGCCACCACCCAGATCCCCCAGGGGCCCATTATCTTCCTCCTCCCCCAGCCCGCACAGCTGGAGGGAAGTGGGAAGAATATGGCGCCACGGCTGCCAGGCTGTGTGGCCTCAGCTAAGTTACCTAACTACTCTGGGCCTCAGCTTCTTTATCTGCACAACAGAGCTCAGGATCTGCAGCTCACAGGGCTTCCCTGAGGGTCAAATGAGACAACAGGTGGGAAGAGCCTCTCGCAGTGTTTCCATGTGTTCCTTGAGTCTTAGGTTTGGGAAGTGCTTATGAAAATCCTTCATCCAAGATGACAGTCTAGTGGCTGGTCCTACATGCCTGTCTTATTGGCATCCCCGTCTCCAGCCATACTCATATCTCCTCCTGCCACTGGATCTCAGGCCTCTAGTACAGGGGTCTGGCACATAGTAGGAGCTTAATACTTCTTGAATGAATGAATGAATGGATTACACCATCTTGCTTTCTCCCAGCCCCAGCACAGAGGATGAGGGCAGGGGGGCTGCCCTCTCCAAGTCCAGCAGGAGCAGAAGGTCCTCCATGTTGGTCCCCATGGGGTCTGCTCTGACGTGGGCTCAGCACCCAATCACATCTGAGTCCTGGACTAGCTGATGGCAGGTTTTCCTGTGGGACCTTGAGCGTGCCACTCTGCCTCTCTGGGCTTCTCTGTCCCATCTGTAAGGGGCCGGGCCCTAAGGGTACGGTGCTCTGAGAGACCCCAGGTTCTAGGATTGGTGACCTTGTGAGGTCCCCCTGTCTTTGCTGTGCTCTCCCCCTCATTTTCCCACCTTCCACTCCAAGTGCAAACTTCCCCTTGCCCATCCAGATGGAGGGGAATTCCGAGCCTGCTTTCTGAGCCATAATTTTTGGTTTGATGTTTTTATCGCATCCCGCTGAGTGATTTAAGCATGTTCACAGATGATTATATTGGGCTCCTTTTAAACAATACTAAAGAAAAACACTAAAGTCAAATCTACCAATCAGTCGGTAACAGAGGCAGCAGCGGGGTCTCAGGGGAAACGTGTCCTGGCAGGCAGCGCTGAAGCCGCGAGGCACCCCCACTCCCGTCCCTGCGGCTTCAGTGAGCGTTCAGCCCCCAAGGTCAAAGCAGGAGAGGTGGTGTCAGGAAGAAGCAAAAGTCGTTGCAAAGAGCAGTCATAAGCCCTCCCCGTTGGAGGCTCCCTGGTAGGTGCTTGTAAGAACAGTGTCTCTTTCAGTCCTCAGGATGACCCTTTGCAAGTAAGAGCTACTTGCCCCAGAGACTGACTGTAGACTAATTGATGGTATAGACATGGCTGCTATTTCTCGAAATCTTGCTAAGCACTTTACTTGGACTGGCTCCTCAAATCCTTAAAACAACCCTATGTGGCTGGTACCTTTATGATCTCCATTGTATATCCCGGGACACTGGAGCGTCGAAGGACCATGGTCATGGATAGTGGGAGGCAGAGCTAAAATTAGAACCCAGCCGTCCATGTGTTTATCAACTACTGCCCTTGCCTTGCCTAAGGGAAGGATATTCCCCGGTGGGTGGGGTCTACAGGAAGCAGAGACAATTCCTGGGTGGGTGGATGGAGGCTGGGGTGGAGATCTGGGGCTGGGAACATGTGTTCTTCAGACCCCGACTTGGGAAATATTGCACAGAGTCATTGAACAGTGTAGTCTTCACAACAACTTCGCCAGTTAGATATTATCATCCCTGCTCTACAGACGGGCAAACTCCAGTAACTTGCCCAATACCGCACAGCTAAGAAGTGGCAGAGGCCGGATTTGAACTGAGGTCTGTCCTATTGCAAGGCTCCTGAAGAGGGGGGTTCAGAAGATGTCCTAATCCCCGCTCTGCTGTTACCCCGCTGTCCTCTCTAGGGGACTTGGCTTCTTCTCCTGCAGCCTCTGGGTTCAGAGTAGACAGCCTCCAGCTGTAATATAGTACAGGGAGTGATCTATGAGGCAGACCAGGTGACTGCACCCCTATCCCCATGCTGGGCACATGGCAGACATCACCAATCAATCACAGATGGGGAGTTAGCACTTATCTAAACACTGCCCTTTCATTGATATCAGAACAGAGAGGAAGTGTATTTTGGAAAGCTTCATCTGTAGAAACCATCAAACTACACATTGTTAAATAATAGATAAGACTTATTCTGTACTATATAAAATGCAGAATGTGACTTCCCTGTGAGAACGGTAACCACAGCCTGCCTTTTTGTAGTCATATCCCTGATTGGTGTTTGGACCATTTGGACCACAGGAAGATTCACCCAGTCAGAATTCAACAGCACCCTGTTCCTGCACTGGGGTCACACACAGAGTCGTTTGTTGCACTGGCTGGAAGCTAAGTCGTACTAGTGAGACAGGAAGGGGGCAGGGCAGCACCATTCAAGGAATGCTACAGCAATTAACATCAAAAGGGTGTAAGATTCAACCCCAGTAGGCCTTGAGGCTCAGTATGATGGGAGATTTAACTTCTAGTAGACCTTGAGCTTCATTATATGCTAATTGTAATATATTAGCATGGTGAGTAACAGGCCTACAGGTGCCATGGCCGTCCCAAGGCTGGCCACAAACGGTCAAAGAACCGGAAATGGCCACCCCCTTCCTGGGAATCCCAGCCCCTTTCCCAGGCTAGTTAGACTGGTCCTTCCACTTATTTGCATGTGAAGATACCAAAGCCCATAAAAATGGGCAACCTTGCCCCTCATGGCCACTCTCTCTCTGTTTGTTCAGAGAAAGCCCACACTCTGTCTGTGGAGTGTGTACCTACTTTTAATCTGAGCACCCAACCCCCACACTTCGTGGCCTTTCTCCTGCCTTTCAACGTGTCTCTCTGAATAAATCTAGCTTTACTCAACTGTGGCTCACTCTTGAATTTTTTCCTGCTCGAAGCCAAGGACCGACACTTGGCGGGGCACGTCCCAGGGGCTCCACCGAAGCCTGGGACATGGCCCTCCTCACGCCCCACGTCCGTTTTTTTCCTGCATGACTAGTAGCTGATGCAGCACTTTAGCAAGCAACAAAAATCACTTTAAAAAGTGAATTACCCATGGTTTGTGACTAATAATAAAATAATGAGGTTATATCCATTGCAGAAATGTCTAAGTGGGAGAGAACGTGACAAGAGCAAAAAATGTGAATTGTTTATTCAAAAAAGCAAGAGGATTTCTTTTTTTTAAGACTGTAACTTAGCTCATCTTAACACGACACTGGGCCTTCCTGGCTCTAGATATGCCTCTGAAGCTCTACAAGAATCCTTCTCGCTTTGGTGTCATGGGACAGACAGCCGCTGCAGGTTTACTTTTATCCATACATCTACCCATCCATCCATCCATCCATCCATTTGTCCACCATCCATCCATTCCTCCCTCCATCCACCTACCCACCCTCAGTCATCCATCCACCCTCCATTCATCTATTCATCCATCCATTCATCCATTCATCCACCTATCTATCTATCAACATACCCTGCATCCATCCATCCATCCATCCATCCACTTATCCAGCCATCAATCTACCTTCCATTCTTCCATCCATCCCTCCATCCATCCATTCACCTCCCCACTCATCCCCTTCCAAGTGTGCAATGAACATCTGTTTAGCATCTAATCTGTTCTAGGATGACTGCTAGGAACTGAGGCTACGAAGATGAGTAAGTTGTGGTTCCTGTTGACCAGGGGGCTTATCGTCTAGGAAGAACAGACATGCACACAACAAAGCAAGTGCTGTAATGGGGTAACAATGTTCAGGAGTCGTGGAGACACTGAGGAGAGCACAGCCAGGCCAACTCAGAGTGGGGAGAATCAAAAAAATTCTTTCTGGAGGGGGTGGTCCCGTTTGAACTGAGTCTAGAAAGGCTATGCTGTTGATTAGACAGATCTGGAGTGGGAAGGGTGTTCTGGGTCCAGGGAACTGCCCCAGCAAAGGCATAGAAATAAAAATAGGCTAGGCCTGGAGGGGGAGGAGCCTCAGGCAGTGCGACAAGGTAGGCATATGGGTGAGTGTGGGGCTGGTGTGCCTCGCTCAGTGCCTTGGGAATAGCCCCGGGTGACTGAAAAATTCTCCACGATTGTTATGGTGACTCCTGCACGTGCAGAGAATATACATCACTGGTAGGTACCAGCCCCTGCAAAATTCACGGCCTCCCTCCACTCCCCAGTGTAACAGCTGCCTCGGCAGAAGAGCATTTTCAGT
The DNA here is from genome assembly GCF_036321535.1 of Camelus dromedarius. Lineage (NCBI taxonomy): Eukaryota > Metazoa > Chordata > Mammalia > Artiodactyla > Camelidae > Camelus > Camelus dromedarius. The sequence goes on from NC_087451.1 coordinate 50,401,690, forward strand.
GTGGCTGTGCATGCTGACACACCATTATAATCACATCTTCATCCGGACACAATTTCTTGGGCAAGGGCTGTCGGTGCCGGCAGCGTGCTCTCAGCAAATTGCCTTGGTGGGTGATTTGTTGGTTGAAACAGGGAGAGGGGAAGGGATTCAGGGATGCAGGCATGCAGGCAGGGAGGTGGTCTCACCCAGAGGAAGGATCTGGGAGGCACACAGCCTGGCCTGGCTCCTTCCTCCTGGGCTGACCTGGGACAGGCACTTCCCACCATAGAGCCTTGGTCTTCATCCCTCCAACCCCGGGCCGGCTTTTGCCTTAAGTGTCCTTTGTCTTTTCTTACCCTGGACCCTGGCAGGTTCTCCCCCGGACTTCAGTGCTGCTGGGGTCCTCATGACATCGTCCTAGGGAGTCCTGACTCCTGAGCCCCTTTCTCTGACCCACACTCTCAGCTCCGTAAGCTGGAAAGTGGCCATTTGGGTTCCAGACTGCATCTCCGCCCTGCATTTTCTTCCCTTAACTTCCATCTTCAAGCATCATCAAGTGAAGAAGAGGCCAGCAGGACTGACCTCTCTGTCTGTGGACCATCTCAGAGCGGCAGTGTACAGCTGTGCAGGGTGTGTACTGCACAATAGCAGGGGATTCATATGGACTAAGGTGTGGATGCCGCCTCTAGAGAGGGCACCGGGCAGCCCTGAGCAGTCTGTCTGCCTCTACTGTGGTCATGCCTGGAGCTTCACTCTGCTCTTGGGCCAGCCATCTAGCTCCGACCCCCACCATCCCATTGCTTCTCCTTAAAATCACTGCCTTTCTGTCCCAGTGGAGGCATTCCCATTTGAGTGGGCGGGGCAGGGGGTTGGGGTGTGTTTGTAGGGGCACAGAATGGCTTCTGTTCACCATCTCTATTGGAATAGGGGCCCTTTATGACCCGGCTGTTTTTCAATGGGTATATCTGAAACAGAAGTTGGGCCCAGGTTGAAATATTCACTGAGTGGGTGAATGGGAAAACCTTGTTACAGTTTTGGCTTTTAGCTCCATTCAAAATCCACTTTCCACACATCTGGGTAGAGGTAGATACTGGGGGCAGTATCCATGGTCTCGGGGTGGTGGCTTCTGCCCAGGCTGGGAGAGTGAGCCAGAGGGTGCAGAGTGTGAAGTGGGCTGAACGCAACGCAAGCTCTGCCCCCCCTGCAGCCTCCGGCCCTCACCTGGGGCCACCTGCCCATCCACCCCTCCCCACCCCCACCGAAGCCCTCCACATGCCCTAGCACAGATTCTGAGCTGGCTGGGAGGGTGTTCAGATGACCCAGCCCCAGGCTGCAAGTCCTGGCCCTGAATAAGGAGGGATGGGATGTCTGTTGAGTCCCCCCTGCACTGACCACGTGTGCGGCTTCCGTTAATCCTCAGATAACTGTGGAGGTAGGGGCCGCCGGCACAGAAACACCTTCTTGCCCCGGGCTGCCCAGGAGGCCTCTGAAGGCCTAGCAAGGGTGTCAGAACCAGTCACTACTGTCTTCTCCCTCTGGGACCCCTTCGCTGCAGCCCTGAAGGCTTGCGTTCAGGAGCCTGCCTGAATTCCCTCCCTGGGCCCTGACCCTGCAGGATGAAGGCTCCGTGGCATCTCTCCCAGCCTGAGACGGTCCAGCGGGGAGGCTCTGTGCGCACAGAGCAGTTGTCATAAAATTCATCTTTTATTACCCATTTCCTGTAGCTTTCCAGTGCCCAGGGAGGGGTGGGGGATGGTGGACGTTTGCAGGCATCAAACTTGTGTGGATTCTGGAAGGATGAGACCTGGAATCGGAAGTTTATGCCCACGAGCCGCTTAACTCTCAGTGGTGAGGCTGGGTTCTCGGGTCTGAGCTTTCGGGCTCAGCTCTACACCAACTGGACCCATATTTAATTGAATCTTATGTAATTTTCCAAAGAGGGCTACCTGCTTTGTCTCTAGGTGGTTTGTAACATCACACCGTGTTCCATAAACCCCCAAATAAATTAATATTTGTAGGCGGCTTATCATAACCGTGAAAGCCCGTCGGTCACTCCCTATCAGTCCTCCAAACTGTGACATCCTGGCCACTATCTCTAGAAATGCCACCATTGTCTGCACGCTGGTCCACATTTTTGACACAGAGTACTTTACAACCTTAAAAAAATACCTTCCTTTCCAGCAAATGATTTCCATTTTGTACGGCCAAGCGGGTGGTCTGCTATGACTTCCAGGCATAGTTACAGTCTACGGGGTGCATCCAGGAGACCATTTGAAGGGGAACTGGGAGAGGCATTACCCTTTCATAGACATAATCTTAAATGCCTTGACTATTAGGAAGGACTACATGGGGGACAGCAATACCCCGCCCGCCCCAGGAGTTCAAGATCATTTGTACGTGTTAGGGGCTGGCTCCTGGCTGGGCCCTGAGAAAGACATTCACTCTCACCTTCTGAGTGCGGGGAATGGGGGGGGGGGCGACAGAATCAGGGTCCACACAGGACACCACGTGGGCTCCTGGAGAAAGGTCGCTTGGGAATTACAGAGGCATCACAGTATCGCATGATGTCGTGAAAGGAGAGTAGATTTTGGAACTGGGCAGGTCTGGATTCCAGTTCTCAGCTGTTCCTTCATCTTAAAAACGGGGACACCAGTACCACCCCAGACGTGTGAGTGGAGATGGAAGGAGATGGTCTAGCAGAGTGTTGGCACTGGGACAGCATGAGGACTTAGTCAACACTCAGGGGCAGCACTGTGGGCTCTGGACTCAGGCAGGCCTGGCTTTGGGTCCTAGCTCCGTCCCTTGTTGGCTCAGTTTCTCTAACTGTAAATTGGGAGGAACAGTACATAGCTCACTGTCACGAAAATGTAGGTTATTATTGAAATACATGTTTTCCCACATCCTAACATCTCTGTAACACCTTCTCCATCTGCAGTAGTGTTTTTCTTTCTCACTGGCACATAAAATTATATTGACCCCCTACAGTAGTCATTGTCTTAGATTTGATGGAATATTATAAATAAGCTCACGACGCAAAGGGTCCAGCCTAATGCCTGGCACAGAGCAGGTGCTCAGTAAACAGCAGCTGTTGTTATGGCTTCCAGTGCGACCCCGGGCAAGCTTTAAAACATCTTTGCACCTCAGTTTCCTCATCTGCACAATGGGACTAATGATCTCTACTTCCCAGGGTTTGAGGGAGGATTAAATGAGGAAGCACAGAGACTGAGGCACCCATCACAGCATCTGGCACATAAAAGGAGCTCCAGATGTGTCCCCCCCCACCCCCAGCCTGGGACTGTACCCAGGGGAAACCTCCCCTCTGTGGAGTTTGGGCACAGGTGGGATGGAGAAAGGCCAGAATTCCTGATGCCTGAGCTCTGCGGATCTGCCGGACAATGGCTCCTGCTTACTGCTGCCCCCAGTGGTACCAAGGCTCAGGGCAAGGCTGCTTAAATCAGACGGGAAGGTTCGGGAAGAAGATGGCGGCAGACAACCGTGTTCACGTGAAGACCTAGACTGAAGATGTGAAGCCCAAGCTGGGATGGCGACAAAGATGTCAATGACCCACTAAGACCTCTGCGGACGTCCTTTTTATACTGAACCTGGCTGCTAGGAAAATGCCGCAGATCACAGATCTAAACCAATAGCCACTCCTGGGTCCCCAGCCGCCTCCCAGCTGAATGCAACTTGGTGCTGGAGACAAGCAGTCAGAAAGGGCAGGCTTTGGCTGGCAACAAGGATTGGCAACATCCCTTCTCCTGTGTTCCTGAGAGACCACAGTTGAGACTGGGGTGGATCAGACCTAGTATCAAATTCTGACTCTGGATGACCATGGGTGCATGACACCCTCTCTGCAGGTCTGTGCCCTTATCTGCAAAGTTAATGTGTGCATAGGTGCCCATAAAGAGAGTCACGGATAGACTAGACTGGGATTTCAAAATTGTAGAATAGGTAAACAAGATTATACTGTATAGCACAGGGAAATATACACAAAATGTTACGATAACTCACAGAGAAAAAAATGTGACAATGAGTGTCTATATGTCCATGAATGACTGAAAAATTGTGCTGAACACTGGAATTTGACACAACATTGTAAAATGATTATAAATCAATAAAAAATGTTAAAAAAAAAGAGTCATGGATTTGGTGCCTCAATATGTTGTGTTGCCCACCCCACTTCCCTCCTGCCTGACTCAGATGCTTTGGAAAGAGCAACCGCAGAAATCATAAGTAATAATGACTTAACTACAAAATGCTCAGATGTCTTCCCTGCTGCTCTGATAAAGTGGTCTTTGAAGTGAACCTTCCCTTGCAAGTCTGAAACCTCACAGATAAATAGATGCAAACTGTCAGACCACGAGGAAGACCTGGGTGCTCACCTTTCAAAGAGGAATACATATCCCCCATTCAAGCTCTTTGTCAGAGCCTTCAGATTGTTCCATGGCCTCAGCCCTTGTGCTTGATGGTGAGGACACTGGCTTATCTCATCATGATAGAGGAAAGGAGGGTGGGGTCAGGGAGGAAACTGGACTGACATGCTCTGGACCAGGCACTCGGCACAGATGAAGTATGAGGTAGGTACCACTGTTATCCATCTTACACAGATGAGGATTCTGGGACAGGGAAGTGCAGAAGCATCCCCAGGATCTCACTCACTGCTGGTGAGTGGTGGAGTCAGGATTCAGACTTAGACAGGCTGAAGCTGAAGTCTGGTACCACTGTCCTGTAGTCCCCACTCCAAGGAACCCTTCCCTGCCTAATGCCAGGTGACAGTCATGCCCCTGGAAAGAAGCCATTCATTATCAGAGACCCGCTGAGACATTCCTGCATGTCTCAGGATGTTCTGTTGAAGGCTTCCTCTCAGTGTGAGACAGCCAATCATCACCATTGTACAGATGAGAAGACTGAGGTTCACAGAAGCAAAACGATTTGCCTGCAATCATCTAGCCACTTGGAGGAGATGTTTGTACAAGAACTCAAGTCTTTTGACTTCTGGTCCAGCCCCACACTGACTGAGCCACTGCCTAACCTGTCCTGTCCTGCCCTCTTTCTGGGTTACTGCCCAGCTCCCTGTGAAGGGCAGGGTGATCCCACACACTGAGTCGACCATCACCCTGGCCATGGCCCTGCGGATTCAAGTTTTGTCCTTTCTTGGGAGCTTTTTAAAGAATATGAATAAACTGACTTACCTCTGGGTCCTTCAGAGAAGTCCCCGGGGCAGGCACCCTACTTGGGGATTGTGTTGGCAGCAGAAAGAATTACAGGTTTGGAGTCAGACATTCTAAACTTGAAATTCAGCTCCACCACATGCTAACTTGGTGACCTTGGGCAAACTATTGAATCTCTTTGAGTGTCAGTTACCTCTTGTGAAATAGGAATATCACTCTCCGTCCTGGAGAGTTTATATGCAATACTATATGAACAGAATCCAGCGTGTTGTTTACAGGACACACAGTAGCTGCTCAGTCTAGCCGAGCTCCTGGCCTTTGTCCTTGGCAGAAGAGTCCAGAAAATGTTTGTCTTAAGAAAATCCAGTCTATAAAACTCACCCAGCCTTGAGTCAGGGTAGAGGTTATTTTAATTATTCAAGAATCCCTTGATTTTCACAAAGGGCTTTGCCAGGGTCCTTTAAATGGCAGCTACATGTGCACACTGCCATGCTGGTTTACGATTCATTAGCTCCTTGACAGTGATGTTAGTGGGGAGAGAGAACACGCACAGCTCGTGTTACGGAAAGCCAGCGCTAGGAACCGCTACCTGTTAGAAATCAAATAGAATTGGAGGGAAAAAACGAGTCTGGGAGAGTAATAAAAAAAAAAAAGAGATTTCACTTATAAATATCTATCTCACCCTCTTTCCCAGGAACCCATCCTTCAGTTGTTTAAAACAAGCTCTAAATGCAGAGTCAGGCACCCCCAAATATTCCCCCCCTAAACTTTAAAAGCCCAGTGACAGGTGATCGGAATGAACCTTCACAATGTAAAATGCCACAGCGGTAATTGTTAATTCTTCTGGCTGTAATTTATCCCGCTATCCCTTTGGGTAGCTAAACAGCCCTGATCATGAGTGGCCCAATCGGCTTATAAGTCTTCTTGATGAATTGCTCTCATTCTCCCAGCCCTTTCTCTGGGCTGTGGTAATTCTTGACAACTGCCTCAGAGCCTCTGTCTCCTGCGGGTGTAGAAGGGAAGAGCCGTTTATTAGGAGGAACACGTGGAGAACAGAAAGCTCCTGGCATTGGGAAGTTGACAGGTGGAGAACTGAGTCCTCTTCTCAGGACAGGGAGGCTAGGGCACAGAACACAGGGCACAGTCTGTGCTCAGTGACCTCTGGGGTATGAGATGCCCCCTGCCTGTTTGGGGGTCTTTGGATCAGGGACGGCTGTGCAAATCTTGTCCACTGAGCTCCAATGAGTGTCCAGAGCATCTTCATTAAGCAAGTGCCACGTGCTACTATTTACAACAGCCAAGATATGGAAATAACCTAAGTGTCCTTTGACAGATGACTGGACAAAGAAGATGTGGGGTATATATATATAAATACTACTCAGCCATAAAAAAGAATGAAATAATGCCATTTGCAGCAACATGGATGGACCTAGAGATTATCATACTAGGTGAAGTAAGTCAGAGAAAGACAAATATCATTTGATATCGCTTATATGTGGAATCTAAAAAAAGACACAGATAAACTTATTCACAAAGCAGAAATAGACCCACAGACATAGAAAACAAACTTATGGTTACCAGAGGGAAAGGGAGTGGGGAGGGATAAATTGGGAATTCAGAATTAGCAGATACACACAACTATATGTAAAATAAACAACAAGGTCCTACTGTTTAGCAAGATAAAGCATTTATCTTGTAATAACCTATAATGATAAAGAATATGAAAAAGAATATATATATGACTGAATCGCTATGCAGTACACCAGAAACTAACACAACGCTGTAAATCAACTATACTTCAATAAAAAGAAGTTAATGGAAATTGATGCATTGTAACTGACTGTACTTCAATCAAAAAAAGTTAATGGAATCAATCAATCAATCAAAAAAGAAAATGCTATGTGCTAGATAAATTGTGAAGCCACTGCACAGGCAGCATGGTGGAGCCCACAAGCGCACCAGTACTGTTCTCATCTTCCTCCTGGCCTGGTGGCCATTCCCAGGCCCTGTGTCTCTAGGTAGCCGGTGTGACTACTTCTTGGCAGAGGTGGTTAAGAGTAGATGTGCTCTGTCTTTCCTCAGCTGATGGCAGAAGAGAGATGAGTCTGAAAACCTAGATAAGGATGCAGCCACAGATGGGGGAAAGCTGGATCCCTGAATGACTACATGGAGCAGAGCCCCACTGCCAATTGCACTGGACTGCAACATGAGCGAGGGGTAAAATTCTATGGTGTCAACCCACTCAGTTGTAGGGGTTGATTGTCATAGCAATTAGCCTCTCCTATTTATTACAACAACACTTTATTTAACAAAACTCAATTCGTCAGACTCAAGGAAATCCCAGGCATTTCATCTTGAGTTAGTACCATGGTTTCTTCTACTAACCAGACAGACAGTATATTGTCACTCACCTCTGCTAGCTGTTGTGTGTCCACTCAGCTTACAACTTGAAGAACATTGGACACGTGGATTCTTAATTTCTAGACCTGATAAATGGACCCTTCCTCTTTCTCCCTTGGCCTCCACTAGATGGGTGAGCAAGTCCGATTCCATCTCCCCAAGTCCACACAATTGTCCCATATTCTCAATAAGTTAAGACTGTCCTCAGCTCCCTCCTGGACCATTGCAACAGTCTCCTAACTGGCCCTCTTGCCTCTCATACACCCCCTCCAATCCGACTTCTACCTGGTCTTCCCAAAATGCAGATTCCATCATGTCATCACCTTCCCCGATAAAATCCAAGCTCCTTTTCTTCAGAAGACTCTCCATAATCTGTCTTCCTGTCTCTCCCCTCATCTTCCTCCAAACCATCAGGCTTCCATAGCCTCTCCACTTTTGCTCTTCTGCCTTCCTGCCTGGATGTTTCTTCCTGCTTCTCAGCCTACAAACACCTGCCTGCCTTCTAAGGCTCAGTTTGTGATCCTCAGCTGAGAAGCTTCCTCCATCCATTCCTTCTTGCCTTTGGAGCTTGATGTCCAGGCTTGTGATTTTTGCTGGCACCTACAAAATCTTCTTGTAGTCATTGGCCTACATGCTGCTTCCTACTGGCCCTCAAGCTTTTTGGGAGGGAGGTGGGATTCTGATTTCTCATCCTCTGGGCTGGCACAAAGCTGGAGCGCAGCTGACTCGACTCTTACTCTGTGGCAGCCAACCCGGTTACTAAGGCAACCCTCCCTCCCTGGACCTCAGTTTCTCTATAAGTAAAATTGCGAGGTTGCTCAGCGAAGACTAGTCCTTAGTGGTCTCTCTGGGCTTTCCCAGCTCAGGTTCCAGGATTCCATGATTCTACTGCTAATCCAGCGCAGCCATAGGAGGGAAATCAATACTCAGAGTTTGTCCTGCGCTTTGTCTGTGCGAGCCACAATTCTTCAGAAGACTGTCCTCAGGGGTGCCCGTGGCGTTCAGCTTTGCCTGACACCAGAGAGAATTTATCATTACAGAAAAGCTTATGGTGCAGGTTTAGCAAATGCGGCATCTCAGGCGGTCCATCGCTTCATCTATCAAGTAAATGCGGCTTTATTATTTAGACTTCAGTCATTTGGCTCATCAACTATCCCTCAGATATAAAAACTGGGGTAAGATGTCCCCTTCCATTGATTCTGATGAGGACTGGGCATGATCAGTTATGCCTTGGCTCGGGAAAAGGGCCATTTGCAGGCTTGAGGCTTGTCACACGGATGCTCTGACTTCAGGGGGAGCGCGGAGGAGGAGGAATTCTCAGCACACCACAGCAGCACCATTCACAGGCACAGGGAGCTCCACTATTATTGGCCCCGTGGCCTGGGGCAAGCTCCCTCCCCTCCACCCAGCCCACGTTAGCCTCTGGGTCAGGGCTTTCCCAGCTCCATTTCCCAGGAGTATAGAAAAGTCAGCCGCGTCCAGTGGAGTGACAAGCAAACAGTGAGAATTCAGTGGACATTTATGACACTGGCAGCCCCTCCCTGCCAAATGCCTGGTGTGGGCATGTGGGCTTTGGCTGCTGATGGCCGCGTGTGGAGGGATTCCTCGGGCATCTCCCACTCAGTCTCAGCCACACTACTTTGATTCCAGCACAGCTCCTCAGCTGTTAATTAGCTCGGTTGCCACAAGTTCCTCTCCCGCCACAGGACTATTCATTCCTCAAGAGTCACTTCTAGTTTCCCAAGTTCCTCTAGGGTCAGCCAGTCTCCTAAGAACTTCCTGTGCCCCTGTCTGCTTCAAATCCCTCTATTATGGCTGAGTTTGCTAATTTGCATCGCAAGTCCTGCCTCCTCCAGGAAGCTCTCCTGGCTTATCTTTCCACTCTCTCTTTTTTTGATTTCTAGGGTGCTCCCCATCTGATCATTGAGTGCTCAGTGCATGCAGCCCTGTGCCACCAGTTATCTTTCTATGATAAGTCATCTTTCTATTTGTCCCAAAGGCCTCAGGTTCTTTGGGAACAGAGCCTGCCTGGAGGTTCTTGTGACCCAACTTCTAATTCAGGACACCCTGAAGGCTCTCATTAAGAATCTGTTGTTGCATGACAACAGAAGTCTTAAGGTTCAAATCCAAACCTGAACCTGGCTCTGCTTGATCCAGCCCCACCTGCCTCCCACATCTTGATCCAGGCTTTATGTTCTACATCACGTGAAGCACATAAGCTGGCTCTTGCCTCTGTACCTTTTCTTAGGCTGTTCATGGTGCGTGGAAAGCCTGTCCTCCTACTCTTCACACAGCTAATGCTTCCTGATCCCTGAATACCTGTTTAGACAGCAACTCCTCCAGGCAGCCTTCCCTGATCCCCTAAGTTTGAGTGAGGCCCCCTGCGCTCCTCCTCTCCTGGCACCTGCCACAAGGCATTACAGACACTGGCTCACATGCTGCATGGCCTCCTCCCCTAGACTCTGAGCTCCCCATGGAGGGGGCCAGGTGTTAAAAGACCTTTGGGTTCCCACGATGCTCAACAAATATTTGTCAAATTAATGGATGAATGGATGGATGGACGGGCGGATGGACAGTGGGCCCTGCGGAGTGCTGCAGGGCTGGAAGTAAGAAGGACATAGGAAAGTGGGAGATAAAGTGAAGAGGTCCAGGGGTGGAGGTGAGCCGCCAGGACTAGACTGGGTGTCAGCGGTCTAATAAGGTGATGGGTTCTCTGGACAAGGGTCAGGAGGGTTCCAAGAGCGAGGTCCTTGACGGGGAGGTGGCATGCTGGAGGTGCTGGTGCCCAGCTCCAGTTCTGTCATCTAAGAGGGTGGGGCTGCAGCTACCAGAATCCACCTGCCTCACCTCTGACTCTCAAAGGAACAGTATATGCCTATATCCTCCCAGGGTTTTCCTTCCTATTTCGGGCTTCAAACAAACCATTCTTCGCAGTGTATGCAAGCACGAAATAAAACGGAGCTGCACGGGGGTTCTTATTTATAGTGAGGCTCTGGATGAGTGTTCCTGGCAATCAGATTTATGTGCGTGTGTGTGCTGGGTGGAGGAGGAGTGTGAACTATTATAGTGCTCTTCAAAATTTAATGTGCCTGGAGCCACGAGGGACTCTTGCTAACATGCAGGTTCTGGTCCAGCAGGTTTGGGGTGGGGCCCGAGACACTGCATTTCTGACCAGCCGGTGTTTCTGACGCATTGATGCTGCTGATGCCGCTGGTCTGTGGACAACACAGAGTGGATGACACGGAATGGCAAAGAATTAGTAGAAATTGGTGCCTCTCCACAGGGCTTGATGCATGTACCCTTTGATAGTAAAGACGATCTAGACTGAAAGCCACGGAGTCATGGAATCATGGAGTTTCTAGAATGTCTGAATTGGAAGGGACCAAGGATATCACCATATTCCAACAAAGCTAAGATGCTATCCATTGTAAGACGCACCATGACTTCGAGCACCTCGAAGGGAAAAAGAATCCTGCCAATTAATGGTGAGAGGTCGTTGAATATAAGAGCCATCTACATTTCAGAGATGTTAAATGTGGCTTGGAATTGATGGAACAGGATATTTGACTTACCCACCACCTTCCCCATTTTACAGAGGAAAAATACGAGATGCGGAGAGAAGGGACTAGCCTGGGGCTGCTCGGTTGCCAAGAGGCTTAATGGCTGCAGTTTCATTTCCTGTGAGGCCTGAGAAGATGCTCGGAAAGCATCCTCAGGCCCAGGGTGGAGGAGGGAGGTTCCCCTGCTGTCATGGGATGGCCAGGGGTCCTCCAAGATTCCCAGTTCATCCTGCATCCCGTGGAGAGGAATCTCTTCTGTCCCTTGGCAGTGTATTTCTGCTAAGAAACCTCAAGCCCAGGGCTTTTGTTGTCTGATTTTATATTCAGAACATCCTTTTCTTTCTATTCAGGAAATTTCCAAGTTACACTGAATCCCAGATGGCCTGTTTGAGCCTTTCCGCCCTTGGCCTGTCTTCATGGGAATCAGAAGAAAAATGCCCACTCCATCTTCTCTCTGTCTTGCCTCCTCCATGGCAAATGGTGGAATTAATTGAACAGCAGAGCTGGATCGCCCAGGCCAGTGGTTCTCAGCCCACACTCTGCATCAGACTCATCTGGGGAACTTGTATAAACCACATACACCCACGGGGCTCACCCCAGAGATGAGGACTCGCTTGTTCCGAAGTGAGACCCAAATATCAATCTTTTTCAGAAGCTCCCCAGAGGAGCTGCCCTGGTCCTGTAGCCAGGTTACGAACCTTTCATCTGGTCCAACCCATTTGACAGATGGGAAAATCGAGGTCCAGAAAGACGAAGTGATTTGCCTGGGCTCATGCAGTTGGCAGCAGAGGTGGGGCTAGACTCCATTTCTCTGGATTATCCCTGGATTCCTCATTCAAAGCTCGAACTGGCCTACACCACTGAACGTTTACTGTAGGCCACAGACCCCACAGGCATGCAGCTGTGTGTGTGTGTGTGTGTGTGTGTGTGTGTATGATTCATTCTGTGTTGGCAAATCTAGGCAGAAATGAACAGTAGAGCGTGGAAGGAAGTTGAAGTGAAAAAGACCTCAAGTTAAAAATAGACAGGCTTGATGCTATTTGCCTAGTCACCACTCCTGACAGTTCAGGGCTTCAGCGTGGGGTGTCTAACCCCTTCCCAGGGCCCCAGATGGGATTCAGCCTCTGCTAGGGGGATGTGCGTATCACAGGCTCACAGGTCTTACTTCCCAGCCCTCCAGCCATGTTCGGGGCTATCTGTGGACTTTCTCCACGCTCCCTATGTCCCTGTATCAGAGAGCCTGTCACCCCCACCATCAGGTGCGGGACGCTCGGGGCTGGGTGTCCTGGGCTGCTCTATAAAGTTTACTGGCCAACGAATGACTCATTAGGAATCGATGTAGTTCCCATCAGGGATTGCCCTCGGGAAGAAATTAATGGGCAGAAGAGGCTATTAAACTATCCTGGGAGTGAAATACTCCATTGAACTGGTGTCTTCTCGAAGGGGAAATGCTGTCATCGGAAGATGCTGTGTGTGTTTTCAGGCCTCCCCTAGCGGCCCAGGGTTTCCTTTTGAACCCACAGAGCTTCTCCCGAAGCTGCTGACTGACCATTTGCTGAGAGTCCCAGGCCACCCTGTCCTCGAGTCTCTCTGGATTTCAGACTTGCCTGGTCACCTACCTCCACAATGTCAGCACGCCTGCTGTGAATGCACGTGCTTGTGTGTGTGTCTAAGCAGGTGGGGAGCTAAACTCGGGCTGTCGGCTGCATGAGTCAGGGCTCTGGGCATTGAGTGGCAAGTGGCCCCACTTACCATTCAGGAGTTTTCCGATTTTGGGTACATCTGCCATCCCGGGGGGCTTATTACAAAGGCAGATTCCTGCGTCCCGCCCTCAGAGAGTCTGATGTAGCAGGTGTGGGGTTGGGCCTAGGAATATGCATTTAACCTCCTTCCTACCAGCTTCAACTGAGGTTGAAGAGCAGCTGGGTTTAGGACAACTTCATACTCAGTGTCGAGGAGATGGGGGGCACCCTTCTCTGGACCCTGATACCTCAACTGTAAATCAGGGGAAGAACTAGAAGAACTTTAGCTCCTTCCCAGCCCTGTATGCTTGTTGTTTCCCTCCCTGGCTGGGGAGGTGGATGTGAAGATGGTAACCAGAAGCCAAGAGGGCAGCGTATGGAAGTTTAAATGCTGCCTAGCGTGGGCCCTTGGCAGCACTGGCTTCGTTGTAATGACTGCCCTCCAACCCCCAGAGTCTTCTGAGGTTTTGCGACGTGGAGGAACCAAACACCTCTCTGGAATCACCCTCCAGGGAGCGGAAGGAAGCTCCTTTTCAAGCCGGGACCCCGTGGTGCCCAGCTGGACTGAACGGAATGGCCCTGCTCTGTGGTCTTGCCCCCAGGGCTGATTCAGGGTTGAGGGTTCCGGGGGCGCTGTGGCGGAGGTCCTCGGTGATTACATTAGCCCAGCTGTACAGATGTGGGTCAGCTCAGCTCCACGGGGGGATCTGAATCGGCACAGTCTTACCTGGCCTTGGAGCTGGGGAACCCGGGGCAGAGGCACCTGCCCGCGTGCAGAGCAGAGAAGTCGTCCCTCGCTGTACACAACCTGAGCTTCCCAGTAAAAGCAAAGCATACCTCCCTTTGACAAACGGATAGAATCCTGTTTCAAAGGAACTGCATAATGTTTCCTGGCATATTAAAACTGAGAAACTCTGCTGGGATGCCTTCTGAGAAGCCATGGAGGCACAAATACCATGAGTCATGATTAATAGCAAATTATTTTTTGACCAACAAATCCTATTGGTGATTGAAATTTTACAGAGGATTTTCATATACTTGGATTTATGAATCCTTATAATCCCTGAAAGGTAGGCCAGGCAGGCCTGTAAGCCAAGACACAGAAAGGCCAGCAGACACAGAGCTGTTCGGTGACAGACCCAGCGTTAGAACCTGAGCCTTTGCTCTCAGAGCACAGAGGTATGGCAGAACAGAACGGGCTGAGAGATTTGTCCGGTAAGAGTAAATTTCCATGTGTTATTTATTTATTTGGCAAGCACACCTGTTGTACTTTTAGAATGATTGAAAACATCTTTCTTTCACTAATCCACCTGCAGTCTTTATGCCCTTTTTTCCTTCTTGAGAAGGAAGGAAGAAAACAGCTTTTTGCTTTTTGTCTTGCTTCTCTCTGACACAGCTCAGTCTGTGATAAGGCTTTATATTTGGCAGGCCCTGGTTTTTCTTGTCTGTGGCTGTCAGCTGTCCGGTAACCATCTATCTGTCTTTGGTCCTTTACTGTCCTCTTTTTAAAAAAAAATGCAAATCTTTGAGAAAATACACTTGGCACTGTATTTTTCAAGACCCTTACGAATACTCATTTCCCTTGACCCAGGAAGCTTATCCTTCTGGAAAGTAAACAAAGGAAAGAATTAAAATTAGCCTGAGAGAATAATCTTAAAGCTCTGTCCACAAAAAAATTAGGCAGAGTTTCCAATAGCAAAAACAGATAAAGCAATTCTGGTTCAACAAAAGAGGTATGATAAATAAACTATAGTATGTCCATTTGATAGAAATATTACGTAGCCATTAAAAGGATGGCTAGAGAGCAAATGTAAGAACAAGGAGAAAACGCTTTCAACAGAATGTTAGCCGAAGGTTCGCATCTGCTTATACCATCTGATTATGGCTTAAAAAAACCACCACCAACAGTAACAAAAAACCCCCAAATCCATGAAATCTACATGCAGAAAAAGAGATCTGAAAAAATATTCTCAGGATGTCTTTTGGTGGTTCAGCTTTTCTGCTTTCTATTTTTCTGTCTCTTCTGAGTTTACAATAATGCAGGTGTATGACTTCTGAAATGGAAAGATGATAAATCCTTTGCACAGTAAGCGTGTGGACTCAGAGGAGTCTTGGACTTGACCCAGAGCCCTGTCACTGGTAAGGTCGGTGGGTAAGACTTCTCAGTCTCAGTTTCCGCAGATGGAAAACGAGGACACATCACACTGAGCGGACAGGGCTGTCTGGAGGTTAAATGAATTTACTAGAATTAATGGCACATTTTAGGGGCTCGAGGGCTACTGAACATGATTGAAGGAATTATTCTTACTCCAGTGATGCCTGGAAGAGGATGGGGAGCAGCTTCCATCCTCACCTTCCAGGTGTGACCAGGTATCTATTCGTCCATCCAATGGATATTTATGAAGTGCCCACCCTGTGCAAGGCATCGCAGTAAGGGAACGGCTTCCGTGTCTCGCACATCAGCCTCGTGTGACGTAATGGGCCAAGGAGAGAGGATGGAAAGTGGAGGACAATCGAGTTACGCCACGGAAAGAAGAAAATTGGAGTAAAGTGCAAAAAAGAAAAATCTACAGATCAGACTTACAAATTGCTTTGTTCCATTTAACCCTCACACCTGCCCTCTGAAATGGAAATGCTTCTCGTTCCACTTTGAGGGATGAGGCCAGAGAGATGAAGGCCCCTGTTTAAGATGCCCCAGCCAGGAAGGGCAGAGCGGGGCGTTGGTCCCAGGCCAGTGGGTCGCCGAAGCACACGCCAGGTCGCCTCCCATCCTGCAACGGAAGGGCCCTCTTTCACCAGGTCCTCCCCAGCACTCAGGGTCCCGGGGACATCTTTCTAATAATCTCTGCTGGGGCCCTGTGAACCCACCTCCTGCCGGGTCTTCACGGTGGGACCTGACGTCCTTCTCTCTTAGAAAGGCAACGTCTTTGTTGCTCAGAGGCAGGAAAGAGCTTTGGGAGTTGGTGACATATTAGTGGGCCGGGATGTTTAGAAAGAATGACTTGGAACCCATTCAGGTGGTACCTGGGGGAGAATGGCTGTCTCTGATAACTGCCCTTAGCTCCGGTACGTAGGACATGTGGATTCTGACCCTGCTTGCCGGGGGTGAGACCCTGGACCCCTGAGAGGCCTGATACTTACTCAGCAGATGTTGGTAAGGCTTTGGGGACACTCAGCCTGATGCTGGGCTTGGGCTGAAGGGTGAAGGCTGTCCTCGTGGCGAGACGGGACACATACATATTGAAGATTTTAGGGTAAAACTCAGTGCCACTGAATCAGGATCAGAAAAGGAGAAACTTGTCAGGGCCTCTTTTTCTATCACATCCAATCCTCTCATATTATAGGTGAACAATTGAACATCCAGAGAGGGAAAGTGACTCTCCCAAGGTCACACAGCAATGTTAATCAGCTTTTAGTTCAGGATGAAGTAAATCAGGACAGGCTTTTGGAGGTGGTGAGCTGCCTGTTCATCAGGAAGCCATGACTTAGAGTGTGGATGCTCAACCATTCATTCAACAAATATTGGCTGGGTGTTTCATTTGCGGGCAGGGCAGGTCCTCTGTTGGCATCAGGGATATACAGATGAGGGCTATGGATGATGCCCTCAAGGTGCCCCCAGTATAGTGGGGGGACAGGGATGCAAGGAAATGGGAGAGCACAGAGTAGTAAGTCATCCCCTGGCAACAGGTGGAAGTGTGGGGACTTGGGGAAGTAAACCTGGGGTTGCAAAATGATGGACGAGTTTCCAAGCAGACCCAGAGGAAGGGTGTGATAGTGGGTGGGCAAAAGCCCAAAATCTTCATTGAGTAAGCACGGCTCTTTGGGGGAGCAGCAAGCCATTTATGACGGTTGCCTCATGGGCAAGGATTAAAAGATGGGGGGCCTGCTGTTAAGGAAGGATTGATTAGAATCTAGGAGTCAAGAGAACTTGCATGTGTGAATAGCTCTAACACGCAGCAGAAAGTGCCAAAAACCACAGACAAAGCTGACTCAGAGGCAAAGACCGCACCTCCAGCTGTGGGCGTCTGAGGTGGTTTCCTGGAGGAGTTGGCATTTGAGGTGAGCACGAATAGAAGTGTTGAATTTGTAGTACGTGAAGACCTAGAGGAGATGGAATTCTGAGAAGTGGAAATAGAGCAGACAAAAGTACAGAGCCAGGAACCTGCAGCGAGTGGCCCCATTTGACAGAGCATCGCGTGAAGTATGAACCAGGATCACAGGAGATCCCGAACTTTGGCTTCATGAAACAGTACTTTACTCTTTAGACAGCAGGGAGCCATGGAGGGTGCTTGAGTGAGGGTGGGGTAGGCTCAGGGATGGCTGTGAAGTCTGACTTTTTGAATGCCTTCGTTGTCTCAAATACATGGGAACTCCCATTCGGGCAGGGAGGGGCAAAAAACACAAAGAAGCTTAAAAAGAAGAGAAGTGAACCCTTGGAGCCAATGGGTAGCAAGGCAGAGGATGGTGGCGGCAGGGGGTGGTGGTGAGGGCGCTGGGACAAGGCCAGTTATACCTTCAAAGCCACTTCTAGCCCTGGCTGTTGGGAGTCACTTTTTAATGCTTCATCAAGAGGCTATTTCTGAGAACCCGGGGAGGATGAATCAGATGTGCTTGCAGCATGGGGTGCCCGTGCAAGACCCGGCCTCTGACCTGTGGGGGCAGCACGGAGAGACGGTCAAGCAAAGGCCGTTGTCCACTCAGACAACCCGGAGATCACAAGGGCGGAGTCAAGCCTGGTGAGACAGATCCCTCTGTGGGTAGCTGTGGCTTCTGGGTGCTTGGACTAGGGAGAGGGAAGGGTGACCAAGAGGATGCAGGCCTAGGGTGACCAACCTTTCCAATTTTAGCATCAAAAGTCCCATGTCCCACGAGACTCCCTCAGCCTCAGGCAAACTAGCTGGTCATGAAAGGGCAGCCCCTAGACGCTTCAGAAAGTAAGTGATTGTAAATTTGAGCCATTGCAGCCCAGCCCCAAGTCTTAAGATGCTGAATTTATTGGCATAAAGTTATTCATCATTTCCTCTCATTACCCTTCTTCTATGGACAGAATCGGTACTGATGTCACTTCCCTCTTTCCTAATATTGATAACTTAGGTTTTTCCCTCCCCCCACCCCCGATCACTCTGGCCAGAGATTTATCAATTATATTAATTTTCTCAAAAAAAAATCTTCTGGCTTCATTGTTTTTCTCTGATTTCACTTCTGGTCTTATTTTTTTCCTTTATTGTGCCTACTTTTGGTATAATTTGCTCCTCTTTTTTCTTAATGTGGAAGCTGAGGTCATCAATTGGAGACTTTTTTTTTTCTAATATGGGTGTTTAAGTCTATAAGCTTCCCTTTTTAGTACTGCTCCAGTGGCATCCACAAACTTTTGTACGATAGACTTCCATTTTTCTTCAGCTCAAAATACTTTCTAATTTCCCTTTTGGTTTCTTCTTTCACTCATGAATTATTTAGAACTGTGTTATTTAGCTTCTAAATATTTGGGGATTTTCCAGGTATCTTTCTGTTATTGATTTCCGATTTAATTCCATTATAAGCAGAGAACATACTTTATTTGAGAGGAACCCTTTTAACTTTATTGAAATTTGTTTTATGGCCCAGAATATTGTGTATCTTGGCAAATGTTCTGTGTGGACTTGAAAAGAATGGGTATTTTGCCATTGTTGCAGGGGGTGCTGTACAAATGTCCATGAGGTCAATGGTTGAAAGTGTTGTTCAAATATTTTATATCCATTCTGGTTTTCTGTCTGCTTGTCCTATCAATTATTGAGAGAGGGGATTTTGAAATTTTCTGTTCTAATTGTGGATTTGTCTACTTTTTTTTGTTGCAGTTTTTGCTTTATGTCTTTTTGAAGCTTTGCATAAATGTTTAGGTTTATTATGTCTTCTTGATGAATTGGCCCTTCCATCATTATCACATGACGTTCTTTATCCCTGGTGATATCATTGGCTCTGAAATCTACTTTGTCTGATATTAGCATAGCCAGTCCAGCTTTTGTTTAGTGCAAGCATGTTTCCATTCTTTTCTTTTAACTATTTGCATTCTTATATTTAAAATACATTTTTTTTCGGTAACCAGAATATAGTCGGGACTTCTTTTTTTTTTAATTCAGTTTGACAATCTGTCTTTTAATTGTGCTGCTTAAACCATTTTCATTTGGTGTGATTACTGATGTGTTAGATTTCAGTCTGTTGTCTTGCCATATGTGTTCTATGGGTCCCATTTGTTCTCCATTCCCCTTTCCCTCATTTTTGCTGTTAGACTAGTTGAGTATTTTTTTGTGATTTTATTTATATTCTTTGTTGGATTTTTAGCTATAATCTTGGTTTGATATTTTAGCAGTTGCTGTAGGGTTTATAGTGTACCCCTTTAACTTATCACTGTTTACCTTCAAGTCATATTAGAATACTCCATGTATCATATAACATTGTTTAAAAAATCTTTTTTAAAATTAAAGTATAGTCAATTACAACATGTCAGTTTCTGGTGTACAGCACAATGTCCCAGTCATGCATATCCATACATATATTTGTTTTCAATTTTTTTCATTAAATGTATTTATTAGATATTGAATATAGTTCCCTGTGCTATACAGAAGAAACTTTTAAAAAATCTATTTTTACATATATTGGCTAACATTTGTAAACCTCAGCCTCCCAAATTTGTCCCTTCTCATCCCCTTTCTTGGGTAACCGTAAGATTGTTTACTATGTCTGTGAGTTTGTTTCTGTTTTGTAGATGAGTTTAGTGTCTTTTTTTTTTTTTGGTTCCACATATGAGTGATACCACATAGTATTTTTCTTTCTCTTTCTAGCTTACTTCACTAAGAATGATGATCTCTAGGTCTATCCATGTTGCTGCAAATGGCATTATTTTATTCTTTTTTATGGCAGATTAGTATTCCATTGTATAAATATACCACAACTTCTTTATCCAGTTGTCTGTCAATGACATTTAGGTTGCTATCATATAAAAATGTTTTAATAGTAGTCTTCCATTTCTCCTCTCTTGGCTTTTATGATATTACTGGCATTCATTTTACTTATACATATGTTACAAACTTCACAATACATTCTTATTATTTAAGCAGTCAGTTATCTTTTAAATACCTTGAAATAATAAGAAAAATATCTTATGTATTTACCAATGTAGTTACCATTCTGCTCATTTCTGTTTGTTCCTTTTACATGAATCTATATTTTCATTTGGCATCATTTTCCTTTGGCCTAAAGAACTTTTTTTTTTTAATTGAAGTATAGTCAGTTATGATGTGTCAATTTCTGGTGTAGAGCATAATGTCCCAGGCATGCATATATGTACATATATTTGTTTTCATATTCTAAAGAACTTTCTTAAATATCTCCTGGAACACAGGTCTGCTGGTGATAGATCTGCTAGAGTAAAGATCTGCTGGATCTTCAGCTTTTATACGTCTGAAAAAGCCTTTACTTTTGGAAGATATTTTCACTGGGTATATGATTCTAGATTGACAATTTTTTCTTCTTTCAGTAACTTGAAAGATACTGCTTCATGGTCCTCTCACTTGCATTGTTTTTGATGAAAAATCTGCTGTCACCCTTTCCTTTGCTTCTTTGTATGTAATGAAATATTTTTTTCTCTGGTTGCTTTTAAGATTTTTCTCTTATCGCCAATTGGGGACAATTTTGGTGTAGTTTTCTCCATGTTTCTTGAGATTGGGGTTTGTTGAGCTTTTCAGATCTGTGGATTTACAGTTTTCATCAAATTTGGAAAGGATTTGGCCATCATTTCCTCAAATATTTTTTTCTCCCCCTCCTCTTTCTTAAAAAAAAAAAACAAAACAAACAAAAAACATGTTAGGCCACTGGACATGGTCCCATGGTTTACTGATGCACTTCATTTCAAAAATTCTTTGTTTTCCCTCTGTTTCGCTACTATTTATTCAGGTTAACTAATCTTTTCCTCGAGTAATATTGCAATATTACTTGAACTAACTTGCTGTTAATCCCCTCCAGCGTATCTTTCATCTCAGACATTACAGTTTTTATCTCTAGAAGCTCAATTTGGGCCTTTTAAAAACCATATTCCATGTCTGTGCTTTGAACATCCGGGATTTAGCTATAACTGTTTCAATGGCCTTGTTGGCTATTTCTCACAAATGTTAGTTCTTGGTTGGTTTCGGTGGACTGATCAGTCTCCTCAGTATAAGTCATATTTTCTTGCTTCTTTGTATGTCTGGTAATATTTGACTGGATGCCAGACATTGTGCATTTTACCACGTTGGGTGTCAGATATCTTGGCATTCCTGTAAATTTTCTCGAGATTTGTTCTGGGACACATTTAAGTTACTTGGAAATAGTTTGGACCTTCTGGGTTTTGCGAGGTGGAAGCAGAGCAGTTTTTAGTCTCGGGCTAATTATTCCCCACAACTGACGCAAGACCCCTGTGGATACCTTTCCCAGTGTCCCAGGAATTATGAGGGCTTCCAGGTGGGCAGGTAGAAACAGGCACTATTCCCATCTCCGTGTGAGTGCCGGGCACTGCTCCCTCTAATCCTCCTGGATCATTTTTTCCCTGGCCTTGGGTAGTTTTCTCACATGTGTTCCCCATTCAAGAGCCTGAATTCTGAAGGGGGACCCTCTATAGATCGTTGGTGTTCTCTCTCTGTGTTTGGTCCCCTCTTCTTTGCTATTCTGTCCCATGAACTCTAGCTGCCTCGGTCTTCCTGGACCCTCAGCAACATGTCCTCAGCTCAGGACACCATGGGGCTCTGCCTGGGTCCCCCTGCATGCAGCGTGGCCTGGAAACTCGCTGAAGGATGTAAGTGGGGCCGTCATAGGGCTCGGCTTCTTTGTTTCCCATCTCTCTGGGATCACCGTTCTTTGTTGTCTAACATTCAGAACTCTTGAAAACTGTTGTTTCATATATTTAATCTTTTTTGGGGGGGTTGTTTTAGGGGTGAGGGTAAACCCACTTTGTTACTACATCTTGGCTGGATGCAGGCCTCAGACTCTCTGCTACCGCCACCAGTCTAAGCCATCTCAACCCCAGGCTTACTTTAATATCAAGGGTTAAATACTTTTGCCAAGTAAAAAGCAGAGTTGAATCAAGTGTGCCCAACTCCACACCATGTCATCACCTTTCCCTGCAGAGAAGAGTGATGTAGCGCCTTCACAATTGAAGCAGTCACATAGTTATCATCAAATCTGATTCTCTCAAGAGCCAAGTGAGATAAATAGGCATTATTAGCCCATTTGACAGGTAAAGAGTCTAAGGCCCAAAGAGGTAGAGTGATCTGCCCACGGCTACCTCGAGAGTGGATGGCAGAGCCAGGATCATCACCAGGGCCTCCGTCCTCTACTCCAGAGCTGCGTTTGTTGCTTCCTGTCTCCCTGCCAGGTAGCAGGCAGGGAGCTCAGCCTTCGTTCTTGCTCTGTAATGACACATGCATCTCCCTGCTGGGAAGAGGATGAATAAACCAGTCTGCTGCTAGAAAACACGTGGGAAAGCAGGAGAGCAGTGCCCACAATGAATGTAGTTCCAGGCAGTCCCCTCGGGTTGCCTAGATGCATGGCGTGTACGGTACAGTCTTGTGTTTTTGACTGTTGCCATGGTGTGTGGACAAAATGGGAGTGTGTTTCCTTAGAAAATTTCAACAGTGACTCATCCTCATTTCTACCAGGACCAACTGAAGAAACGGGTAAGCCTAGGGGACTAGCCATAATAATGGCAATGTTTGCTACCCATCAGGAAGAGGGTTGCTCTCGTCAAGTGGCTTCTTAAAAGCTTGTAAAATACAGCAACATCGATCACATTCGAAGAGAAGTTGGCATCAGGAAGAGACGTGGAGCTCTGAAATGGATTCTTCTTAACGGAGAATCTCATTTCCTCTTGGTTACCAGGAATTCTGTCCACATCGGGGGTCAAAAGTCTGGCTTCTTTTATGAGCTCAGGGCAGCGTGGGGGGAAAGAGCATAGACTTTGGAAGCTGAAAGGTCTGGGCTCAAACTGCATCTCTCTCCACTACTAAGCCTCAGTCTCCCCATTTGTAAGATGGGCACAGGGAAGCCTGTCTTGCAAGGTGGTCGTGATGAGGCAGCTTGGATAAAGTAGCTGGTGCATGGTGCTCCTCCATTACCACTGTCACACCCGTGGTCCTGAGACTCTAAGAACAGCATGAATAATGGCGTCCATATGGCATCTCCATTCAGTGGGCTGTGACGGAACACAACCACCGATGTTAGAGAGATCTCATGACAGGAGGAAACGCTTATGGGAAATGAGGTTGTAGGAAAAAAGGAGAAAACAAAATGAAAGCCCAGTGAACAAAATGGACTAGACAGGATTGTCGGAACTTGCCCCACCACCCAAAGCCCTACTGACAGGGCCTGGCCACCATCGGCTTTGGGCAAGTGGAAGTTATGAGGAGGCAAAACCATGTGTAAACGTGTAAGCAGGGTTAGGAAGTCTGCCAGCAGAGAAGGAGAGGACAGAGAGATGGGAGGACATCATGTGTGGCCTCTGAAAGGAGAGAGAGGGAAAGAATGACAGGGATGGAGGAAGGGAGGGAGGGGGAGAGAGAGAAAGGACAAGACAGAGCAAGAGAGAGACACAGCCACGTATGCAGGAAGAAGAGAGAGCAGCTCCTCGGTGCTGGGATTCCGATGCCGAGGCTGAGCGTCTCTGCTCACTGCAAGCCCTTTGCAGCCTTCGGTGACCATAGCCCTTTCCCTGAGTTACCCTCTGAGGACACCTACTCCTCACACCCCAGGAGCCCTAACTGAGGCAGAAACAAACAAAAGTATACAGAGAGAAAACTGCACGGAGAGATACCAAAAGCATCACCCTTCCTTCCTCTAAGTGGGGGTTCTCTGGGTTATTTCCCCCTGTTTATCTGGTTTCCCCCCAAATCTACACTAAGCAGATCCTCAGACCTTGCTGGCCGACAGGACCCCTGGCAGCGGCTGTTGACTCTTTTTCGTGTCTACACTGGCCCTGCCCATCTCCGTCCTTTTTGGAGGCGCTGTGCCTGTGCTGAATTCACGTCTGTGCGGCCCCTTCCCTTTTCCCCAGGCCTTTTAGTGATTTCCATTTCCTGAGCTGATCTTCCTCTCCCTCCACCTGGGGCTTCTCACAACACCCGCCCAGAGGGAAGTCTCGTTCCATGTCTGAGTTCCTCTCTCTGAGCTCCTCAGAGCCTGTCCTGTTCTCCTGCAAGAAGACAAGCAGAACAGCCCAGGGTAATGGAAGACAGTATTTCCAAGTGGTTAGAGTTCTAGGCTTTGGTGTCAAGTTGATGCCAGTTTCAGGTTGTACCACTTCCTGGCTGTGTGTCTTTGGCAAGTTTCTTAACGTCTCTGTGCTTCAGTTTTATTTTCTGTAAAATGGTTTCCAATCATTTCTTCCTTATTAGATTTGAGAAGCGCATCTGAGATAATGGGTATGCTGCATGAAGAAAGGTTCTGGACTCTGTAAATAGCAGTTCCGACTCCTCAGAAGTGTTTTCTGGACTGGGATGTCTGCTATGCGTCTGTGTCTCCCCTGAGAGGCCGGGAGGCCCCGCTTGCCTCTTCCTCACTGAGCTTCTGAGCGTGGCTAAGCTCAGGTTCCTCTGCGCCATCTGCCATCACCAAGCACCAGCGCGCTCCCCGTCATCCTTTGCCATTTAGGTCACAGAAGCAGTTGTGTCAGCGGCGGCTCTGGGGCTTGACCTCAAGAGCAGCCTGGCCGCCCTGGCTGGGGCACCTCCGACCCTGGCTGGGTCTGCTCCTGCTGCTGGCTCCCTTCAGGCCTTTTCCTGGACATTTAGGGGGAAGCTGAGTTCAGCTCAAGTCAATTCAGTACACACTGACGGAGCCCTTACCCTGTACCGAGCACGGGGGGCATGTGCGGGAATCAGCCTCAGTCCCAGAGGCAGACGTGTGACAAGGGAAAGACCCGGAAGGGCGGTACCTGCTGTCTTTACGGCAGGGCCGGGAGGCGGCGTCAAGCTGAGAGTGGGGACCGAAGCTGAGAGCGGGGACATCCCTGTGCTGCAGCGTTGAGGGAAGAGGAAAGCACAGTTTTAGGAACTAGGGAATAATTAAGGAAAGCTGTCAACCTCATCCAACCTAATGGACCCAATCCAGTCTAATTCAATCTCATCCAACCCACTGGGCTAATGAAGCCCACCCCACACGGGCGGAGAACCAGCATGGCGCCAGGCACCGAGCTTCTCAGTGACCTTTGGGAATGGCGTATTCTGACCCCAGACCTGGGAGTCGGGTGGGGACCCCCCCCCCCCCCCGCCGCTTTTTTTCCCCTCAAACTGACTTCAGAAACAGACAAAAACTTTTACAAAAGCTGCTTTTCCTAGAAGGGAAACTTCAGAGCTGCAGACCTTCCCCGATGGCCTCTGCATGTGTGGGAGCAGAAGCAGGGTCTGGTGGGGGCTGTCTGCCGGGGACGGTAATCGCAGGACCAGCCTGGAGAGGAGGCTGTCCCTGCCTGGAGGGAGCAGGACCCCTCACTTCCAGCGTGTGAGCCTGTCTGTTAGCTGCAGGTCCAAACCATAAAACATACTTGTTCATAGCTGCATTATGTCTTTAAAAACCGCACAATTAATACATGAATATACAGCACATTTTTTGTTATAAATACTCCAAGGAATCCAGAAACAGTGGAAACTCTTGCATACTCAATTCTGTTCTTTTCCTCTGAGCAGCTGTCAGTATTTTTTAAATCCTTCAGAATTTTCAATTCTCCAGAATTTCTCTGTGTGCTGTCATGCATACATGTGCATTTATAAATACATAGTTTAGTTTAGCATGGGGGTGTTTTTTTTCGATACAAATGAGACCACGCTGTATGTATTGTTCTGACTTGTGTTTTTCACTTACCAGCGTGTCCGGGAAAAATCTCCCCAGGGGCCTCCAGAACTTCTTACCCGTTTTAACTGTTGCAGGAGGCTGGGGGCCCGTGCACATGTATTTGCCCTCCTGAATGTAATCACCCTGCTACTGACGAACATTGGTTTCTAAATGTTTGCTCTTACAAACAGTGCTGCAGAAAGGATCTTCATCTGTGCTCCTTGGGGTACATGTGTAAGTATTTCTTTAGGGCAGATTCCAAGAAGGAAAATCGCTCTGTTGAAGAGGAGGTGTGCTTTTTAATTTTAACGGATGCTGCCAAGTCCCCAGCCACCTCTCTAGGACAAAGGCTCCACCAGTTCACACACCCCTCAACATCTGTCTCATCTGCCCCCTCCAGTGGGTGGGTGGCTTCTTCTCTGGGGCCTTACCCCTCTTCTGCTTGTCCCTCTTACAGTCTTCTTGCCTCTCCTAGAGGCCTTGGCCAAATGCCACCTCCCTGTCCTTTGCCACCTAATTTCATCAAAGGTTTCCTTTTAAGGACTGGGAGTGCTATCTTAAAACAGAAAGCAGATAAATCAAGGAGTGATGACTGTCATTTCAGGAGTTTTTTTTGGTTCTACAATGGGATGTGCTGCAGGATTTGGAGCAATTCATTAACTGAAATTGACTCACTCTGGAATTCATCCATTTACCCATCCATTCATTCACTCACAGCGTTAGGGTCGCTGCTAGTTGCTTCAGAGTCCTTGCCTTCAGACAGCACACTCTCCTCAATGGAGCGAGACGTGCAGAACACTTGGGTTAGTTACGTAAATTTATATTAATAGCCAACTGGCTGTTGTTCAAATGCGTTAAATGCCAAAAGGAGAGCGATCTCAGTAGTTGAGAAACCAGAGACGCTTTAAGGATGGAGCTAACAGATTAGCACTAAGATTTACTAGCCCACAGCCAATGATTACGGGGGCTGTCCAGCCCGTTTATCACAGCATAAGTAAACACAGGGACTTCTCCATCCCTGGAAGGCAACAGCTGTTTTCAGCTGTGTGAAGGAGGAGGGGAGAAATAGGAAAGAGATGACTTCTCCAGGTCCCATTCCTCCTGCCCTTCCCAAGGGAGCGTGACCATCAGTAGGAATGCTCACATTCACTCATTCATTCTGGTTGATGTCTTTAAAAGATTTGTTTGTGACTATCTAACCTACCCAGTTGGCAAGAAGATTTCAGTCTGCATAAAGAGGTGTCCTCTACAGATTTTGGGGTTTTTTTGCCCCTTACGAAAAAAACCTTAGCCATCAGAAGCCAGCATCACCCTGATCAGAGTTCAGATGCTGCTCTTGATTCAAAAGAGGACACGGTGCTGGGGAGCAGGGCCGAACCAAGAAATGTTCTGATTTACTGTCTCCTGAGTAAGAGACAGTAGGTGAGTCAACAGACAGCAGGCCTCCTTCCTCTGCTGGGTCTGAGGAGGAAACAGGCCACTGAGAGGTAAGCCGCTGGCTTCCAGCGTCAGAGCCCAGTGCAGAGGGGATGCAGGAGAAGCTAGTTCTGCTCTGATGGATGCTGGTTGGGGGGGGGTAATCCCAAAAGGTCTGGATTTTGGACCCAGACTGAGGCTGCCATGTCAGTTAGAACCATTTTTGGCTTATCCATTTTTCTCTGTGCACTCAGTAAAATGATTTTTTTTTTTTTTTTAGTTCTTAGTTTTAAAGACTGTTGAATTCAGTTACATCGTCTCTGGAGGTTAGGCAGAGCTTAAATGGACTGTAAATTATTGAAGTTAGCCCTCAGAGATCATTCTGCAACATTCCACCTATCCATCCTTCCATCTAAGAATTATAAAACCTAAAATTTTCCCTTAAGAAGTTTACGATGTACTGGGGGCATATTACACAGACACATACAGCTCTCAATCTGTGATTGATTGATTGTCTGCCTCTCCTGCTGGACTGTGAGCTCTGAGAAGAGCCAGGTCAGTCCCGTCCATCACTGTATCCCTCATGCCCAACACAGCACCTGGTACCTACTGGATGCTCAGTAAATGACTGAGTCAGCAGGGAATGATCAAGGACTGGAGCAGGAAGGCTCAAGGCCTGTGCAGGGGTCAGTGTGGATCAGAGCAGGGCTGGAGAGTAGTGGGGTACAGCCACTGGGAAAGGTGATAGCTGGAGCCAGGAGGTAGAACCTGGCCTTTATTCTCTAGGTTGGGACAGACATTAACGGGTATCAGGCAGGAGAGTGGGAGGATAAAGTAGGCTCTTTCTCTCTCTCTCATGCACTCATTGACTCATTCATTCCACTCAATACAATTATCAAGCATCTTCTATATGGAAGGCACCATATAAAATGCTGAAATATAAAGAACAGAAATAAGACAGAGTCTTATTCTCCAAGAGCTCACAATCTGGTAGGGGAGACAGCTAAGTAAACAGATGATTATAATGTGTAAATTTTATGCGAGAGATTCACACAGAGTACTCCAGGATGGCCTTCTGGAGGAGCGGAATCTCGAAGGACATGCACAAATTAGGCAAGGAAAGGGTGGGAGGGGTGTTGTTGGCAGGGAGAGAGAGGAGAGAGCATGTGATGCTTGGGAAAAACTGCACACAGTTTAGGATGGTTGGTGCTTTGTGTGGGAGGCCGGGGGAGTAGAGAGAGATGCTGCCGAAAAGTAGGCAGGGGCCCAAACATAAAAGGCTGTGAAGAGGTTCCTGGACTTCATCCTTGGGGAAAGGAGGGAGGGAGATGCTCAGATTTGTATTTTAGGAAGATCATGTTGACTCAGAGAATGGATTGGAGAGGGACACGATGGGTAGCAGGGAGACCAGAGAGGCAGCTGCTGTTCTGACCCAGGTGAGGAATCAAGAAGGACTGAATTAAAGTAGTGTGTCCGGGGTAGGAGATAGTGATAGCTAGCATTTACTGAGCACTTGCTGTATGCCAGAGCTGTTCTGCGTGCATGCATTAACTCATGTGGTCTTCTAGTTACCCTTTGAGGTAGGAACCACCACTATTTCCTCATTTTACAGCTGAGGAAATGAGGCACAGGGTCACCATCTAGTAAATGTGTACTTGTACTCGGGCCATTTACAGAATTGGGGGACCTAGCGGGGAGCAGCAGTTTTGGGGTGGGGTGTGGGCAGGGGAAGAGGACGAGTTGAGTTTAGACTGTTGACTTGAGATGCCTGTGGGAATCTGAGGGGAGGTGCTTGGCAGCACCTGGATTGCTGTGTCTGGGGCTCAGGAAAGAGATCTGGGCTGGGGGTAGTGATCTGAAAGTCATGGTAAAGGGTGAGCTCATTCAAGGAGACTGCAGAATGGGACAAACGAAAAACAGCATTTTGAGGGTGCCCATCATCTAAGGGGTGAACAGAGAAAGAACTGCTTATGCAGGTGACTAAGGAGGAGCAGGCAGGGGGTGAGAAGGTAACCAGAGCAGAGCAGAGAGAACTGTGTCTCAGGGAGGGCGTGGCCAGCAGCGCACGCGCTGCTGAGAAGCCAGGTGGGATGCAGTGAGGAGTATCCTTGTTGACAAAGACTGGATTTGGCCACAAAGATTTCCTGGGTGACTTTGATGAAGAAGAGTTTCAGTGGGATGCTTCGAGGTGGGCTGGGAAGTGAAAGGGAGGTGAAGAAGCAGAGATAAGCAAGTCTGGAGAATGCTTGTGGAGACTCTGTTAGGAAGGGAAGGAGAGGGAGAAGGCAGAAGGGAGGCAAGATAGAATGGCTTCATCTCCTTCTAAGACTTGAGCATGTTTTATGTGGATCCGTTTTGGGATTCCCTCAACAGAGCTGAGCACATTGGCTCATCCGAGCCAAGCAACACTCCTTTTAAGGACCTTCTCCTCCTCCCTCCACCCACTGGCATCGCCTCCACTTTGATAAAAACAAACTCTCATTGTTGTAGAAAAACATGGTGAAAACCTGACTATCGGCAAAACCATCTGGAGATCTGAAGATGTTCCTCCCTTCGAGGCTGAGTGGTGACAAGGGATGAAGTAGCTGGGCTGATAGACGCTTAATTGATTCTGATTTTCATCTGTTTATGGGAAACAATACACCCTGCTGATCACGGAGGGGTGGCCACACAGCGGGCCATCCCGCCTTCTGGCGCCTCCCCGGTGCTTTCTGGAGCAGGACTGGATGCTCCCCTATTTGTGTGGCTCTAGCCTTGATAGTTTGGGAGTCGCTGAAGGCATGTGTAACCAGTTGTGTCCCCTGCCTTGAAAAACCCGACTGAGCAAGCGCCCATTTCTAACGGAGCCCACGAAGCGTATTAAGGACCACGGATCTGACTGGTAGATTGACAAATGAGTCTTCTCTTTGGAAAGGCACTTAAGAGGCTATATTTGGAAGCTTGAGAGGAGCTGTCAAAAGCAGTTGGCGGGCACCTCACCCAACTTCTGGGCTTTTAAAATTTGGGGTGGAGTGTGGAATAGATACTGTTTCTCATTGTGAGCCACGGTAGATTTCCCTCCAAATGTTGGAGGTGTGGCCAACCTACGCCGAAGGCAAAGGCTTAGGTTTGAGTAGGAGCTGACTGTGCGCACACAGCCTGCTAGGGACCTAACTGGGGCCGGAAGGACCCAAACACTTGTGTTTGCCTTGTGTATTTACATCCTCCCAAGAGGCTTGCAGGCAGCTGCTCCATGCAGGATATGGTGTGATGATGGCATTCTCATGGTACTTTGGATACAGTCCAAACAAGGATCTATCATAGAGTCCGGGTTGTGGAACTGGAACCCAGCGGCTCCACACTTGTACCAGAAGGGGTTCCTGGTGAGAACTGGAGATCTTCGGGCAGTGATAGCCCACCTTGGCTCCCCACGGTGTTTCTGGGACTCTCAAATATAAACCCAGAACCATTTCTCCAGGAACCTTTCTGAACAATGAGTCTGGTGGCCAACCGACTACCCAGCGCCTCCAGATTCATTCTTAAGCCTATCAAGAAGCATGGGCAGGGTGACTGATTGCCTAAAGATTTGATGGACACATTGGACAAACATTTAGAAAACAAAAATCACCATCAGGCTCTTGGAGGAGGAAGTGGGTGACGAAAATTTTCTGATATCAAATCATGACCGGAAGTCCCATTAGGGTTAGCAACCCCCTTCAGTTAGGGGCAAAGAGTCTGACTGGCCACGTCAACGCTGCAGACAGCTTGTCTTGTGCTCTTACCAAGTGAACGTCCCGGCTTTGCCCTTTCACATCTATTCACTCACTCATTTAATTCTCCCCATGTTCCAGAATCAGGTGCTCACCCTCCCCATCTGATCCATCCACTCTCGTGTACACAGACGGCTTCCAGATCTCTCTCTCCAGCCTCGACCCTTTCACGAGCTTTTGCTTTGATTTGAGTCTCTACGTGGGCAGCCAGACATGATCCAGAGAGCGTCATCCATCACCGGCTGGCTCAACAGCCTCAGGGAGAAGGGGCCCTCGGGTCAGATTTTAATGGGAGTTTGGCGGGGTGGGCGGGGGAGGCAGGGAGAGCATTCCAGTGCAGCAAGTTTGAGTGTTCTCTGGATGCAGAGTGCAGATTTGAGCAGTAGCGTATATTCATTCTTTCAACCATGCAATTTACCGAGCTCATACCCAAGCAAGGCACAGGGGATAGCCCATTCTTGCTCTCAGGGAGCTCCCAGTCTACACGGTGAGACAAGGGCTGATGGAGGCTAAAGAAGGCAGTTTTTAAGAGGTGTAAGGAGCGTGATGCACAAGGGGAGGTAAGTCCTGAAACTTCTGTGTCCCTCAGGAGTGCGACAAAATCGGCAAGAAACCCGCTTCGTTCCGTGAGCGCTCCAAGGCCAGGGCAGGCCTTGCTCAACTTCATTTTTCTGGCACAAGGTGCTCAGCGAATATTTGGAACATTTTCTCAAGGACTAAATGAACATACAAGGCGTCCTATGGGGACACTAGCTGCTTCTGGAGGAGTGGCAGGACGGGACTGGGAAGGTCTTCTTGGAGACCGTGATCTTTGAGCAGTATCTAGAAAGATGAATAAGGCCTTTGCCAGGTAGATAAGATGAGGAAGGGCAGCCGGGCAGAAGGAACAGTGGGTGCAAACGCACGGAGGCAGGCACCAGAGAGCATGGAGTGTCCGGCGGGTGGTTCTCCCATGCTGGAAGGTAGGGACATGATGGTTAAGCACAGGCGGATGATGTGGCTGGCGAGGGGGCAGGGGCCGGGTGGAATAAGACCTCCGACGCCATTCTAAGGAGTTGGGCTTTTGCAAATTACAGGAGGCCCAGGAATTTGAGGGTTTTAGGCAGGGCAGGGATGTGGCCACCATGTGTGTGGGCTGAAGCAGGGGTACCACCAAGGAGCATGCCCAGAGACTCTCTTCTAAAGTTTTAGGGTGGCTATTACCCAGGTCCCTGCTTCTCACCACCAGAAACTCAGGTTCTGCCTCCCAGACCTGGGGAGGGGGGGTTATCTCACATGTCCCTACCACAATTCACCTTCACAGCACCCTACGCTACTTGGCATGAGGGAGGGAGTCAACAGCTGGCAGAGCAGGGAGCAGGTGCAAAACTGCTCTGAGCCAAACTGCCAGGTGCTACCCGTGTGCCTGAGTGACCCCCAGGCTGCCAGTGCTGGAGGCCCTCTGACATCATCCAACTCCATCCTCCCATTCTGTGGATGGGAAACCTGAGGCCCAGGGAGGGAAGCAACCCGTCCAAGTTCTCATGGCACAGACAGGACCAGAATCCAGGCCCCCTGGGCTCCCAGTCTGGTGTTCTCTCCTCAGGTAGATCTTCTCAAAGTTGAGTCCTGCTACTGCCCCAGCTCTACGATCTGCCGCGAGTTACTTGGCTGTGTAGTTCTGTCATCTGGAGCACGGTGACAAGAACGGCTCCCTTCCGGGGTTGTTGTGGGGATTAGATGAGACAACGCACGCCAAGTGTCTGCAGCTTGATGCCTGTGGGTAGTGGGGTGGCCAGGTAGAAGGAACTGTTCCTGTTCTCGCCCCTTGGGTTTCTGTTTCTGCCCCCAGGCTGTTACCCCACTGCCTGTCTCTGGTGGTGGTGGTGCTGGGGTGGCCAAGGGGCTCCTACAGCAGCTGAACTGGGGTGGGGGCACTTCTCAGATGGTCATACCTTGGCTTGATTGGGTTTAGGGCAAATACTGATTGAAAAAAAGCAATCTTTGGTCTGGGTGACAGCCCAATCATGTGTTCTTTGGGATGACAAAGTACAGTGAAAAATACTGAGAGAAGTGCAGGTGTGTGTTTTTGCACAGGTGGGTGATTTTACCAGGCAAAAGGACTTTCCTGTTTACAAAGGGGTTCATGGCAGGATTCCTGTAAGTCACCAGTTCTTCTTAGGACTCTCCCTCAGGACTCAGTTTCTCTGGCACGACTCACACCAGCCTTCTAGTGAAGGGCCTTCTGCTCCCCGTTGTCTTGCCATCCCTGCCTTTCTTGCAAGATTCCCTTGAGCTCTGAGCATGGGAAGAGTGTAGCTGCTTATAGATCGTAAGACCACCATGATTTTATGTGACATCAAGAAAGAGAAAGAACTGCCAACTGTAAATGAGATGCAATTGATTGG
This sequence comes from Camelus dromedarius, assembly GCF_036321535.1. Lineage (NCBI taxonomy): Eukaryota > Metazoa > Chordata > Mammalia > Artiodactyla > Camelidae > Camelus > Camelus dromedarius. The sequence goes on from NC_087451.1 coordinate 50,434,925, forward strand.
GGGAAAAAAAAACCCCAATTTCAGAAATGTTAAGACATGGGAAAAAAAAAAAAAAACCCAAAACCCATGCATTAGAATCAATTTGAGAACCAGAGTCAGCTGGATAAGTTAGTTCTATCGACAAAATGAGAACATACAAATGAGGGCCAATCCCCAAATGATACTTGGGTTAATATTACTTAATGATTATTTTTCCATTGTGAAAGAAACCAGTAATAAACAGGCTCTAGAAGGACGCACGCGGGCCTGTCTTGTTCAGCACCGGATCTCCATCACTCTTAGTAAGTGCCCAGCCAGTATTTGTTGAATGAATAAACAAAGCAAAGCCACGTTATAAGACATGTGGCAAACCCAGAAAATGAATCATCCAGAATTCCCCCACTGTGGGTATTTTGTCTTATTTCCTTCGAGTCTTATTTCCTTTTATGAATATGCTCTTTTATATGTGTGTAAACATAATGTATTATTAGATTTAGCTCCAGGATGTGTTTTTGTATTTCTCTATTAATATGAATGAAATAATGAGATGAGACGGTGCGGGAACGCTTTGAAGACTGTGAAATGTTTAACCAAGTATCTTATTATTAGTTATAATAACCATAGCAATACTAATATGAATGAAGCTGATTTTCTGAAAATCTACTTCAAAGCAAACAACGAATTGGTCCTCTGAAGCTGGGAATCTGTTCTGTCCCTGATCACCACGGGGAGTCCCTCTCTTTCATGCTGGGAAGAGAAGGAGACTTAAGGGTTCTGAAAAGACGTCAACTCCAACTTCCCACCTGGCCTAGAAGCCTCTTTGGTGTCACTGATGGAGAGTTGGTGAGGACGGGGGACGACTCAGCACATCTCTCGGGACATGACTGACAGCAGCCTGCAGAAAAATTCCCTCTTTCCAGCCTCCGCTAGCGGTGAGACGAAGTTTCCCTGGGGGTTTCAAAGAAGGCTGTTCACTTCCTCTGCATGTTAATAGCAGTGTGGATGCCAGAGGGGTGTCTGCACAGGTAAGTCATCCATGATCGGGGTGGCGGTTACATGCAACAAACCACAGAGTCAGATCTGCCTTGGACAATTTTCATCAAAACTTCACCGTTCGATAGCCAAAGAATTCATGCGCACGCTTATCAGTCTAACCCGTGCCTGGTTCTTGGGAGGGAGGTGGGTTGACTCACAAAACATGCAGAAGGGAGGATGGACAGATACTCTCTCCCTGACCAAGCTCTAGCCAGGCTTTTCTGTGCCCTCTTCTCCACTAGGCTTCAACCCTGGCCTACAGAGGCCCGGACAAACCCTGACACAGTTTCTAGCAGCTCAAATCCAGATGCATGGGATGACCTCAGCCTCGTCAAAGTCCCTGCCTGAGGAAACTCAAGGCTGTCAAAAAAAATACCATTTCCATTAACAGCACACATGACTGTATCTAGACGAGATAAACAACAAGGACCTACTGTATAGCACAGGGAACTATATTCAATTTCTTGTAATAACATGTAATGGAAAAGAATTTGAAAAGGAAAAATATATATGTACGCCTATGTAGAACTGAATCACTTTGCTGTACACCTGAAACTAACATTGTCAATCAGCTACATTCCAATAAAAAATTAAAAAAACAAAAAAGAATTTACCGTTTGTCCCCACCAGTAGCTACAGGTAGGGCCCCGTCTCCCTGAGTTTGTGGAAGGAGAGGAGCCTAACATGGCTCGGGTCCAATTAGCAAACTCAGGTGGGTTTCCTGCGGACTGTTGTAACGTTTCATTTCCCAGACTCTGCTCAGGCGCCCTCTCTTCCTCACCCTTCCCCCTTGTTCTCCCTTTAAAATGCCAGGTGCCTTCTGCACAAATCGAAGTTGAGTTCAGTTCATGCTGAACCCTCTTCCTTATTGCAATAGTATATGACCGATTAAATGTGTCCTTGCTGCTTTAATGAGCGCCCGGCTTTGTTTATCTCGGACAGTATTCAGAGGCTGGCTATCACATCCAGGCTAACAGCTTGGGCTCCGGGCTTTCTGCACACCTTGACCTGTTAGTCTGCGTTCTTATTCTTCCTGATTCAGATCCTCAGCCCTAAACTTGGCTCCTGCCATCTGCTTCTTGCCCTCCCTCTTTGTCCTTAAGGATGGAGTTTTCTGGTTGCACCACTTGGCTCCCACCTTGCACACTCTTGCACGCTCCACCTCCGTCCACACCACCTGTTTCCATCTTTGGGGCTGTAGACGCCGGGCCAACCTCCCAGCCTCCTCTATCCCTGCCTCGAAGCCGCTGTCCCACCCGCTACGTGCTGCACTGAAGGTTGATCTATCTTGGCCTTTGGCAACTGCCCAGCTGTAAGTACTGGGAAAGTTTTGTGAGGTCACACCATTGATGCTGTCCCAGAGAGTCAAAAATACAGCTCGCTGAGAGACGTAAAACAAGTTTCTCATATAGAAGATCGCTTCCTAAAATGGCTAAAGAGATGTGATCAGTCCTGGATGAAAGATGATTTGAGCCATATTTTAATAACAAGCTGAGCCCCCGTGTTACGTGTGTATCTCTTTGCTGACCATTCCTTCCTGGTTCTCCCTTCCTCACACCCTAGAGCTGGGCTGCCTACCCCTCATTCACTGAACTCAGTGCTCTAGGCCTCCCAGGGCAAGTTGTCTTGGGTGATCTGGTTTAGAACTTCCTCAGACTCACAGTCTTCCCAGTTTTTATTCTAGGCACACCAGGAAATAAGAAGGGAAAAGCCTCCTGATGTCTCTCTGCAGTCCTGCTTTGAGACCTCCGTCCTACTGAGAATTTACGGAAGCCTCCCTTCTGAGATGTGAAACCCACGTCAAACACGAGGCTGTGCCCATCCCTCGCTCCACAGACACACAGATTGGAGGCAGCAATCCTGGCTGGCCTGGAGCATCCCAACCCCCGGCGCTAAATCAGAGAGGAAGGAAGCCTCTAAAAGCTTCCTTCCACTTAAACTCCATTACAGGAGGGTGATGGCCCGTCCCTGTTCCTTCTTGCAGGCCACTTTGCATTGTATTAACACAAGTGATGAAACATATCCAGCCCTGGTTAGCAGTTTCCCTTAGTATCCGCCGTCCTCCCATCCCACCCCCACAAAGATTTTTTTTTTCCTAGAATGATTCATTAAAAAAAAAAAATCAACCAATTCAGTGAGAAAGAAAAGTAAGCTGGGTTTTTCCAGCTTTTTAGGAACGAACAGGTGGTGCAGGAGAATCAGGTTGCAGAGGTCAACTGACGCCTTTCTCCCATTTCAGGGCGCATCCCTTTAGTGAGCGCAGCCCTGCTGCACCCTCCTGGGTGGATCCAGAGCCTCCCAGGAGTGGAAATCCCATTTCTCCTCCTCATGCCTCTGCAGATGGCCAGGAGAGGCCGGGACCACTATTCTAGAAAGCCCAGGAGACTTACCCTCTGCTCCTGTGTGGCCACGAAAGTCTGGAACCCTGGCGCCACCCCAAAGCCCAGCTCTTGGATGAAAGGCGGCTCAGACTGACTGTGGATCTGAACTTTCACTCCTGCTTCAAACGTCGTTTCCTCTGAAAGAACAAAGATGGACAGAGCCACGGGTCAGTGACAACAGCTGCTCGTGGAGTCCTGGGACTGAAAAGCTCAAAGAGATGCTAGAAAGGCCCACAGTGGGCAGAATCATGGCCCCCAGAGATTCCACACACCCTCATCCCCGGACACGGTGGCTACGTCACCTTACACGGCGAATAGGATGCTGCAGATGGAGCTAAGGATTGTCCTCAGTTATCCAAATGGCCCAGTGTGATCACAAGGGTCCTTATAAGAGGGGGGCACGGGGATCAGAGACTGAGAGAGAATGGAAAGATGCTATGCTGCTGGCTTTGAAGATGAAGGAAGGGGCCACAAGCTCAGGGATGCGGGCAGCTTCTAGAAGCTGGCAAAGGCAAGGGAATAGACATTCCCCTAGAGCCTCGAGAAGGAAGGTGGCCCTGCTGACCCTGGGAAGCCCATTTTTGATTTCTGGCTTCCAGAATTGTAAGATAATAAATGTGTGTTGTTGCAAACTGCTGAGTTGGTGGGTAATCTGTTTCAGCAGCAATCAAATAAAACCAAAAACCAAAAACCAATGAATTCAGGTCAGTTAAGCCAAATCCTTGCTTCAATCTCCAAAACTGTATAGAATGGGGTTATAAAGTGAGTCAAGCACCCATTCTCTTTATTTACTAACTTCTCTACTGGACCACGAGCTGAGACGAGGAGATCGGGAGGAAAACATGACGATATGGCAGTAGAAATAAACATACTGGGCTGGCCTGTAACCCAAGTGCCTGCCCCTTGGAGCTGCAGGAGATGGGTAACCAGAAATGAAGCTTCTCCCTTTTTTTTCCTTGGCAGGAGAAATGGCTCTTGGCAGTGAGGGGTGGGGGTAGGGGGCAGAAAGGGATGGGATGGGAGAGCTTGGCTCATCCTATATATTGGCGCTCAAAATGGGTGGAGAGGGCACCTGTGGGATATATCAGCCTTCCCTGGGTCTCCTCTGTCTCACTCTCTACAAACAGACTCCAGAATGAGCTTTCCAAAACGCAAACCTGTGTAACTTACAAGGAGCCTCCTTTCCTTAGCCCGCCCCTGTTCCCGCCTTGCTCTGGGCAGCCCTCTGCTCTGTGGAACCATGTGGTTGAACCACCAGGGCCACCGGATTGGTTGTCCCGGGTACCTGCTCCACACGGATGCACGGGTATCTCCTGCCTGGAATGTCTTTCTACTTTGTCCGCCAGACCATCTCCCCACCCTGCGGAGTCAGCCCCCAGTCCCACTTAAAGCAACTCCTCGTATGCCTGATAAAGCCTTTGCCACATCCTGTCACGGTCCTTTATCTGACTGTCTTTTCCACCAGCGTGGAGCATCCTGAGGCCAAGTTCTGGGCTTTCTGTCTGGATCTCAAAGGTCCTGCACAGGGCCGGGCATCTAGCAGACACCCAGGGGATGCCAGCTGAATGAATGAGTAAGAGATGTGTGACTCAAACCTCACTCATGTATTAATGGGCAAGGCCCATCTAGAGTCCACATCAAGGAGCGCTCCGAAAGCAGAGGATGGGGAGAGGACGGGTAGATGCAGAAATCAGGGAAGACGGAGCAGGGGAGAAAGGGAGGTCAGAGGTCAAGGAGGGGAGATGTGTCAGCACTGGGGCCATAGCATGGGGTAAGTCTGGGGACGCGTTCCAAAGCTGGCACAGATGAGAATGGCGAGGAAGGAAGGGCTGGGGCCAGGCACAGGAATGGGCAGGACCCAGGACCACCTGACAGCCTGGGACTGAGGCAGGGGGAGGGGTCTGGAGCTGGGTGAAAAGTCCAAGCCTCAGGGCACAGGGAAAGAAAGGGTTAGTAGGCAGACAGGGACCAGAGGGAAGGCCAGGCAGGGCTCTCACAGTCCAGACGGGGAGTCCAGTGGCTGAAGTGGGGCTCAGGCAAAAGAGAGCTTCAGCCAGGATTCCTTCCATAAACATCTTCGTGGGGCCGGAGAGAATCCAGGGCCATCCACGAATACCACCCCCCGCCCTGGGCCGTCCTCCAGCTGATTCAACTCCTCCATCATCTCTTTACTCAGACGGCTCCATCCAAACTCCTGCCCACACGTCCGGGCGAGCCTGTGGTTTGCGGTCTATCTCTCCCATGGGCCTGGCCCTCATCATGGGGAGGGGCTGTGGGAGGGGGAGGATGGGTGGGAAGAGGAGGGCGGAGTGGGCAGCTTCCATCGGCTGTGCTTCCTAAGGTCTAAGAGAAGAGCTGGGGAGAAGCCCAGGAGCAGGAGCATAAACAGGCTTGAACGGGAGACAGAGTGAACGCTCAGTGATACTGGGACACAGGGAGGCTTGTGTTTGGATGAACCGAAAGCATGTTCAGTGAGCTGTGGGGGTGGGATGGGAGAGATGCCCAAACTTGTTTTCCAGAGCTCGCTGAAGCTGTGCGCCTGCTATGTAAGTGAGCTCGAGAAACCTTAGAGCCAGGGAGACAGGCTCAAAGGGGGAACCCGTGGTTACAGGGAGAAATGAGAAATGAGGCCTTTGTGCCAGCAGCGCCGTGGGGAGTGGGCAGAGCAGAGAGCCAGGCATGCCTGTGCAAGTGAGAGCCGCCCGAGGCGTCTCAGACTGGCTTCGGGTCCGGAAGGGGAGTTGATTCCAGAAGCAGCAAGAGCTGGCGCAGAATGAATTCCTCAAGTATTCTCATCATTACAATCAGCAGCAACTGGATGGGCAGAGGCAGAAGAGAGGGACGAATGAGGTTTCTGCCCTCTTCAGAACACGCCGTCCAGGAGAACCTTCTGCCAGGATGGACCGTTCTAGAATCTGTGCTACCCAGCGTGGTAGCGTTAGCCATGTGAACCGTGACCAGTGCAAATGAGGAACTCAGTTTATCGTTAAATAAATCAGTTTAATTTCCTCCCCAGTTTTATTGAGGCATAACTGACAAGTAAAACTGCGAGCTATTTAAAGTGCGCAATTTGATATACGCATACATACACTGAATGGGAAAGGATTCCGCCCGTCGGGTTAATTAACATTTCCGTCGTCTCACACATTTACCTTTTTCCCACCTGCTTTATTTATCTTTTTTTAATCCAATCGAATTTAATGAATTGAGCTTAAGTGTGAGTAGCTACCTGTGGCCGGCGACAATCTTAGTGGGCAGTGCGGTTGTAGAATGCCAGCTGTGAGCAGACCCCAGCCCTCTCTGAGCCTCTGGGGTGACCAGGGCTCCACCACCCCGCTTTCCTAAGCAGGTGCCCATGTGGGGGTCTCTGGACTGGAGGCCCTGGGTGATTTGGGCGGGGCTCTGAGCAGCAGAGCTGTGCGCGTGCGTGGTCAGCCCATGACTGTCGTCCCACATCCTCCCTGACCCTGCTTTTCCCAAAGCACCGCTTACTCTCACATCTCCAGATAGAGTTTGTTCCTTTCTCGTCACAGAGCTGGCCTCAGTTTCCCTCTGTGAAATGGCCCGCTCCAGTCCCTGCCTGATACCCACCCTCAGGCTCCCCCACTTCCTGGACGCGGCATACTTCAGGGCAAGGACGAAGGCCCGCTTTGAGAAACGGCATCATGAAGCATGGACAGTTAGAGCCACAGGCCCAGCGCATGCACCTCCAAGGTTCCCAGACGAGAATGCACGCTGAAATCATGCAGGGAGTTCTGGGTGACCATTCGGGGGAGCCACCCCTAGAAATGCTGATTCTGTCGCGCTGGGGTGAATCCCAGGCATCAGCACGTCCCGGGATTCTGATACGGGTTATCCGAGGCCAAACACATTTGGGCAAGCGGTGACGTAGTTCAGAGAGGGCAAGTGACTTGCCCAAGGACACACAGCAAGTCAAGAGCAGAGCAGGGGCCAAAACCAGGTCTCCTGACTTCCACTTTCTACCCCACTAAGGGTGGGGTTTATTTCGTGGGAGCAGATGTCCCAGTTCACAGCTCTGGGGTTCTGACTGGGGGTGGGGGAAAGGAATATCTCTTTCATTGTCATATCCCCTAAGGCTCCTAGCACAGTGCCTGGAACGGGGCAGAGCTCAATAACTGTTTGTCGAATGAAGCAAATGAGTAAGGAAGTGTCCTCTGCTGGGTCCACAGTTCCCTGCCCTCTGACCAGCTGTGAGTCTGCCCAGGGTCTGGCTGGACCCTGAGAAACACCCGCACCACACGCCGCCCAGGCGACAGGCTTCCTCCCACGAAGCAGGCTGCAGAAGGTCTCCCCCGCAGCCACGCAGCCGGGCCACACACAGAGCAGCAGCAGCAACAATAGCCAGGACCACCCTTACAATTCTCCCGTCTCAGGGCAAAATGACATGCGCGGCCCCTCATTAAAAAAAAAAAAAAAAGATTGAGAATTTCAAGAACAGCAAGAGCAAAGCATCAAACCCAGAGTGAGACCCTCCTGAGCCTGTGTGACGGCAAAGGTCGCACACCCGGGAGGCCAGCCCTGATCACAACCCTGATGGGTGCTGGACAGAACTGCTCCCACCACCTGCCTGCTCCTCTCACCACCAAATGACCCCACGCCAAGTTACTTCAAAGAGTGCGGGCCCCTAATGCAGTGAAGGATTGGTTTACACTTCATGAACGGCAGGATTCGAAGTCCCAGAGAGAGAGAGAAAGCGGAGAGATGGGGAGGTGATTCCACACCCGCAGTGTTACGAGCTCTTGTTCATGGGGACCCGCCTGAAACCCCGAGCGCTTAACAGGGAAGATGATGTTGAATCAGGAGGAGGGTGAGAGTCCAACCTGCAGAAGCCAGAGTCTACCCACTCTTTTTAGGAGCAGAGCCATGGCCAGCCAAGCGCACCAAGTGAAGTCTACCCGGGGAGAATCTCCCATGCCTGCGGAAAGGACTGGGAAGCTCTGGGGTTGGGGGTGGGGGTAGGGGTGGGGGTGGGTGGGAGACGGAGCGTAACGGGCAGAATGCATAATGGGGCCGGGAAGGTACATCGCAATAAAAGCAGCTTGCATCTTTAATCTTTGCAAATTACAGGAAGCACATGGAGGAAATAAACACTGGAGAGGAGCAGGAAAAGCAGCTTCTCTGAACATCTGGAGGAATTTTTGAGGCTAAGGCAGGGGTGTGTGGGTACAAAGCAGTCATGTGTTGGATGAAGCTCTCTTTGTAACCATGGCTGGGGTAGCTAGCTTGAGAGGAGAGGGTGGGAGGGAGGCCAGCCGTGTGGTGGGACGCGTCTCAGTGCAGGGTGGCTTCTGTTTGTCCGGCTCCTGCCTCATCCTCTCCGCTCTGCTCTCTGCCCTGGGAGCTGCACTTTGGGAGGTGCTGTTGGGCCCCCTTGCTCTCTGGCTTTGGGTTGGCTTCAGCCAATGGTGGGCCCAGGTGGGAAACTGGAGGAGAGAGGAGAGTCAGGCTGGGATATTCAGTCCCTCAACTTGATTTGCTGGGTCCCTGTGGATTAGCTGCGGGCCACCTTGAAAGGGCACAGCTCCAGGCGGGGGCGGGGAGGTGGGGCTGGGGGAGCTCTCCATTCCGACAGCAGCCTTTTCGCTAGGCATGGTCATGGCTGTCCCCACTAGCAGGCTCAGGATCCCGCCCCATCCGTACTGCCTTCCCTCAGCCTTGTCTGCACTTGCGGGACTAATCCTTCATTCTTCTTTCCTTGCATTGCCCAGTCTGTGGGTGCTGTTGGGTTCCTCGTTGGATCCTGATGGGTAGAGAGGGAGGAGGCTGGAGGAGGCCCCTCTGCCGCACCATTCACTGTAGGACAGCCATTGGTTGGAGCATTCTTTGGGGTGGAGACCTCACTACCTGCAGGGGTAGCCTGTAGTTTCCAAAGTTCATCCTTGCGCAGAGTTGAAAATATCTGTTTATAGATTTTACCCCCTGCTTCTAGCCCCACCCTTCTTTCTAGGATCTGAACTTATTTACAAAACAGAAACAGACTCACAGACATAGGAAACAAATTTATGGCTACCAGTGGGGGAAATGGGTAGGAAGGGATAAATTGGGACTTCGAGATTTGCAGATACTACTATGTATAAACTAGATAAACAATAAGTTTCTTCTGTATAGCACAGGGAACTGTATTCAATATCTTGTAGTAATATATAATGAAAAAGAATATGAAAACGAATATATATATAGTCTATGTGTGACTGAAATGCTATGCTGTACCCCAAAAATTGACACAACATTGTAAACTGACTATACTTAAAAAAAAAAGGTCCTAAAAACCTGTTACTCCCTGTTGAACTGTTACCCCCTGTTGAACTGTTACCCAAAGCAACTTTTTTTTTTTCTTTTCTTTGTTTTCGTTTTTAAGGAATACTAGCTCTTGGTGGAAAGAATCAAGGACCAAATCAGAAGACATGGATTCAGGCATGAGATTGTCGGATGGTCCCTCAGTGTCCTGAGTGACTTACTTGCTTTACCACATCTGTGAAGTGGGTCTATCTGTTAAATGAGTCGAACTGCCCTGTCTACATCACAAGACTGTCTGAGGATCAGAGGTCAATATGCAGGCGGTGCGCCTTATATACTGTAGAATGCGGTACCCGTGTTGGCAAAGAAGATAGTTAATGTTAGGTCTTAGTTATGCCATGAAGAAGTGTGGTCACACCTAACGCATTCCTATTAAACAAAATATTTACAAAACATACAATAGCAAAGGCACCGAGTGTGGAATTGGGTCCACATTCGGTGACCTGGGTCTCATTACGAAAAGATTTATTCCAAGGATCCTTTAAATAATGAGTTTTCCTAGTGCATTCAGGCTCTGAGATTATAAATGACTTGCTTGGAGGGTTGATAAGTCTGAGTGGGCAACCTGTGTGCAGGAGAAAGTTCCAGGTCTCCAAAGCTGTAGGGGAAGTTGGTGGATGATTAAGATTCTATTGATAAAAATTCTGTTTACACACACGGCAGGCTGGGTATAACCAGGTTACGGAACAGATCACGTACATAGATCGTGATGTGACTGTAGAATTCAAAACCATTGGAAACATTACTGAATTCATAGCAACTTTTGTTACCAAATATTTTCTCAATCAATAAATGTAAAAAAGCAGGAGAGCATTCAGGTGGGGATGATGACTGAGAAATGTTTTGGTGTTAAAAGGCATTCTCGTATTTCCACAGGGTGGGAGAAACAGTGGTCTAGATCAGAGCTTCCCACACTTGAATGTGAGTCACTGGGGATCCTGTTAATATGCAGATTTGGGGGGGGCCTGAGATTCTGCATTTCTGACAAGCTCCCAGGGGATGCCAGTGCTCCTGGTGGGAGGACCACACTTTGGTGGCAGGATGCACAGGAAGACATCTCTGCTTTAGCAGAACACACTAGGCCCGTGGTGATCTGGCCTCTGCCTACCTCTCCAGCCCCAGGCCTCCCCGTTGGATCCAGCTACCCCAGGACACCAGAGCTGTTCTTGGCCTTTGCTCCTGAGTCCCCTCCCTCTGCCTGGCATCTTATCTCCCCACGACCCTCATGCCCCTCTAACTCCCGCGCACTGCGCAGCCACCTGCAGGCCTGAGACCAGGAGCAAAGGTCATCTCCTCTCTGAAGCCTCCCCTGAGAGACCTTTTTTCTCCCTTCCAGACCGATGAGCCCCTCCTTTGGGTCCCAGCTATCCTGTGTCAGCCAGGGCTGGATAACATTTGCCCACTTACACGGCTCCTGCCTAGACTGCAAATGCCTGCCACTCCTTAAGGCTCTTTACACAGAGCTGCTGGATCAATGCATTTCCATCTCCTACGTAAAAGGAGCCCTTGAGATTGTCTCTAGACTGTGAATGCTTTGAAAACCTGGACCGGGCTTTCCATCTGTGTCCCTGAGTGCCTGGCACATAGTAGGCGCTTTTGGCAATTAATTTTTGTGCATTTTTTTTAAGAAAAAGTGCATGAAGCAGGACTTCTCAGAATAATAAAAATCAGGCTTTTTCTTGCTGCTTAACGGATGCCTGCCTCCAACGGTGCTTTGGACACAGGACATCAATTCTCCAGGTTCCTTGCACCTGTGGAGACCGAGTATCCAGCACAAAGGCCCACTCTGAGAGTGAGCTCGGAATCCTAGCAGGCTGCAGCGTGCTCCCGTGCTCCATACTCTCAGAATTCAGGCCAGAGCCCGCAACCTCTCCTCTCGCGGAGGTCGTGGGTACCGGACACTATGAGTCTTTCCCCTGGGAGCAGAGATGTCAGGGAAACCATAGCAACCAGCCGCATCCACTCTTGCTAAGTCCCACTTGTGATGGGGGCTGGGGAAACGTGCTACTCTCAATAGCTGCTCAGGCCTTCCAGCAACGTGGAAAATTTATGATTATTTTTAATTTAATTTTAATTTCTATCAAAGCAATATATGTACATAATTTAAAAAGCCAAATGATGCCCCAAGGCTGTCTAGTAAAAAAACAGCAGTTTCCTGCTCTACCTCTCTTCCACCCCCAAGTCCCCCTCCTCAGAGGCAACTCCTCTCAACTGTTTAAACTGTTTCTTGTGCTACTGACTTTCAGATTTTCATGGACACCAAGTACTTGACAGTTATTTCTTGGTTTTTAAAAATTTTAGACATTATCTATTGAATTCCTACCGTGGGAGCTTCTCACATGAAGCATCCTGCCATATTCACTTCCCTTTCACCTTCCTATATGTGGTTAGGTCAGTAACCAACATAAAATATCCATAATTTTACATAATTATGACTAGGTAACTACTGTCCACACTCCAGCCTTATAGTATCTAACCTTTTGGGTCCTCTTATTGTGAAACTATTTTGTTTTTCCTGGTTTTATTTTTTTTTCCTTCTTGTTTGTTGGTTTGTTTGGCTTGCTAGGTACCAATCACAGAAATGGCAAAAAAAAAAAAAAGAACAAAAAAGTCAAACTTACAGAAAGAGAGAGCAGAAAAGTGGTTGCCAGGGGCTAGGGGTGGGGGAAACAGAGAGGTTGGTAAAAGTGGACAAATTTTCAGTTATCAGATGAATAAGGTCAGAGGATTTCATGTAAAACATGGTGACATTAGTTGATTATACTGTAGCGTATAATTAAAATTTGCTGAGAGTAGAACTTACATATGCAGATATGTAGGAAACATATATAGTAATATGTTTGAAACCAAATTTTACCTTCACTTCATTGGTAGCTTGCTGGATACAGAGTTCTATCTTAGAAAAGACAGATTCCCACCCTCCCAAGCCCCTGCCTAAAATTTGAAGACATTTTCCATTGTCTTCTGACTTTAAGTGCACCTGTTCAGAAGTCCATTCTGATTCTGGGTCCTAGGTATGTGACTGCCTTTGTTTTTCTCTCCAGAAACTTTTAAAACTTTCTCTTTATCTCCATGAGCCTGCATTTCACAAGGTCTGGTTGTTTCACCACTTACTGCGGACAGGACTTGGTGAATTCTTTCGATACGGAAAATCACATGGGTCAGCTGGGAGTTTTTTCTTACTTTATTCCTTTGGCAACATCCTCTTCTCCACTCTCTCACTTTTGTTATTCTAGGACTCCTGGTTATAGGATGTTGGGCTTTCTGAATTTATGCTCTCATTTTCATATTTTGTTCTCTCCCATTCTCCATCTGTCTTTTTGTTTTACTTTTCAGGAGATTTCCTCAATTCCAATCCTTCTGTGGGTTTAAAAAAAATGTTTGCAATCACATTTTTAATTTCCTGGAGGTTTTTTTTTTTTTTAACTTTTCCTTTGAAAGTTAGTTTTTAATAGCATCCTATTTTAATAGCTGATGTTTATGAATGTGCTATCATCTCTTATCTCTTGAGAGTTTTAATTAAAATGGTTTGATGTTTCCTTCTGCTCCCTACATTTGTTTTTTTTTAATTTATGAAACGTACATAAAGACTAGTATTATTCAAGCATTTTCTAAGTATTTCACAACTATTAACTCATTTCAATCTTTCTATCAATCTTACAGAGTAGATAATATTATCATTCTTATTTTAGAGGTGATGGAACTGAGGCTCAGAGAGGTTACGTAACCTGCCCATGGCCACATAGCTGGTAAGTTGTGTATAGCCAGGATTTGATCCCAGGCTCTAGAGCTTGTGCCATTAACCATTATCCCTATTTCCTCAAAGTTTCTTTTTTGTTTGCTTTTGGTTGCTTTGCTGTTGATGGCTTCCCTCAAATGCCTGGCTTTTTGACTGTCCATTCATAGTTAAGAGGTATTTACTCCAGACCATCTTCCTTGTGTGTGGGAGGACTTACACAGGGGACTTCACTAGGGTGACCTAACTAGGTCATTTGTGTGGCGACTCCTGACTGTCATTCTCTGGGAATTTTTCCTTGAGTTTGTCAGTGTCTCCAGGAAGGGAGTCCCCCAGACTTCTGCTTGGGGGTGGGTGGGGTAGATTAGCCTGGCTGGGGTGGGGGCGGTTTCCTGACTCAGTAAGCAGAATTTCACCTTATTTCCTTGTTTTCTGTAGAATCTCACCCTCGCCCTCAGCTTTGCCTGGCTTCCCCCAGCCCAGAGCCTGTTTCAACCTTATCTTCTGCTGGGGTGCACTGAGATTTTTATCTGGCTGTTTTGGGCCATGGGAGGCTATCTGGGGGACTGAACAGCTCCCTGTACAGACTTATAACTAATCCTCCAAGATTTTAGCTGCACCTTTCTGCCCCGTTGTCAGCAGTATCTGATGCCTCTGGTCCCCGATCCTTTCTGGTTTGGGGGTCGGGTCCGTGGTGAGAACTGTTTGGCTTTGGTTGGTTTCCCTGAGCAGACCCTCCTCCTTCATCCTTGTCTGCTCTGCCAAGTCAGCTACCATCTGCTCTCTATTTTCCAAAAATTTGCTGACATCTACTGTTTCTTAATAGATGGGGTTTGGGGAGTTAACCTCCATGAACACTTAGGTTCAATCCACTGTGTCCAACCGAAAGTCTAGACGGTTAACTTCCCTACGGCTCTGGAGTTCCTTTCACCATCCTAGGAAACGGGGGAGAGATGCTCATAGTTGATCTCTGGGATGGACATGGCCATAGAATCAAGGGACAGTTTTCAGTCCCAATATCCTCAGTTGTCCATTCAGTGGTTTTCAAACTGAGTTCCTTGGAGCCCTAGGGTTCCTCAGGGAATGTCTCAGGGCCCACCACAGTGAGCATGGAAAGATCAAACTGGGGCCCCCCTCTTGAGCTGAACCAGAACACCTCTACCTTTATCTGTTTTATATATTTGGGCTGTGCTAAAGCTTTTGTTCAATACAGAGATTCTGCTATGGGAAAGAAAAAGAGGAAATGTTGGAAAAGGGGAGCAGCTATAACCTATCATTATATGCCATTCTCTCTCCAAAGATGTCACTGGAACCTTGTTTTTTATTTTTTTTCCCCCTGAGCTATTTTCATGGCAGTGCTTTTACAATCACATTTCAAGCATTAAAGGAATGTAGTGGAAGGGGAATCGCTTTTGGGTCCATAAGTGGGTTTTCAGTTTGGTTCAGCTACTTAAGGTGTGTGTCCTTGGGGAGCTTCCTCATCCTCTCTGGACTCCGGTTTCTTTCTCTTTCGATGGGGGATGATATCCTCATTAGGAGGGTCACTTGGAGGATTCATAGGATAGAATGTTCATGGCACATAGTAGCTACTCATTAATACTAGTTTCTACCTCCCCTTGGCCCCGTCAGTGTACACAACACAGCAATTTTTTTCTCTCTCTGAACAAATATATCAACAAGTATTTATTGCCCTGGTGTACGTCAGTGAGTCAGACAGTCCAAGATCCCTGATCTCTTGGAGCATGCGTTTCAGTAGAAGAGATTGATCACACAAAAAATAAATAGGATTGACCACACACACACACAAAGGCAACAAAAATCACATGGTATAGTTGAAGGTGACACACGACATGGAACAAAGGACAAACAGATAAGGAGGGGTGAAGGGGTGGGGTGGGGGTGCAATTTTAAATAGGGCAGACAGGGTAGGTGATAGCTGAGCAAAGACTGGACGGAGGTGAGGCGATGAGCCACGTGGGTCTGACCAGGGAATTCTAGGCAGGGGGAATGGAGAATGCAGGTGCTCGAAGGTAAGTGTTCCTGGAGTGTACAAGGAGTCACAGGGAAGGCAGTGTGGCTACAGCCAAGTGACCAGTGGGACAGAGCAGGAGGGACTGAGGCTGGGGAGATGGTACAGTGCAAGAGATTTACCTCGCTTAGAGCATGGGCTCTCAAGATAATTCCTTTGCTCAAAAACAGAATGTCAAATGCATTTTTCTACAATCCTAGGATTTGGAGACATCAAGGCAGAGTTTACGTCATAAACAGTG
Source organism: Camelus dromedarius (assembly GCF_036321535.1). Lineage (NCBI taxonomy): Eukaryota > Metazoa > Chordata > Mammalia > Artiodactyla > Camelidae > Camelus > Camelus dromedarius. The sequence continues at coordinate 50,450,644 of NC_087451.1, forward strand.
TATTCTGCATCAGGGTGAACGAAGGCCAGAGGAGGATGAGGAAGGGAGGGGCCCTGTTTGTGGTCTCTCCAGCTTTGAGCCTGTCTATCTACAAGGCGAGCTCATTAGGGAGCTCCCTGCACAGCGATTCTGGTTTGCTCGGGTGTAACCCATCCCCACCTGTCACCCTTGCCCCTGCGTCCACCCATACAGCCATTCACGGGACTGTCTTGGGAGCACCTTCCCAGCTGCCGTCCACCTGCTTCCCCAGGGCTCCCATGTGCTTCTGTGAACTCGCTCCCTGGTCACTGATTGGTCTAGGGCGAAGGCCACCTGACTCGACTGGACCAATGATTCTTTTCCCTATTTTTTTTTCTTTCTTTCTTTTTTTTTTTTTTTTAAACAGGAGCTCAGTGAGAGACTCTGAACAGTCTCTTGTTGATGGTAGAATGTGTAAAATATAAATCTATTCAGTCATGTGTGAAAAAAAATACATACAGAAAAAGCCTGCCTCCAGTTTGAGAATAAAGCAATTTAGAGAGAGGAGAGGTGAGGAACCGAGTGGGCAGGAGCCTTCATTTCCCATTGTTCTGACGCTGCACCCTAGCCTTCCTGCTGCTTGCTTGTGGAAGCTTGCCTTGGATTCCAGGGCCAACACAATTCCTTTTATGCCCAAGCTTGTTCGAATCTGGCTTCTCTTATGTGCAGCCTAGATAACCCACTGCCTATTTCTTTTATCTTTGAAGTTACTCAGAGGCATCTACACAGAGTTTCAGTTTTAACAACCTCCCACCTGCCTTCAATTTAATTTCTTTTAGAAAATGCTGGTCATGAAATCTGCGCTGCTGTAGTTCAAGACAGCTTCTCTGTCCTTTTTCTATTTTGTGAGCTCCTCCATGCAAAGAAGGTTTTCCATGGTCAAAAGCCTTGGGGGAAATAAATGTTGCATGCAATATTCCCATCTTGGAGATTCGTGATGTAGGGTGTTAAAGAATTCCTGCCATGGATTAATGTCTTTAACTTTGCCTAACCAGGGTTTCCCACATCCTCTTTATTCCTGTTACAGGTAATATCCCAAACTCCTGACAGTCTGATTTGGGGGCATCCTTCAAGATCAGGTCCTCATGTGACTGAGCCTGCCTTCTTTAAAATGGACTATTTCCAGGGCGCCCTGCACAAGGATGTTTGGCCAAGGTGCCATTGTCAGCCCGGAGGAAAGGACCCTTGTGATAGTCACTTCATAGTCACTTCCTACTCACTAAGCATGACCCCATAGGGCTGCGTCCACCCAAAGAGGGTGCCTTTTACTAATCCCCTCACTGGCACCAAAAGTCCTTCCTGTCATTCAGAATTACACCCAGGGAGTGGCTCCCTCACTACTTTCTTAGATTTCTGAGAGGGGAAGCAAGATGTGTCAGAGGCTCTGCTTTGAGAATGAGACTCCCAGATGCTAAGGTGCTCCAGGATCCTTGATTAGGTATGGAGTGTTTGGAATATCCTCTGCCCTTGGGGTAGTCTGGCCATCCTCCCATCTACTGGTCACCATGTCATCTTTCCCGTGTTTACAGAGAGCTCTCACAGGATGGGCTAGTAAAACAAGAGCTGGGGGGGGGGGTGTGGGTGTTGTCCTGGGTCTGACTCTATAAAGCCAATTTCCCGTCTTACTGCACTGCCTCCATCATCAAGCTGCCTGCGGCCATGCCCTCAACAATTCCTGTCTTCTCCATCGTCACTCAGATATCTCCTCTAAGGACTGGGGCTCCTTTTCCTGGGGATTGAGAGGAGGTGGGAAGGCCAAGGAGACAAGATGGGGCCTGGCAGGTCAGGAAGGCTGCCTTCCTCCTGAGGACTGGGGGTCCAGTCTGTGACCAAGAAGCAGGATGTGGTCTCAGGTGGCCTCATGGACAAGCACCCCTCACCTGCCAGGGCCCATCTCTCACCCTTCAGCAGGTGTGTAGGCCCCACTCCCACCCACATGAAACTCACCCCCACCCCCAGCCCAGGAAACAATCAGCTTTGAGGTGACCAGAGTCTCCAAGAGACACCTGTTGCACAGTGACTTCTCTGCCTGAAGAAGGATACCATGGAGGGAGGCTGGATGGACGGATTCAGGGGGCCCGAAGTCACCTCACCGCAGCCTCCTTCCCTGACAAACGGGGGAGAGGGAACCCACCCTAGCACTTAGCACTGTGGGGAGGGGAAGCCGGGAGGCAAGAATATTATGGCCCCAGAGGAATGTGTGTGTGTGTTGGGGGGGGTGGGGTGCTGCAGAAGCAAAACTCCAAGAAGTCAACCAGAGCAGCTGAAGCCGTACGGTCCAACATGGCAGCCGCTAGCCCTCCCTGCAACCCTGTGGCAATTTAAATGAACAAACTTGAAATGATGTTAAAAATTCAGTTCCTCATTCTCGCTGGCCACATTTCGGATGCTCAGTGTGGCTACTGCAGAGGACCGCGCAGAGAGCATGTCCATCGCTGCAGAAAGTTCTATTGGACGGCAAGGGTCAGTTTCCTCTCTGACTAGTTTCTTCTGGCCCCTGCCCTGCTTTAACTCCCCTTTCTTCACGCCCCGACGATCCGGCCTCAGAGGACGTGGTTTGAGTGAGAAGTGCTGATCTGTCGCTGGGGACGACTTCTGCTCACACAGCCTGCAGGGGGTACACTGGAGTTTCTGGTGGATTCTGTGTGCAGGTGTGGGTCCTGTGAGCCAACAAGCTCCTAAGAGGGAGGGTCTTTGTCCCATGTCTTCCACATCCCTGACCACGCCCTGCATGGCATTAGGCACACAGTAGGTCCGTAAACACGGTTAAACGGGTATGTCCGGAATCGGTGCAGCTCATGGTCAGGCTGACTGCTGGTCAAGCAGCTTGGGCCAGTGCCATCCTGGCCTGGCCGCGAATTCACCGCATGGCTGTCAGGAGGTCACTGCTCCCAGCCTGGCCTCCGCTCTCCCTCCTAGAGGGGATGAGGGTGGCTGGAGAGAGGTGGCTTCTTTCCCGCTCTGACCCTCCATGGCTGCCGGGGGCAGAATGCAGATGCCCGGGGACAGGCCCTGTGGTCGGAGCCCATTCCATCAGCCGCCAGTGCTTGGACCCCGCAGGGAGCTGTGCGGGGTGAGGATGTGTGTGAAGTGGGGTGCCTGCATTGCAAATGTGTGCATATATGTGTGTGTGTGTGTATGTCTATACACGTGTGTTCACTCTTGACTCCAGGTAACAGGTGAGAAAGCCAACGTCACAATGGAAGGACATAACTAACTTCTGGTCAGTCTGCGGGCATGGACCCTCCAGGACTTACTTTATTTCTTTGTTTCTCTCCTTTCAGTAAGCAGTTCCATAAACAAATATAAATGGGTGTCTGCAAGGCACCGCCTCTCTCTGGGGACCGAGACCCAGCTCCCAGGACTCAGGGTTGCCTAAGGGCCCCCAGGTCACAGGACACAGGCTGGCCTGAGGGATGTTCTGGAGATCCAGGCCCTGTGGGCCCCCCTCAGGGTTACCGGAGCTCGGCACTAACACAAACCTCCATCTGTGAGCTGGAGGGGAGGGTGCTAAATGTAGGAAAGTGGGCGCGGTGGTGGGGACGGAGCCCGGAGTTTGCGGAAAGTCACCCCCAGGGTGGAGGTCCTGGCTGCTCTCAGAAGCCCGGATGGCCTGGACATGCAAGGACCAGACCTCAGGATCCAGGTGATCGGCCACAGGAATCACGGGGTGGGGGCTGCAAGAAGTGGCGGCTGGGCTGCCTGCATTCCACCCCTCCTCAGCTCCAGCCTGAGGGCCCAGGCCTGCGTCCTGCTGGAATCTTCTCTCCCTTCACCCCTCCTCGTGGCCCCTCCCAGGCCCTCTCGAGACCCCTCTCCCCTCCCACTGCTATGCCCTGGACCCAGCGTTAACCTCGCTCTGGGTCTCCTTGACTTCCCTGGTCCCACTCTTGGACACCTCTTTACTTTCTGCACCTGGTGAGGTTCTAGAGGTTGCAGAACATCCCTAGACTGATGTTCTGATAGACTGACAGAGTGATGCTGCTTCACTCCCACCTCTGTTCCCATCATCACATCATCTCCTCTGTCCGGCCTTCTTACGAGGACCCACCTGTATACTCCAGGATAACCTCAAGACCCCGTACAACTGCCCCACGCACTGGGATGCTTTCCCTGAGCCCTCCCTCCTCCCAGGTGAAGGCTGCCGTCCCGTCACAGCACTGGGTCCCCTCGTGTCACACTGGCCCCTGTGTCTCCCCCTCTAGGCTGTGATCAAGGACTTGGCCTCTTTCAAATTAATGTCCTTACTTTGGTGCAAAGCCTGAGATGGTATACGTGCGTAATGAATAGTTTGCTGAGTAAATAAATGACTAAATGGATGCATGTAATAAGCTCTGGGGCCTGTACAGATGGGGCCAATGCCCTGAGTCCATGTGCTTTGGTTTCCAACAGCCCCTCCGCCTCCCCTCAGGGGGAGAAGTCTGCTTTCCCTTCCATGGGGTCTTGTGGCTGGGTTGGGATATTCAAGACGGTAGAAGGGAAGGGGTTGGTCCATCCCTTCCTCTTCTCCTGAAATGAAGCCACCCACCAACCCAACCATACTTGTTAATTCAAACTTTCCTCCAGGCCTCCTCTCACCCTACCTGGCTTCCCTTTCCAGTATTCTCATTTACCCCTCCCTGCCCCCCACCCAGTGATATCCAGGGAAACCCAGGGCGTCGCAGCCCATGCCAGAGACATCCTGACCATTCACCGCATGTCAGCAACCCCTCGATGGAGAGCAGTCCTCCCCAGGGTGGCCCAGGACGGCCCACCGGACGCACGCCAGTCTTCCAGTCTGCACTCACCCCGCTTTCCCGCCATCCCCACTGCCCCAGCCCCCGCGCCCAGCTCACCTGTCTCTCCCCAGATGGGCAGGTACTCATCCTGCTGAATGTCCAGCATGATCTCCAGCCCGTTGCCTGTCCCCCCCTTGACCGTGGTCAGCAGAGGTTTGCCATCCTCGCCTGAGTTAAACATGTAACACTTCCCATATTTTGTAAACACCTGAAGGAGACAAGAGAGAGAGAGAAGCATATGGGTGACTTCAGACTGGGTTCCAGAGACTGGGGGGACCCCCGGAATCCCACAGCAGGCCAGCGTCCCCACAGCCCATCACAATCAGCCCCTCTGGGGACAGTGACTCCTTACCCCTGGCTAATGGCCTGACTTTTGCCAAGTGGGATTGCTGCATCAAAGAGCAAATCTGGGCACCCTTGGGGTTTGTTGCAATGGGATCTGGTCTCGTCTCTCTTCGTACACCCCCTCCCCGGGAGGTCCTGCTCACTTTCAAGTGTCAGCATTGTCTGCAGGCTCCTGACCTTCTCATCTGCACCTCCAGCCCCAAGCTCTCTCCTGGGCTCCAGTCACGCTGATCCTACTGCCTGATAAGCATGACCTCAGGGGGACCCACAGACTCCGACACTCAGCATGTTCCAGCGGGGACGAGCTTTCTCAGTCTCCTCGCCCCGCTGGATGGTTCTCCTGTACCCTATGTCTGGGGAATAGCATTGCCACCTGCCCAGGGGCTCATCCAGACCCTCAGGGTGGCTGTCCACGCTCCCTCTCCCTCACCCCAACATCCAATTAACCAGCAGGGCCCGTCCACGCAGTCTCTACATTCAACTTGCATTTTGTCTTTTCTCTTCATTGCTGCCACAACTTAGGACCCCGTCACACCCTTTGTTAACTGTGGTTCACTCTTTTTGAAATGCAAACCTGATTATATTAATCCTGTGCTTAAAATCTACAGTGGCTGACCACGCCCCTTAGAGTAAAACCCAGGCCCTCCCTCCACACCCGGCCTTCTGTGATGCTCTCTGCCTACTCTGTCCTCCTCTCCCCATCTGAGTCCACGAAAATCCACTAGAAGATAAGCTCACGGGTTCCGGGACTTGCTCTGCACGTTCAATGAGGCATCCATCCCTGGTGGCTAGCATCATGCCTGGCACCCGGGGGTACTTCTGAAATAAATGTCAAATGAATGAATGAATAAGTAAATGAGTGAGTGAGTGGGTGCATGGAGCCAGGTCAAACCACCTGCAGCACCCCTGGATGTGCCCTGCTGGGTCACACACTTGTGGCTTTCTGTTGGCTGCTTCTGTCTGCTTACACCTCCTCTCATTCCTCTTTCTGCCTGGGCAACCTCTACCTGTTCTCCAAGACTGTTTGGATGCACCTCCTCCTCCAGGAAGCCTTCCCGAGCTCCTGGACGGAGCTGTACTACATCCCTCCTCACCACTCCCCTTGCCCCTCCGCCACTGTAGCTGTCACGTGCCACAGTGACCACAGGGTGGGTATCGTTGCTCCCATGGCGCAGAGGAGGAAACCAAGGCCCAGAGAGATTAAGTGACTTGCCTAAGGTCACACAGCTATTAAGCAGAGAAGCTGAGATGCAAAGCCATGTTTGTCTGATTCTAATAACACAAGCGTGCTGTCATTGGGACATTTCTGAGCTATATACTGTTCCTCTCTGCCTTGCTTTTTCCACCAGCCAAACAATATTCATATGCATGAGCCCCTACTACATGCAAGGATTATGGGGATTGCAAGGAAGTCCAAGCCCTACTACCTGCCTTCACAACCTGCAGGAAGGGCCAGCAAAACACCAGATTCTGCATTTTCCTCCACTGTACAAAACAGCTCTGAGTCCCTGGCCAGCTGCACTATTTCAGGACAGCCAAGCCCCACTCTCTCAGCTTCATGGTTGGTGGAAGACAGCTGGAATAAAATTTTTCAAAGAGCTCTATCATTACAAATGTACATAGCACTGAACTTGGCTAATGGACTGTCCCCGGAGAGATGCTCTCAGGGACCACTGTGATGCACAGATTCAAGCACTTTGTGCTTAGCACATCCGATGCAAGGGGCTGAACATGTGTGATTTCTGGAGTGCTCCAACAGAACTTTTCTCTTTAGACCCACTGAAAATCCTCTTTGGCTCCAAAATTGTTTATAATATTAACGTGCTTATGTATATGAAAAGATTTGGGAGTAAAAGTACATTTCAGCTTAGCATCAGATTGTTGCAAGTTCCAACCCCTCCCTTTCCTGCCATACTTGAACTTCAGGATATTGGGCTGGGGTTAGAATGTGGTGTGTACTCCTGGAGTCAGCTGGGATCGAAGCCCTACCGCAAACATGCTGTGTGGCATTGATAAAGGTACTGATCCTCTCTGAGCTTCCAAAGAGGGTGAGAAGATAAGAGAACTGAAAGGGGTCTTAGAGGTCATCCCGTCCCCCAACCTTACTTTGTAGGTGAGGCTGGAGACCTGGGGGAGAGGAAGGCTGTGCAGGAAGGACGTGTCCACCTGGGACGCGGACTCCTCGTCCAGCCTGTTCCCTCTTTCATATCAGCCTCCCTCCGTTTCCCCACTTAGAAGAGGAGATGCAGGATCTCGGAGACTGACCATCAGCTGACCACTGACAGTGCCTGCTCTGTGCCGGGCACTGGGCTGGCACCACCGAAGCCTCATGAATCCATTTCTTCTCCTGTTGAGGAGGGAGAAGACCCGTCTTTGCAGTGGGAGTGGCAGAGACTCGCTCCCCATCCTTGGCTGCCCGTGCCAGGCCTGGTATTCTTCCTGGGCCCAGGTAGAGGGGTCCTGCGGGTGCCCCAGTGTCAATCCCAGCTTTCCTGCCCCCTCCTCTGGGAGGTGGGTGCACAAAATTGCCAGGCATCCCCTGACACAGGTCAGACGCTCTTCCCCTACAAGGCCTGGAATGTTCTCCCCACACCCTTTGCCTGGACTATTTGTGATCAGACTTGGCTTAAATGCCACCTCCTCAGAAGCCTGGCTGGGCCACCCCCACCCCTGCTCCCAGCCTCCATTTAAATTGGAGTTTCTTGTTTTACAACCTCAGATCTCTGGTATTTTTCCTTTATGGCGCCCATTAGAGCGTGTACCTAGATGGTTCTTCGTGCGATTATTTGTCGGGTATGTCTTCCACCAGACTGTACGCCTGGAGAGTGCGGGGACTGTGTCTGTATTGTTGAACAGATGAATGCATGGGCTTCAAGGTGCTGCCACCTCCCATCCGCCTGCCCACTTCTGGGAAGCACCCTTCGGTGCTGGCCAGCCTTGCTGGCCCCGGCGGGAGCCCACGCTGACATCTCGGCCAACTCCCCTCCCCTCCCTTTCTCTACTCCTGCCCTTCTCAACTTCCCACTTAACTGTTCCGAAGCACTTTCGCTTGATTCTCCAGGAAGGTGTTAGAGGAAACAATCTTTTTCAGGAGGGAAGACAGTTTACCTTCGTGGGGGCAGGAGAGGGGGCTCAGGGATGGGCAGGCACACGCCGGCTGCACCTCCCTGCCCACGCTCCTGCCTGACTGTTCTGAGAGGATAATTGTCCTCTCTGCTCAACATCAAAGGCCTGAGAGCTATTCAGACATGGCACCGTTTTCCTGCGAACTTGGGACAAGATGCTGCTCTCCTTCCCCGTTTTGGTGCATAATGACGTGTAAGTGGAACACACGCTTCAAATGTACGCCTCATCGCCCCCAGCCAGAAAATACCATTCATTTAAGTCTGGACCGTCAGGCCGAGCTCGCGGCTTCCCCAGACCTGCCATGCTCCCGGGCACCTCTCTGCTCTCCTGGTGAGTGCCGACAGCCCCTCCGCAGACGGCAGGGTTGGCCTTGCCGGGTTGCTGGGAGTCTAGAATTGCCCTGAGTTGGATCAGTCTGTAAGAATGAATGGTGCACATTTCAAACCTGGATCTCGAAGAGTGACGGTGGCGGGGAGCCTGAGATAAAAACAGGCCCCGCGACCATCATCTTCACTGCTGACATTTGCACCGTGCGTTACAGTTTAGAGAGCCTCAACTTTCTCAATGGCCTCGTTAAGTTGAAGGGAAGGAAACTAACATTCTCCGAGCCTCTGCTCAGTGCTGGCCCTTGCCTGGCATTTTCAAAGGAGTGACCTCATTCCGAATTGGGGTCCCAACCACCCCGATGGGGAGGCATCTTATTCCCATGTGCCCATTTTACAGTTGAGGAGACTGAGGCTGGGGAAGAGGTAGGTAGTGGAGCTGGGACCCACAGGTGTGATTTTATCACCAAGGAAGTTACCAGGAAGGCACACTTGGGATTTCGAGCCAGACAGGAAGGTATCAAAGCAGCTTGCTCATTACTTGTCAAGTCTGTGGCCTTGAATGGGGCATTTACTTTTCCCAATTCCAGTTTCCTCATCAGCAAATTGAGCAAGATAATATGGCACACCGAAATGAGAGATTTGTTTGGAAGACTCCATAATAGACATCTTTACAAGTTATAAATTCATCCTGGGGCGGGGTGTGTGGTTACTATGTTTGTCCTTTTCAGCAGAAGAGAGAGAAGTTATTTGGGATATGGGGGAACATCAGTGATGAATTGAAGAATGAAGGGCTGAGGGGTCCTGTCCTTTCTGCTTATCGTCTTGAAGTAGTCAGAGGGATGGAAACCGTCATGTACATGGAGTGCTTATTCCTTAAGAATGTTAAGCCTGTTACTGGAAGCCCAGGGTAGCCAACGGGATTACGGGGGCCATGGAGTCCTGTAGGAGAGGGAGATGCTTTGATGCATACAATCCTCTCTGAAAATACACATTGGGATTCCAACAACGGAATTGTAACCAGTTATTGGTGCAGTGTGTAGCCACTGCCAGTCTGAAGCTGGCATGTTCTAAATCCAAGAAACCTGAATGCAGGGTTTGGGAGAGGGTCTCACTGCCTCCCAGTAGCTCTCGGAGTAGCTCTGATGTCACCGACTGGCTTTGTTGCCCTCTCAGGAGCGCCATTCACATTTTATCTGCTGTCACTCATTTTTGCAGCAGTCCTGAGGTTGGTATTCTCACCCCCGTCTTACAGATGAGGAAACTGAGGCCCAGAGAGGCTGGGTCAGGTCACAGGGCTGGTATGTGAAGAGTCCAGGGTGAAATTCACTTTTGCCTAATTCCAAAGCCTGTGCTCATGGCCCCCTGTTCCTGGTACCTACAGCTCACCCCCTCACCCCCTCCCAACCTGCTCTGTTCCCTGCAGACTGATGAAATTGGTGCCTTGCTAACACGAGGGCTCTCCCACCTGGTAGTGGAGGAGGTGTATCTCAGAGTCTGGGGAATCTTGCGAAAGTGCGGGCACCCAAAACCTTCTCGCCCAAATGTCTCATTTTGCAGGTAGAGGATCTAAGGCTCAGAGAGGTGGAGTGTCCTTCCCCAGGTCACACAGCTAGTTTGGATGCAGAGTTGAGATCAGACCTGGGCTTAATGGCTTGGGTCTGTGCTCTTCCTCTAAAGCCGGGTATTTGCACATGCTAGGGGTTGGAGATTATGTCCAGGGTCCTTTCTGCCTTTCCCCTTCCCAGGGGCACTGCATCCAGGAATAACAGAAAGGGTACAGCTGCTGCTGGCCCAAGTGCCAGCCTCTAGGCTCGCGTGACCTGCTGGGGCATCCTGCCTTACAGAGCCCGGGAGATGCAACGTGGAGGCCTTGCTGGGAAAGGCTAGAGATGGCTGAAACCCACGAAAACAGAGTTCTCTGGTCCAATTAGTAGTGCAAACAACATTTCTACACCATGTTCCTACTTAAGAAAATAAATTATGTATAAGTTCTCTTCAAGACTGTTGCAATATCCACTTGCCAGCACACAACTGGGCCTGCAAAGCTTCCAACCTTCCCAGCCTTCATTAATCCTGACCTTTAAGGCTTCTCCGAGGCAGTGAGTTTCTCGTCTCTTCTTGCTTATGACACTTGAAGGAAATGGAATTGTACTGCTCCAGAAGGCCTCTGAAACTCAGCCTTTTGTCCCCCCACCACCCCGAGCTGATTGCACTTTCCTCACCAAAAGTTGCTGAAATTTCTCATTCAGGCTGTTTTCAAAATTACAGAGGTGCTAAAACCCACCGTTCAGTTTCATCGGCTCTGTTTTCCTCTATCAAACTCCTCAAACCCGTTTCACCTGCTGGGAAGTGAGACAGTCTGTCAAATGCGTTAGCAGGCTTCCAGGCAACAAAATGAAGCTGCCTTTTCTTTTCTGAAGTTGCGAGGAACGTGTTTGAAAATGACACACGGCAGAGGGAGGCACTCAAGAGGGGGCCACCGCAGACGGGCAGCGCTTAGAAGGCAAGGACAGCATCGTATTCAGAAACCTGCTTGCTTTTTCACATCTCCCTGTAACAAGAATTTCTGACCACCTATCGTATTCCAAGCACTGTTGCATGACCGTGCTTTTCCCCGTAATGGGATTAAAAAGGCAATTTCAACAAATTTCCCATGAAAGCACCTCCGTGTGGCTGTCACTGTCCTTGGGAGAGAGGGAGACAGGGGAACGCGGCTCCTTGGCAGCCCTCATCCCAACCAAGAGACTTCGGTCTCTTTCAGGAAATCATTAATACCATTCTTCTTGGGGCTTCTTTATGGGGGGAAGAGAAGAATGTGGAATCATTGGGTGTTTACTGGAGTCAGGCGTGGCATGGATCGCGTTACATACCTTTTATCTGTTAAGGCTCACAGAGCCCTCTGATGTGGGTGTCATTCTCCGCAGTTTGTAGATGGGAGTATCGAGGCTCTGCGAGGCTAAACACCTTATCCAAGGTCCTACAGCTAGAGTGGTTTGCCTGACTTTTCCCTTTATACGTATGGGTTGTTGGAAGAACGCTTAGCATTATCTGAATGTTCAACATGGGACTGTGACCCCCTCCTGCACACCCTCGCCCCTGTCTCCCGGGATGCGACGCTGGCTGTGGCAGTTTCACTAAGAGGCCCTCCTGCCTCCTCACCCCGAGCCTGACACACAGCCCGGGCCTTCTCTGCTGGGCTGCTGCCCAGAGAGCTTCAGATGTGTGAGCACCACGTGGAAGAAAAGAGCATCAGGTGACTGCAAAGCTGTCAGCTGGGGGACAGCGGTGTGGAGGGGAGCAGCGGGTGGCTGCGTGCTCGCCTGCAGTTCAAACGTTTTGTGGGCAAATGTTCCCTCGGAGGACGGCTCCGGTGGGCAGAGGGGCAGCCTGGAGATGCTCCAGCTGCTCACCCGGAGGGAGTCGTCTGAAGTGCCACACCTCCACAGACGCACCCCTCCAGGCACCTCATGGGAGAATCCCAAATTGGGCCTGATGGGGGTTACGGGGCTGGGAGTGGGGAGCCGGAAGCCGTTCAGGTGGGGCTGCAGCTGGGCTGGTGGGGCTGGGGGGAGAGGAGTCTGGGCATGGTGGAAGTTTCAGATGGCACCCAAGGACGGGTCGGTGGCTCTTTCTGCTGGGATCCTCCACTGTCCGTCTCCTGTGGGCAGGCGGGGCTATGTCATTTTCATCTCTGGATTCCCACACAGTAGGTACCTACTTAATGGGCAGGTACAAGAAAAAAGTCAAGCAGTAACTTGGGAACCAGGCAGCCCCGGCTTCCAAAGCTGGCTCCGTACAGACTTGGGGAAGCCATTTCATCTCTCTGGATCTTGATCCCTTATCCTGGAAATGCTGGTACGAGTAACTTCCAACAGAATTGTTGTAAAGATCAAAAAGGCTATAGTGATCTGAAAACACTCTGTAGGGAAAAAAATGCTCAGCCCAAGCAGAGAACACTCCTGCTTGTGGTCTGTATCCTACCTGAGCCCTGAAGGATCGGGGAAGTGAGAGTTGTTACTTGCCTGTAGAAATGGAATCTGAGATGTGGCTCCACCTGGGACCACGTATGTGGCTCATCCATTCATTCACATGCTTGGTGAACATCTACAGAACTTCTCTTGCGTTCGAGAACTGCCCCAGGCACAGGGGATGCAGAGATGAATCAACTCTTTTGAAACCACCTAGTAGGGAGAGTGACCCTGCAGGATGATCCTGGGTGTTGCCAAGTGCTGTGGGAGTGCACAGAAGGAGGCTGTCTGATGGGCAGTGGTGGTGGTGGGGGGGTCTCGGAGGAGGGCTGATACAGAATTCTCTCTAGGGACAGCACTGGTGACACCGGTGGTATTTAGCAGGTTGAGACAGATCCCTTAGGCTGGCTCCTGGCCTTAGCAGGGCCATGCTGATGCCAGGAAGGCCAGTGGTGTCCGCTCAGCCCTGCCTGTCAATCCATCACTCCAGCTCTTTTCTGCTTCCAGAACCCAACACCTCCCAGGTAGACACCCATGGGTTCTACTCAGAGGCGGGCAGGATTTGTGGAAGAACACAGAATTTAGAGTCAGATGACCCTGGCTGAACACCTACTATGTGCCAGACACCGTGCACAGTGAATTATAGAGCTTAGCTGTCACAGCTGGCGGATGATTATTAAGACAGAGATGCAGTGACCAAGAGGAGCTGGCATCTGATTCTCTCCAAGAAGACCAGTGTCAGTCTCAGAGGATCCCGCTGACCTGCTCTCCCAAGCCTGGCCCTCTGATCTGCCCACTGTCAACAGGTTGCCAAGCCAAACCTAGGGATATAGGGTCAAGGCAAGCAGATTAACAAAAAGAGCTTTTTTTTTCTAGCAAGCCAAGGCTGACTGCAAATACCACCCTCTTAGCCATCACGAGATGTGGGGAGCAGGACCCAAGAGGGGTTCCCTGCCTTCAGGAAGCTCAGAAAAAGTGAAGAGGAAAGAATGGGCACAAATCGACCCCAGCCCGTTACTATGTCCCCCTGCTGCTCCCATTCCCTCCTAACCCTGCTGCCGGGATTCCTGCCTCCCCAGCTGGTGCCAGTTCCCAGGCAAAGCCGATTGGTTACAGGGTGTGTTCAAGGCGCAGCAGCCCAGATGCACCGGGACGTGGCGCTGAGTTCTGCCACAGTCGGCTGTTCCGGGGGGCAGAGCCCCGCGGCGGGGCCCATCTCAGTCCACGTTCTGATTACTCACGAGATAATGGAGGCGAAGTGCCTGGCAGAGGGTACTCACTTAATAACATTAGCTACAATAGTTACTAGCAGTAGGGATTCTGTTCCTGAGTTCTGAAATCTGAGCTCCTGCTTGATGTGATTTCTGGGTTCGCGGTCTCTGTTACAAGTTCTTTTCACAGTCGATCGCCTGATCCTCTGACTACAGCCCTGCGTCCACATCTAAGTGCTGCCCGCTGGACATACAGGAATATGTGCTCTCTTGGTTTTCCTGTGGCCATGCCCAGACCCCTTCTGGAATATTCCTTGGTATTCCTATATAAGAAGTTTCTATCACCGTGGCTGGCTGGATATTTCTGCTCAGCTGAACTTCACCTTTTCCCCACCTTCCCAGCACCCATCCCAGGGGCTTGGGTGGGCTTCCCATCCCACTGGGAGTGTCTTATACCTGGATGACCACCCTGAGATGAGACATGTGTCATTCCTTGCACCTGCCTCACTATATACCTTCTGGGAATCGCTTTTCTTGGGGCAGGTGTGGGATGGGGGAGGGAAGTGGTGGGGATCAGAAATGTGTTCTATTTTGTTCCTGGTTAATTTCTCATTAGTCTACAGGGCTGTGTGGAAAACAATGCTGGGTGAAAACCAAATGATGGTTTATGATGTTTACAGAGGAAAAGCAGATGTTCCAATTAATGCTAGGGCTGAAAACCATCCCAAGGCAGGCTGATTTTAAAGCAGATCAAGAAAAGGTCAAATAGGTAACTACCCACACGGCACGAAAGTCCTCACACCACATTCTTACTGATTTCATGTTTTCTCATTAAAAGCATATTTCAGCTGCTCCAGAAACTGTTCAGAGAATGTCACTGTCTTCTAGCTCTTCCTCACGGCTGGTCTTAGAGGCTGAGCAGCATGTAACTTGAGTAGAAAAGCCTGCATCCTGAGTGTTCAAAGGCATCACAGATTCACAAATGCAGAGAGGGTTTGGGTGGTTTAATCAGATTGCTTTCCTGACACGTGGAATTAAGGCCCACTGGCAGACACAGCGTGCACGACACCGCTTTCCTTCCTAGGTCCAGAGCACACATGACTGATCACAGCTCTCCTTCCCTTGGAGTCTCAGTTTTTTTATTTTTTAGCCCACTAATTCTGGCCACCACTATGAGTCTACTGGGGGTTTAGGCAGAAGGGACTCCAGGTGGGGACAGAGGCAGAGGTAGGACTTTGTATGTTTCAAAAGAAACTGCTTAGATTTCTCCCCTGCACTCTGGGGAAGCAAGCATCAGCTTTAGAATCAAACACCAGCTCTGCCATTTGCAAGCTTTTAAAGTTGGGCTAATATATCTTGAAGATCCCCATGTCTCTCTGTCTCGGATTGGTGGACTGGACTCCCAGGCGACCGACCGTCATTTTCACGGTGCCACGGTTCCTTGACTTATGATCCGAGCATCAAAGGACCTGAGATGATTAGGGCTTTCAAAATGAAAGACCAAGCATTCCGTAGTTCGTCCAACATCTAATGAGCAACTATTCCGTATCAAAAACTCTGTGAGGTCCTGGGAATGCAAAGATAAATAAGACACGGCCCCTGCGCTGGGTAGTTTATGAGCTGTCGGGGGTAGACATGGAGATAAAACAGCTCCAGATCATCAAGGAGACGCAGCAGCTGTGAGGCCATCATTGAGTCACTCACATCAAGTTACAGAATGCAGCTCTGGAGGAACAACTAACATGAAGCGAAGTCCACCTGTGTAGTATTTGTTCCAATTGTTCGGTCCTGTTGAGCGTTGCAGAGGGCCTGTTTTCAGCTACTGCTTTTCCACCAGCCTACCCTACAGCCGGGCTTTCTGGGTCCCCTCCACACTCCCCTGCCAGCCCTACTGCATCTCCTCACTTCCAAATCAGGGCCCAGACTAGGATGAGACAGGCCAGGTGCCTACAGAGCAGAATTTTAGGAGGCACTCACTTCACTTCCAAATACAGCTTCACAGCAAATACAGTTGACTAACCTGAGAATGAGCACCTCCTTAAATTTTGCACCCTAGTCGGTGGGGGTCGGGGGAGGCCCCTGCTCCAGAAAAGGTCAGATGGAGACAGGAGGAGAGACATTCATGATCAAAGTGGCATGACAGCTGGTTCTCACAAGTTTGCAAAACAGAGACTGTTGTCCCATTTACAGATGAAGAAACTGAGGCTCAGAGAGGGTGAGCTGCTTGCAGAGGCATCACGGAGTAATGAAAGATCTCAGGCTCTTTTTCACTGAGGCAGATCTAAAGGGGGATCCCTGTTCTACCGGTCCTGAGCCACGTGACCTTGGGCCAGTTACTTATTTTCTCTGACCTTCTGATTCCTCCATCTGAAGAATGGGGATGCTAATACCACTCGGGGTTAGTTGTGAATAAGTCCGGGCACCTCCAGCTTCTGGTTCCATGACTCTGCTTTCCCATGTGTCAAGTGGAGTGGCCACACCTGGCTCACAGAGATGCCATGGGGACCAAACGGAAGGATGTCTCTGCCAACCCAAAGTGAGTTCTGAAAAGCTGTTCGGGACCAAACGTGAGCTCTTTAACAGGCTTTGCCATCTCTCGAGCCCTGTCAACTGTCTGTTCTTCTGGGGTGCGAGGGTGGTGAGCATCTTTTTGGTGAGTGCAATTATCTCCGGAGGGATAATTGAGATCGAATGCCTTCTACACATCAGGTGCTGGGCTGGGGACTCATACACACGATCCCATTCAAACCTCCCAGCAACTCTACTGTCACACCCATAGTTAGAGAAGAAGAAATAGATTCACTGGGAGGCCAAACGACTCACCCAAGGTCATGCGGCAAAGCAGAGGCAGAGCTGGGGTCTCCACCGCATTTGTCTGACGAAGAAACCTGGGCTCTCTGCATTCCGCTATGAAACAGCGACAAAAAGCAATCCAGGCTAACCTCTATCAGCAATGGAGCGAAACCTAGGATTTGCACCTGAGCACGTCCCAACGTGCCTGAAGATAAATTAGACTAGAATTACAAGTCGGGACATGAAACCTCGTAAATGCCAAGTGCTTCCTAAGCATGGCAGAGTGATGGCTTGAGGCTCTCCTGGGTGGCCCGAGTGGTGTCCCTGCTGAATGATGTGAGTCTTTGCTATTTCCCAAAAGTTCAGCTGAAGATCTACAACCCTGTTCTCCCAAACCAGAGAATTGAGCGGGGCAGGTCAGCAGCTCGCTGCAGGTTTAAGACCTGTAGGTCCTACCTTGAAAATATCCAGTTAATTTCCAGTTAATTTGCTCCTCTCAACCCCTGTAAGCTGCAGCCTGTACATCAACGTGGTGCTACTCATCTCCTACCTGGTTAACTGCTACAGTCTCCTGCACGGTCTCCCTGCACCTCCTCCTTCCATATTCATTCACTTTCCACATTGCAGCCAGGGGGACCTTCCTGGAAAGCAAATTCTCCTGCTTACACCCTTCCCTGGCTGCAAACCCCTTGGTTGGAGTGACATACAAGGATCCTGATGACAGCTCCTTCCATCCTCTTCTCTCTGGCACCCCATGAGTCAGCTCTGCCCACCTCTGCCCTTCTCTAAACACGCCATGCTACTGCACACCCCTGTGTACACCCACGGATTTCTCTGCTCAGGACCCTTTCCCTTCCTTTGTTCAGCTAACTCTTTCTCATCCTTTATGCCTCAGCTTGGCACCACCTCCTCCTGAAAGCCTTCCCTGATTGCCCACCCTCCTACCCAGAATGGGTTAGATGCCCCCCTCAGGGCTTTGACAGCTCCCTGTGTCACTTCCATCCTGTCACACCAGATAGTCCGCTAACTCCTACTTGAACTTCGGACCTCAGCTGGCTCTTCCAAACTAGGGTTGGGTCTGATAAACGGACTCTCCTTCAAGCTCTGGTCACTTGTGCATTTGTGTGAGTACTTGATTGATGCCTGTCTCTCCACACTGGGTTGTAAACTCTAGGCTCTCAGGCCCTTGCTCACTTCCTGGGTTCACTGGAAGCTGACTGGAGATGCAGACTTGTCTGCCGGAATTTATTGGGCAAAGGTCTCCAAATCCACATGCAGGGATCCCACCCTTAAGGGAGTGAAGAAGGCAGGAGAAGCTGAGCTTCCATGCAGTTGGAACAGAGGCCCCAGCTGACCCACTGGGAACTCTGGAGCTGGGGTGGCCCTTCAGAGTTGGATTGGATTGAGACAAGGGGCCAGCTATTGTACTGCCGCTGGATTTGGGCCCCCCCTGGTGAGAGGACAGAACCCTGGGCAAGGTACCTCTTTACATGAGAGGACAATTCCCAGAGTGGAGGGCTCTTCTCAGCTGCCAGCACTGCAGGTCACGGGTGGGTGTGCGTGCCTCCGCCCTGCAGGGGTGAACATCTGCTACTGCTACCTTATTCCCTGCACCCACCCCAGTTCCTAGTTCCCGGGACCTAGGTAACCAATGAACACCAAGGAAATTAACACATCCATTCATGTGTCCATTGTTGCTCCGCCCCCGAACTCACTTTGTCTCACCTATTTATCCAAGGGCTCTATGCAGAGCCGAGCCTAGCAAATGCACTCAGCAGAAGTCTGCTGAGTGATTAAATTTAAAAAAGAATGACTGAAGGAATAATGGTGCAATTTGTATTTATAAAGAAAGATAAATTTGCACACAATGTAGCTGTTCAAAAACCACATGAAGTGAGGATACCTCCCTCCATGAGCTGGCTTTCTTCAAAGCAGGGACTTCAGCAAGTGGACCAGACCGGCTGTTAGCAAAGCTCTCTGCCTGTCCTCCTGGTCCAGGTTGGATGGGCTGGGGAGGGATTTGGTGAGGAGGAGATCAGGCCTCCCGTCTTCCAAGAACAAAGAAGAAATGGCAACAAAGGAGGAACTGGTGGTATTTAGAATGCAAAAGAGCAGACTTAAGAAGGATCATGATAGCTCTCTGTAAATATTTGAAGGGCTATCATTTGGAAGAGAGAATAGACTTATTCTGGAACTGTTGTGGAGAATAGGTCTAGAATTGGGGTTGGACATAGGGAAAGAACAATTAAAACATGCGACCACCATCTTTCTGGGGAGACGGACACACATTCTGTATCATTAAGGGTTATGGGTTATACAGGTGTATCTATTTGTCAAAACAATCCAGGTAAGATCGGTGCATTTCAACAGACAAATTTTACAACAAAAAGGAAATGCTAAATTATCATCATCGTTGAGACAGGAAGGAAGGGGGCAGAGCAAAGCCATTCAAGAAACAATACAGCAATTAACACCAAGGTGGTGAAATGGCGGGGGATTTCACTTCTAGTAGACTTTGAGCTTCATTATACACTCATGTAATGTGTTGGTTTGGTAAATAACATTCCCACAGGTGCCGTGACAGTTCTGAGGCCGACCATAGGAGGTCAAAGTGGGGCAGTGGCCCAATCCCTGAGAATCCCAGCCCCCTCCCCCAAAAGTGGTTGGAGTAACCCTCCCACTGGCTAGCACATGAAGCTATGGATCCCACAAAAACTAACAACACTGTGCCTCACGAGCTCTCGCTCCCTCGTCTTCGGAGACGCCCGCACTCTGTCTATGGGGTGTGGATCTCTCTGAGTAAATCTACCATTACTCAGTGTGGCTCACTCTTGAGTTCTTTCCTGTGTGGAGCCAAGGACCCACACTTGGCGGGGCACATCCCAGGGACTCAGCCGAGACCTGAGACATGGCATCCTCTTGCCCCACATTCTTTTCCCTGTATCATCATCACCATCCTTAAGTGAGCACAGGGGTGAGCAGAGGTACGGAGGAAACAAGAATGTCAAAATGTTAATGTTGTTGGGTTTGGATGGTGGGCTCATGGGGTTGATGATACTATTTTGTTTACTTTGTATATGTTAAAAATGTTTCATAAATTAAAAGCAGCTGTATGTTAATTACTGAACAAAAATGAATCAGACGGGCTTTGTTGGAAGACAGTGAGCTGCTCGTCACTAGAATTGTTTATGCAGATTCTCTGGGCATCCTCCCCATTACCCCCGCCCTCCAAGAACCTGGGAAATGGGAGGATATTGCCAGGAGCAGAACACAAACCAGGTAACCTCGTTAGACAGTGGGAGATGCTGGGGGTGGAGGCAGGGCAGACACCCGAGGTGTCTAGGAAGGCCCCTTGACTTGGGGGGAGTGGAGTGGAGTGGAGGGAGGGTCCAAGTCAAGATGAGGAATCATGGGTTTGGAACGAAGCCTGAGTTAGAGGCAGCATGAGTTTTCAGGCTCTGAGCCATGTGTCACCGCTTGCTGGCTGTGTGAACCCAAGTAAGGCACTCAACCTCGGTGAGCCTCAGTTTTCTCATCTGGAAAATGGGAGGTTGGCCCTACCTCATAGGATTAAATGTGCTTGGGTGGCTGGCATCTAGGCAGCCATGCTCATTATGGTTATAAGGGGAAGATGACCCCCAAGTGAAGACAGGCTTCCGGGGGAAGGGGGTGGGACTTGAAGGCCTCTCTCAAACACCAGCTACCACAGGAGGGCCATGTTTTGGAGATGGCTAAGGGAGGGGTGCCTGAACGGGTCGGCCTGAATTAAAAGGCAAGGAAAAAAGGCTATTCAGATCTTTCCATTGATAACATTCTAGGATTCTAGAGGGATCCCAGGCAATATTCATGAGTGACTGCTGGGGCTCTCCATGCCCCGGTTCATTTCCATCGCTTGCAGAGGTGGACAGCCTTGTGTCCACGCTGCCAGGAACACAGCCTCCCCTTGCCAGCCCCCATGGATCCCGGACCCCCAGCGCAGCTGTGACCTCACCCCAGACCCTAAGTCCACCCCGACTGGGCTTGGAGTCACACACAGTGAACCCTGCAGGGCAGGAGAGTCACCGTCATCTCTCTGTCTCTGGCGCACAGTGGGTGTGTAACAAATGAGTTCCAGGTAAACAAACAAATGCTTGAGCTGAGTGTGAGGACAGGTACTTTAGCCAAGTCTGCCTGCTCCGGGGCTTATGTCCCTGGGAAGCTGTGAGGATGGAGGGACAGTCCATCCTCCCCTAGTCGGACCCGGAGACCCCCAGGAGGCCGACCGGCAGCCACTGTTGGCAGGCAGTGCTCCCGGCAGATGGCGGTAGCCTCTTCATTTCCACGAACGCCTCGGAGCACCAGCGTGGCCACCCACTGAACACACCATACATCAGACACCTAATGGCGCATTATGGAACATAAGTGGTAACCACCAAATGGGACCCAGGAAAGGAATTAGAGCCAGATGCACAGCAGGGAAGGAAAAAAATTGAGAAGAGCCTTGGAGGAAATGGGGCCCCGATTAAATCACCTTGGGATAGGAGAAACCATCTCTTTAAGCACTTATGGACCAGACGAGTCCGCTTCATTTCAAATCAGCGCCCTTGATAGAGAGTAGGGCTGGACACTGGGCCCCTCACTGGTCACTGCTGCCTGGACTGGGCTTGCCAGCCTAGCCCTGACCACTGAACTGCTCCGTGAGCCCCTCCCAGCCAGGTTTTCATTCAACAAGTATTTTTGTGCTTCTACTATGTGGCATGAAGTTGTGTGCACCAGGGCGTTTAAATTCAAGGGTTAGACTCAAGTTATCTCTTTGTTTGTTTATTTATTTATTTTTGGTGAGGGAGGAAGGTAATTAGGTTTATTTATTTTTGGAGGAGGTACTGGGGATTGAACCCAGGACCTCATGCACGCTAAGCATGTGCTCTACCACTTGAGCTATACCCTCCCCCATCAAGTTATCTGGTTTTAAATGTTGGTTCTGCCCCCGTTAACTTCTCTGGCCTCAGTTCGTCTTTGTAATACCTTCTACCTTGCAAGGCTGTCATGCAGTTAAATAAGAACATGGGGAAAGAATTTAGAACAGCAGTGAATATGTCCCCAAGGGTCCTCCTGGGGACACACTCTAACATTCCAGTGGGGGGAGGGGACTGTGGGCCAGATCCCCGGTGTCCAGCCTGGAAACTGCATACAGTAAGCATTCAGGGGGTTTTATCTGAATTGAGCAGAGCACATGTCCACTCACACACAGGCACACGCTCACACACACACGCCCCGAGAGCCCCCGGTAGAGATCCATTTCCTTGGCAGGTAGGTGGAGTTTTCCAGACCCCTTCATGGAGGGGCGGCTATTCCTGGGTCCTGGGTCCTGGCTTTGTGCAGGCATCTTGGTTCCAGGGCTTTCTCATTTCTGGCACCTGGAGTTTCCCTTTCTTTAGAGCTTGGCTCTGCATTAACTTTTTTTTTTTCTCCCCAAATTGTTCTGCATTTCTATGTGCGTGTGTTGGAAGACAGGTTTGTTGTGTTGGGCTCAGTCCATCAAGACAATGGAACTAGAAATCACGGCTGGAATTTTGATTTTTATTTGCTCGTGACTCATCTTGTTTTATGAGGTTTTTGAGGTCACTTAGAGAGATGACCAAGGCACGGTTCCTAACCTCCAGGACTCTAGAACCTCTTTGGGGGGACAGGGTTATAAGCAAATGGCTACAATAAATCGCAGAAGGAAGGCAGGAGTGCATGGAGGGGGCAGTCAAATACACTGGGGAGACTCAGAGTTGGGTCAAGTGACCAGTTCTGACCTGAGGGATGGAAGAGGCTTTGTGAAAGGGGTGGGATTGGCTCTGGCTGGCTGGAGGCGGAGAATGTCAGGACACCAAAAGCAGGGAAGGGCAGAGGGAACAGCATGAGCGGAGGCACAGAGGCACGGGTAGATGTATGGGTGCTCTGGGAGCAGTGAGCCCGCTGGTGGGGCTGGAAGGGAGGCTGTAGGGGAAAGAAGTCGTGGATGAGATGAGAAAGGTGGGTTGGGCCAGATTGTGAAGACCCTGATGCTGGCTTAAGACCAAGCATTGTAAGAGACGGCTTACGCTGTTACGTATTTAATCCGCACTGTGGTCTTACGTGCTATTATGCCCCTTTTAGGCATGGGAAACTTAGACCCTGAGAGGTTACAAAACATTCTACCATAAGCAAATTATTAATCCCAAACTCAGCCTTTTAAGCACATAAGCAAGGGGCCAGGATTCAAACTCAGATCCATGAATAACCTAAAAGTTCCCTTGTCCCCAAGAATTAAACACTGTTGCCATGAGACAGTCTGGGCAATAGTGAGGGACTTTAGGAAATACAGAAGCAGAGTAGGGTCTATAATGATCTTCCAGGTCAGGCATTGGAATGATGTTGAGGAACCACCCTGGCCTCCATCATTACCACCAGAAGGAAGACAGGAAAAAAGACCAAGAAGCTAAATGGAGGTTAAAAGTGGAGGAACAGCAAAATATCAATGCAAGGACAATGAGAAGGCTCTGGGATGGAGGACGGGGAAAGAGGCTGGAAAAGGGATCAGACCCTCCATCCACAGTGGAAGAATCTCAGGGTTCTCAGGATGTCTCAGCTCATTTGATAGAAGAGGGAGCTGGGGTGCACAGAGAGGAGTCCTGACTTCTGCACCTGATTGACCGATGGACTCATTCGTTCATGTGCCCAACATCCAGTCTCCTCTTTGCCTGGCACTGAGCAATATGCGGTTGCCAAGGACATAGAACATATATTGAGTGCATAACGTGTTAGGTACTTACAGGCAATATCTCCTTTATTTCTCCGAGTGGCTCAGCGTGGAAAGTGTTAGATCCCCATTTCACATATAAGAAAGCTGAGCTCAGCAAGGTTCAGTCAGGTATCCAAGGTAGATTGAGACTGATACTCAGGTCAGCCCATTGCTTTCCACTGGAGCACGATGCTGCCCCCATCACTCCTGCCTTTAAGAGCTTAATGACCAGGGCAGTTAAAACATTTATTGCCCTCCCCCAAAAGGAGGACTCTTTTGAGAGTGAAAGGTGGGGGCGCTGTCAGTAATCACAGCAGGACAACAGGCAGAGCCCCGCACTGACCCAGGTAAACTGGGATGTAGGGTCATCCTACGCTAAAGGCGAATTAGTATTTATATCTGCATGGGGCTTCGAAGCCTTCCAAAGCATTTTCCAACTTTCAGCCATGCCTCATTTATATGGTGAAATGAGAACAGTTTCCCGGATAACAAGCTCATCCTTTTCAACACGACGCTTTAAGAATCTGGATGATTTTGGATGCTTTGAAATGCAGCCCAGGTTTTCCTCCCCAAGGAAAGGGCGCTCCACTGCATTGTCCCCGGACGGGCCTGGCTCTCCCACTCAGCTGCGGAGAGCTCCTGCAGCCTGTGGCACTCAGGGCAGAGCTCTGAGAAGGGGGACTCCGGTGCCTTCCCTGCCCCAAGAGAAGGACAGGCAGCAACACTTGCTCTGTAAGACTGGAGGATGCTCAGGCCCCAGGAGTCCCTCACAGGGCTTTCTGTGGTCAGCTTCTTTCATAGAAACTCAAAACCAGCACCCAGTAAGTCAGAGACTTAGGAGAGCAGAGAAGTGTCAATGCAGAAGCTGAGAAGGCCCTGCGGTGAGGTGCAGGGAGAGGAGATCTTTGAGCTCAGTGGGTTCACACTCGCCATGTTACACTGTGGTTCGGAGAAGGAAGATGACTTGTCCAGAGCAGCATTGGTAATTAGTGGCAAAGATGGGACTGGACTCCAGGTTTCCTGACTCCTGGTCTTGAGTTCCTTCCACTGAGCCCTGCTGACCTCATAAGCACCCTCTTCTTCCCTCCTCCTCTCCATCACGTGGGATCTCTGGCAAGTGCCCTGGACACACTCTACTCTCTCATGCCTCCATGCCTTTGCACCTGCTGTTCCACCTGCCTGGCATGCCCTTCCTGGGAGTCCCCTGCCTGGCAAAGCCTTTCTTCCTTCAAGAGAAAGTAGAAGCATTCTATCTGGCAACTTTAGTGGAATCACTGTGCCTCTCTGGACCTCATCCGTGGGTTAATTTTTGGCATCTATTATACTGTGAAATGTATGTGTGCCTCTCCTTTTGATTCCAGGCTCCCAGAGGGCAAAGATTCCTTCTTGTTCATTTCTGCATCTCAGTACCCCGCACAGGGCCTGGAACGGGGCCCGCTTTCAATCAATGTTATTGCATTAAATTGAAATGCCCTTGGGGGGAAGGGAGTTATGACAGGGGAGGCTGCCTGGGAAGGGGTGAAAGACGGAGGCCAGGTGGGAGGAGACAGGTGACGGCAGCTGACTTCCGCCCCTCCCCAGGGGGCCAAGGACGATCTTGTGTGGAGAGATGGTTTAGAACAGGCCTGAGGGTGTGGGGAGAGGGCAAGGAGGGCGCTGGCAGCCCCTGGGACTGCTCAACCCCGCATCTGCCTGTTGGAGTCAGTCTCTGGAAAAGTACCAGTGAATTAAAGCCCATTAAAAAAGTCAATTAAGTCCCAGCTCATTTATGCCTTAAGCTCCCCCAAGCCAGTGAGCCAGAATGCAAGCTGGGCCGATATTTCCCCATTTCCCTCCATGTCTACATGGGTCTCCAGTGAAGCGACCGTGACACTTTTTATTTCAACCGTAAATGGGGCAGATAGACTGAGAGCGAAGAGATGGCTGCTGGGGGGTAGGGGTGGGGCGGGGGGGGGATGCTGGGCTCTCTGGATCCCAACCAAGAGAATCCTGTCAGCTGGCGTGATGTCCACGTCCTGACCTTGGGCTCCAGATGGGGCGCTGGGGCTGTGTGTGTGTGTGTGTGTGTGTGTGTGTGTGTGTGTGTGTGTGTGTGTGTGTGTGTGTGTGTGTGTGTTCCCGTGCGCATGCGTGTTTGCCCACATGGACCAGGGGTGTGTTTGTGCATATACGTGGGTGTGCACGATTGTTTGCTACATAGATAAGTGCAGTTTGCATATCTGTGGGTTGATTCATCCATTTATTTCATACATAGTTATTGAGCACCTACTGTGTGCCGGACAGTGTACTTGCCTCTGGGATTTTCATATGAAAAAGAGTCTCAGCCCCTCCCCGCGTGAAATCTAGAGCGGAAAACAGACAATAAAGCAAGTAGTAACAGTAGCGCGTGTTGAATGCTACCCGGGCGCAGGCGTGCACGTGCACGCTTGCATATCTGAGGGCGCGCATGCCTGGAAGTCTAGGTACGTGTGTGCGTGAATAAAGCGGGGTGTGTGTTGCGGCGTGTAGCCTAAGTCTCTAGCTGACCTAGTTGCTGAAAAACGTCCCTTGAAAGTGATCGCAGGGTGGTGATAGCTCATGAGAAGTGATGTGTGTTGGAGGGGTTGGTGGGGGGAGGAGAAGGGAGAATTGAAGTCGTCAGGGGCACCTGAATCAGAACAGGAGACCTCATACCTAAAGAGTGTGCACAGCCCATGGTCTTTCCCCTTCCTCTCACTTCCCCCTGAGCTCGTCCAACCTCTGCTCCCCGACAGGGACCCTCGGAGGCCTGTGGCTGACCCTCAGTTTTGGGTGGATGGGAAAACCTTGGACTAAGACAATGAGGATGTAGATTCTGTTCCCAGTTGCTGCTAAGTAGGAAACGCACAGCAAAGGAGGATGTGGAGCTTGAGGTCCTGCGCCCACCACGTACTAGCTGTGTTACCCTGGGCGTGTCTCCTAGTCTCTCTGAGTCTCAGATTCCTTACCTGTAAGTGAGAGTGAGAGTGAGAATGCTGTCTCTGTTAACCCCCACGAGATTGCTGTGACAGCCCACGACCCTAAAGCATCCACACAGAAGTGGGATGTAGCTACCTATGAAAATAGTTAGCGTTCCTACCATGGCCAAGCGACCTCTCTCTGGGCCTTTCTAAATCAATACTCCAGTAGTGCCTGAAAAATGCCTGCATAGCATTTTCCATAGTATTTTTCCAGAAAACACAATCTCTCAGGGAATGAAGAAACAACTCTGTTTTGAGCTCAAACAGGTTCAAAAATTCTGGGCTAAGCAGAGTTAAACATGCTTATTTCTTGCAGGACTTCTCAGAGCCTTTAATATATCAATGTGCATTGTGAGTCTCCAATAGGGGGCAGAGTAAACGCCAGTTCTGTCTTAGGCTGGATCCCTCTGGAGGCTAGCACTTAAGGGCAGTGGTATACTGGGGAGTGACTTCAAGAAGCCCTGCTAGGGGGGTGCAGAAGTGAGGCAGGGAAGGGAAGGCCGCCATACACAGTGAACTTGGAGCCAGTTCCTGCTGCAGTGACTGGGACTTAGTCCTACATGGAATTTTCTGAGACGGTGACAAACTCACTGCAGGGTTATCATACAGGAGTGAGGAGGAGGTTGGCCATTCATCTGTTTGCTCCTGTTTATCACTGGTTGAGAGCTGCTCCTGGGGCGTCAACACCCTGAACTTCCCGCTTGCTCGGGACTCAGAGCTGGGATGTCCCTGTGCCCAGAGAATGCTCTTGGGCAGAAAGTCACAGGTGTTCGTGGGAAGTGCCTGACAGCAGGAGAGGAGAATGACGAGGCCATGTGGATGGAGAACTAACAGCATCTCCACATCCCCACTTGGCTTGACCTCCAACATCTCTTCCAATTGGACTTTCCTCAGACAATTTAGAACTCTTGTGCATGAGTGTATGTTTGATATACCTCCTGGAACAGGGCCTGGGACTCACTATAAGGCAGAGGCACCAAGCATGCAGAGATGGAAGCTTCTGGAAGGTGGTGACCCAAGGTATCTGGCACATAGAAAGCCAGAAATCTTGTTGAGAGATGCCAAGTTTGGTCAGCCACAGCCACGCTTTGGGTAACAAAGTGTCAGTGAGAAACAACAAATGGGTGGAGATGGGCCAGAATATGCCAGAATGTTCCAGAATGTTCCTTATATGAGAGGCTAGCTCAGGGGCTGCTCTGGTGTTTTGAAGAGCCACAGACAGAATGTCAGAACTGGACGTACAGAGTTCTGGGGATCATCTAGCCCCAAACACTTGTTTTAATTATAAGGGAAATCGAGGACTAAAGAGGTGAAAGGACATCTTCAATGTCACCCAGCAATTTAAGAGCAGAGCCTGATCAGAATGCAGGTTTCCAGCTCACTAGTGAGCTCTTCCCGCTTCATTTTGGATTCCTTGACTAATAGGGTTCCTTCTTGCCAAGAATGTGACCATCGCCCGTGAGTTCCCTGATAAGAAATGAAACCCCATGCAGTTTCCCCTTGCTCAAGCCCCTCCCCCCTCAGACTGGGACGCCGAGGGCTCTCACTTCTTCTCCACCTTTTATCTCAGCCTGTGGATTCCCTGGGGGGGTTCCCTGCCACCTCAGATCGTAATCTCGGTTGCAGTTTTAGACACGTCAGCAAGTTTCGCCAGGCAGTGTGAGGGAGTATGAATGCTAATGCCTCCGTCTGGGGATTATGTTAATACATTATCCTGAATTGACACTTAAAAATTGCACATTTTAATTGGCTGCCTCTTCCTTTCCAAGTCCAGGATCGTATAGTGTTTAGTATGTGGGAGGGTGGAGGTTGCTGGCGAGATGCCCTTGGCTGGGTTGGAAGGATCGCTGGCCTGGGAGTCAGAAGTCCTGGATCTGGTTCCCAGGTGTGTGACCGGGGGCAGGTCCCTTCTCATGCCTGCGCCTCACTTCCTTTATCTGGAGTGTGATGAGGTAGGGCTTGGCAGCCCTGACGGCTCCTTCCAGCTCTCACCTCCTGTGACTTTCGGACTGCCAGAGTCCCCCCAGGTTTCCTGCCTTCTTCCTATCATCTGTGCCCTGAATGCCAGGACTGACAGCCACACTATTTCTCTCCTGACTCTGGAACTGCTTTATGTTGGGGATACATTTTTCCTGCCTACTTAGTAGCTACCTGGCTCTTACCTTCCAGACCTCTCAGCCTGAGTCCAAACTCTACCCCAACTGGAGTTAAATATACTAAGGATGGAACTGTTTTAAGTCCCTTCCCTGAATCCGTCCTTTCTCTGATGCCCGAAACAAGGTTTCTTGGGAAAATTGTTGAGTCTGTTCTGTCCTGGACTCTATGGCCAGTTAGTTGATAAATATGATCCTCTTTTTCCTCATTGAATACCTAATTGGTGACTTCTGGGGGTACACCCCTCTCCTTGATGTTGTCAGTGACTGCCCGGGGCAGGTGTCCACCATCTCTCACCTGGAGCCTCCCAGACCCCCAGCACTACTCCTTTCTGGCTTGTCGCTGATGTTGCCCAAACCCCCTTATTTCCCTCTGCAACAGCCTGTCCCTCCTTCAAACCCCACAACCTGGCCCCTAATCTCAAGGACCCACACCCAAACACTCTCACCATGGTCCATGTCTTGAAGTTATCTGCACACCTCCCCTCCTATTTCTGCCCAGAGTGATATAACTGAATGCTTGAATAAATATGAAACGTGGAGGCAGGAAGACATGAATTTTGACCCTGCCCTTACCACTATCTATTGTGTTCTTATGCTGTCCCTTTAATTTATGGAGGCTCGGTTCTCCTACATACAAAATGGGACAGATAGGTCTTCTCTTGCCTATCTGCCAGGGTGGTAGCAAGGATCATATGAGATGATGAATGTGCATAGGTTTATAAAGGATAATGTGCTGTACATAGGAGAAGAGTTACTTGGGTGCTTCTCCAAATGTCTTCTCGGGGGCAGCTATATCAGGACTGACTGGGGATGGTAATAAAATGAATGTTCTGAGGCCTGGCCCAGAGCTACTGAACCAGACTCTCTGGTGGTAAGACCCAGTCTGATGCAAAAATCCTCAACTGAATATTAGCAAATCTATATATAAAAAGGATGATACAACATGATCAAGTGAGATTTATTCCAGGGATGCAAGGATGGTTCAATATTCCCAAATCAATTAATGTGATCTACACATTAACAAAAGGAAGGATAAAAATCACAAGATCATCTCAAAAGAAGCAGAAAAATCATTTGACAAAATTCAATACCCGCTCATGACATAAATTCTAATCAAAGTTGGTATAGAAGGAACATATCTCAACATAATAAAGTCCATTTCTGACAAACCCACAGCTAATTTCATACTCAACAATGAAAAGCTAAAAGCTTTCCCTCTAAAATTCAGGAACAAGACAAAGATGCCCACTCTCACCACTTCTATTTAGCACAGTATTAGAAGTCCTAGCTACAGCAATCAGAAAAGAAATAAAAGGCATCCAAATTGGAGGAGAAGAAATGAAACTGTCACTATTTGCAGATGACATGACACTATATATAAAAAACCCTAAAGTCTCCACTGAAAAACTATTTGAACTAATAAATGAATTCAGTAAAACTGCAGGATACAAGATTAATGTATAGAAATCTATTGTTTTTCTATACACTAATAATGAGCTATCAGAAAGAGAAATTAAGGAAACAATCCCACTTACAATCATATCAAAAAGAATAAAATACCTAGGAATGAACTTAACCAAGGAGGCGAAAGACCTATGCTCTGAAAACTATAAACTATTGATAAAGGGACTTGACAATGATACAAAGAAATGGAAAGATATCCCACATTCTGGGGCTTGAAGGATAATGTTAAAATGTCCATATACCCAAAACAATCTACAGATTTAATGCAATCCCTATCAAAATGCCCATGAGATATTTTTTCACCGAGCTAGGACAAATAATCCTAAAATTTATATGGAATCGCAAAAGTCCCAGAACTGCCAGAGCAACTTTGAGAAAAAAGAACAAAGCTAAAGGTACCATGCTCCTTGCCTTCAGACTATACTACAGAGCCACAGTAATCAAAACAGCATGGTACTGGCACAAAAACGACACTCTGATCAATAGAACAGAATAGAGAGCCCAGAAATAAGTGGATGCACTTCTGGTCAATTAATCTATGATAAAGGAGGCAAGAATATACAGTGAAGAAAAACTATCTCTTCAACAAGTGGTGCTGGGAAAACTGGGCAGCTACCTGTAAACGAATGAGACTAGATCACTTCCTCACACTATATACAAAAATAAACTCAAAATGGATTAAAGACCTAAATGTAAGACCTGAAAGCATAAAAATCCTAGAAGAGCGCATAGGCAGAACACTCTGACATAAATCACAGCACGATTTTTTTTTTTTGGCTCTGTCTCCTAAAGCAAAGGAAATAAAAGCAAAAATAAACAAATGGGATCTGATTAAACTTAAAAGGCTCTGCACAGAAAAGGAAATCGCTGACAAAATGAAAAGACAACCTACTGAATGGGAGAAGATATTTGCAAACGATATGATAGATAAGGGGTTAATACCTGAAGTATATAAATAGCTCATACAACTCAATTTCAAAAAAATAAAGAGAACTGAAATATGGATAGAAGACCTAAATAGACATTCTCCCCCAAAAGATAGGCATACGATCAACAGGCACACGGAGAAATGCTCGACATTGTTAATCATCAGAGAAACGCAAACCAAAACCGTAATGAGACCTCACACTTGTCAGAATGGCCATCATCAAAAAGTCTACAAATAACAAATGTTGGCAAAGATGTGGAGAAAAGGGGACTCTCTCTCTCTGTTGGTGGGAGCGTAAATTGGTGCAGCCACTATAGAAAACCGTATGGAGGGCTCTCAGAAAACTAAAAATAGAACTACCACATGATCCAGCAATCCCACTACTGGTTACATATCCAAAGAAAACAGAAACACTAATGTGAAAAGATACATGCACCCCAATATCCATAGCAGCATTATTTACAACAGCCAAGAGATGGAAGCAACCTAAGTGCCCACCAACAGGTAAGTGGATAAAGAAGGTGTGGTGTATTTATACACAAAAGGAATATTAGCTCAGCCAGAAAAAGAATGAAATTCTGCCACTTATCACAACTTGGATGGTCCTAGAGACCACTGTGCTTAGTAAAATAAGTCAGAGAGAAAGACAAATACTGTATGCTATCACTTATATGTGAAATCTAAAAAAATGAAACAGAGGAAGGTATATAACAAAACAGAAACAGACTCACAGATACAGAGAACAAACTAGTGGTTACCAGTGGGGAGAGGGAAGCGGGGAGGGGCGAGACGGGGGTAGGGGGTTAAAGGTACAAACTACTAGGTCTAAAAATAATAAGCAACAAGGATACATTGTACAGCACAGCAAATACAGCTATTATTCTATGATAACTTTAAATGGGGTAAAATCTGTACAAATATTGAATTGCTATTGTACACCGGAAACTAATAGAATATTGAAAATCAACTATACGTCAAAAATAAATAAATAAATAAATAAATAAATAAATCCCAGGTGATTCCCATGAAGCCTGATGTTTAAAAGATCACTGGCTTATTTTCATTCTATCACAACCCCCCAGACTGCACACTCCTCTCTCCTTTTAGCTCCTCAGGCCCACTGAGCGTGCTCTGAAGTGATGCTACATGCCTCCTGTCTGAGCCGTTTCCCTCCCACTTTCCAACTCCAGGGTATGTTTCAAGTATGTCCAAGGGGCATCACGGTGTAGTGGGAAAGGCAGGAGCTTCGAATCAGACCAGTACTTAAATCCCAGCTCTGCCACATTGCAGAGGCTCACAAAACACAAGTTCCTCCACCCAAGGGGTTGGAGACCTGCCTTGGTTTGTTTAAAGTGGGTGTCACGTCCCATGGCATGTTTGGACTGAGACCCACGGGGGACGTGATTCTGAGAACCTGGCAGCCACTGAAGACTTTTGCTGAACTCCCCAGATCTCAAGCCCTGTCCTGAGTGAGAGCCACTGCCTTCTCCCTGTGCAAAATCATTAAAGTTTAATGAGAAACTCTGTAGGGTATGCATTATTGAAACCATGCCAGACTGGCGGTTAAACCCAGCCAGGGCTGCCCCCAGTGAATGGGGCTCCCCTGGGGCATGGGCCAGGCTCTGAGGCAGAACCAGAAGAGCCCATGACAGGGTAGGGATAGCCGTCTTTCTGGATGGCGGCTGCAAGGCTTAAGAGATTGGAACAGTGGCCTCGTGCAAAGCTCTGTGGTCCTGGATTTCTGTGCTGAGCTTGGCGATGGCTCTGAGTTGCAGCTTTTTGTCTGCAAAGAAAGACAGCCCACCTGTCTCCCTCATCGGACTGGGGACTCCCCTTGGACTTTGCGTCTCTCAGCAGACTGCGATTCTCTAGGACAGGGTTGGGTTTCTCATCAGACTGGAACAGCCACCAGAGCAGGACTGTGCTCTTTTCACCAGACTAGGTGGTCTCCTTGGCAGGGCTATTTCTTCGCCAGCAGCCTGAGCCCCTCCACTCCTCCCCCCCCCCCCCCCCCCGCTGCCCGAGGGGCTTTGCCCTTTGCTTTGTAAGCAGTAAAAGACAGAAGGCAAACAGCTTTCCTTTACAGGTTGTTGGCTTTTAAGTAAAGATAGTTAAAATAATTTATATCTTGCTCAGGGGGAAAACTGGAGAGAGGAAGGAGGGGTAGGTTTTCCTGGCAAGGAAAAGCCGCATAAAATGTCCTGCTAAGTGCTCACTCAGCGGCCTCTGTTCCTTCAAGCGCAGAGCAAACACCCGTGATTAAAGCGAAACTCTGGGGATGGCTTAATGCAAGCGCTGTGGCTGCGGGTTTGACCCAAAAACGTTGTGGCTGGGAGTCGGGCTTCCCAGAAGATTAAGGGCAGAGATGGGAGGACTGGTCCCCTGGCGAGAAGAGGCGCTGGAGGGAGGGTGGTAGCTCCCAGCAGGTATGATTCCCATGACTTGGGATTCAACTTCTGTTCACTAATTTTTGTGCTGAGCTCCATGGCAGGAGCTGGACTAGGTGGCAAGGACCTCAGTTTCTTCCCCAACTAACCACCTGTGTTACCTGGGAAACCTCTCAGTCTCACTGAGCCTCCGTCTTTAAGGACCTTGGGCTCCTCCGTAGCCCTAATATTCCAGAACCCTCATTCTAAGTCCGTTAAGCGTGCTCACAGCCTCCTGAGCTTTCTCTTAACACAGTCTGTAATTGTACAGGGTGTCCACGAGGCCTGGAAACACAGGGAACTATACAGCAAGTCAACAAGGACTTCTTTCAACTGTTAAAAAATAAAATGGTATCTATGTTTCCAGACCTCACTGGCATAGATCTACATGTGTGAGAGTATTTGATAAACGCCTGTCTCCTCCACGGGACTGGAAACCCCAGGAGGACAAAGACCAGGAGTTCGCTCCCTGTTGCCTGCCCAGCACTCCGTGCAGGGTTTGACACGTACGCAGAACTCACTGAAGTATCAATTAAATGCATTAATAAATAAGTGAATGGCCAGGCTTGTCTTGGGAGTGGGGAGGACAATGCAATAAAGCGGGAACGCAGAAAGTGGGCTTTGAGAGAACAGGCGCAGATGTTCGCGACCCTCGGCTTATTAACCAGGCCCGCGATGGTGCCGAGGGGTGGAGTGTCTTCCCAGAGGACTGGGCTGTGATAAAAGAAACAAAGGTGGGGGAGCTAAGAGCCAGCATGCAGAGACGAATCCACTCATCACTCAGCATCTTGTGAACATTTATAGATCCATTCTTTGTCTTCAAAGGGTAGCCGTATCCTTTGATAAAGGATTAGACTCCTGCCCACAGAATTTGGACTCACGACAGGTCAATCCATGCGCAGCCTGGCATCGTCAAAGACACACAGCAGGCGCTCTCTCTCTCTCTCTCTCTCTCTGGATGGGACAGAGAGAGCAAGCGAGGCTGGTACCCAGCCCTGGGGCTCTCTCGGGGTCTTTGTACATGTTGGTCCTCTTACCTGGAAGGCCCAGCCCCCTCCCACCCCACCCCTAACTTGCCGTCCATTTGGCTCCATCTCTCAAGACACTGTTTGGTGACCACACCCTCTATGCAGGTGAAACTGACCATTCCTGCTTTGGGCCTCGCTGGGAAGATGGACGTTTTTGTATCATGCTTCCGACTGTACCAGCCATAAACCACGGAGGATGTATGCAGCCATGTTTCCAGATTTGGTGACCGCCCTGTCTGTGCATCCAGTAGGTGGTGGGCTCCTAGACCTGTTGGCGTGGCCAGGTTACGCGTCGGGCTCCCCTCACACCGGGCGCGCCGGTCACTGTCTAGGCTCCCGGAGGTTAGGGCGAGCTGTCTTTCTGAAGCCTGGCGTACAGGTGCTTCTCCTTCCTCTTCCACATGTAAACCAGAAAGCTCAGTAAGGGCTTGGTGGTGGGCTAGGAGAAGAACCCATGCTGTCTAGGGGGACCCAAAGGACGAGGCAGCGATGAGTTCTGCCTGTTCCATGTGGCGCCAAGGCCTGCCAGCATGCTGTCCGGTGGCCGTCAGTGCCGTGATGGCGGTGTAGGTGGGTTGCTTAGAACTCTGAGCCTTTCCTAGTACTTGGGTGCCGGCTAGGCAGGGAAAGCTTTGCTTCGAAAGGCAGACACTGCAACTTGACGACATTTAAAGGCAGCTGCAGGTTGGGCTAGAGATGTGCTAAAGGTCCCTTGCCATTCTAGAAGGTTATGAACTATCTAATTGAATAGTATTCATTGCATGGTGAAAAGTAACTACTACCTCCTTTAAAACATTCAAGATCCAATTTAAACAGTACAGTTGATTGAAAACTTACTGTGTGCCAGGCACAGTGGCAGTGGTTTTTGCATTTCCCTACTCCAAATAACCCAGTAAGGAAAGCTATGTTTATCCCACTTTTGAAAGAACAGAGAATCGTCAGAATTCAAACAAGCTGCATCAGGTCACAGAGCCCGTGAACAGTTGAGTTAACTCCAGACTGTTGGCTCGACAGACTGCATCTTTTTACTAGTCTACACTACCTAATCTTTTACTGTTTGCCTAGCAACAGAGAAAATAGTTTCCATAGCAACAGTAGTAAAAATCAGTGTCGGTATTGGATAATCTGATTTAAAAAAGAAAAAACCCACTTAAAACTCTCTGTGAGCTATATTCCGCATCTGGGAAAGTATATAAAAGGAAAGAATTCCAACTACAGAAGAGACTTGTGCATAAAGAAAGGTCCCAACCACGCATTATTTATACTCTTCTAAAAAGTGGCAGCAAGAAATGTCCAGTAACACGGGAACAGGTAGGTGCAGTGTGGCGCTGTCGTTCGGTGTAATGTACACAGTCTGGTGTGGGGTGGTCCCACTTAATGTTCATCCCTCTCTGTTTCTGGGAACTGCCCCCATTTTCTGGGAACTGATTACCTCCGCCGGAGGGGGTTTTGTCATTTTATGTGACCCTTTTCTCTTGCTCCAGGTGGTTGGCCCAAGGTGGGCATCTGACCCAAGCTGAGCCATTCAGTCCCTCTCCTGGAGCTCTTAGAATGAGTCTGGATAGAGCTCAGGTTCTCTTGGGGAACACGGAGTGCACTGGGTCATCAAGCATATTGGTTGGTGGCCATGTCCTGCCACTGTGGACTGTGGGCCAGGGACAGAGGAGGGGTTCAGGGTAGGAGGTCAGGGGGAGAGAGAGAGAGACAGATAGACAGACAGACAGACAGAGAGAGGGAGAGACTAGATCGCAGCGAAGCCATTTCTCCCCTTGCCTTCCCCAGTCCTAGAAGGTGGTGACTGCTTCTCGAAGTTACTGCTTTCTGGGTCACGCCAGCACCCTGCACTGGCTCCTGCAGACTTTCCAACACACGGGTTACAAGCTTCCCAGATGAAACGCTCTCCATTTGAAATCCCTCATTTCTGTATTCCCGACCATGTATGCACCTTATTTAACTTTTTGAATCTCACTTTCTTCATCTGTTAAAAAAAAAAGGAGTCATAATCCTTAACGCACAAAAATGTTGGGAGGATTTGATGAACTAATGACACTCAAGTGCCCGGCACAGAGTCGGTGCTAAAAGATGTTGGTTCGCCCTGCGACTTAACAGTCAACCCATGTATGTATGCAGGAGGCGCTCTCCTCTTGGTGATTTGCTGAGAGCACTGATCTCCAGGAACCATGCCCTAGGTGGTTAGAAGCCATGCCCAGCGGAGCCCCCTCACCCTCCCACCACAGTCAACCCAGAGGTGTGGCTCTGCTTCAGTCACGGCCAGTGCAGACTCACAGGCAGGTTGAAACAAAGAGTATTTAGAATGGTGTTTGCAAAACCTTTCCTCTCCTTAGCATCCCCTATTTTAGTCACTCCAGCAGATTCTAATTTGGTCTCAAAAATATCCTTCAACGGCCCCAGGCAAGTGTCGTATGTCATGCCAAAGGTGGGTACCCGAAGCTCAACTTCCATCCTGTCTCCTCACAGTCAATCATGAATCCCTGGAAGTCACCGAGGGAGGAAAGAGGAAAAGCTACCCTCCCTTTGATGGTGGAGTGGATGACTGCAAGATCACCTCTGGGTGCTGGGCTCTGTGTTTGGGACTCTGAAAGCATCACCTCTCGTTCAATCCTCACAACAACCGACAAGGCTGGGGGTGGGTGAGTGATGTTACGTCCCTATTACAGATGAGGAACTTGAGAGGTTAGGGGGGGGACTCAATGTCCTGCCATCCAGGTGGGTAGAGCTGGGGCTTGAAGCCCTCCCTGGCTGGCTGCAGGGCAGCCGGATGGAGGGTGAGATCTGCCCTCTAGGTCCTCCCTGTGGACACCTGACTCAGCCGTCCACAATCAAAAACTGGGAAACAGACGAGCTTTGGAATCTGATTATGTGACAGTTTGCCGCCCCGAGCCCCTAGCTGGCTCACAGCCAAACAGTGGCACCTGGGCTGAAACAAGAACGCTCACGCAGGTTAGGCAGACAAGGACGCCACGCCCAGCCCACGCCTTCGGAGCACCCCCGTCTGTGCCAGCAGAAGGAGGCTGCATCCCACCAGGGTCCACACCTGCGGGACCTTGGCTTCTGGCTGGCTGGATTCCTAAGAGCAGCCACAGCCTAGACAAGAAGGAGGGAAGGAAGGAAGGGGGAGGAAGCCTTTGGAAGGATCTAGAAGTCTACACGGTAAATACCAGGGCTACCATCTGTTTGGGAGCTCTTGTTACTTCGGTCACTCCCGGCGGTGAGGGTGGGTGCGATACTAGCCCAAACCTGGGGAAACCTTCTGTGCTGATGTCAACTGACGGGTCCCGTCAAGTCCTTCTGTTTCTCACTGCTGTTTCTGTCTTGCTCCTTGACGTCTCTCCCCACTCTGAAAGCGCGCTTGCTTATTTTTATCCCACGTTTGAAGGAAGCGTTTGATGACATCTCAAGTCTGGGTGAGGT
This sequence comes from Camelus dromedarius, assembly GCF_036321535.1. Taxonomy (NCBI): domain Eukaryota; kingdom Metazoa; phylum Chordata; class Mammalia; order Artiodactyla; family Camelidae; genus Camelus; species Camelus dromedarius. The sequence continues at coordinate 50,488,369 of NC_087451.1, forward strand.
TAGGTTAACCGGATAATATTACAGGGATGAAACAGATGGAGGAGTTACTATTAGTTATTATTTTAACATTGTAGGGAATTCAAGGAAATTTAAATATCTTAGAACATGTAAAGTAATAAGTAAAAATAACCAAAAAAAAGTTGCAGATGAGAAAGCAAGTAAGATCAGTTAAAAAAAGTAGATTAGATGACTGAAAGGAAAAAAAAATTGCAAGTAAGAGAAGCTGGTCGGAAACAACATTTGAGATGAGTCAGCCACTGCACGTGAACTTTGAACACAGATCCTGGGCGCCATGTCCGGAAACAGAAGCAATTTTCATTGTTTGATAAAAAGACATTGTCCAGGTTCAGCTCGTGCTTAAATCTAGGAGGACAGGTGGGCTGGTGACATGTTACTGAAGAGAAGCAATTGCAACTTTGATAACATTAATATACACCTCTGCTTGAGCCAGAGGAAGTGTGTGTTCTCTAATGAGTTTCAATTCACTATCTTTCTTTTTTTTTTTTTTTTACGTTTCATGAGACACAGCAGGATGGTCTTAGAGAAATCGAGGTGTTGAGGCACAGAGGCAGTGAAGCAATCTTTCTGTTGTTTCCACTGTAGGTTTTAATTGAAGGAGGAACTGCTAATGATTTTTCTAATGAGCAAAAATGACCCCACGCTACAGCAAAATCTAGGGCCAGTGCCAGCTTTAACTCAGGGGAAGGAAGGGCACGCATGCTGACTGAGCACAGTGCATCCAGCATCGCTCTCAGCAGGACTGTGGACCTGAATCCAGCTCTGACTCAGAGGCCTCCCCTTCCCGGTTGGAGCTATCTGCCTTGGGCTTGGGTTTTTTTCATAGACTGGGGACCAGCCATGACTGGCCCTGCATGTTTGCTTGGAATCCTGCAATGTCTAATGGGGGACATTTGGAGTTCAAGGAGTCCTTTCCTCTCGTTGGACAGATGGGGAAACTGGGCTGGAGTGAGGGCAGAGACAGGAGAACTAGACTTCACACTTAGATCAATAAGAAAGTGGAGCATAAGTGCAATGTGAAATGATAATAATTTATAAGCTGCTTGCATCCCAGCTGTGCCATTTCATCTGCCCAACAGCCCCATGAGGTTGGCAGGAGATGACCAGACCTTGGGTTTCTAGAGGATGTCCTACTGTGCCACGGAACATCGACCCAGGTCACGTACTCCCCACATTACCTGGGGAAGGGATCATTAAACCCATCCCACAGACAAGTAAACTGGGATGCAGAAAGGAGAAGCCAATTGCCCAATGTCACCAGGAAGTGGCAAAGCTAGGACTTAAATCAAGTTCACCCAACTTCACAGTCAGGTCTTGTTCAATCTTAACCACACCGCCCTCCACACACATATTGAGATGAACCAGAAGACTAGCACTTAAATATCATAACACCGTTTACAAAGTGCATAGAGATTAAGATCCTAGGTCTTAATTCTGCCTGAGTTCAAACTCCAGTCCTGCTGCTTCCAGGGCTGTGCCACTTACATAACCTCACTGTGCCTCAGTTTTCTTATCTGTGAAATGGAGAGCATGAGTACCTTCCTTATCGCTTTCTTGTAGGAATTAAAGAATGAAGTGAGAAAGCATTCAGATCAATGTTCTGTTCATCACTTAAAGAATATTATCCAATAGCATTTTTATTATAAAAGTAATAATAAGATAATAAGAAGAAATAAAATTTAAAAGTTGACACATATCTTTCCTGACATCTCAGCTTCGGGCTGGTTTGGTAGAAAAATGGAAAATATAGGACCATAAAGAAGAAAACAGATATCACTAGAAGCCCAGCACACAGCCATGACCACAATGCTTTGATGTTTTTCCAGCCATCTTTTCCTAAACCCATACAGAATACATACGTTGACAGTTTTTATCCAGTCTTTTTAATTCAGCATTAGGATGTGGGCCTCTCCCAATGCTATTAAATGGTTTTTAAATGTAACTTTTAGTCATTACAGAATTATCCATTCTACAGGTGAAGTGTGATTTATGTCCTGTTACATCATGGTTCTGGGAGGTCGGCTATTCATTCATCCTTGGTTGGCGATGCTGTATCCGGTCACTGCTATCTCCCTGACACGAGTGCTTGGCACACAGTAGGTAGTTTGTTAATGTTTAAGTGAGTGAAAACTTATGTTTTGATAAGCACTTCCAGAGAGTTCCTACCGATCTACATTCCTACCTTCGTTGTATGAGTGTCTTTCTTATCCCCACCCCACCCCACCCACGTTAGGTTTAAGAATTAAAAAAAAACAAAACTACTAATTTGCTAAGTGAAATATGGAATCTCATTGTCAAGTTTTTCCTTATTTGATGATGGTGAGGTTGAACGTTTATTCTTATATTAGTTAGCTATCTGTATTGTATTTCCCCCTCTTCCCCCTTTCTTCTTTTCATCTTTCCTGCCTTCTTTTGAAAGCGCAGGACCAGCCCAGTAGCCTGGACACATTTCTCTTAGACGTCTTCACAATTCCACAGTCTCTGTGAAGCTCATGACGTGGACCTGGGGGCTTGCTAATTCCTTTAAGGCGACTGCATTCATAAGTTCAGGTGTTCATTCATTCATTCCGAGGGAGCTGTGACAACTCTCAAGGTATTCATGAATTTCTTGCTCGAGTTTAGGGAGTTGGCAGTTGCTACACAGCTTTCCGGGCATCTCAGCTCAGACTGCCATTTTGTTTTCCTGGTAATTCCATGCACCTCTTACAAAAATTCAATTATGATTTTGCAGGCAGCTTCATCTAAGGCATTAGCATCCAGTTAATTACTGAGAAGTGATGACAATTGAAGAAAAATGGATTTTATTTTTTATCATGGCAACAGCTCCCTCCCTACCCACCTGCCCCATACAGGAGCATATTTCTTTGGCACAGATGTCCCACCTGCTGCTCAGGGAATCACAGACTCACAGAACATTCCAGAACTGGAGAGGTCAGGAGATTCGATCTCTTGCCTCCAGGGGAATGTCCAAATCCTCCTGGAAAGATGTTGCCCATTCTTTTCTGGGCGTATCTTTGGAAACCAAAGCCTCCCACCTACCTATAATCCATCATTCCATGGTCTTCTCACTGATGAGCAAGACATTCTTTCTTTAATCAGAATGAAGTCATCGCTGCTTTCATTTCGGCCACTTACTCATATGCGTCTTTGGAAAGCTCTCTGGCTTGTGACTTTCTCATTTCGAGAATGATGGTCCTGGAGTAATGACTGTGTCAAGTCATAACTCTAAAGTTCAGGATGCAAGTAAAGTGCTCCGCATGTGGGGGTTGCTGGATAAATGTCGTTTCCTCTTTCTGCCATGAGTTTTGTTTCAACAGTGGGGCGAGAAGGGAACCAGCGCTAACTAGGGGTCTACCATTTAATGGCATCTCACCTGGGGATTTCCTCTACGTTGTCTGCTCAAATATGCACAGCAGTCCTGGGGACCAGATGAAGGAGGTGATGTTCAGAGCAGTACAGTTCTCATTCAAGGTCACACAGATTCGATGGTTCTCTTCCCATTGCCTCGTGGAGAACTCCTAGGTGGTACTAGGGATGGTAGGGGTGGTCCAGGGGAGGGAGTAGCAGGAAGCAGGAGGAGCCCATGCTCCCACTGAAGAGTCAGGATGCCTTCACCAGATGCCCAGCGCTGCAAGGTCACGAGTGCTACGTGCTCTGGTGTTTCAGAGATGGATGAGATCCCTACAGACTGAGACACTGGAGAAGCAAGGCGTCAGGTCTGAGATTGGTCCCAGAGGGTGAGATCATTCAGATAAACAGCAGAACAAAGCAAGAGGAAGGAAGAGATAACAAAGGCAAAAAAAGGCAGGAGTGGGCAAGGAGGACCGAGCGAGGTGGCCCTGGAGCAAGAGGTTCGCACAGGGCGATGGGAGAGAGACTTCTGGAAAGGGAGGTGGGCATATGGCGGGTGGAGGCCTTCCAAGGTCAGATGAAGGGATCTAGGTTTTTGATTCATTCTTGAGACCTGGGTTCCCAAAGTGAGCCCCAGAGCACTGACTCTGGGCAGAGCCCCTTTCCTGGTGAGTTACAATGCAAATTGGCGTGGTCCAAGCGTCCTGAGCAATCCCAAGGGAAAGAAAGACACGGTAGGTATTTATTTTTAAATTTTTACCTGGGGAAATTTTCAATTAAATAAGGTTTTGTAAAAGATAGAACCTAGCAGCCTGGGAATGGAAAGACTTCCTTCCCGGGCCAGGAGGCAGTTTTGTCATGCCCCAGGGGTGAGACATTCAGAAGAAGAAATCACCTGCTGGAGGCTGGGATGGCTGGGCTACTTTCTCCCAGTAGCCTCTACCTGGCCTCCCTCTTCCTCTCAAGGATCTGTGGCTCATCAAATCCTTTCCCATCCGTAACACACCTGGTCTTCATGGCAATGCTGTGACGGGGTGGTCATCCTCATTGTAGAGATGAGGAAACAGAGTCTCAGGACTGAAGACCCTCCCCGGATGCTGCAGCCAAGTGGGGGCAGTCGGGATGGATGCCTCGGCCCCAGCCCCAGTCTCTGAGTGTGGGGTTCTCTCCCCCGTGCCCTGCTCCCTGACTCCTCCCCTGCCCTTCCCAGGGTGTCCTTGAGGGAGGGCGTAGGTTGACTTTCTTTGCTGCAGGGGAGGGAGTGCATGTGAGAAAGAGGATGGAGTTAACTGATCTGGGGGCAATGTGGTCACAGGCTACGCGGGGAAAGTCTAGGGAAGTAATTTTTCTGGAGAGCTTGCTGCAGTCTCCACACCCATGAATGTATTCCAGCCTTTGGTCAAGGCAGTGGAGAGCATTGTGTGTGGCGAGTTCTTGGATGTAGTAACGGTAGGTTTTACTTTTCTATTTTGATGAAATTTACAGGGTGTATACTTCCACAATCTATGGGATGTACGTCTCCCAGGTAACGCAGCTGGTTTCATGTCTATGGTGTACACTAAGGCCATTCCATCCCCCTACAGGGAGAGGTTGACCAGTTGCCCAGTGCTGGTCAGCTCCTGGAGGGACGCCTCCACCTCACCTAAGCTCTCGCTCCTTCCGGAGGCAGCTCACATCCAGTGACTCATCCCTGCAGGCCACGGAGGCCCAACTTAGGATGGCTCTGAAGGGCCAGTTACCTCTGAGTGCCTGTGGGTTTGGCCAAGGCTCTCATTGGGTCTACATCACAGTCTGAAGTCTCCCCATTGCCCTGTCCTGCTTCCTTCCCCTCCAGGCCACAAGGGCTGGTCCCAAGGGTGCCCCCTAATGGACATTCTCCAATAAACGACACCTCCGGGTCTGCTTTCTGGGGAACTAGGGTGGCCAGCCTTCCAGTTTGCACAAGACGTGGCACTATCAGTGCTAAGACAGTTCTGGGCACACCAGGACCCCATGGAAAGTCCAACCTCCGACAGTGAGATTCCGTATATTCTTATGTTTTCATGGGGACCAATAATTATTTCTTTCAAAAGTTGGTAGAGGGGTAGGTACCATTTCTCCTTTAACTCTTCCCAGCAATCTCATGACAACCTTGGGGAGAAAGGTATTATTACCCTTATGGGAAGTTAGGGCTCAGAGAAGTTGAGAAATTTTTTCCAGGCTACACAGCCCACAAGCAGCCACATGGGATTCAAACCAAGGCTTCATGTGCCCAACACCGGCGCTGTACCCTCCTGGCCCTATTCCCTTTTAAAACGCTCACCTTGGCTGTATGTCCCAAACACTGTCCCACACACAGCCGCAGGTGACTGAGTGCAGAGAGGAGGGCTCACAGAACGCCAAACTAGCTGGAACTTTTTGAAAAACAAAATCATGCTCTTTTTCCCCAATGCCCACCTTCCCAGGCAGCCCCAGTTCTAAGCATCTGAACTCTCTGCTAATTACTGTCACATTAATTAAAAAATAAATCCCCTTTAATTTCATAACAGGTGGTTTGTGAGGCTGGAAGAGAAGTTGAAACTTGTGTGTAATTATTGTGTGGCTTATTTGCATTTCTAATTGCTTCGGGGGACACCTAGGGCCAAGCTTCCAGGCTCCTGGCTGTCTTTCGCCTCCACTGGCTGTTAGCGGCGGTGGCAGCATCTCTCCAAGTACCACCTGTGGGGGTAGCAGCTCCAGCTGGAGTCCCAAGACTTCCCATCCACACGGACAGCGCCGGCGCGGGCTTGCCGTGAAGCGCCTCTGACTCAACGAGCACCCCGCCTGCCCAGCCTCGAGGCTGGCGCTCGGCAGGTGCTCAGTGATGTTGGCTGACCACGGGCGGTTCCCCAACGAAACCTCCGCTCACTTACTGACCCAGTCGCCAGATGGGCACACTGAGGGCTGGCAGGTCTAGTCTCTGATGGAGCAACACTTACACGTGCCCTACAGATGTGTCTCTGAGACGTCGTCTGTAAACCGCGGTTCTGTGTACTCAGCCCATTTCCCTTTCTGACTTCTGAATCACTTTGGGTACTTGCTTTCATTGTTCAGGGGCTTCCTAACACTTAAGATTTAAATTTCTTTGACCATTTCTGCCACCCAAGTCGTTCTATAAAGGAGTCAACGGACCACAGAAGAATACTTACATGCATTATAAGCACTTTTCTAATTAATGCCCAGATGTGGTAGAAAGACTCTCGGCTTTGGAGTCAGACCTATCAGGGTTTGAATTCTGGCTCTACCACTTAGCAGCTGAGAGACCCCAGAGAAGTTACTTAACCTCTCTGGGCCTCAGTATCTTATCTGTAAAATGGACAAAATTATAACCTCGTTCAGTGTTCTGCAGCATTTGGCTATACGTTGGAATCACCTGGGGAACTTGAAAAAAATCACCTTGGATGGCACTTAGGGCTGATTAAATCAGACTGGGGGTTGGAGTCGGGGCTTGGCATCATAATTTCAAAAGGCTACCTAAGTGATTCTGTTGTACAGCCAGGGCTGGGGACCACTGCCTGAGCCCCTCAGGAGATGCTGGTTTCAGCCCTCCCCTTCCTCTGCCCTGGGGAATGCGGCCTGACCATGGTGGGTCTGGGAGAAGCTGCGGGTCCTGGGAAGCTTACTGAGACTGAAATCTGGCCCCAGAGGACAGGATAGAGACCCAAGAACTTGCTAGCTCATGAGGTGGGGCTTGGTCAAGGCACAAAGCCATCAGCCTCTTCGTCTTCCTGGCCAATTAAAACAAGAGACCCAGTCCATCAGCAGAGTCAGGTGCTCGAACAAAAAGAGGGCCAAGAATGATGTCACTGAGGAAATGGCAGGAAATTTTATTTCAGAGCGGTCTTACAGTCCTCACCTCTCTGGATCCTCATCATATCCCTACAAGATGGGCACCGAGATGCCCATTTTACAGATGAAAGAGCTGAGGCTCTGCAGAGTTAAGGAACTGACTCTGGATCCTTTCAGTAGCAGAGCCATGAGTCAAACCCAGTCTGTCTGATTCCAAAATTTTTTGTCTTTCTCCCATACATATAGCCTTCCTTATGGCTTACTATAAACTCTGTCCTTGTGGTTTCTCACGCCAGACATCCCGGAGTCACCTTTGACTCCTTTCTTTCCCTCCCAGCCCACACCTAACCCACTGGGAAATCCCACTGTCTCCCTTTACGATATACCCAGAATCCAAGCATGTCACCACCTCGTGGCCACCGTGCTGGTCTGAGCACCCCCATTTCTCACCTGGAGGACGGATGGTCCCCCAGCCTCTGCTGTTGTCCACACCGTGAGCCTGCGGCACAGCAGCTGGGGTGACCGATGACGCGTCTCCCCGACATTGCCCTGCACGGGTTTCCATCCCACTCTGGGTCAGCGCCAACGTCCTCCCCGCGGCCTGGGCTGCTCCGCATGACAGAGCCCTTGTGTCTCCTCCCCGAGCTCGCCCCCCTTGCTTTCCCCCAAACTCTCCAAGCATGCTGCCACTTCAGGCTTCTGCACTTGCTGGAATGTTCTTCCTCCAGGGTCTACATGGTTGGATCCTTTCCCCTCTGCAAGGATTTGCTCAAATGTCACCCTGTTTAAAAACTGAAATGAGCCCACTGGCACACCCCATCCTCTCTCCTCCTCTATTTTTCTCCAAAGCCCTCATCACCATCTGGGACACTGCCCAGGGAGACTTACTGACATTTATTGTCTGTCTTCTACAACTAGATTTTTGTCTGTTTGGTTCACTGCTCCATCCAGGGCACCGAGAACAAAGCTTGGTATGTTGGAGATACTCAGTAAGTACCTGAATGAATGAATGAATGAATGAATCCAGTCATTGCTTCCTGTGAAAAGTGGGATGCTCTCTGAGCAGCGGCTAGTGTACTGGGGAACTCTGTTAGGCAAGGAGGGGTGTGCCCCCCTCCGCCTGCTGCATCTCCTCTCCTGGGTGTTGGATTCGAGGGGAGCATGCACATGACTGTGAGGGACACATGGTCCTACCCTGCAGATCACGCCGTTTAAGTTGTTCAGCACATTTGCTGTCTTATCCTGCCCAGTGGGCTCTGAACCCCGCTCCTTGCTCTGTCCTCTCAGCCCCTCCTGTTCTTTCTTTGTGTCCTGACCTTGCCCTGTCCTCACTCGGCATCACCAGCATCACCACCACCACCGTCTCCAGAAATAATAGTGATCAGGATCTTCCCGTGTACCAGGTACGATGTAAGCCCAGTAAACGTCCCCTCTGTCATTGAAATCTCACAACTCTCCAGCGTAGGTACCACTGTTATCCCTATTTTCTGGATGAGGAAACTGAGACTCAGAAAAGTTAAGTAACTTGCCCGCGGTCACACAGCTAGTGAGTGATGAAGACTGCATTCCACCCCAGGTAATCTGAGTGCAGTTCCTGCCTCTCCTACCTGCTGGGTTCTGCCTTGGGTGCTCGCGAACTGGAAGATTCACGGCCCCTTATCTTCTACTCAGCCTGAAGCCACCTTCCGTACGCTCTTCCCAAGGGCAACGTGGTTCGTCCAGAGCCACGAGTCTAGGGCAGGGCTTCTCAGCCTGGGTACTCCCAGCTGGGCTGGGTGTTTGGGGCTGGACAGTTCACGTTGTGGGGGGCTGTCCTGTGAGTAAGAGGATGTCCAGCAGCATCCTCGTCTCTTTCTCACTAAGCACCAGCAGCATCTCCCTCTCCCCAAGTTGTGACAACCAAGAATGACTCCAGACATGGCCAAATGTCCCCTGTGGGGATAAAACCCCCACTGTCTAGGGGGGCAGTGGTGGGATGGAGCAGGAGGCCTGAGGGCAGGGACCCTGGTCTATGGGTCACCATAACCTCCAAGGATCCGGTGAGCTCTGAACTCATCCAATAACGCAAGTCCTCTCGTGGTTCTTTTAGGTGAATGACTGGCATTACCAAAGGTTAATCTTACCTGTCACTGGGGCTCACTTCTCAGTGGGCTGCCAAGCACAGTATAGCACAGTGGACTCGGGGTCTGACAGCCTGGATTCAAGACCGAATTCCATCACTTACTAGCCACACGTCCTCGGGGAAGTTGCTTCATCTCCCCGGACCTCACCTGTAGATGAAAGCCAGCCTTGCACCCTGAGACGAGGCCTGCAGGGGGCTTCGTGCAAGGACAGAAACATGCTGGTCAAGGCCCGCCCCTGTCATCAAGTGAGGTGTAGGGAGCTACTCGACATCGGTGTTCACATGTGACAATGAGTGTGTTGTGGGAGCTTACTGAAGACTTCAGTTTGCTGTTCTGCCCCCAAAGTCCCAAGCCATATGGGTGGCACTGCCCACCTCTCATGCACCTGAGCACCCCCCCACCTCCCAGAGTTAGAAAGCCCTGCAGGGACCAGGGGGGCGGGAGGGCAGTGATCAGTGAGAGCGTCGGCGGCACTGTTGTGAGCTGGTAACTGCTTTCCCATTGCCACCAATCGTGCTTTGCAATGATAAGTTACCATCGGCAATTTAGAGTGTTGTGGGTTGTTTGCTTAACAGTAATTTGGGCTTATGATTCTTCCATGGCTGGCCTTTAAGGCATGTGTGTAGGGCAGTTCAGCTATGAATCATCCATCTCCCGTTCCTAAAGAAAATCCATCTCTAATTTTACCCGCACGTTGCTTGCACTGGAACACCTTCATTCCCTCTCACTTTCCTTTCCTGGGAGCTGAGAGCAGGTGGGATGGGAGGCTGTGGGTCCTTGTACCCTGCCTAGAGGGGAAAGGGTCCAGAGGGATGAGAGATGCTGTGCTGGATCAACCTTCCCTCTCCCTCCTGTTTTATAGATGGGGAAACTGAGGCCCAGAGAGGTGCAGGGCCAGAGGTCATACGTACTCACTAAAACCTAGTTCTCCTAATTACCTTTCCTGATTACCTTCTCCCACTCACTGGATCTCCTGTGTAGACCAGGACCGCTTCCTCCATGGAGGATACTGGGTCCCCACAAAGGTGGCTTGAAATTGCCCACCCTCAGGTTAGGGGCCCCCTCATAGGTCTTCTACCATGGTGCTGGCCTGGGTAGTTATATGCAGTGCCTAAGAGCTGGGGCTCTGGAGGCTGACTGCTTTCGAGCTGTGGAACTTGGACAAGGAGAAAAAGCAGCATGCATAGCAAGTGCAAAGGCCCTGTGGTAGGAACAATTAGGTTTGAGAGAAAAGAAGTTTAGTGTGACTGCAGCACATAAAGGAAGACAAGATGCTTGGCACAGGGAGACAATTTAGTCTCCCTGGGGCCTTGGTTTCCTCAACTGTGAAAATGAGGTTAATGACAGCACTAGCCTCCCAGCTTGGGAAGAATTCAGACCGTTCACGTGGAGGGCTTAGCACAACACCTGACACACAGAAAATTCTCACCAGGTGATGATTACCGGTAATATTTTTGGATGTCCAGAGCTGATGTCTCACTCCCACCTGGAGCCTCTTAGGAGAAAGAAAAAATTGTAACACCTTCAAGATTGTCAAGGAATTTCATTTGAAGTATTTCATGTGATTCTCAAAATCACCCAAAGGCAAAGATTATTATCCCCATTTTATAGATGGGAAAACTGAGCCTCAAAGGTGTAAAGACTCTGAACTCAAGTCCTGTGGCTTTATGACCGGAGCCCTTCCACTCCTGACACTGGCTTCAGGGCTAACTTTGGTACTCAGGCACTCAAGTCATGCTTTGACTCCATCCCTCCTCACGGATGCTCAAAGCTGCTCTCTACGTGATTCTGGGCCACAGAGAGGTCATTCTCCCCTCGTTCTGCTTGGGTAGAATCTCTCTCAACTAGATGCAAATGACCTTAGCAGGAATAGCAGAGGCTGTCTGCTATTTCTGTAAAACACATGCAAGAGACGGCGGCAAAGAGCCCGCAAACTCCTGTGATAGGTCCCATCTGCCTGACTGATGGGAAGATGGCTGGGATGGAGCCTGGGTGGGGAGGGGCTGACAGGTTCCAAGCAGACTGCCAGCTTCCCTGTGGACCATGAGTTTTGAGCGCTGCTCGTGGGTGGGGAGAAGCCCTCAGGCATCTCTGCAGCCCTGTCCCTGGCTCAGTTAATGTGCACATAATGAGCAAATCTGGGGCAATGTCAGGACACATTCCTCTGAAATTGTAGCTGATGAAAAAAGACATAAAGGTGGGGAGATTAAGCCATTGGTAGCAGAGACCCAGTCCGGGGGACAGCTTGTAGCTGGGGTGCTGCAGAACTGAGGGGATTTCCCAAATCTCATCACCAGCCTGGAAAGCAAGTACCACCAGACAAATGGCAACATCTACTGTTACAGTAGAAGTCAGGGAGTCGGCTGACATGAACATTCCAGCCTTTACTCCAGGAGTGGGGAAGAGGACTAATGTTTACAGAATACCTACTGTGTGGCAGGCACTGTGCCAGGCACCTTGTCTTCCTTTATATGCTTCAGTCACACTAACCTTCTCTTCTCTCAAACCTAATTGTTCCTACCACAGGGCCTTTGCACTTGCTATGCATTCTGCTTTTTCTCCTTGCCTTTGCATGGATGTCTCCTTAACACTCTTTAAGTTTTAGCTCAAACTTTGTCCTCTCTGAAAAGCCTTCCAACCGTAGTCAAAGCCTCAGTTCCATCCGGCTCCACCATCACCCTCTCCCATGCCACCCTATTTTATCTTCTTTAATGTAATTCTCCATACCTAAGCATTTTATTTATTCGCTTGCTTATTATTAGAATATAAGTAAGTTCCTTGAGGGTAGGGATTCTTTCAGCCTCATTCATGACTGTATATCCAAGGACAGCACCTAGCACATAGTATGTACTCAGCAAATGTCTCTTCCCATCTGGAGGCTGGGTGGTTTTCCTCGGAGTTTTATGTGAACCTCACAAATACCCAAGGAGGGGGTATAACTATTCCATTGTGCATGTGAAGACGCAGAGGATCAGGGAGTGTGAGGGACCTGCCAGTTAATAAGTGACAGAGCTAGGATCCGAACTACGTTTTTGATTTCAAGGCCCTACCTTTGGATACACTACACTGCTTCCCTAGGGGAGAGATGGGGACCTCAGATCGGCAGAACTTAAGACACTACCTGTTAGCATCACCAAGATGCCTTCAGTTCCCATCAAGCAACCTTCTGGTCCTAACCTAGCTTCCTAAGGAGATGGGGCTGAGAGAAGAAGATGCTAACCATGTGACATGAAGGTTTCATGACACCTGGCAGTTCTTGTTAATCACTGGGCATTCCTGTTGATCATCCAGTCTTTTGTGAGCCCCCACCCTGCCCCTGCCCCATGCAGGCTGATCACTCCTGGGGATATTGATATAATCCACTTTTCATCATGCTCAGCTGAGGAGCAGATTCTGCAACCACTGCATGAAGGGAGAGTGGCTGCTGCAAGAGATTCGGGGTGAATGAGGTATGGTCAGATGACATGTTTCAATGTTTGGGGCCAGATAGCACCACCACACAAATCCCCTTGTGTAGAACATCTCCCCACCCCAGAGCAGTGGCCCATTTCTTTCAAATGATATCAGATGGAACAAAATTCCTAGCTAAGCAAAAAATACGGAGGTTGCCTGGAGGCAGGCTGTTATAACGGCTTGCCTGGCTTTATGCCCCTCACATCCCCATCCTGTCTATAACTGAAGCCACGAGCCCACCCGCACTTGTAGGCTGAGCTGGGCTCCAGAATCAGCCCACCTCCCCCGCAGGTCCAGCTCTGACTTGATGCTCCAGTTCTAGGCAAACCGTCTTATATACCTGGACCCTGCTTGCTACTGAATCCCAGTCCTAGTGATCGGATTCATTTCACACACGGCTGTTTTGGGTGTCTAAAGGCAAGTGGGATGGGGATGGGGGCAGTGGCCTCCTGGTTCCCTACCTTCCAAGTTGCAGCTGCCCTGGTGGGCAGCTTCTGGGGTTTACTCTGAGGGTCATGTAGGCATCCAATCAAGAGCCCACGTCTTCATTTTTCCAGCAGCTTTGTAAGTACTCACTTTCCTTTTCTCCCTAAAATGACCATAGTTGTTTCTCTTGCCTGCCCCGGAGACACAGTCCACTATGTGTTGGCTGAGCTCTGGGGATAAACAGACAACTGAGACATGGTCCTGCCCCCAAGGAGCTCAGTTCAGCCTAGCAGGAGTGGGGGTGTGTGTGAACACGAAGGGGAACCCTGGAGAGACTTCCGGCCAGAGGAAGCCCAGAGGCTTCAGATCACCGAGGGTACATCAGGGTGTCAGAGAAGGCTTCCCTGAGCAGCCTCCAAGGACAAGGAGAAGTTTCACGGCAGAGAAACAGAGGCACAGCCTTCTTGGTGGAGACAGACCATATGTGAGGTTCGTCCAAGTTCCCATGTCTGCCTCTTAACCTGCCCCCAAGAAGTGGCCTCACTTCCTGCAGACTGACTTCTGGGAGCCACCTCTCTGTGCGCCTGGGGCTCCCCATGCTGACTTGAGACCCACACTCTGAGGCCCTCCTCTGTTCCATGTTGAACACCTACCAGACCCTGGGTACCGCTCTAGGCACGGAAGACACAGCACTGCCCGAACAGTCATGAGCATGAGGAGCTCGCATCCTACTCGGGTAGACAATCGACAAAGAAACAAGCAAGATACACGCTGCATCAGATGATGACAAATGCCGTGGGGGAAAAGAAGTGCTATGGAAAAAAATGCTAAGGCAGGGAAGAGGGACCCAAAACTGCCAGGGCTGGTCGCAGTCTTAAACTGGTGGTCAGGACAGCCTTACTGAGAGGCGACATTTGAGTCAAGATCCAAAGAAGGAAGAGGCCATGGAAGTGCCTCCGGGAAAAGCACCAGGCAGAGGGAACAGACAGGCAAAAACCCTGCGTCTTCAACTGTAGTCGACCTGACTTTAAAGGTCAGGAAACCAGAGTCCCGAGAGGCTGAGCGCCTTACCCAGGGTCACAGAAATAAAGTCTGTGGGCACGTGTGTCCTGCCACAAAGCCCATGCCGCCGCCCTCACAGCCTCGCCCCCTCCCCTGAGGCTGCCGGCTTCCACATTGCTGGCAGGCTTTTCCTCCCACCTGTGACCTGGCCCAGGGCCTGTCCGAGTCCCGCAGGTGTGTCTGGTCACCGGTCCCGTCCCGTCTCCACCTAGCCCGCCCCGGGCTCTGTGCTGACAGCTGATGCCAAGCTCATCTCGCTCTTGGCAGGCGGCAGTTCCTATATTTAGGTGGCGCAGGAATCTTCCTGGGATTCTGATGAGCTGCTGTCTTCCCGGCCTCTCCCTGGAGCCGCTCTTCCCTGGATTCCTATGTTGATGCCCACAGAGATCTTCCCAGCACGGCTTACTGCGGGGGTGGGGGCTGTGTAATTGGAGGCGGCAGAAGCTTCTCCAGCCACTGACTCAATTCCTTGTGGCCCAGATCTTGGGCAGGGGTGGCGGCGACATGGGAGGGAGGGGTAGAGAGCTCACTAGCTTCTCTGAGAACAGCCGTCCCAAACCATTAACACACACACACACACACACAATCACACACCTAACTACACTTGCATGCACAACTACACACACAATTACACACCTAACTACACTCACACACATATATTCATTCAGTCAATGAATCATTCACTCAATTAATTATTTATTGGAGACCCACTGAGATATCACAAGCATTGTGCAGTGCATGGAAGGGTCGAGTATATAAATAAACGAATAAAGGACTTATTGGTGAGCACTTTCTAAATTCCTGCGGTGGATGCTATCACACCCTGAGGGGTAACACATGCATAGACTCGGGACCCCGTCCAAGCCGGACTGAATTCCAGGCTGTGCGTCTTTGGACAGGACATCAGTAATAATTGCTGTGATTTACAGGGCACTTGTACCCGGTACTGGTCTAAGCACTGTTCGTGAATTTACTCCTTTGCTTTAATCTTTAACTTTTTTCATGTGGGAAATGGAGATGTTAATCCCCTCCTCACCCGGTCGTTGTAAGGATGAAAAAATAGTTGTAAAGTTCCCAGCGCTTTGCTTGACCCAAAAGAGGGGCTTCTGAAATGTTCCTTCCTTGCCTTTCTTCTCTGTTCTCAAGTAGCCCATAACCTAGAGGGAGAAATAAGCGGGGAATGTAGCTAATGAACATAAAGTTGAGGGTCAAGTTCCAAAGGAGAGTTGTGACCAAGTGCAGTGGGGGTCCAGAGGAGCGAGGAGTTCCCTTTGGCTGGGAAAATGAAGCAATGCTTGGTCCCGCCTTGTTTCCGGGGTCCTGGAAGCCTACCCTCTCTCCCCAGGTGCACGTGTCACCGAGGTCCTGGCATCCTTCATGCCCGAGGTCCCCTGTCTGAAGGCAGGACCTGCTTCCCCAGGGCTTCAAGTCAAGCCCACCCCTCCTGGCCTCATCCTTGCGGTCACTACAAGGAGAAACACAGTGAGAGCCAAGACAGCTGGCAGAGTCCAGAGTCGGAGCAAACAGAACCCTCCTGTCTTGCACTACAGGGTCCGGACGGCTCTGCACAAAGCCATCTCGACGACTCACCAAGGGTGTCAAATTCAGCTAAAGCTTCAGAGATGACAGTGATGTGTGTGTTTCCTCTGAAGAGCTCAAGGAAGAGGCAGGATTTAGACTTCCTCTGATGAAGAGCATCACTGGGTAACAGACTGGAATCACAGAATCACAGTATCTTATGGCTGCAAGGGACAGCAATGCCTGTCTCCTAGGCAGGTTGTGACGACTAAGTGAGCCGGTGCCTGTAAAGATTCTCCTACAGGGCTTGGCACACAGTAGGTGTACACCCACCTGCCCGATCACGTGATCCAATCCCCTTGTTTTGAAGATGACATGTCAGGCCAGCACATAACACGTAACATGTCCTAAACTACATTTGGCATCTGCACCTCCTCCTTCGCTGGTCCCTGGTACCATTGAATCAGCCCCTCCTCCTGTGTCTGCCATTTCTCTTGGTGGCGCCACTCCCCCAAGAGGCCAGCTGGCCATAAGTGAAGCCTGAGGGGCAAGCTGAGACTCGTCTCTTGGCCTCTCATTCACTTGCCAAGTTGCAGGGTTTCCACCCCAGAAGTGGCTCCCAGTGGCTTCTTAACCACCGCCACCATCACCCTAGCGGAGTTCCTTGTAATTTCTCACCTGGACCATTGCCACAGTCTCAACATTGTCCCCCACCTCCCACCTCCATTTTTTGTGTCTCTTCTCTCCAAACAGTTCTACTTATGATGCCAAATGGATTTTGCCAAGGGCAGCTCTGCTCTCACCCCTGCATTCAAAAACCTTCAATGGCTCCCCTCTGCCTGCTGCGTTAGGTACAGATTCCTCACTCTGGCATTCAACCCCCAGATTTTTTGGGCTGGCCTCCCAGCCTTCTTTTGGCATCTCTCCTGGATAAATGCTATGCTCAGCAAAACCAGATCATCGGCTGTTTGCCCTACCTGGACTTTCTGCCCCATTTGTCCCCCTCCAAGCCCTCTGCCTGACATGCCTTCCACAATCTCCACGTGCCCCAGTCCTGCCCATCCTTCAGGGCCCCTCCGATGCCATTCTCTGTAGGAAGAAGTCCCTCTTGTCTCCAACCAGATGTTATCATTTTTCCCCGATGAGTTCACAGAACACAATGGCTCGGACCTCTCCTGAGACTCTTCCCTTGGTGGACCCTGCATGAGGGACATTTGTAGACAGGTCCTATGTCCCATAAAGGGCAGGGATGGAGCTCAGTTCTCTTGAGTCCCCTACAGAACCTAGCAGGGCTGTCTACACCACACACACTCTATAAGTGCCAGGCATTCTGCATCGTGGCCTGGAAAATGAGATTTCCTATTGAGCGGCCAGGTCATCTGAGTCCTCTTCCATCCTTCCCTGGGTCAAGCCTGGGCTGTCTGCTGCGTGAAAAGGGAGACTTCCTGGAATCCGGAGGCTCTGGGACTGCTTGGTGCTGACCGGCCGTTGTAGATGTTGTAAAACTATTAAGCTCTGAGGGTCCTGAGATGTCATCCTTTCTAATGCCCCTATCTTCCAGAAGAAGAAACTGAGGGTCAGAGAGGAGACGTTACTTCTCTAGGGTCACACAGAGGCTGGACTGTAGCCAGAATCTTAGAGACTTAGATCTTAGGCATTGCTAACTGAATGAACTGATGCATTCCTTTATTTTTTTCCTCTGTTCAGCTTCCTTCACTGAGCACCAGATACCTGCCAGGCACTGCAGAAGGTTCTGAGGATTCAGAGATAAGAAAGAGTCCCTGCTCTCAGTGGACTCACAGCCTGGTTGGTGTGAGGGTGGAAGGAATGGATATGCTGAAGGACTGAATGTGTCAATAGGCAATCTGCAAGGAGAGAGGCATGATGGGAGAACAGAGGAGGGCACCCCTCCCAGGCTTGGTCAAAGGTAAAGATGGTGTCTCCCATTGCCATTGGGCCCACACACACCCCAGCTCCCACCCCGCTCCGAGGGACGGTCCAGCCTCTGCTGTGTCTCTTCCTTCTAACTCCTCTCCCACAGTCCGTGGTGCTGAGACAGTGTTTGATCAGAGCACTGAAATAGAGAGAGGTGCTTTACATCACCCCGAGATCCTCTGTAAAGATTCAATGAGACAAGGCAGATAAACCACTTGGCTTAGTGCCTTGCAGACAGCAAACCCCCACTAAAAGTTAACTATTATTACTACAAATAAGAAACCAGAGGCTCAGAGAGGTTACAATAATGCACCTAGAAAAACACAGCTAGCAAGCAGGGGAGCTGGGCTTTGAAGCCAAGTCTGTCTGCCTTTAGAGTGCTCCTCTTTCCAAAATGCCACCCAGACGTAAGTTCCCGATCCCTGCTGTCTCTTGTGGTCCTTCGGCTGATGGAGATGACCCCAGGCCCCGCTGTGTGCCAAGCCCGTCTTTCACACACACACACAAGAGGAGGTTTCTGGAGAAGAGGTCTGTTCTGCATGCCTCTCACCCCTCTTCCTGGTCCAAGCCCACACTCCTAGCTCTCCCTGCTCCCTCTGGTAGCGCCAGTTCTCATCCAGACTTCACCAGCACCACATCTTCAGAAATAACAATTTTTGCAGCCTTGGGTGGGCCTCTTGATGCGTTTTTGTACCAGAAAGTGCAAAGGATGCCCAAGATGAGTCAATCCACTTCCGAGCCAATCTTGTCCTGCGATAGGAAGGCAGCAGCATAGAGAGAATGTTCTGGAAGCTAATAATGAGGAACCGACAAAGAAGACCATACTCCCAGCAGTGCTGAAAACATGCACAGTTATTATGTGGGAATGTAGGAGCCTTTCCAAGTGACCAACTGTAGCCGAGGCATCCTGGTAAATTCTTACTCTAGTTTTATTCACCTGAAAATTCTTTTCATGGAAATGTCCGGCAGATGATTCAAACATAACGGGGAAGACAAGACTTGTGAGCCAAAGGGCAGGACCCTGATTCAGAAAGACTCAGTCCGCAGAAGTCAGGATGGATGAAACCCATCAATGGTTGCTTATGTTAGAAAAGGATTCACCTCTAAATTACCTTCAAATGGGAAATGGCTTCCCATTGTCATTTTTAGAACAGATTATTAACTACATGACTGGGAGATGGCGGAGCACAAGGTCAGACAAAATTAAAGCCACAGTAGGGAAAAAAAAATTTCTCAACGGAAGGTCCTTTAGGACAGCTCTTGAAATACAGACAGGGGAAGGGACCTTAGTCCTTTCCAGTTTTGCTTTTGCAGCTCTACCTGTCTCCTGTTATAATGGTCTCACCAAAGCAATCGTCCGAATGTTTGTGTACACCCCCAGAGACCCCGTGTTTCGTATACCACCCATCCCTCAAAAAAATTCATGCAAGAAAGAGGTAGGAACCCAGCAGAAAACCATCCTTTCCTGAGTGAGGGGCTTCAAAGATCTCACAGGTCATAAAGGGCTGAAGACCGGGTTGCTCCAACAGTCACCGGACACCTGTCTACAACATTCACGTCAAATGTTCCCCCCAGTTTTGCTGTGATGGGGGGCCCTCTATTTCCTAAGGCAACCCATTGCAAAGACTTTGCACAGCCCTGGTCAGTTGGGAGTTGCTGGTCTTGAGCCCAACCCAGGGAGTCCCATCCGCTTGACCTAGGTCTACCTTCTTCCACTCCACAGGACTTCAGATGTGAGGCACTGTTGGCCTTAAGCAAGGCACGCAGATGTCAAGACCAGCATGAGCTCCTCAGGGGCCAACATCTACATGCTCAGGAAGGCATCAAACCCCTTAATCCACTGCTGAGATTTGATACATCGCCTCTGTGAGCCTCAGGGGTAGCAAGATGGTACCAGGTCCTGGAAGATCCAGGTTCTTGATCTTACTCTGTCAGTGGTTCCCTCTAACAGCCAGTAAATATATATATATATATATATATATATATATATATATATATAAGCGTGTGGATTCAGTTGCCTACCATATGCCTATCCCTTGTCCAAAAGTCTTCTCAGGAATCTAGACTCAGAAATCCCACTGCTTATCTAATACTGTGTTTCAGTACTTTTAGAGGCTCTTCAAACTCAACATGCCCAAACTTGCTCAACTTTTGGGGAAGCCAAGCCCACTGAATGGTGCTGCCATGCATTCAGCAGCACAAGAGTCACTTTTCAACCTTCTATGTCCAGTAGCCTTCCACCCCATCCATTACCAAGTCCGGCTGATTTTCCCTCCTAAATATATCTCAATTCCACCTGCTTTTGTCCATCACCACCTCCACTGTGTCTATTATCTGTTACCCGGACTCCTGCCCTTGCCTTCTACCAGGTCTCCCTGCATCCACATTGACCTTCCTCCAAAGGGTTCTCCAAATTAAAGAGTGTTTCCTTCAACACACAAGTCCGATCACAGCTCCACACTTAGAACTGCTCAAAGGTTTCCCATTGTCTTTGAGATGGAGACATAACCCTCGAATATGGGGTCCAAACCCTGTAACACAGCCTTAGTCTGTTCCTAGCCATCTCCAGCCTCATCTCACTCTGAGCGCCAGCCCCTCTGGCCACCTTTTTAGTGCCTCATACTTGCCCCACCCCGTTCCTTCACAAGACCTTGGCAAACATCGTTCTCTGTGCCTGGAGAGCCCTTCCCTGCCCCCATAGCCTCGTTATATCCGCATCCTTTAAATTTCAGCTTTGTGGCCACCTCCCCTTGAGATACAGGCTCAGAGCACCACGGTGCTCATTGCACTGGTTGAAATACTCATTTTCCCTTGTGTGATTCTTTGATTAATGTCTGTCACTCCTACTAAGTTTTGACCTGAAGGGAGGCAACACTGACGCTGTTTCTGCTCACTACTGCATCAGTCTCCCTGGTGGTACGGTACCTGCCACATAGAACCCGCCCAGGAACTACTAGCGGCATGGATAATACGGATGAGTGATATATCCTGCCCTCCCAAATGAGCACATCCTGAGGGGAGGGTGTAGCTCAGTGGTAGAGCGCGTGCTTAGCATGCATGAGGTCCTGGGTTCAATCCCCAGTACTGCTATTAAAATAAATAACTAAACTTATCACCCCCCCAAAAAACCCCCAAAAAACAAAAAGAAATGAGCATATCCTAAAGCTTAGCAAAGGATGCTAAAGTCTGCACTTTATATACAGGATGCCAGGGCAGTGGATGGGCGGGGGCTATATTTTCCATGTATGGAGTGGCCTTGGGGGACTCAGTGAAGCCCCTCCCCTACCCGTACCCCAGGCAGCAGATGGCCATGGCAAAATTAGAGCCCAGCTCTGCAGGGCAGATGGGCAGCCCACCCAGCGCAGTGGGAAAGGTGGTGGTTTTCACTCTGCAAGTGGACACGTGCTGGCAGTCCTAGGTATGATGTGAGGGTCCCAGCCCTGCAGGTCTGTCCTTACACTTACAGACACAGTCACAGCACAGGTCCTCTGGACAGTCACTTTGTCCCTCCCAGGGATGCCGGCGACACATCAAAAGAGTGCCCTGTCGATCAAGATACAGATCACGACACTGTCTCCATCAGAGTTCGTGAATTCCTCAGCTGTGGAGGAATTCCTCCTACAGTTCAGAGAGGTTGCCAGTAGGATTTAGTGCCTTGGTTCTCAAAGTGTGTTCCCCAGACCAGGGGCTTAGCATCCCCTGGGAACTCATCAAAAACAAAAATCCTCAGGCCTCACCGTGGTCCTGCTGAATTAGAAACTCTGGGGCGGGGCCTGGAAATCTGCGTTGTCACAGGCCCTCCAGGCTGCCACTTCATTTCATGTGAAAGTTTGAGGTCCATGAATGTATTAGGAAGAACATCAACACTGGGGAGTGGCTGACCAGATTCTGCATCCTGGCTGCTTCTGTGCCTGGCCTGTGGGCCCCTGAGCCAGTTCCTTGTTCCACTTGAATACCGTTTTCTCATCTGTGAAATGGCGACATGGAGATTCTGGACGAGTTCTCATGTCATGTGTCCTGCATACTGTAGGCGCTCCATATACGTCCTTTCCCTTCCTTCTTTTCACTCCACCCCAGGAGAAGTACTGTATTCATGCTCGAGGTACCAATATTCCTAAGATGGTCCCTGCCCTTGGGAAGCTCACATATTAGTGGAGGTACAAAGAACTCATAGGCTTTGGTGCCACTGTGTAGTCACCGGGGCTGTCCGCAGACATTCCCCTCCTCCCGGGCACGTGGTAGGGTAGGACTGCACCCCCTCTGCAATGTGACTTCTGGCCGTATGCGACTTGCTTTGCCCAGTGAAAGGAAAGCGGCACGTGTCACTACAGGGAGGGCACTTCAAGAGCCAGAGCACCTCGTCCCCTCCTCCTGCCCTGGTGACCGTATGCAAGGGCATACGGTGATGGAGCCTGGATCCCTGAGTGGCCTGCCGTCGAGCCACACTGGACACATAACGTGAGCCAGAAAGCAACTTGTGTTGTGTGAAGCCACTAATATTTGGAGGTTGTTTCTTACCGCAGTACGATCCAGCCTGCTCTGCACGACACAGGCGCCAAGCACCATCCAGACTTGATGCCTTGGTCATTATGGACGAATCCTCACCTCTGCCTGACCCCCTCCACTCCCACCCAAAATGGAGCTTCCTTTATCAGCATTTAAAACCCTAAGCAATTAAGATGTTGTAAATTGAAGAGTTCTTTCCAATGAATAAAATCCCTTATTTCTAATGAGTACGAGATGGCTTACGTGAAGCTAAGTACCCTGATGATTATGAAATAGCCGCCATAGAATATCAACATTTCTTCTGCTGCTGCTCAAGTTGCCTATTAAATTGAGACTGATGAGGCATTTTTCTTCTGCAAAAATGTTTCTCTCTGACACTGAGACTTTGTGCAGTTTTCAACCCACGAGCTGATCTGGCCTGAATGCTTTTCTCCTCTCGGTCTGTTTAGCGGGGGCACGTCTCGGCACCTCCTCCAAGAAACTG